>NC_140777.1:148356859-150856859 GCF_044657685.1 Stegodyphus dumicola
AGAGCGCTTTTCAGATCTTTAACATCCGCCATTCGCAGTGCTTTCTGTATTTCAGGGTCCCGGATGCCATCGAGGAAATATTGCAGCGACAGGATTTCCCTCGTTTCTCTCGGGCACTCCGTAAAGGCGAGGTGGGACAGCCTTTCAACATCCGTGGCGAGCTCCTGAAGTGTTTCGGTGGGCTTCTGCTGACGGGATTTTAGTTGAAGCCTGCTAGTCTTTTAAACACTTCTCTCCAAAGCGCAGCTTCAATGCGCCGGATAGAGCTTCAAAGTCTAGTCTCTGGTTTTCGGGAAGACTCTGCAGGATATCCGCTGCGTCTGCTCTCAAAGAAGCGGCAAGATGACAGGCCTTAGCTTGAGAATCCCATCCATTCGCATCCGCCAGTATAGAAAATTGTGTTTTATACACTTGCCACGAGGTCTTCCCATCATAAGTGGATAACTTCAGAGAGGGACGAGCAGGCATGGGTAAAAATTTAAAACCATCACTATTGTTCCCTGCCGTCGCTACGAATTTCTTTAAAATATCCACTTCTTTGACTACTGCAGAAACCCTATCATCAATTTGTTGTTCTATTTGGTGTTGGACGGCACAAACTCTTCCTTCTATATGTTCTTTTACAGAAGAAACTCTTTCTTCTATTTCTTCTTTCACCGAAGAAACTCTTTCTTCAATTTGATCTTTTACAGAAGAAACTTTTTCTTCAATTTGTCCAAATTTATTTTCAACTGTGTCAATTCTGCCTTCCATAGCTTCAAATTTATTTTCTATTATGCAGGTAATTTCTCTTTTCATTTCTTCTTGACCAGCTTGAACGGCTTTCATTTCGTCCTTAACGGATTCCTGGCCCAATTTCATTTCTTCTTTAAATGAGGCAAAGGCTGATATTAAATGCCTTAATTGCTCTTCCATCGCTCTTGTTATTGGCATTCAAATCCCACTTCTGACACCAAAAATTGTTGCGTGCGTACGGGTTCATTATGAAATGAATGCACAAGTCCGATGAAAAATGAACAAAAATTTATTATTATCACAACAGAAATGCTTAAATTTTCTCAAATTATCATGCAGTATCACAATATCTCACAGTAGTTATCTTTTAACTACTCAAATGTACAATCGAACGTAATTCAAAACAGCTAAAGAACGCTAATCCGCGAATTCGCTATAATCAACAACAGCGGTTTTCTAAACAACAACAAACTAAGCAACTACTACAAACTGAGATGTTTTCCTCCTTTTATAAGATTTTAAAATCACGCGCTAGAATTTTCCAGTACTTTCTCGAAATCAAAAAGAGATATTTATTTATTTAATGCACGCGCTCTTGTATTTTCAATTTTCCGGCTTAGTTTTCTTTTAATATTCGTCACGCGCTGCACTGCGCGAGAAATAAAACCATTTAATTTATAATTAAACTAACATTAGCTTTTTAAATACCAAATTCGTAACACTGCCCCCTTCCCAAGGACTGCACGTCCCGGGCAGTACAATCCCTGGACAGGAAGCTAAACTTACAACTGTGGCATAAACATTACATTACAATATCAAACAACATGAACAATAAATGCAATAACTAACTTAAACAAATCAAATACTATCAAATACTAAATACAAAACAAATACTAAATACAAATCAAATGCTAAATACAAATCAAATCAAATACACATTTAAAAACAAAAAGGACCATGGTCTGATACTATTTACAATTATTTACATTACGTACTATGGCCATAGTAATGAGCTAACCTGTCGTAAGAGTTCGAAGACTCACGGATCCGAACCACGACGTCATTCGTGTTCAGCACTGTATATGGACCATCCGAAGGTGACTGCAATTTAAGACTCAGTCCTTTTCGTTGAATCGGGTTCCACAACCACACCTTGTCTCCTTTGTTGGATCTATGTCTAGTAGCTCTTGTGTCGCATTTGGTCTTCATTTTCTCCGTCGCCAAGTTGACTCGCTTTCGTGCAGAACGGTGCATCCCCTCAAACCGGGCCTGGGCGTCTTGGATGTGTTCCTCAGGCGATGAAGGCGCATCCAGGCGACTAAACAGGCAGTCACAAGGCAGAAGAAGGTCTCGACCGAAGAGCTTCTGGGATGGAGAATAGCTGATAGTCTTGCGTTTCTTTTCGACCCTGGTATGATTTCGGCAGCTTTCCGAGCTGGATCATTCGGACAAGGCGTCGACATTTCCAGGCGAGGATCCCTTTTGAGGATGGATAGTCATGCCATCAGATGCTCAAAGCAGCTTATTGATTTTGAAATCTAAGGAAAAATTGTATTTCCTTAAAAAGTCCAATCCGAGTATGCATGGATCTGTAATATCCGCCACATATGCCGTGTGATGGTAGGCGGCACTTCCACACGTGATGTTTACGTTTAACTTCCCAGTTATGTCGATCTTGTCACCAGACGCAGTCTGAAGGGTAACACAGGATGGCGTCTAAATAAGTTTATCTTTAAACTGTTCAGCTAAATCTTTCCTAATGATGGTAACATTAGCTCCTGTGTCAATGATCATATTGCAAGGAACTCCATCGATATTCCCATTAATGGACAGTCCGTTACTGTTGCCACTCACTGTATAAATTTTAAGCGCTTTAAAACAAGTTTTTTCATTATCTGGCAACCTCCGTTCCTCGATATGGTCACTAATTTGTTTACTGCTTCGTTGCTGGGAGATGGTCTTATTTTCCGTACCTCGGGGTGTTCTGCAGTTTCTTCGTATGTGGCCTTCAACTCCTCAGTTCCAGCACTTTAGAACTACTTTCTTTCCATTTCTGTTCCGTCTCAAGCCACTGACTTGTCTGGTAAAATCATCTGCTTTATATTCCGTACCCTGGGGTGTTCTGCAATTCCGTCTTAGGTTACCTTCACTACCACATCTCCAACACCTTAGAGCCACTTTCTTCTCGCTCCTACTCCGTATCAAAGCGTCCACTTGTCTGGCTAAATCATCTAAACGAGCCACCAGTTGATCCACTGGCTCATGGACTCGCACAGCTCTAACTGGGTAGCGATCTCTATTAGTTGCTTCCTGGGCTGTCTCGAACTTCATGGCGTACAACAGAGCGCTTTTCAGATCTTTAACATCCGCCATTCGCAGTGCTTTCTGTATTTCAGGGTCCCGGATGCCATCGAGGAAATATTGCTGCGACAGGATTTCCCTCGTTTCTCTCGGGCACTCCGTAAAGGCGAGGTGGGACAGCCTTTCAACATCCGTGGCGAGCTCCTGAAGTGTTTCGGTGGGCTTCTGCTGACGGGATTTTAGTTGAAGCCTGCTAGTCTTTTAAACACTTCTCTCCAAAGCGCAGCTTCAATGCGCCGGATAGAGCTTCAAAGTCTAGTTTCTGGTTTTCGGGAAGAGTCTGCAGGATATCCGCTGCGTCTGCTCTCAAAGAAGCGGCAAGATGACAGGCCTTAGCTTGAGAATCCCATCCATTCGCATCCGCCAGTATAGTAAATTGTGTTTTATACACTTGCCAGGAGGTCTTCCCATCATAAGTGGATAACTTCAGAGAGGGACGAGCAGGCATGGGTAAAAATTTAAAACCATCACTATTGTTCCCTGCCGTCTCTACGAATTTCTTTAAAATATCCACTTCTTTGTCTACTGCAGAAACCCTATCATCAATTTGTTGTTCTATTTGGTGTTGGACGGCACAAACTCTTCCTTCTATATGTTCTTTTACAGAAGAAACTCTTTCTTCTATTTCTTCTTTCACCGAAGAAACTCTTTCTTCAATTTGATCTTTTACAGAAGAAACTTTTTCTTCAATTTGTCCAAATTTATTTTCAACTGTGTCAATTCTGCCTTCCATAGCTTCAAATTTATTTTCTATTATGCAGGTAATTTCTCTTTTCATTTCTTCTTGACCAGCTTGAACGGCTTTCATTTCGTCCTTAACGGATTCCTGGCTCAATTTCATTTCTTCTTTAAATGAGGCAAAGGCTGATATTAAATGCCTTAATTGCTCTTCCATCGCTCTTGTTATTGGCATTCAAATCCCACTTCTGACACCAAAAATTGTTGCGTGCGTACGGGTTCGTTATGAAATGAATGCACAAGTCCGATGAAAAATGAACAAAAATTTATTATTATCACAACAGAAATGCTTAAATTTTCTCAAATTATCATGCAGTATCACAATATCTCACAGTAGTTATCTTTTAACTACTCAAATGTACAATAGAACGTAATTCAAAACAGCTAAAGTACGCTAATCCGCGAATTCGCTATAATCAACAACAGCGGTTTTCTAAACAACAACAAACTAAGCAACTACTACAAACTGAGATGTTTTCCTCCTTTTATAAGATTTTAAAATCACGCGCTAGAATTTTCCAGTACTTTCTCGAAATCAAAAAGAGATATTTATTTATTTAACGCACGCGCTCTTGTATTTTCAATTTTCCGGCTTAGCTTTCTTTTAATATTCGTCACGCGCTGCACTGCGCGAGAAATAAAACCATTTAATTTATAATTAAACTAACATTAGCTTTTTAAATACCAAATTCGTAACAATATCATAAGTGCATAATGCATCTTAACCGTGAGCAGGATAAATAGTCAATTTTGAAATCGTCAAAGATAACAGTTGCAGGTTATTTATATATGTATGTAGATTTATCAATTTTACTTCTTTATTTTTATATAAATTTATCTAGGAAGGCGTAAATAACACAGAATTAATATCTATCGATTGTGCAAAAAGTACGAACAGGAAGGAACAAAATCTTTTTTTTAAATCGATACCATAACAGCAGTAATTTAACATAATAAAGTTTATACAACATTAAAAATGACAGATCGAAATTTTTTAGTCTTTTTCAAGGGGAATCCGAAAGAATTTTAATAGAGTCACATTTCTGAATTATATATGAATGAAAATCGAAATTAATATAAATTCCAAAAAATTGGTTCATAATCAAATCTAATAAACTTAAAATTGAGAGAAATAATTTAAAAACTGAATTTCTTTAGTTAAATTGTTAGAAGACAACACATAACAAAACATTTTTAAGAAACTGAATTTTTATGATAAAATTTGATTTTCTTTTACATATTAAAAATTGGAAAAAAAATAAAAATTTAGTAATTAGTAATGTGAAGCAAACTACAGCGAAATAATTCAAATAATCAAGAGATAAATAATGGATATTCAAAGTCTATCGCCCAGTGGGAAATTAGTTAACAGGAGAAAAAAAATTCTTTTTTTTAAATCAAAACTGAAACAGAATTAAATTAATATAACAAAATTCATACAATCTTAAATACTAAATAATAGTTGGGAAGTGTTTGACCTTTTTTCAAGGAGCATCCGAGTAAATTTTCAGCAGAAATACAACAGAAACGTCAAAGAATTATAGTACTTGGATGAGAATCAAACAAATGCCAGGTAAATAAATAGATCTGGTTGGATAAACAAAACTAATTTAAGTATATTAAAATTAAAAGAATCATTTTTAAAGCAATAAAGTTAATTAAACTAATTAAAATGGGAACAAATATATAGATATACATTTCTTGTGAAGATTTTTTTGATATTTAAGTAAAAAATTATAGTTCTTCTAAAGTTTAATACTCATGAAACGCTTACAATTAGTATTATTCTGGTTACAGAAGACACGTCAGTAAAAAATAGCGTCGAGTCAAAAATAGCTTGTTGCAGCCGAGATGTCTGTCAAAAATAGCGAATTTTCAGTAAAATATTGGATTTTTGTTGCTTAATTTTCTTTTACATTGAAAATGTCTAACTCTAATATTTAAAATCACAAGAAGTGTTAAATATTTGAGTAATAAGAAATAGAGTTATAATAAATGAATAATAATAAATAGAATTAAAAAGTACTCAAAATATATTCAGTCATTTTTATGACATCATTCTCAGATATTTTTGTGTCAGTCGTTCTGTGAGAATTAATTTCCTTCTTAGTGTTTATAGTTTAATATTTTAAACGTAGAAGTTTTACTATAGTTTTAAACTTACAAGTTTTATTATAGTTTATTTTAAACCGCATTTCGAAAAATGTTTGAGCAAAGAAATGTAACACTGTTTTCCATTAAAATGTTATTTTCAATCTAATTCCTAAAACCATAATATTCAGAAGAGAAACACGCCAAAGTAAAACATACCATTAGGCAAAGACTAAGTGGATTGCTAATAAATTATGTCATTTGCATAGCAATTTTATGTTCAATAAATCGTAAACCTGAACGTTTTTGTTGTAAATTTAAATAATAATGGGATGAATTAATTTGATAACAATTCAAGTTGTCAACCGTCTAAGAATAGAAATATTTTAGATAATAATTCTTGCAAATGTTCTACTATAATTTCACTGAAAGAAAAATCTTAACAAATAAATGCGTAATATGATAAATAAGAATACGTCTCTAGGATTTTACTTGTGTAGAATCTTAAAACAGTGTTCTTCAGACCCTACTAACTTGACAAGGGTGTTGTTAACTTTAGTGTGAATTAAGATGACTATATCCCATTAAGGTTTAAATAACATTTATATTATTTGCTATGGCAGTACCTCACTAGTGTGGCAATGAAAGAGCTTTCCTGATGGGTTTTATTTCTTAACTTTATGTATGGCAGCGTTTAATAGATTCGACTTATTTATTTGTAAATCGTAACCATTTTGTAAGTGCTAAATCAGAGTGCCAACACTCTTTAATTTTAACAGAATGCACCATTTGTGTCACAAAGGAAAATTCCGCCACTTGAGGTTATTTAAAATAACGTAGGTTGAGATTAAACCTTAAACATCATAGTCAAAGTGGTCTACTGAAGTTGTACTCAAATTTAATATAGTCAGAGTCTGGATCGATAATTTAAACGGGGCATATTTAACGTCGGCTAGCAAAATGGCTGAAGCCGGAATAATCCATGGCAGAGCTTAGGACGTCGCTGCAAGATGGGCTGTCAAATGTTCTAACTCAAGACTCTCAACTTACATACTTTAACAACTAATTTGCATTGTGGTGAGAATTACTGAAAGAAGAAGTTCAGATCATATTATTTGGTTAATTAATATAAACCTTACAAGTCCTGGAGGAGATAACAGTTCGTCCAAAGAAGGCTGTTTGAAAGTAAGGCAAACAAACAAGTTGTCATGTTTTTTTATAATGGTGGGTTTAACCCACAAAAACAAAATCTGCGACAGTTTTGCAAAAACAAGAATTTGAGTACGTTTCTACATGCTTTTTTTTTTTTTTTTTTTTTTTTGGTATGTGTGTGAAACACCAGTACTGTTTATACTGTTAGATATTTTCACGTTGTAATTTCTGAATAGACTGCATTATAAAAATTCCTGTAAAATTTTTATTGAGTATTAAATGCCGAACAATAAAAAACATATTGATGTTACGTATTCAAGGAAACAGAAAAATGTTCTAAGAACATTGAAATTTTACATATGGTAAAATACCTTTTACTTATTTTACATAAAAGTAATTGATAAGCATCTGAGAGTTTAATTAATCTGTGACATATATTAAAAGTTTAAATTTGCAAAATGTCAAAATGCTATATCACTAAACTGATTTTTTAGAATTCGAAACAAGGAATAAAACTCAAACATCTTTTAATTTCTGATATTTTTTTAGTACTTCTAAAGGTGTTAAAATAGTACCCCGTCTTTTTAATTTAGTGACGAAAAGGTTGTTTTTAAACAATTTGGGACATGTGTTCATGTTTTTCTATCGGTTACACATACATAAAAATTTTATGAGTATTTTTTATAGTTCAATGCTTGCATAACAGCATGTTTCACATTTTATTATTCACATAAGAGTCATTTTATCTTATAAGGTATTTCTCCCGCCTTTCTAGCGTGCCTTCGTGGTTCTGCACCCTGGCCGGTATTCCAGAGTTCCGTGTTCGATTCCCGGCGAAGGCGATTGCTCATTTTTCATCTTGCCTGCTTCCAAAAAATACCTAATGTCTGTACAGTACAGTCTTTCATACTTTAAATAACAAATAACGATGAGAAGGTTTTATTTTATAGCCGAACTAGAAACAAATGGAAAATTTTACAGTTCTAAAAAACAATTTACGAAAATTATTTGTGATTTTAAAAGAATTCAGAACGCTGTTCAAGAAAGGCAAGTTTAACTGTTTACAACTATAACATCAAATATATGGAATATGAAAGCCCTGTTTATTCTGGACGTGTATAACTTGGATTATTTTCATGTCAGATTTATCTTTGCTGTAAACGCCTTGTTATTTCAATGTTGTGTAATCATTTCGTTCATTTCTTTTAACTTCATCGAAATAGTAAGCATCAATGAAAATATAATCATATAAATGTAATAGGTGAAGTAAGTATATAGAATTTTGAATTCTGTACATTTCACTTATTTCGTTCATTATTAATTACGAATTCTGTATACTTCACCTATAAGTTTCAAACAAAATTTTTATTGGACAGTAATAATATTAAACAAGCAGGAAAATTTATCTTAGAGTGATTCTTTCTTTGCACTTATGTTCAGAAGTTTTCTGTATATGTGGTATTCGAAGGTAATACTTTAGGATTGCTTGTCACGGGACAATGCGAAGAGGAAGATTTGATGTATAAACTGAGATCAGAAAGCTTTCTTGTTTTCTGCAAGCAAAATTAATTTAGCAATAACGAGGCTAAAATTTGTAAAGAGAACAAGAGAACTACTTTCTTCTCTTCACTCAGCTTCTCTTTTAGATGCAAGTAGATGTGGAGGTGAAGTCATTAAATTTAGAATTTCTTTTAAATTTAAAGGAAATTTAATTAAAAATTTTATGCTAATAAAGAAATTTAAAATGAGAGAGGTCATTTGGAACTTAAGCTACTGCCACATGTGGAAGTTGTTTTACCTATTTGGCAGTAATGAAGGAAAACATATTCTAATAAAATCCTGCCAAAATAAAATACCACACTCTTACCATCCAAAGTGTGCCTGTAATATTATTTCACACATTTGAGCCAACTTAGATAGATTTAGGTTCATGCAAAATACGGAAACATCAAATAAGAAATATAGTTTTAACCGAAGTGCAACCGAAGTTTTTACCAAAGTGCAAGTCTCCATTTACATTTTAACGGAAAATTTTATCTCGTGTAATATTTATCATGTTTCGTTTTACATAACAAATTAAGCTTAGTAAAATTTGCGAAAATTCACCTTTGATGCTTAATATATATTTCTTCCCAACATTTGTTCATCTTTCATACAGGAAAAAGAATCTCCAGAGATAATGATTACTCGTTTTTACTAAAAACAAAATTTTGCAATTAATGGCCAAGTAATAAGATATTAAGATAATCTTAAATAGCGACTGTTGCTCAAAATGCAAAATGAATATTTAGTTCTTTCACCATTTTAGAGTAAATAAGAGGCTTAACTTTCTGGGAATGAGGTTGAATAGCGAACTTATTGTACAGTCACCTACATACCCTCGTGTACAAAATTAACACAGTTTGCAAATGCCATTTATATTTATGAAGAGTATTTAATCAAATGTACTAATTATGCCGCCGAAGATTTATGCAAATATTCAGGGAGGAAAAACCCATAAGAACTTCGAATATGTGACTGTTGCAAGAATTGGGATAACTTATTAATTTTAAAAGCAATTACTTCCAACTTTTTACAGCTGTTTACAAAAAATAGCTGCTTTCTAAAACAGTAAACAGAAAATTTGTGTTGCCACAAATATTTTTATAATTTAATCCGCTTTGTGACAAAATTGTTCGTTATGTTTTCACCTTGCGTTCACAGGTTAAAACATTCTATTGCATAATTTGATTCCATATTTACTATATAGCTTTTATAACATTTGGAAGCTCTTGTGAACCATAAACTCTGAGAATTTCATGCTAAATTTTTATTTTATTTGTAGTTGAGTTTATAATTGTTAATAATAAGTTTATTAAAAAAATCTGTAATGTTTTCGTGCATAACATTTTTGATATTAAAATATTCATCAGATTTTGGGTTTAATTAGAAAATATTGCTCATATAAATAATTCCATCAAATTTCAAGTAAATAGCACTAACCATTTTTAAAATATCATGCGCGCAAGGTGGAAACATGACGAAAGATTTTGTCACAAAGCGGATTAAATTAAAAAAAAATATTTGTGGCAACACAAACTATTTGGTTACTAGTTCCCAAAGCAGTTATATTATGCAGTCAGCTGTAAAACGTAGGAAGTAATTGCTTTTAAAATAAATATAATATTCCAATTCTTGCAACAGTCACCATACATTAGAAGATCATAAGGGGTTTAAGGTGTATGCTAAGGGGTAAGAATAGTTAATAAATTATGTTTCGATACTTCATCAAGTGTTGCCCTTATTCACTTCAATTCCACGAACCAGTATGTACGTAAGAAGAAAAACGTAACTCTCTCTCTATATATACATATAATCGACTTTTGATATGCACCTATCTATCAGTCTATAAATATATATATATACACGTACATAAATTGGCGTCCCCTATAGTATAGAATCTCTAATAGAATCAATAATGTACATATTTCGGAAAATATTTAAGTTCTATCAATGACATATATTATTATAACTCTTAAAATACATATAATTCTTATAAATCTAAAAGGTCATGTTGTCGAATGTTTGCTTTTCTGATGATAAAATATATAGCTCATAACTCTCAAATATATCATGTTTCGAACATTTGCTTTTCGGAAAGTAATGTATATTTCTTATAATGCTTATAGATCCTTTTTTGTAAATCTTAAGCAGCCCATAGTATAGTGGTTAGGTATAGTGGTTAGGAAGCGTACTGGGTACCGAAGGGCCCGGGATCGAATCCCTAAGAAAGCATGGATGTTTATAAATGTGTAGCGTCTTTGCGGCACGGGAGTATTCAAAATATATGGCGAGCCAAAAGTCCTGTCGAGAGGTTGTTGGTAAGGGAAGAGGAATGGGAGATCATTGTACCCGGTATGACTCTTCGGAACCGGCTCTTACCAACGACAGGCGCAATCTTGCTCTCCTTTATACGATGAATTTTGTGGGTTTGTTCTGATGTTACTGTCAGATAAGTGAGATAGTTTACAACAACAACACAACATAACTCTCATGCTCACTTCTCTGTCGAATCACTTTTGTGATGCATCATTTTTCAAACATGATATGGACTCTTATAATGCTATAGATGTCAAGCTCTCGAGTGTTTGCTTTCCGGATGATAACACAGATTACTTATAACATATTTTTGCAGCGTTTATATGTAATATATCATGTATGTGTATGAAATTCGCAGAGTATTTACTACTCTGACAAAGGGTTAGAAAACCTCCTGGTGCAACTTTAAATATTTTCAGTATATATATATATATATATATATATATTTGTCAGAGTAGTAAATACTCTGCGAATATATATATATATATATATATATACTTTAATTCAATTTTATTTTTCTCGAAATGCATTTAATATCCGATTAACCGAAATAATATTGTGGAGGATATCTGCTGTTAATTCAAAATCAAGCTTAATATATATTTCAAGTAAAAGAACGTAGTAAAAGAACGTAGAAAAAAGGCATACTTAAATCATAATTAACAAAAAATGTACCATTAACATTTTACCTATATTTTAAAGCAATTTATTAGGAAGAATAAGTGTATTTGGTTTCGTACACTAAATCAATATTAAAAATAATCCGTAATTAACGAGAAAATAAACAGAAACGATGAAGGATTAAGTTAAATATTTCAATAAAGAACAATGTTATTGCGCTCGAACTGTTATAAAAATGATTGGAGAATGTATTGCTTTTTACTATGCAGTATTTATATGTTTTGGATTAAGTACAATTAAGTTATGTACGGTTGTGAGCAATTCCCAAGTACCATGTCACCGTCTACTATCACTGCTATTACTCTGTGTCATTTTTTACAACAATTTTCATTCTTTTCTCAGTAAAATGGCTTACAGTTTTTTAGACAGAGCTTAGTTTATCCGTAATCTGATTAATCCTCTTTGATTCAGTTGACTGTAACCGTAAGTCATAGTTAATAGAATCAAGAAATATAATTTAAAAGAAATGTTTATAAAATAAGAAAACATTACAGCCCTAAAATTTTATGCGTAGATAAAAAATGTCTAATGTATACGCGTTTTGGGAAACTATATATGAAATTTACGTTCTAGAGAACTAGTACAATCGTTTCACTTGCTTCAAACGCAGGACCATGAAGTATAAGATTATAAAAACGTCTTAAATTTGTTTGCTGCTGTTAATGAGAAGCAAGGAATGAGAATTGTTTTAATCGATCGTCCTTTTAACTGTGAAATTAAACAGCGATTTTAATTTATATATGAATGCGTAGGTATAATCGTGTGTATTTTCATGTAATCTATTGTATTTTGTAATTTTCTAGTTCGCTCGCTTCGTTTTACTTCATAATATTTTTGACTAAAATTCATAAAAATGGTTTTAGAACTTAATATTAAATGTAAGAATATGTTAACGTCTACATTCTATGCAAATATTTTATTTTTTCCTAGAAATACCTCTTTCTTAATGATAAACCGTGCTATCAACAGAGTCATAACACGCTATCAACAGAGTTATGACCGTGCTATCAACAGAGTTATGACGCGAAAGATCACAATATAAAGCAACGATTTCAATGTTGTTTTCTTAATATTAGATTGTTTCTTTAGTTTCAGTTTTTCTGTCTTTGTTTATAGAATAACCAATACAAATTAGTATGTTTTTTGAAAATACCTACTTGAGAAACTTTTGAAATTTAATTCATAATAAACGGTGCCTTTCGCAACATACCATATAATTATGTGCGTGACTACTTCTCCTCAGTCATAATTCTCGTAAATCACGCTACGTGAGTCCCGAAATTTCAGCTAATTTCAAAAATGTCCACTGGACGTGTGATAGAAATGCTTTCACATACAATAAATTTGAGTTCTGCTTAAAATGATGGCCTAGTCCTTGTCATAAAGCTGCTACAATGTCTGAGCTCGGAACTTTAAAATTAATGTAATCAGAATGACTGTTCCTTTCCCAACATATCGTATATATTTATACTTTTTCTGGAAGTGGATATGTAATTGCTATAAATGTATATGAATAAGCTGTGATAAAAATAATTCATTCGAAAATATCTGATTTCAGATCAGCCAAACATTAAGAAAGTTCCTGTTAGCATTTTTATACATGACAGTATCATTTACAAGTAATCTAATTGTAGTTGTGTAAAATTTCAAACATAAATACGGTACATATTTTATATGATGAAGCATCTTAAATGTCGTAAATTTAAACAAAGAAAAAAAGTTAAATATTTCATTTTAATGTATGGTTTTATGTAAGTATTAATGTACAGTTTTGTTGAAAGAACTTGTGTAAGTGATTGAGGTATTTTCAAAAATATTCCTGATAGAAAAAATAAACGATAAACAAGGAACTTTATTAATCTTCTTCTTGAATTAACAGTTAATTAAAATATTTACATCTTATCTTCTGTGCATAGTTAATTGTTTTACGTGATTTAACTGCAGATGTATAAATATGATTATAGAAAATTGAAAAAGCTACCTTCGAGTTTTATTTTCTGAAGGATTTAATTAAAATACAAGTTCCTGTTAGCATTTTTATAAACGTTTGAAGAATAATTATCTGCAGAAATTTACAATCTATGAAATTTATCAATCTGCCTTTCGCTTCTCATAGATATCTAACTCTATTTCTTTGTAGTTAGAGAAATCCACTTTACCTTTAATTATAATATACAACACGAAAGGTAAAGTGTCAGCAATATCACCTACGTATACATTTAATACTTAATAACATGCAGTCAATTGTCAAACCTCTAAAAGTGTTTTTGTAATTTGTGCTGTCATAAACCTTGTAGAGAAATTAGGTTTTTTTTGGAGGCCGGAGAGATGAAAAGTTAGCAACGCCTTCGCCGGGAATCGAACCACGGAGCTCTGGAATACCTACCCAGCGTGAAGAACCACTACACCACGAAGGCATGCTAGGAAAGTGGGAGAAACACCTTATATACTTCCTTTTTTAAAGGGCGACTGAGGTTTTCAGAGGACCCAATCGCCAAATCCTGGGTGTGGAGAAACCTCATCCAACATCCTTTTAGTTCGAGCACCACTTGTAGAGACATTAAACTATTTTTGGAAGCCGAAGAGATGAAACATTGAGCAATCGCCTTCGCCAGGAATCGAACCACGGACCTCTGGAAAACCGGCCCAGCGGTGGAAAAACCTCATCCAACACCCTTTTAGGTTGGGCGCCACTGTAGAGACATTAGTTTTTTTTTTTTTTTTTTTTTTTTTTTTTTTGGGGAGGCCAGAGAGTTGAAAAATTAGCAACGCCTTCGCCGAGAATCGCCACGGACCTCTGAAATACCGGCCCTGCGTGCAGAACCACTACACCACGAAGGCACGGTAGGAAAGTGGAAGAAATACCTTATAACCTAATCAAAAACCAGAATTTTAATGCATGGGTTCATATATAAATGGTAAAGCAACTTTATTATAACGGAAGTAATATGTAATATAAAAGGTAGTGAATATCTTTTAAATGATTGAAAGTTGTTTTCTAAATTATAATCTGGTTGAAGGCTATTAACTATTTCTCTCAAATTTGCTAAAATAACAGTAATGAAAAAGAAGTGCAAACATGTTTAATCAAGAGTACTTTAAACGTTATTAAATGAACAGAAGAATTTACGTGAAAGATTAAACTTTAATTCATCTTTGAAAAATTCTAAAATCCTCAAGATTTATAGCATTTTGTGATTTACTGAGCATTCGTAGACGTAATATATTAATAATCGTTTTCGGAACACTCCATTTATATGCGAAATATCTACATTTGCATGAAATCCTAAAACTGTGAACATTTTAAATCACTTTACATATTCTACCCTTCTGGGAAAATATTTTAAAAGATAAATAAGTTTTGTGAAATGAAAGCACTTTTCTGTATTCATTAATGGAAGAGATGATTCTAAAATTGTTAGACTGAGTGTTCTCACTTACTCTACAAAAATTAAAGAAAATAAATTTATAGAAAACAAACATTGGCTCTTTTAAAAAAGTAATAATTAAATATTTCATTTCAAATTGAAGTGATAATGAGTTACTTTTTATCATAGCCTTGGTGCCTGTATGCAAAATATTTGGTATTTTTCTGGTGACAGAGAACCAGTTGCTAAATGCGCGCCGAAGCACAAAATGTGGTAGCCTGTTCATCTAGTTGTGCAACGATGACCGGTTAAGTCGCTGTACACTAGTAATTCGGTCCAAGGCTCGAATATCGGCGGCAGTTTTTGTGGTTTCCCCCATGTGTAGCGTGAATAAGAGCCAGTTTCCTTTAAAATATCTTCTCGGCGCTTCCCTCATTTAGAGAATTACTGTAGCGTATGTAGCTGTAATAAAAAAAATGCTTAGAGGGCTCAATGCCACGGCTGTACGCGATGAAAGGCCTTCGATTTCATACATTCATTATGCTCAATAGAAGAAAAATATTTGCGAGAAACCTGAGACCTATTGACCAAAACAAAACTGAATTGCATAAATATTTGATTTTCAGACTGAAAACTAGCACGTAAAGCAATAACCGAAGTGGTCTCAAAGTCTTGTTCTAAAGTGAACAAACGAGAAATAAATATCCAAATGTTTATCATCGATTTTCAAACAGTAAGCACAAAACTATGAAAACAAATATTGAATCTTTCGTTCCATGGTTAATAATATTTACAAATTACTTTTGTCACTTGCAGAACTCCTAGATACTGTATATTTTATCACAGTTATTTAATAGTTCATATCATTCAAATATTTCCATTAAGCTATTTACATTCCTCTCCTCACGGATCTAGGTAATTTCTCACTTCATGCATTAAATATTATTCCAAATAATAACATTTATCAAATTAAAAGAGAAACGCGTTGAAGTAAAATTTAAAATTAGTCAAAATCCAGCTTTAGATTGGAGTATATTTATCCTCTATCGATTTCGAGAGCAACCGGATGCATGTCCGTCTTCTTCAGGAGGAAAATTCAGATTTCATTTCTGCCTAATTTTCAAAATGAAAAAAATCTTTTGTGCTTTCAAAATCTCTACCTGCAGTATTTCATAAAAAAATCTAAAAAGAAATTATTTTTATGAATGCTTTCAGAAATACCCTTTTTAAAATTTTGTTTCTGTCGAATATTCATCTTTGTTTACTTGAAAATATTAGTTCTCCACATAGTCCTCTTCATGTTTCTAAAATTTCTTACTTTGACATCTAGACAATAAATTTGAATAGGCTGCCAGATTTGCCTCATCGTTGTAAATTACAGATTCGGTTTTCATTTTATAATATCTAATTCGAAAAACTCGATTAATGCGTGGGAACTCTTAATTTCTCCAGAATCATGAATGTATTTGAATGATATGAACGATTAAATAACTGTGATAAAATATACAGTATCTATGA
The DNA here is from genome assembly GCF_044657685.1 of Stegodyphus dumicola. NCBI lineage: Eukaryota > Metazoa > Arthropoda > Arachnida > Araneae > Eresidae > Stegodyphus > Stegodyphus dumicola. The sequence continues at coordinate 148,373,362 of NC_140777.1, forward strand.
GTTCTGCAAGTGCCAAAAGTAATTTGTAAATATTATTAACCATGGAACGAAAGATCCAATCTTTGTTTTCATAGTTTTGTGTTTACTGTTTGAAAATCTATGATAAACATTTGGATCGTAAATTATAATAACAAATATTCTATCCTCAGGACATTACAGTGCAATAATTAAAGCGACGCAATTTTTAATATAAATTTCATCAAAGCATGTCCCCGTTTTCTAATGCTCATTCTCTAATTATCTTTCTACTGCCAGGCAAATTGTAGCGGAAAAGCGAAAAAACATTTCAACTAATCTCAACTTTCTGAATCCATGAGTACTGACAAGAAATTTGCAAGTAAATTAAATCGTGTTTACGCCTGAGCTTTTAGAAACGCGATTTGATAATTATTTTCTGGAAATCCAGAATGAAGAATGCAACAAATTGCCTTCCTAAATTTAACAAAATTTCTAAAACCGGACTCCCTGTTCATCAAGCACGCAGTTTGGTTTCACTAGTACGTTAACCCAATTCATCAACTTGCCAAACCCTACCAAGTGATTTAGCGAAGTTTTCACGATCCGATTTGCATTAAAGAGGCGAAAACTTCAGTTCTTCAAATGCTTCTTACAAGTAAGCTGCTACTTTTCCAGGGTGCAAACTCATTCACCTTTACAAACATACAATTACTTTCTAATCAAAGTTCTTCCAAATACTGGAAACATTGCAACACAGACGCCCTTTAGGATATCTCTTCCTAGCGGTTTCGCTAATTCTTATTAGTGTTGTTTCACACGTAAGCACCTAAGCCCAACTAATTATAAAGTGTACATGTTTAAAAAGATAGCAAGTTATCTTGTTTAGTATATCGCTAGGGGTAGCAAAACAAAGATCAGGTAAATGCTCTTCAGTTTGTAAGTTACTCAAAAGTTATAAATCTAACCTTAATAGTTTATGAACATAAACCAAGTTAATTCGTCAAGTTTCAAAAGTAGATGTAAAAATCTTCCAAATCCCAACTTAATTAAAAATACAAATAAATATATTTCACTCAATAAAACATGCGAAAACATCTCAGGAAAATAATGTAAGTGAAAGGCATCGTAGTAGAGAAGAAGATGCGAAGAAAATGTAGTTACAAAATATCACGTTATGAAACACTGTAGTAGGGTAATAAAGCAGGAAGAAAACTTCGCAGTTTAAAATGTACAGTACAAAACATTGCAATATGAAGTAAAATATCTATAAAAGCATCACATTTCTATGTTTTCTTAAAGTAATTCGTAGTTTCAGTATCAGTATCTTATGACGAAAGAAACGGGAGAAGATATGATTAAAACATTTACCCATATTATTTCACACTTATACGATACTCTTTCGAAACTTCGCAGGCGTTTTCTCTACATTATTTTTCACCTCTAGGTTTGACAAGTTTAACAAGTACTGCTAAGTTTTATCTTCTATTTCTTTAGGTTTCTTTTCTACTAGTTTAGTTGCTTTATTTGATAATGTAAAAGCACACAAAGGACTGTTTGCCTGAAGGGGGATACTTTTTCTAAGAAAAGATGGCTCATGTCCACATTACACACGAGGAAAACAAAGAAAACCCCAAGCAAAAATAATAATAACATTCGCTGCGATCCGATTTTCGGTCAAGCAACTAGTAATCCGCGAATTTCCCCGCAGCCGCTGATGGTTAATTTTTTTTCTATCACTTATTTTCCTAAGATGACGTTTCCTGTCGGGTTGATTTTCCCGTGACAATTTTAATGGTTAACTCTTTTCACGTTGATGTCAACAGTTGATAGAAGATTGGTGTCAGTAGGTGGAGGGTTACAGCCGAAAACGTCACAGATAAAACAACGCAAGGCGAGAACGACGTGGTGCAAAACATCGTGGGAGAAAAGAAAGCAAAGAGAAAACTTAGCAGTTGCAAAAAATCGTGGTCGAAATAAAGCGGTTCAAAAACTACGCAGTTTAAAACCATCGTCGTCGAAAATATCGCGGTAAAAAATAAAGTACCTACAAATAACTGCATGACGGCAACATCATACACATGCGTTTTTCAGGTTTTTAAGTTGAGTTGTAAATACATTTTCGCATAATGATTTGGAAGAGCAAGAAGGAGAGAGCGTGAAAATGTTATCGATACTTTAAGAATAACCGGAAACAAAACAAGATGTAATTTTGACTAAAACAATAACATTTTAACAACCGTGAAAGAAAATAATTCGAGAATTAACTAAGCAATTGTATAGAGGTAACATGATGCAGTTATTTATCTCCGTTTTTCTAAACATTTTTATTCATGAAAAATTATCAGTAAAGCTTTATAAAAAAATTAATAAAATTTGTAATTAATTATGTAAGTTTAAATTTAAGTGCTGTAAATTGCATTCATTTTCTTTTCATTTTCAGTTTTTAAATGCTCAAGTTTCCTTGTTACTTTTTCATCAAAAGTTTATGACTTCATTCAGAAATATTAAATATAGAAGTGAAAAATCATCCTCTTTTCTTTTTGCGCTCCCAAATCATTATGCAAAAATTCATTTACATTTTTTGCAACCTGTAAAACGCAAATGTGCGATGTTATCGTCATGCGATGATTTGCAGGCACTTTATTTTTAACCACGATATTTTCGACGACGATGTTTTTAAACTGCAAAGTTTTTGATCCGCTTTATTTTCGACCTCAATATTTTGCACCACGATGTTTTAGAACTGCGATGTTTTTTCTTTGCTTTCTTTTCTCCCACGATGTTTTGTACTACGACGTTTTCGCCTTGCGTTGTTTTCGCCGCAATGTTTTCGTCCGCGATGTTTTTGCCGCGTTACTTACACCAGGTGGAGAACTGAGGATGCGTAAAGATGGCAGAAGCTGACTGAGATAGTCTTGATTGGAAATGGGTTGTAGAGAGTAAAAAGAAGAAGAAACTCTTCCCAGTATAAATAATACTTTTTTTTACCTACGTACTAACATCACCTCCTGTAATACATCACCTCCTGTACTAACACTTTTTCCATACACTTCAATCTAAAATTCAAGGAAAACCTCCTCTAAATTCTATAGTTTCAGATTCTTCGTTCAAAATAAAAATTATTCAGAACATGGACTAGTAGTCGTATATTAACTGGATCATAAAATTTTATGTTTAATAAAACAGATTATTCGAATCAGTCATTTAAAGTTGTTCATTTTTCGGTTTCAACATGAAGGATGACATGTTGGACTATTTTGCATGACTGTAAGAAATGTTTTAAAATGTTTGAAATAACATGAGTTTGGTGAAAAGAAATCGATTTTTTTTGTACAGGTTTTATAAAGTTTAATATCTTCTGGCATCATTCCAGAATTTTTCTGTCAAACATTCTTGCGTCATCTAATGGTTGAGTGGATAACACCATTGTTCGACCCCAGTGACAGCTTTCGTTTTGAAAACTTATCTCTTACAAAATTTGCCAAAATGAATTAAATATATCGCAGTAATCAGGCATCACTGATAGTAAAAAGAATAATAATTAATACTAAATAATTAAACTAATTAAATCATTTAATAATTAAATAATACTAAATAATTTTTAGTTTTTTTTCCTCCTCTTCATTAGCTGAATTTTATTTAAAACTGTAGCAACATGATTCCCTGTTTTAACTCGGTTTGATATATTATACACGACTGCTCATGTAGATTTTTAATGACCAGAAAATGTAAAACTTCAATTATAAAAATAATATTAATTTTTCATTCGAATTATTTTATTTTAAAAAGAAATTAAAGTAGTATAAATACTGCGCAACAGCAAACGTGTAAGCGTAAATCAAATTTAACCAAATTAAAAAAGCCTGTTCAAAACGCAAAATTGCCTCCTTCTCGCATTTGGTGAAACAAAGTTGTATCTTTCTACTATGTTGCGCTTTTCGAAATCCTTACTGCAATCGTTTGTAGACACTGCGGTGCAGCATCAAATACTATACACAAAATTGCTTGGAAACCGTAGTTAAAGGAAACAGAAGATCTTGCAAAATGAAGTTCTTTAGAGCAACATCGTACATTCATGGCTGTTATGATATGAGTATTCCTCTTCAAAATTTTATGTTCAAATAATATTAACAAAGTTGCCTTAACAAATTAACCTCAGCAAAGTTACCGACTGTAGTATATAGAGTTAAAATTTGGTTGCACAGTAACCTGAAATACATTTCGAGAAGCGCAGATAACGCATTCATTAATCAAAACACAAATAGCCCTATCTTCCTGAATTTATGATGTTGAGTGATTTCAAGATTTACCTTCATTTAATCGAAATAAATATATGCATCTATTAGTATAATTTCTATTAGTAATATAATATCTATTAGTAATATAATTAATATCTATTAGTATAATTTTCTTTCCTCTGAGCACATTTTCTTTTATTTCTCTACCGTATTTTCGCATTTACATTATAAAATTATTTCATTTTTCAAAACTTCCCATTTACCTATGGTTTCATATAAATATGCATAATAAATTATTTGCTGATACGACAGGGTTATGTACAGAGGGTATTTACACATTTTTAGAACAAAATCGGGCCATTTACTTAATGTTCAAAATGAGAACATTTATTTAAATTTTCGATCTGATAGCCATTTTCTGGACTATAGGACTGTATGTTGATTCCAAGATAGAAGGACATTTCGTAAATGTGACGGAGACATTGAATTCCATTCTTTTTCCGCTTGAGTTCAAGGTGGGGTTTTGCTTAGAAAGATCTGTTTTCAAGAGACCAAAGGCATAATAATGTACAGTTGAAATGTCAAAGGACTTTGCAGGAAAACGTTGAAAAGTTGTATATGCAATACCTGAATCAATATCCGTTGTACATTGGTACTATTCAAAGTTCGATTTGTTGCTTCGTCTTATTGAAGTTCCACTTTTTGAAAGTCACTGAAATAAAGAATTTCTTCTGTATTATACGAAAAACCTTTTTTAATAATACGATGAGTTGATTTCGACGCTTTGTCCACTTTTCTTATTTTTAATACCTTATTGTATAAAAAATCCTGCGACAATCACAGAGCCCTTACTGAAACGTCCTTGCAGTGACGGAACCAAGAATGAACAATTGTTTTTTTTTGGTTTTCGATAATTAAATAGAATTTTTTTGGTTCAGTAATTTAGGCAAATACAATCTACAAATTGTTCTGCTTTGTTGAGCTAAAATCACAAAAGCTGATGAACATAACGATTTCTTAGCTTTTCTAAGTTGTAAATTTTGGTTTATTGTTTTATTTTTTGTAATTGCAGATATAAAAGACTTTGCTACTGATTTATGCATCAGCCGATTTCCTATTGTTATCAGGGATTTAACTTTAGAAACATTAGAAACAGTGCGCACCTTTTTCAGATATATATTTGGAGTCTTCATTCCATATAGAAATGATTCCATGATTCCATTCCTTCATTCCATAGTGCCTGACGGTTTTTCCCTTTCCGATTAATAATGTTGCTTAATAGAAGATTTAATATCATGCATTTAAGAACTTGTTTGAATTATGGAATAGTAATATATATCTCCCTTTGGAAAACTCAGAAATATCCCTTAATATTCAGGTTGTTTGCATGTGATATTTTGAAAGAATAATAAATTTAGAAAAAAACAGATGATATTTCTCATTTCAAATAATAAGCTGTTACCAGAAGTTATAATTCGAAAATATTTTCTTTTTAAAATTTCTTTATTGAAATTGGCCCAAAAAATCTAAACACCCTCTGTATATGCTCACGTTATTTTAATGACATTGTCTCACTTTCTTCAGAAAGTATCCAAGGACTTCATAAGTTTATTGAGTACAGTTCTATTAATTTCAAATCTCGAGATTGCATAGATGTTTACAGAGCGTTCCCCGTATGTATTGGTAATTCGTGACAGTTTCTCCTAATGAGTCTTCTAACATGAAGTTATATCTCCCTTTATATAAATACTGCAAAGCACCTTGTGCGCTTCATTATATTCAATTAAACAAACAAAAACATAGCCCCAATACAGTTTATGAAGTTCGCAGTGCCCTACCTTCTACCAGTAGCAGCATCATACTGTCTTGTATGGTGCATCATATTATAACAGCAGGTATGAAAAATTATACGGAATTAAAAAAAATTCCTGGAAGTAATTTTTTTGTGCATGTGATGGAAGACTGTGCTTACTAGCAAATTTGAAAGCAAATCATTTTATAGTACAACACTTTGCGCCTTGTGGCAAGTTACCAATTAGTTGTGAAATAACAGTACAGTATTTAAGGTATATGGACAATTTACATGTAAAGATCTGCGTATCGGACATATAGAAACCAATTAATTGGACACTAAAATGATTGTTTAAGCAGCATCATTAACATCTAAATTTCAGCTTAAATTTAGCTTACAATTTTATCAACATATACATATATTCTAAAACTATTTATTCTGGCTTGTGTTTTAAGGGAATGTAAAACATACAAAAGTTATATTATGAACAATTTATGCATTCTTCTCTTTACAAACACTTGTGATGTTTGCATATCGATTTAATATTCTTAAGAGTTTCGATTCTCGGTAAAAGCCCAGATGATTTTTTTATATTCCCTGCTTATAAAATATCTATCTTTCTTATATAGTTTGTTTAATTTGCAATAAAGTTATTTTAAAACTAAATAACAGATAAAAGAAGTATGAAAACTATTCATTGCATTTGTTATTTCCTATGCGCTTGTTATCAAAATTCGAGACATCTTCGAAATATATAAATAATACTATCAAAACTACAGCCTCAAGTAAACAGATTATATTAAAGGCCTTGTATAGTTCAGAGACTGACGCTTTATTTTAAAATTTGAATTATTTTCTAAAATGTTTTGAAATAAATTGGTTGAATCAGTCTTGTTTATCATCTTCAATCTGGTTTCCAGATGAACAGTAGTAAAGCTTCGTTATGTTTTACTTACTTCATTACTTCGTTAAAGTAATGAGTCCTTTTTCTCCTATTTCAAAAGGCATACAAAAATACAAATAAATGACAGTAAAGCTAAGTTTCATAATGATCCTGTCTACATATCGAAAAAAATACAGTGTAGAAAGATTTTGCCGTTATCGTACTTTATTTTATGAAATTCCTTCCTATGTGTATAAAGTCTAAGTAAATCTTTTGATTCTAGAATTTAATTCGGTGTAATTTTTATCGTCAGAATAATTCTAATCAAAAGTAGCTTATTTGTTAAAAGACTGAACTTACGAAACAGCCCAGACTTATAAATAACACTGAACAAAAACTAAAGGCCTCTGAAATTAAAATGTCGAGGTTTTACCAATCTAAATGTACATAAGATGAATATAATAGTTAAAAAACTACCGATTAGGGTAAGTTCTGAAAATTCATTGGAATATGCAATAATAAGTATTTTATGTCATGAAAGTGATTCGGCAACGTATGAACACTATCGAAAAATATAGGTTATTTCTTCAGGACTTGATTTTCGACTCTAATAAACAATGCATTATTATAAACAAAGACTTTAGGCAAGTAAACTTGGCAACAGTTTCTCATTTTGAAAAACATGATTTTCCTTATAAAATGTTACATATTTTCAAATGCTTAATATTGTGATTTATATTTATATTTATTTATATTTCTAGCCCAAAGGAGCGTTAGCTCAGAAGAGCCATTAGTCTCGAAACGGCACCTTGCGTGGAGACACTAGAAGCATTTAATCACTTTTCATTTTATTTCCACTACACATTATCATTCTTTATTATATTTAAAGCAATTAAACAATGAAGAATCTTGTAGAGACATTAGATATTTTTTGAAAGCAGGAGAGATAAAAAACTTGCATTGTATTCTAAATATATAGTTCATTTGGGTAGCCTTGATAATAAATACGTATGTCGTGCGCATTGATACCGACATTTAGATTTCAGGCAGAAAATATGTACAAATTTGAATTTTTTTTGCGTAATTTTTATATGCATGTTTTGATAAAAATTTAGAATTAAAAAAAATTGGTAATAAATTCTGTAGTATTAAAAAAGGGGAATTAATTTTTTCTATTTACGACCAGTCAGTTACTTTCAGATCGCGCATTTGGCCTGTGTGCAATTTGAGTTTGAGACCACTGTCATGCCTAATAAAGATAAATATGGAACAAATATACATATAGGTATAATTATTAGTTTTAATATATCACGTTGATAACCAGATCAAATAATTTAATACTGATAAAAATGTATACACCGTAGTTACTCACATATTCTCCTCCCTCGCATATTAAATCCCCCTAGAATTTCCGGAATAAGATTTAGAACCATCTGATTTATGGTAACGTTATAATATATGTGCATAAATAGCGAATTATTTTGTATAAGTAAAAAGAATATTATTGAAATAAATCCTTAGAAATGCATAATATAATAATATAAGTGTGTCTTTATGTGTGCTTTTGAATATCATTTCTATATATACTACATTCACTTTATTTCACCCCTCCTGGTTTCTAAATGGTAAAATTAGTCGAAAACGAGCGAGGGGAGAACAGGAGAGTAATTACGGTACATAGAATTATTATATATTCTTTTGGCTATTATAAATTAATTTTCTTTTTATATCTTTAATTAGAATAAAAAATATATTATCTGAAAATGTATAACTTTAATAAATCTGAAGATATGAAGATCGGAAAGTAAAAGAAAAGGAATTAAAATAATCATAATATTAAGTACTCGTATATAAAATTTAAATTATATAAAGAAAAGTTATGCTGGTAGAAAAAAAAAATAAATAAATAAAAAGCATATATCTGAAAACTTAACTTAGATTCTAAATCAAATAACGTAAAAGTTTAATGTCTAATGATTTGCATAAGAAATATCGAATAGAATAGGAAATATGTAGTAGGGCTTTTAGGGAATTTAAAATGTGAGTCTTGGGAAAATATAAACTATATTTCTTTCTGTTACAAAATTGCTTTTTCGACTTAAGCTTCTTCGAAAAATACCAACGTGTATCTTAGCGAGTCCTTAATATTTCATCTTTAATTTCCTAAGTGTTGTTGATAAAAGCATTCCCGTTCGTTGAAAGCTAAAAAAAAAAAACGAGTTGAAGATGAGTAGTGGGAAAAAAAAAACATGATACTCTGTTTACATGTCTGCTCAGTCTGAGTAAGACGTATGAAAGTCTACGGCAAAGAAAATTGCTTAGGTTCATAATCTTCCTGTCGAATGACAAAACATGACCAAAAATATAGTGAAAGTGTTTCTCATTAGAATTCAAAGCAAGTTCTGAAAATATCTGACTTATTTGAATATTTTCATGCAAAAAATTTAAAACTTTATTCCTAAAAATGTCAGAAATGGGAGAATGCTTCTAGAAAGGAATGCGAAATAAAGTAAAGTGAAATTCTTTCTCCTTGAAAATTTACAGTACAGACTTAGAAGCAAATTTAAACACAGAGAAAGAAATTCTCCAAAACTGGAACCTATACAAAGGCAAACATTTAGGACTATAATATTACAAACGTTTTAAATAATTTCTTATAGACTAGCAGCTACGCGGCTATCCTTCGTCTGGCTTTTAAATGTACCGAAAAAAAATGCCTGAAGGGGACACCAAACGTTAAATTTAAAAACTGCGCAGAATTTTACTCTGCAGAACAACTTCATAAAAAAATTAATAAAAAACAAGCCCTGCCCCCCCCAAAAAAAATCTGAAAGGTTTCAGATTTTAAATTACATTTTTTAACGTTTTATGTGTTACCTTTATGTATTAAATATCATGTTCTTTGCACTTAAATCATAAAATTCAGTTCAGTGGTAAGGTCGCAAAATAATTTTAAATGAGTATATCTTTAGAATTTCCGATACACAGTTCCGCGCCCGCTGAACATAAAAAGGTTTTTTTTTCCCACCGTAAACTATCCACCATTGCTCGATTTAAAATTACTGAGTTTGTTACTCAAACATTCGTTAAAGTTTTACAAAATATGAAATCGATGAGGAAAAAAATTCCAAATTTCAAATTTGGTCTTCCACATGCCCATATTCATAGGAGGATTACGTCATTCAAAAATCGATGGCTCTATATACATTGTTTTATCACAATGCGAGAAATTGACATACATTTATGCAGATTTTTTATTATTTAATTTCTTAAAATATAATGCAAGACTAATATTTGGTGGCAACAGTTTAAAAAGTGAAACTGACATTTATAGTGATTCAACGCAAAATCGCAAAGCAAAAACATTAGTCCTTCAAGGAACTAAAAAAACACTTTGGACTAAAAAAAACCCACAAATTTAAAAAAAATGTATTACATATAACAAAATTACAATGAAATAAGCAATATCCATTAATACAAACGTTAATTATCCTAATAAATAAATTAATCAACTTCCCGTTGTCTTCTCTCAACAAACGTACAGTATTCAGAGAAACGTCAAATTTAAAAACTGCCCAGAATTATCGCCCTCATTTTTCCCAGTGGCAACAGTGCTGATTTTCAATAGTCAGCAGTCCAGTATACAATTGTATGAAAAACTGTAGCCAAAACCACATTTCTAAAAGAATGAAACTATTCAAAATGATGCGATAAAATCGAAAAACTAAAATAAAAAAAAAAATCTGATTCAAATTTTGAAAAAATCGCTTCGAGGTGCACTGGCTCTTGTCTGAAACAAAAGAATCTCCAATTCCCTGTGAATTCTTGCTAATGGAATTAAAAAAATGTCGGTCTTGATGGAGGAGAAATCCTTGCGAACAGGACACTATAAGAATTTTCAAGGTTTTCCGATGTGAAGTGCGAATATGAACCAGCTTTCCTTAAAACTTTCACCACGAAGGGATTCATTTTCGAAGGTAAATAGCTCTCTTATACTTTATTATAATCTAAATAATTTACTAATTTCATGTGCATATCTACTATAATCTGTTCAATAACTGAAACATAAATGTTGATATGAAGATGATACAAGCTCTTTAACCTTAACATGAAATCTGTCATAAATTTTACAACCGTTGTGTTATTACTAACTTTTGATTACTTTCTTGATTTCGCGTATTTTCTTTGAATTTTTTTTTCCATATCTAATTCTGCTATTACTCGGAAAACAAACTTCTTGCCATGCTTAATTATGTTGTTAAGATATATGCTTACAATAAAGAACGCATTATCGCTGAGACTGTTTGCACGAATACTACACTACATTTCCACGCAGCACTAACATTGCTAATTCTGCCATAATTAAAGTATGCAGCTTCTAGTTGAGAAAAAAGTACGTCTAACAGTTCTATTTTAAGGAAAGTATATTCTCTTTAATAAACAGTGTAAAATGATTAAGTCTATTGAAGCAGGAATAAAATTCACTGTGCCCTCTCCAGAAATTGACCTTAGGACCACCCGATTACTAGCCGGACGTACTTCTAATTACACAACGTAAGCACGCGATAAGAAGAAGAAAATATCTTATTTCTCCCCCCCTTACTTAACGAGCGCCTGAAGACGGGGGAAGGCGGCCAGTCGCCAGACCCTGGCGATGACGGATTGTCACTAATCTCATTTTAGCGACACTGTGTAGTCATTAGTTTTGTCGAAAGAGAGAAAAATTCTGCATTTCTTTTGCCGAGATTTGAGCTTCCGATTTCTAATCGGACGTGCTTCCAATTGCATCAAGAAAAATTTGCATTCCAATTGCACCAAGAAAAATTTGCATTCCAATTGCACCGCGGTAAAGAGGAAGAAAATGCCTTCCAACATGATCTCAAGTGTGCAAAGTTATAAAACTTGATAAATAAAGCAAAAGAACTCTGCACGTAAAATTCAGGTCTGACTTACTACATTCTTTGATAAAAAAAATTAATTCAAGGAATTTTAATTCAGTATTATAAACGCCCCCTCCCTCTAATTTTCTGTGTTGAAAACTATCACTTCAAACCAAAATGCATAACATGTGCGAGAAAGAAATTTAATTTTGATTTACATGTATAAAATTATCATCACTCAAATATATATTTGAGACTGAAATAGAAACTACTCAGTACAATGCATATTCTAGAAGCATTCCATTTTCTAAGCCCAAAAACCTTAGATACAATGTTCCAAATCTAGGGATAGACTGAGTTAACAGCCAGAAGAACGAAACCCCGTCAAATCTCCTTAAAAGTCAAAGAAATGCAGTGGAACTCAAGCAAACTCCAAAATGTAGTGATGCTAGTATGTATACTGAAAACCTTGCATGGTTTGATGCTGTTTAACTGCTTTCTTGCTATGTCAAGGCGAATTGTTAGTCGTCTGTCAGTTAATAATTTCTCTACTTCATCTATGTATTAGAATTAAAGATCTACTAGGAAGCTTTTATGTGTAAATTCGATCAACATAACAATAAAACACGCAGCATACTCATTAGATAAAGAAATCCCTTGGAGAAAATACTAGCTTCATCTTTGATGAAGCAGATGGTGAGATTCTGGATTTTTATTTTTATCTTTTTTGTTAACTGAAGTATTTCGTCAGTAAAATGCTGCTGAATGCTTTCTTGCGTAAGGATGTGAAAATAAGCTTCTGTGGTAAATTTTATCTTTGGCTTTATAAATAGTTGATAATTATAGCTCACAAACATACTTTTATTTCACGTTCATACAATTGTGTTTTACATTCATCGCATGATCGAGTTTAATTAAATAAAACAAAAGATCTGTGAAAATATATGTATTTAATTTTCATACAAAGCTACTCACACGAAAGATTTTCTTAAATTACACGATTTCCAAAAAGGATTCTATTTTTTAAATAATATAAAGTTTTCCCCTATATATAAAGTTAATATGTTTTTCCTTCTACATCTTCAAAACGTTAGTTCAAGTTTCATTGAAAATATCTTCTCTTATAAATCTATCCCTTATAATATCTTGTTATTTAACAAATAGCTATATTAATTATCGAAGTGGCAACGCCATATTTGTATGCTGTGGCTGTTGCTCAGCAACACAGGAAATTGTTTAAAAATTGTGATTCTGAAGTTTGACTAGCTAGAGGATGTATGAAAATTTTGCCACTTAAGATTTGTATACAAATTGTCTATCTCCGCAAACTAAAAATAAAATTTATGTTTTACTAAGAAGGTTATCTGTTTTGTCAATTACTGCAAAATGCATTACACCCTTATAATTAAAACGGCAACTTTAGTTCTAATTTGAACAGGAATTGATGACATACTTCATAGTAAAAATCTTCGTAAGAACAAAAATATATTTCTCATATCCAAAACTTCATATCTCTCGTTTATTAATGGCAACATTTACTTCCAATTCAAAATCTGAATAAATATCTATTGCTATATTATACGGATGATTTTTCTTATCATACAACGAAGTAAAATATATGACAACTTTTCAGCATCTGCAAAAATTAACAAGAAAATATAATTACGTGAAACCGTACGTAACAAGCAAGACATTACGCAACACGCAAGAACTTCAGCAAACAGAAATTGATATTTCAATGTTTTTACGATACTTTGCTTTTACTTCTTAATAAATGTTTTTACGATATTTTTTTGAAAAATGAAGACAAAAAAATGTAAAGTATTTTTTATTTTTTTATTTTTTTTTTATTTTTCAGAAACATTCGATTTACTTGATAAATATGCAAAATTTATTTTGAAGGACTCCAAAATGAAAGTTTGAAAAAAAAAAAAAAAAAAAACAGTTCTGTGTTCTTTTTCTTCAAAGAAATGTTAGAGGATGTTCAAAACAACTAGCCCAAAATTTATTCCTTTAAAAAGGTGTCAAACTTAGAATAAGGGGAGCTTCAAATGCGACGGTCTTGTAAATGCACATGCGAAACATTTTATGTCATCATACAATAGAAATGCTACTAAGTAAAACGTTTAATCTGTTTCCATAAGTTAATTATAAATTATTCATACATGAAAAATTCGAGAAAATATTTTGAATTTATAAAAATTAGCCACAAAATTAACAATGAGTACTTTTCTACTCAGGTAACCCGAGTAGAGACATAAAAACAAGAATAATTTGTTTTGTAGTTTCCTTTCTAAATGCGGTGAATATTATGTAGAGAAAATTTGGAAAAAATATTATTAGAAAAGTATTATTGGAGTTATTATTATTAAGGTTTTTTTCGTTCTTTTTTTTTTTTTTTCTTTCCTTTTTTTTTGGGGGGGGGGAGGGCTTGTATAATGTAATTTCAAAATCCAAAGAAATGAAGCTTTGCCGGAAAAGAATATAGGGGCAACATTATATAACATTGAGTATATGGCTAGCTCTCTAAATTGGCGATACCTCAGCAGCTTGGCGACAGATTCGCCAAATTTAATGAGAAATCGGCAAAAGTCGGCGCTCTTGGCAGTGTTGCTGTGTAACTGTAATGGGTATTCTAACTGAATAACTGTAACAATATCTGGCCCTAAATGCCTTCCAGTAATTTCGAGAAATGCAAGGTACGAGAAATATCTCAGCGGCTGGAACAAGACTATATAAGACCGGAGAGATCATCAAGTTGTCATTTTTAGTTGTCGTTGGTTCAGAGTGACTTTGGAGTATTGAGATATCCGTGAGAACTTTGCCTGTTAGATGTTCTTTGCATTGCGTTGTGTTTAACGTTCTTAGAATTTTGAAATCTAACTACTGATCGTATTATATGTTATTGGGAAGAGCTGTCCGAGTATTTTTGCAGAAGGTTTCAAAGCCGTTAAGCGTTTCTTTGGATAAAATAAATTTTACCAGTCCGTCATCGGTTCAGTGTGTATTCAATGTGTTACGAACAGATACTCACGCAACATTCTGTCTCAGTAATTAGTGCAAGACATGGCAACCATATGCTAGGAACTGATTTTTTCGTATTCTAAATGCCAAATGGGGCTGTAATGATATCCTTTTACTATATATTATTTGCCTATTAATATGGTTTGATATCTCTTTTCTTCGTGATGTATTTTGGAAGGCTAGATGTAACTTAACGTTACATAACTAAAATATCGGTTATTTTGCTACAAATCTCACAAAAGTGCTTTCTTGTCATACTTATGCTTTTGAAGTAAACATACGCGTTCTCGATTGCAAAGAGAATATTTTATTAACTTTCATTTATTATTTTAAGTCGCAATAAGACACTGACTCCCCCTCAAAAGCACAAGGTTTTATGTCACTGATCATAGCAGTTTCTAATGTAAATATGCTGGGAAAAATTTCAATTTCTTGAGTTTAGTTATATTGCAGCCTTTCCTGTCTGTCAAAGTAATTATATCATTTATCCGTGTATATTGGCCTTGTGTTGTTAAACACACTTTTATGCATATTATACTTTGAATCGTGTATATTTTAAAAATAAACTCGTTAAATGTCCCATTAACGATAATTTTTAAATAGTTGACTTTTTTCTACCACTTTTTGATTTAGATTAGAGGAGTTTGTGTGAATTTAAAGTGTTGTTTTAAAACTTGCTACAGTATACCTGATATTTTGTCACAAAATATGAAATGTTTTCAATACATGCTACTGAATAGCTTTAAAAATGCTGTATCAGTTGTTTGATATTTGATTCATTTATTCTTTCTGATTCAAAAATAGCATTTTAAAACAAAGATGTAAATTTGAAAGGAACTCTAGTTTTAGAATGCATTCATATTTCCACTGTTAAGTCCACCAGCGTTTCCAAACCATTCAAAGAAGCCCACCACATTCGTCTTTAAATCTGTAATTGTTTTGAGCTATTCTTTTCCTCGATTCCATAGCTATCTATTTTCGCTTAAAAAACATCAGAGAATTGACATCGCACAAAATTTGGTAGCACAGGCTATCTACCAAATGCAACTCCTAGTTCTATTTTTTGTGGCCTCTACCAAGAGGCCGAGCGGTAAAGTCGCTGAACACTGGTAGTTCGGTCGAAGGTTCGAATCCTGCGATCGGGCTGGCTACACGGGAACTTTCATAATTTTCCAATGTGTAACATATATACGAGCCAATTTTCCTTATAAAGTCCTTCACGAATGCATCCTTCTTAGAAAGATAGCCCTCAAGTGCTTTGCCACAATCAAATAAACCAAACCAATTTCTACTCTTAATACAATCGCAAAATACACGGACAATGTGCTACATTTCAGAATACGGGATAGTGTTTCAAATATTCAAAACAATACGAATTTGTAACTAAACCTCAACTAGATACTCTGGGTCCTTTTTTATGTCAGTCTGCAAAACTTGGGTGCGTTTTTATGTCAGATAAACAAATATTTATTGTATTTCAAGATAACTTTATTTATTTATTTATTTATAATTGTTGACAGCATTTTATTTCAGCAAAGACTAATTTGGTTTTCCTGAAACAAAATATAAAGGACACTCTTCTCGGAAAAAATCAAGCAATATGATTATTAAGCAATCTATTTGTATGAGTGCAAAATCCTTTTTATCTGAAATAGGGCATTGAAATCAGTACTTAATGAAATGGCTCTTAATTGTGAGCACATAGACTAAAGTAAATATTATTTAAAGACGGACGGTTCTTTTTCCTCAAAACTAAATTATCACAAGTGAGAAAGTACCATGTAAGCTTAATAGAAAATTTTTATAACTACAGGTAGGCTGCATAATCTAAAACAATGTTTCAAGCATGAAAGAATTAATCATCTTGATGTAAATTTTTTTATTTGGGCCAGACAATGACTCAGTAGTAAGCAATTTGTTTGTATTTCGATTAATTTAACAGCTTCTTAAAATGCGTGTACTAAGCTATATTAGCTTTTGTATTTTTTACATCAAAGAAGGGTTTAAAACAAAGAAACTAATCATTTTTACTGCTTCTTGAAAAAATAAGATTTCCTAATAGCATAAGATCTTTATATGAGTAGTCCGAATTCTTAGATTTCTGTAGTAACTGAAAAAAGAATTATTTTTCTCTTTCAGGCTTTTCGTAATGCATAACTTATTTTAGAATGCAAGGAAAGATATTTTTTTTTCTGTTATGTATCAGTTATTTTGAATATTTTTATAATATAATAAACATTACAAGTCCTGATCAGATTTTTAGACATGAAAACGTTTTGCGAGAAATTTTGAAGAAGCTTCTTTACTTACTGAATATTCAGCATAGGAATTTAATAAATTCTTAAAAGAAAATAGTCTTAAGAAAGATTGCATAAATCAGAAAAGATATATTCCTTCAGCTATGTTTAGAGCATAGTTATGAAATATAAAAGAGTTTCAAGAATTTGCTTATATTTTGAAATTCACTTAAATGATCTCATTCAGATCGTTTATGAATATAACGATAAATATAACTTTTCAATCTTCTGAAACGATGTCAGTTAGCTGCGATGAATGGGTATGTGAAAGGATGTATTCGATGCTTTCATCTAATTGGGAAGTAAAGGATATTCTTTAAAGAATTCCTTAAATTGGACTTCATAATGACAGTCTTAAGAGATAGCATGTATCCAATCTATAAAATATATTAAAACGTAGTGTTACATAAATATAAAACGTAATTTTAAAATATGTAAAACATATTTTAGAGGAAACCCAGTTTAACTAAAACCCTACGGTTTTGGAACGGTAAAAACCATATTTAAAACATTTAGTCTTCTTAATTTTTCCAACCTACTTACGTTTTTAGACTATTTATAATTCACTCGGCCTGGCAAGTACATTCAGAAAGCATAAGATGTACCTTCACCATCCACACAAATTAGAAAACTGCTAATTCTTCTAGAGATATTGTCCACAAGATAATTTAGTATTTGAAAATATTTAAGAAGTACGTAGGTAGATCTAAAATTATTTCAGCCTGATGTAGCTCTAAAATAGCAAGAGAAAATTTTAAAATATGATATCTTTTTATTCGCAATACTTATTTCATATCGCTAAATGAGTAACGTTTTGCCTCTGAAAAACACTGATCTAAAAGTGTGTTCTCAAAACGTTCCATTACTTCTCTTTTGCTCCATCATTATCTTTTAATATCTTTCCATGAAGGGCAGGTTTCAATTTGGAAAACAGATAATAAGCACTTAGAACTAAACCTGGACTACAAAGTTCGACCTAATTAAACCCACATTCCTGTTTTTGACACTGAGTTGACTCATTGCCGTTTTTAAAGAGCTGAATGAAGTCAGCATGCTCATTTTCCAGAGATATTGTTCCTGAGAAGATGTTCATATAAAATCTTCAAAAGCTAGACCAAATCTTGCTAATGTCTCTTTGACCTTAGTATGCTATCTCTTAATATGCTGTCTTGGACACGGATAATATTTTCTGATGCCACTGTTTCTAATTTCCGACCTACATGACTGTCATTTTCTATGAATTCTCGGGCCAGGTGAAATTGTTAAGCCCATTCTTTTACCACTGAATGGAAAGCAGACGAATCAAGATACACATGATACAAGCGTTATTTTATTTCTTTAAGATTAAGACTTTCTTCAGTCAAAAATTTAATATCAAGACAATACTCAATTTTAAACATCTTAGACCAAAGAAGCAGATTATTTCATTTAATAAACATTAAAACAAGAAAACGTAATATTCCTCTAAGGGAATCTTCACATTTATTCATTTAGAACTGTCACTATGTATCTGTAAGCAGAATCTGTTACTATACAATTTTTTATATATCAGGCTGGGATTACTAATGTTTACTGATAAAACATTGCTTGCTGAATCAAAAGCAATCCTTTCTTAATGTTTATACATTTTTTTTTTTTTTAATTTTATGGTCTACCCTTGAATAGCTGTTTTTTGGTATGATTTATAACATGGGTGTAGTATATTGTAGGAAAGTAAATGATCTTAAATTTAATAAAAAATGAGAAAAATGATTTGATTTAAATTCAATGCCATTAATTATGATGCAATGCTATTAACTATGATTATTAATATACAAAAATTTGAGATTATGAGGACTACGTTTTCGTTTAGAGTTTTCAAACGCGATTTTCGAAGAAAACTTTATATAGACAGAAACGAGTATTATTCCTTTTAAATGAATTTTTTTCATTATAAAGTACTACATCCAACACAGAGGAAGCACCAAATGGTGTTACACCATAGAGGAAGTACAAACAAAATCTGAAATTTGTATAAAAGTTAAAATACGTTGGGGTATGTAAATGCTCGGAAATTAACGGCACGCGCTTATCATGGGCGAGAGTAACGGCAACTTGAACTATTGTTATTAGAAGACTGAATTCCCTTCACATTTTTCCATGACTCCCTGGTTCTCATCTTTAAGAGCATTTATATTTTTTATAATGCTTTGGAATTTCCTATTTTGTTGGGTTAACATCTCATAAAAGTAATTTTATTCTATAAGACATGAAAGGATTTGTAAATTAGCTGATATTTCGACCTGAGGCCGTTAACACACCGAATGAGCTCCTTTTGATTCTGCACGACGGACGAGGCAACATTATAAATTCGAAGTATCCGAGCTGTGGTAATCAAAATAAATGCATTTTCATTAAATCCAATCTTTATTAGATATATTCATTCTCTAGGGAATGTAGTGTAACTTTACCTCTTCCTGCTATTTTTAAAAATAGGTCTTTAGCTAAGCATACTGGAATAGTCCTTATGCTTAGCGTGACCTTACTAACGAGCTAGGTATTCTAGTAACTGACGAGATTTTAGACGTACTTTGCTCATTCGTCCCAGTGACATACTTGCTACGATAAGGCAGCATACCAAGATTCCGAGAAGATAGCCGCTTTTCACAGGCCACTTGATCACATATCCTCTCGTGCATAGGCAGTCTTAAGTACCAAATTTACTACAAATCAATTTTTGATTCTGTATCGTCTATAGGTCTCAAGAAATCATGGATTGAGACCACTTCTTGAGTTGATTGAACTTCTCTTTGAATTCATTTGATTGTTTAACAAGTGAGATATTCGACAGCAGCAGGCAGATTAATTCTTTTGCAATTTTAGACCTTTTATATTTTGACAAGTGCTATCATATGGCATTATAATGCATCTATATTCATTATAACCAATCTTGTCTTTTAAAATAAAATAATCTGGATGTTAGCGCCATTCAGAATTGATCTTAAGGAAGTCGATGTGATTTTATTGCCTAGAAAAATGATGTCGTTTCTCAACTAACAAAGAACGGAAGCTGTATATGAAGTGATAGTACTGATATA
The DNA here is from genome assembly GCF_044657685.1 of Stegodyphus dumicola. Taxonomy (NCBI): domain Eukaryota; kingdom Metazoa; phylum Arthropoda; class Arachnida; order Araneae; family Eresidae; genus Stegodyphus; species Stegodyphus dumicola. Next base: position 148,393,511 of record NC_140777.1, read on the forward strand.
GTGCTGCTTGTTTTATTTCAACTGTTATTGTTTTGTTTCAATCGTTGCATAAATATCAAGGGTTTTAAAATGTATTTTCTTTCCTTTGTTTTAAAATTACAATAATTCGAATTTACATTAAAATTACAATAATTCGAAATTACAATATTTTTTTTTAGATTCTTCAAGTGGTTTCGTGTATAAAAATGAGATCCTTTCGTAAACAAAACCTTTTTAACTGAACTGATTGTCTGAAACTTATTTTAACCACATGATCCGGGTTAAAGTAAGATTTTCTTAATTTTTTCCCCTTTCTAAGTCTGAAAATAGGTTTAATGTCTTCTAATACTATTACTACAAATCGTAAAGAAGGGATTGGTAGGCTATGTATCGCAAAAAAATCGAAATGACTCTGGAGAGGGATGATAGAGAAATGGATAGTATTTATATTTTGGGAAAATTATGAAGTAATCTTCAGTTTAAGAACCATTATTTCACGTCAATTTATATTTTTACATAGACGTCTCATGTAACAGGTTAGTTATTGTGATGAAATATTAACGGTTCTCTTCGTTTATTGTTTTAATGTGAAGCTTCTATTATTTAATTATGAGTGCTTTTCAACAATTATCGATAACTAGTCTACTTATATGTTATGGGAACATTCAACGTTCCAAAAGCATGATTTTCGATGCTATTCCTACACTTGGTTTCCAAAACGTGGAGTAAACTATTGGATATTTTATAAAAGATTTAAAATGTAGGATCATCTTTAAGCAGAACCTTAAATCTAGTGATGTCCTAGTAGTCGTCATATTTTCGAAAAGATGAAGTGTTCTTATATTTTTTCTGTAACGAAATTTTAATTTTCGATATTGTACTTTCAAGAGGTTCCTGAAGACATTAAATCCATGTATACAATATGAGCCAAGCAGGAATATATTATGAGCCAAGCAGGAATAGTTTTATTAACCTAAACTTTTAAGTAGCAACTCGGGTTTTAATAGATAAAACAATTTTGAATTCTCAGGCTTGTAACAATAGAAGACCGATAAACAAGATAAACATATAATTTCATGAATATTAACTTTTAATATTTCTTCGGGATTATTCCCCAATCTTTACAAATATTTCAGATCAAACCTAGTTATATTAGCCTAAAATTGATAAAGCATTACAAAGATAGTAGGATAAACACATTTTAGGAAACTTTTAAGTAACAAATCATAATGCGCGGAATGAGGAGTGGTTTTACAAATATTTTCTATTAAAAGTCTTACGTTAAGTTCGACTAAAACCTGTAAGTCATTATTACGTTCCAGGAGGAGGTGAGTTGTACTTATCTGCTCTCTCTTCGACAAGAACCGCAGAGTTGCGTTGAGTAAGTCCTACATCATAAAACCTAATTCCGCAGACCTATACGAAAAGTCAGAGAATCCTCACCTAAGGTAGAAGGATCCTAATGTACACCTGTGAAAACAGCATTATAATAAAAATGGCCCGAACATCGGACACAAAGCATCAGATAGGTCCATATCATTTATTATATCTTTTATATATACATACATATAGAAATTCTATTATAAGGCGGAACAAACTTCTGGAAACTGTATTGCCTAATGATAGGCAATTCCCCTTTTCCTTTCTACAGTACATGCGTTCTGCTGCAGCGCCATCTGTAATCTTTCCTTTCAACACACCAGAGTGATACTGCGAAATACTGTGTTTCTATCGCCAAAACAATGCTTCCCAGAGAATCAAGGAGACTTTTGCGGAGCTTTATAACATTGAAGTTTGTCTGATATTCCTCCATGGTGGGACGATAACAAATGGAGAGAAGAAGATAGGCATCTTTTGCCGGGCGGGGGAATAAGCACCAACAGGAGCTATGTACTTGAGTTGGCTGCGGAAGGCGGACTCGGTCAGGAGAAGGAGCCAGTCAGCGTCGGGGTGAGAAGTTAATATTTCAAAAAGTGACATTTTGGTAATAACTTTTGCATAGTCATAAGGAATATGGCATGTTAGCCTTCAACATGTTCGTAAAAATATGGGCAGTGCACTGGAGATATTTCCTAAGGCGAGTAATTCCTTTGTTGGCAAAAACAAAATAAAGTGCATAAATAGGATATTGTAAGCTGATGCTGGCATGTGATTGGCTGGTGTCCGCCGCGAGAACTCGTCAGAAAATAATGTGGGAAATGCAAAAAATATATCAAAGTAAATACTAAGAGTGCTTATAAAAATTAACAATCCTCTTGTTTGATTAAGTATGAAGAATAAGGACGGATAAATAAATCCTCTTTGATGACTTCATAGTTCAGGATGCTGCGGTAATCAGCAGATGGCACCAGAGTTTTTCAGACCGATAGTACTTAAGTCCTAACGTTAAAGCCAGATTCTACAAAGACACACAGGGAGCAGTCACTATCTCTGGTGCAAAAGACAGGTGGCAGGTGACGGAGGACGGGGACGCCTGGTGTTTAACATAGGTAAACAGGCGTGTGTCCCACGCCCTCCCCTATCTAGGAATAACAACTACCTGGGACCCCGTGAGGCTGCCTCGAGAGTTTATAATACAGATCTAAAGATCAACACATGGCCAAACAGGGCCTGAGGATTATTGTTTGACAATGGTTGCGTGACAATAACTTTGTGGGTGTGCATGGCTGTTGGAATAACACAGATACATAAAAAATATACAAAACAAATACAAGAATAGATACATATACAGGCAAAAACAAACAAATACTAACAGATACGAACATAAGGATGCATTGATATTAAGATAAATATGAAGAGAGACACATATGTAAGACACAAGAGTAATAAATACTTATAGAGTCATATGTGTATTTCTGGTATCCTTGGGGTTGAAAATGTGCTGTGAGCACTGTGGTGTTACGGGCGTGATCGCCAAAAGTGTCGATACTAAGAATATCAAGTACAAATTAATTTTGCGTAAATACTTAAACTAAAATTTGGTGTTTAGTACATTGCATAATCATTACTAAATAGATTAACAAGACTTACCCACTGATGCATGCATGAGCCGAATATTTTCTTTTTCCAATCTCATATTTATTTTAATACACATACTTTCTGGATTAAATAAGACACATTTATCACACACATATACATACTAAAATATCATAACTTAGATACTCGCAATGCGATAACTCAAATGGAATGTCCGTGGAGTGCCGACGCGTGACTATTCGCGCAATCCTGTTCCATCGAATAATTTTGCGGTTGAAACGTGGTCAATTTTATCTTCGTATTATCGCGCTGTCTGGTATATATAAATATACCACTTATAAGCTCTTCTTTTCTCCTTTTACATTCATATGATTTTTACACACGTCGCACGTGGTGACACATTGCTGGTCAAGCACATCTTGAAGTCGAACAGTTACTTATATTCTGCTTGCGCGATTATTTTATGTTATTCACAAATCAAACATCTACTTTAAGTACTGGATTTCTTCATTCTGCTTCTTTCTCGGCAAAATTAGACAGGAACAAAATGGCGACTGCTGAGTGTGGAAGGCCCACACACTCGTTAACACGACGACAGGCAGCAAGAGGGGAAAAAGGAAAAAGAGAGAGACAAACCAGTCCTTCCAGTTTTTATACCTTTAGACGCACGTGCTCGCGCGTGATAACGATACAAGAATCGATGTAGCCACAATGTTCTCACATTCCCTCCGGCCGAAGAAAAAAAATTGTCCCATCACTGGACACATGAAATCCCTCTCTGCTGGACACACTTGAACTTTCGTCTGCATTAGATACACATTTCACACCAATCTTTTACATCATTTGCAAAGGCACTGCACTTTATCATTTCGTTGGCACTCCATACATTCCTCATTACATGAACACAGTTGAGCTTTCGTATGCACTATCACACATATTTCACGTTAATATTTCACATTGCTTGAAAAAAAAACACAGCATTTTAAACATTTTGTGATATATATTTTTTACATTAGTATTATTCTTTTACGTACTCATGCATGTCTACTCTTTCCTAAAATATCACCACAGATGCGATTCCAGGCAATGAAAATTTGGCACTTAAGACACATAATTTACAATTCACATATGATTAAATATCCAATCAATCACTTAAACTAAGAACATTTGCATTATCAATTTTGATGGAACTCCTCTTAACCATTGTTTACCTTATTTCATTCTTTACATTTTAGAATCACATTCACTATTTCATTACATAGCTACTTTTATCATTTGATCATATTCATTTTACATATACATTTCATATACCAATATGTCATGACATTGTTACGAGCTACATTTGTATTAGATCCACTACTAAATTACATACCGTCAATTTGATTCAGCAGTAAGACAAGGAGATTTGAACCACACTTTTTTTTTTTTTTTGAATCTGCTACCTAGTAATCAATGAGACCCTGCATAGTACAATTCAATTCTTCTGGTATATGGACCAGCCAACTCTACCAAAATCGTGCAATTAGCGCTTTATTACACTAAATTGACCCATACCACACATGATCATCATTATCTAGCTTGTACACATACTACATTCTTATCATAATCACAACTTCTTTACACTTTTTTTTTTTTTTTTTTTTTGCTGATCGACAATTTACAATTGTGTTACACTCCTACTCCTCATTTTGTGTTGAATCTACTCTTGATGGCTTTTGTAAAAACAATTTACTTACGTGAACTTTAGTGGTTTTATTATCTAATTGTATTATATAATTATCATTTCGTAGCTTTTTAATGATCTCATATGGCCCCTTGTATTTTGGATGTAGCACCCTTCGATCAGTAAATTCCTGCATAAAAACTTTATCCCCCAATTTCAATTCTGGAATTTTTCTCTCTTTCAAATATTTTTTTGCACAATTAAAGTATTCATCCTCATTTAATTTTACTTGTTGCTTATCTCTACTCAATTGTTCCTTTATTTTTTTGGAATATTCCTGGAAATCTTCTGCTAATTTAAGAGGATCATTGCTATCTATGGGAGTATTTAATGTTCTACCGAAAAATAGTTCTGCTGGTGAAAATTGAGTTACAGAATGTTTAGCATTATTATAATACAGTTTAAACATCAGTACTTTTTGTGGCCATTCAAATATTTTGTTTGATATTGCTGCAACTGATTCTTTCATTACCCTGTGAACTCTTTCAATCAACTCATTGGACTGTGGATAATAAATTGAACTTTTTCTGTGTTCTATTTTAAGCGATTTTAGAAATTGAGTAAATTCTGTGGAACAAAAATAGGAACCGTTGTCTGATAACAAAATTTTTGGAATGCCAAATCTGGCAAAATAATCATTCAAAGATTTTATGATGGATTGAGAAGTGCAGTTGTTTAACGGAACTGTTTCCAAATATCTGGAATAATGATCAATGATAGTGAGTACATAAAACTTATTATCTATGGATCTTGGCAGTTTACCAACTATGTCTATAGCTATCATCTCTCCAGGAGCAATGGAGGAGCTCTCCTTTCTTAGGAATTAGACGTGGCAGAGTGTTGTGAGGTCTAGACTTATTTTGTAAGCAATCTGAACAATTTTCTACAAAACTTTTCGTATCGCTGTACATACCTTTCCAATAATACTTTGCCTTTACAAACTCATATGTCTTTTGAATACCAAAGTGAGGCGCATGAACTGTCTGTAAAACATCTTTAATTAATGCCTTAGGAATTAGAATTTTATTCTGGATACTTCTGTTTTTCTTTCTCATATTTACAGGTTTTAATTTTATCATTACTACATCTGTATGACTATCAATAAAATATTGTTCTACACTTTCTTTGTGGTTATCCTGTAATTTTTTTATAATTGATTTTATGTCTGGATCACTTTGCTCTTTACTAATTATGTTTTGAATAGACAAATTATCATTGGTCTTAAATATATTTACATTGTTTACCACTACATCCTCTGAAACTCTTGACAAGTAGTCTGCTGGGTTTTTTAAACCAGGAATATGCTCCATCGTGTATTGAAATTCCTGTAAATATAACAACCAACGTGCTACAATATCTGGCTGTTTGTCAAGACTAATATGGAAAGTCAGAGGTTTAGCATCCGTTAATATTATAAATTTTTTCCCATACAGATGTTCGTGAAATTGCTTTACTGATCTGAAGATTGCATAAAGTTCTCTCCTAATTGAAGGATATCTAGCCTCAGCAGGTGTTAAAATTTTTGAGTAAAATTGTACTGGGAAAAACTTTTCATCAGTTTTTTGCATTAATATGCCACAAATGGCTGATCTAGAAGCATCGGTTACTAAATATAAAGGTTTATCATTTTCTATGTTTTTTATTGTGGGTCTTTCTAAAATTAATTCTTGTATTTTATCTAATGCATTTTGGCATCTCTCGTTCCACACGAATGGTATATTCTTTCTTGTTAAATTTACTATTGGCTTGTCAATTTCTGCATAATTAAAAATTAAGTGTCGAAAATAATTTACCATGCCTATGAATGTTTGAACCTCTTTCACATTTCTTGGCCTAGGAAATTTGGCTACTTTCTGAATATTCTCCTCTGAAGGAGCAAAACCATTCTTATTAACCGAAAAACCTAAATACGTAATCTCTTGTTTACATAACTGCAATTTGGCTGGGTCTAATGTTAAATTAAATTTTTTTAACTTGTCAAACACCTTTTGTAAAATAATTACTAGTTCATTTATACTGTTAGCTGCAACAATTATGTCATCTAGAAAATATTGTAAATTTGGACCCTGCAATTCACCTAAACATTTTGATATTAGAGTATGGAAATAAGCAGATGAATTTTTTGCACCAAAAGGTAACCTAGTTGGTTGAAAATTGCCAAGTTCCGTGCAAAAGGCTAATTTTTCTTTATCTTTCTGATCTAACTTTATTTGAAAAAATGCTGACTTAAGATCTAGCACACAATAACAACTTTTACCTGCTATATTATGCAAAATATCTGAAATCTTAGGTAGACATATTTGATATGATTCAGTTATGCAATTTAACAATCTATAATCTACTGCCATTCTAAATTTTAATTTGCTAGGATCAGTATTAGGTGGTGCTTTCTTTTTGACAAAAATTACTGGAAAACTGTAACTCGATGTCGATGGCTCTATAATACCTGCTTCTAACAATTTGGCTATCTCCTCTTGGGCATATTTTTTAGCAATGCGAGGAATAGTGTATGGTCTAGTTTGAATTGGAAAGTTATGTAATAAATTAAATTGTGGCACGCCAGCATCAGTCTCACCCAGAGTGATGTAAGATTTTGAAAACACAGCTGAATTTTTCATGAGCATTTCAATCATCTTATTTTTTTGTTCTGCTTCTAAATGACTTAAATCAAAATCATCTGGGCTTAATTCCTCCTTTCTTAATTGCTTAATTTCTTTTAAAGTTATATGGTTAATCTGCAAATTTTGTTGCTCTCTAGGTTTTTCAAATTGTTTTTCTTCGACTTTATATACCTTACCAATCTTTTCACCCTTTCTTAGAATAATTGCGGCATTGGAATTGTTTTCAATTATGGTGAATATATATTGCCTGTCACTTATCTCATGAATTGAATCAGTCACACCTATCTTGCCCACTTTTCGCCTGTCTGGTGAGAACATTATTTGCTTTTCTTTCTGCATATTACTTGGAATGCTTAACTTTACTATCTCTGCTGTATTTGGCGCAATTCTGGTATTCAATACTACTCTTACAATACCCGACTCCTCTGGTCTACTATTCTTGTCTACCTTTTTTGCATTAATATTAGTACAGTTTTTTCTTTTGTCCAAAAGATCAAAATATGTGTTATCAATGATTAACTGACTTTTATCTGCATCTATAAGTATCTTATTTTTTTGAATGAAATCATACCCTAAAATCATTTGATAATTTGTGTTCCAATTATGTTGTGTAACAAAAAATTGGTTGGCAAGCCATTTATTTCCTAAACGAAATTTTAAGTTTACAGCAGATACATATGGGATAGTAGCATTATTTAGCGTATGTATTCTTACAGATCTGCTTAAGTAATGAATCTTTGTGTAATCTTTTATTACTTGCAAGGTGTCTGGCTGTATTAAGCTTAAATTTGCACCTGTATCAAGTAATGCTTCTACAACAAAGTCGCCAAATTTGATTTCTATTACTGGTAATTCTGTGATGCTATTAGTCTGGCAAGAAGCTACCAATTTTTGTTCATTACTTTCTTTAATTTTGTGTCGGAATCTTTCATGTGTATTTGGCCTATTTGAGTTCCTTATTTTTTTTATTTTGTCTTGTTTCCCCCAAATTTTTTTATGGGCACTTGAGTAATACTTTGTGTATCTGGGAGATCTGCAAGTACCCTTCATTAGTTTAAATTATTTGTACGAGTATTGTATCTTCTGTATTGTGGCCTATTTCTATTAGTGTTCTATAGTCTATTACCTTGCGCGAAAGCATACCGACTATTATATCTATTCCTTCTATTGATAAAGTTACCCCTATAAAAATTTCTTCTCTGGTTGTTTCTAGCCTGTCTATAATATTGAAAATTATTGTTTGAAGGAAAATAAGGACACTCTGTAGTCCAATGATTCTGTTGGCAAATATGACAAGACTCTCTATTACTACTACTTTGTGTAGCATTATTTTCTAGGCTAGTTACATTGTTTACAGTACCATTAGGTAAAATTTCATTGAATTTTTTTGACAAATCCTCATTGGCTCTATTATTTTGCATTTGTTGCATAATTAATGTATTTAATTCAGGTGAAAAATCATGTGTCTGTGAGCTATTACCAGAATCCTCCAATGCTTTTTCTATGTTCTTTGCCTGTTTAACAGCAGTAGCAAAATCAATAGGTCCTAGTTTTTTAACCTCCAGTCTTAAATCTGGTCTGAGAGCTTCTAAGAATTTTGAAAGCATTGCTTTTTGAGTGAGGTTATGTACCTCTTCACTCGAACTAGGATAGCACCCAAAATATTTTGTGGCATAAGTATTCACTTTTTCCGCTAAGTCCTCGACTGACTGATCTGGGGGCCTGTCTAATTGAGTTAAAGTTATTTTGAATTGTGTCAAATGACTGAGATTTTGCAAATTTTTTACTTAGTAATGCTTTTAAATCATCAAATGACATATCTTTACACGATTCATTATCAATTACAAATTTTAATGCTTTACCCCTCAATTGAATTTTTAACACCAAACTTTTTCTGTTCTCATTCCAGTTCTCTAAATTTGCCATTTGGCATAACTGATCTAAAAAAAACGTTATATTTTCGTCATGCTCCCCTGAAAAAGTAGGCAGAGCAGTAGCCAGACTCATATTCATTACATTATTTTTCTTAGCCATTCTGAATCAATTTACTATACTTTAGTACCACTCTAAATTACTATTATTATTACTTCTAATGTATAGTACATTCATAAATACACTATTGTAACTTATCGAAATTTTTCACATGGATACAAGTTATTACATACTCCTTACCACACAATATGATATACATTCAGGAATAATTTCTTAAATACTGACCAATTCTGAATTGATATTACCATTTTCACATATCTATTTTTTATCATTAAATTATTTCACATTAGCAGGAAACACTCATATGAAATTCTATATATATATATTTTTTTTTACATATGCAATTTTCAACTTTTTCTTAATGATTCATATCAGATAAACACAAAATTCAAAATTTTATCCAATCATTACTAATATTCACCTATTTGATATCAGACATCATCACAAAATTCAAAATATTTAAGCAATTATCAAACTGGAATCACATGTGTAGTTATATTTTTAGGCATAAGCATAAAATGGTTCTCTACCTGAAATGAAACAGTTAAAACTTAATTTCCCATTTTTTTTTGTCACGGCACCATAATGTGCCTTTATTATTATAATCCTGGTCACGACACCATAAATGTGGTGTTACGGGCGTGATCGCCAAAAGTGTCGATACTAAGAATATCAAGTACAAATTAATTTTGCGTAAATACTTAAACTAAAATTTGGTGTTTAGTACATTGCATAATCATTACTAAATAGATTAACAAGACTTACCCACTGATGCATTGCATGAGCCGAATATTTTCTTCTTCCAATCTCATATTTATTTTAATACACATACTTTCTGGATTAAATAAGACACATTTATCACACACATATACATACTAATATATCATAACTTAGATACTCGCAATGCGATAACTCAAATGGAATGTCCGTGGAGTGCCGACGCGTGACTATTCGCGCAATCCTGTTCCATCGAATAATTTTGCGGTTGAAACGTGGTCAATTTTATCTTCGTATTATCGCGCTGTCTGGTTACACACTTATAAGCTCTTCTTTTCTCCTTTTACATTCATATGATTTTTACACACGTCGCACGTGGTGACACATTGCTGGTCAAGCACATCTTGAAGTCGAACAGTTACTTATATTCTGCTTGCGCGTTTATTTTATGTTATTCACAAATCAAACATCTACTTTAAGTACTGGATTTCTTCATTGTGCTTCTTTCTCGGCAAAATTAGACAGGAACAAATGGCGACTGCTGAGTGTGTGTGTCCCGAAGGCCCACACACTCGCTAAGCTCGACGTCAGGCAGCAAGAGGGGAAAAACGAAAAAGAGAGAGACAAACCAGTCCTTCCAGTTTTTATACCTTTCGACGCACGTGCTCGCGCGTGATAACGATACAAGTATCGATGTAGTCACAATGTTCTCACAAGCACTTAAACACAGAGATGAAGCTATTAGTACCGGATGTCGAGTTATGGTGCCAGGAGTTAGTGTTAGAGTTCGCTGAAAGTACAGTGTGCACTATAGTTCAAATTTGCAAGAGTTCAGGCTACACTAAAGTTTAGTGTACACTGTGGTACTAATAGCACTAAATTTGGAGTTTGGCACAGTCACTAAGTTTTAATGCAATTGCTATAGGTTGGTACAGTCACTACAGCGCAGACACTATGTTAGGCACAGTAATTTCAGTACACAGTCACAATGGTTGCACAGTTACTATGACTGTGAACAAGTACGGTGTAGGTACTGATCTTCACTGATGTGTGCACTAGTGCTTAGGCATAGTCGGAGTTGGTGCATGATGTATACGTGCGGTGTACAATTCATTGCAATAGGTTGGAAGGTGATGTAGGCATTCGAAGGCACTTTGAGTTGACACAGTTGGTACCCTGCTAGCACACCGGTAAGGTAAGTTCTAAAGAAGATTGACGTGCGCACATAAAGTTGAAGGCTTGGTGGTGGGGAGCTTTTGTTTAACAACTTTTGGGGGTGGCCCGTGAGTGAAAAGCTTTTAAAAAGGTTGGATAGTCGGTAGGGGGGACGAAAAGATGATCGTGTTTAATCTGGTCTATTGCGGTGAGCAGATATCTTAGCCCATTGCCCCGATTTGAGTGATAGCTTTGCAGATTTTGGTTATGGCTGGCTTGTGAGTGATGATAAAGCGGTGGTACGCATCTCTGTTCATGGTTGGACATGGGAGGTTATGGTCTTTTGTCAGCTGGCAGGTGAAAAGATAGTGGTCTGGGTTGCCTGGGGCTCCACAGACGCATATATCTGTTGATGAGATGTTGTGCCTTTGGAAGTAGCTGGGGAATGGGCCGTGTCCCGTGATATATCGTGTCAGCGGAGCGATTGCGATGTGTCGATCCGTGCTGACTTTGGGGAAGAAATCGTAGGTACGGCGGCCAGTTGTGCTATGGTTCCATTCCTCCTGCCATTGTTGGAGCCCTTTACTCCTGAGCTGTCCCTTTATGTAGGAAGGTGGGGCTTGAAGGTAGATCTGCTGTGCATTTGAGTCGGTTACTGCCTGATTGGCTAAAGATCTGCTGACTCATTCATTGCCTTCGTTGTTGGCATGTGCTTTTATCCACATCAGCGTCGTGTGCATATGTGAATTTTGCTGCAACATGTGCTGAAGGGCGATGACTAGTGGGGATCTGTGCTGATGGTTCTGAAGGGCTTGAAGTGTTGAATAGCTGTCTGTATGAAGTGTGGCATGAGTTAGATCATTATGGACAATGTGCTGCATTGCTGCTGTGATGGCCAGGACCTCCGCTTGGAAGATGCTGTTGTGATTTTGCAAACGACCTTTCCATTCTTGTTCTATCAGGCCATCCTGGTAGTGGATGTAGGCACTGCCCAAACCTTCCTCCTGTTTAGAACCATCTGTAAAGATGTGGGTACCTTGTGAAGGTACTTGCATTCCAGTGTTGGTAGGGGTGCGTGGAATGATGACAGAAATTCCTTTGCCTTTAACTGCCGGGTGTGTGTGGAGAGGGTGTCCATGTGTTTAAAACTGGACTGGGCTGTAGGTGCTATTGTAGAATGTGACGTCTTTTCTCAAGTATACTAGAGTTATATATACCGCTTCCATTTCTACTTTGATGTGGAGAGGCAGCAACCCCGCAAGGACAGTCACCGCACTTGTTGCACTTGTGCGAAAGGCTTTCGTGAGGTTGAGGGCGAAAGGGCGTTGGACGGTAGTCAGTAATTTGATTTTACGAGCGCCCATTGGGTGGGCCCAGGCAGCGGCAGCGTACGTGGCGATCTTCTCTGCCACAGTGTGATATAGGATCTTCTGTATATGATGGTTCTGCCCCCAATTTTGGCCTTGAAAGGTGCGTGCCTTCCTTGCAATGGTGATAGTCTTCTTTCTGATGTCTTGAATGTGCGGGAGCCACGTGAGTCCTTGATCCCAGAGAAGACCTAGATGTTTAAGGGTTGAGACTATCTTGATGTTTTGATTGTGCAATTTGATACAAGGACGGCGTGATGGATTTGTACCTGCCCTAGGGATGACAAGGGCCATGGATTTCTCAGTGGAAATTTTGAGTTTTAATGCAGTGCACATGTTTTCGAATATGGTACATGTTGCAGTCCCATTTCTTTCTAATTCCTTCCGTGTGCGTCCCTTGACCAGCAGAGCGACGTCGTCTGCGTAAGCAACAACTGTAGTATGCTGTGGCCAGTCAGCTTCCAGCACATAATTGAAAGTTAGGTTCCAGAGAACCGGTGCGGCGCAGGAGCCCTGGGGTCATCCTCGCTCCTGGCTTTTGGTGGTTGTGCCATTGTCGTTGGAAATTAAAATGCTTCGGTTCTCCAAATAGCTATTAAAGGTGTTAAAGATATTTGCTGGGCAGCGTGCTATTCTGAGGGCTTGTTTTATAGCAGGCCACCAGAGGGTGTCGAACGCGCTCTGCAGGTCGATGATGGCCGAGATGAAGGCCGTATGATATCCCGTAGCTCTGTTGCGTTGTATAGTGTCCCGGATAGTACAGAGAGCATGTGTGGTGGAGAGACGTGGTCGGAAACCGAATTGTCTTGAGCTGAGGAAATTGGTCACGTGCAGGTGATAGGACAGCCGTTGGACAAGTAGTTTTTCATAAATCTTACCCATTGCGGATAAAAGACAGATAGGTCGATAAGAGCGCAAATCTTGTGCGCTTTTATTTTTCTTTAAGAAGAGAACTACTTGTCCTTGTTTGAAGGCCTGTGGAAAAATTTGTAGATGAAGAAATCTATTGAAGAAGGTGCTGAAGAATGATGGACATGCATTGTAGGCCACCTTGATGATAGCATGGTCGAGGCCGTCTGGGCCTGGTGCCTTTTTGCGCGGGAGGAGTTTGAAGACGTGTCTAATCTCACTGCTACTGAAGGGAATATCATACGAGGTGGTGGGAGTGCTTGCATTTTCGCGGATGATACGCTGTGAGGGCGTGTCCTCCTCTGGGTTGTCATCAGGGAATATAGTGCTCAGGATTTTGCTGGCAGTGTGTTCCACTATGTTGGTATTATCGGCCAGTGCTGGAGTCTGGATAAGGATCTATGCCGGGCGAAAGACTTTGCCGGTGGTAAGTTTGTGCAGGATGCCATATGGGTTATTATTAGCTGTACAATAGTTCCTCCAACTAGTAATTTTGGCTGTTAGAATATTATTTTTGTAAAGGGCTCTCTCTTTCCTGTAATCCAGCAAAATTTATTGTCTGATGCTGTTGTCTGCAGTGCGGATGCGAAGTCTAAGGGCTCTGCATTTTTGTTGCTGTGTGCGAAGCTCCTTGGTCCACCAAGAGACTCCTTGTAGTTTCGTCGCGGACCGGGTAGGCAGAATGTTGTGGCATATGTCTTTCAGTGTCGCCAGGAGTTGATTGGTGAATAATTCCATGTCGGCTGGACTGTTAATGCTGTGAAGTTTTCTTTCTTCGTTATGTAAGATGGTGGAGAAGGAGGAGGTGAGGTGCCGGATCTTATTGCCTGGGAGCTTAAACCTGGTAATAACAGAAACGGTGGTGTCGCAGCTGATGGAGAAATGTATGTACTTGTGGTCTGAGTTACTCTCTTCTTCATTTACTGTCCAATCTTGAATTTTACGTGCGATGTTGTGCGTGCAGAGAGTAAGGTCTGGCCAGCCAGTATTGTAGGAGTTATCGTAAGTGGGTGGAGCGTCTGGAGTGTTGAGGAGGTGGAGGTCGGACAAACCACAAAGTCTTCCAATTCTTGGCCCTTTGTGCTAGTATTCACGTAGCTCCATATGCTGTTATGGGCATTAAAGTCACCGCCTACAAGAATCGGAATTGAGGGATATCGTTGCATGACATCAAGTACGTTGGTGGTGAGATTCATAATATCTTCAGAAGGTGGTGAGTAAACAGAGATGAGGATGAGATGAAAGTTTTGAAGGGCTAGTAGTATGGCAACTATGTCGCGTTCTTGTTTAATAACTATGGGGGACCAGGAGGGATTGCAGCATGCAATGGCTGCTCTTGAGGCTTGATTTTGGGAAACGGATTTCTGTTGAAAGAGTGTCCAGCCAATTGGAAGACCTGCAACTTCCCCTTCTCTGGTGTAGGGTTCTTCAAGTAGAAGTACGTCGGCATCATGCGTAATTTCGTGCTGGATAAGCTGTGAAGTTGCAGCTCGTGCTGTTTGAAGGTTGATTTGTATACATTTTACAGTGTCGTTTGACTGCGTAGTGTTGCTTTCCATATTGTTTGGGATGTCAGGGGTACCATTAATCGTACTGTGTGCTACACCTAATTCGTGCAATGTACCTTCCGTATGTAGGGCATGTGACGTCGTAGGCTGGATGTGCGCAGAGTGTCTTATTGTGGCTCCTATAGTTCCAGTCTACACAGTTGATGCAGGTGGGTTGGCGGGCGTTGCAGTCTTTAATGCTGTGGCTGCCAGAACAGAACGCGCAATAGATCTTGTTTTTACAGTTCTGTTGGGTGTGCCCGAATTCCTGGCAGCGGTAACATCTTCGTGTATTATAAAATTCTGCGATTCGATGTGCTCGCCAACCGAGGTACATTCTTGGGGACTGAATGAGTTGATGATATGCTGGTGGTGTGCATTCCAGGACCCACTTGACTCCATTTCCTTTGTCTTTTAATCTGTAGAGGACTTTAGCTAAATTCTTGTTGAGGTGAAATTCAGATCCTAGTGCTTTTTCGATGTCTGCCTGGGAAACTGCTGGGTGTACGCCGTGGATGGCAACTTTGGGAAGTCTAGTAGAAGGTAGTTTAGTCGTAACTAGTTGCTTCCCTTGGGTACCCTGTAGTTATTTGGTAAGTTTCTCAAGATCTTCGGGAGTAGCACAGTCTACGGCCAGACCCTCTTTTTGAATTGGTCTTAGCGTGGTGATCTTAACCCCTAGTGTGGGAAGAGGAAATTCAGCACTGAGTCGATCTTTAAGTTCCTTTCTTGTGAGCTTTGTGTCCTCTTTAGGGTAAAGCAAGAGAGTGTGTTTCGGTGGTGGTTTAGACACCTGTGCATAGGATGTTGAGACTGTTGGAGGTGTTGTTGTCGTGGACACACTGAGGAATCCAGGATCCGTGTTGGTGGCTGTGCTCGCTGTTGGTGGCTGTGGGCTCTGCATAGGGCCTCAATGGCTAATTCTTTGAGAGCGTCGAGGATGCCTAGTAGCTGTTCGCGTAGGTCCTTGGTTAATAGATGTTTTTTACTACTGTAACTAACTGCAATTTCAGCAGCACTCGCGTACAGCGTGTCGACCTTATCTTTGTAGCTGATGTCTTCTGAATTGATCAGGGCTGACGCTTCAAATTTGCTATGGTACACCGACGTATCTGCCGATTTATCAGATGTCATTGTAGTGATTTCACTATTTGTGTTGCGCTGGTGGTGTTGCACTGTTGATGAGCACAGAAGCGCGTAAGGAAAGGTAAGATGGTTTGTACTCAATATAGGTGGGGATACCAGCTTACAGAGCGATGAGTGTAGCAAATATGAAACTTATTTGAAACATTATTAAATTAACAGGCATAAAGCAATGGTAGTAATAGCAATCAAACAGATAATAAAAATAGTGCTTAATAATAAAACAGGTACCAAGAATAACTTATCTGAACAATTAGGCTCACATTTAATGCACTAAATAGGGCATCACTATTTGTATACTTGCACTAGTTAGGAAATCACTATTTGAATAATTACACCTTTATGAACACATGCAGATAACACATGAAAATAAATTAAAACATTATAATAAAAATAGTGCTTAATAATAAAACAGGTACTAAGAATAACTTATTTGCACAATTAGGCTCATAATTAATGCACTAAACAGGAAATCACAGGAAATATAGGAATAATTACACTTATATGAATACATGCAGATAACACATGAAAATAAATTAGAACAGATGTAGTTGTGAGTGGTACCCACACTGTTTTGGGCAAAAGACAGGAGCACATCAGCTTACTCCGTGCTCAACTCGTCATGATCAAAAACAGAAACTTCAAATCGTCCAATGTCGGAAGGGAAGGAATGCCTTCGTGGAGGATTTTATAAAGGAAACTGGTTTATACACACTTCCACATGGGGGAAACCACGAAAATGCCCATGAAGACAGCCCGTTCGCGTGATTCTAAACTCGGACCGAACTTCCAGTGTTCAGCAACTTCGCCGCTGGATGAAACCAAGACCTTCCGCCTACGATCTAGGATCTAGGTCTTCCGCCTAGGATGGATCTAGGGTATAGGCCTTCCGCCTAGGATGAAACCAATGTTAAACCCTCAAAATTCAGCGGTTTTAATCGCTCAGCCACTGATTCAGTTCTATTTAAAAGCTAGATCTGACTAACTGTAGTAGCAGTGGAAAAAAAAAATTATTGTTAAATCTGTAGAAAAGACATATATGTTTTAATTAGCTGAAAGGCAATGAGGATTATAATAGCATCACTGTGGTTAGTTCTAATGAAGTATACTGTGTGAAATGTTAAAAAAAAAAAAGCAGCATTTTTCAAGCTTTGTCAGTACAGCATTCCTTTAGGTAAATGAATTTTAAATGTAAAAGTGAATACATGATGTTATTTATGCAAAGCAAATGGGAATTAAGAAATAATTTGGAGCTTAAGAAAGTGACAAAGTATGGCACGAGTTTGAAAGCATTTTTAAAAAGATCTGCGATAAACCTCACCATTAAATTTTTGGGTGTTATTTTAAAATATCAAGAAAAAGGAAGGAATTAACATATTTCCTTTTAAAAGTAGACTGATCACGATTTTGTTGACTATTAATGCTTTGGTTGAAAAATTTCACCTTTATCCATTTTTTTATCTGCTAAGTAGTTCTTAAAGAGAGTTTACTGTGAGTTTTGGTTTTTTTTGTTTCTTTGCCTTTTTTTTTTTTTTTTTTTTTGTCGAACCTCTATCATTGTCTTTTATTAAAGTATGAAATTTAATAAAAATTTAATATGCATTATGAGCATTTCCTTTTCTTTAGTCATGATTCAGTTTTTCAGCTTTTCAATATATGCATTTCATTTTAATAATGGCTTACGTTAAAATATTTTTTTAATGAAATTTAAAAGCCTTTTGTCTTAGAGTTAAGTCAGACAGAGCTCTACGCCAAAGAATCGTATATTCTTCTTGAAAAATAAAGCAATGAATAAACCACTTTAAAAAAATATAAACTTACTTTTAATCCTACGTTACGTAACAGCGAACACTACGTAACAGCGAACAGCGAACATTACGTAACAGCGAACCATTAGTTATTGAAAATATTGAAAACAACCAAGATTAAAACACGTTTGTGAAACATTTGCCATAAAAATAGAGCTCGAAGGTTTGTTTGCGCTTCTGAACTCATTATGTTACTACCTACACGTAAAATGTCTTGGCATGAGACAGAAATGAGTTTTTAGCTTAAAGATTCCAAATATGCTACTTATATTAAACAAGGTTCTGATGCCTCTAAATATTGTCCGTTTATATTTAACTCGCTTTACAACATATACCTGAAGCTACATTTAATGACTAAGGGAAAATAGTTTTATGAATTCAGAGACATTATAACAGTTTATATTAAGAATTACAAGGAAGTTTTCGAGTAAGAAGAAATCCAAGCAAGGCCATCACCGTTGAAATTGGAAATGTTCAATTCTGTTACATTTCTAAGTAACACAGAAAAGTCATTTAAATGTGTTTTGAGGAACAAAATCTTTATTTAGAAATTTAATTTGTTAAAAGAGATTTCTCGAGATATAATATTACGCTCAAATATTTTATTGATATTCTGAACTATATTTAATATGAATACATTAAAATATCTAATTTATCTAAAGTTTTGAAAATGGGCATGTATAAAAATGTAACATTTTGGAATGAATTGATTTTAAAATAAAAGCTTTATTAGAGTATGGATTTATATAACTCATATCAATTGTGTGACTAGAAATTTCTAGTCAATTGTGTGACTAGAGAGTTTAGTTAATAGTTACTATCTTGCATAACTGTAGACACCTCAGAACCTTATAAACTGCAAAAAGTAAATATGAATACTTTGAGTAATTTAAGGCTGTTCAAATTAATTAAATGTCTTCTCTAAATATAATTTGAAAATTATCTCCCCTTCAAAATCCTTCTTTATAGCAAACGAAGCGAGAAACAGAAAAGCGGAACTATATTTCTTAGCTTATGTGCCCATTGCCTGTGATTGTTACGTGCACCCATGCCATTAATAATTACTTGTAAAATAAAAGAAACATTTGTTTATGACTGAATATTTTTGAATTTTGAGTGAAATATGACACTTTTACTAACAATTGTTTCCATTTTTCTATTTCACCTGAGCCCACCAGCTGCCGAGCGGTAAAGTCACGAACATTGGTAGTTCGGTCCGAGGTTCGAATCCCGTGAACGGTCTGGCTGCATGGGTGTTTTCGTGGTTTTCCCCATGTGTAACGTGTATACGAGCCAGTTTCCCTTAGAAAATCCTCCACTAAGGCATCCCTCCTCTTAGGCAGATAGCCCTAGTGTGCTTTGCCATAATTAAATACACACACTATTTCACCTGACGTTTGACCAGTTTGAGCTACGACTTTGAAATTTTGCCATTTTGTTTTGTTTGGTTCGCTAAGAGAACTAACAGTTTAAAAACAACTCTATCTTGAACTAGTTGCCTCTAACTACGACCCCCAATGTCTCCCATTTTTCCACCCTTTTTACCGGAAGTCTCCATTGCTAGCAACAGAATTCCGAAGACTTGCTTCTTGTTTCGGAAAGTTCTGTAATAGAAATTGACTGTTTCCAATTGCTGTTAGTCCCTCTCTAAGATTCTTTGGAATTTCGGCGAATTTTGCAGAGTTTAATTATAGCCAGAGCCCGTGTGGACCACAAGGTATGTTTCTTGTTTTACTTTATTTCTAGTTTAAATTTGTCAGGAAGTTTGAGTTCCATTAATACTGTTTGAAGTCTCAATGGATTTTTCAGGCGAAACATGTTTGCATGATCGTACTTAATCAACTTGGTTGAAGGCCTCAAGCAATTTTCCCTTGACAAGTTCTATTTGAAGCTTTGTACAGAGAAGGTTAACAGAATAATTTTTTGTGCACGTTTTTCAATTTTTGTGTAGTTTGGATAGATTTCTTTTAAATATTTTAAAATTTACTTTATCACCCATATTACATAATGTTTAAGGAATTTTGATAGGAAGCTGCAAATGTTTTTAACGACTTATACCAGGTTTCAAACTTTCTTTCTTCTTTAAATTAGCATTATCAATGTATACATATCTATTATGTGCATGTACTAAATATGTACGAGTATATACTTGTATTATGATTTAACCAAAATTTTAAGAACGGTTAACATAGCTATGCACGCATAAAAAAGACAGTTGTATATTATTATTTATATCTATGTTTTAGTTACTGTTTCAATAATCTTATCTAAAAACTGCTTTCACGTTATTTACAATTAATATAGAAATAAAATGCATTCTCTGACCATTTATAATTGCTGTGAGGGCTCTATGCGACATGCGGACTGTTAGTATGAGATCACTGATAGAAATATTTTAAGATTTTAATTTTATTCATTTAAATTTCATTTCTTTCGAAAAGATTCTTTGTGACCCCGTGTATGCCAAGCATTTGAAAACTTCAAATTTTGAAAGAGAAATGCAGTAACACATTAATAATGATCCTTTCAATGGGTCATTAAAAAAGGATATATAAATGAGGAAGATGCATAATCGATCTAGTATCAAATCTAACAGAACGTTAGTGTTGTCAACTTTCTGTTAGATTTGAGAGTGTTTGGGTTATTGTAACATCTACAGATAGTTCTGTGAGGTATAATTAACTACGTGCCAGGGATTTCCTTATACAAGTTATCGGGATAAAAGTGAGAAAAGAACTCAATAAAAAGTAACTTGAAATATTTGTTTGAGAATTAAGACAAAAGTTCACTTGACTATGCTATAAAACTCACATTTTAGATTTACTCTAAGAGGAACCGTAATTCTAATTTTAATGCACTAAGCTCTGCCATGAGGATATTTGTTTCTGCATTCCCAGCTACATTAGAAATTAAAAACATGATCAGGCGCCACTATAGATTCTTTTTTTCTGTTTTTTAAGCAGAAATGGGAAATGCACCTCTCAAATACGCGCCGAATGTGCTATCGTTACACCACGAAAGCATGCTGGAAAGGAAGGAGAAAATACCCAAGATAAATAAGAACATAATAGTATATACGAGTTTTAAAATAGTTTCATGAATTATCAGCCTAACAAAGGCTAATAGTTTCTGCCAAACATTTAAAGCAACTGAATACTTGTAGTCCGATTAGGATTATCTTTTTCTTGGCAAACGGGCTGACACACCAAATGTATCTAATTTACATCCTATATACCGTAAAGAAAAGGAACCTAAAAATACTTGACATTTTAGCTTCATATTTAACCAATAAAATCTTATGACTAACACTGGTAGTTATCGCAAACAAGTGCATTTTGCCTGTGAATATAATCTTAATATTTAATAGTTGTGGTACTAATCTTCCTTGAGACAAAAGATTGAAATTTTACCGTATGACTTAGTTAATTTATATAAGAAATTTCATATACCATTCATCGGCACCGTCTTAATTTTATATGAATGGATTGAGAATGCTATACTATGCTGTAAAAAATTTGTTATACACTTACGTAAGTGGCGCATACGGAATTTACTAGTTTTAGTCGTAATACCTGTCAGAATGCACGTGCATGCGAATGAGATCTCTACATCCGTGAAATGATATTAATCAATAACATGAATTCGTTGTTCGTTGCAGCTGTAGAAGCCTGTATTCAAATACGCTGTATCACAAGCGCTCAGTGAGCATTGCATCGGGATAATGATAATCACCAGAGTTGAGGAAAAGCCGTTGGTGAATATGCTTTGACTCCAAAAGAATGACATAATCCTGAACATATGTGTCATTAAACTTCGACATTGACTCAAATTGACTGAATTTCCAATTTGGCGATTTGACTAGGCAACTAACTTCTGGAATTTGACAACTTTGGACTGGGGTTACCTGAACGACAGTTTCTTTGGATCTCATTTCTGAATTTTTGATGAACTGAATGCTCCCATAAAGCGCAACGTATGTGCTGAGACGCAACTGGGAAGCCTTTCCGCGTTTCCTAGAACACCGCGTCTAAAAAGAAAGAAAATATTTAGAGAAAAATATTTTCAAGGTTCTCTGAAGTTTGTGTTGTTTGCATTACACCTTATATGTATTTCCTGTATCACAAACATAAAAAGACTACTACTGGCAATAGCCATGTTTCTGTTGTCATTTAAAGCTGGTAGACAAAATGGGCCCTCTCAGGTATGAATAACTTGTAGGTTCGTTCTCTGTTTTTCCACAGAAACTAAGTTATATCTTACAATGAAACTGGAGAATTTTCTCACAGACGTGAATAAATACGAGCACAGAAGAAGGGTGTAAATAACCCTTTATTAATTCAAAATAGTTACCAGAAAGGCACGATCTTCGTGTAGTACAATGGCACCGTCAAGCTTGCGGTTAAACTATAAACGTAGAATTTAATTCAAGTCAAAATCTAAAATAAGAAGTGTTGGATAGCACATAAGTTACACTTAACAAGTTGGTTCATAAAAACCTAACCGGCGTGATGATAAATCCGAAATGGCCAAGAGGCTTACTAGCAACAACGAAAGACAACAACAAGACTAGAACAACAACGAAAACGTGTGCTGGCTAACAAAAACATGGTATGAATAGCTTAGAGATTCGCTCATTTAAATACGCACTTCACTTAACTTTAAATTTACATCCTGGCGAGAAAATATGAGGGGGAGTTGAGAAGTTCAGTACAGGTATCAAACTTTAAATAATTTTTTTATGCAAAAGAAGGAAAACCTTGAAAACTGATTATAAGTTTTGATTTTTTAGTAACTGCAATAATTTGTTATTCGTAGAAATCGGTAGACACTAAAAAAAGCATAGTTAACTAAATTAGTTGAGTATTTTTAATTTAAATTGCAATTATTTTTACCTGCATTTCCATTTAAAAGAACATGTAAATTCCGCATTACTGCTTCTTTCCAGCAAATGCTATCTTACTTTTCCTTCCGTCAATATATACACCCTGCGTACAATAGATTAATCTCTTTCTTAGCAAGAAAAATCGGAAATTAATATGAGTCTTAAAATTTTAATGCCGAAAGTTTTTAATATTCGAAAACGAAGTCTCATCGCATCCCCATTTCCAAATATTTAAATCTTTTTAGTCGAAGTTTAGACAGAGTTTCTTTGTTAGCTTTGTTGTTGCATTCATTTCTCTCTCTACATCAAGATTTTCTGTAATATTGAAAGCTCTTTACCATTCCATTATTCTCAAATTTCAATTAGTTCTCTTATTTTAGACAAAGCACTGGAAGCCCAAAGTTCAACGTTTTCGTACCACATTTAACACGAATAATTAGCATAATTCAGCTATTGTTTGTCGCTGCGTTCAACCTTGTTTATGGTTGGGTGAGCATCATTAAATTGGTTATTATTCCCAGTTGAATAGCTAGAGTAGCTTAATCCTTTCGCAACCCACAAAGGAATATATTTTTAATACAGATATTTCTACTTTATTACTTCTTTGTGCGCATTGGGTGTTTGCTTTATTAGTTACATCCTGCCAAAATATTTCTTACGTATTCATATTAAGTTTAATTAGAGAAACACCTTATTTAACATTAAACTTGGTAACCTTAAAATCTATCAAAACTTACCATAAAGCAAATAAAGATTGAATTAAAGCAGTTACTAATGCATCTTCGGCAAAAATGTTGTAATTTAGAATCGTTTCTGACATCAATATGGGACATTAATGAAAAACTAACTAGTCGCGCTAAGAAATTACCTTGTAATATATTTGCAGCTTTTAAAGCATGAAATGAGCATTTTTATATTATTACTAATTAAATGACTACGATAACTAAGGGGTTTATAACTTACAGATGGCGATATAATTTAGCAATAGCGAATTAATTGTCTATGGCCAAATATTAATTTCAAATGCGTAGATTTAAGTTTTTCTAATGTTCTCCACTGTTAGATGTAGGCGATTAGGTTTTTCATAGTTAAGACATGAAAAGATCAATAGCCCCTTCACTGAACCAAATAGTTTTTATTTGCTAACCGAGCTTGCTACCACTTACACCAATTCACAAGCGGCGGATGTTAGAGGATTACTTACAGCTTAACTGAGTCATTAGGTTAATTGGAAGCAGAAAAGATGAAAAATATGCAACCGCCTTCTCCGGGAATCGAACCACAGACCTCTGGAATACCGGCCCAGCGTGCTACCGTTATACAACGAAGGCACGCTAGGGAAGTAGGTGAAATACCTTATATACTCCCCTTTTTAAAGGGCGTCTAGGGTTTTAGGGGACCTAGTCGCCAAATCCTGGGTGCGGAGAATCATCATCCACAACCCTTTTAGTTCGGGCGCCACTTGTAGAGTCATTAGGATTTTTAGGAGCAGAAAAGATGAAAAATATGCAACCGCCTTCGCCGGGAATCGAATCACGGACCTATGGAATACCGGCCCAGCGTGCTACCTTTACACCACGAAGGCACGCTAGGGAAGTGGAAGAAATACCTTATAAACTGAGTTATTAACTTCGGATAACTTATAAACTTATCAAAACCTTTACCAGTGAATTGCTACTAAGTTCTGGGAAAGCAGAATTCATTAACGTCAAGTCATTAAAGGCAAAATTCAGTTTGAAATAGATACTGGCTGTATACTAAATTTTTAACTACTGAGCAGGTACCATTTAGTTTCTTCAAAAAACGAAAATAATATAAAATCTTTTCTGGAAATGAAGTTTTTCTAGAAAACGAATGTCAAGCTAAGGTTTATTGCTAAGTTAAGATATTTGATGTGTACTTAATCCTTTATTTTTCATTTATGCACCTAACTGTCACTGTCTTCGGAAAAATTAATTCGATATTTTAGCACTTTTAATGTTTATTTATATTTTATTTCATAATTGATAGCCTTGTCTTAGATTTAGTAGTACTTTTATGTAGCACGTTGGCTTAGGGAAGGGGTCTTCTTATAGTCTAACTTTTCTGTTTTCGACTCGTTTGAGAGATGGGGAAATTTCTTTGTGCAAGACAAGTTCCCGTCTCCGAAAAACAAGGATTTTAAGTATTTGTGTAATTGATTTGAGGGAAAAAAGATGAAAATACTATAATAGTCTTCCTCTTAAGTTTTCTCATTGTAAAACGTTAGGTTGTTTCTTATATTCTTCAAACCCTAATTAGATTATTCGTTTCATAGCTCTCTAAGCATTCTATGCTGAACGAATGAATGGTGCTTTGACAAAAGTACTTCTTTGTGCAGATTAATTCATATTACGAAAAAAGATGCAGATTTGAGACTAAGGAAAATGAATAAATTATACGATGAATTTCTTTGTATACTGACAAAAAAGGCAGAGGTTTTGAAAAAAGTCTTTCTTTGGGCAGTTTCGGTACGAACTACTGTGGGAACTGCCTTTGGACTTGGTAGTACAGTATTGGTTTAGACGTAGCCAGTTTTTGAAAGGACTTTCTTAGTAAGTTTTCCTTTTGGATATCTTCCTGCTCAGGATCGAATACTGGCAAATTAGATTTCTCTGCTGGGCTCATGCAATTGGATT
This sequence comes from Stegodyphus dumicola, assembly GCF_044657685.1. Classification (NCBI taxonomy): domain Eukaryota; kingdom Metazoa; phylum Arthropoda; class Arachnida; order Araneae; family Eresidae; genus Stegodyphus; species Stegodyphus dumicola. Next base: position 148,418,987 of record NC_140777.1, read on the forward strand.
TTTATCACATTTTTGCTTCCTTCTGTGAGATTTTTTTTATTGGTTTATAGAAGTTGCTTCGAGATATATTTGTAGCAATAAAAGATAATGTGAAGCATGGCTGCAGTAAAGTTTAATTGTAATTAGTTAGTAAGAAAAGGGCACGTTTAAAGTAAGTAACAGAAAATTTAAAAAAAATTAAACATGAGAGAAAACTTGATTATGGAAAACTGTTCGACGAACTTATTTTCCAGTCTGAGTAAGAAACCAGATCTCTATGATCTCCTGGAGAAAAGAAATGTTCGGTTGGCTATGAAATGGAATCTATACATCTGCACTCTGAACACTCCGAACAAATTTTTTAATGGATTTAAAAATCCCATCCGGCTATCCTGTGCTAAGATCTTCGTCTTCCGCAACTTAAAACATGACCGTTTTAAGTTGCGGAAGTCAAGTCCGTGGCTTTTATGAGTTTGTGCTGAGGAACTCGTAGCCGAAGCGGAACTCGAACAACTGGCATTCTGCGGGTTCGTATTCTGACAACTTCTCCAAGCTGTTAATTCTTGATGTGCGTCAGAGTGATGTTATCATCTGCAACTTTAGAAGGTAATGAGTTCAATCGAATAACTTCATTTTAATTCCACAGTAGAAGCCACTTAATATGATCACGTCTGTCCATGGCTATTTTGATAATATTAACTGAATGACGCCATAGAACGATTAGAAAAATATCCTTCAAAATTAGCCATAGAATTTAATTAGTTTATTATATACCAGGTGGTTATAAATAAACAACCTTTATAAACGGCATCTTACAGCGCAAACGGGTGAACGGAATGCAACGAAATTCGGTATATGGGCTATATACACGAGATGCGCTCACGAAATTTCAAAAAAAAACATTTTTAGTTTCAAAATGTCCACCAGAGGGCACCTTTCCGGAAAACAACATGAAATTTAACACAATAAACCTCCAAAACGGAATACAGAAACAATATTAACAATCCAGAACAAGAATTATGAGTAATAAAATGCAAAATCGGGAAAAACTGTCAGTTCTAAGAGAAAAATGTAGAGGTTTGCATGCTTGGAGAGAAGAGGAAGCTTTATGCAAATCAGGTTAAGGTATAAAACGCTTGCAGACATTATGATGTTTAAGTCGATGTTTCGGCTGTACTAATGACGGCCTCTTTAGTTGAACATGCGTTATTGGTAAAGCTGTTTTACGAAAACAAGGGGAATGCTTCTGCTGCAGTTCGTGAATTTCGTCGTAAAAAGAACCTACTTCGTGCACCAGTGTCTACTAAAGGTATCCGGGCAATGATTAAGAGATTTAAAGAGACGGGGAAATTAGTAGTTCGTCCTGGAAGAGGCCGTAAACGTGTCAGTCCGGTATTTGTTGATGCCGTCAAGACAGCTGTTGACGCACAGTCACAGACATCAGAGTTTTAAGGCAGTAGCGTGCATGCAGTTTCTCGGCAGACAGGCAGTTCTTGCAGCACCGTCCGAAAAGTATTATTCAGAAACCTAATGCTCTACTTACCATATAAGATCCGCTATGCGCAGGAACTGCTTGATAGGGACAACCCACAACGTCTCTCATTCGCAGTCAGTCTTCTCAACAGAATGACTGTTGAGCTGTCATGGCCTTGGAATATTCTGTGGAGCGACGAGGCTCATTTCTACCTCAATGGGACAGTCAACACACAGAATTCCCTCCACATTGAAATTCCCCTACAGTCTCCAAAGGTCACTGTCTGGGATGGATTCACGGCGACATTCATCATTCGGCCATTCTTCTTTGAGGAATTCCCTGAACATGGGCCTGTTACATGTTCCGTTATGGGTCGTCAGTATCATGTCATGCTGCAGACGGTTGTTGTGTCGCAACTACAGCAAAGCTGAGTCCTTACATCCAACGCTTTCATGTAGGATGGTGCGCCCCCACATAACCATGGGTCAGTGAAGGCGCTATTGCTTCAACACTTCACAGAGGAACGTGTTATTAGTCGCTCCTTTTTTAATCCATGGTTACCACGTTCACCGGATCTAACTTCTAACGATACGTTGAATGACTTAAAGAACTCCATAACGCTTTATGTGCCTAGCCTCACAAATGATCAATTACGATCTGCTATTGAGCATACTGTCCATTGAATTGAAATTTTGCAAGTGAATGAGGGCGGTCACGTGGAGCACCTTTCCCTACATCGTCCTGGGCACGATTAACAACTGCTCCTCTTGTGCAATTTCGTCCTAATCTGTTCTTGTTTCTGCAAACTGAACTGTTTTTGTATCTCCCTTACTTTTCCTTAATGTGTTTTGATGACAAGGTAATCAGAAACTAGTCAATAAATATTAATATTGTTTCTGTATTCCGTCGTTTATTGTGTTAAATTTCTTGTTTTTCCCGAAAAGGCGCCCTCCGGTGGACATTTTGGAACTAATTTTTTTTTTTTTTTTTTTTGAAATTCCGTGAGCGAATCCCGTGTATAGCTCATATGCAAAATTTCGTTTCATTCCGTTCACCTGTTTGCGTTGTAGGATGTTGTGTATAAAGGAAGTTTAATTATAACCACCCGGTATATAACTAGAAGCTTATAAATAATTACTTTCACAGCATTTTAATTAGAAAAAATCATTAATAGTTGATTTTCTTAAACTGTTACTGAAAAATCCTTTTATGATGTTTTCACATTCAAAATGCTTCTAGAAATTATTTAATCGATGCTATACTCCTAATCTTAATACTCGCATGAAATCCCTTATCTCAGTTTTTGTAGAATATTCACAAATTTCATCAAATTCTTCAAAGAAAATATTGAATCATCTAGAACAGCCGTTCTCAACCTTCTGACTAAACAAAAACTAAAAAACTTTAATATAAAATATTACATTTTACAGTGATTATTTTTCAATTTCTCAATAAAAATGCTTAAAAAATATTTTGCCAGCTGCACAGCCTATTGGCTATTCGAATTTAATATACACATATATATAAAATATTATATTGAAAATTGGTTACCATTTTAATTATCAAAATTTAAGTTATACATTAATACTTTATTTCTAAAACTTAGTGTGAAATTTGAGCCTGTTTAAAGGGTGATAAATTTCTTTATTGGCTGGTCTTATTTCACTTCGTTTTAATCGTAAATTAGGATCCACTTTTATTTTTCTTCTGTATTTATTTTTCAAATATAACTTGGAAGAAAATCCTTGTTCACACAAATAGGTTCTGCAAAAAGGGGATAAAATTTAATAGCTTTATTTTAAATGCCTTTAAATTCTTTTTTTCGTTTCAGCCAAAAGTTACTAAGTTTTAGTTTTTAAATCTTCAGTTTAGAGTTCTATCGCAGGAAATTTCTATCAACTTTATTTTTGACGAGACTTTTGAATTTAATAGTTAAAAATACTCTGTTTCGCTGCATATCACTTACTATTTTGCTCTGCAACCACCGGTTGAGAATGGCTGATCTAGAGGAAATATTGAAATAATGATTTTAAGTACGTATAGATGTTTCAAATTCTGTCTATCCACGTGGTAAAAGCTTAAGTGTCAAGTTCAGGTATCGATCCGAACATGGTTAAGAAATTATTTTGGATCCACCTGATCAGTAATTTAAGAATCAAAATTATTACAGCATATTGCGAACTAGCTCATTTTTATCTACAGCAATATTAAGCATACGATTAAATGATCATTTTTAAATCGAGTGTTCGGATGTAGGTTAAATTCAATTTCAGAGCAGGCAACTGAAATCACTGCCTACTTTGCTGTTACTGGGAATAAATCGAACAAGTTTTATAACTTTTAACAAAATATTAATTGCATGAATCCCCGTTTATGAAATGCTTGTAGACTCAAAGCTGTGTTATAAACTTCATGTTAACATATTCGTTTCCTCAATGCATGGAAATTTAGACTGCAGTGCTTTAAATATCAAAGAAAGAGAAAATCCTTACGCATTTATTACAACTTCTATTCTCAAATGGGCCATATTTATCACAACTGTCAGAAATATTCAGCCTTAGAAAATTCCTCGAAAAAAGCATAAACAACTTCTGGCAAAGACAGATCGGCCAGCCATCCGGAAGAGTTTAGAATTATTAGAGTTTGCCTGGAATACAGTTTTAGAATGTGGACTGTCTATGAAAGGATGTCTGTCACCTTAGCATGAAAAAATGCAGTTGTAACTAACTGCAAGTATTATGTTGTATGTTTTGCGCCGAGTGCAATTGTAGCAACGTGTAGAGTGTGTATCTGTTGCGATTTTCTTTAAAGAGACAAATTTTATCAGCTCCATAAACGAATAAAAAACTGATGTGGACACCACAAGACATCCTTGTGCAGCCTATTAAATTATACACATTTATTCCTGCATTTCATTTAAACTTAATTCCTTCAATTTAAGTATTGATATATTTCTTATTCAATTCGGTTTTCCCTTTGCGGGAAGACAAAAATACATAAAAACTCAAAACATCTTCGTAATAAATTGTAAAATGCATGAAAACATAAAACACTTAATAAAATTTAAAATGCAAATAAATTTTCGGAAATAAAATTAGAGTTTCTACTCAAAAACAACCAGTTTCGCCAGTGGGCAGCAAGACAGATTTTTCTGTGCACAAAGTTTAAGCTTACTTTTGTCCCACTCGGCAAAAAGGCACTAATGTTGGTGCACCAATTGACATAATTCACTGTTCTACTAAGGCAAATGTAAACAAATGGCGTCCTCGTTAGGCTTAGTGCCACTTCACCAACTTTTAAATTGTTGATAATTTTACAGCTATTGCATGCAGATTAACTAAAGGCATTAACCAAAACATAATTCAATCAAATTTAAAGCAAAAATACGACCATTTACCAACATGTAAGAATAAAAATATTAGCTCACCAAGATGGTTAATGGAGTGGATGGGAGATCCATGTATCCATGTATAATAATTATAATTCATGTATCATTACAATCCATGTATCGTTACTTTATGGTTTTTTAACGAGGTGATCAATTTGAGCTGGGAAAACGTGGGTGCTGGTATTTGAAAATTTCGGTTTCGGTTTAGAAAAGGTTTTGGTTTAGGTCAGAACGGTTTCAGTTCTCGAGATTTTGAGTTTAGTTTCCGAATAAGTCACATAAGTAATGTGACATAGATTAATCTAGAAATGGCGCAGTCTAAGAAAGATATTACTATGTTAGAGTAGAGAGAAATTAACCAAATTAAAAAAAGGTCCGTGGTTCGAATCCCGGCGAGAGCATTCCTCATTTTTCCTATCTCTTGCTTTCGAAATAATCTAATGTCTTTACAGTGGCGCCCGAACTAAAAAGGTGGTGAATGATAGTTCTTCGCCACCAGGATTTGGCGATTAGGTCCCCTAAAAACCCCAGTCGCCCTTTAAAAAGGGGAGTACATATGGTATTCCCCCCGCCTACTTAGCATGGCTTCGTGGCGTAGCGGTCAGCCCGCTCGACGTGTGTTTCGAGAGTTTCATGGTTTGAGTCCCGGCGAGGCCAATGTTCATTTTTCACTTTCCAGCATCGAAATAACCTACTGTCTCTACAGTATGACGGAAATCGCCGGCATAAAACATTTGGAAAAAAGAACATTGTAAAGCACAGATGAGGCGCATTTCTTCTTAACTGAGGAAAGAAATTTCAAGAACTGCATTCACTAGGCTGATGAAAATCCTCACGGTGTGGCACCAGTGTCTTTACACATAACTAAACGCAATAAAGTATAAACTACAAAATAAAGTGTCCTCGGAGTCCAGAAATTAAAGTCCCGGATTCATCCATCTACGCACTAAAAACATGACAACTAATTTTAGTTAAAAGTATGAAAGTATAAACAAAAACTTCCAGATATGGCAGTTTCGAAACATAATTTTATTGCAGGATAATTCGCATCAGATCATCTTTCTGTAGATAAGATATTTTTCAATCATAGTTGAATACACTAATTTCCATGTACACAGGTTTTAAAGTGCGTCGTCATCTGAAGCAAAAAAGCAGCAGCGTGAATGAGGAGCGTCTTGCCAGGAGGAAAGCGTAAGCGAAAAAGAACGTAGCGATTCAGAGGAAGAAGGGAGGCAGTCAAAAGGTTTAACCCTTTGCGGTTCAGTGTTCCACTACATGGAACACCCAAATTGAATCGCTTCTGAAACCTTTAAATTCAACCGTAAATAGATAAAAATGCCTTTATAATATACTTTGAACTTTTCTCTTTAAACTGTAGATAGCAGCATATCACAAGGAGACACAGAATTTTCATTTTTTATGTGTTATTATAATCCACATTTTTCCAAGTAATTTTGTCTATTTTTTAATGATATAAAAATTCTATTTGGAAAAAACATTAGGCATAATTTTGCTGGCTGTACTCCAAATTATCTGTTCTATATTTTTGTTTAATCTTTCAGACAAAAACCATACGCAGAATCATTTAATAAACCCAAGTGTTCCATAAGCGGGAAGACTGCGGTTTTAGCGATCTCATGCTGTTACGAATCAGAACATCTGTGCTTAGGAGAGAACATCCGTTGTTTACGTTTTCTGTTGCCGTTGCTTTGGGGGGGAATGAATTCAAACAAAGCACGATTGAGGGGTGAGGCGTGTTTTGTGTTATGAAAGCCCTAATATTGGCATCTCGAATATTTTGGGACTAGTTTTTAGGCGGGAATTTTTTGCTGTCGCTTTTTAGTGTCATTCCCGTTTATTTTCAATAATTGTGTATATATTTTTCGTGTATGTATATATCATGGGCTTATTTTTTTTATTGTTAATATTAAGCGTAGTTATTTTTTTTTTATTATGAATTTTCCATAAATGGCGCGGAGAGGTCTAACTCTTTCCGAAAATTTGTAAATATTTTTGTATATAGGACTTGTGTATATAGATATTTATCTCATTTATCCGTATATATTCAAGAATATTGTGTATATCCAGGAAACCATGTATACAGTCATAATACAGAGTTTTTTCATTCTTATACAAACGCTTCTACTCGTTTTCGTGCTTCACTGCAATGCTCGCTTAGTCGCACTTTTAAAAGCTCTGGCGGCGCAGTGTTCCACTTCATGGAACACCTACAGAATTAAAACGGTAAGTGCATCTTTTACAAAATGTTACCTGTATACTCCTTTAGTTCTAAATATACTGCATACAACATTTTTTGTTGAAATTCCGACGTTAACGTATAGTGCGCCGCAAAGGGTTAAGATACGAATTAAAAAGTTTGGTTTACAGTTATTTGATAAGCAAGAGGTATCTGCATTAAGCGTTACGTAGGATCACATGATTAATTTGAATGACACAGTTTAGACTCATTGCGCTGTTTTTAAGATAGAGAGATGAAGCCCCGAAATAAAAAAAAAAAAAAAAAAAAGGTTATAGCCAATTAAATTTAGAAGTTTGCTTAATGTTTACATAAAACAAACATTTTAAAATTAACGTAATTATAAATACATGTAGCATAAACATTTTATTCATAAATTTAAACAGCTTTAGTGTTTTGACTTTAGTAGAAGCTCGAAAAGCCGAAGGGAATAAAAGCAGTAATTAATGGCGTAGGAATTCCTCTGCTCAAGACAAAGAATAGTGGCCTTTTTTTTACAAAAACAAATAACATATCGGACGGCCTTTGTATTGTAACGGCAGCTTATTTTAAACTTTTGACAATATAGGATTGTTTACCGGGACGTTTATTTCGTATTAATTTAGTTGGCTTCTTTTTGTGTGTTTTACGTACATCAGGAAAAATTTGCGATGTTTAGCATTTAAAAAGATTACTGTAATTTAGAATTATACATTCTAAACTTTGCACTGCTCAAAATTATTGCATAGCTCAAAAGTTAGTGTTATAAAATCTAAGAGCTTGGCATTTCTAAACAACGTTTCTTATGCAGAATTCTTTGTCATATAGGAGATAAAAATAAGAAAGCGCATTTATCATTAATTTTCTTTTACTGGCTGTAGAATTTTATGAAAGTCCTCTTTCGTGGATTTTATTTTCTTTTTACGGTTTATATTCTGATATATATTTTGATAGTAAAATTTGATCGCCTTTTGTCTTTACTTCTAACCAATCTTTTTAGTCTTTCTTTTTACGGAACAGAATTACCGAAATGCCATTTACAAAGTTGAATGGATTGATGTATATAAAACTAAATTTCATCAAATCCTTGAACGAAAATTCTCGCTTTCTTCCCATTATTGAAGGAATTACTAAATAAACGGTTAAATCAACAATCGATACCTTGCGGCTGCTCGAACCCTATCTGGAATCGATTAGAAGACATCGTTAGTCGAAGGGTTTCTTTAATGTTGTTATTAGTAGCTAAGGAACTTTCCGAAGGGGAGTAACTATGTACTCGCAGTGAAAATTTAAGAAGCAGGTCAGTAGGTTAGCAAAGTAATGAGATTCATTGAAGCAGCAACGGAATGGGTCTTTAAACGCGCTGAAGATCATAAAGGACCAAATTAATTACTATTAAACTATCGCTCCGTTAGCAAATAAACTAGACAAAACACGTATCATGATAACGCAAATATTTACTTAAGATATATTTATCTACACGGTTTACATGATTTTTCCTGGTTGTATTTGCGCTCTAAGATTGTGTAAATTCTGATAAATTTCTCAAACTATGTAAATTATGAAAAACCTAATTAATTAAGCATATATTCAGGTAGTCGTGTATTCAAATAGATGATTCAAAAGTCTTCTGGAGCTTCTTCAACAAAGTAATGTTTCAATCAAACTAATGACAATTTATCTAAATATATGTTGCTAATTATGTTGGCGGAAATAGCTACGTTGTACAGAGCCATCAGTTTGTTGCTATGCACCTTTACAGAGCTACATTAATTTGCGCTCCAAACCGTAAAACCTATGGCGTACAAGTGAAACGTACGATAATATCCACTTACACGTTGCCGAAAGAGGGCAAACAAAACGATGCATAAGCAGAGTAGGAATATAAGTGAAATATATAGTGTAATTTGAGATAAATTCATATTGAAATTAAAAATATCGTTGTAATCAGATTAATAAGAAAAATATGAATAATTAGATTTTTAAATGAAATTTGGGGCATGGAAGCTTAAGCAACGTTCATAATCCCTAACACATACCCTGTTTATTCATCCACATTTTAGAGAAATGTAAAACGGATGATAATTTATACTTTTTTCTCTCATTTGAAACAGCGTCCGAAGGACCTTTAAATTTAGAAAGCCTATTTTTAGTTCCTTGTACGAAAACTTTTGGGTATCATATTTCAACGAAAATATCCATTTCAACGAAATATCCTCTCAACTCCGTTTGGAAGATAGTTTTGCGTTGCCGCTGTACGTACGGACAGAATAAAGGAATCGTTTTCGCAAAACGGTTTGTGAAATAAATTTAAAATGAACTCAAAAGAGACTTTTTTCGTTACATCTGTATGTACGTATATATGTGTAGCGCACAATTGAAAAACGAGTAGCTTCAGAATGTTGAAATACTGTATATGAGACTGCTATAACATGTATGTAGATTTTCACCTCCCTTTCGAGTTGGAATCGGTTGCACAATAAATACATATACATATATATATATATACCCACTCTGTTACTCGACTCGGTGAGCTAAGTTATTTTACTCTTACATCTTGCTAAATGGTGCATTTGTTGCTTGAAAAAGTGACTGAACTATATTGCTCTTATGTTCCGGTTAAAGTTTGTATGCCTTTAGTTAATCTGGATGCAGTAGTTGTAGAAATAGCAACAATTTAAAAGCTGTTTACGTTCCACTAAACCTAACGACGCCGCCATTTGTTTTCCTTTAAAACTTAGTAGCATACAGAATTAAGTCAATTTCTGCACAAACTTCAGTGTCTTTTTGCCGAGTAGGGCCAAAATCTGTCCTTCTTGCCTATTTTAATTAATTTAAACACTACGTTTAATTTTAAGAATTGTTTTTGAACTGTCTTTAACTGTATTTGGCGTTTTAGGTTTTCCTATAATTTACAATTTTTAATGAAAATGTTTTGAATTTGTATATATTTTCACTTGCCGCGAAGTGAGAACTGAACTGCTGAATGAGAAATATACCTTTAATGAAATTCGGGGAAATAAATTTAAATGAAATGCACCAAAAAATGCGCATTATTTAATAGGCCGTACAAGGAACAGATGTAGTGTCCACATCAGACTTTTACTAAAATATAGAAGAATGCATTAGCGAAATTCGGCATTTTGGTTAATGGAACTAGACCAAATCCCCAAAGAATGATCGTATTGGCATACGCAGATACCCTTGTTGCTTTCCTAATATTTCTTGCAGTTTTTCTACTATTCTACTACTTTTGATATACTATATATACGTAAACAACTCGTATTTATGAGAATTTGTGTCGGTTACTTTAGACTAAAGATACTCATTAAATCAGATACATTAGACTGAAATTGACAGACAAGAAGTTTCTTTTTAGGGCACAAATATTTTATTTCAATTATTTTGCAACAAACCGCTTCAGTACAAACTTATTTCTTTTGTTAAAATCTTTAAACTACTGTTTTAATCATAGTCTCGCGATCAACTGAAGCGTTGCGACACTTTTTCAAACAAAATATTAACTGAGGTAATTTACTTAACATAAATGGCGCAACAATTTGTTTAAAAAATCTGATGTGTACACCACATGACTTCCTTGTACGGAATATTAAATTATACGCATTTTTCTTTCATTTCATTTAAACTTATTGGATTGAATTAAATCTACTTTGCCGATAGCGCATAAACCACGGTAGTATAATTTAATAAATGCACTCTTTAAAATTTAATAAATGCACTCTTTAAAAGTATAATTTAATAAATACACTTTTTAAAATTCACTATATTTGTTTACTATAGCAATACTCTGGCTCTAGATTCACTTAGTAGCGTTATATTTCGTTCATATTATAACTCAAAATTCAGAAAAATCTATATCATTTGACAAATTATCTAACCGTTGCCACATGTTCTATTCAAATACTATAATAAATCTAGAACGATGTATAAAAGAAATTAAGCAAACAAAACAAAAAAGAAATAGTTTTTCACAGACGATTCATTATTTTTCATTCAATTAATTCAGTTCTCACTTCGCGACAAGGCAAAAATGCATAAAAACTCAAAAATCTACATAAAAAATTACGAAGTAAATCTTAAACACTTATTTCCGCTAAAAAAATTCCAGAAAAGATTAAGCATGATTTAATTCGCAATAATAAATGAAGCGGTTATCTTTGTTGTTGCGAAGCTTAGTCTCTCTAGATTGGCAACAAATCTACTATTCTTCTGCTTCAAATATAAACAAACATGACCGCCATGTTATTTAAATATTAGGCTTAACCGTATTTAAACAGCTTTTAAATTGTTGATAATTCTACAAATATTGCTTGCAGATTTCCTAAAGCGTAAAAACAATCCTTAACTGGAAGATAAGAACAACATCATTCAATCATTTTTAAAGCAAAAAATGCACAATTTAATAACATATAAGAGTAAAGAAACTGAGATCACTGAACCGGGTAACAGAGTGGATTATATATAAATATATTTATATACATTTGGTGCTGCCGGTTACAAACAAAATACGAGGTGCACATATACATGTTATAGCAGTCCTATATACAAAATTTCAATGTTCTGAGGCTACCCGTTTTTGAGTTATGCGAGATACATACATAGGTACGTACAGGCATCACGAAAAGTTATCTTTAGAATTCATTTTAAAGCAGTTTTATAATTTTTTTGTAGGAAAAGAGTCTTTTATTCTGTCCTTACGTACAAATGTCACGCAAAAACATCGTTAAATTGCATTCGATAGCGGTCAAAATGGATATTTTCGTTGAAATATGCTGCCTGAAAATTTTCACAATTACAATACTTCCTTTTTACGTCGTACAAGGAAGTAAACATGGCTAACATTATCAATTACGCGCTAATGACTGTAAACGGCGTGCTCAGATGTGCGCGTCTACCGGTATATCTTGTTAACATATCGACTTTTACTGGGTTCCGAGTCATGCTTTAATTGTCCAGTACTATCGATTAAGTGACAATTGTCCAGTACTATCGATTAAGTGACACCACGCATGAATTAATTGGTCGTCGAATTGTTAAAAAGCAAAAATAAAATGAGTTTTGGGACAACGCATCTACTAGGCTCCGAGCCATCCTTTAATTGTCGAGTAACCACCAATTGAGTGAGATTATGATTAAGCTGCACGCCGGATTAGTTAAAAAAACGGAAAAGAAACGAATGTAGGAACAACGCGTCTGTGTAAAATTTTGAAAAAAGTTTCATTGAAACCTTCCTATTATCAAACATGCAAGGATGGTTGCCTTAGCCGAAAGCAGTGCTATGATTAGTTTCTGCGTTTTAAAGGGGACAGACATTCAAGTGAAGGAGATCCAAGGACTAGATGACTTTCTACGTCAATAGATGACCAACGTCTTCAGAGTGCACTATCAACTGGCATCATGGGATCAGACAGTTAACAAGGAGGTTTTTCAGAGTTTTTAACATATTGAATGACACTCTGCGTATGAAGAGGCATGAAATGTGAAGAAAACAATCGTTACTGTTGCATTACAACAATACTCCAGCTCATGCATTGTTCCGTGTTGCAAATTATCTGACTAATGTCGACTTCTGTAGTGCCTTATCCACTCCATTCTCCGAACTTGGCCCAAATAGACTCTTTCCCAAATTTGAAACTACTTTAAAAGATATCATTTCCCGTTCATAGAGAAATTTCAGAAAAATGCGAGGAGATTACTGCAGTCAATCGAAAAAGATGATTTCTAGCAAGCATTTCAAAAGTGGAACAAATGATGGTCCCGGTGTATTGACACTAGAGGGGAGTGCTTTGAAGTGGATAGCGGTTGAAAGCTTAGTAACAATAAAGCAAGAGCAAAAGCTCTGTTTTTATTAACAGTCTACCTATTATTGTAATCGGTATTAGTGCAGAAGCAACTCGTAGGTATTTCTCTTAAGAAAGAAACAAGTAATATGCTGACGTTCTTAGTAACTCAGAATTGGTACACAGTCAGGGTACACGAATCACATTATTTAAATCATTGCCTTAAATGCATCTTTCATTTACCCGAACTCCTCTAAGTGTACCTCTGTTTATGTTCTTGGAATACAGAACTGAAATGGCGCAGAAATAATATTGCACGCTTATCATTAGCCATTCAAGATTTATTTCAATATTTATAAATGTTCTATAAATATTTTTTGGATTAGATATTCACATGAAAAATTTTAACAGGCTTTTTATGAAATTAATTACAAAATATCTGGCGGAAAAAAGATTTATATTTAAGCAATTATATTATACTTACATATGTTAGTCACCTTCAGAGTATTCTATATAATCACTGGTACAACATTTTGTCTACTGTTGAAGACATTGTATGTACTGCTCTTTTGTACAGAATCTTTAATACAGAATGTTATTCAAATCCTTTAGTATATTTTCTTGCACCTCATTTACATAACTAAATATCTTTTTATTCTCACTTTTTATGGTTTGAGGGCTTTCTTCATTTGTTGAAAATGAAACAAATCATTCATAACAAAAACATAATAAGAAAATTTGCTGAGTACCCTGAGTGAGAAACAAAAATTATCGGACGGATAGAGTTTCTCTAGAAATTTGTTGAATGTTTTTTCAATGATCTTCATTAACAGCCTGTCACACTGTCTCTACACTTTCTTCATTTTTGATATTCAGTATCATTAAATATCATTTCAAAATTCATTTGATATGTAATATTTTTTAATATGGAAAACAACTCGGCACTTAAAGCTTTACTCAAAACATCATCATTAAAAATATGGCGAAGCATGACAAAGATCTGAGCTGCAATTCTACTGAATAAAGCAAAATACACTCGCGTAATAATTCTTCTATGCTGCTGCACATTATAGAAATCGCAGAATGCTGTGGACAATAGTGTATACAAAAACAGCACTGAACATAAGACTCTATACTCAAAGCAATGCCAATTGACAAATAAGTGCTGGGAAACCTAAACTAACAAGGCCTATAGTAACGGATTGTAAATATGAAATGGTCACTTGCAGTGTTGTCATTTCGGCCATTTTAGGTACGCCAGCTTTTATCAGCAAAATTATTTGAAGAGTCTAAGTTAAGTGAAGGTCGGTATCATTGGTTTTGATTTAGCTGGTTTGCTTCAGTTGATTCCATTTAGTTCAGTTATCTGGCTTAGTTGGTTACACGTAAGTGGGATAATATGTACGAGGGTTATGTAGCTAAAATCACACACCTATCCATGAAGGTTAAGTCACTGCTTTTGTGATATTTGACTTGAATTAGAGATGTTCAAAAATGATTGATGCCATCGAATAACATTTAAGAAATTTAAGTATGCTGAGAAATTCATTTATGACCACTTACTTCTCTTTAGTTTTCATGAATCATTATCTAGAGTAGCAGGCGGAATTTCATCAGCATCGTCTTTAGACGTTTCTTGTTTTCATAGATTTAATTGATTTTTTTTTCTTTTCTAGTCAAAATTTCTTCATTCAGATTCCAATACCAGTTTATCATTCTTCTAAAATTTTAATTCTAAACTTTTGTTTAAATACAAAATATTTTAAAGAAACTATCATAAAATTGAAAAATAATTTCCAACAATTTCTGCATGTCACATGATTTCTCTGATTTTTTTTCTAACCGGAAATCATATCTATATGAACAGGAATGTCTGTTATTCTCTTCATCGATGGAGCATGTGTCTTTTGACTAAAAAAAAATTGGAAAATGGAGCAAAGTCACATAAAGCTACACGAACAAAAAAAGCGAAAAAAAACACTAATTGTTCTTAGAATGAAGAACAATTTTGGTGTAGTAATGAGATACGAGCCTGGACTGGATGAATTATATTGTTTTCCCATTTTCGGCAGCTGGTAAATAACTAGTAAAAAAGCCCAGATTGTAAAATTACACAACGAAAGATTGCGTCTACAATCAACAACTTTCAGTACATATTTTTTGCTGCAGATTATTCTCAAATTTCTATAACTGTAAAACATCAGGGTCCAAAATGAGAGAAAAATATTAATTTATCGCTAAAATGATGTCAGCAATAATTTTTCCTCAAAAGTTGACTAAAATTGCTCATTATATTATAATATAATTGTTGATGACACTTGTGATAGCACTTTCTGGATTCTTCTTTTCTACGTATTTCTTTACGAGCATTTTATAGGTTTTATTTGCGACTTTCTTTTTTGCTTGTCCTTTTCAGGTTATGGAAAATAACTCTTCTCCCTCTGCATTTTCAAATCCTTCTCTTTATTAGTTATAAAAATTGCGAACTGTAAGGAGACTACAAATGATTTTATGGGCAGAAGTTTTCCCAGTTTACACAAGGAGTCTAGGATAACGGTCCCTCACTTTGATTACCTGTTGCCTCAATTTTAGTTTTCTTTTTTTTAATGTCATGACTGCAAAGGCCACGAGAGCAGAGCTGAGACGAGCATATTAATTAACCCTTTGACCTCCAAAAGTAACATTTTGTAGTTTGAGGAACTGGACAATAAACAGGTTTTGAGGGAGAAAACTTCAGTTTAAATACTGACTTTAGTTAAACATGCTTTAAGCTCAGATTTTGTTATCTAAAACGGTGTGCCTTTTCCCTGAGATGTGGATAGCTGTAAAACATTTTAGAGCTTTAAAACTCTAATTGCTTTTTAGCGCTTTTAATTGACTCAGAAAGAAAGATTCTCCTAACTTTAACTAACATTAAGCAGGTGTTTTATTCAAATGATACTTCAGGTGAAGATTATGAAAAGTGATTAAACATTTTATAATATTTCACATGAGTTGGAATCACATTTTTCAATAACTACATTAATAGTTATAAAATTATTATCATGATTCATTGATAACAAAATAGTCGGTATTTGGCTGGCTTTCTTCTTGAGCAATGTTGTAAATTATTAATAAAATTTAAAAATATTAAAACAACAATTCAAATTTAATAATAACAAATACGTATATGTTATCATAAATTAAAAATAATACTTTTCATCTCAAAACGAATATAGATACTGAAAAGTCTACGGTATCTGAAATGTCATAAATATATAATTGACATTTAATATTCAAAAGTTTACATGATAAAATATCTCCCTTTGCACAAAAAAGCAAATTATTTTTTTTTCTGTTTCTCATCCCATCTTCTCTTTGTATGTGTATAGAATAAAAGCATAGAATAAAATGCAATAAAAATCTAAAAATGTAGTGCAGCAAACACAACCTTAAAATAAAGGTCCTTCCTTGTCTTGGAGCTTCCTTGGAACGCTTCAAGAATGATCCTTCCTTGAAGAGTTCCATGGAAGCTCCAAGATAATTTAAAATGTATTATTAATTTAATTTATTATTATTTAACTTTCATTTTTATATTCCTTTTAGTTTTTAATATAAAATTTTAATTATATTATTGTTTTGATTACTATTCCTTATAAAGTTAGGCAAAAAATTGTTAGAAACCTGGCTCTGTTGATAATTCTCTTTTAGGCTCCTTGACAAAGACAAAAGAATTATTTTTCTGTTATTTTATTTCGCTGTTTTATTTTTCACTTTTGTTATTTCTTTCTGTTTTAAAAAATTGAAGCTTATATTTCATTATAGATTGCCATTTTTAGCAGATTTTTGTTATTTCTTTTCTATGTTATTTTCTTTAATTTCACAGTATTTTGGGTGACATTAATAGGTTCTAATAAAATTCTATCAGTTTTGATCCTTCTATTCTCGCTCTATCCATAACTGTTCTGCAATTTGCTCCATTTAATTTATTTACGTTACCAGGATTCCATATATTTCATAGGAAGGATAAAAAATTTTTAAAAAATGAAAAACGATCTAGTAATTTGGTTAAAATAAACATATTCTTAAAGTATATTCTCTGAATAAATGCAAAATACAAAGATTGCTATATTTACTAGTTACTAAACAGTCAAATACGCCGTAAATGCAAGTTTGATAACATAGGTAGGGTATAATAGTTATCATTTTTCCTGTAAGGATTGCATGGGATTTGTCTTTTTCCTATAATGAATGTATAAAATAATGCGTAAGCATACCATCTGAATTTTGCAGCAATTTGAAGACATAGCTTATAAAAAAATTGCTGTTTCGCTTATTTGCTTACTATATATTGTTTTGTTTATGCCTATAGCAAAATATAACGAAGCTAAAAAATCTTATTCACGATTTTTAGGAATGAGCTTGTTTACGTCTTTCTTAGATAAGAATATTTTTCTTTAAAGCAATGAATCCGATATATCTGCTATGTAACTAGCATTTATAGAATTCAAAGTCAAATAAAAATGTCGTTTGATTTTAGAGCCATTGTTATGGATTTATAATTTAAGTTTAATAACTTATTTGAATTTTAAGTAAAATGTAATCCTCGCATATGAAGTAAGAAAGAGTTTCCTTTTGTTTATTTGTAAGGATTACACGTTCTAATATCTGCAGTAAAACTAAGAAAATTTTTCAGAGAAAATTTTGCGAAATGCATCAAAAGAAACTACATTCTTGGATGTCATGCAAAATGTTATCAAATATGCATTTGCTCTTCGATTACCATGATGCAAATATTTCATAGCGCTGAAAGTGTTGCATGTGTTGTTTTATTTTTAAATTTATGTCGCTTCACACTCTTTTTTTGTTGATTAATAAACTAATATCTGATAAACGTAAAATATCTAATATCTGATAAACGTATACCTCACAGAAAGATACAAAAAAGCTATAATTTTAATACAAACAAATGTCGAAAATTAGTGTTCGACATTTGTTTTTGGATAGTTATTTCAATGAGGCTTAAAAATTCATCTAATTGATGAGGCGTCATGCGAAATTAATTTTAAAAAATCTTCAGAGCTCAAGAGCATCTCCTCAATTAAATTATATTAATCTCCTTCTGCTTTTCTTTGTACCTAAAAGAAGCAATAAACTAGCCCCTTCCCCATACCAGATAAGAATCTAGGAAAACATAGCCGACCAGCTGGCGAACCAGCAGATCGGCGAAGGCCTTGAACCTGTAAAAGAAAGAACGCAGGATTGCCTGAGATATCTAGAAAGAATCGACACTGTTCTAATTACAAAGTTGACTTTTATAAAACCGCCCGTAATCTGATGTGCCTGAAAGTTTTGATCAAGCACAAACTGGTTACGTATTAAATAAAAATATATAGCTACAGAGAGCCTGTAATAACACACAAAAATACACGTTTCCCCCCATATTTCCAATATGAAAAGCCATTTAGTGCACCCATATGACAACCTTCAAAGCTAAAGGTTTTGACTTGATGAGGAATGACGTACGCTAAAAGAGTTTCTTTCCTGCATTTGCGCTTTTTGCGCCGACTGACCACTGTAAACGATCTAGACAAAATTTTCAGAGTACCAGCAGTTATAATGATGAACCATCGTTTCACCTTCGCACTATCGTTTATGCAGCATTGACTTATACTTCGAACCAGAGAAAGATCATTATAGACGGATATTATACCTATAACATCCACTAGCCGAACATTTATAAAGCTTTAACAAATCAAGCACGGTTGTCATTCGAGCTCAATTTCCCAGGCAACAGTTTGAAACAATTAGTGAAACGAAGAAAAGGCCAAAGAATCCCTCTATCGCTCTTCCTTGTGATTCTGGACCAACGACAGATTTACAGTATGACTCATCAGCAAAATACAAAAATCAAAGTTGAAGCAAACAGGGGCTGTGAAGGGCCAGCGCAATGTTTCAAATAACAAGGATTCCACTACCAGTCTCATTGCCATCATGACTTACGTTGTTTGAAATGTGGTTTATTATATGTTTTTGATTGTAACGCTTCCCTTTCCCTGAAGAACACTTGGCCACCCACCCTAAAAGAAAAGACAGTGAACCAGGGCTCATCTTCTTTAGCCCTGCAGAGAACCCTCTTCTCGTCTCGGCCGGAAGAGGGTAGCGGACTTTCAGCCCTTGGTCGCAGGTGGGAGTAAGAACAGATTGAGATGTGATAGAGAAAAGAGCGGAAGCTGGTTTGCGCGCTCTACTGTAGTGAAAATGTATTTTAAAGATTTTCTAAATTGTAATCTGTACATAGTTGTATGTATAAGTAAAAATTTAGTCTAAAACAGGTCCTGTTTGTTTGACGAAGATACGTAAGCATATTATCAATACTTTAAGCATATTATCAATGCTTATCACCGTGGCAGTCGTTTATGGTACTGGCTAGGATCTGTTAGCATGACCTTGATAATCTTGGCACTGGAGGATAAAAATACGAGCCTCGTGGATCCAGAACTCCAAGAGAAGTTCGTCTTATACGGTTGGACTAAGTGGAGACTCGTGGTAAGTTCCTAACTAGAGGCATCGTTTACGGTACAGCGGCTGGTTCGTTGACTAGCGAATTCCATGAAATTTCCCTGCAATTCTTGCAGATTTCTTTGCTGTTGATGAAGAGGGACCTGTTTCTGTGGAAATTGATTGAGATCTTGAAAATTTATGCCAAGCTCAAGGTTGCTGTGTTACTAAATTTATGGTTAAATTACAATCTTATCAGAGCTAGCGAAATCTAAAATCGTGACCTCGAGAGGCAAAAGGAAGCTTTGTCTTACAATCCAAAACCCTGAAATCGATACATTCTAACTAAATTTGCATTGTGGTGCGGGTACGGAAAGGAGCAATGATAGTAAAGGCTGAAATAATAAATAACTAGTTAATGTAAAATAATAGTAACTGTGTGCATCATTTTACAAAGTAATTAGTAAATTTAAACTGATCGATGTACAAACGTAATTTTTTATTTTATTTCTTGTTACTTAATAATATTATTCTAAATTTAATAATGTTATTCTAAAACATACAATACACTACACAGTACAGTATAATAAGCTACAATATGAATACAATATAATACACATACATTGCACTAGTACTATATATATACTCTACTGTTTCTGTTAAACAATTTTGCGCAGAAAATCTTTGATTTGCTTGTGAATGCTTTACGAATGAATGGACGGATGATTGTGGATGTTTTATAGGAAGAGAGTAGCGAATTTTTTAACCATTAATAGCGGTAGAAATATAAAATAAATAATCGCTAGTTAATTAGATTAATAATAATTAATTAGTTCACCTAATAATTAATTAGATCAATTAATTATTCGGGTGATCTGTGAGCGGAGCAGAATACGAATGTAATGCATCAGAAGCATTAAGTATCCTATTGAATTTAAAAGTTAAAATTAATTTAAAAGTTGATTTGATATTTGGATTGATGAGAAATTTATGGCAACTGGAAGCTTTCAGAATTTCTGATAAATCTAACGACAGTCACAGCTTAAAAGGCATTTACCTTTAGAAAATTTCGAGAAACCGTAACATTTGAGGACAACAAATATACAATTTGCCTCCTGTGGAATGAGCATGCAGGGTGGTTACGAGATAATTTAACATAGAAGAAAAACGATTTGAGTGGCATTGGAGCAGGTTTAAGAATCCACGTTTGACGAGAGTTACAAAGCTGTGATAAATCCGCATTTAGGAAAATTTATCGCTGAAAAATCAGAGTATTTAAAAGTGAAAAAGAATACTTTTTACTGCATCAAGCTGAAATTAGAGAAAACAAAGTCACCATAAAACTTGTTGCGTTGTCCCCGAAGAACTGAAGGTAAATTGTCCTTGAATTATTATTTGCAATCAAACATTTCTTTCAATTTGACTATTTTATTACTTTTAAAATAATGTAATATAGACTTATAGCTTTTGGAAAATCTCATTGCAGCTCTCAAACTCTCCCGAGTTGCAACATGTGGCTCTTACTGAAGTTTGGCCAGTCCAGCTCGACATTCACATTATTTGATTTTTCGGAATGAATTAGGACATTCACCATGTCAATTAAAATTCTTTGCAAATTCAAACTGGCTGTGAATAATGCAATTTCAGAAGAACTTTGGAAGATTTAAAAATACCGTATGAAAAAAGTCCACATTTTACATTCCCAGAAAGGTCTTTTTAAATATTACCTCCAACATTTCAGGTTACATGGAATCTGTGGTTAGTTTATTAGTTTATTTTATTACGGCAAATCACACAAGGACTATTTTCCGAAGTCTTCGCAGAGGACGTTCTAACGGAAATTGGTTCGTATACCACAACTACGAAAACACAGCTAGCCCGTTCGTCTGGAATCGAACTACCAGTGTTCAGAGACTTTTTCGCTTTGGCTTACTGGACCATATATTTTTGCGATGCATTGGAAAGCAGACTATAATAACGCTCTCCTGGCAATATTCCGTTTTCATGTAACTTTAGAGTGAAGTAGTCATTTAAGTTTAATTTTAAAAAAGGTACTTTAAATGTTAAGTAAATTGGAGTTAATATTATAGTTTGATTTGTTTCCATACAAAAGGCAAAAAAAAAAGCTTTCTATTTAAAAGTAGTTTCATAAATTTAAACAAATGCAATCAAAACAGTCAATGATTAATCACTTTTAACGTCTTTCCATTAAGATGATTAATAAACGGTTTTATGTATGTTTCTTTCAAAACACATTAATCTTGAATCTGCTGCGAAGAATTTGACTTCATTTGTAAAGTTAGTAAATTCCCTTGGTTCTCTTTTCTCCAGTAATTGGATTATCGCATGGAATAGGAAAGCAATAGACATTGAAAGTGTCAAAAATTTGCAAAATTACTATTTTTCTCCTTCATTAATTTTAGAAAGTAATCTTTCTCTTTCATTAATAGCAAAAGAAGTTTAAACTGTGTGGCAGAATATTTTAAGTATTTTAAGTACAAAGTTTTTGGCAATGTAATAGAGCTCTCTACTTCATTTTTAAGTTATAAATATGCTTTTATTTTATTTTGTTTCAATTATGAAAGTTTTCTTCATGAAGATGTTTTTTCTGTTGTAACAAGATATATTTTTTATAATCATCTAAGCAAGATCTTGGCGTGATAATTATCCGGTCATTAAAGTGTTCCTAATTAGCTTAATGAAGAAAGTTGCATTCCCCATAACTCTCTTTCCTCTGCTCATCATGGGTATAATTAGACGATTGGAACTTCTAAATTTTTACAGATTATGTGAAGAATTCTAGGTTACAAAGAATAGTGGTGTATTGCAAAGTTCTAATACGTTTTAAGATAATTTACGATTATAAATGGTCCTTACTCATTTCGTTACTTTAAAGAATACAACTCTAATAATTATTGTAGTTAAATTGGTGATTATTAGCTTATTTGTTAGATGCACTTTCGAATTATCTCACACACTCAAAATTACATGATTGCAGCTCATCGTTTTGAAATATGAGACAGAATGAATCAGAAAATAACGTAAAAATTGTGTACCACTTGAATTTAAATTTATGCGAAACTGGAATTACAAATGACAGTTTATTTCAGAAAATAACGTTTTGCATTTAGACACAATTTTTGCAGAATATTTGTATTTTTTGAAAGAGCAATTTGTGAAAACGTACTTTCAAATATACACATCTTTTAATAAGACTAGGCCAAGCTAATATTAACTTTTGTCGTAGTAAAATATATTCTTCATTCTTACCGAGCTAATATATTTTTGCTATAGGGAGGAGCTAATTTTTCACATAAAATTCAAAAAGAGAAAGAAAACTTACCTAACGTTCAAGTTTTTTAGGTAAAAAAATCTGTAATTTGCATTTAACGAAAAACGAATATTTAATAATAAAGCTCTAGAATATACCGAAATTATATATTAAGAAGGTAAAAATAAAAAGTTTTAAATAATTCGAAAAACTAAAACTCTTGCATTCTGAAATACCCTTTGTGATCATCAGTCGGCAGAAAATATTGGATTAATGATTTATATTTCAATAAACAATTCAAAATTCAACAGCTATGGCGGAAGAATTTAACTGATCGATAACTGAAGTTATGTGTGCCCAAACTAAGATTTTATTACAAGACATGCATATTAAGTATGAAAACACAAGGGGTAGATTTAAAGATTTTCGAGCAAGCTGAAAGCAGCATTTAAAATTCCCGTAGATTTCTTAGGACTAGAATGATATGACAGAAGTAAAAACCTCGAAAATTTGATTTTTCCACTCTCGCATATTTTGCAGCTGTTCTGGGATTCGGAGATTCAGATGTCCCGTTCTTAAGATATTGCGTCACTCTTGAATGAATTCTTAACCTATAAAATATGAGAGAAAGGATCTGAAATTTCCCTTTCTCTCATATTTTATAGTTTTTTAAAAAGATATGAAATGTTATCTATTGTTACCTATTTTTTTTGTTATTTTTGGTAATGTTTATACCTCTTCTATTTCAAATTTAATACAAGTAGTAATATTTATCATTCTATATTTTGTTATTACTGAAATATATAAATCGAAGCAGTTACGGCAGCAGCAAATAGGCCCATATTGTCCTCAAAATTTTGTAGGGTGTCTACTAAAGTCCGTTTAACTTCCGAATCATAAACGTGGCTGCATTTATAGCCATAAAAGTGGTGTCTAGGTATATAAAGTGGCTATGCGCTACTAGATGAGAACGCTTGCAGCTCCATCTGGTGGTAAACGGCAGAGTTAACGTTCCTTGATAGAAAACGGTTCGAGATAAGAGGAGAAAGTGAATTACAAAATTATAGAGCATTATCGATTTAGAACGAAAAGCCACTTCGTGGACATGAATGCTAAGAATAGAACATTTGTTTGTTGTCGATTTTCCACACTGTGAGATGACGAAACGATCTTGGAAGATGACGAAACCATCTTTAGAAAGAAAAAACAACCAGTTATCAAAAAATACCTTTAATGTTGTTGATGTTCAAACTTCTCTTCGTGAACTGAAATGTACATCTGGACCCTTGTTAGAACTTCATGTTGTTCAGGTTGGAGCATAGTGGGTGACACGTTTGCGCATGTATTCATAATACGTCGTTGAAGATCCTGCTACCTTTGCTGAGGGATCGCATACACTTGCTGTTTGAGGTATCTCCACAGGAAAAGGTCCTTTGGAATCAGGTCAGGTGAACATGGAGGCCACTCTTCGAAACCACCATACCTGATTATTCATTCTCCGAATTCCTCCATCAGATACTGCTTCACTGGTTGTCTTGTGTGCAGGTGCGTCGTCATGTTTGCATTATTCATTCCGGAGTTGAAGGATTTGTAGGTTCTAAAAATCGGGTATTATGTCTTGCAGGAGTTTTAAATATAGCGCGACCGTTAACGTGCCCTGGTAAAGTATTGTTGGGTCGATTAACCTGTTACTGTGAATTCCACGCCAAACATAATCTCAAACCACATCTGATACCGCAGAACATGATGGATTTTTCAGCGTCCAGTAATGGGTGTTCTGCCTGTTGTACAATTCATTCTCCAAAAAGCATGCCTCATCCGGCTACACTATATCTACCAAAAATGCTAGCTGAACCTCTATCTGATTCATCCTGAAATTGCACCATGAAAAACTCTCTCAGCATCCCCATCCCAGGAATACCTGATGAGGTGCTGGCCGGTATGGGTAAGCATCTAATTTGTTTAGAATTCTCTACGGCCACAGTTTTCCCTTATCTCTACTACAACTGCTGTTCAAATATGTGAGGGCGTATGATAATACATCTTCTGGTTATACTTTTCGCCTTATCTTAGTTGGTCTGCCTAATCGAAGTCGCCTAGCTACGCAGCCTGTCTGCCTTAAGCTTTTGACAACCTGTAGTATGGTTTTTGCGTGAAGGATGTGAATCTGCGGAAAATATTTCCCAATACAACCGCGCTGCCGATCGTGTCTTACGCTCACATTCACTGTAAAGTAGAACGAACTTACAATAATAATTTTTCGAAAATGGCTCCATTACCATGAACTTCAACATACAACTCCGGTGGTATTTATTTTGCAGTCGTACCATTTTCGAGATAGGAAAGCTAAGTTCCCCGTTTCCACCAGGTGGCACTATGAACGGTCTTATCTATTAGCGCGCAGCCACTTACACTTAGACTTACTGTTATGACTATAGCTGCAGCTGTTCGGTAGGCTTTAGAGGGCGTCCTGTATATTGTGAGTGCTTATTACTTTTTTGAATCATTATATGCTAACTTATGATTTATGTCTAAAACTTAAAAAACGCATTAGAGTTTTAAAGGAGAGCAAACCATAATAATGATTAAAATCTGATAGGAAAATAAAGTACACTAGAGCCAAAAATGATCTCATTTACATAACACTAACATCTATAGCTTTCGACGTGTAATCAGTTTGATACATTTTTCATGCAATTAGCAGAATGCTTAATTTAAAATATAGTATCCAGTCAAGTTTAACCAATATGTTCCAAAAAAGGCTGAATAAAGTCATGACCTATTCAGATGGATTGACAAATACATTGAGTTAAACTTGAAAATTCTTTTTCTAGGAAATACCATGTAAGTTATTAATTTGATTATATAAATTGGAATTAAGAAATGCGTGCAGTGTTTTCTAAGTAATTTATTTCTAATGGAAACTAGATAAGTAAAAGCAAGGAAAAAACCTATCTTTTTTTTTTTTTTTTTTTTTTGTATGAGTGTGTGTGCGTTGAAATTATCATATTGGTTACTAACTTAATTACTTAACTGAGAACTGTAAAATACATAAACTAATTTGGACAGGTAATTACAGATTTCTGAACACAATTTTTGCATTAAAGTAATATAATCATTTATTTCTAAAGTATTTTTTCATGGATTTCAGCATATTTTTATATCGGAGGTAAAGGTATTTATTAAATTTACAAGCTGTATTTTTCCATCCTCTTCGAAGACGCAGGACATTACCTGCTTAACGTCTGTATTTAGAATGTTTGGTTTAGTTGGTTATGGTAAAGCACATTAAAGTTATCTGCATAATGAGAGGGATGCTTTCGTGTAGGACATTCCTAAGGGAAACTGGTTCGTATGCGTATTACGTGTGGGAAAAACAGTTAAAAACACCCATAAAAGCCAGCCCGTTCGCCTGGAATCTAACCCAAATCGAAACTACCAATGTCAGCGATTTTACGGCTCGTCTGCTGGAGGGCACGGTCTGTACTTAGAGTATTTCCTTTCACTAGAGAAGAATAATGCGCTGTTTAATAATCAATGGACTTCTAAGGAATGTACCAAACAGATATAATTAATATTTGCATTTTATTTATTTATTTATATTTTTAAAAATTCTTTTAAAGGTACATTTTATTGTCTAATATGTAATTTTATTGTATTGAAAACGCACTTTAGATTTCTTAAAATTATCTGCAAAGTTTCCCCAAGTATCGTTACATCTGATGAAATAATTCTTAAGTTTTGTGTAATTTATGAAGAGCCGTAGAAAATTAAAAGCAGTTCGATCCAACATAACTTGAAATTATTGAAAAGCTATTATTCTGGGGACTATAGACATCAATACATCTTCATAAAGTGTTTTAAAAAATGGGTACTATTCGGTTTTGAGGGCCGTGAAACATCGCCAAACTATTGTTGATGCCAGTGCTGCCAAAAATAATTGCAGCAACCCTAACGCAAGAAAAGAAGTATAATAGTAAATAAATATTTAAGATTGATGTTTTAATTTAGATGAAATGTTAATTTCGTATAATATTTTTTATTATTATAATTTATATAAAAAAAGGCTAAACATGATTGAATGGAAGCATAAGAGTAAATAACTATTTCAGATCATTTTTATAATTTATATAAAAATTGCTAAACATAACTGAATGGATGCCTGCATCGCTGTTTCGCTACCGAGTTATCGCTAAAGCATAATTTTATCTCGTTGAATGTTCAAACATAATTTTATATAATTAATGATGCCTTTTCTATGAAAAGAATTCTCGGTAAATTGCAGAATCGCTCACTTATTTGTTTGTCGCTTTTTACAAGGGTAAAATCAATTGGATTTTTGTTAATTTTCTTTTACTTTTTAAGTGAAAATAGGTCGATGCGTACACAGATAAAGACAAGGGTTTCCGCAGTACCATTTTTGTGCAATTCTGGGATTATTTTTAAGTGAAAACAAATTTATGTGCACATGGATACCGAGTATATGCAATTCTTAAAAACGCCTCAAGCAGTGGGTGATTCTGCACTTCACCCAAAATTCTACTGCAGACTTTTCGTCATGGGGAATTCCCAAATTGTTAAATCCATAGGATATCAAAAAGGATTTAAAATGAAAAAAGGATTTAAAAATTAAACTAGTATTTAAATGGCGTCTTAAGAAATATAGAGCTATAAAACTTACGCAATCTGAAATCAGCGCGTACGATAGATTTGGCGCGCTGTTAAATGGGCGTGTTTGCTAGATTGGCGCTTTTGCGCATACATTTTCGCTACAATTTTTTTACGGTCCTCAAATTTTGAATATTACCCCTAAGTATTCATTAATACTTCCGTTTCCTGTTATTCGGTCAACCTGTGCTTAATTTCACATCCTACGTAACATTATAATTAAATATAAGGTGTATATTGTCTATAACTGTGGTTTGAAGCTCAAACTGCAAGCGATCCGAATGCGCGATGTAAATTATATAACTAGTCTTCCCTCAATTGCGCTTTTGCAGCTGAGGATGATGGTTCGGTGAAACCATCGAAACTAGTCCTGTGAAAATTCGAAAATATAACGCTGATTTTTGTTCTTTGATTTAGTCCCCCCTTTTTTTTTTACAAAACTAAAATGTGTTATAACAAAGCACTATTTTTAACTAAATTTTAAATTTCACTTACTAAAAATTATAAAAAACGTACATAAACGGTAATAATAATAATTGAAAGTAAAAAATTAAGTTGTCATTTGCAGAATTTTTTTGTTAATTATACTTTGTAATTCTAAAGCATTGATAGCTAAATATTGAAAACTGTTAACATATAAATGTATTCTCAAACGAAGTAATTGTTCGTACTGCAAAAAGTCATAGCTGAGGGTATTTACTACTTGAAAATTTCGAGGAAAGATCAATTAAATCTGTATCTTCAGATCTTTATAATAAGGTTATAATCAGAGTGTAAATAATTAACTTCATTTGTTACTCAGATTCATTTTTAATTTTAATGATAATAATATACCCTGAACTCAAAATTAATAAACGTTTCTTCAGACTCTTGTCATTATAAATAATGCCACTATAATGCTAATTAATTTACGAAAAATGTATTTTCGAGCAGCATAAAACTGCATTGAGGGCCGCCAGTTTGAAACCACTTCTCTACATCACTCAATAAATTTTACTTTAAACTATGGCTACTTCATTTTCTCGACTGAGAATAAGTAAAACTTTTAAAGACAAAAAGTCTTAGTTATCATAGAATTCAATTTACATCTAATTTTAAACTGTGTACATAGCATCGTCACTCAAATTTTGTGAAAGAAATATTACACTATAAAGTAAACTGAAGATCTTTCGGCTATTATTTTTCCTTGAAGTAGAGGGAATAATATGAAATTATTTTCCATACTTGCTCAGTCATGAGAAAAAGAAAACATCGCTGAATATGATTTGCATATTCATGAACCAAAAACCTATCCAACATATTTATCATGAATATTTCAAACAATAAAAGACTGAATGGGTAACGAGCGCCATCATAATAGCGATTTTTTAGTGAAATTAATTCAAGTACAGTTACTTTTGTCTTTGCACAAGGAAAAAAATATGTACTTGAAAAATGAGTAAATTCCCTGCCAGTTAGATAGCTTGTAATACTGATATTTTATAGCATATATCGTGAAAGATGAAGAGAAATTTTCAGCACATTTTAATTGCTTTCTTTGTTATAATTTATTAATGTCTTTCTTTGATGCAGTTTTTTGTATGGTACCTTCTCCAACTAAAATATAACTTTGACTTATTGGTGTTTGATAAAAAGCTTGCAGAAAACACAAAACAATTAGTTTTCCGTTATTTTTTAATGTAAAGCATTTCTTATACGAAAATGCAAACAACTCCTTATTATCCCGAAATTAATTAACAAGGGAGCTGGTTAACTGAGCTTTATCTAAAAGAAATTTATGTCTTTATTGCGGAATGGTAGGAAAATTACTATTCAGAAACATTAGCATAAATCAAGACATTCTACAGAAAATAAAAATACATATCATAATAACAGCAATAGCAAGTGATGGACTTAAATTATCAGTATCCATATTCTGATATATCTTCGATAGCCATTATTTCAGATTAAATGACTTGAAGATACAGTTAAATTTTGAATAATACTTCTTTATTAGATAAAATATGTTTTTCTTCTTTCTGAAGTATTTTTAATGGCGTCGGATCAACAGTGATTTTGATTTGACCAGGAACATTGTCTCTGCTATTCCTCAGGCTAATCTAGAATTATTTCTCTTGTAATTTATGGAGATAAAACAGCCTCTCTAGGACGACCATTTACAGTTCCAGATGATTTTGGCCTTTAGTAAAAGTGATCGTCTAGACAAGTAATATTTAATTCCGATATTTGTATTCTCAGAAATATTTTCAAAACCTATGGATGGTAATCAAAATCGTAAAAAACAACCTTATATTTAGCGTAGGTATAATGAAACACTCAATCGATTTCGAGGGCAGCTAAAGGTCCCTCCTCATCAGGAGAAAGAAATACATAGAAAGAAGAAAATAGGAATCACAGAAACACGTGGTGCTTATCAGCACTGCACGTGGTTATAACTAGATTTTTAATCAGAGTTGCACTGGCCGCTTACTTTTACTGAGCCAGGCTGTCTGATCAAGCATAAAGAAATATTAGCGAAGTTAAAATAGGGAGCGAGGGCAAATGCACATTACGCTCAAAATCTGAACTTCAAATAATGGAAAGCAACCACTGAACGGATTTTTATACCCTCTGGTAGTACCAAGTGCGAGGAGGTAACGCCATCTATCGGCAAAAATAATTGAATTAAGACAGTAGAATTTTAAAGGCATTAGGAAGGACTGGATTGGACTTCAAATCATTAACTAAACTTTTTAAATCTTTGTGAATGTGAAAAGCCTCAAGAAAATCCAATTCGCCTATGGAAGAAGCCTTTTGGATGATTTTTGCAGACCCAAAATCAAAATTATGGTTAAAAGTCCAGCTATGATACGCTATTGAAGACTTGTTAATTTCCCCTTTTTTGACATAAGATTCATGTTCCTTGATACGAAACTTCAACGCTCTTTTTGTTTGGCCAATATATCTTAAACCACACTGACATGATATACTATAAATTCCTCAAGAATTCAAGACAGAAACGCAATCTTTTAGAATCGAAGGGTGAATTTTATTAATAGGGGAGAAACCGACTTGAAAATTGAATTTCTGGAGAATCCGTGCAATTTTATAGCTAACAGAAGGATAAAATGGAAGCACGACAAGGTCATTGATATTATTTCTAACAGTGGAATGTCTTCTTTGATGGGAATCTGAAAATTTTTTGACGGCTTTATCAATAATCACGGGAGAAAATCCACGGTCAATCGCAACTGCTCTCAAATAATTAAGTTCATTGGTAAGCAAAGATTCAGAGGAACAAACTCTTAGCGCGCGGAAAACATAATAGTAAAAAGAAGCCATTTTTTGCTTAACAGGGTGGCATGACTTGGCATGGGGTGGTAAACAAACTGCAAAGGGTTTACGGTACACAGTGGTGCTAAAATCGGTTTCATTGCGGATTATAAGAATATCGAGGAAGGGGAGGGAATTGTTGGATTCAATTTCAAGAGTGAATTGGATGGCTGGATCAATTGAATTCATAATAGATAGAATCTCGGATAAATCCTCTTTATAACCGTCAAAAAGTGCGAAAGTGTCGTCAACATACCGAATCCAAAGACGAAAAGATAATTTATCAAATAATTTCATCTCAAAATAGTGCATATAAATGTCAGCAAGTACCGGACTGAGAGGATTACCCATAGCCAATCCTTCAACTTGACGAAAATATGCATTTTGGAAAACAAAGTGGGTTTGACTTAGAGAAACTTTAGTAAGCGAAACCAACTCATTAATTTCAGTATGTGTGAAGTGAAATTCCCGAAGCCTAGTTTCAAGACAATTTAGTGCTCCTTCGACCGGAACATTAGTAAACAATGATTTGACATCAAATGAAACCATAATGGAACGAAGTGGGGAAATATTTTTAAGTTTATCAATGACTTCAACAGAATTTTTTACAGTGTGAATATTGTTATCAAGTAGAGGAGAAAATCTGGAAACTAAATATTTGGCCAAAGGATATGAAGCAGTGCCTATGTTGGAAACAATTGGTAGAAAAGGAATACCGGTTTTGTGGACTTTTGGAAGAGCATAAAGTCTAGCGCAATTAGTAATAGGCGGAATAAGTGATTTCTTCAACTGAGTTGGCAGAATGTGGGAAGATTTAATAGCACTTTTTACTTTCATGAGGTCCGAAGTTGAAGGATCTTTAGGGATCGAGCAGTATGGGCCTTCATTTATCAATTTAGAGACTCCAGTAATATATGTGTGTTTGTCCATAACAACGATCTGTCCGCCCTTATCAGCTTTAGAGATAATGATATTAGTATCAGAATGAATTTCACGTAAGATCTCATTTTCCTTTTTGCTAAGATTAGAACCCAAAGATTTATTGTTAAAATTAACGTTATGAGTAATTAGGTGGCGGATTGTATCCTTCTGCGTTTCGGAAACTTTGGAGAATTTAAAGGCTTTCTCTATAGGGGCGATGATTTGAGGAATTGAAGGTTTAGATGTCTTTGAAAAGTTGAAATTATATTTTAATACTTTTAACTGATCCTCCGAAAGATTCCTATTGGAGATATTAACGATGGAGTTAACGTTTACAGTGGGAAGATCAGCTAGATAATTGGGACTATCCGACTGGTGTGTGAGTTTTTGGAATTTAGAAATGAGCACATTTTTATGCCGTTGACAAACGGTATCGGTTCTAGACCAGGATGTATGTTCAAATGAGGAAAAATTTTCAGTGGAATTAGCAATTTTTAAATGGAGGTAATATAATTCAAATTCAATTTTAGCTAAACGTTTGCGTGTGTCCCTTATAATGTGACGAAGTTCGTCACATTATAAGGGACACACGCAAACGTTTGTCACTTGTCGTGCTTCCATTTTATCCTTCTGTTAGCTATAAAATTGCACGGATTCTCCAGAAATTCAATTTTCAAGTCGGTTTCTCCCCTATTAATAAAATTCACCCTTCGATTCTAAAAGATTGCGTTTCTGTCTTGAATTCTTGAGGAATTTATAGTATATCATGTCAGTGTGGTTTAAGATATATTGGCCAAACAAAAAGAGCGTTGAAGTTTCGTATCAAGGAACATGAATCTTATGTCAAAAAAGGGGAAATTAACAAGTCTTCAATAGCGTATCATAGCTGGACTTTTAACCATAATTTTGATTTTGGGTCTGCAAAAATCATCCAAAAGGCTTCTTCCATAGGCGAATTGGATTTTCTTGAGGCTTTTCACATTCACAAAGATTTAAAAAGTTTAGTTAATGATTTGAAGTCCAATCCAGTCCTTCCTAATGCCTTTAAAATTCTACTGTCTTAATTCAATTATTTTTGCCGATAGATGGCGTTACCTCCTCGCACTTGGTACTACCAGAGGGTATAAAAATCCGTTCAGTGGTTGCTTTCCATTATTTGAAGTTCAGATTTTGAGCGTAATGTGCATTTGCCCTCGCTCCCTATTTTAACTTCGCTAATATTTCTTTATGCTTGATCAGACAGCCTGGCTCAGTAAAAGTAAGCGGCCAGTGCAACTCTGATTAAAAATCTAGTTATAACCACGTGCAGTGCTGATAAGCACCACGTGTTTCTGTGATTCCTATTTTCTTCTTTCTATGTATTTCTTTCT
Source organism: Stegodyphus dumicola (assembly GCF_044657685.1). Taxonomy (NCBI): domain Eukaryota; kingdom Metazoa; phylum Arthropoda; class Arachnida; order Araneae; family Eresidae; genus Stegodyphus; species Stegodyphus dumicola. Next base: position 148,451,887 of record NC_140777.1, read on the forward strand.
CCTGATGAGGAGGGACCTTTAGCTGCCCTCGAAATCGATTGAGTGTTTCATTATACCTACGCTAAATATAAGGTTGTTTTTTACGATTTTGATTGTCACATTAGCGTGTTTCTCTTCTAGTCTATGGATGGTAGTCGCAACCAAATATTTATGTTTATTAATTCTATAAATACAATTCTTAAATTATAATTAAGGTTATTCAAAAACTTAGATAACTATTGACATCACTCTTTGTCTTTGAAAACCATGTGCATTTATGTTATGTTTTAGAAACAGCAAGAGATGGCAGAAGAAGATTCAATAAATGTTTTAATTTTATGTTCAGTATTGCTAAGAATGATAGCGTTGATCGATCTATCATTTAAGTAAGAGCTCAAAATAAATTATCAAAAGCTGATTTTTAAAATGAAAATTTTTGACACACTGAATTCCATAATCAGTTTACAAATTTAATTTTAGATAACGCGTTTCTAATTATGTTAAAATTTGTTCATTTCTCTAACTGTTTTGTTTACTCTGCTACAATACGTAAATTAGAGACGTTTTAAGCAAGAATGAGAAATTTAAGAGAGAGAGATTTGGCAAATCCAGCAGGCTCCGAAGAAACTTCTTTACGTGTTTTCGACATGAGCGATAGTTCTAACAGTTGGATGAATATCCTCTTTGCTTCGAATATTAAGTAGTCAGGAAAATAGTCAAATTAGATTAGGTGCTAGGTATAATGTAAATACGTGGATTGTAAATAATTTAACTCCACATTATTTATTATTCCCAAGAGCAGCAGAAGTAAATTTGCGCTTGTGAATTCAATTCTGTACTTCAGGCTGAAATGAAGAATAACATTTTATTCCCTACTATCAAAATGAGTGTCCGCTTTTTTAAATTTGTATTGGGTTAATGACAGAGAAGCAGGTAAAAATGGTCTCAAATATATAGCGTTCAAATTTTCTAAAATATAATTTTAATACTGAATGTCCATTTATTTCCATTCATTTTATGGAACGCAGCCCACCAGCGGCCGAGCGGTAAAGACGCTGAACACGGGTAGTTCGGTCTGAGGTTCGAATCCCGCGAACGGGCTGGCTGCATGGGCGTTTTCGTCGTTTTCCCCATGTGTAACGTGTATACGAGCCAGTTTCCCTTAGAAAGTCCTCCACGAAAGGCATCCCTCCCTTTAGGCAGATAGCCCTCGTGTGCTTTGCCATAATTAAATACACCAACACCACCAACACCAACACCATTTTATGGAACTGTTGAGGGGAGCTCAGTTTACGGTCTAAAGAGAAAAATGAGAGTGACTATGCGAAAAAGCATGATACGTCAGCCAAATCTGTTTCTAGGATATTGTAAAGAGTCAAACACTTCTATGACAGCAGAGAATCCGCTAATGTTGAGGCAAAAATAAAGAGATATAATGGTTGTTGATACGAGGACGTGAAGAAATTTTGGAAAAATCAGAAACTTCCTAATTTGCAAGCGTACATCATTGACAGCAGAAAAAGGCAGTTTTCTTTTTATAAATGGAACAATCATTTCGATACAAATAATTTACGCAAAAGGTACAATCATTCCGATACCGAGGGTATATTTGATTTTATTTCTGTTGCATTCATTGAGTGTTACGTCATTATTAGATGAAACTGTGAAAAAAATTTGACTGATAGACAAAAAGGTAACATTAATAGCTAGATTAAGTTAAATTTAATTTTAAACAGTTTTAAAATCAAATTTAAAATTAAATTTTTTTATCGATAAACTCAACTTTTAAAAGCATATTAAATTTGGAAAAACTATCGTAACTTTTATAAGACAAAAATGCATGTCTTAAGCGAACATTTATTTAATAAAATCGCATTTCTTGAAAGCTTTCATATTCCAGTTCTTAAGAGAAATCATAAATATCCCTTGCCTCGCTTACGATTGTCAATATTTTGCTCGTTGTATGGGATTATATGAATCAAACTGGAAATATTTCCAAGTATTTTAAGGAAGCCTAAAATCTTATTTTTTAAAGGAGTTTCTTCCATAACCTCTTGAGTATACTGCTAAAATAGTTCATACTTTATGTATTTTCGAAACGCACGCCGTTACTTATACGATGAATGAATAATCTCTTGATTCTGCGACCTTATTTAGAAACAAAAGTGCTGCTAAAAAGAATAAATGTATTTCGCGATTTATGATTTATTGCCAGATATACTTTTGTAGCAAAAAATGTTCCAGTTATTTTTCTATAAATTTATAAGGCATAAATGTGAATGCCGATTGATAGTGAGTAAAGAAATTCATTTTCATAAAAAAATATCGTGCTATTATAGTTGATATATATCATTTATTTAATAAATCTGCAGTTAAACACAAATTTATAAACTGCATTGCTTCTGCGTTCTATAAATGAAATGTAAATATAAATAAAACTTTTATCTTTGCTTCTTCTATTTCTAGCAACGGTTTTGTTAAAGAAAATGATTTGCCGTTTATATGTTTAGATACTCTATTTGAATTTCGTGAATACAAATGAGGGCAAAGTGTATTCAACAGATTTAAAATTTAGCTGTTGCATAAGAAGTTCCTTCGCATGGTAAAGAGTATAACCACATGTAATTTTGACGTTATTAATGTAAATATCTAAAGTTCTTTTTGGCGGTGTAATAACGGTCACTGCGTTATGCTGCATTATGTTATAGTATGTAATGCTTCCTTAGCATTTATCGAGGTGATATCTGATAAAAATTAAACTCTTAACTAAAGTTTCTTTGAGTCAGACTCATTTCATTTACCAAAATAGTGTTGCGAGCGTGATGGTTCGCAGTCGACTGAATTCACACGATGACAGGTTGATAAAATTTATTTCATCAAAAGAAAAATTTCAGAGTTTTGGAATTTACCACAGAAATTATCGTACAAGTGTACAAAATATCACAGGGTACAATCAATAATTAGACTTCAAACTACTTAGAACGTGATACACAGCGCAGTGCACACTCCAGAGCTAAAAACGCGACGCTAAACCGAAGATAGTACTCGAAATCACACTGAAGTAACAGCTAACAACAGCAACTGAGACCAGATGCTCTCTCCGGCCTTATACAATCTTCACCCGGCCGCCGAGACAGTTCTAGAACTTTATGTGTCTCGAAATTACTACAAGGCAATATAAGGGTCGACTAACGATTGCAGTTAATATAGTGATCAATTATATTTATTCAACTGCAGTACATTTTATGGTGATACAAGGAATGGAAAAAATGTCACTAAATGATGGCCAAATTTGGCGACTTTTGGCAGTTTCTCGCCAAATTTTGCAACAAAATTTAGTCTCCAAAACCTGGCGATATTTCGCAAAATTACGAGATACCTGTTTACTCAATGTTAAATGGACTTGACCCTGTATTCTGACTTTTGCAGCGTAGCTTATCTCTCTACATCTTTTTATGTTACATAACACAACAGTTTCGCATACAACTGCACTAAAATCATCTATATATGTACAATATTTGTAATAATTGTTATTATTTCTAAACTGAAGGGCTAACTATGGATAATCCTCTAAATCCAGTACTTGCTAACATTTACGTGCTCTGCTTTGTTGCTTCATTATTTTGAAAGTGTCTTTTTAGTTTTGTGTCTGTTATGTAGATGACGCTTTAATGCTTTTTGACATTTATCAGCAAGATCGTATAAAGATTTTATTCGTTATGAATTCGATGTTCTAGATATTTATTTCTCTCTTCAAATTGCATCAAAGATTTTTCATTCTTTTCTTGACAAACTAATGCAGCATTTCCGTTTACCGCAAACATTTTTCTCCTTACTTTCTTTCCTGTGAAAAATGTTGTCGATCATGCAGCAGAAGATAGTTAATTATACCTTTGCTGGTAAACTGTAAGACTTGGATTAAAATACATTAATAATTGGGGGTGCCCTGAAAATGTTCAGGAAGTCTACAAAAATGTCTATAGAGCACGGGAATGTTCAGAGCACATTTAGAGAGAGTGTCATTTGCTCTGTGACCGCATTACCCATGGAGAAAGGAAAGAAACGAGAGGCTCGAAATGGTTTTAGCCATTCACTCCCTTGAAGCAGTAACACCCCTTCTTTTTTTTTATCTAAACATTCAGTTATTTAACAGATCTATTGGTTTTGACGTGTTTTGAGGCAAACCTTTAGTAATTACGTCTAAATATAAGTTTTCTTTTTCTAGAATATTTCAGAAAACTAACCCTGTGCAAAAATACATTTTTAAAGGACATCTCATTTTGAAATGAATCAGATGCTATATTTTGTGTGTGCTCTGAGCACAGACAAAATATAGCATCTGATTCATTTCAAAATGAGATGTCGTTTAAAATGTATTTTCAAAATGTCATTCAATTGTTTTCAATTTAAAACAATTGAATGACATGTTTTCACAGGATTTCGCTGGTTACAATAGAAAAAAAAATTAAGATAATTTTAAAATACGTTTATTGCATTATTAATTGAAAATACTGCGTTATTACTTTTCTATTCTCAGAACCTCTTTTTGAAATACTTTCTCAAATATGAGATGCTTTTTCAGTTTCAAAAATCATAGTCAATCGCTACTGAATGCTTATTCGGTTTATTTTAAATAAGAGCATTTTTTATTTTAATAGTTAAAAATTATAAATATTGTTGCTGATTTTTGATTTACATGTGTTTAATTTCAAAAACGATTAAAAAAATTTTATAAATATTATTTAAGACTGTTAAATGAACTATCATAAAATATGAAGAAATATTTATTTTAATACTTATCGAAAATTCCCTCTGATCTTTGATTTCAACACTACACATTCTAAAATCCAATTTTACTACTTCGTTTAGGACCCATATCCTATACTGTGCATTTCAACATTTTTTAATATATTGTTTTCCAGTATGAATAATTAAATTGTTTTATAAATACGTATGTGTCAACAGAATATAATTTTATGTTTACAGTTACATGTTAAGGTCATTATATATTTAGATAGTATTTATAATCATTATATATTTAGATATATTTAATAACTGTATTTTTTCCCAATAATACGTACACTGCTAAAAAAAAAAAAAAAAAAAAAATGCGACAGTGCTATATCTCCCGTTCTACTGGGCCGATTGACAAAATTCAAATTGCGTTTTTCATGTCTCGAAAGCGCGACTTAGGATATATATTAGATTTATATATAGCACTATTCTAACATAGGTATTTTGACACAAAATCGGACTTTTTCTGAAATAACATACCAATTTTTTTTCCATATTTCGATTCTACGACTCAAATTATGCCAGAATACCAAGTTTTGTAAAAATCGTACGATTAGTTTTTAAAATATTAGCTCTCAGAATTTTAGCTCCTCAATGTTAATCGAATTTGGCAAATATTTATTAATATCTCTTTTTTGATTAAACTTTTTTGATTTTTCCTTTCACATTTCGAAACTTAGGTTCATTCCAAATAAAATTTACCCATTTTTTGTGTTTTATTTTTAAAATTTCTATTTTTAAATAATTTTTATAAATTTTTCGAAAAAACTTTTGAATCATAACCTATAAAATTCTTACCATCATCTTAAAGTAGGTGTATTTTTAAGCATATCTGCAAAAAATTAGACTTTTTTCTTCAAAATTTTCTAAGATATACACGAATTTACATATTTTCACGTTTTGAAATTTGGCATCTTTTTTTTGAGCGATAATAACGCCAAATGTGTTCTATGGATTTTTGTTACTCTGAATTGCCACAGCTATTTTTAACCTTAAATTTCAAGTAAAATTTTACGGAGAATTAATTATATAAATTTTTTCCCACAATAAGGCGTAATAAATATTTATTAATACTATATGAAAATCTATTTTTTAAATTATAGATGATATTATTCAAATTTTTAACAATTTTTTTAAATTTCTCTCTTTCTTCCTTTTTAAAAAGAAATAAGAGTACTTTTTTCTAAGAGTAAATTTTTACCTTCGGCGTTTAATCGTCTGCTACTTTACTTCGTTTAAATCGAATTGTCTAAAACTGAGAATTTTCGTTTAATGTTTATTTGAATTTAATGAAAATATTTTATGACATTAACTGCATAATTTATTTCTAAACAAACTGTTGCTTTTGAAGTGGCTGAAAGAGCGGCTGTTACTATCATCCATATTTTTAAATCACAGTGTATTTTTATAGAAATATAAGATTTAGAATAATCATTTTTATAAAAGTCAAATTATGATATAAACATACAACCCTCTAGAGACTGAATTAATGGAAGTTCAATGGTTATGTAGAAATGATCTGCAGCTACTTAATGGCTGGATAAGTCAGCAGGTTCTGTGGACAATCCTTAAAATTCTAATTTAGAATGTAATTGTCAAGAACTGAATCCTGATCATCAGTAGTATAATAAGTAATTATTACGGTTATTAATAAATCCTTCTTATAAAGTAACTGCAAATATTTCAAAAAAATTTCTGTCTGAATGCAAATATTTTTAATTTTATATTAAACAAGATTGCACACGATATTATTTATTTACACTTCAATTTTTACCGTCAACTCTAGTAGAAGTTACAAATCAAATATATATAATTAAGGATTGAATTCGATTGGATAGATTATTTAATTATGGAAAGCACACGAGGGCTATCTGCCTAAAGGGAGGGATGCTTTCGTGGAGGACTTTCTAAGGAAAACTGGCTGGTATACACGTTACACATGGGGAAATCCACGAAGACGCCCATGCAGCCAGCCTGTTAGCGGGATTCGAACCTCAGACCGAACTACCAGCGTTCAGCGTCTTTACCACTCGGCCGCTGGTGGGCTATTTAATTAAGGAATGACCATCTAAGTTTAGAAACAGCGTACTGTAACAGCAATTCAATTATTGGCGCCGTATCTTTCATGTTACTCCCGATTGGCAAGCTACATGATTTTTAATGAGTATTCGAGTTTTGCTAGTAACTTCACTTGGAAATCGCGCCTTAAACTAAGTTAGTTGGTTATTTGAACACAGAAACAACATGGGAGCTATTTGATTAAGATGCTTTCATAGAGAACCTTTGTAAGGAGAACATAGAAAACTATGAAAACCAACCATGCAGCCTGGGTTAGACTTAGCAACAAACAATTAGTATTTAACAATCTTCAAATGCTAGGCAACTGATGAGGCTCCAAGTAAATCTCCAATTTAATATTTTATTTGTAAATATTTAAAAAATATTGTTGTATTCTTAGACACAAAAAGCAGAATTTAAGTTTTGTTAATTCGTTAGTTAACTACCAATCCGTAGTGCAAATGAATATTCAATTTCTTTTGCAATAATTGTATTCACTTAATATTTTTGGAATATGAGCTAAAGAAGGTATGTTCTCGCAAGATTAAAGAAGTGTTTAAATCCAGTGATATTAGGTTTGTCTTACAAGCTCAGAATCAAAATGATTCTGCAATTGCCGAGTAGTTGACTTGTAAACTTGTAAATGGCTCTGAATTACGCAGATGACTTTTAATCTTACGTTATTCAGTCAGAAAACGTATTCCAAATGTTTTGCATTGCATGACAATCCATCTTTTCATTATTCAATAACCAGTCGGAGAACCGCTTGTGTTCCGAAAATAAGTATGTGTACTCAATCGTCCTGCATGTTCTTCAAATTTGTCTTCTTGTGATTTTTTTTTCTTTCCCAAAAACTAAAGTTGCCTCTCAAAGGAAATTTTTTGACATTGAAGAGACAAAAGGAGTATGACATCTAATTTTAGAGGCATGTCATAAACAGATCTCTACAAGTCTTCTCTTCCATTACATGTTGTGCAGTCAGACAAAAAGTTGCATCAGCGCAAATTCTATAATCTTTTTTTATAACACTGTGATTACATTATTAACATACAGTGAATATATACTAAATCTTTTACTTCAGCTTAAGTAATTCGGAATTTTTGACGGAATTGTTGTCGGAACTAGGACTTAGAAGATACGTCAAATTAAATATTTCGATAACCCAATAAATTCAAGGTCGAAGTTTCAATATTTGATTTTCGGAGGGAGGGGAAATTTTTTCAGTTTTGGTCCATTACCCTAAGTATATTTGCTTCGATTCTTTATTTTTCTATAAAAGCAAAAAATTTACGCATGGTATACATATAACGCATAGCTTCAAATTAAAATTTAATAATAAACAGAGTAGCTATAATTAAAGTTCCACATTGAAACTGTCATAAAAGGAAAACTACTGGATCAAATGTTATCAAATTTGGTAATCGTGTAAAGGAGGTCATGGGAATTTATTTTCCGCGAAAAAAGGAAGTTCGAAACCTCACCACCAGGGAAAAATGGCGCTGTATACAATATTGTTAAACGAAATATGGGTCGGAATCTAACTTAACCTTTTGTTACACGAGTTTAATATGTTGTATATCCTTAAGAAACTTTGAATTAAGCAATATATCATTTAAAGGCGTTAAATTCGATAAACGTCGAGTGCGCCATCCGTGTAAGTGAGAAATTCGTCCGTGAAAACCACGAGTTAGCGATTAGAAAATGTGAAATCGCAAATCATTCGCACAAGTGCGTACAATCTGGAAAACATTTTCTGACAGATCGCTAATTTGTAATTTTTGAACCCTGAATTCGGCTCTAAAACATGAAGACACTGATTCAAAACGCTTTTAATCGATTTGGGCGAAAAAAGTCCCTCATGCTATCTACCTAGTTCCATTGCATTCTCCTACTGCATTCGATTGCATAGCAGTCATTCCACACCGTTTAGTGTTGAATGACAGCTAGTTTTATAATTGAACCATTTTTCTCTGAAGAGCAGTCGACAGCTGGAACACTGTGATTGCAGCTCACTTAGAGGCAATGTTAAAATGTTTCGTGATACATGAACTGCAGTAACGTGGCATTTTAGATACTACGATTTTTACGCATAGCTGGGCCTAACCTCACGTGTGTCGCACAGTTACTTAGGCAACATTTCACGAATGAACGTCTTATAGGCCAACACTTCCCCTCTTCCCACCAGACCTTAACCTCTGTGACTTTTGGCTATGGGGTTATCTCAAAAGCACTGTTTATGGTGATAATCTAAACAGTTTGGCAGAAATGAAAAATGTGATACACTGACATGCCCGTAGCATTCCTCCTGATATGCTAAGAGCTGCTGTTGAGAATGCTGTAACAGGATTTAACTTGCTTTCAGAAAATGTTGGACGCTACATTGAGCATACTTTGTAACACGTTTCGGAAACTATTAAACACATTTTAAACAGATGTTTTCATGTCTTATTTCATTTAACAATATTGTATACAGCGCCATTTTCGCCCTGGTGGTGAATTTTTGAACTCCTTTTTTTTTTCCGCAGAAAATAAATTCCCATAACCTCCTTTACACGATTCCCAAGTTTGATAACATTTAGTCCGGTAGTTTTCCTTTTATGACCATTTCAAATTGGAATTTTAATTATAACCACCATGTAAATTTAAAAGTTTGACAGTTTGGTTCATGTCTCAGCTTTAAAAAAATATATATAAATATAATCTTTTATATTAATCCTCTTAATTTTTTTCTCGCGTTATAGACTGTATAAAAAAAACATGATCTTTAATATGATTTAGATTGTTTCAGCCGATATAAGAATCAGGTTACTCGGTGGTACAGAATAAACCCTGCTGGACTGTTTTATTTCTTTGTCATTTAGCAAAAATCTTTTAATTAAAATATTTATCCTTTGGACTTCGCTTTATTTATAGTTAAAATGACTAGAAAATGAAAAGCTGTCATCGGCTGAAACGCAATTCATGTAATTCATATTTTAAAAATTTGAGAAGAATGCAAAGTTATGGGAGTCTAGCAATCGAAAAATCTAAATTTTCTTGTGTGAGCACTGAAAATAACTGTAGAAGGAAAGAAGAAAATTAAGGAGAAAAGTAAGCAAAAATTTGCTGGGAAATTTGGCTGTCAGACATACCAAGGTGTTTCAAAAAGTTGGACGCTTTTGAATATACTTTCAGTATACTTCAAAGAATTTAGGTGCTCAAAGAGAAAACACTTGGACGAGTACACCAGCAAATACCATCAATTGAGTTTGTGTTAACAGAAAAGATACAAACGATATCATTGCAGATTAAAGTGAAGAGCGACTGGTTTTAGACTACATTGTTGTATAAATTTAAATTACGTTATAGAACATCATATCGTATCATAAATGGAGAATCCCATGATTTTCTCATTCGAATTATTTGAAGATTCAGGAGATTATCCAGTGATGTATGTGGATGTAACCTAAAGAGGTTTTTTTTTCCTCCTGGTGAAACAGCGACCGAGTGGTAAAGTCGCTGAACGCTGGTAGTTCGGTCCGAGGTTCGAACCCCGTGAACGGGCTGGCTGCATGGGCGTTTTCGTGGTTTTCCCCATGTGTAACGTGTATGCGAGCCAGTTTCCCTTAGAAAGTCCTCCACGAAGGCATCCCTCCCCTTAGGCAGATAGCCCTAGTGTGCTTTGCCCTAATTAAATAAACCAAAACCTCTTGATGAAACCAGTCTTTCCTTTCATCTCATACCTTCAAAATGTTTAGCCTCTAAAGACTGATAAAGGCTCTTTAATTTAGTCCGGTAGTTTTCCTTTTATGACCATTTCAAATTGGAATTTTAATTATAACCACCATGTAAATTTAAAAGTTTGACAGTTTGGTTCATGTCTCAGCTTTAAAAAAATATATATAAATATAATCTTTTATATTAATCCTCTTAATTTTTTTCTCGCGTTATAGACTGTATAAAAAAAACATGATCTTTAATATGATTTAGATTGTTTCAGCCGATATAAGAATCAGGTTACTCGGTGGTACAGAATAAACCCTGCTGGACTGTTTTATTTCTTTGTCATTTAGCAAAAATCTTTTAATTAAAATATTTATCCTTTGGACTTCGCTTTATTTATAGTTAAAATGACTAGAAAATGAAAAGCTGTCATCGGCTGAAACGCAATTCATGTAATTCATATTTTAAAAAATTGAGAAGAATGCAAAGTTATGACCAAATATTGATGAAATGGATTGAATTGGATTATTAAGTTACGTCAAAGCAGGGCTATCTGCCTAAAAAGAAGGATGCCTTTGTGAAGAACTTTCTAAGGGAAACCAGTTGGCATACACGATACACATGAGAAAATCCACGAAAACGCCCATGCAACCAGCCCGTTTACTGGTATTCGAACCCCGGATTGAACTACCAGTGTTCAGAGACTTTACCGCTCGGCCGTTTATGGGCCTTTATGAAATGGAAGGCGATAACTTTATTTAAAATGATTGTCAGAAATATCAAGATATTTCGAAAAGTTGGATGCTTTTTAATATACTTGCGGAATGCCTAAAGAAAAAGAGCAAGAATAAAGTATAATGCCTGAAGAAAAAGAGAAGAAAAAATAAATGTTTGGGTAAAATTTAGTATTTGTATTTTTTTTTTAATTTAAAACTTTTTAATCTTATGATATTTGATTCTTACGATTTCAAAAATAAAATATTTGACTAAAATATGAATAACATTAAGAAACCAAATGTAGGATAAAATTGTGTAAAGCAATGGGCACAATGATAAAACTGTTTAAAGCAGTGTATGCAAGTCATCCTAAGTTAATTATACATCTCTCCTATTTATATATATCTTTTCTGAACGGAACATTGAAAGGCGTGTTAACTGTGCTTTACTGTATTTTCTCTTTTAATAAATGCAACGCATCGTAGTCTGGGATACAAAGTATTCCTCCGAAAGAAACGCAATTCAAATAAATAAAATCAAATTCTTGAAAATTTATATTAATAAATATATTTAAAATGCTCAGTTCGAAGGAATAAATAGAAAATTTTAAAACAATTATCTGAAGAGACAATGCAACACAAACAATTAAAATAAAAGTATAAAAATTTAAAAATTACCTATGACGAAAAATATATATAAAGAAAACTATTTGAAAAAAATAAACGCTGCACCTTTATTTACGCAGTTCGAATAGGTAAATAGAAATTTTTAAAACAGTTATTCGAAAAAAAAAAAAAAAAGCGTGCAACTTAAACAATTAAAATGAAATTCGAAAAAGAAAAAAAAAATACTTAAAATAAAAAGTTATAATTAAAAATATAATATAAAGAATATTATTTGGAAAAAAGGAACGATGGTGACTTTTTTTCCTCTCACGGGAAAGGAAACTAGGTTGCCATATATTAAGAAGTTCGCCAAGTGAAGTATTCTTGGCGCAAACTGACAAAAAAGTGCCAACATAAATTTGTGAATTTCTCCGTAAATTTCGCTCCAAATTTTACAAAATTTCATATTTAGGCTTAATTTGAGTCGTAGAATCCAAATATGTAAAAAAATTGGTATGTTATTTCAGAAAACGTCCGATTTTGTGTCAAAATACCTATGTTAGAATAGTGCTATATATAAATCTAATATATATCCTAAGTCGCGCTTTCGAGACATGAAGAACGCAATTTGAATTTTGTCAATCGGCCCAGTAGATCGGGAGATATAGGACTGTTCCTTTTTTTTTTTTTTTTTTTGAGCAGTGTACATGAGTTTATGAATGCATATTGTTGCGTGTGCGTGAGTACGGGTTCGCAATAGGTTGAGACTTTGGGTTATATTGGTTTTCAGCAGGTAATTATAGCCTGCTCTTACCATTTCCTTATTTAATTCCTTTCTGGGCCTGACAGTGAGGAATCCAGATACAGCGTTTCTCTCTAAGAGGCTCATCTGAAAGGAAAGAAATAGATTGAAATGGCCTTTATTCGGCCTTAAGTAGTTTTCAACCGGCCGCCGGAGATCTTTCTAGTAATTTCTGCTTCTCAAGATTTTTGGAAAGCAAAACGTGTGTGGAATTACTGTCACAGATAACATAGTGATCAATTACATTTGTTCAATTTCAATACAAATTACCGAGATATCCATTTATTAAATACATGTGCCCCTGTATTTTTCCTTTTATGGCATAGCTTTCTCTTAAATTTGTCTCGTGCTGCACTGTGCGAGGAAATGCAAAAATGTTGATTATAATTTACTAAACTAGCTATCTAGATACGAAATTCTTAACAATATGTTCCTCATTCCAGTTATATTTTAATTAACATTTACATATTTAATGAAAAGCAATGGTGTGTTTTTTAAAATGATATGTATATATACTCATATATATTTTATGTTTTTCATTATTTTCTGTATGTGAAAAATCTGTTTTCTGTGCTTTTACTATATGTTTCGAGTAAAGTTATTTACAATAACTTAGCAATACTTACAATAACTTAATAATAACCTAATAAAGTATAATTAGGTATTTTTAAGGTCATTTTAACGGAACATTAATTTTCTGTTAAAAAAGGGCAAAGAAAAATATAAAAATTGTAATTTGTTTATCCGGTAATGATAGGTGCAGTTCATATTACGAGGATGATAGAAAATTTATTTTATTTAAAGCATTTTAATATTTGAAACATAAAATAAAAGCGACGAAATAATAAATAAAATAAAGAAAAAAGGAGTAAAATAATAAAAAAGTAAATATACTGTCTAAGGGACATCAAAATGAGTGTAAAAAGTTTCACGCTTTTCCCAGTTACTTATGAAGAAATTGAGCTTTAAAGTGTGTTATATTTTTGCGATAATCTGATATTTTAAAGGTACCTTGACTCATTAAGATGTTAACATTCATTACACATAACTTGAAGATTTTGTTGAAATCTGTATTCGTGTAGTCCAGTAGAACTGCATTTTACAAAATAAATTAATTATAAACGTCTCTATTGCAAGTTATCGAAAGACAGTCAGGATGTGCTTTGAGCGAAAATGCCAATAAACTACATAAATTGCTATTACCCATCTAGCAATGAATTGTGCAGAAGTGCCCTAGTTTTTCGATTTGTGCCGAATTGTCATGTGCTGAAGTACCACTAAACTACTCTCAAGGTAACATGGTCTGAATATACACAAAATTGCCACGTCCCCTTGACTATCAAAGTTCTGCAGCTTTGTATCAGCCACGGTGGAAAGAAGACTTCTCCTTTTATTCTTTCCTCAGTGGTATAACTTGCATTGAGAGCTTTCTACACGGCCTGCTGAAATGATGTGTATTAAACTATGTTATTAAATGTGCATTTCAATGTACAGTGCTGGCCAAATGTTCCCAGAACGTGATATAAAGTACTTTCTACGCGATGTGCCAAAGCGGTCCGTGTCACAGTTTAAGTCTTGTATTTACTTGTACTTTTCAAAATGCCCCCAACATGTGCTATAAAATACTCTCTACACGATGTGCTTAAGTGGTCAATTTTAGAACCGTATGTTTAGGACCTATATTTCAAGTCTTGTATTTACTTGCACTTTACTTTCTTGTATTTACTTGCACTTTACTTTTTCTTTTTTTTTTTTTTTTTTACTTACGTGCACTTTTTGAAACTGTGCTATACTTTCTACACGATGTGCTTAAATGGTCTGTCTTAGATGATAATGGTCCTATGCTTAGGTCGTATATTTAGGGTCTTATTTACTTGTATTTTTTTAATGTTTCTAGCATGTGATATAATTTATAAACTACATTTTGAATGCATCTGTACAGAGTGTATAAATAAGCTTACGAAAATAATAGAATAAGAAATTATTCTTCATAAATTTCGAATGTTAATTAATTATTTCTCAGTTAATAAATAGAAAAGTTCTTTTCACTGTTGTTTATAGATATTTAAAATAATTTATGTATTATTTACTTAAACCTAAAAATACGTACGTAGATGGCATCATGTTACACAGTAAGAACTATAGATTTCTTACTTGTTTTATTACGTTATTGTGTAAAAAATGAAAGCAAATTTATTTTTACCGAAGCTGAGAAAAGACAATTTTTCATTAAAATTTTCTTTAGAACATCGAGCTGTTCCCGCTTATTTTGTATAATTTAATGAGCTGACTTCATAATTATATTTGGAGTTATAATGTTAATTAACCGCGAAGATTACATTTAAAAGTTAAATTTCTTTCTTTTATCCCAATGCAAGAAAAATTAAAGTTGCACTTTTCTGGAGGCAGTCACTAACGTATTAGACATATTCGTTATTTCTCACTTTCTTTTTAATGCAAATGTTTCATTTGCATTCTGCATTTTTTTCCTTAAAACAGCCGGTGTCATTTCTTAAAAATTTATTTTAAGTAGTTACTTTTGCGTGCTCTAATTCCTTTCAACAGGGATTCTTCCATCATTTCTCCAATGATTTTGAATTTCGAAATACTAGACCAAATGGCCTAGGAATGTACATCTGATACGTTTCATGCATATGATAATGATAATTAGTTAAAAAGCGTGGTTGGAATGAATATGATTACTGTGATGTAACTAAGTAAGGTTTTCGGAATTTATATATTTCTTCTTTAATTGCGGATTTGTTTTTGATATCTGTTGACTTCAATTGTACCAGTAAATCTGAACTCTTAAAAATAAAAAAAAATTCCCAAGAGAAATCAAAGAATTCAAAAATTTTTTGTTCAATTAAAAATAAACAATTCTAAATGAGAGATATAGATTATAAACAGTATTTCTGTGTTCACTCAAAATGTTTTATTTTTTGTATAATCGGGAATAGCTTTAGGTATAAGCAAAAATGTGTTTGATGATTTCTGGATTTTTTTAAAAAACTGATGTATTTGATTCCTTAAATTAAGAATACAGTAGAGATAAGGAAATTATTCTAAAAATTTTAATAAAAGTGTCAGGCATATTATGTTAGTTAACCAATTATTATGATTTCAGCCTTCAGTATAACTTCTCCTTTCCGTAATCCTCACTGAAATGCTAATTAGTGGTTTTATGTTTAAACTGAGTTTTTTAAATATTTAGCTTAGACAGCTACAGCTCTGCCTAAGTTTTTGTCTGGCTTTAGCGTTTTGACGGCTTGAGTTTCAAAATACGCACCGGTAAATACACCTGAAGAGCCAAAAAACTGGTGCACTTGCCGAATGTAGTGTAGGACCTCCGCAACTACTCAGAAGTGCTGTAACACGAGGTGGTATGAACTTGACTAATGTCTCAAGGTCTGATGGGGTGAATTCACACGATGAATCCTGCTGGACAGTCTTAACGTCTATAGTAGTGCGAGGTGGTGGAGATATCTTCTACGCAACACGTTGCAAAGCATCCCAAATATGTCCAATAATGTACATATCTGGGGATCTAGGTTGCCAATGGACGTGTTTAAAGCCAGAAGAGTGTTCCTGGAGCCACTCGATAGCAACTCTCGTCGTGTGGGTTGTCGCACTGTCCTACTGAAGATGTCCAAGTCCGTCCATGCACAGTCGACATGAATGGGCGCCGGTGATCAGATAGAATGCTTATGGGTGTATCACCTGCTAGAATTGTATCTAAATATATCAGGGGGTCCCAGGATCACTCCAAATACAAACGCATACCTTGACAGAGCCTCCGCCAGCTGCAACAGTCCCCTGTTGACATGCAGAGTCAATAAATTCCTGAGGTTGTCTCCATACCCGTACATGTCCATCCACGATACAACTGGAAACGGGACTTGTCAACCCAGGGAAAGTATATTAAGTCATCATCAGTCGAATGGCGGTGTTAGTAGGCCCAGGCAAGGTGTAAAGGGCCATTCACACTGGGATTTATCTGAGCTAAAGGAGTCAGTTCCATGTGGAGCTCTGGTATACTACATGCAGTTCAGATATTTTAACATACTCCGCTATAAGGAGACACTGGTATTGGAGCTTCGTCGGCTGTGTCAGATGTCTCCGTTAGCTCAAATAAACCTCAGTGTGAACGGCCCTTAAAGATTTGTATCTTGCAGTCAACAATGGTATAGGAGTTGACCATCGGCTTCGAAAATTCATATCAGTGATGGTCTGTTGAATAGTTCGCCCGCTGGTGCTAGTTGATACCACAACAAGGAATGTTTGCACGTCTGTCACATTTAATGAATCTCGTCAGTCGTCGTCGGTCCGGTTTCTTCATGAAGAGTTTTTAGCAGCAGCGATGTCGGAGATTTTACGTTGTGCCGGATTCCAGATATTCATGGTTCACTTGTGAAATTATCTTACGTTAAAATCTAAACTTCCTCGCTACCTCGGAGATGCTATGTCTCATCTCCACCGACTATAATGCAACGTTCAAACTCACTTAAATCTTGATAACCTGCCATTGTAATAGCAGTAACCGATCTAACAACTTTGCCAGATACTTGTTTTCTTACAAGGCGCTGCTGATCGTTGCGTGTTACTGAGATTGTTACCATACCTCTGTTATTTGCATACGCAAGTCTACAAAAGTTTTTTTTGCCTCTTCAGTGTATCTCAACCAGTTTAAATAGTTTATTTTATTTACCTTATCTAATTTTGAAATTTAACTTTCTGTTATGTTAATTAAGATATCCTCAAATTCGTTTGTAGTACAAGCTGTGCCTTTCTGTTCAATTTAAGATTAAATAGAGAAATTATTTTCAATTTCCTCTGATTTTTCAATAGTTTCAGACTCAGCAATAAATCGCTATCAGTCCAGTAGCGTCTTCAGGATTGTGACACAAGCTTCTAGATACATCGGAACAAA
Organism: Stegodyphus dumicola; assembly: GCF_044657685.1. Taxonomy (NCBI): domain Eukaryota; kingdom Metazoa; phylum Arthropoda; class Arachnida; order Araneae; family Eresidae; genus Stegodyphus; species Stegodyphus dumicola. Next base: position 148,469,474 of record NC_140777.1, read on the forward strand.
ATAAAGGAAATAAATTAAGAACTCACAAACCTTAAGTAGATTAGTTGCTTCAAATCCGGACTGTTGATGTATCATTGAGAAAAAATTAGAAGCATGAGGTATCAACAGTATGTTTAAAAAGGAGTGGGCAAAATGTTCCAGAAAAAGAAAAATGATACAATATAAATTTACTTAGTAAATAAATACTCGTCATTTGTTTCAAAAGAAGAAAAAAAGATAGTAAGGAACATCTTAAGAATGCGAAAACAGTGATCAAAATAATGGCTTAGTTTAGCTTTTTGAAAGCTGTTGGCCAGTTATTTGAAAGTGATCCATCACTGAAGCAGTAAAAGACAATAAAATGTTTGTACTTTATGGGAACAGATTCACATGTGAGAAATCGCCATGCTCATCAAGATGAGAAATAGCTCAAGTAATTTTCTTCTCTGTGGAAATATATTAGAAGAAGTAAGGAAAATGAATGGCTGTCCAGTTTCCTGAGTATGGTGTAAGTGGGTAAAGGGTAATCCATAACTTCGCATTTTCCGTTGTCAACTAACTGAAGAAATCCATTACATAAAAATAAAAATAAAAATAAAATGGATAGTAAAAATATAGGCATTTATGGAAAAAGATACGGAAAAGGTAGAAGGAATTAGCCCATAAATAACAAAACCATACAGTTCCAAAAATGGATAGCAATAAAAGACCATTTGGAGAAACTAGAGCAGCCGTAGTCCACTAAAACAGAGAGAAAACTTTTTTAAAATTAGAATTCAACAGAAACACTGCCAGCCTAAGTAAACACTAAAACTATCACACACAAAATGCAATTAAGTAAATAGGCAAAAGATGCAATACACATATGTAACTTTTAAATGCATTAAATATTATGTTTGGAATTATGTCAAAAAAGAATATAAATATTGTAACTGAAATAATATGCGAGTGTTATTAGAAAAGTCGAAATAAAAAAATAAGTTATTGCAAGTATGTGAAAAGTATAAATATAATGTCTATAAATTTAATATGATGTATGCATAATGGTAAGAATAAAACATATGTAATGAAGGGCTGTTACAATGGTTGAAAGATAAAAACAAACATATGTAAGCTAGTGGCTATAAAATTCGGTACATTTAAATGACATAAATCTAGGTTTGTGGGGCTAGATTTGGATGTGGGGTCTGGCGCCGCATGATGGTGTGAGCTCAGTGCCTTGATGGCTATAATAAAGTGTTATATACGACTTAGCGTTCTAACGCAGCAGCATTCTAGTACAGCTCACTTGGTGGTGAGTTGTGGTTTTCTTCATGTTTAGGTCTGTTCTGTTTATGTGTGAGAATACAATCCCTTCACATCTTGCACAGAACTTTACAGGTAACGTCAAAGCAAATCGTCAAATAACATAATGATAATTTCAGAGGATATTAGGCATTTCTTCGTCACCAATCAAAATGCACTGGAACTGTGAAGGTAGTTTTCAGAGTATTTGAATTTAACACATAATTTTTCAAACGGATACGACACAGCGATATTGATTAAATGCATGGACGTCGACTGTGTATAATATGTCAACTGTTATTATCTTTTCATTTAAAAGTGTCTTAAGCCACAACTACAAGAAAATCTTATGTGTCTTTTAACTTCCCGAACATAATCATAAACATGCATTTATAACTACCAAAATATTTTAAATGATGTAAATATCCCTATTACGATATTTTAAATTTAAAATATCAATTTTATAAAAGTCATTGAATCTAGTGTATTAATGTTTCTGGATCCTTATATTCATATATAGTCAACGTTTATACTCTTTCTGAGTATAAACGATGACTAGAAAATAAAACAAAATTCAAAATACATTAGACAAAAATTTATACAGATATTTAATTTCAAGATTTTGAATTTTTGTTGCAAAGTTTGAAATTTTCAAGTGTCAAAGAACAATCTTTATTCCTTTCCTTGTTGAATTGGCTCAGTAATAAATTAGGATAGTTCGGCATGTTTATTTTTTTCCATTAAACTCTTTCCAATCGGTACAGAACAAAATCTGTTCTTCTCCGACATCTGAAAAGTCTGTATATAAGAAATTTTGTTGGAATTGATTGTTCCTGCATGCCGACTTGAATGCTACAACGTAAACAGTAACTTACTTAAATGAAGCGATTATTTCTGTCTTGGAGATACCCTTAGGACAGGATTGCAACTACAAGCATCAGTAGCTAAACGCTGAAGCTAAACAAAGGGAAGGAGCATTCTAATAACGGTCCTGCTTGTAGTCGCTTCAAAGGAATGACTGGCATGTCATTTAACAACTTCTGAAACCAATGAACCATGCACTAATGTTATATTGGAAAGCACCAAGTTGAAAAAAAACTGAGACTTTTGGTCAATCTGCAAATGTTTGAATGCACAGGCGTTTCGGGTGACTTCGCTGTGAAAGAGTTAATGTCATTCAGTGGTATTCTTTTGTGATTCACTAGTGTGCAATATTCTTTAATTCATTAATTTAAAATTTTGTTGCATTTTGATACACTGAAGCATTTTTGTATCAGTAATTTATTAGCTTTCAAATTAAATATATGTTAATAATAGCCACATGTAATTTTAGTACTTAAGGATCATGATCTAACTGTAATAAATTAGGATAGTTCGGGGTGTTTTTGTTTTCCATTGAACTCTTTCCAATCGGTAGTAAACATTAATTGGACTACAAATGCCTTTCATTTTTAATTTATGCATTTAATGCTACGAGTTGGCTATGTGCTAGTATTTAAGCCTGATACTATACGAATTCTATCAGATTCTAAGAGTAAGATCTCCTATTGTATAAAACTTTCATTGGTCAAGCTCTTATGACAGTTTGCATATTAATGATTGTAGTTAATATATTAGCATTAAAATACTTTTCTAAATTAATATTTGATTATACTTCGATCTTCGATTTGTGGACTATTTCTGAAGTTTTAAAAAAACATGTTCTATAAACCTGAATATTTCGGTCAGTTCTTGTCGTATGTACGTAAACCACATCTGTTTAATTTTAAAATGAGTGAATATAAACGTAGGAACTGACAGAGTATAAAGACTATGGGACCAGAAAAACCGTAAAAAGATCTAAATGCCTTAAAATTTATTAAATTATTGTGTTGAAATGAAAAAAATATGAATATTTGGATTATTTGAAGTACTTTGTAATAGGAAGCACATATCTAACAACCGACGGTTAAATGTAAACTGCATAACGAATTTTAGGAAACACTACATAGTATTCAATTAAATATGCAAAACGTAAGCGTCAAATTATGTTTTGTGGCTATTTAGAAGTTACTTCAACACTTCTCAGCCTTTCAGTATTTTAAGTCACAATTTTCATCGCGCCCTATATCACATATAATAACAGCGTATACAATTAAACGTATTTTGACGTTATATTTAAAACGTATTTTGACGCTAAAGCTAATCTTATTTACCAGCCTTACAAATTACCAAGAAAAAGTTAATTCTTTAATGTTTGACAACACAGATACGCTGCATTAATGAAACCAGAATCGTTACCTCTCAATACCTCCCTGCCTTCCGTCTACAGTATCGGACATTCTCGCGAAACCACGAGAAGTTCGTATTTGTTTTGAACATTTTGAAATGTTTGCCCGACCACGAAGCTAAAAATTTTGCACCTCGTTCAGTTCTAGCCAGTCTCAGGCAAGTCGATCTTTCTGTTGCTGTCGAATGTATTCTGAATCTGTATTTTGTAATTTGCTAGTTAATTGCAATTCGTGGTATTAAATATTCATGGCAATAGATTTATACAGAATCACAGATAAATTATTAAGCAAGCGTAAGCGATTATTAGACGGTTTTCAAACATCAGCAAGTGCACTGACAAGACTTGTTTTGAAAATAAATTCAAGAAAATATTCGCAAGAAGACCTAAATTTTAATTTTATTAGTACTGAAGTAATTGAAGATCAACGTACTCTGACTTTCATTTGCTGAAACATTATTTATCAACAGATATATGAAATCAGATAAACTTAAACGTATTTGGAAATCTTCATAGTGAGTTAAACTCCGAGAATTTTTCGAAATAAATTTAAAATCATACGAGAAGCAAAAATCACTTTTTAAAAAGCTTTGCCGGTAAATAAAAAAGGACTCTACTTGCGTATTACAAAATTTCATATAACATAGCCAGATGTAAAAGACCTCACATCTTAATTTTGCCAAACTATTGCAATCTGAGTCAAATGATGTAGGTGCCCGTCCAGCTGGTGCATAACTGAAGATGTATAGCATGAGCGTTTAAGATATTTACGGGACACATTGTTTTCAATTCAGCTTGCAGGAGACAACAGATGATAATAAAGATGCTCATTTCTTTGCTTATGTCCGATTTTGTAATGGTATGTCATGTCAGCAACAGAAGAACTGCATTTCCGTAAACCACTCGGATTTAAAGTAGCAGACCTTTTGAAGGATTTCATAAACGAGGAAACTTCAGAGAGGAAAACTGCTTCAGAATAAGTGCTCATTCAGTATCTGGAAGATTCCGGAATATATGTAAACAATTTGCAGTGTGCCTGGACATATTGCATGATCCACAGAGGCTTGCAAAGAAATGACTCCTGGTCGGAATATTGTGCTAAGGAAGGTATTAGCTCTACAACATTAGGTGTAGATAAAAATGAGATTCCTAAAATCAGGAATTCTTTCTGCACTTTGTAAAAAACATGGGAGAGGTATAATCAGCGGTATTCTTTACTTGAGAGGCAAGAAGGTTATCAAGTGGGAAAATTTAACAAAGTGTTTATAAATTATGATAGGAAATCGCCATTTTTGCAGAAGAGGAAAACTGAGCGGAAGCCGAGAAGTTTCGAGATTGTTTATTTGTGAAGAGTTTGAGCTGCACAGTCGACATATTCGAGAAATTTAATACCTTCAATCTTCAGTTCAAAGGAGTAAATTCACATATGTTGGATACGAGTGATAAATTTAATGCATTTTGTAGAAAACTGGAATTGGAGATCAAAACTTTAAAACAAACAAAATTGGAAATGTATTTAAATGTGAATGAATGTGTTGACAGTTCCAAGGCTGAAGAACAGCATGTGAAATTGCTTTTAAATCCACTGAAAATCATTTAGCCGTACTGCTATTAAATGTGGATGAATGCGTTAAAAGTTTCAAGGCTGAAGAACAACATGTGGAAGATGCTTTTCAAACCACTGAAAATAATTAAACTACCAAAGAATTAAAAAATATATATTCTTGCTGACGACAACAAGTGGGTTAGGGTTACATTTCAAATTACTCCCGAAATTCTCTCAATTGCCAAAGAAGAAATCTTCATAGATTTTACGGCAGATAGCTAAATCAAAAGAAAATTTAGTAATAAATCACTCTTTGAGTTTTGAGCAGAAGTGGATGATGAATGTTCTGCACCGAAAATATGAGCATTTCTTGGAATACCATTTTTAACTTTTGTGAAATCGGATTTTCTGCAACAGCTGTTATGAAGACAAAACAAAGATCTCAGGTAAATTCAGAAAGATAATTGTTTGTTATAATATTTTAAAGTTGCCTGAGAAAAACTATCTGACCTGACACTTCATACTTTATTACTCATGCATAGTAGAAGTACAGTAGATGAAGTAAGAATAAATAACTTTTCTTTATTGACATTATACCGATAAATAGCTCATAGTATTACAATGAAATAATTTACATAGAAATTAATTGCTTTGCCAATAATTATATATATTAATTTAAAAACTGAAATATATTTAGTTAAAAATAAAATATAAAGCATAAAAAATAATAAAAAAAACTGCACCTATCTTAGTACAATACATTTAGTTAATTATTAAATGCATTGTGCGGCACGGATACAGTCTTACTTGCTTATGCGTTATATCAGTGTATAGAGTCTTTCTCTTTTGATCCACATACACTAGAATAGATCCTATAATGGCCTGGCGAATTCTCTCATAGGCGTGTTTAAATTTACTGACTCAGACAAAGGGTAAAAATAACCCTTTATTAATTCAAAATAGTTAACAGAAAGGCACGGTCTTCGTGCTTTACAAAAACACCGTCAACTTGCGGTGAAAACAAAACGTAGAATATAATGTAAGTCAGACCTAAAATCAATAGTGCAAGATAGCACTTACGTTACGCCTAAGAGGTGGACTCACAAGGAACCTAACCGGCGTGATACTAAAATCTGATAAAGCCAAGAGACTTACTAGCGTAACAGTGACATTCAACGAAACGTGCGCTGGCTAAAGAAAACACGCTCTGAAGAACTCACATATTCACCCGTTTAAATAAGCACTTCTCTTAACTTTAAATTTTTATCCTGGCGAGAGAATGTGAGGGGAAGTTGAGAAGTCTAGAATAGGTATCAAACTTAAAATAAATTTGTTTTGCAAAATACGGAAAACTCTACAAGTGTAAATCTGTATTTATTTTATTTTTTTATTTTTATCATGGCAAAATGCATTTAGTGTGCTTTCCTTTCAGTAAGTGAATCAAATTTTTTTCAATGATATTTTCTTTTCAAAATGCTTGTGCCCCCATTTAATATTAAACTGCATAGTTACTGCTGTGGGCTAGCACCTCCCAACCGGGCTAAGAATGGTTGAGTTACATTATAGACAAAGTTCAGTTTCATACAATAAACCAATTTCAATAAATCTGCAGTTAAGACATCAGTAAACAATTGTCTCTAAAACAAGGCAAGGTGTTAAATAAACATCGAAAAGAAACCTCTGCAGTAAACAACATAGTAAGTATTGTAAAAATGCATAAAATGTAAATAATGTAAACGCTTTAGAAATACTGCATAAAATGCAAATACATAATAAATTTAAGCTTAAGTAAACTTTCCTTAGTTAGACAGAACGTACTAGGAAAAAAAATGAAAAGCAGTTTAATAAAAGAGAAAAACTGAAAAGATTTAGATTTTAATGTCACACCAGAGGGTTCGCTAAGGTTTTTTACTCTGTAGCTAAGCTCTCAGTTTACCAATCTGTTCTTGAACTTCGTCCTTCTAATACTATCAGGACTAGTGTTTCTTTTGACTTGCTTTGGAAACATGAATGGTCCTGAATAGCAACAGGGAGCTTACTCAAGCTATGTTCAAGAATGTGTGAAGTAGACAATACAAGCAGGAAGGGTATACGAAACCCTTTATTTTCTATACTTTACAGGAATTTCCAAAACTCCGGAATGCAGAGACCAACCACTTGTGGTCTGAACGTAAAAATATAAAAACTACTAACTAAAACTCAAACTAACTTTGAATTAGTATACAAGTGCCTAGCACTAAGATTGGCCTTTATTTAAAGAAAGGTACGTATGTAGTACGCCGAGCTGCTAAAACTACGATACGTCTGCAATTATCAAGAGGGCTAAACCACTGGCCTTGAAGGCAACCAGCAACAGAGTGAAAACTCGTAAAACTACAGTGGCAAGCGGCTTGCTTCCAATAACTCCTTCCTCTCTCTTGCTTGGCAAAAAGCCACAACTTAAGTACTTGGCGTTAGCAAAGCAATTTGCATAAATAAGTTAAAGCGTTTAATTCTGGCCGGAAGTAGAAAATAAGAAGTGATAGTTCAGTTCTAAAATAAAATAAACGTTAGTAAAACTTAAGATCCTTACAATACAAGATTTTTTGTCTTTTTAATTTTATTATTAAGCATCACTATCCTCACACTTGCGTAACATAAAATTGGGAATATAACATATGTTGCTTTTAAGTTGCATAGAAAAATAGGAATTATAAACATATGCTGCTTTTAAGTTACATAGAAACATATGAATCTTTATAGAAAGTGTTTGTCGCCGATAGTTTATTGTTGCCACTAAAAAATTAGCTCGGAAATTAACGTTTCCGCAGTTTTTAATTAATATCTCGGCCGATTGAAGTCGTACGAAAATGAAAACGGTATCGATGGATATGGAGAATTTTTTGCAATATATGATGTGCGAGGATATGCGTCTTTAATTTCAACTCGATGCCATTCCGTAGGTATTCGAGAAAAAAGAATTTGGCACGTCGCCAAATCCCTCTAATAGGGAAAACCCAAGAAAGAAAGTGGAAAATGTAGGGAAAACGTAGGGGGGAATTAGTTTTAATTAATATCTCAGCTAATTAAAGTCCCACGAAGACGCGAATGGTCACAATGGCGTGCCATGGACCTGCAGAATTCAACGGTGTGCTTCGCTAAGCCCGGGAGGCAGCCATTTCGAAGAATATGATGTTACTTCAACCCACATATATATATGCGGCTTAAGTATCTATTTGTCGCCGATAGTTTGTTGGTTGCTTGCGTGACTGTCCTACTAGCCAATGGGGTGAAGTTGCCACGGCGCAGGGATGCCGTTTCAATTGAGATGTAGACATGTATTTTTCCTATAAAACTTGCCTTTGTTATGACCATCAATAAGTCTCGAGACAAAAAGCTTAAGCGTGTTGGCATTTTTTACCTGACCCTGCATTTGGACACGGTCAACTTTATGTTGCCTGTTCAAGAGTTCGTGAAAGAACGGACGTAAAATTAAAAATAATGAATGGTCCTCTGCAAGGCGAGCTTAAAAATGATTGAACGATCTACACAAGAAATGTTGTGTACAAAGAAATCTTTGACATGTGAATTAACATTTTATTATTTAAATCACCTTTATTTATTGAGATAGCGGTGGCTCTTAAGAAATGTACCGCAAGTGGTTTCCTTCATTGCACTCTTCTTAAGCAATTAAGCAAGTAGAAGGGGGAAACCCCGTGGGGCAGTAAGCAAAGGATCGTCCTCGTGGCTTGCCCTGGGTTATTCAATTTGAATTAGCAGACAACTTTGCACAAATCATTTTAATTACAATTTATAATATCTAGAACAGAGGTTATTTCGTATGACCGCCGGGCTTTCTGGTTATAAACATGTACTGTTTTTAAGTTTTAAAAGCAGCATATGTTCATAATTTCCTAAGCAATGTTAAGTGATGCCATGCATTTGCTTTTGATATTCGCTATAATATTTCTTTTAAAATAAAGCATGGCGATAGCATTTGGTAGCAACATCCTTTTATTTAAAGCGTGATACGGGCGAAAAAGTAAGAATCCAGACTAATCCAGACCACTGGTGATAATAACAAGAAGAAAAATGCATTAAAATGTAAATATCGCCATAAATATCTCTCTTTGGATTTAGAAATAACCATACGGTTTAGCAAATTGTAAACAATTTCATTTCAGGGAACAACAGCATAATATAACCGAGCTAGTTTATTTCAACAATGAAATTGTACTCGTAATAACATATTAGACATAGACAGACATTTTCTTATATGAATTTATGAGAAATGTTTTACAAATGGCGTTCAATATATGGCATGCAAATTAATATAAACTAAAATTCTACCTTTTTTTTTTTTTTTTTTTTTTTTTTTTTTTAAGTAAACAGTATCCTATAATGACTTAGCTTGAAAATGATTTCACAGCTTTTTAAACTCGCTATATTTCATCATCTAATAGTTTGCATCTTCCCAGGACTAAAGTATATCCTTTACTCTGTGACTGCCTAGTATGTTTAACCATCAATCTCTGTCAGATGATAGACTCCGCATATATAATGTTTTCTAGGATGACAAAGATGACACATTTGATAAATTTCATCCGTCTCACACATGATGATCATTTGTAAGCAAGATATATGCTATAATTTTTTTAAGTTGCCTGAGAAAAGCTATTTGAGGTGACATACTTCATACTTTTCTACTTATGCATACTAGAAGTACAGTATATAAAATAAGAATAAATCACTTTTATTTATTGCCACTCTATTAATAAATATATCATATTATTACTATATAATTTACACAGAATTTAATTGCTTTATCAACAGTTAGATATATTAATTAAAAAACTGAAATAAGTTATATATAAAGTATAAAAAATTTTAAAAATGTATACATATAACTTAAGGTGGAATTTGCAAACATGGCTTAAGCAAATTCAGAACATATATTTGAAAACATGTATTTATTTATCTGATGCAGTTTGTTAGATTATCAACAGTATTAATATTGTGTTCTCATCATGAAAATTGTTTATCCTATTTACTAATTAACTCTCGGCTTAATTATCTCTTGCTAGGGCTTAACTATTTATAAATTAACTCTTGCTAGCTCTTAATCATTTATTAATTAATTTTTGCTAGCCATAAAACATTTATAATTTTGAACTAATGTTAATCACTGTATCTTGTTATCCGAACTAAGTATTTACAATATGTTGTTGATGTTTCAAATGACAGGACAATTGCTTATCTCACCAGACAGTTTATTTTCCTTGCTTCCCGCTCAGGAATCTACAAAGATGTATCTCATGGACTAAAATGTGATCTTAGTTAAATGGCTGAGAAGTACCATGAACTAAAACATCTCCTAATCTAAAGCTTATAAATCCATGAAAAATTAAACTCAGATCTAGTAACTTTTCAACTCCAAAGTTTTGATGGTACAACCACAAAGAAGCTGAGTGACTTAATGCCATTTTTGCTTCTAATTGTGTGCGCCATCTTTTTGAATGACAGTTCGAGGCTGGCTCTTTTTTCTATATGTAACTTATTTAACTGTGTAACATATGTAGTTAATATTTTTACATAAGGTAGTTCTGAATTGTTAGTGGGGCCATTCGTATAATGAACTGAATAATACTGCCTTGTTAGAAAGAAATCTATATTTACTAGAAGGGTATAATAGAAACGCCAGAAGGTTCCTGTTTTTAATTGGGACTCACTGAGTAAAAATTTGTTAGTTCATATTCTTCAGGTAGAATATTGTTAATTTCAGCCTTTTCTGTACTATGTGTGAGTGTTAATTATAGTCTTGTTAAAAACAGTACCTTACATATTTTATATACAAATTTCAATGAAGTATCCAAAAGCAGATATAATTACTTGTGGCCATATTTAGCGTAGACATTTTATTAATTTTCCTTAATTATTCCAACATAACTCAAGATACGGAACTGATAACATTAGTGATTTTTCAGGCTGACATATACATTAATAAAAAAAATTATTAATTTTATTAAGTTACCATTATTAAATTTACTATTGGTCCTTTTGATTACATTACATATCTGTCAATATTTTTGCTCGAAAATATGTCTTTACTATTATGAGATAACTAATAAACAATTACTATTTAATTGAGTAATCAATCATATAGAACATTTATAAAAACTGGAAGTTTTAATTTTGAGATGCACATATAATGTTTTAGATATTTTTAAAGATATCTATAATATCTAATAAAATCTGTAAATGTACCTTATGCAGATTATTTCGATAAAAACCTACATCTCAGTTTAAGATTGGAATTGCATTTTAAGATCAATAGTTAAATGGAATGAAACTACTCGTCTTCTAAGGATCTCTGATTTTTAAATGTGTATATTTACACAAGATAAATGAACACATTAATCATACACACTCTTCCTTTCTTAATAAAACATTTAAAAGCCTAAGTATATCAATCGTTACATTTGATTCATATACGTAGCCTATATTTTCATGCAAATGTATAAAGTAAATACTATATATGTATAAAGTATTACTTTTACATTTACAAGAAAGTCTTATTTATTATATGCAAAAATTATTCCAATTAATTTCAACATGCATTTTTTTGCTCTTCCCTTTACTTCCTATCTTTAGCATTTTAGCTTTGTGACAGTAAGAGGGAAAATGAATTTAATATTCTCTAAGCGCCTTGTGAAAAATACTGTTTGCAATTAAATAGCCTACAGTTACGCCATGTTATATTTTCTTCATTTAACTGAACTGTATGGCTTCTTATTAGTGCACCGCAACACAAGATCTGTATTTATGATTAGTCTCAAAAGCTATTTTACTTTATCTATTGTGAAGTGGTCCTATATTACTGTGTTTCATTTTTGTAACTTTTGGCGAAAATAATCATTTCTTCTCCAGCCTGATGTGGTAGAGCTTTTTTTTCTAAAATGCTGACAAAGCAGGTCTCGTTGCGGTTGAAATTTACCGAAACGTTCGTCGTCTCCAGCCCTTGCCGGAGTTATTATGAATCATTAATAGTTCTCTTTTCCAACTTCATGTTGCTGAATTTATTTTAGCATTTCCTGCTAAAACCACCTTTACTGCTTAAATAGGACTAGACACATTTAGGAATATCAGATGTTATTAATTCATTTCCCACTTTGATTTCCCTTTGCTTTCTTTTCGGTGTTAAGACAATGAATAATTGGTTTAATTTATTGATATGATGACTGGGAATATTTGCTCAGCTGTACCTATTATTATAACATCCATCTTAAAAGAGATAAAAGGTGCTATATTTCCCACAAACCCTTCTGACAAGAGAAAGGAAATATATATATTTTCATATTTTTTCTAGATATGTAGATACATTAAGTATTTTGGAAGCAGAAAAGATGGAAAATGAGCAACGCTTTCGCCGAGAATCGAACCACGGACCTTTGGAATACGCGCCCAGCGTGCAGACCACTACACCACGAAGGCGGCTCAGAGGGCGGAATAAACACCTTATAGATAATCCTTTACTTTTCAATAACAGTATTGTAAGTAATAGTTTAATATATCATTATAAACAAAGCGTTTTAAATTCACTTAATAATGCAGCTAACATGGAAACATTTTTTATACACTCTCCTACAAAATTTAGAACCTCCTCTAGAAGTTCTTTAAAACAGTGTAATACGGCACCATGTAAGATTTTACATGCAAGGTTTTAGTAAGTTTGCTTTGTTATCGGTTGTGTCTATTTTCGGAAATGAGATTTTAGAAATCACCAATCCACCTTAACTACTTTACTTTCTTCATCGTTTTCGAAACATTAACGAAACACTGATAGAGAGCGCATTAAAATTCTGTTTAAAAGTTTTACAGTGTTTTAGAAAGTTCAGCTGTTTTTGAAAGAATAAACGAACACAGCGTCATCTAACGGTTTCAGAAAGAACTGATGTCGTGAACGCAACAACGGCGACATGAACCTAAGATAGGTGACGTGAGTGTTCTAATATAAAACATTCTAATATAAAATCCCTTAATGCGTACTCCGTTGGGTGATTTTCAAAAACGTATGGGCACGGTGACTTTATCTTGTTTTAAAAATCAGGTGTGCAAAATTTTATCAAGATTAGAATAAAACTATAGATTTGTATGCGCTTCACGCACTCGAGCAAACAAATGGACACTCTTCTTTATGTAAATAATCCAAAGTAAATTTTAAAAAAATAAATAAAATAAGTATGAAATTCATATTATATTCAATTCAGAAAAAAGAAGGAAAAAAACAAGTGCAGTGGAAAACTTTTATTAACGTCTTTGTTGTTTTCAAAATAGGGAGATGTATTTATTCCTTTCGTCGCATCAACCCCTTGAGTGCGATGCAATAAAAGGATGTAAATTTCTTTCTCTTTTTGTTTTGGCATATTTTAAGCCTATCATGTGGTTTATCACTTTTCCCCAAATATCTTGCACACGGTGTTCTGTTACTAATGCATTTATTGTCTAATACTTTTGATTGTATTTTGAAAGAATTGGAAAGTGATAGAGCGATTTTAATAAGACCATAATCATAAATCGCCAGCATATGTGCTTTCTACATATCAGGAAAGCCCTCAGTGGACACATTTTGGACTAGGAAACTTCAAGATTTGAAAACTTTAACATTGGAAGTGTTATCAAAGAACTTGGAATTCTTATTTTTTATGATGATAATGGCGCAAATGATATAAAGAAAGTAATAAATACAGAGAGAGAAAGAAAGGAAGAGATGATTGTTTAGAATCCAGTTACTGTAGTTTGGAAAAAAAATGTTTTAAATCGTGCACTGGTAACATATTTATTTCAAATCGATGAGTTTTTATTAAATGCGGAATACACATATGTTGCGAGTGGTAACACACTTCTATGCTATAGATTGTCCTGAAAATAAAATTTTAATTTTCAGTAATTCTATCTTATTATTTAGTTTTTTTTTTTTTTTTTTTAACTTTATAAGTTGTCTCTTATTTTTCAAGTGATCGTACCTTTTACAGAAAACGCAAAATTAAAATGCTTTCGTTTTCAGTTAGTGTTACATATTTCAGTTTCATTCGCAAATAGTTGAAATAATATAGCATAATAAATTGTGACTAAATTTATTATGCTATTTATATTATATGACTTAGATTTCATTTCTAAGGCGCTTTGACAGCTTATATATAAATTACTTTGTCTAAATTGATGAAACATGAAGATCCTGAGGTAGACGTACCATTAAAAAAGTTTCCCTTCTGCATGATAAACCGCGCCTACATATCGCCAGTGTTGTGAGCTTAAGATTAAAATGCCGGTAAAAAGAAGTTCAGATCTTTTAGTTTAATTTATCTCAGGTCTAGTATTCTGCATTCATTACACTACAAAATTTTTGAAAGGAAGTCGCGGTGGTTCCAGCCGTGTGATGATGTGATTGTAGCTGCAGCAGCTTCCTTCATGCAAGAGAGACAAAATATGCTACCAAAAATTCATACTCAGGCTCCGTACAGGACAACTTTTAACCAAGATTTTGCGAAAACTTCTGAAGAAATTACATAGCCCTTTAACAGAAACCTTTTGATTGCGCCTTGTAATTTAATTCACCAATTATTTGCGCTAAATGTATTTTAATTACAAATATATTACTCTGAGGTAAACGTTTTTCCCTTTCCTTTCTACTAATGTGGAAGAGCAAGAGATGACATTTTGAGAAAGACAATCCTTTCCTTTTTTCATTCTTTTTAATAATATACTTGTATCCCATGTTCATCGTCTCTTTTATAGTCGTCGTTTTAATTATCAAACTTATGTCAGTCAACGTCAGATTTACGTCGCAAGAGTCAAAAATGAAAGGACGGAGGTTGATAAATGACAATTACGTGCTCACAAAATATCTTGGGCTTTCAAGTGCTAAAAAAAGCTGAAAGTGCGACCACAGCTCTCTCGATTCCAGAGTATAGCATTGCTGACAGAGTTATTGAATGGAGCGAGGATTGAGGATTTTAGATTACCACGTTCATGTCATTCAGACGTTATTTCACGTTACGTCATTTAGACCAGCGGCCGCCAACCAGTAGTTTACGGACCACTGGGGGTCCGTAAAAACTTTTTGATGGTCTGTAGAATTATTGGGAGATTATTTATATTTTTATGAAGATTCAGTTTAAACAATGACGAGCATTAAAAACCTATTATGGAATATGGATTATACTTTTTTAATTTTAGCTACTACTTTTAGCGAAATTCCTTCTGAATTTAGCGACTTTTTAGTTACTTTTGCAGGTCTTTCTATCGACATTTGAAAGTGAGAGTTGGCATCTATGGATATGCTGATGTTATCAATAATAGCGCGAACTGGAATTCTGTTTTCTTTTGAATTACAAACATATGTTATTGTGGTCGTTAACATCGCAGTTTTTCTCCGTGTCAAAAGGCATCTTAGTTGTCCGTGAAATTCTAAGGGTTGACGATCGCTGATTTAGATTACCACGTTTATATCGCCCCCGGTATAGCTTTGCTGACAGAATTATGAAACTGAACGAGGATTGAAGATTTTAGGCTACTGCTTTTATGTCATTCAGAAATTATTGTAAATTTTGCCATTATTAATGTTATTAAAATTTGAATCTTATGAGAACTATTATCATTTTTAAACTCTATTTTAAACGATAAAATTTATTTCTTAATTAAACATACACACAAAGATTCCTAAATCTGGACTTCTAAGTTAGGAATTCAATATACATAGATTCATGAATGTAGATTAACTAGCATTAGCTAGCCACATTTCGTGGATAACACATTAAACATTAAAGATCCTGAGAGTATTTTAGAACAGAACAAATAAATTATTTTTCAAAACACAAGTTTACCTGTACACTTAACTGCAGGTGACAAGGTCTTGTTCTCTCCCAGAATATTTATCTCTTTTCATTCTCGGTTTCTCATCGATAATAGTGTATCAATGTAATCATATGTTCGTCGGAAGTATTTTAAATCTCAGGCACAGATAGATTTCAATCGGACCCATGGAAAAAAGCGCAGCTTAATCTCTCGAAATATTAGGCCAGTGTTGGTACATGGAAAATCCGTACAGCATTGGAAAAGAATAGTAATAATTTTATATAAAGTAAGTAATTTTTAGGTAACCCAACAGTTAATTTTAGGCAACAACATCTGAATGATCATAAAAAGAGCTCTATGTTAAGACTAAATTTAAGTATATTGTGGCACCTAATTAAGAATTCTCATCTTTCAAAGCGTATCTTCATTGTGTTTACTCCGACGCAAAGCTAAGAAGGAATACGGAAGGAAGTGCCTAGCAAGAACCATACTTCTTAAAGTATTTCACGACATCTTATGTGCCATCCACTTTCAATCTTCATTCCACCAGCTAGCTGGAGCTCTTCGGATTATTTTAAGACCAGATTTGTTGTTTGTGCAATGATTGTGCGTATTTTTATAGTGGCATATTGATGTGTCACTAATCGACCATTTTTTCTGATTAATCCGATTATATCTTCAAGCCCATGTTCCATATCAACAAGTTCTTTATATCCACGGTAGACCTTTCAATTCTCTTCTTTTTGATTCTAATTTTTTTTACAATAGCCCGATTAGACTGCAAGTAATATAACTTTTAATTGCCATTTAATCGTAGAAACGTCTTTCCCCCCATCGGACTAAGTAAGGGCTCGTCTTTTCGACCCAAAGTTTCCTTGTCCGTTATCTCCTTACGATAACAACCTAACCTTCCACAAGGTCAAGGTTTCAATACGTATTCGCTATCTTATACAGTACTTCTCCTGGACTTTGGCCAAACTTATACACGTGGCTTTATTACATTTTGCACTTGTAATTTGTACTGATAGCTACATCACAACCCAATATTGTGTTTTGAATTCCCAAATTTCTTAATTTGATCTCCTCACTTTGCACAATGCATTAATGTTACAATGTATTAATTATAATATAATGTATTAATGTTATATTTTAATTCCTGAATTTCATTACGTAATTACAACCTGTCATTTGTCATTTTGTTTGATATTATAACTATTTTATTTTCGATTTAGTATTAGCATTATCTCGTCTATTTAAATAATTAATTTCTTATTTAAATAGTATAAATTAATTAGTTAAAATCTTATTGTTCAGTGTCTAATATAAGAATCTATATTTCCGTGCTTTGAATATTCTGCATTGTTTATTCATTATAATTCTCAAATATTATGCTTATCATATATTATAATTTTATTGTCTGCATTATTTAAACATTCTTAGTACAGTATGTTTCACCAGACAAATTTGAGCATCAACGTAATTACAATCATTGTGCTATTGACTAATTTCATTACAACTTCCTAAATAAAATTGCAGAATATTGACCACAAAATTTGAAAGCAGACCATAAGTGACTGTGCTTAAAATCTAGCATTATACCAAGGATTAATTATGTCCCAACCCAACATTTACTTAGTCAGCTAACCTATACGCAGCAATCCTATTTGTTACAGTTTCCTTCGTTACTCGTGTTTTCATATATGACTCAATCAGCAGCATTCAACCATAATTAGATCTCCTTTTATTCAACCCACCAAGTCCTGCTATTCTGCCTCAACGTGGCGGGGGAAGTCACTGGGCGGAACGGGCGAAGGTATAGTAGTACCTGGAAGCATAGCACCTGGTAGGGCCACCCTAGGCGTAAAGGCCGTTCCAACATGTCCAGCTAAAGCATAGAAGGTGAAGATCCTTTAGGGGATTACCGTCTCGGTGATCGGGTGTCACAATCCTGGAGCCCCAGTGATATCTCCTTCTTTCTGCCTCCTCTTCTCTTAACTGCGACTTTTCCCATTTTCCTTCTTCCATGTAGTTTCCTCTTCCGAAGTTCGGGCTCGTCATAAGAAACTGGAACAGCCTTGTCCCTAGTTCTTCGAATGGCGAAAAACGTGCCCACGTGTTTGCCGTGCGTGGAGACCCGTGTCACTGGAAAGGAGGGTCCTGGTAGTTGAGGAGCGATGTACTGTCCCCAACACACTGCTTTGGCCTCTGCTTAACGGGAGGCACCTTGTCGTCCTCACGGGTGTCAATCGGCTGGTCACTAGTCCTTGCGTCAGTGGCTTGGGGACAAGCTCTCGGGAATACCTGCTTTTGGGAAAGCCGACTGTGGGACTTCAGATTGCGTTTAAGTCCGGCTAGCCCTGGCGTAGGAATCTGCGTCCCCTTGTTGGGCTCCATGGTGGGTGGGGCGGTCGGACCCGAATCTTTCTCCATTTAAATGTGAATGCTATGATACCTTCCTGCTCCAACAATACACCCTATATTCCGACTGTCAATAAAAGACTAAGAAGCGACATAGAAAGCACTGCATCAGATGTACTTTGTCCATGTTTCTTAATTATAAACAGCTCTGAAGAATTGAAAAAAATGTCACCCTTTCTCATAAACAAACATCTTTTTTCTTCTGTAGGAGAACTCAAAAATATTAAGAGACTTCGATCTGGAGACCTTTTGATAGAAACTATGTTTGGAAAGCAGTCTAATAGTCTTTTGAAACTAACTAAATTAGAACAAGCAAACATTGTAGTTAAGCAGGTGACAGGTGACGGAGGACGGGGGCGCCTGGTGTCTAATATAGGTAAACAGGCATATACCCCGCGTCCTCCACTGTGTAGAGGCAACAACTCCCTGGAGCCCCATGAGGCCGCCCCGGGAGTTTATTAGGATCTAAAAGTTAACATGGCCACACAAGGGCTAGACTACATGTAGTACATTGTAAGAACGTGAGACAACTGAAGGTTATGGTTACAGAGGTAGAACAAAATAAGACATAAACATAAAACATAAATGGAAACATATAAAGAAAATCATGAAGAAACACATAAAGCACTAAAAACACAAAAAGGTACACTAAGATACACTAAAATACACGTAACTAAATAAACACCGAACACACATAGATAAACACGATGCAGACAATTAAATAATGTGGACACATAAAAACGAAACACTTGATGATGTTATAAGACGCATAATAGCACGCAATTATTTAAACAGCGCGTGTGATACTGAGAGGACACTCAATAAGGCACGCATATATACGTGAAGCAATGTGATGACAGTAGTTCATGAAGCCATGATAATAATAGTACGCACAAGAAAAAGCGTAGATATACAAGATGCAAAGTAAGGACTAAGGTACATGATACAATGATATAAAGGATGCAATATAATGGTAATAGTACATGATGCAATAAAGTTAGTAATTCACATAACAGGTAATAGTACACACATGTGAGCATACAAAGATACGTGTTACAGCATAGTGACAAGAGTACTTGACGTAATGGTGCTAATAGTTCACACTGTACGATGCAGTACACACATATATGCAGAACATATACTCGATGACAAATAGTACACATATAAACGATGCAGACGATTAAATGATGCAGACACATGAAGAAAATAAACATTAATATGGTGCACATAAAAATTATGAGACTCATAGTAGCATACAGTTGATGATAAGGCACGCGTGACTTGATAGTAACACACTCCATTCATATATACGTGATGTAATGTGATGATGGTGATACATGATGCGAAGATACTAATAGTACACTGAGCGGTTAATAGTGCACACGATAA
Source organism: Stegodyphus dumicola (assembly GCF_044657685.1). Lineage (NCBI taxonomy): Eukaryota > Metazoa > Arthropoda > Arachnida > Araneae > Eresidae > Stegodyphus > Stegodyphus dumicola. Next base: position 148,489,192 of record NC_140777.1, read on the forward strand.
GACATGCAAATATACATGTTGTGGTGTACTTATTGATCACATGATGCTAAAACGACAATAGTGCACAAACAAAACTTGCGTGTAGACAAAATGCAGACAATTAAATGATGCAGATAAACATTAGTATGGTACACTTAATGATATTAACGATGCATAATAGCACATGGCTGATGATTGATAGCTGAAGATATGTCACCCGTGGTACAAGGTACACACAAAGACGTATAATAGCATATGGTTGATGATAGATGGCTGAAGATATGACATCCGTGACACTGATTGTACACACAGTAAAGCATAGATACACATGATGCAATTGGCTGACTAAAGTACATGATGAATTGCTGAAAAAAAGTACATGAAGAGTTGTTGAGAACAGAACACTTGACAAGACATGCAAGAACACATGTTGCTGACAAATGCATGCTGCAGACTCAGAGAGACGCTTCATATTAAGTAGGCTGACAAAGGTCTTGCCCTAATGCCGTTATTGCCTTCAGAATGCGGCAGATTTTATTTGTCGTAGTCTTATTTTTGATAGTGAAGCGGTAGAATGCCTCTTCATTGCTGGATGGTGTAGGCAGGTGGTGCTGCGACGTAAGTGGGCATTGATAGATATAATGGTCGGGTGTGCCTTCGTTGCCACACACACATACATTTGTAGTTGAGATTCCGTGCCTACAGAAGTTTAACAGTATTGAAGTTTAACAGTATTGTTGCTTAACAGTATTGTAGTTAAGCAACGTAACACTCTAAATTCGTGCTTAACTTCAGGACGCTTAGACGACTCAGATGAAATGGACGTTGAAGAAGAGTTATCCCTTCCGAAACACCTTTTGCCTCGAAAGTCAAAACACCAACACCGCCAAAACAAGCATCCATAATGGGTACATTTATTTCGTGGAATTGCCGGGGTTTTCTTCAAAACCTGGATAATATCAAGGATTTAATAAACATGCATCAACCTGCCTGTCTTGCACTTCAGGAGACCTTGTTAAAACAAAGCAGACATACTAAGATACGGAGATATACAACAGTAAGAAAGGAAAACCCATCTGGGAATCGTGCCTGTGGTATGGGCGTTATCACCTCTCACAATCACCCATACACTGCTCTCCCTTTGACGACCTCCCTTAAAGCTGTGGCGGTTCAGATTAATTTACGCTTTTCAATCTCTGTATGCACCATTTATTTACCCCCACAGGAGCATATTGATCAGCGAGAGTTGGACAGAATAATAGAGCAGCTCCCAGAACCTTTATTGCTTTTAGGTGACTTCAATGCCCATAGTACATTATGGGGAAGTAGGGACACTAATTCAAGGGGCCGGCAGATCGAACAATTAATGGAAGATCACTATTTGTGTCCTTAATAATGGAGAATACACTTACTTTCATCAGTCGACTGGAATATTTCATGCAGTTGATCTGGTTTTTTTGTTCTCCATCTCTGCTCTTTCAGTGTAGGGGAGAATCTCTACGATAGGGACCACTTCACAGTCATTGTAAATATTACAGGGAAACCAAAGATCTCAAGACAAATACGCTTACTTTACGATAAAGCTGATTGGGATCTTTTTGAATCTTGTGCTGTGCTGACTGAAGAAATGGTCAACGATGTGGACATTAATACAGCAGTAAAAATGATCTCTGATATTATTGTACAAGCATCTGAACTCTGTATTCCGAAGTCCATGACAAAGTTCCCAAAGTTCCCTAAAACCTGGTGGAAGAATGATTGTCATAAAACTTCGAGAGAGCAAAAAGAAAGCTTGGCGTATCTTTCGCCGATATCTGACACGGGAAAATCTTCTTGCCTTTGAAAAAGCTAAAGCGAATGCAAGATATGTGAGGCGGCAAAGTCAGAGAAAATCATGGGCAGCTTACGTGTCCACTATTACCTCCTCAATGTCCAGCAAACAGGTTTGGGAAAGAGTCCGCAAAAGCTTCTGGACTATATAATGATTATTCTTTTTCTATTCTAGAATAAGATGGAAAGTCGATAAGCCCTAGAGAAGAAATAGCCGATGCTTTAGGTGATACATTTGCTGCTGTATCTGGCAGTAGCAATTACTCAAAAGAGTTTCTGCCCACAAAGATGCGCTTGGAAAGGACTTAAATCGACTTTTCCCATCCTAAGGCAGAATCTTATAATAAAGATTTCACAATGTTTGAATTAAGAAATGTAATATCTCGCACTGATAGGACTTGCCCTGGTCCTGATGGCATAAGTTATTTGATGATAAAGCACCTGCCCTATGAATCTGTAGTGGTCCTTCTTGCTCTTTATAATAAGATATAGAAGGAACAAATTTTTCCTACTGCCTGGTGCACGGCCTTTGTTATCCCTATAGTAAAACCCGGCAAGCACCCGAAAAATCCTTTAAATTATCGTCTCATCGCGCTCACTAGCTCCCTTTGCAAAATTACGGAAAAAATGGTAAATCACCGTCTCGACTACTATCTGGAGACTAATCATTGCCTATCGCATTACCAAAGTGGTTTCCGTTAGGGAAGAAATCGCAAAAGAAATCTACATCCTGATCCAGAGTTGCATCTTGACGGCTCTTTGATCCGCGTTGAGCCAAAAGCAAAATTCTTAGGAGTTATCTTTGATAGAAAGCTCACTTTCCTTCCGCATATCCTAAATCTACAGAAAAAATGTGCTTAAGCTCTCAATATACTGAAAGTCCTGCCCAATACCTCATGGAGAGCAGAACGTTGTTCTATGCTCCGCATTTATAGAGCTTTAATCCGTTTCAAACTTGAGTATGGCTGTGTTATCTACGGATGAGCAAGACCTTATGTGCTCTTGAAATTGGATCCAGTCCACCATCAAGTGCTACGGATTTGCTGTGGAGCCTTCAGAACATCTCCAGTCCAAAGTTTATATGTCATCTGTTTTGAACCATCTTTGGAATTCAGACGCAAGCAGTTGTCCATTGATCCTCATTATAAAGTAATGTCACAGGCCGAACATTCTGTCCGACTCATGACATTTGGTCAGAACTGGCGCCTTTACGAAGCCCGTCCTTCATGTATCCCCCCTTTTGATCTTTGCATTACACTGATTAAAGAATTCAACCTAAATGATCTGCACCCCAAAAGCTGTGACCTTTTCGGTATTGCTCCATGGCAAGAAGTGAACATTCACCTACTTAACATTTTTGGAGAACTAAAGAAGAGCAGCACCAATGATATCCAATACCAACAAATTTTTCTAGAGCATAGAAACAGTTATTCTAACTACAGAGCAATCTTTACTGATGGCTCAAAGAATCACGATCACGTCGGGGCAGCTTTTGTTTGTGATAAAGAAATAAAGTGTAGTAAACTTCTTAAGGCTGCATCTGTATTTACTGTGGAAATTTTGAATTTCTTAATCATTATCTATAGGCAGAATAGCAGAAATTTCATCATCTACTCTGACTCTCTGAGTGCTCTTAAATCAATAAATACAAATACCAGCCACCCTTTGGTCTTAGAAATTTTAAAGGCACACCTCCGTTTGAGAAACGCAGGTTATTATATTCCGTAGTGCTGGGTTCCTGGACACGCAGGCATCAAAAGCAATGAACTCGCCGATATTGCAGCAAAAGCTGCTGATATTACCTCAGAAAATGATGGCCCTTTTACAAACATACGGAATTACATTAGAACAAAGGTCTTGTTCAGGTGGCAAGAATTCTGGGAATGCCAAACTCTGAACAAATTAAGGCAGGTAAAACCCAATTGGGAGTACTGGGAGTCGAGAGGGAATCGGAAGGAGGATGTACTACTGACTCGCTTACGAATTGGTCATTGCAGACTAACACATCAGTACCTCATGAAAGGAGATAATGAGCCTATTTGTGGCACTTGCAACGTTCCCGTTTCAGTCAATCACATTTTAACCTGCTGTCTGGCTTTTAGTCAGAAACGTGAATTTTATTTTAACTCTACGAATGTTAACCTAACATTGGAAGAAACCCTCACATCAACCTCATACGTTTTTTAAAAGACATCTCCTTTTACCATATGATTTGAACTACATTTTATCCTGCTCTATCATTTTATCCCCCTGAACTACATTTTAACCTGTTGCTAGAGCATTTTTCAGTTATTTCTGCCTGGACATTTTAAGTGATAAGTGACGGAGGGCGTGGGCACCATCCCTCTACCATGATGGTCAATTGATATAGCGCCACGTCCTCCCTTATCTAGAGTCCGGCTTGAGGGGCCACACGCGAGCCTCGCACAGGACGCCCTGTCCCAACGCCCGAACCGTACCGTCAGCAGTCATGCCGACCAAATGCCAACGGGGTGGACTCCCGTCCAAAGTGTCCGCGCCCAGTGTATATTGAACTCCAATAAAAGTTTACATGGCCGAACAGAGGCAGTAATACATTCGTTTGATATCATTGTGCATAAGTGCCACTCAAATGCATAATAATAATAATATAAAAAAACCTAAATGCATGAATACCTGATAACTTATTGCGTGTGCATTTGAGTACTGAGTAAAACGTTACCTGGATACTGAATACATTAATTTTAGCATACTTTTGTAACATGTTCATTCGTACACACCGCCCTAATTAACCACATAAATACGCACATATATACACACATAAATACACTTAAAGACATAATAAATAAATACATAAATACATAAAAGCCTGAGAACTGGTTAGGTGTGCACATGAGTGCTAAATACAACGTAACCTGGAAACTGAATGCATAAATATTTGCATACATTTGCGACATGTTCTTTCGTACAAATCGACCTAATTAAAATACATATATGCACACATATATACATAAATTCACAAATGCCGCTTAAATACATAATAAATAAACACCTATATGCCTGAGACCAATTACGTGCGCACATGCGTACTAAATGGCATGTTACCTTGAATCTGAACACATAAATAATAGCAATCTAATATCTTTACATATTATGCTTACCCCTGTTGTATATAGTATATCAGCATGTTGCCAATATTTACTTTACGCATTTTTACATATTGGTACTTATATCTTTGCATAATTATCATTACATAATTTATATATATTGTAACCTGACTAGTTTTAATCGTACCAAAACGTGTGTCTCTTCAGGCTGCTTTATGCTACTATCACTAGGCACTTTGACATAAATCAACACCTAATGCCGAGAGTTTTGACATTATGTTGCGGACTTTTCGTACCAAATGTTTTTGTTTTATTAGGTACTTGAAATATGCCTGAGTGTTTGTCGAGGGAATAGTCAGGTGTTGCCCAGCAGTAAGTTGGCAAGTAGTCACATAATGTTCCAGCGTTCCTTGTGAGCCGCAAACGCATAAGTCAGTGTTACTGATTTCAAAGCGTTCGAAGTAAATTGGGAATGGACTATGGCCGCTGATATACCGTATTAGTTGTGGGTTCCCGATGTTCCTTTCTGGGTCGACATATGCAATGTGGTATGCGGTACGTCGCCCGGTGGTGCTTGAGTCCCACTCCTGTTGCCACTTAGAGAGAACTTGGTACCTGATAGATCTTTTGAGATGTGTGAGTGGCCATGGAAGGTGGATGAACTGGCCTTTGGAGTTGGTGGCAGCCTCTTTGGCCTGTTGGTCTGCTATTTCATTCCCTGTGTGGCCAACGTGAGCCTTAATCCATTTAAGGTAGATCTCTTTATGTGGGTTATCCCTGAGACTACGTTGTAAATCGGCGACCATTTCAGAGCTGTGATCTGGATTGGCGATTGCATGAAGCGAGGAAAGGCTGTCGGAGTGGATGATGCCTGATGGTATATCCGTATTTATTAGATATCGTACCGCGTTTTTGATAGCTGCAACCTCACTTTGAAATACGCTGTTATTGGCATGGAGGTGTGCTTGCCATGTGTGCTCGATGTTGTCATCTGCAGTGACTATGAAAGAGCACCCCACTTGGTCCTCGATCTTCAAGCCATCGGTAAAGATCTTGACTCTAGTGGTTGGTTCTTCTGCCGTGTGTGTGAGTAGTCTTACACCAAGACCTTTTAGTGCTGGGTGCAAAGCAGTAGGGAGGATTCTTTTTTCCGGTAGGTATGCCTGTTCTTCATAAAATATTTTCTTGCGCAGTATCTTTACTGTTCCTCTTCCGTTCGTAAGTGAAGCGGAAGAAGTCCTGCCATGATGTTTATGGCGTCTATTGAGGTGGTTCTGTATGCCTTCGTAATCATTAGCGCGAAGGGTCGTTGTAAAGCGGCTAGGTGGCGCACTTTCCTACCCTGCATGGGAAAGGCCCACACCGCAGCACCTTAGGTAACGATTTTCTCTATTACCGTCAAGTAAAGCATCTTCCGAAGATGTGGTCGTAGTCCCCAGTTATAGCCTTGGAAGGATTTTAGGTAATTTGCTATTTGCGCGGTGCGCTTTTCAGTTTCAAGACGTGAGCTATCCAATTGAGCTTATTATCCAGAATGAGGCCCAAATATTTTATGGTGTTGACGATTTTAATTCTTTGGTTGTTTATACAGATGCGAGGTTGCCTGGTGAGGGATCCGCCTTTTTTTAGGGAAAAGAATGATTTGGGATTTGTTATGGGCTATTGTAAGCTTTATGGAATGGCAGCGATTATAGAAAAGGTTGCAGATCTCATTGGAGTTGTGTTGCAGCTCGTCGCGAGTGCGTCCACGCACCACAAAGGCTGCATCGTCCGCATACGCGAATAGCTTTCTGTGTTCTGGCCACCTGGCTGCAAGCACGGTGTTAAAGGTAATATTCCACAACAAGGACCTGCGCAGAAACCCTGCGGGCATCCTCTTGTTTGCGTTTTTTCTAGTATTCCACTATTGTGCCGCATAATCAAGGTGCGGTCTGAAAGATAGTGACAGATGGTATCGTAGATGTTGCGTGGGCAATTAATGCCTCTTAATGCCTCCTTGATCGCGGGCCACCACAGCATATCAAAGGCACATTTTAGGTCGATGCTGACCAGTGCCGTGTGATAGCCGTGGTGTTTGTTGTTGACTATGGCCTCGTGGAGGTCGTGCAGTGCATGCAGATTTGAAGATCCCGCTCGAAAACCATATTGTCTTGGGTGCAACAAATCCTGTTGGGTGAGATGGAAGTCTAACCTATTGATCAAGAGTTTTTCATAAATCTTGCCTAGTGACGAGAGAAGGCAGATCGGCCTATACGCTGAAGGGTCCTGCGGGTTTCTGTTCTTCTTCATAATGTTAAACATAGAAAATGCCGTGGTTCGCAAAACAAATATTTATTACTGAGATATGCAGAGTAATACGCAGAGTTACATGCAAGCAGAATAATACTAAGTACAAGCAATAGCACAGATAAATAAGTACAGGCAGAATAATACTAAGCAAGCAGAATAATACTAAGCAGCGATAAGCGGTTACAGAGGTCATATATATAACTTCATAACAGATCATGGTTTAACAAATCATAAACAAGACACAATAACTAACCAATCAAAAGTAACATACAGAATGAGATTTAAGTTTCAGAATAACTAGGACCTGGCTGAAAGCTAATGAATGTTTCGGACTTGACAGAAAGCTATACTTCCTTTTAACCAGTAAGAATGCGATTACAAATATCTCAACACATAAAGAGGACGATTTGTCCAATTTTGAAAGGGCGAGGAAACGTTCCTGCACGAAGTAGCTGGTTGAAGTATTTCTCGAAGAACTGTAGGGAGGAGTAAATCGCTGTAATAATGATAGTATAATTCAGACCAACCGGGCCTGGGGCTTTCTTTCGCGGTAGTTGCCTGAGAGTGTTCTTGATTTCTTTTATGGTGAAACTGAGGTCCTTGGGGGTATCTAAAGATGGATTGCTACGACGGATGCTTGCCTGTTGTGGCGTGTCGTCCTCTGGGCGGTCATGGAACATAACTGCGTGTAGGATAGCTTGGAGAGTGTTAGCTGTTGTTGGATCAGTAAGATTGACAGATTGAATAACTTGAAACTGTGTGGGTTTAAAGAGTTTCCCCGTGGCTATTTTATACGGAATGCCATATGCATCTTTCGTGGCCATAATTTTTCCAGCACTGTATTTTGCCCTTTCTCGCTGGAAAATTTGCAGAGTATTTGTTTGGAGGTCAAATCTACGCTCGGTCTTTAGGCGTCTTCTCAAGGCTCGACACTTTTTCTTTTGTATCTGGAGGTCTTTAAAGCATTTCAGCATTTCAGGTTCATTTCATCAATTCACTTGATACAGTGTGTTTATGCATCTTGAATTTTACTCACCATTTGTCTGGCGCATAATAACATTCGAGGTTGTGCCATTTAAAAAATCAACCAACCAACCTTTTATTCAAGTTATAGTGTCAGCCTAACAAAGTATCAGGATTCCTGCAACAAATTACAGTTAATATGTTAAAGATCTCTTCACATGTAATTCTTTGGCATCAGTTTTAGACTATTCAATTTAAGTTAAATCTTCATGATTGTGTCTGATTCTTATAGTATAACGATAGGCTATTTACTTCACCACTGCAGACAAAGATCGCACATCAAAAACAGGCACTCAGCGTATCCAGTTGAAGTATCAGATTGTGTAATCAGCGTACTTAATGCCCACCAGATTTCGGTGCTAATATTAATGTTGTGACCAGTTTCTAGTGCAACTTACCACTTTCAACCTCAAAACAGCACTTTTGATTGTGTTATTGCGTTCATTTCTTACGAGCATATAACTTCGACCAAATATGAGTTGTAGTAGAGCAAAATCTGTATACTCAGTTGACGTCATTGAAACATCCCCAGAAGATGTACCTAACAGTGAAGCTGAATCAACATCGACAAATAACTTGCACTCCGCTCCTCCAAGCCATTACACTAATAGCAACGTTGACTGCTCCTCAAAAGAAGACAAAGAAGAGTTTGTCAATTCCATTTTTGAAAAGTACATAGGTCTCCTAAACACAACGGAAAAAAAGCAAGCCCCTATTTTCAAAAGATGGTTTTGAGGAAATTTATGCGCAGATAGTAGTAATGAAGAACTTGGCAATAGGAGTTCCGACGAACTACCAACCAAGGCCCAATAATTCCCAAAAAGACGATTATCACAAATTTCACTGCTGCGGACATAGTAACCCCAAAAAGACAAAAAAGGCTGGCTGCAATCACAATGATTCCCAGCAAGAAATGCACACCAACGATGCCCATACAGAGCAATAGCCAACGTATGCCCAAATTGCCATGAGGAACATTGGCTACAAACGTCATAGAGGACCAGCAATTTTAATTACACCAAAAACAACAGTTCCGATGTAAACATTCAGGAAGAATTAGAGAAGATATCCCCAATTTCGAGTCTTGGTATTAAGATTAAAGCAATCACCAAAATTCAACGGAGAGGCATAGCAGTTTCCTGCGAAAACGAGGAAGAAGTAAAGAAACTTCATGAGTCTCTAGAAAAAATTCAAGACATCCACGAAAAATTTAATACGAAAATTCCCCAGAGAAGAACACCAAAGTGCGCATTTAGTAACATCCCACACGGGGCAACTGCAGAGAAAATGCATAATATTATAACAGCAAACTTTCTCATAACAAACAATGACTTTAAAGTAATATTTATATTAAACGATAAACGAAACAATGCTATAAAATGGATCATTGAATGTTCCCCATTAACATTTAAGTTAATGATGGAAAGAAATCAAATCTTCAGTGGTTGGAGAGAGCTCCGAATCACTGGATATTTTGGCGTTAGAAGGTGCTTTATATGTCAAGACTTCAACCACTCTGCACGAGACTGCCCACACACAGTACTGTGCCTTCTCTGGGGGATAGCATGATATTAAGAATTGTAGAGTAGAGATGCCAACTTGCATTAACTGCAAACTTTTCAATAATGTGAATGACAGAGATTTCAATATAAATCATGCTGCATTCACGTCGACCTGCCCAATATACTATCGGGAAATACAAAAGATCAGGGAAAGAACGGACTACGGTACATCAAACTAAGGAAGCAAAATGTAGCGAGTCAGCAAAACAATGACTCCTCTCCATTCAACCACACTAATAAAGCGAAAAAATGCACCTAAAATCAAGATTCTCCAAATTAATTTTCAAAGAGCCCAAGCATCATCTGCAAAACTCGAACTTTTCTTGGCAGAACACCATTATGATATAGTGCTCGTTCAAGAGCCTTATTGCGTAAGAGGTAAAGTTGGCGATATTCCGTCAAGCTGGAATTTAATCCAACACCAAGACGAAAAAGAAAATCAAATAAGAGCAGCTATCATATGCTACAATAAGAATTGGTCCCCATCAACAATATTTACCATTAAAAATTTAGTAACAATAGCCTTAAACACTTCAAAGGAATCTTGCTCATCACTTCCTTCTATAATTCTCCAGCAGAGGAACTACTATCTACAAACCTTAACTAGGTAACATCATCAATAGATTCCCTGGTTCCCTCCACATTATTGGAGGAGATTTTAATGCCCATAACCAAATATGGGGTCACTCTCGTACTGACCAAAGGGAGTAGAAGTTGAAGATTTTATTAATAGTTACAATCTAGCATTAATAAATGAAGATTCTGCCCCACCGACATTCGAAACAAGTTCTGGAAAAAGATGGCCCGACCTAGCGCTTTCAAATAATGTTGTGGCCCACCGGATCATGAACTGGACGGTTATACAGGATGAAGTAATTTCAGACCACAAATTAATATCATATGCACTTGTCGCACAGACTGTAGCAATAACAACAAAGCGCTTCGAAACCAGAAATAACAGGATCAAAAATTTGTAAATTGAATCTCCACGGAAGTTCCTTTAATAATAAATGAACTCAAAACTCCACTAATGAAGTTCAGTTAGATGACTTCAGTTCAGTTAGTTAAATGTCTGCAATACAGTAAGAAACTGACCAAACCTCAATCAAGCCCACTGTGAAAAATCCTTTGACATTAAAAACTCCTAGTGATATCAAGAAAGTCAACTGGTGAACAACCTCACTTCGATCTGAACGCAATAAAGCCAGAGCTTTAAAAAGAAAAATGAAACAAGCAAAAACAGAAGCAGATAGAACAGCAGCGTACATAATTTTCGCCAAACTGAGAGCTTCGAAAAAAAGAAATTCGATCAGCAAAAATAAACTGCTGGAAAAAATACATATCAAACAGCAAAGACCCCTATGGTTCGATTTACAAAATCTGCGCAAATAAAGTTTTCAAACCTTCACAAATATTAATTCCCCATTCAGTTTTACGTACCTCAGGGTCAGAGAATGCTACTACAACTGCAATAGAAAACATTATGGGCGCCGTATTCCTAAACGGCGATGCAGAAGGTGATACAACAGCGCAAAGATCGAGAAGAGAAAATACCCAACCTCCTTGCACACAAGATGACGCTCCCTTAACAGAATTCGAAATTAATAATATTATTAAAAATCTACCAAAGAAAAAAGCTCCAAGTCCAGACGAGATAGATAACGTAATAATAAAAATAATAAGAAAACATTTTTCTCTTATTCCGGTACTAATAAACAAATGCCTACAGTATGGTTTTTCCTCTCCTGCTTCAAGATAGGACAGATAATTCTGTTCAACAAGAAAGGGAAAGATGCGTCCAATCCGAGCTCATACAGGCCAATAAACCTTCTCCCAGCACTGGGAAAAGTTTTTGAAAGAGCCCTTGCTAATCGCCTCATGCACCATTTGAGAAATTCAAGTAGCATCAGTAACTTGCAATTCATACCCAACAGAAGCACAATACATGCAGTCAACGAATCAATAATCCAAATTTCTAACAACAAAGTCTTCATTCCGCTCTACTATGCCTAGACCTCAAAAAGGCCTTCGACTCACTTTGGTGGCATGAGGTATTAGGCACACTTAAGGAAATCAAATGCCCAAAGATCCTATTTAAAATATTCCAGAACTATTTTTCCAACAGAAAGAGCATAATAATAACCAACAGCAGAACCATTGAGAGAAACCAAGAAAAAAAAAGACTCTTGTCTTAGCGCTGATTTCTGGAATTCAGCATTTAACAAAATAGTACAATTAAGAAGAAAACCTCCAATATAACTTATAACCTGAAAAGAATGCATAGTGTCGGATGGGGATTAAACCCCCAGATACAAATGCCGTTGTATAACACTGTTATAGAAAAGTTAGCACTGTATGGTGCAGCGATAGGAGCGTCACCAATGACGGTAGAAAAACAAAAGCACCTCCGATCCATCCAAAGGCCTTTTCTTTTAAATTATTTGAGAGCTCACAGAACAACCTCAAATGCTGCACTGTTTCAGCTCACAAGCAGTATCCCCTTGTTCTTAGTTTGCATAGCAGAAACATGCTAAGGCTTCAGTTCTTCAGCTAAGAAAAGACTGCAAAATTAAAAAGGAGATGGTAGCTGCCAGCTCCTACATCTCACCAATCCATCCATATGAAAGACACCCAGCTAGCCGAAATAATATCACACTATGCATAAAACAGATTAAATACCAAGCATTATTTCCGAAGATCTACACTGATGGTTCTGGCATAAACAACAGAAAAGGATATGCTTTAAAAATATATCTCAGTGGCCATTACACAAAAGACTTCAAGTTCCAACTTGACAAAGAGAATAGCGTTTTTCAGTCGGAAATGTTCGCGATTTTGCAAGCAATCAACGTAAGCACACATCATCATTTTCCAAAGACTTCCATCTATACAGATTGTCTCTCGGCAATGCATGCACTCGCGAACGCAAATAATAGATCACCATTAGCTCAGGAAATTCTTATAAAGTCCTCCAATGCCCAAGGCAAACACTTCTTTATAATCTGGATCAAGGCCCATGTTGGTCATAATGGAAATGAAGAGGCTGACATATTAGCCAAGGAGGCAGCACAGGGAATCAATGCAAAGAAAATAAGCATCCCAGGCCACCTTCTCACCTCAAACTAAAACTGCAGATCACAACTAAAGACTTATGGCAACAATGGTGGGACGCTGCAAATACAGGCAGAAGAGTTTACAACCTCTTCCCCAAAGTTGACTCTCCTCCAATCCCTCTCTCCAGACATATCACGGGATTTATCACGGGCACGGTCCCTTTCCCACGTACCTCTATGCAAGAAATCTCTCTTCATCAGACTCCTGTGCATGTGGTGAAAAGGGTCACCCCGAACATTATCTATTTTCCTGCCCGTTTACAGATTCCCTTCATCTTAAGAAGCCAAATTTAGAAGAAGATTTATTCCCATTTCTAAGATATGCAGTTAAAAACAAGCACTTGAGGAATAAAATTACGAAGGTTATTGACTTTTTGGCTTCTAGAAGTCAAGAGCTATGTAGTGTAATTTAGCTTTCAAAGAAATGCTCCAGCAATAGCAAAATGAAGCAATTAAATGCAGATATAATGTACGCAGGAAAGAAATAAGCACCGTAATCCATATGAAGCACAAAATAGGTCACTCACAAGTAGGGTAAGGGGCTCCTATCTGTTTAGTTCAGGTAAATAATATGTGACCCCTACCTTTCCATGTAACATAAGGTCACATTACTTGATAAGTGAATACATATAATAAATAACCAGCATTCAGTTGGTAAAGTATCAACAATGTAATATATCATAGTATGTAATTCATGTAAACTAATTATTGTAAAAACACATGTAATTGCATACAATGAACTGACAAAAATATGTTGGCAATGTATCAGCAAATGTATGCAGATATATCTAAAAGCACATAGTACGCATAAAGCTGTTTGTAAAAAAAAGTTATGTTAACAAGTCATGATTGTAGGCATGATCTAAATACTAGAAATAAGTTGCTTCTAGCCACATCAATTTATAATGTCATGATAAATTTTTACAAACAAATAACAATGTACTGTTAGACAATAATGTAATTTCTGAAAATCAATTAACACAAAAACATACGTTACAGCACATAATGAATCGTCAAAATTGAGCTGTTAAAATTTCAGCACAACTTTACAACAGTACTTAAAGGTAAGCTTTGTAAACAATTTTATAGTTCTTAATTAATTGTGATAGTAAACAGATCATGTTTACAAAAATGATTTGTAACGTAGGAACATCCCGCCTGTTTCTAATGGAATATATAATGTCCTGAAACATGTTGCCTGTACCCACGACAATAGATAACATCTTCAAAATATGCACCTGCACAACTATGTATTTCGCAATGTATATCATGTAATTTAATCCCTTTTACTTAAGCTAATTTAACGCTGAAAAGTAGGAGTACCGTTGATGCCCCGCCGGTGGCAGTACTTATAGTGTTCACTGGAGTCACATTTTCTATCACGACTCGAAGAATGATGCCAGAATGTTGTTAGTTTTCTAGTTAGTGTGTGTGGCTAATACCTGCTTGCTTAGGGTAAATATTATGTGGCCCCCTTACTTCTACATAACATAAAGCAACAGTAAAATCTGAAAAGATAACGATCTACATCAATGTTGCCTAAAAATGCGTTCATTTTATTTTTAGTAGTCCTTTCAAAAAGCGAGTTCCCAACCTTTCTGTTGTCCCGCAAACGTGAAAGTTGTTAATATGTTCTTGTAACACCCGAAGCAGTTTCTAAAAGAAGGAAACAAAGTTGTAATACCAAAATTTAATAATAAACAAAAATTAAATACGGAAATAAGAAAATAACACAAAAACTACATTTGCACAAATCTTTCAAAAAATTAATGATATTTTGTAGGGTTTATATTTATTTTAACTAACATTTATTTTAAGTTTAAACTATCTTTCCTGTCAAGCCTTACTTTCCCCTGGAACTGCCAATGCCAGAATATGTAAATTTTGAGTAGAACGCGCAAGGATTCAAATTATCAGCGGAAGTATTCTGATTTAAATAGAAGGAAACGAGTTCGGTGTGATATTCTTACTTAGCGAGCGCGGAGGTAGTTAGCGAGAATTGAAGAACCCCGCGTTGCGGCCTATGTGCTTGGCGGGAAGTAGTGGAAATTGTTCCAGTGAGCTTCAAGTCTGCTGAATTAGCAGCGGTATTGTAAAACGCGGCGAGTTAGTTATTTTAGAGAGCCTCGTAGTTAGAATCTTGTCTTTACTTTCTTTTCAGGTTATTATTTTTATTTGACTGCCAAGTTGGCACAGTCTGTAAGCGTCAAGAGGACGCAATTGTAATTTATTACGTTGAATAAAAAGGGACTTAAACCCTTCACAAGGCTCTATCTTTTATACAAATTTTCACAGTCACCTCTTGGTTGCGTGCAAGTTGGAGGCGCGCAACGTTATAATTTATTTCCAGTTTTTAATTTTTCAAATCATGATACTTAGTCGCGATGATTTCTGAATCTTGTTCTGATTGTCAAAAGGACTCCGAGTCCCGATAAGTATAAATATGCCTTCACAAATGGGATGAGCACAGTTAGTGAATTTTCACTATGGTTTGGGAGCATATGCACTGCCAAACATCAGTATTGTTTTAAAGACTGCTTTAAAATTTTATTTCAAGAACGCGATTTGAGCACAGTTCTAAAGGATTTTCCACCAGTTTTCATCATCCGGCATATTACTCAGGTTGAAAAAGTATGGTATTTATTTGTAATGCATGTTTCCTATTTTTCTCTTTCGAAATACCTATCAAATGACTTTGATAATATTTCTAAATGATGTTTTAGTATAAACTTAGAGGCTTATTATTATCAATGATTTCTTTGAATGATAGATTCTAACTCGTTAATATAAAAGAACTGTAAATTTTCTTTGAAAAATTTTTCTTTACGCAACATGTGCTAGATGTTTTTGTTCGTGTGATTCTAGAGCCTAAGCGAAAATTTTCAGTGGGACTCTGCGTTCTGCATTTATACACTAATATCTCACGTTTGCCTTATAAGGTATTTTCTCCTTCCTTTCTGCATGCCTTCGTGGTGTAACGGTAGCACACGCGGCGCGTATTCGAGAGGTCCAGGTTCGAGTCCCGACTAGGGCACTGCTCATTATTCACGTCTTCAGCTTCAAAATAACTAGTAGCGCAGAACTAAAAAGGGTGGTTGATGAGGATTATTCACTACCAGGATTTGGCGATTGGGTCCTCCAATCTCCAGTCACCCTTAGAAAGGGGGAGTACATAGGGTCAGTTTGAACGCCTAAGCAAGCACCAGACCACGGAGTATATAAAAATTAAATATTTGAAATGAGAATAATAAAGATTTAAAAATAAGAATTTAGTAAATAAAATAACACATTTATATCTCCTTTAAAGTTCTGTATGACAAATTAATTAATTTAGTGACAGGAAGACCACCAAATAAAGGCAATGATTTTCGTAAAGATTTGTTTTCGAGAGTTTCAAAATTATCAATATACAGTTTGGTGTGACCACAAAAACACTCCTCGATTTTATTTGGTTATAAAATGAAAACATTGGGTAATATTGTGTTTATATTTTGGATAAACGTGTAACTCATAAAGTTTCATGTGGTTTATGTTCATTATAGGCATTCAATGTGTGCCTCTCCAGAGACAGGTTTCCCTCACACGATACGTTTTCATTTTACAATCAGTTCAAATCAGGGGTGTTTTTGTGGACGCAGTGTATTTTCAGAAAGTGCATTGACCTATCTACCTGCGCCTGTAGTAGAAGGAAAGTTATTGCTTCGTACCTTAACATTTAACTTAAATTATTGTCATTTTTACGTAAAGTTTGATTTTGATAGGATGATGGTGAATTGCAGTTCAGTATAAGATATTGTGAATTTGTATATCTGAATGGTAATGGCAGAACATTTCTCCACATGGGATTTTGAGGCAAATAAGATGTAGGATAAATTGTTCTTGGAGTAGTATATCTTGGATAGTTAAATTACGGACGAAGATTCTGCCCAAGAATAGTAAATCTGGGTACATTAGTAGTACCTTCTTGTTGTTGAGGTAAACTTAAAGTTAAAAATTATGTTCGTGCTAGGAAAATCCGCTTTTGAACCGAGCTTATTTCCGAAATCTTCAATACTTGTCTGAGGCTTGGTTCATTTCCTTGTTGCTGGAAAACAGCGAATATCGTTTTAATCCCTAAGAATAGTCGTGCTCGTATTTCGCATTTAGATAACTTGAGATGCATTAGTCTTCTTCCCAGTTTAGGAAAATGCCTAGAAAAACTGTTTGTTAATAGAATTACCTGGTTCTTGCCTAATAAAAAACTGCTAAACTAAGCACAGTTTGATTTTACCCCTCATAAGAGTTGTGAAGATGATCTTTTGTACTTAAAAGACATAGTGGACGAAGGTAAAAAGAGACATTTACACAGTTTTAGTGCTTCTTGATATCAAAGGTGCTTTCGACTACGCCTGGTGGCCTGTGATCCTTGCTTTTTAAGGAAAGCTGGTATTCCGTGTAATATTTACCCCCTTATTAAAGATTTTCTGCATGACAGATCTGCATTGATCTCCCTTGGCCACGTTTCTTCCTCCCGCATTTTGGAAAGAGGTTGCCCTCAAGGCTGGGTTTCCAGACCTTTATTGTGGACCTTTATTGACCTTTATTGTTTAATTATGAATGATCTACTCAATAGACTCTCACATTGTCCGAGTTGTAAAACAATTGCTTTTGCTGATGATCTACTAATTTGCTTTCAAGAGAAGTGTCCCATTACTCTCTTTAATACGGCTCAGAACACCCTTAATATTATTTCCAATTGGTCCAGAGAACAGAAATTGGAATTCAATCCTAATAAATATAAAATTATGATAATTAAAAGAAAGCATGTCAGCTATACAAACCAACAAGTGTACTTGGATAATACCTTGCTCGAAACGGTGAATAAAATTAAATATTTAGGCGTTATTCTTGATCATAAGTTTTGTTGGAAAAATTATATTATGTATTTATAAAATAAGTGTGAAAATATACTTAGAGGACTTAATCGTGTCTCTTGCAATACTTTTGGTTTAAAATCTAATGTTATTGATATGATTTATAAGCAGGGTATTGTTCCCTTTATTTGCTATGCTTCTAGAGTGTGGGGAACAGCTTTAGAAAAGAAGATTAATTCACGTATACTTCGCAGATTCAGAGAAGAATTTTACTAAGAGTTGTGCGTGGCTACAGAACAATTAGCTATGAAGCCAGTTTCGCAATTTCAGGATTTCCTCCGATTAACCTTCATGTTTTCAATGAAAAAACGTTTAAAGATACCATCAGCAAATTTATGTTCGATACCAAGGTATTGTTTGAAGATCTTCCTCACCCTGCCAATCGTTTGCCAATTCAAACTATCATTTATGACAATTCTGTTGATGATAATTTCCCTGTTGCGTGTTATACAGATGGCAGTAAAATTAATAATCGAGTTGGATTAGCTTATGTCGTTTTCCATCATAGTTCTGATTTGGAATACAAACTCTTTAGAATTCCCAATCAATGCAGTGTTTTTTAAGCCGAATTACTGTGCATTAGTGAGTCAATTAAGTGGATATCTAACAACTGTTCGCTAAGTGCTAAATTTCGTATTCGCATTGATTCTCTTTCATCCTTATATTCTCTTAGGAATATCTTCTCATATAACAAATTAATTGTCACTTCCCATGCTCTTTTTAAAGACCTTAATAATAAAGGTTTTGATGTTATCTTTTCTCATGTACGTGGCCACACTGGCAATCTAGGAAATGAAAGGGCTGATTGGTTGGCAAAACAAGCTACACATCTTCAAGTAATTACTCCAACGCTACTTCCCAAGTCATTTTACAAGAACAAAAGTAGGTATGATACAATACTCGAGTGGAATGAACTATACAGGAATTCTACTACTGTCTGTTTGACTAAACTATATTTTCCTTCCATTCCTCACAGACTGAATAATAAACACTTTTTTTATAATTTTGAAGTTACTCAATTTCTAAATGGACATGGTAAATTCAATTCATATCTGAAGAGATTTAGATTATATAGTACAGACTTGTGTTCATGCAGTTTCGGGGGAGTGCAAAATGTCGAACATTTGTTGTTCTATTGTTCAAAGCTCAAGGAAGGACGAAAGGAACTCATTTCTAGGTTAAACTCTGTGAATATTACATTTCCTCCCCCTCTTGACGTATTTGTTTAACATAAAATGGCTTTCTCTTTCTTCTGTAAATTTATCTCTTACGTATCATCTGTGAATTTGTAAGTTTATTTTATTTTGTGTTGTGTTGTTGTATTTGTTTATTTTTTTACTTATGTCTGTAAGCCTTGTGTAATACTATGTGGTGCACAAGGATTTAAAATTTTCAATAAAAAAAAAGAACCGAGCTTATTTAACAGACAGTTATAAACAATATTTCTCTCGGAATCCTTCTGTTAAAGATTCAATAAGAATTTTATCACATAAATGTAATGCAGAACAAAATTTTAATTTTTTACGGGAATACATATCTTTGAAACAGAATGCAATGAAGAAACTGTTCAAGATGGCGTCTTGCTCGACGGGTTTTAAGCAGTGGGTGTAGGTGGAAGAAAATTGGCTAATTCTACAAAATGTTAAAAATTGGCCATGAAAAGCAAGAATAAATTTGAAAAAAATAGTAAATTGTTAATTAAGTCGTAATTCTTCAAGCTAGAGGGCTATCAAGCTACTTGAAACGAAATGGCCCACAAAATCAATAACCTTGTTTCTACAAATGTCATTAAAAATGCATTAAAAAAGCTGGCATTAACTTGTTCTTTTAGATTTTTTGAGTTAGATAATGAAATTTTATACTTAAAGTGTATGACTGATTGGTGTGAAGTGTATGACTGATTCAGAGAATCTAATGTATAAATGTAAAATTAATTCCTCTCACAGCTTCAATTTTACTCTTCAAATTTGGCACAGAACTTCTAATTCTATTCTTAAATACATTTTAAGCTTTTTCTGGCCATATCTATCCTGTTATTGATTTTATGGGCCATTTTGTTTCAAGTAGCTTGATAGCCCTCTAGCTTAAAGAATTACGACTTTATTCAACAATTTACTATATCTTTTTTTCTAATATATTCTTGCTTTCTGTGACCAATTTTTAACATTTTGTAGAATTAGGCATTTTCCTTCGCTGCTGGATAGAGAACCGTATTGGTTTTATAGACAACGTACATTGCTTGAACTTTTTAATTCGGAAATCGGTAAGTTTTAATCGATCGAAAACTTTATATCAGTCTGGTGCAACAAGGTGAATAGCAACATTTGTATCTCCTCACAGCTGAAAATACATTGGAATCTAGAATGGCATTATGCGATAAAATTTTGCATGAAACATGAATGCTATTCTGTTCTCAGAAGCTGTTTGCGTGATAAAAAATGCTTATTAACGGAAGAGAGAGCATGAATGACTTTGCTCCTTTACCTTAGTATACACACACACAGCGCTTGATTAATTCAGAACACTAGAAACGGTGCGGTTATTACAGGCGCTGATATCTACAAATATCCGGAGCGTTTGAGAAAAGAACTTTACATCATAATTCAGAACCTGTGAACACATGTTTTTTCCACTAATAGAAAGCACCATTTCAAACATCATTGCCTATGAGCGAATTTTCGGCTAGCATTATCCTAATGTTTATACAACTACCATAAAGCCTTGTAAATTCAAGCACTCTTTCAAATGATATTATTCTGGGGCACATAATGACGTCTAGCCAGCTGTTGCTACGGCTTTAAATAACACTGAATATCAGGATTTGAATAACTGGATAAGAAGGCATCTGCTTTTAAGGTGATAAACTGGTGTTGCACCTACGTTCAATAACGGAATTTTATGAATTATTTTTATTTCTGGGATGTAGTAAACTTGTATAAAAACCTAACATTTGAAAATAAGTGTATGCCGCGTATGAAAACTAAAACTACCTTTAATTATTTAATCGATGGGCAGTCAAGGTAAAATTTTTAAAGTTGGAAATTATTTTTATACAAGTGGAAAGTTATGTTGAAAGATTGATATTATTTATAAAGAAAGAAATTCCAATGCTTGTAAAAAAATTTCCAAGAGGAAGGGAGAAATTAATGATGTTTATACAGAATTTAAAACGGCTCGACTTTTGAATTGTAATAAAACACCCTGTCAAAAATTTCTAAAGTACAGAAAATGATATATTTATATCTTTACATATCAGAGCATATTTATTATTTGCGCAGGAATGGCTTCAACTTAGGTGAGAACTGGAAGTTACGATAACATTAAGTTTAACACTACATTTATTTTGAGGTTTTTTTAATATATTTAAACTTTTGACAGAATTCGCACAGAATACAGAGCTGATGGTTTAAAAGCAAATTTATAATAAAAACAAAGGTATTTGAGTCACACGTTTTCTTCAAAATATATAAAATGTTTATCAAACCCACATTTTTTATTACGATCGTGAAACATTAGTTCCAATTTCTACAAAAATAATTAACCAAACATAATCCCTAAGAGATCTTGTGTCTTCTTAATAATAAATTAGACATTTCTCACTCTCGCTTAGATCCAGCTGTTGAATAAGGACATGTCTATTACAGAAAATACTAGATACGTTAGAACCAATGGAAAATATGAAAAAATATTTAATATTTGCTTTTAAGTCAGCAAATAGTCCTTACTCGGTTACTTACTTATTGAAAAATTATTCATTTTAGAATATTTTCAATCCCGACTAATCGAAAGCTATCATATAACATTCGAGTGCAAAAATTTTCGAAAGTCTTCTATAATAATGTCGCTAATGTTAAAATTAAACAGAAGGAACATTTTTCAAGCCAGTTGGTTACAAGTATGAAGTAATGTAATAATAAAAATGTAACATAAACAGAGGATCAACCGAGGTTGTTATCAGTAACCTGGCAGGTCGAATGTTATTGGTTTCCAAGCCCAAGTCATTGGTGTGAGATGCTGCAATAAACTTGCTGTTATTTTGAAATATATTAAACGGGCGGATATCTGTACTCCTGATTGCAGTTTTCCCTGATGTTATATACTATGTTTTTTAAAAAGATCATAAAATAAGATACTATTTTAGAAACTGCAAACTACATTAAAGCTCGTTTATTAGGTTGTCGCTGCAGCAGAACGTTGCAGTAGGCCTATCAAGGTAGTTGGTGAACAGTAATTTTCGATTTAACTAGAGTTGATAGTCAACCCATAAATAACTCGTATGACGGCATAGTAAATTCAGATAAAATTTTACTATAAAATTAAGCATAGTGATACATAGATGGAGCACAGTAGTGCAATGTTTCGTGCTCTTACTGCATGGACATCTATAAGGCGCTTGCAGGGTATATGCACGGAAGTGTAACGTACGTTTGGAAAATGTTTAGAAAGATTCCACTAACGAGATTATTTGTCACTAAATACGCTGAACGTGTACCGGCTGAATGGGTTAAAATAACTGAATATAATACTAACTCGAGTTCAAACCTTAGCTATCGGTCTGGTCGCATGATTGATTTTCTCCATGTTTAACGTGAGTACGAGCCAGTTCCTTTAAAAGACCTCCACGAAGGCATCAGTCCTCTTAGTCAGATAGCCGTCGTGTTATATTCGAATAGCCTGAATCACATTTCTAACATCCAAAAGTATGTGCTTCGAAAAGCCGACATTTTGAAATGAACGGTAGATGAAATACTTGAAAACTGAATATTTTACCACCACCTATATCTTAATTTGCGATGCACTTCAACAACCGAAATGGGAAATAACGCAGTAAGTGCGAAGTTTCAGGAATACGATGAATCAACTAGAGGGGATCTGACATCAACCGCCTCATTAAAAGCCAGTGATAAATGGAAGATAATTTATTTAAATGTGAAGCATAACGCTTTAGTTTGATCTTCAAATTGAGCCTTTTGATTAGTCTCTTTTATTGAATATTGGATGGTACTGATCCGTTTGGTATTATTACTGCTGCTACCGATATTTTTCGTCGTATTGCCTATAGACACACTCGTTTTAAAAGCCCTTGCCTTTTTTGATATTTGAATATTCGAAAAGTAATAATAAATTGATAAATTTGTTGCCAAGCCTGTCTTTGGTATACAGACTCAATTAAATTTTGTGAATAAATTATATTTTTAACTATAAAAGTGTTTTATATCATCTTTGCGAGCAATATAATTATAAAAAATATTGAATGTTTCAGGAGCCTGCCTTCTTTATTGATAACTAGCCGCTACACGACCAGCCTTCGTCTGGGTTTTAAATGTATCGAAAAAACGCGGGAATACCAAACATTAAATTTAAAAACTGCAAAGAATTTTAATCTGCAGAGCAACTTTATCAAAAAAAAAAGGTCTTCAGTAGAAATGTATTATATATAAAACAAAATTACAATGAAATAAGCAATATCCCTTAATACAAATATTAATTATCCTAATAAATAAATTAACCAACTTCCCGTTGCCTTCTTTCGACAAAAGTCCAGTATCCAAGAGAAACATTAAATTTAAAAACAGCACAGAATTATCCCCCTCATTTTTCCAAGTGGCAATAGTGCTGATATTTGCAACAATGGTAACAATGGCTGCGTGCCATTGTTGCTGTTGAATTCGTGATTTCATCAAGAGTCTTAAAATAAAGAAACTCATTCCAATTTTGGAAACATGGCTTCGAGGTGCACTGGCTCTTGTCTAGATGCACTTGTGTACCAAATGTCGTAGCCCTGGGTCTATTAGCTTACGCGCACCACGAACGAAAGATACACACAGACATACCCTTCCTTTTATATAGAGATTCTAGCGTTGCGTAATTAAATTTTCTGGAAATTTTAATAAATTTTCTAAATTTTAATAAATAATAATAAATTTTCTGGCATTGTTATCAATACGCATACGCTAACCAAAACTATCCTATTTTGTTTGTTATAATCATTTTATATTTGTTTTAGTGTATTTTTTTTATATCTGAGCACATGAAAGTATTAAGCATAGCCAAAATTGCTATCATAAACTAAATAAGTTAGTTGTCAATAGATTGTGCATGCGCATTTGATAAAAGAGGACAACCAGAATAATTAAGTATCCACGTCTATTAGTAGTTTTTGCGCTGCATTTAGTTCTAAAACTTGTAAGAACTGCTTTATTAGTTATTGGTTAAGAAATAAATTTAAAGTAAGAACTCTTAAAATAATTATAATAATTGATAAAATACTATATATAGAATTTAAAATAAAAATCGATAAGAAAAAATAAAAAGGAGTGGTACTTCAAAACGAAAAGAAAAGAAGGAATAGGCAGAAAAAAGAAACACGTTCCCAAAATTAGACACCTTTGCTATTAGAACATCAGAACCAAAAATGAATTTTCAGTAACTATCATCTCTACCAGTAAGGTTGAACAGCCTGAAAAAAAAAATGTATATATTATTGGTTGAAGTTGCCTCTAAGAGTTAAATCAGCAATAAATATATAGAAGGAATAGTTACTTGCGCATCAAGTATGTAGGTAATTGTGTAGATAAAAATCATACTGATGAGTGTGAGAACGGAAGATTTTCAGCTCACGCAGATCATCACCATGGACACTATCGTAACATTAATCGGAATCGCAGAACTACCACGTGCATAAATACTCACCGAACAGGGTTTTCCTTCTCTTTATTCATATATTCTTGTACCATATTCTTGTATCTTATCTTATTATTTGCATGTGTTGTATGTATAACTTCTCATTATTATTATCCATTCAGACTGCTATTGAACTTGTTACTTACCATGTTTTCTCTCCAAGTCACAGCTTGACTGCTTTTTTGTGCCGCACATTATCCACAGCTTTCGTTTCCCAGCCTCGTTAACCTAAAATTTTAATTTATTGTTAATTAATGCATTAAGTCAAATTATCAGGCTCACATCTCACTTTAAAGTATATGTTTAATTTAGAAAATTTAAAAAATATATATTATGAAATTTATATCCTTTTTGCTTAAGATAGCTAGTAACATTCTTTTAAGCTACTTAACTTATTCTAGAAGGGCTAGGGCTTTGGCCCAGGCACCCTGGTGTCGTAAACACCGTTCGACTGGGAGGTGCATTTTTCTTTTCTTTGCTGACTACGGCTCGAACGAGTATGCGAGCCTGCGGCCCTTGCATCGCTCGCACTCTTGGAATGCAGTCGTCTCATTGATGGTCAAAAAGAAGAGAAGCAGGCTAAAAATTGCACGAAATATCCATAAGTGGTTATGCTGAAAATTAACCTATCTTGAAGTAACTTTGTCACTATGTGTTTTGCTCAAGAAATTTCTGCCATTGTTTTCGGGTCGTTACCTCGTGGTGAAACTGCTCAGGCCGTGGCCATTGAATTCTCTTGCGAGTATCATAGATACCATTCATGCTGGAAATAGATGATGTATTTAAATCAATAGTCTACTAGACATGTGTAAAGTGACATCTGAAATGTGTGTAAGAAAAGCTGAGAGATTTCCAACAAGATAAGGGTGCAATGACTTTAGATTTAACTTTGCTTTCTATTTTCACAAAAACTGGGCAGTTTTTATATTTTTGTGTGCTATGATATTAATATGATGTGTTTAATCCAGATAATGTTTAAGTAATTAAATAAAGTGACATTGAGAAAGGAAATTGTCTCTGAAGCTTCATGCTGTAGTTTTGGGTAAGTCAAACATTTTATTATTCTCTGTATTAGGGTTATAACGCAATGCACGAGATATCGTTTTTTAGGCCAGCAAATATTGGAGACATGTAACTTTGATTTGATACTTGTAAGTATCTAGTTAAATAGGGATTTAAACGCAACACCACAATGAGATTTTTAATTAATTGTGAGGAAAATGAAGAAAATCCTACGGGCTCATTTCCAAAAAACACTAAATAAGGAAACAGGCATTTTAGTGCAGAATATTATACATCCATGACGAAGTACAGACAAGTATCGCATCACTTGTTATATTACATATAAATAATTGATGCTGCATACTGCAAACCTTGTTGTTTTCTAACTCCGGTAGTAGCTGGCGCTCAGGTATTAGAGGCTGGAAAATTTTAACTCTAGTAATTAAAACCTTCTTCCAAAGCATTCAATGAAAATTTGACTATTGATAAAACCTCGAATAACAAATTCGATAAAAGGCAAAATTTTGGAAACCAGTTTTCGATCCGTTATTTTATATCATACTTGTGTTGTTCAAAACTGCGTTAGCTTTTCGTGGACGTAGTGAAAATATTAAATACTAGTTATAAAGGTAATCTTTAGTGCAGGTTAAATTATCAAATAAATACGACAATGTTATGAAACCTTTTTTTTTTTCAAATGATATTAATTATGTAGGTAACTGTGTAACTGTGTAGATAAAAATCGTATTGATGAGTGTGAGAACGGAAGTTTCTAGGAAGTCTAAGAAGGATGCAGTATTTGACACGTACCACCCGTAATGAATTAATTCAATGTGTTGGTCTTAATTTAGAATGCATTTTTGTGAAATCGATTAATGTATCTGCCTTTTATTCTTAATATTAGGCACTACTCAATAAGCATCAAAGACTGACCAGATGAGTGTAGTTTGAAACATGTTCATGCTGGAAGCGATGATAATTCAGAACTCATACATTATTTAATAAAAGATACAATTCTCTAATTGTTTGCTGTTAGAGATCATTCCTCCAAAAGACTGAAAGAATTCATTCTTAATTTCTTCAATGAAAACGATTTTGCTATTAAAAATATTATGGACAAGAATATGGCGGTACTTAGTTAGAGTGGTGCTCCTAATGGTGCTATTCTGGTTATAGCGTTGCTATTCTAAAATAACAGAAGCAGTAATTTTTTTCTACATTTCATTTCACGTGTTTTATCCACAATCACTTGAGAAATTACAAGACGTTTTCATAGATTTTATTTTTTCCTTTTAAATGTAAAAGAAAAAGTTCTAAAATTTAGAAGTTGGCATTTTAAGACCATCTAAGCTAAATAGTGGAGAAAAATCAAACGGTTTTTGAAAAATCACCAAAATAACAGAACTACCATTAAAAATGTTATACAAATTTCATTAAAAGATTTTTTTCTTCTCTATTCAATGGTGAGAAAAATAAAGTTTCGAGAATTTTAGATTTTTCGTTAAGCGAAGCTTTGTATAAACTGCGTTTAAACGTGAGATTAAAAACATCTAAATCAAATTTTGATAACAAAGCTTCATCACATTGAATTGCCATCCACAAACAGTATGTGTACAAAATTTAAATTCCATAGCTTAGCAGGAAGTAGGTAAAGAAACAAGGACAATCTTCGGAGCATAGCAACAAAGCCCATAACTGAATTAAGAAAAGGTTCTAAAGCTTCTTTTTGAATCTGATCTTTCAAAGAAAATATCCAAATATTTCTTTACCTTGGAAACCCATTGTTACAAGTTAGGTGACGTGCCCGTCTGCAGTTGATTACTATTACTGTTATTCGGAATAACTGAGGTCATCATCAACAATTTTTTGGAATCTGAGACCGCCGCGATAAAAAGAGCTAAAATGCTTTTTAATGACTCCAATGTTCTCAATTAAATACCTTTTTTAGTTTTTATTTACTTTTTAACAATCTCCCTGTGTCAATAAAGACACTCAGAAAATCTAGCAGATGGTTATTTTTGCTTTAGATGGTTGTTTTTTATTTAAACAATTTTTATGATTTGCAGCTATTCCAGTTTCAAGTTCAATTATAAAAACAAATTGTTTACAAGTATTTAAACGTTCTTCTTATTAACAATTTACATTATTTTTGGGGAACAGGAGAAGTTTTAAGATAAAAATCTATAAGAAAGGTTATAGCATCAGAAGTTTTTTATCGTCTTGAAACAGCGAACGTAGCGGTAGGGTGCTATTTCAAACAATTTCGTGTTCTCCATATATAGTAAATTGTTTCAAGTACGTTCTTTTTTCACCGTCGAAATGTCAATTTCACAATTTTTTTTATCTGGCAGGAGCCAGGTTGAAACCTGAAATGATTATCTAGTAGTAATGTGCAAATAAGATCTGAAAGTTATTTCAGCACTATTTGCGCAGAATTTTCAACAGTGAGCAAAAGATCTAATTTTTTTAATACTGTTTGCATATTCATTAATCCTACTTTTTTAGGTTTTTATGGTGAGTTGTAAAGAATTATGTGTCTTTTAAAAATCTCAGCATTTATGCATTTTTAAGTTTTCTCTGACTAGATAGATGGGGTTTACCAAATGTGTATAATTATATTATACCTAGTACTCTTTTTTTGTTGTTATGACTAATCTCGCTTGTCTGAAATTAGAACAAACCCACGAAATTCATCATGGCAAGGAGTCAGGATTGAGTCTGTCGTTGGTAAAAGCACTGGGCTCCATACAAGTGAGAAATAGTATTCTGAGCCGCGATATTAAATTAAATTAGTATACAGTTTACGTCTCCCAGACAGGAAAGTGGTAGTTGAATCTGATTGCCGTAACGAAATGCCCGAGTTCGAATCCCGGAGAAGGCGTGGATGTAAATTGTCTGTCCTTTCATAGGAGGTAACGGTGTCGCCTATTTGGTGCCACTATAATTAAAATGACCATCATTTCTGGCCTTAGTAGTGGTCAAAACCTAAAATGGTTAGTGCCCGCCATAAAATATATATATACAGTTAAAAACAAATTCTATTGGAGTACGGCCTCATTAAATATTTTTTTCATTTTATAGAATTATCTTAGCCATTAGCAAGCTTTAGAAAGAAAAATTATTTGCTGAATTACGTGTATCTGTATTCATAGGATTTAAGATTTACTTTTCGAAACAACAATCCTACAAAAATGTCTTATACCAGATTTCTAAAACTGTTCGTTTTCTTACTTAATCTTAATTTGAATTTGATGCTCGTATTTAGTTGTTAAAATGTTGCATTAGAAAGAAGTGCCTTAACAAACACCCATAACTTTCCTAATTTTCAAGATGTCTTTGTGTCAGCTGAATATTTTAAACCATTGATTTCTTTAAGTTCCGCATCTCACTGAAAAATCTGATAAATTTTACATTACTAATTGAAAGCTTTTATGCGTATATTCACTAAACCTGTACTCGGAATACCTAGCTTTTACACAGCTATGTCATAATTCTAGGTGCACTGACATGGATATCAATACAGGCAACCCGAAATGTCAGTTGTGTTGGACAGGAACCTTTTCAAGCAATTATATGTAGATACAAGCATTACTCTAGTGAATTGACTTAAACTAACTGATTATTGATTTAGGTATGATGACCCAAGTGGGTTAACCTGCTCATGAGAGATATCTAAACTGAAAATGCCCTTAATTACGCGTACGATATATTCTGACATATCATTCTTCAATTCTATACAGGGAAACATTAACAATATGCAAAGTTTTTAATATCTTTGACCAGGTCCAAAACAGTAAGTGAATTATTTTGTATTACGTAGAAAAAATTAAGTTAATAATAAAATTACTTTTTCTTTACTTTAAAACTGCCTGACTACTTAAATCATCTTTCTGGTGCCGCGGCAAAAAAAAAGAAAGCTACTAACACTCTGATAATCAAAAAATCTTATCTTAACTCTTTAATGTTTGGTAAATACATAACTACTCTATGTTACACAAAAATTCACTTAAATCAACAGTTCAGAAAAATAAAAATTTTATCAGCTCAATGCTCAACTCTAAATATGAAAAGAAAATTACCTCCCTGGTGTTTTGGAAGAAGCAAAGATTATTTATCAAAACAAAATGTGACAATGCATTTCCGCAACAAAATCATCCATCTGCTTTCTCTCCTAAAATAAAACAATATCTGCTTTCCTTCCTGAACTTTTATAAATTTCGATACAAATATAGAGATAGCCCTAAAACACTTTACATTAATAATACAGCACAGAAATCTTCAAAACACCAGGGCAAGATACATCCCACCAATAAGAACCAAATCACCAGTTCAGATAAATTAAGCAAATCGTATAGTCACAAAACATTTAAAATTGATTTTTCTACTCCCGCAATAAATTATTTACCCACGTTCGAATTGAAAGTTTAACCATGTTTTCCGAAAGGATCACCTGGATGATCTACAATAGACCAGAAGAAAAAAATTCAAATGGAACATACAATGATTAAATCAATTAACACATTTATTAAAAATTCCAAACATTGTAATTTTACATAGCTGGCCAGACTACCCCTACAAAATAGTATCCAAAAATTTACTCATAATTTCTCATTTGATGGCTTATCTCTCATAAAGTGTATTAATACTATAAATCATTAGTTAATAATTCACATTTAGAATAATGAAAACTTTATCGGTAAAAGCGCAGAATAGGCTGCATCAACAAAGTTCAGTAGGAGGAGCTGCGTGACGTCATTAAATGGGTGGGACTAAGCTTATGACGTCACATTGTAGTCTCGCATTTACACTAGGTGTACTTTCTATTTTCTCTTAAAAATAACAATAATAAATTGTTTATTATTGTAAATTAATATCAAATTCTTTACTTTTAATTTACATTTATAACATTTAAGCTTAGGCGTTACTGATAATAAGTATAATAAATTGTTTATATTTAAAATTACCATGATACAGTGAGCGAATTCTACCAATTATTAAAACGATAAACAACGTCGCAGTCTCTAATAGCTGTATAGCTTCAATGTTTTCAAAGATTTTTATTAAATTATTATTATTTTTTTATTATTTTTTTTATTTATACAAATAAACTTTTTTTTCAATTTAAATTCATATTGTGGAACATTTCAATTTTATCATTTTAACAAATTACCTTCTTGCTACGTAACGACATAATTCCTTACATACCAATAATTAGACAATTTTCATTATTTCTAAAAATTTTAAACTTTACATTAATAAAAAAAGAATATTTTTTATTGCATATGAACATCATTACACAGCTTTCATATCAGTTTCTAAAATTCCTAAATCACGCCATATTCTGTGTAGGCATGCTAGAATTCTACGCATTAATAAATAAAAAAATCTAATTTCTCAGAATGAAAGAAAATAATATAATAAAATAAATACTACAAACTTGGAACACTAAGCAACGCTTCACATACGCACACACACACATATTATCAATGAACTCATATCATCAAGTGCAATTACGATACCAAACACTATGTATTAAAATATGAGGTAAACGTTACTTCAAGGGTTAAAGTTTACAGTTTTGCTACTGTTGAGTCGATCGTCGGACTATCCATATATATCGTAAGTCGGAAAGCGTTATAAACATATCAAAAAACAAAAAATTAAAAATACAATTTAAATGAAAAATTATGTCTTAAATATAATTCACAATTAAAACAACAATACAAATTTAAAATACACAAACGATATGTTAAACATTGCACATAAATAAAGTTACATTACTCCTCGACATCACGCACAACCTCGTTTCCCCTTTTACACAACAATCAGTATTCGCTCGAAAAACATCAAAGAATTCCACAAACTCGGTGTGCATGTGCTCATTTATCTATTTTCACTTAAAGAAAAATCAGAGAATTGCTCAAACTCGGCATTGCGCACCACATTGGCTTCGCCCATGTGCACATCGATCTATTTCCACTTAAAAAAACATCCCAGAACTGCACAAACTAGGCCTCGCGCACAAACTCGGCATTGCGCACCACATTCGCTTTGCCCATGTGCACATCGATCTATTTTCACTTAAAAAAAATCCCAGAATTGCACAAACTCGGCATTGCGCACCACATTGGCTTTGCCCATGTGCACATCGATCTATTTTCACTTAAAAAAACATCCCAGAACTGCACAAACTCGGCATTGCGCACCATATTCGCTTTGCCCATCTGTACATCGATCTATTTTCACTTAAAAAAACATCCCAGAATTGCACAAACTTGGCATCGTGCACAACCTCGGCATTGCGCACCACATTGGCTTTGCCTATGTGAACATCGATCTATTTTACTTAAAAAAATCAGACATTAAATAAATTCTCCATTGCTTATATACTCAGAAATTTGTTTTCACTTAAAGAAATCAGAGAATTGCAGAAACTCGCGCGGAACCAACTCCATTGATTCGAGTTCCAAAAAATGTGTCCAGAAAAATGATACAAGACAAAAATAAAGCTGCCAGAATAAAGCAACTACCAAACATCCAAACTGCCATATTAGAAAAGCACCCAATATTTTACTTAAGCCAATAATAATAAATGAAACTTACCTTCAGTCTCTCCTTTTGCAGAATATATGGCTGTGATCTCACTGAGAAATGTATGCATCAGTTGGCTGGCGTCGGATTTCTTGTGTTTCCTTCTCCAAATATATTCCGCAAGATAGGAACCAAACTGTCCTTTTGCCTTACTAGAGCCACGGAAACTTCTTTTGATTGCCGCCCAAGTTCCTTCAATACTATTGGTATGCGCACCGCACCTGTTTCTGGATCTTTAAAACTCAAGCTATGATTGACTTTCAAGTGCGCATACCCTTCGAACTCGAGACAGTCGTACGCTTTCCAACAATCGGATATAATAATCGATCCTGGTAGAACATTCTCTTTAATGATTTCTAGCAATGTTTCGGCACCTCTGTTTTCAACAACTCTTAAAGACGCATTTATCTGTTCCTCTCTCAACCAAATCAAAAACCCATTTTCCTTCGACTCTTTTCCCTCTATGATACTTTTGCTTGCCAAACTTGCTTTCGTCGATTTCGACAATGACACCTTCCCCACCCAACTTAACATTCTCCTTCAAACATAACTCCATGCATACTTCTCTACAAAAACTTTCCCAATCTGTCACCGTATTTTTAGCAATACGTAATTCCGTTCGTATAAAATCATTCCCGCACTTGCCCAACCACATATAGGTAACTCGCAAAACATCACACATGCTCCATTTACTCTTCGCAAACCAGTAGTTCTTTCGAACTGACCTTGAAATTCGATGCCTACATTCGCCTCCAGTAACTCTGCACATCCACTCAAAACCGTCTATCCGTTTTTTTCGCTCTACTAGTTTCATATTTGTTCCACAAATCCGACACTTATACGATATTGCAATCAAACCTTTCTCCGTACACCACTCAATAACGCATTTTTTATCTCTTCGCTCCAACTGATAAAAGAAATCCAGATTCAGATACTCATCCATTCTGCAGTAAGCACTGAATTAGACTCACTCATGGATAATCAAAACATTCTTTAAGCAAAAGAATTCTTTTCTGTATTTTCAGAAGTTACGGTTATAATTTTTAATTCATGCATTCAATATTTTCAATCGTTTGCTAATGATCGTTTTCAATCGTTTGGTATCTTAATAATACATTTGTGAGAGATAATCCGTTGCGTTAAATGCTAACAATACCACACAATACACAAAAATAGATTTATAATTTAAAAAATCTCGCACAGAACATTATAAACCTACCATTTCAACTCAGTTAAAATATAATTTAAGTTTTCTTTAAATACGAAGCTATAGCATACTTATAACTTGTTTTGAAGAAGAGGCGTAACCAGTATTACGTCATAAAAAGGCGTGTCCAAGCATAAGAGAAGTAAACACAGCATCGACTGATGCAGCCTATTCTGCGATTTAGCCACTTTATCTTATGACAATTAGTAATCAATTAATTTCCTTGATATGATACTGAATACACATTTACTTCAATGAAAATTTCTCGTAAGAAACATTTATTTTCCTCAATTTAATTAAATTATAACTCATCTCAACAAAACATTTTTTATTCACGTTCACAAATTAAAAATTAAATAACTAGTAACAAAAAAAGAGCGAGAGAGAAAATATATATATACACGTACGGGAGCAGCATACACAGCGACATTTTGACACACAGATTCGCGTCATGGACGCCAACAGTGATGGACATAAGAGCTCTGAGCTCCGTAATGTCAATGCAAATGGAACCCCGAATACGGCGCCGCCAGCAGGCAATCAATCAACTTCTCCTCCGCCTCTCCAGATACTGACTGAAATGGATACAACTACTTCTACTCCTCCTGCTTCTCCTTATGCACTTGAGCTCTCTAAAAGCGCACTTCAGATCTATTCCCTCAAAAATCGCCATACTGACCTCCTCTTCGATATCCAGCGACTTCAACGATCCGAGACACCAAATGAGGACCTTATGCTGAAACAACTACAGGATGAGGGTGAGAAAATTTTATTTTCTTTACACACACTATGCACCAAACTCAACATCAATTTATTTACTTTACCTGCAACTGAAGAAGAATTTATTAAGGAACTGAAAAAATCTACAATAGCCCCTGATTCTGACTGCAAAACTCAAAAACCAAAATCACCCTCATCCTCAGGCAATCAGAATCCACCTAAGGGAATTTCAAAACAGGATTCAAAAAAACGTACTAGACCTGTCGACAGTGACGGCTTTGCAATCCCCCCTAAACATTTGATTGCAAAGAAATTACCCAACACTAATGAAAATACTAACAAATTACAACATCAAACTCCTACGCAAACATTTAAAACACCACAGAAAACCCTGAAAACTTAACGCAGCAGCCGGCCGACACTAAAACACCCAAAATTCAAACACCACCACCCATATTCATAAAACCGCGTGCTGTTGGTTCTTTTTACTAAATCAGTTACGCAGACACGCACCAACTGTCCTTTCCAAACAAGATATCGAATTTCTACGCCTCACAACCACTAATGAAACAGATTATAGGACAGTTGTTAGATTCCTCACTGAAAACAACATCCAATTTAAATCACATACACTAAAATCCGACAGACCACTCAAAGTGGTCATTAGGGGATTACCCTCAAACACTCCGATCAAC
The DNA here is from genome assembly GCF_044657685.1 of Stegodyphus dumicola. Classification (NCBI taxonomy): domain Eukaryota; kingdom Metazoa; phylum Arthropoda; class Arachnida; order Araneae; family Eresidae; genus Stegodyphus; species Stegodyphus dumicola. The sequence continues at coordinate 148,523,886 of NC_140777.1, forward strand.
GTTGTGCAGACTGCGGTCGAAGTGCTTGGCTTTAAAATCCACAAGATCTCTCAACTAAAGAAGTGGAAAACTAAAATGCCGATGCCACTTTTTTACATCCAGATACACAACAGCCTCAAAGCATCTGAAATCTATTCCATCACTGAACTCGTTGGCACGGAAGTCACCATGGAACACTTCAAAGGGCAGAAAGGTCCCTCACAATGCTGGCGTTGCCAGGGATTCTTTCACTCATCGGAAGTCTGCACATTACCTCAACGCTGTGTCAGATGCGCTGGTCCGCATCAGGCTATATAGACTGTACCAAGCCCTTTGAAGAACCGAACAAATGTGCCAACTGTTCCGGCAACCATGCAGCCAACTGGAGATCATGCCCAAGATTCCCTGGATCCAAAAATAGACAGCCACCAAAGCCAAGTACCAAGCCCAGTCTGACCGTTGACAACACAAACAAATTTAATCTACAAAACACTACATTCCCAACACTGCCAGCTGCACACACACCCAATGCAAATAATATTCGCCCTGAAGTTTCTTACTCTGCTGCCCTTACGGGTATGCAACAGACTGCACCCCAACTTATTCCAAATTTATCGGTCCCCTTAGGAGCAAATTCGAACCTAAATTGTACCGAAATCCTTTTGGCTATTATCCAAATTTCTAACCAGCCTGGTATTGACCAGAGCAGACTACTTTTGGCATTCAAAAACGCCTTACCGCAGCTCAGAGTGGCTCCATCTGGTGCTGACGCGGCCTACTACATCTTTGAGAGTTATATCACTCTCCAATTCTCTGATTCCCACAATCATTAAAATTCAATACTTTGAAAGGATTGAAAAATCTTAAACTATGCACCTGGAATGCAAATGGCATTCTTTCCAAATTCCATGAGTTTAGAGACTATCTAGAAGAGAAGGATTTTGATATCATATTTGTCCAAGAGACCAAACTCCAGCCAGGGAGAGCTCCCAAGCTTGTAAATTATGCATTGTATAAAAATGACAGACAAGCTTCAGATACACGTGATGTTTTTCATGGTGGCACTTGTGTCTACATAAAAAATTCAATACCACATAGAAGAATTGACACACCGAGTATGAGCAAACTCGAAGCAACAATTATCGAAATTTTTATTCAAAATTCGCCTTCCCTAGTAATGATCTCTGCCTATGTCCCACCAGGTGGAAATTTTCCTGTGGTAGATTTCAACAAACTGCTCAATTTTTCAAATAATCTAATCATAGCTGGTGATTTAAATTGTCACCATCAGCATTGGCGTTGTCGCAGATCAAACCCTGCTGGTCGTGGCCTCCTAAAATGGGCTCAGTGCGCCCAAATTAAAATTATTGCGCCGGATTCCCCCACTAGATATGGTTCACGGGGTGCCCCCTCATTCATCGATTTGGCACTTTTTAGAAACATCCCTTTTGGATACAAAGTGACTGTTGAAAATTGTTTATCTTCAGATCACAACCCCGTGATCATCGACCTTAGCTGTACTATTTTTACTCAAAATTTTCCGGCACTCGTCTCTACAAATTGGGACAATTTTCGTTTTAAACTTAATACTAAAATTTTACCCTCCCTCGAAATTAAATCCAGCGATGATATAGACATGGCAGTAGATCAGTTAACGAACGCCTTAACTGATACTTATAAAGAAGTATCAAAACCCACCCTCAGACTCAATTTTCGCAAATTACCTCAAGAAATTAAACTCAAAATTAAAGAAAAGAATAAAGTACGCAGACTTTGGCAAAGAAATAGAAATCCTGGCTTAAAAATTCAACTCCGTACTCTCCAAAATGAGATCAAGGTATCATGTGACCAGTTCTTCCAATCACAATACACAAATTTTATTCAGTCCGAATTTAATTTGTGTACATCACAATACACAAATTAACGACCAATGATAACAGTCTTTGGCGCGCATCTGCCCGCCTACGCAAACACAAATCTCACATTCCGTCCTTAACTACGGACGCAGTGGTGGCTCACACAGACGCTGAGAAATCCGAACTAATTGCGGATTCTCTTCAAACACAATTTACACCACATAATGAAGGAATTTTTGCGAACAACGCAAATTCTTTCCCACAAGATGTTGAACGCTTCCTTTCCTCTCCTTTTGCGAGAGAAATACAGTACACCTCCATGAGCGAGATAAATGAATACATTACCAAGCTCAAACCCAAAAACGCCCCTGGTATGAACGCTATTTCTAATCGTATGATTAAAAATTTACCCACCAGTTATCTATTTTTCTTAGTAATGCTTATAAATTTTATGATACAGCATTGCTATTTTCCTCAAAGTTGGAAACGAGCACTCATTGTGCCTATTCCAAAACCAGACCAAAGCCTTTCAAATCCTCAGACTTATAGACCTATCAGCCTCCTATCTTCGTTATCAAAGATATACGAATTTGTGTTACTTAAACGCCTGAATGATTTTCTCCGAAATCACAACGTTCTAATTGATGAACAATTTGGATTTCCAGCAAAACACTGCACTACGCACCAGCTGCTGAGGACAGTGGAGTTCATTCACGAAGGGTTTCGTAACAATATGCTTACTGGCGCTTTATTTCTTGACATAGCCAAAGCATTTGATAGGACTTGGCATATAGGAATCATGATCAAGCTCATACGACTTGACGTTTCGGCCCATTTAATTGATATAATTAACTCGTACCTCACTAATAGATCTTTTTCTGTACGAGTTAATTCTTTCATTTCGGCACCCCGTCCTATACTCAGCGGCGTCCCCCAAGAGTCACTTTTAGGCCCAATTTCGTTCAACATTTTCATAAATGACATACCAAAATCACCTAGTATCACTCTTGCACTTTATGCAGATGATACGGCCATCCTAGCTCAAAACAAACGCCTTGAAAACTTGGTTCACATCATTCAGAGATATCTGTCCAGCCTTGAGCACTGGCTCATCACTTGGAAAATTAAAATTAATGTTGCTAAATGTGCTGCTATGATCTTCAAACGTAGCCCCCTCCCGTACCCTTCCATCAATTTAAAGTTTTTCGACGACTATGTTCCCTGGTCAAACTCGTACAAGTACCTAGGAGTTGTACTTGATTCAAAATTACGCTGGCACCTTCACATTGAAAATGTTCTCAATAAAGCAAAAGGTGCTAGAGCCCAACTTTACCCTCTCTTAGCTCGAAAGAGCCATCTGTCAATTAAAAACGAAATTCTTCTCTATACATCAATTATAAGACCTGTCTTTAATTATGCATGTACAATCTGGGGTACTGCTGCAAAAACTCATGTGAAAAAACTTCAATCTTTTCAAAGTAAGACCTTACGTATGGCCCTTAATGCAGCCTGGTACGTCCGTACAGATGTGATTCATTCGGACCTTAACATTAAACCTGTTGATTACTATATTAAAAAACTTAGTCAAAATTTATTCCTCAAAATTGAACAGATTGATAACCGATCACTTCAGCATATTCCAGCATATGATCCTGCTATTCGCAGCTCACAGAAGAGACCGAGAGCCGTGATTGGCCGAGAGTTCGGCATCTATCCTCCATCTAAAAGGGCAAGACACGCCCTCTCAACTTCTATTCCAGCTCCCGCGCCATGAGGGAAGGACGTCTCTTCAACGAGCTGCCATATAATTGCTTATAACATCATCAGCACCTGCAATCAAGATTTTCAAGCAATGTTATCAATCTGTTCGCTAAGAATCACATCTCCCGCAGATTTTAAATCTGCCTATGAATATTTTCACCGCGTTCTCCTTTTATTATTTGCACTATCCAACACAAGCCACATGCCAATGAGTCTACTATTAATCGTAAACTCTTTCCTATCCGCTTTTTGCTTTAGTGTTTGTATTGTGTATTAAAAATTATAAAAACCAAAAAAAGTATAAAATATAAAAGTACAAAAAAAGTAATTCTGATGTGGAGGTACATGGTTTTGAACCATAGGCACTGCGAAACTTGCAAATCATTGGCATTGCCATACACAGCAGTCTGTGAGACTCGGGAAGCTACCGCACAGTTTACTTTCACGCATCGAAACATGTTTCCATCAGTAATTTGGATCGGAAGCCGCATACACAACAGTCCGTGCGACTCGGGAAGCTACCGGACAGTTTTTCTTTAATCCATCGAAACAATGTTTTAATCAGTATACTGGATCGGAAGCCGCATACACAACAGTCTGTGAGACTCGGGAAGCTACCGGACAATTTTCTTTTTAATATATTGAAACAATGTTTTCATCAGTAATCTGTCTCTTCAGCGCGAGCAATTCGAATTCAATTCTTCCACAAGGACACAACGAAAAAATGTCAGCGATGAATTCTCAATCAAAAGTTGCCGTCAGGGAAAACGCTCGACCTATCCCCAGATCTTCCGTCATACTCGCCGATGTATATCAAGAAGGGAGTCCGCCACGCGTTCGGACGGGTACCCGTAGCCCAAAACATGGAGAGGCATTAACTTTAACCGCAAACGGCGGCTGGCGCTTTCTCCACTCCCTCTCAGAAGAGTTAGACTCGCTCAAAAAATGTCCGGTCCTGCTTCTCGTGTAACGGCTTAAGAAGCCTCGGTGACGCTCAAAAATCAGAACACCTCTACATTCACCATTCATTCAAACATCAATAAAAGTAAAAATTAGCCAATCTTAAACAAAACTAGGATCCTCTGTAGCCAGCTAGAACAAGAGCAATAAACAAGCACTCAAATTCTAGGAAAATCAGTCCTCTCTTTCAAGATGACATACCCTTTTTCCCGCGCAACCACAGGAAAGTTTTCAATCGTAATTCAGTTAAACTTGCGATCCAGTAGGTAATAAATAGGTAACATATCACATTTAATTAAAACTTAACCTAGTTGTCAAAGGCCACACAATTTAATTTAAAACTTAGCTCAGAATTACTCACCGGCGTAACAATTTAAATGACGGCAGTTAAAACACGAAGTCGAATAATTCACAATTTTTTCATTTTTAGCAAAACTAAGTAATGGGGCATCGAGAGGCAGAAACACGCTCTCCATCCCAAACAAAATCTCAGCTTAAAAATTCATTTACATTTGTGGTGAACAAACGAAAATGAGAAGTTATAAGTAAAGGCTGAAATTATAAATAACTGGTTACTTTAAATAATAAATGCTACAAAATTGCAATGTTATTTCTTTTGTTTTTTATGTTCTTGTTAGGCTTTTAAGTCCTTTCAAACATATCCTCTTTATGTTAACAATCAAACTAACTGCTTAACAAACGACGCTTAGCTTGCAATTTATTTCGGAATTCGATAGGTAGTCTTTGGCATTCCTCAGTTCTAGCTTTTTATTTAAAATTTTACAAAAATTATTCTTTCTTTCAATTGAACATTTAGAGGAAACTTTAAGAGTATTAAAACCCCAAACTTCAGTATAATCGTGAAAAATTTAACATTCAGTGAAAAATTTAAAATTTTGCATGAATTAAGAATTATGTAAGTTACTCATGTGAGAACAAGTTTCATTTACAGACAAAGCTTAATATTAGTCTTTTGTACATTTCTATAATAAAGACAGGATCATTCAATGAACCTTTACACACTATTGCATGATTAAGGTTTATAATGTTTAACTTAATTTTAATAAAATAATAATAATAATATTTCAGTTTTTCAAAATTTAACAGATTACGGCAGTGAAAATGACGAAGTTAGATCATGGTTATCATGTTTGATGTGCTGTTGCCTCAAAACTTTAATTAAAAAATAACTTTATTTTACGTACGTAGTAAAATGAAATTCAATTGAGCAATTAACACCCGTAAAATATAAAATTTAATGCTGTCTATTGATAAACTGGTACATAAAAGATAAATTTTAGCGCGTTCTTTACCAGTAAATTTCACGTACAAATCGTCACGTCAATAAATCAAACCACTCCCGTACTCCTCCGATACACTTCCAACTTCTATGATGTGACTTCTAAAGTCATCCAGATGATACCTCCTGGATTGCTTGTTGATGATATCACAAGGTAGTAGCAGTTCGACATAGTTGAAATCATTGAAAAACGTGCAATGGCTTTCACCGAATTGCTGAACGTAGACTGACCATGTGCTTTATACCTCTCTCCCTATGTCATGTGCCATATATGCACATGCTCTATTGAACCAGTCACAAACATATCTACTAATTGGTTTTTCGATTCATTCTGTTGACTTGTTCCACTCTTATGCTAATTTCATCACCTCGTCCTTAATCTTTGCACGCCAAGGATATTATCTGTGATTCGTCAAGGACGAAAGCTTAAATGCAGTATTATGTCACCTCACAGTACGAGGTTTTAGCTGCAACCAAAATCACGCTATGCATTACTTTCATTAAGAAACATGTCATGATATGTAGGACCTCTTTTAGGTCATGGTTCAACATAGTCCTACCTATCTCTTTTTAGGCCTCTTTTAGGTCATGATAGGACCTTTTTTAGTCATGATAGGTATATGTAGGAAAGGACGCTTTGCGTCTATTTTGCTCTTTGGTGTCTTTTCTTGAAAGACGCAATAGAAAAAGCAGTATATAAAAGAGGGTTTTGTAACCGAGCCTACATACAAACTCTTTTTAATGTAATCATAAAAGATTAACGCAGGTTGAGATCGCCTCATGTTTAACTGCTTTCCAAAATTGTGGCGGTTTTGTAGATATTCATTAAGATATGTACGAAAAATAATTTCAACATTTAAATAAAATAGCCTAAGCGAACTAAAAAACTTCTCTATATTGTAATGTCATCAGTAAACAAAATGAGTACAAAGTTTGAACTCGATAGTTTATCAGGAAGTATTTTAAAAATCGATAACAAACTTTTGACCATAGCTACAAATAATGTGAGTGAAATTATGTAGTCATTAGATTTATCGATGCAAGAGACGTGAAAAAAAACGCAGTTCCTTCTCAGTGATTCGGATTCCAGACGTCTCGATTACGCATCCGATTTGCTTCCAGTTACACCATGAAAGCAAGGGGAAAAGGAAGTAGAAAATATCTTATAAACTTGATAAAAGCTAATAAAAAGTCAACATTTACAAAAATTACTTATTTTATCATTTTATTACCTTTTAAAAAATGAGCTTATTCTTCGTCTCATAGCACAAAGAATAAGTTAGGATAATACTCAGAACTCTTTCAACTAAACTCTTTTCTTGCAGTTACTTTTCAACTAAATTCTTTTCTTGCAGTTACTTTTCAACTAAATTCTTTTCTTGCAGTTACTTTTGTTATAATAAAATGCACCTTTAATATATTTAACTGTTGTTAAAGTATAATATTTTAAAACTTAAGTAATTTTTGCCAGTAATACGCACAAATTCCATCATTCATTAAAGTTTTCTTTCATCAAATAGGAATTATTCCTTACAATAGATTGCCTATGTATTCACCTAAAACAGTTTGCTTTTGCGATACGTTCCTCTTTAAATTTAAATTCTAATTTGTGCGAAAGGAAACTTAAAAAAAAACAGAAGCAATAACCCATTATATGAAAACGCCAAACTCTCTCTCTTCAACAATTCCCAAATCAAAAATACAAGTTGAGCAGTCGAGAATAAGATACGTGCTCAAGTGGCATACATAAGCAAACGCATTTGCACTAAAGCACTTCAAATGTTATTATCTCTTGTTAGAGGCCATTCAGCTCAGTTCCAATTCTAGTATTTTTATCGCCAGCAAAAGGATTTTATATTTGACGCATAATTAATCTGGAGAGTTTCGTATGCAATAAAAAATATTATTATTGGAGAATGAGTTATAAAACGAAGTTTATCTAAAGAAATCTGCCCCCCAATCCATTTGGTTTTTGTATTTAATGCAACAGGTAACAAAAACGTTCATCTCAAGACGTTTCTTATCATGCTCTGACGCAAGAAAAAAACATTCTTTTTTTCTTATGTTTTTTAACTTTTTGATTTTCATCAATGAGCTCAGCTCATATTCCAGTTACGCACCGCAGTGGACATAAATGAACACAGCTCGCATTACAAATTTACGACTGACAGATATCGCACGTATTTGGGAAGAAAGAATGGCTTAATCTCGCAACCGCCAAAGGGTTAAATATTCGTTACCTAAAGTTGCAGTAAGATGTAAGATGCGATACCTGCAGCTTCAGTAACAGGTTCCTATAGCCTAAAGAATCTGAAGCTTTAGGTAAAATGCATATTACAGTAAAATACGGTTACAATAATAAGAAGAGTGATAAATTTAGGTCGGTACCAAGTATTTTACTGTTAAAAAAACTTTAGCTAATGTAGGTTTAGGAAAAACGTCAATATGGTGTAACTTTTGTTTACAGTTAATATGACAAAATTCGCGTTTTGGGTTGTAGTGAGATCCTAATGAAGCTGATATCTAAATAAGAATGCGAATATCAATCTAGTTACAATGACATACATATTATAATATAAATATTTAATTACTTAGTTTCGTTTAAAAAATAAGTTTGTAAAATATATGGATTTATCATTCATTCCTTATAGATTTAACGTTTCAGTGACACATATATAATTTGATAGCAATTGATTTTATTCAGTAACATTTATTAGGTTTATATTTGCTAGACATTTAAAGTGATACTCTGTATATAGCTGAGACATCAGTTCTTTTATCAGCAATCTATATCCATCAGGAGAGGAAATTTTTTTTTTTTTTTTCATATTGTTAAAGCAATCCTTATTCTGTTATTTAAGGCAAAACAGTAGCTTAGTAAACGGTAGTAATCTCCTGAAGACTGGTAATTCTGAATTCAATTACATGCAATCTATTTATGAATTTAATTACCTTCAATAGAACCGGATAATATGAAGATTATGCATAAAGCCTTAAATGCTAATTATTAAAAATTTATACAACGGTGGTGCTGCCGCCAACGACGGACGACGATGCATACACGGAGTGCATGTTAATCCGATTATACGTTCTTATTTAACCTGCTATAAACTGTTACGTCTTTCTTAAAAATGGCTCATAAAAATTAACGTACAGCGTTGAATTCCAATGAAAATGATCCAGTTTGCAAAAGTGAACTGAAGTCATATTATTGAATGTAAGTATAGCTCTCTTCTCTGAGCCTCTCTCTTTGAGAAAACCATCCAAGACTGGCGACGGGAACAAGAAGTCTTTCTGAAGTTGCCATGGTAAAAGAAGGCAAATCTGGAAAATAGTTTGCTACGTAGATGAAGTTGCAAAGGTGGACTAAAGAGCAAAGAACACTGAGAATTTCTGCGTCCAACAAAAAAGATTCAACAGTTCTTCCTTTTCTGATTTCTGTTTTATCAGCTGCTTCAAAAGATGATACTCTAGCATGATAGATGTAACGGCAGATGACAGTGTTAAGAAACTTCTTGAATCCAGAACAGTCTCAAAATACTTAATCCCGAATTTATATTTTCTTTACAAGATATAATAAACGAACAACAAGGCGGGTACCTAAAAAAATACCCCCGGGAATGGAGTTTATCAAAACTGCGAATTTCCAACAACGTGATTCCAACAAAAAGATGTTTAAAATGAAAAATATTTTAGAGGAGTTTTTACTTCAGATTTACTGCCTAAAAGAATGAATAAATTCTAAAATGATGTTATCAATTTAGATGTATCTACAAGGCACGGAACCCATTGCTCTTATTATTAAAACAATATCAATTATACTTTTTGTCGAATATTTTGACTCATTTGTTAGCTACATTAAATTAAGTGTCATTACTGAAAGTACAGTAAAATATTTCGAAACATCAGTAGAAAAAAATTAATATAGAATGCGAATTTTTAGCAAGCTTCTTTATCTCTTAACTGCGGTTTTTACAACAGAAAATACGTAACCGAAGGAAACAAAAACAGGTCTCTTACTCCAAGTAATTACATCGACAAATTTTTTCTATATAAAGGAAGTGTTTGGTTTTATATCCAAGAGATAAACCGAAATAATTCAAAGCTGAATTTGCTCATCCGCTTTAAAGGTATTACTCAAGGGTTTGGTTTATTTTATAGTACTCAAGAGTTTGGTTTATTTTAATTATAGCAAAGCAGTCGAGGGATAAGATGAGCGATGACTTTGTAGAGGATATCCTAAAGGAAACTGGCTCGCATCAACGTTACACATGGATGACTGGCTGTATGTACACGTCAATGCAGCCAGCCCGTTCGCCGTGATCGTAACCCTGGACCGAACTACCAGTATTTAGCGCTAATACCATCACTCAGCTACTGGCGTGTCTAGCACTCAAGGGATTCACTAAGTTTGTTTCTTGTTGTGTCTCTTTCTTTGTGAAAATAACAGAAATAATAGCTTTAAACACTGATGGATTTCAGGTGCTCAGTTTCATTATTAAAGATGGAAATTACACATTTGCGGAGCTGATTTGAATACTATTTCTTTAACCCCTAAGAAGAAAAAGTAGAGAAATAAGACTCACAGATTTAGTTTGGTATCCGAACAGCGAGGCAACGATATACTATCAAACTAATAAAAGGACACAGGATAGATTTATCTGTTTTAACTTCTTAAAATGTTAGGATTTCAAGGCATATTTGTGAAGAAGAACGTATCGGCGACATAACGAATGGAAATACAATATCTGTATTCAATGTGATGTTTCGAAAGGAGCTTTGACGAATAATAAAACGTCGGATGTTATTCTTTCGCATACAAATACTTACCACCAGACAATCGAACTATAGAAACGCTTGATAAACTCACGTTTTTTAATGTAAAACATGAGGAAGTTAAGAGCTCATTAAAAAAAACATTACAAATCAAAAGAAAGAGCTATTAAATTTGAACAAACTGGAAGTGGAATACTATTTAATATTTGACTAAGAAAATAAAGAAAATAAATACATAGAAAAAAAGAGAACTTACTGTTAAAGTTTTCTTATGTATAAATGTATCGTCATAGATATTATAAAAAAGAGAAAAAAAATCCAAGTAAGACAGTTTTTTAAAGCTATTTAACCGAAATCGGCAATGAGGCATTAGAAAAACTAAATCTGTTGTTCATGGTAATTTTCAATATAAATTTATTTCTTCTTTTAAAAATCTTTTGCATTATGTAAATAAACAAATTTCTCTGGAGCGATGCTTGAGCGAGAAAGGAATAAAAATTAAATAAGATGAAAAGAAAAACAATCGACTTTCTTTCTTCAAGTGTGTATTATATCTTAAGTGGCTTCTCATCATCATCTCTTCTTCTGCATCAGACCTTGATTGAAAAAAATGCGACCGAAGGTAGAAAAATGTTACACCATTTCTCCAAGTGCGGAGAGAATTATTCCAAATTTATCTAAGTTCCATATCATGCAATCCAAGCCCAAACCTTTAGTCATTTTGTGTGTTTTACTTTGACACAGAACCGACTTTTTTAAAAGAATGCAAACACTCTGATTTTGAATTGGAACGCTGAGACGAAGTATTGGCAGCTCTCAAGGAAAGACCTTCTGTGAAAGAGATAGTTTTTTTTTTTTTTTTTTTTTTTTTTTTTTTTTTTTTTTTTTTATGAATGATATGAGTGCTTCCTTGCAAAGGAAATGATTCACTTGCAAAAAATAGTAACACATTCTTGATGCTTGTAATCGCTTGTTTGATTTTGTTTGTTTGATTTTTTTGTTTGTTGATTTTTGATTTCTAATAAGTTTTGTTATACTTTAAGGCTTTTTTATTATTAGAAAACTTTTACTAGATTTTTTATTCATATTCTTATATATTTTTTTAAATAAAAAATTTGACTTGACCTTGTTCGATACTTATTGTTTTTTAAAATATGGAATTTGATCTCGTCGTTTTTTGTAAAAAAGTTTATATACGATATTTATATTTGCAACTTCATCTATTTAATTTTCTTTTATATTTTGCTTTCTAATTTTTATTATTTAAAATTTCAATTTAAAAATAAAATATTATAAATCATTAATATAATTATAAAAAAATGAGATATACTTGCAAATTCATCTATTTATTTCTTTTGCATTGTGCTTTCTAATTTTTATTATTTAAATTTTTTAATATACAAATAATATGAATTATTAATATAATTGTGAAAAAATTGAGATGTATTTGCAACTTCAAATGCTTATCTTTTTTCATTTTGCACTCTATTTTTTTATTATTTAAGTTTTCTAATATAATTTGCCTCATAACTTTTTTAAATGCTTTTGCCACTGGAATTTTATGATTGGCCTCATTTTTTTATTTTGAAATTTTGGTCTCCCTCAGAGTCCTCGTTCGATTACAAATGTTTTTTTTATATATAAAATTTGTTCTCATCACTTTTTTTAGAAAACATTTAATCTCCAATTTGAAAGTTTTAGTCTGTAAATAAAATGAGATTTGGAAAATTATTAAAATTTATGTATTTCTTTTAAATATATAAAAATAATATATTTTATATTATTACTATATTATTTCTTTTATATTATTTATATTATTTCTTTTAAATATATAAAAATAATATATAATTACCTTTTTGTTATCCTTAAGGTATCCTCGTGTGGGCCTAAGTACTTAAGGTAGGCTTTCGAGTAGAGAAATACTTAAGGTAAGCTTTTGGATGGAGACAACCTTAGAAATGTGGTATTTTTATGTGATTCTTAGCAAAACTGTGCAAAATATTGCATTTTTATATCAGCTCGAAGAGAAAAAATGGCGTCATAATAAAAAAAAAGGATTTTCTACAATTTAATTAGTCATGGTAACAAAAGTTTAAGTTCATGTTTATACAGTATGTATTTCCTTATAAAAATATTGAAAAAAACACCTATGCATGTTGAATTGTCGAATGTAACTTGATAAATGGTATCTTTGATGGCAGAAAAATATTTATAAAACGGTATGTATTTCAAAATCTTAAATTTGCTCAAGTGTTAAATTCGAATGCTTTTATGTCATAAAATTCAGTTTTAATATGAACCCTGAAATCGGTATTCACATGTTAATTTTTGTTAAGCAAACATTATTTAAATAGTAAAATTCTTTTTTTAGGGTCATTTTTGAATATTATGACTTTTGTTTCCCTCAGGGCATTTAGAAAAATAGGAAAAAGCTTACTAATTAGGAAACAGCATACTAATCGGAATATTCTTCGTATAGGATCAGTATAAATGTTTAGCTTCCATGTATTTTACGTACAGGTGCTATGAAACCAAAACAGTCGCAGTCGCTAAATTTACAAACTAGTTATTTCAAACTAAAATTACATGGAGGACAAATGCACGATCTAAAAGCAGTTGACGGGTCGGAAGTTTATTTTCAAATGAGAAAAGTATGTTTTTCACAAAACAAAAACATTTTAAACTAAACTTTAAGTATCATTTACTGAATAATTAACTAAGCATATACAAACATTAAAATTAATTAATAATAACTCTAAAGAAAAAATGTATAATTGAAATATTTGTTTTTATCTAAAAACTAATAGTTGGTACCTACAATAACATTCTATTGGTTCCACATTGTAACTCATATGTATTGACCGCTAAATATTAAGCTTTCTCTTCGTTTATTTCATATCATTTTAATAGGTTAAGTTAACCGCTGAATAAATTGCTTTGAGCTTATATTAAAAACAAACAACTTTCGAAAACTATCCAGGTTTTAATACTCCGAGTAGCATAAAAATTTAAAATAAATAATGACAACCCATTCTGTTTCTTTTTTTATTAAATTTTTGGTACTTTTCTGTTATTCGGACCAGATTCAGAAATGTATGTATGCACTTGTGTATCTATGTATGTGCATATATATGTGTGTGTACATACACATACATACGTATATATAATTATGCATGCATACATGAACAAATACATCAATGCATACATACATTTCCGAATACGGTCCTGATAACAGAAGAGTATCAATTTTTCTTCGAAACATACAGAAAAAATACAGGTGTCTTAATCTGCATAGTTTTAAACTTCTGATTTCCTTAGCATGACTTGACATTTAATCTCGCTTTGATTCTAATGAAGGAAACATTACTTCGAGAAACTGGCTACAAATTATCTTCTTTACGGGGTGTAGATGATTATTGGTCTATCGGATACTTTTTTAGATTTGTTAACATTCAACTGCGAAAACCACTATTCACATAGAAGGGTACTTAACTTTTATAAAGTGCAAATAAATTCTCTATCTTCAAATCCTTAAATAACATATCACACTTGAAATTAATTACTTTTATTTGTGAACTTTCTGGTGCATTATTTATGTTCGTTTCTATGGCAATGAAACGATCGAAAGTAGAACTCTTAAATCATTCAGATCTTTAAATGTTTTTCAAATATCTTTCGTAATTGTCTTATTATCCTTGCTTAATCTGGATTTTGTCTCATTTGAAATAATAAGATTCAATTTAAAATGTAGGGAATGTTAGAAATATTTAATTCGAGCATTGTTTCCCATAATTCCAATTTAACTTTAACAGTTTTAATACAAGCATATATGCCAGTGATAAATTTAGTTTTTCCTTGCGGGTCTTTATCGAGAATATTTTAACGTCTAGTCAACTCAATAAAAACATGTATGTACCCAGTACATTTTAGGGTAAATTTAGCAAATGTTCTGCTAAATCTGCTATCCGCATGTCAGTATTTAGCTCGTCCATGGCTTCATTCATTTATTTATTTATTTTATAATATTAATATTAAATCAAAAGATACTTTTAACATGGATTCTCGAATTACTCACTATACCTCGTTAAAGTAAATAAGTTCCAGCTTCATCTAGGAATGTAATTTATTCTTGATAATTTAGAGTTTGTCCATGCATAAAGTTTACCGCTTTTATTTCCAGAAAATTATGTATCTGCAAATTATTGACGCAAAATACTTCTTAATGAATAATGCATTATACAGTCTTGAACAGACTGCCTGCGTTTTCACTTTTCTAGTTTCTTGAAGACTCATTTAACAGGACTATAAAATCCTCTTTAGCTGCAATACAAATAGAGAAGCTATAAGAAAACAAACTTAGTTCCGTAATCATAAGTTTCCCACTCGTAAAAAAGCAACTCTTCTCTGATGAAAAGATTAGGCCTAATCGAATAATTTGTACTCTTGCTTCAAAAGAAAGTTCAACTTGAACTTTATTTTTTTCGATTAACTGATCTTTCCTAAGGTTACAGTTACCGTTTCGATTGGCTCCAACTGCCGTGTTCTTTTATACCCCCGGATAATGTGGGGTGTTTCTGTCCGATATCTTCGGATTTCTTGGGAACAAAAAAGACCATTCTTTTGATTACATGTATCGTGTTCTTCATCCTCGATTTAAAAAAGAAATAGAGAACAAGCGGATTGCAGTGACAAAGTAATGTACTTGTCTAACATAAGAAAGTAAAACATAATAGTAGTTATGTTGTTGATTGAATTTGCGCCATTGGAGTATATGTATTTATTAAATGTTATTGCTAAGTTATGATCAGTAGTTGTTTAAATACAGGGTAAATCAAATACAATTAAATTTTTTTAAGCCATCACCTAGATGGGACACGTCACTTCGCTTGCTGAGTCAATTTTCTGAAAGTAAATATCTTATTTATTCATCCCTATACAAGAAGTGAATAAAAAGTAGTGGTAACGAATCTATAGTTCTTAGAAAACTTTGATTTCTTAGGTACAAAAACTTAAAAATGTTGTCATGTGTATCACCTTCTGCGAAATTATCGGTAAGCGTCAGAACACCACTTCTGTTGTCTCCACCCCCCCACAGCGACAACTCTAAAGCAGGAGTAATCCTTTTTTTTACTATTATAGTACATTCTTCGCAGTAGTTCGTACATTTGATAGAAGAAATCTTAGTGACATGTACTAGTCTCAGTTGAATATGGTGGATGTTTTAGTCTATCCTAATGTCTTCGTCGCTGGAGATCCGTTACAACGATCGCATTGTAATACTGTATAGGAAGAAAATGAGATTTGTTACCTGAGATATCAGTTTCGTCAAGCCTTCAGGAGAAAGCGGCAATCCTTGTTAATGACAGATAACCTCATCCTCCATGACTCCATTGTGTCATATTACAACTGCTATCAAATATCTGTTGCAAAGGTGGACTGGATGCGAAGCATTTACCATACAAACTCTTTTATATGATGGTGCTGTGTATACGACGCCTACTAATAATTTAGTAGCAGATGATAGAAGTAGCAGGTGATTATATTGAGAGATTGTATTATTTTTACATATGGGTAATCAAGTGTTTTTAGATTAAGCTAAAACGTTTGGTTCAGGTATCTGCTCGGTTGAGCTACGCACTATGTCGACTAAATTTAAATAAAGCTGCAAAATGAATTGTCAGTGATAAAATGCACTTTTTCCAGATTAACTCTAACTCAATTTTCTTAAATCAAAACAAGTACCTGTTGCAAGTATGTAAAAATATCTCCCATTTTCAAAAAACGAAGTACATTTTCGGGCCTATTAAAAGAGGTGTTTTTGTTGGGACACACGACATCTTGGTTAACATCCTGTCCTTTTGATTATTTTGGTGGGGTAGACGAAGTTTAATAACCAGTAATTAAAAATGAACAACTAATTTCTGCGTCTCAAAATCCTCTAACCAGAGTGCATGGTGCTTGTCCTAGTTCCGCTGATATGCCGGAATTATCATGCGAACTTGCATGCCGTAATCCGTCTCTCTGAAGTAGTGTTGTTCGACGCCTGTTTATAGCATTTCTTGACTGACTGCTGCCGTGGTTGATACTTTGATACGAACGTGACTGTGCAGGGTTTCTACTGCGGCAGCAGTACTTCCCTGCAACCTGAGATGTTTCCACGATGGGCATGGTGATGAGGTTTACATGAGTAGATCCCAAGATGGGATATCAGCATTCAAAAGAAAGAAAATGGCTCAGAAACATGGCTTGGGGATGTAAAGAATCTGCTGGAGATCTCGGAGAAGACCAGTATTTCTAAAAGTCGTTACCCACTGAATATCGAACTGACGATCTGCGGATCTGTAGGTCTATGCTCTATCCGTTCGGTACTCTATTAATGATCGATGCTTGTGAAAATATGAAGTTACTAAGAAGCAGATCAGGAACTTGTGTGGAGAAAGCGTCCAAAGTCCGACGTGGGATGTGATAGTTTTAGCTGGTTTGACTTAACATATTAAAGACATGAGCTGTGAAGAATAGAGTTGAAGGAACGCTGAGAGTGAGGTAAGGGGAGTGACCACGTGGGTGTTGAAGGTTCTAGTCATTGGTCTGAAGGAGTCTTGATTTGCTGTCCTGTGTCTCGTGAGTTGATAACGTCGCCTGATTTGTGGTGAGAATATTATACAGCAATTTTTACAAACAGTAATATAATATGAAAATTAAGACGGATAAGACAAATTATAATTATTATTTACACTATATACCAATCCCGATAGCATTTCAATATTCGTAATTTAGGTAGGAAAATTTGTATCAATCATATGAGCTGCAAAGGGTCTTAGCATTCGATCTTCGTATAACAGTTCATAATGGAAGGCACCGAAATAGCTCAGAGTTTCGCACTCAAGAGCTCTCATGAAAAAGCGTTCATTAGCTTGAGATATTTGTCTAGAAAGTCCAACTTGAGGTCTTTATGCAGCTGGTCGTGACGCACGTAATAGTGTGCATTAGTTATCAGACGGAGAAATTTAGATTGTACAGTTTGCAGTTTACCGATGTCCTTTATCCGTAACCGCAGCCCAGGCAGGTGACTATCAGTCCGATGGTGCTTGTCTGCATCAGTGGTTCTATTATAATTGAATCCAAAGATATTGCTTTAGTGATTAGGGACCGGTTAAAAGCAAGAATATAAATTAGCATGGTATATTAATTTCGCTTTTTATTAGTTTTTGGAAGTCCACCGTAATTCTAATTACTTTTAAAATTTCTAGGCGCATTAAGTCAAATGTTTTTCGAAATTTAATGACTAAGTTTATAAATTCGCTAATGATTGAGCCTTCAGTAAGTCATGGCGCTATAATTAATTTACTTATGACAATCTATACTTATCATTAAATTATTATTATTATCGTTAGATAATCTAAAATTATGACTTTAAAATTATATTCAATTTATTAGCTTACCGACATCTGCACTACACTTTAAAATCGGTATTTCAACAAGAGAAAAGTTGTATGCAGTCTATCTAGGCCTAAAGGAGTATACAGATAAAAGTTTTTAAAAATTGCACTTACCGTTTCAATTCTGTGGGTGCTCCATGAGGTGGAACACTGCGCCACCAGAGCTCAGTCGCACTTAAAAGTGCGACTAAGCGAGCATTGCAGTGAAGCACGAAAATAAATAGAAGCTTATGTATAGTAATGAAAAAACACTGTATTATAGCTGTATACATGGTTTCCTAGATATACACAACTTTCTTGAATATATATATAAATAAATGAGATAAATATATGTATATACACAAGTCCTACATACAAAAATATTTAAAAAATTTTCGATTTCATAGTGAAATTTTTAAAGCATGTCACATCTTTTCGATAGAAGCATAAACCAAATTTGCAGGTTTTGAACAAAATACTTGTTTTGTGCGGCTTCTGTTCCGTACAACAATATGTTTAGAATTCGAAGTAAAAAGAAAGAAAAAAGAGAATAAGAAACTCTTTCCTCTTCGGAAAGAGTTTCCTACCATTTATAGAAAATCAATAATAAAAAATTAACTGCAATTAATATTAACAATAAAGGAAAGTAAGCTATAAGATATACATACGCAAAAAATATCTACACAATTATTGTAAATAAACGGAAATGACACTAAAAAGCGATAGTAAAATATTTCACGCAGCTTCCCTAAGTAAAGATGACTCAAGCTAAAATTAAAATTCCCGCCTGAAAACTACTCACAAAAATTTCAAGATGCCCATATTATGACTTTCATAGTACAAACCACACCTCACCCCTCAAAACTGCTTTGTTTGAATTCATTCCCCCAAAACAACGCAAATAATAAACATATACAACAGATGTTTTCTCCTAAGACAGATGTTCTGATGCGTAATAGCATGAGATCATTAAAGGCGCAGTGTTCCCGCTAATGGAACACCCCGTTTTATTCAATGATTCTGCGCATGCTTTTTGTATGAAAAATGTAAAAAATATAAAACAAATAATATAGTACAACTACCAAAATTATACGGATTTTTTTCAAACAAATTTTCTTGCGTCACAGAAAATATAGAAAATTACTAGAAAATAATTGGATTTTAATAACACATCATAAATGAAAATTCTGGGTCTCCTTGTGATATGCTGCCATCGACTATTTAAAAAGAGAAGTTTGAAGTATATTATAAATGTATTTTTATTCATTTACGGTTGAATTTAACGGTTTCAGAAGCGATTCAATTTGGATGTTCCATGTAGCAACACTGAGCAACAAAGAGATAGTTAACACTTAGTTTTACTTATGAGGTTTAGTTTCAAGGAATGAATCTAATATGGTAGACAATGATAACCTGGATTACGTGATAAAATTTTAAAAAATAAGTGAAAACTGCAATTTTTATATATGCATTGCACAAATAACAGCTTCGTAAAATAAGAGGTACCTTGAGGTACTGAATAGCTTTGAGGACACTGCTTATGCTTCTTATGTGCAAAATTAGCTGTGAGGAAACTGCCAGAATTTTATCTGATTTAAACAATTTACCATATCCGTTTGAAAATATCGGCCTTATATTGATCTAAAAACGACAAAAACTGCGAATTTAAGGCCCTCACAAAAAGTAAAATTCGATAACAAAGGAATGTTTTGAATTTTGAAATTTTGTAAAATGCGAATTTAATATGCTGATGATACATTTAAAAAAAGCCTATTTCTGATCTCTGAGTACAAGACATCTTTTAGAAATTTATATCCAAAAACTTTAAATGCTTAGCTATCTTTAGTAACTTTTGTACACGATCCTTGTATTTAAAGATATCTTCTTATAAGAATGTATATTGTTTGATGAGTTTAACTGACATAAAATAAGTCTTGTTTATATTGTTTTTGTGCAAATTATATAAGATTTTAAGTTTTGTAAAATTTTACTCAAATCTTTGAATCTTGTACAGTTATTTATAATTTTTATAGGTGATTTTGATAATTCAAATGGATTATCCAAGAAAGTCAAGCTCGATTCCATATCAAAGATTTAAAGTAGTGAATTACCATTAAAATATTGCTAAAACATTTGCGGGTATTATTTTCCTGGATGCCTCTTATTCACTTTATAGTTATTTCGTTTTATTTTATGAATATAAAACCTAATTGTATTCAAGATTTTGCATTTATTATTACTCTCTGTACTATTTCTTGTTTAATATATAAAAACATTAAAAAATAATATAAAATTAAATAAATGTATATGCATTTTTAGAGTTTTAGAACGGAAGGGGAAATGATCGTCCAGCAAAGGTAAACGAGTACTTGGGGTAAGAACGGCTCAGATACACTGCTCAAATATTGGTAATAAAATCCATTTGTTATGAGTAAGCATAATGTAAAAATTTACTGTATGTAACAAATAGCGTGGTAATTAATGTAACACAAATAACGTGGATTTTAATGAGGTTAATAAGAACTTCATAGTTTTTACTAAACTTGTATAAAATCTTATGTAATTAACCAGTTATTTAGAATTCCAGTCTTTACTATATAACATCTCCTTTCTGTATTTATCACCAAAATGCGAATTATTAGTGGCGAATATTTAATCTGACGTTTTAGCATATGAGACAAGGAGTATTTCTGGCATCGCTTGCGCGCTACATGGCTAGTTTCCTGCCAACTCTGATAGTGGTTATTATTCAGATTTGCGGCTTTTCGCTGCTGTACCTCTAATTCTGACGCTCCGATAGAGGTAGCTTATAGTAGTATTTAATTCTGTATTTCTTGACTACTGTTCAGCGTTTCATTTAAATTGGACCATTTGATTTATTTGCATGACTACGAGTTGTGGTTATATTATAGCACAACAGGGTGCCAATATATTCTAAATTCTGTTTAAATAAAAGCATTTTAACCTGGACTATGTCAATGTTATCACACATATTTATAATTCGTTCCACGTCTGTTAGGATTATTGGATTTAAACATCACTGAAAGATCAAATGTAACCCTATAAGCTTTGAATTGAACAATTTGTGACATGTCCTTACTAGCATTTAATGTAACTGATTGAAATTTTCAATTATAATACAAACTTTGCATTATTTCCTGCATTATGCTTGCTCAGAGAAAGCAGGATTTTATAAAGTTCCAGTCACACTGGAACTAGAGCTGGACGATCCGGTCTGCAACTGATTCATTTTACTAAACGAATTTATTCAGTTTCTAGAAAACAGAGTTATAGCTATATTGTAGTTATTGAGTAACTCCTATTGAGAAGCGTGTCACTAATATACATTTGCTATTTGTTCACGAACTGATTTACTTTACTAAACAAACAAAAGCTTGATTCGCAAAAAAAAAAAAAAAAAAAAAAAAGAGAGAGAGAGGGAGAGCGAAAGGATTGTTTATCCTCTCAGGTTTAAAGGAAGTTTAGTGTTTATCATTTCCCAACTATTTGAAAAATTTTTATTTTAAAATTTTATTGTTAGTTCTATGTAGAAAGGAAGTCTTAGGAAATCTCAAAACTATAGTTGAAGAAATCGGTTGAGTGAGCTGTTAGCGTTTGACTGAGTCGATCTTTCCAGTCGCACGGCTCGGCCGATTTTTCTTGCTTTTTTCTCGAACCTTGCTAATCGGTACCAATCCCACTGTTCGTTGAATTCTTTCGCTCCTCGCTTCATCCTCATTAACCACTCTTGATTCATCCCTCGCTCCAGATCTTTTTTATCCAGGCTTTTTTTAGTAAGCAGAGAGTCATAAAAAGACCTGATTCATTTCAGTGAGCGAACTGTTCTGATCCGATCCCATAGAACAACAATTTTGTGCTTCCCTAACTGGAAGCAGATATCTTTAGAAAGATTTCCATGATTGACTGTCCTTTGAGATAAATTACTATATTTTATATTGTTGAAATAATCAATGATTCTGAAAGACTACGCAATTTTTAATGAAATTATCTTCAAATTAAAGTGATCTGAAAAAGAAATGGCTAAACGTCTTCCTATATTACTAAGCTGTGCCAAAGCAATTTGTTTCTTTGCAGTATCTCTATGGGAAAACATCAAATAATATATAAATATATGTTCTTTTTTTCATCACATGCATTCAATTATGTATGCTTTTTACTATTCATTTAAATTTTTGAGATCATACATACATACCTATAAAAACTTCAAATAGTTGCTGTTTAAAGCAAAACAGAAATAAAGGAACCATTGTCCGATAAACATTATTCTTATTGATATTTAATCAAATCTTGTTCAAAATATTTCAAGCTAAAGAAATAGAAAGGCTAAATTTTTTGCAGTCTCTACATGAAATGTTATCCAATTTAAGTAATAAAATTAATAACAAATACAAATTTTTATGTATAGTGAAATGCTAATAAATAAATAATAAAATTTCAAGGAATAAAGGATTTTAAAACAACACTAAGTTTTCAACTCTGCATCTAGTTGAAGTACGAGTCTAATCGCTTTCAAAAGCACATACTCAATTTAACTCACTTGATTTATTAAATGCATTAAATCCAAGCTCGATGACTACTTTTGAATTACTTTGATTTTACAAATTTAGAATTTCCTAATATGCATTATATTAAAAATTTATAAGTGACATCCGTATATTTTGAAGTCTCTTCCTCACAGCAGTCTTCCGCAAATGTTATGCATAGTATCGACCGCTCTTGCACTCAGCGCAGCTCTGAAATCTGCATACTCCTTTGCACAATTATGAAAAATGTACAGAGAAGAATAGTTAGCAGTTAAATAAATTCATTTCTTTTTTGTGAATATTGAGTGCATCATTCAAATGCAATCCTCTAACTGATGATTTTGTTTTAGCAAATAGTGAATAATTAGTTACAGAGTGAAATCCCGGGAATACATGTCATTTAAAAAGTTGCACAGTTATTTCTTAGCGACACTTTTTGAACGATTAAAATGCTAAAATTAGCATTATAAAGTAGCCATTTCCGCTTTTTTGAAATTTCAGTTCATGCGTTAATACCCGGTAATACACACATTTTAGAATATCCCATAAAACGCAGCTTCACAGATTATACACAAATTTTTTTAATCTGCATTTCTTTTTTCTCGCAGTAGGTAATGAGTAATGATTTTATTTTTACTTTCAAATACAGAAAAAAATAGCGAATATTTTGGCTTTCGGTGAGATTTCTGCACTTATCTAATTCGTTTAAGAGACATCTAAAATATCAGCATCTTGTCGTCGACAGCAATATTATTTATGAAATTTAGTGTTTTATTATGGCAACAGAAATTATCGAAGTAACTTGATCCCATATTGAAACCCACGCTTAGTTTAACTGTTATATTCAATGAAATACCGTAGATATCTTTAAATTGCGCTGAAAGGTTTGAGACAGAGGCCGACAATATGCGCTAAAAAAAGTCTGTTTGTTATACACGTAAATCTGAACACTTTCATAACTGCAGACGATAATTTTTGGCAATTATTGCACTTTATCTATCGTAAAGTTGTAGGCTTTCCCTCAGTTTGAATAACCAATTATTTAAATTCTGGTATCTTTTCTGAACTTATTCCCCTCGCATTTCCTTGCCAGGATGTGAATTAAGTTAGGTGAAAAGAGTATTTAAACAGGCGAAACACGGAGGTTAGACAGAGCATGTTTCGTTAGTTAGCGCACGTTGCTCTTCGGTCCTTCACTGTTAACCTTAGTTGCGGATACGCATTTTGGCCATTTATTAAGTCGGTCACCGGTGTAAGTTTTTGAATCAGCCTGTTAGCTTTAAGTAATTTGTGTAGTTTAGCAGGCTGAAGAGCACATACCTTTTTAAAATTTATTGTTAAATTTACTTTAATTTCTCAATAAAGGCAACTAGTCAGTGTTTTGTGAGGACGAAGTACGTGATTTTTATTAAAGAGTTTGAGAATAAAAGTTTACACCCTCTCTCTGTGCGAGAAGTCACCAAGCTTACTACTAACATAAAGTCACTTGCATGTCAGCGAAGAGAGTGAAATCTTACAGAATAACTTAGACGGTAGCTTATAATGACGTAGAGATAAATGGTTTATGTTTGTTATTAAGATATTTTGATGGTTTATATAGACGATTTTAAGCGTTCCAAACTTAGCTCGCATTAGCGCTCTTCATTTGATTCGACTTCGACAGTCCTTCTGAATGTAAGTTTGTTTCTGGCCACAGCTTGCTGTCATCCGATTTCGTCATTGTTTCTCAATCACTATAGTACAAAACGTAAATCATAACATTTTGGTCTAAAGAGGTTGAGAACTACCAGACTGACCTTTCTTTCATTTCGCTATCGACAGATTAGCTTTAGGTGCTTTTCAGCCTGTTGGATCCCGTCGATGGAATTGAAAAGAAAAAAAAAAAGAGTTTAGTACTGTGTCCTCCGGGAATTGACCAGTCTAACCGAGGAACATGGAAAGAAGGTGCATAGTGAGGACTCTTTGAGACAAAGGGGAACACTTTTCACTATTATGGTACATGTTACACCTACAGATATATTTAGGACATTGTTCAGACTGACTGAACAGATCTCTGATTTCGGACATTCCATTCATTTTTTATTAAGTTTGTAAGATTCCTATGTGTTTTAATGTATAGCTAAAGTTGAGGAATCTTAAAAACTGGTAAGCGAATAATCGCTTGAGTTCGTAAGACAGAGAACAAGACCTAAGATAGGGTGAAATTACCTTTTATTATTTCAATAAAGTTTTAACAGATGACTCCTTTCTTGGAGTTACAATAAAGCCTCCACGAAAGTAACCTTAACTCAAAATTTAACTGTTGAACTCGAGATGTCGCACTCTCAAACCACAGCCCTTACTCTGGTTCTACAAGTTTGATATGGCAAGGAAAATTCTCTTCGTTCAGATTTTATACCACTTAACACTGCCGAGAAGTGTACCATGTAAGAGATTGCTCGAGGATAGAATACAAGATGCTAAAGGAAACGTTAATGAAAGCAGCAAATAATAATAAATGTCCCTTACCCCTTCACGCATGTCGCGATTTAAGCTAAGCACTTAAATTTTGTATACTTACAGTAATACATCGCAACTGTAAAATATAAAATTCTGTACAATATTGTACAATACAGTAGAATCTTGTACAATACAGTAGAAAGGAGACATACTGGAATCTTTTTATGCGCTGTATTCATTTACACTGTTGGCCACAGTAAATGCAAAACCCTAAGGAATCATGCAAATAACATGAAATTTACAACATACATTTGTAAGGATCTTAAGTTTTATTAACGTTTATTTTATTTTAAATCTTTACTATCACTTCTTATTTTCTACTTCCGGCCAGAATTAAAAGCTTTAACTTATTTATGCAAATTTGTCTGGCGAACGCCAAGTACTTAAGTTGTGGCTTTTTGCCAAGCGAGGGAGGAGGAAGGAGTTAGTAGAAGCAGGCCGCTTGCCTTAGCAGTTTTACTCGGTTGCTGGTTGCCTTCCACGCCAGAGGTTTATTCCTCTTAATAATTTCAAACGTATTGTAGTGTTAACAGTTCTCTGTACTACATACGGCTTCCTGTTAATATACGGCCAATCTTCCACGTAGGCCCTTGTTTGTTATTCCAAAGTTAAGTTAAAGTTTAGTTAATATTTTTATATTCTTACGTTCAGACCACAAGTGGTTGGTCTCTGTATTCCGAAGTACGGAAATCATTGTAAAGAGTGAAAAATAAAGGGTTTCGTATACCCTTCCTGTGTATCTTGTCTACTTCCCACATTTATTGAACATAGCTTTAGTAAGCTCCCGTTCCGAGTCAGGTTCTTGAATGTTCTCCAAGCAAGTAAGGCGGAACACTGAACCTGATACATTAGCGGAGGTAACATATGCAAATGATTAGAATTTCAGCGCAGACGCAAAATCACGCGCGCCTGTGACGCCACTTCAAAGCGCTAATTAAGGCGTGGAGTTTTCGACGATTTCATGTTCGGCAATTGTGCTTTTCTTGTTTTTTTTTTTTTTTTTAAACGATCAATTATGCCTCGTAGTAAAACGCGAGCATCGTTTAATCAAGTATGCGAGTTCGAAAGAGGAAGGAGAGTGGCTTACTGAGAGTGTGGATTACCTTTCAAGGAAATCGGTAGTCGTGTTGGACGAAACCAAACAACTGTAATGCGGATATGTGACAGTTGTATGGAGGAGGGTACGACGGACCGACGTGTTCGATCGCATCTACTTCGGTGCACCACTTCGCGTGATGAAAGGAACATTGCGCGCATGAAAGTGACGGATCGCTCAGTCACATCACGAACCATAGCACATCACATTCAGTCTGTAACGCATCATCCAATGTCTGCGCGTGCAATTCGACGCCGTTTACAACAGAGTGGTCTGTGCGCAAGACGTTCATTGCTTCGTCTACACTTGACGTAGAACCACAAACGTCTCCGCCGCCAATGGTGCGATGAAAGCAGGATGTGGATGTCAGAATGGAATGAAATTGTCTTTAGTGACAAGTCACGCTTCTGTTTGCAACACCACGATGGTCGGATTCGAGTCTGGAGACACCAGTCTGGAGAGGATGCTGAACAGCTTCGTTATGCCCGCCATACTGGTCTTGCACCGGGTATTATGGTATGAGGCGGTATTGGATATCACTCTCGCACTCCTGTAGTACGCATTGCCGGTACTTTAAGCAGCCAGCGCTACATCTCCGAGTTGTTGGAGCCAGTTGTCCTTCCTTACCTTCAGGGCTTGCCCACAGCCATATTTCAACAGGATATTACGGGACCACACGTGGCACGCATTGTCCAAGGGTTCTTCCTCAATCGCCAGATTGAACTGCTTCCCTGGCCGGCTCGCTCCCCGGATCTTTCGCCGATAGAAAACATGTGGTCCATGGTTGCTGAATGATTGACCCAGATTACATCTCAAGCTGCTGCCACACCAGATCAACTTTGGCAACGTGTGGAAGCTGCTTGGTCTGCTGTACCCCAAGAACACATCCGAAGTCTCTTTGAATCAATGCCGACGCGTGTGGCAGTGGTGATCTCCAACAATAACGGCTACTCTGGCTACTGATTCTGGAAGGAACCACAATTCACAGAAGTCTATAAATTTAATCATTTGATACTTGGTCAACATGTTATATAATAAGTAAATTTTGTTGTGATATCTCTTGTCTTTCTTGGTGTTGCAATTTGGGTGGCCAGCAGTGTATTTCTGGTCCTAACAACAAAAAATAATTTCATTGGTATATGATGCAACCCATAACTCAGAACATGAAAGCTTATTCTTAGTAGCTTAAGAAATATATTCCACATACGAAGAGTTGTAAAAATATTGCGGAAAAAGGAAACAGTCATCAATTTTTTACAAAAGAAACGCAGTAGCAAGATATTTCAAAAGCTGACGAATCCATAAATGTACCATATTATTTTATCACCTGATTTTTTAAATTTAAATAAAGTCCACAGTTTTCCCTTAAATGTTTATTAAAAGGAATTTTGGGGTATTTAAATGCTGGAAAATTCTTAGATTTCTGTTATTATATCGTACCTTATTATTAGCACGATAATTTGGGAACATTAAATAGTAAATCTTCAGCCTAATCAAATACAAAATATATCATATATTTTTTAAAATGCGTTATTTTTAAAATCTTCACTATTCTAGAGACTCTTGAAATTTTTTTTTACCGTAATTGAGGATGAAAGTTGAAAAAATGAAAAACATTTCTATTTTAACCCTTTCAGTTCCAATGGGTTATATAAGTCCCAGTAGATGTTTAAAGAAGCCTACAGAGAATTACACTCATCGATATACTACCTAGTTGATGTCCCGCTGGTAGTAGGCATGTATTTGTTATATTCTAACACTGTTTGCCAGTCTTATGCTAGGTTTGATGGTATGCACAACGTTTTCTTAAATTTTATTTTTTTTTATCCAATACCCTAATTTATGTTGAATGGATGCTGCAGTAAATCGTGAACTTTTCCTTGAAAAGTTAATGCATTAATTGCGAGTAAACGAGAAAACAGTTGTTTTTATTTTTCAAACACAGCTTTTAAACACATCTCTCCTCAGCGGGACTGATTACTCCTTATGAAGCTATGTTTGGCAATAAACCAAGAAGAGACATAACATCGTCTTTTTTACGTGGCGAACAAATCGCAAAAGTTGAAACAGAAGAACAACGCTTAAGAAATTGCTAATACTTTTGAAACCAAAGAACAGCTTGAAGAAACTGTTAATATTTTTGAAGAAAATCTGACCAGTGGCCATACCGAAAACCATATTTCAAAGAAAAATATTGAGAAGGACCTGAAACCTACCACGTTTTCGTATCAAGCCTGGACTGAACAATACGAGTTAATTTCTATAAAAAGATCACCTGCGAAAGAGAATCTTTTACTGCAAGCAATGAAAATGTTACGAAACTTAAAAAAAATTTTTTGCTCAGATTGGTGATACCGTACGAATACAAGTCCCTTTTGTCGACAGTGGTCGTACAGATAGACGAAACGCGTTGGCAGTTGTTGTTGGAATAAGACTCCGGCTTTTATAAACTAGCAAATAAAAATAACACATTCAAGCAGCTTTATACCTGTAATCAGTTCGTAATTTGTAAAGAAAAGTATTTTTCTGTAGATGAGATTTCTTCTCAAGTAATGTCGCTGATAAAAGCAGCTGCAGCTAATTCGAGAAGTAGAGGTCAAGTCTATACACGATGTCACAGAAAAAGGAAGTGTTCCACAATTAAATGCTGTTGTGAAAGCAAGGGATGTTAGTGCAGTTCAAAATGTCATAAAAGTTTATATTGTTGCAATAAATGAGATTTCAATCACATAATTAAGTAAATTTTTTATGTATTATTTTCTTTTCTCATTTAGAATGTATTGTTTAAGTTCAAAAGTTTATTTACATATGCTGTTACTTAAGCTTTTTCGTATTTTCACATATACGGTATAAATGCAAAAATTAAAAAAAAAAGTTCTTTATTGGCTGAATTTAAAACTAAATGCCTAACATTTATCCAAGCACAACTGCTGTCACTATTAAGAAAGCAAGTAATACCGAGTAGCCCTTCTCAGGTTGGTTACAGCCGAAAACATCGCGGCAAAAACATCGCGGACGGAAACATCGCTTCAAAAACATCGCAATTTAAAAACATCGTGGTAAAAAATAAAGTATCTACAAATCATCGCATGACGATAACATCGCAGACATGCTTTTTCATACATGCTTTTCGCAAACATGCTTTAATAACTGTAAATGGATATTCCCACAATGATTTGTGAGCGCAAGATGGAAAGAAGGATAATTTTTACTTTCACATTTTTTATTAACTATTAATTTTTTTCTGAAAAAGTAAGAAGGAAACTTAAGCATAGCAAATTAATGCAACTTATAGCAATTAATAGAATTTTAAACCGACATAGTTAACTAACAAAGGCCATTAATAAATCATTTTTATATAGTTTTTACTGGTTATTTTTCAGGAAAAGTATAAGCTATAAATTGCATTTAATTTTCTACGCTTAAGTTTCTTCTTACTTTTTCAGCAAAAATTTATTAGTTAATAAAAAATGTGAAAGTAAAAATTATCCTTCTTTACATCTTCTTACAGATCATTATGGGAATATTCCTTTACAGTTATTAAAGCATGTTTGCGAAAAGCATGTATGAAAAAAGCATGTCTGCGAAGTTATCGCCATGCGATGATTTGTAGATACTTTATTTTTTTACCACGATAATTTCGACGACGATGTTTTTAAACTGCGAAGTTTTTGAATCGCTTTATTTTCGATGACGATGTTTTGTACCACGATGTTTTAGGACTGCGATGTTTTCTCTTTGCGATGTTTTCTCCCACGATGTTTTGTAGCACGACGTTTTCGCCTTGCGTTGTTTTCTCCGCGATGTTTTCGTCCGCGATGTTATCGGCGGACACCTCTCAGGTTAGATCCTAAAGCTACATGTCACGCAGTGAAAACGCCTCTACAGAGTTACTAACAACCCTCCTCACCGGGATTGGTTACTTCTCTTAGCAAGACAGGCGAAAACGTTACGTCAACCTTGTGAAGGGTTATCGCGCCTGAAATACAGAGAAAAAAAAATGCAAATGTCCGACATATTCAACATTCACCATTAGTGCATGGTGAATGTCGACATTTACCGGTGTAAGTCAGAAATAAGTATATTTGGCATATATTTTGGACATACACCAAGCGACTATGTGAATGTTGACTTTCACTCGTGAATGCCAAAATTCTCCAAATCTCGGTCTTTCACAGTAACATATACACTAGTGTTTCAACTGGGGTTCATATCTGAAGAATATACTGACTGGAAAGCCGTTATGTAAAATTAATACGAGCCAAGTTTCATTTGAACATCTAACACAATGGCTATTTTCACACTCAACTAAATAGTCCTAGTGCGATTTGTCATAATCTTTTTATTCATGAGAAAAAATTAACACTTTTTTAAATCCTTTGACGTCTGTTTTATTAATGGCGTGGATTAACAACTGCTTTCTTTTAGTACTGCCCTCCGACTGTAAATTTCATTATGTTTCTTCAAAGTACACCATTTCTTCAGCCGCAATGTTTGAATAGATTTGTTATAAAGAATTCGTAGAGTATGTGAGGTGTTTGTACTGATTCAATCCTTGATTGGCTTAGTGCTTGCATAGAGTGTGGTTTATAAGTGATCTTGTAATTGGAAGATAATAAATTAGTGTGCATTTTATGGATGCAAAAGCGAAAAATACTGAAGATGTAATGGAGTTCTTTTTCGAATGGAAAAATTCTTGATCAATGGCTGCGGTTGCTTCTTTTATGTTCTTTCCTTTTCATTGAGGAAGGTTATATATTTTGGATTTATTTTTGTTTAATTTTATTTAAAAGTTTTCATAGGTGCCAGCAAGATATTCTGACTCTAAAGAATCATTTTTTTTTTTAATTTGAATTTTATAAGCGGCGAAGACGAATTTAATGAACAGCGATTTGGCTATTGATTAGCATATGTTTGTTTTTATTTCTTCAAATTTAAACGTAATAAGCTAATATTTTACTAGTGATTTAATAAGCGACTGAGACTATATATGAATGTTAAGGGAAACACTGAATAACATAAAATATCCTCACTAATATATTTTTCCAAATCTTTAAAATGCAAACATATTATTAGCAAAATAAAATTTAAATAATATATTTGGAATTATTTACTTCTTATACATATAATTGCTTGCAGGTATTTTTATATGTATATATACATGGGGGTCTGGAAAGTTAATAATATATAAACGATTCTGGCGACATAAAGAAAAACTGCATATCTAAAAAGATTATTATACTATTACAAAAGAGACGGCATTAAAACCTGAACATTTCATGGGAATTTGCACTTGAATCCTAAATAAACATCTAAAAGTCTTAAATTAAGCAAAATACACCCTGAATCTAATTTAACTACTCTGTTTTCTCATTAACGTCTGAACACTGATGTTGCCAGGGTTTTATTTACGTATTTTTATATTTACGTAATAGAAGTAGCGCGCTTTAATTCGACATAAATTTTCGACAGTTATACATTCATTCGTTTGAAGCCGTTTGCAATTTTTCCAAAGCGCACAAATAAAAATGAACGAGAATTGTAACAACAAACATCAAACAAAATGCAACTTCCTTTGGAATTTTAACCAATTATGTTGCCTCCTACTATCCAATCGTTTGTAAACTAAACAAAGAAAATATCTTTAAACCTAGAGCAGAATATTGACAAAATAAATCAAAAGGCTTCAGAAATCATTGAAGGAAAGAATTTCTGATGGCTTAGAAATTCAATTTTGAACCAGAGCTTTCATAGCTCGTTCGAGGTTTCAATGGCGGGATTTGTTGCTGGGCAACCGAGTTTGCTTAGATAAAT
Source organism: Stegodyphus dumicola (assembly GCF_044657685.1). NCBI lineage: Eukaryota > Metazoa > Arthropoda > Arachnida > Araneae > Eresidae > Stegodyphus > Stegodyphus dumicola. Next base: position 148,555,889 of record NC_140777.1, read on the forward strand.
TTTCTATTACACATAAAACACTTTAACGGAGATTTCATCCGTGTGCAAGAATTATATTAGAATGTACGGAATAAAATATTCAATGAAACCATTTTTAATCAAATACAACTGGCCTGTAAGCAGCGAGCATATTTGCATATGTCATAAAGAAAGAAAAGACATATAAAGTTTATTATTAATAGGAAGTAAAACAATAAATAAAAAAATAAAATCTAAAATATTTCAGATTTTATATTACACCCAAAGGAGCGTTTTGTAGCGTCTTCTGTGTTACCTTTGTTTATTAAATAACATGTTATTCGCACTTAAACTATAAAATTCAATTCAATAGCAATATCACAAAATATTTAAAAAGAGCGTAACTGAAGAATATCCGATACACAGTCTCGCGCGCTGAAGATAAAAATGTTGTTTTTTTTCCGTACAGTGTTCCCACTGCTCATTTTGAAATCGTTAAGTTTGTTAATCAAAAATGTGTTAAAGGTGTACAGAATATAACATAGATAGGAAAAAATTCCGAACTCCAAATTTGGGCTTCCAGTATTTGAGTGGAGTACTAAATTATTAAAAATAGACTCTGGCTGGGTTTGTAGGTCGCAGGTAGCGTTCTTTTTCACAAAGCGAGAAACATATAATAAATTAGATAACATAAATATATAATAAATATGCAAAGAAATTTTCACAAGAATTTCACTATGTATTAATTATTTTTACAAGATTTTGGCAGGCAAAGATCACGTGACATAACAGAAAACTCTAATTTTCAAGCTCATTGGGTCTTTTAAAAGCTTCTTGTTTGTTTGCAATATCGATGGGACCTTAAGAGAATTCAGCTTGTTTGTTCGCCTGCGATCGAAATGAAGTCGAACTCCCAGCTCAGTGGTATTTACCATTCGACCACTAATGGTTCCCTTTCCTTCAACAGACACTCTTCTTGACCTTTACCATATTTAACTAATCTTTATCCATCTATAAACTATCCTTTATTTACCTATAAACTAACCTTTAGTAACCTAACCTTTATCAATCTACAAACCCAGCCAGTACATGATTAAAAAAAAAAAAAAAAAAAAAAAAAAAAAAAACCAACATGGTTAATTTATTTATTCTGTGTTTAATAACGAATTAAATGAATAAATGTCCCCCCAGTATATCCCTATGTATTTAGTTTTATAATCCTTTATTACTTATAAATTTGCGTTTCTAGTGCGTATATAAAATATTTCAAGATTAAACTGCTTGAAAGATAAACTCCATACGAAAAAAGGATAAACTAGAGAAAAATATTCAATCAGGTTAGGGAGGTACTTAATCTCAGAACGTGTAATAACCATTGAACATTATTAATTTTATTGTAATACATTTAGAAACGTTATTGTAACTAGCAGTTAATTAAATTATATGTCTCCTAATTTACATATCAATAAAAATAAATATGTCGTTCGATGGTTGCCTCCAGCAAATTAAAATTCCTCGAGTAAGATAGGAATTTAAAAATAGTATTTGTGAAAATAATTATTCTTCGGCAGGGTATAAGCTATGTTAACAACAAATCTAAAAAAGCAGTCATGAAAAAAGTTACACTTCACAATACTAATTATGTTAGTTATTTCTGAAATAAAAATAAAATGTGCATCATACTGAAAAATATTCGCATCAGTTTTCTCTACTTTAGCTCTCTCGTATTACAAAATGCTTTTATTAACTTTAATTAGTCCATGTACAATAAATTATTAAATTAATATATCAGATGACTCTCATTTACAAGAGCTTTCGATGCCTTAACATCTTCATATTAATGGGAAAAAACTATTTAACTTAATTAATTCGTTATGCTTGTAAAAATATTAGCCTTTTAAATTTCCATTTTATTAGTCATTATATTTTTTTTTATTTACTTGGTTCTTCTTAATCTGAAAAATCGTTTCGATCATTATTTATCAGGTATAGGCATTTTAGTGATTAATGAGTTCGGTGATTTATCGTAAATTTTATTTTCGGAACTTCCTTACTAGTATATAGATTATTTAAAAATGCGTGGCATATGTTTCTACGAAGCACTGCTTTTTATTAATTTATTTTTTGAGTCTGGTGTAAAAGTGTTACATATGTATACTTTCTGTCAGATATGTTTTTTCTTTGTCTCAGTTTTATTTTCCTTAAATTTTAAGGTGATAGTTTATTATCATGCTCGAGATATATATAAAAAAGCACAAAGATAACATGTTCGAGTCTTTTCTCATCATTGTGTTTTTTAAACACATTTATTCAGCCTCAGAATTCTACCAACACTACATAAAAAATACAGTTCATTTCCTTGAACAGAGTTCCATTTGTAAATGGCTAACATATTTGAATAACAAACTTTTGATTAAAATATATGTGCTTTAATATTTAAAACTAGGCAAACAAAATAAGCTTTACTTCTTTACTAAAACATTGCTTCTGAAAAGGAGGTACCCTTGTGTTACACACACATACATAAATTATATATATATATATATATATATATATATATATAAATTGCCCATTTTTTATGTCACCTGCTTCCAAATAACTTAACGTCTCTAAAGTGGTGCCTGAACTAAAAAAGGTGGAGGATGATTCTCCGAAACCAAGATTTGGCGATTGGGTCCCCTAATCCCTAGTCGCCCTATAAAAGGGGAAGTATATAAAGTATTTCTCCCACCTTCTTAGCATGCCTTCGTAGTGTAATGGCCAGCTCACTCGGCGAGTATTCGAGAGGTCCAAGGTTCGAGTCCCGGCGATTGCATTGCTCATTTTTCATCTCTTAAAGGAAGGAATTTATTAGGAAAAAAACACGTCTGACTTATAAAAATATATATTTTGGCAATATATATTTTTAATATATTAAGTTAATACTCCATAATGTTTAGCCGGAAGTAATAACATTGAGAAGAAAAGATAGGAATCGCATAAAATCAGAATCATTGTATGAAAGATAAAAAGGATCTATGTCTGAAGTGATACGAATTCTGTCTTACTTCAATATTATAAATGAACTGAAAAACGAAGAGTCTGATTACTGGCCTCTGACCCACACAGCTTGAAACTTTGTATCCTTTTATTAATGAAGTCTTAGAAGGCCTACGGCTTACGGCTTAGAATAAAAGTTTACGAAGCAATGAAAATCCTGTTGAGTGCGCTTAAGCAACCTACTTATTGGAGTATTATTTGAAATGATCTAGAACTGGTATGTTATATTTGTATTTGAGATACAAAATATATATTTATTAATGCCCATACGGAACACTTGAAATGGTAGAAATCATTATGAAAAAAATAGGGGTCAGAAAAGAAGGGCATTATACATTGGTAGTTATGATTATTAATTAAAAAAACATTTTTGCTAAAATTAAAGAAAAGCTGGTTACCATGGTTAACTCATTAATGAAAAAAATTGTTAGTTATTATGTACACTGCGAAAAAAAAGGGGGCACAGTTCTGTATTTCCCGTTCTACTGGGCCGATTGACGAAATTCAACTTGCGTTTTTCACGTCTCGAAAGAGCGACTTAGGCTGTAAATTAGATTTATATGTAGCATTTTTCTCATACAGGTATTTTGACGCAAAATCAGACTTTTTCTGGAATGGCATGCCAATTCTTTTCCATATTTCGATTCTATGACTCAAATTATGCCAAACTGCCAATTTTAGTAAAACTTGCACAAGTAGTTTAAAAAAAATTAGCTCTCAAACATTTAGCTTCGTAATATTAATTGAATTTGGTATATACTTGTTGTAGCTCTTTTTTATTAAACGTATTTGATTCTTCCTTTCCCATTTCGAAATTTGGGTTCTTTACACACACACACACACAAAAAAAAAAAAAAAAAAAATTCGCCCATTTTTTATAGTTTATTTTTAAAAATTGTATTTTTAAAGAATTTTTATGAACTTTTCGAAAACCATTTTGAATTATAACCTATAACTTTAACATCTTAAAATAGACGTATTTCTAAGCACATCTGCAAAAATTTATGCTTTTTTTATTCAAAACCTCCTAAGATATACATGAATTTACATATTGGCGTGTTTTGAAATTTGGCATATTCGTTCCAAGAGATAATAACGCCCAATATGGTTTGCACACTTTGTTAAAAGTAGTGAACGTTAACATTTTTCCGCTCGTGCACACTGAAAGAAAATTAAAGGAAAATAGGTTTCTGTAAATAAGAAGTTCGCCAAGTGAATTATTCTTCTTGCAAACTGAAAAAAAAAATACGCCAGCGTAAAGTTTTAAATTTATACGTAAATTTCGCATTGAATTTTACAAAATTTAATATAGAGGCATAATTTGAATCGCAGAAGCGAAATATATAAAAGAATTGGCATATCATTTCAGAAAAAGTCCGATTTTTTGTCAAAATACCTATAGTACAATGCTATATATAAATCTATTACATATCCTAAGTCGCGCTTTCGAGACATGAAAAACGCACTTTGAATTTCGTCAATCTGCTCAGTAGAACGGAAGATCACTTTTTTTCCCCACGCAGTGTACTTCACTATAAAGATAAGAATAAAATTTAAGTGATAAGTTAATAGGTAATCAATAACAGGCTGATTTAATTTGAAGTAGGAATTAAATCGTTTATGTTTTGTTAGATGGCAGCATTCCGAGAGAAATCTGCCATGAACTTTTCTATTTTCCTCATGCCCCTGGTTCTGAGGAATGATCGTGTCTACAAATTTAATTTCGTCATTACAGGAGCCATTACAGGAACGTAGTAACTAAGACCCGTATACCTTTTTCGGTTGTAATAGTAATAAATTTAATACCAATTAATGAGGATAGGGTCAAAGGAGCAAATGTTACTTTCCTTAACATGGTCTAATCTATTCCGTCTTTCTAAACCCTCAACATATGGCAATCAACAACCGTTTTCAGTCCAGTTTTAAAAAGTTATTTTATATGGTTCACAAAAAAGGAGGTAGAAAGCATTTTATTTTTTTACATTAAGCGTATTTAAACCACGTTTATAAAAGGTATTATATTTTTTGGCTGCCGTAGGTCGTAGACATGCACTTCCAACCAAAATATGTTTCAAACAACATTTATATTTTGGCATTTTTAAACTTTAAAAATCAGTTTTGTAAAATTTATGAAATCTAAATTTTATACGATTTCCCTGTCTGTACCGTTTTATTTTGTAAATGTTTATACTTATTTTTAACCCAAAACAAAAGGAGTATCATTCTCGTGCGACAAACATCGCCTGTAATATTTAAATTCAAAATTTTGAATTTTTGATTTTTCACTGCCCAAAAGCCATGTTTTGGCTCTCTCTGAAAGATAGCATGAAACGTAATTTTGGAATAATTCGCATGTGCTGTAGTCTTCTTTAATTTATATATTTTATATTTGGTATGATAAAATCATATTCAATTTATAAGTTTTCAAATGGCAAAATCGCTTTAAACTTACTCTCATGCAGTTTTATTTCTTTATAATTACACTCTGTCACAAAAATCTATATATATATATATATATATATATGTATAATTAGATTTAATTCAGAGCATGAGAGCACGAAGTAATATTTAAATGGTTTATTTAATAGAAAGAAATAAAAGTAAATAAAAAAAGTAAATAAAGATAAAGATGAAGTTAACGGTATGCAGGATTAACATAATGATGTAGTTCTTTTACACAAACATTTAAATAGTATGTTCATCTAGGGTCATTACAGCTAAAGGCATAAAATCATGAGATTTCAGCTAGACGTGAGAAGACCGTCAATTCTTCTCAAACTCTGGAAGGCATACGAGCCGTCTGCTCGTATCTACGTCTGGAAGCGATCTCCTGCTCTGGGATGATTCTCGCTGAGCTGGGCTGTATTGATGACGTCATCTTTTATTCTAATTCGGCATTGGATGTTATGATTTCCCACAGCTTCGGCCAGCCTGAAGAGGCATCGTCCTCGATGTCTGTTGAATGGACATCATCATCATGTACCTGCAAAGAGAATGAAAAAAAAAAAAAAAAAAAAAAAAAAAAAAAAAAAAAAAAAAAAGAGTATCAGGTCCTTAGGTTTTGAGCTGATACAAGCATTAAATCAATTTGACCATGGCTTCATATGGTCAGCCGCAGTAGATGTCAAATTCGACCTTCATAGCATCCTATTTTCTCGACTTCATATCTATCATTTGGTCTTACAGCTATGATTTTATACGGTCCATGAAATTTAGGTCGTAGTTTCAAACCAGTCCCATACTGAGTTCTCTGAATGGCTACCAAGTCGCCAATCTTGTATAGTTTCGGTTTCTTACGTTTCTTGTTGAATTGTTTACGGTTCTCTTCTTGTTGAATTGTTTACGGTTCTCTTCTTGTATCTTCAAAATGTTGTTTTTAGCATCTTCTGTCATCTCATCACGTTCTTGCATCAATTGCTTTAAATATTCTTCATTCAATATCTCACTAATTCTCAGATCTTCTTTATTCTTAATTTTCGTGCCTATGAGAAGCTCAAACGGTGAATATTTCGTACTTCTCGCAGTCGTACTGTTGAACATCTGGAACATACTTAAACCATTTCGTTGAATCTTCATGTGATAATTTTGACAAAACAGGAATCAAAATTCTATGAATTCGCTCAATTTGTCCGTTACCTCTTGGAATACCGGTAGTAATTTTGACATGTTCTATACCTTCTTCAGTACAATAAGCTGAAAATTCTTTCGATGTAAAGGCACTACCTCGATCTGAAATGATTCTGGCTGGATTTCCAAATACAGTCTGTTGTTGCTTCAATTTTGAAATAACTTCTTGCGTAGTTGGTGACTTCACTGGATAGAACCAAGTAAATTTCGTAAAAGCGTCGACAACAGTTAGAATGTGTTGGTATCTCTTGTTTGTTGATGGAAGAGGTCCAATAAAGTCGATATGGTACGTACTCAAAGGAACATTTTCTTTCGGTACAGGATGAAGAAATCCTTCTGCTTTTCCTTGCTTCTTGTTGTACAGTATACATTCTATACAGTTAGCAATTACTTTTTCAACTTTGCATTTCAGTCTGGGAATATAGAATTCTTGCTCTACAGCATTCACAGTTTTATCTACAGCAAAGTGACCTTTTTTATGTACCTTCTGTATGATTTCATTCTGTAAGGATTCTGGCACTACTAGAAGATCTTTACCATTTTCAAATTTGTACAAAATATCATTTCTCACGAAGAATCCATTTTCTTCTCCCTTCTCAACTAAATTCTTGATTAATTTCACATGTTCATCTTCATTCTGTTGTTGTGCTAACCGAATCTTCTCAGTTACATCGGATGTGTATGATGTTAAAATTAAAGCATTTCTACCTAAAGCATCAGCATGTTTCATTTGGCTTCCTGAACGATGTACAATTTCGTAATCGAATTCTTCAATAAACATTGCCCATCTTGCAATTTTAGGAGTTAAATCTTTCTTATCTAAAGTTTTCTGAAAGGCACTACAATTAGTTACAATTTTGAATTTAGTCCCTAACAAAAAGTTTCGAAATTTCTTCAGAGCTTCTATTACTGCAAGGGCTTCTAATTCGTAACTACAGAGTTTCTCTTGCTGCGGTGAAGTCTTCTTACTCATAGACTGGATTGGGTGATAATTACCATCATCAGACAATTGGAGTAATACCCCACCAAAGCCTTGTCTACTAGCATCGGTATGAAGTTCTAATGGATATCCTTGCCTAAATATGTGTAGAACAGGTGCTTGAGAGAGAATTTCTTTCAATCTGCAAAAAGCTTCCTGTTGTTCGGAATCGAACTTAAAACCAATACCTTTTCTAAGTAAGTCGCTAAGAGGTTTAGCTATTTTAGCATACTGAGGAATGAATTTACGAAAATATCCCGTTAGTCCTAAAAAGCTTTGAAGTTGTTTACAGTTACGCGGTTGTGGAAAGTTTCGAACAGCAACAGTTTTGGAAGGTGATGGTCGAATAGTTCCGTTTTCAATTACATGTCTCAAAAATTCAATTTTACGTTTTAAGAATTGGCACTTTTTGAAATTTATTTGTAATCCATACTCCGAAGCAGTTTTGAATACTCTTTCTAATTTGTCTAAACATTCAACTTCATCATTAGCCGGTATGACTATATCATCCATATAAATAATTAGTACACCTTCATTTAACAAGTCACGAAATACTGAATAAATATACCTTTGAAAACATTTGGACTAATACATAAACCAAAAGGAGCTTTAAGAAATTCATAGATACCATTATGTGTTAAAAAGCGGTATATTTGGTGCAATTTTCGTCTATGTCTACATGGAAAAAGCCATTTTTCAAATCTAGTGTCGTGAAGACTTTTGATTGTTCTAAACGATTAAGTACTTCCGGAATTAAAGGCAGTGGAAATTTGTCTTTAATAATCTTCTTATTTAATTTCCGATAGTCCATACATAAACGTTTCGAATTATTTACGCTTGTTACACAAAACAATAGGCGCCGAATAATTAGAATTGCTAGGCTTTATTATGCCCTCTTTCAACCATTCCTTAATTTGATCGTCAAAAATTTTTTGTTCCGCGAAAGTCATGTATCTTCTATTTTGACAGACCGGAATATCATCGCATAAATTTATTTGCATCTTGAAGTCAGATTGTTTATTTTTCCGAGGCTGGTACGAATTAATTAAATTACACAGTTTTTTTTTTATGTTCTACATTCGAAATATGCGATAAATCAATCTCGTTGACAGAAGCATTCACCAGATGTGAAAGGTAATTAAACGTCGAGCTACTTCCGCTTTCGGGACTTTTGTTTACATTAACAGAGACGCCAGACGATTGCGAAGGATCATAAACATTCTTCAATGACATAGCAATATTCAAATTTCCCATAACGCAACGAACGTTAGAATTTCAAGATGACGCAGCAGTTATGAAGTTTACATTACTTTTATTCCGATGAGAAATTATTTGAAGGCCATTCTCGGTAAAAGAGAAGTTAAACTGATTTAATACATCCAAACCTAATACAATTTGATTACATAATGACTTAACAACATAAATTTTCGTACGAAGTAAAAAACTATCAATTGAAATATCAGAAATGAAAAAGCCGATGGGTACGTTTGCTTTGATTCAATTCCGTTTAATGTGATATTGCTACAATTTAAATTAGGAGAACCAATCTGCTTGTGTAACCCTACGCTGCATATCGTTACATCTGAACCAGTGTCAACTAAACTAGCAACTAAATGATTATTTATTTCTACAGTCTTCATAATTCTATCTTTGTCGGAAATTCGTTGTAATAAAGCTGCTTGTTGTGTCTCGGGGTTCCGCTCTGGACAGTCCGTTGAATAATGCAAGAACTTCTTACACTTTATACATTTTACACCTTTCGATTTGTTTACAAAATGCTTTGAATAATGCCCAAATTCCTGGCAATTAAAACATTTGACCTTATTAACGTTAGATTGATATTTCGGTTTGATGACGAAAGCTTACTTCTATCTTTAACCTGAGTGTCTACTTTCGGTTTCGGATTTTTAAACTTATCATTGTCCGATCTCATTTTATCATAAATTTTAAGCCTTTGTTTAAATTCAGTTCTTGTTTCGCAACCATATAGTATAGTTTTCCTCACGACAGAATCGGGAATACCATCAATAACATATTTAATTAATGAAGCATCTTCGATGTTACCTCGAGAACACATTTCTTTCATTTTCAAAAAATACTCATCTAAAGATTCATTAGGCATTAATTTACGCTTAAATAACATTTCATGCGATTCAGCAGAATTAAAAGCTTTACCATATTCAGATTTCAAAAGCTTTTTTAACTTACACCAGTCATTAACTTTAGGTTCACTCTGAATAAATAGTTTCGCTTTACCTTTTAATGATCTTTTAGCAAAAACTAATTTATGCAAATCACTTAATTTCAAATAATTTATAACATCTTCAAATTCATCAATCCATTTATCAACATTTTCATATGCATTACCAGAAAGAGGGTTAACAATACTTTCAATATCAGAAAAACTAAGATGAGGTTTAAAATGATCTTGAATTGGAAGCTGCATACTGTTATTTACTTGAGACACGTTAAAACCAGGATTGTCTCTTTGATTATCATCAATCATTACTTCAGAAATTTTATTAATAGTTTCATCTTCAATATCACTATTTTCTTCATGCAAAATATTTTCAAATAGTACAGATAAATCACATAGGAAAGAGACAATTCGGGTTACGACTTCCGTTTTTAAACCTTCTGAATTTATGCACAATACATTGCAAACTTTAATTAACTCATTCAAAGTAAAACTATTCTGCACTGTATCTATTTTCTTATTAAATTCTTCAGAATCTGGTTTAAATGTAAAGCCAGAAAATTCACATAATCTTTTCCGGTTATTTCGATCTCCATCAGTATTAAAAATAAGCTTATGCAAACTTTTGATTTCAGAATTTTTACTATTCTTTAAAGCTGCTTCCAATTCTGGAATTTCGACTAACTTCATATTGGAAAGAAAGTTTTGTACTCACCCGACAGATGATCGTCGTCAATAAGGGTAATCCACACTTTATACGAATAATGCAATAAATCGAATAACTTGTGAGAACAGTTCACTCAGTTCACAGTTCAAAGCACTGTTCTACTACTCGCACATTTTGGAATTCGAGGCCGCACGATTGGTCGCCATTTTTTTTTTTTTTTTTTTTTTTTTTTGTAGAATTAGATTTAATTCAGAGCATGAGAGCACGAAGTAATATTTAATGGTTTATTTAATAGAAAGAAATAAAAGTAAATAAAGATAAAGATGAAGTTAACGGTATGCAGGATTAACATGATGATGTAGTCCTTTTACACAAACATTTAAATAGTATGTTTATGTAGAGTCATTACAGCTAAAGGCATAAAATCAAGAGATTTCAGCCAGACGTGAGAAGACCGTCAATTCTTCTCAAACTCTGAAAGGCATACGAGCCGTCTGCTCGTATCTACGTCTGGAAGCGATCTCCTGCTCTGGGATGATTCTCGCTGAGTTGGGCTGTATTGATGACGTCATCTTTTATTCTAATTCGGCATTGGATGTTATGATTTCCCACATATATATATATACATTTTTGTGACATATATATATATATAGATAGATAGATATATTTGTGACATATATATATATAGAGAGAGATATTTGTGACAAATATTACACACACACATATATATATATCTATATATATATATATATATATGCACCCAGAAGGAAACGAACTGTTATCACAAAACGTAACATGTAAGCAGTATATGAGGAGATAAACAAACCATTACAAATTCAGAACAAAAGATCTTTTTGTTAAGAAGTTATGGCATGAAAAATCTTACAAATCAGTAAGAACGCAACAGAACCACGAAGAAATGAATGAGTAGTGTTGTGTTCGTACGGTCTCGTAATCAATTGAATGCACAAGTACGATGAAAAGTGAATAAAATTTATTCTTATTCCAAGAATAAATACAAAATGCTTAAATTTCCTTAGAGATATCCATACAATATAGCAATATCTCACAGTAGTTATCTTTTAAACTACTGAAACTTTCAACGGAACGTAATTCAAAACAGAGAAAGCTAATCCAATTTCACAGCGAATTCGCTACAATCATTAACAGCAATAAATAAAAACTGAACTGAGACGCTTTCCTTCCGCTTTTAATAAGCTTTTTAATTGCACGAGAATTTTCTCGATTTGTCTGTGTGATAAAAAAAAAAGTACAATTACGAGATATCTATTCATTAAATGCGCGTGCTCCTGTATTTTTAATTTTTCCGGCGCAGCTTTCTTTTCAAATAAGTCTCGTGCTGCATTGCACGGTAATATAGAACAATTTTAATTAATTCTATTTAAACATAGCTAAATCAATACAAAAACCGTAACAATATCCAGAAAAGACAAAAATGTCTAAATCTGGTTGAGGAAAGTGATGAAACACATATAGTTTGTAACAGAAAACGGCCTAAATGAGATTGAAGTATTAAAAATATTACCAATAGTTAACATAAATAAAGGCTTCCCTTGATGACAATAAAAACCAATAAATGTCTATATAAGGATAACACATTAATAGTAGCTTCAATTTGCTTTTAAGCTGCCAGAGGTGCGATGTATATTCTCAAAGGGAAAGAAATAAATATGTTTACATTTTGATTAACGTGTATTACAAACTGATAATAAAAAATATGACATCTACATTTTAGCTGCAGGAATACATTATTAATTTAAAGTGTCTGAAAGGGAAAATGTAGCTATGCCATTTTGTTTAAATTAAATTAGAATTCATGAGAGAAAATAATTTAAATGTTAGCTCATAAAATTAGATTAATTTTCAATAAACTAGCTCTCAGATTTAATTAATCAATTGAAAACTCATTTATCAGTTAAAATTCGTCAAAGGTAACCATGTTTTACGTAACTTCAGACAGCCACTTATCCTCCCCCATTCATTCGACGGCACTTTGAAGAAGCGACTCGTAGACTGAGTTGTAATTTATATTTGGATCGGTTTTGTGTTCATATGTTTTGTATGTAGACGCGTAAAGTTCTTAGTCTCGATTAATGTTTATTTATTCTAGATTGATACTTTTTACAGTAGGCACTTACTATTTACGATTATTTATAGGCTTTTCTATATAAACATAGTATTCCTATGTTCGGGACCATTTCACCATTTTTATGCGTATTACGCAATGGAAATTTTCTGATGCATTGAATTTCATTTTGAATATTATTATTATTACTGTATTTACATTAGCATTGGCAGGGTAGATGTGTACGGATGGCGTCTTTAAATTTTCAGAGGTAAAATAATTATAAAATAATAAATTTTGATATAAGTGATAGTTTGGGATGAGCAGAAACACAAACAAGGAACTATATACGCTTGTTAAATTGTTGATAATTTTACAATTATTGCACGCAGCTTAAGTAAAGATATAAAAACCTTAACCGGGACATATATGAATGATTAACTTGAGCTCACCGAGACGGGTAAAAAAGTGGGTATATTTATCTATATACAATCTTTTACAGAAAACAAAAATCGAAGCACCATGAAGGAAGTTATTGTTTTTGATGAAACTGAATATGTGTATAGCTCATACACAGATAATAAAATTATTAAAAATTCAAGGTCATAGTACCTGTTCACGGCTCACAATCATCTATTGAGTGTTCAAATGAGTAGTTGGTCGAACCGCCCCTGTTGGCAATGCATGCTTGAATTCGTGGAGGCAAGGAGTGGTAGAGGTTCCTAATGTCATCCTGCAACACATTCTGCCAGGCATTCATCACTTGTCGCTCCAGATCTGCGATATTTTGTGGTGCCCGTATCTAGCGGCCTACCATGTTCCAAACATGCTCTATGGGTGAAAGGTCTGGTGAACTTGCTGGCGAAGGAAGAATATCAACCACACGGAGACAGTCCACAGATATGCGAGCGGTATGTGGCCTGGCATTATCTTGTTGGAAAATGGCCTCAGGATGACGTGCCATGAAGTTTAATGCAACTGTCTGCAGGATGTTATCAGCATATCATTGAGTTGTTAAAGATGTACGGAGGATGACTAAAGATGACCTGCTGTCATACGAATTAGCGCCTCGCACCATCCCACCAGGGGTTATGGTTATGGCCTTTGTAAAACAAAGGCTGATTGGAACCGCTCGCCCCGTCCTCTTCAGACACGAACACGATGATCATCGGCTTTAAGAGAAGCGGGATTCTTTGCTGAACACTATGCGATGCCAGTCTGATGACAGCCATGATGATCGCCTGCGACACCGCTCAAGACGAATCCGCCGATGTCAAAGGCCTCTGTGAGAGTAACCCCGCCTCAGACAAGCGCCCTGAGATGCTGAACTACCACGGGAGGTAAAGACGTGGCTGTCGTGCGTTGAATAGTCGACAATAACACCATTGGGGCGGTACGGGCCTGGCGAACAATCATCCTATCTTGCCTCGTATTTGTGCTCTTTGGCCTTCCAGAGACTTCATTCGTCGGCAATTTCCTTGTAACAACCATTGCTGCCAACATCTTTGCAGAACAGTGTCTGTACGCTGCAGGTGGCGGCCTATTGCTCGACATGACACCCAGCTTCACGCAAACCTACAATGCGACCACGTTCGAAGTCGTTTCGTAAGGTCTTTGATATCGTCGTAATGGCATCTTTAGTTGCTTCTTTACGGAATTACAATGGCAGCAACAAAAGAAGATAAATTTTCTGCCTCTGTTACTGGTTTTACTCTGTTACTCTGTTACTTTTCGAATTGCGCACTAGAAATTCGTGCTATGATCGCAATTCCTATTCAATTGCCTCGAAACTTTGAATATTTGCATGTTCGATCAAGATGTTTTTCACACCAAATTTCGTCACGATTGCAAAAGTCTTTCTTGGTGCTTCAATTCGTTTTTGCAAAAGTATGTATTTATGTATGTGTGTATTTATATACATTTGGTACCGCCGATAGCAACCAAAGAGGGAAGTGCACTTCTACAAGTTATAGCAATCCCATATACAAAGTTCCACTTCTTTATTTCATACAAGGAAGAAAAAGCGCAATGATAATCTCAGAAGGTGCATTCTAAGTACTGTACTTTTCTAATAACGCGCTTCTTGTTGTTCCACTTAAACCTTAAATTTTGTAATTTTACAGGAAATGTAATTTTTTGAACATAAATGAATACATTTTAAGTAATAATGTGTAAATAAATAAATTATATTGTAAATAAATAAATAAATATAAATATCTTAAAAATTAGAAACAAAATTAATTAGAAAATTCTGAATTATTGCTTCTTGGAGCTAAGCCTGTTCATCATTTATTTCGTAAAAAATGTCTGGATTATTTTATGTCTCTGAATATAGAAAATGCTACTAAGACGTATTTTTTTATCTGGTTCTGGTCTTTTTCTCGTACTTGCGTTTAAATTAGAAGTCCAGTTTCATGTTAATTTTTATCCGGAGATATAAATTTCTTTCTATGATTAATGTAGACTGTGAATTCTTTTTACTCACCACAGAACTGTTTTTGTGTATTTTTGTCTTCTAAATGAGTTTCTTACGTAACTCAAAGTGATTTCAAAATGAATTTCCCTCATACCTAAAATTAATTTCATACTTCAACTGGTATCAAAACAGTTGATTACTTCTGCAAATGACAGTTCATCTGAGAAATTAAGAAGTTCTGTGAACTTCATCTTAGTCGTCTTATATTCTTCTTTGACACATGATCAGATTGAACCCTTCTGAAAGAAGTGCTTCTGATTATATGAGTAAAGAAAGGAGATAATAGATTAGGAATTTAATTGATTGATTCAATACAAATTTCAAAATATATTGAACAAATATTTGAATAAAATCTTATTTTTTATTTATAGAAATTAATAGTGTTTCCTAAATTAATGATTTGTTCGTGTATTTTAAAAAAATTTACATAATCACATTTTGGTACTTTCGCAAGCATATTTTACATAAAAATATTTAGGAACATAACATGCACTTAAAGTTAGTTCTTTTGAGTTTTTAATTATGTTATCAATACTTTTAAGTTATAAATGTGCGTATTACTTACCCCGGTCCACTTAGAATAACACTGGATCAAGTCCATGACAGCTCATGAGACCTGAAACAATACAGAATAAATTTCTGACTACAGTAAATTTTGCCTCTAAGGTACCCAATGTATAAGAGGATATCCAAAGTTATGAATGTGAAGAGCAGCAGATTAGGCAAAGAAGGTAAATCTTGTAACCAGCAGTATATTTCTCCTGACGTAGATGGCAGTTGCAGTTTAAGGCAGTTAGTTTTCGCGTCTCTGCTTCTCGCTTCAACCTGTGCGCACCAAGCTACTTGCATGCATAAGAATCGAGATTAAGAATATCAGGGATAGTTCTTCTGGACGAATTGATCTCCATTCTGATCGTGGATGCAAATTCCAAAAAAAATTTCGGGTACATCTTTAAGGTTACCTTCCTTACCAACATATCAGCGATTTTATTTCCACAGATATATGCGTGCTACAGAATGAGAAGCAATGAGAAACCCTGTGTTGTTCACTAGTATTTTTCAATTTTAGGACAATGTTCAGAGTCATTAGTTATTCATTTAGAGAAATGTTTATTTAGATAAATGATAAATAGAACCAAAGCTCATGCTCAGCAACACTTTAACAATGCTCAGCAATATCTCAACAACTTAACTTATGAATGATCCCCCAGGACCTTTTCATTTTCACAGATATCTACATGTGATAGAAGCCATGGGAAACCTTATGTTATTCTCTGGTAATTTTCGGTGTTAGGACAATGTTCAGAGGAGTATCACGGTCGCACCATTTAGAGAAATGCTGAATAGAACTAAGGTTGTTGCTTTGTTGCTAAGTAACATCGTAACAATGCTGAGCAATATCTCAACAACTTAACTTATGAATGATCCCCCAGGACCTTTTCATTTTCACAGATATCTACATGTGATAGAAGCCATGGGAAACCTTATGTTATTCTCTGGTAATTTTCGGTGTTAGGACAATGTTCAGAGGAGTATCACGGTCGCACCATTTAGAGAAATGCTGAATAGAACTAAGGTTGTTGCTTTGTTGCTAAGTAACATCGTAACAATGCTGAGCAATATCTCAACAACTTAACTTATGAATGATCCCCCAGGACCTTTTCATTTTCACAGATATCTACATGTGATAGAAGCCATGGGAAACCTTATGTTATTCTCTGGTAATTTTCGGTGTTAGGACAATGTTCAGAGGAGTATCACGGTCGCACCATTTAGAGAAATGCTGAATAGAACTAAGGTTGTTGCTTTGTTGCTAAGTAACATCGTAACAATGCTGAGCAATATCTCAACAACTTAACTTATGAATGATCCCCCAGGACCTTTTCATTTTCACAGATATCTACATGTGATAGAAGCCATGGGAAACCTTATGTTATTCTCTGGTAATTTTCGGTGTTAGGACAATGTTCAGAGGAGTATCACGGTCGCACCATTTAGAGAAATGCTGAATAGAACTAAGGTTGTTGCTTTGTTGCTAAGTAACATCGTAACAATGCTGAGCAATATCTCAACAACTTAACTTATGAATGATCCCCCAGGACCTTTTCATTTTCACAGATATCTACATGTGATAGAAGCCATGGGAAACCTTATGTTATTCTCTGGTAATTTTCGGTGTTAGGACAATGTTCAGAGGAGTATCACGGTCGCACCATTTAGAGAAATGCTGAATAGAACTAAGGTTGTTGCTTTGTTGCTAAGTAACATCGTAACAATGCTGAGCAATATCTCAACAACTTAACTTATGAATGATCCCCCAGGACCTTTTCATTTTCACAGATATCTACATGTGATAGAAGCCATGGGAAACCTTATGTTATTCTCTGGTAATTTTCGGTGTTAGGACAATGTTCAGAGGAGTATCACGGTCGCACCATTTAGAGAAATGCTGAATAGAACTAAGGTTGTTGCTTTGTTGCTAAGTAACATCGTAACAATGCTGAGCAATATCTCAACAACTTAACTTATGAATGATCCCCCAGGACCTTTTCATTTTCACAGATATCTACATGTGATAGAAGCCATGGGAAACCTTATGTTATTCTCTGGTAATTTTCGGTGTTAGGACAATGTTCAGAGGAGTATCACGGTCGCACCATTTAGAGAAATGCTGAATAGAACTAAGGTTGTTGCTTTGTTGCTAAGTAACATCGTAACAATGCTGAGCAATATCTCAACAACTTTAGTCATGAATGACCTCTAGGGCTATTTTATTTCCAAAGATATATATATATATATGTTACAGAAGCCATAGGAAGCCCTTTGTTGTTCCCTGGTAGTTTTCAATTTTAGGACAACATTCAGAATTACATCACATTTGCACCACTTAGAGAAGTGTTGAATAGAACTAAGGCTGTAGCTGAGCATCATCTTGCTGAACAATATCTGACAATGCTGAACAATATCTCACCAAATTAAGTCATGAATGACTTCTAGGACAATTTCATTTCCGGAGATATATGCAAATGTTAAAGCCATGGGAAGCCGTGTGCTGTTTCAATGGTAATTTTCAATTTTTTACAATGTTCAGAGAAATATCAGGTTTCAACCATTTTGGAAAATGCTGAATAGAACTAAGGATGTTGCTCAGCAAGATCTCAGCTACGTAGCTCATGAATGACCTGTAGGGCCAATTGCCCAAGATACTTTGTTTATAAAATCTTTAACGGATGTATAATCTGAGACCAGATTTGACACACACTCAAACACTCCACCACGTACAATCTTTGCAAGATTACTCAAGAGCTAACTACGCCCAAGCCTGAGAGACTGAAAATCAGCCTCTTACAGAATGGTGTACAGGATACAGGATGGTGTCTTTTGAAGAGCGAATGTGGAGGCGTTTGTAGTAGTTCTGACAACGCTGAGCTAAACCAATTAAAATTTATTAATATTACTAACCGAGGTGGCCTGGTAAACATAAATATTATACTCCAGTATTGGATTTATTAATGTTACATGATTAGGCTTGAATAATTACCGATCAATAATTTAGATGTTTTATTTTTATAGAACATAGTGATAATTGTTTTTTTCCAATGGCAGATTGCGAAGAGTTACAGTTTTATACAGTCCATTAATTTATACAAGGCCAGATGTGATGGTCTCTTTATTATGGAGGCACATTATAGGTGGGCCACCATCGCCTCCCATGAAAAGACGAACAGTTACAACCATGCCTTCTCCGGTATTCGAACCCAGACTCTTCGCTATCGCAGTCAGGCTTCCCTAACCACTATACCGTCAGGGCGGCAAACATGGTGATAAATAACTCACTGAATTATTTATGAAGATTTGACATTGATTTTAGCTTTATTCATTAAAATCAAATAATGCTTTAAGCATAAAATGAAATACTGACAAATTTAATTTTGGAATGCGTAAATTTTTTGAAGTTCTTCAATACTCTAAAATGTTACCACAATTTATGGACCACGAATAATTTTGAAAGAACTTATTAATTATTAAACATCTTTCGCAAAATTTTAAGCTTAAAACAGGAAAGAAAATCATATTTCTTTGCGACACAAATTAAGTAAAGTTATTACTCAGAAGCTTATGCTAATGACTTTAAATGCAATGCAGTCTTACTCAGAGAGTTTATGTTAATGAGTTTACTAAGCATCTAGTAAAAAGTCAGGCTTCTATTTTTTGAAGTCAGCTTGAGGTTGGTTACGCAAGGTAATGAAGCAATTATTTTTAATACGCTTCTTAAAATACTTAAATTAACTAATTTTTTCCACTTACTGTAATGTAAAAAAAAGTAAGTTTGGATTAATTAAGATATTCATTTTACGTGCTCGTTAATTTAAATGTTTATATTTTATTAAGTATAAAGGGAGCTATTAATCTAGTACATTTAAACCATCCTCGCTATAGCTACTAAAATGTCGGGGTTTTTTAAAAGCTGGTAGGGAAACCTGTTGTCCTAAACTTGATAAACAGATTCGAGTCTAGGATTAAATAAGAATGTTTGCGCGAGCCCTTCCATCCTTCTCGCGGATGAGTGTTCGTGCAAAGCTCTTCCTCGCAAATAATTGGAGAGAAGCCTTTGGTCATTTCGAGGAAACAAATATGCTTTATAAACTATAATTAATAAAGCTGAGATCGCTTAACTATCAAACTGCACCCATGCAAACATTCGTATGCAAGTTTTATTAAAATGTACAGCCCCTTTGTGCATTTTAAGTAAAGAAATTGATACAACACTTTTTAAACATTTTGTAGTGCTCCTTCCTTTTATCTAATAACTAAGTGTTGAGGAACCTAATGAACAGCTAAGCGAAAATTCACTTAAGTTCAGAAATAGAAACATAAACTCACGAAGGATTAATTACCCTTTATTGCTTTAAAAAAAAAAAAAAAAAAAAAAAAAAAAAAAAAACCCTATAAATTTGGCCCTTTCTCAGGGCGTATAGCAAAATCTCCACTCGGGCATAAATTCAAAAGTGTAAGAAATAAGAACTTAAAAAATGACTAACTAAAGAGATTAAGCCGAAGCTACCACAATTTTAACTAGTCGCCCCCCCCAAACTATCGAATTATCTAGCGATACTAACAAGGGCACGTAGTACGGCCGAGCATAGTAATAACTTAGAGAGACGTGGTCAAAAGGCAAACGCGCGCTATTCAGAAACTCTGATTCTCTCGCTCAAAGTGAGTGGAACACCGATTTAAATACTACTCCTTCTCATTTGCATTAAACACGATTCTACAAACTCATTCTGGTAAGGAATTGTAAGCTGAAATTAGGAGAGATAGGAAAAGAGCTTTAACTTAAAAATAACTATTATAAACTTAGGATAAAAATTGCAACTTGACAAAGTTAGAAAATTATATTACTTGAGCAACAGTAACATGTTTGAGGGTTAATTAGCACATTAAACTCCTGCTTCAACACAACATAAATATTAAATTAAAACTTGGATTTAATATATTAAAATAAACATTTAAAATTTATTAAATCAAAAGTTAGACTTTGGAGGCTAAAGTAATACCAACTCACAACTTTATTCCCGAGGATTGTTAATCTGAAATAACTGCAGAATCATTGATAAGAATTTGGCGACTTTCATGTTTAAAACCAATACCATTAAATAAAAGAGAAATAGTTATTTATTTTTAAAAATAATCCACTAGCATCTAGAAATAAACCAACCTTTGAAGTTTGGAATTTTGGCAAATTTTATATACATTTTCTCTTAGCTTTCTAGCTAGTTAACAAAAAATTAACTTCTTAGCTAGTTAACAAAAAATTTGATGCTATAGTAAAAAAAAATATTATTCAAACTTAATGTTTTAAAAAAATGGAAAACTGCTTCTATTAACATAACAAAATTTAATATTTTTTAATTAATTTGTAAGAATTCAAATTCAGGTCCTGTTAGTGGTTCAGGTGCTGCAAATTTAGTTTCAATTACATATTGTCTTCGTGTTTCATTGCTTGGTTTAAGCAACGACTACCAATTCAGAAATCTCTCTCATTATTGTAAGGTCTTTTATAGTTTTTTCTCTTTTCTTTAATTATATATATATATATATATATATATATATATATATATATAAGGTAAAAAGAATATCCTTAGTGCTTCCGCTAATATATATATATATATATATATATATGTATATATATATATATAAATCAATGCTTATTTGTACGTCTTTTACACAAATGTACAGTTTATTTCCAATCTTTATTCTTTATGAAACTTGCGACACTTGACATTCGAAACAAGAGGGACGTCACTGTCTACATAAGATTTATCTTATGTAGATTGGCTTTATGTAGATTTACATGTCTCCATAAAACCAGCCCTTGCACGTTTTATATACATATAGTTTATGCTAATTTAACGAACTGTTGACTGATAACTCAGCAATTTAAAAGCTTGCCAGTCTGCAAAGCTTAAGATATATATGTTATAAATTTAATCAGAAACTCGCCTATTTAAGAGAAATGTGTTGCCACTGCCCAAATTATCGTTCAACAAAGATATACAAAAACATATATGCAAAATATTTGATTTTCACGCATTAACGTGCGGGTTATTATATTCTTTGCTTTTGTAAAGTGAATTTCTTATTGTCATCACAAAGCGTTACTTGAGCTGTGAAATTAATTTCGCTACCAAAATGAAAATCGATTGCTCGATCTACATCTCAAGCACGAACGAAAAGGCATCGCGAACTCCCTAAACAAACGAGCAACGAGAAGAAAGACTGGAAAATGTTGTAGTAGGACTGGAAACGTTCGACACTGCTTTGATCCAGACGAACGATGCACGCTGATTTAAATCTTAGTACATTCCTTTACGATACTAATTATGATTACAGTCTTCATTCAAGTATAGTCTTTGGGAAGATAGATAAATTATGCATGTATTGCAAAGTCCTCAAATTTAAGAATAAAGCCCAAGGAAGTTGCTGCACATGTGGAAAAGTGAAATTGCCAGAATTAAATTCACTTTCCAAACCATCTATTTGGTATCCAGCTGACGCAAACCAATCGAAACATGCAAGATACGCGTAAAGAAAAAAAAAATCATAACAGAATTAAAATAAAAACGCATCCTTTTCTTGAAGATGCATTGCAAATCATGCCGGGTAACAGCAAGTGCATAATAATTTTGCTCGAATTCTAAAAACAAATTAAAAAATATTACTTATGAAACGTTTAATATCAAAAACTTATATTGATAACTAAATAATCAAATGTTAGACACTGTATTAAAGTCATTCGTAAGTGGGCGCAAACGATAATTCTGAAACTAAAATCGTAATATACGTAACCTTACATGCACCTTTTGTCAACAGGGAGTACAAAATGCTTCTAAACAAATGAACAAATGACGTATTTTATCACTACCTTATAATTATAACGTGTTAATATCAGTATGTAATTTTGTAGGATCATAATATATAATGTTATGAATAATAAGTATTACTCCTTATTAATGTCCTATTTCTAGGCTTAAATTTATGTCTGAACTAGTTTGTCATTTTATTAAAGATAGAAATCATTGAAACGGACGTGTATTTTATTTACATTACTCAATTTGTTAAACTCATATGCGACTGTTAACATTATTTCCCATTACGTACTGTTATATAAAGGCAAAAATAAAGATCTTTACCTGAAAAGTAGAAGAAACTATTGTAACTTGCTAGGCTATATGATTGTTGAAAACTACGGTTTTGTAACATGATACGATAAACGAAGAGACAAAAAACAGACGTTCTTGACGTCAAGATATTTAATACTAAGAATTAGTATTAAAATATTATGCTTAAAACTTCATACAGTACTTTTTATAAAAGCATTAAAAACAGTAACTAGTTAGATATTCATTTGGCTAAAGAACGAAAGCAGGATTTTAAACCTTCATAATGAGCTGTGGTTGCTCAAGAACTAAGATGTGCTACCAAACACGGCTTTTAAATTTAAGCCTAGAAATAGCGCTTAAATAATATGTAACGTTAAAACCGCCAATGGAATTAATTAAGTAATACCAAGCTCAGATTAAACGCATACTAACTCCTTGAAAAGTGAAACCACAATGAATGATTTCGTTCCATTTGCGGAATGATCTCTTCCATACAATTAATCCTTATACAACGTTATGTTTATCTGCTTCTGGCACAATCCTTTATTTGCATTCAAACTGCACATTTTACGGGTTAATTCCATTTTAGCGATAACTGTTACTTACAAATGGTTACATACTCAAGTACAGGATGCTTCAAGCAGATTCTACGACTAATTAGATCTCAAGCACTGCTGGTTATATTCACATATTTTCGGTTTAAGGAATGATTTAAATAAAACATGCTTCCAGAATACAAACATTTGGTAATGAGCTATATTTTAGTAAAGAAATACAAAATTTATTAAAGTTCTATTCAAGTTCTTATAAGTAAGTTGCTTCTCATCTTCCTGAAAATCACTTTGAAAGAAAGGCTTCATTATATACGAAATGATCTTGAAAAAAGTACTTTTAAACTTTAAATTGCTGTTTTAAATTTGATTTACTATCCTGAAAAAGCCAAAATCGCTGATTTTTAAATATCATATGAAACCTGATTTACTACGGATAATGTTACAAAATATAACATATCTCCGAACTTTAAATTGTAAACATATATACTTAAAATTACCTCTGTATTTACTTATTATTCAGTCGACCGTGAAAGTTTGCTTCTGTTGAACCAACAACGTTGCCGGAGATGAAGCTAAGGTTGTGTCAATCTATCTTGCGGAATTCAGAAGCAATTGAATTTTATAATGAACAATCAGTACTCGACCCGTTATAAGTGCAAACTTACCGCAGATAATTGTTCGAGTCTGCTGAAAAGTAGTAACAATAACAAAAATCAAAACGTCGATTCTCGAGAAGTGATCGAGGTTACATCAGCGAAAGAGCAGATGATATAAGTAGGTTGTTACGTCGTATTTATACATTATTAACACTAAACCGCTGTGCTTGGTAACAGTTTCATGGTGGACGGGATAAAATACGTAAGAACCGTTATCTCCTTCTGATGTTGGTATTATTCCTTTTTCGTCCATGTATTTCACGGAAGAATGGCTGGAGCCTTAAGGAAGTTAGACTTCTACATTTCACTTTTCACTTTGTTGGAGAACGCCCCTGGGGTGGGCTGAAGGTCTCCCACTCCTCTTCCCTACCCACATACCACACGAAAAAACTTTCGACTCACCATATATTTAGAGTTCTCCCATGCCGAAAAGACACTATTATACATTTATAAACATCTACGTCTTCTTTGGGATTCGAAACCAGGTTCTTCAGTACGGCAGTAAGCTCTCCTAAATCCTATACCGTCTCGGCGTCTTTATTGATGCAAAATATGTCTTTCACTACTTCAAGTCGAAAAATTAGCGCCATTTGCATATTTGTATATGTTGTTAAAAATGATGCAGGTAATTTTCATCGTAAGAGGAATAACAGTTTGCTTCTTTGTTTGACACAATAATATAGTTTTCACTGATATCTCTTTCCCTACAAAACTGTACCCAGTCTTAAGAGGAGTAGCTGTGATCCATCCAAAGCTAAAATACAATGGACGATGTGGAAATTCATTACTACATGTCTGTTTTCCAAACATAAGCGACACATTGTGGAGTATGTGATATCAAGAGTTCGAGTGTGAAGTTTTAGATGATTCCAAAAATAAATAATGAAAGATTACGACAGATTAGCATTTTTAAGCAAGTGGCTGCGGTTTCCTTAACACTGTACCCAGTCTTTTACTATGTAGTTTTGAAGCAAAATTCTCGGAAGACGGGTCCAAATTGTTTCTCATCTCTCTTTCCTACCAAGAGAAGACTTTTCGTTAATACAAGTATCCCCATACCGTAAAAATAGCATTTACGTCAAAAAATCGTAATTATTAAAAAAAATTATAAAACATCGTAATAGTTACGTAAATCCTCCAGGAGGATTCGGAAACGGTTCCAAAGATTACGTCACAAGGATAAGCTAATAAATGTACCGTTCAAGGAGGCAAATTTTGAAATAACATGCAAACTGCAAAGTCCTCTTTTATTTATTTATTTTTTTTTCAGTTTTATTCAAAGGATGGAACATTTAAAAATCATTCGATATTTCTTTTACTTAAACACTTCACAATTAAAACAGAAACCCGAAAGAAGTGTTTTCTTCCTCTTTTCCAGCATACTGTCGTGGAGTAACGGTAGTGCATTCGGCTCGTATTCGAAAGGTCCAGGTTCGAGTCCTGGCGAGGATATTACGCATTTTTCATTTTCCGCTCTAAAAAAGAAAAAAAATAATAATAAATATTATTATTTAAACATTAATTTTATTCCACTATGAAGATCACTTTTATGAGCTGTCATCACTGAATACTTCTCTTAAGAAATGGAGATATTTCCTGGATTTTTAATATTTTTAATAAGCTTAAATTTTAAAATATTTGAGTAATATAATGTTTCTTTGAGGCATTAGACTGTCTTCTTTTGCTTTTCTATTGCAAATTAGTTTCTTAACTACGCACATAATATAATTTGACTTGTTTTGGCCTCCTCGGTGATTGCGGTGATTTGTGCCCAGAGGGCGCACCGCACAAAAAGTTAGTTGCGTTACAGAACGTAAGGGAAGCGGACACGCCAAAATGTCGGGCGTATTACCGCTAGTTGAGGTAATTGCATCGTATCTGTCAGGTGGCAGAAAACTAATATGATGTATCAATTCACATGCCAGGTGGCAGAATATGTCTATCATGTACATTCCAGGAGGCATAACGCTTGTAAACATGCCAGGTGGCATACGACTTGTAAATAAATTGTAAATAAATGTACAGTAAAATATCTTGGTGCAATAGATCAAGGAACAAGCATCAACAACCTTTTGATTTGGATACGTACAGACTGGTATCAGAAAACTGAATTAAAAAGATCATTCAAGTGTAGAAACAATGAGAAAACAAATACTGAAGTAACATAAAAAATAACATTTTAAAATTATTCTTGCATTATTATTAAATAAATTTCAAAAATAATAGCGTTATGGTGTGTAACTGGTATAAAACGAGATACACTCTAGATGCAGAGAAAAAGTCGCTTGTGCCCAATGTCTGTTGGCCCTACACTAAAATGAGTACATTGCGTTATGACTACTTTAGAAAAAGAAATAAATAAAATACTTCACTTACTTCATTGTGGCACAGTGCCCTTAAAATAAATACACATACTTCATCCAACCAAATTAGCTTGTTAAATACTCAGAAGTAGAATTTGCAGTACCCTTGATTAATATAGATGTGTAAGAACATCATATGTCCGTTCAAATCTTGCTATAATGACTCCATTAATTAGTTGCGCAGCCATTTGCTCAAAAATGCTAATCTGTCGTAATCTTTCATTATTTATTTTTGAAATCATCTAAAACTTCACACTCGAACTCTTGATATCACATACTCCACAATGTGTCGCTTATGTTTGGAAAACAGACATGTAGTAATGAATTTCCACATCGTCCATTGTATTTTAGCTTTGGATGGATCACAGCTACTCCTCTTCTTGTTGCTTACGCTCACTTGTCTAACGTAATCCGCCCAAGCCCACGAAATTCCTTGTGGCAAGGAGTGCTAGATTACGCATGACGTTGGCAACAGCCGATTTGGCTCAGTCCCCCCCCCAATTTTGATGGACAGCACCTCGGGAGGACGGGTCCGCTCCTCTCCCCTTAAACCAAACCACACGAGAGGACTTTCGGCTAATCGCATATTTAGAGTGCCGCCATGCCGCACCGACACACATTTGCAAATATCCGTGCCTTCTCCGGGATTTAAACTCGGGCCCTTCGGCATGGCAGTGTACGACGCTAAACACTATACCGGTTGAACGGCACTCGAACTCGTCTTAGATACGCGCAACGTGCTTCAGTTTACTAAGCTGGAATTAACAAGGCTTGCAGAAGAAGAATCTCACCAAAATCCATGAATATACAAAATTAAACTTTTATTCTTCCAGTGCGTTTCGTTATTTTTTCAAGCATCAGCTACATAGGACACCTCTGATAGTAACTCCATCTTCGGAAGGGAGGGGCCGAAACCCTGCTCTCTCGTTTGCCGTCGTCGTCGAACAGAGGAAGAAAAACCAGTTCTCCGAGAATTTATTTCCACGTCGACTATTCGATACCGATTAAACTTACGATTAAATGAATGATAATTAAATCCATCAATGAGAAATTTGTGTTATCACTGATAGCTAGAAATAGATATTACTATCTCGATATCAGAAAGCCTAATATCAAAAATAATATTAAACTATGCACTGGCGTGCATACTGATAAATTTTGTTTTTAATATATATGTTACCGTGAAAGACCTAAATTGGAGAATGTCGACTTTCACTAGAGAATATCAACATTCACCAAATACGTCGGAGAAAGACCGAATATTTCACTACATTCTTGTATATTCGGACCCTCACCGGTGTATGTCGACAATCACATATATGCTCTGGTGAAAGTCGAAAAGAGAGGTCATAAAGTGCCATAATACTTTAAGTTGTTGCAATAAATAAGATTTGAGTTACATAATTTAGAACGATTTTTATTACTATTATTTTATTTTCTCATTTAGAACGTACTGTATAATTAAGCAAGTTTTTAACTTCTATTATTTTCCTTTCTCATTTTGAATGTATTGTGTGTTTTAGGTTCTGATGTTCTTAAGTTCTTATTCCTAGTCTCAAGTGCGTTTATTCGCGACTGAATTACGGAGAAGAAAATATAATATTGTTATATGTTCAACATTCACCATTAGTACATGGTGAATGTCGACATTGACCGGTGTAAGTCAGAAATAAGAGTATTTGGAAAATATTTCGGACATACACCAAGAGACTATGTGAATGTTGACATTCTCCGGTGAAAGTCGACACTCTACAGATTTCGGTGTTTCACCGTAACATATATATATATACCAATCGGCTAACTTAGAATACAATAATTTAAGGTAACAGCCCATTTTTTTCCTACATTATTTATTACTTTGATGCAAATAATGTAAAAATTTTTAAATCGATCATAAAGAAATCTAGTATTTTTGCGCCAAAGAACATATACCGTATTTACGCGAATGTAATGCGCATCGTTTTTGGCCAAATGTAATATTCAAAACTGGGGTGCGCATTAGATTCGAGTGCAAAGTTCGCCGATGACGTCCACCAAATTTAAATCGTAACAATGGATTACTGTATTTGTCGACTAGATTTACCGTTACATTTATCGTTGACACATTATTGCATAGAGGATACAAACTGCAGAGTACGTAGTCACGAAAGGGAGGGCAAACAGAGGAGAATGTCATATGACACTACTTTCAAACGTAAAGTAATTCTTTATGCTGAAAAAAATGGCAATAGAAAGGCAGGGGAGAGTTCAACGTAGCTGAGAGCAGTGTTCGCTTGTGGCGGCAAGAGAAATTGGCACTGTTTGCAACTAAAGCTAGTAGAAAGAAATTCACTGGCTCTCGCAAAGGAAGACACCCTAAAACTGAAGAAAAAGTTTTGGAATTTGTACGTGAATGGGAGAAAAATGAACAACCTGTGACTAGTGACACCATAATAAATAAAGCAAAAGAGGAGGCTGAAGCTCTTGGAATACCGAAACAAGAGTTTAAGGCTAGCCGTGGATGGGTGGATCGGTTTATGAAGCGGATGAGCTTATCTCTAAGACACCGTACAACAATATGCCAAAAACTTCCTGCAGATTTTGAGGGAAAACTACTAACATTTCAGCGGTATGTCATCACACTTCGGAAGGAAAAGAATTTTTCAATGGAGCAAATTGGCAACGCTGACGAGACGCCAATTTGGTTTGATATGCCTCATAACTACACCATTACGGAGAAGGGGACTAAGGAAGTTATCATTAAAACTTGAGGATGTGTAAAACAACGCGTAACAGTGATGCTGGCAATAACAGTAGACGGGTGAAAACTTCCCCCTTTCTTAATCTTCAAACGGAAAACAAGCCTGAAAACCCCTAAGAATGAAAAGCTGTTCCCAGATGATGCCCTGATTCGAAACCAAGAGAAGGGGTGGATGACGAAATCATTAATGCTTGATTGGCTCCGAAATGTATGGGAACGCCGTCCCGGTAGGCTCTTCTATCCACCATCAATGCTTTGTCTGGACGCATTTCGTGGTTATCTCACCGACGACGTAAAAAAGAACACGCGCAGCCTAGGCAGTGATCTTGTAATCATTCCTGGAGGGATGACGTCTGTGTTATACAACCACTGGACGTTAGTATAAATAAACCTTTTAAGAGGTACGTTCAGACGGAGTACGAAAAATGGTTTTGTGATCCAAACCGTGAATTGACCCCGATAGGAAAAATTAAGCGTACTGCACCGCACATTGTTGCACACCGGGTTTCTGCTGCCTGGAAAAGCATCGAAGATCCAACGATTGCGAAATCTTTCAAGAAATGCTGCATTTCAAATTCATTGAATGGCAGTGAAGATGACGTGCTCTGGAACGCCGAGGATGACGATGATGACGATGAGGAAAGAAGAAATGAATCTGCTTCTGACGAAGAGAAGTGCGAGGATTCCAGTGATGAAAACATTAGTGAATAAAGACGATTACTATTAATCACGGTTTGTAGAAGCTGTTAGCTATAGAAATGTTACGATTTATTTCATGTTCATATTTTACGATAGATACCGTATATACGGTAGTGGTAATGAACAATGATTGTTTCAGATAACAATAGCCCACTAATAGGTTAATTCTATGTTGTGCTACTTTATGTATAAATCCATTGTTGTATAAAATATGGTATCTAAATTTAAATAAAATTATCATACCATTGATTGATAGTTTATATACAAATCCATATTTGTATAAAATAAGATTCAATAAATTCCTCATACCATTGATGCGCATTACATTCGCCGACAAACATTTTTTTTTTTTTTTTTTATTATTTAAAGTTTTAAAATGGGGATGCGCATTAGATTCGATGGCGCATTAGATTCGCATAAATACGGTATTTAACAGGCCCAACCAAGCATTATTAGCATGTGACATATTAGTAAGAACTGTTTTTTCAGTTTTTGTAATATTTCGTATTATTTGTCTTTCGTGTTCTCAAAATTTAATAACCACTTCTATATTTAGAAATTCATAAAGCGAATTTCTTTTACAAAACTGAAGATGTCTGTAAGAATTTAACAAAATTCAAAACAAATTAAGCATAGAATAAAATTAGTAAAATAACAATAATTTATGCACGAATAAATTATATATTAAATAATTCCATTTAGAAAATGATTAGAATTTCCCAAAGCAAAAATTATAAAATAATAAGTGTTAAATATAAAATCTCGTAAATTCATAAAATAATTCATGAAGAGAAAAATAAAGCATTGCCCTACTTAATGAGGACCGCGTTAAGCAGATGTTGGAAAAATAAAAACTAAATCAAAAGAAAGATATTAAAAAGAATTTTATAATTGGAGCGTTAGTGATAGAATAATTTTATACAATGCGTATGTACAACTTCAAATGCAATCAAAAATTAATCAATTGATATAACGCTTTAAATATAAAAGTATAATAAATTATTGTTAAATTTAATATATTTAATAATAAAATAATATATCAAATCTCTTACAAAAAACCCTTCAATACATGCTTTTTTTCATTCTGTTTTAATCCGGTTAAATAAATTTAAATCACAAGTACTCCCTCCTACTACATATATTCCTATTTCAAACAAAAGAATAATATAAAATGATACTCGAAATTTCATGTAGTATTAAACAAAAGAGTGTTTGACTGTAAAATGCATTTCGACATCAATTTATGCAAATACAACTTTGTTTCTTGATTACTAAAAAATGCCTTAGATTGATGTTAAATTAATTCTTCACGAATTTATACTGAATATTAAAATGAGTTATAAAATAAAAGACCTTTCCATACTCTAAAAATAGCATATTACGCTCACGTATTTAAGTTAAAGAGAATATTAGATGCATAAATAAAATAAAATATATTAAAACTTGGAAATTAATTATCAGACATAAAGATAGTTTATTTAATAGCTAGATTGAATATAAAATAAAAATAAAATGAATTCCAATTATCAATATTAGATTCTTAAAGTTGTTTTTCCAAATTTGTTAATAAAAATAAAATAATATAATCGGAAAAATAAACAAATTAAAAAAAAGAAATCTGAAAATTTCATAAAAAAGAAACCTTTTAAATTACGTCCAAAGGGTTTTTTCCTAACGTTTTTTGTGTTTTCTTTGTTTATTAAATATCATGTTCTTCGCACTTAAAACCATAAAATTCAGTTCGACAGTAATATCGCAAAATCATTTAAAAAGGAGCATATTTTTAGAATACACATTCTCACGGCGGTGGAGATAATTTTTCCCCCGTACAGTGTTGTTATTGCTCCCTTTGAAATCGTTGAGTTTGTTAATCAAACATTCGTTAAAGTTATACAAAATATGAAATAGATAATAAAACACATTCCAAATTTGGGCTTTCAGATGCCCATATTCGGGTGCAAATGTACGTTGTTGAAAATTTGATGGCTCTAGGTACCGTTGTTTTATTACGATGCGAGAAACATATATACATTTATGCAGATTCTTCATTATTTAATTTAATTTCTTTAAATATAATACAGGGCTATAATATTTTGTGGCAACAATTTGAAAAGTGACCCGACATTTATAGTCAATCAACGAAAAATGCCAAAACGAAATTAATAGTCCTTCTGGGAAAGTTGCCCCTTTGGACTAAAAATTGATAAAAAATCTGAATTTTTTCAGATTTTAATGGTGATTCAGAAGCGTATATTAAGGTTATTTACGCTCTCGAAGTGTTAAATGTTAGTCTAAATTTTTCCATTCTTAGTACAAATGGACGATAGCCCACAAGGGCTATTAGTCTTGAAACAGCATTTTGCGTCCTACCACATTAAACGACAGAATCATTTTTCAAATTGTTACCATCAAATAATATCGCTATGTATTATTTTTAAAGAAATTTAAATGGTGAAGGATCTGCATGAATATATGTATGTGTCTCACAAAAAAATAACGGTAATTAGAGTCATCCTCCAGAAGAATATGGGCACTTGGAAACCCGAATTTGGAATTTAGAATTTGTTTTATTGTCTATTTCATGTTTTGAATCACTTTAGTGAATTTTTGATTAAAATATTCAACAATTTCAAAGCGAGCATTTTTATCTCTGCGCGAGATTATTTATCGGAAATTCTAAATATATACTGATTTTAAATATTTTCAGCACAATGTGGAGTTAGTGCTCTTGATACGTGCATGTGTCTTAATGTTCCCTTTGGGCGTAATATAAAATTCGGAAGCTTTCAGATTTCTTTTGTTTGTAATTTTTCAGTCTTTTCTCAGTTCATAGCAGTGTTCAGTATTTTAGTAAAATGCCACATAAAATGTTTCCGTTTCTCTTTAATATTAACTTTATTTATTAAACATCATGGTATTCGCACTTCATGTATCATTCATTTTAACAGCAAAATCGCAAAATATTTAAAAGCAGCATATCTTAAGAAGCATCGCGATAGAAGTTTAGAAGTTGCTACATATAGTTTTGATATTTGCTATATTATTTCTTTAAAAATTTGCTCCTTGCCCGGTCAGCCACATGAAATAATGATTTCCATGAGTCCATCTAGCGTAACAAAAGAAAATGTTGATTTTTTTTGAATTAGAGTATTGATTTTATACATCTTTACTTAAACAACTCGCATTAAAACTAGCTCTTTTATACAGCATGAGGTTGTAATTTGAAGGAGTAATGAGGAGTAAAATTTAAAGATAAATGTCTTGGCCAGCAAGGAGCTATTAAGCACGTTTGGAGCATTATGGGCAGGACCCTCCAACCAGCTCGGGATGTTGACGATCTAATGCGCCAGTTGGACATAATTTGACACGATTTCCCTCAGGATGACATCCGCAACCTCTATCAATAGATGCCAAGCCGAATAACTGCTTGCATAAAGGCCAGAGGTGGACAAACGCGTTACTGACTTTTTCACTTTGTGAAGCTCTATCACTTCTGTCGTTAATTCTGTCGTTTAATGTGGTAGGACGCAAAATGCTGTTTCAAGACTAATAATAAATCATCTAATTTTTCTCAAACTGTAATCATTTGATTTTCTGTACATGTACATCACTTCTACCGAGTTTCGTCCCATTCGAAAAATTCCTTCTTGGTACGTCTCTCTTTTTTTTTTTTTTTTTTTTTGTCTAAGTGTATATATACAAACACCCTTCCCCGGTTAAAATTCCTTACCCGGCCTTTATTTTCCAAACGTCGGTTGTAGTCATATAATTCCAATTAATGAAGTGTTTTAAATGTCATAAAATATTCTTGTAATGTCAAATTATAAAAGAATTAATTTTCGACAAATAGCGAAATCTAACTTTAAATGCGGTCTCCCATTTCCCATACTTATGTTTGGCAGAGTTTTATACTCACTATGAAAAAATAAAATTATAAGAAGTTTTATACTCTTATCGCAGAAACTGACCGTGATATTTAATGGGTGTCCGCCGGAAACATCGCGGTAAACATATCACGGACGAAAACGTCGCCGAGAAAACAACGTAAGCGAAAAAGTCGTGGTACAAAACATCGTGGGAGAAAAGAAACCAAAGAGAAAATATTGCAGTTCTAAAAACATCGTGGTATAAAATATCGTCATTGAAAATAAAGCTGTTCAAAAACATCATCGTGGAAAATATCGTGGTAAAAAATAAAATACCTACAAATCATCGCATGACAATATCATTGCACACATGCACCTTTGAGGTTTCAAAAAATGTAAATGCATTTTCGCATAATAATTCGGGAGAAGAAAAGAGGGATAATTTTACTTTTATGTTTCATATTTTTGAATGAACTAATAATTTTTTACTGAAAAAGTAAGAATGAAACTTAAGCATTCAAAAATTGAAAATGAATGGAAACTTATATGCAACTTATAGCACTTAATCGAATTTTAAATTTACATAGTTAATTAAAAAAGGTCATTAATGAATTAATTGTTTTTATAAAGTTTTACTCAGAATTTGTCAGGAAAAATACAGCCTAAAATGTTTAGAAAAAGGAAGATAAATAACTGCATGGGGTTACCTCTATAAAATTGCTTAGTTAATTACCAAATTACTTTCTTTCACGATTGTTAATCTGAAATTGTTTTGGTGAAAATTATATCTTCCTTTGTTTCCGTTTATTCGTAAGGTGTTGTTAACATTTCTTGTGCTTCTAAACCTTTATGGGAATATACATTTGCAACTTTTAAAACCTAAAAAAATCATGCGATTTATCGTCATGCGATGATTTGTAGGTGCTTTATTTTTTATCATGATATTTTTGACGACGATATTTTGTACCACGATTTTTTTTCTCTTTGCCATTTTTTCTCCTACTATGTTTTGTACCACGACATTTTTGCCTTGCGTTGTTTTCTTCGTCCGCGATGCTTTTCGGCTGTAACAATTTAATGTCAAAATTTGAAAATTTTGATATCATTTTCAACTTGCTTTCGTGAATCGGTTATTCAGCCTAGAATAATTCACTGTAATAAGTTTAAATGAAAAGCATCAAAAATGTAATGCTCGTACAAGGAAGTCATGTGGTGGCTACATAAGATTTTTAATCTCAAGTCGGACATATGAAAGTTAAAATTTCAAATTTTATAAAATAAATCAAAATAATAATATACATCTGCGATAACTCAATCTTCATCGTATCGCAGAATCGTATCATAAAGATTATCGCAGAATCTTTAAAATCAGTCGCAGAAGTCAAATGTCTGCGGTTGATTTATGATGACATAGATTTTAATTTTAAGTATAAAAACAAATTCCGTTTGGAATTTATTAGAAAATCCTTTCATTCAGTAACTATACAATGATTTTCCAATTAATATACGCAGTGCTTCTTTCATTTGATTACCATAAGCATTCGATTATCAGAGAAAGAAATTTTCTTGTACTGAATAATGAAAAGTGCTAAATTTGCTTGTAACTATTAATCACTAAATTTATCTACAGCTGTGATTAGTGGCACGCCGAGGTACAAAAGGCCTA
Source organism: Stegodyphus dumicola (assembly GCF_044657685.1). Lineage (NCBI taxonomy): Eukaryota > Metazoa > Arthropoda > Arachnida > Araneae > Eresidae > Stegodyphus > Stegodyphus dumicola. The sequence goes on from NC_140777.1 coordinate 148,591,126, forward strand.
TCATATATAACACGTGATCTTGGACTGTCCTTAAAAATTCTAGCTAAATTAGCTATATAATTTAAATTTAGAATTTGGACATTGATTATTTAATCAGATTGTAATTTAATTATTAGTTTTTAGCCAAATTAATCACAAATGAAAAACTGATAAGCTTTTTATAAAATTTTCATTTTTATTATAACATTAGTCTCTTTTAGAAGGACTGTTTAACTGCTGCTTTAAATGTGCTATTTTAATAGATAAAATTCAAAACCCAATTAGGTGTGATAAGCCATTTTGCTTGCATAATCCTTTATCTTATATTAGTTTGCTATAATCGTGATAAACGCAAGATATTAAATACTAAAGGCATGCTACTTATACCTGACAAATTTTAAAGATTAATATTATTACGTGCGCAGAATTTATTTTTATTAACAGTGTGGTACAGAATTTGTTTCCAATGTATTTGCCAATATGTTCCTTTACTTAAATTAACACTATTAAGCTACATTGAAACTGGAAGTGAAATTAATTACTCGACGTTTAGTGAAACGTACTAAAACTGCCTTTTATAAATTTAAATGCATTACGGCTGTCTTTTACTCTGTTTTTTTGTCGCATTAAAAAGTATTAGACAAGGGTTATTCATATTAAAAAATCTCTATATTATTTGATTGCCCATTCATGGTCAAGCAGATAAAGCAACTGAAAAGTCACAGTTCACCAGTTTTGTTTCCAAAGATGGAATGAACATGCTGCATGGGGATTTTCAACTACGTGTAATATAAATAAAAGCATTCAACAAAATCATCTTTTCCAAAGCAGGCATTTTCGAGTGGTCTGAAGGTATCTATTTTAACATATGATGTTGGTCTTTCTGTTACACCGAAGAAATATGGAGTAAATTTGTGTTTTAAACATTCGGAATTCGAATGGGTGCACGAAGAGTTTTTCACTTAATTTAGTTTTCGTGATTTGCTACATGTGTAAAACAAATGTGAAAAACTTGCCGTAGTTACAGGTGAAAACATCGTAAAAGAAAAAACGCTGCAGAGGAAACAACATAAAGAGGGGAATGTCTTCTTATAAGACGACATTCGCTTCCCCACCCCTTTTTGGGAGAAAAGAAAGCAAGGAGAAAATAAACGCAACTTCAAAAAATCATGTGAAAAATGAAAGCGTGCGAAAACTTCGCAATTAATAAAACATCATTTTACAAAATGTTGGGATAAAAATAAAGCACCTACGCGTGATCATTTCAGTCACGCGTCTTCTCTGACTGAAAAAAAAAAAAATAGTAAAATTTTCCGCAATGATTTGTGAGCTCAAGTGGAAACACGTAGTATTTTGACATCTATATCTTATATTTTTGTATTGATTGATAAATTTTTATCTCAAAATGAAGAACGAAACTTAGTCATTCAGAATCTGAAAATTAGTAAAAATTACGTTTAGTAGTTACTAGAATTATGTAAACTTATCTACCTTATTCTTTCTAATTTTTTCATGAAAATCTATGCTAGAGAAACATTTGCGCGTCTGTCTGTTTCTTTTGTAACGTCAGCTCCTTCGGAACGGCAGGGAGTGGAGTTTCAAGAGAGGTACCCCCAAATTCCAATAATTCGGGGCCATTTCGACCATTCTCATCTTTGTACAATTTTAACCAGCCGAGATATTAATTCAAATCTCTGAAAACGGTATAAAGGCAACAAAAAATTATTTACGAATTGGTTGTTGCGGGTTGCGTGAGATATTAATTTTTGATTGTTACGTGTTGTTGCGAGATATTAATTAAAAATTCTGCAACCGCTTATTTGGCAACAACAAATTTATTTACTAATTGGTTGTTTGCACGAAAAGCCTAATCACTGGCGAGTCTGTTCACTAGCGTACTATTAAGTCATCATAAAAGATCTTATTAATGACTTAACATTTAGCAACATATGTTTAAATTAACATAACTTAAAATTCTATCAGCTGCTATACGTAATATTAACGCGTAATTATGCCCGTATTTGTTGCAGATCATAAGAATTCCTTGAATATAGAACATTTTTTTTATTTTTGTGAGTGCAGATATTCCTTTGAAACATATTCACTCAAAATTATTAAATTTACAAAGATATAGGCTGAAAACTAAACATTACCAAATCCTTTTATTGATTTTTCTGAGCAGGAATCTTTCTTTAAAAAATATTCTTCACTGAAAATTATTAAATTTACAGAGATGTAAGCAGAAACACGAACAATATGCATTTTTACCAACATTATGCATTTGTCTGGAGTGGGTAAGTAGAAAGCCATCGCCATACACCAAGGAAATCCGTCTGCACTTTTGAAAGAACAGGTAAAACTTTCAGCAAGTATGAAATGCCTCTTGGGTTCTCTAAGGAATTCCTAAGCAAGCGATAACAGAACCAGACATTTTAGAAACAAATATGATAGGAAACAAATGGCAGAATAATTTCAAACAGTGCGGGCAAAGTAATGTTAGAACAGAATGCTGTTTTTGAACATGAAAGTGTATATATTATGTTACCGTGAAAGACCGAAATTGGAGAATGTCGACTTTCACCGGTGAATGTTAACATTCACCAAATACGTTGGTGAAAGATCGAATATTGCACTACATTCTTGTATATTCGGACCCTTACTGGTGTATGTCGACAATCACAGATATGCTCTGGTATAAGTCGAAAAGAGAGGTCATAAAGTGCCATAATAGTTTAGGTTGTTGCAATAAAGAAGATTTGAATCACATAATTTAGTAAGTCTTTTATTACTGTTATTTTAATTTCTCATTTAGAACGTACTGTATAATTAAGTAAGTTTTTAACTTCTATTATTTTCCTTTCTCATTTTGAATGTATTGTGTGTTTTAGGTTCTCATATTCTTAAGTTCTTATTTCAAGTTTCAAGTCGGTTTATTTGCGACTGAATTACGGAGAAGAAAATATAATATTGTTATATGTTCAACATTCACCATTAGTACATGGTGAATGTCGACATTGACCGGTGTAAGTCAGAAATAAGAGTATTTGGAAAATATTTCGGACATACACCAAGAGACTATGTGAATGTTGACATTCACCGGTGAAAGTCGACATTCTCCAGATTTCGGTCTTTCACCTTAACATATATATATATATATATATATATATATATATATATACAGAGGCTATTCGCACATTTTTTAGACGATTTTGGTAAGCGGTAATAAAAAATCGTTTCCTGCAAAAGAAGTAATTGCAATTGTACTATGTTTTTAAAAGTAAAAATTATCGTTTGTGGCTTGAAAGATTTGTTTTTATTCAAAATGGCGAATTTAACAAAGCAGTGATTCGAAGGCTACATTTACGTTCTTTCCGAAGAGAAATATGCATACTCTGTTATCCAAAAAACGATGTGAGAGTCATGGGTTTGTGGTATCTAAAGCGTCGATAGGTACTATCATCAACAAGAAAGGAAAAAAAAAAACGTCAAATTGGAGCCTCAAGTGGGACAAAAATTCCAAACAAGTATCCAGGGAAAAAACGGGCATCTTTGACTATTGTAAAGGTTCGTTTGTTAATGTTAAAAGAAAATCCCCCTATTCAAAGGACAGTTGCAAAATCATTAAAATGCTCGGTGTCCACTGTAAACAAAATGATAAACGTTGATTTAAATCTTAAGAAAGCGAAAAACGCAATGTGCATCGTCTTCTTCCAAAGCATATCGCTCAACGCAGGACACGCTGCAAAATTCTATATGAGAAACACTTATCCAAGGAAAAATGGAAAACAATTGTCACAATAGATGAAGCATTGGTGTATTTAAATGATTGTAACAAAAAAAAGGGCCATTTATTATCATAAAAGGGGAGAAAAAAATTCAAGTACATGGTTCAAAGAATCGAAAGAAAGTTTTTCTAAGGGATTCATGATTGTTGCTGGTTTTTCTTATAATGGAAAGTTTAAAATAAAGAGAGTGCAAAAAGATTAACTCCAAATACTATCAGGAACATATTTTATCGCCAATTTTTCCGAATGAAATACCATCGCTTTACCCACAGTGCCATCAATTTATGAGACTCCATCAGGACAAAGCTAGCAGTCATACATCAAAATCCACTCCAAATTTCCTAAAACAAATGGAACAAAAAACTGGTATCAAGGCCATACCCATCACTGATATCCCTACTAAATCTCCCGATGTGTCATCTATGGATTTTTGTGCTTTCGGACTTTTAAAAACTGCATTATCCAAACGTTGTCCCAAATCCCTAACAGGACTCTGGAAAGCTGTTCAGGAGGAATGGGATAGAATACCTTTTCTGCCACTTCAAAAGGCATTATTATCCTGGAAATTGCTGTGTCGAAACATAGTTCAGAATAAGGGATGTCAAATAGAACATTTAAAACACAAGAATTTTATGTAATTTAGTTTTGTGAATACAATATACATCGTCTAAAAAATGTGTGAACAGCTTCTGTATAACAAACATTCTCTATAGTTATATTTAATTTTACTATTTATTCTTTTGAAACAATGCATATATATATATATAAACTTTCACATTCAAAAACAGCGTTATGTATATAGTATAGATATATTGTTAGGAAATGTCCTGGTGCGATAAGATGGCTTCCCCGCAAAGCAGTTTTATGGTTACCATAAAATAGCAAGGAAGGCAGGGTTGCCACATTTGGCGAGAAATAGCCCATTTGGCGAAAAATTGACGTTATGCCATGGACGGATGAAGAACCTTCTGAAACGAATTCTTATCGTTTTAGCCCAGAATGTTCTCGAACGCAAGCCAAAAGCTATATAAATCCCTGTTGGTCCGCAGTCAGGGAGTGCCTCGTCTAGCGAGCTGATAGTCAGTCATTGAAAGAGTGCCTCGCATACAGTGCGGAGTTAGTCCGTGCGGAGACGATCGAGTTGACAGCTGGCCAGCGAATGCCGAGTGGGTCGTCGAGTGCATCGAAAGAGTCTGTTTGTGTATCACGGTTAGTGCATCATCGAGAGAGTGTTTTGAGTTCCGGGAACGACTGAACCGAAAAGTCAGGAGCAGTGCTCTGTGTGTCGGCGATTGCATCGCGAATTGTAGCGTGGATAGTCTCGAGAGTACGTGGAGTTCCGAGAACGACCAAGAAGAGTCCGGAGCTGTACTCTAGTGCTTTGCAGGGAAGCTGCGTCCACCGTTATTGTCTGGCAGTGTGAAGGCTGTGTCGCTGGACGTGTGATATTGGAGATGTCCTGATTAATATTGGTAATAAAATGTGATGGACTACTGAAAGGTGAAAATCCAGATGACAGAAAGAAGAATTTTGTTATGCTGTTATTTAAACAGAAATTAACATCACATGGAGATTTCTTCACTTATTTAACAATCATAATTATTTTAGACTTAACTAGGTATGTATTTCACTTAATCGCTTGAGCACGTAGCTTTTAAGCAGCATTCCTCTCGAGCAGCAATACAAAATCCGCATTGTCATTAAGTATCCAAGTAAACTTTCCTTAAGTTGCAAAACAAAATTTTAGTCTGAAAACTTTAGATTACAGTTTAATTTCTATCAGGGTTTATCATTCAAGTTTAAAACACGTATTTTAAAATATTTTAAAAATTAAACAACAATAATATTCAATGTTTTTATTAATAATTAAAAATACTTTAAATTTAAATAAACGTAAAAAATATAAACTAAAAAACAAAACTTCAGTCTGATATTTGTATTTAAAATTACGCAAAAAAAAAAAAGAAAACTTAGATTTGCATAGCTTTTGAATAAAACTAGTTTAATTTTTAACTTTTGCTTTTTGATTAGTGCATATATACGGATTATAGTTAAATGCCAAAAATATTTGAACTAAACTATTAAGATTAGCCTGCAAACTAAAAATTAATTTCTTAGGAATTCGAAATGTAAGTATTTCATACTCCGAATAAAAATGAATTTCGTTAGATGCAAAAATTTATATTTAATGTTTTGCTACTTCTAGGAACAAGTGTTAAAATCATGTATTTATGGCTATGTTTTTACTACTATAAACATATCTTTCACAGAATACTACGTTTATAATTAATTATGTGTGTTAGTTTTTATATAAAATCCTCTAAATAATTACTCTGTGGCATCTTTTGTTTTTATGAAGATGGATTCATATATTCATTTTATTTTGACTATTTCACGTAGGTTTTTAATTTTGCTTACTCAACATTTTTCTTTTCTTTACAAGACATTCACCAGACATTTTTCTCTTTACAAGACGTCATGTGAACAAAATTAAAGCAGGTTTATAAAATCTATCTTATTTCTTTTTCTTTCTTCAGCTATTAAATAGATCTGTAATTAGCCGATATCGACGTACGAGAAAACGTAAGAGTTGTTTAGATATACAGTAAGTTTTAAAAGTTTTAAAGCATTGTCTAAACAAATAAATGTACTAATTATGTTTAAGCAGTAGGAGCGAAAACTATTAGCTAGATATAAACAGCAGCTGAAGCCGAAATCGAAGCATTATTTTGTTATATAAAACACTGCTGGAGCTACTGTTTTTTAAAATGCCTGCCAATCGGTTTTTATCCATCTCATTAGATTCATGTGTATTGCTGCGTGCGTATGCGTTCGTAAAAGATTAAATGCACGTAAAACCGATGAGAGCTTGATAAAATTTATTTTACCGAAAGAAACACGTGACAGTTATGTAACATTTCACAAAAAAAGAGCTCCTACAGTGCTCCTCCCAGTATCACAGAGCACAACCAGCAGTTACACTTCAACGGCTAAGAACGTTAAACACAATGCAATGTAAAGTTCATGTAGAAGGCGAAGCTGTCTTGGGTATCAAAACTCATAATTCAGTTCTGAACTAACAACTGAGAGTAAATGCCCTTTCATATAGTTGTCATATCCGGTTAAAGTTACATCTAAGGGCCGGATATGATTGCAGTTACACACAGGTATTAATTACATTTATTCAATCACAATACCAATTACGGGTTGTGCAGAGATCGGACTAAAATTCAAAAATTCAAAAACAAAGATTAGGTGCCAAAACAATCACCAGCATGTCGATATCTTGCCAATTTAGCGAAATGGCCATTTACTTCAATGTTAAGCAGCCCCTGTATTCTTATTTTTCCGGCAAAGCTCAGTCTCTTTTAAGCATTTCATGTTACATTATACAAATATACTTTCACATATAATTTCACTAAAATTTTTTACACATGTACAAAATTTGTAACAGCATTATATAATTTAATTTAAGACATTAGATATAAGAATTTTTAGTATTTCTTTATAACAAGGAGAAACTTAACGTGACTTGTTTTCCTTCGTTTCGCACGGTATTTCAAAACGGTCGTACGATTAAATATCTTTTGAATAGTCAATCTCAAACACAGGATTTTAAGTCAGTGTGGAAATAAAACAGTATAGTATTTCGGATATCTTCACTTCTCTTCAAGTGATCCTTTCAAAAAAAGATTTTGAAAATTGCATTTTTTATGGGCTCTGTTACAAGTTTCAATAAGAAAAATTTATTTCGTACAGCAGTCAAAGGAAACTAAGCGGAAAGCTAAGAATCCTTCTATATATGATTCATATTATACATGACACTAATTAAAATCTTTGTGGAGAACATTTCCAAATATTAATAAGAAATATGCACCAATAAACTTTTAAATGGAAATTTTAAAAGTACTTATGTAAAAATCTTAATAAATACGAAATTAATATCAAGAATAGAAGTTTAGTTCCAAATTTCCATCATTTAAAATAAAAAAAACCTCAATATCAAGTATAATACTATTTTCTCCTCCCCCAGACGGTATAGTGGTTAGGGGAGGTAAACCGCTGAGTTGGCTTCCGACCCAGGTATAGATACATCCATGCAGAATTGTTACCAACTCGGCGGGAGTCAACCACTAGCTACAAGGCCGCAGCCCCGGCTGAGCAGACGACATTTATAAAATGCAAAAAAGAAATATACATTAGCATACAAGACACTTGAAGAAGAGTAGAATCAGAATATATGTATTTAAATACAGGGTGGCGAAGGGAAACGGGGAATTTTGAACGTTACAGTTGGCAGCACTGTAGAGCAGGTAGTTGTTCGAAACTTTGCACAATTTTTGTGAGCGCATTGCCATTTAGTAATCATGGATCATTGGACTGGTGCGGAACGTGCAGTAGCTGTGAGAGCGTTTTATAAATAGTGCGACTGCCGCGCAGAGAATATTTCGATAGCATTACCAGCTTGGACGTCATGGACGTGTCCCATCTGCGCATGCGATTACAACGTGGGAGCGTAATTTTGAAGAAACAGGATCTGCCTTGAAAAAAAGAAAAAAACCTCCAAGTGGCATTCCAACGGTACGTCCCCAGAGAATATTGAAACTGTTACAGCTGCAATCGAGAGAAGTCCTCGCCGCTCCGTTCATTTCCACCTCAACGGATTCGTGAACAAACAGAATTTTCGTTATTGGGCACAGGACAATCTTTTTGAGTTTTACCAGCGACCACTACATAGCGCCAAGGTAACAACATGAAGGTTAAGAGACAGTTTAACTGCCTGGGAACCTTCAGTGCAAAGCGCAATTCTGGAAGAATAAATTCTGAATATATGGTTTATCATAAGTGTCATTAACTACCGTTATTCTTGAAATGAAGTAATGAATAAGTTTTATATATTTCTTTAAATGAAACCACCGGTCTATGATCGGCATGGGTTGAAAAACATTTAATCTTGCAATTCCTTTTAAATATCCTTTAAATGAATGCTTTAAAAAATTGTTTACAAATCAAATTTAAAGTCACTGATGTCCGCCAAGTTCAACTGATTCTGGTCTCTTAAAAGATTATTATATTTAATCATGCCCTGAGAGTTTTCATAGTCTGCTTTACATAAATTTTTATTTTCACATATTTTAGTTTTTTAAAAATATATAAATTATTCCTATTGATTGGGAGAAATTTAAATATCCGAGGGCGATATATTGTCTTTAAATATTACATAGATGAAATTAGAAAAAACATAATTAGCCAAAGCGATCTCATACAATATTACAAACGTCATCATCTGTTCCTCAGAGACCGAATTCTTTGCTTAAAAGACAGAATTCTTTGCTTAAAAGACCGAATTCTTTGCTTAAAGAGGTTAGGAGTTTGTGACATAGGGATAATGTCAGCTACATGCGGGTCTATTATACCGTCAAAAATATTTTCTGTCTGTAAAAAATTCAAGAAGGCAGACCGGTCAGCGAAATGTTGTGCGTGAAGAATACTTTTATATTTAAAGTCATTATGGGTGCTTTTTTTGAAAAGGTGGGAATTGATCTGACTTCAGGGTATAATGTTTGTCGATAAATTCTTATTGCTTGAGAAAACCTTGATGAAGGATTTCATGTCTAGAAATATCAGAAATAAAATTCAATATTTTCTTACCATTACATCCCCCCCCGATAGAGTAAGCTCCGAAGAACCCCTCCAAGAGTAGACTGTCACAAAATCTGCAGCTCCTCTCCTGGCTGAAAGGTAATTGCAGATATCGCCCTGGGCATAATTTACGATTCTTCTGTTGTGCTGATTACTTATCGTGAACATACCACATTTGTTTTACAAAAGTTCTCACTATCCAAAACATAGAAGGTGTTTTCACATCGTGTGAACGATTTCGATAAAGAATTCAAAAAAGAAAATGTTTTAGTATAAAAATTTCTAACAAATGCTTATTAGCTGAAAAAAGAAATATTGGCTGGTACCTTTAAACTTAGTCTACTTTCAAAATATCGCACGTAAAAGGACTTTAGATCGAAGGCTGTGATTTTGGGTTTTCTGAAGAAAAATATTACTATTCCATAATTCAAAAAACGTTGTGAAATACATGGTATTTAAATTTCTAAGTCCAAAACAAGCAATATTATTAATCGGAAAGGGAAAACCCGCCTGTCATTACTTCTACCTGGAAAAACGTTCTCTAAAGGATACCTGAAAAAGGTCTACTCTTTCTAATGTTTCTTAAAGTTAAATCAATGGTAACATGAGAAAAATCTGCCCACGCTATTCTTTGAATTTCAGTTACTTTCGGCAAAACATTTAAATTGGTTTTCATAATATAAACAGTCTTCTATTGACAGGCTGAGTAATTTAGCATTCTTGAGAAGTACCACTATAGATGTGAAAGGTAAGAACGATTGTCTTAGCCCTATTTATATTGCAATTTTTTTCAGCATATATTCGTTTCATTATTAATTATTCAGAGCGTATTTAAGTGCTAGGAATTAAGTGTGAAAGGATCTTCATTTAAATTAATAATTTCATTTCTAAATGACAGTGATATTGCAAACGTTAAAAAGTTAAAATAGCAATAGTACTTTTATTTGTCTGTGTAGTGTGTAAAACTATATAAAAAACCTTGTTTTCAGGGAAATTTAGAGCATTAATGAAAACAGAATTGCATATAACGTTATGAAAAGAAGCAGCTGCAGATTAAAAGTTAATCAAAAATTTCGATTTTATACGTTTCCTAGTTCCGCAGTGAATTCCAATTTTTTCAAAATATTCGCTTTCTTCATTGTTTTATTACTCATACGTGGAATCACGTTTAAAAGAAAAGAAATATTCTTTTATCATTCTTAAAGTCAGATATTTAAAATATCCTATAGCTGTTCGTTTTATTTTCAGATATCCTTTTCATATCTTAAAAATTTGCTATACTAATTTAAAAATCTATAGTAACCGGGAAGTGAAGTTCAAGTAATGCAAGAGCGAGTTCTGTTTGTATGATAATGTGCTCCAACACATACGCTTCTAGCAGATGCTGCAGCTTGTCTGCAAGATAAAATATTGTATTTCATCTACATTGCCGATAAAATACCATGATGAAAAATTGTGCATTGCTTCCCGCAAGCGAATGGCGAAGAACAAATCGATCTCTTTTGAATGAAAAGGAAAATGTGCTATCATTCTTTCTACCTACTTTCAAAACATTTTTTCCCTATAGCAATGGTTTATTTCTTATCTATGGATGAGACATATTATCGCATAGTTTTATAAGTAGTACTTAACTGCACCAGTTCAAATAATTTTCAAGTTACTTGCTTTTACACGTAGTTTATTTTCCTTTGTAATAAATATAACACTATCATTGAACTCCTTTCCTTATCTCTTTTAATCATCCTGTAAGAAAATTAATTCCATACATAAAGGAGATTTGCAATAAAATCAATATTATATATGATTATAGCGCTATAAATATCTATAAATATAACGATGTATGTATTTGTGTAAATATTCAAATATTCGCTTTTTTTTTCTTTATCACATATTTCACCATGAGGCCGGAAGTGATCGACCCCACTTTGATGCCATTAGTCTTATCCTTGGAAGACAGTGGACGTTTATTTGCTGCATGATCTAGAGAAACGTGGTTTCTCCCCAAGAATATTTTCTGCTTTATTGATTACGTTTATTCGCAGGTTAACATACAAATATATTTCATTCTCAATGATAATGTCACGCAAATATTCTGGTCTACGTCTAAAGCTACAAAAAGGATCGAGCCACAAATCTCTCTTCACATCTCTTTCTGCAATGACAGCGTAGGGGCTATAACTTAATCTATGACTAGTTGTTATAACACTTCCGTTAGACGTGTTGATGTATTTCAGGATCTAGCACGTGATTACGTATTTCATCTCTCGAAGTAAGTCTTCACCGTCTGTGTTACGTTTAAAAGTTTGATAAGTGTTAATATTTTAAACTCATGACTGATTTAGCTTTCCCTCTTTGGTGCCGGACCGGAAAAACAAAATCATAAAGCTTTCAGATTTTATATTAGACCCAGAGAGGCGTTGGTGTGATACATTTATTTATTAAATATCATGTTCTTCGTACTTAAACCATAAAATTCAATTCAATAGCAATATCGAAAGATTATAATCGATAGCAATATCGAAAGATTATATCGAAAGATTTAAAAGAGCATATCTTTAGACTTTTCCGATACACAGTCTCGCACGCTCGAGATAAAAATGTTTTTTCCCCGCATAGTATTGCCATTGCTCGCTTTGAAATCATTGAGTTTCTTAAACAAAATTCATAAATTCTTTACAAAATATAAAATTGATAATAAAACAAATTTCAAATTCGAAATTCGGTCTTCCAGATGCCCATATTCTGGTGGAGACGTACACTTTTCAAAATTTGATGGCTGTAGGTACCGTTGTTTTATGCGAGAAACATTACATTTATGCAGATTCTTCATTATTTAATTTGTTTAAATATAATGCAGGTCTCTAATATTTGGTGGCAACAATTTGAAAAGTGAACCGACATTTATCGTGAACCAACGCAAAATGCCGAAACGAAATTAATAGTCTTTCTGGGTAAATTTGTCCTTTGGAGATAAAAAAAAACTCTCATAAAATATCTCATAAAACAAAACAAAACTCATAAAATTCCTTAATCTAGAAACTGGTGATTGAAGATAAAACATATCACAAAAATTATCAGGATTTGTAAAATAAATGATATCATTCCAAATCTCAAACTCTTTAAGTCATCACTGAAAGAGCTAATACCTTCATGGATGTTTTGGTGTAATTAAAAGATTATTTATCAAAACAAAATGTAAAATGTTAAAATACATTTCAGTATCCACTCTTCATCAAAATCTATCTATCACTAAAATAAAACTATGCCACCTGTCTTTTTTGAAAACACATCTCAGTATAATAATTTCTAAACTCCGGAGATAACTACAAGTTCCTTTCATTTAAAATGTAAACACGGAACACCTCAAAACAACAGTGAAGGATAAATCACACAAGTAGGAATCATATCACCAGTTCATATTAAAATAATAATCCGAGCGTAAAGCTTTGAAAAAATTAAATTTAGTTTCCCAACTACACCTCCTTAAAAGGAATGAATTATTAGGTTCGAATGGAAAAATGTCCATGCTTTCCTTAAGGATCACGTGGGTGACCTGCAATAGATCACCATATGAAATAACTCAAATAAAACATTTATTAAATTTTCTATAATATGATAAATTTAAATATCTAGACTACCCCTACAAAACATTATCTAAAATTTACTTACAATTTTACATTTGACATTCTAAATCATGACCAATATTCTGCCCAAATTATTAATAATGTACTCCACTAGAATTATATAATTGTCACTGAACACTAAAATTCATTTAGTTTCTGAGTGGCCCACCAGCGGGTTTTTTTTAAAGTTTCACAATGAAATAAAGGCCCACCAGCGGTTGAGCGGTAAAGTCGCTGAACACTGGTAGTTCGATCCGAGGTTCGAATCCCGCGAATGGGCTGGCTGCATGGGTGTTTTCGTGGTTTTCCCCATGTGTAACTTGTATACGAGCCAGTTTCCCTTAGAAAGTCCTCCACGAAGGCATCCCTCCCCTTAGGTAGATAGCCCTAGTGTGCTTTGCCATAAATAAATACACCACACCACCACATTTAGTTTCTGAAATTTCTCATTGAAAATGTTTTCTCAACTCCTAAACTCAGGACTCAGGTTTCTAACTCAGGACATAATACAACATCTTAAAATTATTACACTCTTTTAAATAGTTACTCATGAATTAAAACTCTATCTACATTGCCGATAAAATACCATGATGAAAAATTGTGCATTGCTTCCCGCAAGCGAATGGCGAAGAACAAATCGATCTCTTTTGAATGAAAAGGAAAATGTGCTATCATTCTTTCTACCTACTTTCAAAACATTTTTTCCCTATAGCAATGGTTTATTTCTTATCTATGGATGAGACATATTATCGCATAGTTTTATAAGTAGTACTTAACTGCACCAGTTCAAATAATTTTCAAGTTACTTGCTTTTACACGTAGTTTATTTTCCTTTGTAATAAATATAACACTATCATTAAACTCCTTTCCTTATCTCTTTTAATCATCCTGTAAGAAAATTAATTCCATACATAAAGGAGATTTGCAATAAAATCAATATTATATATGATTATAGCGCTATAAATATCTATAAATATAACGATGTATGTATTTGTGTAAATATTCAAATATTCGCTTTTTTTTTCTTTATCACATATTTCACCATGAGGCCGGAAGTGATCGACCCCACTTTGATGCCATTAGTCTTATCCTTGGAAGACAGTGGACGTTTATTTGCTGCATGATCTAGAGAAACGTGGTTTCTCCCCAAGAATATTTTCTGCTTTATTGATTACGTTTATTCGCAGGTTAACATACAAATATATTTCATTCTCAATGATAATGTCACGCAAATATTCTGGTCTACGTCTAAAGCTACAAAAAGGATCGAGCCACAAATCTCTCATATACTAAAACTAAATATGTATATTATATCTAAAACTATAATATACAAATTTCCTTCACCAGTAATACAGCAATAATTCATCTTCTGATATTTTAGTGATTTATTAAATTACTTAATATAATATTTGATACGCATTAAATCACGGACATTTTCTTTAAGAAACATTAAGACATTCCCTTACCTATATTATTTAATTCCTTATATCAATTAAACATTTAAAAAATTTAACTTTCTCAATTTTTAATTAAGTAGCCAACAACATTTCAGATTTTTCATCTAACATTAAAATGACTGCTCATGCCTTAAAAATTAGCATTCCAAAATCCTAATAATTCATTATTTAAGGAGAAGCAAATGAAAATAAATCACTCACAGATTTCAGAACACAAGGGTTCATAAATGAGATTAAAGTTCTCACCCAAACAAGCATAGTGGTTTCCAGATCTACTTAAACAGGGTCCATGACAAATTATCTTGGGCAGATCATTCAGTGCTCAAGATTAGCAGGGTAATACGGTAATAGAAGTGATCGTATCTTCGTCTCTTTAGCTTCATCCAGCTGGTGATGTCTAGATTAATTCTCTCACTGATAATTGCACATGTCGAAGCTCACTGCACTGCCTTATAAAATCAGAAGAATATGGAGACTGCAATGATCGAAGTTCGCAAGGGGGATTCGTCAGACAGAACGTTTCTTTCTTTGGTTTCTATCCTACAGCTAGAAATTTGATTTTTGAAGCTCCGTGCACAAATTTCAAAGCAAGCCGGAAATTTCCTCACCACCTTAAACCATGAAAGACCCAAAATTTCATGCAAAGGTCTCAGGAGCTAAAAATCACCTTTTCCGACGAGAAAGAGCTCATCTTTTCAGCTACAGAAACAATGTCACTCTTTAATTCTTCACATGCGACTATTCATACGTAGCCAGGACGAACGCGGCCTTCAAATCTCATAACGCCGAGAAAACCTGGACTTCCAGGCTGCCGGCCTACAGTCGAAAACGTATTTCCCTCTCTCTAGTTGTAATTTTCAAAGACGTGAAAAATCGGAAAATCTGCTCCTACCTCTCTAGCAACAACTTCTAAAACCTCGGTAACGCTAAAATATAGATGCTTCTAAATTCACTATTGGCTCAAAATAACTATAAAATTATATATGTCCAATCCAACACTTACCTTAAACTCTCTTTAACCAACGAGAAAAAGGACAATAATTTACCTCCAAATTTCCAGGGAAAGCTAACCCCCTTTGGAAAGTGGCATACATGTTCTCGCGCAAATCTTCATGGAATGTTTCATCCGTAATTCTGTCAACGTTGCGGCACCTGTTGGTAATAAGCGTATCACAAAGTTCTACATTTCAGAAAAAGCCTAAGAATTTTCTCGTCTCCAGACAAGCAAAGCACGTGTTCAGTTTGGAAGTAAAGGGTGAGGGGGGAGCTAAATAGTCCGCCGACCCTTGATCCCAACATGGGTAGCCTCGTGGGAACGAAAAATCATCCGCCTTTTCGCTAAACAAAACTTGCCGGCAGCTTAATAAGAACTTTACCGTATTCAAACGAAAAAGTAAGTTTAAACAGTAATATATTAAATATTAAATCTGAAATATTAATATTATAAATTCACTTGTCACTGTAGATTAATAAATTCACTATGCACTGTAAACAACTATCTCGTTGCCAGTGTTTGTATTGATCTGCAGTCTGCAAAAACTTAGCTTGTACCATATGACAAACTCACCATTTTGAATTAAATTTGAGAATGTACATTCATTATTAAAACCCATATTCAGTTACGTATGTCCATTATTATGGTCCATTGTATTACCGTTACACGAGGCCTAAATATTCTTCAAATAATTGTATAATGTTATCTTTAAATTTGATAAAAACTCAATCACACGCAATTGACAGATTCTGAAGTCATCTGAATTTTCCATAATTGCCTTTTTCTAAGAGCATATTATCAGCGGTTTTTTGTTCAATAGAAAGATTACAAGGATTCTAAGGAACCGTTAAATTTTTTTTGATCTCGTTTATGTGGTGAACATATGTTTTGATAATTATGTGCGGATGTGGTGTACTCCGTATACATAAAAATTGTTTATGTGGACTGTATATTCAAAACCATTAGATAAGATGCAACCATTAGATAAGACCAAACCATCAGATAAGACCTTAGATATACACATTTGGTTATAAAATATTTCAATTGACACAAATATTCCTGTCTTTGCATTTTTGGTGTTGAAAAATCAATTTCATGAAAGTTTCAAAATCAAAAATTTCATAGGATCTTTGATTTGTACAGTCATACTTAGTGTAATTATAGGAAACGGAATATATCCTTATTATAAAATTTAAAACAAGAATTCTTCAACTTCCGCTCTGCGAAAATTGATCTAATTATGTTTTCAAAATTTAATATTTTTGACATCTTTATTGACGAACCTCAATGCAGCCGGAAGTGTCGTGCAGTTCAGAACCGTTTGGTAGTAAATATTTGGGCTGGCAATCTAGTGTGTGGGAACTTACTTATTGCCTCTACGTCTGACGGGTAGCAACTACTTGATGTTTCTGGAGAACATTTTGACACAACAACTTCCTGCGCCGATGAGACATTGCAACTCAAGTTGATGGTATTTAAGCTCATTACAGCTTTACATTAGAAACGTTATATTTGGTTAACTGTAAATCAGGTGTGATGGTCTGGTGCATTGACTCTCTCAATCATAGAACTTATCCCTCCCTGCCTTTATTACTTCATATTGAGAGATATAAAAACCCTGATGAACGTCTCCCTGCTGTCAGTGCAGAGGAACACAGCAAACAGGGTCGTACACATTTTGAGTAGTTATAGTGGAAGTGCAAGACATGAGCGAAATCTCCTAGAATATTCGGAATTCCATGCACCAGAGGTATGAGGCTCTTATTATAGCTCTTGGAGCTCGATCATCTTCTCTAACTGAAATTAAATTTGTGAAGGTACATTCGTTATTGAAATGCATATTCACTTACGTGGTCTCCTTTCATTTCTGATGCTTTGTGAATACGTTGCCGAATGCATATTCATTAGCGGTCCTCACTGACTATGTGATTCCAGGTCTTCTGGATGCATCTTATACTCTTTACAATTTTATTGCCCTCTACATTATTGAGGAGTTATTGTGAAGCTCTTTGCATAAACACTGCATACCAACATTCATTCGAGGCTGAATTTCTAAATCTTTGTAAATAGCTCGATGGTCAAGACTATATCAGATCCGTTGTTGATAACAAATCTTCATGGTTATTTTTAAAATGATCCTGTAGATTTTAAAGTTTTAGAATGTTCAGGAGCAGATTTCATATTTTAAGTGTGAAAAGAAATTTTTATTTAATAATTTTGTCTATAGATTTCTTTATATTGCTCTCAGAATTAGCCCTTTTACATGTGCCATAATATTTGCCACAGAAAGTTAAGGCCGTGAATATATTTTTAGATTTTACTTCAGATAGAATTACATTATATGCCAAACGACAAAAAAAAACTTTATGTTAACATATAATACAACTAATACTGTATTTATTCTTTCCAAGGAAAGTTATATGCAATTCCACATGTTATTCAGAAGAAAATTGTCTAAAGAAGAGCCAGCCTTACTTTTCAGGCAAAGATGAAAAAAGCGAAAGTTTTTAAAGATGAAGCTAAGTATCTTATAAAGTATATCGAACACAGTTAGGGGCCAAGCATTTTGTTCTGCTTAGAGCAATTCTAAAGCATTGTTTGGAAATCAAATAAAGCTTCTCATTGGTTGCAAAAAAATCATTATTCCCGCTTTCATCATTGTATGTCTAATTTTCTAGGAGTACGTTAATAGAAGAATATTAGATTTTCTACGCCCAGTGAATGTAGTTCATAAAGGGACATGCAAACTAAGTAAAAAATCTATTGTTATCATTTGAAACTAAAAGTAGGTTATTAATTTGCTGAAAATACAGTAGGAAATCATGTACGTTTTATAGACACCCTATATTAGTTGTTCTCAAACTATCGGTCATGAACTCACATGACATTTTTTGTTTTGGTGTAATACTAAAAATTCATAGAATTTCATCTGGATGGCGCTTTATCAGAAACTTAATTGATAGAATAGCAATAAGACTCTTCGCTGAAGTTTGTTGCCTTAGCCGCAGAAGGTCCATTGACTTTTCTTTCAGACAAAACAAAAATACTCATTTAAATTCAAACGCTCTTTAGGTGCAAGTATATCGTTTTTATTTAATTTCAAGAGAAAACATCCATCAGAGACACAGCTCACAAACAATTAATCCTATCTATTATTCAAGGTGTTCGCCTTAACTGTAGAAAGAATATAACCTTGGTTCTCAGTCGCTGTCATCTCACTAACCGAAAATAGAACTTGTATTGAAGCGTAAAAGAATTGCTTTATTTTTACTACTTTATTTTATGATTACTTATGAAAACCTCTGTTTTATAGTATGAACTTAAAGAAATCTATAGGGAGAAAGAGATTCTGAGAAACAATTAATTTTGCAATTTCATTCGAAGGGTATGAAGAACTTATTCACTACAAACTGGAAAAAATGTCCTGAAATAAAAATTTGGTTCGCCACTAGTTTTTAGTTTATAATCTCAAACTCCTAACTTAAGATTTTAAAATTTAAAATCATTGTTTAGATTTTTTAAGGAATAATTCATTTTAGTGCACATTTTATTCTTTGCTGGAAGTTTGATATTCGAATTTATTTTAAGTTTTTGAATCATATATTTGCACATGTAGTCGCTTTAAAGAAGAGGTCTCAACCATGGAGGAGTAAGAGGATGATTACCATGGGGTAACCATGAGTTACCATGGTTACCATGAGGTAACCATGGAGGATTCTCTTCGTAAGAGGAATACGATCAGCCTTTTATTTAGCTGTTATTAAGCATTTAATTTTAATTTATGAACATAAGAAGTTACTTTTATTGAATTATTGTATTTATCAACATTTTACATATTGTTTGTTTTTTTATCTATAAAACACGTTAAAAATCATCTCAATCTCAATAAATATATGTGCATTTTTCGAGTTTGGGTAAGGAGGAGGATAATGAAGTTCTAGCAGCGGTGAAAGTAGTGCGTGTGGGAAAACAGACTGAAAAAAATTGTATTAGAAAATAATAGTGATAATATTACTTAAAATTATTAAAATACTTTAATTAGGTAAACAATTTAGTAATTTTAAACTTAAAGTAACTACGTAATTGGTTTAGCCGTCTTTGCTATAGATTATGTAAATATATGTTCCTTTCCACCGGAATTGATAGCCAAAAGTTCAAAAATAAAATAGTCAATTCATGTTATATTTCCATAAAACACGAAAATTATATTTTCATAATGATGATTTGGCAAATTATCAAAATCGTTGAAGCTTTTAAATTAAAGTGCATTTAAATAAGATTTAGCTTCTCTGACATGCTTAACGCATCGCGTCTAATTGGAATTCTCGTCTATTCAAGATATACAATTATAGTAAAATAAGGTAAATAATTCTGCTTTTAGGAATATAATCGCATTCGGTATAGATATGTAAATATTTAATAAAAGGAATTAAACTGAATTCAATAACTTGTTTCATTAATTATTATTAAGATCAAGCCAAAAACTAATCTTATTTATTAAAATAATGTCTGTATTTTACTTTATACGTTTCTGAAATATACTTGACTAAAATAAAGAAAAAACATATTGATTATCGAATTATAAACGAAAGTGCCTCGAAAGCAAGATAATTACATTAAACATGATGCAGTGTTTTACACATTCTAGCGGAATTGGAGTCCTGATAATTACCAGCGTCGTTTAACTGCAAGCTCATGTCCTCATTATTTTGAGAAAATTAATTTCAATAACGCACATTAAGCAACTAGACCTGCGACAGTTGTGAAGTATTTTTTTTTAGATATTAGCTTTGTTTAAACTTGTTTAACACTTAAACACAACTCCGAATTAGTTGTGTTTAAGTTTTGCATTTTATTAGTTTGCAAACTTACGAGTAATTGTTTGAAGTGAGCAAAATTTTGATTAAAAAAACTTAGGGATTTGTATCTAGTAAATTAAATCATGCAAAGAAACCCAAAACTATACCATATAAAGAAGCATACCAAGACTTTGGGGTATTAAGTGTTTTAGATTACCTTTTAACCCGTGAGTGCCTCAGATTAATTTAGAAACGAGAGGATATTTGGAAAATTCTGGCTTTGTTTATTTACTATTGACTCTATTTCTATATGAACTCTGTAAACTAAAATGCTTCATTAGGAATATTTGTAATGTGCCCAAAACAAAAGTCATCATGTTTCTACATGCTCAAGTATTTCATCAACAAAGAATTTACTTTACTTTTCCATGCACTTAGAGAAGCAATTCAGTGCCTTTCTTAACAGATTTAGAGAGTACATGGAAAATAGAAAAATGCCTATATTTAAAAGGAATGGTGGGGGATACCAAAATTTAACCCTTAATTGTAGAGATATAGTTCCATCCGAATTTTCAAGAACATTCTGGAAGATGAATCCAAAGCTCTCTTGCTCCTCCTCGCTACCAGCAAACCAGTCGAGAGGACTTTTGGTACACCAGTCTTTTAAGTGTCCCCATGCCAAACAGATACTATACACTAATTCAGAAGACAAACAACAAAAATCAGCGTTATATTTACAAAATTTCCACAGGACTAGTTTCGATGGTTTTACCGAACCACCATCCTCAGCTGCAAAACCGCAAATGAACAAGATAGGAAAAAATGATTAGGTAAGATAAGAAAGCCTGGACAAGAATAAGCAAGTGTTCTTGGTGGTGAAACTGTTGGTGAAACCAGAACTAAAACATAATTTCTTTAAAGGCCGAAGGCAAATTTGGATTGGAATTAGGATCATTTACTAGAACAGAAAGATTTTTATGAATGTGAAATGCCTCTAGAAAATCCAGTTCTCCAATGGAAGATGTTTTTTGAATAATTTTGGCAGCAGAAAAATTGAAAGTGTGATTTTCGGACCAACAATGTTGCGCAACAGAAGACTTCTGTGTTTCCTTTTTTCTAACATATGCCTCATGTTACTTGACGCGAAATTTTAAGGCTCTCTTAGTTTGGCCAATGTAAATTAAACCACACTGGCAAGGAATCCTATAAATACCCCAGGAATTCATATCCGGAATGGGGTCCTTAAGTATGGAACTCAGAGTTTTATTGATGGGAGAATAAACAACCCGAAAGTTAAATTTCTGCAAAATACGTGCAACTTTATAGCTAATTGATAGAAAGAAGGGAATGACAACAGAATTTTTATAATCTCCTAAAACAAGAGTGTGCCTTTTAGTGTGTTGAGATGAGAATTTTTTAACTGCATGAATATTTGAGTAAGTGATCTATACACTTACTCAAATATTCATGCTTTCGCCGAGTTTCGATCCGGTCTCATTGACGGCCCAAAGAGATGGCACTGAGCATCACTAACCCTTCTGCAGGTCAAGACGCCATTCCGATTTGACACTGAATTGCTTTTCCTCAAAGAAAAGAACATCAATTACTTAATTTTTAAAATGTACATATATAAAAATATTTCTCAAATTAACTATTATTATATGTATTACTATAAAATACTGTAATAATTGTATTTTCTATAGCTAGATGACATTGTAGAAGTACTAGCAACGATCCTCTTTCTGTCAAACGGGCACATGAAGCCTGCATCAGAGCTATGTTTATGTTGGTAAAGAAGCATGCCGTTTTCTCGAAAGTAACGGAATTTTCTTGTTGGATAGTACAGAGTGACACAAAAGTCCGTTAACATTTGAAAATTTAATAAGTCACGGATTAATGTAGGTAGAGAGATAAAAATTGACACACATGCTTGAAATAACATGGGGTTTTATTAAAAGAAAAATATGTTTTCAAAAAAGAAAAGGCCAACATATGGCGCTGGGCAGCTAAATGGCAATAACATGACATGAGAATCGTATATGAAATGAGCTGTAGTAAGAGAGGAAATAAGTTCCTTCATGCCTTTGTCAATTTTCTATCTTCGCCTCCGGATTGTCGTTACAGTGCGATGTGGATTTAACACATCAATCGTGATCGGACGCATTTTCTTCGAAGAAATGAGTGATTCTGCTATTTAAATTGTCAGTGTGACCGGTGCTGCTATGTTACAGAATAGCATCATCCCTAGTCTGGTTGATAACACCTGTTAGAAGGTATGACTTTTATGCAGTATGGTGCTCTACCTCATATTGCTACACGTGTGAAAGATCTCTTGCATACATAGTTTGCTGAGGATCGAGTGCTGAGTCATTACTACCGTCATGCTTTGTCTCTCAGGTCCCCAGATCTGAGTCCGTTGCGATTATTAGTAGTGGGATTACCTGAAATCGCAAGTCTACCGCGATTGTCCGAACTCATTAGGGATGCTAAAAGACAGCATTCACTGGCAGTTTCTCACCATACCTACAGATATGCTGTACAGTGCTGTTCATAACATTGTTCCTCGACTACAGGTACTGTTGCCGAATGACGGCAGATGTGCTGAACATTTGTTATAAAGAATATAGTTTTTGCTAAAAATCAATTGTTATGCTAATTATTGTTTTTGTTACAATATTCAACCTTCCAATACATGTAATTCTAATTTTCATTTGTTAATATAATTTTCGAAACATTCGGTGTTTAGCAGCATGCCTTTATAAAAACACAGGTTACGCCAATGATTATGAGTAACAAATAAAACATTATTAACATCTCACTGATACACATATTTCGTTTACATTGAAAACTTCTATGAAAAGTACAAAAATCTGACCTTCTTGTACAGAAAGATTGGCATTTCCATATCACTGAAAAATAACTTCACGCAAAGCAAAAACAAACCAGCAAACGCAAAGCAATATTAATACACTGAAAGTATTATGCTGCTAATTTTTACTTCCTTATACAAAGTAAAAAGGAAGTATTGTAATCGGGAAAAGTTTCAGCCATCACATTTCAAAGAAAAGATCCATTTTCGCCGCTATTGAATGCAATTTAACGATGATTTTGCGTGACATCTGTACGTAAGAACATAATAAAGGAAGCTTTCCCCACCGAAAAAAAAATCATAAAACTAATTTAAAATGGATTCCGAAGAGTATTTTTTGCAGCGTTTGTGCGTACGTACGTATGTACGTATCTCGCATAACTCAAAAAGGAGAAACCTCAGAACGTTGAAATTTTGTATATAGAAATGCTATAACATGTAGATGTGCACCTCGTATTTTGGCTGCAATAGGCCGCACCAAAAGTATATAAATATATGTATATTTATATCCAGTCTGTTACTTGGTTTAGGGATCTCATGTTCCTTATTCTTATATATTTGTAAATTGTGCATTTTTTGCTTTGATGATTTGAAAAATGATTGAATTATGCTGTTCTTATCTTCCGGTTAAGGTTTTTATGGCTTTAGTTAACCCACATGCAATAACTGTGGAATTATCAACAATTTAAAAAGATTTTTAAGTGCGACTAAGCCTAATTTCTGATAACTATGGCGTCCATGTTTGTTTACATTTGAAACTTACCAGGATAGTGGATTTGTTGCTAATCTAGAGAAATCAAGCTTCCCAACAACAAAATAACGTCTTCTTTTATTATTGCGAATTAAATTACTGTTAATTTATCATGGAATTAACATTTTAAGTTATTAGCTTATTTTTATATAGAAACTGTAACTTTAATTGTAAAAATTGTTTTTTAATTGTTTTAACTGTATTTGTTGTTTTATGTTTTTCGATAGCTATAAAGTTTTAATGAAAATATTTTGAATTTTATATATTTTTGCCTTGCCGCGAAGTGAGAGCTGACTTAATTAGTAGCGCATGCGCATTAGGAAAGTGGCGCTAAATCGTCTGCGAAAAAGTTTTTTTTTTAATTTTTTAAATTTCTTTAATATATTGTTTTAGATTTATTATAGTATTTGAATAGAACGAATCGTAATTCTTCAGATGATATAAATTTTGCACTCGTAATTTACTAGCAATTTTTCAAAACTGAATCTTCAGAAAAATATAAATAATGTCCCAATTTTTCTGCGGACCATCAAGAAGTTTTCACGGACCATCGGTTGTCCGTAGACCACCTGTTGGCGACCGCTGCACTAGAGAACCTAAAGGGGAATATTGCGACGATGGTTAACAAAATCAGTATATAAATGCACTGCGATATGACATTATACAGAGTAAAATGAGCACGTGCCTGCATTACTGAACAGAGCTGCCATTCCGAGCATAAAGACATAGTTTGAAGTTACATTTATTTGTGCAAAGCAATAAATGTTAGTAATAAAAATCGCATGTCTTGCAGTTTATGCATTTACCAAGTTAACAACTGTATTTGGTTTCCTTCATTTGGACCATCGGACGTCAACCCTTAGAACTTCACGGATTACTACATTTATAATTTTATATTTAGCGGACCACTAATATGAATTAAAAAAAAAAGGTAAATAAATATATTTATGCAATAATAATCAGCAAACTACACATATTTCGTTCACACAGAAAAATTA
The DNA here is from genome assembly GCF_044657685.1 of Stegodyphus dumicola. Lineage (NCBI taxonomy): Eukaryota > Metazoa > Arthropoda > Arachnida > Araneae > Eresidae > Stegodyphus > Stegodyphus dumicola. The sequence goes on from NC_140777.1 coordinate 148,616,024, forward strand.
CATGAAAAGTCCAAAAATTCTACCTTCTTGTACATAAAGCTTCACATTTCCATATCACTGAAAAGGGATTTCACGAAAAGCAAGAACAAATCCGGCAAACGTGAAGCAATATCAATAAACTGATAGTGTCATGCCGCTAATTTGTAATTATTGTAAACATAATAATCATCGCTTACTCAGCAATGGCGCCATCGATCAACAGTTAGACAAAACAAAAACGGAAACTTCCAGTGATGCAGCTATAAACAAGAATGCAGATGGTTCTCATAAAAATCAAGATGCCTATTGACACGAAGAAAAACTGCTATGTTAACGACCACAATAGCATATGCTTGTAATTCAAAAGTAAAGAGAATTCCAGTTCGCGTTATTATTGATAACAGCAGAATATCTATGGATGCCAACTTTCACTTTCAAGTGTCGCTAAATACACCTGCAAAAGTCGCTAAATTCAGAAGGAATTTTGTTAAAAGTAGTTGCTAAAATTTAAAAAATATATATAATCCATATTCCAAAATAGGTTTTGTTACTCGTCATTTTTTACACTGAGTCTTCATAAAAATTCATAAAAATATAAATAAATGTCCCAATTTTTTTGCGGACCATCAAAAAGTTTTCACCACGAACCACCGGTTATCACCCTTTATATTTAAGCGAATCTGTCACTTAAACATATGGACATTTTTCTTTTTTAATTTATTAAATCATAATGAAAATAAAAACATTTATTGGAATTTTTGCGACACAAGGACGTTTATAACCATAGACGTAAATTGTTCAAAAACCTCTTAATGTATATGAAGAAACTCATTTCATCTAATATTACGCCATATTTTAAGAACGTTTATAAATGGAAGTACATAGCTAAGACCAATATATAAATAAAGCCAGTGACCCCCTTTTTATACACTTTGTGTATATTTTTAGTAGCTGTTACAAAGATTTCAAAGTAAACCATTTGATCTAACTTAAGCACCATACACAGTTCATAAAAAAAAAAAAAAAAAAAAAAAAAAAATAGTTTTACACCAAAAGTGATGATCTTTGATATCCCATTATCCTTCCAGTATTTTAAAGAAGAGTCTTTTACATTTATAAGTGATCAATTAATGCCAAGGGGATAGTTTCTATTCCCTAATTGGTAATCTGGAGAAAATTCGGGATTTTATGAGGCAAAGAGGTGAAGCTGTAAATCAAATCTTTTCAGGCTCATAAAGTAGAGAAACTACCTGAAAGATATTCAGAGTCTTATAAAATATTGATTTTCGTTTTATTTCTTCACAGTTTAGTAGGATACTGTACTCTTGAATTATTTCAACATTTTTAATAAATTGTGTAATGTTAAAAAAATGATGAAAGTATCATTTTCTATATTTTATTTTGTATTTTAAAATTTACAAGAACTATTCATATCATTAATACATAATATTTGCAATAAGAATTGCTTTCAAAATCGCTTACCAGTAGCACTTAATTTTCTTATGTGAATATTCGGTAGAGTTGTGTGCATTTGCATTTAAGAGTTGTCTCCTTAAAATAATGCGAACATAGATTAAATAAAACAAACAGTTAAATAACAAATTTTATGTAAAAATAACTTGCAAGTTTTAAAAGTCTGACATGTTTCAGATAGGTTGTAAGGCTTAGCTTGGTTTAATAAACCATTTATAAAGTGTTATCCCGAGACTCTTCTTTTAATAAACCATTTTTAAAGTGTTCGCTATCGTCCAGCGAATTCGTATGTATGGTGCCCAACACATATGTTAAACCGCCATTTGGAACCACATGGCAAGCATGAAAGTAGCCATGTTCATTCTAATATCGAATCTGAAACACCGTAAAGATTTTCATCTAACCAGCCTCAAGTCTTATATTTAATTTCTGTTTCATACATTGATCAGCTCGGTTTGTTTTGTTTTATCTAATAACGGTAAAACACTGGCGGTCTATTTGCCTAAATAGAGAGGCTATCTGCTTAGGCATGCCTCTGTAGCGAGCTATCTGCCTAAGAGAAGAAATGCGTTCGTGAAGAACTTTCTAAGGGAAACTCATGCACACGTAACACATTGAAAAAACACGAAAACGCCTATGCAGACTGCCCGTTGGCGGGATTCGAACCTCGGACAGAACTACCAGTGTTAAGCGAATTTATTACTCTACCGCTATTCAGCATTCATTAACTGGGAAAAGCAGATAAAAAATATCGTAGGTTCTATTTGTTTTTTGGGGGAGGGAGAATAATTATTAGATGATCAAGAAATGATATTGAAAACTAAGTCAGCATCGTTAGGGTATTTAATACAAGGTTAAACTTCCCACAGGGTATAGTGATTAGAAGAGCCTACTGCCGTACCGAAGGGCCTGGGTGCGAATCCCTAAGAAGGTATGTGTTAAGTCATTAAGACTATTTAACTGTAAGATTACGTCATTTTTTCTCTTCTTGGCGCCTTGCATGGCGCAGATGTTCATTACAGCAACCCTGTAAACGCTTACTCAGTTTTTTTTTTTTTTATTGCTGTTGTTGTTAGTAGTAAGTCATCGCTTGAAAGATGGCACGCATTTGATTAAAGTTGTCGAATAAAATATTTAGTACAGTCCACTTCTAGTTAATTTGAAATTGTTGTATAACAACGCACGCATCGCATGAACACTTTATGGTCCGTCGAGCCGGAGGTAAAAGACATCGTTGCTAAAATTAACTTTTTAGAACATTTGTAATACTTTCGTTTGGTTGTATTATGCATAACTTCATATAGAGTGTTTGGAATGCTTTCGTTTTCGTGTGGATTACGCAATTAAGATTGAATACTGTGTCATCGTTCATTTCCGGTGTTGCTGTCGAGAAATCTGCAATCACGGTAAGTGATAAATTATTTATTTGTTCATGATGAGTGAATTGAAAGCAAGTAAAGCTAACAAAAAGAGTTTAAAATGCAGTATCAGAAAGTTTGAAAATAAGGTAAATTCTACAGTGGATGAAGCAGATATTTCCTTATTGGAGTTATACGAATCAAAAATATTAGAATTTAAAAAGGAATTAAGTAACATTTTCGATTCTTTATTTGCACATTGTGAAGAAAAGGACACTGACGAATTCATTAAGGAAAAGGAAAATGTAGTAGATAATCTCGACGAAATTCATTTGAAAATTAAAAGAAAAATTTCTGAGATCAGTTCTGAAAGGAATAGCTGTTCAAATGAAAGCGGTTCGAGTAAAGACATAATTGTTTCGGATATAAAATTGCCAAAATTGTCTCTTCCAGTATTTAGTGGGAAAATCGAAGAATGGATTGAATTTGAGGATTTATTTTCCGCAGCTGTGCATAAAAATAGCAAATTAACTAATGCACAAAAATTGAAATATTTAAAGAGTTCGTGTAAGGCAGACGCTTTAAATATTATTCAGTCCATTCCAATTTCAGATTCGAATTATGACATAGCATGGAATCTGTTGGTTGATCGCTATTGCAACAAAAAAGATTTGATCAATTCTATCATAAAGAAATTATTTTCTATACCTCAAACGAGTGATTCTACTTCGTCGCTTTTAAAATTTATCGATAAGGTGCATGAATGTTTACGATCCTTGGAAGCATTGGAGCAAAAGGTGGAAGAATTTTCAGACACGTTAATTGTTTATTTATTAGTTGAAAAGTTGGATAGAAATACTCGGTGTTGGTGGGAAAGGTCACTTAAAAAAGACGAGATGGGAACGGTTATACAACTGACATGCTTTTTGAAGGAACACGCTCGCACCCTATCACATTACAAACCTCCGCATGGGGAATCGAAACGTTCATTTAATACCAAAGCTCTTACATCACTTTCGGAAAATTCAAAAAATTGTCCTTATTGTAAATCTGATCATTTATTGTTGAAATGTGCGCAATTCTTAAATCTAACAGTCAAGAAACGATTGGAATTTGTAAAGACAAAAAAATTATGTTTCAATTGTTTATCTTCGGTCCACACAATCAAGGACTGTAAAAGTTCTAATACATGCAGAAAATGTCAGAAATTTCACAATTCGGTCTTACATTTTGATCGAAATGAAAAAAATTTCGATAAAGCAAATGGCACATCGAATCAAATCACAAACAAGACTAATAAATTAAGCAGTAATCTTTCTCCAAATGCTGATACATTTACTCCAATGGCAAGCAGCCAAAAGGTTAGTGACACTAATGAAACCAACCAAGCAAAGTCCATTAACGGTACTACGCTGAATATATCCAGTTCTTTTAATAAACAAGTTCTACTTTCAACTGCAATTATTTTCGTTAAGGGTAATGATGGAAAATTTATCTCGCTGAGAGCCTTGCTGGATTCCGGTTCTCAAAATAATTTCATTACTAAAGAAGGTGCTCAGTTATTGAATTTGAAGAAAAGAAAAATAAACGCTTCTATTTCAGGTATCAATGGTACAGTTATGGGTGTTAAGGAAAAAGCTATAGCAACCATCGCGTACGCTACTAGAGATTTTATTCGTACCTTACAATTTTTTGTTGTTCCAAAAATAGCTCGCGTAACGCCTGCTAGATATATAAACATTCCTGATGTTAAGCAGTTGCAACTCATTGGTTTAGCTGATCCAGAGCTTTATAAACCTGGTCAAATACATGTTTTATTATCTAACGAAATATTTTTTGATTTACTGGGAACAAATAGAATAAATATGCAAGACCTGATTCTCCATCAGTCAGTTTTTGGATACATTGTTAGCGGGTCAGTGCGCATGCCGCAGCAAGTCAGTGTTGATAATTATTGTGGATTTGTGGAAAATGGGGATAATTTATCTGACAACATGAGAAGGTTTTGGGAGATTGAAGGTATTAATGAAGCAAAAAAAGTGAAAAGTCAGGAAGAGGAATTTTGTGAACAGCACTTTCTTCGTACACACACGAGGCAAGATGATGGCAGATATGTAGTGGAAATGCCAATTAAGGAGGAAGGACTTAGCCTTTTAGGGGAATCGAGAGAAAACGCTAGTAAAAGACTGAATTATCTACTTAAACGCTTCACTCGCAATCCCGCAATGAAACACTTATACGAAGATTTCATTAAGGAATATAATAAATTAGGCCATTCCGAAGAAATTGATGAAGGGGATAGCTCTAGTTTCTCATATTAACTTCCTCACCATGGGGTTTTCAGACCCGAGAAACCTAGCACTAAACTTAGGGTAGTGTTCGATGCCACTGCTCCTACGACTACTGGAATTTCGTTAAACGATATTCTGCTGAATGGAGGGTTAGTTCAAGACGAACTATTTGATATTATTTGCAGATTTCGAACGCATAAAATTGCCTTCACAGCAGACATTGTAAAAATGTATCGTCAGATTTTGATTAAAGAACATCAAAGAGATTTATTACGCATCTTATGGAAGAGTAGTGAAGAAGAACCAGTTAAGGTCTATAGACTGAAGACTATAACTTACGGTACTTCCAACGCACCATATCTAGCAACACGCGCACTTAATCAATTAGCAGAAGACGAGAAAAACAATTTTTCGTTAGCAGCGCCAATAGTACAAAGGAATTTTTATGTCGATGACGTACTCACAGGAGCCCATACTCTAATATAGGCTAAAGAATTACAGTCGCAATTGATTATCCTATTATCACATGGAGGAATGCGTCTGCACAGATGGTGTGCTAATCATCCTGATCTTTTGCAGTTTCCGGATGGGCAAGAGGAATATTCTTTCAGTAATTTCGATGACGATCAGAGCATCAAAACTTTAGGATTATTATGGAATCCAAGGATAGATTGTTTTTCGTACAAATCAACGATCAAGAAACCAACTACTTACACAAAGAGAACAGTGTTGTCTGATATTGATCGCATTTATGATCCATTAGGACTGCTTGGTCCAGGGATAACAAAAGCAAAAATCTTCATCCAAAGACTTTGGTTATTGAAGCTTGATTGGAACGATCCGCTACCCGAAAGGATAATTAAGGATTGGCAACTTTTTATTGATTCAATGCAATCTATCAACAATTTGAAAGTCAGTAGATATGTTTTACAGGATAGTTTTTCTGATATACAAATTCATGGATTTTCAGATGCATCAGAACACGCATACGGAGTAGCCATCTATTTACGCTGTAGAAGTGACAATAATTTATCTTCACATTTGCTTTGCAGCAAGTCCAGAGTAGCTCCACTAAAACCGCTGACAGTACCTCGACTGGAACTCTGCGCAGCTGTACTGCTAGCACAGCTTGTTGCAAAGGTGGTGCCTTTATTGAAATTGGACATCAGCAAAATATGTCTGTGGTGTGACTCAACCATAGTGTTAGCATGGCTTCAGAATCCCCCGCATGTACTAAAAACTTTTGTTGCTAATCGAGCGTTGCAGATCCAAGAGCTAACACATACATGCCAGTGGAATTATGTGCGTTCAGAGGAGAACCCAGCAGACCTTATTTCCCGAGGACTGAGTTTTGACAAGCTGCATGATGCTGATTTGTGGTGGAAAGGTCCTCCATTCTTGAGTGAAGGTGTCATACCTAACAAGAACATTGACTTTGAACAATTAGAAAAAACAGAGACATTTTCTAATGAACTGAGAAAAAGAACTGACATTGCTTGTTTATGCACTTTGCCTTCAAAATTTATTGATAATGTCCTAGATATCACTAACAATTATTTAAAATTATTACGTATTGTTAGTTATATTTTCAGGTTCATTTGGAACTCTAGGTGTGCAAAACAGAAAGGAGCACAGAGAAGAACAGGAGGAGTAAGTTCAAAGGAGTTAAATGAGGCAGAATCCTTTTTAGTAAGAGAGGTTCAAAAATGTAGTTTTTATTCAGAATACAACTCCCTCGCACAAGGTAAACCCGTTAATAATAAAAGTAATTTACTTTCTTTGAACCCTTTTTTGGATGCAAATAATGTAATGAGAGTAGGAAGCCGATTACAAGGGGCCAATGTAATGTTTTCACAAAAACATCAAATAATTTTGCCTGTTAAATGCAAACTAACTAAGCTGATTGCTGAGCATTATCATCAGAAATATTTACACGTAGGTTCGCAAGCATTATTGTGTTTTATGAGACAGAAATTTTGGCCATTACAAGGTAGGAATTTAACTAGAAAGATTACCCATGAATGTATAATTTGTAGTAAAAATAAACCAGTCACTATCGAACAAATTATGGGGTCATTACCTGCAGAGCGCGTAAATCCAAGCTCACCCTTTAATCATGTCGGCACCGATTTTTGCGGTCCATTTCTTATTAGGTACAAGGGACAGAGGAAAGGAACTCTTCATAAGGTATATTTAGCTCTTTTCATTTGCCTTATAACAAAGGCAGTGCATCTCGAACTAGTGAGTGATCTCACCACTGACGCATTTATTGCCACCTTAAAGAGATTTATTGCTAGGCGCGGAAAATGCTCAATCATTTTCTCAGACAACGCAAAAAACTTCGTTGGCGCAAATGCCGAATTGCAAAGAATTAACAATTTAATTAGAAATCCTGACAAAAAATTAGCAGATTATTTAGGTGAAGAAGGTATAGTATGGAAGTTTATTTCCCCACGGACACCTAATTTTGTGACACAAGAAAGGAAATTTTACTATTAAAATTTTAAAAAAAATAAAAAGATATTTTAAAATGTTGCAAAATACGAACACTCATTATTAATTGCATTAGCCACTTATTTATAATTTCAGCCTTTACTAACAATTTATTTTTATAGTAGAAACCTATCTTTTCCGTTTCCTCACCAAAATGCAAATTTAGTTACAGAGCATTTAAGCCAAGGGTTTTGAATTGTAAGATAAAGCGTGTCTCTGCCTCTCCAGGCCACGTTACTACGTTCGCCAGCTGTGTTAAGATCGTAATTATTCGGCTTTGCATTGTTGCTGCCAACATTTAATATTTAATGCCGGTGAGAAGTATTGAAGAACTTAGACTTTAAAATGAATTTGTGTAGTCTTTGACTTCTAGGATTAGTTTAACTTCTGAATTTGACTGTTACTTTAAGTTACATCGCCGCAAGTGATGGCTAATTATGTGAGCACAAAACGTGCATTTTATGCTCAAGTTCCGAAAGTGATTTAATAAAAAAAGGTTATTTTAACCTTCTTAAATCTCTGTAGTTAACTCCAGATCAAGCGATCATTCGCTCCAAGTCTATTAAGGTTTGATACTAGGTTTTGCTACTAAATCTAGTGAAGCTCTATAAATGTGAACTACCATAAAAATGTCTCTGTAGCGCTTAAGAATCATAAGAAGTTAAACATATTTTTAACATCTTTGTAGCGAAATTGCAAGAGCTTATAAAAATTGTCAGTTAGAAATATTATAAAGTATTTTAACTTAAATACGTTGTTAAGTATTTAAGATCTGGAATATTAAAATGTTTTCTTATATTTAAAGTGATCGTTCTAAACAATTATTAACTCAGATTTATTAAGTTTGAATGAAAAATTTAATAGAACTAACGCTTTACTAATTGGTAATATCTAAAATTTATATAGAGAGAAGAGCAACACTGAGGCACAATTCATTACATTGCTTATTAACAGCTACTTTTTATTAAATTACTAGCAGCTACCCTACCAACCTTCGTCTGGCTTTTAAACGTACCGGAAAAATGCCTGAAGGGAACACCAAACGTTAAATTTAAAAACTGTACAGAATTTTACTTTCCAGTACTTCATCAAGAAAAGAAAAAAAATACCCACAATTTTTTTAAATGTATTACATATAGCAAAATTACAATGAAATAAGCAATATCCCTTAATACAAATATTAATTATCCTAATAAGTAAATTAACTAAATTCCTGTTACCATCTCTCAACAAACGTCCAATATCCAAGACAATCATTAAATTTAAAAACTGCACAGAATTATCGCCCTCATTTTTCTGAGTGGCAACAGCGCTGATTTTCAACAGTCAGCAGTCCAGTATACAATTTAATGAAAACTGTTGCCGAAATCCCATTTTTAAAAGATTGAAAGTATTCAAAATGATGCTATAAAATCGAAAAGATAAAATAATAAAAAAATATGATTCGAATTTTGAAAAAATAGCTTCGACATGCACTGGCTCTTGTCTAGATGCACCTATGTACCAATAAATTTCGTAGCCCTGGGTCTATTAGATTACGTACAGTAAGAACAAAAGACACACAGATTCTTTCTTTCATTATACGTAGAGATTTATACAAATATGCATATTCATATTAAATGCAGTTTACTGCGTGAAATAAAAAGAAATAAAATTAGATTAAAATTGTATTATCACAAAAGTAAGTATTGAATGGAATGGATAGGGTTATATGTATATTATGCTCACTATGGCAGTTTTTCTATATACTGTTTCTAGGTGCTTTGTTTTTATAGTAGAAAAAAAAAAGAATCAAACGACGAAACTAATTTTAACTAATTTTTACCCACGCTAACTATTTTGATATTTATTTATATTTAACTGGAATCTTTTGAATTGTAGCACAAACACGCCAAACTCTTTTCTACGGAAACATATATGTCCCTTTGGCATCTAGAGGCCAAAGTTAAATTAAATGTGTTGTTTTTACCTCTTACAACAGCGTTCTTTTTTCAAAGTAAGTTTCAAAGTAAGTCAACGAAATGTTTTAAAACTGCTTTCTTCTACTTTATTTTTGGTTCTTTAAATAGTAGTTTATTAGATGTAGTTGAGAAGACGTTAAGCACGAGTACTTTGCCGTGGGATCTACAGGTGCTGCCCTTCATCTGTAACTTCTCCTGGTTTTCTTAGTTGCAACACTTCTACAGCCTCAATGCTTGAGAAAACCTTAACAGAAGGAGACACTTGTTATTGCAAAATAGCCAGCATTTATGACTTAAATCAACAACAATGAATTTGTAACTAGGTAAGTTAGTCTAACACGAATGGAGAACGCGCAAGTTAATTCTTCCCTAAAAATGGCGTGACAAACCTAAAGGCGAGAATAACGCAGTGTTGTAGAATACTACTCTGAAGACAACTCAATTAGCAACGTGGTCTTCAGGAAGTGGAACACACGCCAATTCTGTTTTTTAAAACCTACCTTTACTATCTCCTATCTACCTCATTTGAATAAACGCCAGCTAAAAATTTACATTTTGGCAGGGAAATAGAAAACCAGGACAGAATGCAAGACAATATAAAATCACTGGTTAGAAGCTTCAATGTTCAAGTTTCGCGATTTAATGTTCAATAATAATGTTCAATTTTCGCATTTTTGACGAAGCAATGGTTGTGATGAGTTACTTTTCTGAAATTCCGTTTGTAGAACTTTTAAACTGAAAGTTAATGACTTAATTATATGCATATAAAAGAACTGAGACAAAAGAACAAAAGAAAAAACGTCTTGACGCGTTGGAACACTTTTTTAACCAAAAGGGGGCTACTAGTTTCGAAATGGGATTTGGTGTTGGTTTATTATAAAGAGCAAATCACGTTACAAATTGTTGCCACCAAATATAATTGCCCTATTAATTATTTTTAGAGAAAATAAATAATGAAGAATCTGCGTGTGTGTATGTATTTCCTCTGTGAGAAAACCACGATACATAAAGCCATCAAATTTTGAATAACATAGTCCTCCACCGAACATGTACACTTGCAAGCCTGAATCTTGAGTTTCGAATTTTCTACTTCGTGTTTTGTAAAACTTTAATGAACTTTTGGCTAACAAATTCAACGATATGAAAGCGAGCAGTGGCAACACTGTAGGGAATAAAGCATTTCCATCTTCAGCCCACGAGACTGTCTGTCAAACATTTTAAAGATAAGCTTTTTTTATATACATATTCTATTTTGCTGTTAAATTGAATTTTATGTGGCGTAAGTGCAAAGAACGTGATATTTAAGAAAGAAAGTTAACATACAAAACGTTAATAATAAAAAGACAAATAAAAAGAAAAAAGGTTTTGTAAGCCATCTTGCTAAGAAATCTGAGCATTGATATGTTGAATTGAAAAAGATTTTAAAAACAGAAAAACGCAAGTCAACTATTAGCACACTGCATCGGGAATCCTAAACATATGCTGCTATGCAGCGTTTAAAAATTTTGTGGTTTTGCTGTTGAACTGTATATGGCGCAAATGCAAAGAAGCCGATGCTTAATAATAAAGCTAAAAAAAGCAAAACGAAAAGGGTTAGCAGGAGGAGTGCAACAGCAGACTGGCAAACTACGAACTCAGCGAGAGTGTAAAACCCCTAATAAATCCTTTTAGACGATCGCTAAAATCTGAAACCGTTCATATTTTTTATTTATTTACTTTTTTATTTTTAGATAGAAAACTGTTTCATTAGGGATGACTTAAATCCCTACCTATGTTCTATGTTTTCTCCTATTTTCATGTTTAAGCTACTTCTTCTAACTTCTTTCCTTTTCATAAGAAAACTTGTATAATTCGGAGTTATTTGTGATAGGTGACGAATTGGTAACGGCAACTGGACAGATAACACTGACTGTCTTGTAATTGATCGTAGATGCAATTGCATGTTGATGAAATGCTTCTGGAGTAAACGTAGGTAGGAAACGCTCCAATGCCTCATGGAATTAAAATGATTTGTGAAGTAGTTATTAGTTTACTGGTATCACAAACGTGCAGAAAATTTTCATTATAGTCTTAAATAGGTGAGTGCGAGAGTACGGTTTCTTTGTATCAAGTTGAAAGTATCAAGTTGGCGTACACGTCTTTCTAGGAAAAAAAACTATTTAGCAAGTGTTGCCCTATAAAGAGAGAGATCCTTAATTCAAACGAAAAGTTGTACATGCAAAGGATCTTTGGTCAACGCAAATTTCATTTTCTAATAAACTGAAATATTAGAAAACAATATTTACCTTCTAAACATTTGCAAAGCTGTCCTGGAATATTCTGAAAATGTCTCTGGAAAATATTTAGTCTGTTACTGACCCATTTTTCCAACCCCCCCCCAGAAAAACTAAATTTGAAATTATACTTGCATGACATGAGTTTTCTAAAATTTTTTTCTGAATGACATTAAACACAACTATTCACCTTTCATTTTAATTTCCTCTTGCTAAACAGGAACATTCACCCACAGCTGTCTGCTTGTGACTACGACTCAGACAACACTAAGAAAAACTGACAATGAAAAATTCGTGAAGTGCCCTCAAAGCCACCATACTTATTCTTTACTTAAAGACCTCTTAGATACTTTCTCGTATTCTTGAATACTTACCTCTCTCTCTAAAATAAGAAGGTTGATTGTATTTTCTTTTTTTGCGTCTTTCAAAGGCAAATATCAGCAAGAAAATCCCTTTTATCGAGAAAATATCCAAAGAATTGTAAAAAGATTTTGAAGTGAACTGGAGATGCTGAGACGTATTTCAGAACAATTCTTCCGTATTTTTGCTAGACACTCAGCGAATTTCAGAAGTATAAAATGTATAACGTCACTCAATTTCCTTTTGTATAGGTAAAGATTTTAAAGAATTCAATTCCTCCAAATACCAAATTTGTGTAAGAAGGAAATATTTTTTTTTAATTTCCTGCAAGTATTTCTGTTAATATAGAAAAATATATATAGGATTTTTTGATTTTTTTATAGAAAAGCCTGTCTTCTGTACTAATGAAGAGACAAATGTAGGAAATTTATAATTCCTCTAACGACGCATCGGAAGGTTTTATCTGACTAATGTGTATAGCAAAAAGCGCATTTCATGTAAGAATTCTGATATACAAAGGCTGTTTTCACATTTTTAAACAATTTTCACTATATTTATAGAAATATTCCAAGTAACTGCTTTGTGTTTTAAACGTTCTGTTTGATAGACTTTATTCTGCACTATCTTTCTACACTGTAATTTCCAAGACAATAAAGTCTTTGTGAGTGTCGGAAGAATTATTTTATCTCATTCCTCTTGAACAGCTTTCCAAAGTCCATAGAGGATGACAGGTCTACATTCGGACAATCCACTTTCTACATGTCCAAAAGCACAAAACTCCATGGATAAGAGATCAGGAGATTTAGTAGGAATGTAACTAAAGGGCAGGGCCTTGATACACATTTCTTATTCCACTTTTTCCCGGAAATTAACAGGATTTTGATGAGTGGCTGCATTCTTAATTTTGATGCACTTCTATCGTTTGGTGGCGCTATGAGTAAAGATAAAGTATTTCATATTTGAAAACCGGGTATTAAATATGGGTGTCGCGGCAAAAATATTGCGGACGAAAACGTCGTGGAGAAAACAACGTAAGAAAGAAACGTCGTGGTGCAAAACATCGTGAGAGAAAAGAAAGCAAAGACGAAACATCGTGGTACAAAATGTCATGGTACATGGTCGTCGAAAATATCGTGGTAAAAAAAAAAAGTACTTACGAGTCATCGTATGACGATAACATCGCACATATGAATTTTCAGGTTTTAAAAGTTGTAAATGACTGTTCGATTAATGATTTGGGAGCATAAGAACAAGAGAGGGATTCTTTTACCTCTATATTTCATATTTTTGAATGACCTAATAATTTTTTGTTGAAAAAATAAGAAGGAAACTTAATCATTTAAAAATTGAAAATGATTAGAAAATCTATGCAACCTATGGAATTTATTTGAATTTTAAATTTGCATAGTTAATTAACCCTTTTATACTTTTTACTGTTAATTTTTTTAATAAAAATTACAGTCTAAAAATCCTTAGAAAAAAAGAAGATAAATAACTTCATGATGTTACCTTTATAAAAACTGTTTAGTTAATTATCAAATTATTTTCTTTTACATTTGTTAATCTGTTATTATTTTAGTCAAAATTATATTTTGTTTTATTTCCCTATTCTTAAAGTGTCGTTAACATTTTCATGTATTAGCGTGCAATCAATTTTTTGGATTTCGATTTGTTAGTTATGGCGAACGCCAGTTACATAATATGCCAGTATGGGATTTCAAAAACACATGTGTACGATATTATCGTCATGCGATGATTTGTAGGTACTTTATTTTTACCACGATATTTTCGACTACGATGTATTTAAATTGCGAAGTTTTTGATAAGCTTTGTTTTCAACCACGTTATTTTGTACCACGATGGTTTAGAACTGAGATGTTTTTCTTCTCTTTATTGTCTCCCACGATGTTTTATACCACGACGTTTTCGCATTGCGTTGTTTTCGCCGAGGCGTTTTCGTCCACGATGCTTTCGGCTGTAACCAAAGTATGTTCCTGATAATATTTCGAGTTGATCTGAACATTTATCTACAGTCTCTTTATTTTTAATTTGTTGTTGTATGAAAAACCAACAGTAATAAATCCATTTGAAAAGCTTTCTTTAGATTCTTTGAACCATGTCTTCAGATTTCGTCTTCCCTTTGATGTTAATAAATGGATCTCTTTTTATTCAATCATTTAATTACGCCAAGATTTGTCTATTGTGACAACGTTTTTCAATTTTTACCCTAGTAAATATTTCTGATAAAGACTTCCGCAGCGCGTTCTGATTTCGGCGGTATGTCGTGGAGAAAAACGATGCACTTTACGTTTTTTCGCCTTTTTAAGATTCAAATCAGCATTAATCGCTAAGTTTGCAGTTGGCACTGAGCACTTTAATTATTTTGCAACTGTTCTTTGACTTGGCAGGTTTACTTTCAGCGTTAAAGATTTTACCAATGCAACATTTGAAACATTCCGTTTTACTCTTGCACATGTATTTGGAACAATCTTGAAACCAAACTTTAATTTTTTTCCTTTCTTTCTGACAATGTTATGTACCGTAGCTTTAGATATAAAAACACATGCATTTAACAACGTCTTTAATAATTAGATGTGAATAATTTTCTTCGGAAAGATCACAAACGTAGCCTGGCACCATCTCCTTTGTTAAAAATGCCATTTTGCATGAAAACCAAACTGTTAAGAAGCAGACGATAATTTACGCTTTCAAAAATGAAACTAAAGTAAAAAAAAGTAATTTCCAAGCAAAGTATTTTTATAGCGAAGCAAAATCGTCTAAAAAATGTACGAACATCCTCCGAATAAATGTAGTTTATAAATTTTCCGCTTTATATTCGGTTATGAAAAGTGCTAATCTTTTAACTTTTTTCCAAGTATTTTATATGCACACTATATTTATAAACCGTGTCTACGTCTATTTTTTTTTTCTTTCAGCCACTCGCTTATTAAGTGAAAAATATATGCTTAGATATTTCAATTCCTCTGGATAAAAGGAAGCAAACGTTTAACTTTTTTTATTTTCGAAACTTAAGAATACCTTAGTTATAAATCATCCATTAAAAATGTCTCAGTATTTATGTCTTTCCTTTCCATTACGTTTTGTCTGTATTAATGAACTGCGGGCCTTGACATATTATCAGTTTGGAAAACTGTCTTTCAAGTTATAACAAGTTGTCTTTTCATTATATTTGCCTTTTATTATATGTCTTTTTATTATTTTAAGTTATTTTACCTCTTCATTTAATAACACAAATATTTACTTATATTTAGTGTGTACTTAAAATTAAACAAAAATTCTAATGCCATGTAATAAGTTCTCTGGCTACGGAAGTTTGATTTTTTCAGAGTAAGAATCGAGACCTACAGCTAGGAAATATTACTTTCTGAGATTTAGGACGTAGACCCAACAGTGATCAAGCGGTTAAAATTGGTGGTCTTTATTAATTCTACCTGGGTTCAAACCTAAGTGAAGGGACTAGTTGCATGGGTTTTATCGCGCTGGTGTCATATTCAATGTAAACACAAACCATTTTTCCTTCAGGAATATTTTCCACAAAGACGTGCATTTCCTTAGGCCCCTTACAATTCAGAAACCATGGTTTAAATACTATCTAACTAGTTTGCATTCTGGTGCGGAAATGGAAACGTGAAACTGTAAATTACTGGCTAATTTAAATAACAGTACATATACTCCTCGCGAAAAGATCTTATTTTATCGTCAGATGACGTAACGTCTTCATTTGCATAGCAGAACATTTATCTGGATAATGCTAATTAGACTCGTCTTTCACACATTCCTCACAAAAATTCATTACAATGATTGGATATTTAGCATATGTAAGGATAAATTTAGTCATGAGTGAATATTTCGCTACTAGAACTAAGAAAAACTATAGTCCTTGATAACTGACTTCGTAAGGCTATTTCTTTGACCGAAAAGTCTTCATCTAAGGATGACACGTTTTCCTTTCTCAACATACTAGACTTCTAATTCAGAAGTCAAACAACAAAAATCAGCGTTATATTTACGAAATTTTTTTGGTAAATATAACGCTGATTTTTGCTGTTTAACTGTTTGATTAATAATGTTGGCTTTTCACCCAACATTATTAATCAAGCAGTTAAAAAATTCTCATCTCAACACACTAAAAGGCACACTCTTGTTTTAGGAGATATAAAAATTCTGTTGTCATTCCCTTCTTTCCATCAATTAGCTATAAAGTTACACATATTTTGCAGAAATTTAACTTTCGGGTTGTTTATTCTCCCACCAATAAAATTCCGAGTTCCATACTCAAGGACCCCATTCTGGATATGAATTCCTGGGGTATTTATAGGATTTCTTGCCAGTGTGGTTTAATTTACATTGGCCAAACTAAGAGAGCCTTAAAATTTCGAGGTCAAGGAACAGGAGGCATATGTTAGAAAAAAGGAAACACAGAAGTCTTCTGTTACTCAACATTGTTGGCCCGAATATCACACTTTCAATTTTTCTGCTGCCAAAATTATTCAAAAAACATCTTCCATTGGAGAACTGGATTTTCTAGAGGCATTTCATATTCATAAAAATCTTTCTGTTCTAGTTATCCTAATTCCGATCCAAATTTGCCTTCGGCCTTTAAAGAAATTATGTTTTAGTTCTGGTTTCACCAACAGATGGCGCCACTTGCTTATTCTTGTCCAGGCTTTCTTATCTTATCTAATCATTATTTCCTATCTTGTTCATTTGTGGTTTTGCAGCTGAGGATGGTGGTTCGGTAAAACCATCGAAACTAGTCCTGTGAAATTTTTGTAAATATAACGCTGATTTTTGTTGTTTGACTTCTGAATTAGTATTTATTCGGCGTGTTATTGTGTCTTAATTACTAGACTTCATTCTTAAAATATCGAAATTCTGCTGCAGCTCTCAAAAGCTTCATTCAAGCTTCATGGTGTAGGAAATGTAAATTGTTAATTACTAGTTACAGTTCTCGTAAACACGAAAGTATCGCATTTCAGTCAGTCTTCATTAGAAATTTGACTCAGTAATGTGGTTGGTTCATTTTTGCAGTCTTGCTAATCTGTTCTCTGCATTTTAAATGAAGGTTGACTTTATTATTCCTAACTTTTACGTAACGATTTTAAATCCTATTTCATTTGCAAAAGCTTTGAAATAAACCTCTAGTTACTACCTGTGTGTGATTTCGATCAATAGAGTCTGTCTAGTTTATTATGTTCAAGTCTGTATGGATTTCTCTTTTTGCTATCATTCGAAAGATACAGGAAATAAAAAAAAAGCAGTTTCAGGTACACTGCGCGATAAAGAGGGGCAGTTCTATATCTTCCATTCTACTGATCCGATTGACGAAATTCAAACTGAATATTTCATGCCTCAAAAGCGCGACTTTGGCTATATATTAGATTTATATTTTCTGTAATCAGTGTTTTTCCATATTTCGATTCTATGACTCAAATTATGCCAAACTGCCAAGTTTAGTAAAACTCGCACGAGTAGTTTAAAAAAAAATAGCTCTCAAACTTTTAGCTCCGTAATATTAATTGAATTTGGTATATACTTGTTATAGCTCTTTTTTTATTAAACTTATTTGATTCTTCCTTTCACATTTCGAAATTTAGGTTTTTGACAAGTAAAATTCGCCCATTTTTTATGGTTTATTTTTAAAAATTGTATTTTTAAACAATTTTTATGAATTTTTCGAAAACCATTTTCAATTATAACCTATAAATTTCTTAACATCATCTTAAAGTAGACGTATTTCTAGGCACATCTGCAAAAATTTATGTTTTATTATTCAAAATTTTCTAAGATATACATGAATTTTCATATTGGCCCGTTTCGAAATTTGGCATATTTGTTATAAGCGATAATAACGAAAAATGTGGCTTACGCAGTTCGTTAAAATTATTTGAAACTATGAACGAGTACTTTCTCTCTGCTCATCTGCAGTGAGAAGAAGTAAAGGAAAATAGGTTGCTGTAAATTAAGAAGTTCGCCGAGTAAATTATTCTTGGCGCAAACTGAAAAAAAAAAAAAAAAAAAAAAAAAAAAATGTGCCAATGTTAATTTTTTGAATTTCTAAGTACATTTCACACCATATTTTACAAAAATTAGTATTTAGGCATACTTTGAGTCGTAGAATCGAAATATGGAAAAACATTGGCATGTGTTTCAGAAAAAGTCCAATTTTGTTTCAAAAATACCTATATTAGAACAATGATGTATAGAAATATAATACATATTCTAAGTCGCACGTTCGAGACATGAAAAACGCAAATTGAATTTCGTCAATCGTCGCAGTAGAACGGGGGAAGAACTGTCGTGTACATGCTGAAGGTATATTGATGTAATTATGTCTTTACCATTTCAACTCTAATTAGCGATATATTTGCTCCCACGAAAGAGCTAAAGTTCAGACTATATCAATTTAGGACATATTAAGCTCTTTTTGGAGAAGATGCCAATCAGTACTCTGAGATGCAATGAACTCATACGATCAAAAATTCAAATGCGGTTTCGAATGCATTTCTCTTAAATGCAACAAGCTACTCTAACAGCATAAATATTGCTAATATTCCATTATATTTAAATTTTAAACTATGCATACTGATTTAATAATCCCGTATTTATATTAAGTCATATTTTTAATCACCGGAGGTGAGAATGATTTCTATGATAATCCTACTTCCAGAATAATGAATCAATCGAATTATTTTCAGAGCCTTCGGCAAACCTGTCGTTTGTTATCAGTTGCCACGTAATTAAAAGCTGAAACCCCGTAACTTGGTTGATTTAAATGCAAATTAAGTTATCCAAACAACACCTTAATTAGTCTAAAGGAATGCCTGAGCCTTCACGTGATCTTTAATATTCTGAACATCTCTTCCATTTCTAATTTCGATACAGAATTCTAATGATTTGAATGCATGTCCTCCTTTATCAGATGATTAAAAGGAAACGTGAATTATACATTATTCCTATATTAGTTTAGCAAATGCTACAGAAAATGAACTACATTAAATTAATTATATCCGAAGTTGTATCAAGTCTTCAAAAAGAAGAAATAAATCTAGCTACATGGATAAATCTTTTAATAATAGTTGATTTAAAGTTTCTGATATATTGATGCGTGTAATAAATTTTATTCAAAATCAAAAATATCAAACTACGAAATCTGTAATTTGTACGTGTTTTACGCAAAGATTATTAACATCAAGATGTATATAAAAGATTTTGTAATATAAAAGAAGAGATAAATAACTACGAATCGTTATCGGAAACACATTTCCAAAACTGATATTTACGTATTATCTACACAGCATCATTTAGGCTCAGTTATGGATAAGCGTGACATCACAACACACTCATAACATCTCCGCTTTCGTTTGATGTAACCCCGACTTATCCTGGATACGCTACGTTTTGCTTTCATGAAAAAAGATATATATTAACTATTATTGTCGCATGTTTTTGCACGTTTAAAAATAATTTAAGTAAAATTTGAGATCTGCTTTCTTCAAAATAGCAATCGGTGGAATATTTTCAAAGTTATGGGATACTACCATCAAATTAATAAATATTAATGGACATGATATGGTTAGCTGAATATAGCCTACAAAATAGTCATAGATTGGAATAATTATAGCAGGAAGTTTGTATTCACAGCGTTCTAAATAGAACGTCCGATAAAATTGGGGGATCAAACAAAATAATAGAAATCGATGAAAGCCCTTTTAAGAAGCGCAAATGCAAAGTGGTTCGAATGTTGATTTGTTATTAAGTAAACAGGTGTCACTTCCTTCAGAATTCGGTAACAGCGAATGGCGTAACTTTGACGAAATTTTCGCAAACTTTCATGATTCGATGGTATCCAACAATCACAGTCGCTAGGATCACATGCAAGTACCCAAAACTTTATTCTTGGAGGTAAATAAATCAGCAACGAAAAGTTATTCCACAATGAGCTTTTATTTGCATTCACAGTTCATCTTCAGTGGTTCTTTCCTGAACCTTTTAGTACTCATTATTCTTTGCTACTTCTAAAAATGAAGCTTTTTTATAATTTTGAGAAATTAACGAAATACGTGACTAAAGAAGTATTTTAAAAAAGGTTTATTAGATAATATCGAAAATTCAAAAGTTCATAATTTGCAAACTACACTTCTAGAATGCCATTAACTCATTGGCATGTATATCTACTAGCACTTGCTAGTATGCATAAGATACTGTAGCCATTTAATATTATTTGAAATAGCTTAGAAGAGTAGACTACATAGGTAAGAAAGGCATGCATAGGAACTCATGTAGAGTGTCTGCATGGGTAAGAAAAGCATGGATAGGAACTCATGTAGAGTGGTTGCAAGGGTAGAAAATCGGCATAGCCTACTTGCGCAAAATGTTGAGTAGGGTTTGCATGTTCTAGATCAGCGGTCGCCAACCGGTGGTCCGTAAAACCTTTTTGATAGTCCGCAGAAAAATTGGGACATTATTTATATTTTTAAGAAGATTCAGTTTAAAAAATGACCAGTAACAAAACCTATTATGGAATATGGATAATACAATTTTTCTTTAATTTAGCTACTACTTTTAGCGAAATTCCTTCTGAATTTAGCGACTTTTTAGCTACTTTTGCAGGTGTATCTAGCGGCATTTGATAGTGAGATTTGGCATCCATGGATATGCAGCTGTTATCAATAATAGCGCGAATTGATTCTCTTTCCTTTTGAATTATTGTAGTCGTTAATAACACAGGTTTTCTCCGTGCCAATAGGCAACTTGATGGATTTTTATGAAACGATTTGCATTTTTGTTTACAGTTGCATCACTGGAAGTTTCTGTTTTTGTTTAGTCTAACAGTTGATCCATGGTGCCATTGCTGAGTAAGCGATGAGTATTATGTTTACAGTAATTAAAAATTGGCGGCATGACGCTTTCAGTTTATTGATATTGCTGTGCGTTTGCCGGTTTGTTCTTGCTTTTCATGAAGTTCATTTTCAGTGATATGGAAATGAAGCTTTATGTAAAAGAAGGTAATATTTTTGTACTTTTCATATAATTTTTCAATGTGAACGAGTATGTATATCAGTGAGATGTTAATAGTGTTTTAATTGTTACTCATAATAAGGGGCGTAGCCTGAATTTCCATAAAGACATGCTGCTGAACACCAAATGTTTCGAAAATTATGTTAACAAGTGAAAATTAAAATTTCATGTATTAGAAAGTTGAATATTGTTTTTGCGTATTAATATGTTGTTTTTAAGGTCTGATTTCAGGGTTTTTTTTATTCATGTTAGTGTTCCGCCAAATATAAAATTATATACTTAGTGGTCCGTGAAGTTCTAAGGGTTGACGACCGCTGTTGTAGATGACCAGAAAAGCTGTCAAATAGTGTACAAAATAATGCGTAATTCTTTTCTAATTTGTGTATGTGTGTGCGTGTGCATAACGGGAATCGCGACGTTTTTATTTTACAGAAACTTATTATTAAGATTTATTCTTTACAACCCGAAGAAAAATACAGGTAGCCGTAGTTAACAAGCGATGGGTAACAGGAAAAAGTAAACAAATAGTATTGCATGAGGTGAATAGAAAATATTCTTATACTCCTGCAAATGCCTGCGTGTTTCTAAGTTTCTTTGACTAAAGCAAATTTTGGCCTTCCTATAAAATGTCAGCATTATTCAGTGAGGTATGTAAATATCTTAAACAACTTTTCTCGTAAATATTTAATTGCAACAAAACGTTGCTTCTATGAGCAACACTAATTGGAAAATGACTGGAGCAATAGTTTGATCTCCGATGAGATCAAACGTAAACATAAGGGGTACTTACGGAAAATCCCGTCGACCACAAAAGACGGCGCTAATCGCCCCAGACAAAAAAAATAAATAAATAAATTACTAAATACAAGAAGAAAAAACGTTCTATTCTTATTTTTCTTTCAAATTTATTACATTATCATTTATTTAAACTTAACTTTTCATTCAAAAATTTCTATTATTTTTTATTAAGGAGATATACTGTAAAAATAATTACTTTCGCTAGGTTTTAATTTTCGCGAGAAAATATAATCTCGCTAAATACTTTTTTTCTGTCTCAAATAATAATAAAAAATCAGAAATTTGGTACTTTTCCGTTTCACCGGGGCAAATCTCGCCAAGCAGACTTTGTTGTCGACAACATACAGTATACACATAAAAAATGTTAAGGAATGTTAGTTCTAAGAAATTTTCATTTTGAAGGCATAAACATTTTAATATTGTTTAATATTTTGTAAAATGCCAATAAATTTGTAAAAAGACATTAATTTAAGAATTTACAATGCTTTCACGGTTCAACAGCCTGATTTGCCGGTTTGTATCACGTGATCCCAAGTGATCTCATCTCACGTAAACTACGCTACAAAAATCTAATTCTCTCAGTAATTATCTACATTAATTTCAAGTTAAATTTTAATTTGGAATACAAGTTTAAATGCAAGAATTATTTCAATTCGTACGAATAGCTTACTCAGAAATTATGTAAAACCGTAGTGCTTTATTTCGCTAGTGGATTCTCTTTAGAATTGATGAATTTAACTCTTGATTTTGCCTTTTCTATATTTTCGCTTTCGGGTGAGCTTTGTGATTGGATTCTAATTGACTTAATTACCGCGAATCGTCTTAGGTCGCAAAATTTAACTATCTTGTAAAAATTCTATGTAATTGTATGCCAGTATTGAAAGAAATAATCAATCTGATAAGAAATAGTTGCGACCTGTTTCGAAAATGTGGTGTAAAAGGTTACCAGCGAAGATATTCCGTTTGGCATCAGTTGTACCATTATTGGCGACTTAATCGTTTGCGTCGGCAAAACGGAAAAGTACCAGAAATTTTTCACTTACCAAATTTCGCGAAATCCTCAATATCTTCATTTATGCGAAAATTACGGCCTTGATTACACGTAAGTTACACCAAACCCAGCTTGTTTGAAGAAGTTTCCATTTTTGGCGAAAAATCGAGTAGTTTGGTGTCTTTTCTTTAATAGGCAAAAATGGTCGACTGGATTTTCCCTAAGTACCAAATAAGGTAACGTTTGTCAGACTAGATGAGCGAGGGGCAAACGCACCTTTACGCTCAACATCTCGGTTGAGTCTCACGAACTTGGATCACGACTAAGTTGGACAGACAAGTACATGGGTTCGTACTCACAACGCCGTCCCGTTTCCTCCTAGCTATCTGTAGCAACATGAAATACGTTTTACTTATCTAACTATGCGAGCTGATTGCCATTTTATTAGCTATTTTTTTAGGCTTTTGTAGTCTGACATGATTGATAAATCACAATTTGCAGTGGCTGCATGGGTAGAAAATGGGTTTTGCCTGCAGCATACTACTTGCACTTCCTGCTTGATCGCATTATTTAGAGGCCTTGAGTTGATTCTACACGCGGTATGCACTAACGTGAGTGTTCAAGCAGTCTGCATCAGTATGGATACAGTCTGAATGAAAAGGTCATCAATAGAGCATTTGAAACTGCACTTGAATGTAGTACTATCAGCTGTCCCTTAATGATTTTGCACTTGAAAACTATAAAACTCCTGTTATTTCACAGGTGTATTAGGGCCCACCAGTGGCCGAGCGGTAACGTCGCTGAACAGTGGTAGATCGGTCCGAGGGGCGAATCCTACAAACGGGCTGGCTGCATGGGTGTTTTCGTGGTTTTCTCCATGTGTAACGTGTATACGTAATGTACATGTGTAACCAGGTTCCTTTAAAACGTCCTCCACGAAGGCATCCCTCCCTTAAGGCAGATAGCCCTCGAGTGCTTTACCGTAATCTAATAAACCAAACCAGAGGTGTATTAATTCATCTGTCTTGTTTCGAAAATGTATCTACTAACAGATTCATTAAAATCGCCATTGCAAGGCCTTTCAGAATTCGATCAATTTAAACAGCTTGCATTCTATTCGGGATAAGAACTTTTGTTTCCAATGCTTTCATTCTGTACATACTCCTCCACTTCTGCAACGACAAAAGAATTTAGAATTTGTCAGAGTACGAATATATTATAAGGATACGCCAAGACTTGGTAAAATATCCTTGGAGACTGCAGAAGATTAGTACTCGTAGCAATCATCACTATTCAGAACATTCTTGACTGCGAAATGCGTCTTTGCAGAGTAGTATTAGAACACTTGGTGAGAATGCTGGTTCGCATTACTGGGCAGAATATGGTTTCGTACTCTTCTGTCTTAAAGCAAAAGACAACTTGCAATGAAACTGACCATATAACGGGTGGCCATAATTAAACTGACAGTGCTCACAGTGTTCTGTAGCTCGATCTATTTGCGAGAATGACGCCACATTTTGTAGGAAGATTAAACAAGACGGGGGACGAAGGATTCCGCGAAAAAAAAGTTAGTTCCAAAAGTCACCGCTATGGGAATATTTGGCGCTGTGTAATAGAAAATAAAGTGTTAACAAATGCAAATTAATACGGAAATTACCTGTTATTTTGCATTCAAATAAGGTTCAATGTGGCTGCCGTTGTTGTGGACCACATATTGCATTCTGTGCACAGTATGCACAACAGTAGAAAGTAACATGTCTGCAGGAATCTCCCGTACAGTCCGTGATATGTTATCCTTCAACGTAGTCAGGTCCTGGACCACTCCTTGATAGACCTTGGACTTAAGGTAACTCCATAGCCAGAAATCGCATGGGGTATGATCAGGCGACAGCGGTGGCCATGCAGTTGGAAAGTAGCGGCTAATGACTCTTTCTGTTGTGAATTTCTGTCATAGCACCGTACAGCAACGTGTGTTCCCGTACAGCAACGTGTGGTGGGGTTCTATCTTGCATGAAAATGATTTCCCCCAAGCATTGTCTTTGCTGAAGTGCCGGAATGACAAAGCTGTTCAACATATGGCGATATTTCTCTCCGGTAACGGAACAGGTTTGCGTTCCTGTCGAGGTAATGTTCTCATAGAAGAATGGACCTACGATAAATTCCTCTGTGAACCTACACCAAACAGTTACCTTTGGTGAATGTAAGGGAATTGCTGTGACTGCATGTGGTGATTTGTCATCCCAAATTCGGCAGTTCTGGGTATTCACAGTTCCATTCAGGTAAAAGTGGGCCTCGTCTTCCCATAAGATCATCCATCACGGCCAAGCATCATTCACCTCCATTCTGGCAAGAAAGTTGAGAGCAAAACTCAATCGCTTATCATGGTCGGGGTACAGTAACTCCTGTACACGGCTGATCTTGTACGGATAGAAGTTGATAATCTTTCGCAAGATTTTCCATATCGTACTATAAGGCATATCCATATTCCATAAGGCATATCCATAATAAAAGGTAATTTTATTCCGTACTAATTTGCATTTGTTAACACTGTTTGTTATTACACAGCGCCAAATATTCCCCTAGCGGTGACTTTTGGAACTAAATTTTTTTTTTTTTTCGCGGAATCCTTCGTCTCCTGTCTTGTTTAATCTTCCTACAAAATGTGGTGTCATTCTCGCAAATAGATCTCACGCTACAGAACACTGTGAGCACTGTCAGTTTTATTATGGCCACCCGGTACATAGATTTAAAATAGTGCAAAAAATTTACGGTAGAGTTTTTTATAAGTTAATGTACTCATCTGCATAGCGAAAGGTCTTGGGGCAAGTTCTTAGTCAAAGCGCAATAAATAGTCTCAGACCGGATCCTTGAAATTTAAAAAATGTCAGTTCAAATGTGTCCCTAGTTTTGTAAAGTAGTGACTGAGTATAATGTTAACTTCGAAGCATTTTAATACATTAATATTGACAAAATAAATAATGCAATTGCAGTTACCAGGTTTCTTCTTAATAAAACTGTAGAAAATTTAAAGTCAAACTTCGAATTCATTAAAAAATAACATTGTAACATAAAAACAAAAAAGCTTGCGGTTTGCATTACTCTTTCGTCTTTTGAAAAACTTAAAGTAAATAGTTTTTAGGGTTTATTGGCCCAGAAGCTTAAAAATGTTTACCATTTGCAGACTTGTATGTCATACTTTCCATGAATTCTTACACGAAAAAACTATTATCATTTGTGTAACGAACCTTCTTCAGCAAAGATACTAAAGTATTCGCTCTAGACACTGGTAATTGGAGGAGCATTATCTCAAGCGATTTTTGAAGTAGTAACGGGAAGTGTAATTTCTTCGTCGATAGTTAACAAAATTGTTTGGGGAATTCAAAATAAGTAGGTTTTACGACTGCTATTATGACCCGTAGTATAATTTACGGTTACATTCACTTTAGTCGCTTTCTTAGCCAAGTGCAGTAAGTTTGCCTTCCATTAATGCATAAGAGAGCTTTGATCAGAATTAAGAAAGCTAATCTCTTTAGGGGGCTCATACACCTTAAATCCCTTATGATCTTCGAATATGTGACTGTTGCAAGAATTGGAATGACTTATTTATTTTAAAAGAAATTACTTCCAACTTTTTATGGCTGACTACATAATACAGCTGCTTTCTGAAATCGTAATCAGAAAGTTTGTGTTGTCACAAATATTTTTGTAATTTAATCCGCTTTGTGACAAAAATTTTCGTCATGTTTCCAACATTGAGCGTACAGTTTAAAATTATCTGTTGCATTATTTAATTCCATAGTTTATATATAGCTTTTATAACATTTGGAAACTACTGTAAACAAAAAAAAAAAAAAAAAACTGAGAATTTCATGTTAAATTTTTATTTTATTTGGAGTTGAGTTTATAAAACGTATTTTATTAAAAAAGTCTGTAATGTTTTCGTGCATAAAATTTTTTAATATTAAAATATTCATCAAATTTTTGGTTCAGTTAGAAAATAGTGCCCATATAAAGAATTTCATCGAATTTCAAGTATTTAGCCCTTTTTAAAATATCATGCGCGCAAGGTGGAAAAATGACGAAACATTTTGTCACAAAGCGGATAAATTACAAAACTATTTGTGGCAACACAAACTTTCTGGTTACTAGTTTCCAAAGTAGCTATATTATGTAGTCATCTGTAAAAGGTTGGAGGTAATTACTTTTAAAATAAATAAAATATTTCAATTCTTGCAACAGTCACATAATTTGAAGCTCATAAGAGGTTTAAGGTGTATGAGCCCCCTTAATTATTTGTAAATTTTGCTACGGATTACTTTATAAGGAACTATGTGGACAGTTCATTCACTTTATTTAAATCAAAGAACGAAATATAACAAAAAGATTCTGTAACATAGTTACATTTCCTTATCTGTTAATACGTGCCGAAGGCGGTAACGTTAGTTCATAAGTGAAACTCAGTGGCAAGCGTTGCTAATGAGCAGAAAATGAACGCCAATTTTCCAACGGTAAAGGCAGCAAAAAGCAATAACTAAAAATTGCTGAAAAAATCCCTGAGGATTCTGAAAAGGTTGTTTCCGGCCTTTTTATTGGCTGATCCCTTTTACAGGCCAATTCATCACAATTAAGAATATCCTGAATTTCTCTTAAATCAGAGCAGTTTATATTGAGAAAGTTATTGTGAAAAGCAGTCAGGACGCACGCATCAACAGAGTCGAATTTCAAGTCACTGTTGAAGATATAATTAGTTTCCTTTTTTGAACCAGTTTCAGGTTCAGGTTGTAGTACAGCGGACACCCATTGTTAACCATTGGTAATGTGGGTATTGTTCAGCTGCACTATCTATCTTTATTTGAACATTAATACGTTTTAAAGACTTGTGACATATTTACAATTTTTACATACGTTACAATATAATTGGGACATAGGATGGTTTTCATACTGGAATACATACCTTTTTTGCACCAGGTGTACTATTGGTCTCAAACACTTTTTGGGCGGTAACGCTTTTGCATCCATGCCATTTTTCAAATGTTATCGCCCTGTATTTTAAAGAAATAATACGAGGAAAAAACATGTATGCCAAAATTTAACACTTCATCAGGAATTCTAAAGATATTCGATATAAAAACCAATTTCAGCTCACCATAGCCTACATTCCCAGTCATAGACAATATTAGATACTTCCGTATAATCCCGCCGGAAAAGTTGTCTGCACGAAAACATTAAGGTTGGAAGTTCCACAAAAAGTATTCCAAACGTTTCTGTAGAATTTTGCAGGACTAACGGCTGTTTACATAATAAACACTTATCGATCGAGTTCATTTTTGCTCTTTATAAAAAGCTTTCGTCGATTTTTACTAATTTGTTAAGACCTCCGATTTTAAAGGGAGTTAGAAAGCTATGAGTCTATTCCCCTCAAAATAATTTTTAAGTCTATCGTTATTTTATCGGTCATATTCAGCTGATCATATCACGCCTTTTAATACACTTTTATTAAATTTATGGTAGGATCTCATGACTTTTAAAATGAACCACTGATTGCTGTTTTGTAGAAGTAAATTTCCAAATTTTAACCCATGTCTTAAAATCGCAAAAAGAAATACAAGAGTAACAATTAATTTACATCTTTGGCCATAAACAAAATGTGGCTCATCGAGAATCAATCGGATTTAAACCAAACGATAGCGCAGTTATTATGAGTGTGTTGTTACGTCACGCTTTTCCGTAATTCACGCTAAATCACGCTGCTTGGCGAATGTTTCACGGTTGACGAGATAATATGTAAGTACCTCTTCTTCCAGTCTTATCGTCAGGAGCATTTGCCTAATTAAGAAGCTTCGAAATACGAAAATCCTCAGGATTGATAAATAAATTTATAAATTAAATAAAATGATAAGTTAATAAATTGACAAATAATAAAAAAATAAATTAATAAATATCGATAAACTTAATGACAAGATGCTTACATTTGTAGTATGTAATATTAAAATTTAGATATTTGTAGATTCTAAAGAGAAATAACTCTAAAGTGTTCTTAATATGTAAAGAAAAAATAATGTTACAAGCACCAAAAAACGAAAACTAAAGGTGTCACAGGGGTTGAAAAATGCTTGTGTGTTACTCTTTGCATGTGAGTGGAACTGCGTAATGCAAGTATGAAATTTCAGAACTGAGTAGAAAAGAGAGCAGTTTACATCACGTAACGTTGATAAATGAATTAAACCAAATTTAAATCACAAGGATATACCCTGAAAGGAAAGGGTATAAAAAAAGATGGCAGATTTACAGACATATTACGGCTGCAAAATACTTGTAAATGGCATCCGTAATTTCGCAGTTTCAAAATATTCCAGACACCATTTTCCAACAAAGTTTGCCTTTTCACACTGATATCTGGATGGCAACATTACAAACGCCTATGATAATTTTTTTGTTTATTTTTTATTTTATGTTTATTTTCTAGTCTTGTTTCGTTTCCGCTTTATCACGCTGAGTTATCAAGGCATTTATCATCCGTACAGCATGTCAAGTTTTCCTATTCCGGAATTTTTATTTATCGAGTAAACTCCATTTCTCAGAGGTCTTGCCATTCGAAGTGACATAAGATTTTCAGTTTATCTTTCAAATAAATCCAGTATGTTTTTTAAAAAAATAAGCAGTTTAAAAGCAAAATAATACTGCATGCTTTATATTTTTAATAAAATCTATAATTGTATCACGGTAAATCACGTGTAAATTATAATATGATTAATTTATGTGATGTACAACATGCGAACGCGATAATTTTTATAAATAATAAACAATGTTTTGAACGCTGTTTTTTATGTACCTAAGCAAAGAATAACAGTTTACTCGATGCTTTACAAAGTGATTTTATTTTTAGTTGTTTACATAAACAGTTTCTGGAACATAATTAGATGTAATAGTCCAGTTAATGATTATCGTTTTCCTCCGAAGAATAATTTTCCATTTTTATTCTATGGAGGTTTGTTACGTATAGTGTCTCAAAGGACAATATCAGGAAGATAATTGCAATCCAATAACTTCAGGTTACTGTCTAAAATATTAATGAAGAATTTATGTTTAATGTCTCTTAAAAAATTAAAAATATTAAAAAATTATGTTTAGAATATTTTTTTTTAATTCTTCAGTACCAGTTATGAAACATTTGATATTATCAACATCTTTTGCTAATTATTACAAAGTGGAAAATGTTAAAAAAAATCATGTTTTGAATACATTATAAAAAACCTGATATGTGGACACAACATGACTTCCTTGTATGACCTATTAAATTACACACATTTTGTGCTGCATTTTATCTAAATTTATTTCCTCGAATTTCATTAGAGATATATTTTTCATTCAAATAATTCAGTTCTCACTTCGCGGGAAAGCAAAAATACGTAAAAACTCGGAACATCTTTATTAAAATTTGTGAAATGCAGGAAAACATAAAACACAAAATATATATAAAACAGTTAAAAAAACAATTTTTAAGAGTAAAAGTAGGGTTTCTATACAAAAACAAGCAGTTCGCCCAGCGGGCTAGAAGGTAGATTTTTCGGTGCACAAAACTAAAACTTTACTTTTGGTCCCACTCGGCAAAAAGACGTTGAAGGTGCAGAAACTGACTTAATTCACTGAGTTTCAAATGTAAACAAATGGCGGTTCATTGGACTTAACTCGCCTTTTAAATATTTAAATTGTTGATAATTCTACAACAATTGCATGCAGATTAACTAAACGCATAAAAAAGTTACCCGGAGCATTAAAACTACATAATTCAATTACTTTTAGAGCAAAAAATGAACGATTTACCGTATATATATATATGTATTATATGGATTGGTGCAGCTGATTGCAGAGGTGCACAACTGCATGTTATACTCCCATATACAAAATTTAAACTTTCTACGGCTACTCGTTCCTGAGATATACGAGATACATATATACGTAGGTAAGTACAGACGTCAAGAATAAATCTCTTCTGAATCCATTTTAAATCCATTTTACAATGCGTTTTGCCAAAAACAGTCCTTTATTCTGTCCGTACGTACGGATGGTTACGAAAAAACATCGTTCAAATGGTTTCGAGAGTGGTTGAAATGGATATTTTCGTTGAAATATAATGATCGAAGTTTTTCGCGATTAGAGTACTTTCTATGCTTCGTATAAGGAAGTAAAAATTACATTTTGATTTACATCAATTAATGTAATGGCTGATTGAAAAATTTTGAAAATATCTCTAATTCTCTTTCTTGATATACGATGTGTCAACCTCTTCATCAGCATACAATGTTTAAACTTTTTTTAATGTTTAGCTTTACTTCTGCACTATTTTAAAAAACTTTGAAAAATGTTTATTTTTGCTTTACTAGCATGCTCTTTTAATTATCTAATTCTTTTCTGTTTAAAAAAAAAGACAATTAATTTTTGACTTATCGTTTGTTTTCTGTTAATTGCATTTTGCAATTCAATCAGATATTGTTTCGAAACGTAGCCCTGTCGAAAATTTTTTTCGGATGTTCTTTCATAAAAACCAAAGAAGTAAGAACTCCACTTAATTAACTTATTAACGTTATGATTTGCATTTTGTTCCAGAATTGATTTCGGAGCTTGCGCGTCATGAAATTTTAAATTTGTACGTTTTACTAACTGTCCTTCTTAGAAAAACAGATAAATTCTGGAATTTAATCTGTTTTTCCTTGCTTGCACGAAGTGAAGGGAATATTGTAGCTGCGAAAAATTTTGGGTATCATATTTCGTCGAAAATATCCAGTTTGACTGCTCTCTGATCAATTTAGACAATTTTTTTCCAAGACATCTGTACGGACGGACAGAAAAAAACCCTATTTTTTCCAAAACGGATTCAGAAGGGACTTTTTAGTGAAATCTGTACGCATGTACGTACATACGTATGTATGTATCTTGCGTTGCTGAAAAACGATTAGCGTACAACGCTGACTCGCATAACGTCGACTTGTGCACCGCTCTTTTTTGTTGCAATCGGTTGCATTAAACGTATGTGCACACACATATATAGATAGAGAGAAACATATATGCATTTATACTCACCCTCTAATCGTCTGGGAGAGCATTGTTTTTTAGTCTTCTGTTTTGGTAAATTGCGCAATTTTTTGCTTTAAATTTCAAGGATTGTGTTCCGTGTAAGGATTTTATGCCCTTATTTAAATTGCGTGCAATAGTTGTAGAATTATGAATAATTTAAAAGTTTAAGTGGCACTAAGCATAACGAGGCTGCCATTTGTTTACATTGGAAAATCTTAGTAAAATAGTGAATTAAATCAGTTAGTGCACCAAATTTCGGTGTCTTTTGTCGAGTGAAACCAAAAGATTACATTAAATTTTATACATTGAAAATTTTGTTTTCCTGATGGTTGACCAAATTGCTTGTTTTTGAGTAGAATATCTAATTTTGATTGTAAAACTTATCTTTTTAACTGCTTTAATTGTATCGGGTGTTTTAGGTTTTTCTGCATTTTACATACAATTTTTAAATACACTCTTAGACAATTAAAAAAAAAAAAAAACCGACGCACCGAGAAGATCTAAAGTAAATTGGACACAAATTGATATGCATACATGTTCTCGCGGAAAATGCAAAATTTTACATTTTGGCTGCCAAAGAATGAACGGTTGTCGCTACAGCGCATCTGATCTGCGCAACTGGCAGGATATTTAAGAGGAGAAATTACAACTCCTGGTCATTCATTTTTTCAAAAGCGGTGGTTAAAGCAGCAGAGGCTGCTAATTGCCTCCTAACCATTCAAAAGACAAGACAAGACAAGACATCCTGGTCATAAATTCTTCACGAGTTTCATTCTGTGTACTCTGGTAGACAGTAGCTATACCTCGCATACAGGTGCGCGAACGATATGCGCAGATGTCAGAATCTGAGAAAGATCGTGTAGTGGGCTCAAAGAAGCCGATTGTCTTATCGGCGAATAGCTCGACATTTGAGCAGGAGCGACGCCACTATTAGATGATATTGGCAGGAATGGGTAAGTTATGGCCGCACACAGCGTCAAGAAGGAAGGGGTAGGCCTAGAGAAACGACAGAACGTGAAGAACGAGCAATCGTCAGAGCAGCACTCACAGCCCCAGATGCATCATTATCATCGAGTGCAACTAGTGCTTCAGTGACCGCAAGGACCATTCATAGACTGCTCACAGAAAGGGGGCTGAGGTCACGGTGCCACTTGCGCCGACTGCCATTTACCTCTGTTCAACGTCAAGCCCGTTTGCAGTAGTGTCGGGCTCATTCGCATTGGAATGTCACTGACTGGAGTAGTGAGTAGTCTTCAGTGATGAGTCCCGCTTTGAAATGAGCACCGATGACCAGCGAAGGCGAGTCTGGAGACACCCCGGATAGCGGTGGGATACCAACCTGATTGTCTTCCGGCAGACAAGCCGACAACCAGAAGTGATGTTCTGGGCTGACATTTCATTTCATAGTAGGACACCTTAAGTAAGGTTGTCGTCCGTCGCAACCTTACAGCACAGCGGTACGTCGATGAAGTTCTAAAGTCCGTTGTGTTGCCCTTCATGTCACGTCACCCTGGGCTTACATTTCAGCAAGATAATGTCCGTACCCACACTGCACATGTTTCTACTGCTTGCCTTAGTGCTTTCCGAACATTACCTTGGCCAGCAAGGTCGCCGAATCTCTTTCCTATTGATTACGTTTGGAGCATTATGGGCAGGCCCTCCAACCAGCTCGGGATGTTGACGATCTAACGCGCCAGTTGGACAAAATTTGGCACGATATTCCTCAGGAGGACATCCTCAACTTCTATCAATCGATGCCAAGCCGAATAACTCCTGCTTGCATAAGGGCCAGAGATGGGGAAACGCGTTGCTTACTTTTTCACTTTGTGAAGCTCTATCACTTCGATAAATCATCCAATTTTTCTCAAACTGTAATAATTTGTTTTTCTGAACATGTACATCACTTCTATCAATTTTCGTCCCATTCGAATAACTCCTTCTTGGTGCGGTTTTATTTTTTTCTAAGAGTTTATGATGTTTTGGGACTTTATGTATTTTTGCCTTGCTGCGATGTGAGAGCTGAATTGATTGAATGACAAATGTATCACTAATGAAACTCGAGGAAATATTTTTAAAGGAAATGCCCCAAAAATCTATGTATAATTTAATAGGCCGCAGAAAGAAGTTATGTGGTACCCACATCAGATTTTTTTGTGATATTAATTTCGCATCATTTTGCTCGACATTAATAATTTTCAATTATACATTCCTTCCTCCTCCCAAGAACAGAGAAATAAGGAATAAAATGCCAAAAATCGAATTTCAGGAAAACTTACTATGCAATGCTTATCAGTCGTACACTATCGCAACTGAAAAATGACTGTACCAAAGCGAGTAAAACCACCTACTTCAGGACTTTATTGGCTTAAGCCACTTTATTCGCCTAAATATTTTTGCTTTTTAAAGGAAGACAAGAAATCCCTTTTCCGTTGCTTGCATTTTTTTTTCCTTTTGCGCTTTCCTTTCCGCATTCCTCATCTGTGTAAGATATTTTTACACGAATATTCCTTTTTACTGTGTTAGTTTGTCTGGAGATTTAGAAGAGCTCTCATATTGTTTTTGTCTTTTCCAAAGGTTGTTTATTGCAGTTCTGGTTTTTCGTGTGTCATGTGCCCGTGCTTAAAATATCATGTACAACTCAGACTGTAATATTGACTGATGATAATGTTGACCAGATCTGCAACACTTTCTTATCTCAAAATCAAAATGGTTTTCCTAACAGCTTTAAATAGCAACATATACATATTTTTCATAATGTGTCTAAAAATAGTGTTATACTTACATAATATAGTGTTATTATAATACCAAAATAGTGTTATAATTAAGTGTTGAAGTATAAATTGGCAGAAATGTTTTGGTATAATCAAGAAAATACCTCTTCCTTTTTGGGGGATATAGGCAGTTTACACATATTTAGGAAAATTTCGACAAAGAATTAAAAACAAAAAAGCAAATGATTTAGAATGCAAATTTCTGCAACAGCTGATTATTAGAAGCAAGAAATATCGTCAACTGCTTTCAAATTTATTCTTCTTTCAAAACGTCGCAAGTAAACAAACTGTGGCTTGAAGGATATGTTTTTGCGATTTCTGAAGAGAAATATTCCTATTTCAGAATTAAAAAAAAATGTGAAATGTATGGTATTAAATTTTTAAGTGCAAAATGAAAATTATTATGAAATTGTTAATCGGAAAGGGAAAAAAAAAGTCAAACATGACATGGAAAGAAGACTCTAAATGAATATACGAAAAAGGTACGTATTGTTCCTAAAGTTTCCAATGCTAAGTTAAATCATTAGTATTGGAAGAAGAATGAAAATCAATATTAGTGAAAATTTTTTGGAAATCTCGATGTAAAAAGTTATAAGACAGAAAATTTAGAAATACTCTTTATATTTTAGACATTAATTAAACGGCGCCAAATCGTTTTAAAGAAGTGTGAACAACTTAGTACATAGTAATATTTGTGATTTCGGGAAACAAATTGGCAGGTCAGGAGCAAGACAAAATTTCTAGAACGCACATAATAATTACTTCGCACCGAGTAGAAATGCACATTCCAGCGAGTAACCACTTATACTTGAGACAGACATTTTTTGAGAGGTTTTATCTGAAAAAAAAAATGCAGACGATTTTAAACCAAAATTATTAATTTTCGTACTCACCTTTTACACTGCAAAGGTTATTTTAAGAACTTTTGAATAATTTCTTCCCAGGAACACCTATTTTACCAAAATGAATAAAGATGTAATGAACGTAGAGAGATAAATTATCCCTTTTGCCCGAATTCAGTGAACTGAAATCTTTCTAATCGATTACATTTAGGATATTATACGATACATTTTGCATAATTTTCTATATAAAATGCCTGCTATACGAACTTTCGGGAAATGAGAATCTATTTCTTTCTGTCGTAACAAAACTTTAAAAATGACTGGAATTTTTAATAGTGGAGAGTTTTTAAGATGGAATTAACATTAATCACAAGTTGAATGTTAAATGTTATCAGGTTAGGATGAATTGTATTTAATTGTTAAATATTAAATGCTATATTTACTTCCTTGTACGAAGTAAAAGAAGTATTGTAATCACGAAAAATTCTGGTTACCATATTCTAACGAAAATATCCATTTTGACCCCTATCGAATGCAATTTAACGATGTCTTTGCGTTACATCTGCACGTAAGGATAGAATTAAAGACTCTTTTCCCCAAAGTAATTATAAAATGTATTTAAAATGTATTCAGCAGAGATTTTGCTCGTGGCGTCTGTACGTACGCATCTATGTGGGTATCTCCCATAACTCAAAAACGAGTAGCCTCAAAACGTTGAAATTTTGTATATAAAACTGCTATAACATATGGTTGTGCACCTCCCTTTTTGGTTGCAATCGGACGCACCAAAAGTATATGTATTATTTCATAAGTAAACATAATAAGAGGCTAAAAATCAAAAACAAAATTTTTATACCCGTCCTGCGTTGTAGCTGCATGATTGAAGTACACCTACTGTATTCTACTCAGTGACCTCAGAATTTTTTATTCTTATATGTTGATACATTTTGCATTTTTTGCTTGATTGAATTATGTTATTCTTATTTTCCAGTTAATGTTTTTAAACCTTTAGCTAATCTGCATGCAATAGGTGTAGAATTATTAACAGCCTAATTCTAAGCCTATTTTTTTTACCAGAACAGCTGCATTTGTTTACATTTGAAACTTAGCAGAATAACCAATTCTTTCTGGGCATTCAGTGTCTTTTTGCCAAGTTTGACCAAAAGGAAATTTTTAGTTCTATGCACCGAAAAATCTACCGTCTTTGGCGGAATTGTTAATTTTTGCGTAGAAATTGTAATTTTAATAGCAAAAATTGTTTTTTACTTGGTTTTACTGTGTTTGGTCTTCTATGTTTTTCTATATCTTTCAATTTTTAATGAAAATATTTTGAGTTTTTATGTATTTTTGCCTTGCCGAGATGTGAGAACTGAATTCATTGAATGAGAAATATATCTTTAAAGAAATTCGAGGAAATGAGTTTAAATGGAATGCAGGAAAAATACGTATAATTTAATATTCCGTACTCTAAAATCATGAGGTGAACACTTTCATCAAAGCTAGGATGCATCTTGCGTTAATAAATTTAATATATTCTTATGTATCATGTTTAGGGTTATGATGTTTTGGAACGGTGAATCCAGAACCATGAGAAAACGAAAAGGAGGGGGCACGTGCCCTCCGATTTTCGAGTGAAAAGGCTCTTTCGTATTATTTTTTATACTGATTTTTAGTCTTATTAAAAATCTGATTTTGATTTTATGCTACTCTTTATTCTATAATCTAATTATAATCTTGTCAGGTTCAATGTTCCGTCTTACTTTCTTTGGGAACATGCAAGGACCTGACTCGGAACAGGGAGCTTACTAAAGCTATGTTCAATAACTGTGGGAAGTAGACAAGATACACAGGAAGGGTATACAAAACCCTTTATTTTTCACTCTTTACAATAATTTCCGTACTTCGGAATACAGAGACCAACTACTTGTGGTCTGAACGTAAGAATATAAAATATAACTAAACTCTAACTTAAATTTGGAATAATCAACAAGGGCCTACGTGGAAGATTGGCCGGATATTAACAGGAAGCCGTATGTAGTACAGAGAACTGTTAACACTACAATACGTTTAAAATTATCACGAGGATTAAACCTCTGGCCTGGAAGGCAACCAGCAACCGAGTAAAACTTCTAAGGCAAGCGGCCTGCTTTGACTAACTCCTTCCTCTCTCTCGCTTGGCAAAAAGCCACAACTTAAGTACTTGGCGTTCGCCAGACAAATTTTGCATAAATAAGTTAACGCTTTTAATTCTGGCCGGAAGTAGAAAATAAGAAGTGATAGTAAAGATTTAAAATAAAATAAACGTTAGTAAAACTTAAGATCCTTACAATCTATCCAATTTTTTAAAAAATATAGTAAATTATTGATGCAGTTGTTTTTCTTCAGTCTCTCCTTTCCCTTAAAACTTTTCTGTGGCTGCTCAACGTTAGGGCATTTTGCATAAAACTATTTCAGTGAATTAGAAATTTAACAATATCCGTATATGTTATATAAACCTATATGACGTATGAAAGTCGGTATGAACGAATAAGGGGATGTTACCGAGAAACAATACACAGGAAGCTACTGAAAAAAACAAGAAAATATACATGGTACTGAAACGTAGCCTGTATATCTTTTACAAGCTTATCTACTTTTATAATGACGTGATTTCTGGAATATTTTTCATTACGTAATATTTTCCTTATAAACTCTTTGCTTGATTTTGTAAGCTCCCAGTGTTCACTACATGAATATTTAGAATTTACCTTCAACTTTAAAAGTTCCTTTACTGTACACATCTTTAATCAACCTCTTCCTGGAGACCAAACGCTTTTACTTAAAACAAATCCTCCTGCTGGATGCTTTTAGAGGCCAGATATAAGAGTATTCCCATGTAAAATTCTTACTCACTTTTCAGTTCTAGACACAGCTCCAAATTTAAACGCCATTTCCAAAAATCTGGTAACTTTGATCATGGTGCGAGATTTTATTACAGTGAATTATGTTTTCATCATTTCATGTTTATATCCTGATGTTGTCTTGAGAGTAGGAAAACAATACATTTATATTTACACAATACATTTATGCATATAAATCCATCAAGAATTTTAAAATCTATTTGTATACAGACATTCAGTAACTTCTGGCTTAAAAGGGAAATTTAAACGTCAAATATCCAGTAACATACATTACATAAACAAACAAATGCAATGTCCGAGTACTTTTTGGTTGTTTGAATAAGAATGTTTTCTTTCCCCTTTTTGAATAGTGAATCTTTGCTTTAGAGATAAGATAAATTGTAAGTTTTGCCTAAATCTCTGGAAAAAAGAAAAATAAGGTAAAATATATAATGTTACTATACTCAGGCATCTTGTTCTATGGGCAGTGTTACATGTAGTCTTGGAGTTGAATTTATGGGAGTTCTATTTGGCATTGAACTCTAGTATAACGTTTGTCTTCGTGAAAACTGATGTCGCAGTAAAATGTCCGGTTGCAGAGCTTGTTATATAGAGTAAACAGTGTTTTCCTTTTACACTATATAATAAAAAAAATTTTTGGAGTAAAAGTAGTTAGAAGTGCAGAGTTAATTTCATATTAAGCAAAGCATTAAACACTCAGATGTTGGAAAGAATAAGAAAATATTTGTTATCCAAACGTACTAGTTTTTATTACTGAAAATTAATCCTTTAAACTATGATACTACAAGATTTTATAAAACATTAAGAGGGTGAATAGTGTATTACAAAACTGTTATGAGAAATATGAATTCCTATAAAACATTTTACCTGTTTTTAATACTTGAACGCAAAGATTGGTGTTTTCAATCTTCAATGAAAATCTGTAGCGCAGTAGGACCACCTGTTGTATTTTGAATAATGAATAGCATGAGAAGTGGAATCTATGAATTAAATTACATTTAGGAAATAGATCAGACGGTGGCCGAGCGGTTAAGACCGTTAACGCAGGTGGTTCGAAACCGATGCTGGAACTATCTATTGCATAACATGCAATTTAGTTGTACAGTTTAATTACACTTGAGACCCGAGACTTTGTTGGGGATTTCCTTTCTTCAAATGTACGTCATCTTATATATATTTTGTAAATAGTAATTTTCTTATTACTTCGGTGCTTAGCTTTCACGTATCTCATAATAAAATACATTTATTCCCTATTACGAAAATTAAAAATAAGCATATTGTAATAACATTTCAATACTTTTCGATAGCAACGGGGTTTTTACGTTTTGCTGATTTAACTATATATTCAAGGGCATTATTTCCTAGGAAACGATTTCTGGGAAAGCATCTTTTAAAACAAGAAAAATAAAAAGTATTAATTAATAGATTTTCTACACTTTTTTAAAGGTATGCTGCAAGGTGATACATCATTTCTTGCTTCGGCGTTTCTAGGAAACATAGCTTAAATATCATGATGTTACTGCGTCATAATGAAATCTACCATTCCATTTTTAATTTTTTTAATATTTCAAAATTCCATATACATTTTTCTCAGCATTTCATATTTAAAGTTGATTATCTTTGTTTTATGGGGTGCGTAACATTATATTCTTTTATGAGACCTTAAAACTTTAACATTCAAAAAGGTATCTCTCTAAAACATTTTGAAATTTTAAAGGTTATAAAAGAAGGTGCGAAAATGATTAATCTGTGGAATCTGAAAAATAATAGCTGTGTTTTGAAAACTCAACTTAAACTAGTGAAACATATAGCATGAACAGCTGCTTATGAATGGCAATGCAATGTTAATGAAATGCGGTGAAGCGGTTGTTTTAAAATTCAGGTTTATTAGCCCAAAGGGCCATTAATTTCGTTTTGGCATTTTGTGGCGTTTCACTAAAAACGCCGTTTCACTTTTGAAGTTGTTGCCAGCAAATATTATCACCCTGTATAATATTTAAGGAAATTAAATAATGAAGATACTGCATACATGTATGTAAGTTTCTCGCATTGTGATAAAACATCGGTACCTAGAGCCATCTAATTTCGAATAACGCACGTCTCCACCTGAATATAGGCATCTGGAAGCTAAAATTTGCAATTTGGAATTTTTTTTTATTATCTATTTTTATTTTGTAAAGCGATACAGTTTATTAGTTTTTTTTTCATTAACAACGCGAGCAATGGCAACATACGGAAAAATTCACCAGCGAACGAGACATTGTTAATATTGCTTTTGTGGTTTAAGTGTGAAGAATATGATATTTAATAAATAAAGATAGCACTCAAAACTTTAAAAAAAACTTTGGGTGTAATATAAAATCTTGTGTTTTAATTTTTATTTATTTATTTACTTGTTTTTCCAATTTAATATTAAAACGGTTTTTTGTATATATCTTCAAATTTTCAAATATTGAACAAACTAAAAATCACAGAAATTTATTGTTTAGACCAGCGAATAGAGAGGTAACATTATCAGTCTCTTAAACGCACAGTTTGTATGACACATTTTAACATAATCGTTTTTATTCATTTATTTACTTTGAAAATTCGCTGAGTTTTTCTTATCATTTGACTTAAACAACTGTTGGATGGAAAAGTGTAACTATTCATTGTTGAAATAAAAACTGAATTATTGAACATTATTGATGAAGTCATTATTGAACGAATAGTAGAAAAATAATCTATTATACAATTTAATGAGAGCAAAGTATTGATTAATTATTTTTACAAAATTCATCTACAGTTTTTCTTACGAATAACAAAAGCTGCGGCTCCTAAATGACAAATCCTAATCGAATTGCATTCTCAAAAGTTATTATCTTCATACATTTATCAAGGAGACCCCGAGCTTTTATCATTCTAATATAAAATTGTAGATAAATTTTAAATAAAAGCTAATTTTATAACTTCTTTTTTTACTTTGTAGCAGATTTTAAATATTGTTTGCGAAAGTGTGAATACATGAAGGGTTAACAAGTACTACCAAAAAATTAAATGTTTTCCTCAATGAAAAACCTACTTTTCAAACGTCATTACCTCAGAAAAATTCATTACTTCTTAAACATGCAACTCGGATTTAACATTTTAAATTTTATTTTTAATAAGAAGCTGTGATTATTTTGAACACAAATTAAAATTCCAGTTGCTTTTATAAACAAGGTTATATCAAGCAGAAATTTCGAAATAATAATTTATAAAGTGTTATCCATTTTAACAGGTATTTTATGTTAAAGTACGAAAAGTATCATTATTTTGTAATTAGTCATTATAAATATTTGGATGTTTCTACAAGTGTTTTCGATGAGTTTTGAAACCCAATATACCAATTTATATATTTACATTTTAATTCATACATATATATAATTAAATAAATAAATATATTGCTTATAATATCCGCCACATTTTTAGAACAAAATTTAGTATTTTTGCTTTTTCAGAAATTTATTACGCTTTCGTCCCTTTTGCAACTTACACAAGTCACCTAAATATATGTGTTTATAATCTAATGCTACCGGTGCGGCAATGTCGCATAAAACGGGTCAAATTTCCCAGCATTTAGGATAATTTACACCTTTTATGTTTCAAATACATATAATTAAGTAAATAGTTAAGACAAATACATGTTATTTGGATATATTGTGGAGGATATTATAATACGTAATTATTTTAGTTGTTGATTTTAATGCAAACACTTCGTTTTTAAACAGATCAGTTGCACTAAGATTTTTTAAATGATATTATAAGTAATCTAAATACTGCATTAAAACATTCTGAGGTTTCTCTGTTATATGTAAGGAAAATTTTCTTTTTAAAAATGCACCTTTATTTTAGAAAATTATATATATTGTTGCAAGCTACCGGATTCTTTGATGTCTCTTTGAAAAAAACCTGGCGTAGACGAGCATGATGAAACTGACAATTTAATATTTTAGAAAAGTAAAAACACATAGAAGAATAGATAGTTAAAATCGAACGCATATATTAACCAACTCCTTCTTAGCGCAGCCCACCAGCGGCCGAGCGGTAAAATCGCTAAACACTGGTAGTTCGGTCCGAGGTTCGAGTCCCGGCGAACGGGCTGGCTGCATGGGCGTTTTCGTGGTTTTCCCCATGTGTAACGTGTATACGAGCCAGTTTCCCTTAGAAAGTCCTGCACGAAGGCCTCCCTCCTCTTAGGAAAATAGCCCTCGAGGCTTTGCCATAATCACACACATACCTTCTTAGCGCATGAGGAACAACGTCCATCCCAAAATCCCCCACAGGATAAACTCTAAATCGCACTTCAGTTTTGCAGTAGTCTTTGAATCGCTGAATCTTACGGCTGACTGACATCTAATTTGTTTTAGCTCTTGGAGCAATATTTATATAGGGTTAGCATTGACACGAGTCTTATGTAGTGTAGGCTCCTGGAAGTTTCGGAGAAAATGATCCGTTATGTTTCAAAAGTGCAATTTTCCAAATCTTCCAGAATTTCGCAGAGCTGGATAGAAATAGCCAAATGTCATCAGGGCCCCTCAGCGTATTTACCCATATCTGGGGTTCTACTTGATATAGTTTTATGATTTAAACATTGTGGGGTTAAAACATTGCTGGACCAGAGGTAAAAGGTATAAAATTTTGCTTGAGAACCAAATACTTATACTATACCACGCCTATTTCCCCAAATTCAGTTATATACAAAATAAACATTTAAACAGTTGTTCTAAGTCGCCCAGACTGTATAGTAGTTAGGGGAGCCTGACTGCAATACCGAAGGGCCTGGGTTCGAATCCCGGAGAAGGCATAGTTGTTATTGTACGTTCTTTTATAGGAGGCAATGGTGGCCCATAAGGTGCCTCTATAATAAAGAGACTACCACATCTGGCCATACTATAGATTAATGGACTTTGTTACAAAATTGTAACGGTTCACAATCTGCCATTGGAAAACAAAATTGTCATAAAAGCAACAAATAAATCAATACACAATATTACAACAATACACACACACACACACACACCAAAAAAAAAAAAAAAAAAAAAAAACAATAAAGTTACCATACGAATTTAAGTACTCACAGAAATTTAAAACATCGTTTAAAGCTTAAAATATATTACTGTTTTTATGTTGTGTTTCACATAAATGTATCACGAAAGAAGTACAAAAATTTGATTCCAAGAGAAAATATTTATCGTTATTGTATTTTGAGAGGAAATGTTCTTCATTTAATAATTCCCACTGGCAATTGCAGTAGAAAATAAAAGCTGTTTACTTTGTAGCTTTAAAATTTATATCATCTGACTTGCAAATGCGTTTTATTCTCTTAAATGTATTAAGTTAGATATATCAAGAATACTCTCACTAAACAAAATCCAGTATACGTAATTTCTCATTTTCTTCATGAATCCTTTCCCAATATATTTCTTTCAAATCGATATAAATATGAAAATGATTAATTACCGCAGAACAGAACACTGTTGTCATGAGTATCTCTACGGACTTTCCATCTGTAATCATCCTACTGGTTTTCCATCAAATAAGTGATAAGCGATTGCGATACCAGATGCACAGCTGCTTTTGCAGCACCTTTCCAAGTAAAGACCTTCACAGGATCTATTAAATCTGGACTACTTTACGAGCCCCCAAGGAACCATTCGAATACCACCTTCCGAAATTGTAGTTTACGGGCAAGAAAATACCAACAAAAGTATCCGGAGATTTATCGTTACATTCGAATCTGGCAAGAGTTTACTGAAGTGCCAAATAGAGTAGAACTCATCTAAGCTAGGACTAGAATTGCTAAACTCCACATAAAATGCGCTATGCTCTCAGTAAATTGGCTGCACGCACTAGAAATGTTACACAGAAATTGGAAAAGGATATTTTCTACAACTGCAATAACACTTAAGCAATTTCGATCGGAAAATATATCGTAATAATATTTATTCATGTGCTGCTATTTGC
The DNA here is from genome assembly GCF_044657685.1 of Stegodyphus dumicola. Classification (NCBI taxonomy): domain Eukaryota; kingdom Metazoa; phylum Arthropoda; class Arachnida; order Araneae; family Eresidae; genus Stegodyphus; species Stegodyphus dumicola. The sequence continues at coordinate 148,660,616 of NC_140777.1, forward strand.
ACTATAATATACGAATAGATTTATGGTGTAATACAATACAGTTTCATTATAGTGAGTTTATAACAAGGTGAGTTCCATTATCCGATATAAAAAAACGTTAATGCATTTTATTATCGTTTATAATGGATTATAAACAGGAGTATTTTTGTGGTGTAAATGGTAAAACGCCTACATAGCATTCGAAATTCGAGGTTTGAATCCCAGCGACGGTAATACAGGATTTCTCCTATTTCCTGCATTTGGCCAACTGGATGCCGTGAATCTTCTCAGTCTTCCTTAAGGGGATTCATACACCTTAAAACCCATAAGATGTTCGAATAGGTGACTGTTGCAAGAATTGGGATAACTTATTTATTTTAAAAGCAATTACTACCAACTTTTTACAGCTGACTACATGATATAGCTGCTTTCTGAAATAGTAATTAGAAAGTTTGTGTTGCCACAAATATTTTTATAATTTAATCCGCTTTGTGACAACATTTTTCGTCATGTTTCCAACCAGCGCGCACAGTTTAAAACATTCTGTTTTATAATTTAATTCCATATTTAATATATAGCTTTTATAAAATTTAGAAACTACTGTCAACCTAAAATTCTAAAAATTTCATGTTAAATTTTTATTTTATTTTGACTTGAGTTTATAAAATGTATTTTATTAAAAATTTTTTTAATGTTTTCGCCCATAAAATTTTTCAATATTAAAATATTTATCAGATTGTTGGTTCAGTTAGAAAATAGTGCCCATATAAAGAATTCCATCCAATTTCAAGTATGTACCATTAGCCATTTTTAAAATATCATGCGCGCAAGGTGGAAACACAGCGAAATATTTTGTCACAAAGAGGATTAAATTACAAAACTATTTGTGGCAACACAAACTTTCTAGTTACTAGTTTCCAAAGCAGCTATATTATGTAGTCAGCTGTAAAATGTTGGAAGTAATTGCTTTTAAAATACATAAAATATCCCAGTTCTTGCAACCGTCACATATTCGAAGATCATGAGGGGTTTAAGATGTATGAGTCCCCTTAAAGGGGGCCACAATGCGGGGAATAATTGTATTCCTTCATTCTTGATCTCTCCATTAAATGATAGAATGTCTAGCTGGTAGTTAGAAGATACGTGTTTCAAATACCGGCAAGGGCGTTAATGACGTAAATTTTTATTTCTTCTGCTCTGAAAAATGTAATACCTATACAAATATTTCTGAAACTAATTGAGGTTATGCAATTTTAAGTAGTCTATGCTCAGGTGTGTTTTCATAAAAATAAAAATAGTCATTTTTGTAAGCATGTGTAACGTGTATACGAGCCAGTTTCCCTTAAAATGTCCTCCACGAAGGCATCCCCCTTAGGCAGATAGCCATAGTGTGCTTTGCCGTAATAAACTAAACCAAACCAAACCATTTTTGTAAGCATCATTGTAGACAATAATGCAATCATTCAACATCATAACAACTAAGTTCCAAAATTAAAAATTATCTGTTTAACAAATCCAAAGTCTATTTGTTTAAAAAGTTTATTTTCAAGTTTATTTTGCTTAAATCAGCGTTTCTTAATGTGTATTCTAGGAGACCCTGGATTTCCATGAAGATCACTCAAGGGTTCTATTAAACGTATGTGCTTTTTTTTTCATAAATTTCATGAAAGTAACTTGAAAAAGTCGTCGCCTTTACCAAATTTAAAAAATACAATAGGAATTAACCCTCGCTTCTACATACTAATCTGGATGGTCGATGCAAATGCACCAGTCCGAAATCGCTAGTTGCGAAGGCAATCAGTGCATAATCACTACACAGCAGCAGCGCTGGGGAATCACCCAGAATGACGCTATCGTTGAATTGCAGGCTCATTCCTTTCTTGATCACTTCATATGGGGAATTCCCCACTTAAAATATATTATTTTGGAAACATCATCACCCTTCTTGGAATTGATATGAATATTGCCAGTTTATGATTTTAAATTCGAAAGATCCGGCTACAGGCGAAAACATAGCATCAAAGACATCGCAGACAAAAATGTTGCGGAGAAAACAACGCAAGGCAAAAACATCCTCATACAAAACATCGCGGGAGGAAGGAAAGTAGGAAGAAAACATTGCAGATCTGAAACATAGTGGTAAAACTCAAAAATAAAGCGGCTCTAAAACATCGAGCTTTTAAAACATTGTCGTAAAACTTAAAGCATCTGTAAATCATTGCATGACGACTGCATCGCAGATATGTGCTTTTAATCTGTAAAAGTTGTAAAGGTTTATTCGTATAAAGATTTGTGAACGCAGGAAGTAATGAGGAATAATTGTACATTTATAGTTCAGATTTTTGAATTATTAATAATTTTTTGCACAAAAAGCAAGAAGGAAATTCAAGCAATCAACAATTTAAAAAATAAAGAAATAATTAACTCAACAATTTTAATATAGATAATCTTATACAATTACTCATCTTCCCTTTTGTAATTCTATATACTACACTTTCTAGGAAAAACAACCACTACAATTAATAATGTTGATATTAATAAGATTTAATATAACATAAGTTTAAAATTTTATTAATTTTAGACATATGTTTTCTACTTATTTCCAGTTTTTAAATGTCTAAGTTTCCTTCTTGCTTTTTTAGCAAAAAATTATTAATCAATTAAAAAGTATGAAATGTAGAGTTAAAAATATTCCTCATTCCTTCTTGCGCTCACAGATTATTATCGAATACAAATTTATAAATATTAAGCTCTGAAAATTACATTTATACGATGTCAAATGATGATTTGTAAGTGCCTTAATTTTTTTTCATATGCTACTACGATGTTTTAAATTTATGATGTTTTTAAACCATCTTATTTTCAACAGCAATGTTTACTATCATATTTTTTAGAAATGCGATGTTTTTGTTCTTCTTTCTCACACGACGATTTGAATGACGATGTTTTCACTTTGCGTTGCTTTCTCCACCGCTTTTGATGATTTTGCTTCTATAATTTCGGCGGACACCGAAGATGCACATTATCTTACTTCTTAATATTGAAAGGTCCATTGGGAAAAATCAACACTGGTTATTTTAGATTTAACTAGTTTACGTTTACTTGGAACAAACGCTTTCCTTTTTAGTCTTACTAATTTTTACATTCCCTTTCTGTGAAGTTTCTGATTCAGTTTTGTCTTTTTCATGTGCGTTGGTGCTTTTTTTTCTGAATTTGAAGTTTCTAAAATCAATATATCTTTATCGTTTCCAGTTTTTCATACTCCAGCTGGTTTGTGTATTAGGGCAATACCTCTTCGATTCTGCAGTGAAGTTTCTGGTGCCCCATGCACTTTCATCATTTTAGCTGTTTGCTCAGTTCCGCCCGCAGTTTTGAAGGAGAGGTACTCGGAAAGGAAAAAGTCCGGGTCCGAGGGTCTCCCACACCACTTCTCTTACTATCAACCTTCCAAAAGGTCTTTCGGCTCGCCGCATATTTAGAGTGCCTCTATGCCGAACAGACACTCTACATTTAAAAACATTTATGCTTTCTCCCGGATTGGAAACCCGTACCTTTTGGTACGGCAGTCAGAGTCACTAACCACTATCCTCGTTGGGAGGCAAAACACGGTATAAAATGTAATACTTATTTAATAATCACCTATCAAACGATTTTCAGATAACTTTTGAAAACAAATAGTAATAAGTTTCAAATCTCGTGTTAATTTCAATCATGCCACAGACGGCCTGTTTGCCTGGGTTCGGGTAGGGTTTGAACGTATAGTTTTCAGTGGTTTTAAAGGCTAGGAAACTAGTGAGGTTAACAGGACACCAGCCATATTTAATTCTATTGCTTTTGTATGCATTTCACTCAAAAATGATTACTTCAAATGTTCTCGCAATTACTTTTCTTTTCGAATTTAGATTTGTTGAATATCCAAATTCACATTAGCAATAGATGTAATATTTTGTTACCTTCCGCCATAACTGATGATGATTTGTGTACCTCAGACTAAACCTTCGCGAACCCTCAAAAGGGCTATTCCCACTGGGGTTTATCTGAGCTAACGGAGTCAGTTCCATGTGTCGACAATTTTTGTGAACAGATGACAGCAAAGATTCCACGAAATTCTAGAAATAAGAAAGAGGTTTCCAATATTACATTTGTAGACTTTTACGATTCTTGCCTAATCCTCAATTATTAATTATTGGGTATAAAATAATTCTCATAATTAATAATGCCTCATAAAATGCTTAAACCTGTGTTTTAGTTCTATTATTCAAATAGCTTTAGCCTTTCGAATTGGGATTAAATAATTTTTCTTGGAAGTAAACAGTTGCAGTCTAAATATTAGTAATGAATTATTGCATTCTAAATATTGATAAAGTGTATTGATAATTCAATTGTTTGAAACTAAATGTGAAACATTAAGCGAGTTAATTTCGTATTTTAATGCATTTTAATTAATAATTAGGTACATTTGATATATAACGAATTTGTTATTCGTTTACGCGTTTGTCTGTGTTATAATTGGAAACACATCGAGTTACCAATCGGAAGGTCTAGAGTGAGAATTTCGAGGAGTTTATTGTTCATATTTCATCTTTCCTGCTGGGAACTATACCTAACGGCTAATTTTAATTTTGCCGAAATTTCTATTCTTTTATGTGAGAAAACATATTTTAGAGCTTAAATAAATTGTTAATTTCTGTAATAATAAATTAAATTTTGCTTAAACTAAAACCAATCGTAATACGATCGCTCAGCACTAACGTTTAATTCAATTCAAATCCCAATGAGTGATTTAGTGCAAGGAATTCTTGTGGTTTTCCTCGTGTCTAACATGATAACAAGGCTCTTTCCATTAAAACGTTCTCCACAAAGGTATCTCTCTCCTTGGGTAGACAGCTCTCGTGTACTCTGTCTTAATAAAAATAACTTAAAGAAATGGATTATAAAATGGATTGTTATATTGGCTTTTATTACGTTAACAGAACACTAAATCAGTGCAATCGAAATAAAAGCAGCTAAAATTGGTTGTTTTCACCTTAAACTATGAAACTAAAACTAAAGAATATAAAAGGAAATCTGCTTCTGATGGGAATAGCAGATAACAAAAAACATCAAATTGTTTAACATTCATAAATTTCAATTCTATTCTAACACCTGACATGAAAAATTTCACAAACAATAATTTGATATTCAACAGAAATAAGGAATCTCACTAAATTTCATAAATAAAAAAATCTTTTTAAGGCCTCCTGACGTTGTCAATTCTCGTCACCTAAACTTAGTTTCTTACTCTTATTTAAAATTCCTCACATTTGCATATTTTGGAGAAATAGACAAAAAAAAATAAGAATATAGGACAGACTTTAACGTCAGAAAAACATTTTAATTCAAATAGGCCTTACAACTCTAGCAAAAATATTTTTGATCAGCTAAAATATATAACAGTAATATATATATAAAATATATAATACATATAACTTATATATATTTAGAATACAGAGTTGCAATATAATAATCTCTTAACTTATCAGTATCACTATAACTTGCTGATAATATATATTAAGTTATAATATATATCACTTATATATAATATATAAAATATATAACTTAGCAGCTGTTATTTATGCAAAGTATGTAACAAAGATGCTTTAGCAAAAATAAACTGTGTAAAAAGGGCTTCTGAAAATTTCTTGACTTGAATAGCAGATCTAATTCATAAAAATCTAATTTAATTTTTAGATTCGAATTTATGAATGCTCATGATGTACAAAATATAATTGAAACATTTCTAATCATTTTTAATTCTTCAAAGCCAAATACAGTCTAGAATGTGCAATAATATGATGTAATTAATTTCTATCTTGAATGCTTAACAAATACCGTTCTCTAATGATTAGTCAGGAATACGTTTTTAACTTTTATAAAAGGTTTCACGTTAAAAAGAAATTTTGAGAAAACAGGCAGACTGCTATACTTTCTGGTTTTAAATTGTGCTTAATATCCATTATTTTGTTATAGTCTCCGAAATGACTTTTCCTCCATTTAAAGAGCTTTTATTTCCAAGTGGGCATTAAGAGTCTAGAGCCATTTCTATGCAAACTAAATTTCCAGGCGATCCAATTTTTAAACCTTTTATTCCTGCTTACTTTTTCTTCACATTTTGGCAACAATTGTAGTTAGAGATAAGCCTCTTTGTGCATTTAAAATATGGAGAGGATGAGGAAAAAGTTTTCATTTTTTATTTTATTTATTTATTTATTTTTGGAATATTTTACCGCCTTATAAGGATTTTTATTAAAATTTGTGGTTTTTATGAGTATTAAAGCAAAAAAAAAAAGGAAAATAAATTTTATTAACTTTCAAGAAAATTCTGAAAAATAATAGCTAATATAATTTTTTCTCCATTTATTAGATTTTCAGAAAATCTCTGTATTCTAAATTTTTAAAAAATACTATAGCTGTATATCTAACATCGTCGGATAAGTGAATTTAGAAAATAAGGCAATATAGGTTTGCCTAGATATTACAGAAGACTGATTTCAAAGCGACTGATATAAATTCCTCTTTTCAAGAAAGAGTTTTGGAAGGGGAGGGGGAGTAACTTCTGAAGAAATAAACGGTTTCTTTTCTTTTATTTTGGGTTAATTCTTTCCGCTTTATTATTTATCTTTTTTACTTATAATTTCTTATAATTTTATGTATACTGTCTTTTCTATGATCTTTTTTAACCTCAATACTAAATTGAGACATCCCTTTGAAATCCATTTTATAATACGGTGAAAAAGGTCCGTTATTATTTGTTATTATGTGTATTTGTACGCATATCACATTAAAAATGATCCAAATGGATTCAAGAACGGTGAAAATGGATAGTTCCGTTGAAGTATGATATCCGAAATTTTTGCAGGTACAATACTTCCTTCACTTCGTAGAAGGCTGTAAAAAATATGCATACCAGTTAAGGATTATGCTTAACATGAAATTAAGTTTCCAAAAATGTATTAGTTGCTTTTACTCTATGATGCATTTTAGATGTGTTTGCATATAAAAATAAAACGAATTTATAAAGAAAATTTATAGTTAGAAACGATGAAAGAAAATAATAGTCAGGTATGTGACTTACAAGTTTAAACTATCTTTACACATTATAAGTTTTTTAATATAAACCAGAAGCAGATGATGACAATGTGATGCTGCTGGAACTAGTAATCATTTCTTTTGATGAATTGCATGCACAAGGCGCTACCTCTTTTCTTAAAGCCTTGCCTGCTTATAGAGAATTTGATTATTATAAAACAGTCCTTTGATGTGAGGATCATTTCTTTAAGTTTCCAATAAATTCGATTTTACGGTCAGATTTACACTCGCATAGTGTTTGTAAAAGTTCTGGTATCTTGATCGAACAGACGGACGGAGCACTAATTAATATAATTACTAAATCCCGCTTATAGTCAGGAATTAGTAAACTAAATTATTTTTTGTCGTGATTAGATTCCACTTAATTTATTCCGCTTTATTTAACTCCGCAGCATTATTGTACCGTACTGTATTTTATTGATTAAATTCAAGGCTTAGGTCATAAATTACACGGAACAGCACACAAATGAATAAATAAATGAAATCAATTAGCAGCGTGAATTAGTGGAGGAAGTTGATGTTTTATAGGAAAATGCGATGCTTCTGATTCCATGACGTATCACTGGCATTGGTCTGTCGCGTATAAATTTCTAGTAATCTAATCATTTATTAAAGATATGTTAATATATTACGATTTTCATCAGTTCTTTCAACAAGTTATAGCAGTGCTTTCAATCAAACTTTGGCTAAAATGAAGTAGAGCGTGATTGGAAATTTATATAAAATATGTCATATGCAGCATGCGTTTTCCTGGCAAAATCTATAAAATACTTACTTTGCTAGGCATGAGTATTTAAGACGCATGAGTATTTATTTGTTACGCGTAAGTATTACTTTGTTACGCAGCTTCCTTTCCAGCATGACATGTGACTTTCCAGCCACTATTAAATTACAACTGAAGTGCTCTTGACGAATCACAAAAAGTTCGAGGGAAATTTATCATCGTGCTCATCAAATGTTATTTTAGTTGCGATGGAAAAGCCTGTAGTTTCGAAAAGAGAAAATTGATGTTTAGACCATGTCCTGTCTAATTTGTTTCCGTAAAACAGCTTTTCGTACTAATCATAATTTGATACATCGAGGTAGGAAAAGATTTTTATGTATTTTCTTATATGTATGAAGCTGTGTATTTTCCATTAGTCAAATAATATATTGTAAAGTGCCCACCTAAAAAAAGGGAGGAGGGACAATTCTATATCTCCCGTTCTACTGGGCCGATTGCCAAAATTCAAACTGCGTTTTTCATGTCTCGAAAGCGCGATTTAGGATATATATTAGATTTATATATATCATTGTTCTAACATAGGTATTTTGATACAAATTTGGACTTTTTCTGAAATAATATACCAATTTTTTCCATATTTCATTTCTATGACTCAAATTACGCCTAGATATTAAATTTTGTAAAATGTGGTGCGAAATTTATGGATAAATTCAAAAATTTATCTTGGCGCAATTTTTTCAGTTTGCGCCAAAAATAATTCATTTGGCGATCTTCTTAACCCTTTTGCCATGCTCTCCTTTCCGCGAAAATTTACCCCCAGCGGCCGTCTGTTTTTCGTAGTATGTAATGTTGTTTTTTCTGTACATCATAACTTTCCATACATGACTTTCGTAGTGGATGAATGTCAATGAATATTAAGTAAAATTATAAGGAAATAAAGCATAATGGAAAAATAATAATATCTCTGCTTATTTCTAACAGCAGGATAATTTGATAACATCTGATCCAGGCGTCCACTCCTCCCATTTTGTCGTTGTAATCTTTTACAATTATTGAATTTTACAGTTCTTTTCCGTGTTCCAACATCAATCATCGAGTTATTATGAACTGTACTCATCAAACGTATATCCTTCTTTTCTTTTCAATTCACAACCTCATTTTTTCTCTTTTTCTGCTGAGTAGACGTTGAAGCCATCTCTCACTGCCTTGTATCTTATGTAAAATGGCGAGAATATTCATAAAACCCGGAACAAATTCAATTAGAAATAGAATGCCTGATTAGCGCTGCCCCCTCTGAGGTATTAGAACAAACTGAAATAAAAACTCAAACAAGTAAACATTTAGAAAGCGTTTTAAACGTTTAAATGTTTTAAAATGTAGAAGAACGCTTGAGGCGCGTTACGGCCGCCCTGCGGAAGTTTCACTTGAACGCGCTAGACGCATTACGAACGACGAAGAGATTAATATATGGCAACCAATTTTTCCTCTTCCTTCCATTATGTCGGAGCGAAAAAAAGGCACCTCGTTCCTACTTTTTATATTGTGCATGAGCGGAAAAAGTCACATTGTTCCTGCTTTCAAATAATTTTTGCAAAGGGCCTAAAACTGTAATTTTTTGCAGGTATGCTTAGAAATGCGTCTACTTTAAAATGATAGTAAAACTTTCATGGACTGTAAAACAAAATTGTTTTTGAAAAATTTATAAAAAATATTTAAAAATACAAATTTTAAAAATAAATCATAAAAATGGGTGAATATTATTTGGAACGAACCTAAATTTCGAAATATAAAAGGAAGAATTAAACAAGTTTAATAAAAAAAAGAGAGTTTAATAAATATATACCGAATTCAATTAACACTGAGAAGCTAAAATTTTGAGAGCTAACTGTTTAAAAACTACTCGTGCGGTTTTTACAAAACTTCGTAGTTTGGCGTCATTTGAGTTTAGTTTAGTTTAGTGACGGAGGACGTGAGCACCACCCCTTTACCATTATGGTTAATTGGTTTAGCGCCACGTCCACTCTTATCTAAAGCTGACTCATGTTAGAGCCACACGAGATCCACTCATAGGGCACATTGATTAGTGTTACAAAACATAGATATTAAAAATGGTTACATCTCTGTGAACACAGTACTTATGAACAAAACTTTAGCAAGTGACACATAAGATTACAATTCAATACCCTAGCAAGTAATTTTAGCAAGTTACATATAAAGTTTACAATTCAATACATAAAGAAGATATATCATACATAATGATTATATTATACTGTTGTGATTGATAAGTGACGACATTGTCAACATGAATTTACTAATGCAAAATTCAACATTTAAACTCAGTATACAAAAACCCAAGAAAATACAAATGCTTATATTTCATACATTGCCAGCTTAAAAAATTTATAGTGGAGAAGTATAAAAATACTTAGATCTCACATAAGTCTCTAATATTCTGAATGTCATTGTTAACTTTTATATTACAGCTTACTACTAAAGACACAGTTATTATATTAAAATTGGATATTAATACAGTTAAATGAATAATTGCACTTAGACTATAAATACACTATAAAAACATTAATTCTTTACAATTTCTAAAATGCAATGATTCAAAACAATGATTATATGCGAATATTAGAACAATGATTCACTATAAATATACAATGATTCAATACTATTACTTAAATTAATGATAATACTATTCATATTATTAATCATATATGCCATGTTGACATCAAAATAATATTTTTTTTCATACAGGTGCTTATTACTGAAATGATGTTACCTATTACTAGCAAGCAATTCAAAAATAAGATATGTACAGTACAATTTTACTTGCACATTGGAAATACTATACAAATATATAATTCAATATAATGATTCCGTACGATTACTCATGAATAATTCAATATTGTGATTCTATACGATTATTCAAATGCAATGATTCAATACAACAATTCTATGCGCTTATTAGAACAATATATATAATTATTCAAAATTTCAATATTATTGCTCAAATTAATAAAAATACCATTTATATTATAAACCTCACTACCCAAGTGACACAAACATTTAAATTACACCATTAATTAATCATTACAGCAATGATATTACATGTTACTTGAAAGCAGTTAATTATAAATTGTGTACTGTACAGTTTTACCTTGCACACTGAATATTATAAATAATGTAATGATGCAATACAGTGATATTATACTGCTTCTTTAGAATATGTACCAAAGCAATAATTATATGCAGTGACTGAAGTATAAAGTTTACGATACAAGTATTCAGTGATTTAATATATATATTCAGATTTGTAGTAATACTATATATATTATTAATAACATTTAAATATATGGGTATAGTCATTTAAGTACTTATTATAGTACTGATGTTACATTTACTTGTAAAGAAATCAATTATTAAATATGTACAGTACAGTATAACTTGCACTTTATTTGTTGATTACAATTCAGTGATTCAATAGAATGATTCTTTGTGATTACTAAAATATAATAATTTAATACAGTGATTCTATGCATTTACTAAGTACAATGATTAATCATACCATACCAGTTAACACAATGATGCTATAAAACAATACAATTACTCTTATTCAATATGATTACTCTATTTAGTAACAGAACTATTCCGCTATCAATTATACTAGTTAGGTAAACATTAAAAGTAATAGCCTTATCATATATACGATCATCAATACGATTACTCTATTACAATGTTTCAAAACTATGATACAATAAATTAATACTATACACAATTTCTCTGATACAAAACGATTACTGTACTAAAATAATTATTCAGTATAAATGTAGCCGAGGGAGTCCACATAAAGGGATAATTCTTAGTTTTTATTTGCATTAGTTCAAAATAGTTCAAAATAATAGCACAGTTCAAAATAGTTTATTTTATGATATACTTTAGAGACATATATAAAATTAGAGTCGTAGGCGTCATTTGAGTCGTAAAATCTAAATATAGAAACAAATTGGTATGTTATTTCAATAAAAGTCCGATTTTGTGTGAAAATACCTATATGAGAAAAATGCTATATATAAATCTAATTCACAGCATAAGTCGCGCTTTCGAGAGATGAAAAACGCAAGTTCAATTTCGTCAATCGGTCCAGTAGAACGGGACATACAGAACTGCCCTTTAATTTTAGAAAAATGTTTTTTAAATTAATAAGCATAGCTACCAATGTATAATGCCCTTCTTTTCTGACCCCTATTTTTTTTCATAATGATTTGTGCCATTTCCAGTGTTCCGTATGGGCAATAATTAATATGTACAGTGGTGGCCAAAATTGTGGACACTTTTGGAAATTTTTATGTTTTTGAACTTTGTATGCTTAAAGAAAATGTTACGTTTCGCAATATGCAAACTTGTATATATCATTTTAAAGAGAATTTATTACTGAATTCAATACAAAACTCAAAATTAATTATTTGCATTACAAAAAAAGTTATATGTACTTTAATATAAATAAAAAGCACAGTTATGAAGTGGTTTGTAGTGTCTAGCTTTCCTGGGCAATCACTGTTCTCGTTCTGAGAACCAATCAAATGTTAGTAACTGCCAGTAGAAGCTGATATAGTGTTTACACTTGAAACAATTCATTATTTTGCTTTGTTCTGTAGAAGGAGGACCTGTTTCTTATACACTGCAATTACAAGTAGGAATTTCTGTCAAAATTTTTAATATTTAGTCAAGAAGCAATGACATCAAATAAAAGAGTAGATTGGACGCCTAGAAAGAGATGTAATATTGTAATATTATTGTGTTACGAGAAAGTGGTCTTTCCTATGCCGAAATTGCAAGACAGGTGGGTGGTTCAGTGACTACATCTGGAGTTCGAAAGTTTTGTTTACGATATCAGGAGACAAATTCAATAAAAAACAAAGAAGGAAAAGGCAAAAAAAAGGTGCACCACATCTATTGACGACAGAAGAATAAAACGACTATGTCTCCAAGATAGAAAAATGTCATCAGCGACCATCAGAAGTGATCTGAATGATGCTGGTGTTTCTGTCAGTTCAAGAACAATCAGGAGAAGATTAACAGATGTTGGACTGAGAGGTAGAATTCCACGAAAAAAGCCTTATCTTAATTTTCAGCAACGAAAAGAAAGACTACGGTGGGCAAAGGAACACATTAATTGGACAGATGATCAGTGGTCACAAGTTATATGGAGTCATGAAACTAAGATATCGTTATTCGGTAGTGATGGGCGAAAATAGTAAGACGTAGAGAAGAGCTACATCCTGACTGCATTCAAGCAACTGTGAAGAACCTAGTTAGTGTTATGATTTGGTCATGTATGTCAGCAGATGGTATTGGTCGCCTTCATATCATCGATGGGACACTGAATGTCAGAAAATACATTGACACTATTCTAGAACCAAAACTTCTGCCTTCCATCAGAGATCTCTTTCCCAAAAATGCTTCGTTTATTTTTCAGTAGGATTCTGCTCCTTGCCACACGGCCAAAATATTGAAAGAGTGGTTTCGTACAAAGAGCATTAAATTGTTGTCATGGCGGGAAACAGTCCTGACCTCAATCCTATCGAAAATTTGTGGCACCGTTTGAAAACTCTTGTCCGAATGAGGCGACCATCAAATAAAAGGGAACTAATTGAGGCTATAATTGTTTCCTGACATCATGTAATAACGAAAGAAGAGCTTAAAACTCTTGTTAGGTCAATGAAACGTCGATGTGAAGCTCTAATAAAAAATAAAGGGTACCCTACTAAGTACTGATAACTCACTGCAATCATCACTATCTACTGTATATCGATAACTATTATCGTCTACATTTTTTGTATTATAAATAATTGAATTTTGTGTTTTTTATTGAATTCAGTAATAAATTCTCTTTAAAATGATATATACAAGTTTGCATTTTGTGAAATGTAACGTTTTCTATAAGCATACAAAGTTCAATAACATAAAAATTTCCAAAAGTGTCCACAATTTTGGCCACCACTGTATTTTGTATCTCAAATACAAATATAACATACCAGTTCTAGATCATTTCAAATAATACTCAATTAAGTAGGCTGCTTAAGCGTACTCAACAGGATTTCATTGCTTCGTAAACTTTTATTCTAAGCCGTAAGCCGTAGGCCTTCTAAGACTTCATTAATAAAAGAATACGAAGTTTCAAGCTCTGTGGGTCAGAGGCCAGTAATCAGACTCTTCGTTTTTCAGTTCATTTATAATATTGAAGTAAGACAGAATTCGTATCACTTAAGACATAGATCTTTTTTATCTTTCAAACAATGATTCTGATTTTATGCGATTCCTATCTTTTCTTCTCAATGTTATTATTTCCGGCTAAACATTATGGAGTATTAACTTTGTAATATTACCAACATATATATTTTTATGAGTCAGGCGTGTTGTTTTTTCTAATTACAATAAAAATATGTTTCACATCCTACATATTGGCCAGATATATACACTTTAGTTTGAGAATGTTAAACATTTAGTTGGAAGTTCGGCTAACAGAAAATTTTCAGAGTTGAGACATTAGGTTCTTTCTAAACAGCAGAGAGGAAAAATGAGCAATGCCTCGCCGGGACTCGAACCTTGGACCTCTCGAATACTCGCCGAGTGTGCTGGCCATTACACCACGAAGGCATCCTAAGAAGGTGGGAGAAATACCTTATATACTCCCCCTTTTAAAGGGCGACTAGGGATTAGGAGACCCAATCGCCAAATCTTGGTGGCAGAGAAGGATCATCCACCACCTTTTTTAGTTCAGGCGCCACTTTAGGGACGTCAGTTACTTGGAAGCAAGAGACATGAAAAATGGGCAATGCCCTCTCTGGGACTTGAACCACGGACCTCTCCGAATGGCGCCGAGTGTGGTGAACGAAATCATGTTAAAAAGGTGGGATAAATACCTTATATCAATAATTGCATGATACATTTAAGCGATAATATTTAAGTGAAATGGTCTGAAATAGATTACATTTCAAATGGAGCAACATTTATTTTCATCCTTTTTCCCCCTTATCAACCAATAATGGAATAGCCATTCACTGGGTTTAATTAGCTTTTCGGCCAAGCACTTCATTATCGAAACTATAAGTACACGCATTTGGCATAGCCTGCTTAGTCTGTGCTTGGGAGAAAAAGCAAATGTGATATCTAAAGACGAAAAGCTTGCCAGCCAGTTAATGAAAAGAAGTCTAGAGGGGAAGAAGGGGCCTGCTCTAAGTTTAACCCGTTCGCAGAAAGACACGAACAAGAGCAGACAAGATGACAACTAGTGTAAGAGGAACGGTAAGAAACTACAAAGTAGAATAGGAATTGGTTGGATATTCACTTTATTTTCATACTAAATGTGGATCATTTCATTTCATGCATTTTCAGCATGAAAAAATGATAATGTATGGTAATTATCATAATAAGTTGGCCAA
This sequence comes from Stegodyphus dumicola, assembly GCF_044657685.1. Taxonomy (NCBI): domain Eukaryota; kingdom Metazoa; phylum Arthropoda; class Arachnida; order Araneae; family Eresidae; genus Stegodyphus; species Stegodyphus dumicola. The sequence continues at coordinate 148,675,895 of NC_140777.1, forward strand.
TAAGATTCAAAATCTTTTCAAAAATTCTCCCTCTCTACATAGAAATATATATATTAATATTTTAATTTTAGATTTTGCTCTCAAATAATACTTTGTATTTTAATATCAATAATTGAACTCGTTGCATGGCAGATTTTATCTTTTTATGAAAGTAAATCTTCGTAGATTAATTTTTTTGCTACCTTCTTAGCTAACAGGAAAGAATAATTTTTTTCAATTTTGATTAGTATTTATAATAAAAAACAATACGGCATTTTAATGGCAGTCTCTTTTTCTCAGATTTCTGGTTTGATGACTGTGCGTACATGTTCGAGGCAGAATTGCGGACATAATTGATATATATATATATATATGTATTGCGATATATGGATATTTGATACCATTATACCTAATTTAGACAGAATATGTTTTATTGATGCAAAACTCAGTGTTTTCAATATAACTGATAATTTTTTTTTTAGATCTTTATGTGTACAAGATCTGAGTGTTCATTATTGAACGTTGCATCTATGAAAGAGTTAGGGAATTACTTTTTATTTTTATGTACGATTTGCCTTTGGCATATTTTCTATTTAATATTAAAATGCAGTTTTTCAAAATAGCATATAACTCTATATGAAAGCTCAAAATAGCTCTACATTAAATTTTAATTTTTGATTCGTCTTTCAGGAAATGTGATAATTTACAGTACTCCTAGAGGTTACATTAATTATTTCTTTATTTGATAAATTGTGAAATATATCAATTAATAAAAATCTTTAGAAGAAACTATCAAGCATGCATTTCCTAATGGTTTATTTCGGGTGTAAGTGAATAGAAAAGGGAAATGAATAAAATGTTCTACAAGTATTGGCTATTACGGATAGTATAAAAACAATTCTACTCTGAGGGTATTTCTGTTAATTGAATTCGACCCATTTCAGTAATAAAAAAATTAAATTAAAAAACTTTGGAAGAACCCTTGTTGTAAAAAATATGCCCAAGGGATAATTCGTAAATTAAAGAATTGTTTTTAAAAGGGAATATACGGAGAAAGTTGTAAAACTCAATTTGGAAGGAAATGAAACGGTCTGAAAGAAAACGGAAAATGTAATTTGATCGAAGAATGACAATTTCAACAAAGTAAACAGTTTGAATATATATTTTAATTATTTTCAGAATCGTTGACAATTCAGTTTTCTAAATTTCTAACAGCATATCAACTCAATAATCAGCTCTGAAAGGTAGCAGCTGAAAGGACATTTGTGAAAATAATTTATTCTGCTTTAAAATGCTTACAAAATTCTTGCAAAGACAAATTATTATTTATATTTGAATTAAGTAATATTCTTAAAAGTACTGAAAATAACTTTAAAAATTCAAATAAAAATTGAAAGCAGGGAAGGGAAAGACGTATTAGTGAGTATCATTCGTGTAAAGTGAAATATGCTCATTGATATATTTTATTATACTCTCAAACTCTATTTATCTCCATAGAGAGTTTAGCAGTATTGAATATTTCTTTTTAATGGAGAGAGAGGAAATAATCCATGAAACCTCATTCAGTAGTTGAAAGCAGAAATAATTGCTTACATGTATACAAAGCAAAAAAGTATACTATAGATCACATTTAAATAACGATGGCAAGAAGAATATAACACAATTTGCCACATAAAACGCGAGTATAATACACCGAAGTGCAAATTAACTGACAAATAACAAAATGGTTCCGTATATATAGTTCCTCAACAGAAGTCTGCAAACTTTTAGCATGCATCTAATTACAAAAAACACTTAATACAGATAATCTGCAAGATAATATATGTGCTCTGCCAGTAAAATGAATCTAATATGGCGTAGGTCACCCGTAACACTTGATACTGGACAGTAGGCAGTTGCAAAGTCCCTGTGACAGAATATACCACTCCTGCAGCAAGGTAGTTATGAGCTCCGAGATGATTATAGGAGCGGAATGGAGAGACGAAATTGCCCAAGAGAGACCCGAATATGCTCTGTAGTGTTAAGGTCAGGAGATCTGGCTGGCGAGCCAATGCGGTTGATATCCGTACTCTACAAGCTGAGCCCTACGTGGATGAGCGTTGTCGTCCATTAACAGGAGCCAAGACCAGGTGGATTTCTGAAAAGGCGAACACAGGTCTCTCAGATCTCTTTCCTGTATCTCATAGCAGTCAGAAGGCCTTTCTCTAACACATGCACTGTTGTGCCGGCGCCTAACACAGTACTTTTTCAAACCATTGCAACTCCCCACGATAATGATCCTTTTCCCTGATGAGGTAGGGAAGGTATCGTGTTCCAGGCTCTCTCCAGATACAAGTACACCGAAAATCAGTGCCCAGGATAAATCTCGACTCATGTAAAAAAATACGGTGCTCCGGTGAAATCTGATCCAAGGCGCATGTTATATGGTCCATGACAAATGCACTCTCTTGTGTGCTGCAGTGACTGGGGCTCAAAGAGCAGGTCTTCTGGCATGCAAGCCTATCTCTTGAAGCTTTCGATCAACTGCAATACTTGAAACACGAGTTCCAATGGCAGGGCATACATCTAATATGAGAGTTGTCCAATTGTAGCAGTCCTGCGTCTCCGCGCTCAAAGTGTCAAATAACGATCATTCGCTATTTCGGATCTTAGTCGACCTTGTCCAGAAGCTCTCGATACGGATCAGTGTCCTGAAATGCTTTCCACATATTGCAGAAGACACTGAGCATTACATTGGGCTCTGAAATCAACTCCGCTTGTGTTTGGCGTGTCTCTGTAATAACTAATTCCGTTACCATCAGAGAGCATTAATTCCAGAGGGAAGTGATCATTCCGTCTCGTTATTAATACACACATATTTTATTTACAATATAATACATTGGTTACAAGCAGAATTATTAGGCAAACGCCTTCATCATTATTAGGCTTAACACCTTTCTTCTTTCATCAAACTAAAGTTAGTTACAAAATATCAACAGAGACAAGACGTTCGGAGCGCCACCTAACGGCGCAAGCAATCAATTTATAACATCCTGAACCCCATGAACTGCAACTTCATCAATTAAATCTAACTAATCAATATCATAAAATACTTACTTATCAATAACAATTATAATTAATTATCAATACTACAATTAATATCAAAAAGCATAATGAAAATACTACAAATACTACAATAATAGATAACAAAACAATAACTAATAATACTAATAATAATGAGAATAATATATAGAATTCTAAATGAAATGTTAATGTTCAAATTATCTTATTTTATCAGCATACATAGTCTATTTTGAAAGTTCCAATGGATACAAAAGTTGCATTCGTCGTTTCACTATACGAGATTTAAGTTTTACACTGCATGGTCGTATCTTACCGTCGTGTCCAATATACGATTCCACAAATTTACCTAAATTCCACATATTTTTAGGCAACTTGTTGTCTCCGATCATGAATACATCATTCACCTTAAAGTCTCCTTTGACCTTTGTTGGTGTTATACAGTTTGCGCATTTTAAGTTTAGCAAATATTCGCTTTTCCATCTTTTTCAGTAATGATCTAACACATTTTGTCGATAGTTGTATCGCTTTATCATATTATTTCTATCTGCGTAACATTCGCATCATATTTTACCGGTGGTAAAGAAATCAAACGCTTCCTTACAAGAAAATGCGAAGGAATTAAAGGAGATAACTCTTGTCAATTACTGTACACATAGGTAATCGGTCTTGAATTTATCACAGCTTCTATTTCTGTTAGAACAGTTCTCAGTTCTTCGGTTGAAAGAGACGACTTCCCAATTATTTTCTTGAGGCATGTTTTCACTGTTCTCATTATACGCTCATAAAAGCCGCCCCACCAGGCTACCTATTCAATGATAAATTTCCAGCGAATTCCAGTTTTTCCGAAAAATCCTCTAACTTCTTGGTAGGTAATTTTCTTCTATATTTCCTTCAGTTCTATATTAGCTCTTTTGGAAGTTAATCGCATTATCGGAGTAGATAGTAGTACATATTCCGCGTCGTGAAATGAATCTTCGAAACGCAAGTAAAAACGTTTCTGTACTTAAATTAGGAACTAGTTCTAAAGGAATAGTTCTTGTAACTACACACGTACATAATAAAATATAGTGCTTTACTTTGTTTTCCCGTGTAAATAACGGGTCAGAAAAGTCAATTTCAACCACATCGAATGGAAAACACGGATCTGCTGGAAGCGGAGCTGTGACTTGCATTGTAGGGCGAACCTTATATCGCCTGCATATTAAGCATTTATTGAGCACAGATTTAACGTTCTGCCTTCCTCTGAGAATCCAAAATTTGCTCCGTAGTTCAACCAGTGTGTCAACTATTCCTGAATGAAGTACCTTATTTGGCGCGTTATTAATTAAAAGTTCTGCGTACTTGTTCCCTCCAGGAATTAACCATGGGAGTTTTTCTTTCATTTCACATTTTGAAAATTGTAGTCTTCCCTTTATGCATATCAGTTTGTTTTCATCTAATTTTGGATCGAACTCAATAAATTTCGATACCCTTGCTATTGGCTGACCATTAATCAGTTGATTTCTTTCTTCTTCCAAATACTTTGATTCGATAGTTTTCAATACATTTCTGCTTCTGCGAGTTCTAAAGCTGCTAAGGAACTTTCTTTCTTCTCACCAAATTTTCTCGCATTATGTATAAAGCGTCTTATCCAAGCTGTAATTCGATATAATCTTGACAATTTCCTATACTTTTCTATATCGAGAACTGGTTCTGATGTCGGTGTGACATTACATGCAAACTGCTCTGTAGTTTTCTTTTCAATTTTCAACTCTTCGGAATTAACTTCACTCAAATTACTTCGAGGCCATGAACAATCTGGTAACATTAACCATGGAGGACCTTGCCACCATTTAACATCTTTCATTAAATTTGAAATATTTTTTCCTTTCGTGATTATATCGGTTGGGTTGTCCGTACCCTTACAATGTTCCAGTTTTCAGGATCGGTATAGTTCTTTATTTCAGCTACTCTATTGGATACAAATAGCTTCCAATCCTTCACCGTTCCTTTTATCCAATGCAATGTAATGGAAGAGTCTGACCAAAGTAAAATATTGCTCACTCTGAATACATCTTTCAGGTAATCGGCAATTCTGGCTGCAATCACTGCACTTATTAATTCTAATCTCGGTAGTGTCAGTTTCTTTAGAGGAGAAACTCTGGTTTTAGCCATCACAAAACTAGTGCTGATGTTCTCTCCTTCTTGAAATCTGAGATACGCTACTGCACCGTAAGCTCTAGGGTTGGCATCGCAAAATATGTGTAACTGCAATGTATCTCCAATCTTTTTCACATTAGTCGGAAAGTATTTCCTTGGAACTGAAAATTCCTTCAGGAGTTCTACTTCAGAGCACCAGCTCTTCCAGGTTTCCTTTAATTCTTGAGGTCATTCTTCATCCCAATGAGTTCCTCGTTCCCACAGTTCTTGGAAAATTATTTTCAGCCTGACAGTAAAGGGCGAAAGAAAAACCCATTGGGTCAAATATTCTTCTCGCAGTTCTTATTATTGTACGTTTAGTACCATCACAATTCAGAACAAAGTTTAATGGATTTTTGACGTCAAATTTGAAAATGTCCTTTTGAGTATCCCATAACATTCCCAATACCTTTGATGAAATATATGTATCGTCTGGTGTATAAGTTTCAAATCCATAAACAGACCATAGGTTTTCAAGCTGTACAGAAGTACTTCTCCATTTCCGAAGTTTCATTCCTGTTTCTTTGATTATGTAGTCTGCTTCTTTAGATCTTCTGAAAGCTTCTTCTTCATTCGGACCTCCTGATAACAAATCGTCGACGTACATCGATTCATTTAACATCCAACAAGTATCTGGATACATAGTGGAATACTGATTCAGGTGGAATTTAATTACAACAGCTAAAAGAAATGGACTGGAAGTAATACCAAACAGGACTCTAGTTATTCGTAGAACTCTTGGTTGAATATGAGATACATTATCTGGCAAAATCGTCTATCCACAGCGTACAACATCACGATCAGTCTTTACTAAATTAATCTGCAGAAATGCCATCTCAATATCAGCAATAAATGTGATTGGGTTAATTCGAAATTTAAGTATAATTTTTGAGAGATCTGGGTTTAAGTTTGGTCTAGGATGTAACAATTCGTTTAGGGAAGAAGCATGAGGAGGGTGCGAAGGAGTATCAAAAACAATCCTTATTTTCGTTGTATTCTTATCTTTTCGAATTACAGGGTGGTGTGGTAAATAATATATCGGATTCTGACCTGCATCATTTTGTTCAGTTCCTGATTCTACGATTCCCAACTTACGGTATCCTTCTATCAGAGATTTATAGTCAGCATATAAGAATGGATCCTTATAAAATATTCGAACTAACGAAACAAGTCTTTTCTTAACATTATTGTAATTATTTTCCAAATTATGTTTCCAAGGAAATTGTACTTCATAACGGCCGTCTTTAAAAGTCAAATTTGGTTCGAAACGTCGAAGAGCTTATTCATCAGAAGTGGAAACTTTTAAGTCATCATGGATATCTAGGGATTCTAATTCCCAAAATGCTTTTAACTGAGACGTCGTTAACTCATCCTCCTCCAAATCCTTCATCAGAACAGCGTTTAAAAACTCAACAGATGATGGTTTTATGTTTGAAGAGGATTCTGTAACTGGACCTTGAATTGACCATCCCATCAGTGTATCTATTAACATCACCGATGAACGTAAACGTTACCAGAAACGTTTGTTTTACCAGAAACTATTTCCAAAAATAATCTGATCCAATTAGAATGTCAATTTTATGGTGATTACTTTCACCATCTTCATAATCAGATAATTTAATATTTAAAGATTGGATCTGACTATACAGTTCTTGGCTAGGAATTTCTATTAAAGCATCATAAATTTCTGGGGATTTTAATGCTTCAATAGTCAAATGTTTATTTTGTTTTCGATATTATATAACTGGCATTTAACCCTACATCTTGTAGTGTTCACTGCAGTTATTATTACCAAAAGTGCGTAAATTTACTTCTTTACCTACGACTGGAAAATTTAATTTCTTCGATAAATTTTCGTGAATAAATGTTCGTTGACTTCCTGAATCAAGTAAACAACGGACTTTCGTTTTCATTCCTGTGCCACGAACAATGGCTCGAAATGTATGTAATTGTTTACCATTTGTAATTTCTTTCTTTTCTGGCATTACTGACGACAATACTGTTTCAGAGATATTAATAGAATTAACCTGTTCCCATAAAGAATCACTTATCACTGGATAAGCCTTTTCACATAACCCTTTTCTGTGTTGTAGCCTTTTATGACATACATTACATTCAACCTCAATTCTGCATAATTTTTTAGTATGGAACTTCTTATAACACAAGAAACATTTGCCATTTCGTTTCAAAATATTCTTCTTTTGTGCTATGTTAAATTTATTACAATCGTCTGATAAATGATCTGTTACTTTATCACAAAAACACATAAAATATCAACAAATGTGCTTAAAGCCGCAGCTGTTGACCGTTTTCTCGGATTCTTATTTTTATTTTCGTATGATATGAACTTTTCTTTATTTTGTTTATTTGCGCGAATATATTTATCTGTATTTTTTGAATAAATATTATCGCAGTCCATCGAATTAGTTAAAAGAAATGTACGTTCTCTAGATTCGAGTTCTTTCTTTAAAAAGTTTAATAAATCCGTTATTTTATTTCCTTGCGCATCATGCAGTCGGGTAAGTTCTAAAGCTATATCGGTTGGTAATGCTCTAATTAAAATGGGGAAAACAAGTGCTCCATAAGAATTTAGCTCAATGCCAAGGTTCTGCTAACGCTTGTATTTCGATGTTAACATGGCCGTAAATTCTTAATGACGTTATGTCTTTCGAGTATTTATATGGCGTCAAATTGAGTAATTTAGACATACGAATGTCTGTCTGAAATGCCTTTCTACCAAAGCGCGATTTTTAATATCTCGATTGCCATATTATAATTTTCTGAAGTCAATGACAGATTTTCAATGGAAGTTTCGGCATCACCTGTTAAGTATGTTTTTAAATAATTAAACTTTTCTACATCATTTAGCGATTTGTTATCATGAATAGTAGATTTAAATTGTGACCAGAAATTTGGCCATTTTGATATTTCGCCATCGAATTTTTCGAATACTAAACGTAGAAGTTTAACCTGAGCAGATTTCAAACCCGATGTTGTCGAGTTAGAATGTGTAGAATTATCCTGCACTTTATTTTCACGTATTTGTTTGAAATATCTGTTTACGCGTGTTTTGCAAATTGAAATCTCTTCTTTATAATTTTCAGCAGACGTTATGTCCTTTTCTAATTGATTCGCGTCTGATATATCATCTTCTATTTCTTTATTTAATTCTAACATATCGCGTTCTTTCTCGTTAACACTGAAAACAATTCTTCAATCAGTTCAATGCTTGGAGTAATAACATTTAGTTCTGTTTCTAACTTTTTAATAATTCTTAATAATTTAATAACTTTTTAATAATTTTGTTGTTGCTGTTCTTAGCGCATAATTTCTTCCTTTTGAACACTGAATAGTTTTCGTTTATCATATTTCATACATATATTTTATATGCATGAGCCGCACAAATTGCCTGTGAGAGCCGTATAAGGCTCGCGAGGCGCACTTTCGCCACCCCTGTTATAGAATATAACAAGACGTCAAGACGTTAACCTAACGGCGCAAACTATCAATTTAACACACCCATACCATTTTCTGTTCGGTGACATTCCTCATATGCTGTAGTGTGTTGTCCGCTCTAGCGGCAATACCAAGGTAAATAATATATACACACCCATACCATTTGCAGAGAGTCCAAGCCTTGCAAGAGACAGATTACCCTCTTCGACTACATTTCTGTCGTTGGTTCTTGCAGCGATGGGCGCAGGCGGATTTCCCATCGGATGTGCTATTCACGGACAAGGCAACTTTCTCACAGGACGGCATCTTCAATAGCCACAACATACACGTGTGGGCAACTCATAATCCACACGGCACATGTCCACATGCATTCGAAACCCGCTTCTCCAGGAATGTGTGGGCGGTTATTGTTAACGACTACCTCATAGGCCCGTACCTTTTACCTGCACGTACAAATGGCTTATGTTATCATATTTTTCTGCAAGAGGTGCTACCGGAATTGCTGCAGGATGTTCCGACTGTCTTTCGTGATGGCATGTAGTTCCAGCATAAGCTTTTAAATCGCTAATATTATGATGATATTACCGCCAAAACAAAAAGATTTATTTCTTCCAAAATTAATTAGCGAATTCAGCAATTTGAAAGAAATGTGTTAGCACTGAACGAAATAATCTACTTTTGTCTTCCATTCGCCAGAGTGTTGCCATTCAGCAAAGTGCCAGATATCAAACGCAATCTGCTATCACTGATTATTAAAGTAAGCGATTTGAAAGCAATAAACGCAGTTCTTCATCTCTATTATGATTAAGCTCTAGCTCGAACCCTGCATTTGCATCAATCTTAACTCATAACAAAATTTTGTAGGTAATGAATTTCAGCTTTTATTTTTTACTTATTTTTTTTTTATCTGAACACTATCGTTAGATAAAACTGAATGCAGTACAGTTTTTATACAGAAATTATTTTCCTCCTTTGTTTCAATATCAGGAAGAAAACTTTTTTCTTTAATAAGGATAAAAACGTGTTAGAAAACACTTTATGGAAAAGTTATCGGTATAATAAAAGAAATTTTAAAATAAACTGTTATTCTCTATTGGAAACTTTTGCAGTCAAGCAAGTCTTTATAAACTGTCAGAACCAGAAAATTGGATTTCACCGTTCAATGAACAAAAATACTCAGTAGTTGAAAAAAAAATACTTTTAAACTTTTTTAGAAAAAGTTTTAGCTATAAAATATAAAATAATAAATTTGTGGGGACAAAGAGATTTTTTATTAAAATTTAAAACTTCTAGCATTCACAAGCGTGAAAAATGTGCTATGATATTTTTAATTTTTGCTGAAATGTGCTAAATTTCTGGTTAAGTTATTTGGATGTTGCAAAGTGGAAGAGGCTATCTGCCTAACAAGTTTGATTAGTTAAATATGACAAAATGTACTAGGGTTATCTGCCTAAGGTTAGGAATGTCTTCGTGAAGGACTTTCTAAGGAAAAATGGCTTGAATTATCCCACGTCGAACTATCAGTATTTACCGATAATGATTGCTCGGCCACTAGTGGGTGCTAACACCGAAGGTTAACTTTCAAATATATCTGCATTTTATCAGATAACGAATCTCTATGTGCATAAGAACTAGTATTTCAGTTTAAGATCGGTTTCCTGGGGAATAGTTTCAGTTGGTCCAATGAAGATTTCGTCTTTTTCCATTTTCTGGATTCACATTACACATGTGAATCCAGAAAATCCTATTAGAGTGATTTCCATGAAAACTTCCCTTTCTGCAGATATGTAGCCCTTGCCTTATTTACCTATAGCATCTTTTCAATTTCTTTTAAGCTTTTAAACTTTCCATCGCACACACTAACAATAACACTTATTTTGATTTATAATCAATGGTTACCTTTATTTTATGTTAGTTAATTTAACAATGTTTTAGAACTTTTACAAGTGTTTATTTCTGAACACCTTGCTCATCAAAGAGCGATTTTGTATTTTTTTCCATGTTCTCTGTCTGCTAAATAGGTAATTATGTCTTTTGTATTTAATTTTTGTAAGTCTTTGAAAATTTTTTTTCTAGCAAGGTGTTACGTTTACTTGATATGTTACGCTAGTTAAATGTTCACGGAAGTTCTTTTACGTTTTCAAAAGCATTTCATTCAAGATCAATGGGTTTAGTTTATTATAATCTAATTTAACACTGGAGATAATTTGGAATGCTATATACTTCAATAAAATTTAATGTATATGTTTGTGAAGCAGAAGTTGCATGATTTCTGAAGAAAACATGAGTTAAATTTCGCCACATATCTCATTAATTATCGCGATTTGAAACTTTTAATGTAATGCTAGTTTGAAAATGTATTTTAAAATTTATTTTATTGTATTTTCTGTCTTTCTTCGTATTATTTTTTTGAGCTACAAATCAAAATTTTCATCCTCAAACCTTTGGTATGCTCACTGAAATCAGTTATGTAATCTTTCATAGAATTTGCAAGTTTAAAAATAAATCAATAGTCTTTCTTAATAAGATCGTACGAAAATATGAAATTCAGCTTTCCCGTTGTTATGTTGAAAGTAAATAATAAGAACGGTTAAGTTGATGGTGACGATAGACATTCCATTGAAAATTCATGTTACAGTGTCCAGAAAATGTAATGAAGTGAAACCAAATCCTAAAATGAAAAATTTTACAGTCATTTACTAATACTGTTACTGTTTTAAATTGGGCTAATTTTAACATAAATTTAAATTTAAGATTATAATAATTTTACACATAATTTAAATATAAAATTACAATTTAAAAAGAAATTTTGAATTTTTAAATTTAACATAGCAAAACTGATTTAAAAATGGTAAAATAAATTTATGTTATTTATACTTAAGAATTTATTTCATTCTTAAATGCAAGTATTCACACCCATACATTCTAGACGGATTCATTTAGTACCTCAGAAATATTAATACTGCCCTAGAAGGGGCTCAGACGACGTCGTTAAGTGAAGTCTTATTGTGGTATTAAATAACTGTCTGGATGAGCATGAAAACATATAACGGTAAATTTAATATCTCGGAAAAACTTACGAGCATGTATTGCTTGCTATAGAAAACTGTCTTGAATGCTGTCTACAGAGAAATGAGCTGAGAGTAATAAAGCTGGTAATCTACGAACAGTTAAGCACTTAACGCAGAAAATTTTTCTTCTTGTGTGAAATCTCCCATCTATAATGGTAAGAAAGATTTAAGATGTAAAGCTATTAAACTGCACAATTATTGTACTCTTTAAAAAGCCGACACTGGGAAAGTCGTAGTCGAAAGACTATGAATAGTGTTGCAAATCCCATTTACGTTTTTTGGTAGTCTGGCATAAGAGACACGCCTCGTAATTTTGGTGGAAACTGCTTTTTAAGACAGGAAGAACAAAACTTACGATAGAAATTAGGCGGTGAGAATCAAAAGGCTGAAAAAGAAGCAATTTCAAGTTAATAAATCTTATTTAATATAATTCTTAATGCAGATGTCTCAAGCTTCTATTACTTGAGAGTCGGATGGATCTAAAAGTATCTAAAAGCATAAGAGTACAAAAAAATTATTATATTTTAAATTTTGCTTACTGAATATTAATCACCATTTACATAAATTTATAAATATATCTGCATATAAATAGTTGGAAATTTCTTTATTTCTTATTGCAGCTTGATATTTGACGACATTCTAATTGTAATAAAATATGTAATCCTTGGAGAAACAATATTAGAAATTACCTTCATCACGGAGTGTAGATGTTTGTCGGTTAACTTCAGATATAAATGTATTCGTAAACGAAGAGATTATTCATAGAGAAAAATTTCGTAACTCAGTGCATTTATGTTTCGAAAAGCACGAGTAAAAACTAATCAAATGTACATCTTAATGTCTTTGAAGTAGATTTATATCACATTGTTCACTACTTATTGCAATTTATTGATCATTTTCGTTTTTAGTAATAGTGAAAATATTGTAAACTCTGTCTTTACATAATTAAATTTCTGAAATCTATGCGATAAATACATAATTGAAATGCATTAGGGTGAACGCGTGCAGCCCACGTGCTTCCAGTTTGATAGCTGCAATTTGCCAGTTTGGCAGCCGCCGGCTGGCACTAGCCTAATGAATAATTACACTTTCCGTGTTCTTTACGTTGTTTTCTCAAATGGCGGACACTTGTAATCTAATTCATGTGCCGGAAATGGTCAGTATCGACTGATCATTTAGCTATTTCATTGCCTAGAACGTTATCCAAGATTCACCACAAGGGGGCGGCCGATTGTATTCATTCCAAGAACTGAAAGTTTCTTTTCAATTTTGTTGGATAATACCCATTTACAGCATTGGTAGAGCAGCTTACCAATATCTTAGGTTACAGAAAATGTACACTACGAGCAGTATAATTTTCTAGCCAAAAAAACAATGGCTAACGCACAAGAAGGACACATCCGAGGAATTCATACCAATCTTTTCCTAATACCAAACCTCTCGAAGGGACTTTCCGCTCACCAGTATTTTTAATGTGTCGTGCTGCATAACCACTATATACTTGCGAACACCTATGGCTTCTCTGGTATTTGAACATAGAGACAACACGGCAACAACCATTACTAAACGCTGTACTGGACAGGACAGTTGTTCCAATTGAAGAAACACGAAGATGCGTCGATTCATTTCGTGTCGAAAGATTATCTCCATGCAGACATTTTGAGAGCTGTTTGAGAGTAAAATTAAATATTTTTAGGAAACGAATCCGCAGCTTATTTAAGTTGCATAAGTACCTTGGTAACTATGACAAATGTATTTACTAAATATTTTAGAGCTATTGTATCATTTTCATTTGAATAACCTCATTTTTTTTGCATTCTAAGGGGGAAAATATAATAAAGGAGCATTAACTTAATCAGAATGTCATTTCACTGCTTAAAAATCGCTTCTTTTTTCACGTAAATTAATGTGGCTTAAAATGATATGAAAATATACATATATGTAATTAAAACGAATATCGTGTTGAAAGGTATCTTGTATCCATTTTTTCATAGTAATTTCTTTAGTTCTTTAATGTTTTAAAAATCTGTTCCATATTTTTTAAATAAAATTTATTCCATATATTTTAAAGCATTATCTTACAATAAAATAGGCAAACGTCAGTTTTTTACCATAAGCATAACGAAGATAATGCGGCATTAATTCGTATTTAAATGTCTCTTTTTATTCAGATATTTAAGAAGTAAATTTATGGTGTGGCTAAAAATTAAAGGCAATATTTTAACAACCTATTTCTACCACTCTACCACTATAAAGTTGTTGGATCTTAAACAATTCAAATCTGTAAAAATCAAAATGTGTTTAGAATAAGTATTTTGCGATACCTATTTCAAAATCACATTTATTTCTATTATTTTTTCAGTTTTCCAATTTTAAAATCATGTTGGACTTATTCAAGGACGGTTTTGTTTTATTACATTTTCCTGTTATAAAATTTTAAGTTTTTACTGCGGCTTAAATGTGAAGTAAAAATAAGGTAACTCTTTTAGTAGTCATATACCTACTTATATGGTTCATATACCTCATTATATAGTTCTGATTTTGTCTCTTTTACGCTGCTTTTTATTTGAAAGATATTGGTATTTGATTATAAATCTTTGTATAATCAAATATCTTGAAACATTAAACAAACAGTTCAAAAAGCTGCAATAAATGTTTATTATGAAGAGAATATCTTGAAAAATTTGGATAGCTTTGAGATTTTTTTAAATCCTGATGCTAGTGTGCTCTAAGTAATTTTTCTCTACTGAGGTAAGCAGTATATGAAATTACAGCAAGATCTCTATTAATTACGATAATTGTATAAATGTTTACAAAGATATGAGCTAAATGTATCATAAAACGTAAGACTTAAACATATTATAAACTATACTGACTAATGATATATTTAAGAATCAAATATAAATATAATTAACTGAGAATTATATATGTTGTGTTTAAATCACACAATTATTTAAATAATATATAGTTCTACTTTGAAAACAAATTAAAATCTTACGCGATGTCAAATGGCAAAGTTACAAAAAACTAAGAGTTTACCAGACACCATATTTGAAAAACTAAATATATCATGTTTCGTGCAATGCTAACGTCTGATAGATCATTGGAATCATATATGCTTTTACAGAGTTACAATAATGCAATGTAACGGTAGATGAAAAATGAAAAAGATTAGTTATTGGATATAATTTACTATTTAAAACAAGAAAACTTTGTATAGTAAAATATATTCAGACTTGAAAGACCTTTTTGTTTGTTTGTTTGTTTGGAGCATTTGAGTGAAGACTTATCAACGAATGTGTCAGCTCGCATCTAAAATAAGAGGATAAATTCTTACCAATTTAGTAGAAAAAGAGGGAAATTGGCCTTTTGGGTTTCCGAACTTTTCAAAATATATAATAAATAGCAGTAAGAGTATCTATTGGAATAGTGATATTGAAATACGTAATTCAAGAAGCCAGACGACTCTTGCATGACAACGAAAAGTAAACATGAACAAAAAGTATCTTCGCATGCGAATATTATAGTTTTATTTCGTTTCAATGTACACTAGGAGAAATGAAAGTTCCAGTATTTGGTTTCTATGCGGGTGCTAAGATAAGTTTGTTTATTTTACTCACCAAAGGAAAACTGCAATGGAACATTTAATCATGTGATATAGGCAGGAAAGATATTACAAGAAAAAGCACGAACTTTTTTTTTCTTTTTTAAGTTGGAAGAAAACCTCTTTAAGATGTTTATTTATTTTAGTTTGGCAATGTCGAATTCATGAAAAGTAGAAAGTATTGCCATCTAAACGAAATATTTATCGCGAGTCTTGTGCACAAATGATTTTGTGAAATAAACGTACATCGAAGACCTGAATACTTAATGAGACTTATAATGAGAATGTTCTTAATGAGACTTCTTGACTTGAATGAGACTTAAGTCTGCTCTTTATTCAGTGCATATATCTAAACGTGGCGATAATATTTATTCAGACAATATAATAGCAATATTTTTTACGTTCCATTTGTGTTTACCGTTTTGAACATCTCATAGTTAAAAATTGTTTCAGGTATTCAACTGTCATCTGAATGTCAAGACCTAATCTCATATGTTTTATGTTTTAGTACACACATTTTTTTTAAAAATTTTTATTAGTTTTTGAAATTTTAAACTTCTTAGATTGTTAATTAGAAATTTGAACTTTTCAGACATCAGCTTTTACTTATCATTTTATTTGATTTATTCGATTCTGTAAAAATTTTAGGAACATGTACTTTAACTGGAGATTTAATTCACTTCGATTCATGTTTGTAATTGCATTTAATTCATCGTTGGCGTATTCAATCAGCTAATTGTTTTTTAATTTTCAATGGCAAGCACTAGCAGTTAGAGACGATTGTCACTAAGACCGAATCCATCCTTTACCGAACATCCTTTTACATCCATGCCTTCTCCGGGATTCAAACTCGGGCCCTTCGATACGGCAGTCCTAGTCACTAACAAATTTGTCATCTACGCGTCAAGCCTAAAAACTACGTCAACAAGATAGGAACAGCGGATGCCCAGCTGCTTAAATGTAGTACATTTTAAAACCGTTTTCTTAAGTGTTCCCAACATCACAGAGGAAATTCATATTTTTTGAATTACGATAGCAATTTAAAAAGTTAGGAATGCGTGTTATTAGCTGAAGAATAATGATTGGCTGTAACTCTATTCAGTAGAACGTTTTCTCTTCAAAGTCTCATTGAACCAGCAGTATTCTCCAAAAACCGTTGTTGATATTTAAATTGTATGCATATAATACGAATTGTATAAGATATGCAATTATAAATCTGTAGGAGCATTTTGCTCTGATATTAACATGGATGATACAAATGATTGGAAATTAAGATAATCCCCGCTAACAGGAATTCAAAGGTTTACACCCCCAAATTTAAAAGGTTTGATCTAAATTATTGAAAACAAAACAGAAATTTGGATGCTAATGGGAAAATCTGAACGAGAAGAATATGCTGGTGTTCAAAAGTAGAAAAAGTTAATATTTTAATAATTTTCTCCCTAAATTTAATGAAGTAAGATACAAATTATGCTTCTAAACATAAAAAGCAAATATTTAGTGCAGAATACGTAAGCGTACCCATACGTGTGGGTGGACTATTTAGAAGAAGGTCCTTTAAATACTGTTTAAAGAACACGTGGTATTTTCTGCACTTCGTTCTCTTGTATTTCTCTGCGACTTTCATGCTTTTCACCCTCCCAACCATTTGGTGAAGTTCAGAACTATTTACAATCGATAACCGCTAACGTTTGAATAATAGAAGGAGATGAAGAATGGTCGAGAAACTAGAAGCAGTCCCAGCCTCAGGTGCCGTCTGTTAGAAATTTAAATGAATCTCTCAGGGTTTAGTGTACCGTATTAAAATAATATAAAGCTACAAATTCTACTTGATAAAGCTTGAGGAAGTTGTCTCAAAACCATTGACGCCATTAAACAGTCACTGAAGATCGAAATTTGTTCAGTTCAGTGAGGCGAAATAGGAATCGTTATATCTGAATCTCGATTCATTCGAAGTACTGATTTCCGACGTATGTTCATCTGGACAAGACCAGAAACCTACCTAATCTTCTCTAATATTCAAGAAAGAGGACATTATAACAATGAAAGACTGACGCTCTGAATAAGCATCATGTTTAATGCACGCAAAGACCTCCTTGTCTTTGAAAGATGACCTACGACTGCAGCGAGGTATAGAAAAAAAATCTTAGAACCCAATATTTGCTTTGATAATGGTACTGTTAGTCATCATTTATTTTAATAACAATAATGCTCACGCACATTGGGCTTATCCACTTGATGATATTTTGGAAAGCGAAGATACTAATTAGATGGTTCGGCCTACCAGATTTCCGGAACTAAATCCTATGCAATGTGTCTTGGATTCTCTTGGGAGGGCAATTGGTCTTCCTTACCCAGAAACGTCTAGGACCTGAAAATAGCACTGCTACAGGAGTGAAACGACTGCCGTAAGATTCTGGAAAAGAGACAGTTTATGCGTAAGAACGCATAAACTGTCTGTTTTCCAGAATGAGATTACATGGCTGTTAAAGTAAGACTATCACATCTTATTATTCTCTTTTCTTATTTCAGGTGGCAAACTCTGTTTTACACCTTCTTGCGCCGATGAGCTTTACACATGTTGTACGTGTTACCATGACAGTTAATAATTTATTGTGCCTTTTCATATAATAGCAGTGTTTGTCCATACATTTTTAAACTGACTATCAATTCCAGAGGCAGCAGGTCAAATGGGAAAGTTGCTCGTATACCACTTTAGTTATCTGTTGATGCGTTTGAATGACGGGCTCATTTGTAGATGGAAGCCATTTGTTCACCTGTTCTGGACAGTTCTCGACAGCAGAATTAAAGGCATCAGGAAGCCTTTAACTCTGTTGGTCATGAGTTAAAGGCTTCCTGATGGACATCAGATGTCATTGTTGGTAAAACCAGTAAAAATATTACAGATTAACACAATATTTATGCAAATGACATGCCCAACTGAATACAGCGGAAGCACGCATTATGAACATCTTAAAGATTTAAAATGATTCTTGTTCTTGAATCCTTGACGCTGCTTCGTATGTTGTTTTTCATTTTATGCGGTACATGTATTTGCCCTTGCCTTTGTTTGTAATATCTAATTCCAATAAGAGGGCAAGGTTAGTGTTTTAAAGACTGCTGTAATAAGTGAAAATAAAGGTTTTTCTTGGTTCCAACAAAGTGTGCGTTTTTGTGGTAAAAGAAAATGCTGGGTAATGATAGTTGCAAAGATAACCATTACCCAGCTTGGTATATTTTGCGGCTATTCATGTGGACTGCCGTTAAAATACACGAAAGAAAAAAGTTGTATTCAAGGACTTAAGGACCTTTTCGATTGAGTAAATGAACAAGTTTGTGTAGTTGGTCGTTTCGATTTGTTTAACTCTTCGCTAATCCCATAAGCAATTACGCTTATAGATATTATTACATTTAGAAACTGTACATTTGCGCAATTATTCGTGAGCCAATCTTAATGTATAGATTTATAATATTAGGCTATAATGAAATTAAGTTCAGACTTATGCCTTCTGCTTTTGTTGTGTTAGTTAATTACGATTTATTTAAGTATTCGTCATTTTTTTCTTTTTTGGGAATTTTGATATATGCATCTGCAATGAAAGCAAATTTCTTAAAAATTTCTGCACTAGTGTCTGTCATTAGGGAAGATGAAAGTGTTGGTCTTAAAGTCAAATTAAGAATTCGTAAGTTCTTTAAAATTGTCTTAATTTAAAAATAACTAAATTAAAAAATTACGTTTTGTATTAAATTAAAAAATTAAGATTGAGACAGTCTACAAAATTTGATTAATGCTGTGTATTTTTGTTAACAATCACAACTTAAAAGCAATATATATTTTATATAATATTGCAAATAATAGCATTTATCAATTCTTATTACATGAACATATATGAGTGACTATGTATTTTAAATTGGTATAATTATTCAGTGGGATGTTTGATCACAATTAGCATTCATTATAAAGGATACCCACATCAATTTTCATTGATGCCTATCGCAGGATATGTTGTAAACAGCAATCCGTGGGGCATCTTTTGTCGCGAGTCTTCATAGATTTTTATAAAAAAGAATTTATATTCACACATATACGCTAACTCCAATAAAGACATTGTTTTCCTATTAAAATACGCATACTATAACAGCGTTCTTCAGAGAGAAATCTTAAACTATCTGGACATTTTTCTGTCCTTATTTGAAGGAACCAGTCACCCTGAAAGTCAAAGTGTTCCCGCTGTAAATCTGAGGGTTCTTTATTAATATGCAGTAGACTGCTTTATAACATACTTTACTCTATAATCCCTACACTGTACTCCCGACACACTCCGTAGCATTAGAGAAGTGGAGATTCTAAATTAATTATTTGAAGAAAATCGTTTTTTGAGTACTGCTTCTTCAACGTTACGGATACAGAAGTTAGAAGTTAGAAGTTAGAAGTTATGGCAAAGCACACGAGGGCTATCTGCCTAAAGGGAGGGATGCCTTTCGTGGAGGACTTTCTAAGGAAAACTGGCTTGTATACACGTTACACATGGGGACATTACGGATACAAAAAAAATGACATATTACTCAATCTAGACTACATACAAAGTATTTTATATTCACACATTCGCGTGTTGATAAAACGATTTTAGGTCGTGTTCCAATGCCACGGAAGCAATGAGAAATCAGTGTGTTCCTCGGAGCAAAACCCTTTTTTCATAAACAAATTTACTGTTTCCCCTCATTGTGGTTCCATCCAAATTGGCAACGTTTACTCTAGATCTTTGGATTGGTAGCATTGACATCGGTTAACTCAGTAGGTAAATTGCCACAGCTTGTTTCGGGAATCCCTCGCGTGTTCTCCTAGAAGTTCGACAAGTAAGATGCTGAAGCATGGCTGATATTTCCTCTCAGTAATGATACTACAATATTTTAAGTGTTTTCCTACAAATCTTCCAAAGTTTAAAACAATACTAAGTCTTTGTCTTGTAGTTATAGAGATGTCTTACTCACCTTCCATGACTAAATATATCTTCCATAACTAAATATATCTTCCATGACTAAATATATCTTCCATGACTAAATAGTCATAATTATAATCATATAATTATGACCACATATTGAAGAGTATAAATATTCAACTGCAGACTCAAACAAGGTAATGTATAGCTTTCAAGCAACAAATTATCGGGGTATACTCCTGGGAAAGGGAAGAGGAGCAGACTGAAAAGTCTCTTCAAATCTTATACTTAAAGAATATACTCGTTTACAGAATAATCACTCTCTTGGTCTGTATCTAAGAATATTCTATATTAATAACATATCATCATCTATTGTTGACTCGCCAAGTTCCGATAAAACTGGATTATTTAAAGTGCGACAAAACATAACAGGGCTATTTTCCTATGGGCAGGGGTGCTTTCAGGGATATCTACGTTAGACATGCAAAATACCTCAAAACCTCGATGTTGCCGTTGTCGTAGGGACCTGAACCTGGGGCAAATTACTTGTGCTCAGGGATTTTACTGTCTGGCTGCTGGTAGGCAAATACCAATGCGTTTGAAGCATTAAATTTCAATGATTTAAGGCTACTGATGTGAAGAATCTATTATACGAAAATTAAGCGTAAACCGGCAGAAACATCAATTTAGTTTCGCTAATTTCCATGTAATGAAAACTTACATTTCATATCAAACATGGTTTATTTCGCATATAGAAGTTTAACTTACACTTTCGTTTAATATTCGAAAGATGATGAACTAACTATGTCCGGGCAGGACGAGGCCAGAAGAAAATCTGGTGGAGGTCCGTAGCGGTTCTGGCGTGCAAATCTGTTTAATTTCCATGTAAATTCATTTATTTTAACTTTCATAACGTAAAGGAAGTTATATAAGCCTGGGAAATTGTATAAAACACATTTTCCCTCATAATGTGGAAAATGAATGTTTGAAAATTAACTAAGCATTTAATTTTCCACACCATTCCTATTCCAAAATCAACAAAAATTTCGCAGCAGTCTATCAAAAAGTATGTAATAGAAATTATTTTTATCCGCTTTTTCAGTCCTTTTTTTCCCGGATTGCTTGTTTTTACTTAAAACGCAATTGCAGCTAAAATGAAATCGATCCATGAGTAGCTATTCCCGGTTTCGCTAAAAGCTGTGACTGAACTGGTATTGAGGCTTATACTAAAGATTATGGGGATCATTAATGGGTCTTAAGTACTTTCCACTAAGGATTCATTACAGAACTATAATGATGCACCCATCTAAATCCTAAGGGAAATTTAATTGACTATAAACTCAAACGTCATTTTTAGGATAATACAATGATATCTGTTAATCTACTACATGCGTATTTAATACAATAATAAAGCGTCAAGAATAGTAAAATCTAAAGTCAGTTTTGACATTAATTTAAATCAAAACAATCCAGCTCGGACGCAATACATTAGTAGACAAATATTCCATAGTCTGATTTTCTTTCTTATATATATATTTATTTTTAGAAAACAAGTTATTTAATCTAAAATACGTATCTGTAGAATTGGGAAAATTCTTTACGTTATTATTCTAGATTGAGAATTGCTCATTACAGCTTGTCTTTGAATCTTATTATAATAGGGTTCCATTGTATCGGTGCCTTAATATTATTATGCATCTGACAGGTATTTCGAAAGACATTGATGTTGTAAAAAATCATGTCTCTCCAATATTTATAATACATTTATTTAGTTAACTCATGGTGTTTGACGTTATTATCGAAAATTCGTCATAGATATTTAACTTACTTAATAAAAGACTATCAAGATCGAAATCAAATTTTGAACGCGCAGTGTTTGTATTCTAATTTTGTAAACCCCTTGGATTAAAATGCAATGTGGTGAAGAAAAGTTTCAAAATTCGCTTTATATTTTTCAATGTAATGTTGTTTAAACGATTTTTCTTACATATCTTCGTTTAACAAAAAAACTCAAACTTACAAAAAAAAAAAAAAAAAAAAAAAAAAAAAAAAAAAAAAAAAAAAAATACAGTTTGCACAGTCCAATAGAGCAAAAAAAAATATTTTACGTGAAAACCATGCGAATGTTTCGACTATTTGAATGTTATCATTTTAAAATTTCAACATCTAAAAATCTATTGGCTACGAAATTCTAAATTTTTCGCAGATTATAAAATCATTTCTTTGCCTTCTTTTGAGACAAGAACCGTAAAGAATATAATTTGAATGATTTCCTATAAAGATATGATACAAGCTGAATATATTTAAAACATGTTGAAAATGCTGAGAATTTTAAAAGTACTGAGCATGCTGAGAATCGTTTCTTTCCCCCGCATTGCTGAGACCAAAATTTCAAGATAATGATGCTACTGTGACATAATAAAATCTATTGCGTCATTTTTAATTTCTTCCATTTCATAAGTTTATATATATTTTTCTTAGCGTTTCATTTAAGTTTTGATTTTCTTAATTTTACTGCGATACATAATTATCAAATTCCCTTATGTGATTATAAAGTTCTAACATCAAAAATGTATCTATTAGAAAGATTTGAAATTTTGAAAAGTTATGAAAGAAACGCTTTCGGAAAGTGCTGAAATTGTTAAACTAAACAATCTGATAAATAATAGTAATGTTTTCAAAACTGATCTTGAATTATTGAAAAATATAGTACTTATATCTGTTTATGGACGGCAATGTCATATGGAGAATTCATGTTTTAAAATTGGATTAAATATTTTTAACTACTATAAATATGAAATGAGTTTTCACATATATTTTCATTTAATGATCAAACTAAAATTCTCATAATTGTTTTACTTGCACCCTCGACTAAAGCAGGTGTTCGTAAATTTTTGGTGTGGGGACTCCATAATATATACGTAAATTTTGTGGAACTTCATAAGCATTGCGCAAACCCGACACACGCGAGAGTGAAACTATTTATCAGTTTTTTCTCTTATACTGTAATATACTATCGCAGTTTTAGATCATTAATTTTT
Source organism: Stegodyphus dumicola (assembly GCF_044657685.1). Taxonomy (NCBI): domain Eukaryota; kingdom Metazoa; phylum Arthropoda; class Arachnida; order Araneae; family Eresidae; genus Stegodyphus; species Stegodyphus dumicola. Next base: position 148,699,227 of record NC_140777.1, read on the forward strand.
GAAGTAAAATGAACATTTCTATCATAAAAAATGCGTCAAAACATTTTCGTTTTTCTTTGTATGTATTGCCTTATCTTATCTTTATCTTTCAGATACATTATGTAAAAATATTTGTTAATTGTAAAATTATTATTATAAGTTAAAAAAATATCAAAATTGCTAAAATTTTTGGCGATTTCAAACGGAATCGCGACCCGCAGTTTAAGAAACTAGAGGGTAAAACAAAATCTTTTAGAAGAAGTTTATAAGAGATTTAAACTTAATTTCTTAATGATATCTAAATGTAATAATTTGATTGACAGCATGCCACTGAACCTGAAAAAAGGAATATATATATATATATATATGTGTGTGTGTATGTTTTAATAAAATAAGCTTTTATTTAAAACTGATAAATTAATTAATGAAATAAAAGAAGAAAAATGTTCAGTTATGAAGTTTAATGGAAGCTAGAAATTAAATAATTATTTTTATAAAATTCTTCGACAATTTTTTCATCACGGAGATTAAAAGCGGGCTTGCCTAAATAACAAAGACTAAAAAACGAATTGCATTGTCAAAAGTTATATGACCATTAACTTTATACTCGTACATTTGTTAAGGACGCCTCCCGCTTTTCGTCGTGATATAAAATTGTAGAAGAGTTTTGTAAAGAAAATTAGTAGGGAAGTTTCAAACTTTAAAGTAAAAAATACCGATGAAACGGATATCAGATACATCGATAAATTGTACAGATGTTTTAAATGTCTGAATGTTCTAGTATCATTCATGGACATCTAAGGAAATGAAAGAAGGAGGACTAATTAATCACTCAAAATAGCAATTTATATTAAAATGTTTATCATATAGCATAATGGACATCTTACAAAGATGTTTACATAATTTATATAAATATTTGGAATTAACGCGTTATGTTACAGTGCTTCTGTATAGCGTCCTCTGTGTTGTGAAATGTCAGATCAGAAAGTGATAACTTATTCTTGTATAAACTATAAACACCAGTGTAAACAAAAGTCTGTTCTCGTAATATTTTGTACACGATATTACATTATGATTAATCAAGTAAATAGCGAGATGAATCCCAAGTTAGAATACGAAACATTTTATTGAATTGACTACAGTGAAAATGCATTCGTTGTAATAATTGTCGATTTTATTGAGGTAATCATTTTTATGAATAAACATTATTCAATAGAGAAAATTAAACTGTAAAACATAGTTGCATAACTTTACTTAATACTGATAGTTTCAACATTACTACAGATGACATTACAGATCAAATTCAATCATAAGTGAGAAATACGATGAGTGCATCTTTCACTTGCGTCATGGACCTTATAAGAAATAGACTAAACCAAACGGGTTTTCTCCCTCGTCTGAGGCGTTGCCGGCTGTCACCTTGATCACATCCGGAGGAGTAGGGACGACTTGCAGAAATTTAACATTGGTTGCCTATTGCAGCGTGTATAATTGTCAAGAAAAAGCTGGTTGTAGCGCCTCATTTCACAAATTGGAATTTCTACATAATTTTATTTTTGAAATTGAGATTGATTTTTAAAAATTTAGCATATTGATCAAGCATAATTAACGTTCCAAATATTTATAAAACTATTGCATGCTTTCAGGACTGGATATTTTTTTAGCTTTTCCGATGCTGTAAGGAAATTTGTAACTACTTCTTTTAGAAAACAATATTTTAAATGTGAACTAATAGAAAATTTCAAACAAGCAATTTTCTCTTGCAATTTTTATGCTTTTTATTGGTGTAAATAATTAAAAAATACTAAAATATTTAAAAACGAATTTTTGAAAGTTTTGTTTAAAATTCTAAATTGTGCTGCTTTTTTAAAATTATAGATGAGTATTATGGCACAATTTCTATAAAGGAATTTTATTTCAATTATATTTCATAATACATCATAGTGATAAACACGTTTGACTCCTTAAAAATATTTATACATTTAATTCTAATATTAAAATTGTATTTAACGGAAATAATTAATTTTGCTTGTATTTTATAGTGATTATTTTTTAAATTTATTTTTAGTTCTGCATAAGATTTTTTTTATTTACTGTTAATTTAATTTATTAGCCTAATAGAGCGGTAGCCTAGAAAGGCTGTTAGTTGCGAAGCGGCATTTTGCGCTTTTTTACTATAAATGTCCGTGTCTCCTTGCAAATTGTTGTTACCAAATATTATCGCCCGGTATTATATTTAAAGAAATTAAATAATGAAGAATCTGCATGAATACATGTATGCTTCCCGCACTGACAAAAAACAACAGTATCTAGAGCCATCAAATTTTGAATAATTTAATCCTCCACCCAAGCATGGGCATCTGGACGGCCGAATTTCGAATTTGTTTTAATCTATTTCATATTTTGTAAAACTTTAACGAATTTTTGATTAACAAACTCAACGAGTTCTGAGCGAGCATTGTACGGAAAATAAGAGTTTTATCTCCACTGCAGAAATTCTAAAGATAGGCTGTTTTCAAATGTATGTGGTTTACGGTCAAAGAACATGATATTCAATAAATATAGGTAACACACAAAACTTAAAAAAAAAGGCTCCTTTTGGGCGTAATATAAAATCTGAGTGCTTCTAGATTTTATTTTATTTTATTTTTTCCCTTCATTACGAAAAAAAAAATTATGCTACGAATTTTATGAATTATTAAAATAACTAATCCACTTTAATGTTAATAATTTAATGATCATATAATCAAATAAATATGATCGTTTTGTAATGTTAGTATAGTTTGGAAAATCACTGCCTGAAAATGTTCATTATATTTTAAAAAAAAAATTATCAGTTCTTGTTTAATTTTACCTTATTTATTTCAAAGCATCGCGTACTATCAATCTTATTTAATTTAACATTTTTCACGCAAAATTAAGTTCATGAATTTTGTGCTTACAGTTTTTACCGTCTTACCAAAGTAAAGATGTTTGTGCAAGAGTTACGCGTAAAAACAAAAATGGGCGAAAATCAGTAAAAAGTGCTTTAAGGAGATATATTAAATCCTATTTGGAAAAAACTGTGGCTTTCATAATCTCATCACTATACAACGTATCACATTTAATAATTAAAAAGAGTTACGTTATACAAACGCCATAGGTTTCAGTGTTAAACTAAAACAGATCGTCCCTACTCTTTCTTGCCGACATGTCAATGACGCGCGCCCCGCCCACTGGGTTAGTCTATCTCATATAAGGTCCATGACTTGCGTACAATGACGTAATTAGCCCTCATGCATTGATTGTGAAAATTGCTTTGAAAAGCATATCATTATGCACAAGCCCAAGAAAATCAGTATTGGCGTTTAGTTTAGCCACCACTCATCGGAGATGTACACTTCCAGTACAAAATTGTTTTAAATGAAATAAAACTTCATGTGTCGGCATTTTTAAGTTTAAATAAAAAATCAATTTTGTAAAAATTGCGAAATCTCACGTAAAGAAGTTGTGTACTTCATACGCGTTACCCCCCGTACGACAAAAATTAACCCAAATATTTTGAATAAATTTTGAATAATAAAATTGAGAATCATATTGAATCGAGGACCGTATACAAATTTAAGAATGAAATGCTTATAGTTAAACTAAAAATAATATAAATCTTAGAAAAAAATCAGTGCAATGATTTTTACTGAATCAGTTAATAATCAATCAATAATAATTTTCTAATAATCAATTTTTAACATTTTTGTAATTGGAAATACCGTATTTATGCGAATCTAATGCGCCATCGAATCTAATGCGCATCCCCATTTTAAAACTTTAAAAAATTATAAAAAAAAATGTTTGTCGGCGAATGTAATGCGCATCAATGGTATGAGGAATTTATTGAATCTTATTTTATACAAATATGGATTTGTATATAAACTATCAATCAATGGTATGATAATTTTATTTAAATTTAGATACCATATTTTATACAACAATGGATTTATACATAAAGTAGCATAACATAGAATTAACCTATCAGTGGGCTATTGTTATGTGAAACAATCATTGTTCATTACCACTACCGTATATACAGTATCTATCGTAAAATATGAACATGAAATAAATCGTAACATTTCTATAGCTAACAATTTCTACAAACCGTGATTAATAGTAATCGTCTTTATTCACTAATGTTTTCATCACTGGAATCCTCGCAACTCTCTTCGTCAGAAGCAGATTCATTTCTTCTTTCCTCGTCGTCATCATCGTCATCCTCGGCGTTCCAGAGCACGTCATCTTCACTGCCATTCAATGAATTTGAAATGCAGCATTTCTTGAAAGATTTCGCAATCGTTGGATCTTCGATGCTTTTCCAGGCAGCAGAAACCCAGTGTGCAACAATGTGCGGTGCAGTACGCTTAATGTTTTCTATCGGGGTCAATTCACGGTTTGGATCACAAAACCATTTTTCGTACTCCGCCTGAACGTACCTCTTAAAAGGTTTATTTATACTAACGTCCAGTGGTTGTATAACACAGACGTCATCCCTCCAGGAATGATTACAAGATCACTGCCTAGGTTGCGCGTGTTCTTTTTTACGTCGTCGGTGAGATAACCACGAAATGCGTCCAGACAAAGCATTGATGGTGGATTGAAGAGCCTACCGGGACGGCGTTCCCATACATTTCGGAGCCAATCAAGCATTAATGATTTCGTCATCCACCCCTTCTCTTGGTTTCGAATCAGGGCATCATCTGGGAACAGCTTTTCATTCTTAGGGGTTTTCAGGCTTGTTTTCCGTTTGAAGATTAAGAAAGGGGGAAGTTTGCACCCGTCTACTGTTATTGCCAGCATCACTGTTACGCGTTGTTTTATACATCCCCAAGTTTTAATGATAACTTCCTTAGTCCCCTTCTCCGTAATGGTGTTGTTATGAGGCATATCAAACCAAATTGGCGTCTCGTCAGCGTTGCCAATTTGCTCCATTAAAAAATTCTTTTCCTTCCGAAGTGTGATGACATACCGCTGAAATGTTAGTAGTTTTCCCTCAAAATCTGCAGGAAGCTTTTGGCATATTGTTGTACGGCGTCTTAGAGATAAGCCCATCCGCTTCATAAACCGATCCACCCATCCACGGCTAGCCTTAAACTCTTGTTTCGGTATTCCAAGAACTTCAGCCTGCTCTTTTGCTTTATTTCTTATGGTGTCACTAGTCACAGGTTGTTCATTTTTCTTCCTTTCACGTACAAATTTCAAAACTTTTTCTTCAGTTTTAGGGTGTCTTCCTTTGCGAGAGCCAGTGAATTTCTTTCTACTAGCTTTAGTTGCAAACAGTGCCAATTTCTCTTGCCGCCACAAGCGAACACTGCTCTCAGCTACGTTGAACTCTCCCCTGCCTTTCTATTGCCATTTTTTTCAGCATAAAGAATTACTTTACGTTTGAAAGTAGCGTCATATGACATTCTCCTCTGTTTGCCCTCCCTTTCGTGACTACGTACTCTGCAGTTTGTATCCTCTATGCAATAATGTGTCAACGATAAATGTAACAGTAAATCTAGTCGACAAATACAGTAATCCATTGTTACGATTTAAATTTGGTGGACGTCATCGGCGAACTTTGCACTCGAATCTAATGCGCCATCGAATCTAATGCGCACCCCAATTTTGAATATTACATTTGGCCAAAAACGATGCGCATTACATTCGCGTAAGTACGGTATATGTCTTGGACTAGCGTTTACGAAGATGAAGTCCGATTGTGGGTACAATGTGTAGTATATATAATCATATTTGTTGAATTTTATGTATTTAATTTTTTGTACATAATAAATTATTCATAAACATTAAAATTACAAAAGTTACTTAAAGGGATGCTAAATAAATTCAACAATGTTATTCATATAGTCTCATCCGTAAATCAAAACACGCTTCACTAAAATTTTACTTAATTAGCATTATGGCATGAAATGAATAACACTTTGAAATTTACTTGTAAAAAGAACGCCAACATTGGCTTCAAGGAAAAATAAATGGGAGGAAAATCATCTTCAAATAAGTAATTAAATTGAGCACTGCATACAATTTTTTTCAATGTTTGTTTTTAATTTCTCTCCCAAATTAGAACATATATATGTTATAGTTATGGTAAAGATTAATGTAAGTTCTTTTCTCTTTTTAGATGAAACCTTGAACCATAGAAAATGAATATTGATAAAGTTATTTCTTCAAACGCTATAAAAAATGTAAGTACTAATATTTTACCTCACTCTCTGGATATTTAATAAGTGTTTTAATAAAACTGTAAAACGAAACATTTATAATGAATCTCCTTAGAATCATAATATTCTCTCCTAGAGACGCAACTTTGCTTTTTCACCTACCTTAATTCATAATTAATTACTCTCTCTCTGTAGAATAACTAACGTTTCTGAAAACTTATTACTTTGTTTTATCATAATCTTCGATTGCGCAACGTAAGCAATTAATCTATGTTGCTTTACCCTATGTATTCAATGTTCAATTGAATTAAAAATCCTTTAAAGAACAATAAAAGTATATCAATTATTATGTTTCATTATCATTATGTCCACAATATTATTACGCTCCTCATATGAGAAGGATCAACGCAAAGTAATACTGAATACTGCTTGTTGGACTCGAGTGGAGTTAAAAACACTGCCAATGAGCTGGTTATACAAGCATTTCTGCTCTTGTCCCATATGTGTAGCTTGATTTCGAGCTAGTTTCCTTTAGAAAGCCCTTTACGAAAACCTCCTTCTCTCTAGACAGATAGCGCTACTTGTCAAAAAATAGTAAATTCAGTTTAACCAATTATTGAAAAATATACATTTACTTAAGATATGTAAAAGAATACTACTTTATGTTATTAATATGTAATTTTGAATTAAATAGTCTTGTCCATTTTTGAATTCTCTTAAGATGAAGGCCAAAATTCATTGAAAAGGCACTGTTGGAACTCTATGTTTAATCTCATTTAGAATTTAGCCCTTATCGACAAACTAAATTTTCAGAAATGAATGCCAGTAGTATACTTAAAAATATTTATCCTAACATCCTTCCAGGAAATGCTTTCATGTTGAGAAGTGAGGGCCTAAGCCGTAAAGGCAGCATACTCTAAGGAAGTAAATTCAGTCTACTTTAACGGGAAATTTGCAAAGCGTAATTCAGGCAGTTAAGAAGCTATTTTTTGTTTGTAATACGAATAATAATTAATTATAATGAATATTTTTAAATTAAAAATAATTGAAAATTTTCCCTACAGTTACTTTTAAAAATTTCCCTTTTTTTACGAGTACAGGTAAATCTTGTTTTATAAACCTTCTTTGAGAAACCTGTAAAGTCTTCTAAAGAAAAGCCGTTGACATTATTCGAATGTTAGCTTTACAGTTTTATAGCTCAATATATGGAAATATTGCATTTAGAAACTTAATACAAAATAAAGCTTCATACAACACAAATAAAAACTTAAATAATAATAAAACATTTTAAAAAGCTATCTTTACATAACATAGTACATCTCATCTTATTTTTAAGAAAGATCAGTGTGGGTTATTATGTCAAAATTTAAGTATAGGACAACAACAAAGCACAATGTTTACTTTCAAATTTTTAATTGAAAACTTTAGCCACTAAGGAAATAAACGTCGCATTCGCTCATTAAATACTCAAGAAACATGACGTTCATTACCAAACTCCTTTGATGATTAATGATATTCTTCTAATCAAGCACTTCCTGTAATGAAGCCCTCATATTGTCTCGTTCAAAATTACTGACTTGAAGTTTGTCACCCTACATTTTCATTTTCCGCATGAGCGGTTACAGAAATTAATATTCTCAGTCATACGTCATCAGATTTCTTCCTGCAAAAAAAAGTCTACGAAATGGTCAATAAAAGTGCAAAAGAAGCTATAAAACCGGAATTAATTGAATTCCGTGGCCACTTTTATTTGTTTTCCATTGCCAGAACTGCGCTTAGAAGTGGTGATCGAAATGTCACCGCTGTTCAAGTGCAGAAGAGACAGGAGGAACGTGGAAAATAAGAAGGGAGACGAATTTTTTCCCTTTCAATTACAATTTATGTTTGCCAATCCGAGCAGCTTGGTGTCGGAAACCGGCAATTTAATTGAGTTCGAGTGTTTTTTTAGAAAGAAGGCACGTCAAAGAAACGACCGCTTTCGACATGTACTGCATTGTTGAAGAGGACAAGGCATCAATTCAAGCATGGGCAGCTACTTAACTGAAGTCGTACTGAGTACTAAGGGGAAAAAACGCATTGAGCAATAGAAATTTAGAAGTTCTTTTTTATGTTTGTTAAAGAGTGACAAGAGGACTTAATTTTTCCCCTTAAATTCCGTTAAACAAATTAATATCTAAGTAAAGAATTAATACTTATGTTTATCAAAAATATTACTTTAGCAGTCTTTCACAAATTTCAAATATCTTAGGTCTTTATCCTTTTTTATTTTAATTTGCATTAGAGGTGCTCTTAGTCTTGACCCTCACTTTGAAAAACTTTCTTTACATTTTAAATATTGTGAAATTACGAGTTCTCTATATTTTCCTGAATTTGTTTGGTAATAGTAATGTAACGAAATAAATATATAATGTTTTTCAAAAAACATTAGCCTAAATATTTTTGCTAATTCACTGAATCCTCAAAAGTGAGCTAAAGTTGTAACTTGTCGTTGGGTGATTGGGATAGTTTTCTCAATATGTTCGCATCTGTGTTACTTCGACAATTTTGCAATCCAATGTTAATGCAATATCTGTGTCAATTAAATTTGTACACTATGCAGAAACGCATAATTCTAGCAGGGAAGTTTAGACTATCTGCGTAATTAGTATGAAAATTAAATATTGGTAGATTCAGTCAATTATTTTCAAATCGTATTAGATTCAGCAACACAAATAATACTATTATATTTATCTACTCTGCAATACCTTAAATTACTAAGCTATTTAAGATCATCTAACTTTGAAATCTTCATTTCCATCTCAACTAATGAATGATCACTTGAAAACATTAAAGGGCAGCAAATGCATTTATCATATATTCCGTCTGTGAAGATGTTTACTAATCTTTTTCACTATTTTATTCCAAAATCTTATCAGTTTCCCAATCATATCCTTCAGTTAAGCAAAGAGAAACGAGTGCAGTCACTTAATACTAATTCTAAATGCTCTTTAAAGTTCAAATATAAAGCTAGAAATTAAACTGCTTTAACGATATTTCTCCAAGAGCACAGTTGTTTATTGAATTGCAGAATATCGTCTTCAAATATGGCGTTGGAGTAGCACAAACATATGGTCCTGAGGAATATCCTGTCTGTTAATTCAATTACGTAATGAGAACAGGTGCACTTAATGGTAATGAAATTACTACATGCAACAGCTTGTTAATAGCCGCTATAATTGGTATTGATTGAATTACATATTCAGTATCGGCTTCTTTATTGCATAATATATTTACCAAATATTTATGTCTGAGATCCGCAGGAGGATTTGGTTTACCTTTATATTTGTAAAAACAACGATATTTTACCGGCATAGTGCGTAAACTTAGAGTATCTGAGTATCCTGTTGTGAGCTTCTTAATAGTAGGTTGGAGGGTTAGAAGTCACTATCGTCAAACTGCTATGCAAATGTAAATAGGCAGCTAGTATCCGATTCAAAGGAAATAAAGATATTCGTCTTTCTTACTTTCCTACTATTTAATACGAAGCGTTGAACAGAAGTGTATGCTGAAAATTTATTTATTTATTTATTTTATTTTTTTCATTCTGAATTATAATTAAACAAATAGAAAGTAGATAAATACTATTTGATTAAAATCTTAATAACCAAATAGAAGTTCGTCGTGTTAAAGTTAAAAGTAATTAAAGTAGTTATAAAAAATCAGTTGTTCAATATTATTAAGCACTTTTCGAAAAAAATTCACAAATATACTTTTCACAGCAAAAATATTTTTTTCGAATTTTGTTTTGGCCTGTTTTCCTGACTGATGAGTAGCTTCGCTCAGATGTTGATGTTAATATCCTAAATAATCCTTCTTTGATGTTTGTTTATTGAAAAAAGTGCATTTCGCTTCTTTTCCCCAAATTTAACATTTTATTAAAAGTATCGATTTCTGTTTTTTATTCATAATAGCTGAATTAATAATATAATAAAAATCAATTTGAGATCCTTTTTTATTTTAATTTGCGAACAAAATTCTATTTGTGACTGTTTTATATTGTCGTCCTTCCAAAGCTAATCTCCTCCCAAAAATAGATGAAAAATAAAACACTAATAACACAAATACATTAACAAGAAACCAAAAGGGCTATTGGAAATTTGTTTACGTTTACTTACGTGTAATGTTAGATTCTGATTTTAGTTGTAAAATCTGTAAATTAAATATTTTAATACGATACAAAATCAGTAATAAATCCGATTACTCGCCCTACCAGTGTCTGAATGGTTAAAACTAAAAAATCATCAGTTTATCCTAAACTCTACTAGTGTGCAGCATCATTTATCAAAACGTTGCCGATTGCCAGGTGTTTCCGTTTATTCTGATTACCAATCTCCCCTCTAACAAAGAAACAAACAGTCACTACAAGGCCAAGTCTCTCTCTACTGCGAAGTCATACCGACTACGAGTCCTCAGTTTAATTTGCACCGCTTACCATAATTCGGCATAAACCTCTGAACTGAGCAACCAGACATTAGGAAAGAACAAAAATTTAACTAATAGTTAAGCTTCACAAACTGATTTCTTCAACTTCTGAATTGTCTATTTTTCTTTGCTAGCAACGGTGCATATACAAAGAAACTGATCTAAAAATATACGTTTCTACCAGTAAGTTAAAAAAAATTATGTTACACATTTGGGACTCCTTTAATTACATAAATGAACTAGAGCGCTAATCTTTGCTAGCGCAGCCAAGCGTATAAGTCTTCTTCAGTTAAAAAGATAAACATAGAAAACCTTTTCAACGCTTTTTAGTTTAAGAAGTTTATTGGTAAGGGGCTTATGATTTAACAACTATTAGATCTGTGACAGAACTTATTTCTCGCGATTTAGTTGCCTTAAAAATAGATTTTTAGAGGAAATAAGAGATGATTTACATAAAATCTGGTAGAGCTTCCCAAAGAGATAATTTACTGTATAGGATGATTTTTTCTATCAAAACTATTCAAAATGTTTCTTTGACTTATGAGTAGGAGTCCCTTAAGACTTAACGTATCCATGATAGTTCAATTTTTCCTTGTCGCTCTTAAAGTAATCGCTGTTTATCATTTAGTTCCTGGTCGCTGTTTATATTTTAATTCCTTGATATCAAGATAGTATTATTTATTTTTCTTTGCATTAACAAAATAATTATTTCATTATATATCATCGTTTGCAAGAGCAATTTTTTCAGTTCCTCTTACATTTCTACTACAGCTCTCTTTGTTCGTCATTTATTTATCATCTTCTAAAAAATGAGTACAATAAATCCTGTTTAATACCTTAACTGATGGATGTATCATTTCACTTTTCCAAAGTACACAAAACAACTTGCTAACTTTGTAGAGTAATTAGCCTTTTTTTAAGCGAGAGACGTGAAAAATATGTAGGTCCTCGCCGGGTCTCGAACTCTGGATCTTTAGAATATGCGTCGAGTATGATTCCAATTACACTACGAAGACATGCGGAGAAAAGGGAAAAAATATCGTATAATTTATCGGAATAATTAGGATTACCTTCTCACCATCCATTTACCTTCTCACCATCCGAGAAAAAACTCCACTTACATTGCCGTGAATAGGTACATTTCCTTCTATTGCTAATGTTTTTCATAACGAGTAAGATTTTGAAAACTTAGTCTTTTCTCATATTGTTATTTTTCTTTATAACCAAACTACTAATAAGATTCCGAAAACCTAGTCATCCCTTCAGACTTCGGCGACAAAGCCGAAAAAGCAAAGCAGCGACAAAGTAGGTTTCACAATTTTTCTCCCAATTTAGAGTACCATTTATTATTTCAAGAGTTGCTAGATACTGCACATTATACCCAGATTTAGTAAGCAGCTGCCTAGAAATCTTAGGATGATCTAATCAATTGTCTAGAGTGATTAGAATATTCAAGGATACGGATTTAGACTGATTAAATTATACTCGTAGTAAAGGAAGCACCCTTCTTAAGGCGAAGAATACCTACAAAGAGAATATTTTTCAAAAAACTGGCTCCTAATATACGATGCACATCAGGAAAACGAAGAAAGTTCCCATGTAGTAAGCCCGTTCACTGAGATTCTAAAAAGTCGAGCTACTAGTGGTTTTATCATTTTGATACATTCCAGATGATAATAGATCGACTAAGGAAAACACAAAAGGTTTATTTAGTTATTTATTTGAAAATTATATCAAGCTGATGGCCGTTTATTCCGTCCTTACATAGTGGCATAGATGTCTGTAAATCATAGTTACACTCGCTTTTCCGTACATTCTCATCAATAACCTCAGCTTCACCAGAAGTGTTTGTATTGAATCCTTGAATAACAATGATATAGTGTTTGAATACATGGGTTGTTAGGGAACCACACAGAAAAAAAATTCTAGTACACTGTGGAAAAAAAGGGGAAAAGGTTCTATATCCCTCTTTCTATTGGGTTGAATGACGAAATTTAAAGTGCGTTTTTCATGTCTCGAAAGCGCCACTTGGGATATATATCAGATTTATATATAGCAAGGTTCTAATATAGGTATTTTGACACAAAATCGGACTTTTTCAGAAATTACATACCAATGTTTTCCATATTTCGATTCTACGACTCAAACTATGTCAAAATATTAAATTTTGTAAAATTCGGTGCGAATTTAAGGAGAAATTCAAAAATTTATCTTGGCGCAATTTTTTCAGTTTGCAGTTAATTCATTTGACGAACTTCTTAATTTATAGCAACCTATTTTCCTTTCCCTTTTTTTCATTGTACACGAGCGAAAACAGTCATCCTTCATACTTTCAAATAATTTTAACAAAGTGCGTAACAATAGTTGGCGTTATTATCACTTTTGACATACATACCAAATTGCAAAACGCGCCAATATTTAAATTCATGTCTTAGAAAATTTTGAACAAAAAAAAACAGTTTTTTGCAGGTGGGTCTAGAAATACATTTACTTTAAGATAAGGTTAAAAATTTTATAGGTTATTCGAATATTTTTTCGAATCATATTTAAAAATACTAGTTTAAAAATTAAATCATAAAACATATACGAATTATATTTGTATTAAGCCTAAATTTCGAATTCTGGAAGAAAACATCAAGTAAGTTTAATAATAAAAAGAGAAATATTAATAAATATAAATAAAATTCAATTAAAATTGAGGAACTAACCTTTTTAGGGCTGACTTTTTTGACACTACAAACTTTAGAGCTGACTTTTTGTCAAACGTGGCAGTTAGGCATAATTTGAGTCGTAGAATTGAAATACGGAAAAAAATTGGCATATCATTTCAGAAAAAATCCTATTTAGTGACAAAATACCTATATTAGATCAATGCTATATATAAATCTAATACGCATCTTAAGTCGCGCTTGCTAGACACGAAAATAACAAGTTAAATTAGTTAATCTGCCCAGAAGATCAGTAGATATAGAAATGTCCCTTCTTTTTTCCGCAGTACATGAGGTCACGCTGTACTTAATCAAAAAATGTGTATCGCTATAAATACCAACCATACTAATACGTTATTGCACATTCCCAAATTGAATTGTGACTAGCTGTATGAAACGGCGTCCTCTCCTCAACCGTTCCGTTTGCCATGAGCCGCAATGAGTTGTTAACATGCCTCAAAATATTCAAATTTGAAATGTGTCAGCTGATGCCGTCGAACACTGAACAAGTCTCCAAGATTGAAGCTTAAAGAACAAAATTTAGTTACCTGTTATTCTTTCCTGTTTCTGCAAGATTTTTATCATTCTGTGCAAAAGTGGACCTATGTTTAGCTGGTTTAACCGAAATGCTATATGTCACACAATACCTTGAGGTTGTAAACATTGTTACGAATTTTGTATTTAGAAAAGCAATTTTATTAGAATTATAATTAAAACTGTTGTATTCCCCGCTCATTATTTGATTTATTGTACTCATTTTTTGATGTAGTATTTTATTTGTTTTGAGTTTCTGATTGAAGTTATTGTTTATGTTGTTTGTTATTATCTTGTAATGTTTATAACTGCATTGATGCTTTACTTATAAGTACGGCTTCCTCTCCAGGGATTGGACTACCCGGGACGTGCAGTTCTTTTGAAGAAAGCAGTGTTATAAATTTTTCATTTAGATAGTTAATTTTAGTAAAATTATAAATACAATTGTTGTATTTTCCCTGGCAACGCAGCGCATGCGAATTTTAAGAGAAGTAAGAGAAAATAAAAATACAAGAGGAAATGAATTTAACATTGAGTAAATGGATATCTCGGTAATTTGTATTTAAATTGACTTATCGTAGTTTACCACTATGTTAGCTGTAACTGTAATTCCTCACTCGTTTTGCTTTCCAGAAATCTCGAGAAGCAGAAAATAAGGGCTCGCGAAAGTACTAGAAAGTTTAAATAGTTTTCAACCGGCATAACGTATATAATCGTTTTAAAGAAACTTAAAACTTTTTATAAATTTACGTGACGATAAAACTTGTAACTAAGCGGGAGATGGAACCTGCTCCGACGTGATTCGAAATTAGGTGCACAGTATACAGAATAGACTAGATATCAAAATTATTTAAATAAAAGAATACATTAATTTCATATTTTAGTAATTGAAACAAGAAAACTAGTAATTTGGGGAAATGAAATGGTACAACGCGTGAGCCACCAAAAAAAAAAAAAAAAAAAAAAAAAAAAAAAAAAAAGAGAAAATCCAATATCACACAAAAGGCAAATGTGAAAATGAGGAATTCGTAAAATATAAAATTCCAAGATAAAATATAATTGAGCTTGGGAAAATAATAGCGAACAAACAAACCAAAACAATTAAACTTTCCATGCACCAGAGAGCAAAATGGAAAACCCTTGAAAACTGAGTTAAATGGCTATAAAGCTACTTGTTTCAGAACAACATCCTTTAATTTTAGAAATGGGATATAAAAATTATATTCCACAAAACACGTAATAATTAAATAATATTAAAAACCACAGTAAAGTGAAAGTAAAATGTGACTGGCTGTTTGAAACATTCTAATATTTGTAAAACACTAAGTTTCCATATGCATGAGTGAAAAGTGACGACAGTTTGATGGTTTGTAATGCATGAAAGACACGAGTTAAGTAGTGTTCAGTAAAAACAAAAAATAAAAATAATACTATTGTTTAAATCAACTAAAACATTATTATTTAATGTTGGTCCACACTTTAGAAGTACTAGAAGTCATGTAGATACAATAAAAAGCAGTCGAGGAAGAATTACTACTACTTTTTATTTCTTGCGGACACACATTTCTAAGCCTACAAAATGTCTTAAAGAACTAAATCGGAACCGTTACACTTTAAAATATAATTTTTATAGAGCAAGAAGCGGCAGATTTGCTAGTAGTGAAAATGACTTAATCCATGATGGCTGCCTATTGAGGAAGAAAAGATTTGGGTTTGGAAATTCTGACTTTCAGTTCATATAACTGTTTATGTATATATACATATATACACACATATACATACATGTATATACACATACACACACACACACACATATATATATATGCATATACATACATGTATATACACATATATATATAAACACACACATACATATATGTATATATATATATACATATACATGCATGTATATATATACATATACATGCATGTATATATATACATATACATGATGTGTATATATATATATATATATGTATATATGGCAAGAAAAGGCAGGGTTGCCATATTTGGAGCAAAATCGCCCTCTGGCGGCAAAATTGGCGATATACCATAGACGATTCGAGAACCTTCTAGAACGAATTCTTACCGGTTTGGACCAGAATGTTCTCGAAGGCAGCCCAAAAGCTATATACACCCTGCCTGCATGCGAAGTAGCAGTCAGTCAGTCAATGCTTCGTCTAGTGAGCTAGCGAGTGAGCGTCTATCCCGAGTCTAGTGAATGCATCGTCAAGTCTATCGAGTGTCTCGTCAGAGTCTCTTGGTCGATCGCGAGTCTATCGAGTGTCTCGTAGTTTATTGAGTTTAGCACCAGTCTCGTAGTGCAATTAGTCTATCGCGAGTGTGTATCATCAGTGCATCGAGTTGGTCGTCGAGTGTATCGCGAGTTGGTATATCGAGAATGTGCATCATTGAGGGTATCGAGTGCACCGTGAGTTGTATCGTGGAGAGTCTCGAGAGTGTTCCAGTGTGTCTGTCGTAGTTTTTCAGCGACTTTATACTCACGAACCCATAGGTACGCAATAATATATATATATATATATGTGTGTGTGTGTGTGTGTGATGGTGTGTGGTATGCTTCTTAAATTTAAGCTTCCTATACCATTACACTCATCTCCAAGCCCACACATATATATGCGCAAATCTACCTATCTTAGATAGGTAGATAGATTAATAAAACATATATATATATATATATATATATATATATTCTCTTTGTTTAGATTTTTAATTAGAGAAAGAATATGTTAATTATTTTTAATATGCTAAGCTTTTAAAATTTTACCTCTTTATAAAAACTATTCTTCTGTGTCAGACATCACAAACACTCAAAAAAACTTTACATCTGAGAAAAAGAATAACTTAGTCATTGACATAAAAAGTAGAGGGTAATTCATGCTTCTGAAAAGCCACTATTAAAAGAAGCTGCTATTATTTAGTCTGCAAACGAAACATCTCCTTAATCACTACTCCTAAAGAAAAGACTGAACTCGGGGCAAAATATGAAAGGAGAGAGAATTTGGGCGCTATAGAGTTAGATGAATTGGAAGCGTCATTAGTTTCATAATGTATGCAAGCAAAGGTTAACAGCCTTCAAAATTTTAAAACATTTTAAAAATTATTTACGCATCTAAATTGAAGTTTACTTTAAAGGCAAATAAAAAAAAACATATGGTAAATAAGGTATTTCTTTCTATTCTAGAATTTTTTAATTTAATGAGAAAGAGTGCCAAAATTTGAGAATAAATAATAACAACCTAGTATTCTTTCTTATTAGATTTTTCTTGGGCGCATAAATTAACTTTTTTATATTTTCTCACTGATTTGAACTAAATTTGATGGCATTTCGATTCTAATACATTTTGCAGCATTGAAGAAAACTGTCTAGGAATTATCTTCATCACAGACTGTAGATGCACATCGGTCAATCGGGTTCTTTTGTTATTAAGAAAAGAATAAAATAATAATAATAAAATAATAGAATAAAATAATATTTAAAATTTAAAACTTTAATTTTCTCCGCTTACAAAATAACAGTTTGTATTTGAGTATACAGTTTTTTAAATTTTCATTTAAATTTATAATTTTAATATTTCCAGTTCAATATAATTAATCTTATTAAGACACAACTATGAAAAAAAGATGTTGTCATATAAATGTATTCCGAAATAAAGCCATTAGTATTTGCGCAAAAATTCGTAACAGAATGCGCTTATTTTTTAAAAATCAGGAATAAAAGATAATGAAATCTGCATCTTCAACTCTTTGAATAAGACGTATATCACATAGTAAATTAATTTACTCATTTTATATACCTTCTTCTGCGTTATTCTAGTCCATTTCTAGTGGTAAGAAAAATGATGTAAATTAGATCATTGATGTAAATTAATTGATGTAAATTGATGTAAATTAGATAATTACAAATTTTGAAATATTTGCAGGATTGCATTTGCAACAAACACATAATTTAAATACTTTTGTGGCCACCAGTTTGAGACCACTGGTATACAGGACGTTCTGAAGGTTACGTCAGAAAGAAGTGACCTTACAGTGACATCTTTAATACTGACCGGAATGAGAAATACTAAAATTTATTAATCGCTTTTGAATATTCTCAGAATTTTAAGATTTAAAACTCGAATTTTCTCCGCTTACAACATAACAGTTTAAGTATACATTTTTTTCAATTTTCATTACAATTTATAATTTTAATATTTCCTCTTCAATATAATTAATCTTAAACTATTTAATACTTGAGAAAACAGTACTTAATAAAACAGTACAAAGCTCGAAATAATAATTTTCATCTAGAATCTCTTGCACAAAATATTTCATCTTTTAATTTCAATGAAACTTTTAGTCTCTAGCATTATTTTGACGGTTATTGAATCTTTTGTCATTCATTTATCATGCATTTGCATATGAAAAACATCCATTCCGCTTAATACTTCTTTTCCAGGTTTCATAGAGAAAAACGTGGTTTCGTTTCTTTTTTCTATATTACTATAGGAATGCTTATCTCTAAACTGCAAAGGAAGGGAAAAAATGAAGAGAATATATTTGGCTTTAGTTTTTCTTCAACAGTGTCAATCTATATTATTACATAATTGGATCCATTAATCAGTTTAAAGAAACGTAAAAATGTTTAAATGCCACGTGATTTGCATTTTCATCTAGTTGAAACTAAAGAAAGGAAAAGAAACTAAAAGTTGCACGGGAAAAAGTTGCCTAGCAATTATGAAAAATTGCGTGGGGTGAGAGACTTCTTTGGTATCGATATCGTGCCACAAATCAGAGCATCTGGACGTATTTATATCATAATCGACAAAAAAATTGAGTTCGTTTTATACGAGATAGCATTCCACTTTATTTTATTTGTTATTCGAAAACTTTGCAAAGTATCATTAAATTCCCTACTTTGATGATAAATGGGAAAATAATGACTCTTGTCGTTACTGCTTGCAAGCTTCCAGTTAACAATATTATTGAAATGTTATTTAGCCGCTGGTGCTGTATGCATTTTCTAGCGCAAAGAAAGGAAATATAAACTAACATCGTTAAAATACATCGTAGTTGACATATTTTGTGTATGGATAAATATAAGTTATACAGCGTGCTCGATAAAAGAGAATAAGAGCTGGAATTTTTTTAATTATTCTTTCTGGACATACATTACCGATGATAAATTTTCTCACAATATGCTACAGAATTTTATGAAAGAAACTTCAATGTTGTAGCTGAAATATTTACGTAAGTATGAAAATATTACTTTTTGTTTGCCTGTCTTAGAGATAATATACAGTAGTATATTCGTGATGTTTATTTTGCCAAACTCAAATTGTTTCCCATATTTACATGTTAAATTCATTGCAGGTACTTGAATAATGTTTTCATGATGATAGTTACAAATTTAATAACAGTTTATTTCCCGAAGCTGTCTAAATTTAATAAAAAACTACACACGTTTGTTTTTAGAGTTTGACTTGCTTTGAGAGTATAAATTATTTCCAAACTATTAACTGATGTTTACTGAGAATTAACTGAGCCAATTATTACTGTGTCTGAAATAACTACAGATTTGAAAGATATAAAATAATCTTTTGATTAAAACAGAACTTGAACATAAGTGCATCTCTTGTGCTTAACAAAACAAACACCACTTGTGGCAATGAAACTAAAGAACTAATCAACTAAACTAAATGAAACTAAAGAATGAAACTAAAGAACTAATGAAATTAATAAAATTCAAATTTGAAAACGTGGACTTGAAGTCAAAGACTACACAATCAAATTTAATATAAAATGGTTAAGAAAACTCTAAATGACATATCGATTCAAACGTCGGCAGCACATAATGCAAAGCCGAATAGCTACAAATTTTTCAAAGCTGTCAAAACCTAGCCACGTGGCCTCCAGAGGCAGAAATACGCTCTGATTTACAATCTAAAAACATCAGTTTAAATACTGTTTAACTCATTTAAATTGTCTGTGAGGAAACGGAAGAGTGAAATTATAGAAAAGGCTGAAATTATAAATAACTGGTTAATTAAAATAATAAATTTATATGTTCAAAATTATACTTTAAAAACTAATCTAAATCAGTTACCTCAGTCCTAAATATTCATACAAGTTATGTCTTACCCGACATAATAGCGAATAGCTACTTAACCTATTAAAATATAAGGTACATTTTACATTTACTGAAACATTTTGTTGAGTAGGGACTGTATCAAAGTTTTCACCACTAGTGCTTGGTCTGTTCGTATGAAAGCCTGCCACTTTAATTTGAAAAGCGTTTTAATTGATAGGAAATATCTGGCAGGGATATTAAATGAAGTATGTAGCTATGTTTATTCCAAAACCTTACATAGTATTAATAAATTCATATTAACAAATCTCTAAATATAGCAGCAATCTTAGAAAGAACAATTTCAAAAGTATTTTTTTTTTTTTTTTTTGGTAAGAAAGATAAAAATTTAAACATTTTAAAACTTCTTCACATATACATAATTATTCATTCTGATATCTGATGTCATCTCCTTTTATGCTAAATAATGGAAATATTATTCACAATAAACATTTTTATTGTGTTTCTTTTACCTTACCATAACATTTAAAAACTTGGTACCACAGAATGCAACATCACATTACTTGAATAGTAGGCTTTGAATCGTTTGCCGTATGCCATATAGTTTGCCTCGAATCATTTGCTACCTGCAAAATCAAAGGAAAATTGTAAAAGCATTACTAACCATTCATATGTAAAGTACTAGTTAGTGGTTAGATGATGTTAATCATATGTATAAAAGACGCCTTTCTGATGAACAGGTGGCAGCAAGTGGTCTGTAGCCTAGAGGTACGTCAAACACAACTGGTCGACTCCAGACAACTGAGTATCTCCCGAAGCTTAAGAAATTGAAACCGTTTGTTACGTTTTTTTCCCTGCCGTCACGTTCGTACGGGGTTCGTAGATTTGGAGTGAATAACGACGACACTTGATGAAGGATCGAAACACACTTTATTTAGCCAATATTAGTCAGGACAGCTCCAAAACACTTTTACAATCGTTGAACTGTTATAAACACGCTGACACGTTCAGCGACACAGCCTTCACGCTGTCAGGCAATAAATGTGGATACAGCTTCACTGCAAAGCACAAGAGTACAACTTCCGACTCTGCTCGGTCGTTCTCGGAACTCCACATACTCTCGAGTCTCTTCACGCTACAACTCGCGATGCACTCGACGACACACAGAGCACAGCTCCCGACTCTTCGGTTCAGTCGTTCCCGGAGCTTAACACATTCTCTCGACGATACACTAACCGCGATACAGTAACAGACTCTTCGATGCACTCGACGACCCACTCGGCACTCGCTGGCCGGCTGTCAACTCGATCGTCTCCGCACGGACTACCTAGATGAGACATTCTGGGCTAAACGGGTAAGAATTCGTTCCAGAAAGTTCTCCATTCGTCCATGGTATATCAACAATTTTGTCGCCAAATGTCACCAAATGGGTGATATATATAGCCAAATATGGCAACCCTGCCTTCCCTTGCCATTTTATGGCAACCCTAAAACTGCTTTCATGGAAGCCATCTTACCGCGCTTGTACATACATTTCGTAACACGTTATTTAAGGGAGGTACAGTTTGTTATCATGCTTTCACAGCTGTCTGCAAGTAAATGCAGTTTTCAATTGTTTATCATTTTCAGGTGTTGTTTGTGACTATTGTTTATCATTAGTAGTACAAAAAAAATCGTTACGGATCGTAATGAGCAGACCCGTTACTGAACGAAACCTTCATAAGTGCGTAATATAGTAATTTTTAATACCACAGCGGTGTGTTCTGCTAACTGCGTCTTTCGGAAGACAGCGGTTAAATTAATGCATTAATTATCATCATCAATTGATCGTAAATGATTTGGTTGAATTCTGTTTATAGATGAATTTAAGTTCATGATGATGATTATGGACATATTTTCATCTGCACAGGGATTAGAATATGTAATTTTGCATAACGTATGCATAAAATACCCCATTTCTATATTGGATGTTTAGTTGTTTGGGAAGTATCACAAGAAACAGCCGCAGACAATAGAAAAAATTATAAATGAGACTTTAGTTTTTTAAATTTCTTTAATTTTCTATCTGTCTTAAAATAACAGAGTAGGTCTAACAATTTTACCACAAATATCTACTGCATGAATCACTAACCAGGTGTGGAATAAAGAAAACTTCTGTATCTTTTAAACCACAAAATATTTCTGCCAAAATCACAGCTTAAGAAATAGAAGGCAATGAAGCTTAACTTAGCTTCTGTAAATGTACTTATTTCTGCTTCACCAGATTTATCGAAAACTTTAGCTTTTTTTTTTCCTTCTCCACTGGAGGAGAATAACTAGTTTCATCCAGTATAGAAATATAGGATTATGTACCTTTTGACTCAATAAGAACTTTCCTTCCATCGTTAACTCTTCCGGCACTTTAAAGAAATTTGTGGTACTTTTAATTTTTTTAGTTTTTATTTACATCTAGAATCTTGTAAAAATATCTTATGTTTCACCTACATATCCGTACATTAATTATATTTAACTGATATTTTAAAGGATAACTTCATATCACCATTTAATTTTATCAAACCAATAGTGGGTGAACGTGATCCCATTGTGTGCTACCTATTGTAGGGCATGTGTTGATGCAAATTTATGGGTTTAACTCAATTTAAAAAGGAAAACATTTAAATTTACCGAAAATCATCTTAAAGGCATGGAGATAAAACTCTTATATCAGTTTATTTTGGCGTTTTATATTTTTCATTTATGTTATTTCATACAGATATTTTCTTTTGAAATCAGAAATTTTAAAAGTGATAACAAACCTTGGATTCAATAATGAGCATTTCTTTTTACGTAAGGTAAAGCTCGTGTTGAATATTTCAACTCATCTATATAAAATAAACCGAAAGAGAAACATAAAAAATCTAAAAACTATTTTCATTATCGAAATATTCCAGCTTTAAAAATGCCGTTTCTGCTGAATGTGTGAATTATTTTTTCCGAAAGTAATTTTGAAAGAGTGCAGAAAGTTCAATCTCCAAGAAATAGCTTCCCATTTCTGAAGATAATAAGCCATTCCAGGGCGCATGAGCATCCATTAATTTCTTTTTATCATTTCTGTAAAAGAAACGAAGCGCAAATAGAAAATTCCGTCCGTTAAACAAAGGCTGCGATTTAAAATTGTTTCTAACCTTAAGTCCACTTTCATTTTGAACCATCATCTTTCACGCAGAAAAGTTAGAATTTTTTTTTGCTTTTCTTGGGATAAGACATAGCAATTTTGTGAGAGATTATTGGTGGCGGTGGTTAGGAAGCCCTGTTGTCCTATTTTGGAAAACTCTCTTTTACGTGTAATTTTCTTGGAAAAGAACCAGAATGGATGAATTATGACTTAGATTTTGGCAGAAACACACGTTTTCAATAGCTGAACTTGTCAGGTCCAGAAAAGTATTCCTGCAAATGCAGTTGAGCATCCTAGAGATTTCAGAAGAAAGCAAAAAGGACTCGTTCCTTTGATAATAAATGAGAAATAAGTTCATGACATTTTTGCGATGAACTTTAGAGATTATGAGCGAGGTATAAAAGAGCAAATGTATTTCATTCTGCTTATATATGTTAAAATTCCGAAGAAATGTATAATATACTATTGTTTCACTTTGCAAGGAAAATCCTTTACCGGGAAAAAATTACGAAAGAGCATGCAAAATTTATTTATGCGCTATATTATAACATTTAATTTGCATGTTGTATTATATAGTATATTAATAACATTGACATAGTTTAGAACTTTCAGAGATACAAAATTGTTACTACTCTTTAATAATATTTTGAAACAGTTTGGTAGCAACACTTCTGTCGACAGTTAATCCCAACAATCTTTTATTAACATTTAATTTACATATAACATAATTAATAAATGATGTTTTATCACCAACACGTCAATCAATATAAAATGCACAGTCGAATAATTTTTAGATTAATTTACAAATACTTCTGATATTAATTTACAAATTAATCCAAAAATCTTTTGGAATACTTCTGTAATTCTTCTGTATATATTCCGGCATCAAGAACATACTTATTAACAATATGAAAATTTTGCAGTAGGTTGCATTATTTTGAGTCTTACTTTCATTAATTTTATCTAAGCAATGAAGGTTTTGCTAAGAAGACATGTAAGTTTTAATCGTATAAGTCTCAAAATAAAACTATGAATATATAAAACACTAATACTACCCGTTTTATTTAATGCAAGTGAAACGAAGACTTTAAATAAAGACATACAGTTCTCACTGGACATATTTGGGAGAAAAGCTCTCACAGTAATATTTGGCCAATACCAATATTTGGAGAGCAAGATATAACTTTGAACTATGCAGGCTTTATAAGCAACCCTAAATAACACAAGTCATCCATAGTAACAGATTAAGATGGCTGGGCCATGTTTGGAGAAACTTCGCATTTAAACAACTTGAGCTAAAGGGCTCAAGGAAGACCGCCGAGTAGATAGTCAGATGACATTGGAAAAGAATTAGAAACTTTAGAAATTATAAACTGAATAGGAGTGGCTGAAGATAGAAGACGTTGGAAGGAGTGCGGGATTTGAGGCAGCTAGGCCCTGTAAAGGGGCTGTTGTGCTTGTGAAAAAGAAGAATAAAGTTTTTTTGATTTATAATCGCAAGTCTTTGAACATCAATAACAGTATGCGCTATTTTAAAGAGAAAAGTGAAATAGTATAAATTTTGCTAACATGTATAGCCCTTGGTAATAAATTCCCTTGCTAAAAATTTGGAATTTTTGCATTTTCTACTTAACTGACATATTATCGACATCCTATTTTTGGTAGAATCTGATAGAATAAAATCGCATTTATTTATATATTATCTTGTTTACTTCGCAATATTTTTATAACAATTTTGCAATTAGACAAAAATATCAGATATCTAGCTTTTATCAAGCAGAGTCCTGTTTGAAGTAGCAATACCTATTTGTACTCAGATAGTCAGCGAAATGACAAAATAATCATACTTCCCCCAACCTCTGGGAGCTTTTTTTCCTTTTTATTTACTTTTCTTTGGGGGGGGAATACTTTTGCGCGTAGTTGTAATTAAGTAAACAATTCATATAAAACTACCAGTTTTTAAAATATTACTTGAAAAATAATCCTCATTAATAACAAGAACCTATCCTATATTCTTTACAGATATCCTGTAAAGCGCAATATATTCTTTTTTATCATTGTCTTTTTTATCATTGTCTGTCTATCATTGACTGATTATTTAATTACAAACCTTATGCCTGTTTGAAAGAAAACAATGTTAGTGTATTTAAAGGAAACAATCTATGAGTCAGATATAATATATTTTTTAATTTGATATTATTATACTTTTTCCAGTGTAACAAGCATATATAAAGTTATTAGAGGCAGAATGTAGCAATATTTGTGAAAGTACCAAAATTTTAAGAAAACATATTTGTATTGTATAGTTTTCTGCAATAAATTCATTTATCTCTATGAGAAACATCTTTAATCATTTGTCAAAATCCTGTTATCATCTGCAGTCAGCTGTACATCTGTTGACTTAAGTCATCTGTTCAAAACATCTGTAATATACTGGATGCTCAAAACGTCAAGAGATTTCAAACATTGTACAAAAAATTAACAAATATGCATAATACAATGTAGTTTACCGGGAACTGTTACTTGAAAAGCAGAATTTTAGTCCACGTTTTACCTGTTGAGTGTAAAAGGTGCTAAGTAACATTTTTACAGTGGTAACGGTGATCACAGTATTGATCACTGTTATTCAGATAATTTATAAAGCTTCACAGGTGAAACACTAAAACAAATCTACGTTTCTGGGAAAGGAAAAACTCCTTTCTCGCAATTCTTGACCATGAAAACCTAATTCCGTTGGATACATTTGTTGTACTCTTATAAATATTGAGATATTTGCAAACATTTGGACTAAAGGAGATACTATCAAAACGTCATCAAAAGAGCCAAACCTGGAATAAAGAATTTTTTATATGCTTTTTAATTGTGCTTAAGAAATACCAAATGACGAATTTCACTTCTATACCTTCAAAAGAGCGTCATCTTTAAGGAAAAATCGTCAACTTTAACAAAAAGAGATTATTATTAATTTATCATACGAAGATAAAAATCATATTTTTCTTTTCTAACTGCTTTCGAACTTTCTTTAATGTTTTCATTAAAAGGAAAACAAAAGAGCATGAATTTCTAATGACTTTCTCAATAATATTTCTTTTCTTTCATACTTCAGAGATGCATTTTAGAAGATAATAAAATATTAAAGTTCGTGAAGTGTTTGATCTTCATGTATAACTTTCTTTTTAAATGTCGTTTAATCTTTATCAAATAATTCATCAAAGCCAAAGATATTAAATTAATTAGCTGAATTAATCTCATGTAAATCAACAAGAAATACGACTGCGCGATGTTTAAAACCTCACCTGTAACAAAAGCAAGCACAAAAACATAATTTATTTTTTAACCAACTTAGCTTCATGGACTATATCTGTGGAATATTGTTTTTACATAAATCCAGAATATTACTTTTCGAAGTAAAATAGTGATGACAAACTTTTCAATTTGATGTCAAATATTCTGTTAAATGAGTAACTTGTTTTGATAAAATAAATATTCTCAGAGGAGTCTTTTAAAAATTTGCTGAACATTATACAGTGTTACATTAGGCTACCATGCATTTACTGGACCCCGCACCTTGGCAAATAGCGTAAAGGCAACGGCATTGAATCTGCACCGTCGTGGAACTGAAAGAGTAAGACATGAGGAAAATAATAGAAATAGATAAAATTTTAAAACCCTGACTTCAGTTTCTGTAGGCACTCTCTAGAGACTTATATGTATTATAGTCAATGCTATCCTTTTACTGTGCATGCCGTAATACATTTACAGCCGATATTTAACAACTTTGCAAGCGTTGTTCAGAACATGTATACAGACAATCAATAACGAGACATAACTGTGGAGGAGAATTTAGGAAGGTTTAGAAAATAAATCTAAATGTTAATATGTTCTTAGTTTTTGGGGGATCGTTACAAACTTGTGTGGTTAATCTTTTACCGTTAGCTACTGAGTTTAATTTTTTCCTCATTCGCGTCATTTAGTCAAGTATTCGCAGGAAGCGGGATAAAAACAATTCGATAGAATAGCCTGCCATTTGTAACTTAACATTTGATATTTAGTGTGAATAAAAATTCCTTGAGCCTTATTTAATATAGAAAGCGTGTGCAGCATATCCATGCCATCCCAAAAGAAACAGTTAGGTGTTTACATTGCATTAATCACAACGCTTTGCAAAGGCTTTTCCTGTAATTAATTCTCGGTGAAACAACAATAAAAAGTGATTTTTTTACGAATTATTTATGCTAAATTTTTGCATCATATTTTTTCCTTATTCTTTTGCTCACTTTGGAACGGAAAGTTTCGATCATTAATTAGATTTTAGTTAATTTATCTTTCTTACATTTAGTTCAAGCTTTTGCACGAGTTCCAATTTTTATACACATTACAAAGCAAATGTTTTTATTCCTAACAAAAAGAATAAATACATTTGCAATTTTGTATGTTGATTTTTTTCAAAGGTAACTAACTGTTTTGTTTCATTTTGCTTTTTTTCATAGCCTTATTTTACTCTGTTAAAAAATTAGCACACTGTGTTTGCTTTCATTTTCAATAACCCAGCAGCATTTTTATATTTTGGATGCAAATTATTCATTAAGCAGTTCAATTTAGAAGTTGTCTCTTTTTGGAGTTTGCAAATGACAATTCAACACTGATTTAAATATAATGATTAAGTACAATACAATCATTTTTACGTCATCATATTTCAACGGAAATATCCATTTTGACCTCTCTTGAATCTTGAATCCGTTTGAACTATTTGTTTGTTTGACATCTGTACTTAAGGGCAGATTAAAAGATTCCTTTTTCTAAAAACTGATTTTAAAATGTATTCAGAAGGGACATTTCTGCTACATCTAAACGTACATACGCATCAATATATCTGGCATAACTCATAACCGATGAGCAGCAGAAAGTTGAAATTTTGCATATGGTATTGCAATCTAGTTCAGAATCTCCCTTTTTTTGTCCCAATATGATGCACCAAACGTATGCATGGGAAGTATATCTATATATACATATACCCACCCTGATACCCAATATATCTATATATACATATACCCACTCTGATACCCAATATATCTATATATACATATACCTATCTTGAGACCCGGTCCTGTGAGCTTTTTTTCACTCTTATATGTTAGTAAGTTGTATATTTTTTGCTATGTATTAGTGAACTGTATTTAAAGCGTATTTTAAGATAGTTCGATAAGAATCTGCAGAAATAGTTTTTGTAAAGTAATTCGCAAAATCCTGTTCTCAGGAGCATTTTCAAGATCTCATTCATCCTTAAAAGCTGTTCTCATAATCAAAAGCATTTTCATAAAAGTGGTATATTATATCTCGAGCAGTTCTACTTGTAACACATCAGGCGAATAGAGACATCAGTTTATTTTCACAAATTCGAAATCCAAGAGTCATTTGCAAATTCATTACCACAAGTTCTTCAAATAGTTCGAATTATTCTTTTTAATTTTTGTGTTTTTCTTTTTCAGCGATCCCATAACACTATAATGCAATTTTATTCTTAATCATCTGCTTCATAAATTAATCTTAATTTCTTTGTTAACATTATTATCGTTGGTATCATTTAGAAATGCCAGATTATCAACCATTCATCATCACTTATAAAGGTGGCATCATTTGTTTTGCTCCATAGAAACCTTTATTTCCTCAACAATTGATCAGAATACGGCTACTGCGACCTTACTGCTCAGCCTAAAGTAGCACAGAAATCACAACCCGAGAAAATGATTGAAATAAGTCGCTAGATGATCGTATAATTGCAATGAAAACATTGAAATATTTATGATCAAATTCACTAAACATAAAAATAATTGCAGAAATAGTATTTTCCATACTGTTTTGCATGTCTAAGGTCTTTGCGCAAAAATGGCTTTTTGAATGCCTGAGTGGCATGTCATACATTATTAGGCACTGATCTCAATTTTACATTTTCAAAAACCATCATAAAGCATATTTCGAAAAGGAGAAGATTATTTACTTATTGTCAAGGTAATTATTTCTTGCAAGACAACCGATATGCTTTAGTCGTCAGCGAAGTAATGAGATTTGTTAAATCAGGCATTCTAATGTATAACTCCTTGCATAAACTGACATTAAAGCGTAATCAGTTTCCTCCCATATGAGTCTTATATTGATAAATATCTCACAATCTTGTACCAATTCGTTATCTTGCGATAATGCGAATAAGGGCAGCATCACCTATTATCTTTGAGAAATCACCATGAATTATGGGAAAAAACAGGCCCCTTCTCATGTTTCTGTAAAACGCAGAACCTAATTCTTGACATCGTCAAATACAGCAGTGTTTGCCTTTTTCAAATTATATATTAAGCTAATATTATTAGTGGAACATACAGGGAAATCTGTAAATGTGACTATTATTTCTTTAAATATAAATAAACATCTCCACCTTCAACTGAATCTCCTCCCCAGGGAAAGAAATCGATCTGAAAGACATAGGTGGTCTTCTTAGAGAAATTCAACTGCAATAAGCGTTTCTTTCCCAGCATCCTTGGAACATTATTTAATTTTATTTCCGTTATCAAATTACCCACGAGACCTATTTGTAAAGAAAAATATTCATTTTATAAGAAAGTCTGATTCTTTTTCAACCTTCTTGTATTTAACTCCTTTCAGTCATGCCCTGGTTCCACAAGATTTTTGACAGGCAGTTTGAATTCATAGAGGTAAACTTTTATTTCATCAGAAATGTATTTCTAGTTGCTTCAGCTTTCAACGGCCCTTAAATCCTTTAGTTCTTCCACTACTTCGAACATACTAATCATGTTTCAAATATATGCATGATATATAAAAATGAACTGGCAGAATACTACTCATGTTCTCGGTATAGCATTGCCAATTATGCTACAATGTATGCATTCGGGCTTTCATCAAATATCATTCTGTAGAAATAGTAGGATGCAGAATATCACACTCTGGATTTTAAATCATCTAATTTTTAAGTAACTTTAGGAAAATAAATATACCGTGAAATATTCCTTGACACATTTCATCTGCAGTCTATAATAGCTTCATTTTCTTTGCCACTGATTTCTTGTCAGAATATGTGCGTTATTCGCTAAAATACCCAATTAATGCCTAAAATACCTAATCAATCCCCATTTAATAACGGATTGCTTTTCTTGGCTACTTTACGACTAATTTATTAGTCGTAATTACTTCATTTACTTGCTTCAATCTAATTACTTTATAGCAACTTTTCTTTTACTTTAATTGTTTTCCATATTTGTATATATGTTTGCTCTACAGTCTTTCAAGAACTCGGAAACATATCTAGCAAACTATTCCTTACAAATTAATTAGCATAAATCGTGGAACTTTGCTCTAAAAATTTTAGCAACACATTACAACTCATTTTGTACGTCATTATTTGTTAAAAGTTTAAGATTTAGCTTGATTTACATGGCCCCCAGCATCCGAGAAGTAAAGTCGCTGAACAGTGGTTGTTCGGTGCGAGGTTCGAATGGGTTAACTGTATGGAAATTTTCGTAGTTTTCTTTATGCGTGTCGAGTTTAAATACGAGCCATTTTTCCTTTAGAAATTCTTCCACGAATATATCCCTCCCTTCCTTGATGTGCCTAAGGGCGAAACACGTAAATAATAATAATAATAACTTGATTTAGAATTTCTAAATATTCTGAAATAAAGTCAGTAATATGACAATCATAAATACTTCATTTTGAATAATAAATTGAAACAAAAGAAAGATAAATTAAATGCTTTCTCGAAATCTATACAGTTCTAAGAAATTAGGATGTGATCAAAATAATTTTAAATTATGTTAAGTGACTAAGCATATTCGAATAAGGGATATTTTTCATCTTTAGTTTACATACAAAAATGTCTGTGATTATGAAAAAGAAATTAAATCTGAAAGAGCGTCTTTTACCTTACAGAGTAGAAGAGAGTAAAAGCAGAAAACTAAAGATTAATTAAGGTCTTTATGAACTTGAAAGCTGTCTCCATTTGGACAGCCAGTAGACAAGCAAGGATTAATTAAAGAGCTATATACCAACAAAACACCTTAATTAATAACTACTTGTCTGCAGGCTGTCCAAACAGATAAAGCTTTTAACTTTATAAATGCAATTATTACTTATCTTTAAAATTTTTCAAAAAATATTATTCGTTTTATTTCACTCAAACTTTGAAAATAAAGAAAACTGCCTTTTAATATACTGGGCTAATACAATGAGAATGCTTTTTCTCTAGCACTTTAAAATAGTGAAATTATATACTAATATAATGTGACGAAAGCTTCTTTTTTTCTTCCTCAGCTTAATAACTCGTCTTAGTTACGAGAATTAGTGTAATACATGTAACAGATTTGTGAGAACACATTTAACTCAAACTGTATCTTACTTTTTGGCTTCCGTAAACTCAATTAATTACAGGAAAACGAGAAAACTATCTTCCCTCTGGAAGGATACCTTTGTAGAAGACTTTTAACAGTAATTTCCCTTTCACACACGTAGAGAATATATGAAAACCCCGATAACACGTTCCTGAATCATTAACAGTGTTTAAAGATCTTATAATCTTGTAATATTCAAATATATTAATATAAAATATAACAATTGTATTTGAATATTAAATATTCAAGTATACTTGTTATGTTATATACTTCATCCTCTGGCAAAACTTTTCTATTGTTATGAACATGAAACCTAGCAATATGCAGCAAAGCGCAGGAAGAGTAAATTGGGCAACAATGTGATTCGACCTTCTAGTCTGGTTGTTTTCAATGGAAACTCACCAGCACCAGGAACTTCCAATCACCCTTTCGTTATTTGT
Source organism: Stegodyphus dumicola (assembly GCF_044657685.1). Taxonomy (NCBI): domain Eukaryota; kingdom Metazoa; phylum Arthropoda; class Arachnida; order Araneae; family Eresidae; genus Stegodyphus; species Stegodyphus dumicola. The sequence goes on from NC_140777.1 coordinate 148,731,178, forward strand.
ATTTACAACTTTCTTCCCACAAAAAAGCATTATACACTCATATACATATTTCTACAGGTATCTACATTTCTCTCAGGTGTCCTCTCTCACACACACAACATCAGAAACTGTCATGCTCTGTCTGTCCTTCAATTTTGCTCTACTCACCAATTCTCATGTCCGATTTGTCGAGCAGCTACAGCACTTTTCCTATAAGTTTTAGGTCTTCCACGAAAGAGAAAGTTCTTGAAAGATTTCTTTGCTTAAAGGACAAGCAAGTTCTAGCATATTGAAAGGAGACGTAAATTCTCTCGTCATCTGCCGACAGTAAACTAAAAAAGAAGTACCTGGAAAACCAGATTCTTTAAAATCTTATAAAATTTTAAAATTTCGTCTTTTAGCTATCATTAATTGTAACCAAACTTAGATAGATTGACAGCGAATTATTTCTAAGTAACAACTGAAGTTTGAAAATGGTGAAAAAGACCCTTTGATTAAAACTAAAGAAGATCATAAGGCACACCTAAGGCTTACAACTCAGCCAGCCCTTATGAAAAGATAACTTAAATAACAGTAAATTCAAATTTCAAATAAGCTTGCAGTCAAAGACTATACAATTGAATTTAATGCAAAGTTGGCTCACAACATTACCGGCTGAGATATTCTAATATCGGCAGTTATAATGCAAGACCGAAGACTACAAATTTTATCTGAGGTAGTAGCAACTTAGCAACGTGACCTCGAGAGGCAGAACATGCTCTGTCTTACAATCTGAAAATCTCAGTTTAAATATTAGCAACAAATTTGCATTCCGACTTGGAAATGAACGAAGGAATGGCAGTAAAGGTCTAAATCGTAAAAACTAATAGATTAAAATAATAATAGCAGTACAAGCTAATACAATTTAGAATTCGGATGTTTAACTTAAACAGAAAGGCTTTGAGGGTTATAGGAAGCCTTCAGGTAGCATTATTTGAACAACTAGAGAAAATGTTCTAAATATTTATGGCTACAGGATACTCAAAGCATAATGTTCCTATCAAGCGTAACGTTCTTTAGATAATTTATGAATCTTGTTTCAAAATGCATATTACTACCCATTATAATAACTAAGTCTTCGTTTATCCCATGGTTAAACCTTCATTTGTCTTCCACTCAAGGCTCTTTTCTTGAAGTCCGTTTTGAAAATGTTCAAAACGGACCTGAAATTAGCCGAGGTTCTTCATCCAACATTACTGTAAAATCTGTTAAGCATTTTTAGTCCAAAGGGGCTTTGTCCCTGAAGGACTATTGTTTTCGTTTTGCGATTTTGCGTTGGTTCACTATAAATGTCCGTTTCACTTTTCAAACTGTTGCCACCGAATGGCGTAATCCTCCTACGAATATGGACATGTGGAAGATCCAATCTGAAATTTGGAATTTGTTTTATTATCGATTTCATATTTTGTAAAACTTTAATAAATTTTTGAGCAACAAGCTCATCGATTTAAAAGCGAGCAATTGTAACACTCTACGGGGGAAAGAACCTCTTTACCTAAAGCGTGCGGAACTGTGTATTGGAAATTCTAAAGATTGGCTCATTTAAAAATTATTTGCGACATTGCTATCGAACTGAATTTTATGGTTTAAGTGCAAAGAACATGATATTTAATAAGCAAAGGTAACACACAAAAAGTTAAAAAAACGCCCCTTTGGACACAATTTAAAATCTGAAAACTTTTAGATTTTTTTTTAAACCAGACTTTTGTAGCAATCGATTTCGGAAGATTAGATACAAAATTGCATGCTTTTTATATAGGCTTATCTTTTTCTTTTAATCTATCTTTTAATAAAATATATAGCTCATAACGTAAAGCTTATTATTGTTGATGGGAAAAAAAAATAATTTCGTATTTTCATTCCACAAATTTATTCAAAATGTTCTATGAAGTGAATAAATATTTTTTTCGATAGCTCTAGAAATCTATCTATCTTGGTTTATGATTTCAATATTTAAACTTTATTATCCCTCAAGCTTTTAAGAACTTGATACTTCAGGTGCTTTTTTTAGGGATGTGGTATTCGAATCTTCAAATTCCAGAAATCTGGAAAAAGATTCGAGAATTGAAAACTCGAATTCTCTCGGTTTTTACGCCATTCTAAACTCTCGAACCGTAACTTAAAAAATCTTTTAAGCATTTTTATTTCAACATTTTAGAAAGATTAAGTTTATTGATGTTCATCAGAAGCATTCATTAAAAATGAACGTCATTCTAACAATTTCAATAGATTTCTGTCGCCACTACTATATCGCTTCGGCTCTAAATGCCTCACTTTTAATTTATAGGCAGAACTCAACGTTCCATGTTTAATTTTTATCTCTGTTAACGCTTGAAGTAATTCTCCCGATTTTGCACTTGTATTGATTTAAAAAGCTTTCTTGAACAGTGGGAAATATCTATGGGAATAAGCAAGAAAAAACTGCTATTCAAATATTATTTGTTACATTATATTGAGGAAATGAATTTTTACTTATTTCCGTTATTATGTTTTATTTGAAGCTGCTTAAACACAAGCGCATTTTTTGAAAACTGTATTCTCAAAATTGTTTTTCAAAAATGGCAGATTTCAAATTTTGCTTTAAGAAATCACTTTTATATTAAAAAGTGTTTCTTACGTTTCTTGATATGAATACATGACTAGACAAATATGTATCTTTCAGGATTCAGATTCGATAAAATTTTACATTTCGTCCTATAAACTAATTTTCGTTCATTTTACCATCCACTTCCTTTCATGTCAATATATGGCTGGTTTTTTGCAGAATCTTCTCAAATGCCTTCATTTTGCGAGTATACTGTGTTATATATTTTAGGCCAGCTTTTTGACAATTTTACTATATACAGGGTATATCAGGATGGCGGCGACAAACTTTCAGGAGAAATAGAGTACACCTAGACGATTAGAAATCATTAGTAATGCATGTTCGGAAACGCTTTAGCACGGTAGTGACTACACAAAAGTCAAGAAAGAAAAGACACGAACGGGATGAGAAAACATATTTATTGTTCAGAGTACAACAAATACAAAGCAAAAACAATATAAAGAGACAAAACCATTATCAAAGGTGTTCAAAATTACGACGCGGATTGTGATGCAGGAACCGTGCGTCATGCATCTTCCATTCGCGATGCAGATCTTCTATGCGCCAGAGAAATAAGACCTGCATCACGGTCCTGGGTCGTTTCTTTTGAATAATAACCTTCTTTAATGGCGATCGTTGTTTGTTTTTGTTCTTATTTATAGGTTTCTGCTGTACTAAACATAATAAAACATGCGCTTGTCTCACTGTTTGTGTCCTTCCTTTTTTTCGTTTTGTGTCGTTACTACCACGCCAGGAAACCGTTTCCGACCATGCATTGCTATGTGATTTCCCATCGTATAGGTGTACTCCATATTTCCTGAAAGTTTGTCACCGTTGTACTGATACACCCTGTATATTATGCCAGTTCTCACTGGCACAATCTCAGTCGCACTGGTTAGGTTTTCATGATTTCTGCGAGAATAAATCTCAAAAACTCTATTATATATCTGCCTACTTCGGACAAACCACCATTATGGCATTAACATTATAAAAAAGACACGCGACTTTTTATCCTCTGCCGCAGAAAGTTGTGGATTGTACGCTTTGATCGAATCAGCATATAACTAAAGAACTTTAATGAGAGCCCTTTGATGGGATCTAGCTGAACCCTATAGTGTTCTATCATTTGTTCATATCTTCAAACTTTTATTTTGTTATCTGATTTCATTTACCTCCCAAGTAGAGGCGTAGTTTCCAAGCGTCGAGTTAATGCATTGTAAATTTTAAAGAGTTAATAAAGAGTACTTTTAACCCTTGTCTTTTGCAGTTACATTATTCCAGTTTTCACACAAAAGTGAAATCTACTGAACTCTACAAATATTATGTTCGAAGTATTCAATCTCGCTGTTCCTGTGAACCATATTTTTAAGCTATTTCGCAATGCATCAACATATAAAAATGCAGTAATCTCTTACGCGTTAGGGTCTTTAAGGTTACATCGGAACAGGAAACTTGAAAAATCAGCTATACGCTCACGGGAACCCGAACTCCGGAACTTTCGATTGCTAGACGGACGTGATTTCCAATTGCACCACGTTCACGTGCAGTAAGAAAGGAGAATAATCCGTTACAAAGCAGCAATATAATCAAATTCATTCAGAATAAAGCATCAGAAATTAATTTTTAGCAAATTAATAGAAATATGAAGTATGATAACATAGAAATGGTTATCACGGTAATAATTAGAAATTTCTTACAAACCAGAGAGCTAATTAACCTTATTTTTTAATTCTTAATAAGAGATTCTGAAACTTTATTCGAATAAAACATTGTTTCTTTTTGAAGATTCCTAGAGATGTCTTTAGTATCTACACTAGATGAATTGGAAGAAATTTACACTTTATTGAAATAAAGAATAACTCTCATAAACTAAACAGCTGTAAGCAGCTCAAGTAAAATACAAGTAAAATAAAATAAAAAATTTCAAGAATATTTTGCTCGTATATAGCAAAATATTCTTGAAATGCAAGCCTATTGCAGATTTAGCAAACTCACACAGAAAAAAGTCTCCTAATTTTGAATTGAGCAACTAAAATCACTAAATTAACTCAACCTCTGTTTCAAATGCAGCCCCATATATCGAATTGTCTTGCATTTCTGGAAGTTTCGGAAAAAATGCTTTTAAAACTTCGAAACTGCATTATTCGCAAACTTCTAAATTGTTGCCAAACTAGCGTCGTATGTTGTCAATTTGGCAGTAAAAATTATCGTTAAATTTATCTGGTAGGAGAGTTTCTGCGTATATCTTAGTTTCTAACTGAGCTGTCTTCACAATTTAAGCATCTCTCGATTCAAAGTTACAAAATCAATACTGTTATGCACGAAATATACACTTCTAATACGCGTCCACAAGTTAGATTTAAAAATTCTCGCTTTTTAAATAATGTACCAGATATACAAATTGTACAGTCTCTTAACACTAAATTCCTCATGACACCGAAGCGCTAAAATACACTTTATTTTTCACTACCCGAATTTCTTCCCTTTACACTCAGAACCATTCGCTTGTTTTTACAGCTGACATCGGCCAACATATCCCATGCCATTAATTAATGAATCGAAACTCAGAAACTCTACATTTGCTTTATCAGTTATAACTATATCTCGTAGCATTGCAATCCTTTAACAACATTCAGTCACTCTATCTGAAATTCATCCCATACAAAATTAAAACACACTAAAAATTCAAAAACATATGATTCAAATTTAGCATTTAAAAAATATGTTATGCAACAAGGTATCATAATCAATGAAAATTCACAAATATGAAATTTAAGTGTAAAAAAATAATTTCGAATTATTCACTTACCATCCAGATATTTTTATTCTGGCATGGGCAAAATATATATTTGTGAGTCATTGCTTTCAAAGATACCAATAAGCCTACCTTGACAAAATTCTTCTTATCAGTATCTTAGTATATATCGATTTTTCTTCCCAAAGTTCTTTCTGTGATCTGTTGTTATTCAACTACGTTTTCTTCATTATGCCCATCGAGAACTTGACGGAGAATAAGATCTATAATTGTTTTAAAAAGAGTCGTTGTAACACACAACCGTTAACTATCATCGACGAGTAATTCAAAAAGAGAATTAAATTTATAATTAGCCAAAATCGCATACTTATTTAAGCCTGGATAATAAATAAAACTATTGATTTCGAGGACAAGCACAAGTCTCTGTCTTTCAAAAGCAAAAAGAATTTTGCAGGTTATTTACAAAACACGTCAAAAAGGCTATATTTCCTTAATTTTAATTTTTACACGTGATGTGACTTTCTCTCTGTTTGACAGAATTCAGGTATTTACTTTTTCACTTATCATTCCCAAATGATTCACATTCTTGTACTAATTTAATAATCTGTGGACCGAATGTTGATCACATATCTTACTTACTACCACTGATAGGGCTTTTCTAAAAGAAAACAAATGTTTTATCGAGCGGTACTCGATAAAACATTTTTTGCTAAAACATCTGCATGAATGTACATCTGCATTTTTCTCGCATTGTGAAAAACAACGATACCTATAGGCATCAAATTTTGAATAATGTATTCCTTCATCCGAATTTGGGCACCTGGATGCCCGAATCTTGAATTTATAATGTTTCATTATCTATTTTATACTTTTTAAACGTTAACGATTTTTTTATTAAGAAAGTCAACGATTTCAAAGCGAGCAGTGGCAACACACTGCACAAAATAAAATATTTTTAGCTTTGCGGTTTAATCTTGTATAAAAATGTTACTAGTGCCATAGTAAATGTAATAAGTCAATAAATGTAATAATTTACTCAATGAACAAAATTCTGGTGTAACAGTTTTCATAATACTATACATATTGTGCATGGAAAATGTGGGTATAATGAGTATCTTTCTCTTTCTATAAATAAATAAATAAATAAATATATATATGTAACTACTAAAAGCAGTAACATAAAGTACAGGCAAATTATTTGCGTTGTGAAAGAAAAATTAAATATTTATTATGTAAATTTAAGATCTGGAGCAAGCGGCAGATAAAAAATTTAGTACAGAAGAAGCTAAGTTACAACATACCTTGTTTTAAAATACCTTGGATTGTAGGTCCATACAAAACTTCGAAAATATAAATTGAGCACAAATGGCTGTAAGATTACAAAATTCCTATTAAAATATTATAAATAAAAATTTAGGTATTCCGGTCTACACCGGAGACACAATAATACCAACCATTTTCTCACAAAATCTTTATCGTCAGTACAAGTGTTGTTCAGAGGCCAATATTTACAGCAAAGAAGCCATCGTAGGACAACACACTTTATTTACATGAATAATGAATAAAAATATCACACAGGAAATAATATTGAGCATCACACAGCAAATAACATATCAGCATCTCCCTACGCTCGAAGCTCGAATAACGGATGTGTCGGTAGAAGAGACAACTGCGCCATCATAATTAATACGCATGCGCATAAGAAAAAACGTTCGCTCTCCTCTACCCAACAACAAGTAACGCGTATTATGGTAAATATAATAACCCGGCTGTCACCGGTAAAAATTAAGAGCACCATGTTATTCAACATAAACTTAAGTCAATTAGCATAATTAAACACCTCAGTGTTCATCACCTAGCAGCTATAGAGATTTGAGTAAAAAATACATTTTTCCAAAGTTACAGGGAAGCTAAACGGGTTGAGGTGAAAGAGGTTGTGACAAATCATAAAGGGAAACACAATTCTTCCATCCTTCCGCTTAGTTTCCAGTAGACAACATCACATATAAACGAAGGGAAAAAAGGAAGAAGTAATTAAATTTAAGTTTTATGTAGTGCCAGAGGTGAAGCTCTTCCCTCCTTTGTCCATCTGGGCAATCCCGAAGTTTTAGCTCATCTATTTCAGTCGTCTGAGAGGTACTTTGTTCAGCACATAAACAATAACAATTAAATAACAAGAGTCAAACCAAACAACTACAAACAAAACACAATAATAAAACCAATTAAAACTTAATTAAGGTTTTCAAGCAAAAATTAAAAAGTTAAAACCAAACTTCAGCTTTGAAGAATAATAAGGTAAATATTACCAAATTTAAAGTAAACAATTACAGCTGAAAAAATCAACTTAAAGCAAATACTCTAAATCTGCACGGTTAATAAAATTAACATTAATAAAATTAAATGACTGATAATCCAAAGTATTACATATCATTAAAAATTCACGATCAAATGAAGCGAAGATTTCGTCCGACACAATTAACTCGCTTAAAGGCTTTAAAATCACTCGCTTTACACAGCATACAATAATATTCAAATGGGGCACTAAATCTTGACATAAATTTTATACAATTCTGTGAATGACAAATTTTTCAAAACTTTTTGAAACAATCACTGACTAAAGTGAAGTATCGCGGATTACCCGTCTGGGTACGTACCAAATTTCGCGATGTTTTTATTGGATATGAATGTTAGTCTACTAAACGTATTTTCATTGTTAGATAATAATAATATTTTCGCATCTTCCCCCTCCTAACCCGAACTAGTGGAACTGTGTCTCTCTTAGTCATACTATCTACGTTTTTTGATTGCGATTTGTTGTTATTAAAATATGGAAGCAGAATTCTTTTTTTTTCCATTACAACTGGAGTGGCTGTTGAAATCTCAATTATTCTTGGGCGGCGCAGTGATCATGGCCAGTGGACAATGCCGATTTCAGATGGTTTTTTTGAGAAAGGTAAATGCTTAATATAGAAGTTGTCCGCGATCGCGAGTTTGTGCAATTACCTGAAGCTTTTTTTTTTTTTTTTTTTAGAGAACGTAGATCGTTGTATATATAAAAGCAACAGACCAAAACATATTGCAAAATTATTTCTCGAAGACAGCGAGTGTTTTTATTTTTATTGTATCAATAATACTTAATTAACATCCAAAATTTGTTGTTTTATGTTGATTATGTTTGTCGACTTATAATAAATATCGATAGTTTTGGTGATCATTTTGAAAGATTTCGCCAAATTCGCCAGCTTGTGCTCGAAAAGTAACTTTCACCGAAAAACCTTTGCTACGTTGGCTGGAGCTCTTTTAAAGTATGTGCTTTAGTTTTAACGTAACCACATACAGTTAGTCACAAAAGTCTGCGTACAGACTGAATTTTAAATTAAAAAAACACTTAAAGCATAGAAACATGTATTTTAATCATTGCATTTTTTTTCTTCTATTAGCTAAAATTGTAAGCTTAAATAAAAAGTAAATAATATCAGTGTAATACTGTCTACATTTTTTCAAAAATGTATTTTGTCAAAAAAACTCAAAAATTCCCTCCAATAAGTCTGCGTGCACTTAAAAAAAAGCAAAATATAAATTTTTTACATTACTTCAATACTTTGTAGGATATCCTTTATTCTTCAAAACAGCTTGCAGACGTCTGGGCATTGACTGAACTAGTTTTTCAGTGTCATCCGACGTAAATTTCGCCCATTCTTCCTGCAATTTACTAATTAGCTCATTTCCCGACGTAATATTGTGTTTTCGAATTCGTTTCTCCAATTTTGCCCACAAATGTTTGATTGGATTGAGGTCTGGTGACTGTGGAGGAGTACGCAACTGTTTTGGAGTGTGATAGAGGAGATATTTCTTCACACTTTTAGCTGTATGTTTCGGGTCGTTGTCTTGTTGGAAAATAAAGATATTAGAAAGGTTTAAATTTCGGGCACTATCTCAAAGATGTTTCTTTATAATATCCAGATAAACATACTTATCCATGACTTTATCATTAATGTGAAAATTTCCAACTCCTTTCGACGACATACACCCCCATACCATCACACCGCCAGCTCCATGTTTGACAGTTGGATTTAAATATCTCAGATTCAGTTCTGTTCCTGGTTTTCTCCATACAATAGGGTGGCCATTAACTTTAAATATTGTAAATTTACTTTCATCTGACTAAATTACATAGTTTTAGAAGTCCTGCGAAGAGTTTAAATATGCTTTGGCCAAAGCAATTCTTTTCTTTCTATTTGTCCCGGAAATGTATGGCTTAGACCTAGGTTTGCGTCAATGATAATCGGCCTTTCGCAGCACTTTTCTTACAGTTTCAGGAGAAATTTCCCTGTTTCTAGTTAACAAAATGTCTTTTGCAATGTTTGCAGCAGAAAGTTTAGGATTTTGTTTAATTTGTAAAAAAATTTTCTTTCTTCTCTCTGCGTTAGCTTCTTCGGTCTCCAACATCTCGGTTTTACAGCAAGACTACCAGTGTCAAGATAGTTTTGAATAACTCTTTGCACAGTAGAAAATGTTTTTCCAATGGTTTTACCAATATGACGAAGAGTTTTACATTCATCTCTCAATTTGATAATTAGTTGTCTCGTAACTAAAGGAATTCCTTTATTGGTTGTCATTTTCGTCAAAGAAAATAGAAATAACAACTTCCAATTAACGTGAAATTTGCTTCGGAAGTCAAGGACCTTGAAAGTGTAACCTTTTTTGCATTCTCAAGTTTGAAGTTTAAAAGTTAGATAAGAAATCCCCCGCCTCCTTCGCGTTGTACGCAAATTTTATTGACTTTGATTTCTGTCCACTTACCTTTTAAAAATTAGTGTGCATAAATTATTAGATATGAAAATATTACAGTTAAATAATTTCAAAGTCCCTTATTGAAACTAAATATTTAAAAAATAAAACTTTAAGAAACTACTCTTTCGCACCTTAAAATTTGGATTTGATATTACTTTTCTTGATGTACGCAGACTTTATTGACTAACTGTAAGTCTTCGCCAGACATATAATAATTCAATTACTCGCTTTGTTTCCAAGTATACACAAAGAAATGTCCGATTTTAATTCATTGGACATATTTTTATTTTTGAAAACCTTTGTTGAGGATCAGGGAAAAAATGATCAAATGACTTTGCCATAAAAAATGTACCGTTAAGGTTATTAATGTTTTAACATTGTTAATTAAATATTCTAACCTGTGCTTTAAGAATTTTTTTCTTAACTTTAACATAAAGTATTTTGAAACGACCTTTTTCAAAGTGTTTTTTTTAAATTGTGATCGTTGGGTTTTCTTCGTTTTCCATTTTTTTCTTCAGTTCTGATAATTCATATCTTTTTTTATTATTATTTCCCTTTTTTTCTTTCAAACGTATATTGACTTCATTTTTAATTTCATTATCACTTTTGAAAACATACTTACTCAGTGTAAATTTCCTTTAGATCAACACGTTTTACGCCTTACGAAAAAATGATTAAGCCTAATTCCTGAGCGATCAATTTTAACTCATCTTTTTAATTTCGCAGTTACAGACATGTCTAAGATTAAAACGAGACCTAAATCAAAACTAAATTGCTCCTACCAACCACAAAACAGATCTACGCGAATTCACAATTAATAATGCAAAGAAATGTGTACAATGTGTAAACATTTCCGCATACATTTATAACAATAAATGTATAAATGTGCATAAATGTAAGATAATTTCCCATAACGCGAATACAGTTTCAAACAACAGCTACATATACTCAAAATAATAAAGTTCCTTCTCTAAAAGAACGACCATGCACTTAAACCTTTTTTTTTTTTTTTTTTTTTTTTTTTTTTTTTTTAACTTGTACGTTAAGTTTCTGGAAATTCATTTTCTATTGTATTTTTAAATCCGTTCTACAGGATTAGTACGTACGTTTGCGGGATGCTTCAAAACTTTTCTCACTTCCATTAATTAATCTCTTCGTCTGGAAAGCTGTCTCACAAGACAGAACATTTATGATCAATGTTCATCTATTGACCTCTTCTCCTCTCTTCTGTCTATGTCACCTTCATCTGAGATATCATTTATCTGCTATCATCTCCACTTCGTTGAGCCTGCCTGTAGTGCGGAAGATTGGGAAAGACTTATAAGTGCTGTATTGCTAAGCTCTAGGGATTCTGTTTGTCTTCCTAATTATTTGACAAATGGAGCGAAATTGTCTACGGCACCACGCATTAGCTGCACATAGAAATACTGTTTCATAAGATATTGTTTAAAAGCTTCCAATGCATTTATCAAATTTGTAACTATCTCTAAACACTGAAATCCTTCGAATAAGATAAGAAAGATTGAACAATGAAAGTGCTTTTCTAATATCTCAAAGAGAGTATTTATTTGCAGTGACTACTTAAGAGATATCCAATCCTCGATGCAAGGTAAATATTTTTAATCAATGCAAAAGTGTAAGATATTTTATACTTAAAACCAGATATTCAAAAAGTTGCTCGAATCAAATATTCGAAACTTCTAGAAAATTAGGAATGATTATTAATAACGAATTATTTTAATGGATTACACCCGTAGCCTATCGTAAGTAATACGTCACTTGAAATTTATTCTGTCATCTTTAAACATCGTTGTTTTGTGCAAGATTAATATGAAATTTCACTTAAATTTATTCTGTCAATTTGAAACACCGTTGTTTGATGCAAGATGGAGATGAGTGTCTCCCAAGCAGAACAAATTCTCATGATTGAGTATTACTTTGCAAAGCATAAATTTTATTGCGGATGCCATCTTTCTGGCACTTATTGATGGTAATTGAAATATTTTATTCCTCGGTTCATCCATTTTGTACGAACTCAGAAGAGACCGGGCAACCATTTCGTTTCTTTTGGGGGCAGGTTGTTTCCAATTTCTTGGAACCATTTTCACTAGAGGAAAATCATTATCTTCTTAGTTTCACGGATATTTCGGAACGTTTCTTTAAACGTTTGAATAACTTTTACGTAAAAATGCATAATTTAAGACAGGATTTTCTGATGAGGGATAGTAACAACTTAACTGACTCTACGCTCCACCGAAAATTGCTCGTCTATAATCAATATTGGAAGTATTTATGAGTAGCTAAATTATAACCTTATTACCAGCATTTCTTTAATTTTCTTCTTCGGCATTCTAATCATATGTGCATCTCTTCAAATAACACAAAAATGGTGTCTCTCACGAACATATCTCGTTCTTTTTTTTTTTTTTCAAAATAAAACATTTTACGTTTTCCTTTTTAAAAATAATTTTTAAAATTGCATATACAAGTTAAATATATTCAAGAAGTAACATAAATGGTGTGACTTTCATTTACGTATATATAGGCAAATATGATTACATTTTTTGTGTGTTAAATGTTACATTATATGTTCATTTGTTGTTTTTTACTTACAATTGTTCTCACAAAATACCGCCCAGACGTAAGAGTGGTTAGTGTTCTAACTGCCGTGCCGAAGGGCCCCGGGTTCGAATCTGAGAGAAAGCATGGATGTAATTTGTGCGTTCGCTCATAGAAGGCAACGGTGGCATACCTATTGGGTGCTTCCATAATAAAGTGACCACCGCTTCCGGTCTTAGGAGTGAACAATGCCTATAAACACCTAGAGCCTGCCATTAGAAAGAAAAATACTCACCAAAATAATAAAAATGACGTTTAAATGTCAAGATTAAGTGCTGCTGAATGTCAAGATTAAGTACCTTTTCTTTCCTTTCTACTCTATTCCAAATGTTTCGGTGAAGAATCCTTTTCCTACACATTTAATTCTAATTTTGTCATCACAGTCCTTTAATAAAAATAACCTGATGTCTACACCACATGAATGCCTTGTACGGAATATTAAATTATACGCATTTTTTTTTTTTTTTGCATTTCATTTAAACTTATTTGTTTGAATTAAATCTACTTCTTCGAAAGCGCATAAACCACAGTAGAACGAATGCACTCTCCACTATATTTGTTTACCATAGCGACACTCGTCACTCTGGCGGTAGATTTACTAAAGAGCGTTATATTTCGTTCATATTATAACTCAAATTGTACAAAATTTATGTCATTTAAAGAATTATCTAAACGTTGCCGCAAGTTATATTTAAATACTATAATAAATCTATAACGGCGTATAAAAGAAATTAAGCCAACAAAACAAAAAAGAAATAGTTTTCACAGACGATTGAGTATTTCTCATTCAAATAATTCAGTTCTCATTCGCGAGAAGGCAAAAATACATAAAAACTCAAAATATCTATATTAAAAATAACGAACTAAACCTTAAACACTTATTTTCTCGAATAAATTAACCATGATTTAATTCGTAGCTATAAAAGAAGGCGTTAGTTTTGTTGTTGCGAAGCTTAGTCTCTCTAGATTGGCAACAAATCTACTATTCTGCTCTTTCTAATGTAAGCAAATATGTCCGCCTGGTTATTTAAAAATTAGGCTTAACTGCACTTAAACAGCTTTCAAATTGTTGATAATTGTACAAATATTGCTTTCAGATTTACTAAAGGCACAAAACCCTTAACCGGAAGATAATAACAACATAATTCAATCATTTTTATAGCAAGAAATGCACAATTTACAAACATATAAGAGTAAAGAAACTGAGATCACTGATCCGGGTAGCAGAGTTGATATATATATAAATTTATATACATCTGGTGCGGCCGATTTCAACCAAAATACGAAGTGCACATCTACATGTTATAGCAGTCCTCTATACAAAATTTCAACGTTCTGAGGCTACTCGTTTTTGAGTTATGCGAGACGTACGTACAGACGCCACGAAAAATTCTCTTCAGAATTCATTTTAAAGAAATTTTATAATTTTTGGAAGAAAAGAGTCGTTTATTCTGTCCTTACGTACAGATGTCACGCAAAAACATCGTTAAATTGCATTCGATAGCGGTCAAAATGGATATTTTCGTTGAAATATGCTGCCTGAGAATTTTCGCGATTACAATACTTCCTTTTTACTTCGTACAAGGAAGTAAAATATCTTAGTTGGAAAACTAGATATTTAAATACTATAGTCTACAGGGTCGTAAAAAGTAAAAAGAATGAAAAAGATCCAAAGAACTAAATTTAAAATGCTTAGAATCTTTTTCTGATTTCTAAGGCTAGTCGCATACTAATGATGTGGATGACTGATAAGGAATTCTTATAATTCATTCATTTCCCAATTTAGCTGAGTAATTGCTTTCGGTACTTAAGATCAGAAAATATGAGAAACCTTTAATTTATTTAAGTGATTGCTAGATAAATTCTCATTTCGATTTGAAAGGCAATTTTACATTTTACTAATGGCATATCTGGATGAAAAACCGAATGCAATAACGTACAAGGAAATTCATTTTGCTCTGAAATGTGAAACAATTTATATTGATTAACTGAAAAGTATGAGATGATTTTTAAGTAACAATATCATCATAAAAGAAACTAAATTAAATTAAGAATGTTTTTCATGTCGTAAAATTAAAATACAGATCTTGCTTTTTCCTGGTATCAACATAAAAGTTGCCATCTCAGTTTTACAAAATTGAAACGTAGCTAAAGATGAAAGCCGAAGAAAATATGTTTAAAAATAATTCAAAAAACAAAATCCAAAAGCATTCATAGAAAGTAAAATGATATTTTAATAATCCTATTATCGAACGTCTTAAAGATTGTTTGTTTGAACTTGTTAAAAGTTTTTTGCATAGATAAATTCCATGAAGGTATTGGCAAAATTTTGACACGAAAACACAGATGCGTTGATCGTGAGGTTTTTAAATTTATTGGTTGATGTTTCTTTAGTGCTTAAAATTAAATTATTTTTTTTATCTTATTCTCTTAATAAATAATCTTATATTCAGTTTACGATTACAAATATTTTCTTTCTGAGATTAATAAAGAAGGTATTTTCTAGAAATTTATTCTGTTTCAAACTTTTAAAGCCACTAATTTATTCGAATCTTTGAAATATGCTTGAGAATATTTTATTCATTTTGTGGTATTTAAAATATATAGTGGTTAACGTTATTATCGTTCAAAACGCTGTTTTCATCTTTACTTTTATTCGTTTAATAAATTAAATTATTATTTTTCATACTACTATAATGGTAACTAATTTAATAAGGTATATAAACATTTCTTTTAAGACATTTCTTCTTTTTAATATAAACATTACTTCACGTTCGATTCATGAAGATAAGGAACTTCAAAAGTAACGCACGCTGAAAACTTTACAAATAACGCTGAGGCAAAGTGAGATACTTAATTATTGGCGCTGCTGTCGTTTCTGTAACGGAGTATTTGCATTTTCAAATTTTACCTGCGTTTAATGCAAATACTCACTGTAGTCCAGAACAAAGCCACATTTCCTCTATCGACAACTTTCAGGACTGAAAAATGTCGATAGAGAAATGAGCATATCTAAAATGAACCTATCTTTAAAATTTCCGATACACAGTTCCGCGTGCTGGAGATAAAAAGGTTTTCCCACCCCGTAGTGTGCTGCCATTGCTCGCTTTAAAATCTTTGAGTTTGTTAATCAAAAATTCCTTAAAGTTTTTTTAAATATGAAATCGATAATAAAACAAATTCCAAATTTCAAATTTGGTCTTCCACACGCCCATATTCCTCTAAGGTTTACACCATTCAAAATTCGATCGCTCTATGAACCTTTGTTTTATCACAAGACGAGAAATATACATATATTTATGCAAATTTTTCATTATTTAATTTCTTCAAATATAATGCAGGACTCATTTGGTGCCAACAGTTTGAAAAGTTAAACGGACATTTATAGTGATTCAACGCAAAATGAAAACAATAGTCCTTCAGGGACAAAGCCCCTTTGGACTAAAAAAAAAGAACCTTGCATATCTTCGGAGCTTTATACATCTTTTCTATTAAGAAGATACTAAACACAAAGTTTAATTACCTACAGGAAATTTTCAGTTAATATTGATTTCAAAAGTAAAGTAAGTTCGCGAAGTTTGGATTATAATACGATGAAAATCTTGGCAACAATTTATTTAAGAGATTGAATCTTTCAGTATCCAGCAAAATCTCCAAAGAGTAGTTACAAAACTCTAGCTATCAAAAATCGATTATATGCGTCGGTTTAGCCAAATTGCGCTGTAAATAAATTTTATTTCTTTACTGGTTCAAAAATATCTCTTTGTTTTAAGATTATATAGATTACAGATGAAGCATAAATATCAAGTTGTGGAATTTTGGTTTTCTCTTGATCAAATAAACCTGTGATGTATAGTAAATTTTGACGAAATCGAAAATGTAATACAAAAAATTATCTTATTTTGTAAAATGTATCGTAATTAACAAACTGAATTTTAGTACAAATGTAAAACAAACCGCTGTCCAAGCTCTGTGTAAATATATTCCATGCAACTTCAGTTAAGTGTTGTTATCGTAAAAAATAATGTTATATGTTGACAGTACTTGTATTAGCTAAACTTTCAGTTTCTTACTTTTATTATGCTTTTATTTTTACTGTAGAATTTGAGAACAGGATACTCAGTGATCGTTCGTTCGCAATCATCATATATATTATTTCTACAGTAAATTTATTTTTCTCTCTGCCGATTGTGGTTTGGTTACTTTGTAGAGTCATTAGGATTTTTTTTGGAAGCCAGAGAGATGAAAAATATGCAACCGCCTTCGCCGGGAATCGAACCACGGACCTCTGGAATACCGGCCCAGCGTGCTGAAACACTACACCACGAAGGCTCGCCAGGGAAGTAGGAGAAATACCTTATAACTTGATTATGGGAAAGCTTACTTGGGTTTCCGTGCCTAAGGAAAGAAATACCTTCTTGGAGCACTTTCCAAGAAACACTGGCTCGCATCTGCACTGCACATGGAGAAAACCATGAAAACGCCCATGTAACCAGCCTGTTCGCATGGAATCGAACCAAGACCAGTGTCCATCGACCAGCGCTTGGCGTCTGGTGGTTATATCAATGCAATGAATGTGGTGAATCTTCGTCAAAAGAACATTAAAACAAAGAGAATAAAATAAAATTGCAAGCAGAAAGGAAATGAAAGATAAATTTAAATAATTTTTCTATTTTCATCTCGGGAAAGGGCCCACTATCGGCGATCAGCAAAAATGTCGCTGAATAGTGGTAGTTATGTCCGGGGTTACATTTCTCGGTGAACGGGCTGGCTGGACGTCTTCGTTGTTTTTCTCACGTGCAACGCATATGCGAGGCATTTTCTCTTAGAAAGCCCTCTACTTAGGCTAATATCCTTCGAGTGCTTTGTCATCATTATATGAAACAAACCAACCATCTCGAGAAGAGATCTTTTGCGACTAGTTCTATGGCAGCCACATTAGGAGGGGGATATAAAACAAGGAAACGGCTTTTGATTCGAGCGTTTGTAGTCTGAATCAGCAGTATTCCCATATATAATGTTTAAATTATTATTGTTTTAAACTTAAAATGAAAATCATAGTTTGTCAGTATAAACCTAAGAAAAGCAAAGAGTATTTCTGAGCTATGAATTATTTATTAAACACGATGTTACTTTTTTCTAGCAGTTTATAAGAATAAATCCAGTATTAAAAAATCATCTAAAGGATCATTCTTGAAATTTATCGAACCTCATATTGATAGATTTAACATGCTGTGACGCCCAAACAGTTAATGAAGAAATGTATTTAATATTGAAGTGCTATAATAAAAAACCTCTGTGAAATGCTGATGTTGCATTAGTAAATATCAAAAAATGTATAACCGTATTTAAAAATTATTAGAGAATAACATGTTATTGAGTAATTTGAAGAATTTATTAATTTTGCTTTGAATTTTTAAAGTAATAAATATACTCAAAGGCAAATATTGTGAATAATGTTCTGCAGCATAATTTGATAACTTGTTTCATTTTGAATAATTTCGATTTTAAATTTTTAATCATTATAATATAATTTCTAATTAACTAATCATATTTAATATTCATAAATAAACAGTATTAATAACTTCTTTGTTGACGGAAATGGAAATTGCAATTAAATAAACGAGAGCCTACAGAGGTTCGTTTACGATATAAGCTGTAAAAACTGAAGATTTCTTGGAATCAAAACTTGACGATCCAGATTCTTTTACTGTTTTTGTCAATCAGTTAATGAATAAAAGTAACAAGATAATTCTGTTAGATAAGGAAATATTTTTTTAACTTGGATAAAGATTGTACTCATGAAAAATTAAATGGTGAGACAGAAAGTCAAAAACACTAGAATGACGTATTCGCTCGTTAAAGACAACTCTAGAACGACATGTACAGTATATTTAAAATAAAAAAGAAACGAGTAGTGGAAAAGAAAATAAAACACAGAGGAAAAATTTTAAATCACCTAAAAATGAGTTACAAAATGTTGATGGGAATTCGAAGGATTGGCTTTCATTTTGGGGATTGTTTAAAAAAAATTCATGAGGACTCAGATACTTCGAGGGTATATAAATTCTAATGTCTCTCGCCACTGTGTGAAGGTTCACTAGCCAGAGGAATAGTCGAATCATTTCCCATGACCACTGAAATCTATGAATAAGTCATCGAATGTTTATATTCGCGGTTCGGTCGAGTAGATGTCTTGATACGGATATATGTAAGAAAATTGATGAGTCTGGTTTTAAAAAATCCTTTAAAATAGGATCGAAAGATTTCAACTCGTGAAGTTACATGATCGTATAGAAACGCAACTTAGATCTTTGAGAGTGCTAGTAGTTGGAACCGATAAACATGAGTATGGGCTATATCCCCATTTAAATGAAGTCCGCCTATCGATCTGCTATGCGTACAAGAAAGACATTTTAATTCCATGACTCTCACATATGAAGATAAGATGTTTAATAAATTAGAAGTACTAATGAAATTCTTATGCAAGAAAATCGAAGGGGAAGAAAACTCAATTTGGCTACTAGTCGATTTGATCTTTAAACAAAAAATACAAAGGCTTAACGAATGATAATCAGTACGTCTTTTGTGACAAACTACATCATCCTGTTGCTAAGTGTAAATATTCTAAGGAATTAATTATCTTACGATGAATGGAAGCAAATTTTGATGAAAAAGAGGTTATGTTTCCGTTGTCTAAAATCTAGTCATATTTTAGCTTATGTAAGTACACATTTTAACTCTAGTGATATTTGGAATAATATAAGCAACTATTTGATTTGTCGAAAACCTCATTATATAATTTAATAAGTGCTTCTCGAAAAACGATCTACCCCAGACACATCTAAGATAAGATCTCATGAAGATACCGTACAACACGGTGGATTCCTAGCCATCGTCACCATAAGTCTTAATGCACTATCGTTATATATATGAGATGGGATGGAAAGAAGCTGAAAATACGCACAGTACTTGATTCCGCTTATCAAAGATTTTACGTCTCGAAAGTTATAACCGAGAAAATAAGTCATCAATTTACTAGAAGACTCTATGAAACATTCTTTATTCGATGAACTAGCATAGACCTTTATGAACGTGAGGTTTATAAAGCTTATCTCACTAGTATTGATGATATCTACAATTTCGATGTATAAGTCACAGAAGTATAAGACAGTCCATAATTTGATGTATAAGTCAATTCATAATTTGTACAAGTAGACCATCAGTCTCTCAAAATGCTTTTAAAGGAACTTGAATCGAGAGGTATACATCTAACTCTGGCGTCTTCAAACTACGACTCGAAAGTCAAATCCGGCCCGACAGGATCATGAATCCGGCCCGCCGTCAGTTTCATCAATCCGGCCCGTGACAGTTAATGGCTAATTGTTATTATTATTGCTGGGATAAAAAAAACACAGAGTAATGATCCACGAAATGAATTTTGTGCCTTGTCAGAGCCAGGAACTCGGTTTCATTTACTTGGCTAGGTAAAGCTTAATGACAAGTGTCCACTTGTACAAAGTACTAATTAAGTTTATGTAAATGTGATTTTCCACTGACAATAGTTTGCAGTTGTGAATAAATGTTACTTGTACCATTTATTAAAAGATATTTAAGATACTCATTGGTTAACTTAGATCTGTAAACATTCTTTGTGACCTTCATTTTGGAGAATGTTTTCGCATACAAGTAAGTAATACCAAAAACAGAAAAAGCCGACGAGCAAATTTATGCATATTACGAAATTGTACCAGAGGAAGATTTATAAAATTCGAACAAAGATGAGTTTTGATATTTGTCTTAATTATATCACTGCACTGTAAATTAATAATTTCCATTTGAAGTTCCGGAAAGGTTTTGAAAAATCTTAATTTCATTCGAAATGACATCAAAGTCTGAGAAACGAATATCAAAATTTATCTTCAAAGCACTCAAAGCTTCAATTGCAAAATCGACGGGAAATTCAGTTTCAATAGTGTGGCCGAATATTTCACATGCTTTACAATGTGTGAAACGTTTTTACGTAATTGTGATTGAAACAATATTATTTTCTGCTTATTTCTGATTTGACATTAGTGTATAAATCAGGGAGAAGCTGGTTTTCTTCTTGCAATCGCAAATTCAGTTCCTTCATATGTTTTGTGAAATCGACATAGAATTCTAACTTAAACAGCCATTCGCTATTTTGTAATTTGGTAGGAGAGCGATATTTTTCATTCAAAAATAATTTGATCATTGTTCGAAGTTCATAAAAGGGCTGAAGGACTTTTCTGCTACTATGATAAGTAATTTTTTCCAATCTCTTCAAAAAAACTCTCGGAATTGTCACTGATTCAGCCCAGTGGATCGGATGAAATTAACATCTGATATGAGCGGTTTTAGAACTTCAGACATATCCAAACATTTCCCGCACCAGGACTGTTGATGAATGATAGAATGTAAAACTAATGGTTTTGAATCACTATCATTTTCTACAGCCTTTGACACAAGAGCAACCACTCCTTTATTATTACCATACATGTTTCTGCCTTCATCAGTTGTAACAGATTTCAAGTTTTTCCATCGAAGGTTCTTTTTCTTAATATAATTTTCAATTCCCTTAAAAATAACTTCCCCAGCAATCGTGCCATTAATATTATCAATATCAAGCACTTCTTCACAGACTTCGTAGCTTTTATCTATTTCTCGAATAAATATCAACACCTGAGCAATATCTGACACATCTATTGATCAAAAGGTCAAAAATCAAGAAGGTATCAAAAATAAAAATTTCACCAGATATCTTTTTCAGTTAAAAGATAGCAGGTTAACTTTCCTTTTACATCTTTTGAATCATCTTTAAAATGCCCGTTATACAAAAAGAAACTGCAGTAACAAAATATTTTACTACCTGCTTATCGCGTCATTTCCACTCAGATTTTATAAATATTTAAGGTAGCCCGTATCTCAATAGTTCTTAAAATTATTATTTATCTAGAGCAAACAAATAACAACAAATAACAGAATTTTGAACTCATGTTTTACAATTTGCATCTAAATTCTAACGCATACTTTTGATAGAAAATCTAACATGTGTTCTTTATTTTTCAGTACTGCGTATATCACTTTGCTACTTCCACCCATAAAGATTCAACTGCTAAAAACTGCTGTCTTGTTCCTTCTATTTTGAGTCCTTTTAAATTTTCAAAACTTTCTATCTTCCTTTACGATACTCTTTTACGATTCGTGTGGCAGAACTTAAGGACATCGTAAACAGTTAAAAGTGTAGCACTTCTATGACATATACATCGTCTAGCTCGTCTCTTTGAATCACCCATGCAGCTTAATAATTTATGAGCCAGAAGTTATACCATATGTTGCATTAAAATGTGTAACAGCAATAAAAAAGGCTAGAATAATTTTTTATTTGCTAATCTAAAAAGTACGTGTGAAAAGATAAGGGAAAAAAACAGTGTATATATTTCTATCAAGTACGTTGCTGTTGATGACATACGTAGCTAGACACGAAAGTTTTGGCCTCACATATACTAAAAAATCCTTAAGCAATAAAATCATCTTGCAGATGCATAGTGGAAATACTAAACGAATAACTTTGAAAATTTCGCTTGTGAAATATCTGTATTCTCTTCAATTGCTTACTGTGAAAATAAGCAAGAAAGTAATGTGGCAGTTTGTTCTAAAATCTTGTAAAACTGAATACCGTCCTGAAAAGTACACCGCGGAAAAAAAAAAAAAAAAGTTCAACATTTTTATATCCTCCGTTCTACTCGGTCGATGGACGAAATTCAAATTGCGTGTTCATGTCTCGCAAGCGCGACTTAGGATATACAATAGATTTATATATAGCATTATACTAATATAGTTATTTTGACATAGAATCGGACATTTTCTGAAATGGCATGCCAATGTTTTCCCATATTTCGATTCTACGACTTAAATTATGCCTAAATATCAAATTTTGTAAAATTTGGTGCGAAATTTATGGAGATTTTTTTTGTTTGCGCCAAGAATAATTCCCTTGTCGAATTTTTAAATTTATAGCAACCTAGTTTCCTTTCCTTTTTTTAATTGTAAACCGGCGGAAATATTATTTCAAGTAGTTTTAACAAAGTGCGTAAACCGCATTTGGCGTTGTTATCGCTTATAACAAATGTGCCGAATTTAAAAACACGCCAATATGTAAATTCCCGTATATCCTAGGAAATTTTGAATAAAAAACTGTAATCTTTTGCAGGTATACTTAGAAATACGTCTACATTAAGATGATGGTAAAAGTTTTGTAGATCATGATTCAAAATGTTTTTTTGAAAAATTTATAAAAATTATTTAAAAATACAAATTTAAAAAATAAATCATAAAATATGCGCGAATTTTATTTCGAATGAACCTAAATTTCGAAATGTGAAAGAAGAATCAAATAAGTTAAATAAAAAAGATATATTAATAAATATATATCAAATCCAATTAACATGTGTAGAGGCATTAGATATTTTCGGAAGCAGGCAAGATGAAAAATTAGCAACCCCTTCGCCGGGAATCGAACCGAGAAGGTTCGGAATACGCGCACAGCGTGCAGACCACCACACCACGAAGGCACGCCAAGAAGGCAGGAGAAATACCTTATACATAGAGGAGCTAAAATTTTGAGAGCTAATTATTTAAAAACTACTCATGCGATTTTTACGAAACTTGGCACTTTGACATAATTTGAATCATAGAATCGAAATGTAGAAAACCATTAGCATGTCAATTCCTAAAAAGTCCGATTTTGTGTTAAAATTCCTATATTAGAGCAATGCTATATATAAATCTAACAGATATCGTAAGTCGCGCTTTTGAGACATAAAAAACGCAAGTTGAATATCGTAAATCGGCCCAATAGAACGGGAGATATAGTACTGCCCCTCCCCTCCCCTCTTTTTTTTTTTTTTTTTTTTTTTTTTTTCCAGTGCACAGTGTACATTTTTTTACTAAAGAAGGTCCTCAATCTCGAAGAAATAAAAATTCTTGGATAATGCGAATGTTTTATCTTTTTCTTTCTATAATAAATAGATAGAATAGCTAGAAGAGAATAAATAGAATGAATAGGTAAAACTGTTTCGTATGAGAATCCGTAGAACTAGATCGTCGTAAATGCACTTTGAAGATATTGGCATCAGAAAATTTTGCTTGTATCCAGAAGAAAACATCAAAAGAAAGGAGTTTATGGGGAACTTAAATTTTGCAAAAAAGTTGAAATTACCTGTTTTCCAAATTTTAATCTAAAAATATCCTTTAATACCATTACTAAATTAAGAACTAATTTTTGAAATGACCTGACGATAACAAACAATTTAGATGATCTTGCAGCAGACGCCAAGACATCAGTCCTATGCTGTGTGTAGCAACTGTAGACAACGATAGCAATTATTGTGGCTAGCAGTATGATGGAAGTGACGCTAGAATAAAAATTTACTCCAGTTGTTTAAGCAAACACTAAGTCAAACCAGAAAATCGTAGCAGGAACATTAATGATGGAGAGCTCTGGCTGTCGGTAGAGGCGTACTGTGACGTCAGGAGCAGGAGCTTCCTAATGACTGAGAGTAGAGAGTTAGCATAATAATACTCTGGATTAGCACGTGCTCTTGTATTTTTAAATTTCCGGCTTATCTTTCTTTTAATATTCTTCACTTGCTGCACTGCACGCGGAATAAAACAATTTTATTTATAACTAGCAGCTTCGCTGCCAGCTATCGTCTGGCTTTTAAATGTACCGGAAAAATGGCTGAAGGGAACACCAAACGTTGAATTTAAAACCTGCGTAGAATTGTACTCTGCAGAACATCTTCATAAAAAAGTTATTACGTATAACAAAATTACATGAAATAAGCAATATCCGTTATTACAAATATAAATTATCCTAATAAATAAATGAACCAACTTCCCTTTGCAAAATCTTAAGAACTTAAATGGTGAAAAGAAATTTGTTTCCTAAAAGAATCACTTAAAACTTTTCAATATCTTAAAGACACTGATATAAGCAATAAATAACATAAAAGTATGCAAAAAAATTCTGAAAAGCAAAGTATAATTAATGATATTTTATCTTATATTTTCAAGAGAAAAAGATTACAAACAAGATACTGATATGAGCAATAAATAACATAAAAGTATGCAAAAAAAAATTCTGAAAAGCAAAGTATAATTAATGATATTTTATCTTATATTTTCAAGAGAAAAGATTACAATGAAATAATTTATACCCCTTAGTACAAATATTAATTATCCTAATAAAAAATTAAACAACTTTCCGTTGAAGAAACAAAATGATGCAAAAATTTTCAATATCTTACAAACAGTGAGATAAGCAAAATATAACATGAAAGCAACTCAAGAAACATAAAATTCCGCGCAGAATTTTACTATTTTGCAGAACAACTTTATCCAAAAACATCAATAAAAATGTATTATATATAAATATAAATGAATATGGCAATCTCTTAAAAACAGTGACATCAGAAATACGATGAAAAATTGTTGCCAATCCCATATTTCTGAAAGAAGGAAACTATTCAAAATGATGCGATTTCATCAAAAATCTATCAAGAACAATAAGACAGGAAAATTGTTGCCAAAATCACATTTTTAAAGATATGAGAAGTGTACTCGGAAGCTTCATTTAAAAACATTTTTAAAAATACAAATTATTATCATTTTTCCAAAATTGTTTTGTAAAAGCAGCCGCAAGGATGAAAGTTTAACGTGTCCAAAAATAAAAGAAAAATAAGCTCTACATTTTTAAAAATAAACTTTTTTAGAAAAAATCTCGTTGAAAAGGTGCACTGGTTTTTGTCTAGATCAGGGGTCTCCAAACTACGGCCCGAGGGCCAAAACTGGCCCGCGAGCACTAATAATCCGGCCCGCCAGAGGTTTCTTTAAAATATTTTTTTTTTAATTTAAAGTAACAAATAACATACACATTAAATATTTTATAATAACAGCCAATCTAGAAATGCGTTGCCTATCATGCGCGTTGTATATAAAACATAATATAGACATTATACAATCATTTCTAAATGTACTATGAGGGAAATACGCTCTATATAAAAAATCTGATGTGGACACACATGAATTCCTCATATGTCCTTTAAATTATACGTATTTTTGGCCGCACTTCATTTAAACTTATTTCCTCGAATTTCATTAGAGATATAGTTCTCATTCAATCAATTCAGTTCTCACTTCGTGACGAGGCAAAAATACATAAAAACGCAAAACATCTTCAAACAAAACAGGAGTTGAAAATGTAAACAAATAGCGACTTTAGTAGGCTTAGTAGCACTTAAACAACTTTTAAAATATTGATAATTCTACAACTATTGCATGCAGATTAAATAAAGTCATAAAAACCTTAACCCCCTGAGTCACTTCGAAAGCAAAAATCGCACAATCTACAAGGATATAAGAATAAAAATTAAATATAATCAAGGATATAAGAATAAAAAACTAAACTCCCCGTCTCCGGTAACAGACTGGGTAGATATACATAGAGTTCTGATGCAGCCGATTGCAAATAAAAAGGGAGGTGCACAACTACATGTTATACATGTCCCATATACAAAATTTCAACGTTTTGAGGCCACTCGTTTTCGAGTTATGCGAGATACCTGCATACGTACGTACAGACATCACGAAAAAAATCTCTTCTGAATCCATTTTGAGAAAAAGATTCATTTATTCTGCCTGTACGAACAGATGTCACGCCAAAAAAAAAGTTCAAATGGATTCGAGAGAGAGAGAGAGAGAGGTCAAAATGGATATTTTCGTTGAAATATGATATCCGAAATTTTTCGCGATTACAATACTTCCCTTACTTCGTACAAGGAAGTAGAAAACTCTCATTGTACTCTTTACAAGAATAAAGGTTTCGTGTGTTATCTTTTCTAGTTTTTATAGTAGCATTCTAAGTTGCTTCATAGAAATTTTCAGTAGTGATTTTATTTAAATCTTAATTTTTCTAAAGATGTTGTAATTTATTTTAATTTTCGAGATTTTTTTAAACTTGCTTATGGAGCGAATGTTTGCAGCTGATCAAAATGTAAACAAAATGCGCTGATAAATCAATTGAAAAGCAAAGTACATACTAAACCGAAGAAATCTAATATTCTTGGACAAAATTATATTTTTGCAAATGTTCAAAAACAGCTTTAAGAAATTTATGTTAGGTGAAACTGCATGAAAGTCTAAAAAAAAAGGATCTCTTTGTAAGGTCATAGCGTATAGATCCAATCACAAAAATCTTACTGCCTCGTTTAAAAACTTATATGCTGTTCATCATAGTTGCATCGCCATGGATGATGAACTAACTGGATCTTGGCCCTCGAAGCTTCGTTAAAGCCCCAATATGGCCCGCGGGCTGAAAAGTTTGGAGACCCCTGGTCTAGATGCATCTATATACAAAATTTCGTTGTCGGGGGTTATTAGCTTACGCGCAGCGCGAAAGAAACGTTCGCGCTGCGAGTAAGCTAATAGACCCACGGCTACGAAATTTGGTACATAGGTGCATCTAGACAAGAGCCAATGCACCTCGAAGCGATTTTTTTCGAAATTCGAAGTAGAATTTTTTTATTGTAAGTTTTATGACAAAATCGCCTCATTTTGAGACATAATGGGCTACAGAAAAGCGAGATTTTACTTTACACACTTCATTTTTCACATCGTCATGAAACGTAGGCACTTAGTTATTTTACGAACTTAAAATGAATTTCGTGTTTAAATAAATCGATTAAATACGAATTTATTTAACAAAGTGAGCTTAACACCTTTTCAACGAAATTTTTTCTAAAAAAGTTTATTTTTAAAAATGTACAGTTTATTTTTCTTTGATTTTTGGACACGTTAAACTTTCATCCTTGCGGCTGCTTTTACAAAACAATTTTGGAAAAATGATAATAATTTGTATTTTTAAAAATGTTTTTAAATGAAACTTCCGAGTACACTTCTCACATCTTTAAAAATGTGATTTTGGCAACAATTTTTCTGTCTTATTGTTCTTGATAGATTTTTGATGAAATCGCATCATTTTGAATAGTTTCATTCTTTTAGAAATATGGGTTTGGCAACAATTTTTCAACGTATTTCTTATGTCAGTGTTTATAAGAGATTGGCATATTTCATTGCCATTTTTGTATATATATAATACATTTTTATTGATTTTTACTTCCTTGTACGAAGTAAAAAGGAAGTATCGTAATCGCGAAAAGTTTCAGGCTGCATATTTCAACGAAAATATCCCATTTTGACCTCTTTCAAATGCAATTTAACGATGTATTTCCATGATATCTGTATGTAAGGACAGAATAAAACACTCTTTTCCTCCAGAAAATTATAAAACTGCTTTAAAATGAATTCTGAAGAGAATTTTTTGTGGCGTCTGTATGAACGTATGTACCTACGTACGTATCTCGCATAATTCAAAAAAGAGTAGCCTCAGAACGTTGAAATTTTATATATAGGACTGCTATAACATGTAGATGTGAACCTTGTATTTTGGTTGCAATCGGCCGCACCAAACGTATATAAATATATTTCTATATATATCCACTCTGTTACCCGGCTCAGTGATCTCAGTTTCTTTACTCTTATATGTTTGTAAATTGTACATTTTTTGCTTTAAAAATAATTAAATCGCGTTGTTTTTAATCTTACGGTTAAGGTTTTGCCTTTCGTAATTCTGAAAGCAATATTTGTACAATTATCAACAATTTAAAAGCTGTTTAAATACGGTTAAGCCTAATATTTAAATAAGATTTCGGTCATGTTTGTTTACATTTGAAACAGCAGAATTGTAGATTTGTTGCCAATCTAGAGAGACTAAGCTTCGCAACACAAAAATAACGCCTTCATTTATTATTGCGAATTAAATAATGCTTAATCCTTTCTGGAATTTTTTCGAGGAAATAAGTGTTTAAGATTTACTTCGTAATTTTTAATACAGATATTTTGAGTTTTTATGTATTTTTGCCTTGTCGTGAAGTGAAAACTGAATTAATTGAATGAGAAATACTCAATCGTCTGAGAAAAACTGTTTCTTTTCTGTTGTGTTTGATTAATTTCTTTCATACATCGTTTTAGATTTATAAACCTTAGTATTTGAAATAAAATACTAAGTATAACCTTAGTATTTGAATAGAACATGTGGCAACGATAATTCTTAAATGATATAAATTTTGTGCATTCAGAGTGTTGTTATAGTAAACAAATATAGTGAATTTTAAAGAATGCATTTATTCTATTGTGGTTTATGCGCTGTCGACGAAGTAGATTTGATTCAATCCAATCAATTTAAATGAAATTCAAGAAAAAGATGCGTATAATTTAATATTCCGTGCAAGGAAGTCATGTGGTGTACACATCAGATTTTTTTTTTTTTTTTTTTTTTTTTTTTTTTTTTTTGATAGAGCTGTTCTGCAGAGTAAAATTCTGCGAGGAATTTTTTGTATTTTGAGTTTCTTTCATGTTATTTTTTGCTTATTTCACTGTTTGTAAGATATTGAAAAGTTTTGCATGATTTTTTTTCTTCAAAGGAAAGTTGGTGAATTTTTTATTAGGATAATTAATATTTGTATTAAGAGATATAGTTATTATATATTAATTATGATTAAGATAAAAATACTTTAATTTATATGAAACATATTTTACTATCAAAGTTATAATTAGGAATTTGAAGCTTGAAATTTTATTGTAATTAAAAATATCAGCATACCAAAAAATAAAATCGGGAGAATGCTTTTAAGAAATCTTGAGAATTTTCTTAACTATTAAAATACTTCTTAAATGGTAAATCTCTACATATAATAAAAGAAAAAGTATGTGTGCTTTTCGTTCGTACTGCGCATAAGCTAATAGACCCAGGGCAACAAAATTTGGTATATAAACGCATCTAGAGAAGAGCAATTTTTTTCAAAATTCGAATCAGTTTTTTTACTTTATATTTTCGATTTTATCGCATCATTTTAAATAGTTTCATTCTTATAGAAATGTGGTTTTGGAAACAGTTTTACATCCAATTGTATACTGGACTGCTGACTGTTGATAATGAGCACTGTTGCCACTGGGAAAAATGAGGGCGATAAGTCTGTGCAGTTTCTAAATTTAATGCTTCTCACGGATACTAAACGTTTGTCGAGAGAGCGCAAAGATAATTTCGTTAATTTATTTTTTAGGATAATTAATATTTGTATTAACGGATATTGCTTATTTCATTGCAATTTTGTTATACGTAATACATTTTTTATAAAGTTGTTCTGCAGAGGAAAATTCTGCGCAGTTTTTAAATTTAACGTTTGGTATTCCCTTCAGGCATTTTGCGGTACATTTAAAAGCCAGACTAAGGCTGGCAGCGTAAGCTGCTAGTTTATTATGTGTAGATATTCTACTAATATTAACTATTTAAACACCAAATCCGTAACAATATTTTAACATAATTTGAAAACATAATAAACATATTATATTCTTTACAGGACATAATACGCTTCTGTGAAATTTATGATTTAAAATTTTACTTGACAAATGTTTCGACTGTTAATGCAAATAAATCATAAATCTTGGTTTTAGGCAAATGATGAGTTTGTTTTAAATGGATTTACGGTCATAAATAATTTATGAAAAATTTTATCTTTAGTCATTGAAAAAAACCTAAATTGTGCGCTTGCTCCATTTTTAAACTGATTTGGATTAGTGTCTGCTATGACGTTTTGCGTTAAAATAGCAATTTCAAAGTCTTTACTACGGGAACCATAGCTGCATCACACGGTTCACGTCTCGTAGTCCCCCCTCCCTTTTTCTTTAGGGGTCTTCCGCTTCATGAAAAGCACTTGAATGAAGTTTTACTTGAAGGCTCAGGTGCTGGGCACTTCAATAGGTTCCTAAGCTGGGAAAGCGACATCCTGTATGTAGCACGTGTAAGATGGCATATCTTTTTCCTGGCATATCATGGCATAGTACTTAACAGAGAAAAATTCCTCGTGATAAGCAGTGGACGTGATAAGCAGTGGGTGAGCCTTGCGCAAGTACAGTACAGAGAGTTAGTCGGTTCCTAAGCTGGAGATGTGAAAAACATAAGTTTGAGTAACAGATGCTACTGCTACGTTATTTTACTTTAACTGCAGTCTAAAATGAGGTGGAGGAAATAAATAGTGTGTGGTGATGATGACAAGCATTGCGATCCGCAAATGGTAATTCCTGGCAGCGACTCTGAAGTGACTGCTTTAAAGAAACACTTTTAGAAACAGGAACCTATGGTGTAACTGTTTGACCTGATGTAGAACTTAAGTGTCAAACTTTGCATGCGTATCCGAATCGCATAAGAAATCTAAAACATCTCTCTTAATTCGTGCTGAAATCTCAGGTTTATACAATGGAGGTGAGAAGTTAATACAAATGAAGAGCAAATAAGAAACAAAATATCCTAGCCCCATGCTTGCTTTTGTTGTTTTAAGTTATTAGCACACTAATAGAAAACTGAAAGATCCCTTCTTTGATTTCCGGTGAGGGAACGATTGTTTTCCCAATTTCCCCTCTCCGAAAAGACTAATAACTTCTACAAATACTATAGGACTTCTCCTCTGTTATTGCCATTCTTCCAGTTAACAAAATTCCTTAGCAGAATAAAAGGAGAAACAGCTAACAGGTATGCAGTTTGCAAATTTGATAAGTATTTAATTAAAAGTTTGTATCAGAACAACAGCGTCAGTAACTGCATTCAGGTTTTCTGAGCAGTAAATAACTACCATTTTTATCGAAGGTATTCCAAATGGTCCGTTTCCTTCCGTCTCTTGCAGTAGAAACTTCGTAAGATTTTGTGGTGAAATATTTCCTAATTACAAAATCCTTATTTCAATAATATAATCAGGATGTGGCCTCTAATTTCTTTTGTTCATGCACAAAGAAAAAGTAATTATGCAGTTTAGGAATGTCTGTTGCCATTGTCGTTTCATCGCTTTTTCATTAATCTAATTTTTAAAACTAACATCATTGTGGAAATAATTATCTTAACAAAAGAAGTTAACAAAAATAATTTTTTTCTCGTATTAAGGTAACTAGTGTGACTAAATGGGTAGTGTTTATCGAGGAGGAAATCGATGGAAAATTCTTTAGCAAAAACTTCATAAAATGTAGGAAATTAATGTTTTTCATCTTTCTCATGTTTACTGTTAAACACAATGTAGTCAGATTAATGTTTTTCCCAAGTTTGATTTCAGAATCAACAAGAATTTTTAGGAATATTTTGATCCTAATAAAGTGTAAAGATCGTAATAAAGTGTAAAGTGAAAGATCCTAATAAAGCTTTTGGAAGCCTTCTAAAAGAATGTATTCGCTTGCTATTCGAAATTCTTTACGGCTGGAAGTTTTCATCTCACTTATGCATTGATAAAGGGAGGATTGCATTAATACTGGAGCAAAACTCCATTGATTAAAAGTTAAATATGATAATGAGAAAAAAATGGGTGTAAGTTTAGGTACTTGAGATTATGTATCCATAAAAACTCTAATTCTTAAATTACCTCTGTATGTGAAAAATAACAAAGAAGCTAGGATAAAGTTTGTAATTTGTTAAGCTGAATTCATCCCTAAATTTTACTTGCTTGATTTGAATAGCAGGCAGAGTTTTTATGCATATGGTTTTTCTGGTATACACAGCTTTATTGTTTTCTATATCGAGTTTAAAAAAATCTGAAGCGGAGTCCACATGACACCTTGTACTACATATTAAATTATACATATCTTTTGCTACACTTCATTTAAACTTATTTCCTTGTATTTCATTAGAAATATATTTCCCATTCAATTCAGTTAGTCATCACTTCGCGGCAAAGCAAAGAAAAAAAAAAAAAAAAAAAAAAAAAAACAACAACAAAAAACTAAAAACATGTCATTATAAATTGTAAGCTAAAACATGAAACACCAAATACAGTTAAAAAAAGACAACTTTTACAGTTAAAAGTAGACTGTCTGTATAGAAGCAAGCAATTCATCAAGCGGGCAGGAAGGCATATTTTTCGGTGCACAAAATTGGAAATTTACTACTTTTGGTCTCCTCTGCAAAAAGACGCTGAAGTTCATGCACAAACTTAGTTACTTTACTATTCTACTAAGAGTTTCAAATATAAACAAATAGCGGTCTCTTATGACCACTTAACAACTTTAAAATTTTTGATAATTTTACAACTATTGCATACAGATTACCTAAAGGCAAAAAAACCCTTAACTGGAATTGCACAATTTACCAACATATAAGAATAAGAAAATGAGCTTAAATGAGCTCACATAACCGGTGTGACGTTCAGACATATGTACCCCTCGGACTTCCAGGCGCTTAATGAGAACTATTTATTTCTCATTTACAGAATGGACAGCAGACCTTTGGATGAAATGTGCAGCGGAAACCCCCCTAGCGCGGGTTCCGGACCTACTAATTATTCTCCTTCCAGGTTTTTAACAAAACGAGGAGAGAGCTTTGTGCAAAAAGCTTTTGATGCCGCAAACTAGTGAAAGTAGACGTATTTTAGCGTCGTTGCCGCGTCAGCGGCCTTTATGAATTATGGTTAAAATGATTCAATTGTTTTAATATTTATTCAAGAATTTATTATTAAGTTTTCAAAATAAATATTTTAAAAGACAACCTGTCTTTTCTTGCACCCGACACTGGTGTTCTGAGGTTACAGCTTTATTAAAATGGTGGCAGCGGTTCAGATGAGAAAATCCATGCAGAAATTACAGACCGTCAGGCTCTAAAAATTTACCTCAAGATTGCGGGACAGTCATTGTCCGGATATCATCATTGTTTTGCAGGTATTACAGACCGTCAGGTTCTGAAGTGCAGCACGAAGAGTTACGAACATCAGTTTGAAAAAGTGATTACAGCTCTTCGAAGCAGTGAAATATGAAAATCCCTGCAGAGATTGCAGACCGTCAGGCTCTGAAATTCATATCAAGTTTGTAGGACAGCCATTGTCTGAACATCATCAGTGTTTTGCAGATATTACTGACCGTCAGGTTCTGAAGTGCGGCACGAAATGTTACGAACATCAGTTCGGAAAAGTGATTTACAGCTCTTCGAAGCAGTGAGATAGAATCCACGAAGAAATTTACGGACACCAGTCCAGACAAAAAGGAGCGACAGTCTCCTGAATACAGCTCATCTTCAGCAGCATAAATTGTGCGATCATCTTGTGTTCGAGAAAAATTAGTGCAGAAGTGTGCGGACAAGCCTTGTCCGAATATCATCAGATCATTGTGAATGTGTAGTGTAGTGAAAAAGTGATACATGTATTATCATCGTTTTGCCTGAAGAAATTATTGCTGTGCAGTGCAGTGTATGGTGTTCAGTGCAGCGTGTTCTTGCCGAATATCATCAGATTATTGTGAAGGTGTAAAGTAGTGAAAAGTATCGGATTCATCAACATCTATATATTGGTGAGGCGGGTAAGTACCTTGGATTTTTATATTGAGGCAGTGAAGTAATTTAATTTATTTCTGTAATTTAGTATATAAATTCACATAACTGTTTTAAGTCAACTTTGTTTTCTGTAAAGCTTAAAGAAATGTGCTGTTTGTGTTTTATGTTACAATAAGAAGTGTAAATTTTAGAATTTAAATCTGTGTTAATAGATTTTTTAGTATCTGAAAGGTTAATGTGCTCATATTAAGCTTATATAATTTAATGTGTAAAGGAGAAGAATTACTGTAACTTTGAAGATTCTAAGGTTAGGTGGCATTCTCATATTCATCTCTAAGACGTCTTGAATATTATAAATATTAGAATTTCCAGTTAAGGTGTGTCAAACATTATTTGTGTAAGAACTGAGAAAAGTTTTTCTATTGAATGAGTAAAAGGGGAATGCTAGAAAACGCCAGTATTTTTCATTTTTAACTTTTGTCATATTAATGTTTAGTTAGGAACATGTAGATATATGATTTTTATAATTAACCTCTGAATACATATTTTTATATACCTCAAATTTTGAAGAAAGTATATTGTATTATCATAAGCAATTGAGTTTAACGCAACTGAATTTTAAGCTTTTAAGAGGTAATATTATCTGTAGTGTCATAAGTCCTCAAGTAGACAAATTTTTGCTTGAACGCATAATGTGTATATTATAGTGCAAACTGCCTTGTTTTTGTTTAAGATCTGTAAAAAAATATTGCGAAAAAAAAAGGTTCAATTTTACTCTCTCTTTGTCAAAATGATATTTGTTTAAATCTATTTTATATAGATGTAGTGTGAGGGAGCTAAAATTGTTAGGTTGTTAGCATATCATGGCATTCTTAGTAAAAGTTAGGAAAGAGGATCTTAAATCCTTGGCTGAAGAGTTAGGGGCAAAAGTTAGACCTGAACTTAGGATATTGGAATTAAGACAGCTGATTATGGGGAATGAATCCTATGAGGAGGAACTAGTGAAATGCTTGTTAGAAAATGTCACTTCAACGAGGCTTGAGAGAGAAGAAAAGGAGCAAGAAAGAATCAGGAAGGAAAAAGAAGAGAGGCAGGATAGAATCAGGAGAGAAGATGCAGAGAGGCAGGATAGAATTAAGAGAGAAGAAATGGAATTTGAATTAGCGAAATTAAGAATACTAGCCTCTAACGGAAATGACTCTGTAAATGGTGCGAATGAAACAATCTAAAAAAAATGGTGCCAAAATTTGATCCTGAAGGGAACGACAGTAGTTTGTATTTAGTCATGTTTGAGCGCCAAGGAAAGCGAGCGAATCTTCAGTAATCAGAATGGGTTTCGGGTTTATTGACAATTTTGCCAACTGACATAGTTCAGCTGATTATGCGAGAACCAAAGCAGCAAGCTTATGACTACGATTACGTAAAGAGAATATTGCTTAAATAGTTTAAGCTTAGTCCAGAGAATTTCGTATCAAATTTACGGAATCCCAGAAAAACACTCGAACCACTTGGAGAGATTTTGCCTTTGAATTAAGGAATTATTTTGAAGAATGGATTGCAGGAAGTTACCGAATTTTAACTTTTAAAGGATCTCATGATAATGGACCAAATGAAGCGCCGTGTAAATGTCGAAGCGGGACAGCATTTTATTGACGAATGGTCGAAGATAATGACTCCAGATGAATTAGCAGAAGTGCTAAAAGAGTATGAAAACAGCCGGTGAAACCCTGAAGAAGATATCTCTTGTTCATAGTTATGAATCATAAGGGGGAAATAAAAATCGTTTAAATTCAAGACATCCGCAAAAGTATCACCAGTCTGGAGGGGAAGATAGATAAGCCTGTGACAGAAAGGAACTTCTCCGGAATCAGAATGAACGTCAGTTTGATATGAGAAGACCACTTAAGTGTTATTCTTGTGGTTCCACCGAACACTTAAGGCCTCAATGTCCGGAAGTTAAAAAGGATCTGAAAACTCCGTTTATTGTAAATAGAGTCCAGGAGATTGAAGAAGATTGTTTAGCCCCCTATCTAACGATGGCTAAAGTGAACGGTTTTGATCTTCCAGTTTTGAGAGATACCGGGTCATGCATTGAACGTAATATGCAAGAAACATCTCACTCCTTCCTTGCTGAGGGCGAGACGGTTTGGGTAAAACACCCGTTTGAAAAGGCCTTAATTTATTTTCCCTTAGCAAACGTTACAAAAGAAGGAACTTTTGGCCAAGTAACAACAAAAGCAGCGGTCATTCGAAAGGAATTGGACCCCGGCCATTATTTGTTAGGGAAAAGAACCGCCGTCAAATTAGAAGTAGATCAAAATGTTAAACTTTTACTTAGCCCAGCGTAGTACTTCAAGTAAACGCGATGGAGACTCGAACTCCGAGTCAATCAAAGAATGAAATGGGGAAAAATTGTCCTCTGGAGTCTGAACGCGGTGAACTCGAACCCTCAAGCGAAGTTTCTCCCCTCATTATAGAAAGGATTGAAGGTCTTGTCTCAAACACAAAGAATAGAGAAAACCAATTTATCTCTGCTTGAAACGAAACTGAAAGAACTATCACTGCCTACAATAAAATATTCTTTTGTAGCAGACCTACAAAAGAAAAGTGACGTTGTAAAGCCATCTTGTGACTTAGTCGCGTTAGACGATCACAGTAACTCTTTGGGAAAGGTGTACAAGTTAAGAATTCCTTAGGAGAAATTCTGTAAAATAATTCCGTAAAAAGTCCGTAGGAGAATTGCCCAAGACACCGAGTAGTGTAAATTTGCCAAGGAAAGTAGAAGGATCTCGAGTTCATTTAGTTTACCAGTTTTATCTATACTAGTGCCTGATGCTGAAGGGTCAAAGGGGATTAAATAAAGCTACTTCATGAATGAAGTAAATCCAACTTGCAATGAAGTAGTTTTTTTCTGGTGTTAAAGCCAAATTAAATGCACATGTTTATTTTGAGGTCAAATGTAGCCGTTCTCATCCAGTAGTTGGGTTACCATTGAGAGATTATCAGAAACGGAAAATTAGAAATATACAAGGGTTCCCTTTTCAGCCCGCCTAGATATATAATTAATATTAAACTTAGGAATGTATGTTGTATATTCCATTTTTCAGAAAACTATACTTTCTTTATTTGTATGTGTATAATTATGTTTAGTTCTCAGTATTATGCTGATGGTAAGTTTTTTGTTTTTTTACTGGCCTCAATAAAGTTTCTTGTTACGGTTATCCTTGGTACTTAGCCCAGCCTAGTGAAAAAAAGTATTAGTGCTAATAATTATTAGTTAGTTTTATTATTAAGACTTGCTGTGGTAAGGTACTAGGAATTGGAGTTCTGAAACCCCCCACCCCCTGGGGGGTAGGAGTTGTGACGTTCAGACATATGCACTCCTCGGACTTCCAGGTACTTAAGGAGAACTATTTTTTTCTCAGCCACAGAATGGACAGCAGACCTTTGGAAGAAAGGTGCAGCGGAAACCCCCCTCCTGTGGTTTCCGAACATAAGGGACTATTCTCTTTCCAGGTTTAACAAAACGAGGCGAGAGCTTTGTGTAAAAAGCTTTTGATGCTGTGAACGGGTGAAAGCAGACGCACTTTAGCGTCGTTGGCGTGTCAGCGGCCTTTGTATGAATTATAGTTAAAATGATTCAATTATTTTAATATTTATTCAAGAATTTCTTATTAAGTTTTCAAAATAAATATTTTAAAATACAACCTGTCTTTTCTTGCACCCAACACGGGTGTTCTGACGTTACACCGGATAACGGAGTGTGTATAGCTGTATACATTTGGTGCAGCTGATGGGAATGTGCAAAGGGAAGTGCACAACTGCATATTATAGCAATCCGATATACAAAATTTCAACATTCTGAGGCTACTCGTTTCTGCGATATGCTAGATACCTACGTACGCAAGTACAGACGTCACGTAAAATATCTTTTCCGAATCCAAAAAGCCGTTTTGGAGATAAAAGTGTTCTACCGTATGTACAGATGTCACTCAAATACATCGTTCAAATCATTTCAGAAAAGATGTCAAAATGGGTCAAATGTTTCTTTGAAATATGATATCCGAAAATTTTCGAGATTACAACACTTCCTTTGCTTCGTACAAGGAAGCAAAAAGGAACAAAATGCCAGGTGAAAGTGCTTTATTTAGTGATAAAGCTCACTATCTAAAATATATAAACATTAATTTTTATAATTCAGTTTGTTGGAGTTATCAACGTTTAATTAAGCAAATAAGTTTTTTTAATATTTAAGAAAACGAAATAAATTATTATTTAAAGAAATATGCTTTTCATGCTCAATTTGATCAAATCTTAATCCTCTATTAACAAAGAAGTGGGAAAATCTACTGGGTAATACCTTTTAGAGAAATATACAAAAAACTCATTCCCCTTGTTTGTGTCTGAAACTTTATTTCTCCCACTTGCTTTACAAATTATAACAACAGTTTTATAATCTACCATTTACACAACGATAACGGTAGCAACAAACATTTAATTCTTAGAAAGATTACAATTACAGCTATTCCCTCTAGCATATATTGATAAAACAACATCTATCAGAAACAAGCATAACCGAAAAGGCTTTGATAAGCTAGATTTAAGTTTCTATCAGTGGGGAATAGAATATCGAATATTTTTGTAATAAAGAAAGCATAGGAACTTTCGGTAGCACATAATATACTACATATGGGATTGTACTTCATAAGGGATTTCAGAAAGTATTAATTTGCTTTTGATCATGAGGGACAAATAATAATCTGTACCAGTCCATTTACTGTAAAAGTTTAGATATCGTATGAGCTTAAAATTTATTTTACTTATTTACCATCCTATCATCGGAAGATATTATCATGGGAACTAGGAAGAGAAAGCAACTATATTCATTATCATTAATGCAAAATCTCGCACTTTGGTAAGAAGGAATTGCATGTTTTCTTCCCCTCAGTGTATTAATTAATTGTGAATTATTTACATCTGAAATGCTACATTTTTTCTTTTATATTTCACATTAGAAAAGCTGAAACTAAGTTCTCATATTTCGCTTCGTTTGCGTTTAATTTTATATTATTTGTTTATAGTTATCTGCTGTTAAAAGCATTTTAACTCAATAGCTCCGCAATAATAATAACTTCGTTATTGCCATCGTGCTGACGAATTAATTATCTGTTTCCCTTGGCAATAAATTATTTCATATTAAAAGAAAACAATTCTTTTAAGAGAATTTTAAGAGAAATGAAACCTGGACCATGAAAGATTGGTATTTTGTAAAAATTTCTTTTTTTTTTTTTTTTTCTTTTTTTTTTTTTTTTTTTTTTTACTTTCCGTAAAAATATATCATAAATACTAGCCAGTTTTCCTAAGAAATTACATCACTAATGATGTTTTTCTGTAGGTTCTCAGCTCTTGAGGATTTTACATTAATGAATTAGCTAAGTGACTTGTATCTGCTGCAAAACTTCAACATGCACTACCCAACGAGGATAATAGTTTGTGACTCTGACTGCCCTACCGAAGAGAATGTGTTTGAATCTGGGAGAAGGCATGGATGTTTGTAAATGTGTGGTGTCTGTGCGGCAGGTGGTCACTCTAAATATGTTGAATGTCTTCTCGGGAAAATTTGAATGTCTTCTGAAGAAGTTACTTGTAGGAAAAGAGTGGTGAAAGACCCTTGGACCCGACCCGGGGTGCGCACGTCCAAACTTGGGGCAGAACTGAGCAAAGTCGTACCTGTGTGGTGCCAAGGGCTCTTGCAAACGATAAGAGTAATCTTGTCTTTTTGCCACGATGCATTTCATGGGCTTGTTCTGATATCAGGCAAGTAAGATTAGTCACAACAACTACTATTAGATGCCCTGGGAGTTAGCGTTCTGTTTTTTTTCTTGGCAATAAATTCTAATTATATTCATGGCTATAATTCAATGAATTTAAATTATTGTGTCATTATGTA
The DNA here is from genome assembly GCF_044657685.1 of Stegodyphus dumicola. NCBI lineage: Eukaryota > Metazoa > Arthropoda > Arachnida > Araneae > Eresidae > Stegodyphus > Stegodyphus dumicola. Next base: position 148,771,337 of record NC_140777.1, read on the forward strand.
AATATTTTTACGCAAACACAAGTGAAAATTTAATTACAATGAAAACGCTTTATTTTCATGATAAAACTAATTTGTAGCAAATCGAAATCATATTGGAAGTATAAAAAATGCTATCTGACCAAATTAACTGCATATTTGATTTTGGAATTACTAAAATAACTTATATTTGTGGTAAATACGTGGAAAGTTTTCGAAAATGTTGTCTCACCGCCTTTATTTACTTAGCTATTGATTTTAGTTTTTAGTGATTGATAAAGTCTATTCATAAAGTACCTCAAACGAAAACTTTACGAAACGTCTTTCAGCACTAGATGTAGTAAGGGTTGCTTAAAATACATTTTGAGTTTTAGTATGATCTACGTAAAACAAAAAATAGTAATAAAATATTCATTCTTTTTTTTATTTTTAAATACAAACATTTCCATGCATTTACATGCAAAATTTATGAAGATATTAGCAATAATAGACAGTTTCATGAGGCCACCTGTAAAGTAAATAACGAACCCTGTTTTATTAATATGGATTCAATAATCACCAAAAGTACAATTTTTATGCATTTTTTTAAATTTCAAATTTTTACCAAAATCCTCAAGTAATAGACACTGAAAAAGGATCTTTTTTATCACATCCATTTTTTAATACATCCGTAAAATTTGCATATAAATGTACCAGTTTTCATGTATTTAAATTAAAATATCATGAATTCTTACTCATTTTGATCTACTCGTAGCATTTAAAATAATGGATTTTGTATTTAAATAATGCCACTCAGATAGTAAAGTGGTTAGTTCCTCTCACTGCTGCACCGTAGTGTTCGAGTTCAAATGCCAGAGAAGATATGAAAGTAATTATTTCTGTTCCTTCATAGGAGGTATCCTTAGTCCAACTTTGCCTGCATAATAAAGAGTGCACTGATCCCGGTTTTAGTATTACTCAATCTGCCTCTTATATACAGTTTTACAATTAGCGTTTAATATTTATTTCGGGGTCTACCTGTCTGTGATAATTTATTCTTTGATAGATTTTTAACTTGCTTTTAGCAATTCCTCAACGATGCTAAGATATTCTGAACAAAAGCTGACACTTTGTGTCTCTAAGATCATATCATAGATTGATTAAATGTTATTTAAACTTTCTTCGATTTGGGTAATATTTATATCGTTTTGTCACTTAAGATTGGTTTATCTTCCTTTACACCATAAAAAAACTGGAATTTTGAAAACATTGTCTGGTATGTCTTGTGAAATATTAAGTAGTTATGTTTACAATGTCTTATAAAATATAAAGTATTTCTCGCTAATTATATTGTACCTAAATTCGCAGTTCGTGGCTCCATTAAAAAAATTAGAATAATACATGTAAGCATACATATATATATATATATATATATGCAGAGGGAGAGAGGCACTGCTTTCTCTTACGGTCTGTCTCTCCTTTCTCTTTTTCTTTCTACTAAGAAAAGAATATGATAAAACGCGGAGTCCCGGCCTGATACTTCTTGATCAGCTTGGTGGCCTTCATCTCGCTTTATCTCTCTGACCTCTCTCCTCGAAGGCTGGGACAGAATAGGGAACATAAGATCTTTGCAGCGCATTGTTGATTGAGTGTAGGAGAGGAAAAGGCAGATCACTGAAATCAGCTGTGCGTCGCCTCTAGGGTCGAATCACGATCGCTTCGATCATAGTTGCAAATATTAAACACTAGATCAAAAGTAGGAATCATTGTATTTTCTACCGCAGACCACGTCATACAGAAATTTAAAAATTAAGCGAATATTTTCAGACTCTGTATCCAAAAAATTAGAAGGCGTTAATTTCTGAATTACGTTTTAACTCAAATTGTTGAAGTTTTCTCCAGAACAAAGAAATTTGTTTTCAGACGTTATAATTATTTTGTTGGAAAAGTATTCAAATAATAATTTCCCCTTCTCCTGAGATTGCAGCATGATATACATTATGAACCCAAGTAATATGCAAAAACATTAGAGACACCTTTATAGCGAAGCAGTTTGAAACGCACACTTAACTTTCTCAAAAATTATTTTAGACATTGCAACTCCTACCACTTAAATCTAAATGATCTGGTTGAATGCAGTGTCTAGCTTGAAGTAAGTGGCTATTCATAAGAAGTTTATCCTACTTATTAAGGTATAGCTACGTTAATAATTATTATGGCACAGCATCGTAAAGAGCTACGTTAAGTATTATATTATAACGTTAGAAATTGCAGATTAATTTTTGCAAATTAAATAACAGTAAATGAAACTATTTGTTTCTATGGAAACGGTTGACGAATAGAAATGCACATTGCTCTGTGTTTTATCAGCAATACTCTCTGTTGCAAAAAAATAAACTTCTGATAAATGTAAACTTGTAATTTTAAATAGTTAAGAACAACAAACTGATGTAACCTGTGCAGCTTAATTCATTTAGGTTAAAAATTAATTTAATTTTTCCTTGCTTAAAGATGAATAGAATATAATTTGATATAGCATTAGATATTGAGAAGAATGCTTTTACATAAACCTACGAAATAATCAGAAATATTTCTAAATACTGAACACTGCATAAGGTAATCTCGAACTCAACATAACTAAAGAAAAAATTGAAATAGCAACGTATATTCCTTTAATTTTTATTGTAAAAATTTCTTTGAGGCAACGAGATGTTCATATTCAACGAATTCCGAATATACAAATTATACTGTATTTCATATTACACTTGCAACCATATTACAGTGAGGAATTATGTAATGACATGCATTCAAATTTACATTCTACCTTTTTATTGAACTCTGCAAGAATCATAAGCTCCATAATATAATTTGCTATAGCATTAAATGATATTGAACGTTAAGTATTGACCATTGAGTACTGAACATTGAGCATTGGATATTGAAAAGATTGCTTCCAAGTAAAGATAAGGAATAACCAGAAATATTTCTAAATATTGAACGTTGCTTGTGGTAATCTCGAATTCAATATAACTAAGAGAAAATATGAGTTACCAACGTATATCCCTTTAATTTGTATTGTAAACATTCTTTGGCTCAAAGAGATACTCAAATTAACCAGATTCCGAATATGGAAATTACGCTGTATTTCATATTACACTGGCAATCATATTACAGTGAGGAATTATGTAAATGTATCATCACATGCATTCAAATTTATATTCTACCTTTTTATTGCATTCTACAGGAACCATCAGCGCCAGAGTTGTTTAAAGTTCTATATACATGTAATTCGACCACGGTTCACATCACGGTGATCTGCCTGACTGCACTGATATTCTTGTTATTTGCATATGTATAGCATAAATTCAAGATAAATTTGGTTTAGAAAATCCTCCATGAAAGCATTCCACCCTGTTGGCAATCAGCCTTTATGTGGTTTTCCAAGCACGGACAAATAGATATCTTATTCTGATTTTCATACGTTTTATTGCTTGGCCTAGGTTTTTACTTCATTAAAAGCATTTTAGTCTCAAAATGAGCAAGAATAATTGATTAAAATGTTTTATTAATGAAAGAATTTATATTCTTGAAAATACAGTAGCTGTATTATTTGGCTATTTCATAGTTGTTCAAAAAAAAGTTGTTTATTCTCACTTTAACACATATTTATTCTCGATTTCTATTTCACTATATCATCTTTAACAAGAAGTCCTCGTCTTCTTGCATTTTACATAGGTATCACCGATGTATGGCATCTTAATAACATAGCAAAAAATATGTTAAATAAATAATTCTTTTACTTACAAAAACTTGCTTTCAGATATGGAGCCATATTAATTACCTTGCTTGCTCTCCGAACAGTTAGTTGATTTATCGCAAGGTTATTTTTTTCCCTTTTGCCTAATAAACTATCTCTTCAAAATTTTTCTCTTAAAGTTCTCAAAGTTATGAAAACCAGTATAAAAATCCACTTCTGAGTTCAAATGAATAATTTGAGTTCAATAATTTAAGTAAATTAAAAATATAACTAAATAGTACAACAACATAACTTTCTTCTGTTATCTTCACTAAGGTATTTGTCAATTTCTTTTAAGAACACAGCTTGTTTAAAATATTCGGCAAAGTTTCTGGTTTTCATACAACTCCATTTTTCAGAATTTAATTTTATATATGTTTTCGAGAGGTATTATTAAGGACCTCACTTAGCATCTTTTGGCTCACGAATACTCCCCTCTTAGCATTTTTCCTCTTTGATATGACAAATGGACTATAAACGCTGTTATTAGTCCTCTGTGATTATCCATAATTATCCATTCTTTCGAGCCTCATTAACGTTTAGTGCTATTTGTTTAGCAATTTTAAGATTTAATTAAAGGAACATAATACCTTATTTATGAAATTGATTTTTTTAGCAAATGTAGGATTTTGTATTAATTAGCATGAAATTAGGGTGACGTTATTACATTTTTTGTCAAAATGTCAAAATGTATTAATGTTAGTATTATTTTATTAATAAACACGGAATTATTCGACCACATCAGACACTTATAGCTTGAAGTATCACGTTAATGTTCTCTTGCTATCTTAATGCCAGAACATGCTTTAAAGAAAAAAATGTTAAACTTATAAAAATTAAAATCACTTTTCAAGCCAATATTCAGCCACATTGGACTGTCATATCTTGAGTATCGCATTAATTTTTTCTTGCTATCTTTGCATTTAATTAATGCCAGAACGTATTTTAAAGGAAGAAAAATTTCTTAAACCCATAAAAATTGAAATCACTAGTTTTCTTGCAAAGTTCCGTCTAAAATTAGTGCAAAAACTAATTTTGTTTATTAAACACCGTGCGTTTCAAAGTGTGCAAGTTTCTATAGTTTTTAAATATAAAAATTATTTTGGAGGAAAATAGTATAATAAATGATAAATTGAAATCTGCAACTTATATTTGTTATAAAAAGTATACTAATGCATTTTATATGAAGAATTTTAAGAATTTACGACTTATAGAAAGTAAGCCTATCCTTCAGTGTTAAAAGAATAGATTATTGTACAGTAGGGTATTTGAAGTTCATATATTCAAATATATGGAGTTAATCGACAAAAAATACGTAAAGAAAGGCGTATCATTTTTCCGCCTACCTTTCAGATGACATATCTCTTTTTTTAAATATTCATTGGGTTTTAAGAAAAATAATCATTTAATATAGGGATAGCCAACCTTTTCATACATACCACCTACTTTGTAAGCAGTAAAATGTCCATACTGCCCACCGATTTCACAGTAATTTAATTTAGCTTAAATGCAAAGTAATTTTTTGAATGGAGACTAGTTAGAAATATATATAGCTACACTTATCCATTTATTTATATTTTGCTTGTATTTAAAAGAGACAGAAAATTTATGTCCTTCATAGTTAGCCAGGACATCGGTTACAGTGAATCTGTTTTGGCTAGGATCTCTTCAGTCGTAGGAGGAGAAATTTGTTTCTCGGAAAAATTTCTCTCAGCCTCAATCTTTGTTAAAATGTGATATAGTCAAAAAACAACATCTAAGATAAGTGTAATATATGGAATGAGAAGGGAGTTTCACGCGGGAGAGCGGACTTTCATCATAGGATGGAAAGAATCCTCTACCACCCACCATTGAAGCTTACATCACTCTCTAGTGGGCGGTAGGGATTTCACACCAAAATATTACAGGGATCAATACGACAGTAAAATCAGTAAAGGACAGTAAAAACCTCGCTGTTTAAGATTGCTTATTAAACGAATATTAGTTCAAAATTGTTTCAATACTAATTTAAAAAAGCACATTTTGAAAAAACATATCTGCACCACATTATATTGTGTTCCAAAACGTGTGTAAAATTGAGTTCTATAGCTTATCAGAGAATAGAATAAAATAGATGTAAAATTCTGACCGTTGTGAAAAATATCAGGGAGTTAAATGAAAACGCAGCTAGCATAATAAAAATTCCAGAAATTCGACAAGGATTTTTTTTTACTATTTTTGAAAGATTTTGAAGAGGGTTTTTTTTAATACAATCTTTTCATATGTAACCTTAAGAAACGTTTAAATCTTTAAACAGCACATTTTTTTCCTGAAATTAGAACAGAATTAGAACTCGAGTTAAAATTCAAAGGTCCTATAAAAGAATATACCAACGTATACCAACCAAATTAAGAAAATCAACTTTTAAAATGAAACAGTGAGAAAAATAAATATAAACTTATGAACCGAAAAAATTTTAAATGACGCAGTTTTTTAATACATAAATGGAAAATAATGGAAGCATACACAAAAACCTGGATGTAATGACATCATAATCTTAAAAAAAGGAGAACCTGTATTTCATCTTTCTGTTTTATATTATAGTGTACTTTTATAATATAGAAAATCGCGCAATAATATATTTTTCCTGTTGCTATTTTAAAAGAAAGCGACAAGTTTGTTTTATAACTGACAAAATTATAAAACTTAGTAAGAAATACATTTTTAAATGCTAAAATTTTAAACTCATAGACGTCAAATAGTCGAAAATTCTAGCGATTTTTGAAAATGCGCCAGAATTTCAAAAAATAAAATTAACAGAAATATTGCTTGAACGATTTGATTTTGCCCTATGCGAAAGTGCTAAAAGCAAATTTCTTAGAGTTTTAATCTCTTTATTAAATAAAAGTACGCACGAAAAATAAAATAATAAATTTAGCAAAATCCAAACGGGATTTTGAAATATTTGCTTCATCGTATTGCAATGACGTTCACAAACAATGCGTGTCTAAAATTTGAATTCGATAGTTTATCGGGAAATACATTAAAATCAATGATAAATTTTTGACCAGGCTACAAACAGCATGAGTGATCTAAATAAAAAAAATATAAAAATAAAGGTAAACTACTCCTGAATATTTTATAACATTTTAGTCCAAAGTGGCTTTGTCTCCGAGGGACTATTGTTTCTCATTTTACGATTTTGCTTCGAATCACTCTGAATGTCCGTTTCATTTTGTTGCTAACAAATATTACCGCCCTGTATTATATTCGAAGAAACTATCTAATGAAGAATGTGCATAAAAGTATGTATGTTTCTCGCATTGTGATAAAAGAACGGTGCCTAAAGCTATCCAATTTTGAATGATGTAATCCTACAGCGAATATGGGCATCTGGAATCCAAAATTTGAAATTTGGAATTTATCTTATTATCGATTTTATATTTTGCAACACATTAACGCAATTTTAATTAACAACTCAAGGATTTCAAAGCGAGCTATGGCAACGTTGTACAGAAAAAACATTTTTATCTCCAGCGTGCGAGACTGTGTATCGGAAATTCTAAAGATATGTTCAATTTAAAATTGTTTTGCGATATTGCTATTGAGCTGAATTTTATAGCTTAAGTGCGAATAACATGAAATTTAATAAATAAAGGTAACACACAAAATGTTGAAAAAAAACCCCTTTGGACGTAGTTTAAAATCTTAAACCTTTCAGATTTTTTATAAAATGTATTTTTCTAAATTTAAATGTGAATATTTACATCATACAAAATATTGCCCCAAGTAAATATCTGCGAATAACTGTTGCGAAAATAATAGCTGTGTACACTTTATAAAACCGTATATAATCGCCACCCTTATATGAATTGTGCAGACCATTCCCATGCTCCATCTCTTCATATTCCGAATACCATGCACATAGTCACCATCATCATGACATAATATACACTCCTGCCTGCATTCATCCCTAGGTGTAATGATCCTATATGAGTAACACGGCATTTACAACAGTGCTAAGACATTCTCATCTCCTTGCAATATGACTGATAACTATTATATACTGCAGGGTTCTGCTAGGTCTAGAAACTTATCTCATTGCATTGTAAACCATAGTAGACTGGGAAGCAAGATATCGCGTTAGTCTGAAGCAAATGACCAAGTCGTAAGAAGGTTAAAATAATCTTTTATTTAACTGTTTAAATCAGCAAAATGCACTTGTTCTGTAGAGGAACCTGCTGTACTTGCGGATATTTAAAATAACGTAAGATGAAGTTAAATTCATATAGGCAATCTAGCTTGAAACTATATACAAAATATATTACCTGACTCAAGATAATTAACGGCGCGTATTTAAACGTCAGCTAGTAAAATACTAAAGCCAGAATAATTTCCTCAGATCTGGCAACAGTACATAACTGCAATGTGAGGCTGTCAGAAGCTTTCGTCCTAAGACATTCAAACCGTTTAAAATACTCGACAGCTAATTTGCATTCTGGTGGAAATTACGGAAAGAAGAAGTATAAGTATAGCTCGAACTCATAATAACTGGTTGATTCCTAAAATCTCCTATAACACATTAAGCTGTAACGCTATCTGAAGTATCTTATACAGTGGTTCGATATAATTCTCCTTATTATATAATCACACGTGATTTGAAACTATAGCTATTTTTTTAACAAGAGCACGATTTCATCTTTAACGCACAACTTTGTAAACAATTCAATTGAGTCTAATCGGAAGAAAAACACGCTATATAAAATTTAAAACCGATGGTAAATTTTTGACCATGCGACAAACACCATGAGCGATGTAAATAAAACAAATTTATAAAAATAAGGTAAACTGCTTCTGAATATTTTATAAATTTAAATGTGGCATGATTATTTACATCATACAAAATATATTTTTAAGTAAATATCTACGAAGAACTGTTACGAATGTGTATATTTTATGAAACAGTAAAACTGTTAATTAAACTCAAATGAAATGTCACAGCTTCACTCTAGGTAAAAAGGCAATCTTAGATTTGATTTTAAACAAAATTTTCTAGATTTCAAGGATATTCTAATACAGATATCTCTTCATTAGAGGCAAAAATATTTTGTAATTTTTTCCCTTACAAATTCTTGATAATTTTCTTGTCGTTTTTAGTTTGCAAGCTTTCAGAACTTTTTTGCTTCTCAAGAACAGTACTGACTTCAAGAAAATACATATTAATTAAAATAAGGATTGTTTTTCTGATGAATAAAAACTAAGAGAACTATGAATAATGAATTAACATCAATGTAAGTAACTCAATCGAGTGAAACAAGATTACATTTAGAAATACCATCATTAGATGTTCATAGCCAAATCTTCCCTTCCTTTTCGACGAAATTATAGTAAAATAATTCAAATCCTTTATTTAATCAAGCCTTATTGAAAGGAATAGAAACCGAAACTAATAATATATAGAATAAAAATAGATATAAAATTCCATATGCAATAAAGCACGAAAACAGCATATTTATATATAAGCAATTTTTTTTTAAATCAAATTATTAGATTCTTACACTTAAAAGCATTCCTCTGGATTAGTCAAATCTATATAAATTTATCCGTCTTTTCATCAAGAACGTTACCCAGGGTACACCACCACATAGGATAATTAATATTTCCACGAAAATGATTATACACAACCAAGAAACCGAACTTTATGCATGATTCGAACCAACATTCTAATGTTCTGATTAACAATGAGGGCCACTAGCGGCCGAGCGGTAAAGTCGCTGAACACTTGTAGTTCGCTCCGAGGTTCGAATCACGCGAAGGGGCTGGCTGCATGGGTGTTTTCGTGGTTTTCCCCATGTGTAACGTGTATACGAGCTAGTTTCCCTTAGAAAGTCCTCCACGAAGGTATCCCTCCACTTAGGCAGATAACTCTCGAGGCTTTGCCGTAATTAAATAACCTAACCTAACCTCTGAGTAACAATAGATTCAGAAGAACAGTCAGCCGTCGTAATTCATCAGACCATTCAGCGCGACAGCGGAAAATATAGGAAAGGGCAAAATAAGAACTGATTGGATATATCTGATATCCAGCAGTGCTGGATATATCTGATATCCAGCATTGCTGGATATATCTGAATATCCGGGATTGATTTAAGCATCTTAATATTACACATTTATATTTATACTGCATTGATTTTCTAATAAACGGGTACAAAAATTGCATTGTAGTTTTAAAAGTGATGTCTTCTTTCAGGCTGCGGTGTAAATTAGCCTTTAGAAGGGTGTTATTATTTTCATTTAATGGTTTTTATCCCTTGTAATAGATCAGTATTTGCAGCCAAATCACAAAGCCTGACATCTTTCATTAATTTTCTCTCCTAGCCGTGGTCCACCGGGGGACAGTTGTTACGATCTCAGAATATTAGTAGTTCCTCGAGCTTAGGCGAAAGTGCTGGCTCCATGGTTGGTTTTTATGGTTTCCCCCCTGTGCAATACAAATACTAGCCAATGCCCCTCAGAATGTCCTCCACAAAGGCATCTATCTCTCTTTTAGATAGATGGGCCCTGGGGTTTTGCTATATTCGAAAAACAAAAATAATCATATTAGCGGCTATTGTGGGCAGCTTCATAAAATCGTTATTATAAAAAAGAAAATATATATGTAATGATTTTGATGAATCCAATTTTTTTAATTTCACGAGTCTTGCTAGTACTTAATAACAATAGAAATCAAGATATACGATTATTCCCTTTAAATTGTTTAGTTTGTTAATTAATAACAGAATAAATTTAAAAGAAAAATCAAATATCTTACGCTGTGCTAAATGGCTGTCACGTAGAAGATAAAAAAAACGTTTTGGGCAGTGAGAACATATTTCATTTAAATCTGTGAGATTTTTAATTTAATTCGAGATATTGCATTTTACCGAGTGGCAACTTATTTCTTTAAAAAGGTTGATTTTTATGAATTTCTGAGATTTTTAGTCAAATATTCGTAAATTTGAACAAAGTAGATATTTAAAAAAATTTCGAAATTTATAATTCGGGCTTCGAAGTGCGTATGTTCGGGCTGCGAGTGTTCACAATTTGGTGAATCTTGTTGGCGCCATTTTTCCATAATGCAATTAAATTCGAAAGATTAATTTATTGCGTTTTGCCGAGTGGTAACACATTTCTTTTATATCACTGAGTTTTATAATTAAATTTAAAGCATAAATTCTTATACTTTCTCAAGTGACAACACAGAGTTTTTAAATCTTTGATGAAAACTCATGGAATTTGCTCAGAATGTGAAATAAATCAAAATTGCATTCGAAATTCAAAATTCAGACTTCGAGGAGCGCATGATCAGATAGAGGACTACGCGTGTTCAAGATTTGGTTGTTCTAAGAACCGCCATTTTTTCACAATACTAGGAACATATATACATTATATGTAAAAAGAGACACTCAGCCAGGAGATGTGTAACTGAAGTCACTCCAGGTTGCCGCCAGAACAGTATCAGATGAGCAGTGGACGTGGACGAAAGCAAACAGGCTTTATTAGAGCGTCTGAAAGATACAAAAGCAATAAACGGAAACACACTACTTAAAGGTTTAAAACTCCATTTAAATTTTTAGTACTATTTCTAAGTGATATAAATTAGCCTCTTCGCTCTACTGAATTTTTTTCCATATATGAATATAACAGAATATATCCGCTACAGTTTTAAGTTAAAATAAAGAGAAATCGTTAAAAGAAGTTAAATTAAAAAGTAAAAAAATAAATAGGGAAAAAAGGATCACTTTCTGAAATTTTATTTGAGCATTAAGGGGTTAAAAGAAAATTTATTGCGTATTCAAGTGATAACATTTGTGAACATATGCAGCTATAGTGTAATTAGTGAAAACGATGTTTCTAATGGCATATATTACGTGACTGGTACGAAAAAAAATTGTTTATTTAAAATTTGACGACTCTAAAATTATTGGTTGTTTTAATACCTTTTTAATTTTTTAAATTCTTAGCAGTAAACTTTTTTAATTGCCCTACTGTAATCTTATTTCTTCAAATTTAAGATTTTTTTCTTTTAAATGTTTTCTAAACTGTATCCAAATTTTTTCTTGTCAATTCGGTATGTTAGACAGAATTTGACGTCTTTAGATTACATTTCTTTATTCTTTTTCACTTCCTATTTCACTTTACTCTAAGAAGTAAAGGAAGCATTGTAATATCAAAAGTTTCGAGTCTCATATTTCAAAAGAAATATCCATTTTGACAAATAACAAATCTATTTAGATGATTCTTTTCCGTGCCGTCTGTACGTACGGATAGAATAAAGGAACGTTTTTTTCTAAAGGGATTATAAAATGGATTTAATATGGATTCGAAAAAAAATTTTTCAGGTCTGTACGCATGTATATATGTATGCATCTCGTATAATTAAAAAAATCAATCATAGAACGTTGAAATTTTGTATAGGGGATTGCTATAAGGTCTAGTTGTGCAGCTCCCTTTTTAATGCAAGCAGCAGAAACAAACATATATATATATGACGAAATTATTCACGTTTTGGCAATACTAAAAAAAGTAATAATTATTTTGGGCAAACATTTAAGTCTAACTTAAAAATGTATATAATTAATAGGACTTAGAAGGAATTCATGTTGTATCTATATCAGATACTTTTCTTCTGTTTAGTAACAGATAACCGTCACTATTTCAGTTATCATCTTTATTTGCAACCTGTTTCTGCATTGAATATAAGCAAGTAATAATGGACGCAGCAGGAGATAAGAAAGCTGCTTGGAAGTTTTCTGGCATACGTTTGACATACTTTCTGAATAATAGCTGGCGATATTAAGCTTAGAAACTGCATTTCATAATTTTAAACCAGCTGTTAAAAAAGATATGTTAACGTGGAAGGTTTAAGAGATCAAGCAATATAGAAAAGGAAAAGAAGGGGAAGATAAATCAGAAATCTTCACTTCACCCGACTACTACATAGCCTGAAAATTTCGTTATCATAAACAGGATATATTTCCTATTATGTATTTTCATCGATGATTACTTAAGTAATATTCTTAAATTCTGTAAAGTAATGGAATGAATACAGTTCTGATACTTTATTACATTTTTAAATGTGCAAGATTCACGAGTTTAAATTACAGTTATACGTTAATTCTCTTATTTCTAAAGAGATTTGTTTTCTACATGTGGCTGTTAATTGCATAGCAGTTTTATATAAACGAATTAATATTTTTGAGTTTAAATTTTTATCAGTTCAGCCCATAAGGAATTAGGAAAAAAATTGACTAAGTTAAAAAAAATAACTGAAGTGCAATTACTTTGTTTCACAAAAATTCGGTTCTCATGTGTACACCACATGACTTCCTTGTACGGAATATTAAATTATACGAATTTTCGAATTTCGAAATAATCTATCCTCAATTTCATGTTATGTCCGCTGCATTATGTCTTGAATTACCACTGTCATCCTTTGTTGCAGATGAAAAAAATTTCGATATTTCTCAATACATGGAAGCAATTAAAATGCCAAACTGTTTAGAAATATAAGACATATTCGCCTTCTTTTAATGAGTTTCTATGTTCATCTATTGCACCTCAGATTTCGAAATAATTTCAATTTCATGCTATGTCCGTTGAACTATGTTTTGATTACCACTTATCCTTTATCGCAGATGAAGAAAATCTCGAATTTCATTCATGCACGATCTTGAACTAGCCGCATTAAAAGCACTACAGAGGAAAGGAAAGATCTTATATCTCAGAAACTGAAGCGAACACTTATGTAACTCACCATATGGATCATCTGCATAAAAGATCGCGAGAACTTCTGAGAAATTAGAACTTTGTTTCACCGAAGAGTTCGATACGATTTATTGAAAAGTCTTACACACGCAGGCTAAACAGGACTACTACCCCTTTTAATACGAAAAATGATGCGAGTACTATGTCAATTTATTTAGTTTGTGAGGAAAACTACACAGAATTATTATACCTCGCCTTGTTCAATGATATGTAAATAATAATAATATGTAAAGTGGCTCAATAATATGTAAAATGGATTAGTTGAAACATATCCATTAAAGCTGCTCCCGAAGGAAAATTAATGATAATATCATGATACATCCATTTCGCAAACTTTAATACTTTATATGGTATTTCCCCCGCCTTCTTAGCATGCCTTCTCAGCACGCTCGATGCGAATTCGAGAGGTCCGTTGTTAGGGCATTGCTAATTTTTCATCTCACCTGCTTCCAAATAACCTAATGTGTCTACAACTTAAATCACTTTAATATAATTTACAGCTACAGTATAATACGTTTCATAAAAACAGCTTTCTCTTTTCCCGATGTTTTGCATATGATTAGTATTTGCCAAATGGACTTTAATTTTCCATATCGTTCTTTTAATAATAAATTTAATTTAATATGACTTTTCTAAAGCGCAAATTTCTCAAGAGTTTTGGTTGTAATTTTTGATGAGATAAAATAAATCATAAACTGCGATAATGATTTTGACCTCAGCACATAACTGAATTTCAAAGATGTGTTTTTCTCCATGACAAAATTTAAACTGTAATTACTTAATTGCCAGAAATCATTATGAGGTAAATGAGAAATTACTCTTAAAAATAGGAGAACGTTTGGCAACCTCAAGAAAATATGGAAGAATTTAAAAAGTTAATAATATTTTAATTTAATAAAAGCAGCAAAACGTCATACTTTTAGCTCGAGAAAATCGTTGGGTTAAATTTTATCTTAGAGTTACTAGTAAATGCCGAAAATAACTAGCAAACATACATCATTAAAATAATTTTTTAAGTTAGGCATCGCTAATTTAAGGAATTATTATGAAAACTGGTCATAATTCTTGTGTAATGCATTATTAATGAGGTTATGTAGTTCATTGAATGTGAAAATTATAAATCAAAAATGCCAAGTGCAACCACCCTTGTAATTAATGTAAACGTTTATAGGCACATGAAAAACGCACATACGTGCCATTAAATTCTGGCTTGAATTTCATAAAAGGCTAAATATTTATATTTAATTTTTACCATTTTTAACTAAAATTTGCAAAATGTTTCATCTTAAGATGCTGTAACTATCAACGATTTTAAAATGATAAAAGGAAACTTTCTTATAAATACTGTTACGAATTTGGTATTTAAAAAGCTAATGTTAGTTCAATTATAAATTAAATGGTTTTATTTCTCGCGCAGTGCAGCGCGTGACGAATATTAAAAGAGAGCTAAGCCGGAAAATTGAAAATACAAGAGCGCGTGCATTAAATAAATAAATATCTCTTTTTGATTTCGAGAAAGTACTGGAAAATTCTAGCGCGTGATTTTAAAATCTTATAAAAGGAGGAAAACATCTCAGTTTGTAGTAGTTGCTTAGTTTGTTGTTGTTTAGAAGACTACTGTTGTTGATTGTAGCGAATTCGCGGATTAGCGTTCTTTAGCTGTTTTGAATTACGTTCTATTGGATATTTGAGTAGTTAAAAGATAACTACTGTGAGATATTGTAATACTGCATGATAATTTGAGAAAATTTAAGCATTTTTGTTGTGATAATAATAAATTTTTGTTCATTTTTCATCGGACTTGTGCATTCATTTCGTAACGAACCCGTACGCACGCAACAATTTTTGGTGTCAGAAGTGGGATTTGAATGCCAATAACAAGAGCGATGGAAGAACAATTCAGGCAAATGATGACTGCATTTGCTGCTTTCCAATAAAAGATGGAAGGAGCCGTCAACTCCGTTAAAGAAGAAATTAAAGGCGAGATGAAATTGGGACAAGAATCCGTTAAGGAAGAAATGAAGGCCATTCAAACTGGTCAATTAACTTTTAAAGACGAAATAAAAGTTGTTAAGGAATCTGTTAAAGAAGAAATAAAAGCTGTTCAAGTCAAGATTGAAGAAAGTCAATGCGAAATGAAAAGAGAAATTGCCTGCATAATAGAAACCAAATTCGATGCTATGGAAGGCAGAATAGATGTGGTTGAGAATAAAGTGGGACAAATTGAGGAAAATGTTTCTTCTGTTAAAGAAGAAATAGAAGAAAGTGTTTGTTCCGTTCAGAAACAAATCGAACAACAAACTGATGACCGGGTTTGTGCGGTTGCCAAAGAACTGGAAACTTTAAAGAAATTCGTAGCGACGGCTGGGAGTAAGAGTGATGATTTTAAATTCTTACCAATGCCTGCTCGTCCATCTCTGAAGCTATCCACATATGATGGGAAGACATCCTGGCAAGTGTATAAGACCCAGTTTTCTATCGTGGCGGATGCGAATGGATGGGATTCCCAAGCTAAGGCCTGTCATCTCGCCGCTTCTCTGAGAGCAGACGCAGCGGATATCCTGCAGACGCTTCCCGAAAACAAAAGGTTAGATTTCGAAGCTCTGTCCGGCGCCTTGGAGTTGCGCTTTGGGGAGAAGTGTTTAAAAGACTACAGCAGGCTCCAATTAAAATCTCGTCAACAGAAGCCTACCGAAACACTTCAGGAGCTCGCCGCGGATGTTGAAAGGCTGTCCCATCTCGCCTTTTCGGAATGCCCGACAGAAACAAGGGAAATCCTGTCCTTGCAATACTTTATCGACGGCATCCGAGATACTGAAATACAGAAAGCTCTACGAATGGCGGATGTAAAAGATTTAAAAAGTGCTCTAGTGTACGCCATGAAATTTGAGACAGCCCAGCAAGCCACTCGTCGAGACCGCCACCCAGTCAGAGCTGCTCAAGTCCAGGAGCCAGGGGATCAAGTCACCGCTCGACTTGACGATTTAACTAGACAACTGAACGCCTTGAGACGGAATATTGGTGAGAAGAAACCGACCGTTAATTGCTGGAACTGCGGTGCTGAAGGTCACATACGACGAAACTGCAAAACACCCCAGGGTACTGATGTTAAGACCGCTTCTAACAAGCAGCAGGGAAACTAATTAGTGGCCATCTCGCGGGGCGGAGGTTGCCAGATAATGAAAAGCCCCCGTTTAAAGCGCTTCAGATTTCTGCAGTGAGAGGCGGCAGCAATGGACTTTTCATAATAGGACATATTAATGGAGTTCCGTGCAATATGACTATAGATACAGGAGCCAACGTCACCATCATCCGAAAAGATTTGGCTCAACAACTAGGAAACAAACTTATCTGGACGCCGCCCTGCGTTACCCTCCAGACTGTGTCCGGTGAGAAGATCGACATCGACGGAAAAGTAAATGTTAACATCACGTTTGGAAGTGCCGCTTACCATCACACGGCATATGTAGCAGAGATCACTGATTCTTGCATACTCGGATTGGACTTTCTAAGGAAATACAATTTTTCCTTGGATTTTAAAAATAACGAATTGCATTCTGCATCTGAGGACATAGCGGTATTTCTCGTTAATGATGAAGAAGTTAAATCTGTCCATAAAATCATAGCACAAGACTATATTACAATACCGGCAAGAACAGAAATTTTACTTCCTGGATCCATAGCCGAAAATAGAAATTTCCGCTACGGCATCATAGAATATCCCAATAACTGTAATATCCCAAAAGGAGTATTAGTAGCCTTAACACTCGTCGACCTATCCAGAACGGTTATCCCGGTGAGAGTCGCCAATGTAACTGAAAAGTCGAGAGTTATTAAGAAAGGTGAAGTGGTTGCAACATGTACTCCAGTAACCAGCGTTGAAAGAAAGAGTAACATCCCAGATTCCGTGTCCTCAGAGAGCATTACATCGGAGTTATTGCAGAATGCACAATTAAACGATAAGGAGAAAAATGCTGCCGATCGCGTCATTAAAGATCTTCAAGTTGTTTTCTCCCGCTCGTCTTCTGACGTGGGTCGAACTAGTTTGACACAACATAGAATAGATACTGGCGATCATCCCCCGATCAAGCAACATCCAAGACGTCTACCGTTTGCTGAACAGGAAGAGGTGCGAACACTGTTAAAAGATATGGAAGAAGGCGAAGTCATCGAGCCTTCAACGAGTCCATGGGCATCTCCCATCGTTCTCGTCAGAAAGAAAGACGGCTCAACAAGATTTTGCGTTGACTATCGCCGGTTGAATGAGGTTACGAAGAAAGACAGTTACCCTCTTCCTAGAATTGATGACATTCTAGACACTCTTTCTGGAAGCAAGTGGTTCTCAACACTTGATTTAAAGAGTGGGTATTGGCAGGTAGAAATCCATCCTGATGACCGAGAAAAGACGGCATTTACTACGGGTCAAGGACTTTGGCAGTTCAAAGTGATGCCGTTTGGACTGTGTAATGCGCCGGCAACATTCGAACGTCTTATGGAGACTGTTTTGAAAGGCCTTTCCTACGAAGCCTGTCTGATATACCTGGACGATATCATCATCGTCGGAAAGAGTTTTGAAGAGCATCTAGAAAATCTTAGAAAGGTGCTTCAGAAACTGAAAGAGGCCAATCTGAAGCTGACTCCCGCTAAATGCAAATTGTTTCGAAAGGAAGTGACTTACCTGGGACATGTCATCTCTGCAGAAGGTGTGCGTACGGATCCTGAAAAGGTATCAGCGGTTAAATCCTGGACGCGTCCCGAAAATGTCCATCAGCTGAGAAGCTTCCTAGGGCTTTGCACCTAATATAGGAGATTCGTGAAGAACTTTTCTTCCATCGCAAGACCACTTCACAAGCTGACAGAGAGCAAGCAAAGATTCTTGTGGACAAAGGAATGCGAGGATGCATTTAACAACTTAAAGGAAGCTTTAACATCTGCTCCAATCCTGACGTATCCTCAGCTCGACAGACCATTTATTCTCGACACCGACGCGAGCAATGAAAGTGTCGGTGCTGTTTTGTCCCAAGAAATAGACGGCCAAGAACGGGTAGTAGCTTACTGGAGCAAGTGCCTGTCTAAACCGGAGAGGAATTACTGTGTCACAAGGAAAGAGTTACTCGCCATAGTCAAAGCTGTAGAACATTTCCATCATTATCTATACGGGAGAAAATTCCTCCTCCGCACGGACCATGCCTCATTGGTCTGGCTTTTAAATTTCAAAAATCCTGAGGGTCAAATAGCCAGGTGGATACAGAGACTCCAAGAATATGACATCACTATCCGTCATCGTAAGGGATCATCACACGGAAACGCCGACGCCCTGTCTAGAAGACCTTGCCAAGAAAGCTGCCGATATTGTTCCAGGGTGGAAGCGAAATACGAGCTGCTGACTCCGGTCGCAAGACAAATTACAACATCAACATCGGCTGATCGAGACCCGTGGAGTGATAATGAAATCAGGAGAGACCAGCTGGAAGACCGCGACATTAAACCCATACTTGATTTAATAGAGTCATCAAACAGAAAACCTACATGGCAGGACATTTCTATCTGTAGTCCTACAACAAAACAATACTGGGCACTCTGAGATTCACTTCACATTCGAAACGGCGTCTTATACCGGAAATTCGAGTCGGATGATGGGAAGACGTTCCGATGGCAACTGATACTTCCAAGATCCCGGATTCCTGATGTCCTCAAAGAACTACATAACAGCCCTACACGAGGTCACTTTGGAATTATGAAGACCTTACAGAGAGTTCGTTACAGAGGACTTTGTCCGAAATTACAGTCACCTTGGGATGGGCCGTACACAGTCCTAAACAGGCTGAATGACGTCGTGGTTCGGATTCGTAAGTCTTCGAACTCTAAACATAAAGTCGTTCATTACGACAGGTTAGCTCATTACTATGGCCATAGTACATAATGTAAATAATTGTAAATAGTATAAGACCATGGTCCATTTTGTTTTTAAATGTGTATTTGATTTGTATTTGATAGCATTTGATTTGTTTTTTGTATTGCATTTATTGTTCATGTTGTTTATTATTGTAATGAAATGCTTATTAATGCATTTATGCCACAGTTGTAAGTTTAGCTTCCTGTCCAGGGATTGTACTGCCCGGGACGTGCAGTCCTTGGGAAGGGGGCAGTGTTACGAATTTGGTATTTAAAAAGCTAATGTTAGTTCAATTATAAATTAAATGGTTTTATTTCTCGCGCAGTGCAGCGCGTGACGAATATTAAAAGAGAGCTAAGCCGGAAAATTGAAAATACAAGAGCGCGTGCATTAAATAAATAAATATCTCTTTTTGATTTCGAGAAAGTACTGGAAAATTCTAGCGCGTGATTTTAAAATCTTATAAATGGAGGAAAACATCTCAGTTTGTAGTAGTTGCTTAGTTTGTTGTTTAGAAAACTACTGTTGTTGATTGTAGCGAATTCGCGGATTAGCGTTCTTTAGCTGTTTTGAATTACGTTCTATTGGATATTTGAGTAGTTAAAAGATAACTACTGTGAGATATTGTAATACTGCATGATAATTTGAGAAAATTTAAGCATTTTTGTTGTGATAATAATAAATTTTTGTTCATTTTTCATCGGACTTGTGCATTCATTTCGTAACGAACCCGTACGCACGCAAAAATACTTTACCAAACTTTAAGTCGTGAGAAAATTTAAACATTCGTGATTATGACTGGATGTGTCTATTAGTAATTAAAAGTTATGAGTATAAGTTTACTGTAATATTTGGTTACGTCTAAATTTATTTCAGTTTGGAAAGAAATACTAGATGTTATGGTTTTGTGAAATATTTAAGTTACTTTTTTTTAATTTATGAAGCAAATAGTGATTTGATCAAGAAATAATCCATAACTGTGTGAAAGTATTGTTTGCTATACCTAATTATATAACAGTAGACTTCGAAATAGAACTATCTGATATTTCAAAGGAAATATTTAAATATTGCCTGGGTGAGTTTTGTAATTATAAGATTTAATTGACAATATCTGCATAATTACTAATTCAGAAGTCAAACAACAAAAATCGACATTATTCCGATAAAATTCCGAGTTCCATATTCAAGGATATGAATTCCTGGGGTATTTATAGGATTCCTTGCCACTGTGGTTTAATTTACATTGGCCAAACTAAGAGAGCATTAAAATTTCGCGTCAAGGAACATGAGGCATATGTTAGAAAAAAGGAAACACAGAAGTCTTCTGTTTCTCAACATTGCTGGTCCGAAAATCACACTTTCAATTTTTTTACTGCCAAAATTATTCAAAAACATCTTCTATTGGAGAACTGGATTTTCTAGAGGCATTTCACATTCAAAAAAATCTTTCTCTTCTAGTTAACGATCCTAATTCCAATCCATCTTTGCCTTCGGCCTTTAAAAAATTATGTTTTAGTTCTAGTTTCATCAACAGATGGCGCCACTTGCTTATTGTTGTCCAGGCTTTCTTATATTATCTAATCATTATTTCCTATCCTTGTTCATTTGTGGTTTTGCAGCTGATAATGGTGGTTCGGTAAAACCTTCGAAACTAGTCCTGTGAAAAATTTTGAAAATATAACGCCGATTTCTGTTGTTTGACTTCTGAATTAGTATTTATTCGGCGTGTTATTGTGTCTTAATCAGAAGTTAAAAGGTAAATCCAATTATTTTCATTTATACACATCATAAAAAGGATTGATTTTTAACCTTGTATGTGAGCATAGCTCTGCAACTTTCCCTTTTTGGGGTGGGGATAGTTAATTTCATGAGCTCCGATCAAGCATCAAGCTCTCAAGATTCGAAAACTGAAATTTTTTTGGCTTTTCGTCAATTGATACTTTCGAATTCTAACCTAAAATCCCTTACAGCGTTTACTCAAAACTTTGGAATAATTAGATTCACTGTAATCGAGTAGAACTTATGTCTGAGAAAATAATGTGATTTTTGCAATTACAATTGATTTACAACTCAAATATCGCCTCAGAGCAGTCCTGAATGCTACACCATTAATCTTCTAGATAGAATTCAGCGTTCCGTTTAATGTTTATCTCTGCCAACATTTGAAATAAGCCTCTTGTCAGCACACTTGCTTTTGATACGTGAAAATGTTGATGTATTGCTCAATATAATTTTTTGTATTAAAGAGAAAAATGAATCTCATGTTTCAAGACTTAAAATTACATACTTGTAAAGATTTATTTATATTTTTCTAACCAGTTTTTTATGTTTCATATTTTTACTGCTATTCTCTCTTCCCGTTTTCTTGCCAGAATGCTAATTTTTAGTTCGCTCATATTCAAATAATTTAAAAAGAGATAGTATTTAAAGAAAATTTTTAGATAATTTTATCGGAGCGTCTTCCGCCTGCTGAAGACCTCGTTACTGGTTGCAATTGTGCTTTAGCTGTTTGCCTTCGGCGTTGCTTTATTCTTTCTTGGCAATAGTGCTTCCCACGCCGGTATAGGTTTGAGCCAACTTGCGAGTTAATACTTTCTGCATAGCCTTTCGCTAACGTACGACTTAATTTAGTCTTAATGTGAATTTTTTATTTTTGAGTTATGCCATAAACGCTGACTTGTTTGTAAGCATAAGAAGGACCTTTCTGTTAAATTAGCTTGAGTAATACACAACTAAATTTACAACTCAATTGATGTTTGAATGTACTTATTTAAGTTTGGAGCCAAAAAAGTTCTAGAAGACCGCAATTTCCATTCGAAGTGTCGAATCATTATGAAGCAGCCTTCGAAAAATCTCCTAAAACCACAAATTGTTACAAAAGCTTTTATTTGACAGACTCAAAAAAGATTTAGCCTATCAATGTTTATTATTAGTTATTGTAAATACTAATAATAAACATAATAGTTTTATATATATATATATATAGTATATATATAGCTAGTAATATAGTTTATATATATAGCTAGTAAATATATAAATAATATATATTATGGTATATATTTATTATTTATATATTTACTAGCAGCTAAGCTGTTATAAAAATGTATTATATATATAAAAAATGGCAATGAAATATGATAATCTCTTAAAAACAGTTACATAAGAAATACGATAACAATTGTTCCTAAAACCACGTTTCTAAAAGAATGACACTATGCAAAATGATGCGATTTCATCAAAAATCTATCAAAAAAAATAAGAAAGGAAAATTGTTGCCAAAATCATATTTTTAAAGATGTGAGATGTGAGAAGTGTACTCGAAAGCTTCATTTAAAAATTCTTTTAAAAATGCAAATTATTATCATTTTTCCAAAATTCTTTTTGTAAAAGCAGCCGCAAAGATGAAAGTTTAACGTGTCCAAAAATCAAAGAAAAATAAACTGTACATTTTTAAAAATAAACTTTTTTAGAAAAAATCCCGTTGAAAAGGTGTTAAGCTCACTTTGTTAAATAAATTCGTATTGAATCGATTTATTGAAACACGAAATTTATTTTAAGGTCGTAAAATAGCTAAGTGCCCACGTTTCATGACGATGTGAAAATGGAGTGTGTAGAGTAAAATCTTGCTTTCCTATAGCACATTATGTCTCAAAATGACGCGATTTTGGCACAAAACATAAAATAAAAAAAATTTCGAATTCGAATTTCGAAAAAATCGCTTCGAGGTGCACTGGCTCTTGTATAGATGCACCTATGTACCAAATTTCGTAGCCGTGGGTCTATCAGCTTACGCGCAGCGCGAACGAAAGACACACACGAACACAGACAGACTCTTTCTTTTATTATATGTAGAGATTTAAATAATTTTTCTTTGAATAATTCAAGTAAGTGTACGATGTTCAAATCGATGAATTATTGATTGATTAATGTAAGTATATTTCTACGTATTTTATTTATTATTGAGCTTTTTTCCGTGTGAATATATTTCTAAGTGAGCATTTTTCCATGTGGGCATATTTCTGTGTGGGCTATTTTTCTGTGAGCATTTATACCTGTGAGTATTATTCTGTGACAATTTTTCTTGTGGGCTTTTCTCCCGTGAGTATTTTTCCGGTCACCGGTTAATACGAATGATGTGATGATTTAAATTTAAATGTAATATAACAGCTTTTTCTCAATATCAATAAAAGGATTAACATGGCAATAACACATCGGGTCAATTAACCTAACCCGAAACAAGAATGTTGCGCAACAGCAGGTTTATATTTATATAAAATGCTGACACTAACGAAAACTTTTCGACTTACAAAGACGTCACGTGGAACCGCTTTCTTTCTTCAATGTCAGAATATGACCTTATATAATAATAATATATATAATGGTTGCCAATGCTATTTTTATTTCATATTTTGTAAAACTTACCATTTTTTATTAACAAACTCTGAGAGTTCATAGCTACCAGTGGCAACACTTTTCGAAATAAAGCAGATTTTTATTTCCATCGCGCGAGACTGCTGCCACTCAGAAACATGAGCGTTAGCGTTTGCAGAGTTTTTAATTAATATCTCAGACAATTAAAGTCGTACGAAGATGAGAATGGTTTGAAATGGCTTCTTATGATCTTTTGGAATGCGGGATAATTTTCTGGAAAATGAACTCCTCGCCGTTCCGGAAGAATAATGCAACAAACAAACACACTTTATACACAGATTTTAATAGTATAGATTCTTTTCTGTACTGTAATGAATCGGTTTTGTATTACTTTGATTTGGTATGCCATTATCGTTGCTTAGTAACGATATTGTGTATTAATGATTTCTTATTGACCAATTAGCAAAATATCATTCTACGTGATTTTGTAATGTATTGAATGTTTTATTAACATTTACTTAGCTTCAAATATTGTCTTAGTTTTCTTTTAAACCTTATCCAGTCGTTTTAATCTACTTTTTTGGGGGAAGGTTTCGTTGTTCAGTGACAGTTGACAGATCAGATCTGTATTAGTAAGCCCCCGATTCCCTAAAGAATCGGATAAAAGAAAGCATGAAACTCTCTACGGTATGTGTTGCATGAGAATCAGAATAGAAAATTCAAAAGTAGAAAATAAATCGAACTTTAAAGATGTATATATATTTTGAAACTTGGCGATAAGATTAAACGAAATTAATTAATAAATAAATTATCTGAAATAAAGATTAAAGGGCGGCGGATCAGTTATTTTTTTTTGTTTTATTTTAAAATATAACTCAAATTTTGCTTAACAATGAGTTGTAAATTTAACAAAATAAATAAACTCATGAAATTAATCAAAATCTCCGCTATACAGTATGTCTCGGGCAAAAACATTATTAAACATTGTTAAACATTAATTTACATATAATACGCATGCATAATACTTCTAAATTTAAATTTCGGAGCAGAAAATGTAAATTTCGAAGCAAAAAAATCGTCTTTGTTTTAACTAAAATGCACAACTGCAATACAAATTAAATGAGTACTAAAGAAAGAATACTCACTTTTCAACCCTGAATACAACAGGAAAGACCGCACGTAGAGAAGGAAAAAATTCCTCCATGCTCTTATGTAGCGAGAGCAAAGGAGGTGAAAAAGAGAATATCTTTAACACTCTTCATCTGAGTGTGTCCACGCCACGAACATTTTTTTCTTCATTTTTTCTCATATACGATAAT
Source organism: Stegodyphus dumicola (assembly GCF_044657685.1). NCBI lineage: Eukaryota > Metazoa > Arthropoda > Arachnida > Araneae > Eresidae > Stegodyphus > Stegodyphus dumicola. The sequence goes on from NC_140777.1 coordinate 148,796,460, forward strand.
CTTCAACAATTAAATTCCTTTTCAATTTGTCTTAATAATTTTATTTTGTTTAACTCAAAGTTATGTGAATTCTGTGCAGCACACTGATGTATTCTATACGAGCCCTTTTTATTCAATCTCATAACTAGATTGTTTGATTTTGTTCAGTATGACTTAGTAATGCTCTTTGACCAAAAGTAAATTTGGATATTTTCCTATATCATATAGTTATACTCCAAAAAGTGTTTTATATAACAGTCACAAAAATCGCTGTCTTTTACATTTGCATTTAGTTTGCTTGGAAATGCTTCTGTTTTTACTTTCTTTTCCGAAGTAAAGGAAATGTTGTAATCACAAAACATTACAGGTATTTTATTATAAAGAAAATATCCATTTCGACCGCTATCGAATGCAATTTAACGATGCTTTTGCTTGACATCTGTACGTATGGACGGAATAAAAGACTGTTTTCACCAACAGATTATAAAATTGATTTAAAATGGATTCAAAACAGATTTTTTTCGTGACGTCTGTATGTACTTATGTGTCTCGCATAACCCAAAACAGAGTAGCTTGAGAATGTTGGAAATTTTGTGTAAAGGACTTTTATAACATGTAGTTGTGCGCCTCCTATTTTTCTTACAATCGGCCGCACCACAAGTATATATATATACTCGTATATAATTCATAATAATTTATAATAAGAAAATTTTCTATATACCATCTCCAAGGAACTTTTAATTATTTGATTTTGAATATATATCTATGCCCGCTATGTTATTTGGCTTGCTTAATTCAGTTTTTTGTTATTCATATATGTTGGTAAATTGTGCATTTTTTACTTTAAATGTGATTTAATTATGATATTCTTATCTTCCGGTTAAGGTTTTTATGTCTTTAGTTAGCTTCCGGGTAAGGTTTTTATGCCTTTAGTTAATTTGCGTGCAGTAGTTATAGAATTATCAACATTTAAAAATTTGTTTAAGTGCGGTTAAGCCTATTTATTTTAACTACAGCAGCAATATTTGTTTACGTTTGAAACTTAACAGAATAGTGAATTAAGTTAGTTTCTATACATTCACCGTCTTTTTGCCGAGTGGGACCAAAAGTAAACTTTCAGTTTTGCACACCGAAAAATATGCCTTCTGACCTGCTGGCGGAATTCCTTGCTTTTGAGTAGAAACTCTAAATTTAATTGTAAAAACTATTTTTTAAAGATTTAACTGTATTTGGTTTTTATGTTCTTCTATATTTTTCAATTTTAAATGAAGATGTTTTGAGTTTTTGTTTATTTCTGCTTTGGCGCGAAGTGAGAAGTGAATTCATTGAATGAGAATTAATCTCCAATGAAATTCGAGGAAATAAGTTTAAATAATAATGTATAGTGTCGGTGCAGCATGTCGGCACTTCAAATATGCGGAGAGCCGAAAGTCCTCTCGTGTGGCTTGGTGGAAGGAGAGAAGAGTGGGAGACTTTTCAATCCGTCAACCCGGGGTGCTGTCCATCAAAACTGGGGGCGGAACTGAGCTAAATGGCACTGTCACCTGTCACTCATTGTCAAGGCTGTTGCCAACGGCAGGCGTAATCTTCTTGCCACGAGGAATTTCGTGGGTTTGGGCTGAGTACGTCGGTTAAGTGAGCATAAGCAACAAGAAAAGGTTTAAATGAAATGCAGGAAAAAATGCATATAATTTAATATTCCGTACAAGGAAATCATGTGGTGTCCGCATCAGATTTTTTTTTAATTTTCTAGATCGATAAACTTAATAATATCGATAAAATCTTCCTTTATAATAAATAATATGTTGCAATAAATGTTGCCCCTTTTAAGGCACTGCAATTATAGGCCTTCAGAGCGAGCGGACTACCTCATCTGTAGCGCTATACACTAGATATACTTTATTTACTAACATACATTTGCACGTTTTAAACATTTTTAGATTGATTTTTAATACATTAGGTTTACAGTAAAAACTTATAAGGTATTTCTCCCGCTTTCCTAGCGTGCCTTCGTGGTGTAGTGGTTCTGCACCCTGGGCCGGTATTCCAGAGGTCCGTGTTTCGATTCCCGGCGAAGGCGGTTGCTCATTTGTAATCTCTCCAACTTTTCCAATTAACCTAATGTCTCTACAAACTGTATTTTTAAAGTAATTTTTCATTAAATGCAAGTGCTAATTTTTTTTTAAGATTAGTTAAATTCTAAATATTTTTTTTTCTTATTACTGTTCTCATGCGAATTATTTTAGCATTCAGTTTTAGGATTCAATTAGCAATCAAAAGGTATTTCGGTGGTATTTAAAATTCTTCCTATCTTTAATAATGATGGGCAGTTTTAAAATAAATGGTCCAGAAGCTCCCTTTTAGCGTTAAAACTAATGCCGACAGTATTATATATTACTTAATAACTTTCTCATTTTAAATATGAATGGGGACGTTATTTAATATAAATAAAAATACTGAGAAGCTGAAAAGATGTTGATCAACGAAAACTGCTTCTACGGAATTGCAGATTCACTGAATTCTACTGGTTAATTGGCGATATAAAAGGTACTATAGTTATCAGAAATTCAGTATTTATTCATGTAGTATTCATAAAGATGAATGGGATTTTAATGATGTCTATCAACCGGTATTTTTGCTGAAAATGAATTTTAATAAAACATGTTTTTGATGAAAAGAAAAACGTTTTTATTTACATTTCGATAGTATTCATAAGGATGAATGGCATTTCTTGCAATTATTTCTACAAGTCCAACATTAATTCCCATACGAAATCCTAAAGCTGGCAAAAGTTATTTCTAACGTTTAATTTACACGATATCTACCAACAAACTAAGCTAACATATATATATAACAATAAAGTTATTTTTCCATTATCGGAGTAAACAGTACAAATCTCATTGTTATATTACCAGACATTATAATTAGACAGAGGCTCATGAGTCTCAATACTCATAAATATGTTTGGTAATTTTAGTTATTTATGTTATTATTGGTTTTCAGACTGAAAGGAAAATTTTACTTAAGGCAGAAAAATGCTATCCAGTGTGTCAACGATTACGAGTAGAGAAAAAAGCTTTTAATGACCTTTCGAAAAGCTAAATATATTTACGCTGAAAGCAGGTGGAGAATCAGAATATCAAGCTAGAATGGTATTAAAATAAGGAAAACGTATTGAACTCTATGTATTTTGGGCGTATTGTAAGTGACCCGTCATCATATTTCGTAAATTTTATAGCAAACATTTTACAGATAATATTTGCCTAATTTTTAAATGTTTTCGGAATTTTTTTTTCAAGTGGTTTTATTTAGATTTTTTCTTCTTCTTTGTTAGTTAGCTTGTTTCTTTGTTTGAGTCAAATCTTGAAATGGACTTTTGACACACTTTTTTCACATTTCGAATTCCTTCTCATTTTGTTTACATACACATTTTCGATGATAATGTAAAATTCCACAGATTTGCATTCAAACTTTCATACAGATAGTTCTGTTTATTGATGAAGTTTAAGTTTTACAAATTTTGCGCTCTCACAATCTTAATACATTTTCGATCTTTCAACCTTCAAATAAATCAGAAACTGATACTCTATATCAAAAGTTTCGGAATCTTAAATGTAAAGTTCTCAATGCTGACGGTATTTCAAAGCTAATAATGTTAGAATTTCTGATCAAAACATTTAACCTGTTTGTTCTTGGGCTATTAACAATTTTCATTAATGATGAGATCGAAGTTCAAATGAAATTAAACGTTAAATGAATTGGATATACTTTTACATATAGGATAGATGCCATTTTCCTTCAATAAAATTATAGAATACGATGTATCAAAAAAGAGCTTTTTAGCTTTTTAACTTGCTCAATTATAGTTAAGTATTCAATTCAAACTTGAAAAATAGTTTTTGAGTTATTGTAACCTTCGTATCATATGAGACAGAAAAGAAAATCTATCAGTAACAGAGCTCGAAATTTAAAACACAGGTGTTGATCAGTAACTTACTTTAATTGAATGAATTCATTTTTAACCATATTTCTATTCTGTTATTCCTGTTGTTTCTTAAAATTATGTTAAAATACCAATACATTTCTCAAGCAAGCGTCCTCCAATTCATTTTTAGTCACATTTGGCAAAGAATATTTTTTTCTAAACGTTTTTCTTACTTTAAAGTTTATTTTAATAAAGCCATACACACGTAGCACGTTTTATGCACATAATAATGTTATTCCTGATTCTTAGTTATTCAAGTTGTTTTGAGTCTTTAAAGTGTAGCGCCCGTCTATATTTATAGAAGCAACAGAATTCCAATTACTCTTTTCCATACACCCTAAATTTCGAATATCATAGTCCCTTTATCGTTTTTTAACAGGAAGATAAAACTATGTTTAATAATAATTTACTTAAATGTTTTTCATTTTCTTTATCGAAATGTAAACTGTGTATACCGCGTTTGGTAAACACATAACCTCTAAACATCTGCATTTCAGCAGCTAACTACTGTACACGAGCCTATTATAAATAACTAGCAGCTACACTGCCAGCCTTCTTCTGGTTTTTAAGGAGGCTTATAAACCTTAAACCTCTAATGATCTTCGAATTATGTGATTGTTGCAAGAATTGGGTATTTTAAAAGCAATTACTTCCAACCTTTTACAGCTGACTACATAATATAGCTGCTTTGGAAACTAGTAAAGAAAGTTTGCGTTGCCACAAATATTTTTGTAATTTAATCCGCTTTGTGACAAAATTTTTCATCATGTTTCCACCTTGCGCGCATGATATTTTAAAAATGGCTAATGGTACTGCCTAACCACACTAGCGAGAGCAGTTTGGCTGAGAGCCAAGATGGGTCAGTTTAATTGAAGGAGTGTGAGTGAAAAGCGTGGGAATTTTTTCCTCTGGGGCGTCGTAGCGGTTGTAACAGCTTTAATATCGTAATTAAGCTCTCATGCATTTGAAATAGATGAATAATAAATAATGTTTAGGTTACTGGCAATATTGAAACGCAGGCTCGAGAGCCGGATGCATTTTCTCGCACGAAGTATGTAACTATTTTTTTAAAATAAGGTTTTATACCTTTTCTTCTCTTGTTTGTATGTCGCCGTTTTTTTTAGTGTAAAATAAAAGTTATTGCTGTGTTCCATCATTGGAGTTTACTTAAAATTGTTTAAGAAGTATAAATCATTTTTATTATATTAATAAATGTAATTTATTAAAAATTATTTAACAGATAAAAGTGTTTCATTCAATGTTTGAAAATATTAAAAATTAACTAAGATGCATTATCTAAATTATTATTAATTTGATTTTTATCTATTAAATTATTATTAACTTAATATTATCTATTAAAATATTTATAAACTGATGATGAATTGTATTAAGACAAATAGTTTAATATTACAGTTCTTTCAATGTTTTTTCTTTGAAATGTCACAATCTGATGTTTCTATGCATTTTAATTTAATTCTATAATTTTAAAATTTAACGGTACATCAGCTAAAATGTATAAAACGCAGACAAAAATTTTCTGTTGCGCAGCACTCGAAAGATATAACGTGAAATTGAAGAACTATTTAAATCTAACCGGGCTTATGCACTCACCCCTACATCACTGATAGATATGCCCACTTCCGCCCCAAACCGGATGTTTACATAAATCTGGAATACGTGGTCGGACAGTACATAAGTACATACTTGAATTTTGATGGAATTCTTTACATGGGCACTCTTTTCTAACTGAACCAAAAAATTTTATGAATATTTTAATATTAAAAAAAATATGCGCGAAAGCATTACAGATGTTTTTTAATAAAATCCATTTTATAAACTCGCCCCACCAGCGGCCGAGCGGTGCTGAACACTGGTAGTTCGGTCCGAGGTTCGAATCCCGCGAACGGGCTGGCTGCATGGGCTGTTTCGTGGTTTTTCCCATGTGTAACGTGTATACGAGCCAGTTCCCCTTAGAAAGTCCTCCATGAAGGCATCCCTCCCCTTAGGCAGATAGCCCTAGAGGCTTTGCCATAATCACACACACACACACATTTTATAAACTCAACTCCAAATAAAATAAAAATTTAACATGAAATTCTTAGAACTTTTGGTTCACAGTAGTTTCCAAATGTTATAAAAGCTTTACATTAAATATGGAATTAAATTATACAACAGAATATTTTAAACTGTGAGCACAAGGTGAAATCATGACGAAAAATGTTGTCACAAAGCGGATTAAATTATAAAAATATTTGTGGCAACACAAACTTTCTGATTACTATTTCAGAAAGCTGCTATATTTTGTAGTCAGCTGTAAAAAGTTGGAAGTAATTGCTTTTAAATTAAATAAATTATCCCAGTTCTTGCAACAGTCGCATATTCGAAGATCTTATGGGTTTTAAGGTGTATGAGTCCCCTTAAATGTACCGGAAAAATGTCTGAAGCGAACACCAAACGTTAAATTTAAAAGCTGAGCAGAATTTTACTCTGCAGAACAACTTCATAAAAAAATTGTATTACATATAACAAAATTACAATGAAATAAGCAGTATCTCTTAATACAAATATTAATTATCTTAATAAATAAATTAATCAGATTCCCGTTACCTTCTCTAAATAAACGTCCAATATCCAAGACAAACATTAAATTTAAAAACTGCACAGAGTTATCGGTTTCATTTTTCGAAGTGGCAACGGCGTTGATTTTCCACAGTGAGCAGTCCAGTATACAATTTAATGAAAAACTGTTGCCAAAACCACATTTCTAAAAGAATGAAAGTATTCAAAGTGATGCGATAAAATCGAAAAGATAAAATAATAAAAAAAATTCTGATTCGAATTATGAAGAAATAGCTTAGATGTGCACTGGCTCTTGTCTATATGCACCTACGTACCAAATTTCGTAGCCCTGGGTCTATTAGATTACACGAAACACGAAAGAAAGACACACAGACTCTTTCTTTTATTATACGTAGAGATAATATGTTAAGTTAATTTCATTTTAATAACCGTCAGTTTTGCATTTAGCTTTCCCTAAACAACAGTAACGTAGACCGAACAAGCAAAAATCAAACCAACCAAAGAATATTTTTTGATTAATCAAACAGAGTTCTTCATTTTCAGATACCGAAATTATTTGATTTCAGAATTAAAACATTGTTAAGTATTCTTTTATTTTATCTAAACCAGTTAATTTATTTTCAGTATCTTCACTGACATTCTCCCTTTCCTTTTACCTAACCAGAATGCTAATTTTAGCTCGCGCATATTCAAATGCACGAGGAAGATATAGTATTTAAAGGAAGGTTTTAGACTGGTTATTCATAGTGTTTTTTGCCTACTTAAAGCCACGGTACTTGTTGACATTCTACTAAAGCAGGTTATATGCAGCGTTGTTTTGTTCTTGCCAATAGTGATTGTCATGCCGGTTTAGATTTCAGCTGATCTGCTCACTAATCCTGTGTAGACTTTGGGCTAACTTTAGATTTAACTTAGTTTTAATTTGAGTTCATTACTTTTGATTACGTCATAAATACTGGTTGATTTTGTAAGAAGTGTCGAAGTGCCTTTTGTTAAATTATTCAAGCTCTTAATAAACGGGTCTTTTACATCCTTCTTACGTTCTCTGCTTGATTAGTAAGATACAGCGGTAAGTCGGTTAGATTCAGGTAGGTTCTCGTGTTAGTCTATGCTTCCCGAAAATGTTAGTCTCTATAGCATTAAATGTGAGAAGCAGACATTAAGTATGAATAAACGCATAACATCACTGAAAGATTGAATTTAAATACTTCCTACTATAATTTTGTGCAGGAAATAGTATTTTCTAAATTGATACTGAATTCTCCTGCTACTCAGAACGGTGATGCAATGAAGTCTCTCGCCTCTCATTGGTAGTTGGATCCACCAGCCATCAATGTGCACTTAAAAATGAAAGTAATGCATGGTATGTAAATGAAAAACAAATTAAGTTCTAAATGTTGATAATTACTAGGTAGATTTTCATAATTAAATTTACTTAATTAAGTACAAATTTATTGATGTAATTATATATGCCATCAACTTATGCGTCCAGATATTAATCGATGGTAGAAATAGTTTTATAGTGAAATGAAGTGTCAGATATGTTAAGATAATTATGAATGTAAAATGGAGTGTCAGATATAATATTGATTTAGATATAAAGGTGTTATATTAGCAGATTTGAAAATCTCTTATAAAATGAAGTAGAAGGTGGTTGTATAACTAATTCTGTGGAACAAAGTCAGAGCGTTTAAATTAAAAGCAATTGTCATACAAAAATTCTGCAAGACAAAAATCACACAATTCAAAACCATGCAAGGCAATTGTGAACCTGAAATGAAATATAAGACATCCTTCATTCTGCATATCATTAAGTATACCGAGTATAAGAATTTTATTTCCCTCTCTATAACACATATAATCCCCTTTAATATTTTTGTATTAAACTACTTTCACATCATCATCGCATTTTAAGGATTTATTTATGCAAAGAATTAAGATATTAAAGATTTATTTACGTAAAGAATCATTGTATCTCCTCATGCATCAGGCAGTAACAGCTTTTGTAGTGCTTTCCTCGAAACTACAGAACAAAAGCTAGATTATACCTAACGTTGATTTCTTTCAGGAATACTATTTATAACAAAGTACCAAATTTATATATGCGTAAAAATAACATTTTACAGCATTTCGTGAAATGAGACTGAACGGATTAAACGTTTCAAATATAATGATTATTTTAAATATAACACTAGAAAGCAAAAGAGAATATTCCATCGAGGTGCTCTTTTTAAAAGTTAATTTAAAATCAAACTATACGTATCTTTACTTTTAAATAATAGTTATTTAATGAACAGGGTAGTGAAATTGTAGAAATTGCATTTAAAAATGAGAACAACCGTGAGTAAGCCAAAATAATCATTTATTATCGAATTGATGATTTTGATAATGCTTTATCTTAATCTAGGAATTAATAACACATAAATTTACTAATGATATGTGGATTTCTTTGTTTTAAGAACTATCTAAAGAATTTCACAAACAGTTTATGCTAATTTTAGGATTAAATAACTTTTACACAAATGTTTGTATTTTGAATTAAGAAGGTGAATTATTTTTACTTCGCTTTCAATTTTTTTTTCATTTCCAAAAGCAGAGAATAAAATAAACGTTATACAAACAGAAGATAGCTCTGATTATATAACGTAAAAAAGTCAGTATTTCAATCATTTGGTCTCTAACACTCCAGTAACCTCATCACATCAGAGGCTCCACGCAGCACCAGACAACTTCCGATGTGGGCCCTGTCCGTCTTCACTTAAGCAAAGTGGCCAGTTTGGACTCGTAAGAGTACCATTACGAGAGCGATGGCTAGCCAAACATTCGTGACCAGTTTCAATCCTAAACTAGTCCACAACTACTCTCCGTGGTTTCTCTGATAATTTCCTTTCCAACAAGTCCCTCCATTTCTTAGTTGAGACACGCGTCAAAAAATCATCTCTTCATTTTTGTTTAAAACATTTACGAATGTATAGTTTTTCAGAATCATAAGAACAGTTTAGGGATATCAACTAAAAAATTTGTGAACCTTTGTTTGCAAGTTTGTTGGTCTAATTGTTACCATGAAAGCCACAATGACCGAGAATCCATTTTAAAACGATTTCTTTACCCCCTAATTTTAGTTTTTTAAAAGAATTTGTCATTCAAGGATTTTTCGAAGATTGTTTCTCCGTTTAAAAATCTTTGTTTTCAGAACGAAGAAATTGGAAGATGTTTAATTTGAAGAATCTTGTGACGGTCTTTTCGAAAAGACCTAAAATGCATACCCGTGGAGAAAAGTACTGCAGTTAGCAGGAAAAAGAAACCGAAAAAAGTGTGTAAATCTATAAGGTTCATTCTTTTCCTTCTTTCTGTATGCCTTCGTTGTGTAATTATTAGCACACTCGGCGCCTATTCTAGAGGCCCAGGTTCGAGTCATTGCTCCTTCTTCATAAAAAGCCTAATGATTCTACAAATCTAAAAACATACTTGGCAGTAGTCTACTGTGCTTTAACTTAAAATTTACAAATGGCGGAGATTTGCTGTGGCAAATATGATAGGTAAGGAGCGCATATCATTATTTGTCTGACATTCATGAAAGGTCTTTACGTTAATTTAGGCTTTTCAATGCGCAAGTGCAAATATTGTGGAAAAATAGTAAGAAACAAAATTAACTTTTATTTTACTTTTAGATTAAAAAGAAATCATGTCTTATGTTTCAAACTGAAATCTGAATACGAAGGGTTTTTCCCGTTTCCTTTCCTATTATTTATATCTTCATTGTATTGCTGCTTTTGATTTATGAAATTATAGTATTGTAGGGAAATATGTATAAAGAATCACTTTTTCATGAAGATTACAATTATATTACTAACTCACATACAGAAGTTATACAAAAATATGATTTGCATCTCTGCTTATTAGTTAGATTTCATTCGTTGCCGCTTTATGATCGCGTTATGCCAGTAGCATCATAATAAAGAAGGTTTTGCACAATTTTTCAAACATACCCTTATATTTATTTCATTTTATATTATCTCAACATCAGTTTAAATTGGTTTTTTTACTAAATGAGAATGTTATTAATAATTATAGTTATTAATAGCACAAATTTAAAATTCTATAATAATTATTATTAATTTTAAGTTATAAAGTTTACTAATAAGGTTAACATTTTAGGTAAAAGTGATGTGCCCACTAATAAATTTGAACTTTTGTTTTGATTAATTTTGGAAGTGGAAGCAAAATACAGTAACCTTGGGATATATAAAGTAGCGTTTATGTTGAGGATTTCAGTCCTAGAAATATTTAGTTCATCATTGTGTTATTTCAAGAAATATGACTTTAAATTGCATTTATATTATGTATGTAAGAAATAAGAATCTTTCTTCATTCAAATGGTTTTTCTTTTTAAGAATTAAATTTAAATGGATGTTTTAAAACCATTTTCGACACATATTATATCAAAAACAAAACTTGTAAAAAAAACCCGAATGTTTTTTATAAATAGTGTAAAGAAAAATGGTTCAAAACCAGAAAACGGATGCTGTTTCAAAATCAAATTAAATTCTTTTGCACCGGCCACAATTAATAACAGTTTCGCTTTTCGCACTGAAACTAATTTTCTTTCTAAAATAAAAGCAATAGTCTTTCATATATCTTTAAGAAACTGATATGAAGAAGACATAATCACTGTGATTATTCTGCTCTAAAATCTTATCATAACAAAACTTCTGCATTTGCAATACCTAATAAATTAAAATTTCTAGTTTTATTTTCTGCTCGATTCTTAACTCCCGTCCCCCCCATTAAAAAAAAGAAATTAAGTAGTAAATGCTGACAGAAGTAATACATTACATACCTAGTTTTAATAAAAGAATTTCTATGCTCTTTTTGCAGTGCGTTTATTTGCAGTTTTCTGTATTAGAGATGTTAGTTTCCCAGATAGCATGGCTAAAAGATTTATTCCCATTAACTCTAATTAAAAGACTTATTCCCATTAAGATATCCAATAATATGTTTCTATTAGCGACAACATTTTTGATAAAAAATCTATTAACTTTTTTTTTTTTTTTTTGCTAATGTTCAATTTCAGTCCTATAGCTAACAACCAAAGACAGGAGTTGGCCTGGAAGATCTAATGCTTAGCGGACGCTGGCTGATGGTTGAAGGTATTTCCGACAAATGTTTATCGAATACGTATCCAACCATTGCTAGCTATTTCATGCTTTACAATTGTTTTATTTATGTTTCAAATTATAATTACGTGAACGTAAAATAAAATGAGCGATTTAGAAATAATATAAACCCATTTTAATAATATTATTAACTTTTATACTACTGTTCCAAACGGTGCATATTACACGCCTACTTATAGAAATACTTCTAACTTTGTGATGTACATTTCTGTCACATTCTTAGGCAACATATTTAAATAAAATTTAAACCATTGGTTCTTAAATATGATGCTCCCACCTCATTCCTTTTTATATTAATGCCGTTGTGATAAGCAAGTGAAAATGTATATCATTTTATTCTTGCTTTAAATGCTCAAAATTCATTTCAAAAGTTAATAGCGCACTTATTGCTTTTATTGTGGCACAAACCCAATCTGCACCATCAACAGCGGCACCTCTTCAAGTTTCCCATGCAGTACTAACAATTTTCGTGTCTTATCTACTGAAAGGCAACGGGATCTTTTTTTTTTTTTTTTTTGAAAAAGACGGTTTTGTTTGTCTTCCGTTTTGAGGCACTAAGATCTGTGATTCAAGGACACTTGAATTTTGAGCATAGTTTAAAAATGACTCGACAAGACAAGACAGAGCAGAAAGAAGTAGATGAGCTACCAGACGTTTAATGACCGATGATTTTTACAGGTATAGAACCAATGACAACTTCGTCTGAGTTTTGATGGATACATCCCCAAGAATGGTTCAAGAGTCTTCCAACACCTTTTTTCCTATCACAAAATCTCTCACGAGCAGTTTCGGCGACACAAATACTCTACATTTAGAATATCAAAATCTTTTCCGGTATTCTAATCCGCGCCAAACAACACAGTAACCAGCCAACACTTCTCAACATCGTAACTCTCCAAAAATAAATATTTTCTGCTTTATCTTTCGCAAGAAAATACGTATTATTATTTTTTATGATGCAACTACGACAGAAACTTCATTTCGATATTTGGAATTTCATTATTTGCAAATATAAAAATATGCTTGTTACCTGAACTCAGTACTAATTATTGTTATTATAGTCTACAAATGGACGATGTCTTCATCCATTAACAAGGATACATGCAGTCAATTTTTACCTGCTTCTTCCAGAACGCTGTATGGGATATACTGCAGATAAGGATATGTACCTTCTTCCTTGGCCACTCTATCTGAACGATCCATGTGATTTTTTCCTTTAAGAAATAATGAAGGAAAATATTTACCAATCATCATTCATCCCGTCCATCCAGGAATGCACATGGAGTACATGGAGTTTTGGAACGAATTTAATTACTATTCGAATATGTGTCCAATGACACAGATGCAAGCACTAAGATGGTAATCAAAGTATAAGACACTTTGAACAGTTAAGACTGCTCTTGGGAGCCCATCAGCGGTAAAGTCGCTGAACACTGGTAGTTCTACCTGCGTAAGATTTCAGGTGAAAGGGCTGGCTGCATGGGCGTTTTTGGGGTTTCCTCCGTGTGTTACGTAGATACGAAACAGTTTTCCTTAGAAACTCCGTCCTCCACAAAGGCATACCTCCTCTTAGGCAGATAACTCTGGTGTGCTTTGCCATATTCAAGAAAACCAAATAAAGTGTCTATCATTGATGTATGTTGCTCCTCGGTTAAATGGATAAATAGTATGCACTATTCTTTTGTTGTTTTGAAGGATACGTTTTTCCCTCTCTTCTTAAAAGTGAGGTTGATTGTTTCAACAAGATATATATAGATAGATAGATAGACAGATAGATAAATAGACATATAGATAAATAGATAGGTAGATATAGAAATATAGGTATAGATATAGTTATACAAATATATATTATATATATGTAATTAAACAAACGATAATAAACCTTATCTAAGCAACTTTTTGGCGTACGAACTAGGAATTTTTTTTAACTTATACATATGTAATATATATATTGTTACGAAATGTACAGGCGCGATGAGGTGGCTTCCCCGCAAAGCAGTTTTAGGGTTGCCATAAAATAGCAAAGAAGGGCAGGGTTGCCACATTTATCGAGAATTCGCCCATTTGGCAACAAAATTGGCGATATACCATGGACGGAACCTTCTGGAACGAATTCTTACCGGTTTAGCCCAGAATGTTCCCGAACACAAGCCGAAAGCAATATAAACCCTGCTGGTCCTGCTGAGTGAGTGTGTCTCGTCTAGCGAGTCAATCCCTGCGGAGGCGATCGAGTTGACAGCCGGCCAGCGAGTGCCGAGTGGGTCGTCGAGTGCACCGAAAGAGTCTCGTAGAGTATCGCGGTTAGTGCATCGTCGAGAGAGCGTGTTGAGCTCCGGAAACGATTGAACTGAGAGTCAGGAGCTGTGCTCTGTGTGTCGTCGAGTGCATCGCGAGTTGTAGCGTGGAGAGTCTCGAGAGTACGTGGTGTTCCGAGAACGACCAAGCAGAGTCGGGAGCTGTACTCCGGAAAGCAGAGTCGAGTGCTTTGCAGGAAGCTGTCTCCACCGTGATAGCCTGATAACCTGAAGGCTGTGTCGCTGATCGTGTCAGCGTGTTTATAGTAGTTCATCGACGACTGTAAAACGTGTTTTTGAGCTGTCCTGACAATACTGGACAATCAAGTGTGTTTCGAAACTTCAATAAGTGTCGTCGTTATTCACTCCAAATCTACAAACGCCGTACGAACGTGAAGGAAGAAAATAACGTAACAATTGGTGTCAGAAAAGAAGAGAAAAACGCAACAAGATATTATACGTATATATGTTATCAGGAATAATCTGTTGAGCCTAATTTGTTCCTGATTACCATATTGTATACAAGCTAGATCACAGAGTTATTCATATTAGTTTCTTTAATTGCTGGGAATTTGGGTTTATTTTGAATATTATTTAAAACATATTTGTGCACCTTTATTGAATGAAAAATATTATCTCAGAAAGAAAATCTCACTTTTTTATTGATATTTGTTTCCACTATAATTTTTCATTTTAAAACAATATTTTTAAATATATACAAAGGATTGGGCGTTTAATTTTTATATTACTGCCAAATTATTCTACTCTGAAACTATGCTATCGATGAAATTTCAGAATATGACTAAGTTTCAAATATAGTATTACATGATGAAATTAAAGAAATTAGTAACAAATGTTTTCTAGAAATATGTGTTTTTCAAAACAAAATATAAGATATTACTATTCATGTATTCATGTATTTAAAAGCTGCTAAACATTTAAACATTAGAAAATTCTAAATGCATGAATTATTATTTTAAATTTGCTAAGAACAGGAATTATCATTTGTTAAACAATGTCTAGATCGCATTAAGCCACCTTCCAATAATGAGGTGGATAAAATGCTAAACGCGATGTATCAAAAATGCTGACGGCATAAAATGGGAAGGTGCGAACAAACAATACCTTTCCCCGTCCAGTTTTCCAATATCTTTTTATTGTGCAACATTATTCCTGGGCTTTATGGTTTATAGTTCCGTTCAAGTTCCCAAGATGGAAATTTAACCATGTCTGTAACTTATTTAATGCTGAATTGCCTCCCCTGCTGTTGTCATTTGCCTCTAACTATAGAACAGTAGAGGTGACGGGGACAAATAAAAATGGCTATCAACAAAAGCAATAAATGTGAAGTGCGAAATACTTGTAGCAGTTTTTATTGTTCTTTTATTAGGTTTTGAAGTTCAATACTTATCTAGCACATATGTTTTCGTAATCTAAAAGTCGTAAAATTGAAGTGAGTTTCTTCTATAAGCAGGAGATTACTAGATTTTGCAGAAATATTCATTGTGTATTTTCATAGATATATTAAAAAGATATAATTTTAAGTATTATTTTATTACAAACTGTAATTTTTAAATGCTAGTGAAAACACAAATATATGAAGTAATCTCATATTTTTTCCTTCTCATATATTAAATGGAAGTATTCCATGAAGCATGAAAATACTTCCATTTAATTCAATAGCTATAACAAAACAGAGCTTACAATGGTTTTCTCTGTATTTTTGTTTGCCCTATAATTTATCTGTAGTTTAATATGTATCAATATTTATATATGTAACTCACTTATCAAAACATGTAACTGATAGTTGGAAGGAATAATTTGTACCGTCAATGTTTGTTAATGAGTTAGTAATTAAAAAAAACAGTAGTACCTTTGCTAGAAAAAGAACTAGGACTCTCTAGTTACTCGTTAAATTTTGCCTCAAAACTACATGTAAGAAAATTCATTTAGTTCATTAAAACAGCAATCATTGGAAAGAGACATGAACCCAGTCAGACGTATTAAAATAGTTTAAGATTTTTGTGCACCAACTCCATTTTAGTTCAAGTGACAGTGTACTTTTATTATAATTCTCGAGATTTCACATTTTGATTGATTTCTTGGCAAGATTCGAACCTTTTAACTTAGTCCTTTATATTTCTATTGGATGTGAAGATAATGTTTTCACAAGTATTCATGAAATGATTTTGGGGGGGATTGTAGCGTCTCACCTTTCCACAAGCGAATGCATTTGTTCTGAAGCTTCACAAATCTAATATTTAGAATGTTATTAATAGAATCTAATATTTAGAATGTAATAATCTAATATTTAGAATGTTATTGTTTCATGTTATTAAGAAATTATCATAGATATCTAATTTTTAATTAATTTTTTTTTGGTCTTGCGTTTCACCTGTCAAGAAGTTTAAACGGAAACGGAAGTGCTAAAACGTTGAGAATAAGTATTAAATATTATTACATAATTTCCCCCTCAAACAAACTATCTTAATAATCAGTTTCACTTTAACCGTAATTGAAAGGAAATGGCCTCTCAACTAACACCTGAAAAATAAATAATTTAAATGAATAAAGTAAGCTTTGGCGAAAGTTTAGCGTTTTACTAGTCATGGATTATATGTACAATTGTACAGCAATTGCAATTACAGCTGTCTTGAATTACATGTACAGTTTTATTATGAATTATATGTACAATTATATATATTAATATTTTTGTTATCTGTTTGCATTTTACTGCCATTGCCCATGCGAAGAGTGACTCAAAGTCAAATCCTGCAAGGAACTGGATAGTTATTTAGTCAAAAGTCAAAGTTCAAGGTTTGATTTTCTTTAAAGATGACTTCAAACCATTGTAGATTATTGCAAACAATAATTAGTTTCCTTGGGTGGTGTTAAGGCTAGTTTTGTGGACAATGATATATAATTTGCATAAATTATGAAAATATGAATTAAAAATATCATTGTAGAGTAAACTGTGCCAGATTAAAAACAGTTAAATTTAAACTTATTACATGAAATTAAATTGCGTTACATTTATTTCCTGTCAAATTTGCTTTAACATATAAGAAAAATCTGATGTGGATCCCACATGACTTCCTTATGTGACCTATTAAATTATACACATTTTTGCATTTCATTTAAACTTATTTCCTCGAATTTCATTAGAGATATATTTCTCATTCAATGAATTCAGTTGTCACTCCGCTGCAAAGCAAAAATACATAAAACCTCAAATAAACTTTTCATTAAAAAATGTAAAATACAGAAAAAAAATAAAACGCCAGATACAGCTAAAACAGTTTTACAATTAAAATTACGTTTTCTAAGCAAAACCAAACACTTCAGCCAGCGGGCAAGAAGGCAAATTTTTTGGTTCACAAAACTGAAAGTTTACTTTTGGTTCCACTCGACAAAAAGACGTTAAAGGTACAGAAACTGACTAAATTAATTTATTCTGCTGAGTTTCAAATACAAAAAAAATGGCGGCTCATTAGGCTTAACTTTAAAGTTTTAAATTCTTGATAATTCTACAACAATTGCATGCAGATTAACTAAAGGTATAAAGCCCTTAACCGGAACATAAAAACTATATAATTCAATCACTTTTAAAGTAAAAAATGCAGAATTTACAACATACAAGAAAAAAAAAATGATTACCGAGTCAGGTAAGAGAGTGGGAATATATACGATTTTCGCAGCCGATTGACAGGAAAAAGAGAGCTGCACAACTGCAGGCTGTACCGGGTTCCATATACAAAATTTCAACGTTCTACAGCTGCTCGTTTTTGAGTTATGCGAGATAGATACGGACGTACATACAGACGTCAAGAAAAAATCTCTTTTGAACCCATTTTAATTTAGAATCCTTTTAAGCAAAAACAGCCCTTTATTCTGCCCGCGCCTACAGATGTCACGAAAAAACATCGTTCAAGTGCTTTCGAGGGTGGTTAAAAAGGATATTTTCGTTGAAATATGATAGCTGAAATTTTTCGTAATTACGATACTTCTTTTACTTCATACAAGGAAGTAAAAATCAATGTAATCATGCATTCTCGTTACACATTTTGCTCACAGTGCGAAATTTCTATTGATTTTATCATTATTACCCTCATGAACTCTTACTTCAGTCATATAACAGTCATTACTTCAGTTACTTAACATACACGTTTAATTGACAGTATTCATATATGACGCTGGCAGATAATATTGAACATTTGGGTCAATTCTATAGTTAAGAACAAATGTTCCCAATATCGTGCACTACAAGTCCTACCATAGAATATTTCCAGAGTTAGGCGAAAGAAGTACTGTTTTTTCGCGAAGTTAATAAATTAATTGTAAGTAAATTTCTGCGTGAACGAAACAAGAACTGGAAGATTAAGACTGACCTCCAAATTATCTTCCCTTACTAAAAAAATCTGATGTGCACACCACGTGACTTTCTTGTACGGAATATTAAATCATACTCATTTTTTCTTACATTTCATTTAAGCTTACTGGATTTAATTAAATCTACTTCGTTAATAGTGCATAAACCACAATAGAATAAATGCACTCTTTAAAATTCACTATATTTTCTTACCATAGTGACACTGGCGCTAGGTTCACTTTCATTAATTTTATAACTCAGAATGCACAAAATTTATATAATCTGAAGAATTATCTAATCGTTTCCACATGTTCTGTTCAAATAATATATATTATAAATCTCAAACGATGTATAAAAGAAATTAAACAAACAAACAAAAAAAGAAACAGTTTCAGTATTTCTCATTCAATTAATTCATTTCTCACTTCGCGACAAGGCAAAAATACATAAAAACTCAAAATATCTGCATTGAAAATTACGAAATATATAAACACTTATTTCCTCGAATAAATTCCGGAATGGATTAAGCATGATTTAATTCGCAATAATAAAGGAAGACGTTATCTTTGTTGTTGCGAAGCTTAGTTTTTCTAGATCGGCAACAAATCCACTACTCTGCTGCTTCCAATGTAAACAAATATCGCTCCCATGGTAATAAAAATTTAGGCTTATCTGCAATTAAAAAAAACTTTTATATTGTTAATAATTCCACAATCATATATGCAGGTTAACTAAAGACATAAAAATCTTAACCAGAACGACATAATTCAAAATTTAAAGCAAAAAATGCACAATTTACAAACATATCAGAATAAAAAAATTGAGCTCACTGAGACGAGTAGCAGAGTAGATATATATATACATATATTTATATACTTTGGGTGCGGCCGATCGCAACCAAAATAGGAGGTGCACATCTGCATGTTATAGCAGTCCTATGTACAAAATTTCGACGTTCTGAGGCTACCCGTTTTTGAGTTATGCGAGATACGTACGTACGTACAGACGCCACGAAGAAATCTCTTCAGAATTCATTTTAAAGGAGTTTCATAATTTTTTAGGAGAAAAAAAGTCTTTAATTCTGTCCTTACGTACAGATGTCACGCAAAAACATTGTTAAATTGCACTGAAAGCGGTCAAAATGAATATTTTCTTTGAAATATGATACCCAAAATTTTTCGCGATTATAATACTTCCTTTTTACTTCGTACAAGGAAGTAAAAATTTAAATTTTTCTCATTTATTTTGGGATTTATACTAAATTTGGCATCCACAACCGTGCCTTAAGGTCATCCAATGATATTAGAATTTTTAATTCTAAAAATAATTTATACTGCAAAAAGCATAATGCTCAGGTATCTTTCTCCTTTCTTGCTATAAAACATGCGCGCATATTTGCATCCGATTTCAAGAGGCTCTTATGAACGTTTATTTTATAAGTGTATTAAAGAGTGAACATATATTAAAAAATAACAATAGTTAGACCGCTGGCTGAATGATTCTTGAGATTGCGACTGAAAAATTAAATTTAAAGGAAATGCATTGCAGTTTATGCAGTTAAACTTCTTTAAGATATTCCAAATTAATACTCTGTCTGGTGAAATATTTTAATTAAAAATCATTTCAACTTCTAGATTTTCTACCGACTATATTTAACTCATAAATAATTCTTTTTCGGCCTCTTATCAAATCTTAACTCTTATAAACTTATATTAAGAATTCTTTTAACTTTTTTAAACACTCAAACGCTTCTAAAGTTTATGAGAAATCTTATTTACCCACCCCGTCCCGCACCATTTGCCGGAGTACCGAATTATGGGATTTCCCCGGAAGCTTATTGTATTTATTCCCTTCTACAAACATCCTCTGTGGAAGTCATGATTTCGAAAATTTGCCCGAGGCAAATTGTCTTTCTGGGTAACTTGATTGTATTCATCCCAAATACGAGAAAATACAAGAAAGAAAAATACTTTTATGTTTATTCATGGTGTTCATAATAGAATCACACAATATGTGTTTTCTCTAAGGATGTTTAAATTGCTATTATTTCCAAGTTTTAGGTTCCTTAAATAGTTTTAAATATGGTTAAAGTTAAAAACTTCATTTTATCATTTTTTTCTGCTGTTATTTCAATGTCGCCTCTCTAACGAGTTTATTCATAGGCAGTAAAAAAGGAGACAATTATTCTTGTTGTTCTTATTTTATTTATGCGTTCTTCTTAATTTTATTGCCACTAGTGTAGAAATTTCAGAAACGCATAAAGCATTATAATTTCGCAAACACAGTTCCAAAATGGTTGTTAAAAATTTAAAATGTACTCACAAGTACTTACACAAGTAAATGAAAACTTTTAAACCTGATTTGCAGCATTACAAAACTGTAAAAGTCTTTTCTTTTTTTTTTCCCCTCTTGGTTTTCACAGTAGACTCTTTCGCGTTAAATTGCATCCTTATAATATTATACGGTAGATTCCAAACATGAAATAAACAGTTTTGAAAATTATTTTAAAACTTTAGATGGTATATTTTTCATTTCTTCATCTGAAAAAAAAACCTATTTTCGTTTGTCTTTTTAATGCCATGAAATCATCAAACTCTCTTCTTCACTATAGCTGCGAGATTTCTGTAGTAAAAAAAAACTATTTCTGCGTATTGTCCGATTAAAAAACTAATTACTACTACATTCATTTAAAAGTAATTTTAAAAAATACAAATTTAATGATGAATGTTTTTTCGAGAAAATATTTTTTAAAAAATATGCAGTTTTTATTTGCTGTCATCTAAATCCCGAAAATTTACACATCTAAATCATAAATAAGTACACAAAAGGGATTTAAATCTATATTTGTTAACTCAGATATACCTCAATGACAACAATGGTTAAAGAAAATATACCCAGTAGCCACTCTTTCGACTGCTTTTCTACAGCTATAAGTGGCTAATATACCAGAATTTCATCGGAAAAGTAATTATAAGATATTCTATTAGTATGACAAATAAGTACGAGTTAGGCTAAATATAACTTCAATTATTTAAGACTCATAACATAAAAAACATTTAAAATATTTATTTTGAATTTGTAAGGTTAAGAAATAAGAAAAAGCATGCGAATCATGCGAAAATATATAATAATTCTGCCTCGATGAAAGAAAACAATACCGCATTGAAAAATGTCAGTGAACACCGACTGTTCGTCTAATCAATAAAATAGTCAGTGTTCGGAGCTTTTATGGACAGGAAATTTCGAGAAAAATATTTCCATGGGTGTTAACAAAATCAAACATTCTAATAGTTGAATATAGGAACGAACACCTAAACCAAAATTTTAAACGTTAGTAATTTGACTATTGGTGTAATGGTTACTGTTATCTGCATTAGTAATGGAATATAAAATGTATTCTTCTCTGATATGTTCAGGTTTACTTCATTTTAAAGACTGCTTTCAACTCTATTACCGAAATATTTTCTTTTGCCATGCATAACAACACATCATAAGAGTCATAATAGGTAAGTATATTTGTATCTGGAAACAATATATGGAAGCAGCACTTCGTAAGTCAGGCAAATTAAAAATTTACAGAGAAACATGTAAGAGCTGGAATAAGTTTCAGCTGAAATTAAGATTTAAAAATGAAGGGATACAAAATGTTAAAATATTGTGACTAAAATGAGAAAGCTAAAATGCCAAAGGTAGTTTAACTTGTAAAATATAGGTAATTTTTAAGTGAGAAAATTTCTTTTCTCTCTTTTCCGAATAATTCTATTCTTTTCCGAATAATATAAAAATATTATAATTTGAACTTTTGACAAACTTTGGGAAATGCTAGATATAGAAGTACATGTAGAAAATTTTTATCATAAGGTTAATATTTGTTAATCCAGTGAAACTAGTTGTTTATGGTTTCAGGTTTTTATAATAAAACAGATCTTTAAAATTGTGACTTAATGCCTAATAACGTTTATAATTTTTTTCGTAAATGTTTACAATAGCAATAAAAGGCAAAGGAAGTTAATTAAATCAATAGTTGTTCTTTCTGTATTCTTTCATAACGTCAAAACAACAATTTGTTAGTTTCTGTGAAATTTTTACCTACGAGCGAACGTAAAAACTTCTGAAATACTTAAAATTTATTGTAAATAATTATTTACAAGTAAAACTATATCCTTCATTTAAAAAAATATAAAGAGTTTCTAAATTCTCATTCACATTTTATGTAATACATAAATATGAAGAAATAAAGGGATATGAGGATTAAAAAAATAGCTCAAATTTTATTCTTTCTATTTATCATATATGTCTGTGTTTTTTGAAAAGTTCAATGGAAATATGAATTGATTTTAAAAACATTTCGAAACGTCTTAGGCAATATTCCAAAACCTTATTCCTTATTTTTTAAAAACGGAAGTGTTATATCTTATAGGAAAATACAAATTACTTTGCGGTTGAACTCAATAGAAACAAAATATGAACTCGTTGTATAATTAAGTGCCTATTGCTATATATTTATGAATAAAAATAGTCTAGAAATTGTATTTCCTTTTAGGGTAAATTTTAATTCAGTACTTAATGTAACAGTGCAATTTGTTTAACTGTTCAATTCATTGATATTCTTGCCTTTCAGTTGTGCAGTTTACTTAGAATAATTAATTATGTTATGAAATATATGAAACAGAAAAAGTTATGAATTGTCATTTCTAGTATTTGTTAATCTTTTTGAGAAATACAGCGTAATTTAACTAAACTGAAATTGGAAAATATCTATGAGATGGCATAAACTTGTCGGAGACAACCGACTGCTTCTTACAAGAGGCTTGTATCACACGTTCCTTTAATGAACAATACGTCTAGACAGCAGCTCGTTTGGATTATAGTACATTTACTTAGAAAGCACGTAGAATTAGGCAAAAAGACGCAAAATTATTTTATAAAATTTGTCTATACTAAATTGAGAATATGGGAAGTTATTTTTAAAACAAATCCCCATATTATTTCAAATCCAACCAGAGGCTATTTTCAGGTTACACAATGAGGCGTTTTGTGCACAAATACCACATTTCTTGTCTTTATTTAATATTAGTACAAGGGATGAGTATCGTTAAGAGTGCACATTATTTCTGAATTTTTTCCGTAAGTTTCCCTGGAAATTAAAATTTATATTCATTTCGACAAAATTTTTGTCAACATCTGTAATTTCCTTCTTCCCGTTACATTTTTATCCAACAGCAAGGATATTGATGGCTGAGATTTGTACCATTCAAGCTAACGTTGTAGGTTACTTACTCCTGGAGTCAGCATCAGGAGCAATGAGAGAAACGCTTCTGGAATGTCATAATGTGGAAAGGAAATTTCGCTCGCGTCTACAACAAGATAGTCTTAAACAGTAAGTGTGCAGATATTGTACTTAGCCATGTCAAGAGATTAATTATTTTCATGATCAGTATGTTGAACTTCGCATTTTCAAATATTTAAAACAGTTTTGCATAAATGTTAAATGTATCGACATAACAACATCTTGTACGTTGGCTAAACGTCTTGTACGTTGACTCGACAGGCCAGTTAAATGTTTTCTCGGCAAAATATCTTTGTCGGCTAAATTGTTGCCATCTACCTATTACGGATAGGTTACTAATAATAGAATAAATATCATTTCTCTACTGCGTTTGCATTTCTATAGGTTTGTTTCCATGACTATCTAGTATAAAAGTTTACGTAGTAAAATTTTAAAATGGGACATTTTTTAGATTGAAATAACTTTCATGTGGAATCCTCAATCTGGGAAAAGCACTTTTTTGTAAAAACAAATTGCGAAATTAATCAAGATAATTCTAAACTCTGCTATGAATTTAACAGTTTCGGGATAAAAAAAAAGTAGCAAGTAAAATGGAATTCGCTTGATAAAGTTTCCAAAGCCTAAATTTTCAGTGTCTGCATATTTTTATCTGTTTCTCTATAAATTTCAACTTTGTTTATCACAAAAAGGAGCTTAAAAAAGGATTGAAATTTTACAAATTTAATGGCTGAAATTATAATAATTACTCAGATGATTAGGTAAAAATAATTGGTATAGCGATGATAGTTAACTTTCATCTCAAATAATATGTTGACAAACACAAATGGGGGTACTAGGAATTGAGAATCCACACATTAATATTGTAAACCTGCGGTTTACTCATAATTGTTAATGTTTAATTTGGCAGCAAAGCAAAAGAGCAGAAAAGGGAAATAAACCCATATAATAATTAACGGAAAATACAACTGCCAATTTAACTGCATTTTAAGCAATTTAATTTGAAAGATAACTTCATTTGGTTTGAATTAAATCAACATTCAAAATAAAAACGACACTCTTCAAAGCAGTAAAAGTAATGTTAAGTACTTTTGTATTTTAATAGAGTCGGTGAAAAACAGAAGATTAAAAACTGAACGCTTATTTTACTTTTATGGCTTAGCAATTCATAGTGTGAAATAAAACTCACCTTTTTCCTCATTCTGTTCCTTTTTCAGATATCCTCCATTCTGTTCGATGACATTTTACCATCTTTCTGGTAACATCTTTCTGGTTGACTTAATTCTGCGCTAGTAGAATTCTATCTTTCTTAACAAAAATCTGAACCAAGTGCTATTTGAGGTCATCATTATTACTGAAATTTTTATTAAGTAAGAAGTTCTGTAAAAATTGAAATAAATCATAATCCGATGGTGCAACTTCAGAGCAACATTGATGGATGACTCATCGCTTCCCAAACAAGCTTCCAGTAATTTAGTTCGTGTTGTTAAAGATGAAAGAGCCTTCGCAATGTCTTGGTGGAACACGATTGCTTTGCAATTTGCCAACTCTGGCCTTTTCTCTTGGATTGCTTCTTCCAGTTTCATACGTTTTGGGCAAAGAATGGTCTGAGTTAATCATTTGGTGGATTAGAACTATATCAAAATACGCAAAACTTTTGTAATTCCACTAAATTGATAGCATGATCTTTTTCTGATGCAATTTAGCTTCCGGTACAATTTGTGCTGATTCATCATGTTTGGACCATGATCTTTTTCGATTAATGTTATTGTAAACAATCCAGGTTTTCCTCACCAGTAATAATTAGTTTCAAAAAAGGGTCTATAGCATTACATTTGAAATGTGTATCGCAATACTGAATCCTTCTGTTAAGAGAATTTATTTTAATTCATGGAATCTCAAGTAACGAGTTTCTTAACGAGCTCCAAACATCTTATGTGATTTTTAGTTACTGAATGTGTGATACACTCAAACCTTTTGCAAGATCTCTCGCACAGTTATGTGAAGATTCGATTCAATGATACCTTCAAACATTCGACCAAAATACTAATAACTTTCAAAGCAAAAATCGCCAGAATAAAAAATTTTAAACCAATTCTGACACATGAGTTTTGTTAAGCAATCCACACTGTAAACTTTCCATATCTCTTTGCAAGCCTCAGCTGTATTATTGCATTTATGAAAAAAAAAAAAAAAAAAAAAAAAAAAAAAAAAAAAAAAAAAAATTTTGAAACGTTTATTTTTGCACCCCATGTTAACATTACCCGCAAGCTATCAGTTGTAAATAAAAATACGCAGAATTTGTTTCCATACCAATTTTTTAGATTTAAACATTTTAATTCGTAGTTAATGCGCCACCCAGTTAATCTGCCACTGATGCTACTTTAGTAAAAGGTGACTGCATCCAAAGGTATTGAAAAGCTCGGTAATAGAATGACCTAGCAATCAACAGACTGGCATGTGTAGAATAAATAAATAAAGAAAAATTCCATACCTACGAACTCTCACCTTTCGACTAACCATGATTCGAAGAAAATATATTATTGATACTGGAATTAATGATCGAAGCTTATCGTCATGTAAGAACACGATTTGTTATTACTGGTGTTGGATACAGTAAAATCAAAGTTTTGCTTATTTATTGTGGAAGTGGCAAAAGAACACATAGGTTAAATTTCAAATAAAAAGTGTTCATTGTAAAATGCTGCCCAATAACAACAGCATAGATCTTAATCATTTGTATTATTTCATTCAGCGCTTTTGTAAAGTCAAAGTTTAAAAGAATACTTTAGATTCTCATTACAACAAGCAATTACTCATGCTTCAGAGTCTGTAATTTTGTTGCATTTAAAGACTATAATTATCTAGTTTAGAAAGCCTGGAATGTTCTACATTAAATTCCCTTTATTTCGTAATTAAATAACGGTGATTAATTATTTATTATCTCTTAGTGATTCTAATTCTCAATATAGCTTCCAGTCGTGTTACCTATACTAAACTCTTCGCATTTGATCAGTTTGTCAAATATTGGTTAACTTGGTTTTCCGAAAAGTTTTAAAAATACCATGAAAATAAATGTATTGTATTTCGATATACTCGAGGCTAATTTCAAAGCATTATCCTTTGACAACTTAGGGGTTGCTTAAAAATGCCTGTACATCAAATAGGATTTGGGGAACAGGAAAAAAATCTACTTATCCGAATTGGGACCTTCAAATTACTGGATTCACAATGTTGACCTTTGTGTCACAGGAAGGAATGGCTTTAATTTCCCCACATGTTTATACTCAAGTTCTATTTAAAACTTTTAACTGTTAATGCAACTTAAAACCTTACGTAGCGTTGAATATTCTGATGCTCTGATGCTTAAAGCATTTTGCCTTCCGACTGTATCGGAAACGGGTGTCCTCAAAATGATTGTATGCAAATCATTTTAACAGGCGTGAAACTCTCTGCATAACATCTTATTTCGTAAGTAAGAGTTCTTGAAATAACTTCATGTGAAATGTACAAGATATTCATAAATGTAAGATCTGATTAAATATTATGTGAGCTGGTATGACTATTGAAAAAATCTGATGTGGACATCACATGACTTCCTTGTACGGAATATTAAATTATACGCATTTTTTTCTTGAATTTCATTTAAATTGATTGGATTGAATTAAATCTACTTCGTCGACAGCGCATAAACCACAATAGAATAAATGCACTCTTTAAAATTCACTATATTCGTTTACTATAACGACACTCTGAATGCACAAAAATTATATCATTTGAAGAATTATCTTATCGTTGCCACATGTTCTATTCAAATACTATAATAAAGCTAGAACGATGCATGAAAGAAATTAAGCAAACAAAACATAAAAGAAACAGCTTTTCACAGACGATTTATTATTTCTCATTCAATTAATTCAGTTCTAACTTCGCGACAAGGCAAAAATACATAAAAACTCAAAATATCCGTATTAAAAACTACGAAGTAAATCTTAAACACTTATTTCCTCGAAAAATTCCAGAAAGGATTAAGCATGATTTAATTCCCAATAATAAATGAAGGCGTTATTTTTTTTTTTTTTTTTGCGAAGCTTAGTCTCTCTAGATTGGCAACAAATCTACAATTCTGCGACAGCTTTTAAATTGTTATTAATTGTACAAATATTGCTTCCAGAATTACGAAAGGCATAAAAACCTTAACCGGAAGATAAGAACAACATAATACAATGATTTTTAAATCAAAAGGTGTACAATTTACAAACATATAAGAGTAAAGAAATTGAGACCACTGTGCCGAGTAACAGAGTGGATATATATATAAATATAGTATTTATAAACGTTTGGTGCGGCCGATTGCAACCAAAATACGAGATGCACATCTACATATTATAGCAGTCCTATATACAAAATTTCAACGTTCTGAGGTTACTCGTTTTCGAGTTATGCGAGATACGTACATACGTTCGTACAAACGCCACGAAAAATTCTCTTCAGAATTAATTTTAAAGCGGTTTTATCTTTTTTTTTTTTTTTTTTTTTTTTTTGGAGGAAACGAGTATTTTATTCTGTCCTTACGTACAGATATCATGCAAAAACATCGTTAAATTGCATTCGATAGCGGTCAAAATGGATATTTTCGTTGAAATATGCTGACTGAAACATTTCGTGCTTACAATACTTCCTTTTTACTTCGTACAAGGAAGTAAAAAGCATCAGTTTCTGCTTTATAATGTTCTCTTTTTCCATACCTTGAGATGTTGCATAGGAAAACGTTATCTACCATTTATGATTAGATTTCTGCATTTTACTGCTTCATGAAGAATCTGAAGAAAAAAAAAAGTTTTAACTTTCCTAATAATATTAAATTCTACTTGAAAGCGAATAGAAAAATAATTTAAAGAATTTTTTCTTTTAAATTTAAAGCATTTTTATTATGAATTGATATAAATTAGAATTCTAGAAATTTATGGTATGAAAGAATATTTAAATTTAACATTTGAAAGGAGTCAAATCAAGTAAATTTTCCTACACTTTTATAAAATGTGGTCTGACAGAGAATACTATTTTCTTTAGTTCCAAACATCTCATGCTATTTCCTTTACTCGCAAGCATCGTTTCCAATACGTTACACAGATGACAATATAAACTGCGCTCAGAGCCTCTTTGGATGTTTTTGAAGTGGAAGATTTCCCTTTATGGGATTGGAAAGTTGTGTATTTAATCTTTAAATACTCGAATAACATGCTTTATTCTTAATGTGCTCATTTACCTCTTTGAAATGTAACTGATATCAGACAGTATTCTAGATAACGCTCATTATAAATGCACAGCTGCATAACTCCGATCCTTAAGCCTATATCAGGAAGCCGGATTAAAATAGAAGGCTTCTAGAAGTCAATAATGTTAATGCTTTAGTACGCCTCTCAGGGCAAATGTCTGAAACTTTCCCAGGTTTCAATAGGGCCTAACGAATAAATCTTTTCCTCTTGGGCTTTGATATCAAAGAATCAACATGTAGTTTTTAATGAGCTAAATTTAAAGCTTGAAGAAACATGTTTCTGACATTTAATAGCATGTTAGTTCAGTCGCAGCTGATGTTTCCGGAAGTTTTTCATAAAGGGCATATAAATGATAAAAAAAAGTATAAAGGAGCTTTCAGTTTAAGATGTGGTATGTCTATTTTAACATGTGAATTTGAATATTATTATTCTGCTACTATAAGGCAGAATCAGAACGCAATTGGTTAATTACGTTCCACAATTTCAAAAACCTAATGGCGTCCGAACTAAAATGTAGTGGCAAAAATTAGTCACTGTCTGTATTCGGTTCATTGGATCTCGTGCCTCTGCCTAACAGTCCTTTAAGGACGAAGGGTATTGGGTAAGGAATTATTATATTCCCCTGTGTTCTTTGGGTTGTTAAATTATTAAAATTTCCAGCTGGCAATTAGAAGTTTGGAGATTCAAATTCCGATGAGGGTATAAGTCATTGCTCACATTTCTGCTCCAAATAACCTAACAACTCTACGCTAGTACTGTACTACTCCTATTTCACAAATTAAATTTTACCGAATAACACCGAATTTTATTCTCAGCATTGTGAGATCTAATTTTTATATGGACCAGAAAACCAAAAATTTACAGATAGTGAAATACTTAGTGTTCTACTAAATTAAATTAAATATAAAATATTCCACATCCATACAAGCAAATTTACCAAAGATATGCATAATTCACACATTTAGAGCCTAAATTACATTTTCAGTTAGGAATCACTATTACTAGAATGCGATATAAATCATTAACTTTTTTCTTGAATAGGTCTGAAAAATTATACACCTAAAACTATAGAAATTTTCTTATTTCATTTATTATAGTACAGAGAATATTTTATTGCCTTCAGTTTACTGGATCGTATAAAATATTTCCTTTTTCATACACAGAATCCTGGCATTACAATTGTTTCCAAACTCTTCCCCGCTTTAAGAAATTTTTGATTGGAAATATATGACCAGCATCAGTATTTTAAAAGAACATTAATAATAAGTTCTTTATTCATTTTGCTTTCTTGGAACATTTTGTGTATTTACAGAAAATATAAAAATAATTTAAGATTTATTAAAAGATATATACTCTTAAAAGTCCACCATACAGCTAGATATCAGCCAAAAAACTTTTAACAAAGTATTGTCTTTATGAATATTCAAAAGAAAAACAAATGTCTTTATGAATATTTAAAAGAACAATGCAATTAACCGAAAATAAAATTATAATCCCTTGATACATAAATTAAATAAAAATTCTTTTTATACCAATCTTGATGAAAATGACAGATATTTTGATGTTAGTAAATATATAACACTAAATATCAGAAGCATCTAAATTTTATGTTTGAAAATTTAAATTTTCTATAAATGCAGATAAATTTATATGGAAATGTTACACTAAACGATATGATATTACGTCACTAGAGCATGCAGCATTTGGTCTGCTCTAACCTTACACGGGAACCATGCAAAACGTCTTCCCATAGCACTGAAATTGTTTTTATAAAAATACTTTAATATATTCTAGAAAGTTTCGCAGTTGAAATGCTCTAACCTTACACGGGGACCATGCAAAAAGTCTTCCCATAGCACTGAAATTGTTTTCATAAAAATACTTTAATACATTCTAAAAAGTTTCGCAGTTGAAAGTACATGTCTGTTAAACATTTAAAGAAAGAAAGCTGCAGATTATCTTTCTCTAACATCTTGTATGTACTGAACAATTGCCCAAACATAAAAGTATTATCAGCAATGTTTGTAAAAATAGGCACTAAAAGACAATCCAGTAACAAAGTAAAAAACATTTAGTGCAAATATTTGTATTGAATCTCATATTCAGTGAACCAAACTCAAAGTTTATGTATTGCCGGTTTGTTTATGTACATAAACTCTGGGTACGATTTCACTGCGTTTATGACTGTCCTTGCTGCTTCACTGAAATGAAAATATTTTCTTTCATATATGTTTATAAATACTGATCGTCTATGGTGAGCCAGGAATTCAGTCGTAAAGATATACATTACTTTCTTTTGCTAGTTTAGTTTAGCTTATACCTCACTTTAAATTTCACTTTGAAATGATATACTGTTCTTTAATCTGGAAAGAGAGAGTATGATAGTTTCCCTTTTATTTTCTTTAAAGGATGGGAATAGTTTATTTCTTATTTTGAATTTCTTTTCTCGTAATAAAATTGATTTTATGAATTGTTATTTTATTCTATAAACTCTTTATTTATGACATGCTTGATTTTACGTAAGTAACAATTGTATTCATTGTGATCTTAAGCAACATGCATAAGCCTTTTCGCTTAATTTTATGACAGTTTAGTAATGCAAGTTTATATTTTTAACTATTACCTGCAAAAAGAAAAGAAATTGTTCAGTAAAATTATAATCTAACAAAACCAAGAAAAATCTCAGATTCTTCAAGGAAATTTTTAGTGTTTTTAGTTCAAAACTAAAGCTTTCAACCATGCATACAGAAACCGACATTCAGTTATGTACTGTATTTAAAAATCTCAGCTGCGATGTTCTGAAATGTTCTATTCAGTATTTTGCTAGTCAAAGCCCTTTACATTTTGCAGTGACAAATTTGTATCAGATGTTTCAGAAACGGTGAAAGTTTTCTATCGCAAATTAATAATAATAGTTTTCTATCTCAAATTAATAGTTTTCTGACGACTGTAATGCGTCTCTGGAACTGTCCTGTGTAATACTGACAAATAAATTGTGTTTTGATTCTTGATCAAGTGTTGCCATCAATCACTGCAAATCCACAAATCTCCCATAGAACGCATCAATATTGTTGTTGAGTGACGGACGGCTCCTATAAGGCGATGAAAATATAGCATTATTAACGCATTCTTTCTCTAACAACAAAATACCTCCAATTGCGTTAGCAAAATATACAGAAAGTAACTCTTCTAAAATAATGGCCTGCTGCAGATATGCAAGTATCTCTTTATTAAGATCAAAGAAAATAAATAGATATTCAATAAGCAATAGGAATGTTTAGGATAATCATAAACTGCATTTAAAACATTTTATTCAAATCCTATTTTACTAAATTTTATTAGACATTTTCTTAATCTTTTAGCAAACCCTAAATTACTATCCTACAGTGAGTGGGTGTTAAAATATCGGAAGACTGTTAAAAGAGTATTTTTTCTCCTTAAGCATTTATTAAAAAAGAATGAAACTCGAGAGGCAATCTCTTCAATAAATAATTTATTAATTTTGCGTTAAAATTACGTTTCTCAAAAACT
Source organism: Stegodyphus dumicola (assembly GCF_044657685.1). Lineage (NCBI taxonomy): Eukaryota > Metazoa > Arthropoda > Arachnida > Araneae > Eresidae > Stegodyphus > Stegodyphus dumicola. The sequence continues at coordinate 148,828,941 of NC_140777.1, forward strand.
TCTGAAACATTAACAACTTATTAAAAGTTCTTCACTTCATAAATAAATATGACAAAACACTCTCAGACCCATCAGTAAACGAGCGGAAAAGACAGCTAAACACTAGTATGGCGAACGGTGGTTTGTATTTAATTCTTATCGGACCTATCGGCGCGAAACTCAGAAAAAAATGTTTGGGAAAACGTTATTTTCAGAAGGACCTAGAAGTTACTGTACGAAAGAAAACCACCTTGAAACTGTAAGGTCTAATTGGCTTTACTTCTTATGTTATGCTATGTAGAAGTAAAGAGGTTTCCTATTATTTACCCTAAGTAAGTAGGTATTAGATTTGTTGAACTCCTGGAGACAGGTTCAGCTTTTTCGCAGCTCTTCAAGAAAATTTGGTAAGCATAAAAATTTCCTGTTCTCCTCGATGGCCAGTAAGGATCCACGTCTTGGGCACGCGGCATTCATAGTGATTCAGATAATGGTCAGGATTCCAATTATTCTACGACGTCTAGTACTAGTAACAAAATTACTTCAAAAGTACCTCTTATAAGTAATGCGAGCGCATCAGATACCTCCCAAAGCAGGAGAAAGCGAAGTAAACAATCGGCTTTCCCAAAAAACCTGCAGAGAAGGAAACGCCAATCCAGAAATTTAAAGATGTTTTTTGCAACCTCATAGCGCAAATAGAAATTCGAAAAAATTCCCAGAAAACACCCCAATCCAGAGATGAAAAATTCAGGAACAAATGAAAGCGTTATTATTTTTTTTTTGTTGTACATAAGGATAACGCAGTTTGCCTTATTTGCAAACACAGTGTAGCTGTGACGAAGGAATTCAACGTTAAGAGACATTATGATACTAAGCACAGTGAGAAATATTTTGCATTGGAAGGTCATTTTCGAAGTGAACAGGTGAGTAAATTAAAATCAAATCTAAATTTTCAACGGTCTTTCTTCACTACAGCGAATAAGAATCTGAAATGAGTGTTCGTGTTAGTTGCATAAAAGCAGAAAAAAATGGTAAGAGTGGAAAAGCCTTTGCTGCTGAAGAATTTGTAAAGGAATGTCTTCAGAGTGCAGTTGATGTGCTTTGTCCATCACAGACTCAAGTCATATCGAATATTAGCTTGTCTATGTGACAAGCTAATATTATCTGGTGTATTATCAAGAGATATAATTATTATTATCAAATATTAGCTTGTCTATGTGACAAGCTAATATTAGCTAATATTATCTGGTGTGACAAGCTGTTGCTAGATCCTCTATGCGCTTCTCTGAACGCATAGAGGGTCTCGCAACAGATATATTCAGTAAATTAAAATCCAAATGCAAAACATTTGATTTTTATTCTGTGGTGATGGATGAATCAATAGATGCAACAGATATTGCACAAATATCCATTATTATTCGTGCGGTTGATAGAAACTTCACAATTAGAGGAATTAGTCAGTGTCGTTGCACTTAAAGGTGTAACACGAGGAACAGATTTGTATTCCAGCCTGACACAAACTTTGGATAAATGTGAATTAGACTTCAGTAATATATCTGCTATAAACACGAATGGTGCTAAATCTATGACTGAAAAACAGAAGTAATAATATTACTCCAATTTGACGTGAAGGCTAGTGGAAATAATACTGTGATCACTTTCCAATGCATCTTCCATGAAGAATTGTGCAAGAAGTGCTTCTCAAACTTTGAACATGTGATGAATGTTGTTGTTAAAGTGGTTAATTTCATTCTGTCTAAAGGACTTAATCACAGGAAATTTCAACAGTTCCTGAGTGATTTGGAAGTTGAATATGGTGATGTATTACCCAGAAGTACGTTGGTCGAGCCGAGGAAAGATGCTTCAACCCCTATTTTCTTTGAAGAGCGAAGTTCAACAATTCATGGAATCTAAAGAAAAATCTATTCACGAGTTCAGTGTTGAGAAATGGTTGACAGTCTTTGCATTTCCTGTCGATATTACAGGTCATCTCAATGATTTGAACAATCGCTTGCTTGTTCATAATCGCTATTATTTTGTGAAAGCTTTTGAGAAAAAATTAATCCTGTGGGGAAGTCAGTTGCTAAATAAAAATTCCACTCACTTTTCAAGATTGATGGAGTGTATGAAAAACTCTACAACATGGAATTCAAATATTTATGTTCAAGGCATTTCAAATTTGAAAGAGGAATTTAAAAGCAAAGTTTCCAATTTTCGTGAAAATGCGATGTTTATGAGAATGTTCTCCTTGCCATTTTCAGTAGACGTTGGAAGTGTTCCACCTGAACTTCAATTACAATTCATATAGATTTATAGTGTGTCTCTGCAGCAAAATGCAAGTTTCTGGAAGATCCTACATTAATTGATTTTTATTCGAAGAACATGACCGAAAACAAGTATCCAGAAATTCGTAAACATGTACTCTTCATCTCTTCAATCTTTAGCAGTACCTACATATGTGAACAGCCTTTTAGTAAAATGAAAATCCTAAAATCAAAAACAAGAACATGGCTGACAGACAGACATTTGGAGAAATAGGAATTGTAAAAACATAGATTAAACCGGATATTGAAGCTTTAATCAAGCAAAAACAATATGGCATTTCACATTAAAACTAAAGTAACCACCATCTCCCTCATAACCACATGGTAATGTAAGTTTTTTTTCTATTTTTTATTGTAAATGCCTTTTGTTATATCGTTCTGTACAATCATTTTTATACTTTTTCTTCATAGTTAAAAAAGTTGCGAAACATTTTAATTCGATTTCCATTTCACTTTTTGGAACCAGTGTATATATAAATACAAATCTGTAACACTATCTATTCGCTTAGAATCAATTGTAGTCTTGCAAAACAAACCTCCCTTTTTTATATAAATTTTCTGACTACGCTATTTTTTGACAGACATGTGGGCTGCGAATCTTTGTGAATTTATTGATGTGGCTCTCGGAAATGAAAGGCCTCCAGTAGAACGGTGCATCGTGACACCTGGGTACCTGGGCCGAAGCCCTACCCCTTGTAGAACATTTTAGAAATTTCGAATGGTGTTAAAAAGTAGCCTAATTTTGCATAGAATTCAATTAGCAAATTGGGAAAATTAACTAATGATTAAGTTGTAGAATTTAAGGATGAAAACACTAGTAATAAAAAGGTCGGAGAAAGCTGCGGATCAAGAGCTGGTTGCAGATAAATAAAATTAATCACTATTAGTTCCATTAGTGTCTGAACTGTTTGTAGAACTGCTCGGAGTTTCTCCGCAATATTCACATTCTGCAGAAAGCTAAGTATCTCGAGTAAGATCTTGCCAAGTTCTTTGATGTTCGGGTTAGAAAAGCATGATAAATGTCCTTCAAAAATATTGAGCGAAGAACTTCTGTTATTTTTAACTTTTTCGCTGTAGGATGGTTTGTTGGTCATCTGAACAGGGCGATTGTCACTCCTGGGAAGTTGCGGAAAGTTCGCCGATGTCACTTCCAGTGCAGGTTGTCACTGAATTTTTGGTTGGGCCTTCTTCTGAAATCTCTTGTAAGCCTCACATCCACGAAAACTGCTCACGTGGTCCTTTCCACAGTACATGCAACACGGCTTCTCGTCAGGTTTGGAAATGAAAGGTTGAAGACCCTACCTTATATTATGCCATGCTTTTACGAACTTCAGGTCTTACCACTAGATGGTGGCACATTGCCCCACTATCTTCGCCACTCTTGGCCAAATTTGGTTTTATGACGCACTGACTCTACGCCGGCCCTCACTTTTCTTTTTAGGCTTCTCCATTTAGAACCACGTATTGGTAGATAAAGGTGTTCGGGTCGTTACCTACTCAAGGCGTGATGATCTAAGGTATTAGCTACACTAACCAGAAAAACAACGAGCTTCCGGCGTCCTCGAGTCGTGATGAAATTGTGACTGCAGCCAATACTGCAAGTTCTATCACCGCCGGCGGCATCAAAGACAAAACATTTTAATTCGATTTAGTTATTTTCAACGTTAAATTAGCTCAAGTAAAATGCGTTACATTACATGATATACATAGATACGTAGTTGTACAGGTGCATGTTTCTACAGGCGTGATGTTCCCATATTTCAAATAATTTTTGTAAACATGATCTGCTTACACCAGTGTTTACAATCAAAATTAAGTTAAAACTAGAAAAATTGTTTACAAAGCTTACTTTATTCTGAATATTTATGCTTATTGTATAGATTTATATATTTCTTTAGCAACTCAATTTTGACGATTCGTTATGTGCTGTTATGTATGTTTCTGGGATAAATGATTTAAAGAAATTACATTATATATAGCAGTACATTGTTATTCACATGTAAGGATAGATCATGACATTATATATTGCAGTGGCTAGAAGCAACCTGTTTCTAGTTTACAGATCATGTTTACAAACATGACTTGTTTATATCAATATTTACAATCAACAGTGAAAATTAAAATATTATAAAAAAAACAATAATAAAAGGGATTTATATAAATAAGTTTGAAAAAAAAATAGCTTCATCTGCATGCTTATACATATTACATTCTTTCAGATATTTCTGCATACTTATGCTGATACATTGTCAACTTATTTTTGTCACTTCATTATATGCAATTTCATGTATTTTTACAATAAATAGTTTACCATAATTGCATTTTATGATACATTACGTTATTAATACTTCAACTCAATTTTGACTATTTATTATATGTTGTTCGGTTTGTGAGGTAATGTTATGTTACCTTATGTTACGTAGAATTGTAAGGGCCATTGATTATATTATTTATTCTCAGTAAATTAGTAGTAGGCCCTTACACTATTTAGGAGTGTCATATGTTCTGCTTCGTATGGTTCTAGGCGCTTATTTCCTTCCTGTGAAGGTGCGTCAGCGTACATTGTATCTTATATTTGTCATTTAATTTCTTTGTTTCGCTTTTGCAGGAGCATTTCTTAAGAGATTAATTTATACTTTAAGCTCCCAGTTCTATCTTACCCTAGAATCTTAAACATCATAAAATACATACACGAAGCATGTCATTGAAAGCAACTACGCTCAAAAGAGCGATCGGAAACTTTTCGCTTTATCAAATACTTCGAAAATAGCGTTTCTGAGAAGAGTTCCTTGTTGCGCTGAGTGTCGTTAAATTTAATGAGGTTATTACGTAAAGAAGAATCGGTTGTAATTGTGACGTACCCATGGTCCGTTTTGGTCAGTTTCAAGACAACAGGTCCAACAAACAAGACATACACCGACATCTCCTTTAAAGCAGCCTATAAGTTAACATGTAGCCTATTTCCTTAAGGAACTAAATATAATTGTGTCTTTATTTCTCCCATTTCTGTAACTCAAATGACGTTATTGAACTTTAGGGTTGAGAAGAATATAACCTTGTTCATCTGCTTACCTTGCTCCGTGTTATAATAAAATTCATGCTTTATTCCCCCTTTAGGTCTACATCCACCTAGACGTTCGTCCTTTCATAGGAGGGAACCATATGCGTCCACAATAAATTGTTCACCACTCCACACCTTAGGAGTGGCCACTGCCGAATAAGCAAATGCCAGCCATTGGATAAAAATAAAACTTTAGGTCTATGTTTTTTCCTATGTGTTTTCTCCATGTGTACGAGCTAGGTTTTCTTTAGACATCTTCTACGAACAGTGAAACCTAAGGGGAAGGCATTCCCTCCCCTTAGGCCTATAGCTCATAATCAGATAAACAAAATCCACTTTAGTGTGGGTCGCATGTCAGACAAGCTTCCCAAACTGATTCCTTTCTGTCTATTTTTCCCACACATCGAAAGTGTGATGAAATATTCTTGAAAATGTCTCTCAGGCTCGTGCAGTACAATTGATCCAAAGGTGTTGTAGTGTAATATTGATTACATTACCCCACGCATCACAATGGTTAAAAAACTAGGAGAGCCTTCAATCATTATTGCCCTTACTCCCCTTCCCCCAAAAAGGAGGGATGAGCCTGGTATCTTCCTTCATTTCAGTAATTAATTTTGCAGCTACAGATCTTCAACAGTAGCAAAATTTAATAGCGGTTGGATCAATCGTTGAAGAATGAACTGAAAACAGTTCCTGTCTGACGAAATCACTCGATAAGGTTTTGTATAAAGATTGAGAGAAAAATCTGTTTCCAAAGGAATGTGATGCAATCTCTAAGCTGCGTGCATATCAGTTCGTAAATACATATGGAATGCGTGAATTACTTTAAACTAATACGATAGCGTCAAACTAGTACTTTGAACTGGGATCAAATAGCGTTGAACAGGCTTATGGCACGGTCACTTTCATGGTTTTTCTTACGTGGAACGTGAATAGTGGCCAATTTATGTTACAAGGATCACCATGCAGTCATTTCTTCACTTAGACCGTTTGCCCTATCATGATTTGTAGTAATAAAATAAACCAGACAAATAAATGAAACACTAGAGAGCTGTCTGCCTAAAAAATGCTTTTTTCATAGAAAGCTTAAAACTAGCCAGATAGCTTTATTTGCATAACATAATGATTCGTGGTTTTTCGGCAACTTTTAATTTCTGGGTATATGCCTTACATTAAAATTTTACATTTATTAATACACACATAATTAAATACATTTTACTTACATTTTTTAAAATTTTCTGGGAATATTTTTTGCATTAAACAATAAATTTCAATTTCTAAGAATATTTCTTACATAACAAATTTTAATTTAAATAATTCTATCCGTATGACGCTTATTTTTCTGTTTACTTAAAAATATGTATATGAATTGATTTGTGCCATTTAGTAATTAATAACCTAGCACCAAATCTACGATAAAAATTATTTCAAGAATTGGGTTTTAAGTTAAAATAAGTCTTCATTTATGTTGTGTATACCATTAAAAAACTGCTATACTTTTGCATAAATGTATTTGAATTACTATTGAAAATGTGTTGTTGAAGCGGTACCATGAAGAATTTTAAAACTGAAATAGTTTAACTTTGAGTAGATACCTTAAATAGTCTAAGAGTAAGAGAGACAAGAAATAATTTTAAAGCTACATTTATAGCCCCTTTTGGTAGCAGACTTTTGATATTCGCATACTACTAATATTACTAACTACTAGTATTACTAACTTATGTGCTAAGTTTTAAAATAATAATAATAGCTCTGTTAAATTTAAAAGCTTCAATTAATATTTAATGCATACCTTTTTAAGAAACTTATGAAGAGATTCCAGTATGAAAATTCTAAAACGCAGCGCATATATACCGCTTCGTACTTATATTTAGGTGTATTACGTGTAATAATATGTCGCTGTATATTACTAAAGTGAATAAGATAAAGATATGCAATTTTTCACGCTTTTTCTATGGAACAAAGCATACGAACCTGCAGACTTAACACGATTACCATTCAGATTTATTTTATATATTCAAATTAAATGAATTACTTTCTGAATCAAAAATCTAGCTATTTTTTAGTCAACAAGCCACATTTGCAATCTCAGAACAAATAAATTGTTACAACAATAAAGAAGAAAAGCAAAACTTATCTAATTTGCATAATTTATAATTTTCTCAACTATTGAGCAATTTTCGTCTTTCAGTGAACATTTCAAATATCGTTAAAATAACTATATATTCTTATATTATTTTCTTTCACTGTGCAAGGATTTATTAGTCCATTATTTTTAAGTAAATCCTAAATTAAGAGATAGGCTCAAATCAGCATATGATCACTTCATTTTATGAAAGTTGCGTTTCAGCTGCGTGCAAAAAAACTATAGTGTTTATTTAGCATTTCGCTTACTTTCAAACGCCTTACAGACTTACAGAAGGAGAAGATGCAGGAAAAGTTTTAAGCTTCTTAGTGGAAGAAATCGATTTTCCGATGTTGAAGAAAACTGAAAGTTTACAGCTTCAGTAAGCGGAACTAAAAACATTACAAAGAAATAGTCGAACATGATCTTTGACATTTCACGTTACAGCCAACAATAAATGCTAGGAGAAAGTTGGAATGATTATAGTCATCGCACATAGTATTTGTTGAATATGCAAAAGAATATTTTTCTACATGGGCCACATCAGTGGCAGAGTGGTTAAGACCGCAGAATACTGGTAATTCAATCTAGATTTGAACGCAAGGGAAAGGGCTGGCAGCATGACTAGTTTTCTTCAAGATTATAAATATATATTACAAAGATTCAATAGTACAAAATTTGCTCTTGTTTGACGTTAATCTATTCAAGAACAAGGCGACGCCCCTTGTTCTTCATTTCTCCCACTTAAGTATGTGACGCCAGCGTTGTAAAGAGCCTAACTTTTGTCTTTACGAAAACATTCCTTCCTCCAGGTAGATGGTCTTCATATGCTTGCCATATTAAAATAAACGAAAGTTTTTATATTTAAATTGTCTGAAATATTGGAAAATAAAAACATAACTACAACAAAGGATGAATGAAAATAAATATACTGAATACTGGAAGTCATCTATCGTGTACTGCAATCCGATATGTGTAGTTCGAATTCTCTTTTTACAAACATTTATTCATGACGAAGTAGGAAATATACTTTTCACAGCTTCGCGTTGCTGAGACGGGTTTCATGAAAAAGAGTGTAGAAGAATGTCTGAAAAATTTCAAAAATTTGAATTTATTGCATAATATTGCGTTCCTTTCGACGATTGGTATTTCACGAGAGTTTTACAAGCACACTTTTACTTTTCGCGTTCTCGATCTGAAGAATAAGAGATCAGTAGTCTGAGAGGAGTTATGAATTCTCTTCCGATATCTTTTTAAGAGATTTATCGGTATTCTTGAATCACGAATAAAACTTTTTTTGTCACTTTAGTTTAAAATATGTTTTATGAAATTTTTCCACGTACAGTGAAAAAAACTGCGGTATAGTGCAAATGCAGAATTTCAATTTTTTCTTTATTTTCAAATATTTACTTTTATTTATTTGTTTCGGGATGTCAGAACACAAGAAGCTGTCTGCCTATGTGCAGAGACGCCTTCGAGAAGTACTTTTTAGGAGAAATTTATTCATATTTTAAGTTTCACGAAAACACTCATGTAGTCAAATCTTTCATCAAAATTCGAACTTTGGTGAAATTACTAATGTTTAGCTTTTTGTTTTTGATTTTGCCCACCAGTAGCTAATTGGCAGAGTCACTAAACACTGCTAGTTTGGTCCAGGGCTCAAATCCCGGGCAACAGGCTGGCTGCGTGGGTATTTTCGTGGTTTTCCCGTATGTAACGTGTATAACAGCCAGTTTTCCTTAGAAACTCCTCCACGAAGGCAGCCCTCCTCTCAAACCGATAGATCTTGATGCTTTACGATAATCAAATAAACCAAACCAAACGTTTTGGATTACAGCCACTGGTAGAATTTATTTTGTTTATCGATGTCCTTCTTTAATCTTTTTTATACATTTGCTATTCAAACATTTCATGTAATATCTGATAATATTTATGTTCGAAACAACTCAAAAATTACTTCTTTGGTACATTTTCTTTGCTTCAGTGGCATTAAAGTTTAGTTTAAAAGATCAAGCTGTAAACTTCTTTTAAGAAAATTGTATTTTGAGGCCGAAGATACAAGGCATGAATATTATATGATCATATTCTTTTGAAACGATTATTAACGAATGAACCAAATTTCCAATGCGTCATAATTAATCACACATTAAAATCAATTCGAATTCTTTCTAAGCTGCAACATTATGCGTTTAATTTATGAACATTCTGTTTGTTTTGATTCCTGTACTAATTAGCCGGAACTATCCAATGGGACTTGAAAAGTGAATAGACCGAAATGATAGAATTTGGAAATAAAATTGGTCTCATGAGAATTCTTAGTATTTCATTAATTTGGGTTTGCACAGTTTCAATCGACCAACAATTCTATGATCTCCAATGAAACAACTAGACTTGGACGAACGTTGTGGAATCTATTTTCTCTGGAACGCCAGTAGGTGCTATTGTCGCGAACAAATTGCGGCGCATTCTATTAACTGAAGGAAAATATTTCCCGGCCTCTAACAGTTAAAACAACACATTAGAATTATATTTTGGACAAGCTGTTTTGGAACTCCTATACAGGTCAATTATTCTACCGAATCGAATTAACTTTAGTAGCGAGAAATTTTACCAGACCTATTGTCTGTACTTTGGGTTTCAATCAGCGTTTAACTCTCGTAGAGCTTTTACTTCCGACTTTGATGGCCATCAACTTAAAATTTTCGAAGGAAATTTCTTTAATTAAGACACAATAACACGCCGAATAAATACTATTTCAGAAGTCAAACAACAAAAATCAGCGTTATATTTACAAAATTTTCACACGACTAGTTTCGATGGTTTTACAGAACCATCATCTTCAGCTGCAAAACCGCAAAAAATTTTTTTGCGGTTTTGCAGCTGAAGATTTTTTGCGGTTTTGCAGCTGAAGATGATGGTTCTGTAAAACCATCGAAACTAGTCGTGTGAAAATTTTGTAAATATAACGCTGATTTTTGTTGTTTGACTTCTGAATTAGGAAATTGCTTTAGTTTGTTTCCTATTTATATGTGTTCTTTCTTTGTATGAAAGCAATTCATTGTACTTTTCTTGATGCATAAATTTTAATTTTCGAGAAGTGAGTACATTCTGAAAGTATTTAACTGTCATGTAATTAAAAGAACCTATATCTGAAGGTAAAAAAAAACAAATGTAAGTTTTACTTGGCGTACGAAAATACAGCGTTGCTATGAAGACGCATTATTCAAAGAATCCACTGCATTACCTAACAAAAGTGCTTCTTTAAATCTTTTCCAAAATCGAAATGGAGAAAAATGGCTGCTTAATTGCGATGATTTTATGTAGAACAACATTTTGGGAACTTTTATTACTGCAAAAGAGCTGTAAACACTTTTTTTTTCACCTGCAGACTACAGTAATAACAAACAAAATCTTTACGATTAATTTGAATTTTCTGGGCTTTCAGGAATAAAAGTTACCTGATATTCTTAGTAATTATATCGATTATTAATGGTATGTATTATGTAGATTACCAAACATTATCTCCCCATTTATATATTTATTTTCGAATTTATGGTACACTAAATATTCCACCAATTGGTTGTTTTGGAGATAGAGCTAATTATGGATGAATTTTGTCTGGATTAATTTCTCATGATGACTAATTTAATATTTTATTTAGTTTTAATTCTAATTCATGTGTTGTTGAGCTTCATAAAAACAACCAGAATATGATAGATATTTTAACCTTCTTGAGAATGGTATTATCCATCTTGTTCTATGTAAACTTGCTTGTTTTTCCTTTTTTAATGAAGTTAGCTTTGCGTGCATGAAAACTGCAGTTGCAAACACGGACAAAATCAGCAATTTTATTTCTTGATAAATGAATTGTATTATTGCAAACCAATGGCATTTTTGATATTTCACTAATAAGGTATTTTCTCCCTCCTTTCCGCATACCTTCGCGGTATAATTATAAGCATACTCGACGCGTATTCGATTCTTCCAGGTTCAAATCCCGGTGAGGAAACTGAACATTGTTCACATCTGCTTTAAAAACTATCCTAATGTCTCTACAAGTGGCGCCCTAACTAAAAGGTGGTTGATGATAATTCGTCACCACTAGGATTTGGCGATTGCGTCCCCTAATTTCCTGTCATCTTTTAAAAGGGGGAGTATATAAGGTATACAGCTAGGCCTGCTTCATTATGCAGGATTTTCTTGGTCTATTTCTCTCTAATGCAATAGCTGAATAACTAAATTAGAAACTAGTCGACAACAATCACATTAAAGATTGCAATAATAATACCACAATGCATCTCTTTAAATGAATTAGCAAACACACCTTGAATCTCCAGCAGAAAAGTGCTTTTCCAAGAACCTTATAAAACAGATTTAAAATCTTTATTCTGGGATAATTTGGTTATGTGAAATTGATAAGACATTTCTATTAAAATGATATTCAGGATTAGGTTTTCTGTTTAGGTTTTTAGCACCATAAAGAATTTCTATTGTTTTGTATTTTATTTAGGATGTCTTGCAGAAGGCTGTCTAACAAAACTTGGTACTCATTTACCATACGGGGAGTATGTAAAGTTATTTTCTCCCTTCTTTCCTAATGTAATTGTCTCAATCCTTTCCTAATGTGATGTAATTGGATGCACACTCGAGGTGTATTCGAAAGGCCCAGGTTCGAGTACTGGCGAGGGCATGCATATTTTTCATGTCTTCATAAAAACATTTCACATTCTCCATAAAAAATTCTAATGTCTCTACACCTTCTCTATAAACCTTGGCGTTTTAAAATTTGTATAACCTTTTAATATTTTTGAATCATTAATGCCTATGTATTTTTATGTCTGAGATTTATTTGTCTTCGAAATCGTAGTGCAGTTCATTGTAATCAAGCACATGAAGTAAACTAATAATAAAATTAACGTAACGCAAGACGTAAGACTGGCATGATGAATACGCATTGCACAATAGAAATAATATATATACAGCATAGTGTCATTTTCAGCTTCTGAAGTCCTAAAGAACAATGGAAGACTTATAATTGGCGTGAAGTAACGATGATATATTAAACTGAGCTGCTGAGGGTGGAGATGGAGCATACATAGAAAACAAAAGGTGTCACGGAGATATGGAAAACTATCTATTATCATATAATCATCTTTTGTATCCTTTAGGTCACGCATTACGTCTACAATTTCTATGTCTGCCTGCCTCAGTATCCAAAATATTTTGTCTTCAATATAGGCTATAATGGATGAGACACAAAATATATTTGACTGTTCAAATTGACGCATTTTGCCAGCTGTATTACTAAATATAGCCAATCAAAGTATCCTACAAAATTCTCTTAAACGCTCGAGCTCATCCACAGTTAATGTCATATCTTTATACAAGCGCTGCATATAATAATGAATAATATTTTGCCTTTACTTCGTTGAAAATTAAAACCCTCTTCCTATTTCCTTTGCTTACCAAAAAATTAAAATATACAAATAATAAGTATTAAAAAATTAAAGTAGCCTAAAGCGAGCTTTCGTTAATCGAGTGACTCTGCACAATAGACAGTATACTATGATACACGAAAATTAAAATTGCGTTTTTTTATGATACATAATATGTGCGCAACTGACTATATTTTGGCAATGAAAACAATTTTTGTGTTTCCTTCTAAAATTATAAAATTAAGTGCATTTAAATAAGAAGATAATTAAATAAGACCATTAGTTTTGGTATTCATTTTTAAATTAAATGCAATATTTAGCAAAAAAAAAAAAAAAAAAAAAAAAAAAAAAAAAAAAAAAAAAAAGACAAATAATTTATACTCTTTTAAGCTGGATAGCAGTATTAAAACTGCCAAAAAACTCTTGTTATAACTTATCTCACTTGTCTGACAGTAACATCGTAACAAGCCCAAGAAATTCACCGTGGCTAAGAGTGTAAGATTGAGCCTGTCTCTGGCAAGAGCTTTGAGTACCCGTACAGGTGAGAGTACGACTTTGCTCTGTTCCGCCCCCAAATTTTGAAGGGGAGTGCCCGGGGAGACGGGTTCCAGTGTTTTCGACCCCTCTTCCTCTATCACTAACATCTAGAGAGGACCTTTGGTTATCCGAGTATTTAGAGTACCCCATGCCGCACAGACATTATACGTTTACAAACATCCATGCCTTCTCCACTCATTACGTCTCTAACTCGCACCTTAGGTACGGCAGTCAGCGTCGCTAACCATGATCCCGGTTGCGCAGCAGGGAGAGAAACTTTGCGTCGCAATTCATTCTTCCCAGAGACAAAATCTAAAAGTATATTACTTCTTCATTTCGGTAACGATTCACTTCAGAAACCAATCACCTAAACTTTTTAAGGCAATCGAAAAATCTATTCTCTCTCACTTTCTCATATTTTTCCTAAGCAAGAACAGATTTTCATTTTATGTTCTTTGTGCCTTCGAACATTATTTCTCTTATAACAAAAGAAAAAATGCAGGTACCTTTCTCATTATAAGGAACTTAAATGTTTTCAAACTCTCGTTAAACGTGTCCAAAACAAGTCTTATTAGCGTAGTAAAATATTTCATCTTTAAAATATCTATTCCTATTACGATCGATAAGAAATGAGAGAAACAAGTACAGTGGCTCCCAAAAGTGTTCGTACACTTATGATTTTCATTGAAATAGGACACTATACATTAATTAAAAATAAACTTTCTGAATGAGATTTTAACAATAAGATCTATAATCTATATCTATATCATTTATTCGTAACAAAATTACATGAAATACTTTTTAAATATAGCGAAACTTTATTTTTAAGAAATTAATAATAAAAAAATGACAAACATTTTATCTCACAAAAGTCTTCGTACACTGAAATATTTTTGGATAAAATTAAAATTAGAATTACCGTTTGCCACTTTTTTGATTTTTGCATTGTGCATTGTGACTTTTTTGATTTGATTTTTGCGAAATAATCTTTAATTTTTTATTGTTTGCTTCATAATATTATATTTATTATTGAAAAATGGGTCGCAGTGGTAAAGAAATTACGAACAGCGTTCGGAAATTGATCTTTTTCACCATAGTAGAATCAATTCGAATTATCGCTAAATTAGTTAATTTATCCCATTCAACAGTGCAGTATGTGATAAAACGCTTTAAAGGAGATGGTGTATTTAATTATGGCAAAGCACACTAGGGCTATCTGCCTAAGGGGAGGGATGCCTTCGTGGAGGACTTTCTAAGGGAAACTGGCTCGTACTTTAAAGGAGAAAATCGGATTGAAAACAAGGTAAGAAAAGGTCGATCGAAAAAGTTAAGTAAACGTGATGAGAGATTTATTATTAGAAAATTTGTGAGAAACCCACATTTGAGTGCTGTAAAAGTTTCTGCAGAATGTAATGCAAAGTTTCCTACTTCAATTTCACCTGAAACTGTTCGACGAGTTCTCAGAGAAGCTGGATTACATGGGCGTTCTGCCCGGAAAAATTTTTTTCTTATTGAGAAAAACAGAATGCTTAGTCTTTCATTCACAAAATCAATGATAAATACACCCGAAATGTACTGGAATAATGTCCTATTTGCTGACGAAAGCAAATTTAATATTTTTGGTTCTAATGTTCGAATAACTGTATGGAGAAGAAAAAATGAGGAACTTCGTTCTAAGAACTTAGTTGGAATAATTAAGCATGGCGGTGGAGGTGTTCTTGTGTGTGTGAGGGGTGGTGCATGGCAACATCAAGACTAGGTAATTTGGTATTTATTGATGGCATAATGAATCATTCTCTTTATTTAAATATTTTAAGAGGCAATTTAAAATTATCAGCCCAAAATTTGAGTATTGGAAACAACTTTATTTTTAATTATGGTAACGATCCTAAGCATATGGCTCTCAACGTTCGCTTGTGGTGTCTCTCTAATTGTCCACATGTTTTGAAAACACCACCTTAATCGCCAGATTTAAACCCCATAGAACACATTTGGAAAGAACTGGAGGTTAGAGTACGAAAACACGACATCAAAACGAAAAGCGAACTCAAAACGATCATGATGGGAAAATGGATAAACATTGATACAGAAATTAAAAAAAAAAAAAAAAAAAACTGGTAAAATCTCTTTCCAGACATTTAAAAGCTGTTGTGGATGCTAAAGGATGTACTACTAAATATTAATTTAACGAAAAATGAAAATATTTACTAATATTTCAAGATTTGTTTGAAGTATACGAAGACTTTTGTGAGATAAAATGTTTGCCATTTTTTTATTATTAATTTCTTAAAAATAAAGTTTCGCTATATTTAAAAAATATTTCATGTAATTCTGTTACGAATAGATTATAGATATTATTAAAATCGTATTCAGAATCTTTACTTTTAATTAATGGATAGAGCCCTATTTCAATGAAAATCATAAGTGTAGGAACACTTTTGGGAGCCACTGTATATGCTTGACAATATACGCAGCGTACGCAGTATATACTTGACATTGCGTTTGAAATAGACACAGAATTTTGGGAAGCTTTTGCTAAAGCTAGCAGAATTTCATAAAGCTATCGAAATTAAAACTGGCATGCATGTGTTAATCAAACATTTTTTTTTAATTTTGCAATTTTACTAAAGTCAAACATAGTTTAAATTATACTGGGATTCATAATCCGTAATTTCATGTTTTTAACCAAAGTAAATTGCTATTATTTAAGCTTCAAAAACTCAGGGTAATCTTATACGTGAGACTTTCTTACATTCGATTTAATTTCGGATGTATGTGGAGCTACAGTGAGCAGTCATTAATTTTCATTTCAAGCAAAGTTTTGAATAACGAATTACGTTCAGCTTCTAAAACCATATAGTATGCATTAGTTTCAATACTTAGCTTGATTTTCAAGCTCGACAATTGAAAGCCTTGAAAAGCTTTTGTATATATGACTTCTACACCTGGATGTTACATAAAAATTATTTCTATGATTTTAGACTTTTTAAGTGAATATTTATTTATCTGCATTTTAATTGAAACAAGATTCATGTCTTAAGTACAATTTAACACAATTAAGTGAAAACTTTCAAAATTATGCATATTTTCAACTTTAGCATAATACTTAAGGGAAGCTTGAATTAAAAATTTCAAATGCATTACTGTTATAATTACTTAGATTTTCGGTAAATGTTTTGAGTAGTTTGCAAACATTATTCGAATTATGAATTACAGGGTGAAAAGACCCTTGGATCCTTCCCTCGAGGTGTATATGATCAGCACTAGGCCGAAGATGACAAAAGCTCGAAATGTCACTTATAAAATGGCCACGACCCTGGCTATCGACAGGCATTTACTATTATTTCTGTATGATGAATTTATGGACCTGATAAAAATCGTCAGATGAAATGATGAGCGTCCGTGATGAATTTATGGACCTGATGAAAATCTTCCTAGATCAAGTGCATAAAAATCAATATCAACACAAATTCGTAATGTTCTTGAAAAAATATAAGAGCAGCTAACATTTCAAGGTATTTGTCCTGATGAACTGTAACGCATTCATTTCATACTAAATAATTTTCAGGCATAGAAAAATTTGTGAATTAGCAAATTATAATGCCATGCGTCTTTTTAAATCTAGCATGTACTTTTTTACATCCGGTGAAGTAGTTTCGTATACTATTTCTAGAAGTATCTGAACTAACCTTTACTGGTATGCTTTTTTTCAGATAATATAAAGTTCAGTCAAATGTATTCCTGTTGCAGCAGGATAAATGTCCTTTAAGCCAACGGTTCCCTAAAGGGATCAAACTCTTAAATCTTTTCATTTGACGGAGGATAAACCTTTTTATTTCTCTTATTTGAGGCAGAATAAACTTCTTCTAAGGCATAGGAATGTTTGCAGCGTGTTATCTCTATCCATTCAGTTTTGCAGTAATAATTATTTTCTCCTGCAATTGTGAGATAATAAATTTCCTGTCGAGATTCCTTACCTGTCTATATATGATATTTAAATCCAGTGAAATTGAGGCAAGAGAAGAACATTATTATTAATGTTAAATGTTAGTCAATATTCAATTTTATTGTGTGCTTTATATTTGAAGAAGTGAATAGTGTGTTTCTGCAGGCTTGGATATGGGGTCGTCGTCTTCAATTCAAACGTATTACATTTAAACTATAAGAAGTAAAATAAATTAGAAAACAAAGAGAGACTTGATGCAAACATATAAGTTAATAAAATATTACAAAATGAGGTTTTAAAATTGTCTATAAGTAGGCTTACCTTATAAAGTATTTCTTTCTCCTTCTTCGCATGCCTTCATGGTGTAGTAATGTGCACGCTGGATGCGTATTCCAGATTTCCGTGGTTCTATTCCCGGCGAAGGCGTTGCATATCTTTCCTGATTCTCTGTCATCTTTCCTGCTTCTTAAAAAATCCTAATGTCTCTACAAGTGGCCTTCGCCGGGAGCCGAACCGTGAACCTCTCAATTACGCGCTGAGCGTGCAGACCATTACACCATGAAGGCTCGTTAAAAAGGCGGGAGAAATAACCTATAACCTTAACATTTTTGTCAAAAGATAAATTTGAGAACATATTCACAATAGGAAATAAAACTTACCAGGATAAACACCTATAATTTAAAACAGTAAAGAAGTATTAATAGAAAAATAATTATAATAATAATGAGTAAAAAATTTTATTACCTCAACTGTGTATAACTTATCATTAATAAGTATTATTAGTAACTTATTATTAATATTTATCGCTAATGTGAACGAACTTTCATTAAAAATTCTTTGTAATTTTTTTAATAATTAAATTCTTCGCTGCCATTCAAAATTCTTCGTAATTTTGAATGGCATCGAAGAATTTATTGCAACTTAGTTTACTGATTTGCAGCTTCGTAATTTTTTGTAATTTGGTCATTTTTCAGCTTTGTAAATCTTTTACGGCTGAATCAACTGTTTAGCCTCTTTCTTCAGACCATATGATATTTAATATTTAGAATACTCTTTCAACTGATGCTGATGTGCCTGACACGCTGAAAATATATTCAGTTATTTAAACAAAACTGGACAATGAAATGCTTTTTTTTCTTTTAATTGATTGAAAAGTTGTAACCATTATCTGCACAAATTTTATTTTCATAAATTTTATCATTTTTATGACAGACAAAGCTTCCTTTCACACCCCAAAGGAAATCCACTTTTTTATTGAATATATATATTTTTATTTCTACAAAATTCAACATACTTTTTTAATTTTTATAATATTTATTTATTTATATTTTGCTGTATTAGAAGTTTTTCATAACTATATATGTCATTAAACGGTTTATGAGTATTTCTATAGTTTCATCGAAGCTGATTAAAAGAGTGAATGTTAACATTTACCTCACAATCGAGTTTAAAACATTGCACAACACTTAATTTCTTTCTTGGTAAAAGAATCTATTGAGGATTTTGCAAAATTTATTTTTAAATCTTCCCAAAGCTGCTGAGACAACAGTATCTCAACCCCATTAACAATGACAACTTCAAATTTTATTCTGGTTAGTCTAAAATTTATTTCAAAGAGCTACGAAATAAATTTAGTTGAACTATCTGAATGAAAATTGAGATTGTAACAAGGAAGATAAATGTCAAGTGTTGCTTTAGCTTCTTTTGTGTTCAATGTCACTTAATTCACATCATAAAGAATTCTCTTCACTTAAATCGGTACCTTTAAAATGCAATAATATATTTTAAGAAGCTACTGCTGCTGTTATTAGTCTTGCCTTATGTTTCGGATTTTTCAAGTGCTTTTGTAAAGTCGGAATACCTACCATGATCTACTAAATATCCTCAAAAGCACAGTTTATATTTGACTTTGTCAGTGCAATTACAACCTTTTTCCAAATGCGAAAAATCCTTTCTTAATTCATCAGTAAACACACAGTTTCCTTCTGAAATTTTGGAGAGTCAATTAATTTAATGTACAGTACAAAATAATCGGAAGTGTCCACTCTTAGTCTGAACTCAACTAAGATAGGACATGCGAGGTCGGTATAATTTCCAGTGTTGCCAATTCTAATTGAAAAAAAAAATATCTAAAAAATGAAATATCGGTATCTCATTATCTACGCTACATGCTATTACAAGTTCTATAAAAAAATATGAAATATCTAAATTCATTACGCTACATGCCCTAATTTAGAGGCAAAACATCTAGATAATATTAAGAATACTTAAAGCTAGATACAAAATATTTAAATTGGCAACGGTGAATATAACAGAGGAGATATTTTAATTGCGAAGTTGCAGTTTTACCAAAGGCTGCGTTGTGTTTACTTCTTTTAGGTTTGGCACAATGCTGCCCAGACGGAAAAGTGGTTAGTGGCTCTGCAGTCCCGGGTTCAAATACAGGAGAAACATGAATGTATTTGTGGGTGCCTTCATTGGAGGTACCGGTGGTCTACCTATTAGGTGACTGCGTAATAAAGAGACCACTACTTCAAACATTAGTAACGCCTAACTCCTATAAACGGCTAGAGCCCACCATTTGGGAAAATTCTTAAGCTTATTTAAAATTTTACCAAATAACCCGAACAAAATATAAACTAGCCGAGAAGCAGGGACCAGATCATCAATCCAGAACAGTCCTGATCAAAGCGGTATGTCTGTTTATAAGTGCGAAATTGGGGTAAAACCTGTAATCAGAATTGGTATGTTTTTAAAGTAAAATAGATGAAATATTTAGATTCTCTTCATATGGTTGTTATTTTTTAAACTGCTTTGACAAGTAAAATATAGTAAGAGAGAAAATATGATTTATATACCAGATTTATGATTAAGGAAGCTCAATTCGAATTTTATTGCTGAAAAAGAAATAACTCGTAAGTTTTAGCATATGGAGAAACTGTAGAATATCACGAGGAAATGAAAGGGGTGAATTATGGTGTTACCAAGGAAGAAAATTTTATAAAAACAACATTGAAAAGTACTGCAAAACATGAAAGTAAAAAGCTATTAATTTTAAAATATTGCTTAAATTTTAACAGGCTGACAGAAGCAAAAGTAAAATATTTTCCAATAAACTGCTTGACTTTAAAATTATTGCGTGTTATTTATATCAACATCAAAGAAAAGAAAAGAACATATAAAAGATTCAGTTCCAGTAAACGCTTAACAATTTTATCTAAAGAATTAATAACTGATAATCGCCTCATTAATAATCTTAACATGTCATCAGAAATTATGAATTGGATAATCAGAAATAATCATTATATTCCTTCATGTGTTCTTATGTGATATTAAGTGCTCAGCTCGTCGAAGTAGGCAACCTGGAAGCTCCACTATTAGAATCTCCATGAGGACATTGCTTATTTTTCACCTTTTTTGATCCGAAAATTCTAAATGTCTCACTTCATCAGTACAAGCAATACGAAATAGAGATTAGACTAGTTATTTAAATATTTCCAAACTCAACGTAAATTTAAGTTAGAATTTTGCTTAACTAAAAAACATATAATTTGAGTTGAAAACAACAACATGTATTGAAATGCTATTTTTTTTTTTCCTTGTATGAAACGTAAATTTTGAATAAATGAATTAGCTGAAGCAAACTGATATTCCACGCTAGAATGCATGCTTTCAAATGAAGGTAATGATGGTGAAAATTTATAATCCTGATCAGGGTAGAGAAAAATTGGGAATATTAGCAATTTAGCGCTGATGTGTGTCTCGGGTTTTTGTGAAAATTCTGCGTATTTATTTACAAGGTTAATTGATGAAGTCGCTAATAATTTACAAGGACATGTTTCTAATCTTCTATTGAATGGAGTAAATTAAAGTGAAAAACTGTTTAAATTAGAATTAAGTTATTTTTTTTCAATATTAGAAATATTTGTGGTTTCTCAAGAAATATTGTAGTTAATAAAACTGAAAAATATAGAAAACGATATGAGTTCTTCTGTTCTTTAGGTTAAAGATTTGTAACAGTTAACATGGAAGGAAGCAAATTTAGAAAAATATATTCGTGTCATTTTTAAGAATGTGAACGTAAATGAAATATAATTTTTCAGTGATGAATTAAAACAAATTATTCCCACTTCCAGCACTGATAGCGTTCAATAGTAATATTTCATTGCAAGGAAATGTAAGCTGATGTTCTTTTCATTTATACAATTAAACTCATACGAAACTTCTAAGGATTTATAAAAGTGAGTAAATACACTATTTATTTATTATAGATAACCTTTTCCGACTAAATGTGCACTTTATAATAAACTTCATTTGAAAGTATGTTTAAACTTAGATTTAAACACTTACAGTTTACAGTTCCAAACAAAGACTGGTGACGCTAAATGCAATCTGAAACGACACTGAATTTTACAAGAGTATAGTATAATTCTCTCTTGTACTAAGAGTGTATTATAATTTTCTCTTTCAATAATTATAATCCATTTAAGGTTTCTCTTCCTACTGGAAGGGGTGGATGTGAAATTATTAATTGAGTTAGCGGAACTTATTATTTCGTTATTTATCAGGTTTCAAATAAACGTTAAGTTGGAAAGTTTTATACTGAATACTTTACGTAATTACTATGAGCGGCAATAGGAACTCGGGTTTCAGTGTAGTATGGGAAATGTACTGGAGAAAAATTAGCGTTCCTGTTGAATAGTTGGAACATTATTCGGAGACAGTACGGGATATTCTACAATGATAAGGGGTGATTCTATTAATAATTTATGTGATTTTATTGAAATCCCTGAATTCAATTCTAAACAGAATTTTATAAAGATATTTTGAATTTCCTACTTCAATAAGTTATTAAGAAAAGCGCAACTACAATGAGTAAAAAATTTTATGCAGCACATTTGGCATACTCTCATTTGGAAATAATCCAAGTACTGTCATATAATTTTCGCGAATGAGTTCATTTATGTTGAGCATTCATGAAATTAGTCTCTAGAGTGTCGTTAAGTAATTATTTTTAATTTATAATGTATTTACTCCCGCCCATTCGCAAGCCTTCATAGTATAATCCTTTGTGGTGCACTATACTTCAAAGTCGGAATTTCAGCAAAAAAGGTTGTATGCTGTCTATCTAGGCCTAAAGGAGTATACAGGTAAAATTTTGTATAAATTGCACTTACCGTTTTAATTCTGTGGGTGTTCCATGAGGTGGAACAGTGCGCCGCAAGAGATTTTTAAAACTCTTTACTCTCACTTTTAAGTGCGACTAAGCGAGCATTGCAGTGAAGCACGGAAATCAGTAGGAGCGTTTTTATAGTAATGAAAAAACACTGTATTATGGCTGTATGCATGGTTTTCTGGATATACACAACATTCTTGAATAAACATGGATAAATGAGATAAATATATGTATAGATAGAAATTCTGTATACAAAGATATTTACAAATTTTTCGATAAATGAGATAAATATATGTATAGATAGAAATTCTTAGCTTTGTGAAATTGTTCAAAGCATGTCGCACCTTTTTGATAGAAGCGCAAACCAACTTTGCAGGTTTTGAACACAAAACTTGTTTTGTGCAGTTTCTTGTTCAGTGCAACAATATGTTTCGAATTCCAAGTAAAATCTTGAGGCTGCGTAGAGGGGCCTGGGTAAGATGGATCATCAACCTTCTCATCAAATAAATAAAATTCATCCAACATACCACAATAGAATTACACAAGTGCTTCAGGAGCATATATCTCAGTATCGCTGCTATCTTCATGCTCTGATTCAGGATGAGAGGGTAATTCATGAAGCACTTTTAGCGATCCGGAAAGAGTTAGACCGCTCCGCACCATTTATAGAAAATTAATAATAAAAAATTAACTACAATTAAAATACTAAAATAAAGAAAAATAAGCTGTAAGATATCATACACAAAACAAATATCTACACAATTATTGAAAATAAACGGGAATGAGACTAAAAAGCGACAGCAAAAAATTCGCGCAGCTCAAAGTAAAGATCACTCGAGCTACTGATAAAAATCCCGCTTGAAAATTGGTCACAAAAATTTCAAGATGACCATATTAGGGATTTCATAGCACAAACCACCCCTCACCCCTCAAGACTGCTTTGTTTGAATTCATTCCCCCAAAACAACGTAAATAGAAAACATATGCAACAGATGTTAATTATAGAAGCCCCAAACAGGCTTATATTTTGCTTTCTTTTTTGCACGTGGTGTGGCCGCCATTTTGTGATTGTAGGAGTTTCGGTGAGTACTTTTTTGCAATTTTCAAGTTATGTTTATGTTTTGTACATTTGGATATTGTGCTTTGCTTGTCTGATTTCATGCATTTTGCTTACAAACGTTTTGTTTTCTATTCATTTCAGTGAGGGATTTTTTCTGCTGTTTTTTTTTGTGTACTTTATTATTGCTCAGTTAATTTAGTTTGATTTTCTGCATTGTTTATCATGCCTTCATCCGTTAATCGCTTCACTAAATTACGCCTGAAACGGCAAAAATTCCTGAATCATCTTGACTTTTTACTTAAATGTAAATGTAAAAAATTTGATCCCCAATTTTATTCAAATCAAATCTAATCATAAACCTTCGAGTCGCGTTTCAAGAATTCTGTTAAACTGCAAGCTTGCCTTACTTCGTGTCCATCATAAGGAATACACGTCAACAATTGTCCAAAATTGAACATGAACTCTACAAGCTTCATCTGGAACTCGCTAAATCATATCCTAAATTCACTGCCCTTGAACAAATGTCTTGGTCTAGAACGGAGAATGCAGTTAACCGTCATAAAAACACCCTTGCAGTTAAATTCGACAAACTCCTTTTACAGTCTTCCAGTTCAAGTAGTTCAAAAAATCTTCCCACTGTAAACATCAAACCAATAGTTAATATTTCTAATGTTAGTCTTTCAGAAGAACAAAAGATAATTCTAAAATATAATTTTAACTTCTCACAAACCTGTAAACCCTCGATTCCAAAGATTTTGGCTCCTATCGAAAAAGCTTTCAAGTCCAGTAAAGTTTCAGATTCAGAGAAAGAAATGATTAGGCATCTTATCGCTCATAATGTGAAATTCAATAATAAACCTTTGAAACCAAATCTAACTGCGAGAGAAAGAGCTACAATGCGCGAAATTCATTCTAACCCTGATATTATCATTTCAAAGGCCGACAAAGGGGGCCAGATAATCGTCATGGATAAGAACACTTACATCGATGGTGTCACTAAACTCTTAAACGAAGGACCATATAATCCGATCCCTAAATATCCTTCACCTTCGGACTTGTCAAAAATAAAAACTGCAAATCTTCGCAAATTATTTCAAGCAACTTAAAACATTCGCTTATCCCATCTGTTGCGAATTGTGCCAGATTATATGCTCTTCCCAAAATTCATAAAAGTGGTATTCCTTTCCGCCCTATTGTATCAAATTTAGGTACTGCCTCGTATCCTTTAGCTAAATATTTAGTTTCTAGATTTTCCACTCTATTAGACAATAACATTTACACCATAAAAAATTCAATAGAGTTTGTAAAAAAGATTAAAAACATTTCTCCTAGTAATTTACTCATGGTTTCTTTTGATGTAAAATCATTATTCACCAATGTCCCAGTGGAGGCTGCATTACGATGTCTAGAAACCAGACTTCGCAAATTTCATTTCTCTTGCATCGAAATTGAGGAGCTAATTTCTCTCACTCAACTCTGTTTGAAACAAACACATTTTGTTTTCCAAAATAAATATTACAAGCAAACTGAGGGATTAGCCATGGGAAGCCCCCTCAGTCCCATCCTGGCTGATATCTACATGCATTATTATGAATCAAAATTGTTTGAAACTTTAAACTTCCCGGCATGGTTCCGCTACGTAGACGATACTTTTACCCTGAAGGTAATAAAGATGATTTAAATAAAGTTCTTTCAACAGTGAATTCTATTGATCCTGCTATTCAGTTCACTTTTGAACTTGAGACTTGCAATTCTCTTCCGTTTCTCGACATTCTGGTCACACGTAACACATCCAACTTCAGTACTACAGTTTACCGTAAACCTTCATCGGTTTGCCTTCCACCACACTTTAAATCATGTCATCCGACTAAACAAAAGTTAGCTTCATTTTATTCCTATGTTTTCCGTGCTCTTCAAGTTTGCTCCTCCAAACTAGCCCTTGATGAAGAACTAAATTATTTAAAAGCAATAGCTATTGACAGGGGCTTTCCACCCAACATTATTAATCAAGCAGTTTAAAAATTCTGATCTCAACACACTAAAAGCCACACTCTTATTTTAAGAGATTATAAAAATTCTGTTGCCATTCCCTTCTTTCCATCAATTACCTATAAAGTTGCACATATTTTGCAGAAATTTAACTTTCGGGTTGTTTATTCTCCCATCAATAAAATTCCGACTTCTATACTCAAGGACCCCATTCCGGATATGAATTCCTGGGGTATTTATAGGATTCCTTGCCAGTGTGGTTTAATTTACATTGGCCAAACTAAGAGTGCCTTAAAATTTCGCGTCAAAGAACATGAGGCATATGTTAGAAAAAAGGAAACACAGAAGTCTTCTGTTGCTCAACATTGTTGGTCCGAAAATCACACTATCAGTTTTTCTGCTGCCAAAATTATTCAAAAAACATCTTCCATTGGAGAACTGGATTTTCTAGAGGAATTTCACATTCATAAAAATCTTTCTGTTCTAGTTAACGATCCTAATTCCGATCCAAATTTGCCTTCGGCTTTTAGAAAAATTATGTTTTAGTTCTGGTTTCGCCAACAGATGGCGCCACTTGCTTATTCTTGTCCAGGCTTTCTTATCTTATCTAATCATTATTTCCTATCTTGTTCATTTGCGGTTTTGCAGCTGAAGATGGTGGTTCGGTAAAACCATCGAAACTAGTCCTGTGAAAATTTTGTAAATATAACGATGATTTTTGTTGTTTGACTTCTAAATTAGTATATGCAACAGATGTTTTTTCCTAAGAGAGATGTTGTGATGCGTAACAGCATGAGATCGCTAAGGGTTTCCGCTAATGGAACACCCCGTTTTATTCAATGATTCTGCGCATTCTTTTTGTATGAAAAATTTAAAAAAATATATAATAAATAATATAGAGTACAGCCATCAAAATTATGCAGAAATTGTTTTTCAAACAAATATTTTTGTATCACAAAATATAGAAAATTACAAGAAAATAAGTGGATTTTAATAACACATCATAAATGAAAATTCTGGGTCTCGTTGTGATATGCTGCTATCGATAATTTAAAAAGAGAAGTTCGAAGTATATTATAAAAGCATTTTTATTCCTTTGTGGTTGAATTTAACGGTTTCAGAAGCGATTTAAGTTGGGTGTTCCATGTAGTGGAACACTGAGCAACAAAGGGATAACTGGAAGCACGCTCAACGCACATTGGGCATGCCGGGAGTTCGAATACCGGCGAGAGCACTGCGGATTTGTTTAAATTCTTGACTTCGAAAAATTCTAATGGTCTGCACAGTGGCACTTTCTCCCTCCTTTCAGCATGTCTTCGTGGTCTAATTGGAAGCACTCGACGAGTATTCGAAAGATCCGGCGTTCGAAACACAGGAAGGACGTTTCCTTTATTTTTACGTTCCTGCATCGATATAGCCTAATGAATTTACACATTTTTAATTTAATTATCTTTTATTTACATTGTTTTACTTTAAAAGAATAGAAAGAAATGCAAGAAGCTAAGAAGTGACTAAATTATAAACAATAGCATATTATCTTCCTCTTAAAAATAATTAAGAACTCAGTATATTCAACTCGGAACAGAAATATTGAGTTATTAAACAATATCTTAAATGCATTATGACTCAATTTTTTTAACTCTTGACTTAAATTTTGAAGGAACATTAATCTATTTCAAAAGTCTAAATACTCAATTACGGAACTCAAAACTAACTATCAATATTTAGTTTTGATTCCTACAGCAAAAAGGAAAAGGAATTAAAACTAAATAGTAGACAAGCTGAGTTTTAGCTGTAGAATGTATTAATTGCTAGAGAATAAGCAGTATGGCCACCATCTTAGTAGTTGGTCAACATAAATCTTGCTCGAAATCGTCTTAATGGAATAGGGACATATGTTGCATAAAATAAAGCAATAATTTTCTCACAAACATAACACCCAGTAGTTTTATTATATCTTGAAATCTTAAAGAAATCTTAAAGAATCTTTTGTAGATGGACAGTTAATAACCTAATATCTTTTCATTTTCGTGATCTAGCATGGAACTGATTGTCCAGAAATTACACAAATCCATCTGTATGAAAGGCAGAATCTAAATAATGTTATTTTGGCATGCGATGACTCTTCAAGTTTGAACAAAATCAGTGGTTTTGATTTTTCTTGTTAACTTTCATAAATAATCATCCTTACCAAATAAAATCCTCTTTGGAAATATGAGATTACACAGATTTCATACCTAATTGATAGCCAATACTGTAGCTGAGAACCGTCAGTCAAAGTGACCTTCCTTTAAATTTAATGTAAGTTGAATTTTAAGGGAAATCACTTGTTTTTGTTTATTTATGTAGAGCAATCATGTAATTAAACTTTAGCTTACACGCGTTTCCATTTAACCAAGAATATTTAATCAGAATTGTACTTAGCGCAATGTTATTACAGACCCTTTTCTTCATTTGTTGCAATTTTCCGACATTCATGTCACTGATCATACTTCACTCATTATTGGCTGAGTGCCAATAATGATGCAAGTGATATTTGCTGATTGTTAATGAGGATAGTTTTGGAGAGAAATACATAATAATGAGTAACGATGAGGTGAAATCTCTTAACTTCAAGGGCAATAATCTGGAAATATATTTCTCTACTTCTAAAGACAATATTAATTAGTTTACGGATTAACAATAACATGTTGGGTCACCTGAAATATGAATCGGAACATATGAATTCTACCATAACTATTTTTATATATTATCGCTGTTGAGGACACTGATGACTGTGAGGTTGAACAAGAGGACATAAGGTTAAATAAATTTTTATATAAAGAAATTAGATTAACTAATACTCTTTGACTTGAATTATCTTTTTAAAACCTTGTTTGCACTGATTATTACTTAGATATTATGACAGTATTTACATTTTGTACCGCGGAATGATAATTTTAGTTTATATTGTAAACCGTAAAAATTAACCATTTTAGATAAGAATCCTTGCTGCTAATTTAAAACGTATTTTATTTAAGAAATTGTTTGAGTTAGGGATAATGATAAACAAAAACAATAATTAAAACTCAGATATATTTCCAGTCATGGCTGAATGATAAACAATGAATCTGCTGAAAGTGGAAGATTGGATTACTTTTGCAAAAGAAGCATCTACTTTGTTTATGGCAGTTTAGAAAGTAATCAAACGTTGCAATGTATTACATTAAAAATTTTTGTAATATATCATTTTCATCTGTATTATATACTAAATTTAAACTCGAAATAAGAAAATTGAAGTAATCTCCTAATTAAAACCAAAGTTATCAAAATAATCCTACTTAAAATGACATAGTAAATAGAACTTTTTCCTCTCTCTAGGCAGTGGATAGAACGAAGAAATAAACTAAAACAAAAATAAAATATGGGTATAGTTATATGGATAAATATAGGGATAAATATTTCAGCACAGTACGAGTACAAAATGGTGTAAGCATATATGTTTTTATTTCTATTAGTTTGCTATCAGTTATTAAAAATTTAAAACGTATTAAATATAAACAGTAATTTTATATAAAATGCAAAATAGTCCCATGTTTTCAAAAATAATTAATAATTTCAAAAATAATTAATTTTAATTAGATGTTTGATTCTTTAGTATTTGGAGAAGTTCATCAAATAATGGTGAAGTTTTATAATTTCATATTTTTCACACATTCTCTATTCGACTAGAATGATTTGCGTTGTTAAAAATTGTGTTATTGAATTTTTTTTGCATTTGTTTTAAATGTATTGCTGTATTTATTAATGAAAGAAAGAATTAATTTATGAGGATTTTAACTCATACTTAAAAATTATAATTTTGATGAAAACCAAATTCTTCAAAAATATGATTATATTTGTCAGCAATAACGGAAATTAAAGTAAAAGGAATCTGAACGGTCTACCTTCATTTAATATTTACAGCAAAATCAAAATAAATGCATTTTGATCCCAAACCCTTTTATTTTTCTCGTAAACTTAATTACGCAACAATAAACATATTCATTCTCCGTGAACGTTCCGTATTATTATTGAATTAATATCATAATTACTAATTTCTAGGTCTCGGTATGTGGTTATCCATGACACTAACGGCAAACATAAGGAAAAGAAAAATATGATTACGTCATTGTTAATTCTTTCATTAAAACAAGACACTCAAATATTATCATACTTATTATAAATGCCTAACACCTGGTAAACAAACGGACTAGAAGTGCTGAACAATTCAACAGACATTGCGGGCAAATTTGCTTCTCATTTCATAAACAGCTGGCAAATCCGTATAGCCCGAGTCTTAAGAGATAACACTTATCTAACAATGCCCAGGAATGTTTCAAGCTATAAACTCAACAAGAGCGAAAATTTAATGGAAAACAACTGGAAACGTATTCTCTGCTCATGCAGTGGAAATTAAAGGCACCATAAAAAGGCAGTTGTAGTTTTCGTATATTATCATATTTCCATGCGTATTTTAGCTGTGTTATTGTAGATAAGTGCAATAATGATAGCTTTAGTAGACATAAACATCCTCTTTAAAAGTAACTTAAGTTAAGTAGATTAACTTGGAACAAAAATACATGCACTTAGCTTCAAAGTATAACAATATACAAGTCAAGTCTTACCCCAAACATGATAATTTACCCACGACACTCTGCATATACATTCCTGTTTAGCTCTGAGAAGTGGCTAAAGCAATAGTTTAAATATATTTGACGCCTGCGATGCTAGCCGCATAAAATATTTATCATAAAACGAATGGTTTAATGAAATCAATAAGAGTAATTTCTTAAAAATATTTAATATTCTTATTAAAGATCTCCTCCTGAGTGCATTTTCTTTCTTTAAATCAATCAGATTAAAATGTAGAAAAGTAGTCTTAAGAACTGCGTTTATTGCTTTTAAATCGCTTGGTTTCTTAATCAGTAACACATAGATTAATCTTGAATGTTAAATACCTTCCCTTTGCTGAATGGCCACGCGCTAGCATGCGAAAGATAAAAGTTTTTTATCTCAAGCAGTGTCAACACATTAGTTTTTTAAATAGTTCCTTGATTAAAAGTGAAAGATAAATATCTTTTATTTTGCCCAATGGCAACAGTCTGGTGCGACGGAGATAAAAATGTATTATTTCGTACAGTGTTGCCACAGCTCGCTTTCAACTCACTGAATTCTTAATCGAAAATTCATTAAAACGTGTACAGAATATGAAAATGATTAAGAACAAATTCGAAATTCAAAATTCGGGTATCAAGGTGCACATGCTCGGGAATGTATGCAAAGTTTGGTGACACTAGTTGTCGAGCTATTTCCACATTGCGAAAAACATACAAACAGATTCTTCATTATTTAGAGATTAGATTATGAGCGATTGTTTTCAATTCAGTGTTAGATTTAATCTGTTTAGTTAACCTGATGGCAATGCTTTGTGAATAAATTTACCTCCTTTTCTTAATCAATGGCAATTCATTTTCATTTCAGAATCAGAAAACGGATGAAAAAAAAATGACCGAAATTTTCTTTTACTAAAATTTAATTTACTATAATAGCGTAATTTCTGCCCTAGATGTCATAGTTATTAGCCAACCAGAATCGATCAGCCACATAACTTGTGTAACTTGTGCCACGTAACTTGTGTTTCATCGGTTGAAAAGGAACTAGATATAAAAGAATCGAGTATCAGAACAATACGATAGAAGGAAGAAAAGATTCGCTTTGATGTCAAAGCTTTAGATGACACATTGGCAAAGGTTACTCAAGTTTCGAGAATTCCTAAATTCGGAAAGATGTGGAAAATGTTATTAGCTTGAATTGAGAATCAAGTAAACGAAAAAGGTTCTTTTGCGAACTATGCTGCTATTTGAAACAAAGTTTTAGACTTTTTTTCTTTCGTTTTAAATAAAGATGGTCAGTCTTCAGACACACTGACTTTCAATCAAGCGAAATTTTGGTTGAGAACTTAAAGCGTCGTTTCAATTTGCAGAGCTTCGAGAAGAAGCTGGGTCCTTAGGTAAAGAAGCAGTAGAGAAATACAGACCTTATTTTTTTTAATTAATTAGGTTTAATAAAATAAAAGGCATTCTGCAACAAGTTTTCAATTTGGGTGAGAGAGGCCTATTTTATAAGTGAACGGGCAAGGTACCTACGTCACAGAGACACAAAAGGTTGCCCTTGAACAGTGATGCCGAACCTATGGCACGCGTGCCACAGTCGGCATGCAGAGCCTAATTAGCCGGTACTCGACTAAAACATGCCGCTGACTGCCGGTGAGTTTTAATACTTTCATTGTTAAATAGATTTCAGTTTTCGGATCTAAGCATTTTTAAGTAACTTATGAATAACTCTAATTTAATATCTTAAACGGAATGTACAAATGTAATGTAAAAACATGCAATTTGATAATATAATAAAACATGAAAGTTTCATAGAGAAACCAAGCTTATTCACATGCGCGCAACCAAAATAAGCCAAATAAAGCCGGAAAGGAGCACACGAAATCTAAAGTTTAGCAAAGAGATATCCGAGTTAACGGTTTCTGCTGTCCCGGTCTTGAACAGTCTAACGGTTTTGAGCCCTCGCAAATGACTCCAGCAAAAAAATGCAAAATTAAACATTGACCGTGGAAGATTATTTCAAGGGACATGGGCAGAATCATTCAGAGTTATTGAACACAATAGGAAAGAACTATACATTATGTGCGGGGAAAGTGTTGTGTATCGCACATCTAAATACTACAGACATTTAACACCAATCACACGATTGTTGCCGAACTTGATGAAATTGAACGGAAGGTGTTTATTGAAGGTAAATTGAGGAATAATTACCAGAAAGTTGGTTTTTCCAATTATCATTCTAAAACAAACCATCTAACAACGGCCAGCTTTCAAATTTCACTGTGCCTGGCAAAATACGGCAAACCGCTTTCCAATTGGGATTAAATCAAAGAGGTTTTGTGCACCCGGACCCCTCGCCCCACAAAAAATGTTTTGGGCACGTGGCCCCAAAAAGGTTCGCCACCGCTGCTCTAGGATTTAAAACTTTTAAGGATAGATTCGTTTAACTTTTTGTGAGAATGCATCTGGCGACTTAAACGGAGCGCTGTGCTCATTTATCGATCTAAAATGTCTCAGGCACTGCAAGGAAACCATTTTGAGTAGTTATCGGTTGTTTGGAAGCGGAGAAGTAGGAAAAAGGGCCTCCGGACACAGTGCTGAAGCCCTCACATTACATCCAAATGTAGAGGTTTTATTCGACACCACTTTTATAATCCAACAAATGCATCCAGGAGTTATAAAAGCATTCCGAGTCTACTGTGTCAGGCTGTTTATTTCTCTACAAATAAAACACTAGACGAAAAAAGGCAAGACACAGTAACGGCATTTTGTGAGCAATGCAACTTATGACACCGCATAGGAATGTTTAAATTTGCATGAGTAACAAGTGAATATCAACAGTGAATGCTTCTTGGCATCAGCTCTGGCCAGAAGTTGTCAACAATTGTAAAGGTCTTTCATCAGTTGAAAATGAAGCCAAGGAAATCATAGCGTAGGTAACGTAAGATTTTCAGACATGGGAAGAAGGAGAAATCAAAGAATTAAGAGAGAGTAGCGGTCGTGAAATGATAAATGAAGAACTGGATGATCTTATTACAGCAGCCGAGGGTGAAAGCAGAGATAGTGAAGAAGACAAAGAGCTTTTAACATACAAGAAATTAAACTAATTCTTAAACATTGCACTGCCTGATATTGTAATAGAGAATTAGAAGTAGAATTATTTTAATGTAGATTAGATTAGAATGTAGAATTATTTTAATAAAACAAGAGATATTGCAAAACGTTGCACGTCTTACCGTGAAACGTTTAATGAGTTGCGTCAGACATTGTCTCCAGCAAAAACCAGTAGTTATTGAAAAAAGTAATCGTATTATATACACTTACTTAATAAAACTCTAATAGAATTCCTTTCAGGTAACACTTGTTTCATTTTCTCCCTTTTAATTACAATAACTTTTAGATTTGCATAAATTATACATACTTTCTCTGAAATAAACCCATCCCCTTTTTACCATAGAAAGTTAACGAAACGCTATTTTGCCGTACGTGCAATGTGCTAATCACGTAAGCCGCGCGTTCGGCAAGGATTTACTGTATCACTAATTGGATATTGAAATTATTTTTAAAATCTTTTACTATCAGTTAAGAACTGAAGCATAGCTTAATAAAACGAAGTTTTAGGAATTTTATATTCCATAATGAAATCAAAATGGCTGCCTATGATATTAATTTGACTGCTTATTTGAAATTTACATTCTGACGAGATTCTTATTTTATTACGTTTGCACGTAATGTCAACAATTGGCAAACAATTGGCAAAAAACCTTCAGCTATTAATGTTCTATATTTTTCCTTTTAAATACTTTATGCGTTTATAAGTCATACCTGTCTAACAAAAACCTCCCTAAAAATGCAACTGTTTCTAGAACAGGTTCACTTATTTTTCTGTTGGTAAATATCATGATTATATGATATTTACCATCATATAATCATGATATTTACCATCATATAATCATATCCACGTTTAAGTCTTAAATTCATTTATACCTAAAAACTAAAGCTAAAGGCCGGATAAATTTATTTCATTTCAGAAAGTAACGTTTCTATTTCATATATACTCTTCACTGCTGAAGCTTATAATCAAGACACCGTAAATCTCAATTTGCCATGAAAGTGACTCATGCGTATCTTAGTCTTTGATATGTGTTGCGTGTTTAAATAACAATTATTAAGATCCATAGTTTGTACTTTAATATTTATTGACAATAAAAGAAATTACCAATGAGTCGAGAAATCGCAAAAATCGACAAACTTGCCGACCATTTAGCGACATTTTAGTCTGGTCCCTGTGTAACTGCAATGGGTATTTTTATTGAATAAATGTAATTGATTACTATATGCAACTGTAACCGTATCCAGCCCTTAGATGTAACTTTAACCGTATATGCCTTCCAGTAGTTTCAACAAGTAACGTATATGATTTCCAGTTTAGAGATTTCTCGGTGGCCGGATGAAAACTATATAAAAACCAGAGAGAGCATCTGCCCTCAGTTGTTAGTTCAGAGCTGAAGTCGAAGTATTGAAATATAAGAGAGAGCTTCGTCATCTAGATGCGCTTTGCATTGCGTTGTGTTTAACGCTTTTAGTAGTTGGAAGTGTAATTCCTGATTGTACTCTGTGATACTGTGAATAATTTTACGAGTATTTTTGTAGAAAGTTCCAAAACTGTGAAGTGTCCTTTTTGGCAAAAATAAATTTTATAGATCCTTCATTGTTTCTGTCCGCATTCAATACATTACGAAACCGTATGCGTGCAACAATATGTCGCTGAAGAGTTACATAACAATTATAAAGATCCATATTTTGCACTTTAATATTTATTGAAAATAAAAGAAATTACCAATCGTTTTTTACAGTCTACTTTTTTTGGCAAAAGAATAACAGTGGGGAATACTATGAACAAAACCGAATGCTTCCCGTCTATACAAAACATTGCTCATTGTTGATAGGGATACATATTAAAACTCTAAAAGAAATATTTAAATACAACTGATACTTTTTTCATTTAAAAACCTTGTCTTAGTTTATTTCTTGATCTGAATCTTACCATCGTTATTCCAAGGGGGATGGAATTACCTCATATTCGTTACCTCTCAGTCTCTAGAAAGACAATTTGATGGATTTTCAAATGCTTTTATGCCGTAAAATGCTATCAAATTTATAAATATCTATGCTTTCTTCAGGGTTCAAACCTGGGCCGACTGGGGAGGCAGCTGGGTTTGCTAACAACCAGACCTACGCTGATAGCTTTAAACTATTTGAAAACACAAATCTTCCAACTTAAAAAACTTACCCATGTCTTTGATGTAGCTTTGACAGGAGAGTAAAGAAAGGAAAATCAGGCGCAAATGATACTTTCTGAAAGTCTGAAGCTTACAAAGCAATCAATATTAGTTTTGGAAAATTATAACAAATATTCAGATTTCTACTTAAAACAGAAACCGAGAAAAAATATTAAAGCACTCATTCTCATTTATTATCGCGTATTATTGT
Organism: Stegodyphus dumicola; assembly: GCF_044657685.1. NCBI lineage: Eukaryota > Metazoa > Arthropoda > Arachnida > Araneae > Eresidae > Stegodyphus > Stegodyphus dumicola. The sequence continues at coordinate 148,864,697 of NC_140777.1, forward strand.
TGGAGTTTCAGCGCTACTATTATGAATACAAAAGTATAAAATTAAAAATATATTAATTCGCAGCACAAATGGCTACTACTGTTTCTCAATATTGCATTAATATTACAATAGTTAGGAAATTATGTTACAATAGTTAGCTTACAATAGTGAATTTAGGAAAAATTTAACTTTCTTTTAAGGAAACATGAGATTTGACATGCCAGCGTCACAATAAGCAATTAAAACAAACTGCAGTACATTTAATCCTAATTACTAATATTTATTACATTGCATGGTACAAATGTAATATTAAATTATGTCTTTATAATATATGCTTTAAATAGAAGCACTTTTCAGTAAGTTATGTATGCACAATATTTTTATATCATACATGAGAGCATCTTGTGTACCACTGGTACATGTACCACTGGTGTCGTTTAACCGCACCCGTAATGTTCTTCTTCAGGTCCTCCAGCATATGCGGATTATTTGCTTAGTTTTCCTTGACACTTTTTTAAGGTGCTCCGATAGAAAAAAAATGTCAAATGCCTGAAGACCACAAACCGAATGAACATAATGTTATTAATCTTTTTATATGATTGCCGAAAAAATCTGAGCCATGGTTTCAATGGATGTGTGGCAAGTTGCACCACCATTTCGGAACCAGTGTTTTGGTATGCGTGACTTCAAGAAGCGTAAGAACTGTCCAATAATACCTTGATGCATTGCTCTGTACAGTTCTAAATTTTATTCCAATATAAAAACAGTAGCAAAATGCTACCCCTTCTGATACCCTGATTGTTGCTAATCTAAATATTGTTGCGTGCGTACGGGTTCGTTATGAAATGAATGCACAAGTCCGATGAAAAATGAACAAAAAATTATTATTATCACAACAAAAATGCTTAAATTTTCTCAAATTATCATGCAGTATTACAATATCTCACAGTAGTTATCTGTTAACTACTCAAATGTACAATAGAACGTAATTCAAAACAGCTAAAGAACGCTAATCCGCGAATTCGCTATAATCAACAACAGCAGTTTTCTAAACAACAATAAACTAAGCAACTCCTACAAACTGAGATGTTTTCCTCCTTTTATAAGATTTTAAAATCACGCGCTAGAATTTTCCAGTACTTTCTCGAAATCAAACAGAGATATTTATTTATTTAATGCACGCGCTCTTGTATTTTCAATTTTCCGGCTTAGCTTAGCTTTCTTTTAATATTCGTCACGCGAGAAATAAAACCATTTAATTTATAATTGAACTAACATTAGCTTTTTAAATACCAAATTTGTAACACTGCCCCCTTCCCAAGGACTGCACGTCCCGGGCAGTACAATCCCTGGACAGGAAGCTAAACTTACAACTGTGGCATAAATGCATTAATAAGCATTACATTACAATAATAAACAACATGAACAATAAATGCAATATATAAAACAAATCAAATGCTATCAAATACAAATCAAATACTAAAAGCAAATCAAATACTAAATACAAATCAAATCAGACACATTTAAAAACAAAATGGACCATGGTCTGATACTATTTAAAATTATTTACATTACGTACTATGGCCATAGTAATGAGCTAACCTATCGTAATGAACGACTTTAGGTTTAGAGTTCGAAGACTTACGAATCCGAACCACGACGTCATTCAGCCTGTTTAGGACTGTGTACGGCCCATCCCAAGGTGACTGTAATTTCGGACAAAGGACTGCGGTAAGCCAGTAAAAAGAGTGGTAATTTCTTGTCCCAGTCCTGTTGGTTTCTGGAAACCACTAATGAGAGGTTATTAAGGATGGTTCGATTGATCTCTCTACCATGCCGTCCGACTGGGGATGCAATGGCGTCGTTTGAGTTTTGTCAATGCCAAGTAGTTTGCATAGTTCTTTGATTACTGCCGAGGCAAAATTCCTTCCCTGATCGGAATGTGACTGAAGAGGCACTCCGAACCTGGAAATCCAGTGCTGTATCATTACCTCAGCTACTGTGACTGCCTCTTGATCAGGAATAGGATAAGCTTCAGACCACTTGGTGAAGTAATCAATGACAACGAGTATGTATTTGTTGCCATCAGCAGTTCGTGGCAGAGGTTCCAGGATGTCAAAGGCGATACGTTCAAAAGGCGCACCTAAGTTGTAACGTTGCAGTCTGCCTCGGCTGCGTTTCCTCGGTCCTTTCCGACCTGCACAGGCATCGCAAGATCGGCACCACTTTTGCACGTCATTCTTTGCATTATTCCAGTAAAAGCGCTCCCGAACTCTCTGTAAGGTCTTCATAATTCCAAAGTGACCTCCTGTAGGGCTGTTATGTAGTTTTTTGAGGACATCAGGAATCCGGGATCTTGGAAGTATCAGTTGCCATCGGAACGTCTTCCCATCATCCGACTCGAATTTCAGGTATAAGACGCCGTTTCGAATGTGAAGTGAATCCCAGAGTGCCCAGTATTGTTTTGTTGTAGGACTACAGATAGAAATGTCCTGCCATGTAGGTTTTCTGTTTGATGACTCTATTAAATCAAGTATGGGTTTAATGTCGCGGTCTTCAAGTTGGTCTTTCCTGACTTCATCATCACTCCACGGGTCTCGATCAGCCGATGTTGATGTTGTAATTTGTCTTGCGACCGGAGTCAGCAGCTCGTATTTCGCTTCCACCCTGGAACAATATCGGCAGCTTTCTTGGCAAGGTCTTCTAGACAGGGCGTCGGCGTTTCCGTGTGATGATCCCTTACGATGACGGATAGTGATGTCATATTCTTGGAGTCTCTGTATCCACCTGGCTATTTGACCCTCAGAATTTTTGAAATTTAAAAGCCAGGCCAATGAGGCATGGTTCGTGCGGAGGAGGATTTTTCTCCCGTATAGATAGTGATGAAAATGTTCTACAGCTTTGACTATGGCGAGCAACTCTTTCCTTGTGACACAGTAATTCCTCTCCGGTTTAGACAGGCACTTGCTCCAGTAAGCTACTACACGTTCTTGGCCGTCTATTTCTTGGGACAAAACAGCACCGACACTTTCATTGCTCGCGTCGGTGTCGAGAATAAATGGTCTGTCGAGCTGAGGATACGTCAGGATTGGAGCAGATGTTAAAGCTTCCTTTAAGTTGTTAAATGCATCCTCGCATTCCTTTGTCCACAAGAATCTTTGCTTGCTCTCTGTCAGCTTGTGAAGTGGTCTTGCGATGGAAGAAAAGTTCTTCACGAATCTCCTATATTAGGTGCAAAGCCCTAGGAAGCTTCTCAGCTGATGGACATTTTCGGGACGCGTCCAGGATTTAACCGCTGATACCTTTTCAGGATCCGTGCGCACACCTTCTGCAGAGATGACATGTCCCAGGTAAGTCACTTCCTTTCGAAACAATTTGCATTTAGCGGGAGTCAGCTTCAGATTGGCCTCTTTCAGTTTCTGAAGCACCTTTCTAAGATTTTCTAGATGCTCTTCAAAACTCTTTCCGACGATGATGATATCGTCCAGGTATATCAGACAGGCTTCGTAGGAAAGGCCTTTCAAAACAGTCTCCATAAGACGTTCGAATGTTGCCGGCGCATTACACAGTCCAAACGGCATCACCTTGAATTGCCAAAGCCCTTGACCCGTAGTAAATGCCGTCTTTTCTCGGTCTTCAGGGTGTATTTCTACCTGCCAATAACCACTCTTTAAATCAAGTGTTGAGAACCACTTGCTTGCAGAAAGAGTGTCTAGAATGTCATCAATTCTAGGAAGAGGGTAACTGTCTTTCTTCGTAACCTCATTCAACCGGCGATAGTCAACGCAAAATCTTGTTGAGCCGTCTTTCTTTCTGACAAGAACGATGGGAGATGCCCATGGACTTGCTGAAGGCTCAATGACATTGCCTTCTTCCATATCCTTTAAAAGTGTTTGTACCTCTTCCTGTTTAGCAATCGGTAGACGTCTTGGATGTTGCTTGATCGGAGGATGATCACCAGTATCAATTCTATGTTTTGTCAAACTGGTTCGACCCACGTCAAAAGACGAGCGGGAGAAAACAACTTGAAGATCTTTAATGACGCGACCGGCAGCATTCTTTTCTTCATCGTTTAATTGCGCATTCTGAAGTAACTCTGATGTAATGCTTTCTGAAGACATGGATTCTTGGATGTTACTCTTTCTTTCAACGGTGGTTACTGGAGTACATGCTGCAACCACTTCACCTTTCTTAATAATTCTCACCTTCTCAGTTACATTGGCGACTCTTACCGGGATAACCGTTCTGGATAGGTCGACGAGTGTTGAGGCTACTAGTACTCCTTTTGGGCTATTACAGTTATTTGGATATTCTATGATGCCGTAGCGGAAATTCCTGTTTTCGGCTATGGATCCAGGAAGTAAAATTTCTGTTCTTGCCGTTATTGTGGTATTGTCTTGTGCTATGATTTTATGGACAGATTTAACTTCTTCATCATTAACTCCAAATAACGCTATGTCCTCAGATGTAGAATGCAATTCGTTATTTTTAAAGTCCAAGGAAAAATTGTATTTCCTTAGAAAGTGCAATCCGAGTATGCAAGAATCAGTGATCTCTGCTACATATGCCGTGTGGTGGTAAGCGGAACTTCCAAACGTGATGTTAACATTTGCTTTTCCTTCGATGTCGATCTTCTCACCGGACACAGTTTGGAGGGTAACGCAGGGCGGCGTCCAAATAAGTTTGTTTCCCAGTTGTTGAGCCAAATCTTTTCGGATGATGGTAACAGTGGCTCCTGTAGCTATCGTCATATTGCAGGGAACTCCATTAATACGTCCTATTATGAAAAGTCCATTACTGCCGCCTCTCACTGCAGAAATCTGAAACGCTTTAAACTGGGACTTTTCATGATCTGGCAACCTCCGCCCCGCGAGATGGCCACTAATTAGTTTCCCTGCTGTTTGTTAGGAGCGGTCTTAACATCCGTACCCTGGGGTATTCTGCAGTTTCGTCGTATGTGTCCTTCAGCACCGCAGTTCCAGCACTTAACGGTCGGTTTCTTCTCACCAATATTCCGTCTCAAGGAGTTCAGTTGTCTAGTTCAATCATCTAGACGAGCGGTGACTTGATCCCCTGGCTCCTGCCCTTGAGCAGCTCTGACTGGGTGGCGGTCTCGACGAGTGGCTTGCTGGGCTGCCTCAAATTTCATGGCGTACACTAGAGCGCTTTTTAAATCTTTAACATCCGCCATTCGTAGAGCCTTCTGTATTTCGGGATCACGGATGCCATCGATAAAGTACTGCAGGGACAGGATTTCCCTCGTTTCTCTCGGGCACTCCGTAAAGGCGAGGTGGGACAGCTTTTCAACATCTGTGGCGAGTTCCTGGAGTGATTCGGTGGGCTTCTGTTGACGGGATTTTAATTGAAGCCTGCTGTAGTCTTTTAAACACTTCTCGCCAAAGCGCAGCTCCAATGCGCCGGATAGAGCTTCCAAGTCAAGTCTTTGGTTTTTTTTCTGGAAGTGTCTGCAGGATATCCGCTGCGTCTGCTCTCAGAGAAGCGGCGAGATGACAGGCCTTAGTTTGGGAATCCCATCCATTCGCATCCGAAACGATAGAAAATTGTGTTTTATACACTTGCCAGGATGTCTTCCCATCATATGTGGATAACTTCAGAGATGGACGAGCAGGCATCGATAAGAATTTAAAACCCTCAGAATTGCTTCCTTCTGTCGCTATGCTCTTCTTTAAAGTGTCAACTTCTTTTGCAATAGCAGCAGAAACCCTTTCCTCAATTTGTTGTTGGACGGCAGAAACTCTTTTTTCAATTTGTTGCTCTACCGCAGAAACTCTTTCTTGAATTTCTCCAACTTTGTCTTCAACTGTGTCCATTCTTCCTTCCATAGCTTGGAACTTGTTTTCTATTATGCAAGTAATTTCTCTCTTCAATTCCTCTTGACCTACTTTCATTTCCTCCTTAATGGATTCCTGGCCCAATTTCATTTCTCCTTTAACGGATTCCTGGCCCAACTTCATTTCTTCTTTAACGGACCTAATTTCTTCTTTAACAGAGTCTTTCATTTCTTCTTTAAATGTAGCAAAGGCTACCATGAATTGTTTTAACTGTTCTTCCATCGCTCTTGTGATTGGCATTCAATACCCCACTCCTGACACCAAAAATTGTTGCGTGCGTACGGGTTCGTTATGAAATGAATGCACAAGTCCGATGAAAAATGAACAAAAAATTATTATTATCACAACAAAAATGCTTAACTTTTCTCAAATTATCATGCAGTATTACAATATCTCACAGTAGTTATCTTTTAACTACTCAAATGTACAATCGAACGTAATTCAAAACAGCTAAAGAACGCTAATCCGCGAATTCGCTATAATCAACAACAGCAGTTTTCTAAACAACAACAAACTAAGCAACTCCTACAAACTGAGATGTTTTCCTCCTTTTATAAGATTTTAAAATCACGCGCTAGAATTTTCCAGTACTTTCTCGAAATCAAAAAGAGATATTTATTTATTTAATGCACGCGCTCTTGTATTTTCAATTTTTCGGCTTAGCTTTCTTTTAATATTCGTCACGCGCTGCACTGCGCGAGAAGTAAAACCATTTAATTTATAATTGAACTAACATTAGCTTTTTAAATACCAAATTCGTAACAATATTTTGTTTCTAGATTTAAAGGTACTTTTAATGATGTATGGATGTTATCCCCAAAATAATGACAGATGTATTTCTTACTTTGAGCTATTGGAGAACGGTTTTAATGAAGCTGAATCTTTTATTTGGATAAACAAGAGTGAATTAACATGGCCAGAGTTTGAAGCTTTAACTGAAAAAAATTAATGAAACCATCGTAAGTAATGGAATAAACATGCTGGATTCGGTTTCCGTTGAATTAGTAATTACAAAAGTTTTTTCCGCTAATTACGAAATTTGAAACTATGAAAGTTGTGAAGAAAAATGTGCATGACGTTTTGATTACTTAAGATAATAATGGGATACCTTACCAGTATGTCAGAAACATTAGCACTACTTAAAAGAGTATTATCAGTAATGAACAGATCATTTCAGAGAAATGATAAGTACTAATAACTTATTCATAATAATATATTATTAATTGAATTATTAAAATTTTCTTTCAACTTACTGTTAATTTTTTAATAACTTCTTTACATAGGTTTTTGAATCATAAGTACTTTCCCTCACAAAAGTGTCTCATTTTGAGCAAGTACTAATATTATGGTGAGCTGACGTATAATGCTACTTATCGATACACAATATAATTGCTAAAGTTGCAATTTAATTTATGATAGTACCTTTACTTGATGTGCTCAGTTTCTTACTTCCTTGTACGAAGTAAAGAAAGTATTGTAATCACAAAAAATTCGGGTATCATATTTCAACGAAAATATCCATTTTGACCGCTATAGAACGCAATTTAACCAATGTTTCTGAATTACATCTATACGTAAAGGCATAATAAAGGAAACGTTTTCCACAAATAAATTATAAAAATCTGATTTAAAATGGATTCAGAAGAGTTTTTTCGTGGCTTTTTTGCACGTACGTACTTATGTATCTCGAATAACTCAAAAACAAGTAGCCTCAGAGCGTTGAAATTTTGCATATAGGACTGCTATAACATGCCGTTGTGCATCTCCTATTTTGGATGCAATCAGTCTCACCAAAAGTCTATATACATGTATACCCACTCTGTTATTCGACTCAATGAGCTCAGTGTGTTTTGTTTTTATATTTTGGTAAACAGTGCATTTTTTGCATTAAAATGATTGAATTATGTTATTCTTATCTTCAAGTTAAGGTTTTTTGACTTTAGTTAATCTGCATGCAATAATTGTAGAATTATGAAGAATTTAAAAGTTGCTTAAGTGCGGTTCAGCTTGTTTACCTTTGAAACTCAGCAGAATAGTGAATGAAATCTTTCTGCATCTTCGGTTGTTTTTTGCCGAGTGGGACCGAAAGGAAACTTTTAGTTTTGTACAACGAAACATCTGCCTCCTTGCCCGCTGGTCGAATTGCTTGTTTTTGCGTAAGAACTGTAATTTCAATTGTAGAAATTGTTTTTTATATTGTTTTATGTAAAAATTGTTTTTTAATTGTTGTTGATTTATGTTTTTCTATATCTTTCAATTCGTAATGAAGATATTTTGAGTTTACATGGATTTTTGCCTTGACTCAAAGGGAGAATTGAATTAATTGAATGACAAATATATCTTATAAATTTAGAGAAAATAAGTTTAAATGAAATGCAGGAAAAATGCGTATAATTTAATATTCCGTACTAGGAAGTCATGTAATGTGTACATTAATTTTTTTTATTTCTGTGTACAACGTATAATAGAAATTTTTCAAAATGCTTCTTAAAAGAAGACATGGACGTTTATATTAAAGTGCGATAATTTTAATGATAATAAATCCACTTCAAATGCAGAAATATTATTCAAAACAAATATTTTCAGATTTAACAGTGTTAATAATGCGATTACCTGAAATACGGCCCGAAAGCTGTCGGTTTCAACTAAATAGCAACGAACCCAATTTATCTTTCGATGCCAGCATAGAAACTACAAACTCATTTCGTTATCAAACTAACAAATGAAGGCAATCAACTGAAATCACATTGTCTATTATTCCTATTGCCTTCATTTCGATAAAGTTAATAATATGCCTTATTCATCCAGATAGCTCATTTCCCTCGCTACAGCAGAAACTGCAAAATTTTCGATTCCCAAAAACATTTCAGTTGGTCGAGTTATGGCTCACGGAAATGCATTTGCTAATCTATAATTGCAGAATTAATTAAGATCTTTGTCATTGTTTTGAGAAGATACGAAGTTCACTTATCTTGGTTTAACCGATAATGATTAAAAGTGACTGTAAGCGAGAGATGGAAGATTTTAACCATTTACAACGAAACTAAAGTGTGGCTTCAATGAAAGTTATGCAATTTACTGGATTCAGCAATGCATTCATTGTTTTAATAGTAATTTAATTTAAATAATGTTTCGCGTTTTGTTTGGAATGAAGCATGTAGCGATTTGCTTTTATGCTTAAACGAAAAAGGAAGCCTTAAAATTTTATTTCTTTAGATACTGTTGTTAATCGTTTTTTAGATCTTGTCGATGTTTTATCTAAAAGTAGCAGAATTATCTAAGAACTTTTACATGCTTAAGGCAAGTGCAGTGTCTTAAATGCGTAAAAAATTAACTTTAATTTATACTAAATTAACTTGCACACAAATTATATTTCCAGTATTTTGATGGGATTACTAGAAAAGGCTTTTATTACAAAACACACTTTAGGAGTGTTATTTTGTTAGAAATTAATAAGATTTATGAATGGAAAAAGACCAAAAAATGCTGTACCAGCTATTTCGGCGTTAGAATTATCATTTTTATACAACAATCATGTACGCATTTCAATTTATGTTTATTAAATGTATTTTATAAAATAAAATAAAGATTTAAATTAATAAAAATGCGTTTATTGCTTTTAATTAACTTAATATATTAAAATGTGTAAATTATTTAGGTCGTACAGAAATGAATGACACAAATGCTGCCACAGAGCGGAATACAATTTATTAAAAGGTACTTTTAAATTATACAATTTATTTTTATACAATTATTTTATACAATTTATTTTGCATATAGGACTTCTTTGTCATTTCTAACTTCTGTTAGGAATACAATTTATAATAACGGAATAATAGAATACAAAATAATAAATTGTTATTTTGTATTCTATTATTTCGGAATACAATTTATTTTGCATATAGGATTATTGTTATTCTGATTACTAAAACTATTGTTATTCTGATTATTGTTATTCTGATTATAATTATTGTTATTCTGATTACTAAAACAATTCTGCATAGCTATAACATATTACAATTTATTATTCCTATAGAAAACGGAATACAAAATAAATTGTATTTCGTTTTCTATAGGACTTCTTTGTCATTTCTACATTTCTAACTTATAACTGACAGTACATAAGTTAGAAATAATCCCCGCCCATGTCAATACGCTTCTGGCATCTGGCTGGGAGATCCCGAAGGGCTTTCGTAAAGTGGTCTGTGGGGCATCACCAGTGGACAATTGCATGCAATTCTGCAGAAGATTCAAAATGTTGGTCTCTGACTACGTCCTTCATTTTGTCAAGCAAGGCGTAGTCCGAGGACTTGAATCGAGATCCGCTGTCCACCCACTTTGCACACATATTTGCCATTTCCAAATCATCATCCACAATCGTCTGCAGTGTTCCTTGCGCAAGTCCTCTCTCTTCCTGCATCTTGTTGAACGTTATGCGCCTGTTCGCCATGATCAAATCCGACACGGCTGCCACATTTGCTTGCTGTATACGATATTGTTGGTCGTCCTGCGCTATACCTTTGGCTGCGGTTTCTACTCCACTGCTCAACTTGCCCAACCAACAGGATAGGTAACCTTGAAGACATTTGTTCTTGCTCACCGATACCATGCGACGATGGGTATCACTACTCTGTATCCCTTCCTTTCACAGGAACCACGCTGTCCAACGCTGACCGTGATAATCATCTTCCATCATTGCTGTCCACGCTCTCAATGACAACGGCGAATTCAGGTGAATTATGGTGATGACGAGTCTTCAACTCTAAGACCTTAACTCCTCAATTAATGCCCCTACTGAGGCAGTCTTAATGAGAATGAGATCCACTTCATAAAAGAAGAAGTGGCAAATTCTTGGTGAAAATGAAGTAATTTTTTTAGCTTTAGTTGTCAGCGCGTGTCGCCATCTATCCTCTAAGATAAGAGTTGAGCCTGAAACTTGGAATTAGGGTTAATTGTGCCTTTGGAAGTTCAGCTAGCGTGTCGCCGTCTACTGGTCGTTGAAGGATTGGCAGTTGTCAAGCACTTAGAAGATACGGCATAATGAATAAATTGTAAAAAACTGTAAACTAAAATAGCAGAAGATGTCTAAATTAAGAAGTTTAATCTGATTCTGTAAATTTCATGATGCATTTTGTAGCTTATAAAATTGATGATTTTTGGATTTTTTAAAATTGAAAATATATCAACAATTTCAGCAGTTGCAGGAACTTTAGATTTAAGTTTGTCGCTGTATCTAACATTGGGAGTAGAAATGTCTTTAATTTCTTGCTGATAGATGAAATCCGGGAAGTTTGGGCTTGTGGGAGGTAATGGCTTCTATAATTTATTTTCTGTTTTTCTCTAGATGATTAAATCTTTTCTGATAAACTTCACAACCGCGGTAAGAACTGACATGCGATTGAGAACAAAAAAATACATTTAGGTTTCTGTTTAGGTTTTAAAAGATATTTGTTGGATCGGTGATTCTCGTCGCATTTAACGTATCGCGTTTTACTAAAACAATTCTGAGAGCGCCCGTACTCTTGGCATTTATAGCACTGGATGGGTTTTTTACTAGGCTTGTATTTTTCTACTGTGACGTTAAAGTTGAATATTTTCTGTAAATTGTAAATTTCTTCTCCTTCTTTGTCATTATCAAGTACTACAAGTAAAATAGGAAGTCTGATCATTTTATCTTTTTATTTCTTATTGAATTATTTAACCTTTTGAATGGGAAATTTTAGTTTAATTAATTGCAACAAAACTTTATCTTCACGAAAGGAACTCGGAATATTTTTGATAATTGCCTTAATGGAATTTTTTGAATCCAGTCTGTAAGTGTGAAAAAATATTTCCGTTTTCTTTAATTGCTTCCACTGCCATCTTGTAATTTTCTACGTTGGAAAGTTCTGATAAATTTTAAAATTAAATGATTTTCCAGTGTTTCATTTCGGCGTCCTAATTTCCTGAGCATGTTGTAGTTAAGATTTCGTCTAGTGAATCCCATTTTGCATTTTCATCGGTGATAACTATTGGTGCTATATTAATTTCCTTATTTTCTCGAGTATTAGTTTCCATATTTTCTGGTTTTGTAGGATTATTTTCTTTCAGTGAGTCGAATCTGTTAGTTTGAGGAATTTCAGTTGGAGATTTAATGCGCGGTTTCTTAAATGCTTTCGTGGGAGATTTCCATTGAGAGTCATTTTTGCTTTTATCCTTTAATTTATCGCCTGTTTGTTCAGTTTCCTTAGCAAGCTTTTCAAGTTCCTGTTTTTTAATCAGAGCGGCAATAATGTCGGCATTATTCTGGGGATCTTCTTTCATTAATTTATCAACCGCTTCTGTTAAGAGTCTTAATTTGTTGATTTAAATCCATTTCTTTTACTAGTCCTTCTGTTAGGTTAGGGAAAAATTTACGGTTTTTCTCAAAGATTGCATTTAGGTCTAGAGAATGAAATTTTTTTGAATTTTTCTTGTTCTTTTTAGGAGTACAGTTAGTTAATTGAGTTCAGTCCGATTTCATTGAAATAACTGATTCATTATCGCTATCATTGAAGTCGCTGGTAGATCCATGCCAAGACGGTTTGCCCCTATCAGGTGGTGATTTACTGGCCATTCGAGGAGAAAAATAAGTGACTTATCAGAAATCAAGACGAGCTTAAGAAAGTCTGAACTGGTCTCTAGGAACTCAGTGCTCAGAATGATGAAATGATGGCGAAAGGGGACGGGGGCTGACTTATACCGTTCGTCGCTTGTTGCCAGCTCCATCCATGCATTTTGAGTAGCTCATGCCCCCTTGTGTCTATTTCACTTGTTTTTGTAATAGTTTCGTTGTGTCAATCATTTCTGTACGATCCAAGTAATTTGTTAAAATGTTAAAATTCTAGCAGTGATTAAAGACCTTAAATTTTATATTAAAGTATCTTAAATCTGTTATTTAATTATATACCTTACATCTCTCATTTTGTTTTTTGAAATGGAATGCTACTTTATATTTTGTACTCAGAAAACTGGTTAGCTCAAGGTCGCTTAGAAGATAAATTATATACCTTATGATCAAAGCAGTAGAACTTTTGCAACATACCTGATAATAAACTCGTTTTTAGATTTGTCTTTGCCGAACTCAAATAAATTTAGTGTTTTCATAACTAAATTGAACCTCTTCTTTATAAATACAGCAATCTTTCCCTTCAAAATGCCATGATGTTATATTAGGAAAGACAAATATATGCGCCTGTAACGCAAGTCAGGTGATCAATATCCCCGTTCACAGTGGTACGTAAACTGACGATTTATCTGCGTCTGCTCTGGATATCTTCGCCTGTAAAAATAGTTATTGAATGGAATTGTACAATTTGTTCCAAATTATTTTTAACGTTTTTTGCTCTTCCGTTATGTTTATTCAAAACGTTTATAGGAAATCCCAACTTAAGAAAATACAAATTCAGTACGTGAAAACATTCGAAAATATCAAAATTCTTAAATTAATTTTTCTTTGGTTTGAAACTGGGGTTGGCAACAATTTGTAAGGCAATTTACATCAGTGGAATCCTAAGTTTTAAAACTTTTATTTTAGAAAACAGGTAAGCTATTATTTTAACATATTTAAAATTCTGAATTTTAAGGTTCCAGTGGTATACTTTATAGGATATTATATGCTATATTATTATGATTTAATTTTATGATTTTTATCTTGTGGACTGCTATGATGTTCGCTTATTATGAGATGAATGAGTTTTAAAAGGGCATGAGTCGCCTACTTTAGTTTTTTATTTATTGTTACTTTGTTTATCATTCCTAGTGTTAGTGACATCAGCGTCTTGGTTAATATGATTCAGAAAGGCAAATTTAAAAAAAGGCGAAGAAAGGGATATGCGTGTGGTGTAGACGTGCAGCTGCGGCTTTCGTGTAGCTACTTCCAAAAATAATAATTACGTTCTTTCTTATTTAGTAAAAACAAACACTCGAAAGAACTTTAGTAATATATTTTATTTTAAGTGTTTGGGTTCTTGTTTTTCCCCCATTTTAAACTACTCAAAAATGATTGTAATCACGACAACATTTGAAATTACAAAAAATACTGCGAACATAAAAACAGATTATATTTAAGAATATGCATATGTACTTAAGAAAATTAAATAAATTGACATTTTGATTTTAAACCACTACAGAGTGCAGTGTTTACGTTCACAGCTAACGTTTTCGAAAATAAGCGTAATTAAAAGCAATCTGAGCAAGATCACTGAGCTGGCAAAAAAAAAAAAAAAAAAAAAAAAAAAAAAAATTAGTTCTATTTGTACGCTGGAGAAATTAACATCAACACAGAACTGCCAAAAAAAAAAACTATAGTTCCCACCGCGCGCTCATTGAGAGTCAACATCGGTATTTACACATCAAAAAATTTTATTTGAGGTAGAGAGGCTTATTAGTACTGTATAAAGCAATTAACTGGCCTACCCTTATTTTATATCTCGTCCATATGACGAAAGGCACCAAAACCAAATCTACGTAAAATGTAAATTATTGAAAAAAATCCTTTAAAGAAACAGTTAAAGCTGCTTTGTTTATAAAGATGTATGCTAATTCTGAAATCTAAATGTATAAGGTATTTCTCCCGCCTTCTTAGCATGCTTTCGTAGTGTAGTGGTACGCTGGGACGGTATTCCAGAGGTCCGTGGTTCGATTCCCGGAGAAGGCGGTTGCTATTTTTTCATCTTGCCTTCTCCCAAAAAATACCTAATGTCTCTACAGTGGCGCCCAAATAAAAAGTGTGTAGGATGATGATTCTCCTCACCCAGGATTTGGCGATTGGTTTCTCTAAAAAGCCCAATCGCCTTTTAAAAAGGGGACGCTGAAAGCGTATTCCAGAGGTCCGTGGCCCGATTCTCGGCCAGGGCTTTGCTCATATTTCATTACTCCTGCTATAAAAATATCCTAATGTCTATACAGTGACGCCCGAACTAAAAGAGTGGTAGATGATGATTCTCCACCCCCAGGATTTGGCGATTGGGTCCCCTAATCCTCAAACGCCCTTTAAAAAAAGGAGGAGTATATAAGGTATTTCTCCCACCTTCTTAGCATGCTTTCGTAGTGTAGTGGTCAATACGCTCGACGCGAATTCAATAGGTCTGTGGTTTAACTCATTTTTCACATCTCCCGCTTCCAAAAAATACTTAATAGCTGTACAGTGGCGCCCGAACTAAAAGGGTGGTGGATGAGAATTCCGCACACCCAGGATTTGGCGAATGGGTCCTCTAAACACCTCAGTTGCTCTTTAAAAGGGGAAGTATATAAGGTATTTCTCCCGCCCTCTTAGCATGCCTCCGTAGTGTAGCGGTCAGCACGCTGGGCGCGTATTCCAGAGGTCCGCGGTTCGATTTTCGGCTCGGGCGGGGCTCATTTTTGATCCCTCCTGCTATAAAAATGTCCTAATGACTCTACAGACCAATAAAAAAATTATTTTCAAACTGCTCAAACTTGTACTGCACCATTAAGCATTATGAAAGCACAGTAATTTCAGTTCAAATCATGCGCCATAATCGCTAAAAATGCTTATGTAAACAGGTAATACTCTTCCTATGTAGCAGTTAGCGTCATTTTGAAATGGAACTTTACCATCTTTCACCCCAATTAAAATTTCATTGTTCTTCAAAGTCTTCCCAATACTAATAATCACATGTGTTTACTTGAAGAGGCTAGGGGACTACTTCCCAGAATTTCTGTTGCCAATGTCAGAAATGGTATAGGCATAGTAGAATAATGGAAAGAAATGTAACGATATAAAAAAGTTTTAGAAAGACTCTCTCAAGAATGTTCCTAACGTGAAAAATAGTCATACGAACAACACCAGACGAAGTATCAAATTAGCTTGATTTATTAATAAAACTGTGCAAATGATAGTCAGATGTATGAAATATTCCTTCCAAAGGAAAATTCCAGTACCTCATCTGCATGCAAGTCAAAGTTTGAATAGACTTTGCACAAGCTGTCATTTCCTAAAGAAGAAATATAGTTAAAACGATTCGGAAAGCTAAAATAGAAATGGTAAGTTCAGTACTCACTTACTAATAATGTAGACTACATCTTGCTCCAGGGTTAGACACCATTTGCTTCCTGTATGGTTAGATGGAAATTTCGTTAAAAGCCTCACTTAGCGTCATCTACAGTGTCAAATGTTTGATAAGTTTGATTTAGATGGCATTTTAAGTGCATTTAGAAATCGGATGAGCAGCTGTTTAGAGAATATCAATGCTGAATTATTAACCGGATGTTCTGAATGGATAACATTAACTATATATGGCATAATAAAAGCTCTAGGAGCTAATAATTATGAGTAAATCGTTAATGGTTCTTGTACGATAGGCGGTCTAAAGTGAGTTTTTTTAAATAATATACATAGCTCTTTATTTTAAATACAACAAAAGGAGTTTTCGATGCTATGATTATTTTATCAGAATTATCTTTAAATACGCAACACATTTATAAATCGAGCAATGTAATCCTTACATACAAACTGCTCTGTTTCGAAGAAGGAAACAAAAACAGCATAGCATTAAAGAATGGAAATAATGGAATTTTGTCTACTATTCGCTCCGTAGAAAGAGAACTAGCTCATTATATTGCCACCGACAAAAAGGGTTTTTGTTAAATTTTGCATAAATCAATATTTAGCAGCTTTCTTCATCTATGTGGAATTAAAATCTTGGAGTGAAACAACTTTATTTTTCGGCAGGTTTTAAGAAATACTTCAGAAACATTTTTAAAAATGCCGATATTTAGTTTTGGTGGTTTGGATAATCTGATTGGTAAAAATCCCGAGGAATATTTGCTTAAGAGGAAGGATACCTTCGTGGAGGGTTTTAGTATAAGAGAAATCTTTTTATATTCGTGTTACACACCGGGAAAGTACGAAAAATATCCACGGAATTAACTCAGTTTTCTCAGTTCGATAAAGATCGAACTGCCCGTATGAAGGGTTTAAACCACTCAGATCTCTTTGAAGCGATAAATAATATTATTGCAGATTATAGGAAGAGCTAAGGCCAATATAAGGTATGCAATTTAGAAAGTTAAACACATTTCTGAAAAATTGCTTTCAGTGTTGGGAGGAGTGTTCCCGATTCTAACTCAAAAAATTCTCTTTTAATCCGCTCATTCGCTTTTTCGTATCTAGAATTTCACCATATTAAAAAGAAAAATTTACACCACAGCACGTTTTTGAGGCTTCAATTATTTCAAAATGCTTAAATACTGAAAGTGCTGTCCACGCTGCTGAAGACAAAGGAATTAAAACAGCCACTATTAGAAGCCACCAGTCGTAGCTTTGTACCGAATGTTTTCGAACTGCAAGTTAGCTCTTATGTCTCCCACAGGGCTTAGTCCTTAAACATTTAAACCTTCAGACAGAACTCGTAGAAACCACGAGATTGCCAAATATCCAGGTATATAAATGAAAATTCGAAGGTACCCTACACAGTCACTATACCTTCGAAATGAGCTTGCCGCCTCTTTTATATAGTCACGTAATTGTGTTAAGATATTCATCAGACAAGAAGCACTAAGGCTATTTTAGCTGAATTTCCTTTTTTGGAAGTTTCTAAAGGTGTTCAGCCCCTTCTTGGATTTCTCCGTCCACCAAGATATCTGGTTTTGCTGTCTATGCATTCTGTTCCCTCTTCTTCTTCGATACGAAGGTATTTATTCATTGTTGTATCACATCGTCAAGCCCAGAAATGGCAAAGAGAATCAGTTCATGTTCACTTTCCCATGACAAGGGAAAGCTTTCTGAAAAGAATCCATTCCTCCTTCTAGGAGTTCCCGAATTCCGAGGTAATTTGGAGCAACTCTTCCGAAATTTCAGAAAAAGCAAAATTATGTAAATGATTCTTAGTCCAACATTCTAGAATATTCCGTGCCCCTTCATTCTTCGGTATTTTCCATGAGATTCAATTTTAGATTTGCAATGTTTGATTAATAGTCAGAAAACGTTATTGGAATTAAAAATTAAATAAATACAGAATTCTAAATTGCCATTGTAATCCAACGGCTTTCAAGCGTGGGGTCACGGCAGAAGAGATATCAGAAAATGGTAAATGGCAACAGTAAGAAAAAGTTTAAAAAAGCAATTTTTAGAAAAACAGTAACTGAAATGTATAAGAACAAGCAACGCTTAAAAATGTTGAAGTGGACAGACATTGAGAGGTAAGTATTAACAATGAGACGGAGTTCTGTAGATATCTTGTCTTCTCGTTTGGGGCTTTTTTGGCTTTTGGCTTTTGACTTTTTGTTAATTCTTCCTTTTATAATGTGAATAATAAAATATGAATGCATTTTAGCAATAACATTTTCTATTGTAATACCAAAACACATACCTTCAGTTTTATATTAGTTTTAAAGTAGACAAATAAAATATTTGAGTAGCTAACAATGCTTAGAAATATGGCACCTTGGTTATACCATTTTAATTAAGCGTCATTAAAATGGCATAAACGTGACCTTAAAAGGCGGTTATAGAAGACGGTATACTCCTGATTACACATTTACTTTAGATAAGGATCATACTAGCATTTATGTTATAGAAATTTCAAACATTAAAAAATATTTTATAATACTTACAAAATCAAACTTTTTATACGATTCTATAGTTATTATAGTTATATCTAGTGAAGATTTATGCTCAATCTCAGAGAGGGAAAAATAGGAAACGCTTGACTCCTGTACTATAAACTTGAGTGTGTTATTTCATGTTTGAGCTCATGTTCAGAGGTCGTATTATAACTGGCAAGTGAAATATTTACATATACATGTAACTAAAAATGAAACATGTGTTTAGTAATATGTGTTTTTGAGATCAATACATTAAATGAAAAACATTGCTATGCAAACCGCCGTCAATAAAATTTCTTTTAAAAGAAAACCTTATTCGCAGAATTTTATAGCATTAGAGTTCTAGAAAACCGTATCAGGCTTCGGTATTGTCACACAATCAACTTGTAGCATTATTTGCATAAATTAAAAATTTAAAATATTTCTACTTTAATTAATTTTTATATGATTATTATATTATCTTTCTAAAGTAATAAAACTACGTTAGAGTATTAATAACCTATTTTAGCATCTGAGAAACGTGTAAATTATTTGCATGAAAATTCTTTCGTTTCAAAATATGAAAGCAAATTATAAATTAAGAAATGTTCCACTCATAAATCAAAAAGAAACTCAAAAAATGATAACAAAGGGAAAATTATTCTAACTTATTTTTCAGCCGACCCCTCGAGTAAATCTAAATAAAAATGGCGAATTCTGAAATTTAAACACTACGGTTAAACTTTATTTCAAGACAAACATTTTATTTTTGGGGTTTATTTTGATGAGTATACATTTTACTAAGTATAAATCCCCACTTGTAACAGTTGGATCTTGTTGCGAACAGTTGCATATTATAAATATTATGTTTTTAAATTTTTTTAATTGAAATTTAAAAATTGAAAATTCCAAAATAAGAATGTTTGCATCACTTAAAGCATTTTTAATTGGAAGGCTATATTTACGACCAATGTTTTCAAAAATAAATGCTACTGTATGTATTTTGTGGATACGGTTTATAGGAATCATTATGTAAATACAATGGCAAATTTTATCTTTCTTTTATATCTTACACATGTCGAAATTTCCCATGTGTTTCCAATCTATGACTAATTCCCAAGATATTAGTAAGCTACTCACTTAACGATTCTTCTTAGATAAATATAAAATATATTTCTATGAAATTTCGTAATTTTGTATTTTTATATTTTCACATATATTTGTCAATACATATATTATCTGAATGCTAAATCTTGAATAAATAATTAAATTCTGAAAAACAAAAGTCTGAAAGCTTTCAGATTTTTAACGGTCGTCGAAACGGATTTGCTAAGGATTTCTTACGCCCTTGCTGAACTCGCGGTTTGCCCGTCTGCTGTTAAACTCACTCCTGCTAATATATTTCTTTTTGCCCTTTTAGCTATTATTAAACAACATTTTCTTCTTCAACATTCTTTCTTTAGTCAATATTAAGCAACATTTTCTTCACACTTCGTCATATACAATTTAATAGCATAATTCTAAAAATTTTAATAGCAGTATACGTTTATAATTTTCGATGCAGGTTAAGTGTTGGCATAGATTTATATATATATTTTCTTTTCTCAGTTCAAGATATCTATAGTCAGTTTACTTAAAAAGATGGCTTGCGAAACTTTTTTGTGTGTTTTTATTACTAACGTTTGTGTGTTTACTTTATTTATTAAGTACTACGTTCTTCGCGTCTACGCCAATAAAATCCAGTTCAATAGCAAAATTTTTAGAAACAGCATAACTTTAGAACTTCTGATAGACAGTCTCGCGTGCTGAAGATAAACATATTTTATTCTGTACAGTGTTGCCACTAGTCGCTTTCAAATCCTTGAGTTTTTTTAATAAAAAATGCTTTTAAAGTTTATAAAATATGAAATATAAAATTCTAAATTTAGAATTAGGGCTTCCATGTGCACAGACTTGAGTAGAGGATTACGTTTTTCCAAATTTGACGACTCTAGATACAGTCGTTTTTTCACAATGCAAGGAACATACATAAATACATGCAGATTCTTCATCATTTATTTTCGTTAAAAATAATACAGGGGATAATATTTGGTGACAACAATTTGGAACTTGATCCGCCGTTTATACGGGACGACAAAGAATGTCGTTTTGAGACTAATAGCCCTTTTAAGCTAATAATATGAAATTTTATTCTGCTCAGGAACCATATTCAACGACAGTTGTGATTCTTATTTAAGCTAAAAATAATCGTATTTAAATTTATTACGGCTTTTTTGGTGAAATATATTTGGTCAAATACCTAATACGTTTTATATTATGATAGTTCAGCTAACTTTTAAAACGGCATTTAACATAATTCATGTTAGATATCATTATTCTGTTACTTGAAATAGAATCTGAATCACATATAATTTTAAGATTTTGTGTAAGATCGTCAGATTTTTTGTATAAGAGTTTGGGCATTTCATGCATAATGAAAGTTAATATTTTTAATATGTGAAATTTATTTTTCTTTCTAGGCCAATACAATTGGTGAGAATTAATAAAACCAATGGTTTTTGAAATTAACAATGAGACCTACGTTGTCTACATTACTTCAGATTTCGGCTGTTCTCAAGATGGTTTGGTAAGTACCTGCTTATTTTTCGGATTTTATTATAATGGTCTCATTATAGTACACTCTGGATTAAACACTTAAATACAGAGCGTCTGTTAGATTATTTTTCTATGTTTCTTTGGATTTCTATGCTAGAGAAATTTTAAGAATTTTCTGTAAATCTGAAATTAATTGAGAATATTTTATTCTGCTCACTATTACCTGTATCTCATCTCCAAGGCCTGTACTGTGTTTAGCTTACCCTTTTAGTCCTTTTTGCTACATTCAGCTTCCTCGAAAACTGATCATTTGTAAAACATTCACCATGTACCAGTGCAAATACGAAACGTTTCTCTCATGGAAGAAAAAACATTATTTCTTTCCGAATGGTTATATGAACTTGAAATCTGTACCATTTCATGCTTCGATTAACTATTAATTGCACGTGTTTTTCTTAGCTCTAACTTTCATGCGATTTTTGCTTCTAATGGACACAATTTTAATCTTGTCCACCGATTCTCAGATGCGAGAGTTTGGAATATTTCTAATTTGCTTCTCAGTGTGCCTTATCATATATACATCGGATCAACATAAGCGAACTTTAAACTTTCGCATTAAAGAACAAGGAGCATTAAATTTGTATGCTAAAGAAGAGAAAGGAAAAGAAAATTGAAAAATAATATATTGCGTAAGAATATTCTTTAAGTTTTCTGCCGCCAAACCTCTTTTATTAACATATTAATAAAATCCTTCTTATACTGTTTAATAAACCGAATTCTAATCTTTGTTTAAACTTAATCGTTAAAGAACTTAAAACCTTCAGAAGTTTTTTCCTTCAGTTTCACATTAGTAAACGACGAAGGCTTCTTGTTTTCCTCAATTTATATCAGGCTGAACATAAATAAAACATTATTGAGCTGGCAATTGAGGTGGGAGAAAACTATAAGGATAAGTTTATTCATTAATCTAACCTCTTCTCGTCTTTCACACAATTTTTTAATTTCCTTTATGAAGCATTCTTTATCTTTCGCCTTATAATACTCATTTATTATATTTTGGATCCACTACTTACTTTAAAAGCTTTCTCTGTTAAGAAAACGCATTAAGACTTTAACAAATATTAAGTGGATAGAGCGCAACCAAATTGTCAGGATAATGAGTGAGAATATTCCATTACTAATCTTTTGTAAAGACACTATTGCAGTACGCAATTTGGCGTTATTCTGATGGAGAGTCATTTTTTCAATCAATACAAATTGTTCTATCGTTAAAGACTGCTTCAAGTTATCTACCTGTAGTCAATATGTCTCCACTAATTGGTTTAGTTATTTTGCAGCCTTTCAAAACATACCGCGCAGACCATATGTGAAGTAAAATCTTCTTTACATCCAAACCTGGTTTTCAGAGATTTTGTTTCTCATTTGGGCTTAACCATTGCAGTTTTTATATTATATTAACATAAAGAATATTTTTATCATATCTAGTCATGGCTTGCTTTAAACAAGGCTCTACTATATTTTTTGGGTACATAAAATTGGAATCTAAAAAAGTAGTTGAACACAGCTTTCCTATTCATTTTACCTCATATACTACTACTTACTGTGTACATTATTTAAGGCCTCCGAATACTGATATTTGATTCAAGTTCGGACCTAGGCAGTAGGGCCCACTGCATGGTTAACGTTTGTGGTTTTAACGTTCTGTCACTTGAATGTGACCCAGTTTTTGTTAAAATGTCCTCCACAAAGCCATCCCTTTTCTTAGACAGCTAGCCCTCGTTTTCTTTGTCATGTTAAAAAAAAACCTAACCTACCTAACGTATAAACATTGAAGCCGTTCATCTATTTTTTATTAGTCATACATATATTAGTCTCTCAGTATCCTCAGTTAATTATCATCTATTTTCTTCAGTTGTCCACTTTAATGCTTATGTTCAAAGCCCTCTAATTGTCCAAGGATTCGGTCCTGAAGTCCTTAAGTTACCAAATAAAGCCACGATTAAATGGTATGTTCTGGAATATAATTCTAAAATAACCCTCCTGCTTCGTACCTTCATTTCTTTTCTTTCAGTATTTATGCTATCTTTAATTGCTTGGATACCTTTCAAGATGCATATGCATGTGCTTAAAAGTATCATGAGAAACGCTTTCTGATTTAAATAAAGTATTTTTCATTCAAACAAATATTTTTTGTTCCATTATTAAATGTTCTTTAATTCAAACAAACATTTTGGCCACTTTGGGGGCTTAAAATTCCCTCTTTGGATTTGCTCAAATCACCCTTGGTACTGACATACGGTCAGTTATCAGGAATATAACAATCTGTAAAATTTCGAGAGCATAATCAGTTTAGTACACTTCTATGAACTTGAATTTTGGCAAAACAAAATCTTGTATTATTTTATGATCACTTTATATCAGGGATTTGCCGCAGAAACTTTTCGATTTTTCTTCTCGTGTGATTAGTTTTTATCACTTGAGTCTGTGTCTCCTTTTCTAATTAGAAGGCGAAACCGAAGGTGTACGACCTAATATCATTAAAACATCCCGATCCTGTTTTACATTCTTTTTGAAAATTTTCCTGTTTTCTGCTCAGCTCACTTACAGATGCCGTGACAAATTCACCCTTGCTTAGACATGCTATTATTCACATTACTGTAAAACGATTGAAACTATTATATGTTTGTATAATTTCATTAAAGAATTAGTTTTCCAATCGAAATGAATGTATTAATAACAATTATTAAATTTCGAAATGCACAACAGAAATATATAAAACAAAGTGTTATAGTTTAGCCTATGTCATATTTATTGACGTAAATATAATACTTTACATTTAATGTCAGATAATTAAGACTTAGTATATAAATTCATACATGGATGTATGAGATTACGGTAGAACATATGGATATATGACATTAATTATGGAAAAGTAATGGCATCTATGTAATGGAGTCTTATAATTTGGGAACTTTTTTTGGCACATAGAAAAGTTACTTTATGTTTTACAATTCTTAATGAAACTTTTCTACCCAAAAGCATTAAGAAATGAAAGAATGTTATTAAGAAGTATGTTGATGCTCTTTAGTAACATTTTTACAAATAACTGGCTAAGGGAAAATAGGAATCTTTTGTTTCGTAACATAATATAAGGTGTGCTCTGTAATTGTTAAGCTGTTGTTCAATTTAAGATCAGTCAGGAAAGCAATCTTGGACCAGTGCAGAAATGAATAATTTAAGATTGATTTTTTTCCATAATTTTAAATTTTACATTGGGCTGTTTCTTTTCAAATTAGATGCTCAGTTACTTTCTTATTCTAAAGTAAAGGCTAAAAACTGGAAACAAACATTCTGTAGCAATAATTTTAGCTGATTCAAAGAAAAGGAAATGAAAAGAATTTCTTTTAATAAACATTAACAGTTAATTCGGGTTCCGTAAACAACAAGGAATTTTTTTGTCTATCCATTTCTTATGATGTCTATATATTGAACTAGAGCATCTAAGGGCTTTTGACGCATACCATGCAATCAATATTCTTTTTGAATAGGACTCATAGGGAATCCAATTCTTTTCGTCAAATAAAATCTAGTTCCTTCTTTGAACATTTCTAGCATTTTATTGCTCGGATTTAAATAGCTTCCACGTTCACATAAGTATCTGAAAACCATTTTATAAAAGATGAATAAACAAGAATAAAAAGCGTTAAAAATAAAGAAAACATAGCAAAGGATATTTTAAGCATGAATAACCATAAGAGTTATATTGAAAATATTTGACATATACGCAATTTACGAAGATCTCAATTATATGTCAAGTACAATAAAATTCCATTTGGTTAGTTCATACCTTATTAAAATATGAAACATATAATACTTTTTTCTTTATTCCTTTGATTTCCGGGAAACATAAATGGCATTTCATAGAATTTTATTATATTTAATATTCACAAATATAAGCTAAATGCTGAGTTTTAATCTTAGGTTGAAGCATTTTATAAAACATCTCAAGAAACAGGAATTTGAAAATGTGGCATATCAACCATATTTTCAATTGTGTTAATAGCGAAGGATGTCTATGAAACAAATGTTCGTGTACAGTATCATAGTAAAGATATTTATCTCCCATTAAATAGAAACTTGCATTTAATTTTGTAAATGCTATATCATGTTTTTGATTTTCAGTTTCAGTTTGAAGGAAGTTGTTAAGCAAGATTTTCTTTTTTTAATATTTTGCATTTGCGCAAAGTAGTCTGCTTATAACTTCTAACTATGTAATACTTCACAGATTTCGTGCGTGTTACTAAATCTTTGCATTTAATGTGACTCGAATAGGATGCATTCGAAAAGTGATAATGCAACTTGCTTTGCTTTGATTGTGTTAGAAAAAGGGAATAACGCATATATGAGATTTTAACACAGAAGATGCAATTGCAAAGTTTAGAAATGTCCTAAATATTATTAAACTCTGCATTTTGATAAAGCATAAGCATGAAGCAGCGAACTTAATGATCCTTTCGTTCACGGAAGAGTCAGTAGAGCTATCTCATCTCAAAAACGATACGTTTCGCAGCAGTTTTTGATTTTTTTCCTTTCAAAGTAGGTATGCCTAGAAGTTAAGGAAATAATGATCCTGGAATTTGTACGTTGAGGTTTCCTTTGAAACTGGTCGGTTGAAAGTTTTGTAAAATATACTTTTTACTCTGTTCATGAAAAACAGGTGATATGGATATGGGCCTGTAAATCTGTTTAATACAGCACTGCAAAATAATTTTTAATTTTGGGGACATGATTCTGTTCTAAAAATTTAAGTAGTCACGGTACCAAAATATTAGAGAATTTATTTAGAGATTTTATTTACTAGATAAAATAAGAAAACATATTATATAAAATGCAATATTGTTGACTTTATTTAGAGATAATTTCATTATTTTCTTGCACTGCTTCCACAATAACCCTGAATAAAGAGAATATTAAAACTTGATTATGTTATGCCTTAATAACCTAAAACTGGGTAAAAGATAAATGTTGACTTATTCATGTATAGTACCAAAAACGAACGTATAATATCTTCACTTATGAAACACGTACTATTTATTCAGAACATTAATGGTGTAGTAAATATTTAGATATTACTTCGTCACAAGAATCCTAGATAACACTAGTCACATAATGAGAAATGCGAGTTCGTCGTAGAAGAACTTGAAAGAAGCAAGTGAAATCTTGAAACATCAAAAATTGAATTTCGACGTCATGCTTGCGGAATACAACAGGATTTGGTACAAAAGAAAAATGTCCAAATATTTTTAACAAAAAGCTTTGCTTGATCGGTCTCGTGGTTATGGCGTAAAGAATTTGTCACTGGATTCAATTCTGAATTTACGAATTCTTCTTCATCCTAGAAGTGTATGCGACGAAAAAAATCTTGATGACGAATATTAAACACGTTCACCTGTGAACATATTTAATGAAGAAGCACGAATAGTTACTCATGAAAATTATGGCACTGAATCGTCGCGTATAAAATAACATACATATCTTCCAGCTTCATTCACGCGTGCGAGCGTAATACTAAGAGGTCTATTTATGGTCTGATTAAGCCAACGTCCGTTGCCACAGTCGAAATGGAATTCATAGTGAAAATATGAAGGTTTGCCTTCACAGATTCTTACTTTAATTCTTTGAAAGCTTACATTGATCTCACATCAATGCATAATTCTGTAGGAAGAAAAAGAAAATCCTGGTTTATGTTAACTTTTGGTTTATGTTTAATTTGCATTGGTTTAATAAACGTAACCCTGGAAGGTTAGCAAAAATAACATCTGATGTGGAGCTGGACATCTTACTGGTACAACCCCTTACTTCCTTAGACTTGGCACTTGGCAGTATTACCAAACGGTTTCTGTTGGACGTATTCTGGTCAGTAATTGGAGAAAAAAAGGTCACTAACACGTAGAATCCTTGAAAGGTCCTCTCGATCTCTCTGCGGGACTCCTGTAGCGTTTACTCGACTACTAAGCTAGACCTCTCCTGTTTGTTAGAATCCACAAGGCTAGTGGACTTGACCAGATAAGACTTCTAGAAAAGACTCAAACGTTCTCGCGTCACTGCTAGCCCAGCTATTCTACTTAGCACGATTCTGCTCGAATCTATATTACTCTGATAAATCTGAAATCTCCGGCTTTTAATGGTAGTGGTTATAGCTAGCTGTGTGGGGGATGTAAATTTTTGACAACATTTGAAATAAAATTTGCATAAAAGAAATAATTCATTTGATAGGAGTACTAAAATGTTTATAAAACTAAGTTACAATTTGTTGTAATTTATTTATTATTTCAATCATTAATTAAAATAAAATAGTTAACAATAAAACCTGATATTGATAAGAGCGCTCCATTTATTGTAAATATAGCATTCCATAGTTGTATGCGAACTAAGATTCCAGCATGAATATTCTATATTACGTTTCAATAAAAATTTGACCTTTTTATAAAAACTTTTTTATTAATTTTTTTAAATGAACACGAAACACAATGAGTGTAACTTATATATTTGCTCTTGACGGTATTCAAATGAACAAATTTTCAAATTAAAACTAATGTAGTGTGAGACTGGCCTATAACCTATATATAATGTAGTGTGTGACAATCTGGCTTATAACCGGCTCAGTATTTTAATGGCGCGTGCTAACGTCAGCTAGCAGACTAAATAACGGCAGTATATTCAATGGCGCAGCTCGGTGATCAAACGCAACCTACAGGCAGCGCTGATGAAAGCTCTGTATCTAAAATATTCAAAACCCTTGACTTAAATTATTCTACTATCTGAGTAGAGTCCTTGTGGAGACGATGCAAAGAGGAAATTATAGTAAAAGTGTAATCATGCAAATTGTTTAATTAAAATAAACCATAAGCATAAAATTATAAAATCCAAGAAATACTGCAATCTGATATTGGCGTATATCTTTTAGTTTAACATCTGAAAGTAATTTTAAACTAAGTGGTTGCAATACGCTTACTTACTAGTCTCAAAATCAGTCCTCAGAAATTAGAATATTGAAAGTGTAGAATATAAAATATTTTATTTAAAATCAGCTGTTTAAACTGGAAAATTTAAATGATAGGAAAAACTTGATTACTTGATATGCATTCGTTCGTCATAAATTATCGCGATATAGTGATTTGTGGGATTATTTAATGCAGAAAGAAAATTATTTAAGAATTTACTGTTAACTGACTTTACTGGATCTCTTGTGCACGAGCCTTACAGTATATAATGCCCTTTTACTGCAAGCCTAAACTTAAGAACTAACTCACTTTAAACAAATTAAGAGCTCCAACTTTTGTTTTCGCCAGAACGTGAAATCCTTAAATTTCCATAAACACTTAGGAAGATTTCACCTTCGAGCTGTTTATTTATTTAATGTTTAAAATTAACTTCCTGAAAATTTTCGGAAACGCCTGTTACAGCTATGAATATTCTTTTTGAGAAATATCATGTTGTGTTAGGTACTTTATGAACAACGCTTTGTGTAATTATTCATGTGACAAGCAGTTCTAAACTAATTTATAACGTAATTTGAATTAAGTGGAAAGGAGAAAGATCACATAGTTCCATAGATAGTAAGGTGATCTGTTTCCATCGTTGATATTTGACACCAGTGAGCCGTTGAGTATCTAAGTTCAGCTGAGAATAACAGTTGTCGGTTGATAGTGTTTGTCTGGGGCAAATTTATTTAAGCAACTTTAATGAAGGTTCATTAAAACGGAGACTGGTTAGCATTAGAGAAAATTAGATGTGTCCCTTAAGATGGCTTAGGGAAGTTGTATAGTAAAGAGGATTAGTTGATTATTGTATATTGTACTGGGAGGTTGCTGCTTGCAATAGTTTCGTTTTTAATTAAATACTTTGAAGTGATCTTTAAATAAAACTTAGCTGTTATTTGGTGAATTTTTGTAGTTTTGGTTTAGCTTAATTATCCCGAGCAAAGTTTTGCGGCAGAGAAAGGGATAAGGTGTTGTTAGTGAGGAAATATAAAGCCCTTTAAAACTCTTTTGCCACCGCAGAGTTCAGTAGAATATTAGTTCGATTAAATCATTCAGATGGCTTAGAGAGGATGTTTTGTTGAATTAGATGTTGCAGAGATAATAGGATCTTTTTTACGCAAGAAAGATGAAAAATAGCAAAAGCTTTCGCCGGGGATCGAACCACGGACCTCTAGAATACCGGCCCAGCGTGCAGAACCACTACACCACGAAGGCACGCTAGGAAGACGGGAGAAATACCTTATATACTCCCCCTTTTTAAAGGGCGACTGGGATTTTTTAGGGGACCCAATCGCCAAAGCCTGGGTGCGGAGAATCATCACCCTTTTAGTTCGGGCTCCACTTGTTGAGACATTAGGTTTTTTTGGAAGCAAGAAAGATCAAAAATAGCAAACCATTTCGCCGGGAATCGAACCATGGATCTCTGGAATACCGGCCCAGCGTGCCCCACGAAGCCACGCTGGAAAGGCGGAAGAATTACCTTATAATGTTACCAGGATATGTAATTCATATTTTTTATTATCGTTGTTATTTTTATCAATATTTAATTTTCAGTCTTTTTAACAATATTTATTTCCATACACAATAAGAAAAAAAATCCTTCTGAGAAATGCATTACATGTTTGTGCACTCATCATTTAAGATTCAATTATTTTTTCTTTATTATTGTGAAACCTAGTAATTTTTTCTAAAATAAGCCACCCGTTTTTTAAAAATTACACCAATATATCAAGGAAATAATTTATCCTTTCTTACAGTTTCTGGGAGGATTTTGAATTTCTGTATTTCTTCTGCGTTATTTCGTTTACCAATGCGCATCTTTGCCTTACATTTATACGACTTTGGAGAATTTTATCCCACATGTAATAATCGGTAAAGATATTTAAAGACAAAACGAAATAACTTGTAACTATTGTCTCAGCCACAGGGAATAAAATAACTCATTCGTAGTTTCCTTTTGATTGAGGCGTTAGAAAGAGCCGTCAAGAAGTTAGAAGTCCCCACCCCCCACCGAATGGATATTCCCTACCCAGCATTTTATTCCTTTCAACGGCATTATATATGCGTGTCTTTTGACGTACATAATTTGCATTCGAATTGGAGCAGTCATTTTATTAAAATTTTTTACACTTTTTCCGGATATTTTCACGGTGTACTTACAAATTACCTCTGTGTTCGAGCATGCATATGTAAATTAGAATTAATAAAGTTTGAACTATTAGCTCCAAGCAAAGTACTTAACAAAATTTGCAGAATAAAGAAATGACGTTTTGGAAAGCTGTTAATGAATGTCCTCTTTTTTTAGTTCTTTCACACAAAGAGAGCAGTTTTTTATAATAGCCACGCAATTTGTGACAACATTAGCGTTTATAAAATGAGGTCAAATAATTCCGTTCGTTAACATTATGAAATTAGTGAATGCGATGATATCTCCTCTGCGCTTTGCCATAATTTAGTAAACCAAAACAAACATTCAGTAAAACAGTGTATCAATAAAACAATAATAATAAAACGTAAATAATTGCGTTAGTTACGAATATTTTTAATTATTAATTTGCATTCGATTACAATTGCATTTGGCAATTAAACCAAGAGTTATCAGTAAACAATTAAAGCAACGTCACAATATTCAGACAAAAATGAATCACAGCTTAAATATTTTTACTGAAATTACCGACGTAAGAAAATATTATTAATAAGAAAATAATATATTCCAGCCTAAACAAAATCGAAGCAAAAAGAATTTTTTCCAGTGGTGAGCTCTAGCCGTTTGCCACTAATAAGGCCGAAACTATGTGTTTTTTTATTATGCAGACACCTAATACACTGGTATGCAAAAATTAAGGACGAGACGGTTTTTTCAATATAACTTTGTACAAAAGCTTTCCAAATCAACACATTTAATACCGTAAGATCCCCAAATAATACGTAACGAAATGAGTAATGTAAGCAAAACTTACTAAAAGAGAAATCAGAGGGATAAAAAGAAGCTTTATTGAAAAAGTAGCACATGGAGCGCAATGCGACTGAAGGCCGAAACATCCCTATGATGGGTGTCCAGCAAGAAACATCCGGACTTTAATAGGGGATATGATCTCCCCTGACTGCTAGGCAGGTTTCACAGCGTCTGCCCATGCTGAGAATGCGGGTGTCAATGAGTTGTTGAGGCATTGCTGCCCATTCGTCTTGCAGCGCCAATCGAAGCTCCGGAATCGTTACTGGTGGTAAGGTACGAGCTGCCAAGCGACTGCCTAGAAACTCCCATACATGCTCGATGGGATTGAGATCCGGAGATCGTGCCGGCCAATCCATATGTTCAATATCCTCACTCTCTAAGAGCTCTTCGGCAGCTACTGTGCGATGACATGGTGCATTGTCGTCCATGAAAAGGAACTGCGGACCCATAGCGCCTCTAAAAAGACGCACATATGGAAGAAGAATCTCGTTACAATAACGGGAACCGTTGACTGAACCTGCGTCGAAGATGTGAAGGTCTGTACGACTACCAAGCATGATGTCTCCCCAAACGAGAACACCGCCACCTCCATACCTGTCCCCTTCAATGATGTTCGAGGGATGATTGCGGCTTCCCCGCTCTCTGCAGATGAGTATGCGATCAGAATCGCTACTCAGACTGAATCTGCTCTCATCTGTAAAGAGTACTCGTCCCCATTCATTGTCTCTCCAATTCCGGTGTTCCCGGCACCACAGAGAACGTCTTCTCCGATGGGCAGGCGTTAGAAGTACACACCGTACAGGGCGTCGTGCAGACAGACCACCACCGTGCAGTCTTCGGGCCACGGTAAAACGCGATATCGGTCGTCCAGTCGCCTGTGTCGTGTGTCTAGCGATTTCTCCCGCTGTCTGCCGCCTGTTTCTTCTGGTCTGTAAGGCAATACACCGGTTATCTGCGGGTGTGGTTCCTCGTTGACGACCACAACTAAACCCTAGAATAGCTGTTCCTGTAGTTTGAAATTGTCTCCAAAGTCGTGAAACGATGCTGTGAGCAATTCCGAACTCTGCAGCCACACTTGTTACACTGCGGCCTTCCTCCAACTTCCCAATGATTCGACCTCGGGTAAAAGCATCCAGATGTCGTCTAACAGATTGATTATTCGCCATTTCTCGCTGAGGCAGCAACTCGGTGTGATTTTAACTGCTATACGGCGTGCAATCTCTTTGCCAGAAATACTGATCTTACACCGACAACATGCTTTATACTACTCAGACACTTCCCATTACGTCTACGTGCATATCTGCGCATGTGCTACCGTACATCACCTTACTTAATCTCCTGATTGGTCTTTCGGTCCGCTGTGCCTCTTCGTTCAGCTGATATGCTAATTTTTCGACTTCGTCCTTAATTTTTGCACACCAGTGTAGATGGGTCGTAGTTGCCTCCTATGAAGGTACGGACAAATTACGTCCATGCTTTCACCGGGATTCGAACTCGGGCACTCCGCTACGGCAATCAGATGCACTAACCACTTTCCCGTCTGGGCAGCTAGAGTTAAAAAAATAAATAAATATATAAAAATTAAATGAAAAATTTTTAAAATGAATATTTATTATTAATATAAGAACATACATGCTAACAAACTTCCTACAAATAATACAGAAATTTAAATACTTTAAATGAGATGATAAGATTTTTGAAAATAGTTCACCCCCCCCCCAATGCAACATTTTTATTTATTATGGAAACTAGAGAAATGTTGAATAAAATTAATGTTTTCTACAGTTAACAGTAAGTTCTCATATTATATTCAAGTACATGTAGGGAAGAAAAGCATAGGTATTAGGAAAGGAAGTTCTCTATTTGCCTGTGATGCTTCAGAACTCTAACTAAGCTTCTTTTTTTATTATAATTTTTTTTTTTTTTTTTTTGTTACGGTAAAGCTTAAAGATCATAAAATATTGTAACCGATAATAATACGTAAAGTGTGTTTTTACTTACCATTAATTATTAATTATTAAGTCTTACCACTCATTCGTTTCTCCAATTTCAACAAAACTGCCAAATAATGATGGAGAGAATTTATTATTATGCCATTTCAGTTTGCTTTTCTTAAAATATTTTCTGTTTACGGAGAGAATTTTCTGTATTTGCATTCTTTTTTGCTTTGATCCAGTAAACATCTGCTGTTATAAGCTCGAAACCTGGACAAAGGATAACAGTAAACTTTTGTAATAAAGCAAGAAATAAACATGATTTTTTTCAAACTCATTGTAATTGGAGACGATTTAGAAGTACTTCGGTAAGTTTGCTGAAAAATGCAGAAAGACCAAGACTCCAGAAAAAGAGCTCCAGCTGGGCAATAATAATGTGGACATGATTTCTGGTACAGAATTTTAATATTCTGTATCTCTTGGTATGATGCAACCTTGGTCAGATTTTCCCGAGCTTTTTTTAAGCGCACAATAGATGGTTCCACTCACTTGTCATATATTTTGCTATTTATTTCAAGACTTTACTGGACTGTTCTCATGCCTCTGGTATGTATGGTCTCCCTTTTTTCTCCAAACTGCCTCGCAGTCCGGTACCACGTCTTACGAACTGCCTACGTGATGCGTCTTTTTGACATTACTAAAATGATTTGGAAACGTCGTCCTCTCTACGAAATTCTAAGCGATACTGTTATCGGTCTGTCTCTTTTAGCAGATTTTGGTTTCTTACGAAGAGGGACTTATACATGTTCATTTTCGAAATAGATAGGGTTTATAATATACTCCAAACACAAGCTTACTGTTTTGCCTAATTGAAAAGGTATATCATAATTATACTTTATAATTATATAAATACATTTACGGGCAATGAAATTAGTACGCATAGAAGAAACCATACCAGAACAGCGAAACTATTGAAAACGGCTGGGTTACGTGCTGGTATGAAAAAGATCTTAATTTGGTATGGTCACATACGTTGCAGCGTATAATCAGCGAGCTGTATAACGTTCGCCATTTAAATCCTTCGGACAGTGCCATCCGACCACGTTGCAAAAAATGAAAACGAGAGGGAAGCGATACACAGCATACCATCTCTGAAAGGACCCGACAGAAAGTTCGCATACTAATAATATCGTTCGCCAGGCATGAGCAAATTTAATGGCTACCCTATCCTCTATACAGGTAGCTCTAGTGCGCATATCGAATCTTTGACCCCACTGCGCATTACATATTCTGTTTTCAACATTGGAACATCAGCGGCTTCTTTTCCAATAACGCCAGTACATAGTCGCATGGAGTGCTACAGAATGGCTGTTGATGAGGCTCAGCAATATATCATTCTTTATTTTGGAGTCGAGTGATTACCCTAGCAAATCCATCATTACTGCCGTAACAAAGGGGTCCGCAAAAAAACGGATATTAAGACCCGTGAAGCCATAACCTACGATGGCTGGATCGCAATGGCAGTAATTCGTGGTACACGGAAAGCCTAGGAGTCCACAATGAGACTGGACAGTCGCACGTGCTCTCATTCTTCGCCGGAAATCCTGTAACCTTACTCGAGCAAGAAAATGTCCAGACGCCTTCTCATGGGTCCTCCAGGATTGCTTAAGTCATATGTGGACACTTCTATGGCCTGAACGCTCTCTGGACCTACTCCTTATAGAGCACGCTTGGGAAGAGATAAAAGATGAGACGCCGCCGTACAACAATATTTGAATGCTTTGTACAACAGGTGTAAATTCATCTACCAGAAAACAACATCAAGCATCTGTTGGACACAATGCGGGTCGGTGTTTGTGGCGTGTATCGCAAAACAGGGGAGTACAACGTCTAAGAAGTCTTGGACACAAATTCTTCACTAATTAATTGCCTTGCTACTTATCTTTGAGATCATATTTAGATTTTATGTATAGCTTTATGCCTATTAATTTTCATCTGTGATCACTTCCTTCTTTCCACTGCGCTAATTTTACTCAAGCATGTGTGTGAGTGATTATTAAGTGTTAATTATTGTCCCCCTAATAATAAGCTAAGTGGATGATATCATTAGGTATCTATAGAATGGCAGTAATAATAGTATGTCATTATTAAGTGCCCGGAGTATTGTAGCATCTAAGTAATTAATGCAAATGTATGGTAAAATTAATTAAAATTAACTCTGAACACGTCAGATTATTAAATTAATTTTTTTATTCTGCACTGCTATCAATTAGAACGGACATTTTTAATTTTGATATCAATTATTAAGAGACATTTATAAAATTATTATAATTTCTTTATAAGTAAAAAATGTAGTACCTTAAATTTAAAGAAACGTTAAAAAATTATCCTAGTACTAAGCGCTAAATTATTCAGGTGGCCTAGAAATTTATCGTGGCATTTGGGGTTTTCTCAGAAGAAAGTTTTCTTAACCCATTTATTCTATGAATTGGAATAAAGTCTCAGAAATCCTTCCCTACTCTGGAAGTACTTTAAGTACTTTTGATGACTATCGTTAACCTACTTAAGTATTTCGATTAAATTTCAGGAGCAGACTATACATTTTTCGCTGAAGTTCTCTAGTTTCGTTCCCCCCCTTTTTTTTATGGTTTTCAGTGAATTTTGATAATTTTAGTTTTGTGCTAATTAAGCGAAAGATTTAAATTATTATCTAAAATTATTGCATTTTAATCAAAAAGGAAATTAACTTCATATTTCCTCTAAATTTGTAAAGATTTAATATTTGTTTCCATTTATAACTAAATTATATCGTTTTCATTCTGTGTTCAATTTTGCATGGGTGTTTTCGTTGTTTTCCCCATGTGTAACGTGTATACGAGCCAGTTCCCCTTAGAAAGTCCTCCACGAAGGCATCCCTCCCCTTAGGCAGGTAGCCCTCGAGGCTTTGCCGTAATTAACCTAACCTAACCTAACCTAACATAACATAACCTGTGTTCAATTTTGCTGTATGTTATGTCTTATTGCATCCTACAGATTTTAAAATCTGTACGATATATTATGTGAAATTTTAACCTATTTTTTAAACTAGCGAAAATCTTATATGTTTTATATGACATTTTCACGAAGATATAAAATGAACTATAAAAGTAGAAAAATGCAGGAACTCATTAACTTAGCTCATAAAATGTTAATCTTCACGACAGATTCTGTATGAGATCGATCATCATAGAATTTTATTTAAAAAGTAAATAAATAAAAAGGCATAGAATATACTTCTAAAAACACAATTTTGCTCTTAATAACGAAAAGGATATATTCATTAAATTTAAGAATAAACATGATTTATTCTAACATGAAAATTAAGCAATTACTGCAAGATAAAAAAGTAAAGTAAGTAAACTAAATAAGTAAAGTATCAGTAAGAAAATAAAAATAAAGATGCGTAAAGTAAGATAAAAAGAACCCATTTCTCTTATTTCCTTTCAGATGATAAAATGGAAACAGAAAAGAAAATTACAATTTTTAGAAATTTCATTTGGTTTTCTTTAATTAATTTACCTTAAACTTCATTAAAAACGTACTCACCTATTTTCTCGTCGACCATGAAAGGTCAGCCGAAAACTCCCATTTGGAGGAATAGATTGTTTTTTTGGTTACTGAAATAATCACAAATCGCTTTTACTTTTAGAAAAAAAATCTGGTGTGGATACCATAGAACGTCCTTGTACGCCTATTAAATTATGCACATTTTTTGCTGCGTTTCATTTAATCTTATCTCTCCGAATTTCATTACTACTCATTTCTCATTCAATCCATTTCTCACTTCGCGGCAAGGAAACAAAAACATAAAAATACAGAAAAGCATAAAACATCAAATATAGTTAAAACGGTTGAAAAGACAGTTTTTACAATTATTTTCTACGCATAATAATTATTTTCTACGCAAAACCATGCCTTTCGGCCAACGGGCAGAAGGCAGATGTTGGTGTACAAATATTTCGGTGTTTTTCTTTGGAGGTATCACATGAAGTAAATTCTTGTTTTTAAAATTTAATCTATCTCTAATAGAATTATTTATTTGTGAATTTATTTGTGAAGGGACATTTAAAAGAATAATAAAAATATTTTGAATGATAGTATCACTGACGAGAATATGTAATATTTATGCGAAAATATTCAAGTGAAATAGAACAACATTAAAACTAGCTGTCATATTTGTCATCTGTAATATTAATTTTACATTTCCGACTTATTAAGTTTAACGAAAATTTTAGTTATTTTAGTTCTTTGTAAGTGGGCCTTGAAAAATGTTTAAGCAGTTTTTATTAATAAAGATGCTTTTCAATAAAATATTTAAAAAATATTCGGCTCTAGTGTTAAATTGGGTGTCCTTTCGACTGGCGACATTTTTTTTTAAATTTTGGCGATGAAACCTCACTTCTGGTTACCATGATAGTTTTAACTTTGTTTTAGCTTCCTGATTTTATTTAAATGAAAAGTACATGGACAAATTTAAGGCAGTGCGCAATGCCTAGTTTGTGCAATTCTAGAATGTTAAGTGAAAACAGATCGATGTGTACATGGACACAGTGTTTGTGAAATTCTTTTACTTCCTATTTTGGTTTTGTGTAGCGGCCATTATCAAATTGTGCCTTCCTGGCGCCGTTCTTGGCGTCAAAAAAGAATCGGCAAGAAACAAGGGGCACCCAATTGTAAACTTTCACCAAATATTCATTTAGAGACTTTTGTAAGTGGCTTGAGAAAATCAGTTAGGCAGTTTTCATATAAAATGAATTTAATTTATTTTAAAAATATTATATAGAGAGTAATTTGATTTATAAAATTTATTTTGCTACAAATTCCCTTCCCCGCAAGAATCATAAAAGTACGATCAAATGTTTTGTAATTGGCGGTTTACTTAATCTTTAACTACTCCTTACATATGCTGCTTCCCTAATAATTGACTAAAATGCATCTATAATATATGACGCAAAATGCATCCATAATAAATGAAGCAAAATGCATCCATAATTACAGAAAATGTTTGAAAAATATTTTAATTACATACCTCTTTCGGTAATTTTTGTTTCCAGTTTTGTTCAAATGGTAATGTACTTTTTTTAATAGCAAAACGTTTGTTTCGTGAGTTGGTAAATGTAGATTTTTATTAAAGAGAAAGAAAATCTTTGTATACTTTTTGAAAATCTGTAACTTCTCTGATTTTTTAAACGTTTTAACAGTTAACTGTTTTTTTACCTGAAGTTTTAGACGACAAGTATTTTTAAAATAAATTAAATTCATTTTATATGAAAACTGCCTAACTGATTTTCTCAAGCCACTTACAAAAGTCTCTAAATGAATATTTGGTGAAAGTTTACAATTGGGCGCCCCTTGTTTCTTGCCGATTCTTTTTTGACGCCAAGAACGGCGCCAGGAAGGCACAATTTGAAGATGGCCGCTACACAAAACCAAAATAGGAAGTAAAAGAATTGCACAAACACTGTGTCCATGTACACATCGATCTGTTTTCACTTAAAAAAACATCCTAGAATTGCACAAACTTGGCATTGCGCACTGCCTTAAATTTGTCCATGTACTTTTCATTTAAATAAAATCAGGAAGCTAAAACAAAGTTAAAGCTATCATGGTAACCAGAAGTGAGGTTTCATCGCCAAAATTAAAAAAAAAAAAAAAATTGTCGCCAGTCGAAAGGACACCCAATTTAACACTAGAGCCAAATATTTAATAGCCTATATAAAATACTATCTATATAATAAATTTATGCTGCATGAACCATTCCATTTTCATAATACTGTAGAGACTTAGTCAAGAAATGAATAAATCAGCAATGCAATCGCCTGGATTCGAACTCCAGACCTTCCAAATACGTGTCGAGCGTGCTTGCAGTTACACCACGGAAGGTATGCGGAAACGAGGGAGAAAATAACTTGTAATATTATTATATTGAATGCATTTTATTTATTGAAACACGTAAAGACAAATGGAAGATATTATGCATCGTTGATCGGCAACAATATCTATTGACTGCGCAGCCAAATTTGTCGCAGAGTGAAAACGATAAACATAACAAAAAGGTTTTACTTGCATAACGAAACGTTTGATAATGAGAACTAGATTTTCTTCAAATAATTACTTACTACAAATATTTGTTTACTTTTATATAGCAACTTTACAAAATTTCAAAATTACTAATTCAAATACTGATTTCTCTGAATTTAAAATTAAATAGTCTTTAATCTTAATACATAAATTTTAGCTAAATTTAACAAATGAATATACATGTTACAATTTAAATCAGAAATAATATTCTGATATTTCCTTTTATATAAATTGAACGGTTTGTTTTTATTATTCTCAGTAGCAAATTATGTCCGAAATTATTTCGATACATTCAGAAACAAAATAACATAGCAAACAGCATACCTGCAGAAGCCGTTTGTTTTCTGACACAGAGGCATTTTGATTTTCAAATGACTTTCTTTAACTAAATATTTTTCTTTGTGTTTCTTACCCAAAGCTTTCTGTATGATTGTTTGCTTTACTTTCAGAGAACATTTATTCAATATTTGTTTTCAGCTTTCTTCCCTTTTTAATGCACCTTACTTGTTGTTTTACTTTTATGTTAGATTTTTTTATTTACTTCTTTTGTTTTGGAAATGCACCTGAGTGAGAATAAATTCTTAAAGCTTGTTTCAAGACTATTTTAATTCTAAAGAGCAAATCTTTTATATTATCTGTTTTTTTATTTTACCTGCATGTTTACTTTTTAGGTATGCTGTTCCAAAGATATATTCTTTCTTTGTGAAGCTGACCCTTGGAATTTGTATTTCTTACTTTAGTCCCTTCGCAACTAGAGCTTAGTAATAGATGCTTTTTATTTTTTTATTTATAAATTTTCCTATTTTTTCTTCTGTTTTCTTATTTGAAAGCTTTTTCTGCTTTAGACTGACATGGTTTGTTTAACAACATCTCTTGTAAAATGATTGAGACCCTAGATAACAAATAAGTCTATTTTGTTAATAATTGAATAGAGAATGGATAAGCAAAACTTAAAAATTTTTAATCTGCCAAGACTGAATTTAATAGACTTTGCAGAAGATAGTTTTTATTCCTTTAAAATATATAAATCTGGAGCTCTTTTTCCTGCTAATAAATAATATCGATTGTATATATTAATTTACTAATCGATCTAAATAATAACATCGATTAGTTGCGTTTTCTTTCACTTTCTCCTTTAAGCCTTACTTTGTCATCTCTAAACAAAAAGGAAAGACTTGTCTTTTAAAAAGATTATTCAACAAATAAAAAAGTTGCTAACACAATTTTAAATTTCCGTAATTCAGACATAATCGTGTTCAACAACCTGTGATAAATTTTACGGAGCTGAAAATTCCAATTTTTGCAATAATAATTTAAATAATATTGGTGCAAATTTTTATAAATATCTGCATTCATTTTATTTTATACATTTATTTATTTTTATTTATTTATTCATTGATATTTAGTTTGAAATTTCTTTCAATTTATAAGCAAATTTGTATGTATTTTTGCAATGCTGCATGTTGTTTTTATTCACTTACTTATTGATTTAACATGCTTGTATTTTGTAGAGTAATTTCATGTTTATGTATTTAAGTTTCAAAATTTTAGCCATCTATTATGTTTCTAAATGTTTGCTTCACATATTTTTATAGAACCTTTAATTCTGCATCATTTGGTGTTGGAATTGTTAGATTAGCTCAAGCAGAATCAAAGATATGAGCAGAAAACGTTTTATTTGACCTTTGCTGTAAATTTGTAACATTTGATATTTTCTCGCCAGTTTGACCAGTGTCTGTTGTCTCGCTCGTAGGCAGTTACAGATATAAGCTTGCACGCTGCCTCGTCTCACCTTAGTTCAGTTTAAAGCTATATAAGAAACACTAGCGTTTTGCTGCCAAACATCGCGCTGGATCGATTACCGTTTTCGATTTTGCTCTATGATCGATTATGATAATTCCTTTCATATTAAGAAACATTTCGTCTTAAGTCAATTTTTCTTCTTGGGTTATTTATAGTTGTTTATCTTTCCTGTAAACGTTTGTTATTCTACTCAATGTTTTGA
Source organism: Stegodyphus dumicola (assembly GCF_044657685.1). Taxonomy (NCBI): domain Eukaryota; kingdom Metazoa; phylum Arthropoda; class Arachnida; order Araneae; family Eresidae; genus Stegodyphus; species Stegodyphus dumicola. The sequence continues at coordinate 148,905,745 of NC_140777.1, forward strand.
AATACAATGTTTTGAAATACAATGTTTTGAAATACAATGTTTTGAAATACAATGTGTGAAATACAATGTTCTACTCAATAGAATGTTTGTTATTCTACGCAATGCGATTGTTATTCTACTCAATACAATGCAAGTAGAAAAGTTTTCCTTTCAACTGGCTTAGTTATTTAGGGTAATATCTATGCAGCGTAACAACAAGAATATAATCTTTAAACTAGGTCTTGATGAAAATCAAAACAATTATGTTTATCAGGTAAAGGTCAAACTATGCTAATGTAACTTATCAAGTGAACCATGTAGCTTTTATTTGCCATTTCGATGTACTAACTGTATATACAACCATAAGCGTATTAAATTAACGACGGGACTTGAGCAGGCAGAACATGCTATGATTTTACCCTCTAAATAGTGTCTCTTTTCTACCTCATTTGAATATCACTCGATCTAGAAATTTACATTCTGGAAGGAAAGTGAGAAGCAAGGAGGATAGGAAAACGAATTAACATAATATACCTGGTTAGTAAAATAAAACAGATCTTAGAAGTTTATTAGATTTGGATTTTTTGAAGCAGAAAAGTTGCGAAATCAAATATGCTTCCGCCGGAATTAAGAAACACGGATCACCCACGAGCTAAGATTTTCACCACAACAGTATGGGAAAATGCAATAATTGCTTATAATTTTCCCTTTCGATCAATTACAACTGAATGGTCTGAGCTATCGAATGATTAATTTAACATTTCCCAGCTTCCAAATTTAACAATGTATTTCGTTTTTTTCGAAGAAGGAAGAAGGTCATTCATATCAATGTAATCCTATGAAACTTAATCTGATTGAAGAGCGAAAGTTGCAACAACTACTTTTATTCTTCAAGAGCTATTTTAGCTAATAGCTAATTAGAATTTAAATTAGTAGTTATCTACGGAACTGACGCACATTAATATAAAACATAAAACCAAAGCAGAAAAACTTCGCATGGCGTAGATTTGGCACTAAAATCTCTGCTGTTTTCTCTATCGTTTACGCCAACTTGAAAGTTGTTTTCTAATATTTCCATTTAGCTGACAGTTCGTTTAGCTTAAAATGCATTTAATTTGCATCATCACATATAACTTTACGATTAGTTAACAAAATGTACATTGGTCTGAACCATATCACGATGTTTTAATAAAAATTTTTATTCTTATCTGATTAAAGGCTGTTTCTAGCGTACATAATAAGAAATAATATAAATATCTTTATTCCATTGATTCAAAGATCATAGATGTCAAAATTAAATAGATAGGCAAACTTAAATCGGAGTAAATATTGTAAGAAAGGTCTGTCGATTTCGTTGGTAAGTAGTTGGTCTCTTTTCAGAAAAAAGAAATGCAGCAGTGGGAGGAGCTAAACGGTTTTTACATAGAAAGCATTGAGTGGAGCAAAGAGAAAAGGAATGTTGAGTGATCTTCCGAGTGAAATAGCAATGAATCGTTACAAAGTTAAGATATTAGGATTTTGAAGAAAAACTGGAATTAATTTCATTAGCAAAGGAGGAATTTTTGTTAATCGGAAAGGGTTCAAGGAAATTCAGTTTACTTATCTGAAAAATCTTTATGCACATTTACGCAGATCCAAAACCAAAATTGATTAAATTGATTAAAATTATGATTAACAATGATTAACTCCCAAACGAATGTTTTTCCCAACATCAGATTCACATTCCTTGCAGAGAAATTTCAATGGTGTTTCAGTCTGGCTGATGTATGTCAAACTACACTGACAGGATATGCTATAAATTCCTCAAGAAATATACGTTTTGCAATATAAGCATTCTCATTATGTGCTAAAAATTCACAACTATATATGCAAGAGGACGATACAAATAAATATAATATCTACCGAAATTCTGCATTTGCAGTACATAAATCCAATTTCTTCAATCAAGATTGATTTTAATATACTATTTACTGCAAATAAAGCGGGACAGATTTTACTGCAATTTACTGTTCCAGTTATTAATGTAGTTTTTTCATGTAATTTTGTAATTTTCAATTCAGTGAATTTAACACTTTGAGCTATTTAATTTTTAATGCTATGAAATTTCCTAAAACTTGCTGCCATTATAACTAGCGATAACCATATGACCGTCAACATAAAGTTATTGTTTCTTGTTTACTTTTTAGGTCAGAAAGTTTAGAGTTCGATAGCATACTTCCAGACAACCCACAAGAATATGATAATTTACAGCCGCCCAGAGAGAAAGGTAAGATTAAGAATTCCTGTTATATTCAATATTTAAATCCACAGTTAAAGGCAAAAAATATTATCATTATCTTTCATACACTTAAGTTGTACCCAAAGGTCCAATTACATGGACTCAATTTCAAAATAGTAATAATATGTGAAAATAATAGTATATTATACCTAAAATTTAGTCCTTCAATTATGCTTAATTCATCAGTTGGTTTTCATTATCCATTTACGTAATCTGTCGACGATCGTTATAACGTAATTCTGAGGACGTAAATTGTGAAAAATGTGACATCTTTAATTATTGGGTTGTTTCAGTTCAAATGGTCAATTACTACGTAGTTCTCATTTTGAATTTACTATTATACAAGGCTTGATTGCCGCATAGACAGACGATGCCCAAGACTTGGGCTTCATTATCGTCCTAGAACTCCTCATAGCCCTATTGTTCTTGCAAGAAGTTGCATGAAACGAGAATTAGATGCCCTCGAAATACTACTGGGCTTTGGCCTGGGTCCTTAGACTGCATTAATCGCGCTCATATATGGTATGGTAATTCCATGCGCCACCAAACAAGTACAACCATGGTGATATCATTATACCACCAACTGGCTTCTGTTTTCTGCCTACAATGCAATGTTTGCAGTTTAACCTTTTAAGATTCAATTCCAAATATACGGAAACTGAGATATAGCATTTAGAGAAAGACGGCAACTAGTAAGTTGAGCGCTTGGTTCACAAAGTGATGTAAGTTTCTGTAATGTGTCCATTGTTTGTAATCATCACTCAGTTACCCTGCACCATTGATATTATAGAATCTAATCCACGAAAAACTTTCCGGAAGACATAATGAAAACCGAATAACTTAAAATGTGCTTACACCTAGCAGGCAATAGTAAATTAAAAATCCTTGATAAATGGACCACCTTGCAATGCTGAGGGCACCAGAAGGTTCTTTCCTTTTGTTTACCCTAGACTGCATTCAGAGTCTTTCCTCTCTATTAATTTAATGTTTCTCGTTTTTTATCTGGTCAAGGTGAATTTGAAACTTACCTGTTTCGTTCTAATCTGATATCAAATAATTTAAGTGAATTTTAAAACTAAAGTACCTCAAGATGTGGAGCATTTGATGTTTTTCATTTCCTACCATTGATGGCTCTAGATTATGCTTGCAGAACGATTTGAAAGTGTTCGTGACTTGCTCGGTGAACTTATCTATTTTCATGATGTCCAGACTACTGTTCTCTATTTTTGTTCGTTTTATTTATGCACGTAATGTTTAATGTTTCAGTTAACTTACTTTTGGAAGCCCCGTGCTGTATATCTGTGGAGCACGGGGAGATTGTATGTGTTCAAAACAACAAAAAATAATACAGTATTTTCTAATCGTAGAACACAAAATAGGTCATTCATGATTATTTTTTTGGTAAGCACGAACAAATAAAGCCGAATACTCCAATGCATGGGGATCATATATAACAAGTGAATCCTTTGCTATCTTGCAGATGATCTACTTGGCAGGACTTTTAAATCTCTGCTAAATGACAATTTTATGGCCTTTACGGAATCGGAAAGGTTTCGCAGGTGGTAGGTCTCATGTTTGCTTCTATTTAGATTTCATATAATCTTTCCTTGAAAACGCACATACTTTATAAATACCTGTCTTTTTCGGATGATAATTATAAATGATAATTAATTGATGATATTTCTTTTTGTGACCAACCCTTTTATTTAGAAGTCACTGAGTGCTTATTAGTACTAACTAAAACTTTTGTAACCGCTACTTTGCCCAAAAGAACGTTTTAAATTTAGTGTTATTTTTTATCTTAGACAGCTAAGCTATGGAAAGATAACAAGAAATATGAGAAACATATAAATTGAGTTGTAACTTCTTTATAACTATACTTCTTTAACACAAAAAGACAGTTCTGAAGTACAAGTAGAAAGCCCCAGAGACAGAAAACTAAGCTCCAAAATGCGACGGTATAAACCATCTCATATTAAATTCTGTCATCTGAGTATACATGTTTTCGCATTCGAAGCGAAAAAAAGGAATAAATGAATTCCGCACTGAAATCCCATTTTGAATTCCTAACTTTATTGTCTGTTTATTTTTCTCACCCCATTGTAAAGAGAGTCTTCTCACAGTTGCTGTTACACTTATTTTTTGCTCGTAAAACTTTTCATATTTTGTAACCGTCTCGCATTTCTGAATGAATTAATGTGCAGAATTCGTAAAATAAATAAATTCGTCTACTTAGCTAAGATATATACAACAGGTATATGATGTCCAGTAGCAGCTGTTTGAAAGTTTTGTATTAATTTAAGAAAGGTTTCTACCTGTTAGTTTAGAGAACTGAAATATTTGCCTGAATATTTTGCATGTTTTCTTTTGTTATAATTTTGTCCATATTTATAATAGGCCTAATTATTAAAGCAGAAATTAGACTTTGAATTCAACATTTAACAGAATTAAGACGAATGATGATGTCGCTGTATTACAATGACAGGCTGACGAAAAGCTAATTTCGAAATTTTAAAAGTTGATTCACTTTTTAGCTAAGTACAAAATAAAATATTTTGAAAAAATTTCGGCATGTGTTCAATTTATCTATATTAAGTTTTAAATCCTTCCGATATTTTTGAATGCTTCCATTCACATATTTTTCCTTTCATTCTCAATTTAAATTATTTTATATCTATTTTATCTCTCTAATGTATTTCAGTTCTGTCTGTAGATTTAAATTTTAATCTCTGCTTTTCTAGAATTATTGACGTTATTCATATACATTACATATATCTCGAACATATCACGAAATAAAATAATATTTTACTTGGAAACGACGCAACAAACATTACATATATATATATTTGTTAAATTTATAGCATAGTGTGCATAAATTTATAAAAATATCTGTTTTGAATGAATATGTGTGTGTAATAAATTTACATTTGCTGTACGTGAACCGCTCTTTAAGCTTTCAAAACTAATTCTAAGCTCTTAAAGTCTAACAGAGACAAACCTTAAATTCGTCTAAACATACTTTCAGATCTGAGAACACATAACCTATTAAAAAATTTCTTATTTTATCAAAGAGGTGGTGTAAAAGCAGGGAGAAAATATCACAATTCTGACAGAGATCTTCAGTCAGTTGCATTGTATTACTTAGATTTCAGCAAAGCACATGAGCGCTATCTGCTTAATAGGAGGGATGGTTTCCTAAAGGGTTTTTTAAGCATTACCGGGTCGTATTTGCGTTACGAATGGAGAAATTAACGAAATTCGAGAAACATTGTTAGCATAAAGGCAGGAAAACAGCCTATCATAAATTTGGTCGCAGTTTCGGACCCGGAGAAGGCATGGGTTATTATAAGAGTGTAGTGCGGCATATGGAACACTTAAAATATTGTCGAGTTAAAAGTTATCTGAAGAAGTTATTGAAAGAGGAAGAAGTGTAGGAGACCTTTGAAACCGTCCCCTGGTGGATTCTCCTTCAGACCTGGGAAAATGCATATCGACAGACTCAAATCTTGTCTCGTCCCCTTGAAACCCTCATGGACTTAATCTAATGTTACGCTCAGATAACTGACATTATAGAGTCATGAGGATTATTTTAAAGCAAGAGACGTGAAAAATGAGCAATTGCCAGTACTCGAAACTGGACATCTCGAATACGCGCCCGTGTGGTAACTATTACGCTACGAAGGCAGGCAGAAAGCAAGGAGAGAATGCCTTATATATTTTCACGCTTTTTCGGTTTCTTTTTCCTGCTAACTGCAGCAGATGTTTCCATGGATATGCATTTTAGATCTTTTCAAAAAGACCGTCACCAGATTCTTTAAATTAAACATTTTCTAACCGAGTGTGCTAACCGTTACAGCATGAACGCATGCAGAAAAGAGGAATAAAATACCTTATAAGATAGGTCACGATAGCAACGAAACTTACCATGCAGATAGACTGTGCTCATAGGTTTAAAACCATCTCGAACTATCAGTGTTCTTCGATTGCACCGCTCAGCTGCTAATGGGATTAGGAGATGAATAGAATAACTCTCCAGAGGACTGTAGCATATGATAATTACCACTTACTTAAAGTAGCCGAGATACCGTTAGGCATTTCCAGTCCTCCTATAGATTAAATTTCAAGGGTTGGGCAAAAATATGGAAACACCTTTAAAAAAACATGTTTCTTTGCTTAATATGGTGTAGGAAACCCGTTGGCTTCCAAAACAGCTTGCAATCTTCTCGGAATGGATAAATACAGTTCCTGTATGTTTGCCAAGGGAATATTATACCATTCTTCCTGCAAAACGGTGGCAAGTTCAGATAACGATGTTGGCGGTGGATAACGAGAACACACTTTCCGTTCCAATGTAGACCACAAAGGTTCGATAATATTCAGGTCTGGTGACTGTGGTGGCCAGGGGAGATGGGACAACTCATCCTCGTGCTCAGAAAACCAGTCCTGGGCAATGTGAGCTGTGTGAACAGGGGCTTTGTCGTCTTGGAAGACAACATCACCATCGGGGAACAAAGTTTGTACCATGGGATGAACTTGATCGGCCAAAATGTTCACATTAAGTCTTGGAAGTCATGTGCCCTGACACAGTTATCATGGGGCTAGCAGAGAACCACGATATGGCTGCCCAAACCATAACAGAACCCCCTCCATGTTTCACTCTTGGCAACAAGCAGTCTGTATTATAGGCTTGAGATGGCGTTCCCCAGACGTAAACTCGGTCAGAAGTGGGAAACAATGTTCGAGAAGACTCATCAGACCATATTACTCGCTTCCACTGCTCTATAGTCCAGGCTTTATGACTTAAACACCACCTTTTCCTGTTACGGGCATTAGCATCATTGATGAGTGGCTTCTCAATTGCAGCACGGCCAGCAATTCCCTGTTTATGAAGCTCCCTTCTAATTGTTTTGGTAATCACAGGGTTCGGTAACATAACATTCATTTCAGCAGTAACTTTTGCAGCTGTGGTCTTCTTATTTTTCGTCACAATTGCCCTTAATGATCGTCTGTCACGATCACTCAGGACACACTTTCGTCCGCGCTGTGATTTAGCAGACGATGTTTTTCCGCTTTTCAAATATGCGGAATAAATCTTCGATACAGTACCTCTTGAAACACTAAACACCTCGGCTACCTTGCTTACGGAAGCACCTACCATACGTGCTCCAACAATTTGCCCACGTTCGAAGTCTGTTAACTCTGACATAATGCAATGACAACCTCACATAACAGTACTCCGACAACAACTGAACTGTTTAGCACATTTACGAAGTTGTATAGGTGGCGTCAGTAGTCAAAAACGACAGCGCCACCTACATATTTCATTAAAATCAATCTTTCTTTTCAAACATGCATTTCACAAGGTGTTTCCATATTTTTGTCCATCCACTGTATGTGCTGTAATACCCAAGAAGGCTTATGCCTTCATGAAATATAACAAAATCAAAATTATTTTTACATTCAGAATAACGCATGTAGTTATTCCAACGTTAAGTTAAGTACACTCACTTCCGAAAGTTAAGCACGAAGGTGTACAATGCAACAAAATACACCAATACTGCTTTGATTGTCACAACATTCGGCAGGAAAGTAGCATATATATTTATGCATAAAACAAAATCAATAATTATATACAGAAATGAAAACAATATTAAATTTTTGTAAGTTATCAGATAATGACATACTGGAGACTTAAGCAGAATTATGTATAAAATGAAAATAAACAGCATAAAATGAAAAAAGGACATTAATAGGGTATGTGACACCCCCTTATCTGTATACAAAGTTTACAATGCTTTCAATTAGGTGGTCAACCACCGCAAAATTAAGCAATCGCCATTCTTCTTGTAGAGCAGTTTCCAGCTCAATAAGAGTGGCTGGAGGTGGTAAACGTGAGGATGCAGCACGGCCAAGAGCATCCCAAAGATTTTCAATGGGATTAAGGTCGGACGAATATGCTGGCCACGCAAAACACGCAATCCCTTCACTCTCCAGGTAGTCATCGACGATGTCAGCTCTATGCGGACGTGCGTTATCGTCCATTAAAACAAACGTAGGGACACCTGCTGCAGCGTACACTCTCACAATATGTTCGATACCGGACAGCCGTCAAAGAACCCCGTTTAAAGATGTGCAGGTCGGTGCGGTATCCTAATGAAATCCCTGCCCACACCATAATGCTTCCGCCTCGGTATGCGTAATGTTCGGTGATGTTTTGGGACTGATTTCGTGTTCGTTGTTCACGCCATATCCTTATACGCTTCTCATCTGTCTACAGAGCAAATCTTGACTCATCAGTAAGCATGGCATTGCCCCAGTCAGAGACATTCCAATTGACCTGTTCCCGGCACCGCTGTAATCGTGCCTCTCTTGATTGGATGGATAGAGGAACACAAACTCGAGGTACCCGGGCGTACAGTCCACTCATATGTAATCTTCGGCGTACAGTAGCTGCAGATATCCCCTTACCAATGGACGCTGTAACCATAGATGTCACACGTGTGGAGGTCGCTCAGCGATTCCGCTGGGCTACAATAGGAATATATCGATCTTCCGTGGGGGTTGTAACCCTTGATCGACCGGCTACGGGCCTTCGGACAACTGTCTGTGTGGTTTGGAATTGTTTCCATAAACGTAAAATTACAGAATGATGAACGCCGAAGAAAAGAGCAACATCTGTGATCGACTGTCCTGCTTCAATGCGCCCCACAGCCCGCCAGCGCTCAGAATCTTCCATTCGTCTTCTGGAAGTCATAGAAACACGTATGTCTTGAAAAGAAATTGTACGAAAATTTTAAACACCTTTTATCAGCACTTACAATCAACTTCTGTAACCCATCATAAAGCTGGCTTCTTATAAGACTGCCTTTTTTGCATATTTCTTGACATGAAAGCGCGATTGGCTGTTACCTAACATATTTGCATACTTCCATCTACTCTGCAGCGAAATGCATCTTCTTCAATTCTGATTGGCTTACGGAAATTAGCATTTCCCTCTCCGTGCTTAACTTTTGGAAGTGAGTGTATTAAGTAACACCTAAATCTTGATTGTTATTTTCTTAGTTCAAACTATTTTATATTTGCTAAATTCCGCAAAGGCCAAATTGACAAGATATTTTATTGACTCTGACAAGTATCTTTTCCCTTTCCGAATATATTATTTATGATGCTCTTTGCATTCTTAAACTTATTTCAGTAGCCTGCTGATAAGAAAAGTGGAAAATATAAAATACCTGAAACATATGAAGAAGAATTTTCCAAGCTAATGAACACGCTTTTGAAATTTTATTTTATCTTTTCTTAAGTACATATGATTATACTAGAAAGGGATTTTATAAAATCCTGCTTAAACTATTTGAGTGTTATTTCAGAAAAGAACATTATATCTCATTTATTGAAATGAGGGGCCGATATGAGGCTGAAAAAACTTATATTTCCTTTTATGTGTTAGAGATAACAATGTATAAAGCAAACCAAATTAGTTTAATTTTTTCCTTGGTTAGAAAATCAGCAGTAGTTTTTATATGCAGTTTTTTACAGTCCTGAATCATTATTCAAATACTCAGATTATCGTAATGATTATTATCTAATGAACTAAATTCAGTAATGAGGAAAAGAGATGAGGAGAGAAGACTATTGAGTGATCATTGATCACAGTGAGGGTATTAAATAAATTAATACATATTCCAATTAATGACTTTAGAGATAGTAACGTTATTAACAAAAGTAGAGGGATTTATAAATATAGTTACGTAATAAATGCTACATATTGAGTCAAAGCTAAAGATATAACGAAAAGATGGGATACAATGACAGGCTAAGTTAAACAATATGAAAACAACAAAGATTAAACAAAATAGTATTTGAATGAGGTGCGAAACCTTTTTGTTTATTTCCATTAACAAAAAAGAAAATGTGTAAACAAACTTTTTTTTTTTTTAAAGTTTATATCAAAGCAAACCAAGTAGTGTAGGTTTTAGGAGTTTAAGATCAAAAACGGTCATCAAGGCTAAGCTTACAGCACACAGCTAGTCAGCATATTATTCATCAACTTCATATATAGCAACAGCAAATAAATGCATTTTCATAAAAAAATCAAATTTTTCTGTTTCTAAAGTGCACCATATCTTCTTGACAGCCACCTTTAATTTTCAAAAAGAATGATTCTGCCTTATTATGCTATATAGGTACACGTTACGTTCCCGAACGTCAACGAGAATGAATGAGGTCAGGTATTCTTTCAAAGCATGTTACATTTTGCATTGTGAGGAAGATTAAGTCGAGTTGCCACCCTCTTGAAACCTTTTCATACTGAAATTTCCTATACTGAGTCACGAAATGGCAGATAATTTTGCTGAGGTGTTTTTCTATTAACTAACCAATTTTTCTTGCCTTCAGAAACTGACTGGATGCTTAACAAATGAAGCCCGATGCTCCCAAAACCATTAAAGATTTAACAGTTTCTGTGTTTTAGTGTAACATATCTTTGTCTCTTTCAATAAGTAACTAACCCATCTCGATATGCCGTGCAAGGCATATCGAGATGGGTGGACATTAAGTTAAACTTTAATGTCCAAAGGGCATGTGCTTGTGAGCCCAGTTTCGTTGCTCTTCATTGCGAACGGTCGCTTTAAAAGGGTTTTTGAGCTAGCTTTATAAAGCTTATTTATTTCCAAATACCCTGATACATTGATGAAATTGTGTCATGAGATTCGTGAATGCTAACGATATTCTGATTTAATGTATAGACCAGTGGTTCTCAACCTTTGACTAAGGCGAACCATCTAAACAAAAATTGAAAAGCTTTAGTACCGCCACTACAATGATTACATTGATTACACTTACAATGATTACTTTTCGATTTCTCAATGGAAATCCTAAAGAAAGTATATTTTGCCATTCTCTTCTTATATGCCCAGAGCTAGATAAAGAGTCTCAGAAACGTTGTGAGATAAATAAACTATATTGGAATGCCAGAGCTTTCATGAGCTCCTTGTAAAGACTACATCTCTTATATTCCTTTCATTGTTGTTTAAATTTTTAACTTTTTAGTTTTTTCCCGTGCTCATTTATCCCAATTCTTTATAAATGTTTGTTCTTTTGTATTACTTATCACTGTTCTTGTATGATACTTGAGTTGTTTTACATGTTTGGACTGATCTTTCCAATAAAGCCATATGTAACAATAATATATTTAGCCATTTGCACAGCCTGTCGGCTATTTGTATTAAATATGCACACATAAAAGTATTAGATTAAAAATTGGTTACCATTTTTAATTATCAAAATTTAAGTTATAATGTTTAATTCTAAAATTTATTATGAAATGTGTGCCTGTTTAAGAAAGATCAGTTTCTTTATTTGTCTGCTCGTATTTCACTTACCTTTAATGGTAAATTAAGATCCACTTTTAATTTTGTTCAGTATTTTTGTCCCAAATATAACATCCAAGAAACTTTTTATTCACACAAATAAGTTGTACAAAAAGGGAATAAAAATTTAATAGCTTTATTTGAAATGCCTTTAATTTTTTTTCTGTTCAGCCAAACGTGTTATTTTTGAAATCTTCAGTTAGATTTCCATCACAGAAAATTTCATTTGATTGTTCTTTTTCTTCACGATAATTTTTTAATTTAATTGGTAAAATTACTTTTTCACTTTGTTTCTTTGCGTACCACCTATTTTTCTTTTGTGTATCACCGGTTGAGAATTGCTGGTATAGATAGTCTTACATTAAAACAGATTCCACCGTCTATTGACAATAGTCATTATCATTACATGGACCCTTCTATACTTTGATTTGCTTTAACTTCCATCAACAGTTAGCTAAAGATATTACCGACAATTCCAAAGCCCAGTTTCTGTTTTTTATTTATGTAACAACCATAAAAATAGGAAAAAATGAGTCTCGATCAAAGGAATCGAATTCTTTCAACAAATATTTCACGTCAGTACCCACTCCCTATTAAAGAAGAGTTATTGAATTCCTTGGTTATTGAAGCAGCAGGCCAATCATTTGACTTCCATTTAGTACGCTCTACCTGATAACGTACAAAATTCCCGGTCCGGTTAAGTCCTAGCTAATGATAATACTAGGTAATTACTTTTTGTGAACATCATAAAACAGTCATAAGAAAGAAACATATAATATGAAGAAGCATGAAGAAGCATGAGACAATTTAATAATACTCAAAAATAAAATAAAAATAATTAATACAAAGCATTTGTCCTTTTAATAATTTTTCTTTCTTTATTTGGCTAGAATTTTATTTCTTGCAAGTCTTTTATAAAATAAATGACCAAAGAAATAAAATGGATTTTTATGTTTATGAGAGTTGGAATTATCTTCCTCTAAAATAAATGCGAAACAATAAGTAATGCGTTTTGAAATTTCCATCATCATATAGAATTCTTGTTAGATAATTTGCATATAGGAACAAGAGTTAGTGCTGAATGCAATCAAAATCTCAAGCCGCGTTTTTCTATTCTAAAATCGTTAATATTTTGAATTTTTATTGTCTGTAACACAAATGTAATTATTATTTTTATACTAAAGCATTTCTTTTTATTATTGCTTTCAATAAAAAAATAAAATTCGTCTTCATTGGAACGAAATGATTGGTATAACAGTCAGGCAAGCTGAGCAAGAATTTTCTATTCCTTTTCAGTCATATTTATTTATTTAGAGCTAATAAACTGGCAGAAAAGTTGGAACGCATGTGATTGAGTTCTCAACGCTGAGGTAATTTGCATGAGGAAAATCAGTTCCAGATCAACCAAATCGTTGTGTTTGTTTAAACAAATCTGCTGCGGTTTGCAAAGCAGAATGAGAAATCGTTAGTTTCTCTCCTTTTATGTTGCGCTTTAGAAAATGAAAGTTTTAGAAATTTAATAAAACAGTGAAAAATAAATCTAAAATGCATTTATTTATTCTGTTCCAAACAATTATGAACCTCAAAAACTTTATTCTCTTCTATTCGATATCTTTAATTCTTGAATTCTGCTGTTTTATCCCATTTACAAAATTAAAGTTACCTAATCAATACAGTCATTTGCAAAAGTGAAGTTAGTTAGTTAAACAAGTATCTATTTACATTGTGGTTTAAATTAGAGTCACGTTTTTACTATCCATAAAGCAATCATATTTTTTTCACTAAAATAATATTCGAGTAAACATGTTCGGATAATCAATATTACAATTACAAAATCACTATTTCCAACTACGCTATTTTGCACTTGAACATTAGATTATTTATTTAGCAAAATAAGCATTTCTTTTTAAGCAGTCATGTTCTGTTTAGATTAAGTTAAATTTTTCAATTAAAAAAAAAAAGAAAAAATTTTTAAAAATCTGAAAGTTTTCAGATTATATAATACGCTCAGAGGGATGATTTTAACGTTTTGTGTTATTAAATATCATGTTCTTTACCTATGAAGTGTCATGTTCTTCGCACTTAAACCATAAAATTCAATTCAACAACAATATCGAAATATCTGCATTTTTCACTGTTTATATAGACACGCAGAATAAATGTGTCGAATGTAAAGAAAAGAACCTGAAAGTTTTCAAATTTTATATTACGCCAAAAGGGACTTTCTTTTTAATGTTTTGTGTGTTACCTTTATTTATTATATGTCATGTTCTTTGCACTTAAACCATAAAATTCAGTTCAATAGCAATGTCGCAAAATAATTTTAAAATGGGCATATCTTTACCATTCCCGATACACAGTCTCGCGCGCTGGAGATAAAAATGTTTTTTTCATAGAGTGTTGCCATTGCTCGCTTTGAAATCGTTGAGTTCAAAAATTCTTTAATGTGTGACGAAATATGAAGCAGATAATAAAATAAATTCCAAATTTCAAATTAGGGCTTCCAAATGCCCATATTCGCAGTGGGATTACATCATTCAAAATTTGATGGCTCTAGGTACCGTTGTTTTATCACAACGCAAGAAACATACATACGTTTATGCAGATTCTTCATTATTTAATTTCTTTAAATATAACACAGGGTGATAGTATTTGGTGGCAACAATTTGAAAAGTCAAACGGGCATTTAAAGTTTTCTACGCGAAATGCCAAAACGAAATTAATAGCTATTCTGGTCTAATGACCTTTGGGCTAAAAACTGTAATCCGAACATTTCGGATTATCATCTGACTGCTCAAGACTCAAAAAGTTTAAAATCAACTATTTAAAAAAATAAGAAGTATAAAGAATGTAAAATTTAAAATACTGGAATCTGATCTAAGTATGCATATTTCAATTAACAAATTTATTTAAGAGTTACAATAGATCTACTAGTTTAAAAAACAGTCGACTAGAATTTTGTCTTTGATGAATTTCTTTGCTTTTGAAGAAGAGGGATCTGTTTCTGTCTCCTTCCAAATGAATAGATTCTTTGTTAAAATGTACGCCAAACCGAATGTTGTTGCTTTCTTGCATTTTTCTTGCATGATCTTGCATTTAAAAGGAGTTTTTAAAATTTTGACATGGCACAAAAATAAATTAGCCGCTTTATTACTCCATCATAAATTAATGTTACGTGATGATCTGCGAATTTGTTTCATAAAGGAAAGATCTAATAATTCAAGATGTAGGTACGTATTTCATTTCTTTGCGTCGCTTGCTCATGAAGCTTACGATAAGTTCCTCCCCCTCTTTTTATGAACTAATAAACATTTTCAAATGGTTTCCTGCAGGATGTTTTTAAAATGTAATATTAGCAAATACGTGTATTGATTTCCTACAACATGATCTGAAGCTAATACATGTGCTTATATGATTCATAACTTGTAGTTCATTAGACTGAAAGTTTCATTCTGCTTAGTTCATATGCTATAATTAAGAGACATTCTTTATATTCAAAAAACAGACCTTATCATCCAAAGCCTGATAAAAACCGATTAAAAGAAGTAAGTCTGGATGAAGAAATTGGAGGGAGCGAAAGCTATCTGATGTCCAGGCTTTACCGGAAATTATGTCTGACATTCGATGAAACAAGGTTTAAAGATTTCGAATAACTGATCCGTTTGGATATACCAGCTTCTACTATATATTCAATAAAATATAATAAACATTACAATAATACTAATTACATTTCTCATGAAATCCATTTAAGAATCATTATGATATAAATAGTAAAACACACTATTCCAAGACTTCTTTTTTAAAATAATAAGGGGACTGGAAAGTAATGTCGTTTCTGAGCATGTCGACAACAACATGCTAAGGGCAGAAGTGGATGCAAATCCATGTCAAACACTCTTAACCAACCTTGGTCGATCATCCAAGAACATTTAAAGCAGAATGGAAAAATAAGCAAAGCAGGTGTTTAAGTCCCCCATAATGTGTCCGAAAAAAACAAAGCCCATCTATCATCACATGCAACGTATTGCTTTAACGGCACCATACAGAACCGTTTGATTAGTGGAGACAAAAAAATAAGTCCTATATGATAATCGAAAACTCGAAAGGCAGTTTTAGTAGGGGTTACGAAGGGTTTACATCCCGGAAAGGCGTTTCTGGATGTTTGATGGAGTATTCGCGGAATTGTTCATTTTGAATTGCTGAAACCTGGAAAACTGTTAATATAGACCTTTATTGTGAACAATTGGATCTAGGGAACCGATCTTTAATCGGAAAATATCAATTGTCAACAGAAAAGGCGCCATTCTGCAACACGACAATGCAAGACCGCACTGTGCAAGACGAACACTGGAAAAAATTAATTAATTGGGGTGGGAGGTATTGCCATACTCACCCACCGTACTCGGCCGATATCGCAGCATTGGATTTCTATTTATTCGGATCCCTACCACATTTTCTTAGTGGCAAAAAATTTGAAAATTTGTATGATATCCAAAATGTCCTCTCGAGATATTTTACTCAAAAACCAATTGATTTTTATTGGTCCGGGATTGACAATCTGCACATTAGATGGCAAAAGGTTGTTGATAACGAGGGTGATTATATTATTAATTAAAAATAAAATCTTGTTAAAAATTTATTCGTTTGAATTTAATGTAAGAAAGCGACATTACTTTCCGGTCCCCCTATCAATATATTTTGAAGCTTACAATAGCATTAAGGATTCGGATAATTTAGATTACGACAAAGCCAACGAGAGATATCTATTTGAGAGGACGGCTGCCTTCTTGAACGATTTTTTAAAAGTATCTATTAGCATCTATCTGCGTTACACACTAGTTAAACGACAAAGGCTACCCTGGAGTCTGCTCGTTTTCCTGAATTTCAGCACGGGTCGAACTAGTGTTCAACAATTTTATCATTCGGCCATTGACAAACTTCATCAACAAAAAAACATTCTATGATTTCCGATTTATAATGCTTTTACTTATGACTGGTGGATTTTACGATGATGCAAAGTTCATCTGCGTTGAGTAAAAATCATGTTCTTATTTTTAATGTTTGAACTTTTATAGGATACATTGTACGTATCCAGTACAATATATTATACATAAGTTTAAATAAGTATGATATATGGTACTGTAGGATGATATATTGTATTGCATACGGGCAAGGAAATTGATAATTATGTACAATACGCTATGGCTTGTCAAATGGTACTATCAAGCAAATCTTCCTGAGAAGTATTATCAATGTTAAATTCCAATAAGTGTCGATATCTGGGTGACTTCTATTGACTGCGCTGGAGCTCCAATAGAAGAGGGTTAAATTAATGATATCATTAGTGCAATCTATTCACCGTGCAGAAATTAATTTCATGTCTATCTGATGTCCAGGCTTTACCGGAAATTATGTCTGACATTCGATGAAACAAGGTTTAAAGATTTTGCATAACTGATCCGTTCGGATATACCAGCATTTTTGTGCTTCAGACATATCTTCATACTACAGTATACTTTCAGCTATGTATTATAATAATAATAGTGAGAGTCTACACACATATTTGGCTTTTAACTTTCAATGAAATATTCAGTAAATTCAATGATATGTCCAATACTTTATTGTAAAATAGGGTTTGTGTTAAACGACTTTGCTTGTCTGTTGATTAATGCAAGTTTTCTAAGAATTTATAAGGATGACATCTCTGCAGTGTTCTCATTCAATGACTTTCGCTTTACAATAAGATGAGACTACCAAAAAGCAACTATATCGATTTAATTACGTATCAACGTATCATTTGCAAGTAGCACTGATTTATGGGTTGAATGCAAAATCTTGGTTTTTGCAACTGGTTATAGCTCTTCTCTAATGCGATAGTAGTATTTTCATTTATTACTTTGCAGTCTTATACGCGAAACGTTTTTGCATATTTAATGTAAATATAAGTTTTTAATGTATCTTAATGAAATTTTTAATTTATATCTTTCTCGCCTTAAACTTATTTTAAAATTTTCATTTTGGTTAAAAGATTTACTTGCAAAACCGAAACAATATTTGATATCGCATGCAGCTACCCCCTTCCACGCCCTATAACTGCATATCCTACAAAACGACAGAAAGCAATTGGTAAAAGCACTCGTACCAAGTATTCGCACAAAACGACTGGTATTTTCAGCGCTGAGTGAATAACCGAATCAGTTATATAGTTCTCTCTCATTACAATTATGGTATTAAAATCAATTTGTCTGAGAAGTTTTATTTTCATTACCGTATAAAGTGTTATTTATATAGAAAAAAATCTGATGTATTCACCACATGACTTGTACGGAATATTAAATTATATACAATTTTTGTTGCATTTCATGTAAACTTGTTTCCTCAAAATTCATTACAGCTATATTTTTCACTCAATTAATTCAGTTCTCACTTCGCGGCAAGGCAAAAATACATAAAAACCTCAAAATATTTTCATTAAAAATTGAAAAATATAGGAAAAGATAAAACGCCAAATACAGTTAAAACAATTAAAACACAATTTTTTTTAAATTAAAATGAAAGTTTCTACGGAAAAGCAATGAATTCGGCCAGCCTTCAAGAATGCAGATTTTTCGGTGCACATAACTGAAAGTTTACTTTTGGTCCCACTCGGCAAAAGACACTGCAAGTACAGAAACTGACTTAATTCACTATTCTGCTAAGTTTCATAATGTAAACAAATATGGCTGCTTTAGTAAACAAAATTAGGCTTAGCCGCACTTAAACAACGTATAAATTGTTGATAATTCCACAGCTATTGCATGCAGATTAACTACAGGCATAAAAACCTTAACCGGAAGATACGACCAACATAATTCAATCATTATTAAAGGAAGCAATGCACAATTTACCAACATATAAGGAATAAAACAATTGAGCTCACAGAGACGAGTAACAGCGTGGGTATATATATACACCCACTTTGTTATATATATATATATACATTTGGTGAGGCCGATTACAGCCAAAAAGGGAGGTGCACAACTACATATTATAGCAGTCCTATATACGAAATTTTAACGTTCTGTTACTGCTCTTTTTTGAGTTAGCGAGAGACGTACGAACATACGTAAGTACGTACAAACGTCACGAAAAAATCTCTTCTGAATCCCTTTTAAATCCTTTTTGAAACCCGTTTTGGGAAAATGGGTCCTTTATTCTGTCCTTACGTACAGATGTCACGCAAAAATATCCTCAAATTGCATTCGATAGCAGTCAAAATGGATATTTTCGTTGAAATATGATGTCCGAAAATTTCGTGCTTACAATACTTCCTTTACTTCGTATAAGAAATTATTAATTAAGTGGTGAAAGTGTGTATCTTTACACAGATCTTAATCTACTGTAAATAATAGACTGCACAAATAAATTTTTTGAAGACCATTTATTTCAATTAAGCTTGGAATTTCACACTGAAGGATGTGTTCAAGGATTTTAAGAAAACTAGCCAACATACTATTTTCAAATATAAATAAATTCAGTTTTGAATGTCATAGCACTTCAATAACTCCATAGTGTATCTCCATAGTGTTCAATACAAAGTGCCTGACAAGTTTGAAGTTATGATCAAAAGGTAAAAGTTTTGAAAATCATGGATTGATCAAATCAAATCGAAATATTTCAGACATAACTTCTTACCATAAAGCAATCTTCAGCTTGCAAGCAAAGTCAAGAGAACTGTAATGTTACGGGCGTGATCGCCAAAAGTGTCGATACTAAGAATATGAAGTACAAATTAATTTTGCGTAAATACTTAAACTAAATTTGGTGTTTAGTACATTGCTTAATCATTACTAAATAGATTAACAAGACTTACCCACTGATGCATGCATGAGCCGATTATTTTCTTTTTCTAATCTCATATTTATTTCAATACACATACTTTCTGGATTAAATAAGACACATTTATCACACATATATATAAATACTCAAATATCATAACTTAGATACACGCAATGCGATAACTCAAATGGAATGTCCGTGGAGTGCCGAGGCGTGACTATTCGTGCAATCCTGTCCCATCGAATAATTTTGCGGTTGAAACGTGGTCAATTTTATCTTCGTATTATCGCGCTGTCTGGTTACACACTTATAAGCTCTTCTTTTTTTCTTTTTACATTCATATTATTTTTACACACGTCATCACGTTTGACACATTGCTGGTCAAGCACATCTTGAAGTCGAACAGTTACTTATATTCTGCTTGCGCGTTTATTTTATGTTATTCGCGTCAGCCGGACTTAGTCAGTCTCAACCCAAACACTCTACTTTAAGTACTGGATTTCTTCATTCTGCTTCTTTTTCTGCAAAATTAGACAGGAACAAAATGGCGACTGCTGAGTGTGGAAGGCCCACACACTCGTTAACACGACGACAGGCAGCAAGAGGGGAAAAAGGAAAAAGAGAGAGACAAACCAGTCCTTCCAGTTTTTATACCTTTAGACGCACGTGCTCGCGCGTGATAACGATACAAGAATCGATGTAGCCACAATGTTCTCACATTCCCTCCGGCCGAAGAAAAAAAATTTGTCCCATCACTGGACAAATGAAATCCCTCTCTGCTGGACACACTTGAACTTTCGTCTGCATTACATACACATTTCACACCAATCTTTACATCATTTGCAAAGGCACTGCACTTTATCATTTCGTTGGCACTCCATACATTCCTCATTCTATGAACACAGTTGAGCTTTCGTATGCACTATCACACATATTTCACGTTAATATTTCACATTGCTTGAAAAAAAAAAAAACACAGCATTTTAAACATTTTGTGATATATATTTTTTACATTAGTATTATTCTTTTACGTACTCATGCATGTCTACTCTTTCCTAAAATATCACCACAGATGCGATTCCAGGCAATGAAAATTTGGCACTTAAGACACATAATTTACAATTCACATATGATTAAATATCCAATCAATCACTTAAACTAAGAACATTTGCATTATCAATTTTGATGGAACTCCTCTTAACCATTGTTTACCTTATTTCATTCTTTACATTTTAGAATCACATTCACTATTTCATTACATAGCTACTTTTATCATTTGATCATATTCATTTTACATATACATTTCATATACCAATATGTCATGACATTGTTACAAGCTACATTTGTATTAGATCCACTACTAAATTACATACCTTCAATTTGATTCAGCAGTAAGACAAGGAGATTTGAACCACACTCTTTTTTTTTTTTTTTTTTTTTTTTTTTAATCTGCTACCTAGTAATCAATGAGACCCTGCATAGTACAATTCAATTCTTCTGGTATATGGACCAGCCAACTCTACCAAAATCGTGCAATTAGCGCTTTATTACACTAAATTGACCCATACCACACATGATCATCATTCATTATCTAGCTTGTACACATACTACATTCTTATCATAATCACAACTTCTTTACACTTTTTTTTTTTTTTTTTTGATTTGCTGATCGACAATTTACAATTGTGTTACACTCCTAATCCTCATTTTGTGTTGAATCTACTCTTGAAGGCTTTTGTAAAAACAATTTACTTACATGAACTTTAGTGGTTTTATTCTCTAATTGTATTATATAATTATCATTTCGTAGCTTTTTAATGATCTCATATGGCCCCTTGTATTTTGGATGTAGCACCCTTCGATCAGTAAATTCCTGCATAAAAACTTTATCCCCTGATTTCAATTCTGGAATTTTTCTCCCTTTCAAATATTTTTTTGCACAATTAAAGTATTCATCCTCATTTAATTTTACTTGTTGCTTATCTCTACTCAATTGTTCCTTTATTCTTTTGGAATATTCCTGGAAATCTTCTGCTAATTTAAGAGGATCATTGCTATCTATGGGAGTATTTAATGTTCTACCGAAAAATAGTTCTGCTGGTGAAAATTGAGTTATAGAATGTTTAGCATTATTATAATACAGTTTAAACATCAGTACTTTTTGTGGCCATTCAAATATTTTGTTTGATATTGCTGCAATTGATTCTTTCATTACCCTGTGAACTCTTTCAATCAACCCATTGGACTGTGGATAATAAATTGAACTTTTTCTGTGTTCTATTTTAAGCGATTTTAAAAATTGAGTAAATTCTGTGGAACAAAAATAGGAACCGTTGTCTGATAACAAAATTTTTGGAATGCCAAATCTGGCAAAATAATCATTTAAAGATTTTATGATGGATTGAGAAGTGCAGTTGTTTAACGGAACTGTTTCCAAATATCTGGAATAATGATCAATGATAGTGAGTACATAAAATTTATTATCTATGGATCTTGGCAGTTTACCAACTATGTCTATAGCTATCATCTCTCCAGGAGCAAGATCTTTCTTAGGAATTAGACGTGGCAGAGTGTTGTGAGGTCTAGACTTATTTTGTAAGCAATCTGAACAATTTTCTACAAAATTTTTCGTATCGCTGTACATACCTTTCCAATAATACTTTGCCTTTACAACTCATATGTCTTTTGAATACCAAAGTGAGGCGCATGAACTGTCTGTAATACATCTTTAATTAATGCCTTAGGAATTAGAATTTTATTCTGGATACTTCTGTCTTTCTTTCTCATATTTACAGGTTTTAATTTTATCATTACTACATCTGTATGACTATCAATAAAATATTGTTCTACACTTTCTTTGTGGTTATCCTGTAATTTTTTTATAATTGATTTTATGTCTGGATCACTTTGCTGTTTACTAATTATGTTTTGAATAGACAAATTATCATTGGTCTTAAATATATTTACATTGTTTACCACTACATCCTCTGAAACTCTTGACAAGTAGTCTGCTGGGTTTTTTAAACCAGGAATATGCTCCATCGTGTATTGAAATTCCTGTAAATATAACAACCAACGTGCTACAATATCTGGCTGTTTGTCAAGACTAATATGGAAAGTCAGAGGTTTAGCATCCGTTAATATTATAAATTTTTTCCCATACAGATGTTCGTGAAATTGCTTTACTGATCTGAAGATTGCATAAAGTTCTCTCCTAATTGAAGGATATCTAGCCTCAGCAGGTGTTAAAATTTTTGAGTAAAATTGTACTGGGAAAAACTTTTCATCAGTTTTTTGCATTAATATGCCACAAATGGCTGATCTAGAAGCATCGGTTACTAAATATAAAGGTTTATCATTTTCTATGTTTTTTATTGTGGGTTTTTCTAAAATTAATTCTTGTATTTTATCTAATGCATTTTGGCATCTCTCGTTCCACACGAATGGTATATTCTTTCTTGTTAAATTTACTATTGGCTTGACAATTTCTGCATAATTAAAAATTAAGTGTCGAAAATAATTTACCATGCCTATGAGTGTTTGAACCTCTTTCACATTTCTTGGCCTAGGAAATTTGGCTACTTTCTGAATATTCTCCTCTGAAGGAGCAAAACCATTCTTATTAACCGAAAAACCTAAATACATAATCTCTTGTTTACATAACTGCAATTTGGCTGGGTCTAATGTTAAATTAAATTTTTTTAACTTGTCAAACACCTTTTGTAAAATAGTTACTAGTTCATTTGTACTGTTAGCTGCAACAATTATGTCATCTAGAAAATATTGTAAATTTGGACGCTGCAATTCACCTAAACATTTTGATATTAGAGTATGGAAATAAGCAGATGAATTTTTTGCACCAAAAGGTAACCGAGTTGGTTGAAAATTGCCAAGTTCCGTGCAAAAGGCTAATTTTTCTTTATCTTTCTGATCTAACTTTATTTGAAAAAATGCTGACTTAAGATCTAGCACTCAATAATAACTTTTACCTGCTATATTATGCAAAATATCTGAAATCTTAGGTAGACATATTTGATATGATTCAATTATGCAATTTAACAATCTATAATCTACTGCCATTCTAAATTTTAATTTGCTAGGATCAGTATTAGGTGGTGCTTTCTTTTTGACAAAAATTACTGGAAAACTGTAACTCGATGTCGATGGCTCTATAATACCTGCTTCTAACAATTTGGCTATCTCCTCTTGGGCATATTTTTTAGCAATGCGAGGAATAGTGTATGGTTTAGTTTGAATTGGAAAGTTATGTAATAAATTAAATTGTGGCACGACAGCATCAGTCTCACCCAGAGTGGTGTAAGATTTTGAAAACACAGCTGAATTTTTCATGAGCATTTCAATCATCTTATTTTTTTGTTCTGCTTCTAAATGACTTAAATCAAAATCATCTGGGCTTAATTCCTCCTTTCTTAATTGTTTAATTTCTTTTAAAGTTATATGGTTAATCTGCAAATTTTGTTGCTCTCTAGGTTTTTCAAATTGTTTTTCTTCGACTTTATATACCTTACCAATCTTTTCACCCTTTCTTAGAATAATTGCGGCATTGGAATTGTTTTCAATTATGGTGAATATATATTGCCTGTCACTTATCTCATGAATTGAATCAGTCACACCTATCTTGCCCACTTTTCGCCTGTCTGGTGAGAACATTATTTGCTTTTCTTTCTGCATATTAATTGGAATGCGTAACTTTACTATCTCTGCTGTATTTGGCGCAATTCTGGTATTCAATACTACTCTTACAATACCCGACTCCTCTGGTCTACTATTCTTGTCTACCTTTTTTGCATTAATATTAGTACAGTTTTTTCTTTTGTCCAAAAGATCAAAATATGTGTTATCAATGATTAACTGACTTTTATCTGCATCTATAAGTATCTTATTTTTTGAATGAAATCATACCCTAAAATCATTTGATAATTTGTGTTCCAATTATGTTGTGTAACAAAAAATTGGTTGGCAAGCCATTTATTTCCTAAACGAAATTTTAAGTTTACAGCAGATACATATGGGATAGTAGCATTATTTAGCGTATGTATTCTTACAGATCTGCTTAAGTAATGAATCTTTGTGTAATTTTGTTTTTACTTGCAAGGTGTCTGGCTGTATTAAGCTTAAATTTGCACCTGTATCAAGTAATGCTTCTACCACAAAGTCGCCAAATTTGATTTCTATTACTGGTAATTCTGTGATACTATTAGTCTGGCAAGAAGCTACCAATTTTTGTTCATTACTTTCTTTAATTTTGTGTCGGAATCTTTCATGTGTATTTGGCCTATTTGAGTTCCTTACTTTTTTTATTTTGGCTTGTTTCCCCCAAATTCTTTTATGGGCACTTGAGTAATACTTTGTGTATCTGGGAGATCTGCAAGTACCCTTCATTAGTTTAAATTATTTGTACGAGTATTGTATCTTCTGTATTGTGGCCTATTTCTATTACTGTTCTGTAGTCTATTACCTTGCGTGAAAGCATACCGACTATTATATCTATTCCTTCTATTGATAAAGTTACCCCTATAAAAATTTCTTCTCTGGTTGTTTCTAGCCTGTCTATAATATTGAAAATTATTGTTTGAAGGAAAATAAGGACACTCTGTAGTCCAATGATTCTGTTGGCAAATATGACAAGACTCTCTATTACTACTACTTTGTGTAGCATTATTTTCTAGGCTAGTTACATTGTTTACACTACCATTAGGTAAAATTTCATTGAATTTTTTTGACAAATCCTCAATGGCTCTATTATTTTGCATTTGTTGCATAATTAATGTATTTAATTCAGGTGAAAAATCATGTGTCTGTGAGCTATTACCAGAATCCTCCAATGCTTTCTCTATGTTCTTTGCCTGTTTAACAGCAGTAGCGAAATCAATAGGTCCTAGTTTTTTAACCTCCAGTCTTAAATCTGGTCTAAGAGCTTCTAAGAATTTTGAAAGCATTGCTTTTTGAGTGAGGTTATGTACCTCTTCACTCAAACTAGGATAGCACCCAAAATATTTTGTGGCATAAGTATTCACTTTTTCCGCTAAGTCCTCGACTGACTGATCTGGGGTCTGTCTGATCTGGATCTGATCTGGGGTCTGTCTGATCGACTGACTGATCTGGGGTCTGTCTAATTGAGTTAAAGTTATTTTGAATTGTGTCAAATTTTGAATTGAATTGTGTGTTCAACTTGCAAGCAAAGTCAAGAGAACATAATAACGTACTTAAAAGGCTTCGAATATCTTTCAAACGCTAATTTTACAAAAGAAGTAAGAACAACAACTGGATTTCAGATGCTTTCAATAAAAACTTCTTTAGAGCAGCTCAAAAGTATCATTTTCCGAGAGAGTAGAACTTATTGATTGTATTTTTTGCTCTTATACATTGCAGCTTATTAATTTTATTGCTTCAAAATACTCGAAGAGGATGAGGCTTTCGTACATTCTGAAAAGGAATGTTAGGGGTAATCTAAAACTCCAATATCTTAATAAGGGATACGAGGAAGAAAAAAGCAATGCAAACCTCTGCAATAGTGCGTAATAATCTAAAATGGAGCTACAAAATCGATCAAAAGAGGAGGCTAATAGGGAGTATCATTCTCACTAACAGCCATAAAGCTCTCAGAACATGACCTCATGTTGGAAATGATGCAGTGTGTTTGTCCCTTGGGCACTCTGCTACAACAACGCTTTTTCAGGTCCAAGGTTGTTCTGAGAGAGGAAAGACGAATTGC
Source organism: Stegodyphus dumicola (assembly GCF_044657685.1). NCBI lineage: Eukaryota > Metazoa > Arthropoda > Arachnida > Araneae > Eresidae > Stegodyphus > Stegodyphus dumicola. Next base: position 148,931,927 of record NC_140777.1, read on the forward strand.
AATGGCTCACTCAGTCCTGTTGTATAGAATTTGGGTTTGGAGATATGACTGGTCAAACACTACGATTTATATCCTCATTTTCTTTAAAATCATGCACCAAATTAGTCGAACGTTGTCTTTTAGAAAAATGAACTCAGGGGTACCTGCTACCCCGAAGAAAAGGACATGTAAGTCTAAGATTTCGTCTATTTGGAAGACGTGAACATCAGACGAGTCTAAGATCTCGTCTGCCGTTTGCGTCTACGAACTCCTATAGTACGGTGTACAAAACTTTGTCTTCGGACCAAACAATCAGTGAGAGTCTGTACCCCCACGCCTTCTTGAAATAATGACTGCTCCGGAGAACGGAGTTACAGAAATACATAATACATAAGAGAGTTTAAATGGTCAGGCAATGCCTAAGAACCTTTCTCCCAAACTCAAGAATTCTGTGCATATGCATTAATTGCATCCTCGTTAGTAGAGCAGAAAACAGAAGTAATAATGTAACTAAAGTGTTATGATAACTGGATTAATTAACATAAAACCCTACAAAGTTGAATTTTAAGAAGCGATAAATACTTTTAAAGCTTATCATATATAGTGTAGACCTTTCAGTTCAATTTCTTTGTTAGATTTTAGTAAACATTCTTACGCAAATATCTGTACCAGTAATAATTTCATTAATTTATATGCAAGGTATTTCCATACTTTAATGTACTATCTCATCACGTAAATATACTTTCCATAAATACTGTTAAGTACGTTATCTCAATAAAATTATATAAAATATCGTAAAATCTTATTAATTGTGTTTTCCAGTTGTATTTAATATGCATTAAATAAAGAAAAATAATAATTAAATTGCGTAAATTAATAAATTTTCAGAAATCAATGTGTAAGAATAAGTTCACAGCAATCGCCTGAAATATTTTTATAACACATTTGTCAAATCATTTCATTCTTCCCTCTGTCATCAATTCAAAATAATTGAGTTAGAGAAAGTGCTAACTCAATTTCCGGAAAATTTTCAAAATAATATAAATTAAATTACTTCCTACAGGGTTAAACAATTACATATTGTATAATAACATGTAACTTAATAACTCCTATGTTATGGAATTTCCTTAACTTAATTCTTGGCTCTTAAATGCAAGATATTTGAATTAAGGAAATTCGGGAAATGTAAATTATCATAATGCTTTCTCAAGTAATTATATGCCATTAGTTAGTTTCTGCTCCATAGATTATTAAAAGTGATAGAATTTATGTGACTATACAAGAATTGAATTAATGAATACTTAGCAAATGTTGGAATGTAATGATCATGAATATAATTTTTAGGAATTGGTTCAAAAGGATATTATTTGCTTTACGATGTGTATTTTTGTGCTTTATGTTATTCGCGTTATTAATTCAAAGGCTTAATTAAGCGGTTTGGATTGCTTTTCAAACTTTAAAATGCTTTAGATTTTTAATTTTAAATATATTATACGAATGAACGTTTTAAGTTTTAAATTTAAAATGATAAAATATTTGTCTGCATAAACTCTTTAATGCAAAGGTTTTTTTTCTAATATTTATCCTTCATGTAAAATTCGGTAGCAAAGGATGAAAATTTAACTTTCCTCACTAACTTTCTTGTATTACTTGAAATCAGTATCGCCGTCCACGTTCTGTTTAAAAATGTCAAGAAATTCTGAACATTTCACCCATTTATTATTAGTACATTTACTTGGAGGTACGTCAATTTCTTCATCATTATCATCGATTTGAGCATTGTAAGCATATTCTCCGTCGAGCTTAGTTAGATCTTCAATATCTAGCTCTTCTTATCATTATGACTGAAGCAGGTATTGAACATCATTTTTTTTAAATTTCTTTTAGTCCTAGAGAACCCGAACTTGCGAATGAGAAATTTTATTTTCAGGTTCACATCCAAATCAATATTTAAAGACGTAGAGAATGACTACATTGGTTCAAAACCGTATAAACGTTCAAAATATTTTTACGCATTTCGAAAGATTTCCCAAGTCCACTTTAAGCTTTCCTTATACCACTTGCAAAGAAAACATTTTATTCTGTCACAAAGCATACCGCTACTGCGAAATCATTAATGATAGCTTACTTTTTACGACTTTACACGCCTTCATACGCATTACCTTAAATATATATGCTCCTTACAATTATGGCAGCAAGAATTAACTTTGATTAAAATTATAAATTAAATCTCCAATTAAAATCACATTTATGGCCTAGACTGCTATTTTACGAGTAGTTTGTAGTATTTATTACTATGTTTTACTGTTTAGGTTTGGTTCAACAGATTTTCGCGTTATCTCATTTTCTTCCAGGATTTAACCTTGGGCTGATTTTTCTTGTTTATTCTTTTTCCTCTTTTTGTTATGTCTTTATCTTTTTCTGCGGGATTTTTCTAGGTTCAACGTTTTATTCATTTTTATACTTGGGTGCTTATTACTTTCTTTTGCTTGTTACGATCTTCCTTTGCTTCTCCGTTACTTGATAGAGAGCAGTTTGATTCACACAAAAGCTTAAGCTTTTCCATAGTCCAGTATGTTCTGCACATATTTTGCCACAGAGAAGATCGATTTCATTGATAAGACTTAATGATTTTCGATTTTATGTAAAACAGGTTTCTTTTCCAGCTAGTCACATATTAAGAAAGACGAAAACAAATAATTATTGTTTTGAAGGGAACGCATAAATTTTTATTTCAAATGCAAATACGATTCGCGAATTAAAAAGGGCTATATCTTAAAGGGCATGCTTATGTTTCTTATGGCATGTGTCGTAACTAATGCAATATAAAAGCAAACTATTTCAACTTTTTAAAGAGATACATGATGCAGAATGATCTTTAATGTAAGTGTCAAATATATATTATTTGAGGGGTCTTTTATCAGGAGTATACCAATTCAACAACTTCCAAAACTATTCATAATGCGTGAAACGGCGCTCTGTATTACGTATTAAAAATAATGCACACGAAGTTAAAATTCTATTTATTTATGACAAAATAAAGTATAGAATTGAGACAGCTATGAAATGTTTAACTACATATTATGAAGCTTAAGGGTACGTAAAGGCGTCATTTGGGAAAATATGAAATCATGTTTTTAAGCTTGAAAGTAAAAGGTATTTTCCCCTTTTGTAATGCCGTTTACAAACATTATCTATGTCAAATGCGCATCTTAAAAACTGAAATATGTATTACCTTAATTATCTCTTAACTCATGCCTTTTACAGTCAACGAATATGTAACCTATTTTTTGCTTTAAGGCATAATAAAAGTTGCCTTATGATAAAAACATATATTATTTCAGCTTTAATGTAAAAATACATATTAAATATTTGGGTAGTAAACTTAGTTATGCTTAGTTAAATTTACTATGTATGATAATTCGATTTAACTTAGAAATACGTAAAATTAGAAAGGTTTTTTAAGAATTATATTTACAAAAGTTTTGCTTTCTAATTAATTTTCCAAGGAGCTGATATCTTCGAAACATTTAAATAAATCGCACTAGATTTATGCCACCACTGTCAAAAACTTCTTGTGCTGATTTGTGAAGAAGTAAATTTGCTCCTAAAAAGGAAGGATAGCGTTGGATTTTGTGAAAATTTATGCACGTGTAAAAATTATTCTGAGTTTCTTCTCTCTAATTCTCAATATTTAGCGAAACTTGAGCCTAAAACTATCATTTTCAGTCTGAATACTTATCTAGATCATTATAAATATAATCCAATGTTTTTGAAAAAGTGTTGGATGTACAGAGAGAAATTCACTATCACTGCAGCATAAAAAGACGTTGCATAATCACGTGTATGAATCGGATTCCTGCTACAAATTAACCAGGAATTTTGTGACATCCGATTATTTTATGGCGTCCCATTTGATGAAATGCTCAGATAGACAGCAAACAAAGTGATTCACTCGATGCAGAGTTTTAATGTAACCATTTACCTGCACTAATACAGGTAGCTGCGTACAGATATCTTCTTTTTTTTCTGTATAGCGTTTTTGATGTAGTTTTAAGGTAGTCCTGTCTACAGCCGTATGAACTCCTCAGAAAGCCAGACATTTAGGGAGTATGCCGTGATTGAACGCATTGACAGGCGTCGGTTTACAGAATTTCAGGTCGGGAGACCAGAATCTTTATGTTGAACCACACCCCAAGTATAGTAGATGATGGCCTGAAGGCTACGTTACATGAGAACAAGCGTAAACGTGTGTTGAACTTGTCGAACGCTTCCAGATTTCAAAGGAAACAGTCAAACGTCACCTTCGCCTCATAGATATACAACTTGAGTAAATGGATATACTATTTATTTATTTATTTAGGACGCAGTCCGGCCTACCTGAGGAGCGAAGCTTGTCTTATGATACAAAGGAGCTATCAACATTTAACAAGACGGTTGTTTGTCGTTGGAGTCAGCATCAAAACACATCTATAGTTTGGTCGAGTGCTCACGAGTGTCGAAATGTCGGTTCCGCATGATACTCTCAGCCGTACCAACCATTGCTCATCACCATGTTACCCTATGCTTCACTGCTCAAACCATCTCTAAACCCACAAATGTTCAATGCTCTGCTTCAGGTGTACCAGTCGCCAACTAGAGTATCACAAGCTTCTACAACTATAAAAACCTGGCAAAGGGTTCTGGATACTAATGGATACCGCTTCGGGACTTAACGTTGAGAACCACTTGCTGTCATGCCTGTTTAGTTCTGGACAATCACGAAATACAAGAATATCTTTATGCAGTTTCTATTATCCATATATCATACATTCGTCTCAGGCTTTATTCAGTAACGACAGCTGACCTAGTCAACATTGATTGTGAGATTTGACGCATTTTTATGAATGAAGCATACACTGGCGAGCCTAACTGCAATTAAAAATTTTGTGTAACAAAATTCTTCAAAGAATAAAGGAACGACACAAACAAAAACCTTCACAATTTTATTCTTTCTGTGGTACTTGAGTTGCTAAGCACCAAGTTCTCAATAAACTACATCATTTTCAAATATTTTGTTTTCAATTTAACATTTATTTACTGGTTTGTAAACTACCTTATATCGCCTTATAATTAAACCATAAAATTACTTTTCTCGTAGTCTTTCACATACAATGTCAATAGAAAACATGTACTCCTCAGGTAGTACATTAAATCCTCCTAAAACAAAGACTCTTTTTGAATATCCCAAAAAAAGCCTTTGCAAAATTATATTGTTTTCAGTTCACGTATTTTACATTCTACAAACCAGATAGTATTGCCACTTACAAGCCTCGTGCAAAAGTGATATAAAATAAATGCAGTGGTAAGTCTTAATTATTCTAGACTCCACATAATTAAATCCTTTCCTTTACCAAAAGAGTCTCAATGTGACTTTTGTCAATGTCAATGTCAATATTTTCTCATAATAACTCAATGTCAATATTTTCGATCGAATGATATCATAGCATTTTTTTAAACCACGGATTGACCTTCATCACTTTAAACGACTCATTTTAATTATAACATTTTATCTTTAATTTCTGGCAACACTTATTCTTAAGTTACTAGACCCATCAGATTTCCTTAACTTAAAATTACTTCAAATGTAATCTAAAATCTGCATTAAATAGTTAGACAGTAATTCAAATTATTGTAGTCAAAAGTATTTTTAATTGCTTTAAAGTTTAATCACGTAGTAAAAAGTAGTCAAGCCTATTATGTACTATTTATATAAAAATTAATAATTAAATATGTAAAACTTGAAATACATACTTTATCCACTTTCCTTCCTTTTTCTTTTTTTTTTTTTCTTATCTTTTTTTGTGTTCAAAAGGGCGTTAGCCAGAATGAAATATTAGTCTCGATACCGGATTTTGTTCTATAAGTGTCTGTATCACTTTTCAAAGCGTGGCCACAAAATGTTATCGCCTTATATTATTTTTAAAAAAATTAAATAATGAAGAATCTGATTCTTGTATTGTGAGAAAACGACGGTACCTAGAGCCATCAAATTTTGAATAACGTAGTCCTCCACCCGAAAATGTGCAATTTTCAATTTCGAATTTTATATTTCATAATTTGTAAACCTTTAGTGAATATTTAATTAAAAAAACTCAATGATTCGATCACCGGCAACATTGTACGTAATAAAACATATTTATCTTCAGTGTGCGACACTGTCTATTGGGAATTCTAAAGATATGCGGTTTTTAAATACTTTGTGATTTTGTTGTTGAACTCAAATGCATATGGCACTAGTGCGAGGAAATGAGAAAAAACTGAAAAAAAAAAAAACTAGCAAAACATTTGCCAACACTTAACACTGCATCGGGAATTCCAAACTTATGCTGTTATTCTGTTTTAAAATTTTTGTAATTTTGCTGTTGAATTGTATATGGCGTAAGTGTGAAGAAAGTGTGAAATGTGAAGATTAACAGAAGTTTGGTAAACTGCAACAGAAGGTTGGTAAACCTTTTGGGTGATCGTTAAAATCTGAACTCTTTCAGATTTTTATTTATATTTATTTATGTATGTTCTTTAAGTTATTAATATAGTTATTATATTATTAAGTTGTTATTTATGTATTAAGTTTTTTATGTATGTAGTATTTAATCGCTAATTTCCAAGACAATTCATGCCGCTTTACATTCTCTAAAAGGGGCCTTTTTTCCCAAACCTACTGCTTAAACTGAGCTTTAAAGTGCAAGTGTGAATTGTACTGTGAAAATGGCATCAAAGGAGAGGCCGTTTTACACACGGTTATGTATGTTTCGTTATGTACTATGCCTGTGTCAGTTCGCTAAAGATACGGGTTTTTTTATTCTTTTCTGTATGCAAACGTATTATATTTGAAATGTAATTGGAAAGTACTGAACGTAATCAAAAATATACTGCTTTCGTATAAATGTTGTGCAACCTGCTTAAATATTTAATGAGTTACAAAACAATGTTCTCTCAAAACTCTCCTGAAAACTTTTAGCTGGAAAGAAAACTATCTAAAACGCTTGACTAAATTGCTGAACATGGTACCCCTAGGGAATGAGAAGCTAGAATGTGAAGGATCGTTAAGGATACCGAAGTAATAGTTGCGTCAGGCTTATGAGCTAATCTTATTATTAATTATTCATATATGTCTCCACTTTTCATTTTACTAGAACTACTTAACGTTTAGCAAAAAATAAATAACTTTTTGACTTAAAAGAAACATCCTCTTGGTTAGATTTTAACGTGCGTTAGATAAATTTTTGATAATATTTAGAAAAAAAGAGTATTTTGAATATAATGTTTTTGTTTATTTTTTCAGCTATAGTTTAGCAAGCCCATTTAATAATTTCGGAATTAACTAATTTTTCGTTTTTACAAAAAGCTGCTTTTTACTACTCGGGACTTATTTCCTTAAAATCCACTTACCAGATTTCTCAAAAAATAAATAAATAAATAAAAAATCTTAGATGTCACAAATGAGCATATTCCATGTACTTACTTCTCCTTCTTGTGTAACAAAAAAAATAGAAATTCAGAAAATAAAATCAATTTTGCTACGCGTATTAGTGGAACTTAACTATTAAGATTCCTGTGAATATTAGCTTGCTTGGAAAACAAACAAGCATATTCACATGCGTGTATATATCCATCAGCTGCAGAGTTTTGCAGTTTTCCCACTTAATAATATTAATAGCAAATTCTTTGAGCATCGAGAAGTAAAATTTTTTTGTTGCAGGTTTCAAGAAACCTTTTTAACGAAACATAAAGCTGTATGATTTTTTTAACAGCAATATCTATTTTAAAGAAACAACGAAAATATGATACGCATAGGAATCATGCCATGTAACTAAGTGCATTAACATCTTTATGTTTCTAATTTATAATTTTACCTACTAATTTTTAAACAAATATATAATATGAGTGATTAATTTTTAAAATTAGTCGTACTTTAAACCTTGGAAAAAATTTCTGAACTAAGAATTTTTATAAAGCTTTATTACACTACCAAATTTTGCTGGTAATTTTCTTTACTCTCGAAACGTTTTCCAGTGCACCATGTGTTCATGTTAGAAGTAAACAAAGATTTTGATGGCATGAACAATCATAAATAGTAACATTTCAGTATGAAATTGTTCGTTGAACAAGTTTCTAGTTTAAACACATTAAAGCGTACATAAAAGTTTGCTAACGTTTTAACATTCTAAAAATAAAGATTTATTTATAAATTTATATATTATATATATTTAGTCGGTATTTTGTGCATTTTATTCCTTTTCGCTATCGACATAAAAGCTGGTCAACTGGATTGGGTGCTCATCAGCCTGCTGTATCCCGTGTGTGGAATCGAAAAATATCTGAAAGGCTTCAGATTTTAAATTACGTCCAAAGGGACGTTTTTCTAACGTTTTGTGTATTACCTTTATTTATTAAATATCATGTTCTTTGCACTTAAACCATAAAATTCAGTTCAGTAGCAATGTCGCAAAATAATTTTAAAATGAGCCTATCTTTAGAATTTCCGATACAGAGTTCCGCGTACTGGAGATTAAAAGGTTCCCACCCTCGTTCAGCGTTGCCGTTGCTCGCTTTTAAATCGTTGAGCTTGTTACTCAAAAATTCGTTAAAGTTTTACAAAATATGAAATCGATAATAAAACAAGTTCCAAATTTCAAATTTCGTCTTCCACATGCCCATATTCGTCAGAGGATTACGTCATTCAAATTCCGATAACTCTATGTATCGTTGTTTTATCACAGTACGAGAAATATACATACATTTATGCAAATTTTTCATTATTTAATTTCTTCAAATATAATGCAGAACAGGGGTGGCAACAGTTTGAAAAGTGGTTCGCCGTTTATAGTGATTCAATGCGAAATCGCAAAGCAGAAACTGTAGTCCTTCAGGGACAAAGCCCCTTTGGACTAAAAACTAGAACTTAGTGAAGTGTCCTTCGGGACTTAACTGAGAAGTAGTGAAAGAAAAACAGGTATATATGAAGGGAAAGTACAAGCTGTAGAGACTACTATTACAATATTCTGCAATAAGTTGGGCATACAAATATAATTAAAGCAAGGTGTAAATATAAATAAACAGAGGAAATATAATATCAGTAAAAATATTTTAGAGTTATATATCATAAAGCTAAAGAAATTTACAAGATCAGGTTTACAAGAATGTTTAAGGATGTATGTTGCGGTTATAATTATACAAACACTAGTGGCAAGTTACACGTTCAAACGTGTAGAAACCCAAATAATGCGCTAATGCTAATTATAAATATAAAGAATGAATAGTGAAGCTAATAAGATAAGCAAATATTATACATAAACTAAATAATGAATTAAATAATAATATTCAATGGCTACAGCTGACCGGAATACATGATGATTTTCTAATTGCAAAACATTACAATGTGGTAGGAGGTAGTAACTAATCAGTTCTGTCGCGTGGTTCTCAAAATGTGACCTTTTGATGGCTCATTTCTTGAAAGGAAACCATAAACGTCATATTGATACTAAAGTTAGCTCATTATGTCGTTTGATTCGGGTTTGCGTATATGTTTTACCCCTGTAGTAGGAAATCCACAGTTTTCGTTCAGATCGGATCCCTTGCAATTTATGCAGTCGCAGAAACGCCAGTCAAGCGGTCATCTGTTATCACACACATTTATTTGTGCTTTTTGACAATTTTCATGTTTTTAGGGTGAATTGATACCTAGATTTCTTACATGTTACTTGCCTGCGTTTAGTATCATGGCATCCCGGTTGCAGAAAGCACCATCATGCGTTCCAGCGTCTAGTTTGCTATTAAAATGGTTTGTGCATTTGTCGTCTCTCATACGGTCGCTCACGGCGATGAGAAAATGGTCTGCATGTGCAAGTACTTTGATATTACCTTTTCAACTAATTATGCAGTCCCCCTAATAGATGAATCAGAGACTATTTCATAGCAGCGGACCCAAACTGAATCATTGACTCCACCAATCTGAGCTCTGTACACGCTTTCGTCAGTTGTCACCTGGACATCAGTCGTTGTCAGTTGTGTCCTGGATAAAATCTAGTAATATCTCATGGCATTCGAAGTCTAGCAATTGCTTGAGTACATTGTGCCATATGAATGAATTGAAGGTGCTCTGTATATATACAGAAATTACGACTGTGTGCAGTACGTCACTCGTTTTCCTGCTGTAAGCACGTTAGATCGTTCAGAGCAGGATCTGTTGTAATTCGTACCTGCTCTAATGCGCAGCCTGCTTTAAATCCATATTGTTGCTTAAGAGTTCAAACTGGGGGGTCAGACTGTGGCTTAAAATGAGTCTTTTAAAGGCTTTTCTTCTAGCGGGCTGGCTGCATGGGCTGGCTGCATTTCGTGGTTTTCCCCATGTGTGACGTGTATACGAGCCAGTTTTCTTTAGAAAGTCCTCCACGAAGGCATCCCTCTCCTTAGGCAGATAGCCCTCGAGGCTTTGCCGTAATTAAATAACCTAACCTAACCTTAGTGGTTGTAGGGAAACACCTAATACGCCAGCATGCGGTATAATATATCTTCAAAAGCAGTTATACACGGGACTTATAGCTTTGTCCACTCCATCTAGCCTAGTGATTTTTTGGGAATGAGTGCACTAATGATCGAACTTAAATTTCTGTTTGTAATCGTGAGTTCATTGTCTGGTATAATAGTATCACTAATTGAATCTACATTTAGCCTAGTTATTTCCTCATCAGGTAGTCTGGCACCTTGTTCGCCTTGGTAGAAAAATCTCTCGGAAATGTTTTGTACCATTATTTCCTGGTTTTAATGCGTTTCAGCTCAAATTTCGACATTCAAGCTAGTTGCCGATGCACCTTGTCTTGGGCTATCTTCTTAAAGACTGTTCCAAATGTTTTATTAAATGTGGTGCAGTGAGTGCGCCAAAAGTCGAGATGGGCTTCAGCTGTAGCTCCTTTGAAATCTACTCTGTATTTGCGGAAAATAATGGAAAGTTGCAGGCTTTCATCTGGATCATGACTTCCCCGCATTCGTCGTCCCGGCAATCTCTCGTTTTTTGTTCAGCAGCTAGTGTAGGGCTCTAGCAAGGGTTTTGTCCCTATGACTGTGAACTGTGTAATATTTATGAATAATTGCTAAACAGATGCTCAAGCATATTAATTCTGCTTTCTAGGGCTGGCATGTTTTAGAACCTCCTGGGTGGCAAGCTCCGTATGCAACGCCCATGTTCTTATCTGATGCTACGCAGTTGATGCAGTTTTTGAAATTTGCCGTATACGAATGAGTGTTACCGCGAGTAGAACACGCTGTTGGAGCATCCCAGTTACGAGTGCAATTCACTTCAAACGTTTTTGTTAACTTACATCTGTAAGGCCCGTCTTGTACATATATGGTGCACGGGAAGTCTGCATGTTTTCAAATGAAAAAAATAGTTAAAGCACTTCAAATGCAAATCACTTCAAATAGTTAAAGAAGATAAATAAACTTTTTATGCATATAACACAAGCACATTTAAGAGAAAGCTTAATAAATTTACCAAGCAAATAAAAACCAATTAAAATGAACTCATTGAACTGTCAACACCAGCCATTCGCATATGCTCGGAGCAGGTGGAATTTCATGCTATCAGTATGCGAAAAAACATGTTAATAATTATTTCAGTAGTCCAATGATATGGATAGAGAAAAAACGCAATTTTTGTATGGTCTTCTAGTATCCCACATCATCTTCGATTATAGCTGCAAAAGCCTCACCAATCACTGACTGGTTAAGACCGCTGAATACTGGCACTTTTACCTGAGTTCCAACACTGGTGAACGGGCTTAAAACTGTGAAAACCAACACTGGTGTTTGTTTTTTGCAATTTTCACCATGTGTAATGCGAATACGTGCCAGTTGCCCTTAGAAAACCACAAAGATGACATGACGGCAGTCATGTCATCCTTTCCTTATGCAGATAGCCCTAGAATGCTTTACCGTATTTGAATAATCTCCATAACTGAAACAAAAATGTTCATTTAATTTTAGGTCTTGAATGATAATGGGATGCTATTTTTATTTTTGCCCACACAAAAATTAAAATCTATGATAATCTTGCTACATTACTTTTATTCCTTTTAGAATTTGTCGAATATATTTTATACAATATATCATTAAAAGAAATAAAAGTACTTCATATATATTACCCCCAATGCTCTAACTTTTCCTCCTCACGCGTAGCATTATATTTATATTGCTACTATTGAGTTTTAAAACAATTTCTGTACGATTCTAAGAAAAATAAAAATATTTAAAAATATCCGATTTTTCAGGTTTACATTGACTAATACTGCATTACTACTTTACTATGTGGTATTACACTTACTGTAATTAGAAAATGTTTATTTAAAAATGCAAACTATTTAATAATATCAGTAATATAATTTCATTGCAGCTCAAGAAAAATGTTACTGAGATTTCATCATTTCTCAGTCGAGATTTGTAAATAATTTTCTCCTTACCTCGTGCCTCATGCAAGTGGAAGCATGTTCGCTAGCAATAGCCTGGTACAGAGTTCGAATCCCTGCGAGGGAAATTCTAATTTTTCATCTTTCCTTCTCCAAAATAAATAATGTCCCTGAGGCTTTTGAAAGCATTTAATCCATAATCTTTCAGGTGATGCAGTTAATAAATAATCTCAGATCAGTAAATCCAGATCTATTTTTAAAATGATCAGTCCATTAAATTAAGAGCATTTATTAATTAAATCGTTCGTTAATCATTTACATATTACAGAATAGGAGGTTAGTGTCTTTGAGTTATGGAAGGACTTAAAATGTCGTCGTTCTGAACGTGCTGTCGGGAGGTTTATGTTAGCAAGAAAGAGGTAGAAGACCTTTCGATCCGTCGATCTTTAACCCTTTAATCGATCTGAAAACTAATGCTATGGATAACAGTTAAGCGAAATTTTAACTTACCTATTTAATCAAAGTCAATACTTAATTCATTTCTTTTTCAAAAGTGTATTAGTAGCTATGAAAATGTATTAGTAATTATAGAGGTAAAAATATTCCTTATCTCTTCTTGCATTCGAAAATCATTGCGGGAACATAAATTTAAAACTTTTAATATCTGAAATCCCATTCCTGCGATGATTTGCAGGTGCTTTATTTTTTACCACGATACTTTGCATGACAATGTCTTAAAAGTGCTATGTTTTTTAACCGCTTTCTTTCTGCTAAGATGTTTTAAAATTAAAGTGTTTTCTCCTTGCATTATTTTCTCCCGCGATGTTTTGTATGACGATGTTTTTCTCTTGCGTTGTTCTTTGCACAACGTTTTCGTCCGCACAGCTTTTGCCGCGATGTTTTCAGCGAATCGGAGACTCACACTTGGTTTTTTATTCTTCTGATATCATACTGTTACATTAAATCCTATTTGCACTAGCTCTGTATACCATTATATGACTGATAAAGTAATATAATATTTCTGATTCTCGCCAGAACCAATTCACATATTTAAAGTAAACTTTCTAAAAATATAAATTTAAACTGAAGTCTTTTACAGAAGCATAATTACTCACCATATCAAAAGCATAGTAAAATCAGCTAAATTTAAAACTATTCAGCAGTGTTCTTCTCCACCAAAAAAAAAAAAAAAAAAACAAAAACAAAAACTGTCGTATTCAAAGTTGCTTCTCAAGTTTTGACTATTGACTTGAAATGGAGGGTGAAAAAAATTAATGCGATCATTGTGAGTACTTTCAAATTCAAATCATTTATAACCACTTATTAATTAAACTCGTCTGCTGTTAAAAAGAGAAAACAATCCTATTTATTTTCTAATCCTTCCAAACACGCTAATTTGAAATCTTTGAAGCAACTCCTCAATCCTCTTTATTTGTTTTCTCTTCCCTTGGGAAAAAGAGATGCTAAAAATACATTTTTCATATCAGAACAATAGGTTGAATTCCTCTATCGCTAAGAGCAGATAAATTCTCCATTAGATCCAGGCTCGGAGGAAACTTTTAAGAACTTTTCTGAAACTAGCGAGGATATGCAACATGCTGGCATTCGAATGGTTGTCTGTTCTTTTTTTCTGCAAAAGATTAAAAGAAATAGAGTTGCAGATTTATCTGCAAGAGAACAATATTTGTTGTTGAATTTCTCATTGCATTCAATTTAGTCAGAGTTAATACCGAAGGAAAAGTAGCACGTTACGGTTTGAGGTTAAATAATTCTTTTCATTTTACAAATGAAGGCATTTGCGAAGTGAATGAATTACTTTTATTTACTTATTGCACTAAATAAGCCATTTTAGAAATCATGAATAAATGGGATATTCTATTAGTAAATGCTCACGATTTAATTCATTGCATTTTTTTTATGTACAGAAGTTTTCAGTAATCTTCTTGAAAAGCATAGGATGGTATGAACTAAAAGAGGTTACATAAATTACTACTCAAAATTTATTACAATTATATTTTTGGAAAGATTAATCAACACGATAATTAACTATACCCAATATTTATTATTAAATATTAATTCTCTTTGTTAACTCTTTTGATGGTCATCAACAAGTTCAGCGCGCATTCCAGTTTCGCACCACAGTGGGCACAAACAACAAAGCTACGACTGAAGCTTTGTTCACGCGGTGGTTTCAAAATCATAACAGATCTAAACCGAACTTCGTTGCTAAGCAATCAGACCTTACTACTTCACAAAAACTGGTTTGAGCATTTTACTAAAGGCTTCTTCATACAAAATTTTTGTCGTCAGAAGGTGTTTTGGTTTAAGGCATAAAAATCATTAGCCAGTCAGAGAAAGGAAAGTTGCACATGCTTTAATGTACAACTTTCACATGCACATGCGCAATTAATTATATGCTGCTGAGTCGTTATAAGATTCCCTGCTGATAAATATGCTGCTGCAAAACCGTTGACTGATGTTCTCTTAGCTGTGATTTGTCGGCTTTTATACCAAGCGGCATAAAGTTGAAAAGTATCCTTAAAAGAGTTGTGATATAGTAAAGTCTGATTGCCTAGCAATAGAACTGAGCTTAGACTACTTATGATTTTAAAACCACCGAGTGAAAGAATCTTGACAGATATAGCGCGTATTTGGAAAGAAGGAGCTGCTTAATCTCTCAGTCACCGAAAGGTTAAACTTCAAATATTCAATTGTAGAAGCTTACTATCTTAGCTTTTGTTCTTTCAACTTACTAGTATTAATTCAAATAACTAATAAAACAAAGAAAGAGGATTTTATAAACAAATTTTTTATTTGGAAATCATAAATAATAACTTTCCAGCAATAAATATTTACATCTTTACTTTTAAGAATCCTGACGATATTTACATTCTTACGATGAAATGATTACTATTATCTTACGATTACTATTATCTGTTAACTTAGCAGTAACATTTTTATATATTCCCTTTTGCGATAAAATATAATGTATTTGACCATAGAGTATCTTAAGCTGTGTTTCTGCCTCCTCTTCAATTCCTTTACAGACACGTTTTTAGATATCGAAATAAAGACATACATTTTTAGGTGTAGAAATTTTAAAATAATGGTCAACAAGTTGTCTAAAATATCAAACGATTTTCGAATTCTCAAAAATTCAGAAATTACTTTATATGTTTCATATACACCTATAATAATACACATATAAAATATTTTTTCTGTTGGATCCGACGGTGCAAGGAGTAACATTTTGGGTGCTTTAGATGTTCGTTAATCAAAGGTATGTTCGAAATCTCGTTGTTGCAGCATTAATTTTAAAAGAATCTGAAACTAATTTTGAAACATTTGCTTCAGGACATAATATTGTCATCCTCTAAATGCGTTCGTGCACAATTTGATCTCGGTAGCTTAACAGGAAATACATCAAAAATCGATTACGAACTTTTAACTGTGACGACAAATAGTATGAGTGAATTATATAAAAGCTTCGTAAAACGGGAAATCAGATTAGATCCAGAGGTTAACGGAAGTACGTCTACGACACTTCCGAAATGAATATTTTTCACCTTTAACCTTTTGTTCACTTTTTATTTCATTCAACACGTGAAGATTTATTCTAGATAACTTTAGCAATCGGGTATTTAAAATGGTTCATACGTGCATGCTTCGTGAGCTAGAACTATGTCTCGTGAGTTAGAACTATATTTAGTTTCGTGAGTGAGAACTATGTCTTTAAAGCTGTCTGGCCTCTTATCCATGATACATGAATTTTTAAATTATCTCTTATTTTGGAGAGGTTATTGATGTCATAAGCAATAGAAGATTGATTTTCCAGGTTAGTGATAGCATAGATGGCAGATTGACCGTCAGTATTAATATTTAATTCTATAATATTATTTTCTTTTGCTAACTTAATAGCTATTTTTACTGTAGAAATTTCAGCTTGATGAACACTGTTTTCATCTTTTAAGAATATTTTCCATATAATATCTGATTGTAGAAAATTTTGTTTGAGAATAAAGACTGCACAGCCAACTTCATTATTAATTTTTGAGCCGTCTGTAAATACTTTAGTTGAATTCCTTTTAACTTTAGAGTTTATTGCTGTTTCTCTTTTTGTGTATAATACAGCAGGATGTCTATTGTAAGGATGAGGGAGCATTTCGTAATCCTCTGTTATGTATTTGGTGTTGTTATAAGTAATATTCTGGCGAAGTTGATATGCTGTAGAATAAACTGCTTCTTAAATAGATTCGAGAGGGAGTGGAATAGTTCCAGCTAAGATGTTAAAAGCAATACTGGAGGTTGTTCAAAAGAATCTGGTAATATTATGTGTAAATTGTCGTTGTAAGGTAAGAATTTTCTTCTGGTAATAGGGAATGTCCAGATGGCAGAGTCGGAGGTAATCATTTTGGTTATTACTGTACAATATAGTAATTTGGTGATATGAGGATTTAAACCACAGTTTCTGCCATGCATGAGTCGAAGATTTTTGATTATAGAATGTGCACGAATTTTAAGTTCGTTGAGATGTTCGATAAAATTTTGTTTTTGATCTATTATAATTCCTAGGTATTTGATTGAATTAGTATGCTTGATTTTTTTCGCCATTTATTTTAATAGAAAGTTGCTTAGTAAGATTTTGTCCAGGTTTATAAATTTTCATAATTCTAGGTTTATAGGTTGATATTTCAAGTTTAAGTTTCTTGCATTCTTGTTGGAATATCCACTGATAACAAGTGCGACATCGTCGGCGAAAGCAGTAATTTTAGCAGAAGGAGGGCAGGCAATTTTCATAATTTCATTCAATGTAATATTCCATAATTCTACGTTCATACATGCACCTTGTGGACATCCACGAACTTGTTTTCTCCTGATTAAAGTATTGTTATATAAAATAGAACTATGGCGATTTTCCAGGAAATTACTGATAATTTAATAGATATTATAGGGACATTCAATATTTGTAGTTGTTTCTTTAATTGAGGGCCACCATAATGAATTAAAGGCTGATTTAAGATCCAAGCTTAGTGTAGGTTATCGGTTTTATTAATATTGATTTGATTTAAGACTGCATTGATTGCATGTATGGTAGATTTTTGCTGCCGAAATCCATACTGATTTTCATTGATGAATTTATGATGGTGAAAATGATATTTAGGTCTTTCAATAATACAACGTTCAAGAATTTTGCCAAGAGCTGGAAGAAGGTTAATTTCTCGATAGGAATTAGGATTTTCTGGAGCTTTGATCTTTTCGAAGAAGAGTATGATTTGTCCTGCTTTTAAGCAATCTGAAAAAATATTAAGTTGAAGACATTTATTGCAGAAGATAAGAATTAGTTTAGGCTTAGTTTTATGCATAATTTTTATAATTTTATTGCAGATTCCATCTGTTCCAGGAGAATTTTTGTTATTGAGTTTTTTTAATAAATCGGTTGAGTTCTATGGATGTAAATGGGATATCTTAATTTGTATTTGGTGGAAATATATTGCAACGAATTAATCTTTGTTGAGTTGAATCATCATATATATTATCTTTTTGTATAATAACATCTACAATGTTTTCCAAAGTGATCTTCGTAACATTTTTGTCATTATTTTCCCGTATTAGGGACTGTAAGTTGCGTTTGGAATATTTTGTTGATTTTAATTTGTACAGTGAGCCATATATATCCTGGTTGTTTGAACAATAGTTGTACCATGCTTTAAGTTTTGTAAATATTATTTACAGTTTATATGAGGCTTTTTGTTTTCTGTATGATGAGTCGTTCTTCATCAGTTTGCGATGATTTGAGTTTTCTTCGTAATGCTCGTGTTTTGTGTTTTTCTTAGCGGAGTTCTTTAGTCCAATAGTTAATTTTTATAATGAGAGTTGATTATTATTGGGAGAAGGTACTTTCGCACGTATCTTGAATTATTCTGATAAGTTCCTTTGTAATATTATTAAGTTCTATTTTGGTTGTACATTGAATAATAGAAGTCATTTGAAATTGATTGAACTTTTGAAGGTTTCTTCTCTTTGTTATTATTGATTTTGAGTCTTGTAAGTGTGATAGAAAACGTATATTTCGTTACATCAAAAGAGATATGTTTGTGATCAGATTCGATATCTTCATATGATATTGATCTGTGGTTAATTTTATTAGCAAGGTTAGTTATGCAAGATGGGTTGTAGAAATAAGAAGATCAGTCTAACCTTTATTCTTGGCATTATCAAAGGTAGGTGGGTCAGTAAAATGATTATGTAAAATGAGATTGTTTTCATTTATAAATTCTTCAAGTATTTCTAATCTGTAATCAGTTTGTAAGTATCCCCATAAAGTGAGTTAAAGTCTCCACTATTACCTTGCGGACTATTATATTTTTGTATAGATTCAATTTAGTATGGATAAGGTTTGGTTTGGATTTTCTGACGGAGATATATAGGTACTGGTAATAAGAATCTGAGATGCATTAGTATTAATTGAAATTGTTGTTGAATCTCGAGTGTTAATAATTATTGTAAGATTCCACTTATTGTTTGGAATGAATATGGCTATGCGAAGAGATAAAACAGCATTTAAAGCATGACGTTGAATAATAGTCCAATTATTTGAAACTCTTCCTACTTTTCCAGCGATGCAATATGGTTCTTGTGTTATTATAATATCTACTGGATGATCTACTTGATACTGACATAGTTGGTCTGTGGCGGTCTTTACTCTTTGAAGATTCATTTAGAGAAATCGGATGCAGTTATTTATTCTTTTTATTGATGGAAATGGTCGATAGATAGTTTGAAGGATCTTACATTATTATTGATAATATGTCCTAGATTTTAGTCGTCTGACTTCTTGATAAGTTATCAAGAATGTGATATGTGGAGCAGATATGCTTGATATGTGGAGAAGGAAATAGCTGAAGCTAGATGTTTACAGTCAAAGTTTGTTGCATATTTTTCATTGTTAATCCAGCAGTTTATGCAGTACGGAGTTTGCATAGAGCAGCTGGAAACATGGTGTTGTCCGCTGCAGAATGAGCATATGGGTTTGAAACGGCAATCTTTTGTCTTATGGGAGAAGTCCTAGCAGATTTGGCATCTGCGTACACAGATAAATTCGGTTATTTTATTAATGCGCCATCCAGTATGTATTTGTTTTTTACTCATACAATTTTGGAAAGTTTGGCTGTGACATTCTATAATCCACTAATCAGTATTATTTTGACCATTCAGTTTAAATAAGGGTCTTAGCTCGGAACTATTTGATTGTGTTTCTTGGGCTATAATTTGAATCAGTTTCATCGGGGTTGAAATTTTTTGGAATGTTTTAAATTGTGCATTTTGATATTCTGGCTTTAGGAAATTTTATGCTAACTATTTCTTTTGCAGCTGTTTTGGGACTGAGGTTATAGCTGATTTTTTCTATATTTTCTGGGTTATGGCAGTGTATTGCAAGGCTTCCTTGACGTATGGTGTTTATTTTTTTGACATTGATATTTAAGGTTTGGAGTGTTATTATGTTTGCAATTTATCTTGAAAATTTTTACATATTCTAGCATTATTTGTGTATAAGAGTATGCTATTATTCGGTTTGCTTGGTATAGAACTCGCAACTTCTGCATACGATCTTGAATTAGTATACATGGAGTTGTTTCTTGGTTAATTTATTTGATAGTTAGGATCATTTCTGGGTTCTAGGTGGTTGTTATAAAATTCCATATTTGGATAAAGTTGTCTATTCACTTGAAGGCCGTCGTTTGATTCTACTTGTTTATTACTGAAATTTGGTTTATATCCTATATTGTCAATAAATGGATTAAATGGTCTTCTTTTATCATGAAGAGACGAGTAATTATGTACTTGATAATCCTGTGTTTTCCTTGGACTTGTATTGGTAGAATTCTGAATTCCTTCTGGGATTAGTGTTTTAATCATATTTTGGCTTGATATTAGGAGGTCAAAAGTTGGCTGGAAGGTTGGAGTGCTTATTGAAGATTGCATCATTTAACTCCGATTGATGACATGCAACTATCCTGGTATTGTGATCCTCTTTTGCGAAGTATTTTATAAAGAAACTGCGCGGAACTGATATTTAGCGATGAAGTAAACGGCTGAACGTTAGGAAATTATTGAACTGCATTAAATATTGTAAGTGACTATGTTAAGGACAGGTTTCATTACATTTGTAATCCGATTCCCAGAAAGTTAACCTTCATTGGCACATCGCGTAGTCGACTCAGTATAAGTACTCTTCACCTTCTGCTTGAGCGTAGTGAACGTAAAGCTAAGTAATTTTGTGTGTGTGTGAATTTAATATTTAATATGATATTTAGGATCTTATATTTTAAATGTAATTATGTATTCGGGAATCACTTTCAAGATAAGGATAAGTTGCGTTTTTATGGCTATTTTGATCTTAATACGTTATTAGGGTACTTTGGAAAGTGTATAAAGAAAATGAAAGATTTAGCCTTTTGTTACGTATTTGCGTTCTGTTTGTACTATTATTATCAAATTGTTATTTTGAGTTGTAAATATTTGTAGTTGTACTGATCCTCATAATATTTCATTTAAATTAAGTATTAAAAGTACTCACTCCATTTTATCAAGTATTGTTATTCGTGTTTTATTTCACCACATTAAACCGATTATACAACACTAGAGAACAGAATTGGACAATGATTTCTTCCCGCACCGTCATGACAAAAACTAGGTAATGTTTTCCTAGAATGTATAAAAATGCCTTTCATGGTAAAACAAGATACTTGTATCTGTCTGTCTGAGACTTGAAACTGTTTAAAAAATGATTTCTCGAAATTTCGCTTCTAAAACACGGTGTAATGCTGTATTAAAAGCGTATTATACTCTTCTTACTGATGTTTCATTGTCAAAACTTTTTAAATACCCATATAATACTTCAGGCAGCTAGTAGTGTTAAATAATAAATGTGATGCGTATTTAATATGAATTTCTGCGCAAGACGGCGAAGCAATATTCTACAAATTCGATGTCCTTAAATTACAAAGAATATGTTAAGCAATATTCTACAAATAAATTCGATGTCATTTAAATACAAAGACAGAATATGTTAAACAAATAAACTTTATCCCCCCTAAAAAAAGAATTCAGACCGTTTATAAAATCTTTTAATCTTTTACATCTGCTCTTTTCTTCATGAGTCAGGAAAGTAAAAAAGCTGTTAAAGTCATATACTCGATAATAAAATTTCTTACTTTCATCCAGGTCAAAAACTTAACTGCAATGCTTAGGAGACTTAAAAGATTTGCAATAAAACTTCAGAGTTTTCTTGAAGGTTATTGAAAAAATTCGCGACATGATATAAATTTAAAAAGCTGATTTTCGAAGTAATTGGATTTGGAAGAGTTTAGGTAAAATAAGCCGTAATTCTAGAGCAGTCGTTTTTTGGGAGCAAAACAAATATTCACAACGAATCAATCTAATTAAAAAGTTTAATGTACGAATCACTTTGAAATCTTTAAAGGAAAAAATATCAAATAAGAAAGTTAAAGATTATTGAATTTACTAAACAATTTGCATATGTTTATGTTTATAAATAAGAAGGAAATTCAAACGCATTCGTGTATTATTACGTTTATTTTATATTAAGTAGTCTCTGTGAAGCACTTAAAACTTTATAAACTGAATTTTAATCTTTAATATTTAATATTAATTCTTTAGTATTTAATGAAAATTTAATATTTCTAATATATAAATAACAAACATACTAATTTTCTCATAAATGTTACACTTAAACCTTCTAAAACACATAAATTTCTCTTTTTCATATTATATTGATTATCCTTAATTCCTCATGTCACTTTGTCCTAATCATTGACTTATAATACAAAAAATAAAAATGTAATATACTGCATATTGATATTTATTTGATTTTGTGAATTAAATGGTGATGACAGCTCTAAAACTTCCTCTATAAGAATAAGGATAAGATTTTTTTTTCAAATTTAGACTGTAATAGAAGTTTCAGTCAGAAACGAATTTGGAAGCCACATATCAAAAAACAATCATGATTCGGTACGTAGAAGTGATCAGCTTCCAGTTGGAGGACAAATATGTTTAAGATGTTCTTTGTCTGAAAATGGCATGTTAGTAATGAAATTTATCCTGACATCTAGTTTCCTGAATTCTTTTTGTTCTAAGTGTAATCATTACGTTTGACTAGCTATGTCTTAGCCAACAGAAACAGAAAGCATATGACAGCATGTTTGCCGCTTAACAATTTTGGTACATTCACCATATGCCCTTACCATTATAAAATGCTAGAAAGGCTAATTCTTTCTATTAGCGGGTTATTGCTCAACGGCATTTCTTCACTGCGTGGAATCACAAACATGTTTCTCTCTCATAACATCTGGCTGGCTGCGTATCGTGCAGCCATTTCCCACTGAATGGCCCATAGCCATTTCTCACTGCATGGTGTCATGAATCTAACATCAGATAATATGAAGAATATATTTGAAAGCAATTGATTTTTCCGTATCCTCATAGGCGAAATTCTTAGTGCGAAACATTTTCCAATTAACCGTAACATAAACTTGCACAGTTCTATTCATATAAACTGTAAGCAACCGAAGCGATACATAAAATTAGATGCATTTTTAAAAATATTACCTTAACTGCTTTTTAATACGATTGATTTAAATAAATTGCATTTAATTCATGATACATCTAATTAAAAACTATTTTATCTAATTAAAAACTAAGCTTAGTGTGGTACTTTGAAGTGTGGTTCCTTCCAGAATCAGTAGCTAGAGTAGCCGCTATTGTTGGAGATCACCGCTGCCACACGCCTCGGCATTGATTCAAAGAGACTTTGGATGTGTTCTTGGTGTACAGCAGACCAAGCAGCTTCCACACGTTTCCAAAGTTGAGCTGGTGTGGCAGCTTGAGATGTAATCTGAGTCAATCGTTCAGCAACCATGGATCACATGTTTTCTATCGGCGAAAGATCTGGAGAGCGAGCCGGCCAGGGAGGCAGTTCAATCTGGCGATTGACGAATAACCCTTGAACAATTCGTGCCACGTGTGGTTGCGCATTGTCCTGTTGAAATATGGCTGTGGGCAAGCCCTGAAGGTAAGGAAGGACAACTGGCTCCAACACCTCGGAGATGTAGCGCTGGCTGTTTAAAGTACCGGCAATGCGTGCGAAAGTGATATCCAATACCGCCCCATAACATAATACTCGATGCAGGACCAGTGTGGCGGTGCATAACGCAGCTGTTCAGCATCCTTTCTCCACGGTGTCTCCAAACTCGAATCCGACCATCGTGGTGTTGCAAACAGAAGCGTGACTCGTCAGTAAAGACAATTTCATTCCATTCTGCCGTCCACATCCTGCTTTCATCGCACCATTGGCGGCGGAGACGTTTGTGGTTCTGCGTCAAGGGTAGACGAAGCAATGATCGTCTTGCGGACAGCCCACTCTGCTGTAAACGGCGTCGAATGGTACGCGCAGAGTAGATAGAAAATGCGGGTTCACCGACACGCGGTGTGCGGTGTGGGCGTGGCCAACGACGTCACACAGAAGGCGGGGCCAAAGGGAACGTCATCACACTAGGAGGCGTGGTCACGAGTGGAGTTGAGGTGTTCGTAGACTGCTGATTGATTTGTAGACCTCCTGCTCTTCATTAAAAGTTAGTTTTTTTTAAAATTGGCAACGGGGTCATGGCGTCCTCTAGGGATGAAAAATGAAAATAATCTGTTTAGGAATTGCTCATGGCGTCCTCTACGGACGAAAAAAGAAAATAATTTATTTTAGAAATTTCTTTTTAAAAAAAATATATATTCTATTATTCAAAATATAGAATTGAACTCTCAAACAAAATATCTCACCAGCTCAGTAGTTTGAAGATTTTAACCACTAAGCAGATGTGATACATTCAGATTCAGGTAAAAAAGCCTATTTAAGAAAATGGAATTTGAATCGACTCATCAATTTATTCTGATACTTTTATCCTTTCTAGTTTTTCATGAAACTTTAAAACTTATTTCTCAGGTTTTCTGTTTCATAATAACATATTCATTTACTGTCATATTTTTTTAATACTTAACGTTTCTAATTTATTTGTAATATTTTATTTAATTTCCACATACTATTTTTTTCATACCTTTCATAAATTTCAGAATACCTGATTTTTAACTTATACGTTATATTTCACAAACGTTCCCGCACGTGCTGTTTATTTGTTACATTACTTAATTTTAGATGCAATTTCACACTTTTTTAACGTTATAATGTTCAATATATTCTGAATTTTAACTTCATTTACTTTTTTTAAACCATTCTAGTATTCTATACACACTTTAACTTAGTGGTATGAAATTGTATTTAAAAAGAAACGTTTATTTTTCATGATCTTAGTTCTTTTACTAAATTTTCTACAGAATTTCTAATTTCTTTCACGTGTTTAACAATATCTTCCTTACATTACCGAATATTTTTAAAAAAAACTTAAGTCTATAACTGTTAATTGCTTTTCTTACGTTCATGATTTCCCTTCTGTGTTTATATTTCTTAATTCTAGCTTAACTTATTTTTTATAATGTTTTTATTTCTGTCTCATCACTCGTAATTCCAACATTTTATCCCTTTTTATTCATTTTAACGATATGGATTGTTTTCATTTACTCCATATTCAAATATTTCCTTACAATTTTTATAATACTTGTTTTATTCCTCGATCATAATAGATCATCTACAGGTTTTACTCAGAAATTTCCATTCACAACTTTACAGTTTAATACCATTTATATCTAAATGTATTTCTTTCTCATATAGTTTTATGGTCTTCAAAGTTTCTAACATCATATTTAGTTTTAAATCCCGATTACCTTTAAGTGTGTTGATAATTTTCATTTCTAATTTTACAACCACGTTCAGTGTTTCATCCACACATACCAAAATATTTCTTACATTTTCTGATATTTAGTCTATGTCATATTTCAGTACTTCAAATGAATTTACACTGCTCACACTATTATTTTTTCATGTTTTAGAGACACTAACTATACTAATTTTACTATTTTTCCTGCACTAATTGCATCTATGTCAGCACTCATGATAAACTAGCAATTGTTTTGCATCACATGCATAAAGAAATTCTTAAAACCAACTTTTTCAATATCGTACTCAAATTACTGTTTTCCAGATGGGAATTACCAGTATTCTTTGGTTTTACTCTGTTACATCTTTTTAAATTTTAACATCTTACTTTTAATTCTAACATACATCTTTTAAACAGTTTTTTCTTTTAATGATAGCCTTACCTTATTTGTTCAAATTAATTCTTTCATTCACCTTCTTTACTACCTTTCAGTACCTTCATAATTCACTATGCAAACGCAATGTCTTTCACTGACATTCTGTTTAATAATACCACAAGTTTCCTTAATTGACAAAAAGCGAATTAATTCTTTCATTCACCTTCTTTACTACCTTTCAGTACCTTCATAATTCACTATGCAAACGCAATGTCTTTCACTGACATTCTGTTTAATAATACCACAAGTTTCCTTAATTGACAAAAAGCGAATTATTTCTCATTTCAAAATAGAACTACTATATTTTTGCACAAACATTACCTTTATCCATTCAAGCCACCCCTTAACCTGTAACTGACGTAGCGATAGGAAAGGAGATTCTTATCATATGCTCTTTCGACATTTGAGGTTTCTAGAACTTCTTTGACAAGTATATCAATACCATCAGAAAATATACTTAACACTTTTACCCAGTTTAAAGGCAACATACTGTTATAAGAATGGTTTTAGTTAAATTTATAACACAAATAAACGCATTTTGTGCTAAATAGGCATAAACATTTAGATTCAGAATATTTCTTTTTAATCCGATGTAAGACTTGAATTTCATTCATGATACGGATTGTCTCTTGATTTTCTTTTTGTTTACCTTACACTAATAGAAAATTTTTATTTTACAAGTTCAGCTTTTAATGAAATAGAAATAAAAACTACGATACACCTGCTGTTTTTAAGAAAAGGAACTTTGATATATTTCTGGAAATGTAAATGCTTTTAGAGTTTTCTTTCAATAACGTTGATTTTCATTACTTTACTAACTTCAATAATTCTCTTATTAGCTAATATGAATGAAAGAAGATTGTCAAAAATGTGACACAGTATAATTCTTACGAACATATGTACCTTTACCAGCATACAGATATTACCGATTGAAATGAAGAAAGATACAGATATTTTACTCCAATCTACATTAAATTAAAAAAAAATATTTAAACTTTCATACATTCCAAAGAATAAACGAAAACTCAATAGATATTGTCATGTTTGTATATATGAGATAAAAGTTTTATGAATGGTATTTAAAGTAATGCTTAGAACTTCATAAAAGCGAACATTCACTATGTTAATACACATATCATCAGTTATTTACATTAATCAATGTAATATTAATCATTACGTGTACTATATGCATATATATTTAAAGTTTAATTGTCTTACAATTGAATAATTAACTATTGAGAGAAAGAGGTTCATATCTTACACTATTTAATTCACATGGAACAAATTTTTCCATCAACCACATTGAACCACGTTTATTAAATTCGCCAAAGCTCTTTTATTTCTGCATTTTCACACTCACGACACATTTTAAATGTAACTATTGATTACCATTTCAAATACCGATATCATAACTCAGTGTAAAACTACATCATAACTCATTTTTTCCCTACTAACTACAATTTTATATATTCAAGAAGTACATCTAAGACATGATCATTTTCTATGTTCTAGCAAATCGATTCAATTGCGAACATACTATTAAGACTTGCGATTTTAGAAGACTTGCATGTATTAACGATGTCAACATTTCTTCGTTTTTGTAAGATTCGTATCAAACCATGTCGCATTCGAACGTGGTGTAAGAGATCACTTTTTCTTTTAAACACTTGTAAACAATGGATGCAATTTATAAGAAGAGAAGTATCATGCTGTTTCAAAACATCATCATCAGCATATTTCTGTTTCTTTTGACACCAGCAAAAAAAAAAAAAAAAAAAAAAAAAAAAAAAAAAAAAAATAGTTTCGTGAGATTTTCTTCAAATTCTGTTTTACTTGAACAAATGTCCGAACATTCAATACGATGTAAAGATTCATATTGTTTTAAATTCTTATGCTCACTAAATATTTTTTATCACGATTTACTCTTAAAAGTAACTTTATAAGTTTTCATATCCTTTTTACATGAAAAGAACTTGTGATTATTCACTACAAAATTCTAAGACGAGAAGCTTCGCGACTTTTCAAACTACAAACTTAAATTTCTTAGGACATACACTACATCTGATGTTTCTTTCATGAGATTTCAAATATCTCTTCAGATTACTCGTATTCAAGAAACCTTACAAATATATCACATAAGTTCAGCGAATAATCGCTTCATAAACTCTTAAATTTTCAACACGAGTGAATCACTTGAAGCATATACTGCACTGTAAACATACAATACTTAAAAAAATTGTTATAAAAAATAAAAATACATTCATTTCACCGAGAAGCTTTTCTATTTAAATACATTTATTTATTTCCAAAGAACAAGTTTCTGTATTATACATAAAATATACTTAGAATTTTCTTTCATTAGTTAATATCAAATTAACAACAATATCCATTTACTGATATTTGATATACATGTTTGCTTTAAAATTAAAACTAAAATTTCAATATATTTCTATTAAAAAAAAACATAAGGAAAAAAAAATACTCATAACATCAACCAAAGACAGAAATTTAAATAGAATAGCTGTACTTATATTAGTGCATTTTTATAATCTTCATAACATTTCGATTCAAAAAACCTATTACAAAATAAATGAAACATTTTTTTCTGCCTTAAAGAATCTCTTATATTTTTAAAATTAATACATAAAAATATATCTTCACTAATATATTTAATTCTATCCTCAACACTTATTATAAAGCAATCATGTCTTGTTTGTGAAGGATGATTTACAATGCAACCTTCGCATTTATATAGCTTTTTTATCACTGAATTTAATTCAGTTTTGATAGAGTTTATGAGTTCTTTAAAAAGTTCATTATCATCACTTACCATATCCGAACAATTGTTTTTACATTTGATTTGCAACGGTAAAATTATTTCAAAAATACTTTTATATAAAGTATTAGATACATCAGGAATAATTTCTTTCAATTTTTTTAAAATATCACAGTTTACTTTTAGGTATGTAGGTTTTAGTTTAAAAGAATTTTCATCTTGTTTAAAAACTTGTTGAAAATTACACTCACCTTCTTTGTTGAAAACTACCAACTCATTATTGTAAATGATGCTGGCACTCGTATAGACAAGATTAAATTCATATATTTTTGAGGAAAATTCTTGCCATGTTGCAGGAGTTATAACAACACCGCGTGTAGTAGGGTATAATATTTTATTTTGTTCCACACATTCACGTAGATGAATGTTCATTCTGTTTTCAAACTGATTTATGGACACAAAATATCCCCAACCAAGAGTCCACTATACAATCAACTTCGAACTTTCTTTTTTCTGTTCTCGATTATTCCGCATGAAGATATTTTCAGGAACAGACTTCATATAGTGGGCAAACCAGTCATCCTCTGGAAGTTCATCCTCATTATCTTCCAAGCGTCGTTTTTTAATTTTCGAAATTTTTATGTTTCGGAATGTGATACTAATTCTAGGATCTTTAACGTCAGGTTGAGAGGGTATTCCGTGCATCCAAAATTGATTCGTTGGGGGTTTCATTACAAGGAGAGTTCCATGAGTTAAGTCCACGCTTCGAGATGTGAAATTTCGCCTGGTAAATACTATTTGACGTTTTGCACCTAAACTGATGATAGGTATATCACTTTCAGGTTCGAGACAAGTTTCATTGTCTTTATGCGTTGAAATTTTCGCCACTCCGTCAGGATAATAGTTCAATAAAGCAAAATTATATTTTTTGCCAGTTATCGTTTCAACATAATCTTTTACATTTAGAAGAGTTTGAGTCCATGGTTCTGCACAAATGCTCTTTCCAGAGAATTCGTAACTACGTCCTTCATCACCAAAACCGAGTACTTTTCTTCGTGGAACATACTGAGTCCCATTAATTTCAAAACTAATATTTTTAAAAGCATAATTTGATAGTTCATCTAGCAAAATATCAGCTTCATTTCGTGAATAAAATTCTTCGTATAATTCCACATTTAACTCTGTATCACATATATTCCTCATATTCGCTTTTGAATCTAACGACAATTCTGAATGATATAGAAATATATAGCATTCTTAAATAGCAAAAATTATCTAAAACATGCATTAACGAAATGATTTCATCAACACTTATCGTAATACATTCTTGTCATGTCTTGTTTGTGAAGCCAGTCTTTCCGGCGTCATATGTGTAAAAATAATCATGATAGTGGGAAAGAGTTATAGTGTCCTAATGTTGTTATTCTGAACCTCGATATTACATATATGCATAAGGAGAATCTTAAAAGCATCATCCACTTATCATGATAGAGTAATGGAAAATTTCTAAAACTCTGATAATCATACGCGAAAGAATGTATTATCTTAAGGTTATTGTTGCTATTCCAATTGTTGTATTATCTTAAGGTTATTGCGCTGCACGTTATCATGATAACGTGAAGTCTACAGCGCTTATCAAGGATCTTCCTTCACTTCTGTACTACATACTTCTGTATGTATTGTCAAACTTGGAATAGCAACAATAACCTTAAGATAATACATTCTTTCGCGTATGATTATCAGAGTTTTAGAAATTTTCCATTACTCTATCATGATAAGTGGATGATGCTTTTAAGATTCTCCTTATGCATATATGTAATATCGAGGTTCAGAATAACAACATTAGGACACTATAACTCTTTCCCACTATCATGATTATTTTTACACATATGACGCCGGAAAGACTGGCTTCACAAACAAGACATGACAAGAATGTATTACGATAAGTGTTGATGAAATCATTTCGTTAATGCATGTTTTAGATAATTTTTGCTATTTAAGAATGCTATATATTTCTATATCATTCAGAATTGTCGTTAGATTCAAAAGCGAATATGAGGAATATATGTGATACAGAGTTAAATGTGGAATTATACGAAGAATTTTATTCACGAAATGAAGCTGATATTTTGCTAGATGAACTATCAAATTATGCTTTTAAAAATATTAGTTTTGAAATTAATGGGACTCAGTATGTTCCACGAAGAAAAGTACTCGGTTTTGGTGATGAAGGACGTAGTTACGAATTCTCTGGAAAGAGCATTTGTGCAGAACCATGGACTCAAACTCTTCTAAATGTAAAAGATTATGTTGAAACGATAACTGGCAAAAAATATAATTTTGCTTTATTGAACTATTATCCTGACGGAGTGGCGAAAATTTCAACGCATAAAGACAATGAAACTTGTCTCGAACCTGAAAGTGATATACCTATCATCAGTTTAGGTGCAAAACGTCAAATGGTATTTACCAGGCGAAATTTCACATCTCGAAGCGTGGACTTAACTCATGGAACTCTCCTTGTAATGAAACCCCCAACGAATCAATTTTGGATGCACGGAATACCCTCTCAACCTGACGTTAAAGATCCTAGAATTAGTATCACATTCCGAAACATAAAAATTTCGAAAATTAAAAAACGACGCTTGGAAGATAATGAGGATGAACTTCCAGAGGATGACTGGTTTGCCCACTATATGAAGTCTGTTCCTGAAAATATCTTCATGCCGAATAATCGAGAACAGAAAAAAGAAAGTTCGAAGTTGATTGTATAGTGGACTCTTGGTTGGGGATATTTTGTGTCCATAAATCAGTTTGAAAACAGAATGAACATTCATCTACGTGAATGTGTGGAACAAAATAAAATATTATACCCTACTACACGCGGTGTTGTTATAACTCCTGCAACATGGCAAGAATTTTCCTCAAAAATATATGAATTTAATCTTGTCTATACGAGTGCCAGCATCATTTACAATAATGAGTTGGTAGTTTTCAACAAAGAAGGTGAGTGTAATTTTCAACAAGTTTTTAAACAAGATGAAAATTCTTTTAAACTAAAACCTACATACCTAAAAGTAAACTGTGATATTTTAAAAAAATTGAAAGAAATTATTCCTGATGTATCTAATACTTTATATAAAAGTATTTTTGAAATTATTTTACCGTTGCAAATCAAATGTAAAAACAATTGTTCGGATATGGTAAGTGATGATGATGAACTTTTTAAAGAACTCATAAACTCTATCAAAACTGAATTAAATTCAGTGATAAAAAAGCTATATAAATGCGAAGGTTGCATTGTAAATCATCCTTCACAAACAAGACATGATTGCTTTATAATAAGTGTTGAGGATAGAATTAAATATATTAGTGAAGATATATTTTTATGTATTAATTTTAAAAATATAAGAGATTCTTTAAGGCAGAAAAAAATGTTTCATTTATTTTGTAATAGGTTTTTTGAATCGAAATGTTATGAAGATTATAAAAATGCACTAATATAAGTACAGCTATTCTATTTAAATTTCTGTCTTTGGTTGATGTTATGAGTATTTTTTTTTTCCTTATGTTTTTTTTAATAGAAATATATTGAAATTTTAGTTTTAATTTTAAAGCAAACATGTATATCAAATATCAGTAAATGGATATTGTTGTTAATTTGATATTAACTAATGAAAGAAAATTCTAAGTATATTTTATGTATAATACAGAAACTTGTTCTTTGGAAATAAATAAATGTATTTAAATAGAAAAGCTTCTCGGTGAAATGAATGTATTTTTATTTTTTATAACAATTTTTTTAAGTATTGTATGTTTACAGTGCAGTATATGCTTCAAGTGATTCACTCGTGTTGAAAATTTAAGAGTTTATGAAGCGATTATTCGCTGAACTTATGTGATATATTTGTAAGGTTTCTTGAATACGAGTAATCTGAAGAGATATTTGAAATCTCATGAAAGAAACATCAGATGTAGTGTATGTCCTAAGAAATTTAAGTTTGTAGTTTGAAAAGTCGCGAAGCTTCTCGTCTTAGAATTTTGTAGTGAATAATCACAAGTTCTTTTCATGTAAAAAGGATATGAAAACTTATAAAGTTACTTTTAAGAGTAAATCGTGATAAAAAATATTTAGTGAGCATAAGAATTTAAAACAATATGAATCTTTACATCGTATTGAATGTTCGGACATTTGTTCAAGTAAAACAGAATTTGAAGAAAATCTCACGAAACTATTTTTTTTTTTTTTTTTTTTTTTTTTTTTTTTTTTTTTTTTAATTTTGCTGGTGTCAAAAGAAACAGAAATATGCTGATGATGATGTTTTGAAACAGCATGATACTTCTCTTCTTATAAATTGCATCCATTGTTTACAAGTGTTTAAAAGAAAAAGTGATCTCTTACACCACGTTCGAATGCGACATGGTTTGATACGAATCTTACAAAAACGAAGAAATGTTGACATCGTTAATACATGCAAGTCTTCTAAAATCGCAAGTCTTAATAGTATGTTCGCAATTGAATCGATTTGCTAGAACATAGAAAATGATCATGTCTTAGATGTACTTCTTGAATATATAAAATTGTAGTTAGTAGGGAAAAAATGAGTTATGATGTAGTTTTACACTGAGTTATGATATCGGTGTTTGAAATGGTAATCAATAGTTACATTTAAAATGTGTCGTGAGTGTGAAAATGCAGAAATAAAAGAGCTTTGGCGAATTTAATAAACGTGGTTCAATGTGGTTGATGGAAAAATTTGTTCCATGTGAATTAAATAGTGTAAGATATGAACCTCTTTCTCTCAATAGTTAATTATTCAATTGTAAGACAATTAAACTTTAAATATATATGCATATAGTACACGTAATGATTAATATTACATTGATTAATGTAAATAACTGATGATATGTGTATTAACATAGTGAATGTTCGCTTTTATGAAGTTCTAAGCATTACTTTAAATACCATTCATAAAACTTTTATCTCATATATACAAACATGACAATATCTATTGAGTTTTCGTTTATTCTTTGGAATGTATGAAAGTTTAAATATTTTTTTTTAATTTAATGTAGATTGGAGTAAAATATCTGTATCTTTCTTCATTTCAATTGGTAATATCTGTATGCTGGTAAAGGTACATATGTTCGTAAGAATTATACTGTGTCACATTTTTGACAATCTTCTTTCATTCATATTAGCTAATAAGAGAATTATTGAAGTTAGTAAAGTAATGAAAATCAACGTTATTGAAAGAAAACTCTAAAAGCATTTACATTTCCAGAAATATATCAAAGTTCCTTTTCTTAAAAACAGCAGGTGTATCGTAGTTTTTATTTCTATTTCATTAAAAGCTGAACTTGTAAAATAAAAATTTTCTATTAGTGTAAGGTAAACAAAAAGAAAATCAAGAGACAATCCGTATCATGAATGAAATTCAAGTCTTACATCGGATTAAAAAGAAATATTCTGAATCTAAATGTTTATGCCTATTTAGCACAAAATGCGTTTATTTGTGTTATAAATTTAACTAAAACCATTCTTATAACAGTATGTTGCCTTTAAACTGGGTAAAAGTGTTAAGTATATTTTCTGATGGTATTGATATACTTGTCAAAGAAGTTCTAGAAACCTCAAATGTCGAAAGAGCATATGATAAGAATCTCCTTTCCTATCGCTACGTCAGTTACAGGTTAAGGGGTGGCTTGAATGGATAAAGGTAATGTTTGTGCAAAAATATAGTAGTTCTATTTTGAAATGAGAAATAATTCGCTTTTTGTCAATTAAGGAAACTTGTGGTATTATTAAACAGAATGTCAGTGAAAGACATTGCGTTTGCATAGTGAATTATGAAGGTACTGAAAGGTAGTAAAGAAGGTGAATGAAAGAATTAATTCGCTTTTTGTCAATTAAGGAAACTTGTGGTATTATTAAACAG
The DNA here is from genome assembly GCF_044657685.1 of Stegodyphus dumicola. Taxonomy (NCBI): domain Eukaryota; kingdom Metazoa; phylum Arthropoda; class Arachnida; order Araneae; family Eresidae; genus Stegodyphus; species Stegodyphus dumicola. The sequence continues at coordinate 148,966,345 of NC_140777.1, forward strand.
AATGTCAGTGAAAGACATTGCGTTTGCATAGTGAATTATGAAGGTACTGAAAGGTAGTAAAGAAGGTGAATGAAAGAATTAATTTGAACAAATAAGGTAAGGCTATCATTAAAAGAAAAAACTGTTTAAAAGATGTATGTTAGAATTAAAAGTAAGATGTTAAAATTTAAAAAGATGTAACAGAGTAAAACCAAAGAATACTGGTAATTCCCATCTGGAAAACAGTAATTTGAGTACGATATTGAAAAAGTTGGTTTTAAGAATTTCTTTATGCATGTGATGCAAAACAATTGCTAGTTTATCATGAGTGCTGACATAGATGCAATTAGTGCAGGAAAAATAGTAAAATTAGTATAGTTAGTGTCTCTAAAACATGAAAAAATAATAGTGTGAGCAGTGTAAATTCATTTGAAGTACTGAAATATGACATAGACTAAATATCAGAAAATGTAAGAAATATTTTGGTATGTGTGGATGAAACACTGAACGTGGTTGTAAAATTAGAAATGAAAATTATCAACACACATAAAGGTAATCGGGATTTAAAACTAAATATGATGTTAGAAACTTTGAAGACCATAAAACTATATGAGAAAGAAATACATTTAGATATAAATGGTATTAAACTGTAAAGTTGTGAATGGAAATTTCTGAGTAAAACCTGTAGATGATCTATTATGATCGAGGAATAAAACAAGTATTATAAAAATTGTAAGGAAATATTTGAATATGGAGTAAATGAAAACAATCCATATCGTTAAAATGAATAAAAAGGGATAAAATGTTGGAATTACGAGTGATGAGACAGAAATAAAAACATTATAAAAAATAAGTTAAGCTAGAATTAAGAAATATAAACACAGAAGGGAAATCATGAACGTAAGAAAAGCAATTAACAGTTATAGACTTAAGTTTTTTTAAAAAATATTCGGTAATGTAAGGAAGATATTGTTAAACACGTGAAAGAAATTAGAAATTCTGTAGAAAATTTAGTAAAAGAACTAAGATCATGAAAAATAAACGTTTCTTTTTAAATACAATTTCATACCACTAAGTTAAAGTGTGTATAGAATACTAGAATGGTTTAAAAAAAGTAAATGAAGTTAAAATTCAGAATATATTGAACATTATAACGTTAAAAAAGTGTGAAATTGCATCTAAAATTAAGTAATGTAACAAATAAACAGCACGTGCGGGAACGTTTGTGAAATATAACGTATAAGTTAAAAATCAGGTATTCTGAAATTTATGAAAGGTATGAAAAAAATAGTATGTGGAAATTAAATAAAATATTACAAATAAATTAGAAACGTTAAGTATTAAAAAAATATGACAGTAAATGAATATGTTATTATGAAACAGAAAACCTGAGAAATAAGTTTTAAAGTTTCATGAAAAACTAGAAAGGATAAAAGTATCAGAATAAATTGATGAGTCGATTCAAATTCCATTTTCTTAAATAGGCTTTTTTACCTGAATCTGAATGTATCACATCTGCTTAGTGGTTAAAATCTTCAAACTACTGAGCTGGTGAGATATTTTGTTTGAGAGTTCAATTCTATATTTTGACTAATAGAATATATATTTTTTTTAAAAGAAATTTCTAAAATAAATTATTTTCTTTTTTCGTCCGTAGAGGACGCCATGAGCAATTCCTAAACAGATTATTTTCATTTTTCATCCCTAGAGGACGCCATGACCCCGTTGCCAATTTTAAAAAAAACTAACTTTTAATGAAAAGCAGGAGGTCTACAAATCAATCAGCAGTCTACGAACACCTCAACTCCACTCGTGACCATGCCTCCTAGTGTGATGACGTTCCCTTTGGCCCCGCCTTCTGTGTGACGTCGTTGGCCACGCCCACACCGCACACCGCGTGTCGGTGAACCCGCATTTTCTATCTACTGCGCAGACACTAGATGATGCGTTATAGACTGAATGTGCTGTGCTATGGTTCGTGATGTGACTGAGCGATTCGTCACTGTCATGCGCACAATGTTCCTGTCATCACGTGAAGTGGTGCAGTGAGGTTGATGCGATCGAACACGTCGGTCCGTCGTACCCTCCTGCATCCAACGGTCACATATCCGCATTACAGTTGTTTGGTTTCGTCCAACACGACTACCGATTTCCCTGAAAGATAAGCCACACTCTCGGTAGGCCGCTATCCTTCCTCTGTCGAACTCGGTATTTGTAACTTATTAGTACTTGATCAAACGATGATCGCTATTTACTATGAGGTATAACTGATTGTTTTTTGCAAAAACTACAAGAAAACACGATTGCCGAACTTGAAATCGTCAAAAACTCCAAGCCTTAAATAGCGCGTTGACGTGGCGCTACAAGAGCGCGTGATGTGCGTCTGCGCTGATATTCTAATCATTTGCATATCTCACCTCCCCTAATGCATGTTGTAAACTTCATGTTATTTGCATACTTCCTTCAGTGTGTTGCATTTACGGTGGGCAGCAGTGTATTTCTTATTTTTCCCTTGCGAAACATAGGAAGATATGTAGCATTCTCATGTTAGTCTTAGACTAACATATAGTCTTAGACGATAACATATAGTCTTAGACGTCTTAACATATAGTCTTATCTCTATCGATAATCCCTACTAAAATTTAAAAAAAAACCTTTTGGACTATCGTTAAATCTGAACCCTTTCAAAATATTTTTAAAATATGTTGTAGTTTGATCGAAATGTCTTTAAATTTTAAGTTTTCAAATTTAACTATAGTACAAATTCATAGATAGACAAACTTGCTCTATCTTTAGCTCGACGTACGAACATATCTCACGCTCTTAATTTTTTCAAAAATTGCTAGTGTCCACCGATCTTTCCCATGATCTATCTCCCATAGCTTTATGAACTTATTATGCAGTTCCTAGTATAAGCTTTATAATGTCTTGCTATCTATCGCAGAATTCAAAACACAAATTAATATTTTCTGTGGCCATATATTTACTTATATTCTTTCATTTTTTTATTTGAAATTCGCGATAGGTCTTGAATATGTACCTTTGATTATTATTGAACACTGGGTAAACATTTACCCATATACGTACGGCAAATGTATTTTTACTGTCATATGACAAACTGAGTGCAAACATTTGTAGTGTCACACGTATACAGTGCTGATCATATGCTCTACATAATACTACTGGTTGAAAAATTTCCTAACAGTTCTGACATTATCATCTGATTTTCTAGCTGATTGACTATTCTGTTAAGTTTACTACTATAGGGTTGCTATTTCTGTTTAAGAAACAATAAAGTTTAATTTCATCAAGTATCAATATACCGGCGAATTTTAACTCACAAAGTAAATTTTGCAAAATACCCAATTTGTAAAACATTCGAGGGCATTTGTAACTTATTAGTAAATTTTCAAGTGCATTAATTAGCAGCGGTGCGAATTATGAAAATAAGTATAGTAATTGTACAAAATTAGTTACTAACTTTTGTAGAGTTACTTTTTTTTAAGTTAGGAAATTGAAGAAATCCGCAATGCTCTTCTCGTCGGGATTCGAACTTAGGATCCACGAATACGCGTCGAAATTGCTTCCAGTTACACAAGAAGGCATGCTGAAATGAAGGAGAAAATACCTTACAACTTTCAAACTCTCTCTCCTTTAAGGAAAGGATTTGAGTACTGAATACTTATTCGTTCATTTATTATTCATTCTGAGAAAACGGTAATTTATCAACTTTGTTAAGTGACTTCAGAAAAACGAGAACTTTTCCTTAGTACTGAAAACATGTGCTTTGGAACAATCGTGATACTAGCACTAATGAGAGCTTTTAAGTCGTAAATGTCTTAAAAGGTCATTCAGATGCAGTGGCTCTATTTTCATTACGTCTAGAAACTTCTTATTAATATTTGAGAAGAAAAATATGTTTGTTTTGAGCGATTATTTTTTTTTCTCAGAGAATATTTATGGCATTTAAAAAGCGGTACAATCATTATTTGAGGTAGTTTGTAAAATAAGATAGCCTCGAATCATCTACAGAAAATAAACTGACAATATATGCAGAAAAATTTCTGAAGTTACATGGATATTTTCCTGCTATTCAATGGGGGGAAAATATCCTAGTTTCAGGCGGTGAAGTGATAAAGAAAGTGTTAATAGGGATGAAAACAGTTGTCTTATAATATGCAATAAGTGTGAAATAATTCATGTTACAAATAATTTCAAATAACCTGGACTTGTAACATGGACGAGATATTTCCTTCCATAATAATGACTGGCCAGGTAACTTTTAACTGTTTATTTTAGAAACATAATATAAAACTACTGAAAAAGTTCTAACATGATTAAACTCGGAGTGAACTATTTTCATTCCATGGCGGCTCCCACGTCACTGCTCAGCTTTCGCTTTAATTTTCGCCAACGGTGACAGAGTCCAAGTTTAAAACTTAGGAGGAGAAGAGTAAAGTCCAGAATGAGGGAAGAATGTAACATAGCTTTTGGTCTGTTATATTTGGAATTAGGTTTTCTACTAATTAAAGCAACTAATTAGTTAGTTTAAACATCAATTAAATTATTAATATCTTCATTTAGTTAAATCAGGTATCAGTACTATTATTGTTAACAGCTTTCAGTATTAAAATTTCCTAAAAGATCAGTAGTATTGATTAATAATTGGCACGAAAAAAAAAGGATTCTTGAATGTCACAAATATACTAAATAACTGATGGAAATATTTTTAAAGTAACACAAACTATCTTGTTAAATACCTTACTTTTGCAATTTCTGATATTTTATCATTTTTCTAAAGCGGTGAATAACAAAAAAGAATTTTTTCAACCATTATGATGTTTGCAGCTGCATTTGATAGCATAAAAACCTCGGAATTCCTACATATTCAGCACAGTCTCTTATTATATAAACCACTCACGTGTGTCTTAGGAATTTTCTCTCAACTGGCTCGTTGTTTCCTTCAGACTGGGCTCAGTACTGAGTATTAGGAAGAAAAACCTACATTAGATTCTAGATTCTTCTCATTTTCTGTTGAAAGTTTTTTAGACTACGTTGCTTTAGGCTTTTCGAAAATATGTATCTAGAGTTTGAAAACAATTACATAGGTAAGTATCATTTATTCGTAGATAAACAACCCCAGTTTAAGAAATCAGTAAAATAAATGTAAACGTTCAAACTATTTAATGATATTTTTCAATTAAAAAATAAATTTTTTATAGGTCGGTAAAAATGATTTGTTAAAAGAAATTGATCCCATAGAGCAGTTTCTCGAAAAAGATCCGCCCTTCAGCATGCATAAATATGTGGTTGTAACGAAAGTTTTCCGCCAAAATCGTTCTTAATAAAGTTAGAAAAACCATGAAGGCTTTCCCTTTAGTGCGTATAGTAATCACGACTCAAATCTATGATTTTCTGTTAAAGGTTTGGTAGTTTTCAAAGCCTTCGGCCCAGAAACTTGATGGCCTCGAGTCCAAAAACAGATCAACCTCATTTCGGACGTCCTGTGCAGAATGGAAGATAGCACCAGCAAGATGTAGCTGCAGGTATGAAAAAAGGTAGGAGCGATACCGGGGCTATATGGTGGGAGTGGCAAAAGATCCCATTCGAGCCCGTACAGAGTCCAGCCGGTGAATGCAGACGCATGTGGTCTTGCATTATCTTGAAGAAACATTACCTTTTTGCGTCAGAACTCAGTTCGATGTTTTTCTTCATAGTAGCGTCAACACGGCCTAGCATCTCGCTGTGCACCTTACAATGGAGGGTTTTATCTTTCTCCAGATACGCTTTATGGATTAATACCACGGAAATACCACCAGATACAAAGCATGATCATTTTGTTACTGAAATTCATTTTGGGAAGCTGCCGATGGCTTGCCGAGGGCAGACCAACTAGCCTGTGTTGTAGAAGTAAACCTTCTTTTCAACACAGGGTGACGATCCGGTTCAGAATTTTGTCCTTACATTGATATTCGAGCAAATTAGTGTCGGCCCAAACACGTCTGTCCTTATCTGCTTGAGTCAACTCATGCGGCACTCCGCGATTGAATTTGTACCTCAAGTTTATGCGATATATAGCGTGACTAATGGATATGGCACTAACGCCTAACTCCTTAGCGAGCTAGAGAGTTGTTGCATACAGATCTTCTTCCACAAGTTCTCGCAGGTGGGCCTCAACAGCATCAGTATAAATACGTACAGGCTTTTTTTTTTCTTTCAATATTTATAACAGCTTTTTAGTACATCGCCTGCACTTTAAAAAATTCATTAAATTTTTCTCTGGCTCGATTAATATCGATTTTGAAATGCGGAACATGAATTTGCTAAGCACTGGGATTGCTATTTTTTATTACTGGGCTCTGGAAATATCAATGAAAATCAATAAAGTAGATAGGCATTTATTTTAAATTACCATACATGATAAACATGTCATGGAGATATCGTACATGACAAAAATTATTGGAGATTGGTTGAGACATGTTACCATGCGTATCATATCTACTGATAATGTGCCCTCAGACTTTCACTTGTTTCGCTGTCCTCGCAATTTCGTTCATGGTATAACATTCAATTCAGATGAGGCGTAAATCAGCACCTTCTTCAGCTTTTCGCTCAGAAAGCTAGGTTATTTGTGAATGAGGAGTTACTAAGACCATTAAAGAAAGCGAAACTTTACTCATAAACCAGGATATATACTATTGAATGATATATACTATTGAATGAAGTGTGCTTGTTGTTTGTAGTAATTTAATTCTTGTTGTTGTAAATTTTTTGGAAGGTAAATTCTCAATATATATATATATATAATTTATTTTCTGTGCTGTGAAATTCATATATATATATATATATATATATATGAATTTATATATATATATATATATAAATTTCACAGCAGAGTGTTCTAAAGCAAGTTTCTTTCTTTCCAATGCCAGAAACGGTTAACTCCTTGCGCAGAAGATATTTGCTGTTAGGGGAAACTTTCGTTAAATTCCTATATATAAACATGTTTCAAGGACTTAATTTTCATAACTAAAATTCGAAATTGTTCATTTACTACAATTAAATTTTTGTTTTGCTGCTAAAACCATTTTAATCTTTTTTCCACTCTCTTTTCTTTTCAATAGCGGGCACTATCCAATATAGACACTGGCCACTACTAAAGTCCAAAGAGATAGTCACTTTTATATGGAAGCACCTAATAGGTGGGCCAACGTTGCCTCCTATGAAGCAGCAGGCAATTTATATCCATGCCTTGTCCGGGATTGGAACCCGGAATTTTTGGTACGACTGTCAATGTCACTAACCACCTTTCCAATACTAATCACTTTCCACGCCATTTTAATCTTTAGTAAGTCATTTTAACTCGTACACTTTTGAGCTCCACTAATACCCGAATTATAAAGAATCCTACTAGTTTGGCATGGCTTGGATTCTATCTAACACGAACGAGTTGGCTGTATTGTTTTAGTGACTTTTTCCTTGTGTAATTTAAATATAATCCAGTTTTCCTCAGAAATTTCTCCACGAATGATCCTCCATCTGTATTCAGGGATCTCCCAGCAATATTCCAGTATTTCTAAACTCATTTTTCTTAGCTGACGTAGAAGTAAGAATATATTACCCCTGCTTCTTTGCAGAAATTTTTTCTTCAAGAATGCAACGATAGTAAAATGTATCATTCTGTTAGTTTATAGTCTGGGCCACTCAGAAGATAACGCAAAACGTTTTAGCCTAAATCTAGTAACTTCTAGAAGAGTTTCTCAAACATTTCAGATCTCGATCTGTTTTGCATTAATCGAAAAGCACCATACCGTGGATAATTTTGAGTTGTTGCAGTTCAAAATAGTACAAATTAGCGGTGACGCTAATGCCTAGCGAAAACAGCTGTTACAAGATAACTCCGTATGAATTCCAACACATGACTTTTATGAGATATTTTATTCCTCCTTTCCGCATACTTTGGATGTAACTACAAACACGTCCGATGCGTAATTGAGGGGTACGGAATTCCGATCCCGGTGAGAGGACTGCAGATTTCTACAGTTTACGGCCATCTACGAAGAAATTAAATGATTATCTTAGCTGTACTGACAATCCCCGCCCCAATTTTCATAACCTTAGATTTGATTTATCTTGTTGCTGCAGTTTCAGAACTAATCAGTGTAGTAATTTCTAATGCATTCTGACACTGTAACCGTTCAAAAGAGCTATTATTTAGGAAATTCGTTTGGGCGGGATAGAATGAAGACGTGCTGTCAGTTCTCCATTACTAAAGCTACAGAACAGTTAGCTTGGGACAAAAGATTTAACTCAAAGATGTATCGAACCTGATGCTTAAAATATCAATCTGAATGCACTTTTGTACTGCCCCATATCCTCTTTTGATGTACAGTTACAGCAACAATTTCGAAAGCAGGAAAGTGAAACGAGTTTTCGCTGATTTTTGATCCAGCATCAGCTAAATAAATGGAACGTTCTGTGTGGAGAGTGGAAGGAAATTTTCAAATTTTGTGTACTTTTTTTAAATATGTAATGATTAAAACATTATAGCAGTCTCAATGCCTAGGTTGTTTAATTCAATTTTTTTATATAGGAACCATAGAACTTCAATCAATCACTGTAAAGAAAATTATGCGAGTAATCTTTTTAAAGCCCTCCATTCTAAAGGAAATATTTTTTACTCGCTTGCTATTTCTGCTTGACTTATCTTGAAGTAGGATGGGGTAGCAAAAATCCGTTTTAATATTATTTATATGTAATAATCTTCCTTATAAAGTGATTAGGCATAATACAGCAACAATTACACACTTGTTATCAAATTAATTCAGATTCCTAAAGGTTTCAAGAATAACGGCTTTTTTCACCAGATAATGGGTCAGCTATTTCATTATCTAACTGCAGCAGCTTGTCGGAACGGGCTGTTAACCGATTTCCAATGAATCTTGACAGAAAAGACTCACTGCTCGTCTTGACAATCTGTTGCTAGGTGATGAGCGCAAAACCAGTTACTGGATTCGATTTCGTATCCGTACGCTTTACTTTTTGTCGTATATCTTCTGCAGAATTAAGATCAGGGATCTGGAAAGAGAAGTCTGGTAATCCCATCTCATTGTTTTTCATACAATTCCAGAACATAACTATGCAGTGTGTAGAGAAACATAATAAAGCATATTCGTTTATAGAACTAAATACAAATAAAAAAAATTAAGAAATAGAAAAACTAAACCTTTATATATATATATTATTTTCCAGCTTAAAGTAAGGTAATTTTCAAATCTTACAAACCTATAAATTGTTGCAAGAAACTTAATTAGTTGTACATAGTTTCATAGAATGAAATCTAAGGTTTATTAATAAAGAAGCTTTTTACATGACATGATTACAATCACGTAATAAAGTGCTAAAACTATACCTTTTGAAAGTAGGTATTACTTTTTACAACTGCTATGAATTCGCGATAAACCGTAGAAAATAATACCCTACATTCAACTTTAGATAGTTTATTAACTATGCAATCAGCCAGTTAATATTATTAAATATTTTATGGGTCAGTTTGGTTGTCTTAATTCGGATGCGAGAAACGTAAACGAGCAACGAGTCGTTAAAATTAATTTTGGCTAAATATTTCTAAGAATATTCGTATTAACTATCTCGAAGCGAATATGTTTCAAGCGTATTATTAATTTCAGTAATCGGATATGGCATACCAGCAAATTTAAATCTCTTACTACTTGTAGAAAATAGTTGCTGCAAGCTTCCTGCGCAAACAATCCAATAAAATGTAAGAGCAAGAACATGTCTTTTCTATTCAATAAGTGCACTTTTTTACTAAACGAGTCTCTCCATGGTGTTAAATAACTCTAAATAAGATAATTATACATATATATATATACGATGTTATACTCTATACTTTTATCTTTTGTGAAAATAATTTTAAAATTAATGTGCCTATCATTAATACTTAGTTTCAATTATTTTGGGTAGTTAACTGAAATCTGCATTCTAAGATCAGCTAACAATTCGCTTCAGTTTTATAATTTTTATAATTCTTATTTACAAGCTTTTATTTAGTTCACTCGCGGTGTTTTACTATGGTGGAATTTTGTTGTCGATATTCAACCTACTTTCTGATAAGCTTACGAGTTCAAAATTCGTTATTGTAACACATGCTGTTTTTCGATGACAATGCAGTGCGGCGAAGAGGTTTTTCAAAAATGCGATTTACATTGTTTTATTTTCTACATTGTTTTTCTTTTTCCAAAATGCGATTTACATTGTATTATTTGATTTTTGCACGTGTATCTTCGTTTAATGAACAAAGCAAAAATACCCAAATTCTACTGTTTAAGCCATCGATTTTCTTCATTTATGGTTTAAATCTTTTAATAAAATTCATATAATAATCAAACATAATTTCTGATTTTTTTTTTTTTTTGGTAAAATCGTTTTAACTTTTTTCACGTAATATAACCCTTGGAAGTAAAAGAGTAATTAATCATTGCAGAAAACAATTTTTCAGTTGAATTTAAGTTATATTTTCCCTCCTTCCGGCATGCCTTCATCGTGTAACGGCAGCATACACGACATGTATTCAAGAGGTCCAGGTTCTAGTCCCGGCGAGGACATTGTACATTTTTCGTGTCTTCTGCTTCAAAAATAACCTAATGACTCTACAGAATTATTTGATTGATAACGTGTCATTGTGACTAAAAAGATAAAAAATTATTTTATAAAGTGTTTCTTAAAAATATCTTTTATCTAAAAATCATAAAATAACTAATGAATTAAAAGGAGAAAAATAGTCTTCGTGTTTTAACATATCATGTAGTTTAATGGAAACAACAGATTAAATAATTCTCTTTGCAGAATTCGTTCACAGTTTCATAGCACGAATATTAAAAGCGTGGGCGTCTAAATAACGAAATTTATTCATTTAATTGTATTGTATAAACCATTATCTTTCTAAATTTATCAAAGGCGAACCCATGATTTTAATATTCGTGATATGAAATTGTTGATGATTTATGTGAAGAGAAATATTAAATCGGTTACAAGCTAAATGATGAATTATTTTCTCGTTTTAGGTTATTAAATTTATTTTATGCGTTTAAATAAAAGCTTATTTTTTAAAGCCCACCAGCGGCCGAGCGGTAAAGTCGCTGAACACTGGTAGTTCGGTCCGTGGTTCGAATCCCGCCAACGGGCTGGCTGCATGGGTGTTTTCGTGGTTTTCCCCATGTGTAACGTGTATACGAGCCAGTTTCCCTTAGAAAGTCCTCCACGAAGGCATCCCTCCCCTTAGGCAGATAGCCCTAGTGTGCTTTGCCATAATTAAATACACCACGCCACCTTATTTTTTAAAACTCTGTTTTATATAATTTTCTAATATTCAATAGAAAGCGTTTCCCTCCTTTACAAACCGAACTATCAAAGGATAAAATTTCATTTTTTTAAAATTTTTTAATGTAGATTATTTTTTAAATACTTTTGAACTTTTTAAGACGTTTTAATGGTAAACTCTTCAAGAGAGAGTAATAGGAAGTTTTCAGACCATAATCTAATTTTTTGTGATTTTTTTCTTTTTCTCTCACCGCTTTTCCAGGTTTCACGTTAAACGAGCGTATTTACGTCATTTTGCAATGCGCTTTGTATTTTGCATACAACGCAGTACAGACAAAAATTAGTTGAGTTTTCTATATCTTTGGTAACTTCATCATCAACAACCGAAATTAACGCCGTGATTGAAATTCTGAGCGTAAATGTCGTGCTACTAACTTTATTCCCATGACAGCACACATTTGAACATTTCTTTAGAACTGCGTTTTAATCAATTAAAACTTAAGAACTCTTGTCTTTTGTCAACATAACAATAGATACTTCTTTAACATTCAAATGTTTAAGAAATTTCGTATTGTAACTTGCTCATTAATTACCTAAAAGTAAAACAATCTTTAACTTAATTTTCCCGTTCAGTTCCAAAATTTTCTCCAAAGACGCGTTACAGTGCAATTAAAGTTTCGAATCAAAGACAATGAATAGAAATAAAACTACCACATTCAATCTGAAGAGGAAATCAGTCCAGTTAATAAGGTTTACAAAAGGACATACGTTTCTCTATATTTGAGGGAGAAAGACAGTGAGGTGTGAAAATAAAAGCAAATTTTGCACCATTAACATGCAGATTATTAGGATCTTCTGAGAAAAGAATAAAACTAATATGTCTCATTTCAGAAACGATTTTTCGAAACATTGAGTTTAGTTACGTTTATTATATGAGAATAAGTAAGATTTCTAAATATTTCACTAAATATTTAATACATCTATACATTTAATAAAAAAATATAAGACTAAATTTTTAGTGCTATATTGTCTTCCAGATATTCGAGATTCTATTTCTCAGGTTCCTTGCTCTTATTTTAAGGTTAATAGATTAAGCTTGTGATTACATTATCAAGTATTTGTATTCAATTAGAAAATAATTGTTCAGCTTAATTTCATCTAAACGGAATTAATTTACATGTTTTCCTTAACCTAAGTAAAAACTGATTTATTATGGTATTTTAAAGCGTAAAACTAAAGCAAGATGATGCATTTAGTTTTACAACTTGAATAATACAAATTCATTTCATTATTTATTTCAGCTTGAAATAAACATATCTTGAGTGTTTAGGCAAATAAAATGATTTAATTTCTTACTTTTGCCACAACAAGATACTTTAATGTAGAAATAAAATTATTTTTTTAACTGTTTTCGCTCTCTGTCCTTCTTGATCTTCCATATCATTATACGAAAATGTATTTACAACTTTAAAACCTGAAAAACGCATGTGCGGGATCTTGTCGTCCTGCGGTTGTTCGTAGGTACTTTATTTTTTACCGCGATATTTTCGATGACGATGTTTTTAAACTGCGTAGTTTTTTAACCGCTTTATTTCGACCAGGATGTTTTAGAACTGCGAAGTTTTCTCTTTGCTTTCTTTTCTTCCAGGAGTTTTATACCGCGACGTTTTTGCCTTGCGTTGTTTTCGTTTTCGTCTGCGATATTTTCGGCTGTAACTGCAAGATTGCGCCTTTCGTTGGCAAGAGCCTTGAGTACCATACAGGTGACAACTTTGCTCAGTTCCGCCCCCAGTTTTAGAGGAGAGCACCCCGGGGGGGACGTGTCCGAGGGTCCAACCCCTCTTTCCCTGCCAGCAGCTCACGAGAGAACATTCGGCTTGCCACATATTTAGAGTACCCCCCATACCGCAGAGGCACTAAGCATTCGTAAACATCCATGCCTTCTCCAGGATTCGAACCCGGGCCTTTCGGTAAAGCAGTCAGCGTCGCTAACCACTATCCCGGTTGGGCGGCAATAAAGCTTCTAAATTTATTAGGCCAACCTCTAAACTAACAACAAACAGAACATCTAAATTTTCAGCGAAAGAATTTGTTGTTGTTGCCTTATGTTCACTTATCTGACGTAGTCAGCCCAAGCACATGAAATTCCTCGTGGCAAGGAGTGTTAGATTACGCCTGTCGTTAGCAACAGTCTTAAGCACCTTGCAGTGAGAGTGCGAATTGGCTCATTTCCGCCCAAAATTTTGATGGAGAGCATCCCGTGGTGACACAAGTCCGAGGGTCTGCTACCCCTCTTTCCTTCCACCAAACCACAGGAAAAGACTTTCGGCTCGCCGCATATTTAGAGTGCCGCCATGCCGCACCGGCACTATACATTTACAAACATCCATGTCTTCTCCGGGATTCGAGTCCGAGTCCTTCGGCACTGCAATCAGCGACGCTAACCACTATCCCGGTTGGGCAGCAGAAAACATCTAGACATTATTGAAAGTACTTAGATCAAGATACAAAATATTTGGATTGGCAATATTGAGTGTAATAAATGGTATATTTTAATTTCCAAATCGCCGTTGCACCCAACACTGCACTACTTTTATTTCTTGTATATTCAACATATTTAAAATTTTACTAATCAGCCGGACAAAATAACAAACTGACCGTTAGGCAGGGACCACACAATGAAGCAAAGATAATCCCGGTCGAAGCGAGATGTCTAATCAGCTTACCTATAATACAAGATAAAATGCCGCCCAGGCGAGAAAGTAGTTAGTAACTCTGACTGCCCTACCGAAGGGCCCAGGTTTGAATCTCGGAGAAGGCATTGATGTAATTTGTCCGGCACTTAATAGGAGCAACTGGTTCGGACTTAAGCAATGGTCAATGCCTATAAACGGCTAGAGCCCGCCATTGGAAGAAAAAGAACTAATACAAGGTAATCTGTCATTTAAAACTCATAATAAAGGTTTTATGTCTTTTTTTTTTTTTTTTTTTTTTTTTTTTTTTTTTTTTTTTTTGATAGCGGGCACCAGCCATTTTAAGCTTTGTCCATATGAGGTGGTCAGTTTATTATGGAGGCACCTTCCTGTGAAGAAAGAGACAATTTACATCCATGCCTTCTCCGGGATTCGAACCCAGGCCTTTCGGTAGGGTAGTCAGAGTCACAAACTACTTTCCCGTCTATGCGGCACTAATAATGAAGGTATTTTCACGTTACCTGTAATACAGAATAATTAGACATTATGGCTCATACTGATATTTAATTAAAATTTAATGCAGTTATTTCAGCAATGTTCTCAGACAAGCTAAAGAAAAGTTTCCAAGGTTAATATTAAACTTAATATATATCAAAAGTAATTACCGTACACATATACGAAACAAGAGAATAAGATTAATATAAAGTCAACATCTATTGAGAGCCGCTCATAAAAATTTCCATTTGTAGAAAGAAGCAAAATTTTATAAGAATTACTGCAATAAATCATATAATGGTCTTCATTTTTCGAATCTATATTTCTCATTCGGTATTTTTTGAAGAATTTATTTCTTTATTTTTTGTATTTAGTCTGTATTTCTTTAGTATTGGAGGAAATGTGTTTGCTGTTATTTTCGGTGTCTGAAGATAATCATTAGCTCATCATTTTCAAATTTATATAAGAAGGTTTATTGACACAGAAGCGCACACTACTTTTCAGAAAACTAACAATAATTTAAGTAAAACTGTTTTCTAATCCACATAGTTATATGATTCAGGAAATGATTTTGTATGATTTATGGCAGTAATTCTCGTGAAGCTTTGCTGTATTTCTGTTTTCATGAAACATTCTTCAGAAATGTTAATTTTATATTTTTTTCGAATATTAAAGATGATTCTTAATTTTACCATATTTTTATACTTATGTTTACTTGGTAACCTCTATTTCCTTACGTTGCCGGAGAAAGATAATTGCATTGTGTTTCAATTAAATATCAGTAACACTTACACTTAACGATTATGCTGTAGTATGGAGAATAGCATTCATTCTAAGCAAAGTGATAATTTTTATTAACAAAATAAACAAAAAATTATATGTGGGTATATTCTTAACTTTTATGAATTAATATTATTTCAAATTAATCCCATCTAATTTTTTAATTCCCTGAAAAAAAAAACACTTCAGTTCAAGAGTACTAGTAAAACGTATCTTTGATATTTATTACTTTTACGTAAGTTCTGATATTCATAATTTTTAAATAAGTTCTGGTGTTAGTTAATTAAAACTTTCTTTTCATTTACTGATATTTTATCACAGTCAAACATGTCTGTAACAATTTCCTGGCTACTGATCTAGCCACGCGTATACTGAATCCTCTCTATAAAGTAAGCCTATGGTTTCAGATGGTTCAATCTCTAGTAGAAAATTGTCTTTGAAAAATTATATTCAATCCTGATATTTATTTGTGTTCTAAAATGTGATAATCACTTTTTGCAGAGCTCATCTTAAAAAGAGCTTTCAAGATGCGAGGCTTTATCACTTTTTAAACAAATCGTAGCATAATCTTAACGTAACTGGAAAGTCAAGTAAAAAAATTTCAATTTATTTTCGATCGATGACTCCATAACTGATCGTATGATACAGGTACCCAGTGTTTAAGAATTGAAGTGACATATCGCTTGGTAACAGGAAGTTCGCCCTTCAATTTTTATGAAATTATGCACTTTGTTATGTCAAACAGTGCACTACTTGAGAACTTATCGTTTCCATAAAATCAGAGAATTTTTAGCATATCTGAACAGTATAGCTGTTTATCATCGACGTTTGGAAGGGAATGCTGCAGTGAATTTTAAAAGAATTTTGTCTTCATGTACCCCGCCATAACCTTAAATACACTTCTGTGAAGTAATTCAGTTGCGGTGAAGACTGTTAAAGTATAACAATAAATTTTACTAATACTGAATATCTCGTGGTGCATTTATTAAAATAAACATTCTGCAGAAACGAATATATCCTGTATCTGTCCATGCCGTGACCCCATTTATGTATGGTGTTTAGATTTTAGTTTTGAGTAATTTAAGCAACCAGAAGTGAAGCAATAACTTTTTTTCCGTTTTCTTAGCTAATTTGGTAATTTCATAAAGAAGCGATTTAAGGCCACAGTGTTTGAATTGCTAAAGGCGCTTCTTTAAAAATTAAATCTTCGCTGATTATCCTTGGTTTTTTTAGAGCTAAAGCAAACAATGGTCCAAGCACTCAGTTGTCTGATCCAGAAATATGTTCAGCCACAGCTTAGTTAGACCAGTTTCACGAATCACCTAGTATAGTGTTCTTTTCAAGATGCCCACCATGATCCAGAAATATTCTCAGTCACAGCTTATTTAGACCAGTTTCATAAATCACCTAGTACAATGTTTTTTTTTTTTTTTTTTTTTTTTTTTTTTTTTTTTTTCGAGATGCCCATTATCATCTACTTTATTTTTATGGGAGAAAAAAGGATTATGTGGAATTGTAACATAATTTGGTTGGATACTTTAAAATTCGGCTCTTAATTCAGGTCTTATATATCTAGTAGCGGGCCCAACTTCAAGAATAGGGGACACTGCCAGCAGCTTTAAGGTTTCAATTTTCAAAGAGTAGCACTCACAAGGACAGCTAAATAAAAAATAATTATATTTCGTTTAGAATTATTAATGTTGAATTTAGAAAGCGATCAGTATATCGCCTAAGGTGTCAAAAAGGTTGGAACCAGGTTTACTAAATCAAGGTCAAGGTCTTTTCATGATCCTTACTGGCCCACCAGCGGCAGAGCTGACCACTGGTAGTTGTGTCCGGGGTTCGTATCCCAGCAAATTGGCTGGTAGCATGGGTGTTTTCATGGTGTTTCCGATGTGTAACATACAGATGATCCAGTTTGCCTTAGAAGGTTATCCTAGGAGGTATCCCTTGCCTTAAACAGAGAGCCCTCGAATATTTTGCCATAATCAAGTAAATTCAACCTTAATCCTTACTATAAAGCCTGTATTCAATTTTGCAATATAAACGTTTGTAAGACAAATGAAATTAAAGTCAAACAGCTCTTAACTTCAAATTTTCGGTTCTAAATCCTTTCCATATATGGCGTGTAAGGTGCACAATTGTTTGCTTTTGAAAACCAAATAAAGCTTTAATTATAAGCGACAAGATTAAATTTTAAAACTTTTCTATGCTACATATAACAACATCTGCCACGATATGCTCTTGATTAGCATTATAATGACTTCTTAATGCATTCATAAAATAACTGGTTACTGTTAAAATCTTAATCTAATTGTCATACAAAAACATTCACTGAACTAGAGATAGCCTTGATTTTTAAATTTATGCAAATAATTTTATGAATGAGCTATTTAGCGATTCTTGAAGCCTACCATTATTTTCTAGAACACGAATTCTGTACGATTATATAAATAAATATTTTTTAATAACTTTGCCAATGTTAAAAAATATTCATGACAGTCTGCGTGTTAGTGCTCATCATTTAATCTGCTAACATCAGAAATTTTTCTCAGAGCGGATATTTGGTTTTTAGTTACATGCAAATTTCCTTAGTTTTCGTACGATCCCTGAATTTTCACAAAGTATAATATTAAAGTTTGAAATCAAATAACTCGATGAATTTTTTGTCATAAGAGGGTCGAATATATTGTATTTTATCTTAGAATGAATGTAATTTTTTATTAAATATAATGATATATTAATTTAGAAGTCAAACAACAAAAATCAGCGTTGTATTTGCAAATTTTTGTAGGAAAACTTTCTGTGAAAATTTGCAAATATAACGCTGATTTTTGTTGTTTGACTTCTAAATTAATATTTATTTGGCGTGTTATTTTCAGTTAAATTATAGTTATATATTTCTAGGGCCCGTATAAAAAGTTAGATTTCGTAATTTTTATATTTTTTTAATTTAAAAATTAACTGTATAAAAATACATGCTTCATTTCAACAATTTTGTATATGTGAAATATATGTCTACTATTATCAGCTTCAGAAATGAACTCCGTTTAAGTGTTTACGAGCAAGGTGAATAAATACATCAATATTCTGAAAATGTGAAGAAATAAGGTTTAGAACAGCCATTCTGGTGGTACGCGTACCGCAACGCAATATAAAAATAAGTGGCATTCAAAGATATCTCCGCATATTTGAAATTTTAAATTAATATTATTTGTACTTTTTGCTTTAAATTCATAAATAAGTTCTCATTTTAATTAATTTCATTAAAAAACTTTTGAATTTAAAATTCATCACTTTTAACACAGAACCATTTAATATAAATAGGATTCGAGTCTTTTTAATTAGTTCCCAATATTTAAAAATTTTACTTTTAGATGCTTTCTAAACATTTTCAGTTTCTAAGCAGTTATGTTATTGTTTTCGATGCATTTCTTTTGGGTGTGAAGTATTCCAGTAAAAGAAACCAAATATCAGCTGCATAGAAATAAGAGGGTGTTTACACATCTTTATAACTAATGCGATGAAGAATTAAATAAAAGAAAATGTTTTGTAGTGAAAATTTCTGACAACAGTTATTATTTGAAGAGAAGCATTTTCTCCTACTTTTAATTTTTTTTCAAAATGTCACATGCAAACAAGCTGTGGGTTCGAGGCTATGTTTATGAGCTTTCCAAAGGAATATTCCTATTCCATAATGTTGTGAAATGCATAGTATTGAAATTTTCTATAGTCAGAAAGTGAAAAACAGTCAATCATTAGTTAAGTACAAAAGACTCCAATAAAATACGAGAAAAATTAAGTACTGTTTTTAATCTTAAATCTTTGGTGACAAGTGGAAATCCATCGAAACAGAAATCAATTGAAAAGTCTTTAAGTATACCCTTAGCAACAATAAATGAAATATTAAACCAAGATTTGCAACTTGAAAATGCTAAAAAATATAATGTTCACCAGCTTTTACCAAGGCATGCTGCTCAACACCGAACACTTTTTAGAACCGTGCATATGAACTATTTAGCAGGAGATGAATGGAAATGCACTGTTACCTTGATAAAGCATGAGTATACCTAAAATGACTTCAACAAGAAAATCATTTATCACCTGAAAAGAAAAGAGAAAAATACAAAAACTTGGTTCTTTCAATGCAAAGAAATGGTTTATAAATGTCGCAGGATTCTCTTACAATGGGACATTAAAAGAAAGAAGATCTGGGGGGGGGGAGATGTTAAATTCAATTCAACATACTGTCAAGAGAATGTTTTACGTCGAATATTGACAAAAGAAATTACATTTCCATGTACCACTGACTTTCAAAGATTAAACCTTCACCAAGAAAAGCAATAAGTCATACTTCGAAAAGTACCACTGCGTTCTTTGAACAAAATAAAGACTGATACAGATGTTGCAAAATTACCTTTTCAACATATTCCTGCAAGGTTTCCTCACGTTTCACTATGGAGAATTGTACCTTTGGTCTCCTGAAGCTCTTTCTAAACGCAAGCACAACATGAGTGATTGACTGTGAATAATAAATTGAATTCCATACCTCTAGAAACATTGCGAAAAGCTCATCTATCCAGTGAAATCACGATGCAAATTTACAGTCCAGAAAAAAGGCTATCAAACCGAACATTTAAAAAATATTCTATATTTTAAAGAGTAAATTCGTAGCCGCTCTAAAATTGACATTGTAAGCGCTCTAAGACCCCATAATCGCTCTTAATAGTGCGTAAACACCGTCTGTATGTCCTCTAATAATCCGTATATTTTTTCTTTCAGTCAATGCTTCCATACAACTTGCATGTTCAATTATTTTTCTCATTTTATGAATTTGTTTCAAAGTTTCTGCGAAATTCGTCATTTCTATTTCTTTCATTTATTTGAAATGGATTATGAAAGTCAAGAATTTATGAGAGAAGCAATGAAACGTTTTCCCAGATATTTTCATTTTGTTTTGGCTTTCCCCCCCCTGTCTGTTTTTTATGGTAAGATGACTAACATTTTATTATATTTTTAAATGAAATTTTCATTATATATCACCCATATTTTAGTGATTTATTGAAAGTATTTTGGGATCCTTTATTTCAAGTATGCCACGCCATGTTTTGGATAGCTTAATTTACAACTGCTTATATCATTGCTATCAATAAACTATGTATTATTAATAAGTTAAGACCAAGCATCTGAGGGCTGTCTTCCTTGGAAGAGACGTACCTTCTTGGAGGACATTCTAAATTAAAGGAACTATCTGAAGGGAATTGCTTTAAATCATCTGCTTTAGAAAATAGCATGCAGTTACTTAGAACAAAATTGTATAATTTACAACACTTGAAATATTTTTCAGTGACCTTCGATAAGGTTAACAAAAATTGTTCTTGACTGCATGGTAAGTTGAAGAATGCTACAAAATCTGTATTTATTTTTCAGAAGCATTCTCTAAATAATAACTGCAGAAAAAACTACTTCTTTTGTGTGCTAAACACAAACATTAAATTAAGTTTCAGATGCACATCAAATTAGCCACTTCTAACAGAGAATAGAAAATATTCCAGCTCCGTATTTCGTTACACATTTTAATCCTTTCAAAGCTCCATTTTCTATTTTATGAATAAACTAATTAAATTTTTAATCTGGAGTGCAAAGCAACTAATTACCCAGTTGATAACTGTTTGATATAATAACCAAATAATTTTAAGCCTATTGAAATAAAATACAATTTGCCATTCATATTGAGTATTGAGATTAATTTCTGCCACTGAGTGGTTTTGAAACTCAGTGCCTTTAAATTTCAAAAGTGGATATCGTATTTCTGTATTTGCTCATTTAAAGCATTAAAATTCAACCATTGACTAAATATAGTTTTACAGAAAACTTCCCATACTTTAAGAGAAGATGTAAGAGTCTTTGTTTGAAAGAACTTGCGTTAAATTCTCTTAATATGCTTACACTTTTAATAAAAAACATTTAATTACAGCTCAGTTTTCCTACTCTCATTTTGTATTTTTTTTGCCTTTGCTTATGTTATGAAAACATGTTTGATATGTGTTAGGTTACAAAACGAAACATGACACAATATTTGAAAAAATAATTTTTCGGGCGTAGTGCTCGTAATAGATTAAATGAGCACAGGTCCAATGCTAGGTTAATAAAATTTATTTTATCAACAGAAACACTTCAAGGCTATGGAAATACTCTTACAGGTGTTAAAGTATCACAAATTACATCAGTAACTTTAAACTACTAAGAAAATTAAACACAAAGCAACGCAAAGCGCATATAAAGAGAAAGTTAACCTGTAAGTATCTCCGACCTCATTTTGAACTAAAACATAGCAACAATATCTGTAACAGCAGATGTAACAACTGACAGCAGATGCTCTCTCTTCGGCTTTTAAATAGCTTTCAACCAGCCGCCGAGGTGTAATTACGGTTACAGCAAACATATTGGTCAATTACATTTATTCAATTTCAATACATATTACAGTTCTATAGAAACCGGACCCAAGTGTCAAATGGTCGCAAGATTTTGCGACTATTCGCGATTTCTCGTCTAATTTGGAGACAAAGCAATTCGTCAAAACCATTGTCAGCTTGTCGAGATATCATCAAAATACTGAGATGCCATTTACTCAACGTTAAAATACACTTACCCCTCTATTCTTACTTTTCAGGCATACCTTATCTTTAGATGTTTCATGCTCCGAAAGAAATACAACAATTCTACTTATAATTCTACTAAAATTACTTAGTTAAGTACAAAATGAGTAACAATATTAATATAATTTTAACGCTTAAAAACATAGTTCAAAATAAGCTATGCATTTTAAGTCCCCTGACTACGGAAGATCCAACTTAAAGCATTCTATATTAATGAGCGGAATGAAAGATACTCCTATAAAATTAATTTACAATTAAACAATTCAATTTATAATTTTAGAGCTAAATTCTTCGGTATGACATAACCATTTTTTTGGAGTAACATCTCTATACTAATGGCTAAGTTCACGGTTTACATTTGCAGAATCCTTTCTTCTTGCTTAACAGCATCGCACTCATCTGTTGCTTATCCTCGAAAGATCTGATATATGTCAGATCAGCTCCAGGAGGTTTTTGACCTTCTGGAGCTGATCTGACAAAGAATTAATAACAAATAAAAAGAATTAATAACAATAAGGGGATTGGATGTTAAGTCCCCCTTAGAAAATCCGATGCAACTCAGTATGTGATCCGGTGAAGCTGGATGGTCACTGCATGTTTTACAAACGGGATGGATTTTTCTGCCGCTATCAAAGAAAAGACATTTAAGGTGGCCACTCGTCATTCTAGCCAGAGCAGTCTGGGAGCCACGGTCACATTTGATTTCCAGCAGAGAGCCAGGTAATGTTCCTAAGTACCATTGGTGCGTGGATGGAATAAGCCATATTATATTTAGCTCTTTCATTTGAGTAAAGTTCTTGGTATGTAAGCGAAGAGCCAGTGACCGTTTCATTCTCACTACCCTCTTTGTCCAGTCTATCAGCGACCTCAAGAAAACCATAAGGAGGAGGACGTGAGCAGCTTCTGTTGGTCAAAAAGACTGGAATTCCCTGGGGGCGAGGTCCAAGGGTAGAAGTCTGTCTTTGCTCCTTTTCCTGCAGGTCTTAGCTTAGCATAATGAAACGGCCTTCCCGCCTTGAGTGACCCTTTCAGGAGATTACTCTCCCGATGTACTTCACCCGTTCCGACCAGGTACACACCTTCGCGGCTAAGAGCACACTTTGAGGCGACCTGCAGGACTTGAGGTGGACAATTATCTTATAGATGGGATGCATCACTTGCGTATAGCATCACTTTTGTTACATTACTCTTTCCTCCTAGTATGAATACGAAATTAAGTTTGCAATTTCATCTTGGGAGTATTTTTATCTGCATGGCTATTCCATCAAATCAAATTTCCAAAGTCCAGCACATCATCATATCATTTTCAAATTAATTATTCTAACTTCGTGACTAAAAAATGTCCCATCCTAGAAGGTACTGTAACAGGTTAAGTTAGCGTTATTTTTTTTAATCTAAATCTTTTGTATCCGTTTGTTTTTCTTTCTTTTGCCTCAAATATGTCCATTCCAGGAAGATATTGAGACAGTACGAAGTTAATATTAAAATAATTTTCATTTATTCCTTTTTTTTATCTAAACTTATTTTCTTTGTTAAATTAACATACTTCTACTGCCATAAGCAAGCTTTTGTACCTTCCAAAAACAATAGAATGGTATGGTTAATATTAGCATTCCAATAATGCAGATTTGCAGCGCGTTATTATTACATCAGATAAGGTATTACATTCTTATACTTATTTGTGCTACTATTGTTTATGTTTACTGTTATTATTATTCTACCAGATATTTGCTGTTTATCAAGGATTCGTGTTACTCCGATTCATATGTGTAACCTAAAGACACTGTTTGGAAGCTATCTCTTTTCTAAGCCTGGATCTGTTAGTATTTATTTGCTAAAGAGATTCTGTTATACCGTAGCCCTACTATATAAATATATTTAATAAGAATAATTGTTTTAACCTCATTACCAGCAGACTCTTGTTATTTACACAGTTCATGAATACGAAACAAATTATTTCTGCAGTGTTAAGGTTATAGCCAAATAAACTATACATTTTATTACCAGTGGCTAAACGATTTTATTCATTTGTACTGATTTATATGAACATCCTTCACTTTCTGTTGATTGGCTAATATATATATTTGAACAAATATATTTGGTATCTTCAGAGAAGACATTCATCGCATTCCATTTCCATTGGAACTGTATTACATGCAAATATACAACGCAATAGTATTGTGTGAGATAACTACTCGAAATAAAAGATATCTAATTGCTATCAAATTCTTTGATATAACAAAGAGTCCGTTAAATATAAATGATTATAATTAAAAATTATTTTTAGTAATTTTTAAATGTCTCATACCGATCCTCGTGTAAAACGTTAAACAGAATTATTCACTCTAAAAAAAGATATATTAAATTTCGTAAATATGGAATTCGTAATATTTAGGATCTTTAGCGGGTGAAAACCTTTTTCTTATAACATGAAAAATTAGCAAACAATGATTCTAGAGCAATAGGATTTAAAATAATGCTTGCGCACAGCAGGTTTTTAAATAAAAACTTTCATTTTTAGTTACGACAATGGTCGCGAGGAAAATATAAATGTTAGTCTTGAAAGTGGGCTCCTAATGTATTGAGGATTGCAACTGTGGTACTTAATACTAGAAACTGAATGCTCCGTAAGTATTCAAGTATGTTAAAGATCATTCTTTCTGCAGTATTTTGCTCAAGATTTAAATGGGAGGTTTTGTTCGTAGGTTTCAAAATTATCATGGCCGATTAGCGATCGAATAGATGATGTTAAACCTGAATTTCTATTTCAATAAATGAATCAAATAAAATAAGCTTTTAGAATACAATAGTTTATGTTATGTGTCACCTATTAGTAAAATTCTACAACATTTAAATGATTTTACAACTCTTTAAAATACTAAACATGGTTTTATTATTTCAGCAAGGATCTTTTAGAGGGCGCAAACCTTGTTCTATTACATGAAAAATTAGCTTTGGAAGCATTAGATGATTTACGTAACGATGAACATAACGATTAGTATATTGATTTTACGCCGATGAACGTAATGATTAGTGTATCGATTTTAAGAATTACAAAAATTAAATTCCGTTAAATAAAAAAATTAATATTGAATGTTTTTGCAATGGAAACTTTGCTATTGAGCCTATCTGTTTATGACATAAATTGCATTCCAGAAAACTGTGATGTAAATTATATTCTGGCGTTAACCGTGTGGAACTTCGGATCACGAAAGTATCACTTGACGAATAATTTATCTGAACAAAAGAAGGCTTGAATGAGAACGATGTCTCGAGTTATGAACATTCAAGTCGGTAATATAGGATTTTCAGAGACGTTTTGAGTTAATCATGACACATAATTAACACTCAAAGCCTTCTGGAAACATCATTTCTAAAGCTTTTAATTGCCTAAATTTCATCAACAAAGCCTCGCAGCAAGTGATTTACAGAACCATGACTTGGAAGAAATTATGGATAGATTGGGCCGTAAGCAAAGACATTGAGACATTTATAAAAAGGAAGTATTGTAACCGCGAAACATTTCGAGTATCATACTTTAACGAAAATATCCATTTTGACCACTCTCAAATCCATTTAAACGCTTTTCTTGCATGAAATCTGTACGTACAGACAGAGTAAAGCACTTTTTTTTCCAAAACGGATTGTAAAATGGATTCAGAAGGGAATTTTTGGTGCCTGTACGTATTTCTCAATACCCAAACACGATTAGCCGTAGAACGATGAAATTTTGTATATGGGACTGCTATAACATGCAGCTGTACAGCTCCTTTCTTATTGCAATCGGCCGCACCAAACGATTGCATTATATGTGTGTATACCCACTCTTTTACTCGGTACCTTTAGCTCTGTGTTTTTATTCTTATATGTTAGTAAATTGTGCATTTTTTGCTTTAAAAAATGATTGAACTATGTTATTCATATATTTAAGTTAAGGTTTTTATGTCTTCAATTAATCTTCATGCAATAATTTTAGAATAAAAGATAATTTAAAAGTGGCGTTAGGCCTAATGAGGCCACCATTTGTTTACATTTGAAAATCTTAACAGAATAATGAATTAAGTCAGTTGGTGCATCAACTTTCGTCTCTTTACCCAGTGGAACCAAACGTTAACTTTCAAGTTTGAGCACCGAATAATTTGTCTATTTGCTAGAATTGCTTGTTTTTGCGAACAAACTGTGATTTTAAAAAAACTTTTAACTGTATTTAATTGTATTAACTGTTGTTGTTTTAGGTTTTTGTATTTTACATTTTTTATTGAAGATGTTTTGATTATATATTTTTGCCTTGACATGAAGTGAAAACTAAATTGATTGAATAAGAAATATAGCTCTAACGAAATCTGAGGAAATAAGTTTCAATGAAATGCAGCAAAAATGTGTATAACTTAATAAGACGTATTAAGAAGTCTTGTGGTGTCCACATCAAGTTTTTTACTTCATGTATATCAGAGGTGGCCAGAGTGTGGCTCTCGTAGATGAGTGATGCTGCTGTTACGCAGATAAAATGTATGTGTGAAATGTGGTACACTAAGAACTCAAGAAATGTGGTACTCAAGAAAAGAAAGAAGTTAACTTATTGCATTTTTTTCCCAAACATATTAGCAAACAGAAACTTATCAATGTCCAAACGTAATTGTTTTTTTTTATTTCCTGTTAGTTAAGAAACTTAATAATGTTATTCAAAAGCATTTAAGAAAAGGTAATAAGATATTTTACAAACAATTTTGTAAAGAAAATCTAACATTCTAACATCTAAACAATAACACCTCCCACATCATTTCATTTATTCATTATCATAGTTATCCTTTTTATAATTTTTATCGGTTTTGGGTTATGAGCTTGTGTACAAAGTGCTTTTCTAAAGTTTTAATTACCAGTCACCTGGGATCCAGAAAAGAATTTAACCCATTTTTTCATGAACCACTATGGAGAAAATTCTTCAGTTGACAAACTACTTTTAAAAACGAGTTAAGTTTTCACTCTATTTCATGCAGCGCCACCTAGTTCAGAATATAAAACCTGTTCATTTAGCCTTTGAGATGGAAAGAACAATACGCTAGATTTTGTCTCTTGAAATTATACCATGTACATATAAAAAATTAAATTGCCTTGTTAATTAATCATAATCGATTATTTTAATTTTACTTGAAACATACAATAAGCATTTTTTAGAAATCTGCACTAGAAAATTTTCATTGTTGTTTTATTCTTATGCACTGCAATTTATACAGTGTATGTTTTTAACTAGAAATATTTTTATACGATCCCTAAAACTTTTAATTAATATTGTCTTGGGCAACTATTAGCATGAAGATAACTTTTTTATTTGACTAATTCGGCTGTGAAAAATGTATTTCACAGAATTCTTTTCATTGAGAGGCCCACAATTTTTTTTCTTATATTTTTACTAAAGTTTCCGCCGTGATCAAAATTATCACGCTCGGCAATCCTACCTTATATAATTAATTACTTTACTTAAAGATGTACTTTGACGAAGAGACGTTTAAGAGGTACAACTAAGTGACACTTTTGAAACAATCAGTTTAATTTCCAATAAATTTCTTATCCGAGATTTAAATTTCCTTTAAGACATGCAAGAAGGTAAGAATTTATGCGATAGTTTAGTGTAAAAGAAAGAGGTGATTGATATTTGGGATGAATTATAAGATGAACAATTATTCTATGAGAGATATTTCTAAAATCTTCTCTTAGATATGGTTCCACAAGTGCATAAAGGAAATTTTACCTCCATCATTGGCTTAATAAGAATTCTGATTTAGTCAATTTATAAAATATCTGAGGAATAATAAAACATTTTTCTCACAATGTTAAAGTAATTTAATGCGGAAAATTTTGATGACTTTTTCTTGCAAAGTTATCTTCTATTGGTTGAAAAATATTTTGTCATTGAATTCATTCAGTGAGCATACTTTAAGTTCTATCACCTCACTCGAAAATAAACCCTTTATTTTTTCTTTGTATTTGTTTCTTTGAGAAATACCTTTTGAGTTTCTTCCTAAAACTCAAATTTTCCTTCAAACTATTTTTCTGATATTTAAAAAATCGTAAGAAGTGGCGTCTGCTCTTTTCAGAGCTGCAGCAAAAGTATACCTAGTCCTGCGATTTATTTAAAAATGCGTGTCGTTGCTTATTAACATAGGATCATCGTTCGAGCAATGTCCATCGGTTAAATTCTGAAACGTTTCCATTTTTTAAATATATCGTGCCATTATTTAACTGTCGCTCTCTTTGCATCTATATAGGATTTCAAATCTCTTAGCGTAGAGCTCTTTATAGTGAAATGATTATGGAACTGGCAAAAGCAAGTGATTTCCACGCATGGATCCACTTAGCTTCTCAAAGGACACGACACCAACCAACCAACCAAATCTCTTAGCGTGGTAGATAAAGCATTTAGATGCTTTCATAGCAGTCAAGTTGTAGGAGTTTATTTTAATTTTCTAATAGTTATTTTTATTTTTGAACAAGCCTTTCCTTTACTTTCTCGTTTCCCAACTACAAACTACATTTCCCTATCATAATGAGTGTTTAGGATTGCGTTTTATGTAAGTAAGGTAGAAACTGATATTTAAGCTGAAGTCTGGATCACTTCACTAGAAGAACTAGTACAGCGTTAGGAGAGCCTGTTCTGCTTTCCGACCTCGTTGTTATTAAAAGTCTAATTTTACTACTATTCTATTATTGTTACGTGTCTGCTAGTGTCCGCCGGTGATCTTAACCCGCGGGAAAGCGCGTGGAATGTATCATACTCCAACACTACATAAAAGTGGAATATTCCTAACTTGTGAAACTGAAATTCTGTGCTGCTTTCAGTAGCTGATTTTCTAGTTGTGGTTGACGTTTTAGCACCGCTTTTTCTTTGCCTGTGTGTTTCAGAAAAAGATTTATCGGTATTTTGTTGGAACTGGGGTATGACAAACCCCACGCGCCTGTCCGCGTAATTGTTTTTCTGACTGAATATTTAGTTCAGAAATTTATTTCTAGAGTGTAACAGTAAATATTTCTACTCGCAAGTGATTTTAAAGTACTTGACATTAAATTCTTAAAAATTTCTAACTGCATTATGGTAAAAAGAATGACTCCCTATGAACTGGAAATACAACGCCTGTGAGATTTATTAGAAATATTTGAAAACGATGAAGATTGCATTTCGGAAACTAAAGATGAAACTAGGAATATTTTCTACACTGTTTTTGTTTCGAAAACGATAAAACATTAATTCCTGAAGTTCCTAAAAAAAGGAAAAACTGTTCTTATGCTTTCAACATTATATAACGATCATACTATTGGAGAAAATAAAACGACAGGAATTATATGTTTTTATAATATGACTAAAGGAGCAGTGGATATGGGGGATGAAATGTCAGCCAATTATTCAATTGCCAGAATAACAAGGAAGCGGCAAATGGTAATTTTCTTTTCTTCACTAAATGTTGCTGTAATAAATACTTGCATTCTATAACATTCAACTGCTAATCCACCAATCAAAAACAGAAGTCTGTTTTTGAAGGGTTTAACATTTCAATTAATGAAAAAACGTATTGAACAAAGATCAGAGATTAATACTTTACCAAGAAACTGACGTACTGCATGCGAAACAAAAGCAGAAGTTTCGACGAAGAATTAAAACGAATACATGAAATTCGAAACAACTAAGTATGAAAGATGTGTTACATTTTTGGCCCTCGTGCCAAGGACAGAAAACGTGAATGCGATGTTTAAAATGTGAAAACATTCTGTGCCAAGAACACATGAATGTATTTCGTTCAAAGTGTGAAGCAATAAAATAAGCATTGTGTATTAGAGATGCAATGAAACTTAGAGGCATAATGTTTATTTTTTTATTATTTTCATTTATCTTAATTTTAACTCTAAGATTATTTCGGAAATTAATTTTTTGAAACCTAATTATTATTCACGTATATATAATACACAAGAACAAGAAAAACAGCTTTAAAACTAAATAAAACTATTTTTACCGTATTTTAAATATTGGGGTATGTAATACCCCACGCGCCCACTCTAGTAACTTTTCTTGGGGCGACTTCCGCCGTGTTAAGTAAGAGCCAACTCTGTTGGTTAATTCTGTGCAGCCTCGGCTGATTCTATTTTGGTTAGGATTAGATTAGTTTCTTATTTTCTATCTTGAGTTAAAAGTCCAAGTGGAGGCTTACTGTATGCCCGAGAAGGGACCATTTGTTCATCTATTTTGACTTAGGAGAAAGGGTAAATTAATCCTTCCTTGGATATTGCTTACAGAACTCTGCGATAAGTTGCTACAGAATTCTTCAATATTCTAGCCTTCAAGGACTCCCAAATTAGCTAGCTTAATAAGTATTTTTCCGAATTTCTGAAATATTCTAAAAATTGTATTCTCTAAGGGAAGATTTCAGTATAGATAACAAATCGTAATCTGCAAGTGACTATCTAGTAATTCAGGAGGTGATAAGCATTAATTACATTTCTCGTTGTATGACACTATTTCATATTAGTTGCATTGTGATAAGAAAGCTTGATTGATAATTCCTGCTGAGTTTTCAAATATCTAATAGCAAGTATAGTTTGTGATAAAAAAATTCTATTCAGTAAAGAAATTTAAAAAAAAACAGAAAATAAAAGGTTTCAAATGATAAAACAGTTCCAACTATTTCTATATACAGTCTTTTAATTTTTAGACAAGTTGAGATTGTTTTGATAATTATCGATACTTCTTATTGTAAGGAAATTTTGCTGGATCTAATCGAGCAGTTTGTTCCCAAAACTCTGTGGGCGCAGTGTGTATATATTTTATGCTATTTGAAATCATGTATTGAAATCAAGAAACATGCACGCACCAGAATGAATCTTTAACGAAGAACGCATTAGGAAAACATCACACATCATTTTAAAATGAAATTACGCATTGAAAACAATCACTGTCAACGATTCTCATATTTTAATTAAGAGAATTTACTTGCATTTAAAGAATTATCAACAGATTATGTATAAGGCTTTTACATGGGTAATTTATAAAGACATCGCGCTTTGCAAAATGAAATTATTCAAATATTTTTTTCATACTTAATTTTTTGTGTCCCCTAAATATTTGTTATGATGTTAGTAGGACCTTATGTTACTAGATAATTTAAAGACAAGTTATTTTTTAACTTTATTAAGTCACCATAAAATAATCAGAAAAATAGTTTATAGTTATTAGTCTAAAGGGGCTTTGTCCCTGAAGGACTATTGTTTTCGTTTTGCTATTTTGCGTTGGTTTACTATAAATGTCCGTTTCACTTTTCAAACTGTTGACAAATGTTACAGTGCTGCATTATATTTGAAAAAATTAAATAATGACAAGTATGCATAAATTTATGTATATTTCTCGCATTGTGATAAACAACGGTACATAGAGCCATCGAATTTTGAATGACGTAATCCTATTGAGAATATGGGCATGTAGAAGACCAAATTTGAAATTTGGAACTTGTTTTATTATCGATTTCATATTTTGTAAAACTTTAACGAATTTTTGATGAACAAACTCAAGGATTTCAAAGCGAGCAGTGGCAACGTTCTACAGAAAAGACATTTTTATCTCCAGCGCGCGAGACTCTGTATCGGAAATTCTAAAGTTATGCTCAATTTAAAACTGTCTTGCGATATTGCTCTTGGACTAAATTTTATGGTTTAAGGGCGAAAAACGTGATGTTTAATAAATAAATGAACCAGATAAAATGTTAAAAAAACGCCCATTTGGAAGTAATTTAAAATTTGAAACCTTTCAGAGTTTCTTTTTGTCTGTCGATGATAATGATATACATCGTATTTAGCACTAGCAGTCTCAAACTTTTATATTCCCTCCGTCTCAAACTTGTTTCTGATTGTTATTACGTAAATATAAAATTATTAGTAAACGAATAATTAAATTTGCTTCTTGTAAGCATACTTTCTCATTTTTAAACAGAACTACTTAAATAGCCTGTTCACAGTAAATTCGTATTACCCCTCTTTGCTGTTTAATATATTCCGTAGATTTAAGAACCACCATTAATAAGCACATTTTGAGTAAATTTCAAAGGCAAATATTTAAAGGCTTCGCCAATCATACATAGCTCTTTATTAATAATAAATTTTATAGACAGACTTTAAGGGCTCGTTTCAGCTGTAAATGATGCTAAGTTATAATAATGATAAAATAATTGCAATCCTTAAATCTCCTTCTTAAATAATGTATTTAAATTCATTTCTTGTACATATGGTAAATTTACATTACTAATTGTTTTTTCATTAGTGTTGGGGTGTTATTAATAATTCTTGTTTATTTTTAGGTGAAGCGACTGTTGTTCGATTTCATGTCACAGTTCTTAGTCTTGACACTATTGATGAAGGCTCTATGGTAAGAATAGATCAGATGTGGTGCATGGTTTGAATTTATAAAATTGGCAAGAAAGTAATTTCGGCTTTTACAAACAGATAGTGTTATGTTTCATTTTGCTATTCTTCTGTCAATCTTATCATTATTTTTTGGATTTTGAGATTGGGCAACTGGCACGTTTATTTAGAAACAAAGTCCGTGTATTTTTGCTCATAACTGTTAGTTTATGGTCAGTTTTAACCCTGTGTGCAAAAGTTAACATTTTCGACATATTTTAGTTTTTTTTTTTTTTTTTTTTTTTTTTTTTTTTTTAATTTCATAAATGCAAGAAAGCAGCTGAGGTTCTTCAGAGAAATGCAACGTTTATGGTGATGATTGCTTAATACAACAATGAGCCAGAATTAGTTTTTAAGAAATTTCATTCTGGAAATTTTGGCGAACGGGCTGGCTGCATGGGCGTTTTCGTGGTTTTCCCCATGTGTAACGTGTATACGAGCCAGTTTCCCTTAAAACGTCCTCCACGAAGGCATCCCTCCCCTTAGCCAGATAGCCCTAGTGTGCTTTGCCATAATTAAATAAACCAAAACCAAACCATTCTGGAAATTTTTCGCTTGAAAATAACCGATATTCTGGCCAATATTCTGATTATGATGATTACAAAATTAAAGCTATAATTGAATCGAATCGTCATATACCTATGCGAGAGACTGCAAAAGGTTAAATATATAACACATAACAACTGAAATAAAAATCATATTAGATGACAAACTTGTTAAGAAGCTCGATATTTGGGTTGCGCATGAATTGAAAGAAATTCACTTAACACAAAGATTCAATTCTTGCGATACGCATTTCAAACGTAATATCGTCGATCATTTTTTGAAACGAATTATCAGTGGTAATGAAAAATGGATTATCTACATTAACATTAGTAGAAAACGATCATGGTCCAAACATGATCAATCAGCATAAATTATATCGAATGCTAATTACACCAGAAAAAGAGCATGCACTCAATCTGGTCTGAATAAATAAAATGTATATTTTGAGTTGTTTCCAAGCAACCAAGCGATCAACTTTGATGTTTGCTGCCAACAACTTATGAAATAGAAAGAAGCAATCACAGATAAAATGCCAGAATTGGCAAACTGCAAAGGAATCGTGCTCCACTGCGAAAATGGGAGGCCTCACATATCTTTAACAACACATAGGAAATTATTGGAGCTTGGTTTGGGAAGTTTGGGAAGTATGCATGATGTTACCAGATGTTCTATCATGAAGTTCCCAGAAAAATGGCAAAAGGTCATCGAAAGAATGGAAGATATTTGTCTGGTTAAAATTCGTTTTTCATACTAAAAAATTTGAGTTTTGGTTCGCACAAAAAAAAATGCGAAATTACTTTCTTGCTAACCCGATAATAATCTACATTTTTTTTACTTAGTAGTTCTAGACATAATCTATATTTTTTGGTAAATCTACTTATGTCCTCAGGATTTTAAGTTGTGATTGATGCCAATGCGACACAATCTGAGAAATGGTAAACATTCTATGTAAAAGTCATTTATATTCAAAACGTTCTTTTAAAATGCATAGAGAAATTCCTCCACAGCAGTAGTGCTATTGAAAAATTCCAATACAAACGTTTGATTCTTGCCAAATCTTTTAGTCTTGATACTAAAACTTAAATGCACATGTTAGGCAACTTTTTTGAGGAACAAATCTAAGCATCCTTTCAGACAATAGTCATTATGCACTTTCAGTGTATATTGATCTGATTTAAATGAATTACTTTACTATTAAACAATATTCTAGCTTTAATATGCATTCGTTGAGAAGTCATTCAAAAGGTTTTTAATAGTTTTCATGATAAGTTTTTTTTCACTCATCTTCACAATATTCTTCACAATCTTACGACCTATTTCTTGCAAAAATAAGCACTCTTGAACAGCATATCTATCTCACGCAAGTTTCTTCTGGCTAAAGTTTGCACTGAGATTAAAGGTTACCGCTATAACAAAGTCGATAACTCATAACGCAGCTACGCAGCTCTCACTTTAGTATTTATTTACCTTGCTGCTACCAGAAAGCAGCAGAAGTAATCAATTCCTCCTGACGAAATTTAATCATAGAGGATTTAGGTATCCATCGTTTTAGTTTCATCATTTCTCAAATAAAAATATATCTTAATTCATTATTATCATATTGCAAATATGTAATGCTTTCATATTATCAGCTATTCTAAAATTTACTGCCTTGTATAGCACTAATAGTTCTTAATATTTTCCATTAGAGATGGAACAAACTTACGTCTTTTATATTCCTTTTTACGCTAGCTAAACTAAACTAAACTCGGCGGGACGAACAGCCCATACAGAGCCATGGCTGGCAGTGCTCTGACAGCTGCTTTCAAGATCGTGGGCTCCGGGAAGCTTGTGCATCCTTTGGCCTGGAGAAGTGGTCAGCTTGTCGCAGCACCCCCAGTGTTTAGTCCTCAAGCGAAGTTGATACTGATTTTATCGACCCACTTGGCTGAGTCAACCTTGCCTAGCCCGGGGATCGAGCCCGGGCCTGTGGTGCGTTAGCCACCAGGCCTCCCCTTTTACCTACCTCATATTTATTTTTAATTTTTTTTTTTTATTTCGGACATACATTTTCATACTATTAACGACTACTACCATCTTCTGAACGTACAAGAAATGGCAACCATCAGAATCGAAAGTGACCTGTGGTAAGTTTATTGCTTTCCATGAGTATCCATGCAGAGGTTTCCGGAGAATTTCTCTTAATCTATATTATATTTTATTAAAGAATTCTACTTTGAATGCACCTTTTTCCACAAAATATTTTAGTAAATTTAAATAATTTAATAAAGTAAATAAATTTTTGAAGCTAAAAAATAGCATCTTTATTCTTGATTATCGTCTTCTTTATTAGCTTATAGAATTTTCATGCTATTGACCATTAGAGAATCATCCTCAAGACTTACTAAAAATATCTGCCATCACATTTGGAACTGACAATAGCAAGCTTATTACCTTCATGGATGTTCACAGAGTTCTCTTTAACGTGTATTATATTGTAAAATTTTAAATTTTAGAATTGAAATAACTGAAGAAAGAAGTCTATTTGAAATGAAATTTTTATTTTTTTGTTCCGGTAACTTCACTTTTGGTCCCTGCGTTATTTTCCTACTTGCAACACTATTACAAAATTAACTCTTTTTAATACTATTTCAAGCAGGATTGTTTATTTTGTTATAAAACAGTTTTTTAACATATTTTTATTACAGACATTCCAAACGCAGTTTATTACTCTGATTTTGAAATTCATTTAATAAATTTTGCTATTGGATATTGTTTTCAAACAGCTGAGGTTGCAACAAATTCTGCCAATTTATATACAGTATAGTTACTTAAAATAAGGATATGATATAAATATTCCATCATTTTTTATCGCCAGAACATGCTACATCTTCGAAATAAATCGAAAATTTTCTTAACGTGAGATCTCAGCTAATATTTTGAAGATATTTTGCTTCCGAAAAGTTTCACTAACAATCACTCCATGCCAAAGAAATCATCTAGCAGATCGAAAATTGAATTGTTTGAACATGGCAAAGCATACGAGAGTTATCTTAGAATGTCCTTCGTGGAGGACATTCTAAGGTAAATTGACTCTCATTCGCGTTACACGATGGGAAAAAGTACAAAAACTAACCACGCAGCCAGCTCGTTTGCCTTAAACTGAACCCAGATCGAAATGCCACTGTTCAAGGGTCTTATCCTCTCAGTCACTGGTGAAGCGCGAATTCTTAGGTAATTAATATTAGTTTTCTAAAAAACGGTGAAAGTGTATTGAGAACTTGCATTTCAGCTATAAATAAAACAAATATAAGGAGTGTGATACATTGCATGCATTTTTAATTCAAATTGAGTAAGTAATCCAATTGAATTCAACGATTATTTTAAGCCAAAACGAAGTACGCATGTAAATCCTTTAGATTAAATTTTAATTATAGATTCTCTCTCCTTTCACATTAATTTCGTTTTACTTAATAAAGGAATATTAATATCAATTTAGTTCTCTTTTAAATTCTGCTTTAGAAATATCCACCGTAATATTCAATATTAAAATATTAATCAAAAAGGAGAGTAACGTCTTTTAGTCTTGTATAGGTTTGATTGAGCTACACGTTTCTGTTTCCAGATGTTCATCCTGGCAGTCTGCCTTGTAAACTGTTCCATTATTCTACAGCATGGAGAAATTCTCGTTACATCCCCTTCTATCCGCGTAATTACTCTCCTTCTTCGGCATCGCCGTTAACTTCAAGAAATTAGTTTTCCATTCCCGATTCTGGATGAAACAAGTTGGCTGTGAAAGATTTATCGCACTTTGATGTGAGTTGTTTTATAGTGTGAAACATAATTCGAACCTGGTTCCTTTAAAATCTTCTTCTTATCCATGTCTAAGTTAAATAATTATTCCATTAATTTCATTATTAATAGTTCCTAATCCAGCATGGTATCTTTTCTAAAATGGAATCTATATAAAAAAAATAAATGAAAAAAAAAGTTGTAATTCTGTATAAGTACACACACACTTACGCACATACATAAGCGAAAGAAAACAAACTAAAATATTTGTTGAATTCTACTGGTGGGTTAATCTACAAGATTCAGTTTTCTTTCGTTTTCAGGACTATTATGACTCGGAATTAATTGATAAATAGTTTTCTCGCTTGAATTGATGATATCACTAATTATAAGCTAATATTTAAAATCCAAGAGGAATATTTCATAGGAAAAACTAAAAATATCATTTTAATTACTAGACAATTATCCATTGTTACTGCGCAACATGCGTTTCAAAGGCAGTACGATTTTATATATCCGTTAAATCACCAGAGCATTAACCCTCCAGAACTCTGGTTGTATGGCAGAAGCAAACACCTTTGGCAGCCAAGCGTTTCTAGTCATTTAGTTTGTTTTATTTAATTATGGCAAAGAAAGGGCTGTCTGTGTAAGGGAAGAGATGCCTTCGTGGATATTTGTCTAAGGAAAACTGGCTTACATACATGCATTTCTGGCGAAACAATAATGAAGAAAAGAATTTCGCGCGTAGCCTACAAGTAGCTATAAATCGCGTTAGCCACAGTTTTGGTATTCCACCATCAAGCATTTGGAAGCTTTGACAACAACGATTGCAAATGAAACCGGACAATTTGCAGGTTTTGAAACGTTTAGGATCATATTATTACATCAAGTAACACGAATTCGGCAATCGCATGCAGGAAGCATCGAAAGATAAACATTTTTCCCACCGATTTAATATTCAGTGATAAAATGGCTTATTATCAGCGCAGTATGGCAAACCATCACAAAACATCACCTATAAATATGGGGATAGTGGATATCGAGATTGAGAATTTGGTATATTCTTTCGAACAGAAACGAGATTCATCGAAATTAAACACTTTCTTCACCGCTTCACAGGCAAAGTTGTAAAGACCATTTTAGCCCCAAAGGTGCTATAAAACACTATAAATCTATGAATAAAAGCTATAAATATACTTCAGGGATTTTTCACGTAAAACGCTATAAACCCGTAAATTACTGTGACGGGTATGTAGTACTTTGATATACTGCACTTTCGGTTATTTCTGGGTTTCTTAAACATTTTTCAGTCGCGACCCCTTTTTATCATTGATATTTTTTCGCGACGCCCAGGACCCAATAATATTTGCAAACATTTTGTGGAACCCCATAAGTGTTGCGCAAATTCGACACACGCGTGAGTGAAACTGTCAATTGTTTCACTTGTACTGTAATATAAAATTGCAGTTTTAGGTCATTAACTTTAATTTCTAATTTTAAGCTTTCTGAACATAGAACACGTAGAACAATGTGAAAATTTTAAATAAGTAACATACGAAATGACAGCGTCTTTTTTTTTTTTTATTGCATTATCTTTATCTATTTTCAGATACATTGTGTAAAAATATTTGGTAACTGTAAAATTATTATAATAAGTTAAAGAAATATCAAAACTGCTAAAATTTTTTGTGACCCCCTGCTGTAGATTCCGCGACGCCCCTGGGGATTACGACCCACAGTTTAAGAAAAGCTGGGTCATTTCATTAGATGAAACGTCATTCAAAAAAGTGTATTCTCTAACACTATATGCCTCTATCTCCTCTTTATCACGTCCAGATGCCATTGTAACAGAAATTTTTAATGACGGATAAATTACAGATTCAAATTCACAAAACAATTTTGAATTCTTGAGCTAGAAATCATGATAGACAGGTAATGCGAGATAGATATATAAATTACAAAGGTTTCCTTTTCACATTCTCACAGTAATTTCTTTTACTTCTTAATAGTCAAAGTCTATATGCCTCCTATTGTCAGCAATATCAGAGCAGCTGCAGAACATTATTACAGCTGTTTTGGTGACTATAAACGGGGAACTGTTACAACGCGAATAGAAAACATTAGAAGCCTTTCGTGTGATAAAAAGATGCGTATCGATCAGTTATAGTGTTATACTCAAAATTTCAAATATTTTTACTTCATTTCTTGCATCACTCACTTTTTATTTATAATGCTTTACAAAATAAATCCTTTGGTTTACAAGTCAAACATTCCAGTTGCGTGAAGAAAGAATTGATATCATTCATCATGTTTGTTTTTATTCCATATCTTGAAAAAGCAACAAAAGTAGCATTTATTATAGCTAAGTAATGGCTTGTACAGCAAACGAGAAAGTATTGGCGTATGAACAGTTGTAAGTAATTGCTTTACCGTTAGTTGCTGTAAGCCTACCTGTTTTCCTGTAGGCTACGTCCAATATTTCCTTTCAATATTTTTAAATCAATCTACTCGTTGTGTACATTCTACCACATTAAACAGCTGTTTAGAAATAAATATTTTATCCTAATTTATTTCTACATTGCTTAAGATATCTAAACATGTTCCAAGCACTTTAAAAAAACATAATTTGCAAACAGTTTAGTCCCATTTTCAGCTTTACTTTTCATAAGCATTACAGACAGACTATCAGTATTTGAAATATATTTTTTATAATTTTACAAACATGTTAATTAAATACAAAAAAAATAGATATTTCTTTTAAAACTTTGAAACTGCTTCATAAAAAGCATTGAGATTTAAGTAAACTGCATACTTCATTCTAGCCTGTACTGTTATTTAAAAGACTGCGTAATTAAAAAAATTAGAAATGATCAAAAAGTAATAATAAGATTTTTTGTTATATTTTCATGTTATATGTAAAACCTCTGCTTCAACCAGCACATGTCCTCCCGCAAAATACATGTTAGGCATGCATTTGGAGGAATAGCCACTAGCTTTAAGTCAACTATCAATTCCTTATGATCTAATGTCAATGTTAATCTAATGCCTTTGCCAATAAAAATCTAAATTATTTATAAACCTTATGGCTCATTGTTAATTATAACACTATTCAATTTTTCTTATTCTGATCTTTAATACAATGGTTAACTATAACTTCTCCTGTTTTGATTCAAACATATAGAGTTTGGTCATATAGAAATTCGGATTCACAAATCAATGACTTAATAACCACAATATTTTTTAAAGTAACACATCTTTAGAATTCCCGATAGAATATTACGTGTTGCCACAAATTTATTTTTATACTCGGTATATTATTTATATTTACTGCATTATTTCTTTGAAACTAATACATAACAATAACATTTGGTGACAGCATCCTTTTATTTGAAAAGTGAGTCGATACAAAAGCGGAACATGCTGATGATTGAAGCTAATTCATTTATTTGCTTCATAACGAGGGCTCGTGTTCATAATGAGCTTATTCTCGTTACGTTTAGCATGATTTCAAGAATACATTTAATTCTTATAAATTTAATATATTCTCAATCCCATGCCTATATTAAATACCAAATTTGAGAAGTTTTGGATTATCGCATAATATATCTTTTGCGAAAGATTGTTCAGAAGTTCAAGTAAAGTGTCACTTCCTGTGTATCAATTTTTTCTCAAATTTAATGTGTAGTTGCAATTCATGTACAAGTATTAAACACTAAAACTGAGAAGTTTGAGATTATATTTTAATATAATTTGTCATTAAAAATTGTTATGGGCTTCCTGTAAATTACCATTTACGGTTGTTCAGTTTTACCCCAAATCTAATCAACTCATTAATATGAATGTAGAAAATGTGAAAATATGTGAAATCATATGAATGTAAAAAAGTTAAATGCGGAAAATAGAAATTTTTGGAAGTTTCATATAAAAATTTTAGCGGAAGATAGCACATATAGAGACACAGATATCATTATAAAATACACAAACAGATAAACATTTTTGTAAAAATCCGTTGTGGGGACCATAATTCGTACTTATTCACTGAAAACTCGCTATTGAAACTCTGGACCGAAAACATTAGCTTCCTTACTTACGTATATAGGTTGCCAAGAGGTAGATATAGCGAGTGCCTTTTTTTCCTCGTATTGCAAAGCCCCAGTAAACTTTCACTATTTATTTTTAAATCCCTGAAAAGAAGAATATCGTAAATTAAAATTATAAAACGATTCCTGAAAAAGAGAGATTCAGTAAAATATAAAATACTTCTCAGCTATTTACATTAAAAAATACAATTTTAAGTTCAAACGAACTATTAAACACATATGAAGAAAATTTCCCCACAATTTTTTCTGCTTCTACTACTCCAGCTGTAGAGACATTAAGTATTTTTTTTTTTTTTTTGGAAGCAGGGAAGATGAAAAATTAGAAACGCCTTTGCCAGGAATCCAACCGCGAACCTCTGGAATACTCTCCCAGCGTGCAGACCACCACACCACGAAGGCATGCCTAGAAGGTGGAAAAAATACACTATATATTCCCCCTTTTAAAAGGCGACTGGTGTTTTAAGGCACCCACTCGCCAAATCCTGGGTGTGGAGAATCATCATCCAACACCCTTTTACTTCGAACGCCAGTGTAGAGACATTAGGATTTTTTGAAAGTAAGAGGCTTGAAAAATGAGCAAACGTCATGGCCGTGAATCGAACTGCGCACCTCTGGAATACGCGCTCAGCGTGCAGACCACCACACCACGAAGGCATGTCAAGAAGGCTGAAGAATCACGTTATGCAGTCATTACTAAATTGTATTACATAATTTCAGGTTTAAATAAATAAACATACAGATAATATCATACTTGCAAGACAGATTAGACAGCCTTCATATCGGAAATGAAGAATTTTCAAGCAAATAAAAAATATTACAAGTCTACATAGTAATTTTAAAATAGCGAAATAAAATTCTTTAAATAATTAAAGAACTGATAGCAAATACATAGTACTTCTCGTTAAAATATTTTTCACTTTTATGAGTTTATTAAAGATGAAAGAAATCATGCTTTAAAAGAAAAGTCCATTTTAATTAAAATTGGAACAAAATATTTTTTTCAAAGCGTCTGCGTAATAAAAGTACGAAACATATCCATTTAAATAAAATTAAATATAAATATTGGTTTACTATCTAAATAAATTTAGACCCTATGAAAAAGGTAAGAACCCAAGAAAATATTCTTCGAAGAAGAAAAGAAGGTAGACACCAACTGAAAATCATAATCATAATAATAAAATTGTGAAATCATAATAAAAAGACAAGCACCCAAACCACTATGAAAAATGTAAGAAAATATAAATTACATATTACATACGCATATGCATAATAATAATAGTGAAGAATTTTCTTTTGAAAAGAAATTTTATAAAAATCTATCCTTTCAAGCATGAAATTTTTCTTTAATCCCATAATAAAGAATGCTAAAACAGTTTTCTTCAATATATCTAAAATAACATATGGTATAAAAGATGAAGCGTATAACCCTATAAATGGTATGCGTAAATGATTAACATATTTGAAAAAGAAATTATACTTTAAAGTTCTCCTTGTGCTTTTATAAAAAATACAATACCCAATATAAATGGAAAGATATACTGAAATTTTCAGTTGAAAGATAAAAGGTAAATTTCAAAAATACTTGCTTGATTGTTGATACGCATATCTCAATACAGGAAATTAATGCAGGAGAAAAAGGCAAATAAAAAATTAAAATATACATATAAATTTTAACGATTGAAGGGGAAACCGAAATTATTTAAGTTTAAAATAAATAAATCCTTATAACTTTCAGCTAATTTTGAAAGTAAAGATTTAAACAGACCTTAAAAAAATGCTTAATATTTATTTTTTATTTAAATTTCAACAAGTAACTCGGCTAACATAATTATAAAAAAATTGAATGTAGTGTTCAGCGTAAAGTATTTTAATCAGCATCATTATTGTTAATAATGTTACGAAATGTACAGGCGCGGGGCCATAGCTTCCCCACAAAGCAGTTTTAGGGTTGCCATAAAATGGCACGAGAAGGCAAGGCTGCTAAGATTTTATCGAACATCAAGTGGACAGTCCGGATATACTTGACGCATTTCGTCGATGCCGTTAAAGATGCGGAAATTCAGAAAGCTCTCAGATTGGCGGATCTGAAAGACCTGAAATCTGCCTTGGTCTACGCTATGAAGTTCGAGTCGGCTCAACAAGCGACTCGAAGAGATCGCCATCCTATTAGAAGATCCAAATTTTGATATCTCGAAACTAAAAAATGGAAATAAAAGAGATTCGGGAGGCTCCCGCGAAACAAAACCACGGAAACTAAAATGCGACAATCTCACCAATCTCAAGGTTGCCAAGCAAAGATGAAGCCCCTCTGAAAGTTCTTCAAATCTCTTCAATGAGCGGCGGAGATAACGGACTGTTCGTCGAAGGATACGTGAATAAGCATCCTTGTAAAATGATCATAGATACGGGAGCAAATGTAACCATCGTAAGAACAGAGGTAGCTCAAGAATTGAGCGAAACGTTGCGCTGGACTCCGTCCTGTGCGTCTTCACAAACAGTGACAGGTGATAAGATTCCCATTGAAGGTAAAATTAACATCATCGTTACCTTCAGAAATGAGACCTACTAGCACTTAGCTTTCA
Source organism: Stegodyphus dumicola (assembly GCF_044657685.1). Classification (NCBI taxonomy): domain Eukaryota; kingdom Metazoa; phylum Arthropoda; class Arachnida; order Araneae; family Eresidae; genus Stegodyphus; species Stegodyphus dumicola. The sequence continues at coordinate 149,009,727 of NC_140777.1, forward strand.
TCGCTAACATCACGGACGAATAAATACTCGGATTGGACTTTTTGCGGAAGTACGACTTTTCGTTAGACTTTAAATGTAACGAAATGCGCTCTGCAAAAGAAGATATAACTGTGTTTGAAATGAAGAGCGGCATTTCCTCAGCTCACCAAGTAACAACAAAAACAGATGTCACCATCCCACTTCTGACACCAAATGTTGCGTGTTTTTTTTTATATATATATATATATATATATATATCCAAACACATTTTATTTATCCAATATTAATCAGGATAGCTCCAAAGTCACGTTTTACAGTCGTCGAAGATCTACTATACACACGCTGGAACAACCAGCAACACAGCGTTCACACTGTCAGACAATAACGGTGGAGATAGCTTCGCTGAAAAGCACCAGAATACAGCTGCCGACTCTGCTTGGTCGTTCCGGAACTCCAGGCTACAACTCGCGATGCACTCGACGATACACAGGCACGGCTCCCGACTTTTCGGTTCAGTCGTTCTCTGAGCTCAACACGCTCTCTCGACGATGCACTAACCGTGATACACTAAGAGACGCCTTCGGTGAACTCGACGACGCACTCGGCACTCGCTGCCCGGCTGTCAACTCGGAACGACTCCGCACAGACTGACAAACTCGAGACTAACTACTTTACTCTTGACTTTCAATGACTGACTATATCTAGCTCGCTAGATGAGGCACAGTAACTGACTGCGCACCAGCAGGTTTTGTATAGCTTTCGGCTTGTGTTCGAGAACATTCTGGGCTAAACCGGTAAGAATTCGTTCCAGAAGGTTCTCCAACCGGCCATGGTATATCGCCAGTTTTGTCGCCAAATGTGGCAACCCTGCATTTCCTTGCCATTTTATGGCAACCCTAAAACTGCTTTGCCGGGAAGCTATCTCACCGCGTCTGTACGTTTCGTAACAATAATTCTTGCATTAAGAAATCCTGCTTATTTCTTTTTCCAAGTAAGATAATATTAAAAAATGCCTGAAAATTTTCAGATTTTATATTCCGTCCAAAGGGCTTTTTTAACGTTTTGTGTGTTACCTTTATTTATTAAATATCATGTTCTTCGCACTTAAACCATAAAATTCAATTCAACAGCAGTATCGCAAAATAAATTTAGATGAGCATATCTTTAGAATTTCCGATACACAGTCTCGCGCGCTGGAGATAAAAAATGTTTTTTTTTTCGTACAGTGTTGTGTTGCCATTGCTCACTTTGAAGTCTTTGGGTTTGTTAATGAAAAATACGTTAAAGCTTTGCAAAATATGAAATAGTTAATAAGGTGAACAGTGAAGTCCTGGTCACTGTGATACTACTCCCGTTAAGTATTCTAAATGGAAAATCTTTCCCTAATAAAGCATGTTTCGGATTTATGATTTTAGATAGTTCAACAATAAATCCCACTGGACGACTTTTATAGTTTCTAGGAGTAAATGGCAAAGTTGACAAAAGTCCCAATAATGACCAGAGATAGATTAATGCCTTAATCTTCTCACAGTATATAACCATATCTTCTGAATAAAACATTCAGTAACTCTGAATTGTTTCTTTTTTCCATGCACGTAAATCCCATTTACCGAATTTCGTCTCGAAACATTCATTCTTGGGGCATGTTTCTTGTTTTCGTAAGTGTATAACAAACGGTTAAGTGTATATTTTACAAAAGTTAAATATTTACAGAAAATGATGGAATTACAAATAATAGTTTTGGGCACTTAAATTCTCAGTTTATATCTAAACATCTACTATTGTTACAATAATATCATAATAACTAGGGAAACTGATTTTTTTTTTTTTTTTTTTTTTTTCCATCTGAACCTGTGCAGTAATATACTTTATCCTCGATCTTCAAGAACTGTTACATTTCTTGGCATTACATATTTAGATAATTCATTATTTTCCGAAAATGTGTAGGAGGACCTTTAATTCAAGAAAATGAAATCCGGTAAAAGTGCATTGGAACACCTAGAATATAAGTTTGCTCATTGCGGAGATATGAACCCTAATTCCAGTTTTTTCGGAGAAATTTTTGCTTTATTTGGTAGATAATTCATTTTGACTGCCAAACATAATATTTACACATTTTTGTACTAGTTTGACAAAGTTCATTAGCGGCTGGATAATTTTTTAAATGCAATATTTTCGTTACTAAAGGAATTTTTGTTTCTTATAATTCCTTAAAGTCAGTTATAAATCTTTTTTTTCCCATTTACGTCTTTTTATTCTCATCTTTTGTTCAAAATTTCCATGCATAAATTGTTCTCTAATGTACTGTTGTTTTATATTATTTAAGTCATGTCTTTCAAATATTTACAAAAAATAGGATTAAATATTTACATTAATAATGAATTTCCGGACTTTTTTTAATTCTCATTATTATCGAATCAAATTCAATAAAGCTTTCAAAGAAACGTATTTCTGAGCAGGAAAATGTTTAGGGAAAAAATAATTTTGATTAACTAATAAATTGTTTGAAAGACTTTAAAGGACTACATTTTAGAAGATTTCAGTTTTCGTTTTTCGTACATATCTAAATTAAATATCATAATTTAAATCTCATGATTTTTAATATCAGCATATCTTATTTAAAATTTGTATTGAAACCTGCACTAATCTGAAACAATAATACTTAAAAATGATTTATATGAAATGTGTACAAATATAATTAAATTCGTGATTACAATTTTTTGGAAATCCTAGTACAACGGGAAGACAATAGAGAGACTGTTAAGCGGTTGAGCAGATTTGATTTTAGAACTAGATTAAATTATATTCATACCGAGTTTCTTAAAAGAAATAGTGGAATTTCGTGAGGTCTCTGTGACATATGTTTATGTAAAGTGAACTAAAAACCCTTATATTAAAGTCATCAATTGATGAAGATCATGAGCGAAATTAATAAGCTGCAATATTGTTCACCACGTGTCCCAACACATATTATTGTGATATTCCGTTCCTATCTATACTCTGGCAAGAACATTTAGTGTAACTCTTGAAATTCTACTTCTAAAATGGCTAAGACTATTGATTCTTTCATTGCAAATCTCATTTCTGAAAGGCCACTTAGAAACGTATCTGATGGCGTAAGATCAGAAATTCTTGCAGACAAAAAGGCTTCCATTTCTGCCAATCCGGTTATCAATTCAGCTCGTCTTGTACACGAGAAACAGTTCAATTCCCTTTGCAACTTAGGTAAATCTTTGTTGAAAGAAGATTTTTCGTTTTTCGTAAAACTTACGTTTTCTCTTCCTCACGGTATGCCGCTGAAAGAGGGATGATTCTTTTAAAAGAACTCATTAATCCAGTCTAAAAATGGCAGGCTTTCTATTAATACCTTTAGCAACACATTTTATTAATTCTTTATTATTATCATACGGTAACCAGTGTTCATTTCTGCTTCCATTCGTTATTGACTCTACTGTCTCTATGATTTATTTGTCTGATGTCTTTATCACATCAGTTCGTAAGGGATGAAAACTGCCAAGAGGCTGGCTCAGCAGCGACATCCTCCTACTTGAGTTCTGGAGGAACTCGACCTGCTGCTGCACATGTCATAATTGCAGTCTATGAGCAAGCTTCACATTGCAACCTCTCCAACTGATTGTGACTTGAGGTAAGATTTCTAATTGTTCTTCTAATGGAGCACGACTGTTGGAGTCAACAGTGTTAGTCTTTGTATTGCAATCACTATGTACATTGCGTCTCAGAACAGGATCTTAAGGATCATCTGACAGTTCAAAAGGATAAACACGTTGTATAGGTTTCGTGACGATGCCAGACTTTGTTTTAGATTTTACAATTCTGATAATACCATTCTTTCAAGGTAGGGCTATTGGTCATTGCAGACAGTTCAGGTTATCAGAACCGGTAAGTACTATATCACCAAAGGAAACCAATTTGGAAACCTTTTTAGAAAAATTAGCATGTTTTAGATATCCAAGATATTCTAGTCGAAATCCTTTTCGTAGATCTCCACGTATCCTTTGTAAGTATAGATGTCATTTCCGCATATAAAGAAGCATCAATTTCTGGTACTCCACTTTCTTTGTTTTCCTGTAGAAACATCTAAGGGGAGAGAGAAATTTTAAGTCATTAACATTTTCAGACAAGTACTTCGAAGTTCACTGCAGCACAATACTGCATTCAGTTCTTCAGAATGAAAGGACGCTTGACCTAATGCTCTAACAAAATATGTTTGACCATGCCGATCAATCGCTCCCACCATCCGCTCCTCCAAGGAGCTGATGGAAAGATGAATTTCCATGTTATCATCTTTACTGTAGATTTGGCTTTTATTTTCTTCCAGTCAACTTTGCAGAGTTCGCTGTGAACTTTCACAAAATTACTTCCATTATTGGAATAAATAACAGTTAGTCTACATGTGCAAGCTATAAATCTTCTCAATGACAGAAAGAAGGCTTCCATTGTTAAAGATGTTATTAGCTATATATGCACTGCACGATATATTGCGCAAGTGAATGAACTATCCAGGCCTCTGTTTTAGGCCTCATTACAGCTGTCCTGCAAGATACCGCCTGTGACTTCAAATATAGCAGCATCATTTACTCGGTCTTCAGACAAGAAAGTGGCTTTCTCTTCTGGATGTGTCACGATGAATCATCTACATCGAACATATTTCAAGATAACATGTCGAATTTTTTTGCGACTTTGTAAAATAGAATAATTTCCTGAAAGATGATTCATTAATTATCTACGCCCCTGGATATCCAAGTTTCTTATGTTTATATGCTAAAAGCATATGCACAATTCTATGCTTCGATGGCAGTATTATTGGTTAATCGAAACTTTTCTTATCTTTTCTGCTGAAGATTTGTGTTCGTACCCTTATTAATCAATTTTCGTCAAGTACCGAACAAAGTGGTTTATTCGCTGGTTGTTTTTTCCATCGTAAAATTTTTCTTGTTGGACAGTTCTTAAAACGGAAGTTCAGCTTGGCTGATTTCTTTCACAGTTATTCACCAGAGCATAATGAAGCTTTAGATCTTAGATTAAAATAAAACCTGAAAACTCCAAGCAACTATTCTAATGAGTTTTCCGTATGATGAAGTTCTATGGAAGATTACTTCAGTTTCTATGCTTAAATGAGTTTTCGTTACGTTGTTTTCTCATTTCGTGAATTATGTCTTCATAATTACAGACCAATTTTGACTTCGTCCATTCTTCCTGATTTTGCTTCAACCAAACCGGGCCTTCCACCATCTAACTGCCAAAAGTTGTTTGGCGGTACAACCTCTTGACGGAAGGTTATTAGAAATACCAGTTTTAGAATAGTAGTAGTTTATTCCAGAAATATGTTTTCACACATTTGAATCTGTCAGTTTACTAATCTCCTTGACTCTGTTTTTTACAAAGACAGTCCATAACTCTTCTGGACTTTGGATCCAAGTCAAAATTGTTGTAGAATCCGTCCAAAAGAGCATTTCAACTTTTTGCCATCATAAACCATTTTAAACGGAGAAGCACAATCTGGATCCTATCATGGCAGCTATTAATTCCAGACGATGAATCGTGATAGACTTAACAGGAGCTACTCTAAACTTCGATGCCAACAGATGAATTTAAACTCCAGAAGTCGTCTCAGTTCTTAGAAAACTGCCGCAACATACGCATTACTATTGGCATCAGAGAAAGTGGGATGCTACAGAACTTTCTATTCTCATTGTTGGAATGTATCCATCGTAGGATTGAGATTTCTTTTAAGAGTAAAAATCTTTATACCAGTTTACAAAGATTTTTGTGAGCTCGTCGACTTCAGAATTCCAAAATATTCCTATTTTCTGTAGGTCTGCAACAATATTTTTAGGATACAAGAGAACAGGTCTCACGATTTCAACAGAATCAAATATTTTGTGTGTCGAGAATTGTTCTCTTCGTTATTCCATTCATTTTTAAATCTTCCAATCAAAGTTAAATTGCCTTTCTGACCGTTCAGTAATAGACCCTAGACGGGTGTAATAGTTTCTTCTTTTAATTTCTCTCTGGAACATAACCAACCTCGAGGATTAACCTTTCCTTCACACACTGTTTTTCGAAATTTTTCGATGAACTAAATCATCTCGGATTCAGTTTCAAAATTGGCAACAAAGTTATCTACGTGGAAGTTATACAGGAGTTTAGCTATCATCTTCGTATCATAATGAGACTTTTCATTTATTTTTAGATGTAATTCTATAATAGCTGCTACAAGGAAAGGACTTCTCTTGACCCCAGATACTGTAGTATAAAAATAGTATATTTTCGCTTTCTTTTCTTCCACTTCATTCCACCAAAACAATCGAAGCCAATCTCTGTTTTGTGGTTTAACACTGATCTGTAAATTTATTTTTCAATGTCTACTATAGCAGTAAATTTGTCCTTGCGAAATCTCAACAGAAAAAACAAATTAGTTCTAGCAAATATGAACCACGTTCTAAACACTGATTTAGAAAGGGAGACGATTTCTACAGCGCAGACTCATCAAATACCGATCGAAATGACGTTGAGCTATTTTCTCTAATCACCAGTCCATGCGGCAAATATTAGTCAACAGCTACATTTTCTTTAACGTCTTTGATTACTCCTAAATTATACAAGTCGTTAAAAACTGCACTGTATGAAGAAAATAAATTTCGTGAAAAGCGTTTCTGGATGGTTGTTTCTTAACACTTTAAAGCTAACTCTTGTGGTGGGTACTAGTACATGATTTTCAGATCATGGAAGTGCGACTTCACAACCCTCTTCTTCGTTTAGTGATACAGATGTTTGTAACTGCAACTTTGCTTTCAAATCCCTTTCCTCTCTCTTCTTCTTTGTGACCGAACCTGTTATTCGGATAACATCAAGTATCCACAGTTCTGGTGAGAGCAGCATATCATTAACAAGCAAATTTGTCAAGTAACTGGACGAGGTACCTTTCCCATTAAAGTCCATCCTAATAGTGTTCCAGCAGCCACTAATCCGCACAAGAAATGTATAATTCTTCCATTAAAGATCTTACCCGCTATGTCAGCCCCTATTAACAGATCAATTTCTAATGATTTATTTTTTTCAAGGATTACTTCATATGTCATAACAATATTATAGTCAGAAAGTTCTTTAACATATTGTTCTAATTTTGGTATAGAGTTGGTGACCGAGGAATTGAAAATTACAGTGCTGTTAAAATATACCCTATATCGGAAATGTTTCTCGGAATGTTCTTTACAACCAAATAAATTATGAATAACATTTTTTTATATTTTTTTGATATTGCATTTCCCTTACGACACGTTTGCTTAAATAAGATTGTAAGATTCTAACTCTGTATACTTTTAAGTTACAGTTGAAGTCGAAGAATTTTAAGAACTAATCAGCAAATAATCGCTTCAGTTCGTGAGATAGAGAACAACAAGTAAGAAGGGTGAAATTACCCTTTATTATTCCAATAAATTTTAACAGAACTCCATCTTGGAGTTTTACAATAAAGCCTCCACTCAGGTTTGAACTTAGGAAACTAAGAAATTAAACTTAACTAATCTTAACTAAAAAGATATAGCCGAAGCTATCAAGATACTAACAGAGTTGGCCAAGTAATGCTGAATAATTGCGAAGCTATCAAGAGCCTAAAGTACTGCCGAGCGTGATAATAGCTTAAGAGAGAATAGCCTAAGAAGGCGAACGTGCGCTAGCCAGAATGACTGGTTCTCTCTCTGGAAGTCAGTAGAACTCCTCGGTTAAATACTTCTCATTTGCATTCAAACGCGATTCTAAAAATACGATCTGGAAGTTGTAAGTTGAAATTCAGGAAGACAGGAAAAGAACTTTAACTCAAAATTTAACTGTTAGATAAATTAACACAATCATTACAAGATCATTGGGAATTCGAACTGATGAGTGCACGAATCATTTTTCCTCCATTTGCATCCCGTAATCTCACATGGACTTCACGCGCACATGTTTGATTACTAAACGCTGCATCACTAATCACATTTAGCTTCACTTCCTTTTTGTTGTTTATGTTTCTTTAATTATTCTTCATTGCACATAACTCTGCAATGTCTGCCCCGACAATTTTTTGCAAATAATTTTACAATTGAAGCTTGTGTCCTATTTCGTATCATCTAATATCATTTTAATGCACCTCTACATGCTCGTAAATCATGCCGTTTTCCGCAAAATGTAGGCAGTTTGTCTATTTTTCGCAGTGTCTGGGTCCAGCGGTAGGGGGGAATGTTTTGGGTTTCGTCAGCAGATGGCAGGGTAGAAAGCTCTACCGTACTTTCGAAACTAAAACCTTTCTTTGCCAGAGATATTCTCTCTTCACCCTCTCCTTCGCATTTTAGAACGTTTATTAAAGCAGTAAGTGTATTTGATGATTTACTAGTTTCACGTAAATCTTCGCTTCTTCCCTATACTCTAATAACTTTTTCAGGCAAATAAGATTTAACGACAGGGTATAACATACATGCGTATTTATCAGACGTGAAGTTTAATGTCTCGAGTGCTCTCAGATGAGTTTAATTTTATCGTGCAGCTTTGAGAGTCGTGTCGCTTTATTTCGGCTCAATGAATTATTCGAATCAAGCTCAACAATTCTCTCACATATATTTCTATGCGGACATACTGTTTGCCGAATCGAGCTACTTAAGACATTCAATTACTTGACAGCAATTGTCAGCGACCGAGGGGGGAGAATCAACGATATCTCTTGAACGCGATCCATCGACATTGGCTTGAAATAAATACTGAATTTTATCTTCAAGTTGAATTTCTGGAGCATCGTGAATTTTCTTAAATTGATCACAGAAGCCTAACCATCCCTTAACATCACAACTGAACTTTTTTAATTCAATTTTTGGCAATTTAAACTTCCGGTTCTGAACTGTAGAATGTTGTTATCCCCCGAATTAATATTACTTGTTATTTTTCGTACCTTAGTTCTAAGCCGTAAATATTTTTCACTACATATTGTACCCTCATATTTTCTATCAAAATAACTCTCAGAACATTTAGAATCATCAGATAACAATTTTATAATTTCTTTTTCTGCCAAATCTAGTTCCGACCATTTTTCTCGTAACTGCGTCATGAGGATTTCGATTTCTTCTATATCACGTACTTCGTTTTCTAAATAGTCTTCCAGTTTATTAGATATTCATGTAAAAACAATTCTTAAAAAAGTACGTAATTTCTTCAGCCCCTTCAATTTTAGATTTAATAAATGATCATATAATAATACAATAAATAAATCCCTCAAGCAGCCCACCCGGGGATGTCAGATAATGTTTTAGATGATCAGCAATAATATGGAAAAAGGTAAAACTTACCTTTTTCTTCTTAACGGTGGTCGCTGAAAGACGGATAATTCCTTTAAAAGAACTCATAATCCAGTCTAAAAATGGGAGGCATCCTATTAACACCTTTAACAACACAACATATTGTATTATTTATTTACAAAGAATTTAAATGATACAAGCTAATTAATTACAAATACGAAAAGTAGTATTCATTTTTTCTTCCGTTCGTTATGGATTCTACTGTCTCTCTAGTTGATTTCAGTCTTCAGTTCACTTCAGTTCGTAAGGGATGAAACTGATGAGAGCCTGGCTCAGCACGGAAAATACGAGAAAAATGATATAATAAATTAATTTTAAATATGGAAGTGCATTTATTTGTCATATCGTAGATTTTCAAAAGTTGTCATTGCTTTTTAACCTTTTCTTCAGAAGTCTGATGATTCCTTAGTAGAAATATTCCCTTAATAAATATAGTCTATTGCTATTACTAATTCTAATTTGTTATCACTTACGCAAATTTTATAGAAATAAAAGGAATCGTGCAAAAATTTCGAGATTTCCCCCAATGTATAAGAGAAAATACAAATAAAAATCAAAGAAATAATACTAATTGAATATTTTAAGAGCGAGTGCTTACAAAACTTCGAAAGGTGATGGTTCCACACTAGTCTTTAATTAGATGAGGCGTTTCTCAAGAACCATTACAGCTATGCCTTAAATGTCCTGAATAGCTTTTGTTTCAGAAAAGGTTTAAATCTCCAGATGTAGACCATTTGGCAATTCTTTGCACTGAGTTTGTTGATCTGAACTTGGTCATGTTCAGTGTCTTTACCTTATGCCTGCACTTGGTAAACTCAAAGACAATCTCTTGACTTGCCAAATCCTACGAATTCTGGTATACGTCGAAGCCAAACAACTTACCTGTTTTCCATACCGTATTTGAAAGGCTCATTTCGTTTAAACTATCATTTATAATTCCATTGTCTGTAGACACGTTCTCAAGCTTAATCACATCGTCTGCCTGATAGAAGATTGTGTCTACGGTTTTAATTTTTGAATATGAAAAATTATCCTTTTAGTCAACGTGATTATAAACCACACAAGAAATTCTTATTGGGATTACTCGGTGTGACACATTCTTATTATGAAGTACTCGGTGTGACACAAGAAAAGCAAGACTGTGCAACTTAAAAAGAGAGTGGAGTTGGCAACAACTGTTTTGGTGACGTCATGCCACACGCTTCCTCTCTCCATGCGGCCAGCTTCGGCTTAACCAACCACGCCAGTGGGAAGTAGTGTGTCATTGAGTGAACACCTGCAACTACATTCTGCCAGAAAAATGTCTGATGTAAAAACCGAACAGTGAATCAACATCAGGTTTCTTGTGAAATTTAAGAAATCAGCCATGGAAGAAACATTTCTAATGTTAACTGAGGTTTATGGAGATGAAACTTTGTCTCATGCACGTGCGTTTGAATGGCATAAGCGATTTTCAGGGGGAAGGGATAGTGTGGAAGATGATGAACGTGCTAGGCGTTCCTTTGGGCGTTCATCATGATTGAACGGGTTTCCAGTGGTCACACTGTTAATCAATACCACTACATTGAGGTACTAAAAAGACTTTGTGAAAAAATTAAGAAAGAAAAAGGGGACAGTTGTAAATAGTCATTAATATTTAAAACAAAGTCAAAGAGAATTTAGGGGAAAAAGTCGTAAATTTCAAAATATTTCATTGAATCAGAGGACATTTTTAAAACGCAATTAATAAGTAAATATATTTACCAATTAGTTACGCTTCTTTAACTTTCATTTGATTTCTCAGCGTTTAATGAATGAATTAATGATATTAAAAAATTATCATCGCAAGCTAATTCTAAAAAAGTAGTTTTTAAAATGTGCATTAAAGTTTAAGTAGGTGAAGTACACATTAAAAGCTTTTAAGCAGAGCTGTTTTTTGTTCCTTCTGTAATTAAGTTTTAAGATCCAACATTCTGTAAATACCTAGTGAAAGTTGCGTACCTTACATATACCATTTTAAGGCGAGTGATTTGATGAGATTAAAATGCAATAGCAATAGCCAAACCAAGAATTTATTGCTATTACTTTAAAGTGATAACAAATATTCATTATTTCTGGTAAATTAATGTGAAATCATTTTAGAGTAGACATGATGTTTATAACAACAATATAAAGAATAATCATTGCCTCAAGCCAAAGTTTTAATGATTTTTATCAATCGATTTTAGTTTAACTGTTTATTTGCGCCTTTAAATTTTACAGCACAGTTCATTTCAGTACTATCACTCAATAAAAGTTATAACATTCATTTTTCTTTCTAATTCCTCATCTTATATTCAACTCTAGAAGAATTCTATTACTACAGTATTTTGCTTCATTTTATTGGCTTATTTTCCTATGCCTAAATAGAATGTCATCATTATTTATACCGAATCCATACCCCTCTGCCATTATTATCACTCATGCTGGAATGGGTTACTAAATTAATGGAATTCTCTTTTTTAACTGTTAACAAAACACATATAAAGTCGATATAAAAATGAAGTTGCTATGGTCCAACTTATCGAACTTAAATTAACCGAGATAAAAGTATAGAAAAAATTAATAGCAAATAAATGGCAGTTCTATTTGATTAATTGTCTCTAAAATTTCTGATTTTATAACAAAATATCACGCATGCTTTAGTTTAATACAACCTCCCTGCCAATATCGATTATTTTTCCAATGATATATTGCATGGTTTTATGTAAATTGTTTAAAGGTTCAAAGAAAAAACGGACCACTGTAAATGAACCTTTTCCACCATTTCCGTTTCAGGTACTAAAAGTAAAGTTATGAAAAAGTCATATGGCATCACTTTTATCAGTTTTTAAAACTATAATAAGCTTGTTTTGTTTACCTTAATACTTTTGATTCGTCGAAAGTTACATCTGATTCCTTAAATCTTGTTTAAAATTCTATAATAAGCTTGTTTTGTTTACCTTAATACTTTTGATTCGTCGAAAGTCACATCTGATTCTTTAAATCTTGTTTAAAATTCTTCGAGCACAAATTTTTTCCCTTTTACGAGAGAAAAGATTTTCGTGAAACCTTGGAAAAGACGAAATGGTAAAAACCTAATAAGTAATTATTAATTTATAATAGCAAAATATTAACAACATTCTTAGACCTCCAAACTAATTTGTTAAATTATATCAAATGATACATAAAACCTAAACTAATACTAAAAGCAAGAGCTATATGAGAAGTTATGAATCATAAATCATCATCATTATTTCTGCATTTACTATTATATTAGATTTCATGCATTATTTGTGTATTATATACAGGTTATAAACATTGAACAAAATCTACTAACAAATGTCGTTGCCAACTATGACAGCTAAACCATACAAAGGCAGAAGCATGTGTAAATTTGCATAAGTTTAAATTTTTCTATTTTGACAAAATCACCTCAGGTATCTTTTTTTATAAGGATGCCTTCTTGAAGGACTTTCTAAAAGAAATGAGGTGCATTCCGATGATCTCAACACGTAACTTACGTGTACAACCTACTATATAGTTCACATATTGCAATAGTATAAGCCAACAAAATGGTCAATGGCCGCATGCTCCTATATGAACTTGAGTCTATGGCTTCGACCGGTACTCTGTACATTAACAAAATCTTGGTGTTTCATGTTCGTTCTGTAGCACTTCCTGCAATATGTCTCATTTCAGAGACGAAAAGTTGGATTCCATCTCACAGCTAATATGTAGCATCATTTTAACAACTAGGAAACTAACGCCTAGTCTGGTAATCACATTTATCAGTTGCCAAGAACGTAACAATTCTAAAACGGAAGAGTTAATATAGTTGACCTCAGAAATTAGTAGTTATGAACAGCAGTATTAAGGATTCAAGAATTTTATTTATTATACTTCAAACGTACTTTACAAAATATTTCAAACTGTTTGGACAGATACATTTCAACGAGTTTCAGTAGTTTAAGTTCTACTGCATGTATTTTACTGAATTCTTAAACTAAAATTCAAAACAATTAATTGCACTGAAGTTCAATAATTTTATTTACCGCAGAGAGAAAATAACAAAATCAAATTTAGCTTAACACATAACGATAAACCAAACGTTTTAATTTCCGATTCTAGTACTGAAATTAGATTACCTATATCATAGATTATTAATCTGTGCCATGAAAATTTGGATATAGCATAAATAGTTGCTATTATTTAATTTATAGTCATAAACATTTCAACGTCTGCAATAAATATTTACATATCATTTTCTACTGTCTGATGTCACCTATTAGACAAATGCAAATGATTTCATCCTCGAAATCGAAGATTCTCCAGATCTGTTTTCCTGTTTAATATTTTATGGTTTCATGGAGTTACAGAATACTTTCATAAGAACGCCTTAGGGGTGTAATCCCCATGGAAAATGTAAATAATTTATTAAACTCTCTAAGTAGTTCCTTCCACATGATGGATTCATTCCATCAGCATATTATAAAAATAGCTTGCTGACCCATTGATTCACACAAATTTTCTGACGATAAATTGATATCAAAAGCGGTGTTTTTTTTTTTTTTTTTTTTTTTTTTTTTTTTTAATCATGGGGGGACTTCTTCAAGTGTGCCAGGTACCTTTTCTAGCTAATTTTTTAAGCATGTAGTTATCTATATGATTATACAGATTATACTCTCTAAATTTTTTCTATCTACAAGAAAAAAATCCTAAAAGCTGTAATAGGCATGAAGATTTTCAGAATTTCAAAATTTTCATTAGGTAGCCTAATAAATCAGACAGTTTTTTTGTTTTTAACGTAATATTCTTTGCTGTTATCAAAAGAAATAGTTTGTACATTTTTGTACAAATACAATCAATTTTCTTCCCCCACCTCCTCAGACTTTGCTCAGACAAGCAAGAGAAGTACAAATCTTGGAGAAAACAACCTTCAATCTGTTTCAATTATGAGCAGTAATAACAAACATTGTTGTTACCTGGGCAAAAGCAGACACTTTCTAGAGGCGCAAGTAAAACAAAAGCACAATCCAATTAAGGAGCAATGTAGTATCGCATACCACTTCTAGGTGGCGACACCGGATATTAAAGGAAGTGCCCTCTTAAATCATCAGCTTGGAATAAAAGGAAATAAGGATGGGCTCCTGAAAGAGAAATAAAAGAAAGCTTCGTGATAAGATAAATAGCAACTTCTTTTTTCCCTCGTTTCTTTCAGACCATTACGAATAATTTCGTTCCCTTGAGAGAGGGATGAAAATAATCGAGGATCAAGAAATCTTTAATTTAAGTGTTTAATTTACTCAACATTTTGAAAGACCTGAATATTCTTACGATTCTCATGGAGATTGTAAGGGAAAGGGTAAATAATTTATTAATCTCTCTAAACGAGTCTTGATATTTACTCCCCAAAAGCATTCTTCTGAAATTATTCTGTAATTCCATGAAATCCTAATATATTAATATCGATTATCATACCCAAGAGAGGAAATCAGTTTCTTACGATTCAACAATGAAGATAAGCGTACTTTAGATTAATGGTAACTGTATGAGGTACTTAAACATTATCCAAACAGGAATAGCATGTAATGGATAAGTAATCCTGCTGTTATACGTTACTTTAAGAGTCCTTCAAGCCAGCTGCTTTAGTTCAACATTATTTTATTCTAATACACTGAAATGGGGAAAAGAAGGCTTAACTGGGGTTATTTTATTATAAATCTATTTGATTAGCTGTTTATTGTTTGTTAATCGAATGAAGCTGTTATAACTAATCATTGTAGTTAAACAAAACAAAAAAAATCATTCAAAGTGCCATTGTAAGTAGAAACATAATCACGGATAATAATTTCATAATTTCGGAAAACTGAAGATTATGCGAATAGATCAAAGATTCAAAAATTATGCTCTAAGTAGAAGAAATTGAATGAAGAGTTGTAAATTAGATATTCGAGTAAGCATATTATTAGGAAAGTAGCTGGAAGTACAAGGGTAAGATCATTGTTTTAGGCAACAAGGCTTGTAACTGCATTTTCCTTCAAAAGCCTGAAATTCACATGTTGAGGTTTTCAATAAATTATCACAATGGCATTGTATAAAGCACCATGAATAATCCTAGAATCATGGGTGGAAAATTAATTGAAGGAGAGTTTCTCATCCATTATATTCACATGTAGAATAAATGAATAAGCTCTGTGGTTTTATTCTAATCGTAAATTGTGCATGTTTCGTTTTAAAAGTGATTGAATTATGTTGTTCTTATGTTTCCGTTAAGGTTTCTATGCCTTTCGCTAATCTACTCGCAGTAGTTGTAGGATTATCAACAATTTAAAAGGTTAATGCCTCTGGGCCTGACGAGGCTGCCATTTGTTTACATTTGAAACTCTTATTAGAATTAGTGAATTAAGTCAGCTGGTGCACCAAATAATTTTTTTTTTTTTTTTTTTTTTTTTTTTTGGTCCATTGGGAGCAAAAGCTTACTTTGAAATTTGAGCACCGAAAATTTTTTTGTCTTTCTGTTCGTTAGCCAGATTCCTCGTTTTTGCATAGAAACTCCAATTTTAATTATAAAAATTGTTTCTAACTGTTTTAACTGTACTTGGTGTTTTAAGTTTTTCTGTACTTTACAGTTTTTAATGATGATGGTTTGAATTTTAAATGAAGATGCTTTGAGCGATGAAACTTAAAGTCACAGTCAAACTCAAATTTAAAACTAAGCCTACTAGTCAAAGACTGCACAATTGATCTTAAATTCAACGTTGAATCAGAATTTCTTAGCGGCATAACAATTAAATGTCGGCAGCAATAAATCAAACCCGAAGAACTACAATCATATCAGAGATGGCGAATCTTAGTAACGTGACCTCGATAGGCAGAAATACACTCAGTCTTACAATGCGAAAATTTCAGCTTAAATACTCTCTAACTGATTTACATTTCTGGTGAGGAAAAGAAAAAGCAGAAGTTGTAGTAAAGGTCTAAATCATAATACCTGGTTAATTAAAGTAATAATAAGCCCAATAAACATTTCTTAATTGCGGGTAGTTTTCCAAATTAAATAGTTTTAAATAATCAAAACAAGTCTTAAATATTTTACCGTCTTAATTTTAGACTTGAAGCTAGAAACTAGATCCACTCTGCGTTTAGCTGAAAATTTTGGATATTTTAATTTAGAGGTGATTTAGAAGTGACCCTATATCTTTTTCTAAAACAAGATTCAGACTTAAAGCGTCATTAGCGTTACGTTAAGTAAATTTTTTGAGTAGTATTATTACATTAAGTTGCCAACTTGATGCAATAATATTACTTTAAAAAGTTAACTGATGTAAAGATTAACACAAGATATCTCTTTAACTGAATCTTAATACTACCTTCTCTTTCACTGAAACTGAACCTAGTAGTTCTGTCAATTCGATTATTTGTGCTACTCCAAAGCATACAAGAACTAGTGTTCTGAGGAAAGAGATGTTCACATGGAGGACTTTAAAGGTAACTGACTCGTACTCTCATTACACCTTGGGAAAACTATAAAATTTCCCCCCTCAGACAGCTCATTTGTTGAGATTAACTCAGATTAGACTACCTATTGTTCTACAGTTTTACCATTTGTTCGCTGGAGTCTTCTAATTATATGAAACAGTTACTATCAAACAACTTAATGTTTTAAATTACTACAGAAGGGGAAATACACAATTCTGACAACTTCAGTACAGAACAACTTCTCTACCTCCCACCGATTAATGTCTCTATAAACTATAACTTTAACTGCAAAGTGCTGCTAATAACAATAGAGAATGGTCTCATGTATTTTAACTGTGTTCTAACTAAACTGCATTTAGCATAATGTTCCGTTTTCTGGGCTAATATGAGAGCTAATTTTTACGTTATGCTTCATTTATTGATTATTATTGAACCACACAAAATTATCAGGTTCGATAATAATTTCATATATTATAATAACTTTTCTAAATAGTCTTTACATATAAATTACGAGTTAAATATACGGACTTTTATTGACATTTCGTAATTTGCAGTATTCCCTTTAGCAAAAACTGATCAATAGCTTGTGAGCATCAATTTAATTTTCCTTCAGTTTCTAGTAAAACTGCACTTCATTTACAGACCAAAGCGAACTTTGCCATTATGATTGAAATTATCACTAAAATTTCGCAACTAAGCGTTTAGCGTTGTCTATGGTTCGAGCTTGATGTCCAGTAAGAAGCAAAAATAAAGTTCATTCACCTTTGGATTCCCCGCCTGGAACTATCAAATTGGAAACAAAATTTAGATGACACAGAAAACTGTCAAATGAGGAATGATTGCGGATTTTGTTTTAGAGAAAAAAAGAATAATTATTGATGAACTGGAAGCATTGTCGTAGTCAATTAATTAGATCCCGTCTGAACTAAGGGAGCCTCGGATATCGAGCCTTTTGCACCGACTGCCTTCCTTAAAATGCCTAAAGAATTCACAATGAAACTTCTCAGTGGACGTTTGCTCAGAAAAAGCAATTTTGGATGTACTCTTCTTCTCAGAAACAAATTATCAATATCATCTTTTAATTTCTTGCATTTCGTTGATTCTTTGTATCTGAGCACTTGAGATTATCCCCTTTTTAAACTTGTCGCTATGTCTCAGAATCAAAGCCGTTCCTCAAACCCACCCAACAGGCAGAGCTACACTTATCAACAAGACATATTGCCCTTATACACTATCTACCAATAAGTATTTGGATACCTGTGATAAAAAAGAAGAACAAAATTTATTCATATTCATTAGACGGTAGAGCCTCCACTAGTGGCACAGCGTCAACCATCAAGGGCAAGTTATCTGCAAGTCCTTGTATGACCGCTATTGGAATTTTCTTCCGCTCGGCTTGGAGAAGGCGTGTAAGATCCTTCATAGATATTCGACTGTTCTTGAACCCTCCTTTATCCTAGAGATTTTCTATAGCGTTCAGGTCTGGACTTTGGGAAGGTCAGTTCATTCGGTTAAACCCATTGTCTCCATACCAATCCATGGTGGATCTTGTAACATGACATCTGGCGATGTCGTCCTGAAATTAACATGGGTCCAACCTGTAAAACTGCCACAAAGTAGGAGGAAAACTGTCATCCAAACTATTGCATTAGTCGACGGTGTTCACTTTACCATGAATGTATACCAAGAGTTCACTCCAGACTAGAAGACATAACTCCAAATCAAAATTCCACCTCCTCCCGAATTTACTGTGGGCATAATGCATTCTGACAGAAGGCGTTCTTCAAGAATACGCCTGACCCAGACTCTGCCATCCGAATAGTAAAGGATGAACTTGATCCGTTCCTTCAGAGAACTCGTATCCAATGATTAATGGTCTACTTTCGGCTTGCTTTGCACCACATTAAACGAGCAGCGCAGTTGGACATTGTGATCAAATACTTATGGGCAACAGCACATCCATGAAAACCAAGCAGATGTGATTTGCTTTTTTACGCATTGTATTCATCGAATCAACACTCCCGGTTGCCTGTTGAAACTCCTGGAGTATGTGCGCCATCGGCTTCCGATAATTACTTCTGAATCACATAGGCCACTGTCGAAATTGGGTAATTCAACTCACTAGGTATGCCCCTTAAGGATCGGCCATTTTTGTGCTATCCGAAAATTACACCTTTCTCAAAATCAAGTAACTCCGCACTTCGTGATATCCTTGCATGCCAATAATGCCAACGTTGTTTCCTACCCGATGTTTAATAATGGAGGGACCTCAGATATCGGCATTTACGTCGGTTTTCGAATACTAATTCATAGATAGTGTATAATTTTTACTTGGCCTTTTTTTACTTGGCCTGAGGCCTTTTATTTAACTTGGCCTGAGGCCTTAGTTTACCTGCTTGTTTCTCTATGAACTGAAAGCCGATGATCTCTGTCCATGTGTCAGTTCCGATCACTACATCTTTGATTGTGTATTGAAAACTTGGACAGCCAATATAATCAAAAACCACAAGCCTAGAGGGAAATCTCCGAGTCTATCTATGCATTGCCCTTTACTAAAATACAGTATTGCAACAACTAATTATTTTAGCTCTATGTTACATATACCATTAGCAGTGTTGTATGTTATACACAGAGCTAGTGTCATTGTTCATATCATGCTGCCTTAGTCATAAACTATCAACAAGCTGATATAAAATTACAATTACAACTTACCAGCGTAGGATTAGAAGCCTTCTCGTCGGCGAAAATAAAGAACTTGTTGCTAAGATCTCGAACACTGATTCAGCACAGTACATTACGTAAATCATTTCTAAAACATTAGTTCACTGACTATCACATTTTGATAAAAGACATTCGAAAGATATCATACAACAAGCACTCGGATCTATGCTTCTGTACAGCAACGAATAATAGAGTATAAATCAAATTTAATTCAGATAAATTTTCAAAATATGTAAATATGTTTTTTCTTTATTAATCGGCGTAGGAAAATTTCTCTTTGGAATTCTACGAAAGAATTAATACGCATCTTTCAATTTCAATTAAACTGTTAGCATAAGTAACATATTTTTGTTATTTCGTTCGCAGAAAACTATAATAGTATAGCCTAGTTGAATTACGCTCATTTTAGATAAAGCACTTGTTTATACGTACTAAATTTTTGAGCTGTTTAGTAGTTTGGTAACAATTTGTGAACGTAAAATACTTTAATCCTTCCCTTAAAATAGAATATACATGTTAAAGGGCAATTTCTCTTAGCAGTCTCGGAACATTCTAAATTAATTATTATTCCTGGTTGAGAAGTAGTATTTATGTGGATAAAACGCAATTTCTTTACTCATCGGGTAAGTTTCCCAACCAAAATATGCCTTATAAAAGTTAAATCCATGTTCATGCTAGTCACAATTTAATCGGATTAAACTCCATTTACGGCATTTAAGGAAATTAGCGTGAAAAGATAAATCGAGGTGTAGGGGTCTAATGCAGTGTTATTAATGTTTATTTTCAATATCCCTGCTCAAATGGATTGTCTTTTATTTAATAAGGTATAAGTAATTCTAGTATTCATAAGCATTAAATCTTTGCTTATAACACGAAACTGTTACACATGCTTAAAGGACATTAATGATTGCTATAATTTTAAATGCCGTACAAAAGAAAGGTAAAATTTAATCATACGCAATTTAAATTTGGAATCATTTTATGAGTTGTATGGCACGTTTTTCAGTTTTAAAACTTAAACTTTAGTTTCGTTAAAATGGAAAATCCTAAAATCATTAGGAATCGCTACCCGCTATTCTTTTATCGTAGGACACGAATTCATAACACCTTTTCCTTTTGCTTATTAATTCCTTTCTTTACATATTCTTAAGATAATATGATGCCATTTTCTTTATGCTTGCAATTAGTAACTGTTGTAAAACAAGTTATATCTTGGTGACATTCGTCTTGGAGAAATGTTTTGCATCTCTTTATATTAACTTACGCTAAAATGCGGTCTGACATACTACCTGTTATGACAGCTGCTGCTTAATATAAAGTAAAATAGCATTAATTGATTTTTCCGATTACAAAAACATCAGTTCAATAATAAACAAATGAAGACATTTAACAAAAAAATATAGCACAAACATGAAATTTATTACTGGCATTAGTTTCATTGAAATTCAATCTAACTCCTTGTTTTGTTTCGTTTATTATTACGTTCCTCTTAGTTATAATGCTGCACATGAAAGTTGGTGTATTTGGTCTAAAGATTATAGGATAGTGGTTCTGAACATCTTTTTCCCACTCTCTCAACAATAACGGAGAAGAAACTATATCATTTATGAGTGCTGCGAAGAATAATTTCAGAAGCTTCTAATAAATTCAAACTAAGGTTTTATTCAATAGGAATAATAATAAGAATAATATTAGCTTTCAAAAATTGAATGTTATGAGTTTCATTTCAACATATGAAAGCTGTGATTGACTTTTGTATTGTTTTCTGTCTAATAAATCAAGCAGTTTCCTGATCTTGAATTTTTTAAGATCTGCCTTTTTGTTTCTTACATGCAAAACCACATTTGCAGAAAATTTCATAAATGTCTGATAAGTGAATTCCACCTTTCATCCAGGAAATTTCAAATTTCTCTCTCGTTTAAGGAATGCAAAAAATGACTTAAATAGCAAACAGTTGAACTGAGAAATGAGATGTAAATAAATTGTAGAACGTGAGGTATTCTTATTGAGACAACTGAAGCTCTTATCACTTCTATGAAAGTGACAGGTAACATTTCTTTAAAAGCATTCTCTCAGAAGTTACTGAAACCAATCAAAAGGAAGGAAGGTCCATGGGCCTTCCTACGTAACCTACCTATGTAAATTCCTGGAAACAAAGATTCCTAGAAATATTATGTTCAATGAGGGTACTGGAGAAACTTGTCCTCCGTTCTGATAGCAGCTTTTTTTAGAAAGAACAGGAAATGTAAACTGAAAACTCGAACAGAAACTTGAAAAGAACAGAAAATGGAAAGCTTTTAAACGAGATGCTGTTTAAGATATAAGGATAACCTGAAAATGTAACAAAATCTTTAAAACATCCAGTTTCTTTGCTGGTTCTCTTTGCTGTTGAAGAAGAGTAACTTAAATGAATTACTTTATACATAAAGATGTAGAAAGCAGAAAATTTCTGTTTCTAATGGTGAGCAGAGTAAACAAATGAGGGCAAATAGATTAACAATAATTTACAAAAATCACTCGTGTGAAATCCATTGCTAGCTTCCAAACCAATGCAACTGAGAAGGGATTTATATACAACTGATTATAAATCCCTTCTCTGCTGCTATATATAAAGGATTTATATACAACTTAAAGACAAACTGTATGAAGAGTCTTTATTTACAGTGTTCAGTGCTGATCAAATTTCTGAAGGTTATCAGTTGGTTTCTTCCGAAGAAAAAAGTGCCACCTACCTATGTGCTTAAACTTGCCATTTTTTATTATTGCTTTTTATCGCTATTTCTTAGCATTTACATTTTTTAAATATATAATATGTCTAATTGGCAATTTTTATAATCCTTAGAGTCATTGGGTTATTTTGAAGCAAAATATTCTTCTTCTTGAAGGTAGAATTTCGATGCACTACGCAATAGAATTCGATTTAGATTTTAGCTGGAACTATTCAGTTCTTGCCTTTTGAGCCTTAAATATTCGATTCAGGCATTTTAGCCTACATTGTATATATGTAAATATTAAGCTTAATTAAAATTTATGGAAAACCCTCCAGGCCATGCATCTTGTCTTTTGGATTATGAGTGATTCGACTTTGATCTAGAACTTTCGTAACATAATGGTGCATCGGCTCCAGAAAAGAATCTGATTAATTTGAAAATTTGTGTTTTTCGCCTTTTGGATTAGCTTTGTAAGCGAAGACTTCTCACGGTAAGTCTCCTTTGATAATTTATTAAAATGGAACAGAAGACACTAATTAAGAATCGAGCACATATACGTGCTTCTGTAACTCAAATTATTAAAAATGTAGATGAGTATTTAAAAGAAGAAAATCAAGAAGAGTTAGAAAATTGTTTGAAATTGTTAAATAGTAAAGAAACGGAACTAGATGATTTAAATGAAAAAATACAAAATTTGATTGAAGATGAATCAAAATTAGATTCAGATATTAACACTTCTATGGAATATAACGATAAAATAATAATAGCGAAGTCTAAAATCAACCGTTATTTAAGGAAATACAATACTCAAAATATCAACACAAATTTAAATAATTCATCTACAGAAGTTGAAACCAAAAGACAGATTGAAGGCAATGTGAAATTGCCCAAACTCTTAATTCACAAATTTTCCGGAGATTATAACGATTGGATGAATTTTTGGAATTCATTCAAGGTCACTATTCATGACAATGTTACACTTTCGAAGATAGAAAAATTTAATTATTTGAGAACTTATTTATGTGGAAACGCAACATCAGCCATAGAGGGTCTCTCAATCTCAGAGGCTAATTATGACTCTGCTATAGACATTCTTAAAAATAGATTCGGTCAAAGTGACCTTATTATCAATACACACATTTCTAATCTCTTAAATTTAAATCCCGTTCAAAATTCAAGTGAAGTGGCAAAATTGCGAAAACTTTATGATACAATTAACGTTCAAGTCAGAAGCCTTTTAGCATTCGGTCTGAAACCAGAAACATATTCCAACATGTTTATTCCAATTTTGATGAAAATTGTCCCGAACGATATAACTTTAGAATTTCATCGTACAAATACTGAAAATCCTTCAACCTATGATTTAAACAAATTTCTAGACTTTCTCCGATTAGAAATAGAATCGCGAGAAAAGATTAATTCGTTGTCCTTTCCACGCAAGTCAAAACCGGAAATGAAAGGTATTAACAGATATCCACCGACGCCGAAGCATAAACAAACTGTCACCACACATGAATTTATGGCAGCCGCGTCATCAAATGGAAACTGCATTTTTTGTTTTCGAAACCATGACTCAGAGTCCTGTTTATTACAGTTAATGAGAAGAGAGATATTTTGAAAAAACAAGCGCGTTGTTTTCTTTGTTTGGCCCCTAAACACAAAATCTCACAGTGTCGACAACGCCAAACTAAAGTTTGTAAAATTTGCAAAGGTAAACATTCAGAAGCCATATGTTTTAAATCCAGTTCGATAGTTAAAAATACACCAAGTGATAAAAAGGATACTATATTAATTTCGAAAAATGTTACACAAACTAAGGAACAGAAAGAAGAAATTGTTTCGGCCGTTTCACATAATGCAAATAATACAATTCTTTTACAGACTTGCACGATAAAAGTTAAAACAGCTAAGGAAAAGGTGTTTGCCAGACTTCTCTTGGATAGTGGAAGTATGAAAAGTTTTTGTGCTCGCGAGTTAGCGGATAGATTAAGCCTCGAAGTCATAAGAAAAGAAAAATTGACTGTCTACACTTTTGGGAATACTTCTCCCATCCAAAAAAATTATGACGTAGTTAAATTAACTTTAGAACATAGATGTTCTCCCGATTCTAGAATAGAAGTTGAATTATTAGTAACTGATCATATATCAGGTACAGATATTCCACCTCCTAAATCAGAAGAAATTAAGCAAAACAGACAATTAAAAAATTTGTTGCTCGCAGATTTTCCCGATTGTAAAAAACCCATTGCCATTCTAATTGGTGCAGATTATTGTTACAACATAGTAATGGGACACGTTAAATGCTTAAGCAAAAATCTTGTTGCAGTGGAAACTATTTTCGGCTGGTGCCTACATGGACGAAAAGGTGATGATGATGTCTCTTTAGCTTTTAATGTAGTTGTAGGGGAAGATTTGATTTCCAAACAAATAACAAAATTTTATGACTTGAAAACTCAGGACTTATTGATAAGAGGGAAAACTTCGATTCAACTGAAAATGAAGTTGTCGAATATTTCGAATCAAATATAACATATGAAAATTCTCGCTATAAAGTTAGATTGCCTTGGAAACATGACAAATCAAATCTAAATAATAATAGGGAAATCGCAGAACAAAGATTTCATCGACTTAGAAAACGATTTAAAAAAGATCCTAATCTATTTTCCGAATACAGGAACGTATTAAGAGATCAGTTAAAACAAAATATTATCGAACCAGTTTCAGAAATTTCAAATGAAGAGGATGTCGTGTTTTACTTGCCACATAGGGAAGTTATACCCGAGGATCGAGCTACAAGTAAATTACGTATTGTTTATGATGCATCATCGCATGCCCCAGGATCCATTTCTTTAAATGACTGTCTACATGTTGGGCCAAATTTATACCTTAAAATATTCGAAATATTGTTAAGATTTCGGTATAATCTAATAGCCTTCACCGCAGATATAAAACAAGCCTTTTTACAGATTCTCATACATGAAAAAGATCGAGACGCAACCAGGTTTCTGTTTTCCGATTTCCCTAATGATGAAACCATTTCCCCTGACATATACAGGTTCACTAGAGTTTTATTCGGAATAAATACTAGTCCATTTCTATTAGCCGCTACCATTAAACATCATCTGAAAAATTATAATAAACTTTATCCTACAACGGTTAACTTTTTGAATGAGAACGTATATGCAGATGATGTGATTGGAAGCCAACCAACGATTAATGAAGCATTAACTACGAGTCTAGAATCGGTCCAAATATTTAAGGAAGCAAGCATGCAGCTTCACAAATGGCATAGTAACTCGAGACAATTACATGAATTGTGGGTAAAAAAGGGTATCGTTCCAGATGAAAATCCTGAAGATTTTAATAGAGAAAATTTCCCATTTAAAGTCTTAGGTATGGCATGGGATAATTCAAAGGACTTACTGTATTTTGATGTTCGGAACTTATTGTCTTTCACATCTAAACCAATAGAAACAAAACGATTTCTTCTACAAGTGTTGGGTCGGATATTCGATCCGATTGAAATTTTAGGATCTTTCACTGTTAGAATAAAGTGCTTAATACAGAAGATTTGGTTGTCACAAATAGATTGGGATGAACCGTTACCTGAAGATTTGTCCTCTGAATGGAGAAAGTGGTGTGAAGAGCTACCTCAAATGGCTGAATTCTCCATCTCTCGTTACCTTTTCATGCACTCGAACATTAATGTCGAAAATCTCGAACTACATTGCTTTCTAGATGCAAGTGTCAAAGCCTATGGTACAGTCGCATACTTACGTTTCACGACAGAAAATAAAGAAATCAAAACGGCCTTTGTCTCTTCTAAAAATAGGGTAGCCCCACTAAAATCCCTTACTTTACCGAGGTTAGAATTAATGGGGGCATTGTTATCAGTTAAGTTAGTCAGCAATATTCTGAAAGCACTGAAATTGAAAATTCCGTGCTATTTTTGGACAGACTCAACAATTACTTATTATTGGATCCAGAAACAACCTGAAGCCTTCAAACCCTTTGTCAGGAATCGTGTCGAAGAAATACAAAAATTGAGTTCACCTCAAGATTGGCATTATTGCCCAGGTGTCGACAACCCTGCAGATCTCGTATCTCGGGGAACGAAGATTTCCAAGTTAATAAATGAGACCATTTGGACGCAAGGTCCCCAATGGCTTCAACTCCCTCACGAACTTTGGCCAAGATTAGATATTAAAGAAACAATAGATGAAAACAAATTAGAATACCGAAAGGGATCCGGTGATATACATCAACTTGAATGTACAATCGAAAAAAGTGCAGATAATCTTTTCGACATATCAAAATATAGCAAATTAGAGAAGGTGTTAAGAGTCACTGCTTGCACAACACGTTTCATTAAAAAATTAATAAAAACTAGCGACATTCAAGGAACTCTCACAGCTGAAAAGTTACAAGAATCAGAAAATTTCTGGATAAGATCAGAGCAAAAGAAGTTTTTTACCGAAGAATATGAATCCCTCAAAGAAGGTAATTCGGTTGGAAAAAATTCTCCTTTGTATAATTTTGTTCCTTACATTGATGAAAAGGAAATCATGAGGTTGAGAGGAAAACTGGAATTTTCTGACTTCTCACTAGATAATAAACATCCAATAATCTTACCTAAAAATTCTCGACTAACGATTCTAATTGTATGCAAAAAACATGAGAAGATAATGCATGGAGGAATTGCTGCGACTTTAGCTAAAGTCAGATCACGCTTCTGGATTCCTAAAGGACGACAGTTAGTCAAAAAAGCATTAAAAGGTTGTATAATTTGCCAAAAATGTTTAGCTAAACCAGCAGACCAGATGACAGCACCCTTACCAAAGGATAGAATCCAAGAATCGCCTCCATTTGCAGTCTGTGGAATTGATTTCGCCGGACCAGTTTACGTAAAGAAGTCTAAAGACATTCGAAAATCCTATATTGTTTTGTTCGTTTGTGCAGTAACCCGAGCTGTACACTTAGAACTTGTATCAGATATGTCAACAGAATCTCTTTTACTTGCATTTCGCAGATTTTTGAGCAGAAGAGGAAACTGCGTAATCATCTACTCTGACAACGCCAAGACCTTTAAGAGGGCAAAGAAAGAACTTGAGAATTTTTCAAAAGTTTTAAAAGATGACAAATTCAAGAATTTCATTGCCAAAGAAAGAATCCATTGGAAATTTATAATCGAACGAGCCCCATGGTGGGGAGGGTTTTATGAGAGACTTTTTAGATCTGTTAAAGAATGTTTAAGAAAAATCGTAGGAAAAGCATTGTTGACTTTCGAAGAAAAGTCTACACTACTTGTCGAAGTGGAGTCAGTTCTTAATTCACGACCTCTAAGTTACGTTTACAACGACAATGACGAGCCGCAACCGTTTACTCCAATGCACTTCTTAAACATTGGACAAACTGATTTGAAGTATCCTTTGACCTTTGCTAGAATCATCGGTAACGAAACGACAAGAGAAACGCTGTTAAAAATAAAGCGTTATCAAGAATTGCTGTTAAAACAGTTGTGGTGGAAATGGAAGCAACAATATTTATTAGATCTTAGAACTGCCCATTTCTTGAGGAATCCGCAACTTCAACCAGAACTAAAAGTAGGAGATGTTGTTTTAGTCGAAGGAGATAATAAAAACAAACTGTTATGGAAACTTGGTAGAATCATAAAAATTATTCCTGGACGCGATGGTAAATTCCGATCATTCGAATTAAAAACTGGTAATGGGATTTTAAAACGTACTGTTCAACATCTATATCCTCTTGAACTTTAGATATTTTGAACTTTAACGATTTAGTTATGCTTTTTTCCTTTATTGTCTATTTATGATTAAATTGAATATCGTTAGTTAAGTTTGTTCAGTTAAGTGGAAAATATTTTAAAATTTAGTTCATTTATTAGTTATAACATTTATTATTTGATACATGAAGTGTATAATCTGTATTGGAATTGAAGTGTTTGACTAATTAGTATTTTTTAATATTTTTATAGAATAGTGATTTATGTACTTGATTGTATGTATAACTGAGTTAGATAAACTCTTGTCAGAGTTCAGGTGGGGAGTGTGTTAAGGAATATTCTTTGATATCGCCAAGAAATGGCGTTAGGAGTCCATCTATTGTCTTACTTAACCTTTCCCCTTCTGAACACGTGACTTGAAAAAATATTCTTCTTCTCGAAGGTAGAATTTCGATGCACTACGCAATAGAATTCGATTTAGATTTTAGCTGGAACTATTCAGCTCTTGCCTTTTGAGCCTTAAATATTCGATTCAGGCATTTTAGCTTACATTGTATATATGTAAATATTAAGCTTAATTAAAATTTATGGAAAACCCTCCAGGCCATGCATCTTGTCTTTTGGATTATGAGTGATTTGACTTTGATCTAGAACTTTCGTTACAAGTATGTTATCGTTTCATCACGAAGGCTTGCTGGAAGGAGGAAGAAAATACTTTATAGCCTTATTAGTATAAAAACGAAATTATGCGTTTGGCCACAGGCATATAATTTGCGCGTCACCAAGTAACAAGCCTGCTACACATCTTTTTTTATGCTCTTTTTTTGTGTGTATGTTATCTAGGACCAATATCGTCTATATTTTAACTTGATCATGAATTCTCTGTTTAATATATATATATTTGTTTAATATATATATATGTATATATATATATATTTAATATATATATATGTTTAATATATATATATATATATACATATATATATATATGCGCACTCAATTCATACACACAGATGTATGCCAAATTTCCTTGTGAAATTTAATACATGATATTTAATGTAAAGGAAACAGATCGTGAATTCGCTGTTTAATATATAACACGCACTCAATTCATATACACAGTTGTATGCCAACTTTCCTTCGAAATTTAATACATAATATTTAATGTAGAGGAATTATGCCCTGTGCTTTATTCCTCACTTTAAACAAATAGTCACTTGTCGCATAGTTACAACAGTCGATATCTGTTAGCTAATTAATGAAAGTGTATTTAATGGCTCAATCAACATTTGATTCAAAAATCATTCATTTTACGAAATTAGGATTTATATGATTTACCCATAATTTTTATAAACAAAGTAAGTAAATACCAAGATTTTTGCTGAAGAATATTGTTATTTGTTTCTTACTATTCCTTACAAATAATACATTATAATTTTGGTAATCTGCCAAACTATGATTTTTATTTAAACTATTTTATTAAAGATATTTTCTTTACGTAGTTAAATTTAGGTTTAATTTACTATAATTTTATACACCTCTAGTTTGATTTATATATTGGAATATTTTTCTACAACTTTCTTGCTGCAACATATTTTCCTTTACATCTATTTAATTATATTTAATGTATAATAAAATATATATTTTATAATTTGACTGTTTAAGCTTTTTTCGGGTAAGGATAAATATAATTAATCTCATCAGTCATTTTTTAAACTAATGTAAGTACTGCTTCTTTTGCTCAGGTGCACAACTTGATACCTAACAGAAAAGAAAAGATTTGTATGCACCCAATTTCCCTTTATCTCTAAGAAAATAATAACTGTAGTTAATTAAAACAGGAGGTTATATTATTACAAATATTAATTTACAGTTATAGTTAGCGTAATGTGAGTAAATTTGGAGTACTGTAGTTTCGAAGGTTAAGAAAAAAGTTTAAAAGTTAATTGATTCTTTCCAAACTAGTTGGCTTTCCAAACTTCAAATCTGCTATCTAATGGATATATTTTATTATAGAAAGACAAATTTTACGTTAATGCTCTATTAATATTTATAAACTTAGAAATCAACTGTCACAGATTTAGTTATTTATTTCTTACTTTCCTTTTTAAGCCAAATAAAAATATATTAATTAAATCATTCTGAGCTAAATTTCAAACCTTTCATTTTTTCATGGTAAAAGTTTATTTCTTCAGACTCAGATACAATGAAGTAATGTAAAACGCTTATGAATCGTAAGGTACGTTGGAAATTCAAGTCATAGCAATTAATTAATAACAAACTAATACATTCATTTGTGACTCGATATTAAATATTAGGTAATATGCAATATTTAGAAAAACTAAAATAAAAAGGAGTTTCTGATCGACATGAAAATTTTATTACTTATCATGATTACGTTTCTCAATATATGACAAAAAAAACCGATATTGGTCAAGAATATTAATAATATTAGTTATTAATATTATTAGTTATTAATAATAATATTAGTTAAATAATTAAATGAAATAGTACATTTTAGAATTATCCATAAAGTCTACAATACTTAAAGCTAATTAAATGGAAATTAATTTCATTTCAATTTTCCATCATAATTTATTATCTGCAAATTTTTTTTCTTCAAATGAGAGTGAAAAATCCCCTTTTACAAGAGCTTGCTAGGTAATCAAACGAGCTGGATTTTTTATATTTTGCATTAAACATGACGACAAGGATATTAATGATGCATAACTAAATAATTAAGAAAAGTAATAAACTAAAAATACAACGTTTAATATTATTCAAACAGCAATTATGTTCCACTTAATGTATTGTTAAACTTTAGGTTTTTTTTCAAGCTCATCTGGTTGAGACAAGGAATGTAAGATCCCATTTTATTATTATGGCAAGTTACTCTTAAAGAGGAATATTTATTTCGACTTATTTTGCCTAGAAGTTCTTTTCCAAATACATAAACTTTGTAAAATCAGTATCCTTCCGAATATTCTAAGATTTCCATGAAAAGTTCCTAAAGGTTCCTAAAGGCAAGTTCTTAACATTCCTTTCAGGTTTTCTGTGACTTTATTTCTTTTCTTGTATTTAAGGAAATTTCCCAAAACGTTCTTCCAAATAAAAATTTTTCTTTTCTTTAAAACCTTTTGAAAATATCTTTTAGTTCTCTATTTGACGTCAGGAATTTCGTCTTTTGTTCTTTGTACCTGTCACGTCCAAATGGTGGATATTGACTGCAAAGAGAATTATACTTGTACTTTGGCTGGTAGAAAAGAAGTTTATTTGGCAAATTAGTGCTAACGATTTTTTTCGGTTTACCTCATACGAAGATAAAAAGTTTTTCTTTCTTTTTCTAGCTAGACATCTGTTGTTTTTCAGCTCTATTCTTACTCCTTTTGTTATCTTTCTTATACATAAAGCAGATTGGCCGTTACCAAATAAATGATTTTGCTTTGATATTACTGATATAAAGTTAATTTTCACTGCTTAAGTTTCGTTAATAATTATTCATATGTTACCAGACCTGTATATTATATTTCATGAATATCTGCTACAAAATATTTATTACGATGTTTAAATTTTCTGCTTTTTTAACCTAATTATTTTAGGGCTTATAAGTAGCAACGGAATTTCGTTAACTTGAAGCTTTGTTTTAATAATTACATAATATATGGAAAATAACAATAATGAATTTATTTTGAATTGTTTTAATTTAGTTCCAGTCTTCAGTTTATCCAGAAAACTGTTCTTGTTGCAGCAAGAGTTTCTTTGCATGAATGATAATTCGTTTGTCAAAGTTATTGTTCATCATTGTTATAGTCTGTATTGTAAAGAAATATTTTGTTCTGTTACACTCTGCGTAGTAAAAAAATATTCTCCTTAATCCTGAAACTAAGCATGTAGGAAATTATGGCATTTCGCAAAGCGTGCCGTAATAACTTGTGACTAATAGTTAGAAGATGCATAGCTCGAATCCCGCCAAAGAAATCAACGTTTTAGTACTATAATTGTGAATATTTTCGGGTGTAATATTTAACAAAAATACCCATTTTGACCGCTCTTGAATCCATTGGAACCATGTTTTTGCGTGGCATCTGTACGTACGGACAGAAAAAAAAAGAACTCTGTTTCCCAAAACGGATAGTAAAATAGATTTAAAATGGATTCAGAAGAGATTTTTTAAGACGTCTGTACGTATATATGTATGTATGTATATCAAAAACGAGTAGCCTCAGAACGTTGAAATTTTGTACACGGAACTGCTAATGTAGTTGTGCATCTTCGTTTTCGTTGCAATCGGCAGCACCAAAAACGTATATATATATATATAGCATATTTTTTTAATCTGACTGAGTTATGTTGTTCTTACGTTCCGGTTAAGGTCTTTATGCTTTTAGTTTTAATACAATAGTTGCAGAATTATCAACAATTTAAAAGTCCATTAAGTGGTTACCCATTTTTTTTACATTTGAAACTCTTAGTAGAATGATTCAGTCAGTCAATTTGTGTACCAACTTCGGTGTCTTTTGCCGAGTGGGACTAAAAAGTGAACTTTCAATTTGGGTTCCGATACTCTTCGAAATATATATATATATACCGTTCCTGCCCGCTGACTGAATTGATTGTTTTTGAGTAGATACTCTAATTTTAATTGTAAAATTTATTTTGCAACTGTTTTTAACTTTTATTTAGAAAACCTTTTATTTGGTATTTTACGATTTTCCATATTTTACTGTTTTTAATGAAGATATTTTGAGTTTTATGTACATTTGCCTTGCCGCAAAGTGAGAATTAAATGAATCGATTCAGAAATACATCTTTAATGAAATTCGAGGAAAAAAATTGAATGAATTGCAACAAAAAATTTTATAATTTAATAGGACGAAGACAAATGGTGTACGAAGAAGTCATGGAGTGTCCACACCAGATATTTTATGTTTCATGCTTCAAAAAATAACCCTAATATCTGCTAATTATTCGGTATTTTTACTCAGTTAGATGAGCTGAAAACGTAATTTTTATCTCATAAAGCTGTAATTAGAGAAAACAAAGACACCACAAAACTTTACACTGTATTCGACGCATCATCATATGCTGAAAGCAAACTGCCGTTAACAGAGCCTTGTGGCTTTTGGAAAATCTAGTTGCGGTTCCCGAACTTTCCTTAAACCCAACATGAGGCTCTTATTGAATGAATTTTGGCCCCCACCTGATATATATATATTCTTACTAAATCTCTGACTACGATGCAGCAAAGGATATAAAAACTCCTTTTTTACTGATTTCCTTTTTTTTTTTTTTTTTTTTTGTTGTTGTTGTTGTTTTTTGCACCTTTTCATGCAATTAGTCACTGTGATTCTCGATTTTATTTTAAATAGCTTGTTCCGAATTGAATATGGGATAAATTTAAAAGTTTTATTTTTATTTTTTACTGTACAGTATTATCACCAACTATTGCAGCTATTCAGTGCATAGTTTGATAAGTTTTTGAACTGCTATTTACTTTCTATTTATATATATATATATTTATTTACATACATAGATACACATAAATACATGCATATCTATCTATCTATATAAAGTGAGAGAGTGTGTGTTGTATATATAGACAGAATGATTAGAGATTAATTTTTTTCAACCAGTATAGAAGTATAATAAGCCGTAGGGAGGCAAAACCACTGATCGTGAAAATCCATGCACCATGAAAGACAGACTGACAGTTTTCAGTAATAATTACTTTAAAAAACACATTGGGAACTTATATTTGTAACAAACTGCTGAGATGTAACAAATTATCATTAACGTATTAATAACATACAAGCTATATTTTTTTAGAAGTCTGAAACTCATTGCTTTAAAAGTTAGGGTAATATTAAAATCAGCAGCATTGAAATATGTAGAATAAAATATGAAGTTAGAAATTTAAGTGGCATTAAAATGAACATCAATGATTTTCTGCCAAAGAAACAAAATGCCGAAAAATTGTAAACCCGCAAGTAAACAGTTATAATGTCTAAACTTTAGCATCAGATTTCCAGAGCACTCTCTTAAAAACATCCTTTAAATGATTAACAATGTTTAAACAAATGAATGTTTAAACAACACTAAATTGATAAATAAATCGAATACAAACATTAAATTTACAGGAAATCGCAAAAAAAAATTATCCCTAGTGTAGAATTCCAGACGAGCCAGCAGCTTATCCTAAAACAAAATTGAAAAATACTTAACATATTTATTCATAAAACTTTAATGATTTTGAAAGCAGATTTGAGAGATTAGAAACGTATAATGGCTATTTTAACTTTTTATATTAGAAACAAAATTTAGAAACATTGATGAACTATTGTAGGACTTCGGAAAGAACATTATCATATGTAGAAATAAATATTATTAGAGGTAGAAATTAACTTGATGCACTAAAAATGACACTAATCATATTCCGCCGTAGAACTAAAATGCCTAAAAACTGTAAATCAGTAATTAAACAATTAAGTTTCAATTTTAACATTAGATTTCCAGAAACGGCGATTTTAAAGAGATAGCCTAGGCAAGCAATGTTTTTGATCAAAAATTGTTTTGCTCAAAAAATAAATTTGATTTAATGTGGAAATTTGCTATGAAAAAATGTGAGATAAATTCGCTTTACATTTGAGGTATGAATTCGTATGCATATAGTTTTCTATTTTTCACCTAAAATATTCTAAGCATGCAATTTGCTACTGATATTAATTTTAAAGGCTATTAGCATTCTTTTTCTGCCATTGTTATGTTACCGCATTTATTATTCACATCTTTAAGTAAGTGACACATTTTTCTTTTCACAAGTCAAAATCTTTCCATGCATGGATCTGTTTAAACTGCCACTTCTCTGAAGTAATGCTTTTATCCCAAGATATTCCATAATATCTTCGTTAATTTAATTTTTTAATTTGAAAAGTACTCTGTTGAATTGAATCAAAGATTAGAAGCAGTATACTTTCTCCATAAGGATTTATATTTTTTGTGGAACTTTTTTGAATCTCTAACTGATCCAATTGGCATTGCATAAAATGTTAAGAAGTTGAACAAAATAGCGATTGAGGAAAAGACTGTTTTTATAGTATGACAATATAATGTTATATATGTTTTTATAGTATTTAATGAGACACTTAATAGAAGCAAGAAAATTACTTTGTTAAAAACACGTTTAATTTTTCACAGGAGATATTTTTCCATAGAAATATATAAATATGCTCAAAAAATCTGTGGTTTCTTCTAATTTTGGTTTTTAACTATCTACAGCAGCCGATTTTTAACGTTTTACTGTATGTAGTTTTTCCATTCCTTTAGTCATTAGCATTAATGGTTGTAAAAATTTAATTAGGTTTTTAGATGTTTTTCAGCTTTAATTGCGTTTGCTTTTATTAATATTTTTTCTAAGTAAAGCTTAGGTCAATAACGAAAGCGAAAATGCTTTACTTTTTGTTTTTAAGTGTCATTTTTTTACGCAAAAGCGTTGCAGTCTAGTAAGAACATTCATTTGCATATAAATCAATAATATTTTTATATTTTAAAGATATTTCTGTTATCATATGCAACACTCCCTAAAATCCCTCAACAAATTCCTTTATAGGTAATTGCATATATAATATTGCCTTATACATTTTTCTAAAACTTCATTTTTTTACTATATTTTTCTCAAAATAGATTTTACGATTATCTAATATCATTTCCTGAAACCTATCATACATTTTATGCAGAAATTATATAGGTTTGCTAGAAAAGCAATGCATTTCGAGTCAGAGAATATCAAATAAAAATAAAGATATATTGCATATGTTTAATCATTAATGCAGTCGCCATCATTTTCTGTGACTCTTGCTTATCCGCAACTTTTCAAGCCTTCTTTTTTTAAAGAGTTTTGTTTTCCCATAAAGTATATCTTTACTACATTTCTGTTTTCTTGTTTACTATGATTTTTTTTTTCATAAAGAGCGTTTAAGAACTCTAAGTAGGTAATAATATGAAAGGAAGTATCTAACCCTTATGTGGCTGAGAAAAATTTCCCGTCCGAAAGCATTATACTTTTGTCGAGTCATTTTCGCTGCATGCCATATATCGATATTCCACTAGAGAACTGCACCTCATCTGTTGACCACGTCCGGTTGTTCGGTGGTAAACTCGTTTCAAATTATCTAGCTAATGATAATGCATGTCTACATCAGCAATTTTCATTATTTTCTATTATTTGAAAATAAAGCATACCTTTCGTTTATCAATACGGTACTAAGCTCGCGTACGTTCCCTTTTCTTTTAATAATTCTATCGGTCAAAAATTGAAACAGGAAAATTCTGAGAGTAATTTGATTTCCGAAGAACGTGGTTACAGTAATAAATAAAAAATGAAAAGTAGTCATGGTTAAATTGCAGGTAACTAGCTTCCGACGCGTTTGACTCTATTATCTTGT
This sequence comes from Stegodyphus dumicola, assembly GCF_044657685.1. Classification (NCBI taxonomy): domain Eukaryota; kingdom Metazoa; phylum Arthropoda; class Arachnida; order Araneae; family Eresidae; genus Stegodyphus; species Stegodyphus dumicola. The sequence continues at coordinate 149,046,148 of NC_140777.1, forward strand.
AAAGCACTTCACATGAATTATTTTTGACTGCACATCAGCAGTGAATAAGACTAAAATGACCTGGAACGTACTTAACAGAAGTAAGGTGAAATCATATGTTTCGAAAATTTCTTAAGTGTGAGAATACTTGCCCCGTCCAGAACAAGGAACCTGCGCAAAGTGCGTTTCAAGTAATAAATGCAAGGGAAGATAAAATAGATGAAATGCTAACACGAAAGTGCAGGTGCAAACTGAATGCACTGAATAAAAACAAAATTAATCAATGGAATGAAGTTTAGCACTAAACTAGCCCACAGAGGGAGAAACTATGTGCAATAGAGGAAGGGGGTAAATAATGCGAATACCTTTTATAAATTTAGAGCGCAGCACTAAAAATCTTCAAGAAACAATATGTGACGGAGAAAATAGGCGAGGAAATACGGTACTTGCAAAGCTCAATCGTCTTCATCAGGAATCCTACTTTTGCTGTACATTCTAGCTTCTCTTTTGAGCTCAAGCACTGTCTTTATCAAGTAACATTAGTATTAAAAATTCATCTTTAATCTCTATCAGTAATCATTGTGATGCATGTATTGTAGAAGTTGAAAAAATTCCGATTCTTGTAAATATCTGTAATTAAAATGACTTTTTATTCTTCGTTCTTGCGTGGTTCTGGGTTCATATTTCACATTCACTGTATTAAGTAACTTATTTTTTGCCATTTTTCATCGCCTCTTAAAGTTATGACACCAATCCGTTACATTTTGTATGACTTATTCAACTCATATACTTTGTAATTCCTAAATTAGGTATTTATGACAAAACATCAAGCATCTTCTGATACGATTGGCAGGAAATCTACTTAAAGGCAGAAATTACATAATGCATTAATGCATCAAATTCGTTGCAATATTGATTATTGTGAAATTGTAGAGTTTTTAAAATTTCAAGCTATTTGCTCAGTTACTTCTACGTTTAAGCTATTCTGTTGTAATACATGTAAAATTCATTCCTTAAAGGTCTTTAAACCAGTCCTTCAATTGCCTTTGCAGTTTCAGATGGATGAATCAAAGTAAAACAGACGCAAGTTTCAGTTGAGATGAAAATTTATATCCTTATCACTAAGAAATTTTGTTTCTTTTCTAGACTTACGTAGCTGATATCTTCATGTCACAGAGTTGGAAGGATTACAGGCTGAAGTTACCAGAAAATATGACCATGAAATATCGTTTGCTGCCTGTAAGCTGGCTGAAAAGGATGTGGAGGCCAGATTCCTTCTTCAAGAATGCTAAAAGAGTGACTTTTCAGGAAATGACCATTCCCAATCACTACATTTGGCTGTACAGTGATAAAACCATACTTTATATGGTTAAGTGAGTGCTCTTTTTTTTTTTTTTTTTTTTTTTTTTTTTTTTTTTTTTTTTTTTTTTTTTCTTGCTTCATTCTCGAGCATGTTCTAAACTATCTTTGGTTCATTTAAATACGACAAAGGACTCGATGACTATCTGCCTAAAGGGAGGGAGGCCTTCATGGACAACTTTCAACGGAAATTGTGTCGTATACTAGTTATACATGGGAAAAGCCACGAAAACGTCCATGCACCTAGATCGTTCGCAGGGATTCGAACTCCGGTCTGAAATATAAGCGTTCGGCATGTTTATTGCTCAGCAGCTGCTGCTCTGTTCTTAAATATACAATGGGAGCCATAACAATATCTAAAAGTCTACAATGCATTCATCAATGTCTAGTCAATAGGTCTCTAATCTCTTTTTAGATGTTATTAATAAGATTAAATAATAGTTAAGAAGATTTTGCTTAAGATCGTAGTGCAACATATTTTAAGAAAATTCTACAAAATCCTCAGGCTAAAATGTTTTATATTCCTTCTTTTAAATGAGGATGAAGTGCCTGGTTAATAAGCTGCTATCACACATTTGTTTGTTTCGGAAGAACAACTGTTTGGAACAATTTTTCTGCTTTCTCACAACAGCCAATCGCCACAGATCGATTTGGGGTTAGTTAATACAGGGGAAATTGGTTTTCAATTACAAACAAGCTGATAGCTAATTGGTTGAAAATGAACAACTTGCAATTTTTTCGAAAGGAAGGGGAAAATCGCACGTCTTTCTTTCAATTGGTAGAAATTGTCCGAAACAGTTGTTCGTGTGAAACAAATTCGTGTGTGATATGTGAACGTTTCAACTGAATGGCGCAGCTTTTTGAAAATTTTTATTTGATCTATGTATTTAATTAAACTTTCAACATTTAACAATACCCTTAAATTCTTAATATTCTTTTTTTAAAATCAAAAGTCTATTTGTTTCTAAATGGAATTTTGCGTTAGTTATCTATAAAAGGCAAATCGCTTTTCAAATTTTTGTCGTCAAAAATTATCACTCTCTATTATTTTTAAAGAAATTAAATAAAGAATCAGCATGTATGTAGGTATGTTCCTATCATTGTAAAATAATGACAGTACGTAAAGCCATTAAATTCTGAATAAGGTAGCCCTCCACCTGAACATGTGCACCTGGAAGCCTCAATTTTGAATTTCGAATTCGTCAACCCAGATGGGCGTTAGCCCAAATTAGTCTCGAAACGGCATTTTGCGTTGAATCGCTATAAACAGCTATATCATTTTTCAAATTGTTGCCACCAAATATTATCGCCCTGTATCTCTATAAGTGTATGTATGTTTTTCGCACTGTAAAAAAAGAAAACGATATTTAGTGTCATAAAATTTTGAGTCCTGCACCCGAACATGGTCACCTCAAAGCCCGAATTTGAACTCAAAGACCGAATTTGGAATTTTTTTTTGTCTATTTCATATTTTGTAAAATTTTAACGAATTTTTTATTATAAAACTCAGCAATTTCAAAGCGAACTATGGCAACACTATAAAGAATAAAATATTTTTATCTCCAGGGCACGAAACTGCCTAATGAAAATTCTGAAGATATGCTGTTTTTAAATATTTTTAGCCCAAAATGCCAATTAGTAAAAAACATTAAAGCAACAATTTAAAGCATAATATGTAGAAAAAAATAAATAAGTAAAACCATTTTTAAAAAGGTCAATTAATTTACGTTAAATCGTAATTTAACAAATATTTTTTTCCGTTAACTAGCTAGGACGGAACAACCTTTCAGTACTCATTTCGCCAAGGCACTGACGGTGCTTGCGTAATAGGCGATACTCATAAGAATCATGTTAAGTGATCCTTTCATAAGAATCATAAGAATCATGATAGTGAAAAGTGAAGTTATGTGAAAATTCTAATCAAAAATTTTAAACACTAATTTCTAATTTCACTGTTTAACGTGCGTGTTACTGTTTACCCTTGTTATAATTAGCCTCTAGTTCCCCCCCCTAAATATAGCCTTTACGAAAACAAGAAATAAGAGAAAGGTTCTTTTACTTCATGAAGCAGATGCATTAACAAAATTAGCATAATAAAATTATGCATATTTTCATTTGAAAATTTTTTCTCAGATTTCGATAACATTCTTAAATGACAAAAAGACTTAGAAAATGTTAAAATAAAAAATGAAATGGTAGAGTAAAAAATGAAATCTGGAAATTATAATTTGTTCAGACATTCATTTTTGTGTGCCTGAAACAGAGAATTAAATTGCCTTCGTTTGCCATAAATGGCATAACATTTAGTTATTCACGTTATTATAAAGATATTAAACATAAAATATTAACTGCGTAAATTAATTTGCATTTCAAATCACCGGAATTAAAGCATAAGATGTTGCATTTGATCTACAAGAAATGAGAAAGGAATTTAAGTTTTATTATGACATTCTTTTCACTTCTATAACAGCTTTAATTAAAACGAATATCATTCTCTTCGATCTCTTTTCCTTTTAGTTTCCTATTAAATCTCAGAAAAAGCGCATAAATTTTCACTACTGCTTCGTTTTTTTAACGGTAAATTTAATCACTTGGAGATTTCCTCTCCCATAACGTGGGAGAAATCGTCATTTCATCTTCCCCATTTCCAAGTAGATGGACAGAAATTAAACTAATTGCGTGAGAACTTAAATGCACATAATTTTATTTCCAATAATTTATCTTCTCTCCTATCTGTCACCATCCGAGATTCAAATGGTTTCGTTATTTCCCGTAATTATGATTAATACCTTATAGCAAATGTTCAGTGACGTTTTATTCCATCCAAGATAGAGAGATCATTTTTCAGCATACTGCTTAATCGCAAAACTAAATGAGATGCTATATGCTCAAAGTAAGTTTAAATCTGTTGAAAATGCTTCCAAAACAAGAAGTATCAACTTTTCTTTTGTTATCATAAAGCTGCTTGCGATGCTTCGTTTCAGAAATGAAATAATAATTATTATTAATGGGTTTAATTGTTTTCGCTTCTTAGTTTTACGAGTCATTTGAATTTTTTCGGGGGCTAGGGAAGCAGCAAAAGATGTGAAGGAAAATGTGCATGCCCTTGCTGAGACTCGAACCCTGGACCACTCGAATACTCGTACAATAAGCATCCAATTACACCATGATGATATGCAGAAAGGAGGAAGAAAATGTCTAATAACTAAATATTGAAAATCATATGTGTTTCCTCAAGTAATGGTTGCCAAATCTGTGCCCATTGATGAAATTCTGCTGCGACTTAGAGCACAATTTATTCTTACTTATACCCTTGGAATATTATGAACACTAAAATGAACATTTGTATATTAACACAGCCGTCGCAATATTATAATTATTTAGCTACAGATGATAGCTTAAGTGAAAAATTGTAAATCACTCTCTCTCTCTCACTCACTCTCTCTCACACACACTTTCTCACACTCTCTCTTACACACTCTCTTTTACGCTGTCTCTCTCTCACTCTCTCTCTTTCACTCTCTCACACTCTCTCTCACATACTCTCTCTCACACTCTATCACACACCATCTCTCACTCTCTTTCACACTCTCTCTCTTTCACACTCTCTCACTCACACTCATTAATAATGTTTTGCAAGGCTCAGTTTTCAAAACTTTATAAGGCGTACTTAAACAACTCTTGCATAAGAAAGTAAATTATTAATATTTAAGGTAATATTTTTAAAGTAGTTTAATTATTTTTTTCTAAAAGTAAATAGCTTTTCAGCCAAAAAAAAAAGTTTTCATACTTAACTAAGCAGTTATTTCCCAACAAAATAATTTTAGAGTAACACTGGTGTAAAGGTACTTCCTTATTATAACGGCCTCCAAAATGTAATCGGTAATCAACCGAGATATAACATATAGTGAGGTAGGTTTATTAAATATTCAGTTTTGGCGGCCGCTATAGCAAAGAAGTAACAATGTAAATTTCTCTATAATGTATTTCTCTATAACTTAATAATATTACTCTCAATTGTTGAAGAACTTCTTATAACAACTTGTTATAAATAACATTTTATAAATTATGTTTTGCATTATTTATATAATATATATATTTATATAATATATATATAATTTATATACTATATATACATTATTTATATAATATATATATAACATATATATAAGAACTTGTTATAAATTATGTTTTGCATAATTACAATCCCCTTTCCACTTTTGCATTTATTTTTCATTCTTTATACAAAAATGTTTTACTGGGAAAATAAAAGTAGGAGAACTCAGATCACACTAATTCTGCCTTTTCACCTTAATATCTTTTCTGTTCTAAAACATGCAACTATTGCAAGGTAACATTCTCCTACCATTTCCACTCAGTACTTTAACAGAGATATAGCACTCTTTCAAAATACTACTCATGCCTACAAATCGCTTTCATGAAACTCCTCTTCAGTGGATGTAAATATAACAGACTGTAGTGAAAATATTAATTAGAAGTAGTAAAAATAAATATCACGGCACCATATGTGGTGAAAATAATATTGAGAAGAGCTATATGTGGTGAAAATATTTGTATGTAGTAAAAATACTTATATATTTTAATTTCCTATGTAATGATGATGTGTTAAATTCTGTAAGCTATGAGAAATATTTAATATAATTATACAGGTGTATAAGTGATAACCAAAATTTTGAATATCAATTCTATCAGCGATGAAGTTATAACAATGATTAAGAGTACATCACGTTGTTTCCGCAATAACCCGAATGATAGGGATAAAATAAGTGACCCACAGAGGATAGCAAAATAAAGTACTTACCCCAGACTTCGTGATAGTTGAAGAAGAAAATACAAGTTATTCATCTACTATTTATCTTTCCTATCAAAAAATTTTATTGCTGAGCTCACACAAATAAACAAAAAAAATTAAATATCAGATCATAACTATAGTCCTACTATAAATACAGAGCGTCCATTCGTTTATCGATATACTACAGAGCACTATCCATTTGCATCACTTTCTATAGATCACGAAATATCTGGAATCGAAGAAATATGTAGACCAGGAATATACTTATCTTGAAATTTCTTTTGATTTTGAAGCTTCTACCAGTGAATTAATTTGGAGCAGTCACCACGTGGCGATAGAAAATGGATGAGTCTTAAATTGCACAATGAGATCGTTTACGATTCTCGTTTTAAAACATCATTCCACCAGGATGAATTTTCAGCAACTGCATATAGTATGAAGATATTCAATAAAAAAAACTACAGTTATCGGACTTTTCAGGAAAGTTACGGACTTTTCAGGAAAGTTAAACGTGCATCGTCACACGGCTGTAGGTGAAGAGACAGTCAGTGAAGGGACAGGCCGAAGCCCGTCCTTCACCCTTGAACTCCCAGCAGCAAAGAGGAAAAAAACCGGTCCAACAACTGCCACCAAGGACTTGGACGAAACGATGACGATTCTTGAAGCGATATCGTCTGATGGTAGATGCCGGCTTGCTAGCACATTCCCTCCGGCCAAAGAAAAAGCACAGACCATCGCATGAACACTGCACTTCACTGACGTTGAGCACTGCATGATAAATTTCACCGAAACACAGTTCATTGCACGATAAATTTACTGACGCACAACACTCATTACAAATATGATCTGGTATAATAGTTAAATCAAATGAAAAATAGTCAAAAATTATTTTATCATAATTTCACTGTCTGGGATAAGTACTACGCATATGAAGTACAATCAAAAATTAATAACTAATACATATCATACAAGTTACTCATATAGTTACAGCATACACTTTCATTATAATCTGTAGTCAAGTTACAATTTTCTCTTTGTAAATGGAAATTGTAAGCTAATACCTATTTTTACATTCATACATTTTCAATGTTAAACACAACTCTGCATTAATGATAATTTTTTTGACAAGTTTCTAATTATACAGATTCTATAAATTCTTCTGGATGACATCAATTTGCCCTTGAAATTACTAAATACATCTAGACCAATTACTCTACAATTTAATTTTTTTAACACATTAATTTCTTCTTCCTCTTTTTATTATTGTTATATATGTATATATATTTTACTACTCAAGCTTGTTTTTGTAGCACAATTTTCATGTCTAGCTCGTTACTTGTAATGATCAAAAAAAAATGGTGTAGTAATAATTTTATCATTACTACACCATTTTTTTTATCAATAAAATATTTTCCACAACTATCAGCTTTATTATTGTTAATTTGGCTTAAGATATCCTTAATATTTTTGTCATTTCTTTGGTGATTAACTATATTTTGGATGCTTAACTGAGTATTATCTGAATGAAATAAGTTGATATTGTTTACACTATGAGATGCTTCAGGAACTCTAGAAAGAAAATCTGCAGGATTGGAAAAACCAGGTATATGTTTAGAGAGTAATCAAAATCTTATAAATACAACAACCATCTGGCAACAATGTCAGGCTGTTTATCCAGCTGCATATGAAAAGTGAGTGGTCTAGCATCAGTTAAAATAGTAAATTTTTTGCCATATAAATGTTCATAAAAATGCTTTACAGAAGAAAAAATAGTATAAAGCTCACGCCTGATCGATGGGTATCTAGACTCAGCAGGAGTGAGAAGTTTCGAATAAAATTCTACAGGAAAGAATTTATCATCAATCTTTTGTAACAGAATACCACACATAGCTACTTTAGAAGCATCAGTGATAAAAAATATCTCATGATTATCATCAATGTCCCTTATAGTTGGTTTGTCCAACATTATTGATTGTAATTTATCAAAAGCATCTTGGCAATCTTGATTCCAAACAAAGGGAACATGTCTTTTAGTTAAGTGTACTATTGGCTGAGTGATCTCAGCAAAATTATGGATTAAATGCCTAAAATAGTTCATCATGCCAAGAAAAGCCTGAACTTGTTTTACATCCTTTGGAATAGGAAATCTTGTAACCTTTGAAATATTTTCTTCAGAAGGAGAAAAACCTGCTTGTGAAATATTGAAACCCAAATAAGTTATTTCAGATTTACAGAGCTGCACTTTAGCTGGATCTAGAGTTAAATTAAATGATTTTAATCTGTCAAACACTTTTTGAAGAATTACTTTTAACTCACTCATACTATCAGCTGCAATAATAATGTCGTCCAGAAAAAATTGAACATTACTACCTTTAATGTCATTTAAACATTTTGAAATTAATGTATGGAAATAGGAAGTGCTATTGCGAGCTCCAAAGGGAAGTCTACAAGGATGAAAATTACCCAGTTCGGCGCAAAATGCCAACTTTTCTTTATCAGAGTCCTGCAAATTGATCTGGAAAAAGGCTGACTTCAAATCCAGTACAATATACAATTTCCTACCAGCAATGCAATGTTATGCAAAATCTCAGAAATTTTTGGTAAACAAATTTTGTATGATTCTGTGATACAGTTTAATAGACGATAATCTACAACCATACGAAATTTTGGTGCATTTTTATCTTCACCAGGTAAATTCTTTTTCCTAACAAATATTACAGGAAAACTATAACTTGAAGAAGAGGGTTCTATTATGCCTGCTTCTAATAATTTTGCAATTTCTTTTTGAGCATACTGTTTTGCAATTTTAGGAATAGGGTAAGGTCTAGTTTGAATTGGGAAATTGTGAAGAAGTTTAAATTCTGGTACAACTTTATCAGTAGATCCTAAAGTATTATATGATTTTGAAAACACAGCATTAGTTATTCATTAGCAATTCTATCATTTCATTTTTTGCTTGTTCATTTAAATGATCTAGTTTAAAGTCTGATACATTTAATTCCTCTTTTCTAAGTTTAATTACTTCTTGCAGATTTAGTGTGTTGATTTGTAAAGTCTCACGATTTTTGGGACTAACAATATCCTCAAAGTGAAATGGCACAGCAGTTCCAATAACAGAATTCTTCCTAAAAATTAATTTCTCATTGGTGTTGTTTTCAACAATAGTTTGAATGTGGTTGTGACAATCAACTATATGTAAAGATTCATTGATATGGAACTTATTTTGTGATGGCTTTGGAGAAAGCAAAATTTCTTTAAATTATTTTAAAGCTTCAGGAACAGCTAAAGAAATGATTTGAGATTGACCTGGCTGGACAGTTATGTTAGAAACCATTCTTAATGAGTTTAAATTACAATTTTTTTTTCTTACATTAACTGAGTTGCTTAATTTTTTATTGGGATAATTTTCTTCAAAGTCCAAATGAGTATTATCTACTATGAGTTTCTTATTTATGGAATCTAACAAAATTTTGTTACTTTGAATGAAGTCATAACCTAGGATTATCTGATAAGTAGAATTCCAATTGTTTTGGGTGACATAAAATAAATTAGTGAACCATTTACTTTGAATTTTGAATTTTAAATTAACTGCAGACATGTAAGGAATGCATGAATCTTCAATAGTTTTTATTCTTACCATCCGAGAAACAAATTCAACTTTAGTGAATTGTTTAATTTCCTCAATAACATCTGGTTGGACTAAAGATAAATTTGCACCAGTATCAAGAAGAGCTTCATAAGTCTGAGAACCAATTTTAAGTTTGATTATTGGCAGATAATTAGAATTTTCTGAGTTACAAGACATCAACAATTTGGTTGAGTTTCTATTATTACATCTTTTATTTTTTGCAAACTTGTGTTGGACATTATTGCTGTTACTTTGGATCTTTTTTGGATTATGATGTCTATACAGGTGTTCTTTATAACCCCAGTCTCTGCGGATTCCTGCAAGGGGTCTAAAATTTTTGTTGTAATATATCTGGCAAGAATCCTTAGCTAGTTTAAATGCTTATTCTGACCTTTTTTGTATTGACTATTATTTCTGTAAGGATGATAGTTCCTCCGCCAAGTGTTTCGAAATTGTCTGTGTCCCCTGAATGTGTTGTTTCTAAAATTATGCTGGTCTTGCCTAGGAAAATACCAACAATCTGTTAAGTGTCTTTTGCTACATATATGACAAGATACACTATTAAAGTTGCTAGAATTTTGAGATGTAGAAGCGTTGTGATTTATTCTTGTATAAGATGTGTTTATAGGCTTATTTTGAGAAAGTTGATTTACTTTATCTGTTAGCTCCTGAATAATTTTATTCTGTTCAAGTCTTTCTTTGAGAAGATTAGTAATCTCTAAATTTTGCTCAACATTTATACTGTTCAAATATGTTTTCTCATCATTCAATGCATTTTCTATATTACTTGCCAATTCTACAGCCTTATCAAAGGAAGATGGACCTAATTTCTTAACTTCAATCCTAATGTCTGTTCTGAGGGCCTCAAGAAATTTAGTGAGCTTCATTTTCTCTTTTAATTTATGTAAACTAGAATCCTCAACCGAATCTTCATTTATGTATTTTGTTGCTGTTGTAGTAATCTCGTCAGCTAATTCCCTAACAGATTGGTTACACTTTTGAGAAATGTTTGAGAATTGCTGTAGAATGTCCTGAAAGGATTCAACTCGTGCAAATGTATTCTTTAATAATTTTTCTAAATTTTCAAATTTATTTTCCTTAGCCACTCTTGGATCATTAATTAGGAAATCTAGAGCTTTACCCCTACAGTTTATTTTCAGAATGATTATTTTCTTTTCCTCTGACCATTTTTCTAATTTAGCAACACTATTTATTTGATCAAGAAAGAAATTTACATTTTCAGATAAGTTGCCACTAAATGTGGGCAGAACAGAAGCTAGGGAAGTTGCCATACCAATGTTAAATCTACCTTTAAGCTTTGACATGGATGAAGAAATATAGTTACTTATGTTGCATTACCTTACAATCTGCTATTTCTATTTTAATGTTATTGAGATCTACATTATTTTACACAAACACTTAGCACTCTCTCTGATAATTTACATATACATTTACCAAACATGCATAGTTAGATAGCAAAGTTAAGGTAATTTTTTTTTATTTTTTTTATTTTTTTTATTTAGTAATTAAGTAGGATCTCCTGTAACTTTAACCATGCATATATCAAATTAGTGATGCAATATAAGTACATTGATCATTAACACTTCTGGATTCTAATACTGCTGAACATTATTTTATCATTACATACCACAATCCAATGAAATTACTGAAATCAGCTTTTGATTCAAATATCTTAAAACTTTCTTTAAATATGCACATATATATAACAATACATATGAAATTGAATTTTTGAATTATCCAAAATAGGATTACTCTTTCATGGCATATTACCTATCATTTATCATAAATTCTACACCATATAAATCATATGTGTAGCAAATATAATATAGGTCACACATTTTATTTGAATTCTCAACCTGAACTAAATGATTTTAAGTTATTTCTTTTGTCACGGCACCATATGTAGTGAAAATATTAATTAGAAGTAGTAAAAATAAATATCACGGCACCATATGTGGTGAAAATAATATTGAGAAGAGCTATATGTGGTGAAAATATTTGTATGTAGTAAAAATACTTATATATTTTAATTTCCTATGTAATGATGATGTGTTAAATTCTGTAAGCTATGAGAAATATTTAATATAATTATACAGGTGTATAAGTGATAACCAAAATTTTGAATATCAATTCTATCAGCGATGAAGTTATAACAATGATTAAGAGTACATCACGTTGTTTCCGCAATAACCCGAATGATAGGGATAAAATAAGTGACCCACAGAGGATAGCAAAATAAAGTACTTACCCCAGACTTCGTGATAGTTGAAGAAGAAAATACAAGTTATTCATCTACTATTTATCTTTCCTATCAAAAAATTTTATTGCTGAGCTCACACAAATAAACAAAAAAAATTAAATATCAGATCATAACTATAGTCCTACTATAAATACAGAACGTCCATTCGTTTATCGATATACTACAGAGCACTATCCATTTGCATCACTTTCTATAGATCACGAAATATCTGGAATCGAAGAAATATGTAGACCAGGAATATACTTATCTTGAAATTTCTTTTGATTTTGAAGCTTCTACCAGTGAATTAATTTGGAGCAGTCACCACGTGGCGATAGAAAATGGATGAGTCTTAAATTGCACAATGAGATCGTTTACGATTCTCGTTTTAAAACATCATTCCACCAGGATGAATTTTCAGCAACTGCATATAGTATGAAGATATTCAATAAAAAAAACTACAGTTATCGGACTTTTCAGGAAAGTTACGGACTTTTCAGGAAAGTTAAACGTGCATCGTCACACGGCTGTAGGTGAAGAGACAGTCAGTGAAGGGACAGGCCGAAGCCCGTCCTTCACCCTTGAACTCCCAGCAGCAAAGAGGAAAAAAACCGGTCCAACAACTGCCACCAAGGACTTGGACGAAACGATGACGATTCTTGAAGCGATATCGTCTGATGGTAGATGCCGGCTTGCTAGCACACAGAGTTGAATTGTAAACATAACCATTCGGTGTAGTATCCAAATATTCCTAATATTGATATTAGCTTCACAAGTTGAGAAGATAATTCCTTCACTGTATCTATTTTAATTTTGTAGACTCAATTTCCATTTTACATCTGGGAACAACATAAATAACAACACATATTTTTTTTTTTTTTTGTTTTGTCTTTTGCAAGGTATATATTTTTCCTTGATGGCCAATTTCCACATTTTATTACTTTTGTTAGAGCCGAACACATAGAAGTGCAAAATGAAATTAACACATAACCTTTTTCCGCCTATCTTCCATACCAACTAGTGAAGTTCCCATTTCTAACGAATCCAATAAATAAATCTGCCAAGATGGTGATCCCACTGCTAAAGCTGTTTGGTTTGGTTAATTTGATTATGGCGAAGCACTGGATGGCTATCTGCCTAAGAGGAGGTATGCCTTCGTGGTGGACTTTCTAAGAGAGACTGGCTCGTATACACGTTACACATAAGGAAAACCACAAAACTGCCCATTTCGCCAACCCGTTCGCGGGATTGGAACGGAATCCGAACTACCAGTGTTCAGCGACTTTACGCTCTGCTATTTGCTAAAGCTGGAAATAATAACTAAACGAACATTAAATAATAATTAGAATGGTCTATTTATGCATTAAAGCTCATTCATTTCATAATATCTTAAAACTAACATCGAAATAGTTCTCAGAATGGAAATCTTAAAACTAGATCATCATAATAAGATTTATGATATATTACTAATTGTAATACTGGAATCCTAAAATTCACAATCTGAAATCAATAAATTATCATCTTACCTGCTTCCCAAAGTAAAAGTTTTGAGAATTCATTTTAAATTGTTTCATAAATCGTTGCCATTCTTAGCTTGGGAACAAAGAATAATTCAATTAAATAGTTTGATATTGTTACGTTCTTTATAGGTTCGTGGATTTGGAGTGATTAACGACGACATTTGGTGAAGTATCAAAACACAATTTATTTAGCCAGTATTATTCAGGACAGCTCCAAAACACGCTCACAGTCGTCAAAAAACTACGACAAACATGCTGGAGTGATTAATGACAACACTTAATGAAGTATCAAAACACAATTTATGTAGCCAGTATTAATCAAGACAGCTCAAGAAACATGTTTACAGACGTCGAAAAACTACGACAAACACGCTGAAGCAATCAGCAACACAGCCTTCAGGCTATGAGGCTATAACAGTAATTATGATTAATAATTACTGTTATAACATGTACTGTGTTACTGTGAAGAGAGTGTCACATCAAAGCAATAGAGTACAGCTCCCGACTCTGTCGATCGCTCTTAGAGCTCAACACACTCGACGACACTCTGCGATATATTCGATGGCAGACTTAATGCTAGACTGACAAGCAACTCCATATGCTAAGAGACACTCTCGCGATGCACTAACTCGTGATACACTCGACGACCAACTCGACACTAGACTGACGATCAACTGCTACTCCGCATACAGGCGAGGTTTTGGGCTACTTTCGAGACCATTCTGAGCCAAACCACTAAATATTCATTCTAGAAGTTTCTTCATCCGTTTATGGCATATCGCCAATTTTTGTCACCAAACGGACGATTTCGCGCCAAATATGGCAACCCTGCCTTTCTTGCCATTTTCTGGCAACCCTGCCTTCTCTTGCCATTTTCTGGTAACCCTAAGCTTGCCTTGCTTGGAAGCTATCTTACCGTTGCTGGACATTTCGTAATAAATTTTCCAGTGTTTTAAAATACTAAGTTAGTATTTTTGTGATTTAACAGCTCGTAAAAACTTTGTAAATAAGCATGTCAGAAGAGCAAATAAATATGCCAAAAATATTTTAATCTAAAGGCTATTTCCATCTTCGAGGCCTGCCAAAAGCCATCTTCCAAGAAGATAATGCAAGAACCACATGTTGCACGTCGTGTTCTGACCTTCCCCGATACACTGTATAAAATATTATATTAACTGTCAAGAATTGCAAGATATCAAAAAACACTAATTCAAAAAACACTAATTCGAATTACACATAACATCAAGATACATGAACGCTACAAATCAGGTTTCTAAACTGCCAAGTTTATTCAAGTCTAACACACATTCAACTGGCCGATGCCAGATCCAAGAACAAGAAGTATATATACATCATGAAAGATTTACGCCCTCTTTGGCGATTAAAATATATTTCCACATAAAATTTGTTACACACTGGGCCCGGCTGAACTGTAGTTCAGAACAATCAAGATTATCAGTGTTACATGAACATTTCAAGAATTATTTTCAAGAATCATTATGCATTTCAATACAAATTCAAGTTTTTGTAACCAAGAAATGTCACATAAATATCAAAAACATGTAAAACTTACTATATGTTTCAAGAATATCAAGTAAATTTTCAAATAAATTTCATCAAGAATTATTGTCATAACATTCCTATTCAAGCATCAGGATTTAAATCAAGATAATATTAAACAAATAATTTCAAAATCAAGATTATCATAATTCAACTAAAATACTAGAAGTATTACAAGAAACCTGTCTTTTTTTTTTCAGAATTAAATTAAAATTTTTAAATACACTTATACATTTCTACAACCTTAAAAATTTCTAATATATACATTTCTTTAAATATTAAATATACAGTACTTTAAATAGCAATTAAATAAAATAGATACAACATTCGTTGCATTACGATTACATTTTCAGGAAGAAATATACTATCATACAATATTAATACTCTTAGCACTCTAGAAAGAAATAATGGTGCTATGACTTGTCGCATCGGTTGCGAGTTATAACTGTGACATAGTACACAGTTTCTTATAACACGCTTCACATTTTGTCTGGATCTACTCATCCAGTATTTTTCACGGAAGAACATTAGAGTACTAGCTACATCTGTATGAAGAACTCGCTCATGTGCATCACTTACTAGAAGATCTGTAAAATGAGTTTTTGAAGGAATAATTATAGGATGCTTTCCATGAAAACTTAAAGTTGATTTTTGTAGTCTTCCTCCTACTAACAAAACTCTTTCCCCACTTAGAAAAGGATTTAGTTCATAAATGTTTGAGCTTTTTGAAATCAACTGTCCCGACTTTAAACTATTAATTTTATCAGAAAAATTTTCATATTGAACTTCTTTTATCAAATATAATTCTGCGGCAAAAAGTTCTTCCGCTATCAAGGGTCCGGTTTTCTTGTCAGTTTTATTTTTTAGATTGTGAATAAACCTAAATATCCATGCAGTTACTCTAATAGCTCTAATTAATTTACTATAATTTTCAAGATTCAACAGAGAATTAGATTTTTCTGCAATAGACGGTAGTATTGTCGTATCATTTATACACTTTTTACTCTCTAATTCAGCATCAGAATACTCCGTTGTCACGATAAATTTACTAGGTCAAGCACTCACTGATTCAACTAACCAGTCTGGTCCAGACTGCCATAATCTTGAAGACAACAAATATTCGGTTGAACATCCTCAAGATAAAATGCTAGATTGGACTTCCCATTACAATGTCTAAAGTTATTTGGGCAAGTTAATGATTGTATTTCAGATACTCGATTTTTTACAAACATTTTCCATCGTTCAAGAGCACTATGAATCTAGTGAACCACTATCATACTGTCAGTCCACAGATAAATATTTTCTTCATGAATTGAAAACAGCTCTTTTAAGTGTTTAGCAAGTCTTGCTGATGTTAATGCTCCTAGCAACTCTAACCTTGGAAGTGTGAGTTTTGTTTTATTGGCGCAATTCTAGATTTTGTCATAATGAATGCTACCTGTCCTTCTTCAACTGACCTAAAATATGCAACTGAACCATACACTTTAATAGATGCATCACAAAATAAATGAAGCTCGATATCCTTATTTTGATTCAATTTGCCGGGGAAATATTCTCGAGAAATTTCAAATTTCTTTAACTTTTCAATTTCACCGCTCCACTCGGACCACAACTGCTTACATTCAGTTGGAACTTCATCGTCAAATTCTAAACCCAACTGCCAAAGGTTTTGCATTATCAATTTTGCACGTAAGACAAATGGCGCCAAGAAACCTACTGGATCGAAAATAGTAGCAGTCACCTATAATATATTTCTTTTTGTGTTTTTTCTACAACTATTTAATGTTTCACACAAGTTGTCTATGTTCACGGAAATTACATCTTTACTCGTACACCAGTTAAGCCCTAATACTTTTAAAGAACTATTTAGTTCATTTTCTGATTTAATTATTCCACAATCATCCCAAAGTTTCTTTAGTTTCTCGGAATTTGCATTAAACTGACGCAAATTCATTCCGGCATCTTTAAGCACGCAACAGGCTCCAGTACTTAACTTAAAAGCCTGTTCCACAGAATCTGCACCATAGAAAACATCATCTACGTAGATCGAACAGTTCAACATCTCAAAAATATCTGTATTTTCTAAATCTATTTTCTTTATATGCTTTTTTATAGTGCACGCCAGAATGAAAGGGCTACATGATACACCGAAAGGAACGCGAGTCATTCTATAATGTTTCAAATTGTAATTATTATCAAAGTATAAAAACCGTAATACATCTCTATCAATTTCAGAGATTCCAATCTGGAGAAAGGCCTTTTCAATGTCTGCTGAGAACGCATGTTTGTATTGTCTGAACCGCAATATCAAGTCCAAAACAGAAGGATTCAAATTTGGGCCAGGCATCAAACAATTGTTCAGAGATACCCCATTACACTTAGAAGATGCGTCAAACACGATACGGACTTTAGTTTTGATACATTTTTTCTTACAACTGGAGAATGTGGCATGTAATACATTTTACTACTATCACAACTTTCAATTTCGCACTCTTCAATTATTTCATTTTTTAACTGTTCGTTTATTATGCTATCATAATTCGCTCTAAGCCTTTCATCACTTTTTAGTTTATTAACCAAAGATACTAGACGCTTGGAATTTTCTAAATTATTACCCAAGTTTGCATGATGTGATTTCCATAACAAACGAGCTACATATCTACCATTAGTAAAATGCAATTCTTTTTCAAATTTCTCAATGACTGATTTATCGTCAGGATTCTCGTTCTCCTCTAAACCCAAATGGTCTAGACTCCAAAACCTTCGCAAGCAGTCATTAACTGAATTATTATCTTCCTTCAAGTAATGAGAAGCACCAGTTGTAAAAATACAGGCACTAGACTGATCACCTTCTAAAGATCCAACTAAGAACCAACCAAATATAGAAGACACCGCAAATAATTTATTAGTTACTCTTTTCTTTTCGCCTGTTTGCAATTCCCAACATGAATCAGATCCTAACAATATTTTTATTTTAGCTGCTTCACCACTATCGGCTAATTTTAGATTTTCTGATTTTAATATTTCTAAAATGTTTTTGGAGGGAATTTTTATGATGGCTTCAGAAATTGTATCTGTAACAAGAGCTTCAATAGTGATTGAGTCATTAGGGAAATGCATACTTTTCAGGGTAATTTGAACAACATTATATTCTATTAGTCTACCTTGGCTATACCCAAATGAATAAATATATAAGCTTTCTTTCCTTAAAGTCCTTAATTTTAGTTCTTTAGCCAAATCAGATCTAATAAATGACCTCTGTGATCCACCATCAAATTAAGATTTTTACTATTTGGCTTCTAGTATTATCTGTATCTGAAGCGTTAACAGTGCAAGTTTGTAAATATACACCTTTATCAGCAGTTTCAGAAACACTCTCAGAGTTAAACGACAGGGATGCAACTACATTCTGCTTAGAATCTGATACTGTAACTACTTTCTGTTTAACATCTGAAACTGCTTCTACTTTAGGAAAAATATTTTTACAAAATAGCTTATTATGATTTACACCATTACACAACTCACAAGGTTGAAGTTTCATTTTACATTTGGAAGCTACATGACCTCTCTTAAAACATCTGTAACAACGTCCATAGTATTTTAATTTCGCTCTTTTTTGCTCATTAGTTTTCTCACATTTTCCTACATCATGAGTATTTTGATTACAATAGAAACAATACGGCTTAGTCACTGTGGCTAACGCCGAAGCAGTAGGAACATTTGCCCCTTTTAAGTAATTATTTTATTCTGTTTAACACCGTAATTTTTGTCCTTTTTCTTTGAGTTTATTATTAAATTAGAAGCTTCCCGACTCTCAACTTCCAATCTAATGAATTCGAGAAGTTCTGTTAGGCTATATTGCTGTTTAGAGTTTCTTTTTCTATTAAACTCCAGATTCATATCGTCTGGCAAAAGTTTTAAAATAACAGGTCGTAAAAGGGGTCCGTAAACTTCCGACACAATACCCAATGAATTTAAGCTTCTTATATTGATTTCACAGGAATCGTATAGTGTTCTTAGTGCTTTCACATTGGACGAACTTCTAACCGGTTCAAGATTCAAGAGTTTATTCATGTGCGAATATATTACCAAATCTGTTCGTCCAAATCTTTCTTTAATTAAACTTATAGAAGCGTCATAATTTTCATTAGATAGTGCAAACCCGGATACTGCACTTAAAGCAGGTCCTGCGAGTAAGGATTTAAGATAGGTAAACTTCTCGACCTTTATTAACTCATTATTATTACCAATAGCATTTTTAAAGGAATTATAAAATTCCAAAAATAAACTAGGATCACCATAGTATTTAGGAATTGAAATTTTAGGTAATCGAATGTTAGTTTTGTTTTCGACCTTTAAGGCAGAAGTATGGTTACCAGGCGATTCACTTTCAATGCTCACTATTTGAGAATTTAAATTAAGTTTCTTTTTAGCCCTAAAAATTCATAAACTTATTTTTTCATCATACTCTAACACAGTATTACATTCTTTCTCAATTTCAGACTCATCCCCTTTAAAACAATCCAATATTTTTTCATTAATTTCTTTTAACGCAGACTGTTTAGAAGTAAGTAAAAACACATTTTCTTCTACCATATTCTTATCCAAAATGTCTTTTTTAATTTCAGGTTTTACAACATTTATTATTCTAGAAATAGCTTGCCTCAGGACTTTTCTAGCAGATTTCAATTTAATAATATCGTCTGCCATAATAACAACAAAAGTAATTTTTATTCTCTTACCTGGTGCAGGCTTTAAATGGTATGATCCAAATTTGGTAACTCACTTTCCTGGTGAAACACATTCACACGTATTCCGAACGTTAATCCCGCCACGTTCAGTGCAAAGGAATAATATTTCAGTAACACGAAAAACACCGCATTCTAAATAAAAATTGTTCGTGCGCAACTGTTGGGCGCCAAAAGTATAAAATATTATATTAACTGTCAAGAATTGCAAGATATCAAAAAACACTAATTCGAATCACACATAACATCAAGATACATGATAACTACAAATCAGGTTTCTAAATTGCCAAGTTTATTCAAGTCTAACACACATTCAACTGGCGGATGCCAGATCCAAGAACAAGAAGTATATATACATCATGAAAGATTTACGCCCTCTTTGGCGATTAAAATATATTTCCACATAAAATTTCTTACACACAGGTTATTCGATTGCTGCCTTGGCCTGAACTGTCTCCTGATCTGTCACCCATTGAAAACATCTAGTCATGGGTTGCTGAAAGACTGGCCCACCACTCCTCTCCAGCTAATACGTTTGATGAAGTTGGGTATGGACTTGAAGCAGCATGGAATGAGTTGCCCGTTTCTGTCAGCCAACCCCAATTCGAATCCATGCCTAACCGCGTAAAGGCCGTTTTAGCTGCCAGGGGTGGCGACTGTTTCTAATAATTTTGCGTCCACGTAAACCCCTAGACTGCTTACAAATTTAATCATTTTTTCTTCATGCCATACTGTTTATTCGCAATTAATATCTTTTTCGTATTTACTTTTCCTTATGATGTTGCAATTTTAATGACCAGTAGTGTAGAAATGTCATTCATTCTGATTTGAATCTCTGTATCGATGTATGTGGTAATATCAGCAATGAGTGTGGGGCTTTCATCAGTAAATTGCAGCAACATAAGAAAAATGTAAAGGGAACTCGAGTGCAATGTTAGTAGCTGATTCTATTTGAGCATTAGGGTTAGTGGGTCACATATTAGCTACAAGCGACAAGCTGAAAGCCGCGACCATTTGCGAAACCTTAAACATTCTTAGTGTTTGGTTAAAATATTCATTAGTGTTTTGCTATTGTCTACTGCATTTTCCTGTACAAGACAAATGCTTTAGTAAAAAATGCTGATATTTAAAAATTTTTATAGCTGCTAAATAATATTAGAAAATAAGAGCCACTATTAGAAAGTAAAGCGCTCATATTTCAGTAAAGAGTTCAAGAGGTGAATTTTAGAAAAAAATATTTGATTTTAATTTCTTCATTTGAATTATTCCATGTCCTCAAAATACAAATAAAACGTTACTTTAAGAGTGTTAAAATACAACATGGATTTTACTAACTTATTAACAAGAGCCGATTTTAGATAAACGTGAATATTCGTGTTTTAAAAATAAAATTTGGTGTGAAAAAACGTATTTCATTTCAACCCCAAGAGGCATGCATAGAAGACAAAACAAATTTCAGCTTTTTCTATGTGCCTTATTTAATTGAAGCTGTAGCCCTTTACCATAACTATGGCGAAACCTCTCTTTTGTAGCAGTCTCGATAATCTGCGGTTTTAAAGATAGATCATTTCCTATAAAGACTGTTGTTTCTATCCTCAGCTAATGCATCAGCTAACCATCGGCTAATGCCTAAAGGCCCAGCCTAAACCATGTTTGAATGGATGAAGGTCATTCGTTCACCTAATTCACCGCACATTTCATTCCCATAGTGGATTATAAAGAATGTGTTTACATTTCATTCTTGAAATCTAAGAAAACATTTAATGCTGTCATGTGTTCTTATTATGAAAGACAAAAAAGGCAGTATGCCGCTCAGATTGATGCAGGTATTTTAAATACATAATTGGGTATTCAATAAAATTTTATTTAACAGACAAAGAGAGGCTACTCAAACCACCCTGACACACTTCCTTAAAAGCTCCTTAAAGATGTAAATAGCAATCATGCTCTTTTACAACTAAATTAACACATTTCTGAAGTTATTGCATAAAACGAACTTGAATAATACTTTCGCTTTTTACTTACCTCCGAAAAAGCAAAATATATCTTTCGATTTCTTTACTCGGCCGAAAGACAAATATCAATGTAGGTCTTTTATAAAAGTTAAAGGAATTCTCAAAAAGGAAGGCAAAACCTATTTACCTGTTTTTAAGCGACACTGATATTTGTTCTTTGCTCATATACAAATAAGGGCCAAGCAGCGGCTGAGCGGTTAAGTCGCTGAATACTGGTAGTTACGTCCGAGATAGCCCTTGAGGCTTTGCCGTAATCACATCGGCCAAACCAAACCAATCCATATGCAAATAAACGAAGAAAAGCTATCAAAACATGCATTTATTTAAAGCATATAATCTTTCTATCTCATGTACATGTGCATTTATGAAACTTTAACTTGTGTGTGAGACAATTAGCTCATGTTCGAAATGCATGTATTCCATTATTCAAAGTGTATTAATTAAATTGTTGAAAATTTTTGCATTTTAAAGCTGTTAATTTTAATTATTCACAAATGCATGTATTACTATCCGTCTATTTATTGATAAAAAATAGAAATCGTACAAGTATTGACGTATTGAAATTTTCAAATCTGGCATCTGGAAATGTTTCTTTTTTAAATGGCAACAACACTTGGCAGCTATTCTCAGTTCGATTACAAATACGTTCTGAGGTGGTGGTGTAATAGAAAAATAATAATGCCTTTGCAAATGCTGAACGATTTGGATTTCGATTTCTTGCTCTGTTCTCATATTTTCTAAATTTTACTCTGACAATTTACCACTTGCTTGCCGTTTGGAATATTTCTGAACACGAATGAGAACGGAATGCCTTTCATAATTATTGCATTGAATAAATCTTTCGAAAGACAGGAATTCTCTTCTCTGGAATCCGATCTGTCAAATACCATGTAGTACTGAGTGACAATTATGTGTTCTAACCAGAACTGATATTTCTGCGTAGTCAGTGTAAATTCGGACTCAGTACCCAACTTTTAAGAATGATACACAACTACACAAAGCAAAAAGTTCAAAAGATACTACTCTAGCTAGAGCATATTTTTGCTTCGTTATCTAGGCATAGAGATGAAACACCGAGAAACAAACATTTAGAGACGCCGTAACAGTACGCCTGCCGGGCACTCGTCTATAAAGAAATCTGCAAAATATAATCATAGCCTAAGTGGCATCATAGACTCGGAATCAAAGAACATTTCTAGTCGCAGAAACGAATGTTTTTGTTTCCGAAAATAAAATTTGTTTTGATTTATTTGATTATAGTAAAGCACTCGAGAGCTATCTACCTACTAGAAGGGATGTCGTCATGGAGGACTTTCTAACGAAAACTGGTTTTTACCCACAATTACGAACATAAAACGTACTGTTAAAATAAAGCCTAGTATTCAAAGCAATAATAAAGAATATATTTGACGGTTTTCGCAAGCAGATGCAATAGGCAAAAAAGCTAGTACTGGAAAGTCGCAGTCCGTGGACTCTGAATATGATTAAAAATAAAAAGAATGCTTACTGTCCTTTAAATATTGAATATCTGTTTTATTTGAGGAATATCTGTTTTATTTGAAATTTAAGACGTTCTCTTAGGAGTGATCCATTTATTTCCATGTCTTTAAAAGGTTTCAAATTGTTTATTGATCTTTTCGACCCAGGTTGGATAGTAATTACACTAGTGTGCAAAATCTAAGGACTAGACGGATTTTTTTATGTAACGCTGTGCAGAAGAGCTTCACATTGACTCAAATCATACCGTAAAATCCCCAAGATGTGAAACTGGGACCGTAGCCAAAACAATCCAAACAAGGTATAAAAAATACTTTATTTAAATGATAGCTTCAACCATAACTGGGAAGAAGACAGAAACGTCCATCTGACAGACGCCTGGTAAAACTGTAGTTTTTAGAAGGGAATATGATTCCTCTGACTGCGATGTAAAAATTACAACATCTGTTAGTGTTCAGGACAAGGTTGTGAAGAAGCTGTTGAAGCATCGCGGCCCATTCTTCTTCTTGTAGCGCAAATTTCAGCTGCGGTATCGTTTCTGGTGGCTGAGTCCATGCTACCAAGCGTCTCTTAAGAATGTCTGACATCTGTTCTGTGGTATTTAGTTCCGGAGACTTTGCAAGTCAATTCGTACATTGAATATCTTCATTCTCCAAGAGCTCGGCGACAGCTACTGTACAATGAAGAGTAGAGTTGGTGTCCATGAAGAGAAAGTTCGGAACACAGCACCTCTAAATAATCATATGTGAGACAAAAGAATCTCGGTAGAATAGCGGACACAAATGGCTGACCCTTCTTCGGAGACGTGGAGGTCAGTACACCTAGCAAGCATGACAGAACCTCAAATGAGGACTCTGGCACCTCCAAAATAGTAACTTTCGATGATGTTGGAGAGTTAACTATGTGTTTCCTTCTTTCTCCAGATATGTATACGTCCAAAATCGCTCGTCAAACTAAATTGGCACTCACCTGTAAAGACCTTCTTTTGTGCCCAGTTTTTGTGTTCTCGGCACCACTGAAACCGGCGCCTCCGATAAGCAAGCGCACATCCTACTGGTTGTCGTGCACACAGACCACTTTTATATAGCTTTCTGGTTAAGCTAAAACGTAATATCGGTGGTTCAGTAGTCTATTGCATGTGCCTTGAGATATCTCCCGTTGTCTGCTGGCAGTCTCTCTTCTCCAGTTAGATAATATACCGGTTGTCCACTGTCGTTGTTGCACGTAGATGACCGCTCTTTAACGCTCGAGTAGCTGTTCCTGCAGTTTGAAATACTGTCCAGGTCAATGATGATGCTATGAGCGATCTCGAACTTCTTCGCTAAATTCGTCACACTTCGACCTGCTTCTAAATTCCCGATGCTGTGACCTCGAGCGAATCATCCCGATGATGGCTTCTGATTTGACTGCTGGCTATATCGCGGTAATAGCAAATCAACTTCTTTGAAATCACTGTATACCGTGCAATAGCTTTCACCGAATTGCTGGTCATAGACCATCCGTGTGGGACATCCTTCCGACATTCCTTTCACGAAGTCATGTGCCATATACAGTGGTGTCCAAAATTGTGGACACTTTTGGAAATTTTTATGTTTTTGAACTTTGTATGCTTATGGAAAACGTTACGTTTCACAAAATGCAAACTTGTATATATCATTTTAAAGAGAATTTATTACTGAATTCAATACAAAACACAAAATTCAATTATTTGCAATACAAAAAAGTTAAACGATAATAGTTATCGATATACATTAGATAGTGATGATTGCAGTGAGTTATCAGTACTTAGTAGGGTTCCTTTTATTTTTGATTACAGCTTCACATCGACGTTTCATTGAGCTGACAAGAGTTTTAAGCACTTCTTTCGTTATTACATGATGCCAGGAAACAATTATAGCCTCAGTTAGTTCCCTGTTATTTGATGAGCGCCTCATTCGGACAAGAGTTTTCAAACGGTGTCACAAATTTTCGATAGGATTGAGGTCAGGACTGTTTTCTGGCCATAACAAAAATTTAATGCTCTTTGTACGAAAACACTCTTTCGATATTTTGGCCGTGTGGCAAGGAGCAGAATCCTAGTGAAAAATAAACGAAGCATTTTTGGGAAAGAGATCTCTGATGGAAGGTAGAAGTTTTGGTTCTAGAATAGCGTCAATGTATTTTCTGGCATTCAGTGTCCCATCAATGACATGAAGGCGACCAATACCATCTGCTGACATGCATGACCAAATAATTAACACTAACTGGGTTCTTCACAGTTGCTTGAATGCAGTCAGGATGTAGCTCTTCTCCTATTCTACGTCTTACATATTTTCGCCCATCACTACCGAATAAAGATATCTTAGTTTCCTCACTCCATATAACTTGTGACCACTGATCATCTGTCCAATTAATGTGTTCCTTTGCCCACTGTAGTCTTTGTTTTTTCGTTGCTGAAAATTAAGATAAGACTTTTTTCGTGGAATTCTACCTCTCAGTCCAACATCTGTTAATTTTCTCCTGATTATTCTTGAACTGACAGAAACACCAGCATCATTCAGATCACTTCTGATGGCCGCTGATGATATTTTTCTATCTTGTAAACATAGTCTTTTTATTCTTCTGTCATCAATAGATGTGGTGCACCTTTTTCGGCCTTTTCCTTCTTTGTTTTTTTATTGAATTTGTCTCCTGATATCGTAAACAAAATTTTCGGACTCCAGATGTAGTCACTGAACCACCCACCTGTCTTACAATTTCAGCATAGAAAATACCACTTTCTCGTAACACAGTAATATTACATCTCTTTCTAGGTGTCCAAGCTACTCTTATTTGATGTCATTGCTTCTTGACTAAATATTAAAAATTTTTACAAAAATTCCTACTTGTGATTGCAGTGTATAAGAAACATCTCCTCCTTCTACAGAACAAAGCCAAATAATGAATTGTTTCAAATGTAAACATGACGTCAGCTTCTACTGGCAGTTACTAACATTTGATTGGTTCTCAGAATAAGAACAGTGATTGGCCAGGAAAGCTAGACATTACAAACCACTTCGTAACTGTGTTTTTTATTTATATTAAAGTACATATAAATTTTTTATATTGCAAATAATTGAATTTTGTGTTTTGTTTTGAATTCAGTAATAAATTCTCTTTAAAATGATATATACAAGTTTGCATTTTGCGAAATGTAACATTTTCTGTAAGCATACAAAGTTCAAAAACATAAAAATTTCCAAAAGTGTCCACAATTTTGGCCACCACTGTATATGCATAAACTATTGCACCGGTCTCAAGTCTATCTTCAGATCGGTCTTTCCCTCCGGTTTGTCGCCTTGTTCCTCCTCTTTGTTGCCTCCACTTTTATACTAATTCCTCCGCTTCGTCCATAATTTTTGTGCAGCGGTTAATTGAAGGATGATCTTGTTTGAGTGAAATTTAAAATTTCAGAGCTATTTAAGTTTTTTTCAGTATTTAGGATTTTAGAGGAGGCTATGACATAATAGACAATATTATTTTCATTCTCTTTTGACGTTTTTCCATTGCAAAATCTTCAGCTAATTTACATGTTTTGATATATAATTCTTCACTTTCGTAAAACAATTCATTTTGTAGTCTATGTAAACTTTTCAGAGGCCGTGAGTTTCTTAGGATCACGTAATTTAAATAATTTAGTCATGGGTATGTACCTGCAACATTTTTCTCCTGCTTTTTAATTTCATTTCGTTGCTTTCATGATTCAGAGTCTGCCGTTAAAAAAAATATCTGATAGCTTATATTTATATACTTCACTTAATATAGTTTAATATTCATAGAATAACATAGTTGAATAGTTTGGCTGTTGAGAAGGCATAAAAATATAGATGCCTGATAGTTGAAATCTTTTCCAAAATGACGATAAACAGTATTAAGGCAATCGTCAAGCTAAACGCTCACATTCTTATTTGTAAATCTCTAAAATATACCACCAAACTGCTTGCAACTCAAATCTACATAAATTGTAGAATGAACGAACATCTAGCAAAAAGAGGCTGGAAGGAAAGAAGGGAATTAATTAATACTGCGTTAGTAAAACTTAAACATAAATTTCACAATATGGCCTAAATTATACTAGCAGCATTGTGAAATATTTTCCGGTTGGCCATATGTAGAATATGTTTCCCTTTGGTTACATGTTAAACGGTAGACTGAACAACGGCAAACAATAGCAACCACAATCAGATAATGCTTATTTCGATGAGTGCAATACGCTGCTTTTGAAAGTTGAGAGCACAAAGTCTCTTCTGTAGCATTTAAAAATATGTCGAGAGCGTGAAATTTTAAGTTCATTTGTCAGTCATCTGTTAGGGCAATGCTCGGGTTTAGACAAGAGAGCCTTTGGAAACCCAAATTGGTCTCCATTATGGATCTATAAATAATCTGATATAACGTTGTTCAGAATGAGAGATCATTTGCTATCACTGTAGGTGATTCGTTCTATTTTAATAAATGATAGTAACCTAGGCCAGTTGCAGTAAATCTGTACTTTGAAGATAATAAAACTTAGAAAATGGACTTAACAGCTCAGTTCCAAAATCTAGATATGGTTGAACATTTATAGCTTCAAACTTGGACAGTGTATGTTTTTCTTTCTGTCTTTCAGATCCCTGAATGCACTGCAGTTGTAGATAAAATATGCGTGTCAGTCTATTTTCAAACAACATTCCTGATAAATTTATTGAAAGCATGAAAAGGAGGTCGTAAGCTTGCATTGACAACAGGAATAGACTTATTTTTTAGTAAAATGACCTTCTTTCACTCGATTTTGCAGAAATCTTAATCACAAATTTATTTACAGTGGTTATATTTTTATGTTTGCAAGAAGCGCTTAAACCACGGAAAGTATGCATATTTCTTAAAATAAAAATGTTTATAGTATTGAATATCTTTCGTAACATCATCTCATTCCAAAACGTTCCTCAAGCAAATAAAATTGCATTTTTTCATGAAACTGTTAGATACATAATTTGCGCTTGAGCTCTTGTGTCATAGTTGAGAAATATTTTGTAGTTACCTACGTAGCTGAAAATCAATATACAGTGAAGTATTTATATTGAAGATAAACAGAAGCCTGTTTTTTGAATTATAACTCCATAACAGATAATTTTACTCTTCCCAGGTCGTTACGAATATGTGATTTTTTTCAGCTTTCTTGAATTCTTTTGATGATGCATAAAGAAATACTCAAAGACTTTGAACTTTTCCCCACTTATAGAATTTTTAGGAAAAGCAGTTTTAAAAGAACTTTTTTCCATTAAAAATATATTCTCCAAAAGAAAATTCAAAACATCTCCAGTAACAACTTAGAGTGTGATTCAAAGATAAAAACATATTTTTTTTATCAAAAAACTATGCAGCTTGAAGTTGTTTCGTAGGTTTTTCGTTCACTGTGTGGACACAAGTTACAAAAGCTAAATCACTGCTTTTACTTAACAATTCAATCTTGATTTTTCAGAAGTTATTTGAGGAAGTGGTAGTGTTTTTTAAAATAGAATTGTTCTGTAGGCCATTTAAACTTATCCACGTAAAACCCAATGCATAATCAATTTCTTTCACTCATTTACTGTATGCGTTAGTTTGACATTTATGATTTTCATGTGCTGTCATGTCAATTGTTTAAAACAAATCTATTAATTATTATACGCATGTTTTGGTAATTTGTGCGAGGATCTTAACAACATTTTTCTTTATCTTGTAATATTAAGATGAAGATACCTTACCACTTCTATTCTTCTATACACTTTTAATGTTTTTAAAGCATGTTTTTATTTTACAATGACAAAATGTTAGTTAGGAAAATTACCTACAAATGTTATTTTAAAAGGACTTTTCTCTCAAGAAATTTATTTTAGGCCTTGCAATGATAAAAAGAAAACATTTTACCTACCGGTAAAATACATTTTTTGAATTTCCAACGATATCAAATAATTACTTTATTTCCAAAGGTTAGAATTATTTGAAATATTTCGTCTTGAAACATTTTTGCCCTACGTATTCCTCTCTAATTATAGCGACAGTTAAGCTTTAGAAGTACAATGCACTTGAAGGTTATAGTTTGTTAAACATAATCCAGAGTATGAAAATTATTTTCGATCTGCAAATATTTATTCAGAACAAAAATATTTTCAATGTGAAGATAATTTGTTAGTTATTTGAAATGAGAAAAATGAAATGATACGACCAATGTATCATGCAATATTGTGAATATTCTTTTGAAAAATTAATTTATAGATTGATAACTATTTACAGACAGGTATTTTTTTTTTTGAAAAATCTTTTAACAGAAACCTTTATTGGTGATAGATGACTATTAAATAAGAGAACCATATTTTTTCATAATTTCGAAAATCTTAAAAAAAAAAAGTCTTTTTTTCATAACTTATAGAGTTTCACCTTATAAAATGCCAAGACTATCGAAATCTTAAAGATAGTCAGAAGACTTAACATTCCGTCTACCTTTTTACTACACGTGTCGCAAAAGTGAACCACTGGTCATAACATTGTCATAACTAAACACCATCTCGAAAAATCCGTCTTGGATTCAAACCCCACTGACAAGTTGCATAGTAATTTGGGGGGCATCTTTGTAACGTAACTATCAACTAGTTTCCGGAAGAAAATTCTCAGCGAAAGTATTCATTGCCTTAATCAGATATTTTTAGTCTGCATTGCAATAATCAATCCATTTATTAAACCGTAAACTTAACTCTTGGTTTCTACATCTTACTTTTACGTATTTTTTGTCCGCAGTGGCTGCTTCCATCCGTTGCAATAAGTATTAAAGCACGCAATTTTTTTCCTGCACAAGCAAAAATCTTAGAAATTTCTGCCTCAGTATTATATTATTACATTAACAATATCCTCCAGAAAGAAATAGCACTGTAGCCTCTGAATTTTCAGCGTTGTGTTTGTGCTGAAGATCAAGGGACTGCCAGTAGACAGATAGCAACTTTCGATTTAAGCACTGAGGAAATTGCCATTCAGGTCTTTGCCTGACATGTGTTGTTGTCGTGATTTATCTATTTGTTTGACAGTATCATCAGCACACGCCCAAGAAATTCATCATGGCAAAGAGTACAAGATTGCTCCTGTCGTTGGCAAGAGCATTGAGCACCATACAGCACCATACATACTTGAGCACGTTGGCAAGAGCCTTGAGTACGACTTTTCTCAGTTTTGTCCCCAGTTTTAGTGGAGAGCATCTCGGGGAGGATGTGCCCGAGGTCTCCCACCTCTCTTTCCCTACCACCAACCTCCAGAGAGTACTTTTGGAGAGTACGTGCTATATTTTGAGTGCCCCCCATGTCGTACAGACATTATACATTTACAAACATCCCTACCTTCTCCAGGATTCGAACCCTGGCCTTTCGGTACGGCAGCCGTTGCTAACCACTATCTCGGCTGGACAGCTCACTCGGACATCTACGAAACGTCACGTTGTCGCACCATTTTCTAACATTTTGGTCAATATATTCGCTGCGTTCAGCATTTAGTAGGTAAGTGTTATATAGGTCTGTGCAATTCTACGGCATTTTCATTAGATGACCCTGTAAATGGAGATGGAATCATGTAAATGGGAGATGGATTCCTGCCAGTTTTTATATTATTCCTTTATTTTATTTTTCCTCTTGTTTTCAAATAAAATAATTTAAAAATTAAAAAGCATGTATTATTATCTTGTTTCAAAGTACAGGAAATTTAATTTTGCAACATCTTATAAAATGTGGAATCTGAATCGAATAAGTCTGTTCAGATCTCTTCACATATATATCATGAGAGTTTTATTTAATGTTATTTTAAGGTTAATGAGAAGTTTAGGGTGTTCTACTTAGATGCATAATAAAAGAAAATGCGCCAAGGGCATACTATAAATCATAAATCATCACAATTCCACAAATGGGCAACAATAAAAGGCTATGAACTTAACTATTAAAGTCCCTTGTACGATTGTGGGTATCACAAATCAAAGTTCATAGTTTTCAATCCTTGAGCTGAGGTAGATTATCGATTAGACATTATCAATCGTATATAGTAATGTTGTAATATATTTGATAAACAAAAAGAAAAACTTTCTTAAATATTTGCACTTAAAAAATAAATATGCTTTCTAAATTGTGATCAATTTAGAATGAAAGTTTATTCCTTTTTTTAAAAAAATAAAGCAGCTGGGTACTTTAATAATACTCCATCAATGCTGGAAAGCATTACCACTAAACCATACAGCGTAATTTTTTAGCAAAAGGAGAGCTTTTCTAAAAATGCTTGACACATTTATGGATCTCAAATGTATTTGCAATTCATGACTTTTACAAAAAGAAAAAAGCAAGCATTGCTTGAACAACAAGTGTTATTACCACAAAATAACAAGATATCTTATATTTCTTATATTATCTCGCATTAAACTTTGTTTCTAATAATGCAAGTTTTGCGAATTATTAGTTAAGCAGAATCTTTTACATTAAATGTGATCCTCATAGTTTGAAATATATCGCCAAGAAATTTTAATAAGAGATGTCAAAACTTAAGAATGGGAATTCGTAATAATCCCTAGGAAATAAATTTGCATTTGAACCTGTCCTTTCGATGACAGCAATGGCTTTAATTCTGATTTCCCCAAGCTTGCGAGACGCTTAAGAATACTGGCATGATAGCTTCAATGGTCTTACGCGTTTTACCAATGAATTAATTGTATACACGTCAGAACTAGCCTTCCTAAAAATCCTGTAGTAGAATATGGACTATGGTCTATTAGATTTCGTACTTTCAGGAGTGATTTATTCTCTGAGTATTAAACAAGCATTAATATTTTAATAGGATGCTTCTACTTTCAGAAATGGCTAAACTTTTAATCCAAACTGTTTCTTTTCTTATTTACAGACTGACATTGTTATTATCATGTGCCATGAAATTTGAATCTTACCCGCACGATACTCAGACATGCACCATGAAGATAGAAAGTTGTAAGTAGCATATTCTGTATCCTAGAATAGGGGAAAAAAATCTGATTTTATTTAAAATGCATGTAGACCCTTTTTCTAAAATTTGTTTTAATCATTATCTTTATATTTGCATGTATCTATAACTTTTACTTTTTAATGTATCTTATCAAATAAAGTTGATTTGAAAACATTTAGCTGTGTGTTAGGGTGCCTTGGGCTGATGTGAAAATGTAAGATATTAAAATAAGCTACTGTGATATTATTACAAATGAAAGGCAATTGTTTTACATTAATTGTTAATCAACCTAAATCTGATATGCTGTTCTATAATGTCATAGGAAATATATCGAATTCAGTGTATTTTCTATAAGTAAATAAATAATCTTGTGAAAACTGAGATGGCAACTAGATTGAAGTTATCCAATCTACTTGTCAAATCTGTCTCTATTCAATCAAAATCGTAAAAACAACCTTGTATTTAGCGTAAGTATATTGAAACACTCAATCGATTTCGAGGGCAGCTAAAGGTCCCTCCTCATCAGGAGAAGGAACTCCTAGAAAGAAGAAAAATAAAGGGGAAGGAGTCTCAGAAACACGTGGTCCTTATCACGTGGTCTTTTCCTTTCTCCTGATGAGGAGGGACCTTTAGCTGCCCTCGAAATCGATTGTTTCAATATACTTACGCTAAATACAAGGTTACGATTTTGATTGTCACATTAGCGTGTTTCTCTTCTAGTCCTGTCTCTATTCTTTAATATAACTTAAAGGATCTTATTACTAATCATGCAACTTCTAATTTATGGTGCCTTCTGTCACATATTTCCTTCCAAACTTTTCTTTTTTTTTTTTTCAGGACTGCTCGGAATGCTTTAGTTATTAGAGGAAGATAACATTTTTCCTCATATCTCGCAGCTAATATGCATATTTCCAAAAACTGTTAAATTTCGAAGCATGCATTTGCTATTTAATTGAAACTAAATAAAATGGATTAATATTTATCTAAGCAATATACAATAAAACTGGCCCACTTTTATAAACATATATACATTATTTTCCATAGTACAGGTATTTTTATATTTATTAGTTAGATTTCTGTTTTCATTATATTC
Source organism: Stegodyphus dumicola (assembly GCF_044657685.1). NCBI lineage: Eukaryota > Metazoa > Arthropoda > Arachnida > Araneae > Eresidae > Stegodyphus > Stegodyphus dumicola. Next base: position 149,079,596 of record NC_140777.1, read on the forward strand.
AATACAGAATTTTAAGTGTAAAATTCATGTATGTAATATTATAGACCTACAGTGTCCATTATCCGAACCTCTTAGACTATATCACAGTTCGCATAAGATAACGTTCAGATAATTGGACTTAATCGTAAATTTATTCAAGTCCTGCACAAAATCTCGTAGTTTGCACGAGACAATCATGCCGATTGCTGCTTTCCACCACTTTACATCGCTTTTTTTGGAAAAATTTTAATTAATTTCACAGAGACAGAAATTAAACATGCGTGCAATTACAGGTATAGATACGAAATTAAATGAGTTTCTTGCTGCTCCAATCACTTTATAGCTGCTTTTGAACGAGCTATAAAACCGAAAGAAAATTCATGAAGAGAGTATCCAGATATGAAATAACTTGTTTGATCGTATTCAGTGGTTAATCTGGTTTTTGTATCACATTGTCAGTGTCAAACAAAGCTTTTTCTCAGAAATATAACTGAGTGTACAAGGAAGGCTTCTCTTAAGCAACGTTGTGATATTGGCCGAAATGTTATTCAGCTTAATAAGAAGTTACTAAATTCATTCGTTTGCGCTTCATTTCAAATTATTTACATAGATTGCTGATGTAGTATATAGGTGCAATTACAGTGCAGTAATATGCCGATTTGGTAAGAAATTGTGATCATAGTTTAGATAGAGTTAGTTAGATCGTTTAGATAGAGTGTTGTGAGAACACAGAATTCTCACAGGGAACAATATGTCCTCATCGATGCTTGAATCGTTATCGCGTACTACCACTTGCGTCGCAGTGTATAAAAACTGGACTGGTTTGTCTTCCCCTTTCTGCCTGACGTCGTGTTAACGAGTATGTAGCTTCGGGCCACACACACTCAGCTCTCGCCATCGTTCCTGCATATTTTCACGTGGAATGTCGTCGTATTATGCATAGAAAGAAGCTGAGTTATGAGATGTAATATCTAGAGGAAAATGCTTGGTTTGCGACTCACTACGTCCTGCTGTCGTGAATAACGTAACAAAAACGCTCAAGCAGATTATCAATAGGTGTTCGACTCCAAGATGTGCTTGACCAGCGATGGGTCACCACGTGATGATAAGTGTGTTAAAAAAACAGTGAGTGTGAAAAAAGAAGAGCTTGCAGGTGTGTAATAAGACTGCGCGACAATACGAAAATGAATATGAGAAAATTTCAACTGCATATAATTTTGATGAGACAGGATTGCAGTTTATCTACGAATAGTCACGTTTCGGCATTCACCGACCATTCCATTTTAATTTATCACGTTTTGTGTATCTAAGTTATGATATTTTGATATTTTATGTGAGTGTGATAAATGTTCCATATTTAATCCAGAAAATGTGTTTGATAATATAAATGTGAAATTAGAAAAAGAGAGTTACCGACTCATGCATGCCTTATTGAGTAAGTCATTTGATTCTTATTAGTAAAGAGCATGCAATGTACTAACCACTAAATTTTAGTTTAACTATTTGCGCGGAATTAATTTGTATTTGATACTCTTAGTATCGTTACTTTTAGGCGGTCACGCCAACAACACCACAAGTGTGCCTAAAACACTCTATCTAAACTAGTGCCTAAAACTTCACAGGCATTAGGTTTATTCCTTAGCAGGAAACATGGAAAATCAAGGATGCTCTCGCAATGATTTAACTCTGAATCTTCCGATACTAGCCGGATGTGCTTCTTTAAACTACTAAGGCATGCTGCAATGAGAAAACTCCTTACTTTATACTCCATTTAATGGACAATTGGGGAGACGGAGAACCAGTCGCCATATCTAGGTTGTGACGAGATACCATCCACTAATTGTACAGTCATAATATTTATTGAAGCAGTAAATCAGCAATGGCGTCGCCAGGATTCGGATTCCGGATCTCCTGGCTGCTCGTCGGACCTGCTGTCAATTAACGATGAAGTCATATGGTGAGAAAGGAAAAAAATTCTCACTAACTGTGTAATAGAATACAGTTGGTCCAGGTATTTCACTGGATGTAAACAAACCTGCAATATTTTTTTTCAATGTGTCTACTTCTTTTAATATTCCTGGGACTCTTCCTTTTACCGCCGTTACTTGATCTTATTAATCGGACTTCCTCTAAGTAACATTCGCCAAACTCTACCCTAAGATATTAAAATAGATGCTGTTCGAAAGTTATCCACATAATTTCGCTAAATTGTAAAGACTGGTAGATATAGCGAAATAACCATATTTTGTAATAAAATGTTCATGCGAAAATGAGGTGTTGATGTACCCAAGTAGCACGGTGATATTCAGTTTTACGTTTATTAAAATTTTTATTTACACATTTTTATTTTTATTATTTTAACTTCATTTTTATTTAACACAACTATATATTTCAAACAGAATTTAAAAAAATATTTATCTAGTTCTAAAAGATATCATGATATCTTGGTGACTTAAATTTCCAAGGCACTCTGTAATAACTTAATGACGTAGCAATCTTCTTATAACCTCGAAATTTAAAAATCATTGCACATGTTTGAATTATATTTTATTCCACAAGTAATGTGCTTCACTGAGCGCACATATGAATTTGTTCACGTTCGCCAGGTACACATGCAAAAAAATGGCACTCATTATTGATGATCTCAGCTGGTTATTAGAAAGATTCCAAATAAGTTCTCAAGAACTGCTGATTAACACAGGAAAGCTCATATTTGTAAACAGAAAAGTGTGTGTTTATCACAGAAAAGCTCATATTTGTAAATGCGAGAGACGTCTCATTAGACATGCAAAAATTAAAACTGATAAAAATGGCACAGACTGAATCCTAATCAGAATTATAATGTAAATTAGCAACAGCAACCCTTAATTCTCATATTAGTTTGGGAATTTTCCCTCTCTATTCTAAAAATAGAAATTCTTTACAATTTTTTCTGGGGTGCGTCGGGGAACTGCATACAGAAGGATTAATGAAGAAGACCTTTATGCCAGGAAGCTAAGACTGTGTGTTTCAGTGTTTTCCACATCAAAATAAGGATTCCTATGATGTGTGGAAAAAAAATCATCAGAACTGGAATAAACACGAGTGGTCTCATGTTCGTTTTACTGATGAGTCAAGGTTTAGTTTAATATTTGATTCTAAATGTTTTCACATCTGGAGAGAGTCAGAAAAGCGAAATCTTCCTTCGAACATTATGGAACGTGACCCTTTTGGTAGATCAGGTGTGAAGGTAGAGGAATAAAAAATGCTCGACAGACGTACGCCCCTACACGTTTTCATCAGCTGATCTGTGACCAGTTAAGATATCGGAACTGAGATGAGATCTTAGAATCTTATGTAACCTTTTCAAAGATGCTTATGGATCTGACATTTTATTAAACATATTGACGATTATGTTCTTCCACACTGAGCAAACCTCAGTTACGAATTTTTTTAAAGTGAAGATAGACAGATACTGAATGAATACAGTGATTCACAAAATCTTCTAATCTCCTAAAATCGCTGAACTCTAATGATTCGACATGGGATGAAATCTTAGCGAATAAACTAGCTACATGGTTGTTTTTTGTGGTTTCCTTTGTGTGTGGTTTTAGAACTTCATGTAACATTTCTCAGCTGCATATGGATATGAATTTTTTTCCATGGACGGTAATGTTCTTTGTCATCGAGCAAACCTCGTTCATGAATTCTTTGAAAGTCAAGAATTTGATCCAATACCATGGGCAGCAAAAGTTCCTCATCTTAACCCATACAGTACTTACGGGACTACCATGGAAATGTAGTTACACGGAAACATCCTTCCCCTAGAGATGTAAATGCACTGAAGACCTTATTAATAGAGGAATGGAACTTAATTTTCTAAACTGTGGTTAGCAACGTTATTGCCAGCATGAAAGCAGTTGCGATATATGTATACAAATCAGGGAAGATCATATTCTATATTAAATTCTAGAAACCTTAATTTTTTTAGTTCTTATTTTTTAACTCTTTTAGTAATATATAATTACCTTTTGTATTGTTTCAGGTTACAGTTTTATATCATATGCTGAGCTCTTAAATTTTCTCTTCTGTATTTATGTATTTTGACATAAATTCATAAAATCATCATTCAACATAAATTAATAAAATTTGATTTCACGGTTTTCGAAAATTCCTCGATTTCTTGTATGCAGAGATGATTTTTAACATGAATGTGTGTCTGACGACAGATAGGTTGAAAAGGCAACAGATGTGTTGAAATTATGAGAAATTTCAGGTCGGCATAATAGCGTTTGGAGTGACATATGATGTTCAACTATCTTTTTCTATCAAATAGTGCGAAGCACAGCTGCAGAAAAAAATTAGAAATTATATTCCTTTCATTCTAGTGCAAAGAAATCTCTCTCGTTTTTTTTTTCTAAATAATGACATTCAAAAGTGCAAGAAATATTAACAGGCTTTTATTGTTTTATTTAATATTCTACTTAAAGGAATGCATTAACATTTTTTTAGAAGAAAGCTATATAATCAAAACATTTAAAACCATGCATTGAAGCGTTTCAAGTGAATATAAGTGTAGATTGGGTCTTTTAATTTTCCTTCATAGCATTTACTATGACTGCTTATAATTCTTATAAGGCAAAACACTTAATGTACACATTTTAAGAATTTATTTCTGCAAGCAGAATTCACTGAAATTTAGAAAGAATTCCTCAAATATATTCTAATATCATCAGATATTATGGATATCATTTCAAAACGTCTTTAAACATTTACTGAAATACAATTTGTATCGTATGTAAAATCACAACTACCTTCATATTCTGTTCCTCGATTTTAATAATACTTGCAAATATTTCCGCACTTATACTTTTCCAACACTTTGATAATGTAGTTTAAAATTCTAGAAATATTTTTATATAACTTGCAGTTTTTAGCATCAGAAAATGTGCACGGTTTTACAGAGGTTGTCATATGTTCGTAGTTTTAATAGCTAACAAATGGCCGAGTGTTTCAAGAAGTAGAGATCTCATAATTTATTTCATGTTTCATTCTCACAAATAAAATAGACTCCTTCATACCACTATTAGGACTTTTTTCTATTATAAGGTAAATTCTAGCAATATTTTCCTAGAAATACTCTCACATTTCTCCTCTAAATCATGTAGCTTTCCTATATTTTGTTATTCTACATTAACTAATCATTTTTGTTTTCAACATAATCCTCAAGTACCAGTTAGTTATACACTTCTTTGCGTAACTCTGTAAGCAATTATCGTATTCCTCCCATGCTTTCTTTTGCATTGTAAGTAGCTAACATTGGGTTAGCAAAGTGGAAGTTCCGTAGTTCGAGTTCTGGCTAGAGCACAATTAATTTTTATGTTCCCTACTCCGAAAGCTGCAATTGTGTGTACAGTTGCTGCCAAACTGAAATATAGTAGGCGATAATTCTTTAACACCTGGATTTGGTCTAGTGTCTCTTCCAGTTTACTTTTAATTGGATAGAATGTGATGAATTACTATATTTGTCCGACAGACCTCTCTAAGTGTCAAAATTAAGTATGCCTAATTATCAAGCAGAAGATCCGTGTTTGAAATCTGGATAATTCACAGTTTATTCTTGGAGCTGTATTTTTCATCTTCGTGTTTGATATCTTAATACTTAACCAGCCTGTAAAACAATATTGAGAATTCATCAAAATATTAGTTTTGTTCCCTAAAGCACCGTAAGGTTTAAATCTATATTGCGCATTAACAAAATTTATATTTCATGGATTCGTAATGCGAAATTTCCTGAACTTGGACGATCCTTTTAAAGCTTTATCATATCTATACGCTACTTATTCATAAGCCTAGTTTAGAATCTCTTACCTTTAGATTAAATTATTTATGCAGAAATCTTAAGGAGATCTATCCTTTCGGCTTTGAGGAGATATAACTTAAATAACTTAAAATCCTTCTAAGAATCAGTTACTGATTCTCAAGCTATGCATCGGAGACCAGTCAGCTTCGTCACTGACAACCGAGCAGGGGCCAACCTAGTAAGATCTAGTTATCTTATCTGCGTGGTCAACAGCACGCCTTACCTACAACGCAGATGAAAGCTATATGTATTATAATTATAAGCAGTTTGAACACAGCCCTGCAGCTAATGAGGAGAATATATAGTGATTATAATATCGTTACAGATCATGATATCGTAATCATTGATATACTGGGAAGACTGTGCGATTAGATGGCCTTATATGTATTATATATATAAACTAATATGTTATTGATGTACAGCTGTCTGCCAATAAAGATATCACGTTACATCATTATTCTACCTGGCTATCCTTTACTTTCGAAGAGTATATTGCAGCCCAATGCCATAATCAGAAACCTCATAAATGTATTATTTTCCAATCATAGCTTCTAAACTGTTACAAAATTACACGTTAAACTAAATTACTTTCTAGAATAAAGCATAATGCATGCTGAAACTAGTAAACGCATGCCATCAGTCTACGTAATTAAGTTTCCAAATGTTTCCGCATGCTGTTAAGTTACGTTGTTTAATTCATTGACTTTTGCATATATAAAAAATGTCGAACTGTTATAAGTTTTTATTCTTTGTCGAACTTAGTCTGTTTTAGTTTTTTTCGAGACTTAGTTTTAAATAATAGGCTTTATGCTTGTCATTTTTAAAAAGTTGTGTATTGTTAAAGTTTCTATTCATTTTCATTCTAGCTGCAGAATGATTGATATTTTATTCTAAGTACCAGTCGCCATTTACCATAATTCTTCTATACAAGAAATATTAGTTTGTGCTTAGTGTCTTATTTGAGAAGAATTTTATGAATTAGCCGACTGCGATTACTGATGTTAATTTGGAATGTATTTTTAAGGTTTATTTTAATTAGCACGCTATTTAATTTTATGTTAAATCTATCCTTTACTTATTTTTCTTCCATAAGCCTGACGCAGAGTGTTAATTAACAAGTATATAAAATATCGATTGATCGTTCTAAGACAATGGGAACTTTTTGGTAGTTTATCATTTTTTTCTCTTAGGCATCATAATATAAAATAGCATAGGCCTTGCCTTCATTACATGTTGAAGAATGTCAGTGGAATTGAAAAATCACATGCGTTATATAGCAGTGATATCAATCGTTTAATTCGACGAGAGTCAATTTAAAATTTAAAACATTTTGACGAGTCACAATTATATGTTGAAATTTAAATATTTCAAATAAATGTATATAATGCAAAAACTATAAACATGTATGGTGTAATATGTTTAAAAAGTGTAATAATGTACTCTTTATATTGATGCGTGCGTACGGGTTCATAACAGATTGAATGCACACAGGTCCGATGATGTCATAATAAAACTTATTTCACCAAACGAAATACTTCAAAGTTCTGGCATTTTCCCCAGAAATAAGTGTTCACAGAGTACACTCAGTAATTATACTTCAAACTACTAAGAGCGTTAAACGCAACACGATGTAAAGCGCACCTAAAGAAAGAGCTAATCCAGAGATATCTCTGTTCCTGTTAAACTAACAGCTCGCAACAACAACAACAACTGAAAGCAGATGCTTTCTCCGGCTTTATATAGTTTTTAAATCGGCCGCCGAGATATTTTTAGTACTTTCTGCTTCTCGAAATTACTGGAAAACAATATGAGGGTCGAATTGCGGTTGCAGCTAATATAGTGATCAATTACATTTATTCAATTACAATACCTATTACGGTGATACAGAGACAGGACCAAATGGTCGCTTTGTCTGGCGACTATTGGCAATTTTTCGCCAAATTTGGCGGCAAAAATAGTTGCCAAAATCGTTGTCAGCTTGGCGATATCTCGCCAAACTATCGAGAGACCCATTTCTTCAATGTTGCATGGCCTTACTCCTGTATTCTTACTTTTGCGGCATAGCTTGTCTCTTTAAATTTTTTTCGCGTCACATTTCACAGTAAAATACAATTTCACCAATGATTTCACTAAAATCATCTATCTATGTACAAATTAGTAACAATATTAACATTCATTAAAAATTCAATAAGATGCAAATTAAATACAGGAAAAGCATATTTTAATGTAAAACTTGGTATTGCATGTTTCCTGTGAGCTTATTGCAATCTGGTATTTACGATGTTAGGGCTAAATTCATGAGATCATTCAAATATGAGGGTTGCTGTTTATATTTCTGGCCTATTACTGAAAAAAAAAAAAAATGATTATGACCGAAATTGTTTTTCAAACTATTCTCCATACACTTTTGTATGCCTCTGAACCAATTTTCGAAGTACTTTTTCCACTCTCATTGAGGCAACTCTAAAATATGCGTTTTGAATCATCAACCGCTTCTTCAGGTTTCAGAAATCGCTGACAACGTAATTTATTTTTGATATGCGAGAATAAAAGTCATTGGGTGCCAAATCAGGACTGTACGGCGGATCATCCATCAGTTCGATGTTTTGGCCGTCAAAAATTCCTTTGTATGAGAGCTCCCATTGTCATATGAAGAATGATTCGTCTCTTCTGCTTTTTTCGAATTTCTCCGATGTTTTTTTACAAACAGATGGTCGTGTACCATTCGAAATTGACCGTCTGTGTCGCTCTAACTCCACTTTCTCCACGTGACGAGTAATGCCGAAGAAACAGGCAACCATTTGCTTCGATATGTTTCTTCCGCGAACACTTTTTATTGGATTTGGCTCATCTTGGAAGACCCATACAGTCCACTGCTGTTTTATTTCGGGCGCATAAACCAGATCCATGATCCGCCACCTGTGTAGATTTATACACAGTCTTTGATGCACTCTGAACGTATTTCTCCAACATTTCCTTGCATCAATCGACACGTGCCTTCTTTTCAGCGTTTGTCAGATTATGCGGGATCCACCGAGAACAAATCTATTTTACGGCCAAATTTTTATGTAATATCATATTGAGGTTTGGCATAGTAATGCCAAAAGATGCCTCAACCTCACGGTCAACTGACGATCCTGCTTTATCAGTTCACGCATAGCATCGATATTTTCTGGCACAACAACCGATTTTGGACGACCTTCACAGAATTCATCTTGAAGCGAACATCGATCACGATTGAATTCGTTGTACCAGTTTTTTACAGTACTCTAGAATGGTGCTTTACCGCTGTAGAAAAACTTAAACTCACCAAAGCACTCTTGTCTTGATTCGCAATATAAAATTATTCTCTTTCCACCAATATTCAACAGGAAGTTCATAAGGATATTCTATACAAAGGTAGTATTTAATGCCGGAAAATTTGAATGAATGCGAGAGTACTTTGAACACTCTACTCTGAAGTGATCTGGCACAAATAGAATTTACAATTTTTAGAATAACTTTTTATCATGTGTTCATAACTTAAAACTTTTGTACAGAATGCTTGCTGTACAGATACAGAGGAGTTAGAAACATTTGGAAAATCAGCATCATTCCTACATATTGTGATGAAACCAATAGCAAAACCAACCATGATACATTAGACACCCGTTGTTAAAGGCACAAGTTTTCGAAGCGGAAGATTGGTTTCGGTTACATGGTTTCTAATAGCTTATGTATACGTCCAAGCCGGGTGCATTGCTGATTTTAATATTTTTATTTATTTATGCAATTTTACCTTTAATAGTAAAATTGACAGTACACCTTCTGTCACTGTGCGGTACCGCACACTTTACAGTACTGTAAAAAACCGCGTCACTTTACAGTACTGTAAAAACTGGTTAAAGACCATTGTTATAAATAAAGTTTCACTTGAGCTACATTGCATATATCGCCATCTGTTAGTTCATCAGCCTGTAAACTTAAGAAAACGCATTTTTGTAAATCATTTTTTACTTGTTCTCTGACATTTTCAGACGTAGCTTTTATTCTACAAATGACAGAATTTCTGCATAATATGCCATTTTGGATAGCTGACATAATTTCATTCTTATTTTTAGCTTCTTGAAATAAAATCTCCGATTCAGCAAGTATTGCTTCTTTATTATTGCCATCCTAAAAGGAGTTCTGTTAATTGTAAATATATGTGCAATCTTGAATGAGGTAATCGTAGCAATCTTTATTTTATTTCCGGAATTGGTAAATACTGATCGTTAAGCAACGAATGTGCTTTTCATTTGCTTCATTTCCCAGTCTTTTTTATTGCTGCTGGAAGGATATTTAGTATCATATTTTTTATGAGCTGTTATAAAATCTCATTCTATGTTGCTTGTTTTCCAATAGAAGCTTAAACCATAAATCAAATAAATACATTTGTTTTTGAAATTAATGAAAAAATATCTTTCTTCCCATGCATCATCAACTGTATAGCTGTAGATACGTTTTTCTCTTTTCTTTTGACTCATATGATGACATGATTAGGGTACACAGAGAAGATACATAGATTAAAATATGAATAGATTAACATTTAGAAGGAAACATTTTATACCTTATAAGGTTTCGTTTAGTTTATTAACTAGTTATTCTATGCTAATGTGCTTTTCTTTCACTCTTGTTTTCCATTTTCTTTCCAGAATGTAAATTTTTAGCTCGCATGTATTCAAATGAAGTAGATAGTATTTAAAGGGTAGTTTCAGAGGGTAGAATTAAAGCGCTTTTCTCCTGCTGAAGGCTACTTTCCTGATTTGATTCTCGTTAGAACTGTACTCTGCGGCGTTACGTTATTCTCGCCATTAGGCTTGTCACGTCGATGTTAGGTCCTAGCTAATTTGCGCGCTTCCTCCTTCTATGTAGCCGTTGCACAAGTTTGAATTTATTTATAAAATTCCTTATTTTTTATTTAAGCTATAAATGCTGGCTAAACTGTAGGCACGAATGGTTCTTAAGCTTTTAAGCTTTAAGTTGAAGCTTTAAGTTTCTTTAAGTTTGTCGTATTTTACAAGACATAGTGATAAGTTTCGTACATTTAAGAGCAATAGCAAACGATAGAGGGTAGCACTGTAAAATAACTAGATGTTGCTCTGCAAATATACATGTAAGTATTTCAAATGAAAACGCAGCATTCAGTATAGTTTCAGGCAAACCACCATGACGTCAATAAAGACGTATGAAATACTGACAGCAATGTTGCTGTGTAACTTCTAGTGTAAAATCGCGTATTGGTTGCGCCTTTGATTGTGCAACCTAACTGAAATCCGACTTTTCTACTCTTGGCACTTGATTTCACAAAAGTGAGAAAGGTCCAGACGTAGACTTAGCGAGTGAGCCACAGGGGGCTCACTCGCCAAGGATTATGCATCCTTGATCTACTTCATCCAAGATAAAACTAAGAAATCTTTGTATTTACATAATTTTGTCTATTATAATGCATTTTTGGAGAGTTCATATATTTGCTTTCGTTTGAATGTCAATTTGCTGCGTTCCTCTCTGTTTAGTTACCCGTTTTATATTTCGAACTATTATCTTTTCCATGTTTTGCGTATTATTAACAAGATATACCCTTTTTATTAGAAAATGTATATTTAGTAAATTCTGAATATCGGAACTACTATACCATGAAAATCTTTTTCAGTGTGTATTACCAATGATTCTAAAAGAATGGTCGAAATTTGAAAGCCATATGAAATGAAAGAAAATGCATTTAAGAGAAATCTAAACTGTGATGCATAAAATTTAATTATTAATTATTTACTCGTTTTATTAGATATTTTGTGAATAAATACAGAGGTAATATTTTTCCTTTTCACACTATACCAAAATTTTAAAAACGTATATTTCTCTAACCCTTGTTTTGCGTGTTTGAATATTTAGTTCGTTCTAATTTACCACGCTATTTGCCCTCCGAAACTATTTTCTGTTATTTCTCAACTGAATTGAGAAATGCAAATTCATTGTTTACAAAAAATAGTAATGAACACTTTGGTAAAATATCCCAACTTTTGTTTCGGAATGGTACATTAAGTTTAGCAGAACGATTAATTGCTGAATATTCTAAAAGCAATAAGCCACGCAAAAATGCTACTTTTGTTTGTATACTCTTTTTATATTTCCTTGACTACTAATAACTATGAGAAATGTTTTGAGAATAGAATCAACATAATAAATCAATATTTCCCTACTAATTCGAAGCATTTTGTAGCCCTTTTTAATCATCACGCATGGCATACATCATGCTAAAGACATTCGTGATACGTTAAGTTTAATTACTTATATGCCGTTCCGAATGCTTCGAATTTCTGACATAATTTCAGTAAAACCTATTTCAGCCCCAACTAGCGAAAAATTAGGAACGATATAGAGCGATTACGCATTTATCGGAATAATACCGTAGTGCAAAAATGGTAGTTCAACAAGCAAAGACGTAGCACTCTGAGTTCAATTCGTTATCTCCCGCTAGCAGAACATGCTTTAAATTAACTACAAAGCAACAAAAGAAGGCAGAAGAAAAATTCCTTACGAAGTAACCAAATTATTTTAACTCTGCAGTAAAGAGGTACAGAAGAAAATAATCAAATAACAAAATTGCAAAGCGTCATCTAATTACTGTAATTCGACTCGAAGAAATATCCAAATAATCAATAGTCAATAGTTATACATTAACTAATACGTAAAGTGTCGCCCAGATGGTATAGTGGTTAGGGGAGCCTACTTACGGTACCGAAGGGCCCGGGTCCGAATCCCGTAGAAGACATGAATTTTTGTATATGTATAGTGTCGATACGGCAAGGTGGCGACCCGTAAGTCCTGTCGTGTGGATTGGTAGAAGGGGAGAGGGGTGGAAACCCCGGGATCCCCCCCAGGGTGCACTCCTTCAAAATTGAGGGTGTAAAATAGAAGTTCAACCTCTCTTTAGAGTAGGCTCTGGTAACCATTGTTCCATGCATTATGGACAAGACAACAAACATAATGCCATACCATAACCATAATTCAACTACAATTGCATTGCTTTAAAATATATATGGTTTTGGATGCATTTATGTTATAACATGAGAAAAATTTCGTAGATGTATAAAATTTTCCCAAGCACTAAGGTATGAATTCACATGTCTTGTCCATGGTCTCTATGCAAAAGCTTGCAAAGGCATATTCTAAACAAAACTTTCTGAGTTACTCGTATACCCGAATGTCTAAACTTCCTAAGTTGAAGACGCTTTTCGCGTGCATGCAGTATGGATTATGTGTGTGTGTATGCGTAAAATAAAGAAAGGCAGTAATGAACTAGCAATGGCTCTTTGGGTTGTGATAAACTGGAGAAGCTTTACATCGTTGTTAGATGGATAACTCTTGAAGACAGACGTGGACCGTAAATTCAACACATAATTTTATTCCGTAGTTAAGCAAGTCTTGATAAGCATAATCAAATTCACACATCATCATTATAGTGCTATATGCACCCCACAATTTTATATAACTTGTCACAACTTTAGGCAATGGATGAAGCAGAGAGATGAGCAGTACGTATTAACAAAGCGAGAGAAAGACAACAAATTTAAGCGCGCAGTTTTGCGAAACATTATTTATAGAATTGTTTCTTTATTTAAATTTTGATCTTTGATTAGATAGAAGCTATTGTATAGCAGGAAAATTACATAAGCAAGCATGAAACGGAATAATTTTAAAAGACACCGTCAAGAAAATTATTATGAACAATATTATAAACAATTTCTACTTTTAAGAATAAGAGAAAGGTGAATTTTTAGAAAGGGGACGTAGCTGAATTAAATGAGGAATTAAAAGGACTATTGGAAATTAAAGTTATTAAGTTTTCTCCCATATTTTTTGTCTTACATATTTAGCTTACATTGCTCCGATAGAACAGCCTGCTTGTCATTAAGTCTATAACTGAAATGTCTTCGCATAGAAGAGAATAATTGATGATGACAAACTATTTCTATTATTAATAAAATTCAAAACTATAGTACCAAGAAACATTTACAAACTAAGTAACAAATGCAAAAGACTGAGTTACATATGATTATTGCGAGAAGTGTTGCATTATCAGAGTACTTTTAAAATATTACAATGCGATTGTAACAATAGAAATAATTTTAAGGTTACTTAATGCAAAAATGATGAGGATTATTATAAAAATTTAACCTGGATGCGTAAATTAAAAAATCTGATGTTGTACATCACATGACTTTCTTGTACAGAATATTAAATTATACGCATTTTTTCTTGCATTTCATTTAAACTTATTAGATTAAATTAAATCTACTTCGCCGACAGCGCATAAACCACAATAGAATAAATGCATTCTTTAAAATTCACTTTGTTTACCATAGCGACACTCTGGCGCTAGGTTCACTTAACAGTATTATATTTCGTTCATATTATAACTCAGAATGCAGAAAATTTATATCATTTAAAGAATTATCTAATCGTTGCCACATGTTCTATTCAAATACTATAATAAAGCTAAAACGATGTATAAAAGAAATTAAGCAAACAAAACAAAAAAGAAACAGTTTTCACAGACGATTGAGTATTTCTCATTCAATTAATTCAGTTTTCACTTCGCGGCAAGGCAAAAATACATAAAAACTCAAAATATCTATATTAAAAATTACGAAGTAAATCTTAAACGCTTATTTCCTCGAAACATTTTCAGAAAGGATTAAGCATGATTTAAATAATAAATGAAGGCGTTATCTTTGTTGTTGCGAAGCTAAGTTTCTCTAGATTGGCAACAAATCCGCTATCCTGCTGTTTCAAATGTAAACAAGAGCAATGGCCGCCATCAAAAACATTATTAGGCTTAGCGGCATTTAAACAATTTTAAAATTGTTGATAATTCTAAACATATTGCATACAGATTTACTAAAGGCATAAAAACCTTAACCGGAAGATAAGAACAACATAATTCAGTCCTTTTTAAAGCAAAAAATGTACAATATACAAACATATAAGAGTAAAGAAACTGAGATCACTGAGCCGGGTAACAGAGTGGATATATATATAAATACATTTATATACGTTTGGTGCGGCCGATTGCAACCAAAATACGAGGTGCACATCTACATGTTATAGCAGTCCTATATACAAAATTTCAACGTTCTGAGGCTACTCGTTTTTGAGTTATGCGAGATACGTACATACGTTCGTAGAGACGCCACGAAAAATTCTCTTCAGAATTCATTTTAAAGCAGTTTTATAATTTTTTTGGAGGAAAAGAGTGTTTTATTCTGTCCTTACGTACATATATTACGGAAATACATCGTTAAATTGCATTTAAAAGAGGTCAAAATGGGATATTTTCGTTGAAATATGCTGCCTGAAACTTTTCGCGATTATAATACTTCCTTTTTACTTCATACATTCATACAAAAGAAATGTCAAGTTCCTGAAAGAAATGTTAAAGTTCCTATCTTATATGAAAGATAGAAGATGTCAATATGCAAAGCAACATTTCAAAGTTCACCAAAATTCAGGGATTTAAATGGATTTTTTTTTTCTAATGTGATCTGTTGGAGAAAGTTTTAAAAATAATAAAAAAGTAAATATTATAGCCGTATATTTGAAATATAAACAACATCTTGCATGAAAAACTATGTGGTATTGTAGTTTATATTAAAATAATCTCAGATATTGTACAATATATTATTAACGAATAGGTAAAACTTAGCTATGATATGAAAACTACAGTTGCAAAATTTCATTATATTTTTGACATAATAATTCATGAGTATTACCAAAGAGTTATTGCATAATTTAAGAACGTATCATTATGTCTTTTTAGGAGATACAATTAGCATTATAGTTGAAATAAAACAAAATTCTTCATACTCTTAATCTGAACCATTTTTAAAAGCTTTGCTTTTAAAGCTAAATTAAAATGTTAAATTAAAATCTACGTAATATTGCACAAACTGAACAACAGTAGCACCTTTCTTAGTATAACTATGTTATACAGAAAAATACCTAAATTTACTGTTATTTACAGAACATTATGAAGTATTACTGGACAAAATAAAATAATTCACACATGAAAAAAGTGGATAAAAGACTCAACATATATAGTATTATAATGTATTATTTATAATACAGCCATTGCCCATATTATATTAGTATACAATAGAGCACTGGTATAATATTCAATTAAATAAAATAATAAATTATTGCAGATAAAATTTAAATATTCAAGATTATACTCACGTTACATTTTTAATAAATAGTATTCATAACACTAAAAAGAATTCAAATAATAAAATATAATTATAGTTAGAAATAATAGTACGATTTATTTATGATTTATTTATGCATTTATAGAGTTAAATGTGAACGAATTATAATAGTCTTAAAAACTTGCCATATTTTAGTGTATTTCCGTTTTGTAGTTTTCATAACTGTTTATGAAGATGAAGCATTTCGAAATCTTGGCACAGAAAACTAAATTTACCTCTTACGTGTGTCAGTAGTTGCTGACATTCAGAAATATGACGCAATCTCTCAAGGCGTCAGTTTGTCAGCATCCATCTTCTTTCGCGCCCGAAAAATATGAACATAGGAGCGATACTACTCCTGTACTTTTCTCTCATATGTCAAGCTTCCGTCTAATGAGTTACCTTGCCGTAATAAACTAACTAAATCTATTGTCCTGACATCAGCTGTAAGTTGTAATTGCCTATATTTTCTTTGAACTGACAGCATCAGATTCTATTTTTAATATATCAATCAATGTCTACTTGACTTCTTTTAATGTTTCAATTCTTGGAATTTCATCACTTCGAGAGCGTAGAATATGCTCGAATAGCCTACGCAGACGATTTTATTTTAGTTGTGGTAGGAAAGAGCAACCTTCAAATGAGATCTTCGACAAAAATCTAAAGCCTTACTCATAGGACGCAGCAGACAGTTTAAACGCAACTTAAGTTAAGCAACAAGCTAACAATTCGATGGGATACCTCTAAAATGTTTCTCCCATTTGAAATATCTTGGGCTAATACTCGACAGAAGACTTTCCTGGATGCCAAATATCAGGAATCATACGACTCGAATTATCATCCTAAGCAACAACATGAGACGCATGAATTCACCTAAATGGCTATTAAATATTTAAACTACTAAAAATTTGGCATAGAACCATTAGAGAAAGAGTAATCACATACGGAGCGGCAATCTGGGATGATGAACGTACCTCTGACATAAGAAGATCCCTGCTTTCATTTCAGAGACGGTAGCTACTTCAAATATGCAGAACCTACCGCACCACGTCAACACCACCCCTACAACAATTGGCAGAAAGTCCTTCCCTAGATCTGATAGTTGAAAAGGAGGCAGCTGTCTTAAGAGTGACCAGGCTGAGTCAAAAGTCAACATTCTGAAGTCATTGTTATCACCACTTGGTTTAAGAGGAGCAAAACATTTGCAATAACGTTAATACAGCTGCTTTTAATCTCTCCGACTGTGTCAACATAAACGAGGAACCATTTCAAAGCAACAATAATAACCATTTTTTCAGAAGGCTCCGAAACAGAGTACTACACGCTCAGCGACTTCTGTAGGCTGGAAAGTGGTATATTATATTTGAGTGGAATTCAGCAACTCGGTATACCAAGCAGAGCTTCTAGTTATCAGGGCTTTTAGCTTCTATCCTTTGTTATACCGAATTCAAAAACAGCTTCTTGGCACAGCTCTATCTCACAACGACCCACTCTAATGGGTTCCCGCTCTACAGAGATTCAAGGCAATAGAGCCGCTGACCTTCTGACCAAGCAGGCAGGTAATTTCACGGAATTACTAGAACGACCAACTAAACTTTTTCGTTCTCACATTAAACGAACAACTTTGATAATCTTGCTACAAAATTCGCAAAGTAGGTGGTCAGGAGCAGAAGTAGGATGGAGGACATTTCTCTTATTGCCAAAAGTTAACCTGGAAATCAAAACTCACCGGGCTAACACAATTCTTCACAGGTCATGGGTCATTCCCAATATACCTCAACATATTCAGATTTAGGGATACTTCCTTCTGAGAATGCGGAGAGGAAGGCGACCATTTTTACTTTTATTGTGTTAATACAAGAACCTGAATCTTAAAGAAACCAGCGGACTCTGCCTGGACAATGTGAACGTATAGCATAATCAAAAACAGAGGAGTTCTTGGTAGAATATAGAAAATCTCAAGACACTGCATAAGCAAAAAAACCACCGTGAATGATAATTTTATGTTTGAAATGATCAGAGTTTAAAGCAAATAATCAGAATAATGCTTGGTGTCAGCAGTTATCAAGCTAAATAATTTCCGAAATGCTGGTAAGTTTATCATAGAATAGTGAGGCTTGTTTTCATTCAGCAAGACGTTTAAATCTGAGCGATTGTTTCATTTACTCAATACGATTATTCATATGAACTAATTTTAGATAAGAAGGACTTCGTGAAACATAGAAACTGCTATTAGGATATAATATTCAACATTGTAACTAAACTATGACAAAGAGATTTTCCTGCTGTGAAGGTTTGGTTCATGTCCGTGGTCGGAAGCTATCGTAGTGGTGCACTCACTCACTCCTGGAATCGTACGGTTATTTTCTTCAACTATTTTTATATTGACGAATTCATAATTATTCAAATTACCTTATAATAGCGTTGTAGGGAATTTGCTCCTTCCTAACCTCGTTTCTTTGTGGTCTGATGGAAAGTTCATGCAGCTAGCAATTAGCAGTTCAGGTATTCGAATCCCGGAGGCATGTTTCGCAAGTGCACATCTGTGTAGCCACCGAGGGAGTGGCTTCTAGGATGGACCAATGGGCATCCAGTAATATTTCTGTCATGTCACATGACTTTCGCATGCTTTAAAAGATTTAAGCAAGATGGTTGAAAATATTTTTCCACATAATTTTCTGTATAAAATAATTAAAGCATCGTCGATTTCTTCTGGAAATTTTCATTGCGAATTTAGATCAAATATAAGCAATTTGAAGATTCCACTACCTGGGTGAAAGAATTTTAAAATACATACAAACATATGTTCGACACTCCGCAAAAATATCCATGTGAAATATTACTTAATAAATGGTAAGTATGATGAAGAAGGAAATATGTGATAAAAATCTGAGCCCAAACCAAATGCTATCTTTACATAAAACTATGACAAAAATATTTACATCAATTATATATGTAAACAGCACTTTTTATTGTAGTCTACATAAAAAAGATGTTCTATAATAATAGCAATGCAGAATTTTATTCAAAGTGAACTGTACTAATTTTGCATTCGTATGCATTTAGTGCGTGAAATTTCACATTTAATAACTGCTCACTCTTAAATGTACTATCTATACAAGAAATACGCATCAAACAAAATGAATTTATCTTATTCACAACGAATACATTTATTCACATATAACTTTCAATGTTAACAATGGATATAATCAGGTTATACACAATATGTATTCTGGATCACACATTTTCAAAATCAAAAGAATGCAAGCACTGAAATAAGAAAACACTAGATTCATTGTAACACTTCAAGTCCTTCTCAGCTCAATTTAAAAAAAAACTATACACTTGAATTCTCTTAATCCACAGGTATTAGTAAATATAATAGGGGGACAGGAAAGTAATGTCGTTTCTGCGCATGTCGACAACAACTTGCTAAGGGCAGAAGTGGAAGCAATTCCATGCCAAACACTCTTAACCAACCTTGGTCGACCATCCAAAAACATTTAAAGCAGAACGGAAAAATAACAAAGCAGGTCTTGAGTCCCCCATAATCTGTCCGAAGAAAGCCAACCGATCCACCATATGCAACGTATTGCCTCAACGGCACCATACAGAACCGTGTTTTGATCATTTGATTACTGGAGACGAAAAATGGGTCCTATGTGATAATCCAAAACTCAAAAGGCAATTTTAATAGAGGTTACAAAGGGTTTACATCCCAAAAAGGCGCTTCTGTGTGTTTGGTGGAGTATTCGCGGAATTGTTCATTTTGAATTGCTGAAACCTGGACAAACTGTTAATGCAGATCTGTATTGTGAACAATTGGATCGAATGAACCAATCTTTAATCGAAAAATATTCGGCGATTGTCAATAGAAAAGGCAGTATTCTGCAACACGACAATGCAAGACCACACTGTGCAAGACGGACACTGGAAAAAATGAATGAATTGGGATGGGAGGTGTTGCATTTCCCACCATACTCGCCCGATATCGTACACTCGGATTTCCATTTATTCCGATCCCTACAACATTTTCTTAGTGCCAAAACCTTTGAAAATTTGAATGATGTCCAAAATGCCTTCTTGAGATATTTTACTCCAAAACCAATTGATTTATATCGGTCTGGAGATTGAAAATCTGCACACTAGATGGCAAAAGGTTGTTGATAACGAGGGTGATTACATTATTCATTAAAAATAAAAACGTGTTAAAAATTATTTATTCGTGTGAATTTAATGTAAGAAAGCGACATTACTTTTCAGTCCCCTTATTACATAATATTCGAGGCTAATTGTAGCTTGAGTCGTGTTCTCGATGTAAAGGGAGATAATATGCCGTGAACATCAATCCAAATATTTATGCGTGATAAAAGTCGCGAAAGTGAAATGTCAGCGATTAATTAAACTCATAAAACGAAAGCACTACGAGATTTTCTACTATTGCGCCATACATTAATAACTGCGAAACAAATGCAAATTAAAGCGTAAACAACATACGCTCACATGCACGCAGATTTAGCGACACAAGAGCAATAGAAGCTCATTGGTCTATTTTCAAAACCCCTCCCTCAGTGGCTACGCTGATGTGCACTTGGGAAATATGCATCTCGGAGACGGCACTGCTGACTATACTTGCTTCGATAAATACAAATCGCTGTATAGATGAGCCGACTAAAATGTGTTGGATATAATTCCTCATAACTCGGGTTTGGTAATTGCAGCCCTGCTCCCATCTGCCCTTTAAGTGAGGGAGACTGTAAGGAATTTTCTCCTTTCTTCCCGCAGGTGTTCGTCACGTAATTGGAAATGCGCTGGAATAACAATCGGTGAGTGCGGATTTCGAATCCCTGCCGGGTCGTCGCTGAGTTTTCATGTTCCGTGCTCTAATGTAAATCTGTAAGTGGCGTCCGAAGTAAAAACGTTAGGATCGATAATTCATCACCATCTGGATTGGTAACTAGATCTCCTCTTACCCAGTCAGTCTTTAAGTGGGGGAGAGCTTAAAGAATTATCTCTTTCCATACTGCGTGTCTTCGTGGTGTAATCCTAATCAGAAGGTCCAGAGTTCGAATACCCGTGAGTGCATTGTTGATGTTTCTTGTTTTCTGCTCCGAAATATACCTAATGGAGCTATAACATGACTTGAATTCGTAAAATATGCGCTAACTGAGTCCAAGGGAATTTCTAAATACTTCTTAAATTAAAATTTCTTTAAAAATTTGGAATTTATGTAATTTTCAGAAAAATACAGCAAACATATATACCTGGCTGAGTTGTCTCAGAATTGCATATTTTAAATTAGAACAAAAGAAAAGATAAAGCTTGAGCAGAGGCCTTAAAATTTTTTAAGTTGAAAAATTGAAAAAGTTCAAAATTAAACTAAAAAACCAACTTTAGGCTGACTTTGATTTTGAGTAAAGCTGTATCGATCAGACGCAGATCTAATTTCAATGACAAAAACTATTTGTTTCCGAAGAAGAGAGATCTAAATCTGATCGCTCTCGAAATCGATAGTTTTATTCAAAAATCTTCGTCAATTTAAGGTTGCTTTTCAGTCCAGTTTTTTAAATTTTACATCAGCGTATTTCTGTTCCCAATTTAAGAAATTGAAAGAGTTTTTCACTTCGAATGATCCTTTAATTACCACATTTGATTATCTTTTGTTGATCACAAGTATGGTTGGTAATATAGCATGTTATATTTTAATTACTTGAAGCAATATATGCACAGGCTGTTAGCACTGTTTACGGTTACAAATCACATGGAACGGAACTTGGTTGTTACGGCAAAATATGAGTTCTCGGTATAATTTTGCGAAACGTAAGAAATATTGGAATAGAAACTTTGTTGAAGGGTGGACGAGTGCTTGCTTTTCAAGCTTGGTAGAATACATGAATCCTCAGTTTTTAGCTATCTCATCTCTAAGAAAACTTATGATTCATAGCAAAGGTAGACTGATATTACATCTAAATGTGTGGTTAAAAATACGTATAGTACAAATACGTAAACCTAACTCGAGAATCCAACTCGTAGAGTTAGGACTAGCACTGAGCCTCCTCTGACCACTATATTGTCTAAGACGATTGTTAATTATAAAACAAATTATTCAATAAAATTATAATAGAAAAGTATTCAGGATACGTTAAAGTACTTTTGGACAGATGTGGAATGCACCAGTTTTGAGTTTATTTAAGCAGAAAGCAGAAATTCTATGTGAGAAAAGTATTCGTGTTTCAGAGAGTCAGGATAACATTTATGTGGTATGACGTGGCTTACAGACAAAAGAACTTAGACAAGCAAAGGAAGATATTTCTCTCGAAAGATTTAAGGGCACGTATGGATATCGAAGTACTCACGTGGTAAAAATATGCAGATTTTGGACTTGGCTCAGAACATTGAATATATAGCTTCCTACTTATTACGTTAAAAGGAAATACATATCTTCCTTTCTCCCTTTTGGTTGAATAAAATTTCCTTATTTTTATCCATGATGGGTAAACATTTATGCTACTTCTACCGCACGTAACAGTTGAAATTCTACGCCCTAAAAATCGAAACTGGCTACTCGAATCTATTCCTCAAATCTCACTTCACTCGAGGAAATGTTAAGGTCTTTCGCTGTCAGTCCTCAAGGTTATTATTCAAGCTTTTCAAATGAGATATTCTTTTAAAAATCAAATTATTAGAATGTTATTTATCACTTTTACTAACAGGTAATCAAGCCTAAGAATAACAAACGCTACAGTTCTATCATCTGGCATTGCATTTTTATCAGTTTATAAATATAGAAATCCTCCACTTTAACAAATTTCGTTTTAATTGTAGAGTCATTAGGTTGTTTTTTTTTTAAACAGAAGACATTAAAAATGTGCAATGTCCTCACCGGGACTCGAACCTGGACCTCTCGAATACAGCCGAATGTGCTACCTTTACAGCACGAAGACACGTGGAAAGGAAGGCGAAAATACCTTGCACACTCCACCTTGGTGCGACTGAGGATTAGGGGATCCAAATCCTGGTGGTGAAGAATTATAATCAATCACCTTGTAATTCCGGCGCCACTGAAGCTTTATTTGGTTATTTCAAAGCAGGGAATGCGAAAACGGTGCAGTGTCCTCGCCGGGACTTGAACCTGGACCTCTCGAATACTCACCGAGCGTGCCAACGTTACATCACGAAGGCATGTGGAAAGGAGGGAGAAAATACCTTATATAATCAAAAATGTAATTTGGGACCTATTCTCAGACAGCGGAAGAAGTTCAAAGACCATTTTCGCTGTTGGGGAATCATATGAAAAGCAAAAGTATAGACTGGTGTTTAGCTTGTGCAAATTTAAGGAAAGTACAACTAATTATGATATCATATTATAATGGCCATGTTCGAGATTTTTATTCTATCCAGAGCCCTACAAATTTTGACACTGGTTTAGAAAGACATCGAAATTATAGATGTCTTTGACATAAATACTGATCAGATATTTTTAATAGATTACCTTTGTTCTTTTTGTTCTATATCGTAGGCCATGTATGTCCAATATCGAGTCTTCGACGGTTAACCGCTCCATCTACACTTCTACTCCTTTACAGATTGCTTCTTTTTCGATTTTAGAATATGATACCCAGCGCACCCAAGTTATTTTTGTTTACGGGATTCTATGCACTTATTATGCCTTTATTTCTTTTACTTGAAACATTGAGAATGTTTATCTTTACTTGATAGGTCATTCTACGTAAATATGTAGTAGAGGCCATATTTTCCATATAAATTCATGATAATCGCTTCTTAATTTTGTGCCGTTTCCGCTTTTGAAAAATTTCTCGGGAAAGCCCTGCTTTCGAGGATTATTGTACAAAAATCCTCGAAATTACTAAAAAATATTAGTTATTTTTTTCCTTTAAAACTAGAGAATTAATTCTTTATCTGAATCAATTTTCCCCTAAAATACACTAACGGAAAAAAAGTCCCAGTACCAAGAAAGAGATTAAAATTTCGCGCCAGGCGCAAAAGTGTGTCGCGCTTGTAGCTCTACTATAAACATGGAAATTAGGTTTGCATTAAATACGCGCTGTAAAATTCTTGAACATTATTTATTGTTCAGATTTGACGTAGTGAGTTGATGTTAGTCAAAAATGCCTTTAAAAATTCGAAGAAACCATTTTCATCAGCTCAGTGCGTTTGAACGCAGTGCGCGAAAACCGGCTATCGGTTCAACGCCATCTATTGGTGACCTTGGTAAATGCTCGTTATGAGTACTGTTTAACTTGGATAATAATGTAATTGTTTGAAGTTTTAGATTTTTTTCTTTATAAATGCAAACTCATCAAGATGCTACAAATTTGCATTGAAATAAAAATAGAATTTCATCGACTTTGCATTTAATCTGCATAAAATATGTGTTAAATTCTATTCTAGTGCGTCTTCTAATCTGCAAATGTACCCTACTATGTTTTCTAATTTGAACATTATATTCTGTCTGTATATACCCATGTAGTAAATGTACGGTACCTCGGTATTGCCCTTTCTTGTAAATACTCATATCATTTCTAAATAATAGATTCTAAGTAATCTCAGACAGTGCATCAGATATTAATGTATCGTATACCGTACGGTATACTCAAGCAATGTAATTTATTATATTATTTACTGTATTATTTCTCATCTGCATATTTTAAATGAAATGTAAACTGCACACAAATCAATGTATTGTATACCGCACTGTATCCTCATGTAATGTAATGTATCGTATTCTGTACTGTTTTATCATCTGCATAATTTAAATGCAATATAAGTGCAGTGTTATGTAATGTAACTTCACCTTCTAGGCAGCGCATTTTTATTGTAAGGAACATTACATCAGCGAACTGTACGCAGCATCACCATGCAAGACGTCTGTGGTACTTAAGAGACAATCGTTACCTCAGTCTAAGTTACAAATGTCCAGTCGGCCAGGTTCTCTCAAATTTTCCTCTGAGCTGGTATTACTCCGCTTGGTTTGTCCTTAGGACGGAGGCCTCCTCAAAGGGTTTACCCTTTACCCTTTATGAATGTGTAATTATCTTATCTTGATGCCAGATTTCAAGTATCTAAGTCAGTTAGAAGTGGTCTAGCCTTTTGATGAGTGAGTCAGATAATGAGTGATAAAAATGACACTTTTTAGACTTTAATAATTACGTTACAATAACAGGTAGATTAATGAAATTAGGGATTCCAGATGCTCAAGGGAGCTCTCATAGACCTACAAAATTGCAAGTGTGTAGGTCTAATAGTTTTCAAGTAATGTAGGGTCGAAAATAGCTCGAAATGGTTCATGTAAGATACACATGGCTGGTGGGTCGCTGATTTCTTTTGCGACTATTCCAAACTTGGCTGGCACACTGCCGTGTGTCTAAATAAAATAAATATAACACATCACATATTAATCATGTCCAAAGTTCAAAGTGCGCAAAACTTAAGGTAACCACCACGAACCAATTGTTTAAAATCTCAGCAGTAGAAATAACACCGCATAGTATTCTACTCTTCGATCGAAACTCGTGCTAAAAAAGGGAGTTAATTTTCGTGCAAATTAGGCCTACCGTCATTTGAGCTTAAAGAATGCAAATCACAGTAACACTTAATTACGCAAAACAGGGATTATCAACATAAACACAGAAAAAAATTATGTTATTTACATATAAAATACAAAGCATTAACTTCATCTGCCTTCTACCTAATAAAATTTTATTAACACAACAAATTTTCTGAAAGTAACAATGACCTAGCTCGTTAAAATGCATTTCGACAGTAAAGCTTTTATTTAGGCTACTACAGAACCCTACTATCTTCCTCACACAGCCCGGCAACATAATAAATATTTACCTATTCACATCCATGACAATTTTGGCCCAGAATTCATTAATTTATGTTTTCCATGAAATATGCATTTTGGCAACATATCCAACAATATCTATCAATATGCATGAAAACAATTAAATATTAACAAATAATGTTGTTAAGCATAATACCAAAAATAAAATTCACGCATTAGTAAGTAAGAGCTTATAAGGTATTTCTCTCGCTTTCTTAGCGTGCCTTCGTGGTGTAGTGCCTTTAACCGAAGCACTGAACCACATGACTTTCTTAGGAGATTACTCGAAGATTGTTACTTTAATTTTAGCAACAAACTTTCGTTCTTTAATATAGTTAGTTTAGTGAACTTGTTTTTATATTAATTTCACTGTTACTTTTCAGATACATTTGTGTTAAAATTAGAAGTTAACGCTTTCAACATACAAAGTTTTAAATCATGAGCATGTATTGTAAGACTATAAAATGCATGGTTTGGTTTATTTGGTTATAGCAAAGCACACTAGGGCAGTCTGCCTAAGAGGAGGAATGCCTTCATGGAAGACTTTCAAAGGAATGCTAGCTTGTATCCAAGTTACATACACCATATATATTTCCAAATATAAGTCGATCCGTATATAAGCCGACAGTTCATCTTTAATTCAAAAATTTATCCAAAACGCAAAATTTATACACTGAGCTGAAATGTGGAGAAACAAAATAAGAAACGAACTAGCAATGTAAACAATTTCGAAAATAAAATAACTTATTTTCATAAAGGGAATAACTCAATTCATTTATTTTTTTTTTCATAAACTTGAGAAATAAAAAAGGAGCTATACTTGGGATTTGTTACCCCAATCATTTGCACCCGGCTAACGGAAACTTTTTGCTAGATTAGCGGATATGTAGACCGACCTTGTAAATTAACTCCAGAAAATTTTCCAAAACTTCTCGGCTGATAAACCGGGACCGGATCAGAAATGTATGAGTGTATGGACGTGTGTAGGTATGTGTGTGGATATATATATATAGGTATATACACACACACATTCGTACTTACATATATACATACATACATGAATACACACACCTTTATCCATACATACATTCCTGAATCCGGTCCTAATAACAGAACAGTACCACTATATCAAACTACTTCTCTTTTCTTTGTAAAATCCTAGTATACTGTGCAGCCTTGGCGCGATTTTGAAAATTATCGCCAACACCAAAAATGACACAAAGAACGTCTATGTATATACTATATATTATATACTTTCACTATATGGTTTAATCCTAGTATCCGGTGCACAAGGAATTTGGCTACTTTTGGCGGCTTTATGATGAGCAGTAAACGCGACATATACGATGAGTAGTTAAACGGGTCATTTTGGTGTTGGCGATAATTTTCAAAATCGCGTCAAGGCTGCACCGTATACTAGGATTTTACCCTTTTCTTATATCCGTCGAGCCCATTAGCGGCCGAACTGTAAAATCGCTGAACTTCGGTAGCTCCGATCTGGGTTCGATTCTAGGCAAACGGTTTGGCTGCATGGGCGTTTTTCGTGGTTTTCGCCATGTGTAACGCATATACGAGCCATTTTCCTTAAAGTCCTCCACGAACACATCCCTTTACTTAGGCAGATAGTTCTAGTGTGGACTAGAAGAGAAACACGCTAATGTGACAATCAAAATCGTAAAAACAACCTTGTATTTAACGTAAGTATAATGAAACACTCAATCGATTTCGAGGTCAGCTAAAGGTCCCTCCTCATCAGGAGAAAGAAATACCTAGAAAGAAGAAAATAAAGGA
The DNA here is from genome assembly GCF_044657685.1 of Stegodyphus dumicola. Taxonomy (NCBI): domain Eukaryota; kingdom Metazoa; phylum Arthropoda; class Arachnida; order Araneae; family Eresidae; genus Stegodyphus; species Stegodyphus dumicola. The sequence continues at coordinate 149,107,317 of NC_140777.1, forward strand.
GAAGGAGTCTCAGAAACATGTGGTCCTTATTAGCACTGCACGTGGTTATAACTGGATTTTTAATCAGAGTTGCACTGGCCGCCTACTTTTACTGAGCCAGGCTATCTGATCAAGCATAAAGGACAAGAAAAATTAGCGAAGTTAAAATAGGGAGCGAGGGGCGAATGCACCTTCACGCTCAAAATCTGAACTTCAAATAATAGAAAGCAACCACTGAACGGATTTTTATAGCCTCTGGTAGTACCAAACGCGAGGAGATAACACCATCTATCGGCAAAAATAACTGAATTAAGATAGTAGAATTTTAAAGGCATTAGGAAGGACTGGATTGGACTTCAAATCATTAACTAAACCTGCTAAATCTTTGTGAATGTGAAAAGCCTCAAGAAAATCCATGGAATCACCTTCACCTATCACAATCCTTCACCTATGGAAGAAGCCTTTTGGATAATTTTTGCAGACCCAAAGTCAAAATATGGTTAAATGTCCAACTATGATACGCTATTGAAGACTTGTTAATTTCGCCTTTTCTGACATAAGATTCATGTTCCTTGATACGAAACTTCAACGCTCATTTTGTTTGGCCAATATATCTTAAACCACACTGACACGATATACTATAAATTCCCCAAGAATTCAAGACAGAAACGCAATCTTTTAGAATCGAACTGTGAATTTTATTAATAGGGGAGAAACCGACTTGAAAATTGAATTTATGGAGAATCCGTGCAATTTTATAGCTAACAGAAGGATAAAATGGAAGCACGACAAGGTCATTAATATTATTTCTAACAGTGGAATGTCTTCTTTGATGGGAATCTGAAAATTTTTTAACGGCTTTATCAATAATCACGGGAGAAAATACACTGTCAATCGCAACTGCTCTCAAATATTTAAGTTCATTGGTAAGCAAAGATTCAGAGGAACAAACTTTAAGCGCGCGGAATACATAATAGTAAAAAGAAGCCATTTTATTCTTAACAGGGTGGCATGACTTAACATAGGGTGGTAAACAAACTACAAAGGGTTTACGGTACACAGTGGTGCTAAAATCAGTTTCATTGCGGATTATAAAAATATCAAGGAAGGGGAGTGACTTGTTGGATTCAATTTCAAGAGTGAATTGGATGGCTGGATCAATTGAATTCATAATAGATAGAATCTCGGATAAATCCTCTTTATAACCGTCAAAAAGTGCGAAAGTGTCGTCAACATACCGAATCCAAAGACGAAAAGATAGTTTATCAAATAATTTCATCTCAAAATAGTGCATATAAATGTCAGCAAGTACCGGACTAAGAGGATTACCCATAGGCAATCCTTCAACTTGACGAAAATATGCATTTTGGAAAACAAAGTGGGTTTGACTGAGAGAAACTTTAGTAAGCGAAACCAACTCATTAATTTCAGTATGTGTAAAGTGAAATTCCCGAAGCCTAGTTTCAAGACAATTTAGTGCTCCTTCGACCGGAACATTAGTAAACAGTGATTTGACATCAAATGAAACCATAATGGAACAAAGTGGAGAAATAGTTTTAAGTTTATCAATGACTTCAACAGAATTTTTTACAGTGTGAATATTGTTAGCAAGTAGAGGAGAAAATCTGGAAACTAAATATTTGGCCAAAGGATATGAAGCAGTACCTGTGTTGGAAACATTTGGTCGAAAAGGAATACCGGTTTTGTGGACTTTTGGAAGAGCTAATTGCGCTAGGCTTTATGCTAGGCTTATACTAGGCTTCGAGAATTTCACTTCACACATACTGAAATTAATGAGTTGGTTTCGCTTACTAAAGTTTCTCTAATTCAAACCCACTTTGTTTTACAAAATGCATATTTTCGTCAAGTTGAAGGATTGGCTATGGGTAATCCTCTCAGTCCGGTACTTGCTGACATTTATATGCACTATTTTGAGATGAAATTATTTGATAAACTATCTTTTCGTCTTTGGATTCGGTATGTTGACGACACTTTCGCACTTTTTGACGGTTATAAAGAGGATTTATCCGAGATTCTACCTATTATGAATTCAATTGATCCAGCCATCCAATTCACTCTTGAAATTGAATCCAACAATGCCCTTCCCTTTCTCTGAATCTTTGCTTACCAATGAACTTAAATATTTGAGAGCAGTTGCGATTGACAGTGTATTTTCTCCCGTGATTATTGATAAAGCCGTTAAAAAATTTTCAGATTCCCATCAAAGAAGACATTCCACTGTTAGAAATAATATTAATGACCTTGTCGTGCTTCCATTTTATTGTTGTCCATTTTATTGTTTTTATTCCTTGTCGTGTTTTTACGATTTTGAGTTCTAGTGTGCTTTGCTGTAGTCAGCTAAACCAAGAAAATTTTATCCGTCGACAGGACAGTCGGTAAGTTAGGAAAGATACATATCGATCCGTCAACGATTTTTGGTATGCCTCATCTTCTTAAGTCATGCTTTTCAAGAAAATAACACAAATAACATTCTGTATCTGTCCTAATCGGTGTAGCTGCTGGTTGCCTTATCGTTGTTGCTCCTGTTATTCTGGGTATCGATGCTACTCCAGCTTCGAATCCAGGAAAATACATGAACAATATGTAAATGTCCAGTGTCTGTCTGGCATGAGGACGCTCAAAATACTGGCGAGAAGAATGGTGGTAGGAGAAAAGGGCTAAGAGATCTTCGGATACGACTCAAGTTAAAGGCTAACGGACTTGAATGAGACGACTAAGTAATTGACGGATATTAGCTAGTCCCGAACAAATGCATTTCGTTGGTAATGTTCGGGTATTTGAAACAAAGGTATTTTGCACCAATAAAAAGTATTTCGTGTAATAAAATTAAATTTTCGAAAACATTCTTTGCAATTTCAGAATTAGATTCATGCTGCATGAAATTTAAGCGATTGTAACTTGCCATCTTTTCCTTACATTTACGTTTTCAAACATAGTTATTTCAATTACAGCAATACTATGTAAATTTTTTTAATCTTGTTTTCATTTCTTGAGTCTTAGTTGGCGAAACAACCACAGCATAAGTTTTCTTGTTTTCTTGTTTTTTTTTTTTTTTTTTTTTTTTTTTTTTTCCAATTCTTCCCTCTAAAATGTCAAAAATTACGTGATAATTAATGATTTAATAATTCTTAATTAGTTTAATACTCTAATCTGCTTCAGAAGGAATACATACCTTGTATCTTCCTACTTTGCTGAGGAAACAGTAAGAATACTATAAGTGCTTCCTTTTTAAATTCTCACGAGACAAGAAATCGAGTGACTTCTTATATGAAGTGATTTAAGATGTTTTATAGTGACATTTCCATTTAAATCTCTTGGAAAGTTTATCTTTAAATTAACTCTAAACCGCAGTAAAAACGTCGTCTCTTCACTTCTCTCTTTTATACTTTGCAATTATTGTTTTTTTAATTCAATGCAATAAAACTGGTGAGGGTTATTTACCTGCCTGGTAGTTAAAAAAAGAATGATTTTTGTTATGTGTAATTAATTATATTTCTTGTTTAATGACGTCAGTAATATTATTCTTTTTTCATCCTAAAAGCGTGCGAATTACTTTTAAGACACCTTTTTAAGCTTTCTCAGTAAATTTTATTTTTAATTGCTTTTATGCAATTTCTTAGTTTTTTCATCGTAAAAAGTTTTAAACAATTTTTTTTCTTTAGAAGTTTCGCGTCTATAAATTTAGATTAATCTTGTCTTCTAAGACTTTAATGGAATAGAACTGAATTATGAATTTAAATAATTTCGTTATCTTAATATTATGTTTTAAATTAATTTAAAATTTCAGTGAGGTTTCTTCAATAACACTCATATAATTCAAAAACAAGATATAATAATCTTGACTTTATGCAGGTATAAGTGGGCGGGAAACCAGAACTCAGCATAGGTTACACGGGTCTAAACCCTCTATGCTAACCATGCAGCTTCGCCCCGATTTCGATTGAGGACACCCCGGTAGGCTGCTCGGAGGTCTCCCTTACCATATGAATCACTCGAGAAGACCTTCATTCATAGAGTATTTTGAATGCCTTCTCCGGGATTCGAGCTCAGGCTCATCGCTACTGCACTCAACGTCACTAACCACTACACCAGTGTGGTCCAACCCGCCTCCCGCGAGCCGCATGCGGCCCTCTTATTCAATTTGTTGGCCATTACTTACCCTTCTTACTGGGAAAAAAATAATAGTTAAACATTTGAAAAACAAAAGACCCTTCTTACTGCTTTAAATAATAAATATTAAATATAATAATAAAATAGTAAATATTAAATATAATAATAAAATAATAAATATTATACGGCTCAGTGAGACAATGAAAACTTGTAAATACTGTAAATTTAACAAAGGGATGCAAAGCCCAGAAGCAGAGAGCACTTATTGCATTTGTGGACAATTCGGTGACATTTCATTGAAGTGCGCTGGCTAAGTGCTGGAAATTGTCTGCAACAGTTTTTTTGGTTGAGGATGAAATTCTTGATTTCTTCAAAAAAGAAAACATTGGCCATAAGTATTAAGTAAAACTGGAAGAAATCCACTTTTTAAATACTCTTGCTTTTCTGACAGATTTAATATCTCATCTAAATGCTTTAAAACTGCAAGGCAGAAAAAAATACATATCCCAAGCTTTATGGACATATTGATGGCTTTCGCAAAAAAATTAATGTAATGCAAATTGCACTAAAGGCAAATAATATGGCACACTTCCCATTTTGCCAGCAGCCGAAAGAAGAAAATGACACAAATTTTAATATGTTACATGAAATAATTACTGATATCAAGAAAGAGTTCCAGGATTTTGACTCCCAAAAAAACAAAAATTTCACTTTTAAACAACCCCACGAAGATTGAATTAAGTGCCTTGCGACCTTTAAATGGAAATTTGTGATCTTCATGCTGATCCATTCTACCAGATTAAAAAGTGTGATGTCACTGAACATTTCTGGAAACTGATTTCTAAAGAACGTTTTCTATAACTGCATAAATTCTTTTTGTAAATGTTATCGTTCTTTGGCAGTACATATGTGTGTGAAAGTGCTTTTCAGCTCTCAAACAAATTAAATCAAAAACGAGAAATCACATAGAAAGTGCTTCACTGGAATCGAGCCTGAGACTTTGCCTTACTGAAATTATAGTGGACATTGATAAACTTGTATCAAAAAAGCAGTGCCAATCATCACATTGATTTCTAAACTGTAAAATAAAGTGATATATTAAACTAGTGATTTATATGTATTCACTTTCTTTAATGTCTCTGGCCCTCATTCTCCTATATATTTGATTGGCCCTCGGGTAACTAAAGACTGGACACACTGCACTATACCATCTGCAGACGAGCTATTTGCTGGAATTCTCACTAATTAATGCAAAATAAAAACCTATATCTCTTTGTTACTATGTTTAATTTAACCTGGACGCTCACTCGAACGATCGTCTAGACGTCGAACATGCTGTAGTAGTACCTATTTGGCATAACCATTGAGGGCAATAGATTTCATGAACTGAAAACAGCTCGTGTATTTAAATCCTTTTTTACGAAAATGTGTTTACATTCTCAGACAGGAAGAAAAATAAATTCAAGTCAGAATTCTATTCTCTGTTTAGACATACTGCGTGGTAATCAAAATGTAAGTCACCTGTGACGCTTTAAAATATCAAGCAAAAATCAGTTACTTTTGCTTGCTTGTAATGTAATGAATTTAGTCGATACTTAGCCCTATATTTGTAATAAATATTGTATAAATAATTTTAAACAAAGCATTTTTTTCCAACCCAATACATTTAATTTATTTTTAGGTAAAGCCTGTTCTTAAAACTTTGCTGATGTTTCCTTCTGTATTTCATTTTATGTGTCGTTTTCATGCTGATATTTTATTTAAGTGACTAAATTATGTATTATCTACTATCCGTTTAAAATATTCTAGAATAGGTAGCTCGACACACTTTTTATCATCTCTGAAACGCCAAAGTCTTAAATGTTAATACAAAGAGCAATTTAGATCAAAATTTAATTCAATTTAGCTCCTCTCAGAGAATACATTATACAGAAATTTATAAAAATGCTACTTTTTTTGTTACTTTAGTGTCATATACTACGGATGATCTAATTTTTGATTGGGAGGAAGAAGTGCCTCTTGTGGTAGATGACGCCATAGAGCTTCCGCAGCACAATTTAGTGGACTCAACTCTTGGTGATTGCACAAAAGTGTATTCAACAGGTAATTGAATTGATTGAATTACATTTCTCTTGCAAAATCATGCATGGTGTTAAAGCGTACAAGAAAAAGTATCACCGACGTTTTCAGCTTTCAGTATTTAAAATCATAAATCACACTTCAACACAAAGTAGCCTTTAATTAAAGACTCGCATCATAAATTTCAAAATAGTCTCTGTCATTAAAACACTATAACTGCGGTGATTATTTATACAATAGAATCAGTTTCAACGAAAACAAACTTTATTGTTACGAAAGAAATCAATGACGCTCCTCGCGTTCTTACATCGTTCTCAAACTTGAATATCTAGTAGTGTTGCCATACACAAGTTTCTAAATTATACTAACAAAATAAGTAATGCATTATTAACGCATGGGCTGTTAGACAGCCAAACAAAACTAAAAGCTATTGCATATAGCTTGTCCATAAAATTCCAAACGCGGTCTTTGTTTTTGCAGCCGTTAATATCAGATATCACTAATATGGTCATAAATCGAGGACTACATGTAATCTGATTCTTGGAAAAAACAAAAAGGCCTTTCTTTTAGCTAAAATCTGGTTTTTCTATTTCAACTAAATTTCTTAATGCAAGAAAATGTTACACTAGCTGTTTTAAGTAGTTTGTTTACATTTGTTTCTCAAAGGTGAAAGTTGTCTTTCAATACAAATTTAAAATAAATTAGTTCACTAAAATTGGCTTGGACTATAAATTAATAAATTGGCTTGGACTATTTTTAAGAAGAAAATTATGAATACGTAATAATTCAATATAGTCATACTTTATTGGTGAACAGCGTTTTGTGGGAAATGTTTGAAATCTGAGATTTTAAAACTCAGAAATCGAAGTAATTTTAACAATAAATTTTCTCAAGATGCTTAAAATGAGAGTTTCAGTACTTTTAAATTAAATACCAATACATTATGACCCAAATAAAATATACAGACAGATTCTGCTGTGAATTGTAATTAATTCCGTTTAATTGTTCATTTCTCCAAAAAATCAATGGATCTTATCTTCTTCTGTCTGAACAGGTAATTTTACATGCATTCAAGTGATCTTCACTCTGAAGCGACGTTTGGGATATTACATGTTTCACACTTACATTCCCACCTGCCTCATCGTCATCATGTCTTGGATATCCTTTTGGATCAAGCCGGAAGCTGTTCCTGCCCGTGTCACCCTCTGTGTCACGTCCCTTCTTACTCTGTCCACACAACACGCACAATCCCAGAAATCCCTGCCCCCGGTGTCATACATCAAAGCCATTGATATTTTCATGTCTTCCTGTACAGTATTCGTCTTCGCATCCTTAATGGAATATGCGTTAGTAAACATCCTTCTCGGAGAAGGAGCAGATGAGGAGGAGGAAGGCGGACAGCAGCAGCAACAACAACAGCAGCAACAGCAAACACAACAACAGCAGCAACAGCAAACACAACAACAGCAGCAACAGCAAACACAACAACAGCAGCAACAACAACAACAGCAGCAGCAAGTGCAGCAACCAAAGTGTGCAGTGAAGAATATGCGCAATGTAGTCGTCGTGCCTAAAACACAGGTATTTTTTTTTAATTTCATAAGCTATCTTATCTAAAACTCAGTGATTAGAAAGTTTAAAATTTCTTTGTGAGTTGTTACGAGCGATAAAGTAATAGCCAAAGCACAGCTGCGTTTGCGTACACAATAATATCAGGCTACTTTAGCTCATGCAAAATGTAAAAAAATAGTGCTTTGCTTAGATTTAAAAATGTTAAAATCCAAAATAAATTTTACTTAGCGTTATTGTCTTTACAAATATTGAATTTTAGAAAGAAACATCATGAGTGTAGCATAACTGCAGGTATATAGAAAGTCTATTCCAGTTATCCAAGTTACTTGTCATTTTTCTAAACCACATAAGAGGGTTTTTTTTTTTTTTTTTTTTTTTTTTTTTTTTTTTTTTCAACCTCCAATCGCACAGTATGATGGCCAGGCATGCGGCAGGTTGTTGGTGTGCGTAGTAGGCGACTTCGCATCTCCCCCTCCGCACGCTGTGTCACTGGCGAGTTCAACACGCTATTTCCTGTTGAGTTGCTGTCACGTAAGCAGGACTGTAGTTATTGATTCTCCCACCAAGTGTGAATTGCGAGCTGTTATTCGTTTCTTGCAGGCAGAAGGGAGTGCAGCGGAAATTCATCGAAGAATGAGTGGTGTGTATGGCGACAGCTTAATGAGTGATGGCGTTATTCGCGAATGATGTCGAAAGTTTAAAGATGGCCGAACTGTTGGTGCATGGTGAAGGGGGTAAAGGATGCAAGTCTGTCGCTACAAATGGCATTTTTCAATCAGTTCACCAAGCGGTTAAGGAAACTAAGGTTCACCATAAGTGAGTTAGCGATGAAATTTCCTGAAGTTTCAAGATCTTCCCTGTGCTCTATCGCTATTGAAGTTACGCAACAGAAAAGTTTGCGCTCGCTGTGTCCCACAGATATTGACTGACGACCACAAAACTCACCGAATGGCTGCAGCGTTGGAGTTTCTTGACCGTTACAATACTGATGGAGAAGATTTTTTTTAAATCCATTGTGACAGCTGATGAGACATTGATTCAATGTGACATGCTAGAAACGGAACGACAATCACAACAATGGATGCACACAAATTCTCCAAAGGGAACCACAAAATTCAAACCAACCTTCAACAACCGTAAGGTTATGGCAACTGTTTTTTGGGACCAAAAAGGTGTGTTGCTTGTGGATTTTATGCAGCTTGGAACAACAGTTAATGCGGATTCATATTGTGGAATTTTGCGACGCTTACGGAGAGCTATTCAAAACAAACAAAGAGATATGCCGACTTTTGGAATTGTTCTGATCCACGACAATGCTCGCCCTCACAGCGCTCCTTCAGCAATTTCAGTGGGACATTTTCGAACACCCATATAGTTCCGACCTAGCGCCTAGTGACTTCTATCTTTCCCCTAAACTGAAGCAGTGGCATGGGGGGGAGGAAGCGCTTTCAAAATGACGTGTAGCTCAAAGAAACCGCCACAACTCTCTTTCAATCTTTATCGGGAACATTTTATGAAGAGGGTATTTCAAAGCTTGTTCACAGATATCAAAATTGCCTCGATCGTTAAGGTGATTATGTAGAGAAATAACCTGTATTGTACATTACTTTTGGTAATAAAATCTTTTTTTGTATATTCATCCGTGTTTTCTTTATAGCCAATCGGAGGTTGAAAAAAAATAGCCTACGTAAAATGGAGCTTGTTATTAATTCATTTACGTTGTTTTAATATTTTTCCCTTGTTAATATTTTGAATTTTAGGCTATGGAAATAAAATATTTTATTTGTTTAATTTTATAACTTTTCTTGAAAATTAAATACGATCAGTGTAATTTTAAATTTCTTCTATAGCATTTCCCTAAACATATTACAGAAGGAAATTCACCATATCGTTCGAACGTTTTGGATACCTGAAGAGTTTCTTTCAGTTTAGTTTGGATGTTTGAAGTTCTACTCAAAATTTATTAAATTACTAATAAGGTTTTCTACAAAATTTATTTCAAAATTTATTACATTTTTAATAAATATTCTAAAGTTATTAATAATTACTAACTTCAAAATCGCTGTAGTATAGTAATTACATAAAATTTAATAACATATCAAATTATATTCAAATTTTGCACATTTTTTAATTACATAATTCTAAGATTTATAAAGGAATCAGTACATTTAAATAATTCAAGAAACAAAATCTTGTAACTTCAATCAAACTTTGTATATCAAATATTATTACCTTACGAGTATTTTTAATCAAATTTCATGTAAAATTTCGTTCTAGAACCAAAGTTATGATAAAACATAATCCTAAACTTTTACAATTTAAACAGTCAGACTGATCTTAAGCTTGGATTTCAGCAAATTCCACGTATTAAATTCCTTTAACAACATATAAAATTTTTCTCTACATAATTTTATACAAATATATAGTTAAATATTACCAAAAATTTAATTCAATAGTTTATATCTATCTATGTTTTATTAATTTTAAGGAAGTAATATGCTTAGAAATAGTTTTTAGTTAAGATAAAGTAGTAATGCAAAGTGTAGTTTCTTAGCTAAGATTTCATAAAAATGTTATTTCCTTGCTCGAGCGCAAGATTTCTTTGATCCGGCTGATTATATTTCAAGAACTTTAAAAAATTGCATTGACATTTTATCTGTGTAAAATGACCAAATATTGTGTTTCCGATACAAGGTCTTTTAGAACTCTATTTAATTTGTAATCGTTTGAAAATTTTGAATCGTCATTTAATCGTCACTTTTGAAACGTCCATTATCTCATAAAACTATGATAATTAAGTATGTAATATTGGTTAACTATATCATTATACTTAGTTACAAATTTAAAGGATAAATATATTTTAATCATTCCCACTTAATTTTAAGAAAATTTTGCGCATTTTCAGGATTCGAATGTAATTATAGTTTTAAATTAAGATTCCTAAAATCTTTATTCCTTCTCGATTTTCTAAAACCGAAGTTTTGATCAATTCTTTAAATTCTATAGGTATATAAATTGACTCATTATTACGCTTCTCTCCCATAAATTTGTTAAAAGAATAGTCGATTCTGCATTCTCAGATAAAAAATATGATGTTCACCACATGACTTCCTTGTACGGAATATTAAATTATATGCATCTTTTCTTTTATTTCATTTAAAGTTATTTCTTCGAATTTCATTACAGATACATTTCTCATTCAATTAATGCAGTTCCCACTTCGCGACAAGGTAAAAATACATAAAAACTCAAAATATCTATATTAAAAATAGAAAGATATAGAAAAACATAAAGCACCAAATACAGTTAAAACAATTAAAAACATTTTTACAATAAAATTACAGTTTCAACGCAAAAGCAAGCAATTCGGACAGCGGACAAAAAAGGCAGATTTTTCGGTGCACAAAACTGACAGTTTGCGTTTGGTCTTCCGGCACAAAGACACTGAAGCCGTAGAAACTGACTTCAAAATGACGTGGCTATGCAGTGACGTGTGAACGCTATGCAGAGTCAATATATGAGATAGTTTATTAACTTAAATGATAATTCCAGTATGGATTTTAATTCGCAGTATTAAAAGAAGACATTATTTTGTTGCTGCAAAGCTTAATTTCTCTAAATTGGCAACTAAACCACTACTCTGCTAAGTTTCAAATGCAAAGAAATATGGTTGCTGTGGTAAGAAAATTTAGGCTTAGCTGCACTTAAATAACTTTTAAATTGTTGATAGTTCTACAACTATAACATGCAGGTTAATTAAAGTCATAAAACCCTGAACAGGAAGATAAGAACAACATAGTTCAATCGTTTTTAAAGCACAAAATACACAATTTACAAACATATAAGAATTAAGAAACTGAGCTCACTGAGCCGAGTAACAGAGCGGAAATATATATAGATCTGTTTATGTGCTTTTGGTTCGGCTGATTGCAACCAAAAAGGTAGGTTCACATCCACATATTACAGCAGTCCCACATATGAAATTTCAACGTTCTGTGGCTATTTGTTTTTGAGTTATGCGAGATACATATACATACATACGTACTTACAGATGCCACGAAAAAATCTTTTCTGAATCCATTATAAATCAGTTTTATAATTCGTTTGAGAGAAAAGAGTCTTTTATTCTGTCCTTACGTACAGATGTCACGCAAAAACATCGTTAAATTGCATTCGATAGCGGGAAAAAATTATATTTTTGTTGAAATATGGTACGCGGAATTTTTCGTGATTACAATACTTCCTTTACTTCGTACATGGAAGTAAAAAAAGTATCTTATTATTGCAATTTTGTTTGAAATATTTTAATGTCTGATGCATAATGTTTAGAAACCATATCGAGGATATACAAATCCAAATACAATGCAAATGCAATATCGAAGATATCGGAATAGGTATGCAAAATTTCCTGGTCATAAACCATTTAGCTTGAAACGTATATTGAGCTTTAAACTATATTAAAAATTTTGGCATATCCTGATATTTTAAAGATACTTGACCCTTCAATCATCATCCTTAAATTTCTGCATTCTTAAAGTAGATATGCAAGTGTTGCCACACGATGACTTATCGTTCTACGTTTTGATCTGATATTGTTTGCATGTTCTTTAACAAAGTATTTTATCATATTTATGTGCTCTAATGGCGATGTGCTGATATCTATTAGCTATTCTACGGACTTATCAATATTTCTTCTTTTTTGTTCTTTGCAGGAAGGAACGCCTCAACTACCAAATGGGACTAAGCCAAAACCTATTTCCTCCACGTATCGCCACAACAGGCATCGTAATCGCGCCATTCTCATCGATAAAATATCAAGAGTTTTGTTTCCTCTCTCTTTTGTGATATTAAACACTGCCTATTGGTCAGTTTATTTAGACGCTTTGGACCTCTAGTTCATTTGAACTTCAAATAAGAATATGCTGTTGTTTACCTACTTCATCTTCATTGCCTTTATTCGAAGAGTTAGAGACACAGAAATAATTTCTGAGTACAACAGGCTCTCGTAAGGATAATGTGGTAGTATATTGTTCAAATTGTAGGATATTTGAGATGCATTACCAAATAAAAACTAACTCTAGATGCTGTTACAGAGTTGTTGATATCAGTTCAAAAGTGAATCTTCAAAAGACCAAGATTATCCGTTGATTTTCAAACTCATTTCGGATTTGTGTTTACACGAAAGATATTGTTACATATGCTGTTAAACTAATGAGCTTCATTATGGGTTATTGGAAAAATCAAGGGTATATTTCCTACTAATAACTGTGAATCATAAAAATATATGATGACAGAGTTATACCTTAAAATAGAGACATCATCGCGAAATGTATTGAATTATTAGTCATTTACGTTTTCAGGATTATAATGATAAGTCTGCCTCTCTCATTTCATTAATTTCATTTAAGCTGTTACTGCTTTAAAACTTTAAAAGCAGTTGATTTGAAGAATTCGAATAATTGTATTATCAAGAATGTTTGTTTCTATATTTAAGCTTAGCGAATTTCTAAATGTCAAAGCAAATTATTAACAATGAAGAATCAAATAATTTCATTTAATATGTTTCCTTCTTTCAAATCTAAAAATATCTTCAGTTAAAAACAAATGTAATGTTGTAAAACTAAATTTCTTCAAGCTGTGTAACATATTAGTGCTAAGAGCATTCAGTAACGTTTTATATATAGTTCAAGCTGATTTTATTGACAATCTGCAGCATCGAAAGTTCAATGATGTACACCTTGTCACGAATTTTCTGTTTCAATATTTGAAACTTTTGGATAAAAGATTAATAAGAAATACCAGAGAAATCAAAAATTTTAAATGACAGCTAATTTTAGAGTCTGTTAAATCGTCTACTTTATACAGAAGTTGTAGTTATGGTTTAGCCCTCCAATACGGAATGCTAATGTCAGCGACAATATATAGATTATAATAATTTACAGAAATGTTTAATTAACATCATCTATATTTCGTTTTTCTTAAGAATCAGATGCCATGATTATTTTCGAGGCTATATGCTATTTTTTAATCTTCAGTCTCAAAGAAAAACTCTGTTTTTTTATTTTTGAAGAATGAATAATTGAAACAAATGAAAGCGTTGTATCTTATACCTTGAATATTTATGCATCTTGATGAAGATGTTTATTGTAGTATATAAAATATTTCCTTAAAAAGCTCTGAGAAGACACAGAAGCTCGTTGTACTTGCAAGTTTTGTTTTGCCAGCCTGCTCCAATAGAGAATGAAAGCTTCCGTAGAAGGTTAAAATCCGTGTGCTAACACATCGAACAACAAATATTAATTTTGGTTCAAGTCTTTTTGGCGTCCGATGAAAGTAAGAAACAAAGAACACGTATTCATGATGCCCAAGAATGGATTGAATAGAAATAAAGACAATAATTATCTACATGCTGCCTTTGGTGGCATCTTCTCTTAGGTGCCTAAAATCGTCGTTGTACTGTGCGAGGACACAAGAGCAACAATATGCTAAGTCGTTTTCTTATAAATGTATAATTCAATGTTTTCCCTTCTCAATTAGGGATGTTTATCAAATGGAATTACTTTATATTTGAATACGAGATTTAGGCTTCAACATTATTGAATTTTTCATCAATTGGTTAATATGTAGGCAAATGATATAGCCATTTATAAGTAAAATTTACTCTATCGCAAACTTATAAGAAAGATTTCAACAAGGTATATAATCCAGTTTACAAGTACTAATGGCTTTATTTACATAGTAGATCATTTTCAGAAGCAAAAACAGTTAACTAAATTTTTTGTTCCCTTTAAAGCTAAAAGCATTTACATTTTTCGGTGAATACTTTTCGATTTGTTTAACATAACATGAATTGCATTTTGAACGTATCATTTTCTTTCGAAATTCTTTCCCAAATTCTGTTAACCTTCAAGCTATGTTATTCTGTCAGCGCTCTAAAGTGACGACAACTTAACATGACTGCAGCTGTTCTAAAAGGGTAAGAAATAAATATTGTGAGTGTTCTCAAAATAAGCATTGTGAAGTCGCGTTCGTATCAGTGATATGTTTATTTTCCGTAACGCCAGAATAATTTCATTTTTTAATCCTCAGGGCTGCATAACACTATCATTTGAAATATGCTTTCTCCTTTTATTTTGCAACATTTCAGGAACTTTCCAGTTCCTAATTTCAGCGGTACAAAGTTAAATTCCGTTGCTCAGGACAGCAAATTTAATATTGTGTATCATTACATGAAATGAAATAGCGAGCTCTAAACGTCTTTCTGCTTGGAAAAGAGGTTTATATTTATCACATAGGACCCATTTTTCGTCTCCAGTAATCAAATGATCAAAAAACGGTTCTGTATTGTGCCGTTGAAGCAATACATTGCCATGTGATGGATCGGTTGGCTTTGTTCTCTTCGGACAGATTATGGGGGATTCAAACACCTGCTTTGCTTATTTTTCCATTCTACTTTAAATGTTCTTGGATGGTCGACCAAGTTTGGTTAAGAGTGTTTGACATGAATTTGCTTCCACTTCTGCCCTTAGCATGTTGTTGTCGGACATGCGCAGAAACTACATTACTTTCCGGTGCTCCTATTATTAATAGTTAGTCATTATATAAATTTAGTCGTCATTCATTATATAATAAAATTTCTTTTACACATTCCCTTTTCAAACAAATTATCTTCACGTAGCATCAGCATATCTTACAACATCAAATCTTCGGTTAAAAAGTTTTCATTTGTAATAAATTACTGTTAAGAAAAGCTTTAAATACGGTAAGTTGCGAAATTACCGTAAATTGCAAGCAGAAACTTAAAATAATAAGTAATTATTGAATATTTTAATTTAGCAATTCAAATAACATGTTTTAATAAACATAAAATTTAATTAAGTGAAAGGCATTTGAAAACAAAGTGCAAATCATTTTCTCCTTACTTAATTTTCCTCATTTGCTTTCTTTCCAATATAGCAAAAATTTCCATTATAAGCATTAACTGATTTACATAACGGTAAGCAGTATTTTCTTTTTGTGACTTTACGGCATGTTGTATTGCATTGGCTGAAAATATATTAAATATGAATTAGGCTAAAATATTATTTAATAAACATTTATAATTGTTTTTACATATTTTGTTCACAAAGCAAAATTTATTTTCATCCAGGAAAGAAAACATTCAAAACAAAAGCCATTTTGTCTAAATGGAAGGGAAAAAAATAGTGTTTCACTCTGTTTGACGTAATTTTTAAGCCATAACAGCAACATTTTATTTATATGATATTCTTGTAATGATTCTTCTTTTTCTTGATCTTTTCTCGTCATTTAGCATTTTTTGTTAACTGTAGTTCATTTCTTTGCATTAGGAATAACGATTATGGAAACTGTTTTCCAACATTTTTTTTAAGAAAAAACATGAATCTTCACTAAAAGAACATTTTTGTTAATAGAAACATTTTCTTCGTTGTTGGCAACCTTAAAACGTCTACATTTTAACTCTTCTTCAAGAATTTAAGGATTTTTCTAACTAAGGAAATTCTACACGAAAGTATAAACTTAAAAATTGCTGAAAATCTATTTGATGGTTTTAACGAAATATCCTAAATTCTCTATATAATGCAGTTCATTAAATTTTTAGATTATTTTTAAAACATCTTCAAAGATTTTGGATTCTGTTATAATTTTGAATCAGTGTTAAATTTGATTTAAATATAATTTTGACTGAACAAAATATTTTTATTTTTCTGTTTCTAAAATTTCTAATAATTCCCCTTTCAAACACCAATTAATTTTTATGCTTTGAAAATTACTTTCACTTTATCAGGTTTGTTTCTCTGTCATTAATTTTTTTCAATATTTTTATATAAGATTTCCTGAAAGTTTCGGTACCCCTCATTTATATTTAAGCTTCCTATATTGTTGTTTATAAGTCTTTCTCTTACTCTATCTTTTATTTTACCCGATAAATTGTGGGTTATGTAAAGTAGCTCGTTTACTGTTTGTTTGTTTTTGTTTATACTACATCATAGTTTTATCATGTCAAAAATTCTTTCTCCTAGTATAGTCATTCTTCTTTTAAATTTCTCAGGGATTTTTGTCAAACATTTCGAAAATACACTTTTAGTTGAATTAAACTCAAACATTCAAGAAATATAACATATTAATTCTTCACCGTCCTACTTAGAAATTTCTTGTTTTTTACTGAAACATTTTCAAAACATTTTACAGACATTCTTAGTGAAATCTTCAAAAGTTATACGAATTTTGAAATTAAGGGATTTCGCGCTGAAAATTTATGATGTTCGCCTCATGAATTTGTTTTCTATAACCATTTAATTATGAGATATTTAAGCAATTAAGTTTTTAAAGTTAAATTCCTTTTTGAAGTCATTTAGAGTTTAATGTACGGTATTTTAACTAATACTGCCAATCAAAGTTTGATTATATTAATGAGCCTCACTTAAATATTATTGAAATAACACATGACTATTATAGGAAATTAAATTTATTATTAACTTTTGAATAAAATTCCCTAATAATGTTTAAGTACGTGTGCTTCCTAAATTTCGAACTTTTTCTGAAATCGTAATTTTAAATTTCGTTTGAATTGAGATAAAATAAAAAAACATATTACGAAGGAAAATATTTATCTAACAATTTTCGTTAAAAGTAGCTGCAGGTAAAAATAAATAAGAATTAGTTACGAGCAGCATCTTTGAATTAAAAATATTGCTGATATTATTCATATCTAATATTACATTAATTACATTTATACCTAATTAATTTTAAGAATAATGTCTCTAGGAAAATGTTTCAAATAAATTAATTAAAAATGGCTTATGTGAATGTTATGTCATCCTTTAACGGAAGAATCATAGATGAAGAAGCAGAATGCTTTACTATATTAAACTATTAAAAGTTTTGTGATATTTTAACTATTCTTACCTCAAGTTTAAAGACTTATGACTTAAAAAGATGAATTTATTGTCATAATTTTAAATGAAGGCTTTTGATTTTTTTATGTGTGTAGTTAAGTTCCTCGATATTTATTAATGTCGTACAACTTCCGTTCAAAGCTAACATAATTCCAAGACTGTCAATTTTAATTAGAAATTTTTCTTTTGATAAAAAACAGCCGAAAGCAGTAAAGGACCGGGAATTTTTAAGACATCTTGTTTAAAAGCATGCTAAAAATGATAACAAAATTTAATTTAAAATGTAATTATTTACAAGTTAGAAGTTTACTAAAAATTATATTGATTTATAGTTCTTTTGTTGAAAATAGGATGCATTAATTAAATTTGTACTATTAATCATAAACATACAAAGTTTTCTAAAATAACCTATATGCTCTGAGTAAATTCTTTAGCTGTTCTAATCTTCAGTTTCTGAAAACTGGTGATAAGTAATAGCTTGCCTTAGAGATTTCCATAAATAAATAATAATTAATATTATTAATTTATCAGCTTATTTGTCATTACTTATAATAAATGTACTTCTACGTGTATAAAACCATATTAAAAAATTTTTAAAAATGCATTTCTGCCTTTCAAAACGTGCATTGCGTGTAAAATAGGTTTAAAATATGAACAATTTCAAGTTTTCTGTATCTGAAGGCTAGAATATAAACTGGCTATAATCTCTTCGCAACAAATTAGTTCATCTGACATCAAATATTCATGGGATCTGCGTGTTTCTTTTGTAATTAAAAGTATTTTTAATTAAAATTTTGAAACTTTTTGCAAAATAATTATACTGATTTTATTTGTGTATTCATTCTAACAGTTTTCCATATCCAGTTTTTGAATAAATCAAAGACTATAGGTGTTGCAAGCTTTCCAATAATTTACATTTTATATTCCACTAAACTATTTCTGAAGTGATTTTAAAACTAACTTAGTATAAAATATCCGAATAAATAAAAGTATAAAAAATCCGAATAAATATCTATTGATAAGAAATTCAAATACATTCGGAATCTATAAAAATAGCATTGTGTGGTTTTATTTTTCTGAAAGAGACTAACTCTGGGATTAACTCTAATCAAACTAACTCTGGGACCTATGACCTTTTCAGTCCAAGTTCAATGGAAATTGATAACCCTGAAAAATTCTAACATGCTGTTCGCCAATTTGTAAATAAAAGTGAGCTGAAAAGAGTTATCCTATTTCCGCTCGCGTTGTCATGGTGTTTTCCTCTCATGGTTAGCGCATTCGGCTATAAATGTGAATGTTGTGGTTCGAATTCCAGCAAGAGCTCAGTTCATTTATTACGTTCTTTGGCTTCGAAACATTTAAAATTGTCTTTACGATGTTGGCCAAACTGAACATGTTGTAGATGATAACAAGTTACTGTCTGTATTTAGTCGATTATAACCCTTTAAGTGTAGGGCTAGGTAAGGGAAAGAAATCAGATTCCTCTAATTATGCTGTCATGGTTGGTACGTCCAGTCGGAAACAGAATAATCCGAGGACTGAATCCCGTCGAGGTCACAGATGATTTTACATGTTTCCTGGCTTCGATAAATCTAAATACTCAGTACAAAACACATGTGTTTACTGTGTTTGTAAAAATGTTTTAAAGGCATGCTAAAAGAATTGACAGATATCAAAGCTGTTTTGGAGATAAAAGAAATTCGTTTTGAAATATAGACTTGAAGACTTTGGTTAACACTCTCATTTGGTTACGTTGTCTTTAACTGTGAATGCATTTTTGCTTCAAATTCATTCAATGTTTGAAACTTGATTGATTTTTACTGAAAATTATGTTTTATATATTGCATGCTATCATATTATATGTTTATCGAAGTTAATGTTATTCATCTCGAAATGTATCTCACCATTCATTTTTTAGAAGCTGCAGTTTCAAGCCTTTGAAATGCAATAAATAGAACCTGTACATTTAAGGATTTTTACATAAAAACAGTAATAGGAATTTAAACTCTGTAAACGTTGTAAATGAAACACCCCTTAGCGAGCATAATAACAAATTTGCACAAAATTTGCTCGAGGAATTTTCGATCACTTTATCAAGAAATTTGTGTGTATGTTTTCATTAGTAAAGCATTCTATTTTTAATTAATAAGCAATAATTTTTAATTAATTTTTAATAAGCATTCTATTCTATCACTCTTAATTACTATAATTAAGTTATTACTCTCTTAAGTTTTGAAAAATATTGTCATTTAATATCAAATTTGATTTATTTCTCTGACATATCCGTAGAAATCACAGCATTTTCTTTCTTCACATATATTTTATTTTTATATATCTCTATGCGTATCTTTCTATCACTTGCTTATTGTAAATCTATGTAAATATTTTCTGTGAAAACTGTTTCTCATACAATTGTGTTTTGAAGGATTATCTAGAAGCATTTAGGAAGTAAGACATGAATCGGAATGTATTGTATATAGAAGCAAGCGAAAGGTGCTAAGAAATATGCTGTGATAAATAAGCATAAAGGTGTCATTAAGTATTAGAATAGTTGAATGTTTTTACTTTAGCAAACGTGCATAAAATCAGTGATATAATTTCGAAGAAATAAAGTTCCATCTAGTTTTATTTCTCTTTTAATTTAATCTACGAGGTGACAAAACTAAAATATTGAATTGCTTTTATTAATGTAGCCAAATATAATTTTAACTAAAAATAATTGAGAATTTAACTTCATATCTATGTGTAATGTTCTGCCTACGTGCAAGTTTACTTATATATTGTAAATAAAATGCATGAAATGTACCGAATTCATGTAATTTTGAAAGTTTAAAATGCTTTCTTGTTTTATGTGACTCCAGAATGCAATTAGTTGACAAAGCTGAAAGGATATTTTGATACTGAAATGCAATATATATGTTCAACATGCTATGTGGTGATTGTGACATATTCTTTCTTTGCTTTTAAAATAAGTTAAAAAAAACTAGTGAATGGCTTATGAATTCTGTACTTATCTTTATTAAAATTGAATTGAATTTATAAATTTTAATTAAATTTCAAGAAAATTCCGAAAATTGAAACAAATAATAGTTACAATCTCATTTCTAACATTCCAGTTTAATAACTAAAAAGTTGATCTCTTACCTCTCCAGAGTGAAGTGTAAGATCAAAAGCTGTAATACGATTTTTCTTATAACGTGCAGTATTTATTTCTACTTATATAAAATACGTAAATTTAAAAAATTAAATTGAAGATTACAATACATATGAGGGCAATTGTAAGTTAACTGATAATCAAAGCCCATAGGTTTTGGCAACATTTCCTATTTTCATAACACGCGATCCTTTTGGTTCTTCTCATACTGATAAACGGCTTCACTTGTTAAAAGATTTCAATTAAAAAAAAGAGAAGTAATGAGTATACATTAATTTCATTCTATAAATGTAATTTCTGAATGATAAAACAAAGCCCTTACCTTCATTAATCCGCAAGAAATGACAAATACAAAACTGAGATATTTGGAGAAATGTTATTACAAAGATAATCTTTTGAAGTAGATAGAACTCGTATATTCACTTTAAAAATTAATGCTTCAACAGTGACAATTGCTACAGATAAGACGTCGAAAGAATTTTTGAATTGATAACATTACCTAATAAATTTGGAAAGCTCTTTTAACTCATTATTTGAAAATAAATGCCAAAATTATTCAAAATGCCTTTTTTGACTCCTAAAATATTATCATTAGAATTTGCTTAATTCATTTCCTGTTGCTTATTAAAAAGACACCTTTCATTTAATTTATAAAAATAACATCATATTTCTTCCTTTTGCTAATAAAACATATTCGGGAAAAAAAAAATTATTTCTTGGTATTCAGCTCAAATTTTAATGACGGTTACAAAAATATTTAAAAAAACTAAAGATATATGATCATCAGTCGTTTCAGGTATCTAGAATAACATAGAATATTGTAAATAAAAGTCATGTTCCACTTCGAATTCGAATGTGATCTTGAAACACTGTGTCTTAAACTTGATATGTATGCAAAGATATATATTGTAAACATTTCTTTTCATATTTATTTTATTTATGAAATGTGAAATACTCGTATTTGCATGCATGCTACTGGTATGGATAACAAGTTTCTTACTGTGGTTCTCAAATTTGTTCGTATGGCTCACCGCCTAGCATAAATGAATATAGTGTTAAATTTTACAATATTTAATTAATGAAATGCTCAAACTTGTGATATCTATTCAATCAAAATCATTTCATAAAGTATTCCGTCCCTCTCCGTTTTTTTAATTTTTTTTTTTTTAATTTTCTAAATTTTATGTGTAAAAAGCTTTTATGTTTAATAAGTAAACTTTCTGCAGTTATCATAACAATTCAGAATTTATTATGAAGCAGTCCTTTCTTAGTGAAATGATTAGTAAATACTAGTGTATAATGAGTCATCGATATATTTTTCAAATCGAACTTAAAAACGTTACTTAAAAAAGCTGTGCTTTGAATGTTTGAGGAATGGATGTTAAGATAATTAAACATTACATTTCTGTTCCTGTGTTCATTAGTAGACATGGAAAAAGACACTCTTTTGTGGGATCGAACCAGAAGCGTTCTTTCACTGAAATGAATCGGTTCTTTTTTTATGACTCACCATTCACTAATAATCATCTTGATGAAAAAAGATCTGGAACAAGAGGTGAATCCAGAGCAATTAATGAGGATAGAATGAAAAGTGGAAAGAACCGAACGAGCAGTGAGATCGGAACAAGTTAGTGAGGTTGGAGCGAAGAACGAAAAAAATCGAAAGACCTGTGGTATCGGAAAAAATGACTGAATCAAACGCTAACTCCCTAATCTGATTTGTTTGATTTGTAGTTTTGAAATTCTCTAAAAAGCTCTTTTCTAAACAGAACTAACAATAAAATTCTAGAATGAAA
Source organism: Stegodyphus dumicola (assembly GCF_044657685.1). Classification (NCBI taxonomy): domain Eukaryota; kingdom Metazoa; phylum Arthropoda; class Arachnida; order Araneae; family Eresidae; genus Stegodyphus; species Stegodyphus dumicola. The sequence goes on from NC_140777.1 coordinate 149,129,945, forward strand.
TGTCTTCAAAAAGTTGGGATATGGTAACATGAGAAGATGTAATTTTTTCCTTCCCTAAAATGAGAGTCAAACTTTTCTGGCTCGCTGCCCACAAGAACTCCGTTCTTTTTCCGAATTAGATTGCAGATCTTTCTTCCTAGCACGCTTCCAAGAAGAACTGTGAGCGACCTGTAAAAGAGCTACAACTCCATTTTTTGTAGTAAATTCGCTCAATAAAGGTAATCAGTTCTTTGAATCAGTTCCGAAGTGGATCATCCAACTCTTATTTAGATAATCCTGAATATTCATTTAAAGATAAAATTTTATTAATTTAGACCTTACCTTCAACCCGAATAGCAAATTTCATTCTATTTATGATATTTATCTTTTGTACCACTAAACGATTTCTTGCTCCTATAGAAGAGAGAACTCTATCTGATCGTTTTCGAAATCTCTAGAGTTTTCTTTAAAAATCTATGTAAAACTAACTTTTTTGGCTTAGCTTCAAATTATTAGTTCGGGGGTTCAACTTAGAGTTCGGTTTCTCATAGTTTGCGTCATTTTCTTTGTTGTCTAGCCACGTTTTATGTTTATGTTGGATTCCTGCATTTCCGGAAGTTAGTGAGTTTACATATAATTTTTATTTTTTTCTTACGACTTTTTTTAAGAAGAAGAAAGACTTGTATATAATTCAGAAAGTTTTGTTTAAAGTCTCTGTCGAATTAAGATTGCATTTTCGCCTAATTTTACATTTTTATGGCTTCTTTTTTTTACTCCTATTTTGCATAATAGATGATACTGTTAAAAACATTGGACCTGTTTTATTGATATTGATCATTTTATTACATGCTAGTATGCTAAACTCCTAGCTACTATCAATCAAATATGCTTTCGAAAATAGATCTTTCCAGACGCTAGATATTACTTAGCGGGTTCCAGAAAAGAGAAAACATTGCTCGCAAAATGTATGTCTTCAAAATTATTTAATGAATAAAATTTTAAATTATTAAAAGTTGTATTACAAAAAGAAAAGTTCGGTCCATTTTTGCAGAAAACAGAAATCAAATCGGCCTCTTAACTGCTTACAGATTGAAAATTCGGCCCGCGTGAAATTTGAATTTGAGACCATTGCCTTATTTTATGTTCATCTAGCTATAATTAGTTTCCAAGTATTTTCTTACTTTTTAATTGTTTCAAGGATTAATTTCAAGGATTATTCGTGTTCTTGTATTTACAGTAGGGCACGAAACATTATGACTCCATTTATCCGAATTCTAATTTTTTGGAACTCCACTTATCCGGATTGTTTGTAATTTTTTCGATGCTAAGTAAAATTCTGTTTTTTTTAAGCTTATTTCCATGTTTCTAACTTTTCATTGATTTAAATAATATAAAAAGAGCTAGAACACAGTAAATACAATCTTTAAAATATATTAAAAATTTTTAGATCAACATATAAAACATACAGATTTTATTGCAGATATCATATGAACTTTATTCGAAAGTCTAGTCTAGTCTGTGCAACTATAGCCGAAATGTCGCGCGGCTGCGCAACTTGTCCGGCTCTTGAAAATAAGCCCTAAGGGCACATGACGTTGTAGTTTCTTGACAAGTATAGAGAGGTCAAAGGTAAAAACAGGGGGCGACCATGCGTCGCAAGGCCGTAAAGGCGCGCACAATGAGAAAAACACAAAGCAGGAGCCGTGAGGTTCTGTGTGAAATGTTTGTGTTGTACAATAAGGAAACACAGACAAAATCCAACATTTTCATTCATGACGTTTGAAATTATGACATATCCAAAAAATAAACATATCATACTTTAATACATATATACTACAGAAACGTAAAAAGGAAATACATAAAATACAATTGAAAAATAATATGAAGATAAAAATAATTACACTATATACAATATGTACAAGAGCAGTGCGTACCCATCATGAAAAATTCTTACGTTGAGAAATTTAAGTCCCTGGCGAGGTGGGCCGCAAGTGGTCTTAACGAAGCGTCTTCATCCAGAATCATGTAATCCAAAACATTGAGATCAGTCATGTGTGCACAATCCTGAGCCTTATTAAAGAAATTGTTGTTAGCATTATGCAGATACATCTCAACGGAGTCAATTTTCAAGTCACGGTGTAGAGTGTGATTTGACACGTAATAGTGTGCATTAGCTATCATTCGAAGAGCTATATTTTGTAAAATTTGTAGCTTCTCTATCTCCTTCTTCTGAACAGTTGCCCAGGCGGGAGAGGCATATGAGAAGATAGGACGTATGATAGAAATATAAATGTGTCTTTTCCTTTTTAAGTCTAATCTGGAAGTCGCAGATAGAAGCGGCGTGAGACTTCGTAAGACTCCGATAGTTTTTCCTCTAATGCTGTTAATATGTTCTTTCCAGAGGAAATTTGAACAATATTTTAGTCCAAGGTAAGTAGCACTTTTGACAATAGGCACTACAGTGTCAAATAATATCAGTTGCGTTGTCAAGGGATGATTCATCTTATTTTTCTTAAATATTAGCAGTTTGGATTTATCAGCATTGATTGCTATTTTCCATTTGGCGCACCAATGTTCCAGCTTAGGCATAAATCTTTGCAGTTTCTTTAGTGCAAAATTCGGTGTCCCAGACTTTACAGCGAACGCTGTATCATCTGCGTAGCACCCCATGAAGAAGTTCTGATCAATGTGTTCAGCAGGTAGGTCTGCTACATAAAAAAGATAGAGTACGGGCCCTAAAATAGATCCCTGTGGGACCCCGGCCTTTACTTCTTTTAAAATCGATTTACTTTCTCCAATTTGAATGTGGAAAGTTCTGTTTGTCAGGAAAGAATAAATGATTTTGATCAGCGCATCACTGTACTTTAAGCTGATTAATTTATAAATAAGCCCCTCATGCCAGACGCGGTCGAACGCCTTCGCCACGTCCAGCATGAGTAAGGCAACATATCTCTTGTTGTGCAGTGCACTGCCTATGAATTCGTTGAGCCGAACTAGCTGCTTTGTCGTGGAAAGTGCTTTTCTAAAACCAAATTGTTCTAGAGGTAGCTTATCCATGTGAGGCTGAATACGGCTAAGGATGATTCTTTCTAGAATTTTACCCATACTGGGTAACAGGCTAATGGGTCTATACCCATCTGTTTTAGTAAAATGTTTTCCCGATTTAGGGAGTACAATCATCTTAGCAGATTTCCAGATTTGTGGAAAATAACAGTTATAAAGGCAAGCGTTTAGAATGCCTGTGAACCTGTTGACCATGTTGATCGGCAGCCACTTAAGCGCCACATTATTTATATTGTCCTGCCCAGGGGCCCTCCTGTTCCTGAGTTTTTTGATGATGTTAAGTATTTCTTGAGGTGAAGTGAGCTCAAGATGACTCTGCAAATTAAGGTTATCCATCCAGTTAGAAACTGTGGAGTTTACTAAGGTAGAAAAATCCTGATTAGATGGTGATGTGTTCTGGGTAAACTGCTTTTCAAAATGTTCAGCAAGCGTGTTACATTTTTCACTATTAGTAAGTGCAATCCCATGCTCATGATAAATTGGCCTGTTTACCGTATTCTTATTTTTTAGTCGTCTTACAAAAGACCAAAAGGAATTACTTGGCTCATTAAAGCTTTCAATCTTTTCGTCCCACAGTTCCTTACGATAAATACTTATCTGCTTTTTGATTTCTCTACTGAGCCTATTCATGTCTTTCTTAGTGTTCGGGTCATAAGTAAGGTGAAACCGCTTTATGATTTTGTTCCTGTCTCTGATGAGATTTTTAATTCTAATTGGCAGTTTATTAGTGATATGCTTTCTTGGAATCTTTCTGGTGGCAGCGTCATAAGCTTTTTGTATATCTGCCGTTAGCTGCCTCGCAGCACGCTCTATGTCCTCGGGAGTGCATAACATAAGATTTGTGCGACTGTCGGAGAGAATTTCATTATATTCCCTCCAGTTCGTATTGATCAGCTCTTCCATGACTTCTTTAGTCGTGCCAAGAGTCGCAACGACTGGGCAGTGATCCGAGTCCAGATCCTGTAAGACCTCTAGGCTAAAAGATAGTGAGATGGTAGAGAGGAAGATATGATGAATATCACCCGAATTACCGTTATTGGGCAAATAAGTGTGCTCACTCGGCACATGTAAATAAACCGGGTAATTATTAATGAACTCAGACAATTTAATACCGTTATTATTAGTCCTCCTGCAGTTCCATTCTTGGTTCTTTGCATTAAGGTCACCCGCCAAAATAACCTGTTTGTTAATATCCAATATCTTAGCTAAGTAATTGACGTCGAGAATATTCCTCGGAGGATTATACAAAGAGTTAAAATACACATTTCCATAGTGCGGGAGATGGACAGATACCGTGACCAGCTCGTGTCCATTAAATCTCTCGTCATTGATAAGACAGGACTGAAGGGAGCTGCGGACAAAGATTGCGACCCCCCCCCACCTCGGTGACTTAGTCGATCGCATCTATAGCAAACATAATTCGGGATTTTAATCTGGGTACTTGGCGTAGCAAAAGTCTCTGTAATCATCGCCACGTCAATATCATGATCCTTGAAAAAGGTATAAAGTTCCGTAGTTTTATAAGCAATGCCTCTAGCATTCCATGTCATGATCCTAATAGGAGCAAGCATAGGTCTAACTTGACCCATTAACGATTGCAGTAGAAGTTTTTATCTCCTGATTGTTTTCATGAATTCCTCTGACCTGCTGTGAAATTTGAAAACCAGCAGTTTTTATAACGGAAACGAGTTCCGCCAGGTCAGTGAAGACTTGCTTGGCTTCACTTAAAATGTCAGAATAAAGTCCAGAGGACAACGCCTGTGAATAAGTTTTGTTTTCAATAACCCTACTGAGGAAATTGACTGTTTTATCAGTTTTTCTTTTCGGGAATTTCTCACACCCCCTAAAACTGGAAGTGTGGGAACCCCCGCAATTTACGCAGACCGGAGGCTTTTCCCTATTATTTCTATCAGGACAGTCTTTCACATAGTGTTCTTTGCTGCATCTGACACATTTGGGTGCATAATTGCAACCCGCCTGTGTATGATTGAACATACAACGAAAACATTGCAGGGGGCCTTGTCTTCCCAAATATTCTTTAACTTTGATTTTCATATGACAAAGAAATCTCTCATTATAGATTTCTTTAGATTTCTCATTCTTTGGAAGAGATATTAAAAATAACGGGAGTTTAGTAACTTCCCCGTTGCGTCGTCTGGTCATTTGTTTGATTTCTTTTACTTGGTAATTTAGTTGTTCTAATTCAAATTTAATGTCCTCTATTTGAGAGTTTACAGTGAGTCCTCTGAAGACAACTTTTAAGTAACGGTCCTCTGGGAGGATATATGAATGATGCTCTACCTGTTTTTCTTTGAGGATTTGGACAACTGTCCGGTAATCATCTGGGGTTTGCGTAATTACTTTGATACTTCCATTAGGAATCTGTTCTCCATGAAATTTAATCTGTTTTTGTAGGAAAATATCACTTATTTCCCTCCATTTCAGTAAGCTTTCTCTTAACGTAATTGGGGGAATTTTGGAGTTTTTATTATAATTATTTTGCTTTGGATTACTTGCGGTAGTGGAGTTATCATTATCTGGTTGTGTAGTATCCATGCTTTCATTATTTCGTGTGTTTGTGTTTTCATTGGCTGCTTCTAGTGTAGCTGATGTGTCAGTATTTCCTTCCTGATTTAGTGGTTTTTGTGGAGTACTTTTAGTAGGACTACCAATCTTAATTTTCTTAGCATTGGGTCTTTGTGTACGTATTCTGACAGTTTGGTCTCCTTTAGTTTTAGGAAGATCTTCATCAGAACTTGTGGGTTGATCCAGAGAAATTTCCTTTAATGAATCGAAATTATTATGTATTTTAATAGGGCTACGATCCCTATCAGTTTCAGATTTACTTTCATGTGACGTGTTTTGTTGTGTTTTAATCAAATCCTGTTGTGTTAATTGATTATTAACTACAACTAGCATATCAAACATACTCAGTAAGAAGTTATGCATCTTACTTTCTGTATCTGTGAAAGTGCCATTTTGCAGGCGAATAGTCTCAAGTTCTTTTATTTGAATCCTCACGGCTTCCAAAATCGTATCCATATCGCAGTCCAAATCCAAGCAATCCTGCGCCCAAGTCAGCAATCCAGAGTCCCGCGCCCCGGAACCGGACCCACTCGACGGTGTTCCGGCAGACGGATGGGCGGGCGAAAGTCTACTAGGCCCCTATCTCACACCTGACAGCGTGAGCCTGGGGGTAACTAAGCAGACACAGCGACCAAAATCCAAAAATTAAATTACGCGCACGCAATTACTTTAAAATCTGATGTATTAATTTATAATGCAAAAATAATTACGCTAAAAAATAGCGCCGAAAATCAGTAGCAATAAAGCGCGGTATCACTCGTACCAGCAATTAGGCTAATTCGCAAGAAAAGGCATAAAAAATATAAAAAATCCTAAAATAAGTCAAAATAATAAAATAATAAAAGCAACCAGGCTTTTATAAAATAATACTAACCGAGGATTAGCATTTAAAAATGCTGATGCAAGCGGATAGTAATTAGCACGTGGTCGCACTCCGCAACACACGCAAACGATCAGGCAGGGCGTACACGTGATACAGGACCGGAGGCAGGCACAATATCAGCGACGAACCTTCTCCTATGGCGTGCACCCCTCGAATGATGAATGATGATTTTATTCGAAAGGCAACATCACGCTGCTTATATACTATATCTTTAATTCTATAAAGCCTTTGTTCGTTTTTAACATAAAAAAAAAAAAAAAAAAAAAAAAAAAAAAATGTTTTATTTTATTTAAAATATAAATAGGTTTTACGGCCAAAACAACATATAATTTTGTATTTATCTTGGTTAAAAACTGTAGTTATTATTTTTATACTTTGTTTGACCGAAATAAAAATATTTTAATGTATTAAATTTATACATTTTAATGTTGTAGCTGTACAATATTTATGGACACAAAATTCAGCAATTGAAAAAAATAAATTTAATCACTTGCATAGTAAATATGTATTCAGCCTATGGAAAAGAGACACCTCTGTTATCCGAATTTTTTATTTATCCCAACTGTCTGTGGCCCTACTTAATAACGAATATTAGGAATTTTACTGTACGTCTTTCTTTAAAAAAAAATTTGGAAATAAAGCAGATTTATATCAATGCATTTGGGAACCACAGTCTTGTATAATAACTGTAGACGGGACCAGTACTGTGAAAGTTCAGAGTGATTATGTATTTTATTAACAAGCTTTTACATTATTAAAAAAACTTATGAACCATAGAATTGCATAAACTTGTGAATATGAATAGTACATAGAATTGTTTATTATTACTTAAACACAGTTGCTGTGCTTTTATGATAAATTAATGATGTGTCCCTGTTGCATTTTCTTAACTATACTAAAGGCTTAGGGACCGACATCAAGTGAAAAAAAATTTATATATCTGTGATTATATACGTTCTTCTTTGTGGATTCAAATACCCTGCATAATGCTTAAAAGGCGCAGAAATACAGGCTGATATCACTAGGTTACAACTAGTTGAACAAAAAAAGAGATGAGTTTCTACAATGCTCGTCATAATTAAAGAACATTGACAGCAATAAAATTTAATTGTTACGTATAGAAAATAATAACAAAAGTTCGTACAAAAGCAATATTTGAGATAAATAACCACATTTCTACGGTTGATTAATCTAAAAATATTAAATTTTAAGTCAAATCTACATAAATTTAAGAAAGATCGGAAAATAATATCCCTTGTTTTGCAACAAATCTTTCTTTTTGTGTATGGACATGTCTGACATTCAAAACATCATATCATGATTTCATAGAACTTACCAAATGGTTGAACCAAGTCTTGTGAATTTGCACACCCTTCTTCTGAACGTAAATTTTCAGGTCTTGGATGGTCTGGAGAAGTATTTTGTCATTGTAATTCAGCGGCTTCCACTAGCCCCTGAATTCAGCGACACTCAGCGACATTCCATTCACAATCGATCGGATTTAAATTTAGTGAGTAGGCTGGCCAATCCAGTCAATGAATATGCTCTGTTTCCAACTATTTTGACACCACAAATTCTCAATATTATGTAACAGTAGCACCCCAAAACAGATCTTTATGGTGTTTCAAGACCTCGGCTACACATTTTGTCGGTTATAGAGACTCCATAAAAGATATGTGATTTGGTTCGGCTGTTTTCATAATCCTGCTCCTATAAATTATGAGACCGCTTTCGTGGAAACGAGATCTTTCATTGATACGGGAACACAAGTTGCCAGTTCGAGATCAAAATGCTTTAGAATCCCATTCAAACTTTATCTGGATTTTTCAGTAAATAGTGCATAGTCCATTCTTCTTGGCTCCATTGAACACGATGACTACACTTCCTTAAAAAGGCCCCTTTGGTAGATGAAGTGAATAAGACACAAACTTTTAACTTTCGTGTAGTTCCCTTGCAGCTGCAGAATCGCTGAGTTCGTGCGGCAGCCTGAAGATAGAAAACTATTACCGAAAGCAGTTTAAACCAAAAGCGATCTTTTAGTCTGGTCAGGCGAGACCGAGGACAACTTTGGAAATGCCCTGACAACCTTCACCAGGCTGTTTACGAACTGATTGATTGGCTAAGTTATAAGATTCTGATATAGCACTTCGAGGAATATTCAGATCTTGGATGATCTCCATTTGTGTTTCCAGTTAACAGCTACTTCTAGTTTTCTAGAGTCATAACTATTGAATACTGATCATTTAACTTTATTAACTTTAAACAATAATACAAGTTCGAATTCGAGTATGGGTCCATTGTAAAATGCGTTGTCCAGTCGCCTAATTTGTATACGTGATGGGCTGATCTATGTGCAAAATAGAATTTTGCCTAGAATTGCGATAGTTAAAATAACTTATCATTGAACTTTAGACGATGAGTATAATTTTTTTCTAATTGACCTTTGATTTTGACGAGCAGTGTATTACAATGCCCTTAGTGCTTATATAGTATTCTCTTTTAAATGTGTGACATCTCACTGTAAAAACTTATTTGGTGCTTCAAATATTCTTATACATTGCAGAAAAAATATAGATATGTTATGATCATTTTTATTATTTTATTAAAATTTTTAAATCTCTACAGTTACTTTTTTATGTACTATATAAATAATATGGCTCTTAGATTTATGTACGAAACAGTGATGTAGATTAGTTATCACAAACAGAAAGGCATCAATTATCACAAATAGAAAACATCAGTTATGCTGCAATGTTAAAAATCATTTGTTAAAATGAAATATATTATTCAAAAAATATGTTATTTAAAAATATATAGAAATCTATAAAAGTAGTAAATGGGACAAAGGAAAATTTCATAAATTAAACAATATTAAAAATGTTCTAACACTTTTCTAATTTTTTTTATTTCACCATTAATCTTTTTAGTCTGCTCTCAATAAATCGAGATGTGTTTTAATAAAAATGTATGTGTATCTTCTGGCACATAATATTATCTTCTCATAACTATCTTGCTTTGAGTAGAAACGTGTTTGAAAGATTCGCTGTAGTTTTTATCAAATAGTCTCTGAAACATCGTATTTTTTGGCGTTTTACGTCTGTCTTTACTTTGTGCACTTATTCAAGAAAAATGGAAATAAACGAAAAAGTAAAACTCGTAACGTTAACAAAATAAAATTCTGAAAAAGCTCAGATTTAATGATCTCTCAAAAAGATTCTTACAAAGTTTAAATATGATTTATCAGTAGAGATTAAAGATAGATATTGCCCAGGTAGAATAACGAAACATTTTATAGGATATTAGATGAATATGCATTTAGACTAACATGAGAACATTATATATTTTCTGTGTATCTAAAAAGGTGAAAAATGTGTAACATAATTCTATAAAAAATATTTAATGTTTCATTTACATATATCATGAGTTAAAGGTATTTTTATTAAAATCAACCAGATTAAAAAGCAAACAAAATAATTATTTGTAATAACTGCATCATCTATTGCTTTTTCTAAATAGCTTAGTTTGGTAATTACTAACAAACAGATTAAGTATGAGATAATACATTACGTTTTTCCGAATGGCAACAGATTCGAACGAAAAGTAAAACTAATCCTAAAGTTAATAAAATCGTGTTTCGAGACTAATAACTCTTTTAGATGTAAAATTTGAAAAATACTAAAACTTTACAGCCTAAGTAAATGAATTAATAATCGCGCTCGTCTGAATTCCCTCGAACAGTTATTTTTGACTTTCCTAATTGATTAACCTTATCCTTATTACTTTATTTTATGTTTTGGAATTTTACTGTCACTTCTACCTTCCATTTTCCCACCAGAATGCAAATTAGTTCCCGTGTATTGAAGGTGAGGTTTTTAGATTGTAAAGCAGAGCTTGTTCTGTCTTTCGAGGCCACGTTACAAGGATTGTTAGATAAGATAAGATTTGCAGTATTCAGCCTTGCATTATAATAGCCAATAGAGAATATCCACGCTGGTTAACTTCTGATCCAATTTCGCGTTAATTGATCTGTGTAACCTTTGGCTACTAACTTATTAAAATTAAATTTTACGTTTGAACTTCAAGTTATCTCGCCACAAGTAGTTGGCTGATTTGTAAGCATCAGTTGTGCCTTTTGTTGTTCTTGATTTTAAATAAAGCGTCTTTTACATCCTTCTCAAGTTTCAGTTTTTACTTTAGACTTAGCGATAATTCGATTAACTATCTAATCGAATAATTATATCGAATTTGGTATCTAATGAATGCAAAATGCACCAGACGTTATAAATAACTGAGAAACTGCTCGGATTTTTCTATGGATAAATAAGGTAACATTATAAAAGTCAATAATAACCAAGTAAGAATTATTCTATAGTAATTATTCAGTTATTCAATGTAATATGCGAACATCGAAAATAGTAAAATTGTTTGTACAAATTTAAATGCAAGAATACTTATTTATTACGCAAAGCTTCATGAGTGTCTCTATTAAATCCATATCATTCGCAAAATTAGTCATTGATCTTATTATCCCAAAGGAGCGTTAGCCCAGAAGAGCTATTCATTTCGTTTTGGCATTTGGCATTGGTTCACTATAAAAGTCTGCACCACTTTTCAAATTGTTGCCACCAAATATTAGAGCCCGCATTATATTTAAAGAAATTAAATACTGAAGAATCTGCATGGATTTATGTATGTTTCTCGCACTGTGAAAAAGCAACGGTACCTAGAGGCATAAAATTCTGAATAACGTAGTCCTCCACTCGAATATGGGCATTTAGAAGCCCAAATTTGGTATTTAAATTACTTTTGTTATCTATTTCATATTTTGTAAAACTTCAACGAATTTTGGATTAACAAACTTAACGATTTCAAAGCGTTTCATTAACATTAACATCGCATGCGTCTTCAAGCACTGCAAGCACTGATATGTTATGCGCGAGTTTTTAGTCCAAAGGGATTTGAATTTCGAAGGACTATTAGTTTCGTTTTGGCATTTTGCGTCGGACTCATAAATGTCGGTTCACTTTTCAAACTGTTGCCACAAAATGTTAGAGTCCTGCATTATATTTGAAGAAATTAAATAATGAAAAATCTGCATAAATGTATGTATATTTCTCGTATTGTGATAAAAAAACGGTACACAGAGTCATCGAATTTTGAATAACGTAATCCTCCAACGAATATGAGCATGTGGAAGACCAAATTTGAAATTTGAAATTTGTTTTATGATCGATTTCCTATTTTTTAAAACTTTGACGAATTTTTGATTAACAAACTCAAGGATTTCAAAGCGAGCAATGGCAACGTTGTGCAAAAAAAACATTTTTATCTCCAGCGCGTGAGTCTCTGTATCGGAACTTCTAAAGATATGCTCGTTTTAAAACTATTTTGCGATATTGCTGTTGCACTGGATCTTATGGTTTAAGTGCGAGGAACATGATATTTAATAAAGAAAGGTAACACACAAAATGTTAAAAACGTCCCTTTGGACGTAATTTAAAATCTGAAACATTTCAGATTTTTTTTTTCCATTTCTTAATGGTATCATGTTGGTAGCGTAGCAACGCAAAGACGTTACAATGTCTAACAGTATTTTGGGAATGGCTTTGAATGTCTGTATCATTTTTCAAATCTCGTTTTGAATCCCCAATGAAACCAAAACGCTCCTTTAGGAGTAATATCAATTCTGAAAGCTTTCAGAATTGTTTTTTATTTTATTTTTATTAACTGTAATCCTGTCCAGGGGACTTACCCAAGTATTCACATACTTTCAGCGTCCTAGAGCACACTAAGGCAAGACAACCGACAGCTAGGCTCGGTATACAGAGGAAACTGGAACTGGAATTTTTTCAAATTTTAATTTAAGTAAAACGGATCTTTCTGGTAAATATAAGCGTTCTACACATCTAAAAGTTTCAATCTGTGAAATTTCGGGTGCTCAGTTTGAATCTGAGAGATCAGATTGGTTTTCTTCCCCTCCCCCTCCTTTTTTTTCTTATTTTAACTTATACTGACATATCTGAATCTGTTTACTGAGAAAATATTATTTAAATTAATTATTTTATCACAAAAGAAAATTACTGCTCTAGTAACTCACTTAGAAGCTGAAAAGAATTAATATTATCTTAAATAAAAACGCAATTTTTGAAATAAAGCTAAAAAATCAGTCATTATTTACTAAGAGAAATTCTTAAACTAAATTTAGGCTTAACTGCAATATGTAAAAAGAATTTTAATCATCAATTGCAACGCAATGTTATTTGAACGACAGTTTTCATAACTTTATAAAATATTCTTTTATAGAAATAATTACAATATAATTTTACGAAGCTACGTTATTATGTAAATTCATAAAAGCAATTCGATTTCAAAATAAAATTTTATTGAAAGCATTTAAATTATGTCATAAATATTTAACGTATTATTCAAATATTCATTAATTTAATTACCTTTAAAACCAAGTTTTATTTTATTAATTGTTAAGTAAATAAATGTATTTGATGTCTATTAAATTTATTAATGAAAACTTTAATGAATGTCTCTATTAACTGACCTGTCGCTTCAAGTTTCATTTATCTTTATGTCTAAAGAATATGCTTTCAAACAAAATATTTTTAACTTTCTAAATTTTAAAAGATAAAATGACATCCTTAATTACGTTACATACAATTGTTTACACATTATTAGAATGATTTCGGTGCCATTTAATTAAAATTTAAAATATGAGCATTTTTTTAAATGTTCTATTTGATAGCCTTTTTTTCTGGTCTATATGTCTTCATCGTGATTTCCATGATAGAACTTTTCATAAAATTTCCAGGTGTATTGACTGCTATTCCTTTTCCAGTGTCCATAACCATGGTGGATTTGCTCTTAGAAAGATTTTCTCAAGAGACCAAAGGCACAGAAATCCATAGGTGAAACTGCAGAGGAATTATTAGGAATACGTTGAAAAGCAATACTTATATCAGGTTTCGTTTTTTCAAGGAATGCAATGGTACATTTTGAAGTATGACTTTTTGTTTTGTCTTGATGAAATTTCACGTTTTGAAAATCATTGGGATGAAGAAATGGAATTTACAACTTTCTTTTGACTCTTGACAGTATGTTGAGTTGATTTTTAGTTATTTTAATTACCCACTAAAAGAGACTAAATTTTGATTGTCCGTTGTAAGAGAATCCTGCGACAATCATCAACTCCTTACTGAAACTTCCTTTGCATTGACGGATCCAGGGGAATGAGTGATTGCACAGCTATGATGGCGTGTGCATTTCTTTCACTTCATTTTCGATAATAATGGACCTAGTAATTTAGTTAAATCCATGCTTCATCAAGGATCACAAGGTATTTCCATTTATCTCCCGCTAACTATTTTTCATACACGGTTCTAAAAATTGTTTTCCGTTGAGCCACAAGGCTCGGCAAAATTTAGTGAAAATTATGTTTTTTAGTTCTTTAAGTCTTAAATCTTGGTTTATTACTGTATTTATTGCCGCTACAAATGTATTTAAAGACTTTTTAAGTGATTCATGCTTTCACAGATTTTTCTCTTTTTACCAACTATTTCACTTTAGAAACGTTAGAAACAGTACGTACCTTTTTCAGGTATTCGTTTAGAGTCTTCTTTCCACGTAGAAGTAATGACTGACGATTTTCCTCTTTTCGACTGATAATGTTGCTTACCTTTCACTAACTAATTGTAATAATATTCATTTCATAGCAGTTTTGAGTTATGGAACAGGTATATTTATCTTCGGAAAGCGAGAAACTATATCCTTCATCCACAGCTTGTTTGCACGTAACATTTCGAAAGGAGATAAATTTAAAAGAAGCAGAAGATGTTTTTCATTTAAAATAATAATGCTGTTGCCAGAAATTTATTTTTGAAAACATATGCCTTTTTTTTTAATCCTTTGTCAAAATCGCTCTGAAAATGTGTAAGCACCCACTGTGTATTTATATTAGTTATAATATTTATTGCTTGGCATAAAAATTGCTTTCAATATGGATACCTTATAATGCTTCTTCATAATTTAATGTCTAAATTTGAGTTAAAGAATTTGTTGTTGTACCTTATCTGACAGTAACATCAGAACAATTCCATGAATTTTATCTTGGCGACGAGAGCAGGATTGCTTCTGTCACTAGTATGGGCCTTGAGCAGCTTTAGGACTTTATTCAGTTCCGCCTTTCATTTTTGTTTTCGAAAGAAGGGTAGCTGATCCATATTGGCGTTAGCATATGGGCTGAAACACTCCTATGTTTTAATTATCTGTAACACAAACTGCCTATACGCACACAGTTATTCATTTATTGCAAAATAAAGTGCAATAATCATACATGATATTATGAAATGTTAAATTTAAAATGCATAATGTAGTGCAAATTATTGCATGGAAACATTAAACATACAAAGAAATGTAAATATTTATCTGTAGTGTTCAAGATTACCTGTTGTTTTCTTTTATTGTAAAATCAATTTTTTATATATTTTTCGAGATATTTGCTCAATGTATGTGTTCTAAATTGTTTTAAATGGGTGTTCAGTGTTACTTTAAAAAAATGCATGACTTAGAACTATTGAATTATTTTTAGCAAATTTCTAGCAATTAATGGTCGAAGCGGTTCAGCTCCGTCTTCGTTCTGAAGGAGAAAGCCCAAGATAACGGATCCAAGAATCTTCTAACCCTTTTTTCCAACGACTTGAGAAAACTTTCTACTACCGGTGTATTTTAAATATCCTCATGGCGCAATAACTCTGTGCATCTATAAATATTCAAGTTCTTTTCCGGGATTTATGCTCGGGCCCAATGATACAACAGATCAGCAACCCTAACCACTGTAAAGATAAAAGGGGATAAATGAATTCTTTAATGAATGATCATTAAACTTTATTCAAATACTTAAAACTATATTAATAACATTTACTATTACAGACTAAAATCATTAATCTGTTAATTGCAGACATTTGATGAATTATGGAATTTACAGGTATTTAATTGCTTTTGATTTTTTAAAATAACATATCATTATAGTAATCGCTTTTAACTATTAATAATTCCTTCCCAAAAAGTATTTTCCAAAACAGTTTAATATGTTACTACTTATTAATTCTTTTGTAAGAAATAAAATTTATTTATAAATTTAATAAATTATAAAGCATTTTATTATTAATTTGAAAACGGCTACATATAAAATTATTCAGTTTATTATCGTTTAAAATATCCAGATATTTAATATCAAACATTTTACTAATAACAAAATCAGAAACCTTAATCTCACTGTATGTTTAGCAGCGCAATTGTTGTTTTAAACGTGATATTTCCTTCCATTTTGTCTCTTCAGTACGTAATGAAATTAATCAAATTCACGGAAGATGCTTTTCTGTTTAAAACTGCCTATACGCACACAGTTATTCATTTATTGCAAAATAAAGTGCAATAATCATACATGATATTATGTAATGTTAAATTTAAAATGTATAATGTAGTGTAAATTATTGCATTGAAACATTAAACATACAAAGAAATGTAAATATTTATCTGTAGTGTTCAAGATTACCTGTTGTTTTCTTTTATTGTAAAATCAATTTTTTTATATATTTTTCGAGATATTTGCTCAATGTATGTGTTCTAAATTGTTTTAAATGGGTATTCAGTGTTACTTTAAAGAAATGCATGACTTAGAATTATTGTAAATGTGTAAGCTATGCTGAGAATTATACTTCATTTGTATTTTGTGATTTTCAATATTAATTTCGCTTTCTAATTTTTTTGCAATATGTGTTACTGTGAAACGCATAATTTCGATATTCCTATAAAAATCATTTTATTACATTGAAAACTGATGTATTATATTTAGAGCCTTGAATTTGATTTCCGAAGTAGTAATTATAGTATTGGTTATTAAGCAAAGAAAAATAATATAAAGCATTTAAATCAAACCATCGAAGATTAAATTTATTTATGTTTACTATGTGTTAATTCAATGATTTCGTGTAATTTGGCCAAATAATGATTCTTTATCGTGCATTTCTTTCTGTTTATGCAGGTTATTTACTGGAACATATGAATTTAAAAAGCAAATATATCTATTTGAGCAAATATATCACTTGATAAATTGCTGCTAGATAATACTTTTCTTCTTAAATACTGATTTCCACAGTATACGTCCTATTCCGAAATTTCCTAAAATATGATTGAGAGTTTTATAAAAGCTTACAAGGCTTATCCTGAAAAACAAAATTAAGTTTTCTCTTGATCTCTCAAAAAAACTTCAATTAGTTCAATATTCATTGAGTTTTAATTTGTTAACAACAAAATACTCGTTAACCTTTGCATGAAAATTTACATTCGATAAATTTTACATGCAAAATTCACAAAGATGTTCAAGAACAAGTTTACAGACTTGGGTCGTTCTCTTCATGCCTATTATACTATTAAAATTCAAAGTTTACTGAACTAATGTAAGAAGCAGCTAAGCAGCAAAAGCAGCTTGCTTTGGCAATTACTTTTTCATTTTGAATGAGGTAGCTCAGATTTTCTCTTTAATTTTAGTAATAACGTCTGTTAAACATCTCACAACATTCTGCAAATAAAATACATCATTCTGTAGGACACACCATCCTTTTGTGATACGTCTGTTAGACGAATAACAGACGTCTGTTAAAAGTTTTTGACTGAATAAACCCTAATAACTGTTTTAATAAATGGAATGCTTACTTAAACGAACTTTAAAAAATGCATGCATACATGCATACATACTATATACATGCACATACATATATATATATATATATATATATATATATATATAGTATATGTAAGAAAACTTTTAAATTACTGAATTTTACAACTTATTCAGAAGTATATATATATGTATGTGTGTAACAAAAATAAAGAATATGTAAAAGATTAAATTAGCACAGAAAATTAATTCCCGTCTGTATTCTAAAAATAGTAACTTCTATTTCCATTGCGTCATTTCGAGAAAACTCTATGTCGTATGACTCTTACATGATTCTGATGATGTAACTGGAACTAAAGCAGTCAATAGTACTCAAGCAATCAATAGTAATTTTACAGCAACTCAAGCAGCCAATAGTAAAAAAACTCAAGCAGCCAATAGTAATTTTACAACAATATTAACCATCCAATCAAAATGCAGTGAGAACCAAAACTAACTCAGTCTGAATTAAGATTTCACTCTGAACATAACGCACTTGCTTTCACCGCTTTGAGTTAGCTGGACTGCTGTCTGTCTGCTGCTTCTTCCTAGCTACAAAATTATCAAAAATGTAATCTTTTTGGAATAGGCACACTAAATGTGTCAACTTTATTGTGGCCACAACATGTTTACTGAAATAAAAGTTGAATTAAATATACCTTGACTGCCAAATATTTTATTCCTTGTGAATCGGAGTTTCAGCATTCTACGGCATCAAAATTCTAGCTGTTCATTGTGGATACAACCACCTGCATTCTACTATAGTATTTATCACAACAAAGTCGACAGGATTGGAACAATGTGTAAGATATAAAAATATGAAAGGAAATTTCTAAAATTAATTCACTATAACCTCTTTTATTTTTTATTTTATTTGGGAACTTCACCTGTCAGTCCTAAAAATAGCGCTGTAAGTCTAAACTGCGTCATTCAAAAAAATCATGCGATCTTACTTAACCGTTAATGCAGATGCCTCTTGACCATTCACTGCATCGTAAACCAAAGCTAAATTGAAACTTTTGTATCCCTCCCTTCTTTCTATGAACTGATGCGTCACTTTTGCGTGTGCTTTCCTCTTGGCCAGATGTCTTTCTGCAATCATGTGTGTGCTGCTATATTCGCTTCTATGGCAATAATATCAAAATTGTAAATGTTCTTTAATAGGCACGAGTAGAGTGCCGAGTGAATTGTGGACACAAAATGAGAATTTAAATTAAAAAAAGGAATTTAATCTTTTACATATTCTTTATTTTTCTTACATATGGTAAGTTAATTAAAGGTTGCTTGTTCGCATAGAGCAAAGCCGTTCTATTTTTTTATATTTTACATATATCTACGCTCTATATGTGTATGCATGTATGTATGCATCATATCCGCAAATGTTTTTACTGGCCTTTATTTTCTCAACCGTAGTCCGAAGACATATATTTCATTTACAAAAATAGTGTCATTAATAATTTAATTAAATGTTCATGTTTCTGAATTTTCAATTTTAAAGATAAAAATTTTGAAAATTACAAAATCTTAACTTTTTATGAATTTTTCTGGTCTTTATGCTTATGCTTAGGAAACTTTTGTACTCGTTATAAAGAATAGAACACTAAAAGTTTGACTCTCGTGCGACAAAAATTGAACGAGATATTTGATATTAAAATCATACGTGTTATTCAGGATCCTACACAAACCGAAGGGAGAAATATTTGTATTTATGCATAACTAAAAATGGATTACCACGTAACTTCGTGTATATGTTTAGTTAACATAAAATGTTCGCAACGTTGAAAACTGTTAGTGAATACCGTCAGGACTTTTAAAGTACTACGAACTCTCGAGAAGGTTGTAAAGAACCTTTATTAACTCGAATAAAAATTAGCAATCGGCATCAACGCGTGCTTACAAAAGCCAACACTTTTGGCTCGTCTGAAAAGGTAATAAATAATTTTAAAATTGATGAAGTTGAATATAGCCTAATGGCTTCACAAGTTAACTATGTGGAAGCTGGCTCTGACTCAAAGCCGGCGTAAGAAAACCTAATGGCAAGAATAACTCAACGCCGCAGAATTCAAATCGTTAAAGAATTTAAAGTGAGCAACTCGGGCTTTAGGCAGGCAGAACACGCCTCTGATTTCAGCCTCCAAAACCTGTCTTTAAATAGTTCCTTCTCCTAATTTGAATATCGCGCGTACTGGAAATTTATATTCTGGCAAGGAAATGAAATAAGAATTGAAAGGAAAGATAATTTAATGTAAAATATCGCGTTAGAAAATACCTGCAACCTTTTTGAAAAAGCTTTCTGATCTTAAGAGACTACGTTTTGAGCATTTCTATGCAAATTATTGTGAAAAATATTGATCAGTGCAATTGTTTCTTAGATGGAGATCTTAATAGAATTCGTGTTTCAGAAAACTCTGGCTGGATTCAGTACTAAAACATAGGCAAATCGTGATTAAAAAGGAAGAATATTTGTACTTTAATTAATTTTTCACGATTAGCAGATTTTGAATATAAATCAATAAAACTTCATAAAAATATTAACAACTTATTTTTACACAATGGAAACCTGTAAATTACTTGTGCAAAACTTCTTTCACCATACCAAAAAAATTATAAATAAAGATACTACTAAATCACAAAAGAATATTGTTGAATAGCATTTAAAGAAGAGAATTAACCTTAGATTATTGTAACATATTCAATGACTGACTTCTGAATATAACTGAAAATGACTTCAAATATTGCGAATTTTAAGATTACATATCTTGGCCAATTTTTATCGTACGGGAATCAAAATGTTTGTGTTTCATATTTTATGACGAGCATAAATTTTTGCTAAACGTGTAAGGATCTTAAGTTTTACTAACGTTTATTTTATTTTAAATCTTTACTATCACTTCTTATTTTCTATTTCCGGCCAGAATTAAAAGCGTAAACTTATTTATGCAAAATGTGTCTGGCGAACGCCAAGTACTTAAGTTGTGGCTTTTTGCCAAGCGAGAGAGAGGAAGGAGTTAGTCGAAGCAGGCCGCTTGCCTTAGAAGTTTTACTCGGTTGCTGTTTACCTTCCAGGCCAGAGGTATAATCCTCGTGATAATTTTAAACGTATTGTAGTGTTAACAGTTCTCTGTACTACATACGGCTTCCTGTTAATATAAGGCCAATCTTCCACGTTTATTATTCCAAATTTAAGTTATAGTTATATTTTTATATCATTACGTTCAGACCACAAGTAGTTGGTCTCTGTATTCCGAAGTACGGAAATTATTGTAAAGAGTGAAAAATAAAGGGTTTTGTATACCCTTCCTGTGTATCTTGTCTACTTCCCACAGTTTTTGAACATAGCTTTAGTAAGCTCCCTGTTCTGAGTCAGGGTCTTTCCATGTTCCCAAAGAAAGTAAGACGGAACATTGAACCTGATAGTGGCGCCCAACGAAGAAGAATAACCATGGCCGAGTTTCAAGAAGAACCTGTGCTGCCTGCAGAAGCGGCTCAGAATCCAGAAATGCCAGCTGCCGCCCTGGAAGGATTTGGTTACATCGTCCAGACCATGCGCGCTTCGATGAAACCAGAAGCAACATTTAATGGAAACTCACCGGTAACCAGTTTTTTGGGAAAATTGGATGACCACTTCATGCTCTACCCCGTGCACGAGTTTCAAAAAGTTACCTTAGCTACCAGCGCTTTGAGGGGACAAGCGCTTAACTGGTTCAAATGTATAGGCAGAAGTCTCTTTGGTCAAGCAGGAAGTCCCTATACTTACGAGAATTTCAAGACTGCCCTAGTAAAAGCCTTCCCTGTCGTAAGGGATCGTGCGAATTAGAAACGGAACTTTTCAGCATATATCAGCAAAGAATCGAAAATCTCTCAAGCTTTATTTTAAGAAAAATTCACGTCTTCAAACTCTTGTATGGAAACCCTCCGGATCCTGAGATTATTCAAGTGATTTTGCCGAGGTTACTTCCCCAAGTGCAAGACTTTATTGAATTAAGGAATCCGACTACACTGGAAAAATTATTTGAGCTAGCAATCCAGTTTGAAAGTAGAAGAACGGCGGACATTGAAAAAAGACGCCAATATCAACAACGAAACCAATTTGGCGCGACAAGACCACAGCAAAGTCAAGCACACGGCTACGGAAGCAAAGCGAATCAGTGGGCAAGGAAACCCGAGCATTCAAAAACAGCCGGCGAACGTCGACAGTTCAATAGCAATCCAGGAAAAAAGTCTCAAGGCCAGCGGAAAAAGAAGGAAAGTATGGAAATGAAAAATGATTTAAACTAAAACGGATTTCTGCTGACGGGAGGGTGCGGAAATCCGAAGGCCAAGAAAACCCCTCTTCCTTCAAGTTAAATTCAGTAATGGTGAAAAATTTGACTCTTCCGAAGATTGAAGTGTTGGTGAATAATATCTAAGCCACCGCACTCCTGGATACAGGCGCGCAGTGTTCCTGTGTGGCAGAAGAGGTTTTTAGGAAGTATTTTCGCAAATACCGCATATATAATGCGGATAATACGACAGTGTTAGCGGCGCAAGGAGAAAAATGTAAGTGCGTAGGTAAAGTACCTTTGTATGTCCGTATCAAGGACGAACAAGTAAAGGTTATGTTTTTCATAGTAAAGATTCTGCAAGCACATATTATCTTAGGAATAGATTTTCTTTCAGAGGCACAAGCAACGCTAGATTTTAATGAAGCGTCCCTTAAGCTGACAATGAAACCAGTTCGTGAAGAAAAGGCTGAACCGCCGATGTAAAACCTTGACCACCTGCCTAATGAAGAGCAACGAAGAATCCGACAAGTGGTAAGTGAATTTGCTTCGTTATTTAGTGATACTCCAGGATTTACTCAGGTTACTAACCATAGTATTGACACCGGAGATTCAATGCCAGTTCGCCACAAAGCATACCGGTATGATAAGAATAAGGAAAAAATTATAGAATGGCATATCACCGATATGCTACGTAAAAAGATCATAACGCCCATCTCAAGTAGTTATGCTAGCCCGGTGGTTTTATGTAAGAAAAATAATGACTATCCATTGACACATCCAAAAAGGTGGCGATTCGCTATTGACTACCGTAAATTAAACTCCATAGCTAAATATCCGGTATATCCGTTACCTATTATTGAAGAAATTCTAAGGAACATAACATCGACCAAATATATGACGACTTTAGACTTAACGACTGGTTATTTTCAAATAGGGCTTAGGCCTGAGGACGTGCCTAAGACTGTTTTTATAACCAAGTCTGGCACTTATGCATTTCTGCGTATGCCGTTTTGCCTTTCAGGGGCACCGGCAACATTTCAGCGATGTATGGATTTCAGCGATGTGTTAAGGCCTGTTCTTGGAAAGTCCACATTTATATATTTAGACGATATCATTATTACTAGTGATAATCTCGACCAACATGTACAGGATTTAAGACAGGTATTTTCTTTATTAAATGAGGCCGGTCTAAAAGTTAATGTCGAAAAGTGCAAATTTGCAGCCCCTGAATTAAAATATTTAGGTTACAAAATATTTCAGACAGGAATCGAGACAGACGAATCAAAAATAATTGCTGTACAAAAGTATCCGACTCCAAACACGGCGAAGAAGCTCTCTTCTTTTCTAGGACTTTGTTCATATTATAGGTCCTTTATAAAAGATTTTGCAGCTATTGCTGAACCATTGTTAAAATTAAAAAGGAAAAAGGCAAGATTCTCGTGGACGGCCGAAGCCAATAGAGCGTTCGAAAAATTAAAGCAAGCATTAACGCAAGCCCCTGTGTTGAAATTTCCTGAAAAGGATGAGCATTTAGAAATTTCAGCGGATGCTTCGGATTATGCGGTAGGAGCGGTACTTTCACAAAATCAGCAGTTCCTGGCATTTTTTAGCCGAACTTTAAATCAAACACAAAGAAACTATTCCGCGACCGAGAGAGAGGCACTTGCAGTTCTGTTAGCAGTGCAAAAGTACCGAGTCTATTTTGGAAAGGCGCCAATAACAGTCTTCTCTGATCATGCGGCGGTAACTAGATTGTACTCAGGGAAAAACTTATCCCCAAGGTTAATAAGATGGGCACTCAAGCTGCAAGAATATAATCTGGTAATCAAGCATACCCCCGGAAAGGAAAATATCGTAGCAGATGCCCTATCACGAATTAAATTAGACGAACAGGGTAATACCGTAAAAGTTGCAATGCTGACAGCGTGTACAATAAATTCCCGAGAAACTGTAATAACCGAACTGAGTAAGGATCCTGAGTTTGGAAGCATTTATGAGTATTTAAAGGATCCTGAAAATTTTAGCCACCAAGATATTGTGGCGATAAGAATTAGGGCGGCCCATTACGAACTAATAGATGGTCTATTATTTTATACAAAAACTACGAATTCCAACAAAGAATTTCGACCTGTTATCCCAGCTAGTCTTAGATTAAATATCCTGCAGGAGTTGCATGACAGCCCTTCAGCTTCTCATGCTGGTATTCGAAAAACTATACAACGCGTACGCGAGGCAGTCTATTTTCCTGAACTGCAAAAGTTAACAAGGGCGTATGTCCAGTCCTGCCCAACATGTCAAGCAGTTAATTATATTAAATTCCGCCCGGCCGGGTTTCTAAATAGTATTAAATCCGAATTTCCAAATGAAATAATTGGCATCGATTTATTGGGCCCTTTCCCAAAAAGTCAGTTAAATAAAAGTCGCTATCTCCTTGTTATGGTTGATCATCTTAGTAAGTGGACCGAAATTGTTCCCTTAAAACGAGCCTCCGCGAAATTAATTACTGATTCTATTTTAAATAAATATATTTTAAAATACGGGGCGTCCCTAAATGTTATATCGGATAATGGTCCTCAATTTGTAAGTAATGTATTTGAAGACATGTGCCAAAAACTGGGCATACGTCATTTAAAAATGGTCCCGTATCGGCCGCAATCACATATAGCGGAACGGGTCAGTAGAAATATAGTGAAAATTATCCGTAGTTATGTTAAAAATTTTCATAAAAGCTGGGATAACTATGTCAATGAATTTGCTTTCGCCCTTAGGACCGCAAATCATGATACAACGGGCAAAACTCCTGCTGAGTTATTTTTAGGCAGAAAGATTATAATGCCGTTAGATAAATTATTTTATGTGCAACAAAGAGCCCCAGAATTTAAAATGGGTGATATAGAAAAATTAATTAAAGAAGCAAAAAAGAATACTGAAGTAGCACAGAGAAAACAGAAGCTTTATTATGATACTAAACGACGGGGAGTAACTTATAAAGTAGGGGATGAAGTGTTAAAAATTAAGCATTCACTTTCTTCAGCACCAGAAGATAAAACTTCCAAATTTTTCCCACGATTTGAAATACCATATGTCATAGAAAAAATAACTCACGCTGTAGTGGTGTTAAAACCCCGGAATGGTGAAACATGCTCCGCAAACATTGATCAAATAAAACACTACTATTATCGTAATAAAATGCAAATTTTCAAAGATCTTTTGCAGGATCCGGCACGGCAGACACGGCAGGCACAAGCTCCAGAGGTGGAACAACGTCAAGCACAAGGACAAGCCATTAGGAGGCAGGAGCAATTGAAAAGAAAGTTTCCCCGCGGGAAAATTAAAGGTAACAAGAAAAAGAAGCCGTTCCACCGTCCAGAAAAGAGAGCTCACGAACACCCCCAGAATGAAGAAGGGAGAAGTTCGACGAATGCAAAGAAAGCCAGGAGAAATAACGGCAACTATAACCCGGCTTCCAAACGGAAGATCTACTCATCGGACAGGACTTTCCGCAGCAAATGTCGCCGAACTGCGGAAGGGCCACTAGCGGCGGAGGAAAAAATACAAGGAAAATTTGAACGGCCAGCAACGAGGTCCAAGCAGGAACGCGAAAGAAGTGTCCCGGTTCCGCCAAGACCAGCTGCCATCAAACGGCCAAGACCACAGGCAGAGGCGAAAAAGAAGGTATTCAAGGGTGACCGAACTGGAAAAAAAAGAAAGCTTCTAGAGGAAGGCACTGAACGGCGAGCCCGCACACGAAGGAGGATAAATCAAACAACAATCTACGCTACTTTCCAGGACTGGGCTCAGAAAAGAATGTCCGAATATCACAAAGATAAGTAAAATTTTATGTTACTTTGCAAACTTAAGTTAATCTTTCATTCTTACTGCAAGTGGCAGATTTCAAGAAGTTTTACCTCATGCGAGGTCTACCTTTATCGCCAAAAGGGCGAGAAATGAGTTGTTACCGATTTTGGTATTATGTTTTTCAATTACTCGCGCGTAAAACTAAAGTTGATGTATAATAGCGATGTGTAAATACTTAAATATTGTACAAGTTATTGTATAAGTTTTATTTAAAACTTTCTGGCAAGAAAGAAGTTTTAGTCTGAAAGATTTTTTGAAATGTAGCATTTCAATTTAGAAAGAATTGGCACTTGCTTTGAAAAGAATAGAAGTTAACAATGTACTACTAATGTATGTTGTCAAATGCGTAAAATTAACGGCATGTTAATATGTTCTTATATACAATGTGAACTGTTATTTCAAATGTTAAGAAATATCGTGATATGGTAAAAGTGAAAGTAATGTTAAATTTTTTTTTATTCGTGTGACTGTAAAAAGACTAAATTATGGTGAATATGTGTTAAAGGTTGAATGAATGTAGTTATGCTCTCTGACGCTACACTTCAGAGTTACCCACTTTCAGAATAGTACCTCAGGGTTTAGAGTTGAAGATAGGGTGTGTTACGAGGTCTTGTCATGTTGAATTTTAACACGTTAGTGTTTTGATTGTAGGAAGCAGTGTTGAACACGTATACATAAACACATTCGTGTTCGGTGTTTTCTTTTACAACACATGTCAGAGAGCACGGGGAGAGATAATTAAATAAAAGTCATGAATGAAATAAGAATGTTAGGAGAAATATAAATATTCATGTGACTTGCCATTTCATTGTGTAACATTTCATTAAACTAATTTTCCTTCCAGATCTCTGGGAGGAACCAGATTTGAATAAAAGCTCCTGTTTAGATGCAGTACAGATGAAAAATTGAGTGTCCATGGGGCTGCTATTGTAAAAACATTTTTTTTTAATTTCTAGTTTCTAGTGAGAAATGTTTGTAAAAGAATGGCCTTGCGTTAGATTCTAGAGCTAAAAGTTTTCAACAAGGTCGTTTTATACCTCATTTCAAACTAATTAACTCTGGCGGGAAGTATGTAAGGATCTTAAGTTTTACTAACGTTTATTTTATTTTAAATCTTTACTATCACTTCTTATTTTCTACTTCCGGCCAGAATTAAAAGCGTTAACTTATTTATGCAAAATTTGTCTGGCGAACGCCAAGT
Source organism: Stegodyphus dumicola (assembly GCF_044657685.1). NCBI lineage: Eukaryota > Metazoa > Arthropoda > Arachnida > Araneae > Eresidae > Stegodyphus > Stegodyphus dumicola. The sequence goes on from NC_140777.1 coordinate 149,156,506, forward strand.
ACTTAAGTTGTGGCTTTTTGCCAAGCGAGAAAGAGGAAGGAGTTAGTCGAAGCAAGCCGCTTGCCTTAGAAGTTTATTAATTGGCCAGAATTAAAAGCGTTAACTTATTTATGCAAAATTTGTCTGGCGAACGCCAAGTACTTAAGTTGTGGCTTTTTGCCAAGCGAGAGAGAGGAAGGAGTTAGTCGAAGCAAGCCGCTTGCCTTAGAAGTTTTACTCGGTTGCTGTTTGCCTTCCAGGCCAGAGGTTTAATCCTCGTGATAATTTTAAACGTATTGTAGTGTTAACAGTTCTCTGTACTACATACGGCTTCCTGTTAATATCCGGCCAATCTTACAGGTAGGCCCTTGTTGATTATTCCAAATTTAAGTTAGAGTTTAGTTATATTTTTATACTCTTACGTTCAGACCACAAGTAGTTGGTCTCTGTATTCCGAAGTACGGAAATTATTGTAAAGAGTGAAAAATAAAGGGTTTTGTATACCCTTCCTGTGTATCTTGTCTACTTCCCACAGTTATTGAACATAGCTTTAGTAAGCTCCCTGTTCCGAGTCAGGTCCTTGCATGTTCCCAAAGAAAGTAAGACGGAACATTGAACCTGATAAACGTAAGTATAGAAACCGGTGGAAAGTATAAAATATAATATTTTTTATTTTTTATAAAATTAATTTTCTTTAATTAAAAAATACGAAAACATAAATCTTTGCGTCATTTAAAACATTTAAACATTTTTTAATTAGAAGTCAAAATCACCGACTGCGAAAATAAAAGCCAAGGATTTTTGTGGATACATTATGTGTATGTATACACATAATGATACGATATATATATATATATATATATATATATATATATATATATACAAGGATAAATAGATAGATAGATACATTATTTAAACAAACGAAGCCCATTGCCACCTTTTCTAACACTTTTTTCATCACTTATGACGAAGAGCCCTTACTTGGGTTGACATATATGTCAGGATGTCGCTAAGGGCAAAATAACCAGTTGAGCCATCTACAAGAAACTTTCAATATTCTAAGCACTTTTAAGGAAATTTTAATATTCCGAGCACGTTTCGGGGCTTTCTTATAGAATTTTTCATATAGAAAGACTTATTACTTTTTTTCTGAATAATGTTTACTGATAAAATGTTTCGCAAACTAACTGCACATAGCCGAAAAAAAATTTGTCAAAGACTTAAATTCTTGCATTTTCGTCATTTTTGTTTCAGCTTAACACTGAAAATTGACACAGAAAGTGTGCTGCTGGAGACTGAAAGCTACAAGTAAATCGAGAAAACTTGAAATGACTTTTCAAAATTGAGAATATTTACAGAAAATACCTTATAACTTGCAACTTATATTCCCTCTCAGTATCAAAAATAGGAGTGATCGCTGAAGTGTTTAATTCTAATAACCAGATGACACCTTGTCTCTTGGATGATAATGAAACGTTTTGCCTTGCCTGAAATTTCAATACATTTCTCTTTTTACAGGAAGCGAATTTCACCTCATAGTGAAAACAACATGTTTCAGATCTAAAACAAAATTCGAATTTTCTTACTTAACAACATAGGGAATAATTTAAAACTATCTAATCTTTGCTGATTTTTCGTAGTGAAATAAATACCTCGCTAATGATTTGCACTTTCATGAAAAACGTCATACTGCAAAAACATTTTTTGTGTCTATTTACGTTGATTACGTCTAATTACGTGTCTGTTTACGTCTATTTACGTCTCTATTTACGTCTATTTACGTTTAAATATATATATATATTCTGGAAAGGTACGTAAGCTTAATAGAACTTTGTAAAATGTTGTATGCTTACAAAATATTATAAGACAAGAAAAGTTATGAATTCTACCACCAAATATGCTGTTATAATTCAAGCTACAGAAGACAGACACACCAATCACAATGGATTGTGATTGGTGTGTTCACTTTCCAAAGAACTTATATTTCCTTAGGGATCTGTCTGATCTGATGGACTATAATGACAATTAGGTGTTAATATATGAACGTCTTCTCTCCGGTGTAAGATCTCGATTTCATGTTCCTTCCACTGTACCCAAATCTCAGACTATTTTTAGCCTTTAATCTGTCTTTCTTACCAGATGCCGAGAAATAAAATTTATTTGTACATACATTATTTCTTCTTTATGTAGGCTGCATATTTATTAATGCGGTCAAATGCTGATTAACCTTGCTATGTTTAAATTAACCTTGCTTGTTTAAAATGAAACTGTTTACTATAGACCGATTGAAAAATTTCTTTCATACACCCTCAGCGTAAAACAAACTGCTTACGAAAAATACAAATAAGGAAAAAAAAATGCGTGGCAATAATAGCATTGGTAGAAATAATATCGTAGTGTTTAAGTGTTCTTTTTATCATCAACAACGTAATTTAATTGCACCTAATCCCTGATAAGCATTTTTCAATAATTCGTTAAAAGTAAAATGTCTTAAAAATTACATCAAGTATACTTCCATCAATTGTCTTTTTCACACTAATTCCTGTAATAATGTGAGTTTAATGTAAACAAAGAAAAAATACAGATGTTAGAAGCAGACGCAGTTTCTTAAAGTTAGGATAAAACGTTGTTGTTGTTACCAATCTCACTTGTCTCACAAGGGTCAGCACAAGCCCACGACATTCATCGTGGCAAGAAGTCATATGCGCCTGTCATTGACACCGTTTAGGTGACAGCTGGACTTAAGTTCAACTCTGTCCCTGATTTTGAAAGGAAGAACCCCGGCGCGACGGATCAGAGAGTCTCTCACCCCTCTTTCCCTACCACTAATCTCTCGAGAGGACCCTCAGCTCGCCGCCTATCTAAACTGTCCCCATGCCGCACAGACCCTATACATTTACAAACATCTATGCTTTCTCCGGAATTCGAACCCATATCCTTTGGTATGGCAGTCAGAGTCACTAACCACTATCCTTGCTGAGCGGCAAGGAAGAAAGGTAGATAGGTAGAAGAAGAGCAGGAGCGCTCACTGTAGTAAAAGGGAAAGAATTTTGAATACTGATTTTAAGTGAATTTCGAGATAATCAAGGAAATTTAATCTTCTGATTAAACTCCGTAGAAATACAGATATACTGCTAGTAATTTGTTTGCTCTAATATTTTTTGGATGTTTTTATTGCCCTCGGTTATCCATGATTTTGAGAAAGCTGTGCATGCCCTCCCTGTCATATCTCCGTTAAATCGGGTGCTGATTGTTATTTAAAGTTAAACTAATTAGCTCCGACATATGGATTTATCTAACGCTTTTTATTTCAAGAATTAGTATGTGTTCAGAACTTAACAGAAGTAACTGAATTTCAATAATCTAGATAAGAAATCAAATTTCTTTAAAAATTTATTAGGGTATTCCTTGCGGAATTAAAAGGTTAACTAGATTACTACTCTTTCTTTACAACTTATAAATTAATAAACAACAACAATCTTTACTAATGGAGATTCAACAACTGAAATAATTCATATTTGTACAAAACACAATCTACACTTTCAACTACCAATTCGTTGCCATCTCTCTTAAAACGCATGGTTAATCCTGCGCTTTAACAGATACTAAAATCTCTCACCTGTTCACAGGTCGGCTCTTCTCAAGCTATACAGTTACAATGGGTAATTTCGATAATACTTTCTCTAATACTACTTTCGCTCACAGTACTTTCACACAACGAAGGCTAAGTGTTTTTTAAATACCTCTAAACTCTTTCCTCAAAATAGAAATTATCATCACTAATGGATATCTAGCGATGGGAAGGCCATTAGTGACAGTAATTACGTTAGTGATAATCAGTACGATAGCTGGTGGAATATGATTACCATAACTATGAAATTAAAATCGGACATTTGGCAAAACGAGGACATTTGGGACAGTAGTGTCAATGAAATGAGAATATATAAAATGACTGAAACTGCGTCATATTTACGTTACAAATGGGTAAAACCACAAAAAATGCTAATGCAGACAATCGATGAATCAGGATACGAACTACCAATATTCAGCAGTTTCTACCACTCGGCCAGTACTACTGACCTCCAGAGCAGTTACTTGTGAACGCCAAGCAATACAATATCTTCATATTCTTTTCCATAAGAGATCTTTGACAGGGTTTAGCTAAAAGTCTTACTGCCAGAATTATACTCAAGGCACAACAACTAAATGCAAGGGCATCTTCTGAAGCCCTGTTGCTACTCTTGAGGCTTTCTCCAGTCTGGATATAGGATTAAAAAGAGAAGAATTGCTAAGACTCTTGAGCAATCAAAACATATCATAAGTTATTTGATAAGAATATTAATTTTAAAAAATCTAAAAGCTTTCATATTTTATATTACCCCCAAAGGGGTGTAATTTAAGGTTTTGTTATTAAATATCATGGTCTTCGTACTTAAACCATAAAATCCAAATCAACAATCAGTAATATCACAAAATATTTCAATTACATCTTTATTATGCACAGAAGCTGGTGTAGCAATGTTTTGGTGAAAGCAAAATGCATAAAAGTTACGTTAACAGGGATGATGATGATGATGTCGTGTCTAGTGCAATTATATAAACCTCGGCAGCTCTATCAGTATAAAGTAGGTCCACTGGGTCTTCAATGCCGATGTTAAACAGTCTGGCCTGGATTGCTGGACAGCTGAAGATGTGTTGGCGAGACAGTGGGATGTCATCTGGGCAATGAGGACAAATGTTGGTGTAACTACGCTGTCCGTCTGCAGAAATCCTCATCCCTTTTAAGTGATTTGTCCTAAGTCTGGTTATGATAGTCGATATGGCTCTGTCACAGTTCAATTCCGGGATGGAGTTTCCTTTAACTTGACCGATTAGTCTTTGGCTGGCAAATGCATTGGCATCAACGAGGGTTAGGCAGTTGGATGGCTGAGGAGAATCACGGGATGCCTTTGCAATCTCATCGGCCTTCTCATTACCAAAAACATTTACATGAGCCGGTATCCATTGTAAGATGCAGGATCTTTGGGCAGCAATGATTTTGTTTGTGAGCTCAATGATCTGATGACTGAGTTTTCTTAAAGTTAGGATAAAACAACTGCCCTTCTGGATCGCTTGCAATGCTGATCTGCAGTCAGAGAAGATGATGATGCCCTTGGAACTCTAGTCTTCTTTAGAGAGATAAATCTCCAGAGCACTTTTGATGGCGACGGGCTCGCATGTATAGTTGGAGGCGATTTTCCCAACAGGAATACTGTGGCATTTCTGCACTCCGTCTGGTCCGATTAAAAAGACTCCTGCTCCTCCTCTGTTCAGATTGGAGTCGGAAGAGCCGTCTGCGTAGGCGATCGTCAGATCTTGAGTTAAGATCTTGAGTTCTTCAATGATATGGTCACCTTTTTCTTTGATTAATGCAGTGGGATCTTTCTTGGTACAAGACTGTAAGAGATTTAAATAAATTTTTGTTTGGGGGAGAGGGCACAGAATGTTGTAAGGCTCTTTGGAAATTTTGCGAGTCTCATACTTGAGGTTGATGTCATTTCTGATATCTTGGTCATGTTGGAGGCTTGAGGATCTCTTAAGCCTGCAATTGTCACTCCATGCCCTGAAGGTTCTAATTGAGATATGATGTTCAGCAAGGGTTTGTATTTTGTTGGTAAATTTAATTGTTATTAGTTTTCTTCTCCTCTCCAAGGGGGGAGAGGCCGCATTCCTTTTCAATTTTGTTGTTATTCATTGATGAAACAGTTCCAGTGATGATTTTAGAGGCCCTATATTGAACAGCGTCAATCTTTCCTTTAACAGTAGGCCTTGCCGATGCCCATATGGGTGCTGCGTATTCGAGAACAGGCCTGACGATGGAAGTGTAAGTATTCTTAAGGGTTTTTGGTCTTGATCCCCAAGAGGCACCACAAAGTCTTCTAAGTATGTTTAACTTTTTCAGTGCCTTTACTGAAATGTGTTCAAGGTGTTTAGAGAATCTCAACTCTGCATCTAGTCAGTCCAATACTTGGGGTTAGAAGTTTGTTTGATTTCAGAACCTAATAGCTTTATAATAGGATGAAACGAGCTTCTATTTTTTCTATCTGTTGAGAAGACACAAGAGTTTGTTTTATCTGGATTAATTTTAAGATCTTTTGACCAGATTTCAATGCCTTTCATACAGATATTTACAGCCTTTTGTGAGACTTCGAGATTTGAATGGGTGTGCCAGACTGCAGCATCATCGGCATAACAGGCAACTTTGATTTCTTTACTGATGTGGGCGCCATTCATGTATAGAAGAAAAAGAAGAGGGCTAAGTACGGATCCCTGAAGAACTCCCGCCCGGGTATGGTGATTGATGGAGAAACTGCCGTTAACCCTGACTTTAAAGCTTCTTTTCCTTAGAAAATCATTAATCCAGATTAGAGCATTAGATGTAATGCCTGTATCGTGTAAAAGGTTGATCAGTTTCTGCCTCCAGATGCTGTCCAAAGCAGCGGAAAGATCAAGAAGAACCATGGTGGTTTTCTTATGGGGTTTGTTTTGAAAGCCGTCAATAATCGATTGGCAAAGGTAGAAAAGCTGATCGACGGTGCTGTGATTGGCTCTATATGCATTCTGATATGAGTACAAAATGTTGTTCTCCGTGATCCAATTCATCAGTCTAGAGTGAATAATGCGCTCCATAAGTTTGCACGGAATGCAGGTGAGCGAGATAGGTCTGTAATTAGCGCAGTTACTTGCAGATTTTCCATGTTTTAGGATAGGAATAATTACAGAGTTCTTCCAGGATTTGGGTAACTTACCAGAGCGCCATGAGATATTAAAGATATTCAGCAAGTCTCTTTTGGCATTTTCACCAAAATGTCTGATCATTTGTCCGAAAATGAGGTCTGGTCCGGGGGATTTCTTTTGATCCAGGCTACTTATTGCAGATTCCAGTTCCTCGGGATCAAAGTCAGATGTGAAGATGCTGTTGTCGGTCATTTTCCTGCTTCTTTTAATAACAGATAGGTATTTTTTATTAATTTTTTTGTCAATAAAAAAAATACCTATCTGTTAACTGGGATCAGAAAATTGATATATTAATAATTAAATAACAGCAATAAATTAATGTAATTAATAAATAAATAAAGACAATAAATTAATATAATTGTAGAGCCCAAGTGGGTGAACTTCTATCTGAAACTGGAGTAGCAGGAAACTACACAATTAGAAGTGTTAAAAATACCCTTTATTAAATCTTTTGAAAATTTACAATACGTCAACTCGACGCTAACAAACTTCGTCTCTGCTTGAGCGGTAACTGAAAATCATGTAATTAAACTAAAATTTGAAGATATTAACAAACGATAGACCTAGATTAAACCCCATTCCCGTAACTTAAATCCCATTCAAAGCTAGCGGCAGCAGATAAATGCAATTAAAATTTACTTATTATGGCACTGAATGAAAGCTTATAGAAGAGTTTAAAATAAATCTTTAAATTATTAATTAAAATAAATATTAATCCCTACATAATAAATAACTAAATAATGACAGTAAATTAATATAGTAAATAAATAAATAAAAATTAATATAATTGATCAATAAATAATAGTGATAAATTAGGATTAGTACGAGAAAATTACATACTACTATTAAACTTAAGCAAATTTTCAAAAATCCAATAAAATCAACTAATTTCTCCAGTAGAAATAGATAGTACATTTACGTAAATAAAAACGAAATTTGTGAAAAAAATAGAAAAAGGAACTAAAATTTTTTATCAGCATATTATAAGGTGCAGTTCAGAATGAGCTGGCTGCAGATGGAAATTTAAATGTCTCCTTCTGAAGTAATCATAGTTTTCACTGCACTACAAACTTCTGTTAGTTTCTGTTTTGAGTGGAATTCGAATGACTCGATTTTGAAGATATTGTATGACTCACGTTACAGTTACAGCCATAAAATTTGATGAAACGCTTTGTTCTTAAATTAATTTATCTGCACAGCTTAGCAAATATTTTTCATTTAAAGCTAACGAATGAAAACATTTCTAACCAAATTCTCAACTAAAAATTAGAAACTTTTTATGTATCTTTGCCAAAACTTAAAAACTCCGCTTAAAATTATTTTCATTCATCTGTTCTACAATTATTTTATTAAAAATTAATAACTAATTCATACAAGTTGTTATACATAAAATTTATTGGATAATTAATAGCTGAGATGTACGCAGTTTTTCAATTTGTAGAAAAGTATTTTTTGCATAAATCAGTAGGAGATGTAATAAGAGAAATAAGTATCATAAAATATAGAGAATATCGATTTTAATCAAATGTTTTAGATAGTGAGTTCTGAAGCACTGATGTTAAAAACTAATGCTCCTCCTCAGTAACTTTGGTACATTGTTAGACCCTCAGTAAATGTTCTCTGTTAAACTGGCAAAATTAAGATGCACTTTTGGTAACCTGAAAGCTAATTTAACCTCCATTTTCTTTAAAATATATTTTGACATTTGCGAAAAAATTGTAGTTATATTGAAAAGGATTATTCCTAATTTGATCTTAAGTCTTACCAAAGAAATACCAACTCGAGCTAAATCATATTCAAAACAGGCATACAATTAAAGTTTATCTATTAGACTTTACTTTCATAAGTTTCTGTACTTCTTTACTAAAACAACTTGATATTTTTCTTAAAAGGAATTATACCCAAAGAGCTGTTAGAAATTGCTCTCACACTAATATAAATCCTAATGCTAATTAAACTATAAGTAAGCAAACTGTAAATGTTTCTATCCTCAGAAAACTTAAATTACAAAAGCTGGAAATCAGTGTCAAGTAATCCTTGAATGTATCTGTCTCATACTTTAGAAACACTTCAGCCAAACAGGAATTCTATTCAAAACTTTACTTCAGAACATTCTGCTGGCAACTTCCTTTAAACATTTGCCAACAGAGCTTTTGTGCGATTGCATAATTTACATATTCTTGAATTTCTTTGAAGTTAAGCGAAATATTCAGTTTAGAGAAAATTATCACTTTGAGTTTAAAATGGTAGATAGTAAACAAAAACAATAAAATTATCAAAATTTCGTTCTGAATAAGGCATGATATAAATTATAAATTGAAATCATGGAATTATTTTTCTCATCAGATTGATTTTGTTAAAATACGTTTCTAAGATCGGCGATATTCAATTACTCTCTCGTTGATCATGCAAGCAGTCTTAAATTACTCATTGAAACGGCTTGAAGGGATGTCTTAGTATTCTCTCGTACAGACTTAGAAGTTTACATCTTGAAATCCCAAGCTCTTGATACAAGCTGTGCAGCCGCAAATTAATTAAATCGGTCTTTTTACACATCATAGAGCCAACACGTCCAGGTTTACACGTGTTACAGGTTCAATATACTGCTTTCAAAGCTTAATGTTGTAACAAAGAAACCAATCTAACGCTCCTAGATTGGTTGCTTCTCGAAGATTCGTGGTAAATATTTAATTAGAATTACAAACTCATCGCAAATTCGGGCCCACCAGCGGCCGAGCGGTAAAATCGTTGAACACTGGTAGTTCGGTCCGAGGTTCGAATCCCGCGAACGGGCTGGCTGCATGGGCGATTTCGTGGTTTTCCCCATGTGTAACGTGTATACGAGCCAGTTTCCCTTAGAAAGTCCTCCACGAAGGCATCCCTCCTCTTAGGCAGATAGCCCTCGAGGCTTTGCCTTAATCTCACGCACACACACACATCGCAAATTCATTGATATACTTCTCAGAATAATCTCATCATCACACTTTGTCCTTTTTTCCTGTAGTAAGCGTTAATGTCACTGAACTGGTAATTCGGTCCATGGTTCAAATCCTGACAATCGGACTGGCTGCATGGACTTTGCCATGATTTCCCTATGTGTAACGTGTATACGAGCCAATTTCCCTTTGAAAGTCCTCCATGAAGACATCCGTCCTCTCAGGAAGATAGCCGTCGAGTGCTTTTCCATTATAAGGTATTTCTCCCACTTCTCTAGCGTGCCTCCGTGGTGTAACGATAGCACACTGGGCCGGTATTCCAAAGGTCCTTGGTTCGATTCCCGGCGAAGGCGGTTGCATATTTTTCATCTTTTCTGCTTCCAATTAACCTAATGACTTTCACACCATAATCATAGCAAGCTAAATCAAACCAATCTATCCAGTTCAAGGGTTGTCGCTCTTTGTGACAGTGAGTTAACTGGTCTATAAACGAATCACAAGAAATCGAAAAAACTTTCACTATAATAATTCTTAAATAAAGCACTTTTAATCTGATTTTTTTCCACAATATTTACAAAAATTCCCTTCATTAGAAATACGTACGCATGATAACATGTGATACCAATTTGTGATAATTATTCTTAAGTTTGAGACAAATTTGAGACAAATTACATCCTTGCCTTCTCGGCTCATGCCACATGATTAGCTCAGACAAGAAAGATACGCAAATTCAATGACACGTGGTTGAGTTTTAAAATAGGTAGTCAGCTTTAATCTTAGGGTTACTGCAATGTTCTCCATTTCGCCGATGTGGCTTACTAAGAAATTAGTTAAAATGGAAGCTGTGTTTACGAAAAGCTGAAGCTTAGTTAGTCGCTGTACCATTCGTAAGGGCTCTACTAGTTAGGAATAATGTAACGACCAAGTTTTCTTTTTCTTGTAAAAAATTTGAAATTTTTTGCTAGATTGAAGAAAATGTCTTATACATTGTTTATACAATGAATCGTTAAGTTAAACATTATGTTAAAAATTTTATTGCAAATCACTATACTCTGTTGCATTATTAATAGGCAGTTAAGGATCATAGTGACTCTCTTCTGATTTACCAATACATCGTCATCTCCATACACAATCAATTAGGTCATTTTAACAAATTAGTGTCTTAGACCTGTTTACTTGTAATCTCCAAAAATTTCGGGATCATATCAAGCGTATGTATGATACCCGGTTTGGTGAGCGTATGTATGATAAAAACCGGGTGTCAAGCGTAACCGGGTATAAAAAAAACCGGGTATCAAGTGTATGTATGATACCCGGTTTTTTTTTATTATTATTATTCTTATATATTGGTAAACTGTGATTTTTTTTTCTTTAAAAGTGATTGAATTACACTAGTGTGCAAAAATTAAGGACGAGACGGTTTTTTCAATATAACTTTGTACAAAAGCTTTCCAAATCAACACATTTAATACCGTAAGATCCCCAATACGTAAGGACATGAGTAATGTAAGCAACACTTACTAAAAGAGAAATCAGAGGGATAAAAAGAAGCTTTATTGAAAAAGTAGCATGGAGCGCAATGCGACTGAAAGCCGAAACATCCCTGTGATGGGTGTCCAGCAAGAAACATCCGGTCTTTAATAGGGGATCTGATCTCCCCTGACTGCTAGGCAGATTTCACAGCGTCTGCCCATGCTGAGAATGAGGGTGTCAATGAGTTGTTGAGGCATTGCTGCCCATTCGTCTTGCAGCGCCAATCGAAGCTCCGGAATCGTTACTGGTGGTAAGGTACGAGCTGCCAAGCGTCTGCCTAGAAAATCCCATACATGCTCGATGGGATTGAGATCCGGAGATCGTGCCGGCCAATCCATACGTTCAATATCCTCACTCTCTAAGAGCTGTTCGGCAGCTACTGTGCGATGACATGGTGCATTGTCGTCCATGAAAAGGAACTGCGGACCCATAGCGCCTCTGAAAAAGACGCACATATGGAAGAAGAATCTCGTTACAATAACGGGTCCCGTTGACTGAACCTGCGTCGAAGATGTGAAGGTCTGTACGACTACCAAGCATGATGCCTCCCCAAACGAGAACACCGCCACCTCCATACCTGTCCTTTTCAATGATGTTAGAGGGATGATTGCGGCTTCCCCGCTCTCTGCAGATGAGTATGCGATGAGAATCGCTACTCAGACTGAATCTGCTCTCATCTGTAAAGAGTACTCGTCCCCATTCATTTTCTCTCCAATTCCGGTGTTCCCGGCACCACAGAGAACGCCTTCTCCGATGGGCAGGCGTTAGAGGTACACACCGTACAGGGCGTCGTGCAAACAGACCACCACCGTGCAGTCTTCTGGCCACGGTAAAACGCGATATCGGTCGTCCAGTCGCCTGTGTCGTGCGTCTAGCGATTTCTCCTGCTGTCTGCCACCTGTTTCTTCTGGCCTGTAAGGCAATATACCGGTCATCTGCGGGTGTGGTTCCTCGTGGACGACCACTACTAAACCCCCGGATAGCTGTTCCTGTAGTTTGAAATTGTCTCCAAAGTCGTGAAACGATGCTGTGAGCAATTCCGAACTCTGCAGCCACACTTGTCACTCTGCGGCCTTCCTCCAACTTCCCAAATGATTCGACCTCGGGTAAAAGCATCCAGATGTCGTCTAACAGATTAATTATTCGCCATTTCTCGCTGAGGCAGCAACTCGGTGTGATTTTAACTGCTATACGGCGTGCAATCTCTTTGCCAGAAATACTGATCTTACACCGGAAACATGCTTTATACTACTCAGAAACTCCCCCATTACGTCTACCTGCATATCTGCGCATGTGCTACCGTACATCACCTTACTTAATCTCCTGATTGGTCTTTCTGCCCGCTCTGCCTTTTCGTTCAGCTGATATGCTAATTTTTCGACTTCGTCCTCAATTTTTGCACACCAGTGTATGTTGTTCTTATGTTCCGGTTAAGCTTTTTATCTGCATGTAATAGCTGTAGAATTATTTATAATTTAAAAGTTTCTTAAGCCTAACCAAGCCACCATTTGTTTATATTTGAAACTTTTAGCAAAAAGAGAATTAGATCAGTTTGTGCACCCACTTCAGCGTCTTTTCGCCGAATGGGACCAAAAATAAACTTTCAGTTTTGTGCCCCGAAAAACATGTCTTTATGTCCGCTGGCCGAATTGCTTTTTTTGCTTAGAAAATCTAATTCTAATCATAAAAATTTGTCTTTTAACTGTTTTTAATTTTATTTGGTATTTTATATTTACCTGTATTTTACAATTCTTAAATGAAGATGTTTTAAGTTTTTATGCATTTTTTCCTTGCCGCGAGTGAGAAGTAAATTCATTGAATGAAAATTATGTCTCTAAGGAAATTCTAGGAAATAATTTTGAATAAAATGCGATAAAATATGTGTATAACTTAATAGTACGTACAAGAAAGTTATGTAGTGTCCATATCAGATTGTTTTCCTATAGCAGTTGTTACCTTGGTTATGTAACATGGTTTGGGGAAGCGAATGGCTTCAAAGTGACTATTCTAAAATAACAGACTATAGAAGTTGTGAAATAAATTTTTCTTTGGTTTTAATTAGTTGTACGTTGACAGTTAAATAGTAATCAAATGCAATAATTCGTCAAAACAAGTTAGTCTTTTGTGTGTTTAGCTCTTTGTTTGAATTTTAGCTAAATTATTTCATACAGTTATCAATCCAGTATAAAAGCTTACATTTAATTACAGTTAAAAAATTCCAGAAATCTACTGAGCTGAATTATTACTTTAATGAATAATCTGACAAGAGTAACAACCTTTTTCTAAACAAATAAATTCAATGGATTCCGCTGCAATCTCGAATTATACGTGAAACCGAAAATAAAATCATCTTTGCTAAAATAGACCACGAGCAAAATACCGGAATATGCATGATGCAGATTAAGAAAAAAATGCAGTTTTGAACTTCCGAACTTGCTAAATGTTTTTAATTAAGAACTGACAGAGTAGGAGAACTACTTGCCAGATAAAAAAAGTGTTAATGAGCCAAAAAGAAAATATTTAAATGCGAGTGATATTTTTATGAAAATGAGAGATCTCACCTTATTGATCGTTCATTGTATATTAAATAAAAAGTATTCAATGCATGAATACTTTTTATTGAATCATAAGCTAGGAATAATAGATGGGAATCATTTATGGTTCCAAGCTACCAAGATCACTCATAATAATTAAGACACAGTAACACGCCGAATAAGTACTAAATCAGAAGTCAAACAACAAAAATCAGCGTTAATTTTCCAAATTAACGCTGATTTTTGTTGTTTGACTTCTGAATTAGTATCTCTCATAATGTTTTAAATTTCGAGATTTAATTGTTAAAAAACTATGAAAATTAATAAATGTGAAATTTCATATTTGTGTGACATATACCTTTAAATTCATTATGGGATTATTACTATAGGATAAACTATTTCTTCGAAGAATAATTGAGGATCACTAACGCATTTTAATCCAGAATCCATCTTAAAAATTTGTATTTCAGAAATTTTCTCTTGTGAAAAAGGATATTCTATGTACCCAATTTTGTAGCGACCATTAACAGAGAGCATGAAAAATGAATTGTGCTTTAACCGCAATTCGAAACACGAATCCTCTAACTAATAATTGGAATGTTAAACCTTTTACATTACGAGAAGGCGCATGGGGAACGATGCACCACAAGTTTGGTGAGTTAGGTCCACGCCATAAATTTTTTCAATCCTGTCTAGTGCAGAAGAGAATGTGATAATTTTATATATATATTTTTTTTTAAATTTAAAGGGCAATTGGGGAAAGGTACGATACTTCCTCAACTAAATGCGGGTAGTGACGAATTATCGTCCACTACGCTTTAGTTCTAACGCCACTGTGCAGACTATTAGACAGTTCAGGCCGTTCAACTGAGATAGTGGTTAGTAACTCTGACTGCCGCGCCAAAAGACTCGAGTTAGCATTCCGGAGAAATCTCTGTCACTTGTAAATGTATAGTGTCGGCTATCCGAAAATCTTTTCGAGAGGTTGATCGGAGGTGAAGAGGGGAGGCGGAACCCTCGGACCCGTCCCCACCGGTGTGTATTCCATAAAATTGGGGGGGGGCGAGATTTAGCAAAGTCGTACTGTCACCTGAATAGTACTTAAGACTCTTGCCGTCCTTGCCACAATGAATTTCGTGGGTTGTTCTGATGTTGCTATCAGACAAATGAGATAAGTCACAACACAACAGACACTTCAGTGCAATAACCATAGGAAATCAAATCAGTCCTTACCTAGATTCTAACCACAGACCTTCCACTTGTTAGGTGGCTGTGTTAAACTCTTAACCCCCAATAGCACGCACAAGACGATACAATTTTCCTTGCCCTTGATAATTTCCAATATATCCAACAAATGGCGCTTCAGTCGCGGCAAAGTATAATTTATGTCGTGTACTCTAAAGGTGGCTGCAATTAGTATTGCCTAAAAACGGATGAAGGCATTATGCGTAGTCTGAAATAGCATTACGGATTTGGCATTTAAATAGCTAACGTTAGTTGAATTACAAATTAAATTGTTTTATTCACCGTGCAGTGCAGCGCGTGACGAATATTAAAGGAAAGCTAAGCCGGAAAATTGAAAATACAAGAGCGCGTGCATTTAATAAATAAATAAATATCTCTTTTTGATTTCGAGAAAGTTCCAGAAAGTTCTCGCGCTCGATTTAAAATCTTATAAAAGGAGGAAAATCTCTCAATTCGTAGTAGTTGCTGTTGCTATTTAGTTAATTTGTTGTTGTTTCAAGAGTTTGTTTAGAAAACTGCTCATGGTTGACTGTAGTGAATTCGCGAATTAGCTTTCTTTAGCTGTTTTGAATTAAGTTCTTTTGAACGTTTGAGTAGTTAAAAGATAACTACTGTGAGATATTGTAATACTGCACGAATATCTGAGGAAATTTAAGCATTTTTGTTATGATAATAATAAGTTTTGTTCATTTTCTATCAGACATGTGCATTCATTTCGTAACGAACCCGTACGCACGCAACAATATTAAAAGTATATAAATGGAGGGGCAAATTACCAGACGTATTTTGGCATTAAAGTGGAGAAAATACTCTTTCTCATGGGAGATTTTGGAAATTTCGGCTAGTAAAATCCATGCCGGTCAAGTTGCTATATATTCCTTGTTTACTCGAATACTAGTTCAATATCCTTTTGTAGTCTTCATTATGTACAATCTGCCAACAACAGTTTTCTTATTACATACAATAAATAGCGGCTCTAGGTAAAGCAAACTGTTGTTATTGAAAGCGGTGTGAAGAAAATTCTTTAAATTAGAAGCTTCTTACTCCAAATGCAAACAGTTTAATCGAATAAATCCTTACCTTCTTTTTCTAAAATAGCGTGTTCTCAAACTTCCGAAATTTGTTCTAGGAACTTGAATAATAATTAATTTATGAAATGTTCTGAAAGCGTTTTGTGGTTTTGTGAGCTGAATACAACCGAAATTGCTAAAATTAATACATACATCATAGCCCAAATACACATTTGGGCTATGATGTATGTGTTAATTTTGATTAAGCTCAGTCATAGCTTTTAAAGAAATTAAAACGCTGCAAGAATATAATAATAAATCTATGGCATTCTCAGCTGGCACACAAAATGAATTTACGATATCCTAAGCCTAGGAGTGATTAAAAATTATCCGATGAAACTTTGTAACCCAGCTTCAATAAAATCTGTAATTTCGAATTTTGTTTTTTCTACCATATATTGCCTGCTTGAGATCGATGTTTAAGACCATTAGAGTGATAATTTAACCTCGTAATCGATTTCCAACAACAACGCAAATTACTTATATGGCTATTTCTTTGGTTTTCTTCGGCTTATATGGTTATTTCCCATTTCTTTATAGTTTACGTACCATAAACTATAAAGGAATGGGAATGAAAAATCTGATAAAATTAAATAAGAATAATTTACGTTTTAAAATAATGTGACATTTATGTTTCCAAACACGGGTACTTTTCTGTCAAAATCAGCTGCAAACAAATTTTGACGATAGTCAGTTATCTAGTAACCAAACTGGTGTCCACATCTTTTATATAACGAAGCAGGTCTTTTCGACGCTGATGATTCGACGCCAATGATTCGACGCCGTACGTTTCGACGAGGGGGCAGTTCGACGCCATATTTTTTTTTCTTTTTTTTTTTTTTTCGTATTTTTATTTACGTTTAGAATAAATATGAAGTAATATAAATTAGTAATATGACTGATTTTTATTTATTTAATTAGCGATTGTTTGCATGCATATTCGAAATAAATTATATGTGTGTTTATGTGAGAAAGTGTTCTAGATTTTTTTTATTGTGTGTGTGTGTGTGTCTCAGATTAGTGAGAAGCCCCCTCGCCAACGTCAAGGCCCCGGGACATGAAGGAGGTTTTTTTTTATTTATTTATTTCATAAAATAGCATCAAAAAGACAAAATACAGAAATGGTAAATAAACATATGATTACAAAGAAGTTGTATTGGAGACAAATATGATTACAGATAAATAAGATTACACATAAATAAGATTACAGATAAATAAGATTACACATAAATAAGATTACAGATAAATAAGCTTACACATAAATAAGATCAGAGATAAATAAGATTACATCAGAGAATTGTTATTATACTAATCCATTGCAAAATTATGCACCACACCTTTCACGTATTCCATTATTTTTCGATTTTCAAAATCTTCAACTATTACTTTAATTCTCATATCAGCTCGCAGTTACCTATTCCGCTTGTACATCAGAGAATTGTTATTATACTAATCCATTGCAAAATTATGCACCACACCTTTCACGTATTCCATTATTTTTCGATTTTCAAAATCTTCAACTATTACTTTAATTCTCATATCAGCTCGCAGTTACCTATTCCGCTTGTACGGCGGTTCATCTCCACGTACAAATTTTTCATAACATCTATGAAATTCCATAATTTTGGGTGTGAAACACCAAATTTGGACTGTAGACGCCTGTGTGCTGCTTCTGCAAAATTATTGGTGCGTCCTTCGTTATTTAAGGTTCTAGCATAACATGACCATATTTCTGGTTTAAAAGTAGGACGACGGCAACGATTATTTCTCTTAATCCTTCCAACGTAATAATCTTCAAAATAATATAAAATTGGGGTTAACTCATTAGGTAAATTCTCACTCAAAACTTCTAAAGCATTTTCAAGTTCTTCGATAGGCACAAAACGTAAAGCAGGAATCATACGTACATAGAACATACAGCATCGGTATTATACCGTTGCATTAAATGGAATTCTGCTAATTTGCGCTTCATATTTCTCACAAGGTGGAACAAGCACACTTGAATTTCTGCGTTTGGAAATTTTCTTGAAAAGGTGTTAATTTAGATAATTTCAAAATCTAAAGAAATTTTTTTCGGCTTAAAAAATGGCTAATTGTCTTGAATCATTTCAATCATGCGTGTATATGTTTTTTTCGCCTTTTCGGGTAAGAAGGCATAAACGATTGGCAATAAAAAACCTCCAGGTTTGGCTATAATAACAAAAACCTTGAAAAAAGATGTGGTGCTAGACTAAAAGTTTCATCAATGTAAATTTTTGTTACTCGGGGAATCCAATCGCTGACACTGTCTTTTCCGAAAATTAAAATTCGGTCTTGATCACCCGATCCCGAATCGCCGATAACAAAATTTTTGTTATTTTTTCCGTTAATATTTATAATTTTCTGGCAGTTCAATGGAAGCCCCTCAATTGGTTGCGACGGGGCTGCATTTATGTTTTTTCTACGTCGTTTAATAACTAATCTTACAATTTCTCTACTTGGAAACTGTTTTAATGCTGTAACAGACAGCTCTTACCTTTCTGCAATGCGAATTACTGTGGACGTTTCTTACGTTTCAACAGCCTTCGCTTCACTGATGTTAAAGAGCAGACAACTTCCACGCGTGCTGCATTTTCTTCATGAGCGTGATTGCGAACAAGTTTTAAAAATGCACCTATAACTGCATCAGTGTAAATTCTTTCTTTACATTTATTGTTTTTGGAAAATTCAACTTCACAACGCCGCGATTTTTTGGCCTCATTTTCTATATATTTATCGAAACTGTATAAATATCCATCATGCTCATACTTTTCTTTACCTCTCTTAATCACATACTTTTCCGCTTCCAGACATTTCGACGGCTGCAAGTGCTAACATTGAATTAAAAAATGTCGACTGGCGTCCAAATAGATTACTGGGCTCTTTAGAGAAGATAAGAAATGCGCATGCGTTGATAATCGGCAATAGATAACAACAAAGCGATTTCATAACACCATCCTAATCTGACACATACAGGTATCAGTACTCTGACACATACCAGTCGGTCCATGGGGAGGTCAGTTAACAATAGCTTCATACTCAGAGTGAGGGATTGTATACTTAAGATGACAAATGTTTACTTACAAGTTAGGCATGCAATATCGTCAAGCACATTTCCAATTCTGGAGTACGTTTTAGCAGGGAAAATGAATTCTGTGTCTTTCTAAAAAAAACTCTATTATAATATATTATATCAGGCATATCGCATTTATTTGCATGATGATGCAAACTTATTCTAAAAGTAAATAAAAATACGAAAAGTATGGCGTCAAACAAAAGAAAAAAAAAAGTATGGCTTTGAACTGACCCCGCGTCGAAACGACCTCGTGTCGAATGGACCACGCGTCGAACTGACCTGTACCGTTATATAGTACTAGAGGAGAAGCCCGCCATTATAAGCAGACTATGGCCAAAGTAATAAGTTCTGCGTACTGAAAATAAAATTAAATATTAATTTAATATACTGTATAAAAAGTTGCTAGCTGCGACCGAAGTAAAATTTATGAATTTTATATACACTTGAAAAGAAAGTGCATAAAAACATTTCACAGCGAATGAAGTCAGTTCATTCTTTCCAAGCAACAAACAATTCTGACAAACCAGGAAACAAAAACTTTGGAAGCTTCAGCTTAATGCGTATAACTATCGCGTATGATTTAAATTTAATGTAATATAAGAACGTTTCCTCAATAACATATCAATAAAATAATTGACGGCGCAATAACATACCGTGTCAGTTAAGTTAAACTGAAACAAAATGGTTGCCAACAGCAGTTATTTATTTAAAATGATGGCGTTAATGAAACATTTTCCACATACACATACACTGACGTCCCATGTAATCGCGTACTTTCTTCAACGTCAGATCATAACTTTCTTTAATGTTTATTTCATATTTTCTAAAAAGTTACAAATTTTGTATTAACACTCTCTCTCTAAAAAGAGGACTTGAAAGTGTAACTCTAAAAAGAAGATTTAAAACCGAGAGTGGCAACACTTTTCGAAATAAAGCAGATTTTTATCTCCAGCGTGCGAAACTGTTGCGGGCAAAAATTATCGTTTTCAGAATTTTTAATTAAGATTAATATCTCGGCTGATTAAAGTCATACGAGAATACGAATGGTCGAATTGACCACGAATTTTTGGAATCCACGGGTACCTCTCTCGAAACGCAATTCCTGCCTTTCTGGAGAAGATAATGCCACAAACAAACATACAGATAGAAACAGTATAGAAAATGCAAAATATGATATTCTGGATAAATTAGCTACGTACAATTTCACGGAAGAGTTTTTTTATACCAAAAATTTAATTTTTATGCTGAACAATATATATATCAATATGAGACAATCTTCTTTCTATTATTGATTAAAAAAGTAAAACTTTTATGGCAATTTTATTTAAGGCTCTGGTGAATATGTTATTATAAGGAATTACTGAACTACTCCAATGCATGGCCTAAATTTAGGTACTGCATCGTATCCCTTAGCTAAATATTTAGTTTCTAGATTTTCAACTCTATTAGACAATAACATTTACACCCTAAAAAATTCAATAGAGTTTGTAAAAAAGGTTAAAAACATTTCTCCTAGAAATTTACTCATGGTTTCTTTTGATGTAAAATCATTATTCACCAATGTTCCAGTGGAGGGTGCATTAAGACGTCTAGAAACCAGACTTCGCGAATTTCATTTCTCTTGCATCGAAATTGATGAGCTAATTTCTCTCACTCAACTCTGTTTAAATATTACAAGCAAACTGAGGGATTAGCCATGGGAAGCCCCCTCAGTCCCATCCTGGCTGATATCTACATGCATTATTATGAATCAAAATTGTTTGAAACTTTAAACTTCCCGGCATGGTTCCGCTACGTAGACGATACTTTTGCTCTGTTTGAAGGTAATAAAGATGATTTAAATAAAGTTCTTTCAACAATGAATTCTATTGATCCTGATATTCAGTTAACTTTTGAACTTGAGACCTGCAATTCTCTTCCGTTTCTCGACATTCTGGTCACACGTAACACATCATCCAACTTCAGTACTACGGTTTACCGTAAATCTTCATCGGTTTGCCTTCCACCACACTTTAAATCATGTCATCCGACTAAACAAAAGTTAGCTTCATTTTATTCCTATGTTTTCCGTGCTCTTCAAGTTTGCTCCTCCAAACTAGCCCTTGATGTTGAACTGAATTATTTAAAAGTAATAGTTATTGACAGGGGCTTTTCACCCAACATTATTAATCAAGCAGTTAAAAAATTCTCATCTCAACACACTAAAAGGCACACTCTTGTTTTAGGAGATTATAAAAATTCTGTTGTCATTCCCTTCTTTCCATCAATTAGCTATCAAGTTGCACGTATTTTGCAGAAATTTAACTTTCGGGTTGTTTATTCTTCCATGACTAAAATTCCGAGTTCCATACTCAAGGATCCCATTCCGGATATGAATTCTTGGGGTATTTATAGGACTCCTTGCCGGTGTGGTTTAATTTACATTGGCCAAACTAAGAGAGCCTTAAAATTTTGTGTGAAGGAACATGAGGCATATGTTAGAAAAAAGGAAACACGGAAATCTTTTGTTGCTCAACATTGTTGGTCCGAAAATCACACTTTCAATTTTCCTGCTGCCAAAATTATTCAAAAAACATCTTCCATTGGGGAACTGGATTTTCTAGAGGCATTTCACATTCAAAAAAATCTTTCTGTTCTAGTTAACGATCCTAATTCCAATTCATCTTTGCCTTTGGCCTTTAAAGAAATTATGTTTTAGTTCTGGTTTCACCAACTGATGACGCCACTTGTTTATTCTTGCTCAGGCTTTCTTATCTTATCTAATCACTATTTCCTATCTTGCTCATTTGCGGTTTTTCAGCTGAGGATGGTGGTTCGGTAAAACTATCGAAACTAGTCCTGTGAAAGTTTTGAAAATATAACGCTGATTTTTGTTCTTTGACTTCTGAAAATCTTATAGTGTCTTAATCTAATAAAACCTAATATTCTAAGTAGCTTAAAGCTATATATTTTTACTCAAAAGTATCAAAGTACTCAAAAGTATTTTGAAATATTACATAGTCATCTTTGTATTTCTAAAGACTCAAAGATGAAGGTATTTCTGCTACACACTGTTGTTTAGAAATTACTTATAATGTGCGTCGCAGTGGGTGCATCACAGCGAGTGAATATAATGCCGCAGTTAGCTTTCTTGCGTTCCTCATTTCTGCAGTTCAGTTTGCAATAGCAAAACTAATTTCACCCTGATCCTAATTTCGAAGTTCTACTTAATTGAAATAAGGAATCACTAGATAGGTACAAGCATCAAGGCATAACTTCTACGCCAGAAATTACAGGAAATCAACAAGATTTTCAGTAAGAGATTTTGGAGAAGGAAGCTCAGTACGAGTAGCTGATAGCTTTCCTTAGCATTCAAAAATAATAAAATGATACAAAAATATTTTCAAGTATTATAATTTGATTTCTGAAATTTCTCCAAAACTATAATTTCTTTATCCTTTAAGTACAATATTCTTACAGTTCGTAACCTCACTGGCACAAAACCTACAATGATATTTTAAATTTTTAACTCACATTTCTTTGACTCGAAAGAAATTTTAAAACTTTTTCTTGCATACGCAATATTTTTGCTTCTTTTCCATAGTCATATAGCACAAGATTACAAAGAGTTACACATCTGTCATCTTTTGATGCAAAATTTGATGCAATTGTAAGAAAAAGAACCAGTCGTGAAAATTCTCGAAGTACTTTCAACTTTTTTTATTCTTTGCGTCATCAGACCCCAATAAAATTGTCTTTAGATCTCAATAAAGGTATTTTATCCTTTCTTTCCGCGTGCCCTCAGGTGTAAATGGAAGCATACTCGATGCATATTCGGAAGGTCAGGAGTTTGAAACCCGGTGAGAGCATTGTGGATTTCTTCAATTTCCTGATTCGAAATATTCAAAAAGAAAACTCTACATGTGACGCCTGTACTAAAAGGTGTTGGGCAATAATTCATTAACACCAGGATTTCGCGATTGGGTCTCCTGATCCCCAGTCGCCTTTTAAAATGAGAAGTATAAAATGTATTTTCTCCCTTTTCTCCGCTTGCCTTCGTCGTGTAATTGGAAGTATACTCTACAAGTATTCCAGAGGTCCGGAGTTCGAATCCTGGCGAGGCGATTACACATTTTTCACGTCTGAATCATCAAACATCCTACTGATGCTACAAGAAAAAACAGTCTTTAGATGCCTAGCAAGTCTGGGGAAGTAGTCTATAATGACTCAGAAAAAAATCGGATTCTAAGAAAAGAACAATAGTGTCATTATTTCATTCATTTTCAAGCAATTTTAAAGTTACATGAACCATTTTAAAGTTACATTATCAATGCATGGCAAAATTCTATGTTCCAACCATACTATGTAATGAAACCTACATGCGAGTCTTAATTGTGCAACGCAACAAATTCTTTTTAAAAATCGCTTGAAAACAGTTCTCTCTGTCTTTGTGGGAGAATTTTGAAGGGTATATGGCTTGTTATTTATCCACGTTTTACACATTTGTAAAACCCATGAAAACACGTATGCAGACAGCCCTTTCGCGCGGGTTCAACGCGAATGGAACTACCAGTATCCATTGGTCCTCAGCATTCGGGCACTGGTAGAAGTAATTTCCCTCGTTTCATTCAGTTACAATATAGATCAATTCAAAAGAAAAATCATGATTTCCCCAAGATGCTAATGAAAAAAGCTTATGATCTTATTTAATAAAAATTTCAGTTCAAATTTGATTTTCATACTCAAAAACATATTAAATATTTTCAATTTTATATATCAGTTTTTAATTTCTTACGCAAACGAATTTTGACTTACGAAATAATTTTGAAATAACAGCAAGAAGCAGAATAAAATAATCAATGTCCATCTCTTCATTTCTATGTTATTCTTCACAAATTTATTACCATTTCATTTACGTGATCCTATTTTTTTATGAAGCAACATAAGAGAAAATGGTGTGTGCATTTTTGACTTGCAAGTAACAAAGCAATGATCATCTGGAGCATAAATTTAATCTGAAAAAGTTCTTCCTTGGTA
The DNA here is from genome assembly GCF_044657685.1 of Stegodyphus dumicola. NCBI lineage: Eukaryota > Metazoa > Arthropoda > Arachnida > Araneae > Eresidae > Stegodyphus > Stegodyphus dumicola. The sequence goes on from NC_140777.1 coordinate 149,180,690, forward strand.
GACTTTATTATCTTCAAGATTGATTGTCTGGAAGCTTTTTCTCTAGAATTGCCAATGTATCTGAAAGAAAAGTTTTCCAGAAATCTTCATGTAATTTAGAGTCATATTTGCTTTTTATTTCATTCTCTTAATTTTACTCTGTTATTCACTTGTCGATGTTTTCTTGGTGTTGCCTGAGCTTTTTCCTAAAATAAGATTTTTGATGAATCTCTCTTCTAAAATCTTCAGCTGAGGCTTTTTTTTTTAGACTACGCAGAGTTTGCTCTGAGTGAACCACAGACTTAATGATATCCTGAAAAATTTACATATTAACAGGTTTGGTCCTTGTTATTTATAATAGTTTAAGACCTCTTCATCAATTAATTTTGTTCCGGCAAAACAGGTACCAGGTTATTATGCGAAGTGTAGTAAGAAGAAATCTTATTCAGATATGAATGATAATTTCAACTCCAAGATATGTCTTTATATGAAAAGGAGAACGAAGGTTAGATTTTATCTTTCTGCATGCAAATAGCTGCATTTCGGTTCGATATGCACTTTTTATTCAGACTTTCATCAATATAAAACTCATATCTATGATTCAATTCTCGGACAATTGACATGTTCACTTTCAGACTACAGAAAAAATTTATACACAGGGACTAGCGCTCTTTTATTGGAGAAGTATCTAAGGAATAATTACACCTTCCCCAATACTTGCTCGTGGCCTACATATCGAAATAATAATTGCAAGGTTCATAGATCGAATTCCAGCGAAGGTACGATTGGTGTTTCACTTTTCTCACTTCAAAAGACTTAACAGTCTCTTAACCTAATAAAGCCTAATATTCTAATTAGCTTAACGCTATATATTTTTGCTCAAAATTATCATATTTTTAAATATTACATAGTCATTTCTGTATTTCTATGAAACGAAAAAATGAAAGTATTTCTAGCTACACAGTGTATCTTTAGAAATTACTTATAATGTGAGTCGCAGTGGATGCATCACAGCGGAGTGAATAAAATGACGCAGTTAGCTTTCTCGCGTTATTCATTTCTGTAGTTCAAATTGCAATAGCAAAACAAATTTCACCCTGATCCTAATTTCGAATCTCTATGTAGCAAAATAATCACTAATTAGGTACATGTATCAAGGAATAACTTCTACGGCAGAAATAACAGGAAATCAACAAGATTTTCAGCAAGAGATTTTGGAGAGCGAAGCTAAATACTAGTAAATCAAAATCGCAATAACAACCTTGTATTTAGCGTACATATATTAAAACACTCAATCTATTTCGTGGGCAGTTAAAGGTCCTTCCTCATCAGGAGAACGAAATTACTAGAAAGGGGGAAAAAGAACTAAAATAAAGCATCGGCAAAGGAGTCGCAGAAACACGTGATCGTTATCAACACTGCACGTGGTCGTAATCGGATTTTGTATCAGAGTTGCACTGGCCGCCTACTTTTACTGAGCCAGGCTATCTGATCAAGCAATTATGCGAATGCGAGGTTCAGACTTGGTGCGTGAAGGTGCAATTGCCCTTCGCTCCGCTCCCTATTTTTTGACTTCGCTGATTTTCTTTGCGTTTTATCTAGGTGTTTATTGTTTGATCACGTAGCCTGGCTCAGTTAAAGTAGGCGATCAGTGTAACTCTGATTCAAAATCCGGTTACAAGCACGTGCAGTGCTGATAACGACCACGTGTTTCTGCGACTCCTTTGACGATGCTTTATTTTACTTCTTTTTTCCCCTTTCTAGTAATTTCGTTCTCCTGATGAGGAGGGACCTTTAGCTGCCCTCGAAATCGATTGAGTGTTTTAATATATGTACGCTAAATACAAGCTTGTTATTGCGATTTTGATTGTCACATCAGTGTGTATCTCTTCTATTCTAAGTACGAGTAGTTAACAGTTTTTCTTAGGATTAAAAAGTAATAAAATTGCCAACTGATTTCATAGTATACGGGAGCTCTACCGAAAGTTCGTGAACACTATACAGATTTTGTAGAAGTGATTCAGTGATTACCATCCATAAAGGTAACTTGTATCATTCTTCTTTATGAAAGTGGCGAGTGAGAAGGATTTGTCATTGATTACTGTACAAACGATACTATCCAGTAGATGAACGGAACATTCCATATCCGTGCAAATACTTTACCAAGGTTCATACCCCATAAGTTCTTTATTTGCTTAAGATGAGGAGCTTTAGCTAGCCATAGTATTCCCTCAAATTGTTCACTTTCAAGGAATTTGCTTAATGGGGATGAGAAGTATCGTCCATAAATAAAATGTCAGATCCATATCCATCTTGAAAATTCCTAAATAAAGTTGCAAGACTTCATCTCGGTATCTCAGCTGGTCATAGATTCGCTACTGAAAACATACGTCTATTAACCATTATTTCTCCACAAACCATCGCACCTGCTTTACCGAAAAGGGTAGCAGTCCCTGATGTCCAAAGGATGATGTCACGTTTCTGACATCCTCAAGATGATTAGATTAATTGATTAAGGCAAAGCAACTCGAGGGTTACTTTTCTGTGGGGAAGGATACCTTCGTGGAGGTTTTTTAAGGACAGTTAACTTGTATCCACGTTACACATAAAGAAAACTATAAAAATCAACCATGCAGCTAGCCTCATTCATCAGGATTTGATGTCAGGTCGAACAACTAGTGTTCAGTGATTTTACCGCTTGACCTTTGATGACCTTCCTCTACATGTAACTACGTTTAGAATAATATGTTAAACTAAAACTCTACTCATCAGCAAAGAAAACATGTTCACTCCATTTCAAATGCTTTTGGCACCAATTAAAATGCTCCCTTAATGCTGAAGACAGTGAAACATATACCCTTGGTTTTATGGCTAAAAGGCCTACTGGATATAATTTGCTGTGATGTTACAGTTTCAGTGGTGGCTCATGGACCTTATAAGAAATAGACTAACCCAAATGGGTTTTCTCCCTTGTCTGAGACGTTGCCGGCTGTCACCTTGATCACATCCGGAGGAGTAGGGACGACTTGCAGAAATTTAACATTAGTTATGCCTATTCCAGCGTGTATAATTGTCAAGAAAAAGCTGGTTGTAGCGCCTCATTTCACAAATACGAATTTCTCCATATTTTTATTTTTGAAATTGAGATTGATTTTTAAAAATTTGGCATATTTATCGAGCATAATTAACGTTCCAAATAATTATAAAGCTACTGCATGCTTTCAGGACTGGATATTTTTTTAAGCTTTTCCTATGCTGTAAGGAAATTTGTAGCTACTTCTTTTAGAAAATAATATTTTAAATCTGAACTAATAGAAAATTTCAAACAAGCGATTTTCTCTTGCAATTTTTATGCTTTTTATTGGTGTAAATAAGTAAAAAATACTAAAATATTTAAAAACGAATTTTTTAAATTTTGTTTAAAATTCTAAATTGTGCTGCTTTTTTAAAATTATAGATGAGCATTATAGCACAATTTCTATAAAAGAATTTTATTTCAATTATATTTCATAATACATCATAGTGATAAACACTTTTGACTCCTTAAAATGTTTATACATTTAATTCTAATATTAAAATTGTATTTAACCGTAATAATTAATTTTGCTTGTATTTTATAGTGATTACTTTTTAAATTTATTTTTAGTTCTGTATAAGATGTTTTTTTATTTACTGTTCATTTAATTTATCAGCCCAAAGGGGCGGTAGCCTAGAAAGGCTGTTAGTTTCGAAGCGGCATTTTGCGCTGTTTTACTACAAATGTCCGTGTTTCCTTGCAAATTGCTGTTACCAAGTAAAGAAATTAAATAATGGAGAATCTGCATGAATACATGTATGCTTCTCGCACTGTGACAAAAATGTTAGTATCTAGAGCCATCAAATTTTGAATAATGTAATCTTCCACCCGAACATAGGCATCTGGACGGCCGAATTTCGAATTTGTTTTAATCTATTTCATATTTTGTAAAATTTTAAGGAATTTTTGATTAACAAACTCAACGAGTTCAGAGCAGAAAATAACAGTTTTATCTCCAGTGCGGAAATTCTAAAGATATGCTGTTTTTAAATGTATGTGGTTTACGGGAGAAGAACATGATATTCAATAAATATAGGTAACACACAAAACTTTAAAAAAAGAGTGCTTCTCGATTTTATTTTATCTTTTTTTTTTTCCTTCATTACGCTCAGAAAATTTTATGCTCCGAATTTTATGAATTATTAAAATAACTAATCCTCTTTGTTAATAATTTAATTATCATATAATCAAATAAATATGATCGTTTTTTAATGTTATTATGGTTTAAAAATCACTGCTTGAAAATGTTCATTAAATTTTAAAAAAATTATCAGATCTTGTTTAATTTTACCTTATTTATTTCAAAGCATCGAGCACTATCAACTTTATTTAATTTTACTTTATTTTTACGCAAAATTAAGTTCATAAATTTTGAGCTTAGAGTTTTTACCGTTTTACCAAAGTAAAGATGTTTGTACTAGAATTACGCGTGAAAACAAAATGTGCGAAATGCAGTAAAAAGTGCTTTAATGAGATATATTAAATCCTATTTGGAAAAAACTGTGGCTTTCATAATCTCATCACTATACAATGTATCACATTTAATAATTAAAAAGAGTTATGTGATACAAACGCCATAGGTTTCAGTGTTAAAGTAAACCAGATCGTCCCTACTTTTCTTGCCGACATGTCGGTGACGCGAGCCCCCGCCCACTGGGTTAGTCTATCTCTTATAAGGTCCATGTGGTGGCTGCGAGCTCTGTAATTAGCTGTCAAGCAGTAGACTTCCTGTTACGAAGAGCAGTTATTATCCGTTTAGGATTTTGTCCAGGTCTCCTTACAATAGCTTCAGAATTGGGAAATTGTTCGAACAGCGGACATTTCTTGAAATATCCACACATCTCACTGTTTCCATGATTGTCTAACCTGCTTCTAAACGGTAAATTACTCGTCACTTCACAGATTCTTCCATATGATATTTCGGAACCAAAACAAACGCTGTATTGCAAAAATTCACTGAGATATTCACTTTACTTGATTTGTATATCGGAAACCGTTTGATCACTTTTGATTGAATTATGCTAATTAAACTTATTTCAGTGAGTATCAGTATTTTTCAATATTGTAAAGATGAATGTGGACATAAGTGTATGTTTGGAAAACGAAAACCCACACCCTTTGTCCTAATGCCTTGGATTCGGATCTGCTCCCAAACTCGCGAAACAGCTTTTTTATATTACTATAATGCTAAATAAAGCAAATCGTACAGAAAAACTGGAATTTAAAACATAGATTAAAAGGCGTAGCTTTTATGTTCCACATAATGTATATACTGCGTTTTAATTGTTGATTATGCCCTAATTTTTTCATTTACAATAAAGCAAATTTTAAGATTCCTCGTTACAACAGACTTTAAAGTCTACCTCTCTATAGTTTTAAACAAAACGAATATAAGAAAAGAAATATTAATTCAAAAATCCGATTCAGCAAGAATTTGTTAAACGAAAACATTTGGAAACTCTTTATCTTGATATTCAGTATTCGTAAATCTCTAATTCAACGCCTGAAATGTAACGCACGTCTAAAGGCACTTTTTTGTGGCTAAATGTGGGATGATAATCTGTCTTTAATGAACTCTATATGAATAAAACTGGCTCATAAGTTAGAAGAAGACAAACCCAGAAAATGTCCTTACAGATATCCGGTTGCCTTAAAAAACAATCCTCGAACAAAGTTAACAATGCACCATTAGTCGAAAATCAGTCTCTGGACAAGAAGACTTTCATTAGGTAGGTCACTAGAGAAATGGTTGTAGAAAGAAAATTAGCTGATTTTCGTACACGAAAAAGATTAATGATTCAGAGTATATGTAATCACAATAAAATAAGTATTAATAACTTTCATGGTCTATTTAACAATATAGAATTAAAACACAGCTGCAAGTATCACTTTTTTTAATTTTCTACAAACCATTCAGAGTTATTAACTTTGTAACGATTACGTTTAATTTTTCTAACAGTTAAATTTTGAGTTAAACTTCCTTTCCTATCATTTCTTAATTTCAACTTACATCTTCCGGCCATACCGTAGTTTTATAATCCCGTTTGAACGCAAATGAGGAAGAGCGGTATTTAACCGCGAAGTTCTACTGTCTTAGTCAGAAAGAAACAGAGATTCTGGCTAGCTCGCGTCCGCCTTTTTAGGCTACTTACTCTTAAGCTATTATTAAGCTCGGCCGTACTTTAGGTCCTTGATAATAGCTTCGCAGTTAATTAGGGTTAAGGGGCCAACTCCGTTAGTCTCTTGATAGCTTCAGCTATATGTTTTTAGTTAAGATTAGTTTAGTTTAGTTCTTAGTCTCTTAAGTTCAAGCCCGAGTGTCGGCTTTATTTTAAAATTCCGAGATGGAGTTCTGTTACACCTTATTGGAATAATAAAGGGTTATTTCACCCTTGTTTCCTGTACCACGAACTCAAGCGATTATTCACTTATCAGTTCTTAAGATTCTGCACAGTCAACTGTACCTGAAAGTACAAGTACAGAAACTTACAACATACAAATTTAATAATAATTTTATTAATGTTAAAAATGTAGTAACTTTTTCTAAGCATGAATTCTTAAGAAATAATTTTCTACTTAAATCACTACGTTTTTCACTTAACTTTTCTTGAAATATTTTACAGTTTATTACTATAAAATACTAAAACTTTAAGACAAACGTGATGTTTATGGAACGGTTATGAACTTGGTGTTTAATAATAGGTAACAATATGTATAAAAAACGTTTTAGTGGGAGAAGGGAAACATAATAAATTAGCTTTTTGGCCCAAACTTATTTGAAATGCTTCCAAATGTATTTCATAAGCCAAAATGCAAACCGTCGCTGCTTCAAATACAACAGAAATTGAATAAATTGTACTCGAAAGAAAACATTATTTTAACTCTTATCAAAAAGTACAAAGCGCTTTTTCTTGAAACTTTGTAAATTCATATATCATACTTGGATGTTATATATAACATTTCTGAAGCAAATAATCTATTTTATGGAAACATTCTTTCATTCTTTCAGCGTTTGCAAGAATCTTTATTTATCTAATAGCAGAAATTCTTGGGCTTTCTCAGTATAATTTTACATAATTTGACAATTTCCAACGAATAGAATAATTTTTTGGACTAATGAAGAACGGACGTTAATAGAAGAAATGAAATTCAGCAAAGGAACTTTCATAAAAGATCCTTAAAATGCAAAAAAAAGGTATAGATTTCGCCACGTGGAAGAAAAAAAGGATGAGAAAAAGAAATAAGAGGTTTGTTGGATCAATTTCAAGGAGTTGCGAAAACGGCATCTTCCCGCAGGCATGGTAACAGATATGAATTCCTCGGGGCTATGTGATCATCTAGGACACTAGCGCATGTTTTACGTTTGTTATATATACTCTTCCCTAAGCTGTTAAGAAAGGTTTAGAGATTGTTCTCCTATTTATCACTCAGAATGATTTTGAGTTCCCACATGTTTTATGGAGGATAATTTCATTTTGCGACATATTTACCGAGAACGTCTCAGGCATGTTCTACGGGTATTTTAAGCCTCGGGATTATGCAAACATTCTGAGCGTTCAACACCCTTCCTCTAGATGGTCTCAGATGCTTCAGTTTCCCTATGTGGGCATGCGTTATCAGTGATGAAATGAACGTCTGGACCCACTATACTACGGAAAAGATGGACATGATCTAGAATAAACGTAATGCATTACCGCTGGGATGTAATGCATTAGGTTGCATTACATCCCAGCGTAAAGACCGCTGGGATATAATGTATTAGGTTGCATTACATCCCAGCGTATTTTAAGTTTAAAGATAGTTTAAACTTAAAATAAATGTTAGTTAAAATAAATATAAACCCTACAAGGTTAATACGTATATGTTACATGCCACGATTTAAATTTAATGTAATATAACAAATAATAGCGTTTTCTCAGTAACATATCAATAAAAGAATTAACGTGGCAATAACACATATCATGTTAATTATACTAACCTGAAGTAAAAAATTTGCCAACAGCAGTTAATTTGCAACATACAATGAAGTTATGAGTAATCGCTTGCTTTCTTTAACGTTAGAATGTGACGTTATATAATAATAACATGTTTAATGCTTGGCAGTGCAATTTTTATTTCATATTTTGTAAAACTCACAAATTTTTGATTAAAAAACTCAATTTGAAACTCGCGATTTGAAAGCGAGCAGTAGCAACACTTTTCGATATAAAGCATTTTAATCTCCATCACGACAGACATTGCAACTCGGAAAAATATGTGCGAAAATCAGTGTTTTCAGAGCTTTTGATTAATACCTGGTCTGATTAAAGTTATGCGAAGATAAGAATAGTCCAAATGACTATTCTTATCTTCGCATAACTTTTATTTTTAAAGTCTGGAATTAATTATTTTTAAAATCTGGAATTACAATAATTAAATAATCGTCACTGCGATTTCTATTTTTATTTCATATTTTGTAAAATTCCCAAATTTTTTAATAACGAACTCTACAATTTGAAAGCAAGCAATGTTAACAATTTTCGAAATAAAGCAGATTTCTATCTCCAAACTGTTACCACTCGGACTCGGTGCAAGACTGTTACCACTCGGAAAAACGAGGGCGAAAATCGGAGTTTTCCGAGTTTTTAATTAATATCTCCGCTAATTAGTCATACGAAGATGAGAATGATCGAAATGGTTTCCGGCGAATTTTTTGGAATCCGAAGGTACTTCTCTCTAACCTCAACTCCCCGCCGTTCTGGTGGAGATAATGGCACAAACAAACCAAAAACAGACAGACGCTCACAGATTTTAATAACATAGATTGGCACCCACGTCTATCTAAAGGATATCAGTTCAGTCCTGCATTTAGTATTACCAATACGCCTGAAAATAAGTAGGTAAAAATTTATCTCTAACTTCTCTTCAGCTTTCCATGTTTTCGAGGTCACAACTAATGGTGGTGTTATTTAAGAAGATTATGAAGGAAAGGTAATAAAATAAGATTCTTTCTTTTGGAATTATTGAAAGATAAAATAATCATTCGCCCACAATTTGATTTCCTAACATTTATCTTAAAATGTAAGGAGGGTCTTATTTTCGAGTTAAAAACGGTATATTACCTCAAATCTTAGAGTTAAAATTCATCATTGTTCTGTAACTCATTTAAGCTAAAAATACGAAATTAAAACTAATGATAAATCTCAGCTAATGTTACGAAATTACTCATTTATAATTTACTTTCGTGAAGATCTTTAAACCAATGATTAAGTGAAATTGCCTGTAATCTGATTAATGTAATTAAATGATTAAATGAACTAACTGAGTAACTGTAAAATTAATTAAGTGGATGAACAAAAAACACCGAGATTCAGTACTCAGAATTTTTCTTAAATGTTCTGTGCTTGATTGCATAATAATAAATTTACCGTAAAAGCAAAATTGCTATCGTCTTGAGTTACTTTCTTTTAAAAGAACATCATGCGGAAGGAAATTAATGATCTACTTTATATCCCATTATTATATTTTAATAACTGCAATAAAAAGAGCTCTATATTTTTTAAGTTCGATTTTTTCCACATAAAGTGAATGACATCTTCACTCTATGTGCTCAGCTGGAGTACAGCAATCTTCAGCAGAGATATAGAGTGTATTACAGAGCATTTTGAAATCTGCTCTAAACATTCTGTTGTAAAAATAGACATACATAAATGAAAGAAATTTCTGCTGCTAACTAGCTTTAAAAATTTACATCGTTTTATATGAGACGTAATCCTATAAATTTTGTCAGATATTTACTGCTTCCTTACCATATACCCTCGTCGTGTAATTAGAAGCACGTCGGTCTAACAGCTGGGAGGTCTGGACAAAGAACGTCCATGTAAAGAAGGAAAGGTTTCATACAAACGTAATGTAAACCAGTTTCCTATTACTCCGCTAGAAAGCGGAGGAAAAATTCGCCAAGGGATTTGGCGATGGACCTGGTGGCGAGAATTTACCCCTTCGCCATTTGTACAGAAAATTGAGGAATACGTTAAGAAGAAACATTTTTTGACAAAACGTTTCTTTTTTTAGTTTTCATGATAATTTACACACTGATTTTCGTCCCTTTTTTTTCTCAAATTAACTAATTTATTAATTAATTTACTTACGGGAAAAAAAATTTTCTTTTCCTTTAAAGTTTAAAGAAATTTAAAACGATATTCATTTTATGAACTCTTGATAAACGTGACCTTCGAACTTCGACACCGGTTTCGAGCCTTGGCGCTTTGGCGACAAATATTTCGCGCATGCGGAGCTGTTTCCCTCTACGTTGGGACGGAGCCACTCCTGTTACTGAGAAGTACTGAATCTCGTTGTTTATTATTAGTTTTCCTTCTTAACAATACATTTCTTTGCTCTGGAGCTCGAGGTCTGGCGAGAGACTCTTATATTACACATTTCTCATGTTTGTTATTTCGGCAAACACGTATCTATAGTAGCGCCCGAACTAAAATGTCACGGCCGATAATTTTGATTCAATAGGATTTGGTGATTAAGTGCCCTCCTCCACTCTCGTTCATTAAGGGGGTGAAGAAGATGTGGAATTTTTCTCTCTCTTTACCGCTTGCGCTAGTAGTGTGATTGAAAGCACGTCCGACTAGTAGTTGTAAGATTCGGAATTCGAATCCGGGCGAATGCGCTGCGATTTCTTCGATTTACTGCACCAAGAATAGTCTTTTGCACGAATTAATATGTTGCAGACATAATTCGCCATTACCTGGGGCCCACCAGGAACCGAGTAGTAAAGTGGCTGAGCACTGGTAGTTCAGTCCAAGGCTCGAATACCACGAACGGGCTGGCTGCATGGGCGTCTTCGTGGTTTACTTCCATGTGTAAAATAAACACGAGCCAGTTTCCCTTAGAAAATCCTTCACGAAGGTATCTCTCCCCTTAGGCAGATAGCCCTCTAGGCTTCGCAGTAATCACATAAACCAAACGAAATCAAACCAATCATTATTACCTGGATTTGGCTACTGAGTCCTCGCCTCACCAGGGACTCTTTAAATGTCACAGAATGTAATGTACTTTAGAATGTAATGTCCAGTAATGTTTTTTGTTCAGACATCCCAGTTCGTCTTTCTTGCCGGTGCTTTCGTGGTGTAATTGAAACCTCGCATGACCCGGGAAGGTATAGCAGATATTCTCAAGGTTCTTGCTTCGATAAAATTGTAATAAACTTTACAGTCAATACATTATTATTTTTCACCAGAATTCTTTGTTTAAGTTTCTCAATCTATGCCGAATGAACGCAGATTTATTTGTGATAGCTATTCATAATATGAAAAACAAACAGAAATGTTTACAATTTATTATAAGAAGTGCTGTTTAAAATTTTTCTGCGTGAGAACTTTGTTTGTCGCAAATTTGATAAAGCTCTTCAGGTTTATTCGTTTAAGATTTTCAGATTTTCCTTGCATGAGTATGTAATTAATGACCTCATTAAATTATATAAGTAATTATAAGTATCTAAAGTATTATAAAGTAATATTAAAAGTTACATTGTGTTTAAGGATGCAATCACCATTTGTTGAAGTTTCTTTTTATGTTTCTTAACTTTTTGTCTACTAAATTCTAACTAACTAATTGTTTGCTTCTAGACGTTAAAAAAGTGTCTGGAAAGAGATAAAGTAGTAAAAATGTTATAATTAAAATAATTATCTCTTGATGTATGTCCATTATGAAGTCGGATTTCTATTGGAGGCAGTTTTTATAGATTAAATAATAAAGTTCATTTCCAAACACATAATGATGCTAATAACGCTGATTTACGTTTTTAAGGCTTTAGATCAAATCTCAAGTATTAAATATTTAGCGAAGTACAGACTTTCCTTGAGAAGGACCTTTATATAGTAGCTGACTGAATAGGGATTATGCGTTTTATCTGCAAAGTAAGATTCCCCTAACTTTTTTCTAAATAATTTTTAAGCAACTAATGATGAATTTCCGAAGGATAAAAGAAGAATATAGGAGGATAATTGCAATGTAAAGAAGGAACTTCGCATCTAGACGCTATTTAGAATTGCAAGGACTTCTTTTAGAACAATAAAGACAACATTTTAGGATTGAACTTGTAGAGACATTAGGTTATTTCAAAGCATAAGAAATGGAAAATGAGCAACGCTTTCGCCGAGACTCGAACCAGGGGCCTCTCGAATATGAGCCGAGCATGCTGACCACTACACTAAGAAGGCATGTTAAGAAGGCGGGATTAATACCTTATATACTCCTCCCTTTTAAAGGGCGGGTTTCAGAGGACTCAATCGCCAATTCTCGGTGGTGGAGAATCATCTTCCACCACCTTTTTTTAGTTCGGGGGCCACTGTAGAGACATTAGATTTTCTGAAAGCTGGAGAGATGAAAAATGAGCAATGCACTCGCCGGGACTCGAAACACTGGTTTCTCAAATACGCGCCGAGCGTGCTGACCAGTACACTACGAAGGCATGCTAAGAAGGCGGAAGAAATACCTTGTAAACTAAGGAAAAAGTATGGTTCAGTTCAAAAACAATTACTATGCATTATTCGTGCTACATACTGCCTTTCAAAAGTTGCATTTTATAATTTTATATCCATTAGCAAGTTAAATTTATCAAGGAATTTGTACAAAAATCCTATGTACTTATCCGTTCATCTATAACATCGAAAGTAATTCAAAGACTCTAATTTGTCTGTAAATTACTCTCAACAACAAAGAATGTATGTAATTTTCAAGCTTAGAAGTGCTAAATAATATATAATAAGTAAACATTAAATTTCAATATCTGAAATTCAAAATTGCATATACAATCACTTATAACAGATCGGATAAAATTTTAAATATCGGTTATTTCATGCAGTAGACTATATGATTAATTGTTGAGTAATCAAAAGCAGAATACTGTATTTTCATTACGTAAGTGAGTGGTCTCAAACTAAAATTGCCCGTGGGCCACGTGCACGATCTGAAAACAGATAACGGGTCAGAATTTTTATTCCAAAAATTAAAATATATTTTTAATAAATTTTCAATTTCGGTTACTAAGTTATGAGGCATTTTCCTCTCTCCTTTCCATATGTCTTCATGGTATAACGGCAGCATACTCGGCGCGAATTTGAGAGGTTCAGGTTCGAGACCCGGCGAGGGCATTGCTCATTTTTCATGTCTCCTGATTTAAAAAAAAACCTAATGACGCTACAGTGGCGCCCGAACTAAAAGATAGTGTACAAAATTTCGTCACCGCCAGGATTTGGAGACTGATTCGAGAGGTCAAGGTTTGAGTCCCGGCAAGGGCGTTGCTCATTTTTCGTGTTTCTGCTTCAAAAAAAAAAAAAAAAAAAAAAACTGATGAATCCGATACAAAGTATTTTTCAGAATACACATTAAAACAATAATAATATCGCAATACTGAGAGCCAAATAGTAAATTTTCAGACTGACGTTTTCTCCAAATAGTTCTATCATGTTTAATAAAATCCTTTAATAATTTATTTTAATTTAAACTGAAAGAAATAATGAAAACTTTCAAAGAAAATTTCCCAAGAAGGAAGAGTTTAAGAATAAATAACGACAGCATAGGCTCTTTCTTGTATTTCCTAAATTGTTCTTCTGTGCATGAACAAAAATACACATGCCTTGTGTATAAATCGTTAAAACCTTCTTTTATTTCTTACTACAGCTTAGCACTTGATGGCGTCTCGGTTTTGATAAAGTTTGTAGCCTAGGAAAGAAATTATTAGATATTATCTTTATCACGTATGTAGATGTTCATAGGTCTATAGGTGGTTTTTATTTTTTCATTTATTTATTTATTTTTAACTGTGAAAAAAAGCTTCTCACATGTAAATGTATCCCCGAACAAAGAGGGCATTCTTAGGATAGAAATTCGCAACTGATCTTATCTATGTTTTGACAAATGGAATTCAAAGTTAATAAAATATTTGTCTTCAAAAATATTACTCAGATTTTTATTTACACAGTAAATTAGTTAATTCCATTTATAGATTTTCTGGAAAGTAACGAAAATGATGTAAACTCAGCCTTCAAATAATTAAAATCTAGAAATCTTACTAATATTGAATCTGCAACAAATTCGTAATTGAAATGTTTTCGCAGGCCGCATAAAATCGCTTTGTGGACTTGCAGTTTGAGAACAAGGATATAACCTGTCTTTTGTTAACTACAAACTACCATTTACAAACTATTTTACTTATAAAAAGTTTTGAGCACTTCCAAAAGATGGGAGATTCAGCTGCTCATTATCGTTTGGAAGTTAATAGCAAAGCAGTTAAGTTAGTTTTCTTTACTAAACGTCAGCAAAGCAAAATCTCTAACCGTATGCTTGTGCACTGCAGTTTTGCTCTGAATCTAGAAAGTGTTCTTATTCAGAAAACTATAAATCCTAGGTTATATTTTGATTGGAAGATATCACCCCTTGAGGAGAGATTTATTTTAGCATTTTATTAGTGTCTGGAGTTATCATTCTGCAATACACGATCTCTTGGCGAATTAATGGATCTTACCTCATTTATCTTCTCTCTGCAAACACCAAATGGTATTAGAAATCACAAATTTATGATGTTAAATTATCAATATCTGCAACGGTTATTTCTTTACTATTATCGCTTGCATTCAATCCTGGAAGTTCCCTAATCCCTAGGCAGAGAGAAATCAATAAAAGAAACGTTCTGTAAACACACCTTCTCAAGATATGGAATTCGAACATTTCTGACGTAGCAGATGCCTCCAATAAAAATAGAGTGGATTATTTTCTAAGATTTAAACAGGAAAGGCGTAATACATAACGGCTAAGTACATATTACATCATATCGAAATTTCTGTGAATTTTTCGCTAAATGTGAAACCATTCCCTTAATAAATTCTGCCCGAAAGCATTCTCATTATTAGAAAATGATAATTACATCTCCTTTTCTTTACTTTAAGTTACTTTATATCTGAGAAATTAGCTAAAAGATTTTTTTTTTACCAACATTTTTATAAAATTCTCAAAATTATTAAACGTACAATATTATTAATAATAAAATATTTCGCATGCCCGAAAAGAAATTAAAACGTGTATTTATGATATTTTAATGGTATTTTAACAATCTTCTGAATAATTTCAGCTTTGGAGAGCAACAATTCAAGGCACTGAAATTTCTAGTCTGTCGTAATGATGAGTTCACATACCATCTTTAGACGAGTCTGAATT
The DNA here is from genome assembly GCF_044657685.1 of Stegodyphus dumicola. NCBI lineage: Eukaryota > Metazoa > Arthropoda > Arachnida > Araneae > Eresidae > Stegodyphus > Stegodyphus dumicola. Next base: position 149,195,952 of record NC_140777.1, read on the forward strand.
TGCATCATTATTTCTTTAAAGAATACCAGTACTTTATTTATAACAACCTAATTTAATATATCTTACATTAATGTAAAAAATGAAGCTCTGCTTTTATTCCTCTATTTCTCCCTTTATACATGTTTTTAATATCATTTAACATAGGATATGCTACATTCTGGAAATAAAGAAACTCTAACTACATTATTTTGTGTTTTGTTGATAGTTTGGATAAAAAGGAGCTATAATTTTAATTCATTTTTACAATTGAGTATATACTGCACGATTTACAATTTCGTCAAATGTTTTTATCTAAAAGGGCATTAAATTGGATATTTTCCTGAAATACATTCGTATAAATTTGGTTTTCTTTAAAATATTTTCTTTTTACAACGACATCTTTAGTATTAACTATAGTAACCATATAGGTTTATAACACTACTAAGGCCGGAAGCGATGATCTCTTTCTTATGAAGGCATCCAATAGGTGGGCCTTCATAACAAAGAGATCATTGCAACATTACTAAGACCGGAAGCGATGGTCTCTTTGTTATGAATGCATCTAATAGGTGGACCTTCGTAACAAAGAGATCATCGCAACAGTACTAAGACCGGAAACAATGATCTCTTTGTTATGAAGGCATCTACACTCATGTCCATAAATTAAGGATAATGCAAAATCAGGCAAAGGAAGAGTTAGAAGCAAAACAAATTTGACTTATTTGTAAAGCTTATTTATTAAACAAAAGGTAAAGACCAAAAAAAGATGCTATGTGTTTGATATTATTAAAAAAAATTAGCGGTTTTTTCTCCCTGGAGCAAATTACTAAAAAACCTATTTACAAAAAACCAATATTACATGGTTGGTATGATTGTTAATATATTGTATGTCTCCCAGACGATGCAATACAGTCCGTACAACGCCTAGGCATGCTGAGTTTCAAATTATCGATCTGATCTTGGGGGATATTACACCACTCAAAAAGCAATGCTCTCCGAAGTTCCGGTAGACATGTAGGAGGAGGTTGACGGGCTGCAAATCGTCAGTCAAGCATGTCCCACACGTGCTCTGCTGGATTCAAGTCCGGTGAGAATGCTGGCCAGTCCATACGGGTGATATCCTCAGATTGAAGGCATTCGCTTACGATGTTTGCACGGTGAGGACGCGCGTTGTCATCCATAAACACAAATTGTGCGCCCATGGCGCCCCGAAACAAATGTACATGTTGTTCCAGAATGACGTCCCGATAGATTTGGATTTTCATGGTTCCAATTTGAACATGCAGGTCAGTTCTGGAACCCATAATAATTCCACCCCAAACGAGCACTCCTGCACCACCGTAACGGTGTCGTTCAATGATGTGTTCTTGGTGGCAACGGGTACCTGGAGCTCTCCATATGAAAGTCCGGCGAGAATCAGACTGCAAGCTAAACCTGGACTCATCGGAAAAAATCACACAAGCCCACTGTTGCGGTGTCCACAATGCATGCTCTCTATTCCAGGCTAACCGCAGGCGACAGGGAGTTGCAGTAAGTGGAACGCATCTGACAAGTCTACGAGCATATAGACCAATCTGCCGTAAGCGTCTGTACACGGTCTGCCTTGAAATTGTCGTACCAGTGGCTGAAAAGAGCTGACGAGACAGGTCTGAGGCTGTGCTCCGCCTGTTTCTTTTGACAATAACTGCCAAATACCGGCCCTCATTCGGCGTTGTAACTCTGGGGCGACCTGGGCTGTAACGTCTACTCACATTACCATCATCTTGGAATCGTTGCCAAAGCCTGGAGATGACACTCTTGGCAATTCCAAGTTCGTCTGATACTTCCAGTTGGGTACGCACACATTCCAGATGGCCGATAATTCTACCACGTAAACAATCATCCAAATGCGTCCTTTGTGTCATAACGATTCGGTTATTGCACTGAAATGCTTATAAAGCGCCTGCGAACAATTTTACTTCTTTGCCTGTATTCCTTATGTATCACTCTCTTACACTCTCGTCATTGTGACGTACCATCGGTGTCATATGGTTACTTCCTGAAATTTGCATATGATTCTTGAAGATATGTGTAGTGATTTTACAGGTGATATATTTATTTTAGAGTTCTATTTCCGCTTGACTCCGAATTATCCTTAATTTATGGTCATGAGTGTAATAGGTGGGCCACCGTTGCCTCCTATGAAAGGATATATGAATTACACTCAAGCCTTCTCCGGAATTCGAACCCAATCCTTGCCCTCTGGTGCGGCAGAGTCACTAACCACTTTCTCGTTTGGGCGACATTAAATTTATCATAATGAACTAAATAGTTTTAGACTGAAAATTATGGGCGCATAGTTTATCTGAAAACCGTAATGGCACTCTTCTCTAACTTATATTGGCTATTTGATATCTCAGTATAAATGCGGCAATTGAATAGAATTGTCATTAATTTCATTATAAGTTTTTATGTATATCTTACCATTAATTACAACTTCAACTGTGTTAAATAATTTGACCCAGAAAAAAATCTTAGTTCTTTGAAGAAATTACTCCAATGAATTTTTAATAATGCTTGTATCAAAGTAATTATCGTAACCGATTAATAAAAAGATTTCAAATTCCGAACATACTATAACCAATTTCGAATAAATCTAGGGTAGAATTAATTCTTGAATTACAATTAATTCTGGAACGAACTTCATGAAGTATCTTATTCAAAATATACAATATAGCAAGTTTTTAAACTACTCAAGATTGCTTAATTAGTTTTAAATAAGTCAACAAGCCTGGTGCAATTCCTCGAAAAGCTTGCACTTCAAACGAGTCTGAAACCGAAACCTCTTTATATACTTGTAGAGACATTAGGTTATTTCGAAGCAAAAGAGGTGAAAAATGAGCAACGCCTTTGCCGGGACTCGAACCACGGGCCTCTTGAAGTACGCGTCGAACATGCTGTCCACTACACTACGAAGGCATGCTAAGAAAATGGGAGAAGTACCTTATATACTCCACCTTTTAAAGGGCGATTGAGGTTTTAGGGGACCCAGTCGCCAAATCCTGGCGGTGAAGAATCATCATTCACCACCTTTCAGTTCGTGGGCCACTGTAGAGACATTAGGTATTTTTTTGTAAATAGGAGAGAAGAAATAAAATGAGAAATGCTCTCGCCGTGACTCGAACCTCGGACCTCTCGAATTTGTGTCGAGCGTGCAGACCACTACACCACGAAGGCACGCTAAGAAGACGTGAGAAATAACTTATATACTAAATCTTTTCACTCTTAAACAAAGTGGCTGCATTCAATACTTATACGTTTCATGTCAATAATGATTTTGCTTCATAAGCTTCTGTTTTGCAGGATTCTATTATTTCAATGGTGTTATGACACAGGTGCTTTTGTTTACTAATTAAACTCCTAAATTCTTTTTTTTAGCACTTTAGGTTTTTATTCCGATAGAGTATCCTTTCTTCCATTAAAGCCAATTGTAATAATTTTGTTTTTATCCCATTTTTCCTTCCAATTAAATAAAAAGTGTGCATATTTTCTATAAATCCCGTGTTATTTTCTTTCTTGATGATAAAACTCATGTTCACTTCCTAAACATCTTAACTCAGATTTAAATTTTGGATATATTATAGTATAGTTAATTTATCAATGTATATTGATCAAACTAAGATATTAAGATCATTTAAAATCTTCACATTAATTCATATTAATTATATTATTAGAAGCTTATGAATTAAATAGTCTTTCTGCTAGTCATTACGTATTACTTAATAATACGTTTAGCTTTACTTAAGTTAAAAATATCAAATAATACAATTTTTATATTGTAAATTATCATACATATGTATTATACACCACGTATGTCTGAAAAATTGTAGAATCCAGAACAGAATTTTATGTACACATTTTTTAATGTTATATAGCTAGCTTATATACGAATATTTAGTACATTACATGCCGAGTATTAATACAAATGTCAAAAATGTTACTCTGTAACATATCGTTGTGAGAAGCGAGTATGTGTAAAATGAACTGTTAGTTATGAGTGTAGTTGTTAGAAGTGAGTGTGCGAGTAAACTGGCATAATGCACAGGTAGAAGTATATGTGGATGGGGCACTAGAATGTCACCATAGGTTATACAGGAGCATAATGAACAACAACGATTAATACGATCGTTTGGCAATATATTTAAAACTTTATATATATATAATTTTATAATTCTATAATCTATATAATTTTATATACATACATATAAAATTAATAAAAGGAAAAGTCGGAACTCAAATGATAAATTATAATTTATTTCCTATGAAGACTCTAACCAATTCTTTCTCACTGAACGTCGTAACCCAAAACAGGTAAGAGTAAAATTAAACTTCAAATACGTATACAAAACTAAAAGTAATAAAAAATAGAACAAGAAACAAAAATTATGTATTAATCTCTTCTGTTTAAAGCTTCAAGCAGAACTTTTCAAAGACAAAGTGTTTTGAAGCTTTAAAACAAGTTTAAGGATATCAGGGTCAATGTTCCTTCTAACCTTCTTCGGGAACATACAAGGACCTGACTCGGAACAGAGAGCTTACTAAAGCTATGTTCACTAATTGTGGTAAGTAGACAGGATACACATGAAGGGTATACAAAACCCTTTATTTTTCTCTATATACAATAACTTCCGTACTTCGGAATACACTGACCCGCCACTTGGGGTCTAACGTAAAAGTATAAAAATAAAACTAAACTCTAATTTAACTTTAGAATAATACACGTGGAAGATTGGCCTTATAATAACAGGAAGCGTATGTAGCACAGAGACTGTGAACACTACAATACGTTTAATTTATCAAGAGGATTAAAACCTCTGGCCTGGAAGGCAAACAGCAACTGCGTAACTTCTAAGGCAAGCGGCTTGCTTCGACTAACTCCTTCCTCTTTCTCGCTTGGCAAAAAGCCACAACTTAAGTACTTGGCGTTCGCCAGACAAATTTTGCATAAATAAGTTAACGCTTTTAATTCTGGCCGGAAGTAGAAAATCAGAAGTGATAGTAAAGATTTAAAATAAAATAAACGTTAGTAAAACTTAAGATCCTTACATACTTCCCGCCAGAGTTAATTAGTTTGAAATGAGGTATAAAACGACCTTGTTGAAAACTTTTAGCTCTAGAATCTAACGCAAGGCCATTCTTTTACAAACATTTCTCACTAGAAACTAGAAATTAAAAAAAAAATGTTTTTACAATAGCAGCCCCATGGACACTCAATTTTTCATCTGTACTGCATCTAAACAGGAGCTTTTATTCAAATCTGGTTCCTCCCAGAGATCTGGAAGGAAAATTAGTTTAATGAAATGTTACACAATGAAATGGCAAGTCACATGAATATTTATATTTCTCCTAACATTCTTATTTCATTCATGACTTTTATTTAATTATCTCTCCCCGTGCTCTCTGACATGTGTTGTAAAAGAAAACACCGAACACGAATGTGTTTATGTATACGTGTTCAACACTGCTTCCTACAATCAAAACACTAACGTGTTAAAATTCAACATGACAAGACCTCGTAACACACCCTATCTTCAACTCTAAACCCTGAGGTACTATTCTGAAAGTGGCTAACTCTGAAGTGTAGCGTCAGAGAGCATAACTACATTCATTCAACCTTTAACACATATTCACCATAATTTAGTCTTTTTACAGTCACACGAATAAAAAAAAATTTAACATTACTTTCACTTTTACCATATCACGATATTTCTTAACATTTGAAATAACAGTTCACATTGTATATAAGAACATATTAACATGCCGTTAATTTTACGCATTTGACAACATACATTAGTAGTACATTGTTAACTTCTATTCTTTTCCAAGCAAGTGCCAATTCTTTCTACATTGAAATAATACATTTCAAAAAGTCTTTCAGACTAAAACTTCTCTCTTGCTAGAATGTTTTAAATAAAATTTATACAATAACTTTTTACAATATTTAAGTCTTTACACAACGCTATTATACATCAACTTTAGTTTTACGCGCGAGTAATTGAAAAACATAATACCAAAATCGGTAACAACTCATTTCTCGCCCTTTTGGCGATAAAGGTAGACCTCGCATGAGGTAAAACTTCTTGAAATCTGCCACTTGCAGTAAGAATGAAAGATTAACTTAAGTTTGCAAAGTAACATAAAATTTTACTTATCTTTGTAATATTCGGACATCCTTTTCTGGGCCCAGTCTTTAAAGGTACTGCAGATAGTAGTTTGATTTATCCTCCTTCTTGTACGGGCTCGCCCTTCAGTGCTTTCCTCTGGAAGCTTCCTTTTTTCACCAGTTCGGCGACCCTTGAATACCTTCTTTTTCTCCTCTGCTTGTGGTCTTGGCCGTTTGATGGCAGCTGGTCTTGGCGGAACCGGGAAACTTCTGTCGTGTTCCTGCTTGGACCTCGTTGTTGGCCGTTCAAATTTTCCTTGTAACTTTTCCTCCACCGCTGATGGCCCTTCCGCAGTTCGGCGACTTTTACTGCGGAGAGTTCTGTCGGATTAGTAGATCTTCCGTTTTAAAGCCGGGTTATAGTTGCCGTCATTTCTCCTGGTTCTCTTCACATACGTCGTCCTTCTCCCTTCTTCATTCTGGGGGTGTTCGTGAACTCTCTTTTCTGGACGGTGGAACGGCTTCTTTTTCTTGTTACCTTCAATTTTTCCGCGGGGCAATTTTCTTTTCACATGCTTCTGTCTCTCATTGGCTTGCCCTTGTACTTGTCGTTTTTCTACCTCTGGCGCTTGTACCTGCGGTGTCTGCCGTGCCGGATCCTGCAAAAGATCTGAAAAGATTTGCATTTTATTACGATCGAAGTAGGGCTTGATTTGATCAATGTTTGCGGAACAGGTTTCACCATTTCTGGCTTTTAACACTACAACAGCGTGAGTTATTTTTTCTATAACATATGGTCCTTCGAATCGTGGAAAAAATTTGGCAGTTTTATCTTCTGCTGCTGAAGAAAGTGAATGCTTAATTTTTAAAACTTCATCCCCTACTTTATAAGTTACTCCCCGTCGTTTCAAATCATAATATAGCTTCTGTTTTCTTTGTGCTACTTCCGTATTCTTTTTTGCTTCTTTTATTAGTTTTTCTATATCACCCATTTTAAATTCTGGGGCTCTTTGTTGCACATAAAATAATTTATCTAATGCCGTTATAATCTTTCTGCCTAAAAATAACTCAGCAGGAGTTTTGCCCGTTGTATCATGTTTTGCGGTCCTAAGGGCGAAAGCAAATTCATTGACATAGTTATCCCAGCTTTTATGAAAATTTTTAACATAACTACGGATAATTTTCACTATATTTCTATTGACCCGTTCCGCTATATTTGATTGCGGCCGATTCGGGACCATTTTTAAATGACGTATGCCCAGTTTTTGGCACATGTCTTCAAATATATTACTTACAAATTGAGGACCATTATCCGATATAACATTTAGGGGCGCCCCGTATTTTAAAATATATTTATTTAAAATACAATCAGTAACTAATTTCGCGGAGGCTCGTTTTAAGGGAACAAATTCGGTCCATTTACTAAAATCATCAACCATAAGAAGGAGATAGCGACTTTTATTTAACTGACTTTTTGGGAAAGGGCCCAATAAATCGATGCCAATTATTTCATTTGGATATTCGGATTTAATACTATTTAGAAACCCGGCCGGGCGGAAATTAATATAATTAACTGCTTGACATGTTGGGCAGGACTGGACATACGCCCTTGTTAACTTTTGCAGTTCAGGAAAGTAAACTGCCTCGCGTACGCGTTGGATAGTTTTTCAAATACCAGCATGAGAAGCTAAAGGGCTGTCATGGAGCTCCTGCAGGATATTTAATCTAAGACTAGCTGGGATAACGGGTCGAAATTCGTTGTTGGAATTCGTAGTTTTTGTATAAAATAATAGACCATCTATTAGTTCGTAATGGACCGCCCTATTTCTTATCGCCACGATATCTTGGTGGCTAAAATTTTCAGGATCCTTCAAATACTCATAAATGCTTCCAAACTCAGGATCCTTACCCAGTTCGGTTATTACAGTTTCTCGGGAATTTATTGTACATGCTGTAAGCATTGCCATCTTTACGGTATTGCCTTGTTCGTCTATTTTAATCCTTGATAGGGCATCTGCTACGATATTTTCCCTTCCAGGAGTATGCTTGATTACCAGATTATATTCTTGCAGCTTGAGTGCCCATCTTATTAACCTTGGGGATAAATTTTTCCCTGAGTACAATCTAGTTACCGCCGCATGATCAGAGTATACTGTTATCGGCGCCTTTCCAAAATAGACTCGGAACTTTTGCACTGCTAACAGAACTGCAAATGCCTCTCTTTCGGTCGCGGAATAGTTTCTTTGTGTTTGATTTAAAGTTCGGCTAAGAAATGCCACGGGCTGCTGATTTTGCGAAAGTACCGCCCCTACCGCATAATCCGAAGCATCCGCTGAAATTTCTAAATGCTCATCCTTTTCAGGAAATTTCAACACAGGGGCTTGCGTTAATGCTTGTTTTAATTTTTCGAAAGCACTATTGGCTTCGGCCGTCCACGAGAATCTTGCCTTTTTCCTTTTTAATTTTAACAATGGCTCAGCGATAGCCGCAAAATCTTTTATAAAGGACCTATAATATGAACAAAGTCCTAGAAAAGAAGAGAGCTTCTTTGCCGTGTTTGGAGTCGGATACTTTTGCACAGCGATTATTTTTGATTTATCTGTCTCGATCCCTTTTTGAGATATTTTGTAACCTAAATATTTTAATTCAGGGGCTGCAAATTTGCACTTTTCGACATTAACTTTTAGACCGGCCTCATTTAATAAAGAAAACTTCTGTCTTAAATCCTGTACATGTTGGTCGAGATTATCACTAGTAATAATGATATCGTCTAAATAGATAAATGTGGACTTTCCAAGAACAGGCCTTAACACAATGTCCATACATCGCTGAAATGTTGCCGGTGCCCCCGAAAGGCCAAACGGCATACGCAGAAATGCATAAGTGCCAGACTTGGTTATAAAAGCAGTCTTAGGCACGTCCTCAGGCCTAACCCCTATTTGAAAATAACCAGTCGTTAAGTCTAAAGTCGTCATAAATTTGGTTGATTTTATGTTCCTTAGAATTTCTTCTATAATCGGTAACGGGTATACCGGATGTTTAGTTATGGAGTTTAATTTACGGTAATCAATAGCGAATCTCCATCTTTTTGGATGCTCCAAAGGATAATCATTATTTTTCTTACATAAAACCACCGGGCTAGCATAACTACTTGAGATGGGCGTTATGATCTTTTTACGTAGCATATCGGTAATATGCCATTCTATAATTTTTTCCTTATTCTTATCATACCGGTATGCTTTGTGGCGAACTGGCATTGAATCTCCGGTGTCAATACTATGGTTAGTAACCTGAGTAAATCCTGGAGTATCACTAAATAACGAAGCAAATTCACTTACCACTTGTCGGATTCTTCGTTGCTCTTCATTAGGCAGGTGGTCAAGGTTTTACATCGGCGGTTCAGCCTTTTCTTCACGAACTGGTTTCATTGTCAGCTTAAGGGACGCTTCATTAAAATCTAGCGTTGCTTGTGCCTCTGAAAGAAAATCTATTCCTAAGATAATATGTGCTTGCAGAATCTTTACTATGAAAAACATAACCTTTACTTGTTCGTCCTTGATACGGACATACAAAGGTACTTTACCTACGCACTTACATTTTTCTCCTTGCGCCGCTAACACTGTCGTATTATCCGCATTATATATGCGGTATTTGCGAAAATACTTCCTAAAAACCTCTTCTGCCACACAGGAACACTGCGCGCCGGTATCCAGGAGTGCGGTGGCTGGGATATTATTCACCAAGACTTCAATCTTCGGAAGAGTCAAATTTTTCACCATTACTGTATTTAACTTGAAGGAAGAGGGGTTTTCTTGGCCTTCGGATTTCCGCACCCTCTCGTCAGCAGAAATCCGTTTTAGTTTAAATTATTTTTTCTTTCCGTGCTTTCCTTCTTTTTCCCCTGGCCTTGAGACTTTTTTCCTGGGTTGCTATTGAACTGTCGACGTTCGCCGGCTGTTTTTGAATGCTCGGGTTTCCTTGCCCCCTGATTCGATTTTTCTCCGTAGCCGTATGCTTGAGTTTGCTGTAGTCTTGGCGTACCAAATTGGTTTCGCTGTTGATATTGGCGTCTTCTTTCGACGTCCGCCGTTCTTCTACTTTCAAACTGGATTGCTAGCTCAAATAACTTTTCCAGTGTAGTCGGATTTCTTAATTCAATAAAGTCTTGCACTTGGGGCAGTAACCTCGGCAAAATCACTTGAATTATTTCAGGATCCGGACGGTTTCCATACAAGAGCTTTAAAACGTGAATTTTTCTTAAAATAAAGCTCGAGAAGTTTTCGATTCTTTATTGATATATACTGAAAAGTTCCGTTTCTAATTTCGCACGATCCCTTACAACAGGGAAGGCTTTTAGTAGGGCAGTCTTGAAATTTTCGTAAGTATAGGTGGGACTTCCTGCTTGACCCAAGAGACTTCTGCCTATACACTTGAACCAGTTAAGCGCTTGGCCCCTCAAAGCGCTGGTAGCTAAGGTAACTTTTTGAAACTCGTGCACGGGGTAGAGCATGAAGTGGTCATCCAATTTTTCCAAAAAACTGGTTACTGGTGAGTTTCCGTTAAATGTTTCTTCTGGTTTCATCGAAGCGCGCATGGTCTGGATGATGCAACCAAATCCTTCCAGGGCGGCAGCTGGCATTTCTGGATTCTGAGCCGTTTCTGCAGGCAGCACAGGTTCTTCTTGAAACTCGGCCATGGTTATTCTTCTTCGTTGGGCGCCACTATCAGGGTCAATGTTCCTTCTAACCTTCTTCGGGAACATACAAGGACCTGACTCGGAACAGAGAGCTTACTAAAGCTATGTTCACTAATTGTGGTAAGTAGACAGGATACAGACGAAGGGTATACAAAACCCTTTATTTTTCTCTATATACAATAACTTCCGTACTTCGGAATACACTGACCCGCCACTTGGGGTCTAACGTAAAAGTATAAAAATAAAACTAAACTCTAATTTAACTTTAGAATAATACACGTGGAAGATTGGCCTTATAATAACAGGAAGCGTATGTAGCACAGAGACTGTGAACACTACAATACGTTTAATTTATCAAGAGGATTAAAACCTCTGGCCTGGAAGGCAAACAGCAAGTGCGTAACTTCTAAAGTAAGCGGCCTGCGTTGACTCACTGCTTCCTCTCTCTCGCTTGGCAAAAGGCCACAACTTAAATACTTGGCGTTCGCCAGACAAACTTTGCATAAAAACCTTCACGCTTATAATTCTGGCCGGAAGTAGAAAATAAGAAGTGATAGTAAAGATTTAAAATAAAATAAACGTTAGTAAAACTTAAGATCCTTACAAGGAGTTTCGAATACATGTTTCATTCCTCTGAATCATTTGAGATTTAAAAACGCTATACTCAAATGAAATTTTCACTTTAAAACAATATTTTATTGGCTTTCAAATATTCAGACCTTTTCTTTACATATATTCGCAACACCAGGACTACGAAAATAAAATACAAAAGTAGAACACATATTAAAAATAAGAAAAGCAAAAATATTTATGGCAAAAATTAACTGAAAACAACTTAATGCTTAAAAAACCTAAAAAAAGGCCAAAAGAACTAATTACAATCATATACATTAAGGGTAAACCCTGAGCAATACAAAAAACATTTTTCAAAATGAAAACATTTTGTATTTGATCAATATTTTTAGCCTGAAATAAAAGTGACTCGAAAGTGTATTAAATTAATAAATACTCAAAGCAAAAAATACGTATATGTATATATATATATGTATGTATGTATGTAAGAAAAATAAAGAATATGTAAAAGATTAAATTAGCAGAGAAAATTAATTTCACTTCTGTATTCTAAAAAAAGTAACCTCTATTTACACGGCGTCATTTCGAGAAAAATCTACTGTCATATGACTCTTACATAATTCTGATGATGCAAATGAAACTAAAACTCAAACAGCCAATAATAATTTTATAGCAATATTAACCATCCAATCAAAATGCATTGAGAACCAAAACTAACTCAGTCTGAATTAAGATTTCACCTTGAACATAACGCACTTGGTTTCAACTCTTTGGCCTGGCTAAACTGCTGTTTGTCTACTGCTTTCTTCTTGCTGCAAAGTTATCACATAGGAATAGGTACAATTAATGTGCCGACTTGATTGTGGCCGCAACAGGGTTAATAAAATAAAAATTGAATTAAATCTACCTTGACTGCCAAATTTCTTACTCATTGTGAATCGGAGTTTCACAATGAGTGAACTACTACGGCATCAAAATTCTAGCTGTTCATTGTGGATACGACCACAAAGGTCAAGGTACAAAATGAGAGAGTCATTTTTTAATTAAAATCTATAAAATACCACTTATTCATGATATTTTGAGAAACTTTGAAATTTCAGGGCTAAACCCGTAACGCTCGGAGGGTTAAATGTTAAATGCACTCGCTCTTATATTTTTAATTTTTCCAATTTTCTCATAACATTCGTCACGCGCTGCACTGCACGGGGAATAAAACAATTTAGAGTTACGCAAGGAACCAATAAACTATTGGCGACAAGCACTTAAGCCGCATATATATAAGAATATAATCTTAACGTTGAGTTCATCTAATTTTAAAGTCATTTTTGTTCTATTTAACCATAAAAAAATTTTAATCAGAATTTTGCCATTCGGATACTTAAAAAAGTTCTGGATTTTGTTTTTATAAAACTCTGCCATGCGTAGTTTTGAAATAGTTCGCATGAATATGTCTTTCTTATTAAAAGAAATTCTGGAATCATGTCTAGAATCATTATTTAAAGAAATGGAGCTTATGCGCTCTTTTCCATGCACTCTGCATAACATATAAGCTTTAAGCTGTCTTCTGTAATTTCTATTGTTTACTCATTAAAATTCTGATTTTCAGGGATACCTAAACGAAGCAAAAAGCAAATGTAGCTTCATTTAAAATGAAGTACAAATTTTGAATCAATTTTTTATTTTCTCTGCCACAGGAAAGCCGCAATTACTCTACAAAGAATTAGGGAGTCTCTTTTATATTATGTGTGTTCTAATTTAAACCAAGAAGTACTTGATGAATTCTAAAGTGCGAAGTCTTAAAATGTGAACGGAGAAACGATTAGATTTGAGGAAGAGAATCTTTTGTCTATGGAACTTATGAATAATTATTATTCAGAAAATTGAAGATTTTTTCGAGAAAATGAGAAAAGATGGGAAAGTTCTTTTATTTAATGAAACTTTTGAGCTAACTTGTACAAATTTCCCTGAAACTCATTAGATTTTTCCTTTCATTTGAGAGCAGAGTATGAAACAAAGAGTAAAAATAAATTTCTCCTTTTTTTTTTTACCTTTTCTAGTTCGCATTAGTGACAACAAAATTTTTGCACCATGTCATTTTAATGGGAAAATGTAACTGTCGTCCCTTTTAATTGTTTAAATTTAAAACTGACATTTTTCTTCATATACATGTGTTGCGGTGGTTTCAAATATATTAAAATGTTCAGAGACATTTTTAAATCTCTTTGGAAAGTTTTAAAAACCAGTAAATTTCTTTAGCAGTGAGAAAAACTTATATTTTGGAAATACTGATTTTGTTTTATTTTTAAGTATTTAACTATTATTTTAAAGCAATATTCAAAAAAAGGGATACGATTTTGTTACCGGTATTGGAATTGTTTCAAATCTGAATCTAGAATTTATTCTTCGAGTTAAACGGTACAGAAAATAACAATGAATCACCTCTAAAACTATTATATATCGTGGGATGATGTCATAAGGTATTTCAAACACACTTTTAAAAAAAATTAGCGATAACCGTAATACTTCTGATTATGTTCCTGTGCTTCATAACTTTTCTTGAGTCATTGAAATGTTCTTCAAATCCTGTGTCATTTTCTATTACTCTAGGGAGTGTATGATGGATTAAAAGCATAAACGGCATAACTAAACCTTTTACTAAAATAAAATGAAATATACTTATGGAAATTCAGCAGAAGTATCAAAACTAACAGAAGTAACAAAATTTCGATTCTCAAATTAGGACTCTAAACTTAAATTTCGTACTTGTTATATTGTTTTGAACATGACGTATTTACATATAGATGAAATATCATCACCATAAAAAGTCTTAAGCATTTACATGAGCAGTGTAAGCACAAATAAATTTATAATGACTAAACATCAATTGAGATGCATCATGTGATCTAATTTTATGTAGTGTGCAATATAAAACTTGAAGAGGTACTTAAAGTAGGCATCAGGCATCATGATTTGACGCCCGAATTGGCAAACTTTATAGCTTAATCTGTAACAGGCAACTTTCAGATATTTCTAGAGATTTATTTGGTAGTCACTTTGACAAGGAAAAATTCTCGAAGATTTCCCTATATTGAGAACAACCATAACCACTTCTGGCCTAAAGATGTCAATAAATTTATATTCCTATTCACCACATGAATTATTTGCCATCATTATCTAGCTGGATAATATAAATTTCTAGCTGGATAATATAAATTTTAGCTGGATAATATAAATTTCTAGGCCCACCAGCGACCGAGTGGTAAAGTCACTGAACAGTGGTAGCTTGGATCATGATTCAAACCAACACAAAAAGGCTGACTGCATGGGCGTTTTCGTGATTTTCTCCATGTGTAACTTGAACAACCGGCAAGTTTTCCCCTGCACCAACAAGTTTCCTTATAAACTCCTCCACGAAGGCATCCCCCCTTAGGCAGATAGCCCTCACATCTTTACCATAATCAAATAATCCTAAACCAAATAAACCAAACTTAATTTCTATTTATCTCACAAAAGCTCTCAAAAGTCATTACAGAGGAGTAGCACTTAGAGCATACTACTCTCAAAAGTTGTTATCTCATTCTAAAAAGAAATCACTCGTCTCGCTTACAACGAATAAATTTGTTTAAATGCATATTGAAAGGACATTGTTATTTACCATGAAATATAAAAAAAGCTTGGACCCATATAAAATATTTCATTAAATGGACTTCTATGACGCTAATCAGAGAGTGCTCTACAAAGCTTAGCCCAATCCAAGTAGAAGAGTCTCTAAAAGACCTTCGGCCATGTGACATGTTGCAAGAATAAGAAATATGTTTTAATTTCCGTGAATCTATTCTTTCGAACCATTTATACTTCAAAAACTATTGCAGTTGCTACCCTCATCTCTTATGAGATTCACACCGTTAAGTGTCTGATGAAAAAATAAACCAAGTCAAATAATATTTAGTACACTTCACTGTAACCTTAACCATGCGTAGCGATCAGACTAAAACAATACTTTACTATTTGGAGTAAGATATATATATCCTCGGACTACGAGAATCACGTTGTCCACTATCCTTGCTACCTTGCAGACTTCGATATAGAAGCAAGCTGTAATCCACTTGCACTACAATCTTTAGCCGCCTATGCTGATGGCTCCAAAGGAGAGCATCGGACTGGCAGTGCCTGGTGTGCTATGGACGGTGACTTCATAATCCATTCCTGGGCTAAGCTTCATCCCAGTAATTCAGTGTTTCAGGCAGAACTTCCAGCCCTGGACATTACTGTTAGCAACGGAAGGTATAAAGTAATATACACAGACTTAGTGTCAAGCTTGCAGGCTATCCAGGCCGTCCACAATAGATATTCCATGGTCATCGACATACAAAAGCTATTAATTTCGATTCCTGTAAGTCTCAGGCCCAAGCTTCACTGGATTCCAGTCCATACGGGGATTAAAAGAAATGAAGCAACAGATGTGATTGCGAAAAGCGCAACTAACGAACTCCATGTCAGTAGCATTAATGTGCCCCTTCCGCACTCATGTTTGAAAACCACTCTAAAATGTAAATTTATGAAACAATAGCAAAACTGCTGGGAGTCTATCCCTACTGGCAGAAGATTGTATAATTTTCATGCAAAAGTAAACCAGAATTTAAATAGCGGCTCTTCGCACCTCACACAATATATTGCAGGCTATGGCTTAAATATGTCCTATCTTCACAGATTTGGCTTACGAGACAGCGACTAATGTATTTGTGGCGGTACTGGTGACCCAGATCACTATCTGTATGCTTGGTCGTACACAACAAATTCACATTTAAAAAGACCAGCAGCAATCAATATGCCGGCATTGTTCAAGAACACAGTTAAGAATAAATATGCGCTCAGCCGCATTAGAGACTGCACTACCATTGCTACGAACATTGCTGACAGTCTGGAGTGACTTTTTTCCTTGGACACCATGCTGTCAGCAGCCCACTCTGTACATATATTAATTTACTTAATGTCTTGTGTTTCTTTTTTTTGTTTTTAATTGTGTTTAATATTATGATTAATCCAGCACTCATTTAATGTATTTCCTGAGTTGTTATGTATTTACTCAGATTCCGTCTTTACAGCTTTACCTGTGTCTATACCATGTCTTTAATATAGCTGTATGCCTAACATGTACCATAATAGTAAAAAGTGTTAATCCTTAGTCTCAACAATCCCCACCATACACCTTCTTGCCATGTTCTGGTCCTTCTTTCAATGTCCTCGGATGACACAGCACTAAGCTCTAAATGTATTCAAATCCAGGAGGACACAGCACTAAGCTCTTTTTTTAATGCTATCGACGGGATCCAATAGGCTGAAGAACACTTAACTCAGTGGGCCAAATGTTCTGTCGATGGCGAAAAGACAAAAATCTCTGTGTTATTATTATCATACAAAACGTCAAACAAAATGTTTCAGTTTTACCATTATTTTATTACATTTTAAATCAATGTGCTTTTTTCCCAATACTGTTGTTCAAGCCGAATTCGCCATTTATGTTTTGAAACAGTCACACCTCAGTGTTACTGTGAAACAGTTATATTTTTACCAAAGTAACTTAATGCATTCCTGTATTTCTCTATCTGTATTTATCAGTTTCCTTCTTTCAAGGTATTTCTTTTTCTTTCTCTACACTTCAGTTTTCTTCCTTCGTTTCTCGTTCTTCCATATTAGTTATTCCTTCCTGTTCCTCTGTATCTGCATCTGTATTGTCAATTCTTCAACCATCACTTCAGACGTCTTTTATCAATATCTGTCTTGTCCTTTTGATCTGATTTTCCTGTTTGTCGCCATTTCTGTAACTTATATTATGTTCACGCCTTCTGTTATCAACTAGTTTTTATTCTTTTCATCAGTTTTCTAACTTTCATTCATTAACTGGTATGTACAGTATCCAGTGAAATAGCAAAATGTTTTATAACGTGTCCAGATTACTAAATTATAAGAAATTGGCTGTTATAATTAGTCTATTCGAAAATTTCATATTAGGCCAATTATTACGCAGCAATTTAATTCTTATATCAAATGTTGGTCTAAAGCTAAAAAAAAACTAAACTCAATGACGCAACAGCCCTAGTGGGCCATGGCCTGCAGTGTCCCAAAATCTGCTTTCTTGACCTTCGGTTGGTCTGAAACTAACAAAATAATCAGCTCATCAAACTCTTTGTAAGAGAAGCTCTAATGATGGGGAAAAAAAACATTAATGAACGGTAAGTATACAGTCCACGACAATGGCTAATGCTACTCTGAGCAGTTTAAACCAATTTCTTTTCCTTCTGTGAGATGCTATCGGGAAATAATAATTCTGTGATGTGTTATTATTCCCCACTAAGTATCGGAGAACATTTCCAGTTTTCCTAGATTTGTTCAAAATGATTTCGCTTTTGTGAAGAACCACGGCAACATACGTGAATTTTTCTTCGTATACCATTATCAAAGCGTGTAGTGGAAGTTTTAGCTTAAATGTTTGTTTCAAAGTAAATTTTTTCTTTATATACACACCTTGCGTTTTTAATTACTCTCATTAATTCATAATTTTAAATTTAAATTTGCTCTCTATCAGTTTTTCACGAATATTTCGAAAACGGTGTGGAAATCGATGAAAATTGATGATCATTTTTCAAAGGAAGACATAACCAATAAAATAACGAATATCAGTTTTTATTATGCCACAGTTTTACTCATAAAATATCGCAAAATTCACTTTGAGCTCAAATAACAAGAAAATCATTGTCTACCTGTGATTTCGAAAAAACTACCCTCATTCCGTTATACGAATCCTCTTCGCTCTTCCTGGACAACACACCGAGTGCTGAAACTATTATTTAATATCCCGATCAATAATTTCTCCCTCTTGTATCTCTTAGAAGTTTAATAGCTAATTTTTTATCTTAAAAGTTATGTTTTCAGAAATTTGAAACGATCTTTAAAATACAATAATTATAAATTTCAAGAAATGAAGTTAAGAACAAGTTGATCAAGTTAGAAGTCAAGTTAAAAATATCATTTATCATCATATAATTCTCTGTTAATTTAAATAAAAAATTACTCAGGGTAATACTTTTGTGATCCTTATAATTTAAAGTGAAAATTTAAGAGTAAAGAACTAATTTAATAATAGGAACTAAGTTATAAATATATTTTTATATTATATTTTTAAAATACTGAATTCCATACTATTGTTATAAATAACGTATTTCTGGCGTATAACGCGCATCTATAATTTCAAACTACATTTTTTTTTATTTTTAAGTATATTCGCCATATAACGCGCACCCAATTTTTCACGAAGAAACGTAGAAGATACATGTGCAATGCTCTTACCTTTTGAGGTTACTTTGAAAAGATATTAAGTTTTACTAACGTTTATTTTATTTTAAATCTTTACTATCACTTCTTATTTTCTACTTCCGGCCAGAATTATAAGCGTTAATGTATTTATGCAAAGTTTGTCTGGCGAACGCCAAGTACTTAAGTTGTGGCTTTTTGCCAAGCGACAGAGAGGAAGCAGTTAGTCGAAGCAGGCCTCTTACCTTAGAAGTTTTACTCAGTTGCTGGTTGCCTTCCAGGCCAGAGGTTTAATCCTCTTCATAATTTTAAACGTATTGTAGTGTTCACAGTTCTCTGTACTACATACGGCTTCCTGTTAATATAAGGCCAATCTTCCACGTTTATTATTTTAAAGTTAAATTAGAGTTTAGTTTTATTTTTTATATTTTTACGTTTAGACCACAAGTAGTGGGTCTGTGTATTCCGAAGTACGGAAGTTATTGTAAATAGAGAAAAATAAAGGGTTTTGTATACCCTTCTTGTGTATCCTGTCTACTTCCCACAGTGATTGAACATAGCTTTAGTAAGCTCTCTGTTCCGAGTCAGGTCCTTGCATGTTCCCGAAGAAAGTAAGACGGAACATTGAACCTGATAACTTATTCGAACATTTGTCTTAGCCTTTCAAACAATGGTAAACCCCAATGACAAGCGATAAGGGAAACAATATTTGTGTGGGTTAAATGCTTCAGGAAGTAAATATTTCGGCAAAGAGGGTGGATTGCAGATGTCCAAAAGAATGCAATTCTAAATCACTTTCAACCTGGATGAATTCGTGGAATTAGGAATTAGATGTTTTTTGTTTCTGTAGTCATTTGAAGCCGGTATTTTGAGGTGAAAATTGAAGTGTGAACCTCATTTGCTTTAGTTGAAATACAGTTGATCTAGAGTTCCTTTTAGTAGTAAATATGGCTCTTGCGAAATGAAACAAACACAATGCTTCTTTCAAATGCAAAGCCATTCATTTTGCGAAAGAAAATGGAAATCGTGCTGTAGCAAGGATGTTTGGTGTTGGTGAAAGATGGAACGGATAATGATTATTTCTTTATGGATCAAAATAGCAATAATAATGAAAACGAAACAAAATTCGATAATACGCCTTAAGATACAACGAGAGACGAACATGATGAATTCTTCATGTTATGCGATAATTAAAATATTTAATTTCATAATGTATGCCATTTCTTTTAAATAAGCAGCATTTTGGTGCATGTAAAAATAAATAAATTTGCATAATAAATAATAAACTTTTCAAATAAACTCATACTTTCAAGGTAACTTTCAAATTATTAGTATTATAATGGAGGGCATCTTCTTTGATTCAATTAACTAATCCGGATGGTAAACGTAATTTAAGTACGCCAAATTACCTAGGACTTGCAGTTACCGGACATTAATCTGTTCCATTTATGTTAAGCAAAGAAAATCTTGATGGACTGCTGCCACTGATGGGAACATTAATTCCAGTATTAAAATTGCAGAAGTACTTATTATCAACGTTATTAAGAGCTTTTAATGATGATTAGTTTCCTGCGTTTTAAAAATAGCTGCCTAACTCGGTATTTTTACCAGTTTAGTAATTTAGAAATCGCTTGTTCATTTTGTGATTATTACTTAATTATAGTATATTCGCAGATAAAGAACGATCTTTACTAACGCTCATAATGCTGAGAGTGCGAAAATTAGTAGCGAAGTTGAACACCAAACTTAAATTTAAAAATAATAGTATAAATAAGAATTACATTTCTCTGAATATTGTTTTAATAAAACGAAACATTTTATATGAGATTGAGAGTTATTTCTTTTTATTGAAAGTAGTCTTCTCGCAAATTTAAGCAGATTCAGAAAGTATAGCACTACATACACTGAATTAGGATTTTAAGGAAATCGGTTTAAAATAAATTTCATTAACAATATTACGATTTTTATAACTGTTAATTCAACTGAAAACTTACTTAAATATCTATGGACTTAGTTATTTGATCAAATATTGTAATACAAAATTCTCTAAATTCTTAAATTTGTTTTTTGAGTTTATTTTGATGTTAGAAATATAGATTAGATAAGGCGCATATTTTTGCTTCTTTTATTTAATACTGACTGAGGATTGAATGCTGAATAACAAATGATTGCCAATGCTAATTTTTGAATAAAAGTTATAAAAATGGATCTATGTAAGGTTTCAAATAAATTTTATATTCCAAATTATTGTCGAAGGTTTAGAATTAAAATGTTGAATTCCTGACTATCCTTGCTATACAAGAGGTATTGCATAGACAACTGAAAGACACATATAACCCAAAGTTGTGGTCTTGTAAAATAGAGATAAAAGGCAAGAATACTATAAAAACCTTTACAGGGGTTTTATGTGAATAACTTTTAGTATACCGTTTAACATAAGGTTTAACTAAAGTAATAATAAAATTTAGATGGAATCTCCTTTCTAATTCTATAAAAAGTTTGCTACATTTTTAAGCCGGAAAGAAAGAAATATATTGGCAGTTTTTCAGTCGGTTAAACACGATAAGCACTAAGCAAACTTACTTGGTGATTAGCCAACCCGATCGATACAATGGTTTAGCTGTGTTAGTTGCTATATTTTTGGGCCCGGGTTCAAATCCTGGAGAAGGCGCAGCATAAGGGTAATTAAAACAAACGATGCGCTGAAACTCCTTTCGGGCAGCTTGGTATTACAGATAATGTATGCAAGACTCTTGGAACCATTTCTTGGGGATTCTCCTTTAAAATTCGTACGACACAGGACAAAATGGTGGTGTCACTTCTAAAGCGCCCAAGATCCGCGCCAAGAGCTTCATTCCATGATAAAATTCCCGACCTTGTTCTAATGTGATTGTCAGACAAGTGAGATAAATCACTACGACAATGTTGTTATTAAATTCTAAATTAATTTCTTCATCGGTATAGTCTGACGCTTATTCACGCAATTCTAATAAATCATTAAAAACACTGGGCCTTTCCTTCTCGTCTCAACATTTTCCAACGAAATCCCATGTATTTCCATCTCCTATATTTTCAAGCATTTATTCAGTAAATAATATTTGAAAAGCAGTAATTTTAATAGAAAAACTATTCAATGAAGCCCTGAACAGAAATAATTTTAGCTAACCTTTGTATGGATCCCGGTTACTCTGAATATAAATTTCTGAACTTTTAAAAGCAGCACATAAAGCACTAAAGACGAAACTAATCGTCTCGTCTTTTATTGCTAAGTAAAATAATCCCATCCCCCAAAAAAACGTTTAAAAGAAACTTTGTTATTTAATTGTCTACTTGACAGTTGCACAGCTGTGACTTAATAGAAAATTAATCAATCTCCGCAGCTTACGGAAAATTCAGAAAATTTTTTTAAAATAAGCTTAAAATACTAAAAAACAATGTAAAGAGCACCTACAAGCTTTGAATCAGTCTCTAAACTAGCGCAAGCAATTAACGACTAACAAAACCTAGAGAAAAATTAAGTAATTCATCAGTTGGGAGAAGTACTAGCATAATGATAAGCGATAGCTGCAAAACGTTTTCTTTCTCGAACTCAAGAACTCTATGCTTAAATACATTAGCTAAGTCACATCCTTATTTGCACTTTATTAATATACATTTATCAGGTTCAATGTTCCGTCTTACTTTCTTTGGGAACATGCAAGAACCTGACTAGGAACAGGGAGCTTACTAAAGCTATGTTCAATAACTGTGGGAAGTAGATAAGATACACAGGAAGGGTATACAAAACCCTTTATTTTTCACTCTTTACAATAATTTCCGTACTTCGGAATACAGAGACCCACTACTTGTGGTCTGAACGTAATGATATAAAAATATAACTAAACTCTAACTTAAATTTGGAATAATAAACGTGGAAGATTGGCCTTATATTAACAGGAAGCCGTATGTAGTACAGAGAACTGTTAACACTACAATATGTTTAAAATTATCACGAGGAACCTCTGGCCTGGAAGGCAACCAGCAGCTGAGTAAAACTTCTAAGGCAAGCGGCCTGCTTCGACTAACTCCTTCCTCTCTCTGCCTTAGCAAAAAACCACAACTTAAGTACTTGGCGTTCGCCAGACAAATTTTGCATAAATAAGTTAACGCTTTTAATTCTGGCCGGAAGTAGAAAATAAGAAGTGATAGTAAAGATTTAAAATAACATAAACGTTAGTAAAACTTAAGATCCTTACATACTTCCCTCCAGAGTTAACTAGTTTGAAACTGAGGTCTAAAACGACCTTGTTGAAAACTTTTAGCTCTAGAATCTAACGCGAGGCCAATCTTTTACAAACATTTCTCACTAGAAACTATAAATTTAAAAAAACAAATTTTGTTTTTACAATAGCAGCTCCATGGACACCCAATTTTTCATCTGTACTGCATCTAAACAGGAGCTTTTATTCAAATCTGGTTCCTTCCAGAGATCTGGAACGAAAACTAGTTTAATGAAATGTTACACAATGAAATGGCAAGTAACATGCATATTTATATTTCTCTTAACATTCTTATTTCATTCATGACTATTTTAATTATCTCTCCCCGTGCTCTCTGACATGTGTTGTAAAAGAACACCAAACACGAATGTGTTTATGTATACGTGTTCAACACTGCCTCCTACAATCAAAACACTAACGTGTTAAAATTCAACATGCCAAGACCTCTTAACACACCCTATCTTCAACTCTAAACCCTGAGGTACTATTCTGAAAGTGGCTAACTCTGAAGTGTAGCGTCAGAGAGCCTAACTACATTCATTCAACCTTTAACACATATTCACCATAATTTGGTCTTTTTACAGTCACATGAATAAGTTTAAAATTTTTGGCATTTCTTTCACTTTTACCATGTCACTATTTCTTAACATTTAAAATAACAGTTCACATTGTATATAAGAACATATTAACATGCCGTTAATTTTACGCATTTTAAAACATACATTAGTAGTACATTGTTAACTTCTATTCTTTTCCAAGCCAGTGCCAATTCTTCTACTTTGAAATACTACATTTCAAAAAGTCTTTCAGACTAAAATTTCTTTCTTGCCAGAATGTTTTTAAATAAAATTTATACAATAACTTTTACAATATTTAAGTATTTACACATTCCTATTCTACATCAACTTTAGTTTTACGCGCGAGTAATTGAAAAACATAATACCAAAACAGGTAACAACTCATTTCTCGCCTTTTAGGCGATAAAGGTAGACCTCACATGAGGAAAAACTTCTTGAAATCTGCCACTTGCAGTAAGAATGAAAGAATAACTTAAGTTTGCAAAGTAACATAAAATTTTACTTATCTTTGTGATATTCGGACATTTTTTTTCTGAGCCCAGTCCTGGAAGGTAGCGCAGATTCCGGTTTGATTTATCCTCCTTCTTGTGCGGGCTCGCCCTTCAGTGCCTTCTTCTAGAAACTTTCTTTTTCCTCCAGTTTGGTCACCCTTGAATACCTTCTATTTCGCCTCTGCCTGTGGTCTTGGCCGTTTGATGGCAGCTGGTCTTGGCGGAACCGGGACACTTCTTTCACGTTCCTGCTTGGACCTCGTTGCTGGCCGTTCAAATTTTCCTTGTAACCTTTCCTCCGCCGCTGATGGCCCTTCCGCAGTTCGGCGACTTTTACTGCGGAGAGTCCTGTCCGATGAGTCGATCTTCCGTTTGGGAGCCAGGTTATAGTTGCCGTTATTTCTCCTGGCTTTCTTTGGATTCGTCGTACTTCTCCCTTCTTCATTCTAGGGATGTTCGTGCGCTCTCTTTTCTGGACGGTGGAACGGCTTCTTTTTCTTGTTACCTTTACCTTTCCAACGGGGAAACTTTCTTTTCAATTGCTCCTGCCTCCTAATGGCTTGTCCTTGTGCTTGACGTTGTTCCACCTCTGAAGCTTGTGCCTGCCGTGTCTGCCGTGCCGGATCCTGCAAAAGATCTTTGAAAATTTTCATTTTATTACGATCGAAGTAGGGCTTGATTTGATCAATGTTTGCGGCGCTGAGGAAAGTGAATGCTTAATTTTTAACACTTCATCCCCTACTTTATAAGTTACTCCCCGTCGTTTCATGTCATAATAAAGCTTCTGTTTTCTCTGTGCTACTTCAGTATTCTTTTCTGCTTCTTTAATTAATTTTTCTATATCACCCATTTTAAATTCTGCGTCTCTTTGTTGCACATAAAATAATTTATCTAATGCCGTTATAATCTTTCTGCCTAAAAATAACTCAGCAGGAGTTTTGCCCGTTGTATCATGTTTTGCGGTCCTAAGGGCGAAAGCAAATTCATTGACATAGTTATCCCAGCTTTTATGAAAATTTTTAACATAACTACGGATAATTTTCACTATATTTCTATTGACCCGTTCCGTTATATTTGATTGCGGCCGATACGGGACCATTTTTAAATGACGTATGCCCAGTTTTTGGCACATGTCTTTAAATACATTACTTACAAATTGAGGACCATTATCCGATATAACTTTTAGGGGCGCCCCGTATTTTAAAATATATTTATTTAAAATAGAATCAGTAACTAATTTCGCGGAGACTCGTTTTAAGGGAACAATTTCGGTCCACTTACTAAAATGATCAACCATAACAAGGAGATAGCGACTTTTATTTAACTGACTTTTGGGGAAAGGGCCCAATTATTTCATTTGGAAATTCTTATTTAATACTATTTAGAAATCCGGCCGGGCGGAAATTAATATAATTAACTGCTTGACATGTTGGGCAGAACTGGACATACGCCTTTCTTAACTTTTGCAGTTCAGGAAAATAGACTGCCTCGCGTACGCGTTGGATAGTTTTTCGAATGCCAGCATGAGAAGCTAAAGGGCTGTCATGCAACTCCTGCAGGATATTTAATCTAAGACTAGCTGGGATAACAGGTCGAAATTCGTTGTTGGAATTCGTAGTTTTTTTTTAAAATAATAGACCATCTATTAGTTCGTAATGGGCCGCATTATTTCTTATCGCCACAATATCTTGGTGGCTAAAATTTTCAGGATCCTTCAAATACTCATAAATGCTTCCAAACTCAGGATCCTTACCCAATTCGGTTATTACAGTTTCTCGGGAATTTATTGTACATGCTGTGAGCATTGCCACCTTTACGGTATTACCTTCTTCATCTATTTTAATTCTGGATAGGGCATCTGCTACGATATTTTCCTTTCCGGGGGGTATGCTTGATTACCAGATTATATTCTTGTAGCTTGAGTGCCCATCTTATTAATCTTGGGGATATGTTTTTCCCTGAGTACAATCTAGTTACCGCTGAATGATCAGAGTACACTGTTATTGGAGCCTTTCCAAAATAGACTCGGGAACTTTTGCACTGCTAACAGAACTGCAAGTGCCTCTCTCTCGGTCGCGGAATAGTTTCTTTGTGTTTGATTTAAAGTTCGGCTAAAAAATGCCAGGGGCTGCTGATTTTGTGAAAGTACCGCTCCTACCGCATAATCCGAAGCATCCGCTGAAATTTCTAAATGCTCATCCTTTTCAGGAAATTTCAACACAGGGGCTTGCGTTAATGCTTGCTTTAATTTTTCGAACGCTCTATTGGCTTCGGCCGTCCACGAGAATCTTGCCTTTTTCCTTTTTAATTTTAACAATGGTTCAGCAATAGCTGCAAATTCTTTTATAAAGGACCTATAATATGAACAAAGTCCTAGAAAAGAAGAGAGCTTCTTCGCCGTGTTTGGAGTCGGATACTTTTGTACAGCAATTATTTTTGATTCGTCTGTCTCGATTCCTTTCTGAGATATTTTGTAACCTAAATATTTTAATTCAGGGGCTGCAAATTTGCACTTTTCGACATTAACTTTTAGACCGGCCTCATTTAATAAAGAAAACACCTGTCTTAAATCCTGTACATGTTGGTCGAGATTATCACTAGTAATAATGATATCGTCTAAATAGATAAATGTGGACTTTCCAAGAACAGGCCTTAACACAGGCCTCCAAGAACTTCCAAGAAGGCCTTCCAAGAACAGGCCTCCAAGAAGAGGCCTTAATTTCAGCGATGTCCATACATCGCTGAAATGTTGCCGGTGCCCCCGAAAGGCCAAACGGCATACGCAGAAATGCATAAGTGCCAGACTTGGTTATAAAAGCAGTCTTAGGCACGTCCTCAGGCCTAACCCCTATTTGAAAATAACCAGTCGTTAAGTCTAAAGTCGTCATATATTTGGTCGATGTTATGTTCCTTAGAATTTCTTCAATAATAGGTAACGAAGATACCGGATATTTAGTTATGAAGTTTAATTTACTGTAGTCAATCGCGAATCTCCACCTTTTTGGATGTGTCAAAGGATAGTCATTATTTTTCTTACATAAAACCACCGGGCTAGCATAACTACTTGAGATGGGTGTTATGATCTTTTTACGTAGCATATCGGTGATATGCCATTCTATAATTTTTCCCTTATTCTTATCATACCGGTATGCTTTGTGGCGAAGTGGCATTGAATCTCCGGTGTCAATACTATGGTTAGTAACCTGAGTAAATCCTGCAATATCACTAAATAACGAAGCAAATTCACTTACCACTTGTCGGATTCTTCGTTGCTCTTCATTAGGCAGGTGGTCAAGGTTTAAAATCGGCGGTTCGGCCTTTTCTTCTCGAACTGGTTTCATCGTCAGCTTAAGGGGCGCTTCATTAAAATCCAGCGTTGCTTGTGCCTCTGAAAGAAAATCTATTCCTAAGATAATATGTGCTTGCAGATTCTTTACTATAAAAAACATAACCTTTACTTGTCCGTCCTTGATACGGACATACAGCGGTAATTTACCTATACACTTACATTTTTCTCCTTGCGCCGCTAACACTGTCGTATTATCCGAATTATATATGCGGTATTTCCGAAAATACTTCCTAAAAAAATCTTCTGCCACACAGGAACACTGCTCGCCTGTATCCAGGAGTGCGGTGGCTGGGATATTATTCACCAACACTTCAATCTTCGGAAGAGTCAAATTTTTCACCATTACTGTATTTAACTTGTAGGAAGAGGTGTTTTCTTGGCCTTCGGATTACCGCACCCTCCCGTCAGCAGAAATCCGTTTTAGTTTAAATCTTTTTTTGTTTCCATGCTCTCCTTCTTTTTCCACTGGCCTTGAGACTTTTTTCCTGGGTTGCTATTGAACTGTCGACGTTCGCCGGCTGTTTTTGAATGCTGGGGTTTCCTTGCCCACTGATTCGCTTTGCTTCCGTAGCCGTGTGCTTGACTTTGCTGTGGTCTTGGCGCACCAAATTGGTTTCGTTGTTGATATTGGCGTCTTCTTTCAATGTCCGCCGTTCTTCTACTTTCAAACTGGATTGCTAGCTCAAATAATTTTTCCAGTGTAGTCGGATTCCTTAATTCAATAATGTCTTGCACTTGGGGAAGTAACCTCGGCAAAATCACTTGAATTATCTCAGGATCCGGACGGTTTCCATACAAGAGTTTGATCAGTAACATTATTCAGAAAAACGTAATAAGCCTTTCTATATGAAAAATTCTATAAGAAAGCCCCGAAACGTGCTCGGAATATTAAAATTTCCTTAAAAGTGCTTAGAATATTGAAATTTTCTTGTAGATGGCTCAAATGGTTATTTTGCCCTTAGCGACATCCTGACATATATGTCAACCCAAGTAAGGGCTCTTCGTCATAAGTGATGAGAAAAGTGTTAGAAAAGGTGGCAATGGGCTTCGTTTGTTTAAATAATGTATCTGTCTATCTATTTATCCTTGTATATATATATCATTATGTGTATACATATGTATCCACAAAAATCCTTGGCTTTTATTTTCGCAGTCGGTGATTTTGACTTCTAATTAAAAAATGTTTAAATGTTTTAAATGACGCAAAGATTTATGTTTTCGTATTTTTTAATTAAAGATAATTAATTTTATAAAAAATAAAAAATATTATATTTTATACTTTCCACCGGTTTCTATACTTACGTTTATCAGGTTCAATGTTCCGTCTTACTTTCTTTGGGAACATGCAAGGACCTGACTCGGAACAGGGAGCTTACTAAAGCTATGTTCAATAACTGTGGGAAGTAGACAAGATACACAGGAAGGGTATACAAAACCCTTTATTTTTCACTCTTTACAATAATTTCCGTACTTCGGAATACAGAGACCAACTACTTGTGGTCTGAACGTAATGATATAAAAATATAACTATAACTTAAATTTGGAATAATAAACGTGGAAGATTGGCCTTATATTAACAGGAAGCCGTATGTAGTACAGAGAACTGTTAACACTACAATACGTTTAAAATTATCACGAGGAACCTCTGGCCTGGAAGGCAACCAGCAACTGAGTAAAACTTCTAAGGCAAGCGGCCTGCTTCGACTAACTCCTTCCTCTCTCTGCCTTGGCAAAAAACCACAACTTAAGTACTTGGCGTTCGCCAGACAAATTTTGCATAAATAAGTTAACGCTTTTAATTCTGGCCGGAAGTAGAAAATAAGAAGTGATAGTAAAGATTTAAAATAAAATAAACGTTAGTAAAACTTAAGATCCTTACACATTTAGATCAGATTTCCAAGCTTATTTTGCATGGACCATTTTTACAAACACTCTTGTCTTGATCGACCCCTTCCTTGTATTTTTCTGTATAAACAGTAAGCAACATAATCATAACACAAATAATTGCACATAAGTGACTTAAAGATAGCAATTAAAATATGAACAAATCTTAACTATGAATATGACACAGACTAAGAATATGAAAAAATGTTTTATTTGATTTATGTTTTATTATTTTTTGCATTTTTTATTTTACAAACATAAACAAGTTATCCGAAACAAAATTCTCACGGCACCAATGCTTGATTTTAATGACCGTGATGGTTACTCTTGATACACTGATATAGTTTTGTTAATATTGACCATAAAATTAATTTTAATCACCTAGTTCAAAAATATTCAGCCTGTTTCCTATTTTCCCTTTTTAATATTTCCGTAGTATGACTAAAACCTGCTTTTACTAGATAGGAAGGGGGGAAGTCAATTATGTAATAAGGTATTTTCCCGCCTTCTTGGCATACCTTCATGGTGTGGTGGTCTGCACGCTGGGCGCGTATTCCAGAGGTCCGTGGTTCGATTCCCGAAGAAAGTGTTGCTAATTTTTCATCTTTCCTGCTTTCAGAGTACCTAATGTCTCTACAATGTTGGTTTGATGAAAACTTATTTTGGAATATTTCTTTCGTATGACTTTTAATTGCAAAACTTTACATACCCATCTACATTGAGTCAATCTTGCGCTTGAGCATATTCCTGTAATGATATCCACTCCTCTTGCATCATAATATCAAGATCAAATATATTACAGTTCTATTAGTCATCCTGATACATTTAAACTTCCCGTGTCTTGGAAGGGAACATTAAAATCTTCTCTTAAATTTTGCAAGCAGTTGATATGTAAAAACTTATTTTCTGAGGAAATATAATGCATTTCAATTACGGACAATCCATTAAATTATCAAATTAATGGAATTCTTTCCTAATCAAGCGTTGAAATAAATAAGTCATCCTTTTCGATTTTGAACGGAAACCGAAGATAATCATTCTAACTTGTTTTTAGTTGTGTTTTCTTGTATTTCTGCATTTCACTTTCTTATATTGCACTTATTAAATAAAAAATTTATATAATTTAAAAGAATATTATTGGTTTTAAAATACTATGTAATTTTTAGTATTTTGCTATCATATTTATTTACATGATTTCTTCTTTACCATATGATACATCTTTATATCAGTAATCAATGAAATATCAACTTTATTAATGGTTTTTAGTAATCAATAGAATCTTAAATATGCCGCTCAATTGCCAGAGCTTATTCGGCTATGGTCACCCAGTTGACCCTTTGATTATCACTGAACGC
The DNA here is from genome assembly GCF_044657685.1 of Stegodyphus dumicola. Classification (NCBI taxonomy): domain Eukaryota; kingdom Metazoa; phylum Arthropoda; class Arachnida; order Araneae; family Eresidae; genus Stegodyphus; species Stegodyphus dumicola. The sequence goes on from NC_140777.1 coordinate 149,226,569, forward strand.
TCTGTAAAATTTTATCGAATCTCCGTGTTATCAATACCGATCCCATTGGGAACCCCTGATTTAGATTACAGTCTTGGAATCTGAGTGCCCATCTTATCAATACTTGAGTTAGGGTTCTTTCCAAAGTATAGGCGATCGCCACAAGTAAATAGGTCCGTATACCAGCTCTTTGCTGAAGTATACTCTGAATATCGGTACAGCTAACAATATCACCAAGATCCCTCTTTCGGTATTTGTGTAATTTCTTTCAGTTTGCTTAAAGGTTTTGCTATATACTACTATACTTTACTGCTTAAAGGTTTTATATGCAACTCAATCTCTCTCCCGCATAAGTACGGCTCTTACCACGAAATCAAGCACATTTGCCGATATCTCTGTTCAATCTTCCAAGTCATAAAATTTCAGATTCAAAGCTTGAAAAGCAGCTTTAAGTTTCTCAAATGCCGTGTTCGCCTCCGTTGACTAATTAGAAGCCCATCAATGGTCGAGCGGTAAAGTCGCTGAACACTGCTAGCTCTCTCAGGGGTTCGAATCCCGATGAACGTCCTGGCTACATGTGTGTTTTCGTGTTTTTTCCCCGTCCCTGTGTATAGGAGCTAGTTTTCTTAGAAAGTCTTCCACGAAGCATCCCTCCTCTTAGGCAGATGGCCCTCGTATGTTTTGGCATGATTTAGTAAACCAATAAAAAACAAACCAAACATTGGCCAATTAAACATTGAACCTACTTACTTTTTTAATTTAATAAGTTCTCTGCAATTTCCTTGAAGTCCTTAATAAACATCCTACTATTATAAGAACACATTATTGTCGTTATTGTTTTTGATTCATCCGTGTCAATCCCACGATGAGATATTTTGTTCTTGGAGGCCACAATGCTATTGAATGTTTCCCATTCAAAAGTATCTATATGTAAGACAACCTTACAGTCTTTACTGTATTTAATTGCAATTCAAAGGCTTTTGGCTTATCCTGGGTTGATTGATCCCTCTGCCGTTCAACACCCGTTACTAAGTCTGCCTTATTGTTCTGGTTCTGACACCCGCTTTTTTTTCTGTCTAAAAAATATCTTTTCTATGGCTCCTTAGCAACTGCTAGTTCGCTTAACCAGCTCGGTGGCCATCTCTATCTCTACCGCCGAACCTTCAGTCAGATCTTCCTCGAAATCTGTTACACAGCTACCAACGAACATAACATATTTACCCCCACATATGCTGTCGCTTGAAAAGTGGTGAAATTTCGAATAATTGTTCTAAAGTTCTGGAATACTTCAGTTCAAAGAAATAATTTAGCTGTGATAGCAACCTGGCACGATCATCTCTAGAATATCACGTATCCCTTATCCAGCATTCTTCCATAGAATAATTTCCTGATTTCAACTCTCTGCAACACGAAGGATGGCAATTCTTCTCCAGCCACCTGATATTTTCGAAATAATTCCAACTCTATAATCGGCTGATAACTCAGCAATAAGACGAAGAATTTTCTTGTTTTCAGGGTCACATTAGTAAAAGTACTTACAGACTTCTTCTAATGCTTTTAAACCAACTCAAAAGAACAGACACTGCTATTGTTCTGTTCTACAAATCCCTACCTGGCTATTGTGTAAAAGAGATTTTCAAGCACTTCCAAAAAAATTAATACTAAGCTTCTGTCATCGAATTGAAAGCCAGAGTTTCAGCGAACCTAACAAGGCATATACGAGATACCCGAATCCCTCAATCCGGCATTCCTAAAACTTGCAGTCTCGCAACTCTAAATTAAAATGTACGGAATGATTCCTTAAGGCTGTATGTTGGGCAACAGTGCACCGATCCAAACTAATATGAATGTCAATTCCTGGATTCGTGAAAACTATCAGGTAAATTAGTGTCTTATCTAAACTTTTAAGTAAAAATAACTCCAGTCCAGAAGAAGATTTAAAATACTTTCTTTTTATTTAATATTCAGCTTGACGATTACACAACCCGTAAATTAACAGAAAATCAATCTGGCGCAGCTTGCAAGTGAATGGGAGCAGAAGTTAAAAGAAAAATTAAAATATTAAATTACATGGTAAATTGGTTCAATACACAAAATCTTGCGAGCAAGTATTGCTAGCTAAAATCGAAAAATGGAGCTAGATATGAGACGTTTCATTCACTCATCAGTTACTCCAAGAGCCAGTAAAGGATTGCACTATCAATGCAGCACAGAGCAAAACCTAATGGACAGGTAATGCGGCAGCAATATGCCAAGTGGAGCAGAACTTTCTTATGTTTAAAAGAACAGATGGAAACAAATGTGACAGATATTTAGAAGTCTATTCCAAATGTCACTTTATAACTTAAGTAACCATGAACAGTTCAAGCCTCAAAATCCAAACACACTTAGAGACGATAAGCGACAAGTTTGCCTGCATTGAAGAACATTTAAAATGAAATATTATTACATTCAGTGCATATTTGCATTAAATAAAATTTTCAAAATTTAGTACAATACCACAATCTATTTCCTTCATTTATTCATGTAAAATATTATTTCCTCTTCGTTTCCGAATACAGCATAAAAATCTAGTTTGCTCCGTGTTTACATTCCTGTGTTAGAATGGCGCCAAAATGAATGACGCAGTTTCGATTTTAAATATCCTTAATAAATTCAACGACTCTCGGTCTATTTAAACCAAACTGAATACATTTAATAATAAAACATGCATACGTAAACATTTAGTAATAATTCAGCAATACAGATAAGCATTAAAATAAGATTTACAATCGTTACAGGTCAGCTACGCTTTTAGCGACCGAATTCTACGAACGACAAATCTCAAAAGCGTGTTGCCAACGCAGGGCAACGAAAAGGTGGAAATTAATTCAATAGGCGTGGAAGTGAACACTCTGCTTGTACTCGTATATAAATATTTCCCGTTTTATACAATTTCTGTTATAATATTTCTCTCTTTTAATAACTTAATTTTGCTATTTTTTATTATTACGAAAGCAATCTGAAGGGCATTTTGCTTTTGAAATTTGCAATACGTAACCTCCTTTATATGTACTACCCTCATTAGTGACTGTAGATAAGAAAATTTATGATTTATGATTACTGTTAAGATAATTTTATAGGCAGCTTACATTATTAGTATAACTTATAGATTTTATTATTTACAAAATAAATAAAGTAATATATTGTCACGAATTTTGTACTTAGAGAGGTAGTTTTAGTAGAATTATAAGTAAAATTGCTATATTTTTCTGTGTAAAGTAGCGTGAGACAAATTTTAAGAGAAAGCTATACCATAAAATAAAAAATACAGGGGCACGTGCATTTAACATTTAGTAAATGGGTATCTCGGTAATTTGTATTGAAATTGAATAAATGTATTTGACCACTGTGTTAGCTGTAACAGTAATTCCACCCTCGTATTGCTTTACGGTAATTTCGAGAAACGGAAAGTACTAGAAATACCTCTCGGCCGGTTGAAAACTATTTAAGGCCTAAGAGAGAGAGCTCTGCTCTCCAGTTGTTTAGCTAGCTGCTGTTGTTATTGCTGCGAGTTCAGCCTCAGATCGGATTAGCTTTCTCTGTAGATGCGCTTTGCATTGCCCTGTGTTTAACGTGCTTAGTAGTTTGAAGTATAACGATCGATTATACTCTGGGATATTGTGAACACTTGTACGAATACTTCTGTGGAAAATTCCAGAGCTCTGAAATGTTTCTTTTGACAAAAGTAAATTTTTATTTACCTATTATCGGACTTGTGTTTTCAAACTATTACGAACCCGTACGCACGCAACAATATTATTAGATTTTATAGCCATTGTTGCTAATAGGGTTTTGTGCTTTAGAAAGCTATCTTCAATAATGATCATTTATGGAAAAGGTTCTCTTGGGAATATTTTCTCGAAAACTATCTGCATAAAATTTAAAACCTCGTTTTATTTCAGCAGATTCGAAAAACTGAACTTTCATTCTGCAACTACGAAATGAATGTTTCTGGTATAAAATTTATTCGGAACCGTAACTCCTGCACAATAATTCATATTATTGACTGTTCCAACAATATGACCTAGAGTAAAATTCTATAGAATTCACTTGTAATACTTGGCTGCCAGCAGGGAAGGAAAGAGAAGTAAAGTTCAGAAAAGCCCATTTACGAGAAGATACTTCATGTTAGAAGTTTCGTAAAATTATCTCCGTTCTACTATATCGATATTTTCTCCATTATCAAAGATCGTTTTGGGCTAAGAAGAAAAATGTCTTTTGGGAAGGTTTTCTTTTCTTGACTTCCACGAGAATAATTTTCCCAAGGAGGAAATTCTACTTAATGCTGTTAACGCCTCCTATAGTTTCCACCTGATATCAGAAAAATATCAAAGAAACGTTTTAAATAAAAATGTTTCTTTGATGGATATTGCAAAAATCAATTCTCATCTCTCATCTTTCCTGAAGTACGTATCCTTAAAAGTTAACTATTTTCTAAGAGATAACATGTGTTCATATATAAAAACACTAAAACTGCTCATTAATTGAATTAATAATCCTTACAAGGAATAAAGGAATTTAAACCGTATTTGTATTTTAAGTGCTAAAATATTATTAAAGCACATATCTGATTATATTACGCAGCTGATTACATCCCTGCGTAATTAATAAGCATAAATCCTATAATTTAAATATAATATACACTTAACGTGCGTAAATTCTTAATGCCCATACGCTCATAATATATGAAACGGAATCAAAATAAAATCAAAATAAAGCGTTACAATTTTGATAAAAATTTAGAATAATATTGATTACTGTACTACAAATATATTAAACTGTCTATTTATATACAAATCTGTGTAGGTTTGATGGGAAATAAGAGATCGGGTTGTAAGGATTATGTTAATTTCTTTAACAGTTAAATTTTGAGTTAAAGTTTCTTTCCTGTCTTCCTGAATTTCAACTTACAACTTTCGGCCAGAGCGTAGTTTTAGAATCGCGTTTCAATGCAATCGTGAGAGAGAACCAGTGAATCTGGCTAGCACGCGTCCACCTTTTAAGTCCACGTACTTTAGGCCCTTAATAGCTTCACCGTTATTCAGCTTTAAGGGGCCAATTCGATTAGAATCGTGATAGCTTCGGCTATATCTTTTTAGTTAAGATTAGTTTAGTTCTTAGTTTCCTAAGTTCAAGCCCGAGTGGCGGCTTTATTGTAAAACTCCAAGACAGAGTTCTGTTAAACCTTATTGGAATAATAAAGGGTAATTTCACCCTTCTTATGTGTTGTCTCTATCTCACGGACTCAAGCGATTATTCGCTGATCAGTTCTTAAGATTCTTCAACTTCAACTGTAACTTAAAAGTACACAGGATACAATTTTACAAGGTAACAAGAGTTAATGTGGTGATGTCTTTCGAAGTGGAGAAGTGTAAGATTTTAAGTACCTTGCAGAAAGGGAAGAAAATGTAGGTATTAGATTTGGGCTAAAACCGGTGAGAAATTAGCACACATTCTTTCGGGGATTAAAATCTAAAACAAAAGAAGCAACGTCAGTGTTCCTTTAGAAAATTTATAATGGGATCCTTCAAGGAAGATCTTCAGGTATGGATGATGAGATAGAAGTGGTACTCCATAGGTGATTATGCAAATTTTGAAAGGTTATTTGAATAAGAAAAGTACTGGAGGGCTATATGCCTAAGAGGATGGAGGACTAAGTGAACCTGCCTCGCATTCATATTACAGGTGGGGGAAACAAAAAAATCGGCCATATATCTGACACATTTGCCTGGGTTCGAATCCAAATCGAAGAACCAGCATGTGGCAGGCTTAACGTCTCGGTCATTGGAGAAACTTAAAACAGCCAGAAAAAGTCATAGTTAAATGAAATTCAGAGGTTTTTTGCATTGAAAGTAAGGGAAAGTATTCTCTGAGTGTTTTCATTCCCCTTTATGAATACTTTTATTAATAAATGCATACTAAGTTATAACCCTTGTTCCGGTTTGACTAGAAACTTTCACTCTGCCGATGTTCCGGTTTGATTAGAAACAAACTTTTCTCTGCCTCGGAATGGCAACAGTAAGAAATTGACTTTCGATTTGTTGTGACGCAGCTAGAACGCTGCTCATGAGATGTAATGAACTGTCAGCGAATGGATTAATGAACTGTCAGCGATTCAGGATGTAAACATTCCGCGACATTACTTCCGAATGACAAACAAGTCTGAATTGAGAGATATTGAAATGCATTGCTTTACCGATGCAAGTCAGAAAGCATATGGAGCTGTGATATACCTGCGATACGTCGCGACGGACAGTGAAATAGGAAGTAGTTTTGTCATTTCCAAAACCGGAGTAACTCCACTGAAGAAGCTGTCCCTTCCAAGATTAGAGATGATGGGGGCGCTCATCGGAGCAAGATTAGCCTCAAATGTGAAAGAACAGTTAGAGAAAAGACTCCAGATGAATGTATATTTTTGGTCAGACTCTTCTGTGACGATACATTGGATAAAGGGCGATTTAAATAAATGTAAACCATTCATCCAACATCGAGTAATGGAAATACGAGAGAAAACATCACCTGAGCCCTGGAATTATTGCCCTGGAGATGAAAATCCGGCTGATATGCTGTCCAGAGGAACGAAGACAAATTCCACGAAAGCAATAACGTTATCTGAACTAAGAAATAGTGACATGTGGTGGCATGGACCTAAGTGGCTACTACAGAGCATCGATTCATGGCCCAAACTTGCAAAATCAAGTAAGAGATTTCAAAGATAATGAAGAGCTTGAACTTCGAAGGGGAGCTGTAGTGAACTCAACAGTCACAGGTGAAAATTCCATTGAGAACGAATTCATTAAAAGGAATTCGCCGTTTAATAAATTGATTAGAACTACTGCATGGTGTTTAATGTTTGCTAACAACTGTAGAATCAATCCACCATTAAGAAAAGAAAGTTTTTTGAGTGCTTCTGAACTACAGAATGCAACAAAGGTGCTGGTCAAATGTGTACAGCATTCTGAATTTCAACCTGAAATTAAGTGCCTGCAGTCGAAACGATCAGTTCGAAATAATAGTAAGGTTTTATCCTTAAATGTATTTCTGGATGAAGATGAACTTTTACGAGTTGGTGGGAGACTACATTTCTCCAATCTTTCAGAAGATCAGAAACGTCAACTTCTTTTACCCAAAAGACATCATTTCATTGAATTACTCATAGATTATTATCACAAAACATCTCTTCATTCGGGCGTTCAAACAACAGTTTCTCTTATTAGACAATTATACTGGATACCTTCTGGACAAGACAGAGTTAGACGCGTTATAAATAAATGCATGACGTGCTTTCGAACAAGGAACCAAACCATAAACTAAATGATGGGAGACTTACCTAGAGGTAGAGTTGTAATAACTAGATCATTCGAAAAATAGGACTGGACTTTGCAGGTCCAGTTATCACCAAGCCTAATTTGAAAAGATCTAGGGTTACGTTAAAATCATACATCTCGATATTTATTTGTTTTATTACAAAGGCTATTCATTTAGAAGTAGTATCGGATTTATCTGCTGAAGCTTTTCTAGCATGTCTTAGAAGGTTTATTGCCAGACGATCTAAACCATCCATTGTTTGGAGTGATAACGCTACGAACTTCAAGGGAACGAAAAATGTTCTTCATAAACTCTTTAGAATTTGTAGATCGGATCCCATTCAGCGCTTTAGTTCCGAAGAAGGTATAACATGGAGATTTATTCCTCCTTCTTTTCCCCGCATTTTGGCGGATTATGGGAGGCTAATATAAAATCAATGAAGAGAATTTTGACAAAGGTCGCGAAAACGACAATTTTAAACTTTGAGGAGCTGTATACATTAATTACACAAATAGAAGCCTATTTGAGCTCTCGACCTCTATCACCTATTTCGGCTGATCCAACAGATCTTCAGCCTTTGACTCCAGGTCATTTCCTAATAGAAGCTCCACTTTTGTCGATACCAGAACCGAGTGATTCTGTAGATTCTTTGACCTTGTCTTCTAAATAGACTTTAATTCAAAAACTTAGAGCTAATTTCTGGAACCGTTGGAGGGTGGAATATCTTAATCATTTGCAGAACCGCTCAAAATGGAATCAAGTGAGATCCAATCTCAAGGCAGGACAAGTAGTCTTGTTAAAGGATAAAAACAAGACACCCATGAATTGGACACTAGCTCGCATTGAGGAGACCTTTCCTGTTCCAGATGGCCTAGTACGAGTCGTAGACGTCAGAACTTCAGATGGAATCTTTCGTCGAGCCGTCTTCAATATCAGTCCACTCCCATTTCCAAATGATGTTGGACAATCGTCCAACGGGAGCCGGGATGTTCCGGTTTGACTAGAAACTTTCACTCTGCCGATGTTCCGGTTTGATTAGAAACAAACTTTTCTCTTCCTCGGAATGGCAACAGTGAGAACTTGACTTTCGATTCGTTGTGACGCAGCTAGAATGCTGCTCATGAGAAGTAACATTAGATTCGATTCTAGATTCTAGATTAGATTGATTTGTTTAGTATTTAACAAATCTTTTAAAACTAGATTGAGTATTTGATCATAGAATTATAACTGAACCACCGCTTGCAGAAACTTAGATGTGGCATTTAGATGCGTCGTTAGATTCACAGTTAGATACGTAGGCAACGCAATTCGTTGATTCGATTAGTGTACATTAGTGCGTACATAAACAACCCTATTATTTCTCTCCACATAATACAGTAGTAGCAATTCGCCTGTGTAAATTAAAGTAAGATGCAAGCTTTTATTTTTTATCTGTTCTTCATGAGTGCGCAAATTAGGAATCTAATTTTCGGACTGTCTATTGCCGGTAAAAGCAAAAATTACCTAAATTAATTTTATCCTAACATACTAAAACTCTATTCAACTCTACGTGCTATTTTTATTCATTTTATTCTTTTCACAAAGATTTTAATCTAAGCTTTAAACAGGACAGAAATCTAAAGTTTGTATGATTATTTCATTGCATTTGTTATCTCATTTAGGGCAGAATTCGTGTTCTGTGCATGATGGTTCATATAGTTCTTCTGAATAAGTAAATAGAGAGAAAAGAAAAATCTGAATATTTATTGCCAAGCCAAGTCATGGAAATAAAGGTAGGTGAACAAGAAACAGAGAAATACATCATGAATAGTCCTAAAATAATTCTACAGACATTATAGGTTTTAAATAATCTTATTGAGAAAATTCCGAAATACTGAATATTTCACTCCCTACTGAATTCAGCTTAGCTGAATGCCTTCCGCGTTTTGAAGTCCTTATGTGATGACATCATGAAGCAGGGAAGAAGGGAATAGCTGAAATGTTCTAGAGAAATCCTTAATAGAATGAAACAAGAGTCACAAGAACGTTTCTGAAATATTTTTAAATGCCGCCAAATATCGCGGAAAAGAGTCTCATGTTTACGAAGTTGGAAGCGAATCAGTAGACGAAAAAATATGTGTTTATTTTCTTTACCTCTTCTTTTCACACCTAAAAGTAACAAGGAATATCCTAATCTTATTAGAAGAAAAAAATTTGAAACCCGAAAACTTAATGATCTGGCTCATGAAGAAAACCTCCATTTTCTTGGTCATTAATTGATTGTCTGGATGAACTTTATGTACACTGCAGAATATACGTGATTACTTAAGACAGAAGGGCCCACCAGCGGCCGAGCGGTAAAGTCGCTGAACACTGGTAGTTCGGTCCGAGGTTCGAATCCCGCGAACGGGCTAGCTGCATGGGTGTTTTCGTGGTTTTCCCCATGTGTAACGTGCATACGAGCCAGTTTCCCTTAGAAAGTCCTCCACGAAAGGCATCCCTCCTCTTAGGCAGATAGCCCTAGTGTGCTTTGCCATATTTAAAATACACCATGAAAAATACACACTTAAGACAGAAGTATATGTATGATATTACGTTTTTAAATTTATATGTGAAAATGAAATGCTCTTTTAAGATTTAATTCTGTTTCTCAGGAGTACATTCAAGATTTTAAAATTTACCATTTCAAATATATATTTAAAACCCGAGCACAGCTCTAATAAGTACTATTTAATGAAGCTCTTAGGAAATAAACTGTGAATTTTAGACTATTAATTATTATTTTAATGAAAAAATTCATTTGAATTCATTTTAGTTATAATTTTAAAACTGATTTTTATATAAATAAAAGCATTTTCTTGCGATCAGATAGCGATATATAAGATTTTAATGACCTAAATAGTTTTAACCTTCTTTATATATATTTATAGGTATGAAAAGAAATATGTAATGGAAGTGTAATAGTTTAATAAAATCATTTGTTTTTAGAATTAGTTTATATTGCATTTTAAAGCAAAGCTGTTATGTAATAATAATAACATTGCTTAATAATATGTAATAATGTCTTTCATTATTCAAAGGATTCTAAGTTTCCACATTATTATAAAATTTATTATGTTAATGTAAGCGTAGCTATAATCATTCGCAGTGCTCCGTTATAAGAATGTGGGTGGTGGGATTAGAATTATATCTGCATAATGAAATCAACCGTGGTAAATGAAGGATTCCTTATTGGAAAAAAAGGAATATAAAGTCCTCGCGCAGGGAAAGCGAGTTGAATTTAATGCCACTTACCATGGAAATATTCCATATCTAAGTATGAACTTCAATAAATATGCGCACCACTGAAATCACAATGCGTGTGTACAGTGCACTGAAACGGAGAAAACGAGTGGATGTAAAAGCGCTATTTAACTGTGCATTGTGTATAAAATTTATTCCTTAGCTCCTCATCTCTCTTATACTGTGTGTTCAAGAAATATCTCTTAGTCCATGCTAACTTCAAAGGACTTACACTTCCGCCGATGACTTGTTGCTCCCAGCTCTAGCAGTTCAGCTACTTGGGAATTTTCAAGCGCCTACCATTTATTTCTCATTTTTTTGTTCTTGTCATCATATTTAAACGGTTTATGTCTTAGCCGTTGTTGCAAGGTTTACACAACTATTTTGTTGTACTATAAGGTATTTCTCCTACCATCTTGGCATGCCTTCGTGGTGTGGTGGTCTGGATTACGCTGGGCGCGTAATCCAGAGGTCCGTGGTTCGATTTCCGGCGAAGGCGTTGCATATTTTTCATCTTTCCTGCTTCCAAAATACCTAATGTCTCTATAGTGCTTATTTTATTTTCTTGCCCTTTTCCTTAGAGCTTACTCATCTCCAGATTAAAAACCTAAGGCGGTTATTATGCCTGAAGCATAATCACGGTCCACGGTAAATTCATACCATTTTTCGTAACTTTGCTATTGGCTCTAGCCAAAAAGAATACCTTGGAAGACTTATCGAACGACGTCACATGCAAATGAGCGAGTTCCAGAAACAACGTATCACTCAGTGCCTCCAGAGAAACAGGATGGTATACTTCTGAAACTTCGGACACAAGAAGAATTTCAACGATGAAACAATGAAACGATGTTCTCAGCAGTGGTTTCAATACTCTATTCATCAATAAACAGAGAGCTGCAGAGGACAACTCTCCCTGTCGGGCGGGGCCGTCTTCCGGCCTCTCAGAACCGTACCGATGAATAGACATTTAACTATTCATCGGAATCTATCCTTATCGTCTGAATATTTGGTGTCACTTAGAATCATTGAACAATGATTACGGAAAGGTGTACTGCAACGTCAGGGCTCTTATGACGTCTACCATTAATGCCTTCTCATAGCAAACACGTCTGTTGTGGTATTGCGCTCTTGGCAGATGGAATGTGGCGGATTGGAATCGTATGGTTACGCGCCATGATTCCAGGTTCTTGCTTGGCCCGAATGGTTTGGTTTATTTATTTGCGGCAAAGCACACTAGGGCTATCTGCCTAAGGGGAGGGATTCCTTCGTGGAGGACTTTCTAAGGAGACTGTCACGTATACACGTTACACATGGGGAAAACCATGAAAATGCCCATGCAGCCAGCCCGTTCGCGGGATTCGAACCTCGGACCGAACTACCAGTGTTCAGTGACTTTACCGCTCGACCGCTGGTGGACGCTTGGCTCGTATGACCGCAGCATTTGTCTATGGAGGCGACTCTATGTCTTTTTAGAGCATCATACTTCTATCATTACAGTCTGGCATGCTCGGTCATCTTCTTTGATATTTTATTTATTTTTAGATATTGGTCAGATTTTTGTTATGCATCCGAAAACCGAGGTTATTTTCACCGGTAGTTTGCTAAACGCGTCCTATCTTCCCAACTTAGCATGTTCGCAGTTTGTATAATTAGGTTCTGAAAGCATGAAAACATTCTCTTTTCTCATTTCCAACAGACATGTTAAATTAAAACTTTCAATTATTGCTCCAGATTCTAAAACATTTTTATTTTTTTACTTATTTCATGAAGCTTCTGTTTTGTCATAATTGACCTTCTATGTTTATTTCCTGCTCGCTCTATGTTTTATATTTTTCATTTTGCTTTGATAATCTGCTTAAGGAAATTAGTTGCATTATATAAGAAGATATTTTTTGGATATTATCAGCCATTATTTTTCCAGTAGGCTGTTGTCGCTTTTCAAGTTCGCTGATTATGCTAACTTTCAAATTCGCTGATTACTTATGAATATTATTAATGATTAGTGATTACTAATGATTAGTGCATGTATGTAAGTATAACAACCTATATATATACACACACAAGTATTAAAAATGCGTCTTTAGCTTTATCTTTCAGATAAAGACCAACGTCTTATATTAGTCTAGATAATAATACAATTTACTAAATAAGCTACAAACGTTTCTGGCCTCACATACTTGTAAACGAAACAAAGAAAAGTAGAGTTGTTAATTTTTTAGATTAGTCCCTTTATACACTGCCCTTCAAAATTTAAGGAACTACATGTTTTTTGTGTCTAACTTGAAAATGAAGTAACATAGAAACAATAAATCTAGAGGATATATTCACTAAATAGTTCTTTAATGAATGTAACATAAAATGTTTCTAAAGTTCAACACAAACACGATATAATAACAAAAAATTGCACTCTTGGCAGAGAAATCCACTCTTGGAGAAAAAGTGCACCCATCACCCGTTTTGAGGAAAAATGTGAGGATAACATTAACATTACAGAAATGGGTTCTAATAGGAATGTGTCTACCTCTAGCTGCAATACATTGGCGGCGACAACGTTCCATGCTGTCAATTAAGTTACCGATCAGTGAAATGGGAAGCAACAAGAAGACCAAAATAATCTTTGTTCAAGCTCATCTGACAACTTTGAATGAGGTCTTAAAACAGCAACCTGTTTCTCTAGGTAGTCCCAAAGATGCTGTATCGGATTCAGATTGGGGATTTAGCTGGCCATTCCATCTGCTCCATACCGTGACCCTCCGGATATTCTTCAGTAACCCGAGTTCGGTGCGGTCGTGCATTATCGTCTATCAGAAGAAATCCAAGACCAATATCAGTGGCATATGGGCGGACATATTGATGAAGCATCTCGTCTCGATATCTCACACTAGTCGAAGTTCCTAAATGGAACACATGCAGGTCAGTGTGACCATCGAAAGAGATCTCAGCTCAAACCATTATTCCGCCACCTCTGTAACTGTACCTTTCTATAATGTGGGATTGATTATATCCAGTCTTCATTCCCTCTAAATTAGTTGACGATCTGAATTACACTCCAATATAAACTTGGACTCTTCTGTGAAGGGAACAGAAGCCCACTGTTGATTGGTCCAGGTGATGTGCTCTCTTGCCCAACAAAAATGGGCACCTCTGTGTCCTCGGATTAAAGGGACACAGAAAACAGGTCTTCTTGCATACAGACCCGTATTGTGTGGTCGTCTGCACACTGTAATAGCTGAGATTCTTGTTCTAAACCAGCAGTCGCCAACCTTTAGAACCTCATGGACCACTAAATGTATACTTCTTACTTGGCAGACCACTAATATGAGTTTTGAAAAAAAGGGTTGTAGGGTTTATATTTATTTTAACTAACATTTATTTTAAGTTTAAACTATCTTTCCTGTCAATCCTTACATTCCCCTGGAACTGCCAATGCCAGAATATGTAAATTTGAGTAGAACGCGCAAGCATTCAAATTATCAGCGGAAGTAGTATGATTTAAATAGAAGGAAACAAGTTCGGTGAGAGAGAGTTATTCTTACTTAGCGAGCGCGGAGGTAGTTATAGAGATTTGAAAAACCCCGCGTTGCGGCCTATGTGCTTGGCGGGAAGTAGTTGCAATTGTTCCAGTGAGCTTCAAGTCTGCTGAATTAGCAGCCGTATTGTAAAACGCGGTGAGTTAGTTATTTGAGAGAGCCTCGTAGTTAGAATATTGTCTTTAATTTCTTTTCAGGTTTTTATTTTTATTTTGACTGCCGAGTTGGCACCGTTTGTAAGCGTCAAGAGAACGCAATTGTAAATTAGTACGTTGAATAAAAAGGGACTTAAACCCTTTATAAGACTCTGTGGTTTATACAAGCTTTCACAGTCACCTCTTGGTTGCGTGCTAGTTAGAGGCGCGCAACGTTATATTGGCGCCCGAACACTTATCGAACTGAAATGGCCGAAAACTGGATGGAAGCCGCTGGACAACACCAAGAAATGACAACGCAGTTAGAAGGATTTGGATACCTGGTCCAGACTTTGAGAGCATCAATCAAGCCAAACGTCTATTTCGACGGAAAGAATTCGGTGTCCGTATTTTTAGAAGGTATAGAAAACCACTTTCAGCTCTATCCTGTGCCCGAAAGACAAAAAGTTGCTATCGCCACATCAGCACTAAGAGGACAGGCCGCGCTATGGTGGAAAAATATAGGCAAATTTCTTCTAGGTGAATTTGGAAGCCCGACGTATACTTTTGAAAATTTCAAAAAATCGTTAGTAAAGGCCTTCCCCATAGTGAAAGATCGCGCACGGCTGGAAGCCGAGCTATATAGTTTCTATCAACGGGATACAGCACAATTGACGGACTTTATTTTACGAAAAATCAAGCTAACGGATATGTTGTATGGGAAAAAACCCGATGCGGAGATTATTGAAATAATATTACCAAGATTGTTACCCGCTGTCCAAGACTACTTTGAAATTAGAAACCCAACCACATTGCAGGAACTTTTCGAATTGGCGGTGAAGTTTCAAAATCGCAGAATCGCGGAAAGAGCGAGAGGGGAAACATATTCTCAAAGTACCAGAAGGAAGGAGGAAACAAGAAATGGAAATCGCTCATATGGGGGAAAGAACTATCAAGCTAACGCATCGAAACTTGAAGGGCAAGGCCCAAAAAGAAAATTTGAAAATAAGCATCCGCGTACCCAGAAGACACAGATTGAAAGGAAAGCTTTAAACGACTAGAGGGGCCTGTGAAAGGGAGGGTCCAGACCCCGGAAGTTTTAGAAAAACCCTCAAATAGACATCTAAATACAGTCATCATAAAAAACTCACAGCTACCAATTATACAAGTCCTGGTTGGCGATGTACCAGTAGAAGCCCTCATCGATACAGGGGCAGAAGGCAATTTCATGAGTGAAAAGTTCTTCAAAAAGAATTTTTATAGGATACGACTCTTTAAAACCAGAAATACGGAAATTATAGCGGCGCAAGGAAAAACATGTCACTGCATCGGGAAAGTAGCATTAAACGTACAGGTAAAAGAGGAAAATCTCAAAGTATTAATTTTTGTAGTGAAACACCTCCAACACTCTCTTATTTTAGGTATGGACTTTTTAAGGGCCGCGAGGGCCAAATTAAATTTTCAAGATAGTTCCGTGGTGCTGGAGATGGACCAGAGGATGGTGGAACCGGTGGAGACACCTGAATTGGACCTTAGCCATTTGAATGACCAGGAAAGTAAAGCAATACAGCAAGTGGTGAGTAATTTTTCTCATTTGTTTTCAGAAAAGCCGGGAAACTGTCAGATTGTAACTCACAAGATTCAATTAAATGCCGAAAAACCTTGTAGGACTAAACCTTACCGCTATGACAAACAAAAAGACGTAATCATCGAAGAACATATTCAGGAGATGTTAAAGAATAAAATAATAACGCCCATAAATAGTGAATACGCGAGTCCAGTCGTACTATGTAGGAAAAAGAACGAGTTTCCTCCTTCGGATAAAAGGGCTTGGAGGTTTGCTATCGATTATAGAAAACTAAATAGCATAACTAAATTCCCAGTTTACCCTTTGCCGGTTATAGACGAGATCATTAGACAGATCAAATCGACGAGATATATGTCTACTTTGGACTTAACGTCTGGCTACTATCAAATAGCTATGAGACCCGAAGATATACATAAAACCGCGTTTATAACAAAATCGGGCACTTATGCATTTTTACGCATGCCTTTTGGGTTGTGTGGGGCCCCGTCAACATTCCAGAGAGCTATGGACATTGTTCTAAAGCCTGTCCTAGGAAAATCAACTTTAATTTATCTAGATGATATAATTATAACGAGTAGTACGTTGGAACAACACATTAGTGATCTCGAACAAGTTTTTAAATTATTAAAAGAGGCCGGTCTTACAATTAACGCCTCAAAATGCAAGTTCGCAACTAAAGAACTTAAATATCTCGGTTATAAAATTTCGCAAAAGGGTATAGAAACGCAAGATTCAAAAATAAAAGCTATTAAGAATTTCCCACCGCCCAACACCGCCAAGAAACTTTCGTCTTTCCTTGGACTATGTTCTTACTATCGATCTTTCATAAAAGATTTCGCTAATATTGTTGAACCACTCTTAGTAATCAAAAGAAAAAAGAGTAAATTTACGTGGACAGCGGAAGCTAACACGGCTTTTGAAAGATTAAAAGAAGCGCTTATTAATGCCCCTGTTTTAAAATTCCCTGAGGGGGACGAAAACCTGGAAATTGCGGCAGATGCATCAGACTATGCGGTGGGTGCGGTTCTTATGCAAAATAACCATCCGCTGGCATTTTTTAGTAAAACATTGAATCAAACACAAAGGAATTATACAGCTACAGAAAGAGAAACTTTAGCCGTATTAATGGCTGTACACAAATTTCGAGTTTATTTCGGCAAATCGCCAGTAACTGTCTTTTCGGATCATGCGGCTGTTGGTAGACTTTACTCGGGAAAAAACCTAACGCCCAGGTTAATAAGATGGGCTTTAAAACTCCAAGAATATAATATCACAATAAAATATAAACCGGGTAAGGAAAACAATGTAGCTGACGCACTTTCTCGTATAAAACTGGACGAGGAAGGTAATGAACTTAAATGCGCTGTGTTGACTTCAAAAATTTTAGATTCTAGAGATACGGTTATTACTGAACTGAAAGCTGATCCTGAATTTGGAAATATCTATGCTTATTTGAAAGACCCCGAAGGCTTTGAGCATACAGATATCGATGCGATAAGAAATAGAGCAAAAAACTATGAAATAATAGATAATTTATTATTCTATACGAAAACAACGAACGAAAATCTTGAGTATAAGCCAGTCATCCCAGCCTCGCTTCGATTAAGCATTTTGAGGGAGTTGCACGAAAAAAAAACAGCGGGCCACCTCGGGGTCAGAAAGACTTTAAAAAGGGTACGCGAGGCGGTATATTTCCTGCAATTATACAAAATAGTAACGGCGTATGTCAGGTCCTGCAATCAATGTCAGTTAATAAATGATATTAATTACAGCCCGGCCGGGTACTTAAATAGCATTCGCGCTACATTTCCGAATGAAATTTTAGGCATAGATCTCCTTGGTCCCTTCCCCCAGAGCGAGTTAAATAAAAATCGTTTTCTTTTAGTAATAGTAGATCATTTTTCAAAATGGATAGAAATTGTTCCACTTAAACGCGCGTCAGCCAAAACAGTCGCAGATGCATTCTTACACAGATACATTTTAAAATACGGTGCACCGATAAAAGTCATTAGCGATAACGGAAAACAATTCATTAGTCAAATATTTGAAAACATATGCAATGGACTTGATATACGCCATATCAAAATGGTTCCGTATAGACCACAGGCTAACATAGCAGAAAGAGTAAATAAAAACATTGTAAAAATAATTCGCAGTTACGTTAGCACACATCACAAGCGCTGGGATGGCTACATAAATGAATTAGCTTATGCTTTAAGAACGGCACATCATGATACTACGGGAAAAACTCCAGCAGAATTATTTTTAGGCAGAAAGTTAATTACGCCTTTAGATAAATTATTCTTTGTGCAACAAAGAGAGCAGGAATTCAAACAAAAGGACGTGCAAAAACTAATTGATCAGGCGCTTAAAACCTCGGATACGGCAAGAAATAGGCAGAAAATTTATTACGATAAAAAACGCCGTGAAGCAGATTTTAAAGTTGGTGATAAAGTATTGAAACGGAAATTTTCTTTATCAAGTGCCCCAGACAATTTTATGGCAAAGCTAGCTCCAAAGTTTGAAGGCCCCTATGTAATTCAGGAAATCAAAGGAGTAGTTTTATATCTTAAAAACGAGAGAGGGGAAATCTGTAAAGCAAGTCCCGAACAGGTGAAAAAATACTATAATCCCAATGATTTTGAAATCCTTAAAAGTTTCTTGCAGGACTCAAGTCTAAACGAAATAGAAGGGCCAGAGACTGCAACAACTATTCCACCACCCAAGAAACGGAGAACTGAAGAGAGACCTAGCACTTCTACAACCCGGACGTCGGTATCAAAAAGAAAAAATGATTATCAAACTCCGGCGTTTAAGAAAAACAAAAGTACAGATGCACCGGGTAAAGAAACCGTGGTAAAAAGAAAAACACCACCTAGAAAGGATGGCAGGAGGAATTACACATCAAGAAGAACGCGCACACGGCCACAGAGTCAGGTGCCAGCAAGGCCGCCGTTCCGGAAACTGAAACGCCAACAGGAAGCACAGAAGTACGAGGAACAGAAGAAATTCAAGGACTCCAGACCGGAGGACGTCAAGACCAGCCGTCCCAGGCAGAAACGCAAAAGCCAACAACCAGACGATTACTCCGTCAAGAGGCCAGCATGTAGAGGACGCAAAAGAAAGATCAACGGGGACGACAATTGGAGATCAACAAGGAGAAGATTGACATCCATGACACCTCTAACTTGGGATCAATTTTGTCAAAAACGGATGACGGAGTTTCAAGCATCGAAAACTCAAAGATAAGTTAAAACCTTCTATAAATATTTTTCTCTTTTGTTCCGAAATGTTATGCATAAGTACGAAGTTCTATGTTTTGACGAAAGTCAATATGTCTCGGTTGAGACTTAGTTTTGTTTTACTTTATTTAGCTAAGGCAAAAGTATTATTTTCTTTAAGTGTAAAAGCTAAAAACAAGCATTTTCTGTTGGTCGAAAGACTAATTCTGTTATGTTAAAGCCAAAATTTGGCCGGAGATAAAAATAACTTCGTATTCTTGTATGTACTAATAAGAATTTTAGTTTCAGTGCCGCCAGCTTGGCGAAGGATGAGTAAAGTAAAAATTTATTTTCTCTTATTCATTTTATGGTAAATTGTAAAAAGCATATGTATTAAACTTTTGTAAATGTATGTAAATACTTGCATGTTATGTAAAAGTAGAATTTAGTCTAGAAGCATAAAATTGTAGATGCTAAAAGTGAATGCTTAAAAGCAATGAAGTCAAAATTTAAGTATTAAACTGTAAAGTCATGCTTTAGAGCGAAAGCCTGCATGTTTAAAAGATGAATGAGGGGGAAGTTAGAATGAATGTGTTTTGTAGGGTTCTCCACCTACATTTGAATTTTTAAGAATATTAAAGTAGCTCATTGAGTTGTAGAATGTCGAGTAAGGTGTGTCTATTTGGTTGTTGAATTCTAACAAATCATGGTGGTTAGGGGAAGTGTTGTAAGACTAAAACACGAATATTCCCGTTTGACACCACACACGGTGGAGAGCCAGGGTAAAGTTAAATTAATGCTTGAAAAATTGAATGAATGTGAAGTAAGCAATAACTAAGAAAAACGAAACGTTAAAAACAAAAATTTATTGTGTCAAGAAAGTGTAAATTATAATGTATGTAGAAAGATACTGATACTTATTCCTTCCAGATGCTGGAAGGAAAGACCAAGATTGATTGATGAAGTCCAGGAAAAGTTGCTGTAAGAAGAAACCTTTGTAAAGAGTAACAGAATTTTAATTGTTACATAAGATTATTTTTGTGTAAACGAGGCTTTCGCCAGTTAGTTCAGAATTAGATAAACTTACAACAGGTCGTTTGTAGGACCTGCTTCCAAGTTTTCCAAATTCTGGCAGCGGCAAATGTAGGGTTTATATTTATTTTAACTAACATTTATTTTAAGTTTAAACTATCTTTCCTGTCAATCCTTACTTTCCCCTGGAACTGCCAATGCCAGAATATGTAAATTTGAGTAGAACGCGCAAGGATTCAAATTATCAGCGGAAGTAGTATGATTTAAATAGAAGGAAACAAGTTCGGTGAGAGAGAGTTATTCTTACTTAGCGAGCGCGGAGGTAGTTATAGAGATTTGAAAAACCCCGCGTTGCGGCCTATGTGCTTGGCGGGAAGTAGTTGCAATTGTTCCAGTGAGCTTCAAGTCTGCTGAATTAGCAGCCGTATTGTAAAACGCGGTGAGTTAGTTATTTGAGAGAGCCTCGTAGTTAGAATATTGTCTTTAATTTCTTTTCAGGTTTTTATTTTTATTTTGACTGCCGAGTTGGCACCGTTTGTAAGCGTCAAGAGAACGCAATTGTAAATTAGTACGTTGAATAAAAAGGGACTTAAACCCTTTATAAGACTCTGTGGTTTATACAAGCTTTCACAGTCATCTCTTGGTTGCGTGCTAGTTAGAGGCGCGCAACGTTATAGGGTAATTATATTTATATAATAATAATAAGAAGAAAACTTTTTTATTAATGTGAAGTACACCCATTAAAGGTAATAGTGTTAGTAATTATTTAAAGAAATGAAAAATGTAGGTTTATTTAAATATTACACATTTTAGTGGGATAATTTTTCCTGTTTATTATTTCCTGTTTCTTGTTAATCAGTTTGTGGATTTTTGGTTCTAGTGATATCACTGCAAGACGAAGAGCCACGTTTATTTCAAGCCGAGACCTGTACTGAGTTTTAACAGCTGTTACAGAAGAAAATGTCTTTTCGTACGAATATATTGCTAAAAATTGCATTAAAATTTTCATAGTTTTTCCACTCAGTGATGGGTATTCATTTTTTTATAGAGAGGTAACAATGAAGTCTTTAGAATTTAGTTTTCAAACTCTCGCAAGACAGATCTAGCTGGCTTTCTTTTTCCTTCATGCTTGATTTGCTATCTTCAGTGTTTGCTGAAAATGAATCTCTATTATCCACCTATTTTCATGCTTAGGATCTTCTAGCTTTAGGTAATAAAAACCAAAACATTCTGTCAGTGGCTGGAACTGTTGAATAATGGATACCACTTGCTGGTAGAGATCTTTCTCTCCCATACTTTCATTAAAATTTATACGCATCTGTAGACTTCCTTCTACATCTTCTACATCCACAGTGATATTTTTTGAAAATCATCTATTTTACTCGTACTGTAAACACGTGCTTAAGTTGTCCTTGCATATGTTTAGTTCGGTTAACAGAGGAAAACCATCTGCCGGGTATGCAAGCTTGGCATATTACAACTTTTGAATTTTTTCTCCAACTCCTATATAAGTATTCATTTCTATAAAATAAAAGTGGTAGCAATTGTTTTTGCACATATTTTCTTGTACTTCGTTACTATAATGCATACAAACTGTGAATTTAAATGTTACTGACATTCTTGTAATGGTGAACTTTGAAAAACATGCTGTTCCTTAACTTTTGGAAGGCGGTGTAATTCAAAGCATTTTTCATTCTTTTAGTAAAAACGTCTATCATTTTAAAAAGTAATAAACTATAAAATCACGCATTGAGGTGATGAGGGCGCTGTATAAATCGGTAGGTGAAAGCAGTCTGCTAGCGTAATTCTTCATTCCCTATTTTCATATCCTTTTCTTCATTACCTGCATTGAACGTTTTGCTGTTCTACTAGCTGAAATATCGAAAATTCCTTGCTTTGATAAAATTTGACAGCTTCATGATCCTTTTCTTTCGAATCTTAAATGTGTTACCTTCATTTATTTTCTTAAGTTCTTGAACATTACCTACGATTGAACAGTAAGTATAATGAACAATAGATATTAACTAGAATTTCAATGGAATATAAATTCAGCAGAATGTCGACTATGAATACCTTCAACAAAGTCAAGTTGTAATTTTTTTTTTTTTTTTTTTTTTGTCAAAAGTTTAATATTTTAAGACATTAAGAACATATTTTCTCTGCCATGAAGTAAACTTTTCACGTTTAGGATAGTTTTTGAATGAGAGAAACAACCTTTATAAAGGTGCAGGTAGCTATCATTATGAAGCCTTTATATTCTTTAATCTTTTAACATCAGCAATAATGTCAGTGACGTTGTGCGTTATTAACCATTATGAAGTTCTAGTTAATATACGTGTTCTTGGCTACTAGCGGCTATTCGCTGGTCTTCTCACAACTATAAAATATAAGTGCAAAGCAGAGTTAAAATAGCCTTTTATTCACTCAAAAAAATACTACAGAGAGCCTCCTCGGGCTTACAGGAAAGACTCCACTTGAGCTTTAAGATAGAAAATAAGGAACTAAACTAATTCTAACTAGCTAAACTTTCGTCGAAGCTGTGCGAAAATAATTAACTGAGTTGGCCCGTAATTAAACCTCACCGGCGAATACTAACCGGCACCTAAGGCTATGACCGAACGTAGTAAGATAGGCTTAACACAACGATGTGACTTGAAGGCAGAACACGCTCTACTGAGAATTTCTGAGCTCTTCTACGGAAGTTACTGAACTTCTCATTAAATACTGGTTCTAACTCATTTACATAAAACACGATACTGAAATCTTATTCTGGCGGAGAGTTGTAGGTGGAAAACAAGAATTTAAAGGAAAGGGTTTCAAAATTAAAAATAACTATTAGAAAATTAAAATAATCCCTGCACAGTTATCAAAATCATCCTGCTTTACAAAGTCCACTTTTAGCAGAGTGATAAGCTCGCTGAACGCTTGCAACTGGTCTTTGGTTCAATTTCCATTGGTGAGTGAGTGAGCTATCTCAGTGGTGTTTTCGTAGTTTTCCACGTGTATAATGTAAATACGATCAACATCCTCCACGAAAGAATCCCTCCTAGGGTAAACAGCTCTCGCGTGGTTTCCACAACCATACACGACTACTTTACGATACGATATTAGCGACCAATTTCATCTTCAATTTCAATTTATAGCTGAGCTTTGAACTTCATTCAAGCCTTAACAATGAGAGATTCATTACATAAAAATATCACGAGTCTCTTATAAAAATTCATAAGTTTCTCGTTTTGTTCAAATACTAGCTTAAGAAATGTATAGGAGGATGGGAGCAATGCATGCTAAAACTCACGTGAATATTCAAAACCTTAGTATAGTAGATCCAAAAATTTTATAATAAATTCTCTATTTTTGAATTTCTCTTTACAGCTACATCTTTTACTTAAATAAACAATATGAATGATCACAAAACTCAATGGTTTAAAAAGCAAAGAAATTATCCGTTTAATTTAATTCTAAACCGTTTCCTAATAAGAATACAATTTAAACTGCATTCCTCTGAGAATTAGAATTTAATAAGTCAAATCCTTCTCCAGCTATAAGCTGTAAAGCTCCATCTAAAAAAAAAAGCAATTAAACATTCGTAAGGAAAATAAGGAATTTGAAACTTGGTAACAATAAATCACAAGAAGCAAGCAAGCGAAGATTCAAATCTCTTTAAATTCTCGAGAGACATTCCAAGATAAAAAATATTTTAATGAGTTTGGACTAGTGCCTATTGAAGCACTTTTGCTTGTTTCTAGAGAGGTATTATGTGGATTTCTTGAAATTTTCGCTTCGAAAACAGTGCTCTCCTTTCCATTATTCTGAATTTCAAGTATTCCTTTAACAGACGGCTATTCAAAACAAGTGCATTTTTTTATCGATTTATTAATTTTTAAATTGACAGTCGAAGAAAATATGAAAATAATCCACCCCGTATTATCATTAAAACAAGTATAATATTCTATTTTGAGATAATCTCATTAATCCCTTGATAATATCGCTCATATTTTTAAGCAGATTGTAGTGTTCAAGTAATTTCTTGCTAATTTTTTATTTTAAAAGGAATAAATACGTTTAATAAAATTACGCTTACAAATTTTAATTTTTTCCCTCTACGATAAATTGCGCAATTAATTAGGCAACAATTCCCGTCTCTGTAATATTACAATTTTCTGAATGAGTAAAATTTATTTATATGAAGCATTTCTAATAATTATTACTTAAAGGAAATCCCGTAAGAGGTTGAAACGTGTGTGCTTTTGGTGTATTTAATTATGGCAAAGCACACTAGGGCTATCTGCCTAAGGGGAGGGATGACTTCGTGGAGGACTTTCTAAAGGAAACTGGCTCGTATACATGTTACACATGGGGAAAACCACGAAAACACCCATGCAGCCCAGCCCGTTAGCGGGATTCGAACCTCGGACCGAACTACCACTGTTCAGCGACTTTACCGCTCGGCCGCTGGTGGGCCAGGTTGAAACGAATCTATGCAAAATATATCTTTAAAAAAATGTAAGTTTCCTTTTATTTCTGTTTAATCAAAAGTAATGTATATTTTATAGTCAGAAATATCTGTATCAACATCTTTAAATTTTTTGGTAGGTTACTGTACGTTATGTTATGTTACCAGAGCATCTATGCGTTAAGTTTTGCCCTTCCAGTAGACATATGAAGTAAATCCATTTTCATGCGATCAGGCCTGGCAAACGACCAGTTCTCATAGTGTTGCCATTCGGTGCGGCAGAGGATTTTTTATATTATTTATCTTTCAAATTCTAGCTATATACACTGGTTATCATAAATTAAGGAAAAATCACAAAAATCACGATTACTGCAAAAGTTACACGTAGAATTCAATGAAACTTACCCGCAATATACAACACATAGTAAGATATGAAACAACATAAAAAGAAATTACCAGACAAATATGGTAGTATAGAAATTAGCACATATATAAAATGAACAAATCGAAGGTGTCAGTTTGCTATAGAATCAATATAGCAAACTGACACCTTCAATTCAATATGGACCACAATTCAATATGGAATACGATCTCCTCTAGAAGCAATACAGCACATATAGCGATGTGTGATGCTTTCAATTATGCGGTCTATCAGTTCCATAGGAAGCGAGAGCCATTGCTCTTGCAAAGCAGTTGCAAGCGCGACAAGGGTCTGAGGGCGCGGATTGAGAGCAGCTAGACGTCTCCCTAAAGCATCCCAAACGTGCTCGATAGAATTCAAGTCCGGGGATCGAGCTGGCCACTCCATGCGCATAAATGTTTCCTGATGAAGATAATCATCTACGATGCGAGCCCTGTATTGTCTTGCGTTGTCGTCCTGTAACAGGAAAGCATCACCTATTGCCCCGCCATATGGGCTCACGCACGTAAACATCAAGGATGTCATCTCTATAAATCTGAGCATTCACCTTTTACCTTGGAAAGACATGGAGGTCTGTGCGTCCACCCAAAGAGATGCCACCCCAAACACAGACACTGCCTCTTCCGTCTGCATCTCTTTCACGGATGTTTGACGGACGATAACGGGTTCCAGGTTCTCTTCATATCAAATAACGCGTACTATCGCTTTCTAGGCTAAACCTGGACTCATCCGTAAAGAGAACGGCCCTCCATTGATCAGGCGTCCAGTGGACATGTTGTCGTGCCCACTGAAAACGGTCCCTCCTATGGCGTGACGTGAGCGGCACACAAATGGCTGGTCGCCTCGCATACAGACCACCTTCGTAAAACCTTCTACGCACAGTTGACGTTGACACGAACCTTCCGGTTGCTGCAGCAAGGGAAGTCTAAGAAGAGTCGGAGTAGCGGTTTTATTCCTGCGTGCACATAATGTCAAATATCGGACATCGGCGCTCGTCTTAGCAGTTGGCCGTCCTTGGCTGAACTTCCTAGATGCCGAATCTGTGGTTTGAAGTTGCCTTCAAAGTCTATGAACCACAGAAGGACTCACATTTAGCCATCGGGCCACTTCTGTTTGACTTTGTCCTGCCTCTCGTAATGGCGTCCAGTGGCGGCTCGTAATGGGCACTGTGGAACTGCAGCACCCCCTATTTCCACTTAATTTAATTTTTAATATTTAGTATAGTGTGTCCTTTAGTCTTTAATTCTTTCTTTATACTTTTACAATACATAATCCTTAAGCTTAATGTCAGTAGCCATCTCCCAGTTTGTGAAAAAGTACGAAAGTCTTTGTTTGGAACTGGGCGCTTCACAGTTCCAGCGACATGGTATTTGGCTGTTCTGCGCATGCGCACTCAGAAAGCAGCACGCCGAGCCAGAGAGAGAGAAAGCACTGTCGCTCTTGCAGTGCCGAAATTCTTGCGTGTTATTGAGAACGTGATTTCTTTTTACTCCGCGTGTGTCGTATTCCTGCACAAAGTGGAACTTCATCATACGGACCATAAGACAGAGTTCATGAAAATTTGCAACCTTTAAAAAATTGCCTAACTGAAATTCAATCAACATCAAATGCAGATCAAACTATTGCAAAAGCGACAGGAATTTTAAAATATCTAAATGATGATAATTTCTAGTTTTGATTAGAGCTTTTTTATCAGATTATGCCTCATGTTGAAATAATATACAACTAAATGCAATGCAGGGAAATTAGTGTGTTTAAAGTTAAATTTCAAAACTGCTATTTTAGAATTAAGAAACTCAAAGTACTGTGATAATTTTTAAAAGACACTAATGGCAGAAGCTAAGGAAATATGTGATTTTATACTATGTATTGGTATAATGCACAGATTCCACTAAACACTTAGCAGCTGCTAAATTGTTTAACAAGAAATGCTTCGCTAGTTTTAGGAATGAAGATTTTACAGAAGAAACAGTACTGACCACTGCAGCATATCCAATGATTGACAAAGAAAAGCTTGAAACTGAACTAAAAGTATTCTACTGCAAGTCTGATATCCATGGATATTGCAAATTAATTGAGCTACTGAAATTTATCTTCGAAAATAATCTAGATGATGTTCTTAGTGAAATTACGAAACTGATAAAAATTCTCTTGAGAGTTCCCATGACTACATCAGAGCCAGAACGCTGCTTTTCACCATTGAAAAGAAGGAAAACTCTTCTAAGAAGCACTAGGTATTCGGAAAGACTAAATGCGCTTGCATTGCTTTCAATAAAGAAAAATTTCCTCAGTTCTCATCCAGAGATCAAGGAGAAAATTATTGATCTTTTCGCTCAAATTAAAACAAGAAGAATGGATTTCATTTTTAAATAAATAAATATAGATTGAACTGTAACAGTTTAGGTTAAAGTAATTAAGAAATGTTTAATTTTTTCCTCGCAAGCTTTCAGGATGTTTCAAAATAAATTTTCTTTTTATACATGTTTGTTTCCTTTTACACAATTTTAAAACAAAGGTTAAACGTTTTTAGAACAGCACCCTCACTAATTTTAGCTACGAGCCGCCACTGCTCTAGTCTCCCAATGGCTCTCCATCGCAGTTCTGCAGGCAAATGATGCCTGGAGGTCATTGTTACGAATTGGCTATCTCAGATTTCTGATGTCACTGTCACAGTGAAATATGTGGGCTTGCTCTCAAACATGGCCTTTTGTGCTCCTCGCAGATGACGTATTCCGAAAGCAGCGCCACTAATTTGCATATCACAGTTTTACTCAGCTACTCTTACTTGGCAACATATTCAAATTTTACACGGTTTGGCTTATTTTTGAGCGAGTTATCGCTATTTTTGTTATTTTTCCTTAATTTATGATAACCGGTGTAGTTGCTTAAGAACCGTTAGTGCAGATCTTAATATTTTAAATCGTTATTTCATTTTAATAATGTATTTAAATGATGTGACAAATTATATATTTAACTGGGAGCTTTTATCATCATTGACAGCTTCATAATTGGAAATCAAGAAGAAATTTCTTACGCTGTATACTTCATATTTTAGAACAAAATAATTATTTGCTTTTTATTAAACAAATTAATAAAGAACTGTTTACTGCATTTCAATGAAAGATATTGTAGTGGTACTGGATGAATATTAAGAGTTTTAAGTGAAGTACGCAGGAAGATTCAAATGCTCCGGCGAGGGGTAGCAAATAATAGATCTTCCATGTACTAGATGGACTTGTTAATTACTTAAGTTCATTCTTTATAACATCAACTATTGAAAGATGAAAGATCATCGTTTTCCAAGTTCTGTTGTCCAAATTCACTTTACAGAACTGGTTCAAAATGATGAAAAGCTGAATTTAAAGTATCTGATGGATTGTTAAAGAGTTTTTCTCAAGAATCAAGGAATAAAAATATAGATTATAACTATCTTTATGATAAACAGAACAATGTAAGTTCATCAAATGAATTTTGTTTTTAGCTATGCAAATCACAAAGCTTGAAAGGCAAAAGGTACTGAAGAAAAATATTGTAAGGACATATAGTTTCTCTTTGTGGTTTTAAGAAAGCTGAATTAAAAAAAAAAAAAAAAAAAAACTTCTTTAGTAGTCAGTTAATCAGTAAAACTTGACCTCATTCAAATATTTTTTGTTTAGCATAAATCCTAGAAAATAGATTGTTAATATCCCCTGTCATATAGAATTTTTTAAAAGTCAGTTTTTAAAAGTTGAAATAAAGAGTAAAATTGGCATATTTTGTTATTTTGAAATATTGTAATGTTAGACTTGTCCGAACTTAAGACTTGCTTTATTTACCCCAAATATTTCTAGCGTTTCTCAGGTTGCGGTATAATATGTTGTTAATGTTGAACGTACGGCTATTGAAGGTTATTGTTTGTTCGCTAGTACAGATTCTATGTCAGCTGCCTCCTAGACCGCTGGATCTGTCCTGATTTCGCATGAAATTATTTGAATAAGCAGTTAAAAAGCTAATTATAGAAATGCATCCTACAAAATAATCCATGATACAGGGTCTTTTGCTTTGAAAATTATTCATTTTATTAGAAACAGAGAATTCAACCAATAGGACAAACAAAAATGCTTAAAAAAAAGCTGATAACTACAAGGTTCAGAACGAGATTACCATTGACAAAGATTTACAAACCAACCCAATACGTCGGACATTAATTCTTTCATTCAGAGGAAGACCTGTAAAGTGACCTTATGGTAGAAGAAGTGACATTAGTAAGTTAAAGCTGTGTAAAAATTTCAAATATACTACAGAAACTCATCCTGTGACTAAATTATTCAGATAAATTTGTTTAAATTTTTATATTAAATATTTACTAAAAATTGAGGTTAAATTCGTACGTAAAATGCATGACGACTTAAAAGTATTGGAAACTAGAAATCAAAATGGGTAATATTCGAGTAGCACGCTGTCTACTTACTTCGAAAATACCTATGACTTATTTTTATGTTTTTAAAATGAGGCCAAAGTAATTGTTTTACTGGTGTTGCTACGTATGTAGAAGCACTACTCTGCACGGAAACTAAATCCAGACACTGATACTCTCGAAATGTTGGAATTATATGGTTTTCAGATGAAATGAATATCCCTGGACATTGACAAAGTATTTTATTCACGGGTAACACAGAACTATTAAAAAAAAGAATGGTCTCACGAAGAAATTTCAGAAATTACAGAAGATTTCATAGCAAATATTGGAGGGAAATGAGGCTACAGCATGCGGTATAAAATTTATTCAGTACGTATATAGTATCTTTACTGAAGGTTTACTGTGAAGTGCACATTTCGGGCATACGTAATTTGTAAATTTCGAGAACGACAGGGCTCGCAGCTCCAAAAACTTTGGAACATTTTTTTTTTTTTCCGATAAGAAACAGAAATTGAATTTATTCATGTTAAATTTAGAGTTCATGCTAAATTTAGTTAAATTAATTCATGCTAATTACTCTGTCATTTTGATTAACATGTCTTCTTATACAACCATTCGAAACGTGAAATTTAATTATAACCTTTTATATATGGCGTTTTAAAAAAAGTGGTATCTATAAAAACATATTAACCTATAATTACTCGTTCAAGTGTTCTGTAATTTTCATTTCAGAAGCATTTTTTGAAAAGTATTATTTGATTAAAGTATGTAAATGTTATGTGAATAAAAATCAAATAATTACGAAGCTAATATGTAATATACGACGTTCGTAGCATTTTTTACTAAATACAATAATGCCGGGAATGTTTATAAAAATTTAGATATATTATAATTTGAATGGGCTTCAAATTATATCAGTTAACACATTTTGTTAAAAATTAAATCAATCTTGAAATTATTATTGGATTATGTTCTTTGCTTTTAAATAGTTCAGTCTTTAAGTAATATAATTATTATGTGAAAAGTAAATCAAAGATCTTTGAATATCTTTGAATGGTAATACTATGAAAACTCAACATTTGCAAGCCAGAGTCATATGTAAGTCATATTTGTGATCTTCGGTTGACGACACTTGCCAAATTGCATAAATAGTAAATAACCAGATATCGTAAAGTAACTGTCCAAAATGATATTTTAGAAAGAGTGCTTTGTAAAATTTGAATTTTTTTATCCAAATGGATACATTCATATTGTTCCAAAAGGTAAAACTCCAAATTAATAAAGATTGCTCAGAGGGTAAGCTTTAGCAGTACTAAAACAGTAAGTTAACAATAAAAATATGTTGGTACTGTCTACTAACTATTCCAGGATGATGTCATTCGGTTGATTAATTTTATGTACTAACTGAAAAGTGTTTTGAAAGTGACATACTGAAGATCACTTATCATTAAAATTCAACCAAGGTTTAAAAAAAATCACCCTTCCATGAACGTAAGTGACGGGCATTTAATTATGCTTAGATGTAAAAAAAAGCGTCTTTCGTTACTTGTCAAATTAAGAATGTTTTAATTTTCTTCCTTTTTGCCTGCTGAAAAGTAATTAAAATGCGGAGATGGCCTTCTTGCAGTTTTCTCGAGTGTTTTTTTTTTTAATTTTTTTTTTTTAAAATAAAAACTGAATTTTTAGGGTCTATTTAAAGGTGTTTCATTTATTTCACTTCAAGTAAAATCCTTTAGCCTTCAATTTAAAGGCTATGTTTAAATCATATTTTAAAGAAGTATTTGTCAAGAATAATAAAATTTGAAAAACTGGCTCTTTTTTAATTACATTAACTACATTAAGATCAATAAAAACTGGCATTCGTATAATATACTAAACATTAAAAAAATTTATATCAGACCACAATTGCGATAATTTTAATCTATGAAATTGATTTAATATTCATTTCTAGCAAATTCCTGCAGAATATTTGGCAGGTATTCTCTGATTGCATTCCGTTGTGCTTCTATGGTAATCTTGGCTTTTGCATTGTATTTTGACCAAAGGGTGTTTTAAATAGCGAAGGAATAAAATATTTTTGTAACGAAAACATCAGAAAGTTCTCGTCTATAAAATCGATATTTGATATATAAAAAATTTTTCTTTCTAATTTTTTTATTTAATAAATTTGGCTGTAAAACATTTTCCTAACTAACTTTTTAACCATACTTCTACAACATTCCATTCCGTGCATAATTATTATTGCAATATTTTTGAAACACTGTGTATACTAATTAGCACAACGTCAAAACTTTTACGCTTACGTATGTAGTCGCATTTCATGAATATTACACAGTGCAGTAGCAATTCGCAGTAGGATTACGTTATTCAAAACTTGATGGCTCTAGATACCGTTGTTTTATCACAATGCTAGAAACATACATACATTTATGCAGATTCTTCTTTATTTAATTTCTTTAAATATAAAACAGGACGATAAAATTTGGTGGTAAGAATTTGAAAAGTGAATCAGACTTTAAAATTTTCGACGCAAAATGCCAAAACGAAATTAATAACCCTTCTGAACTAACGCCTTTTGGTTTAATAGATCTAATCTCCTAGTCATCTCCTAAGCAGCTTACCCAATTAATAAAACGTAATAATAACTTACATTAAATGACATGAATACAGTTTGTAGGGAATACAGTAAATTTAGTTTGTAGGGAATTATATTTATTTTAAATAACCGATTTTATTTGATTTGTAATTATTTCCTATAAGCCTTCATTCCCCTAACTGTCAATGCCAGAATATTTAAATTTGGTAGCACGCGTGAAGGAATGCTAATTCTACCTTGCAGAATGAGTTTAAAGGCATAGAGCTGTTAAGTGGAAGGAATAGATTCAAAATTCATGTTTAGGTGAGTACTGGTGTGTCAAAATTATGAGGAACGGATTACATATGAAAGAAACTGGACTATGATATAAACAAAATCAATACAAGGGTAGCTTTCAAGATTACTTTCCTATTTTCCAAATAAAATTTGTTTAAAATCCGTAACGTAGTTTATCAGTTTTAGGGCGATATTTTCCGAATTCGATAATGGGCTGCTAATAATGAAACATTTTTAAATAAAATTCGTCAGTGAGTAATCGAATAATAAAATGTAATCTTACACCATCGGAAGTATCGAAAGACTTAAAAATGACGTTACATACATGTTTTTCACTGATTGCAAAGAATAAATTTTTCTACGTTCTTAAACAGTGATTTCCTTTCGTTATTAGTACTTGCTCCTTCTGCTGACTTAAAAGCGCAAAAATCTTTAAAAAAATATCAATATCAATTAAATACATTAGAATTAATAAAAGTTTTTATTTATTACAGTATTATTAAAACTTGAGTAACTGGATTATTGCAAAAGAAAGGTACAAAAATATTAACAGAATTTTAAATATAGGAATAATACACTGGTTGTCAAAATTAAAGGACAATAACAGGAATAAAACACAGTTGATACTTAATGAAAAATTATTAACAGGAATTTCTACAAAAGTATTAGTTAGCATAAATTACAATGTTTGACAGTTGATTATTCACAAAGTGTTGAAATTAAAACCAGATTTCTGGAAATTGAGAAATGATGGAAAAACTAAATCACGTCTTGTGCAAAACAATTTTCTTTAATATGGTTTGTGGTCGCCTTGGACAGATATTCTTACCTCACACATTGATTTCATAGACTTTGAAAAAGTGTTGATCAAGTCTTGTGGAATCGCAAGCCACTCCTCTAAAAGTAACTTTTCAGCTCTTGGAGGATCCGGGAAGAAATTTGGCTCACTGAAATTCTGCACTTTAAGGCTTCCCATATATACTCAATGGGGTTCAGATCGGGTGAGCAAGACGGCCAATCCATTCCAGTGATAGCTTCTGTGCAAGTATTCTGACACGACATACAGTCGATGCGGCCGAGCATTGTCATCCCTAAGCAAAACCTCTGGGCCAACAGCAGGTCTAAACAGAAAAACTAAGGGTTCCAATACCTTGACCACATATCTCCGAGCGGTTGCATAACATTCTTGAAAGATATGCAGCTTGGTTGCGGCCATTTGTCATGATTCTTTCCCCTCCTTCCAAGCCATTCAACTGCGTTTGCAGAAACAGGATATTTCACAGACAAGGAAAGGCAAGTTGCTTGTTCCATCCTCTCTCTAGATGAAAATACGTCTAGATTCATTATTCAGCTATATCTGGAGTCCTCGGTAAACAATACTTGGACCTAGTCGTCTTGGCCCCATTAATCATGCCGATACCAGTTTAAATGGGTCACTCTGGAAGCTGGAGGGAGTGGAACATAAACCACTGGTTTCCTTGTATACTGTCAAGCCTCGTTAGCCTTCGCGCAGCAGTAGGAACGACTAAATCGAGTTTCAGAAGGTCTAAAACCAAATCTGTTGTAATCGCTTCGCGGGGTTTTCAAGCTCACAGCGGTAGAAAATGAATAGTCTTGTGATGCAGTTGTTGCTCTTGATTGGCCTCGAATAGACTGTCCATCAATTGATCCAGTGCTTAAAAAGCAGCTCCAAAATTCTTGATATGGCACTTTGAGAGATATTCAAATATTGGGCGACCTCCATTTTTGTTTGATCTTCCTCGATTCTCCAATTATTCGCCTCTTTTGACCTTCACTTAAATGATGCTTTTGAGCCATAACTACTGAATACTGATTACTCCCAGAAATCACATTCACTCTACTACAGACCGGAACTTCAGCATGCATCCATTGCGCACCACATTGTCAATCATGGAGAATTCGCAAATTCTCCGAACTAACATATTTCCAGAAGTGCAATTTTGTGTTATATCTTATTTAATTAGCACAAATAACTAATGCCGTGAGCATTGGTTGTAATATTAACTTAATGAGCATGCTTTTCTCATTATCCTTAAATTTTGATACCAGTGTAGCTTAGAAAACATTATATAAGAGAGTACATGCAGTTTATTTAAATTACTCCTTTGCCAATTTTAATTTAAAATCTGATAGTTTCATCAACCTATCGTATTATTTTTAGTCATTTGAACTGATGCAGCGATAATGAAGCGATAGCTAGCTAAATATTTTCTTTAATTTTAAAACCTTTGATTAAGGTTTTAAAAGGTTTCTTTGTATATTTTATTAGCCCGAATGCAGAAGCCCGGAAGCGTTAGCCCAGAGGGTGGTATTAATTTCGTTTTGGCATTTTGCGTTGAAAACTTTAAGTGTCAGTTCACTTTTTAAATTGTTGCCACCAAATATTATAGCCCTGTGATATATTTAAAGAAATTAAATAATGAAGAATAGCATAAAATGTATGTTTCTCACACTGTGATAAAACAACAGTACCTAGAGCCATCAAATTTTGAATAACGTAATCTTCCACCTAATATGGGCATCTGGAAGCCCTAATTTGGAGTTTGAAATTTGTTTTATTATCTATTTCATATTTTGTAACATTTTAAAGAATTTTTGGTTAACAAACTCAACGATTTCAAAGCGAACAATGGCAACACTGTACTAAAAAAAGCATTTTTATCTCCAGCGCGCGAGACTTTATATCGGAAATTCTAAAGATATGCTCATTTTAAAATTATTTTTCAACATTGTTTTTGGATTGAATTTTATGATTTAAGTGCAAAGAACATGATATTTAATAAATAAAGGTAACACACAAAACATTAAAAAGCAACTTTCTTTTGGCGTAATATAAAATCTGAAAACTTTCAGATTCTTTTCTTTACATTCAACATATTTATTCTGCGTATTTATATAAACAGTGAAAAACATGCAGCAGTACTAACTGATTGGCAATACCTATCCTATTTTTACCACAAAAATAACAAACATTAATTCATTCAGATTCGGATAAATGTAAAACATGCATGTACTTTAATTATCTTTCAAAGAAAATTATTCTTTGTAAAAGTAATTTTTGTCTAGACTGAAATAAATTTAATATATTCTGTATTTATTCGAATATGATAAACTATTAAAAAATCATTTATACGGATTTATGAACTCTAGTAATACTATTTGCCTCGCTGATATTAATAAATTTGACTATAGTTAGTTTACTTATAATAAGAATTTCGTTACCTTTTATTACATAAATTTTTTAAATAAAAGGTGCTGCAATAAAATAGGGAGAGAATGTTATAAAACTAGCAGATTAACTTTTAAATCATAAGTTCATTTATCTTAAAACACTGATCCTTTTAACAACCTGAAACACACAGTTAAATAAATACCTTTCATTAACATTAATATGCATTATTTCTAGACATCATGTATTAGGTAAAACTTCCTCATTCTCCCACAGTACTGTAGCGGAAAAATCTCGGTATGGACGTATATCATGCGAACAAATTTTTCAAGAGCTTTCAATTTGTAGAAAGAGAGCATTTTACTGATTTTATTCCCATTTCCGTTTAACTACTACGGTCACAGGAGTGCCATTAAATAATTAAGTCTTGTTTCCTTCTTTATGACAAACCGGATGAAAAAATTTACTCATTCGACCATTAAAATGTTTCAGAAAATGCGCTTACCGTAAAATGACGATTCGTTACAGCCCAATCTTTAGTCGGAATCATAAATATTTAATTATCGGCAATGATAGCAAGTTGGATTAGGTACGTGCTTTGTCCTCATTAGAATGAACATGTTTGCAAAAGTATTAGCGCTTTAATTTCCGAATATTCCGAAAATTTATCTTTATGAGTATAAATTAAGAATCGGCATTGATTTTTATGTTGAGCATTGCAAGGTAATGAGTTTAAGGAAACAGGTAATTGCCAAGTATGGATACGATAGATATTGGTTAATCTTCTGTTCTGCGTTTAGATTCCCATTTAAATGAGCAATATTTATCTGAAATGCATTAAAGATTCCAAATGCATTTAAAAATAAAAAATGTTTTTTTAGTTATCATAGCATTCTTGGCAATATGATGCTACAAATAAAATCGAAAGGTTTATAAAAATTATAAAATTTAAAAATTCTTAAAGAAATCTTTATGTAAATTGAATGTAAACCCTCCTATATATTATTTTGATACTTGTATGTGTTTGTTTTTCTTTGAAACTTTGCTAATATCCTAACATAGTGTTTCTCAAACCTTTTTCAAGCGGAGACACATTTCGTAACTTAACGTAATATTTTACAGGCCACCTTCTCCCTTTCGAATGATTTCTTTAACATTATCACTATGTAGAGACATTAGGTATTTTGGGAGCAGGCAAGATGAAAATGAGCAACTCCTTCGCATGGACTCGAACCCCGGATCTCTGGAATACTCGCCTCGCGTGCAGGCCGCCACACCACGAAGGCATGCTAAGAAGGCGGGGATAAATACCTTATAACTATCAATATATGTATATTTTCAAATATAATGAATTGAAATTCTTTTAATTTTATATCGTCTATAAGTAATTAAGTTATTTTAAGAAAATCTATATTTGTTTTAAAACTTCAAGGTTATGAACGTTTGGATAATCTTTAGCTTATTAACTAAAGATTAAATAAATTTTGGTACTCACATTAATAAGAGCATGCCGATTCTTTGACAGTTGTTCTATGTTTGGCATGTACGATGGTAAGAAGCCACACAGTCATAGTGCTTTAAATCCCTCTTTTGCTGTTCAAATGGACATGGTAGTCCGTAGATAGGATTAATC
The DNA here is from genome assembly GCF_044657685.1 of Stegodyphus dumicola. Classification (NCBI taxonomy): domain Eukaryota; kingdom Metazoa; phylum Arthropoda; class Arachnida; order Araneae; family Eresidae; genus Stegodyphus; species Stegodyphus dumicola. The sequence continues at coordinate 149,263,635 of NC_140777.1, forward strand.
AGTAATAAATTTTATAATGCGGCAGTGTTGGGATAAAAGTGATAGACGATTACCATGTGCAGTTTCTCATCTCTGAAATTTTGAGCAACGGTTAATATGATATTTGTTTTACTTTGGGAGAACCACAAAGTCAGGCTTAGAGAATCGCTTGTGATCTGCGGGCCGCAGACTGAGATATTCTGTCCTAAAACAATTCATATATAGATGGCCTATGATTTTATATTTAGTCATATATGATTAAGAATATTTTTTAGGTTAAAAAAATAATGTTTTCTTTTCAATGTATTTGATTGAAACCCGTGTAATTTAAAATATGCGTTTATGTATTATATTTGTACATTTTAGTCTTTAGAATGCAGAAATTCAATGATAAATAAATAAGCAGAAACTTGTTTTTAATAATTTTGTAAGCTTACGTTTACTTCATTTAAACTTATATTTGATTTAGAAATCAAATCTCGGCATCACTTGAAGTCATGAGCCTGCTAAGAATTAAATCTTTTAATTTAAAATCCATCATTTTTAGCACGCCATAACAGCTAAGCGCAATTCGAATGACTTAAATACACAAAATTAGATTCGAATGAAATTAGATACACAAAATTAGGTGCAAATTATATTAGAAATTCTAAAGAAACCCTCATTTGAAAGATTATTTTCCGTGAGTCTATAATATCGTAAATATCAAATTATGCAATAAGTAACTTCAGAATTCAAGAGGAATTTGTGAAAAGAAATTTAGCATTAAATATATAGTATTTGTTTAAAAATTTCGAATCATTTGCTTAGAATGCCTATACTTCCATCTTAAAAGTGCATGTGTAAAAAGTTCCTAGGAAATCGAATAAATAAATGGCGGTCAAAAATTCATTTCGAAATTTAGCTCAAAGAAATAATAACAAAGAAATCTATCTATCAAATAAAATAAAACCGTGTGAAAAGTAAAACAATCTTTAAAAAATGCAAAAGCATTATTTAACAATAAATCATCTTTTTGAAATTGAAATTATTGTCTAGTATAGTTAATTTTCGTTTATAAAATTTTTCCGATGTAAATAAATTTTAAATGGAAGATTCTGAAAATAAACATTTTGAGATTTTTTATTAAGTTTTAAAATTTATGCAATTCACATTTCTAAATGAAATATCTTAAACAAAAACAAACGAAATCATACCTATACGGTTATATGTAGGCCTATATGGTCATTTAAGTCTAATTTCTCATGAAAAAGAAACGAACGAAACTATAAATAAGAAACCATACTTGTTTAACATATTAAAAAGAGACTTAAGAATCTCGAAAGGAAATAATTAAGAGAGGTCTAACTCTGAGAAAAACTAAAGAAATGTATGTTCCATTCTCTTTTTCATAGACAAGCGGATAAATGCAGATCAAACTGTAGAACTCTTTATAAAAGTCATTTATTTAAAGGCAAATGGAACACGTTAGATCTTATTGATGAAACTTGGATTTACCTAAATCCAAGTAATAAATAAAGTTTTCTTTATTTTCACGAAGTTAGAGTAAACGGCGTACAAACTTAACGCCTAAACTTTGAAAAATGTTCTGAAAAATAATTTACATTCGTTTCTGGTTTCTCGAGCCAAAGGATTTTATCTTAATGCAAAACAATAAGCCAAAGCGGATCATGTATATAATGATTCTTCTTCTTGCTATTTTATACTAACTGAGTGGGAAAAGAATTTCGCATTGGCAGAGAAACTGCAAAAGATAATTTTCGCGAAACTCATCTGTTGGAGGCATTAGCAACAAAAAAATTTGTTCGTATCTAGGAAGACATATTGAATGGCGGGAGAATACAATTCAAGGCGATAGCAAAAAGATTAAATCTATCTAAAACAATTCTTGTGCGTATTCTACATAAACATCTTAACATGAAAAAGGGTCTCTGCATCCCGATTTTTTTTCAGCAAATTCAAGAAGCACAAAGTCAATACAGCTTAAAAGGAGAAATATATGTTTAAGGAGCTTGACTATCCTCCTTACAGGCCACGTTTAGCTCTAAGTGATAACTATCTCTTCTCCTAGGGACATTAGTTATTTTTGGAAGCAGTAGTCATGAAAAATGAGCAACGCCTTCGCCGGGAATCGAACCACGGACCTCTGGAATACGCGCCCAGCGTGCAGACCACTACACCACGAAGACATGCTAAGAAGGCGGAAGAAATGCCTTATAAACTACATAGAAAGAGATTTATGATGATGATGACGAGAAAAGAGCCATTACAAAACATATTAAGGAAAAACCTTCAGATGATATTTGCAGGGGCACAGAGTTGCTCACTAAGTGCTCAGAAAAGTGTATTGGGATGCAAGGAGTACTAAAAAATGAGCTATTCAAATTTTTGTGTTTCTTTTAGAAGGATATGGGGCCGAAAAATTTCGAATTTACCTGCTTGTATCTGAAGAACTATTCCGTCTCTCTCTCTCAACAAGGCTGTCAAAAATACCAATTTGTCTTAAGATGTACCTATCGTATATCGAAACCAACGTCTAAATCTCAAGGAAACTGATAAAAGAAATAGGTATCTTTTTTTTAATTAACTTTCGAAAGTAATTGGTAAATAACTTCTTTCCGTAGTCGTCGCCGACATGCGAATCACTTGTTTCAGAATTTAAGTCAAGGGTTTTGAATGTTTAAGAGTAAGAGTTTTTGACAGCCTTGCATATAATTTACGTATGATCGCCCCAGCTCTCCCATTTCAACATTTCAGTTTTTGTCATTTCGCTAGCCAACATCAAAATATTTGAGCCAGCTTAACCTGCAAATAGAGGAGATTATTTTTACGCACTGTTGATGCCTTTTATGTAATTTATGATTTAATAAAAATATTGTTTTAATTTTCTTAGGACACTGCGATCTTATTTCATACGGATTGATTTAAACTTCTGCACAAATTTATGATTTAATAGAAAGGTTATTTTAACATCCTTAGTATACTGTCGTCTTAATTCAGACGGAGTGATAATTCGTTTACAGTCTAGTAGGATTTGTAGAACAAATTTGTCTAGTAGGATTTGATGTATATCAGTTTACTGTATGGAAGTCCTATATATGTACGGATTGGTTTGAACTAGATTATTTAGATTACTGTTAAACACGTGAGGGTTATCTGCCTAAAGGGATGGTTACCTTCGCAGATGGGATGACTTCTTAAGAGTTAGGTTACGTTATTTAAATATAACTACAGGGCTGTCTGAGAAGAAGAATGACTTCGTGGAAGACTTTCTAAAGAAAACTGGTCTTAGCAACTGGGGGGGGGGGCAATTTCTTAAAGGAAATAAGCTCGTATTCACGTTGCGCGAGAGAAAACAAACGAAAATGCCTACATATTAAGCCCGTCCACTGGGTTTAGAACCTGAATAGAACTATAGTATACCTGTAACGGTTTTACCACTCGGTCTCTGGTAGGAATGGATTTCATCCATTGGATTATGTCAAAGCAAAGTATAGCTCTTTGTCTGAAGGGAGGGATGCCTTCGACTGGTTTGTATTCATGTTACACATGGGAAAACTACAAAAACGCCCGTACAGCCACCCTTCCATTCGAGGTTTGAACTCAAGTTAAAGTACCTTGCCAGTGGTGGCTTGTGGTAAGCATTCTCTCTTTATGCGAAATAGTTTTGCGTTTATGAATAGAAAGCTCTCTCTCTCTCTCTCTCTTCCATGCTTATATTTTCAAAAGATGACTTATTATTTATGCCCAAAGTTTCGAGAAGAAATTCAAACATAAATTAGAAAAAAATACTTCAGAAATTCAAACTTCCAAATTTGTTATAAAAGTGTTCTACATAAGCAAAAAGCATAAAACTTATAACAGCAAACACACACCTCCACCACAAAGAAAGCTTGAATCTAAATTTGGCATCCTCTGGGATACAGAAACTTTCTATAAATTACTATACTTACAAAAATCATTGTTTGTATAAATATTTACGGATTTCATATAACTTCGAAAATTGAAAGTATCCAGAAAACTGTAAATCTATTTCTAACGCCCAAACAGGCGAGACTTTTTTTTATTTCTTTTGATCAAAATTCATAATTCCTCGACTTGAACGAAATGTTACAAAGCTCTAAACATCCTAATCTAGACTTGCCCATGGCAAGAAAAAGTTTTCATTAGCCAACCTTGTAGGGTTTTTCTTAATTTGCATAACAAATTTATTTTAAATTTTCCTGTTCTCAACTTCTCAAACTTTCCCTCAAATTCTCTCGCCAGGATGTAAATTTAAAGTTAAGTGAAGTGCTATTTAAACGTGTGACTTATCTCAGTTTTTCAGATCGTGTTTCCCTAGCCTAGCGCACGTTTCGTTGTTATTTCCTCGGTCACGCTAGTAATCCTTTTGGCCATATCTGTTTAGTATCACACCGGTTAGATTTCTTTGAATCCATCGCTTAGGAGTAATTTTGAAGTGCGTTCTTGCACTCGTTTATTCTTTTTAGATTTTGATTTGTATTCTAGTCTACGTTTTAGTTATCGCCGCAAGAGTACGATGTTTTTGTAACGCACGAAATCCGTGCTTCCTGTTAATTTAGTTTGAGTTAATAAAGGGTTATTTTGCACCCTTCTTCTGTGCTGGCATTTAATTCACACCCGTGCGAGAATTAGCCAGTTCATTGTAGGATCTAAGTTGTTGCATGTGGACAAGTAGAGATAGATCTTACAACTTCATTCGTAGAGTTCTGTTGTAGAAATTCCTATGCGTGATGGTATTTTCTGCAATTTTTTAAAGCGGGTGAAAAACGACAAAAGTTAAAGAAATTCGCATTTATATTACTGTACAGAAGTTTTATGTTGAAATTTGTAGTTTGCAGACAGTAAGAGCATTAGAATTTCAAACTGCCTCAAATATTTTGTGCATGTAATCCACGGCAATATATTTTTTTTTAATTCGACAGCAGTTTTAGTTATTAAATTAGCTTTCCTGCCATAACTTTGTTTCAAGACCAAACTAATCATCGCTGAATTTCCATCCTTTCATTATAATGTCGATTAAAAAATAATTTTTTAGACTAAAGTGTTCTTAATATTCCTGGAAAATTCTATAAATGTTCGTGGTTTTTCAAAAATCATTAGATTTTCAGCTATCGTTCAATACAAATACATATATATATACAAAGATTGATGAATTTTTAAATCAAACATTTATTCAACAATTGCCGGCATCCCCACTATTTTGATTCATTATTAGCTAGAAATTTTAAATCAAACAAAAATTCAAGTTAATTAAACATAATCTTATATCACAGGATAGATAAAAAGAAACTTTGAAAAGTGAAGTCACGTACTTCGTGACGATTTGAGTGTTAGTCATATATGGACAAGATATTGTAACGGCTAAAAACATGTTTTTTTAATATCTGTGAAACATAGAAAGCTTTTAAGATGCACTTCACTTGACCAATAATTAATTGAAACTACTTTCTTATTTAACCCTTTTTTCTGGGACGGTTAGGTGGTTCTTGTTTCGAAAGATACCAAATAGTAAGAAATTCGTAGCTATCCTTAATATTTTTTCACTGTGAGAGATATCCGACATGTGTTTACGCTTTCGGGTAATTTATGGTGAGAGAGAAGGGATTCTTGTCTCATCCTGATGGCATTTATCTTTCTTGAACACAGTATCTGGCTGAAATCTTAGCAGAGGAAGAAAGGATTTGGGGAGGAAAAAGCAGCAAGATCTCTCAACTGCGAAAAGAAGCTATGCATATTTTTTTTCTTAAAGCATATGTCATAAAATATCTTAATAACTTACACTTTGTCTAAGCAGGGATTGGCAGTAGAATTTCCAATCATGCTACAAGTGTCAATTTAATTTTCAGGTTACCTTTAACCAATAAATATAAATGATACTTAAAAAAAAAAAAAAAAAGAAAGAAATTTACGGAAATTCTTCCAGCAACAGAAAAGTGAAAAAAGCAATGCTATTTTTCGTAAGGAATTTTAAAATAAAAAATTGCATTGAAATCGAAATTCATTTCTTACTTCTAATTCAGTGCAAATGATACAAGAAATGATTTTAAAGTTTTTAGCTTATTTTTGTAGTGTTATTATTTATAAGCATGGAAAATCATCGATACTCTCACCGGAGTTCGAACTCTGTACCTTCCAAACGTGCTTCTAATTAAAGTACAAAAGCATATGGTAAGGAAAACAAGCATTCCTTACGTGTTTTTAAAAATAAGTATAAAATTTACCTTGAAAATATTATTCATGAATTACTCGAAGAGAAGTAATAGAATAAAAATTACCTAGATTCTTCAGTTTCGGAATTCCAATGGTAAAACTAATTATATTTGTGTCTTAAAGCTAAATAATTAATTATGAGAAATGCATTAAAAAGAAATAAACGGAGAGTGAAGATGAATCAGAAAAAGCTAAGTACAAAGGAGATAAATTACTACACAGAGATATGTTTTTACTTTTAGCAGTACTTGTTCACACGTGATTATTCACTAATATGAAGAAACACACAACACAAGCAAACAAAATATCGGAAACATGCAAAATGGAATTTGAAATAAATAAATTTCAGAATAAAAATTTAAAAATATACCAAAAGATAAGAAAAACATTTCAATATGCAAAAAACACGCAAGATTAAAACCGAAATACTTCAGACTGGTCAATCAACCTGTGAGGTCTAGCTAGCAACCAGTCAAGTCCAGCCAGCTAAGGTCTAGCGCCATCTTCCTAGTATGTCACAATCTATTAGAAATCCTTCTGGCTAAAGATGGACATTTTTCAATGTGTTTTGCTTTCATAACTTCAGCATCAAATTATCGTAGTGTGTGTGTGTTAGGTGTAGCAATGTTATAATGACACTAACAATGAGTGGTATTAAGTGTGCTTACCCTAGCTAGAGCCCTGGTTAATACCCGGTCATGGTGAGACGTGACAACGCACAAAACGAACTTCATTTTATTTATGAATTTATTTTATTTATAAATTACAATATTTATAACATTTTCTCGTCAATATGGGCTCCTTTTTTTAATAAACCATCAGGAAAGGAAGATATGACAGGCTATATTAGGTGGTTTGTCTGCTAAAGTGCTAAAAATGCCTGTTAAAGATATTAGGTGGCTTGCCTGAAAGTTTCCAGTCATAGGGAGATTACCAAGGCACGAATGATCAGCATTGGCTTAGATCAGAGATTGCCAAACCGTCGATCGCGAGTTGCTAGTAGGTCGCGGGGACATTTTCAGTAGATCGCGTTAACGCTCTGATTGGCTAACCTTTATTCCTCAACTGAGCTGATGCTGATGACAAGAGGAGCTGATGACAACAACTGCTTGTTTCTCAAGAGCAACTGCCATTGTCAGCCTCATCTTCTAGTTGATTGTATACGCGTGAGGTTGCGCACATTATGTTTTTCGTGTGTATGAGTATTTTAGACATTTGCTAACTTGGAATTTTTTGATTTACGCATTTTTACTAAGCTAGGTAAGTCTGTTCTAATGATGACGTGTTCAAACAAAAGGCAAAGCACTTATTGGAATGGGAAACCGAGTATTTCTTTACCCGGATAAAGGACAAATGTGTGCGTTTACAGCACTAGGCAAATGTATCAGTTGAAAAGAACTGGAAGGGCGAACTTCAAAATCGTTCAAGCACGGATTGAAAAAGATTTCCCACTGAATTCTGCTCCAAGAAAAGAAAAGGTAAGGCAGCTAAAATTTAATACTCAACAATCAAATTTTTAAATGACAATTAAACAAGGATAAAGCAGCAACTGAGATATTATTCCGAGTTTCAAATATGAGTATTATTGCACAGGATAAGAAACCATACGAAGACAGTGAAATAATCAGAATTATTTAGAATTAGAAGACAGTGAAATAATCAGAATAAACAATTGCATAGCTTCTGTTTTACCATTATGTAATAGACCAGGATTGACTGCGTGGAAAGTTTCTAGCCATAAAATAGTGAACAAAGTCAGAGAACATGTTCAGAGCACTGCCTGCTGAACCAGATTACCAGTATGGTGATCGAGTGGTTCATACGGAAACTCGTAGTTGAGTAAAGGCAAGAGTTTTACAACGTTTTCAAAAGTTGTTTCTTGCCTAGCAGAATTTTTTAAAAAACGAGGTCATTCCTTCTGTGAAATAGAAGATCCGGTTTAGCTACAAGATTTTGCTTTTCTCGCAGACATCACCGAAAAGTTAAATACCCTAACTTTATGCTTCAAGGTAAGGATAAAGATATTTTTGGAACAATCTAGAACTGTGGGAAAAAATATCATCCAAGGTGAATACAAACACCTTGCCTGTTTGAAATAAACCCTTGACAAGCAAGGGTCTTCAACGCCTCCTTACAACAGCAAACAAACGTTGAAATTATTTCAGATTTGTGAATGGAATTAACAAACGCTTCCAAGATTTCAAAAGAATTTAATTGTTGCACAGTTTTTCAAATCGCCATTTATAGAGATTAATGCTGAAGAGTTCTGTACTTGTGTTATGGAGCATTTTGATTTTTAAGAAGACAGTGCAGCAGTGGAATTAGAACTGATTAATTTTCAAAATGATTCATCTGCCAAATCGCTTTCTTCAAGCTCTGAAAATATTTGGCCTTCTGTTCCTAAAGAAAGATACCCAGGTTTGTTCCAGGTTTGTCTCAAAGTGAAGGCAATGTTCAGCTCTACATATCTATGTGAGATTTCTTTTTCCAGCATGGAATTTATTAAAAATAAGTACCGAAACAGTCTCACTGATGAGCACTTGACAAGTGTATTCGAATGGCAGCCACTACCTACTCTCCCAACATTAAAAACTTGTTGATGACAAAAAAGAATTCCATCCTTCTAATTAAAGTTAATAAGTCTGATAAAAATGCTGTTTTTATATTTGCTATTTATTAATAATTGCACTTGAGTTTCTTTCTTATGTACAGTTCAATTTCAGTGTCTTTTTGTTATATACTAAAGTAAACACAGTGGCGTAACAGCCCTAATGGGCCAATGCCTGCAGTGCCCGAAATCTGCTTACTTGACCTTGGGCCCCGGAGTGCGTAAGCATATATCCTGAACAAGTGGTCAGCTTGTCGCAGGACACCCAGTGTTTAGTCCCCAAGCGAACTTGGTACTCATTTTATAGACCTAAGTGATGGAAATCAAGAGATGAAAGGCTGAGTCGACCTTCCCCAGCCCAGGAATCGAACCCCGGACCTGTGGTGTGTGGTGCTGCTGCGCGATGCGCTAGCTACTGCGCCACCGGGCCTTTTGTTATATACAGCTTATCTAAGATTGCTGTCGTCAGCTTAACTATAATTTTGTTTTATGCAGCTGAACTAAAACTGATATACAGCTTAACTAAAATTGATATTTACTAGAAATGTAGGTTTATAAGCAATAAACAAATGTAAATTAAAAAAAAAAAAAAAAAAAAAAAGTTGGTAGTTCTTTTAGATGGTAGCTGACAGTAGGACTTAAAAACGGTACGGTAGCTCAGAAGCTTCATAAGTTTGGTTACCACTGGCTTAGATGTCATCTTCTGAGTGTAGGTCCTACATATCACTCAACAGCAATCAGCATTGTCCTCGTTATTCGGTTATTTCAAGCGTGATCAGTGCCCGGACGCAAAGCTAAACCTGGAAAAAAGCAATTGCACCGGTGAATATAAGACCAAATCACAAATTTGGCATCTCAAATCACCTTTAAGTAGCAGCAGCAACTCAAAAAAAAAACGCGCCACCAGAATCATAACAGCTTCGTGTAATCTCCCAGATACTTGCAATAATCTGCACAGTATCCACACCTACAAAAATAATGCTTCGATATGCGCGCCTAATGGTGCCTCCAGCTTGTCCCGAAGTTTCAATTTCCGTTTTTTTTATAAGTTAAAGAAACAATTAAGCATCTCAGCCAATGAAGAAATTCCAGAGTGAGAAGAACAACCAGTCGTAAAATTCCTCTTGCTTATCAGGCAAACTGCTGAAATGAGTTTTTTCTCATGAAAATGTTTACTCATGTTACAATAAAAAAGCTGGTGCATAATTCTGTCCTCGACAGTGATGAAATCATAGCTGTTCGCATCATAATCTGAATAATAATTAGTAGCATCATAATCTTAATAATAATACAATCTCTCAGCAGTTTTCATAAAGATTTAACAATTTAAAAACATAAATATGTGACCTCCTCTCACACACACGCCATACAGTTAAGATTACGAAGGAGTTCAAATCTTTATAAATAATTTATTAATTATTCAAGTTCCTTTGAATGAAAAATGCAACAATATGCCCTCTTAGAAAACTAGGAAATTTATCGTGTGCCCCCAGTCCTTTATTTGCTTTGTACCATTTGATTAATTTTAGACAGTCAACTCCAGATTAACTGGAAGCTTGTAGCATATTACTATATCTAGAAGATTGTACCAAGTTTCTGTAGCCTCTACAAGACTAATAACATGTTATCGCTTCGTCTGAAATAAATCCCAGAGTCTGAGGAATGTTAAAATAAATTTCATTATTTAAGTCTTAAAGGAACAGAAAAGCCGTACTTGTACAACAGACGAAGTTCCTCGACTTCCGGTATTTAAATTAGCATAACAGAAACTTAAACTTCAATGCAAGTAGCGTAGTCAGAGACTACGCATAAAATGGAGTACTTAAACTGGCTTAGATATTTAACAGCGCGTATTTTAAAACGGCGGCTATCAAGACGCTAAAGCCGGAATACAGCTTAGGCAGCGCTGGTAAACACAAAGCAGTAGCAAGGCACAGCTGATCGAAGCTCTAATATGAACATTCAAATCCCTCAGCTTAAATACATGAAAATAATTAATTTGCATTCTGGTGAAAATTACGGGAAGAAATGACACTAAATGATAGTAATAATTGGTTAACTAACATAAAACACCTTACAAGCTGATTAACCATACCTTGCCTTAGAAACAATCAAGTTTGTTTATTGAGTAATGATGGAGAAATAAATCATCAGAATAAAAGAAATGTTGTTTCAGAAAATACAAAAAAAAAGTTTTCAAATTTAAAAAAAAAAATTTGAAAGGTTTCAGATTTTAAATTACGTCCAAAGGGGTGTTTTTTTAACGTTTTGTGTGTTACCTTTATTTATTAAATATAATGTTCTTTGCCCTTAAATCATAAAATTCAGTTCAATAGCAATGTAGCAAAATAATTTTTAAATGAGCATACCTTTAGAATTTGCGATACACAGTTCCGAGGGGCGCTGGAGATAAAAAGTTTTTCCCCCCCCCCGTAGAGTGTTGCCATTCAAATCATTGAGTTTGTTACTCAAAAATTCGTTAAAGTTTTAAAAAATATGAAATCGATAATAAAACAAATTCTAAATTTCGAATTTGGTCCTCCACATGGCCATATTCGTAGGATTACGTCATTCAAAATTTGATGATCCTTATGTACCGTTGTTTTATCACAATGCAAGAAATATGCATACATTTATGCAGATTTTTCATTATTTAATTTCTTCAAATATAATGCAGGACTCTAACATTCGGTGGCAACAGTTTGAAAAGTGAAACGGATATTTATAGTGATTCAACGCAAAATCGCAAAACCAAAAAAAAAAAGTCTAAATATCCATGTAAAGAAGTATCCAGTCGGATCTAGTAAGAAAAGTTTCTTAGTATTTCTATTTACCTCTACTTTATATGTAATTAGTGGAAGAACAGCATCGTCTATTTGTACGCTGTGTAAAATTGGGCAATTATCAAATTGTAAAGCCTCGTTTATTCTGACTGGGATGAGCTATTTCTAATAGCTCTATTTTCGGGTAAACATTGATCAAACTTTTTCCATGAAATATAGAAGTCGCTAATTTTTACACGCTTCGCTTTTAAAAATTATATTATTTTGAACGTATTTAAAATAAAAGAAGTTTCGAATTTTCTACTTTTAGCTCATTTTTATGTTAAAATCACATAAAGAAAATTATAGGCATGTAACTTAAATTTAAAAACACCATATGCCTTCCTTGTACGGCCTATGAAATTACACATTTTTTGCCACATTCTTTTCACCTTATTTCGTCTAATTTCATTACAAATATATAATACAAATATATAATTTCTCATTCAATTAATTCAGTTTTGACTTCGCGGCAAGGCAAAAATATACAAAAACTCAAAACATCTCCGCTAAAATTTGAAAAATATGGAAAAAACGTAAAACACCAAATACAGTTAAACACAGATAAAAAAAAAAAAGGCAATTTTCACAGTTAAGTGTTTCTACGCAAAAACAAGCAATTCGACCAAAGGGCAAGAAGGCAGATTTCCTGCATATGTTTACTTTTGATCCCACTCAGCAAAAGGACACTGAAGGCGCAGAAATTGACTTAATTCACTACGCTACTAAGCTTCAAATGTAAACAAATAGCTGCTCCGTTAGGCTTAATCACACTTAAACAACTTTCAAACTGCTGATAATTCAACAACTACTGCATGCAGATTAACTAAAGGCATAAAACCCTTAACTGGAACATAAGAACAATATAATTCAGTCACTTTTAAAGCAAAAACTACACAATTTACCAACATATAAGAATAAAAACCTGTGCTCACTGAGCTGAGTAACAGATTGGGTGTATATATATATATATACTTTTGGTGCGGCTGATTGCAAACAAAAAGCGAGATACACAACTGCATGTTGTAGCAGGCCCAAATGCAAGATTTGAAAGTTCTGAGATTACTCGTTTTTGAGTTATGGGAGATACATACATACGCGCGAGCAGACGTCACGAAACAAATCTCTTCTGAATCCATTTTACAAACCATTTTGGTAAAAAAAAAGTTCTTTATTCTGTCCTTATATGCAGATGTAACCCAAAAACATACTTAAATTCCATTCAGTAGCGGTCAAAATGGACATTTTCATTGAAATATGATACCCGAATTTTTCTCGATTACAGCACTTCCTTTACTTCTCACAAGGAAGTAAAAATATGCGTTTACTTACCAAAAAAAGGAAAAAAACATAAATGCCTTATGTAGAATTTTCCACAGCCATCTTTAATAGCAATAAATCTCCATTTCTCTTAAAATGACAAAAATATAATTTCACTGTAATTTTTTTAAAATGTGAATCTAGCAGTGTAAGTTTTTTGTAGTCTTTTATGTTTCCATTTTTATGAATGTATTTACTTTTATTGAAATAATTCAGTTCAGAATAAATTTTAATTGGCATAAGCATAAATGAACTTAATGTACTTAATTATATTCAAATATCATCTCCAGATAAAAAAAATTCACAACCCACAATTTTTATACACAAATTATTATTATTGCAAGGGCGCAGCCCCGATCCTCCTAGACGGCACAAGCCGGCCGTATGATCAAAAAATGAAACTGGCCAGAAAAAAAAAATATAAGAAAAAAACATATAAAGTCCAAAATCTGAGCCTCAGTGCCGAATTCCAATTTTAACTTTGATCATATTTATAACCTTCATTATTGTCTCTGCAAAATCTTTCAAATTTGAATAGTTCCTTTCAAAATCTTCCTTAAAATTACTTCTATATTTCTCTCTTGCACTCCGGGAAAGCTTACATTCATCGACAAAGTGCCTGGCATCCCCAAACTTGCCACAAATTAAGCGTTTATCATTATTCTGTAGATGGAACCGATTAAAATAAGCCGGGAAACGCCCATGATTAGTCAGTATCTGATTTATATCAACATGATTTATAATATTCATCTTCTTGTTTAACTTTATATTTTTCATTAACTCTTTCTTCTTGTTAGACGACTCCCAGCAAAAATTCAATTCTATATAAATCCAGTTTTCCATCTCAGCAATGGTCTTTTTTCTTGAATCTTCAATATCAAAATTATCGGTCCCATCCCCAAGTGCTGCCATTTTAGCAAGGGTATCCGCTCTTTCATTTCCGACAATTCCACTTGTATATTTACCCAGTGTAATTTAACACTATGTTTTCTTGCAGCCTTTTTAAACAAGTCTTTTATTTCATTAATCAGTCGATTTTGATGATCTGGTTGGGCGAGTGCCTGAATGGCGTCAGTATAAATATTTATAAAACTTCGAACTGTTAATTGTTTATTAATCCAATTCAAAGCCTCTGTCAATGCGTATAGTTCTGCTTGATAAACCGAACTCATTGGCTTAAGTTTTAATCTCACATTGTCTGTCTCCACTCGATGAAAATAAATTACCACAACGCTACCCACTTCCCCATCAATTCCAGAAATCATCTGTAAAAACGTCTATTTTTTCCCCAGAAGGAAACTCAAGATCATAAAATAATCCAAATTCGTCTCATTGGGTGAATAATATCCTCATTCTCTTGTTGAAAGGCCTTACTTGGGAGTACTTTTTGTCCATGTTCAATAGCTATAATAATTTTATTAGCTAATAGACACTTTTTATAGTATAATTTGTTGTATAAAATCGAGAGGGGCGGAACACCCACAAGGACGCAGGTAACTTCAGTCGACACGGTTCTGAACGCTCTTGTAATGGCAAGCATCCAGCCTCTTTGCAAGGTGTCCAGTTTCATTCTAATCCTAAGTACCTCCTCTGCTCGGCAGCCCTAAGCTCCGACTCCATAAAATAATTTAGGGATGATCACATTTCTAAATATCTCTCTCAGGGTGGAACTCTTTCTATTCAAAGTATCAACACAAAATTATACTTATAACATTTTAAAGTGTTATCTGTGATTCTATGTATATGCTTAAAATTGTCCGCAAAACTCAATTTGCTATCAATAATAATTCCTAGATATTTCATATTTTCAGCAAATTTGATACGATTACCCATAAATTTCAATTGTGGGGGTCTAGTCTTTCTCCCACCCCGAGGGAATAAAGTCTACAAGTTTTTTTTTTTTTCATTATTAAAATATATTTTCTCTATGTCACTCCATTCTTTCAAATCATTATCTACTTTTTTAAATATACTGCGACGACGGTTTACATTGAAAATGTGTTTTATTGGGAAAACGAAAAATTACCCTTAAAAAAACTGGAATTTGAAATTTTCGGATGTTCGACATACGAAATGAAAACATTGCGGCATCAATGCATCCAATCATCTTATATCCAATCATCTTTCAATGCTTAGGATATAAGGTATTTCTCCCGCCTTCTTCGCGGTGAAGTGGTGAGCGCGTATTCCAGAGGTCCGCGGTTCGATTCCCTGCGAAGGCGCTGCTCATTTTTCCTCTTGCCTGCTTCCGAAAATACCTAATGTCTCTACAGGGATTTTAAAGCAAAAAAATTATTAATTAATTCAAAAAATCTAAACTTACATAAGTAAAAGTATTTTTCAGTTGTATTATCATTATAATCATAAACGTGTTGTTTTATGTTGAAAAAATATAAAATTTTGGAAATGCATGCATTAGGAGAAAACCGTTTTCTTTTCATGTATATTTGTAAATAAAATTTAGTTTATCAAGTATTTAAGAGCACTATACATTGTGAATTGACTTGAAAATCAGCAACTAACTACAACATACCATCGCACAAATGCTATAGGAAAGCGTTCCCTTGCTTAAATTTTTATGTAATTTACCATTAACATATAAAATTCAAGATCTTTTATTCACCTCTAATGTTTTGTACTATGCATTCTATAACTAAAATTATATTTTGTGAACCTAAGAAACTAAGCGAAGTTCGATCCCACAAAATAAACTAAGTCATGTTTTTATTTCTGGTACAGTTTTCCTGAGAATTTTCTATTAATATTAAAAATAAGTTTTTAATTATTTTCCTAAATATTCATTTTATGCAAGGATTTATTCAGTCATCTAAAATTCTAATCACACCGTGAAAGAAATGAGTGCACATTGCAATCGCAAAAGCTAATTAAATTTTCTTCACTTATCTGCTTACAGATGTCTATGCGAATTTTGTCAAAAGTTAAATTAAAAGAAAGGTAATACGTAAGACTCAGTTATTAAGAGTATTCTGTTATTTAAAAATTTAATTTGAGTCCAGCGAGGCAAAGTTAATAAATATTTTTCTGCTTCTATGATCTCCCGCGTGAAGATTATCTTCCACCGAATAGGATGTGAACCATCTGTTGAAAAAGTAATTCGAACTATATAATTAGCTGAAAGATTTGTTAATATTCTGTGAAATCCGATCTGGTGCGTAACCTAACGAAACTTATCCTGAAATGTAAAACATATTTCAAAATTGTCTAAAATTACAGTTCTTAAATAGGAATTTTTAACGTATTGTGTTTAGCATTATTACAGAATTGTTATCGTCATTACAACTCTAAATTAAAGAAATCTGACAAAGTACATTCCGACACAAAAGTTGCTATATTTGCGCTGAATTGCACACATAATACTGTGATTCTTGTTACTTGGCTTACACGAATTCTACAAGTTTTCGCAATTAAATTACATTCAGTAATTTAATTGCGAAATACGAATGATGGCGATAAATGAAAACACATAATCATGCATTATTCTACTGGGCTATGTACACATCAATAAAAATGATACACACACATATACGTTGACAGAAATGATACACTGAGAATGAAAATTGTGCTTCAGTGTGAACGATGACAATTAATGATTACACACATTCGTGTATTACCCTGGCTATACATATATATTAGTACAATGATACACTTAAACACTTATACATTGATGGAAATGAAATACTGAAAATGGTACTTATACATTATACGATAGATGAAGAATAATGGTAATACGTAATCGTGTATCATCCTAAGTGGCTATACATACAGTAGTAGAAATGAAACACTTATACATTAATATACATTTATACATGGTAAATGATGCATTTATACATTAATAGAAATAGTACACTGACAATGAAATATGCACATTAATACGAAAGATGACGATTAATGATAACAAATAATCATGTATTATCCTACTGCGCTATGAGTACAAGAATAGAAATAAGACATTTTAAACACAACGTTTTTTTCTTGTTTTGTTTTGTTTTTTGTTTTTTTTAACGTTGACAGAAATGTTGCATTGAGTGTAATGCTTGTGCATCATTGCGAGAGATGACAATTAATATATACACATAATCGTGTAGCTTCCTACGTCGCTATACATACATTAGTACAAGTGATATACTTAAACATTAATACTAGAAACGATACACTGAAGATGATACTTGTGGATAAATATGAAAGATGACGATTAATAAAAATATATGAACATAAATTATCCTACATGGCTATGTATACATTATTAGAAATGAAACCTTTAACACCTATACATTAATAAAAATGATACACTGAATTATGTATTAATGCGAAAAATGACAATTAATGACTATACATAATCGTGTGTTATCCTACATGGCAATACAGACATTAGTAGAAATGATACGCTAAAACACTGATAAATTATTACAAAAGATGCACTGAAAATGGTGCTTGTACAGTAAAACGATATATGACGATTAGTGATAACACATAATCCTGTGTTATTCTACATGGCTTTACATACATAGACAGAGATGGTGCACTTAAACGAATGATGTAGGTGCGTTGATCTAGATAGTTAATAACTTAAGTAATGGTATGCAACAATTGTTGATGATGGACTGGTGATTAATGAAATAATTAATGACATAGGTAAGAATGAGTGACAGTTAATGAAGGCACATTGTCATGTGTTATCCTACATGGCTATACATACATGAATAGAATTGAAACACTTGGTACGGGTAACTTTAAGTCCATTAGATACATAAGCACATTGCCATAGGTATATTGGATGTATAGGCTGGTTATGTGGAAAGGATAGAGTTGTGGTTAAGCCGAATCACATAAGTCCTGGCCTAATGCCTGCAGTCTGTCCATAATACTTTTAAGTTTTTTAAGTACTACTGGTTGGCGAATAAAGAATCTTTTATACGCTGGATCTGTGTTGTAAAACGGCATGTGCCACTCTAGTAGGCAGGAGGTGACATAATTGTCCGGGCTACCTGGCTGGCCACACACACAGATGTTGGTGTTTGTTATTCTTCGTATTAGAAAATATTCTGGGAATGGACCATAACCCGTTATAAATCTGGTGATGTGTTGCTGAGATATCTGTTTGTCAAGGCTGACTTTGTGAGCGAATTCATAGGTCCTTCCTCCTTGCGGACTAGAATTCCACTCTTCCTGCCGTTGCTTGAGTGCGGCGTTTAGAACAGCCTTCTTTACATAGGATTTTGGTAACTTTATTGCCAGTTGTTTCGCATCAAGATTACTCGCGGCTTCTTTGGTTGGTAAATCTGCCTCCTTATTCCTCTGGTGTCCAGCGTGTGCTTTAATCCAGAAGATCAGGGTGCGTCGTTCGCACTGGCGCAGGGTTTGCTGAATGTGCCCTATGATGGGCGACCTGTGAAAAGGATTCTGAATTGCATAAATTGCTGTCAGGTTATCGGTGTGTATTTGTGCGGTGGAGTAGTTAAATTGACCTGCTGCTAGGGTTGCTTGGCGTATGGCTTCAGCTTCCGCCTGAAAGACTGAGTTGCCTGCGCCCAGAAAGCCTTTCCAAGACCTTAAGGTGCTTCTATTTTGTTTGATGGTATAGCTACAGCCCGTCGTTGCATTCACTTGGCAGCCATCTGGATAAATTCTAAGGGCATTAGAGTTATCGTTGTTGTCTTCAAGCATCGTTGTGTAAGCATGGACATTCTTGCAGTAAAGGGCCGGGTGTACTTCCGTAACTTGTAGATTGTTATCAAAGTCCTCCCGTGAGAAATGGAGGTTCTGGTATTGGGCAGGTTGCTTAAGGAGAGTGAATTTTGCGATGACCGCTTCCATTCAGGCCCGTATGTGCAGTGGAATAAGTCCAGCCAGCACTGTGGCTGCTGCAGTCGCTGTGGTCCTGTAGGCCCTCGTGATGGCCAAAACAAATGGGCGTTGAACGCTGTTCAAACTCTGTTGTTTCCTCGTAGTCATTGGAAGTGCTCATATGGCCGCCCCATAAATAAGTATTTTTTCGACCACTGTGCTGTATATGATCTTCAGACTGTTGGGCTGGAGTCCCCAATCTGAGCCTTGCATGCTATTTATTCGAGAGGCTATTCTATGGGCTTTAATGCGTTGAGCTAGCAGATGAGAAAGCCAGGAGAGTTTTTCATCGATTATTAAGCCGAGAAGCTTTAGTTCTTTCACTCGCTTTATTGTCTTTTGTCTAAGGTTAATACATGGATTGCGGAGGAGGGTCTGCCCAGGTTTATGGAATATTATATATTTCGACTTGAGCTCCGAGATTCGTAGCTTCTTTTGGTTGCAGAGCATGTCAAACTGCAGGATGACGTCATTGCAGATGGCTTCAAGAACGTCCCTGCTGTGCCCTCTGACGATGAATGTGGCATCATCTGCAAATGCATTCCGGCCACTGAGTGCATAAGATCGAATTGAACTTCACGTTCCATAGGACAGGACCAGCGCATGATCCCTGTGGACAGCCCCTGGTCAGTTGTCTGGTAATGATTCCTCCGTCGTGCACAACTATTAATTGTCTCTTGCTGAGGTAACTTTTAAAAAACTGCAAAAGATTCTTTGGAATATCAGCTGTGTGCAGAGCTTCGAGCACAGCAGGCCACCACAAGGAATTCAGCCACAATCAATTAAGGTTTTACTGGCTTTTGTTCTAAATTCATTTCACATCGCTGATTATTTTGGAGCTTTAATTCTGGCAACGCTAAAAAACAAAATTGTCTGCCAGGAATTTTTTTTAACTGTGTAGGGTTTATATTTATTTTAACTAACATTTATTTTAAGTTTAAACTATCTTTCCTGTGAAGCCTTACTTTTCCCTGGAACTGCCAATGCCAGAATATGTAAATTTTAGTAGAACGCGCAAGGATTCAAATTATCAGCGGAAGTATTCTGATTTAAATAGAAAGGAAACGAGTTCGAGTGTGTGATATTCTTACTTCACGAGCGCGGAGGTAGTTGACCAGAAATTGAAGAACCCCGCGTTTCGGCCTGTGTGCTTGCCTGGAAGTAGTGTTAATCGTTCAAGTGATCTTCAAGTTTGCTGAATTAGCAGCGGTATTGTAAAACGCGGTGAGTTAGTTACTTTTAGAGAGCCTCGTAGTTAGAGTCTTGTCTTTAGTTTCTTTTCAGGTTATTATTTTTATTTGACCGCCGAGTTGGCGCAGTTTGTGAGCGTCAAGAGCACGCACTTGTAATTTATTACGTTGAATAAAAAGGGACTTAAACCCTTAGCAAGACTCTGTCTTTTATCCAGTTTTCACAGTCACCTCTTGGTTGCGTGCAAGTTGGAGGCGCGCAATGCTACATTGGCGCCCGAACACTTATCGAACTAGAATGGCCGAAAATTGGATGGAAGCCGCTGGACAACACCAAGAAATGACAAGCCAATTGGAAGGATTTGGATACCTGGTCCAGACTTTGAGAGCGTCAATCAAGCCCAACGTCAATTTCGACGGAAAAAATTCGGTGGCGATATTTCTAGAAGGCCTGGAAAATCACTTTCAGCTCTACCCTGTGCCGGAAAGACAAAACGTTGCCATCGCCACATCCGCACTAAGAGGACAGGCCGCGCTATGGTGGAAAAATATAGGCAAATTTTTATTAGGGGAATTTGGAAGCCAGACATATACATTTGAAAATTTCAAAAAATCGTTAGTAAAGGCCTTCCCCATATTGAAAGATAGAGCACGGCTGGAAGCCGAACTATATAGTTTCTATCAACGGGATATAGCAGAATTGACGGACTTTATTCTACGAAAAATTAAGCTGACGGATATGCTGTATGGGAAGAAACCCGATGCGGAGATTATTGAAATAATCTTACCAAGATTGTTACCCGCTGTTCAAGACTACTTTGAAATTAGAAACCCAAGCACATTGCAGGAGCTCTTCGAATTGGCGGTGAAGTTTCAAAATCGCAGAATAGCGGAAAAAGCCAGAGGGGCAACGTATTCTCAAAGTACCCGAAAGAAATCTTCAAATGAGGAAACCAGAAATGGAAATCGCTCTTATGGGGGAAAGAGCTATCAAGCTAACTCATCGAAACTCGAAGGTCAAGACCCAAAAAGAAAATTCGAAAATAAACATCCGCGTACCCAGAAGGCACAGATTGAAAGGAAAGCTTTAAACGAGTAGAGGGGCCTGTTAAAGGGAGGGTCCAGACCCCGGAAGTTTAAAAAAAACCCTCAAATAGACATTTAAATACTGTCATCGTAAAAAACTCACAGCTAGCAATTATACAAGTCCTGGTTGGCGATGTACCAGTAGAAGCCCTCATCGATACAGGAGCAGAAGGAAATTTTATGAGTGAAAATTTCTTCAAAAAGAATTTTTATAGGGTACGATTATTTAAAACCAAAAATACGGAAATTATAGCGGCGCAAGGAAAAACATGTCACTGCATCGGGAAATTATCATTAAACTTACAGGTAAAAGAGGAAAGCCTCAAAGTATTAATTTTTGTAGTGAAAAATCTGCAAAATTCTCTTATTTTAGGTATGGAGTTTTTAAGGGCCGCGAGGGCCAAATTAAATTTTCAAGACAGTTCCGTGGTGTTGGAGATGGACCAGAGGGTGGTAGAACCTGTGGAGACACCGCAAGTGGACCTTAGCCATCTGAATGACCATGAAAGGCAAGCAATACAGCAAGTGGTGAGTAATTTTTCTCATTTGTTTTCAGAAAAACCAGGAAATTGTCAGATAGTCACGCACAAGATTCAATTAAATGCCGAAAAACCTTGTAGGACCAAACCTTATCGGTACGACAAACAAAAAGACGTAATCATCGAAGAACATATTCAGGAGATGTTAAAGAATAAAATAATAACGCCCATAAATAGTGAGTACGCGAGTCCAGTCGTACTATGTAGGAAAAAGAACGAGTTTCCTCCTTCGGATAAAAGGGCTTGGAGGTTTGCTATTGATTTACAGAAAACTAAATAGTATTACCAAATTTCCAGTTTACCCTTTGCCGGTTATAGACGATATCATTAGACAGATCAAATCGACAAGATACATGTCTACTTTGGACTTAACGTCTGGCTACTATCAAATAGCTATGAGACCCGAAGACGTACATAAAACCGCGTTTATAACAAAATCGGGCACTTATGCATTTTTACGCTTCACTTTGGGTTGTGTGGGGCCCCATCAACATTCCAGAGAGCTATGGACATTGTTCTAAAGCCTCTCCTAGGAAAATCAACTTTAATTTATCTAGATGATATAATTATAACGAGTAGTACGTTGGAACAACACATTAATGATCTAGAACAAGTTTTTAAATTATTAAAAGAGGCCGGTCTTACAATTAACGCCTCAAAATGCAAGTTCGCAACTAAAGAACTTAAATATCTCGGTTATAAAATTTCGCAAAAGGGTATAGAAACGCAAGATTCAAAAATAAAAGCTATCAAGAATTTCCCACCGCCCAACACCGCCAAGAAACTTTCTTCTTTCCTTGGGTTATGTTCTTACTATCGATCTTTCATAAAAGATTTCGCTAATATTGTTGAACCACTCTTAGTAATCAAAAGAAAAAGGGGTAAATTTACGTGGACAGCGGAAGCAAACACAGCTTTTGAAAGATTAAAAGAAGCGCTCATTAATGCCCCTGTTTTAAAATTCCCGGAGGGGGACGAAAACCTGGAAATTGTGGCAGATGCGTCAGACTATGCGGTGGGTGCGGTTCTTATGCAAAATAACCATCCTCTGGCATTTTTTAGTAAACGTTGAATCAGACACAAAGGATTATACAGCTACAGAAAGAGAAACATTAGCCATATTAATGGCTGTACACAAATTTCGAGTTTATTTCGGCAAAGCGCCAGTAACAGTCTTTTCGGATCATGCGGCTGTTGGTAGACTTTACTCGGGGAAAAACCTAACGCCCAGGTTAATAAGATGGGCTTTAAAACTCCAAGAATATAATATCACAATAAAATATAAACCTGGTAAGGAAAACAATGTAGCTGACGCACTTTCTCGTATAAAATTGGACGATGGAGGAAATGAACTTAAATGCGTTGTGTTGACTTCAAAAATTTTAGATTCTAGAGATACGATTATTACTGAACTGAAAGCTGATCCTGAATTTGGAAATATCTATGCATATTTGAAAGACCCCGAAAGCTTCGAGCACACAGATATCGATGCGATAAGAAATAGAGCAAAAAACTATGAAATAATAGATAATTTATTATTTTATACGAAAACAACAAACGAAAATCTTGAGTACAAACCAGTCATCCCAGCCTCGCTTCGATTAAGCATTTTGAAGGAAATACACGACGCGAAAACAGCGGGCCATTTAGGGGTCAGAAAGACTTTAAAAAGGGTACGCGAGGCGGTATATTTCCCGCAATTATACAAAATAGTAACTGCGTATGTCAGGTCCTGCAATCAATGTCAGTTAATAAATGATATTAATTACAGCCCGGCCGGGTACTTAAATAGCATTCGCGCTACATTTTCGAATGAAATTTTAGGCATAGATCTCCTTGGTCCTTTTCCCCAGAGTGAGTTAAATAAAAATCGTTTTCTTTTAGTAATAGTAGATCATTTTTCAAAATGGACAGAAATTGTTCCACTTAAACGCGCGTCAGCCAAAACAGTCGCAGATGCATTCTTACACAGATACATTTTAAAATACGGTGCACCGATAAAAGTCATTAGCGATAACGGAAAACAATTCATTAGTCAAATATTTGAAAACATATGCAATGGACTTGGCATACGCCATATCAAAATGGTTCCGTATAGACCACAGGCAAACATAGCAGAAAGAGTGAATAAAAACATAGTAAACATAATTCGCAGTTACGTGATCACACATCACAAGCGCTGGGATGGCTACATAAATGAATTAGCTTGTGCTTTAAGAACGGCAAATCATGATACTACGGGAAAAACCCCAGCAGAATTATTTTTAGGCCGAAAATTAATTACGCCTTTAGATAAATTATTCTTTGTGCAACAAAGAGAGCAGGAGTTTAAACAAAAAGATGTGCAAAATCTGATTGATCAGGCGCTTAAATGCTCGGATACGTCAAGAAATAGGCAGAAAGTATATTATGATAGAAAACGCCGTGAAGCAGATTTTAAAGTTGGGGATAAAGTATTGAAGCGGAAATTTTCTTTATGAAGTGCCCCAGACAATTTTACGGCAAAGCTAGCTCCAAAATTTGAAGGTCCCTATGTAATTCAGGAAATCAAAGGAGTAGTATTATATCTTAAGAACGAGAGAGGGGAAATCTGTAAAGCAAGTCCCGACCAGGTGAAAAAATACTATAATCCAAATGATTTTGAAATCCTTAAAAGTTTCTTGCAGGACTCAAGTCTAAACGAAGTAGAAGGTCCAGAAGTAACAACAACTATTCCACCACCCAAGAAGCAGAGAACTGAAGAGAGACCTAACCCTTCTACAACCCGGACGTCGGTATCAAAAAGAAAAAATAACTTTCGAACTCCAGCGTTTAAGAAAAACAAAAATACAGATGCACCGGGTAAAGAAACCGTGGTAAAGAGAAAAACACCACCTACAACGGATCGCAGGAAAAATTATACATCAAGGAGAACGCGCACACGGCCACAGAGTCAGGTGCCAGCAAGGCCGCCGTTCCGGAAACTGAAACGGCAACAGGAGCAACAAAAATATCAGGAACAGAAGAAATTCAAGAAGGACTCCAGACCGGAGGACGTCAATACCAGCCGTCCCAGGGAAAAACGGAAATGCCAACAACCAGACGATTACTCCGCCAAGAGGCCAGCATGTAGAGGACACAAAAGAAAAACTAATGTGGACGACACTCGGAGGTTAGTAAGGAGAAGATTGACGTCCATGAAACCTCTAACTTGGGACCAATATTGCCAAAAAAGAATGACGGAGTTTCAAGCATCGAAAACTCAAAGATAAGTTAAAACCTTCTATAATTTTTTTTTTTTTTTTTTTTTTTCTCTTTTGTTCTGAAATGTTATGTATAAGTACGAAGTTCTATGTTTTGACGAAAGTCAATATGTCTCGGGTGAGACTTAGCTTTGTTTTACTTTATTTAGCTAAGGCAAAAGTATTATTTTCTTTAAGTATAAAAGCTAAAAACAAGCATTTTCTGGTCGAAAGACTAATTCTGTTATGTTAAAGCCAAAATTTGGCCGAAGATAAAAATAACTTCGTATTCCTGTATTAATAAGAATTTTAGTTTCAGTGCCGCCAGCTTGGCGAAGAAGAAGTAAAGTAAAAATTTATTTTCTCTTATTCATTGTATGGTAAATTGTAAAAATTATATGTACTAAAATTTTGTAAATGTACGTAAATACTTGAATGTTATGTAAAAGTAGAATTTAGTCTAGAAGCATAAAATTTTAGATGCTAAAAGTAAATGCTCAAAAGCAATGAAGTCAAAATTTAAGTATTAAATTGTAGATAAAGTCATACTTTAGAGCGAAAGCCTGCATGTTTAAAGATGAATGAGGGGGAAGTTAGAATGAATGTGTTTTGTAGGGTTCTCCACCTACACTTGAATTTTTAAGAATATTAAATTAGCTCATTGAGTTGTAGAATGTCGAGTAAGGTGTGTCTATTTGGTCGTTGAATTCTAACAAATCATGGTGGTTAGGGGAAGTGTTGTAAGACTAAAACACGAATATTCCTGTTTGACACCACACATGGTGGAGAGCCAGGGTAAAGTTAAATTAATGCTTGAAAATTTGAATGAATGTGAAGTAAGCAATAACTAAGAAAAACGAATCGTGTAAAAACAAAAATTTATTGTGGCAAGAAAGTGTAAATTATAATCTATTTAGAAAGATACTGATACTTATTCCTTCCAGATGCTGGAAGGAAAGACCAAGATTGATTGATGAAGTCCAGGAAAAGTTGCTGTAAGAAGAGAAAGTTATAACTATCAACATAATTTTAGTATACAATTTGTTACATAAGATTTTTTTTGTGTAAACGAGGTTCTCGCCAGTTAGTTCAGAATTAGAGAAACTTACAACAGGTCGTTTGTAGGACCTGCTTCCAAGTTTTCCAAATTCTGGCAGCGGCAAATGTAGGGTTTATATTTATTTTAACTAACATTTATTTTAAGTTTAAACTATCTTTCCTGTCAAGCCTTACTTTCCCCTGGAACTACCAATGCCAGAGTATGTAAATTTTAGTAGAACGCGCAAGGATTCAAATTATCAGCGGAAGTATTCTGATTTAAATAGAAAGGAAAAGGCGTGATATTCTTACTTCACGGGCGCGGAGGTAGTTGGCCAGAAATTGAAGAACCCCGCGTTTCGGCCTGTGTGCTTGCCTGGAAGTAGTGTTAATCGTTAAAATGATCTTCAAGTTTGCTGAATTAGAAGCGGTATTGTAAAACGCGGTGAGTTAGTTACTTTTAGAGAGCCTCGTAGTTAGAGTCTTGTCTTTATTTTCTTTTCAGGTTATTATTTTTATTTGACCGCCGAGTTGGCGCAGTTTTGTGAGCGTCAAGAGCACGCACTTGTAATTTATTACGTTGAATAAAAAGGGACTTAAACCCCCTAGCAAGACTCTGTCTTTTATCCAGTTTTCACAGTCACCTCTTGGTTGCGTGCAAGTTGGAGGCGCGCAACGCTACAACTGCAACTATATTTTTGAAAATGGGCATTATCTTCTGCTATTTGACAATTTTGTTTTCATGCAAAAATTGCACTTTTAAAGAAGCAATAGAAGGAAGGCTATGTTTGTGCTCTTTCCAAAGAAGATTATTCGCATTTGGTTCTTGAAAAATACTGTGAAAGCCATGATGTTTCGGTATCTAAAGCAATGATAGATAATTTCTGAATGAGAAAAATTAAGAGTCTGGCTTCAAGGAGAAAAATTGTTCAAAATACATATCCAAGGAAAAAACGGAACGCTTTGAATGTTTCAAAGGTAAGAACTTTAATGTTAAAAGAAAATCTTGGAATTTAAAGGACAGTTGCATAATCATTAAAATGCTTAGTGTCAATCGTAAACAAAGTGTTTTGCTGATTTAAATCTTAAAAAGGGGGGAAAACATAATGTGCCTCGTCATTCTCGACGACATATGGTCAAAAGCACAACGCTCTGTAATTTTCTATTCCAGAAACAATTGTTCGAACAAAAATGTAAAACTATAGTCACAACAGAGAGAATCTTGCGTGTGTATATTTAAATGACCTCAATTGAAAACAGATCCGTTTATTATCATCAAAGAGAAGAGAAAAATCTTAGAACTTGAGTCAAAGAATCTAAAGAAAGTTTTTTAAAGTTATTTATGACTCTTGCTGTTTTCTGATATAACGAATATAAGGTATTTCTCCCGCCTTCTTAGCATGCGTTCGTGGTGTAATGTTCTGCACGCTCGGCGCGTATTCGAGAGGTCCGTGTTTCGAGTCCCGGGGAGGGCATTGCTCATTGTTCACATCTCCTGCTTCAAAATAACCTAAACTCTGCACACAGCAAATAAAAAATAAAGAGAATGCCATCAATTACTGTAACTGCATCAAGGCAAAACAAGCAGCCTGCACGTCAAAACCTACTATTAATTTACTGGGAAAAATTGGAACAAGAAACGTGTATCAAGGGCATACCCTTCAATCATATCCGTACTAAATCTCATTGTTAAAAAATTTTATCAACTTTGCCCTATTAAAATTTTTTTATCATTAAATAGATAAGTGAAAGTTCACTTACCTTCTAAATAGGGCTGCCCTGAACTGCCTTCTTTCCTTCTTGTCGATATCCGTCTCTATGATGAACTTCGATTCACTGCGCAACACAGCTATAAACTTTTTAAGAAATTTTAATTCGTAGGAAAGATATCTACAAAATATTTACAAGTTATAATGATTACAAGCATAATTTATACGGAGACGGTCTATCGTTATACATCTGTTAGACGCGTCAGCCGTTCAACTGACTACTTTTAGTCTCTTTCGCCAGAGGGCGTTCGTGGAAGTAAAGTTCTAGTAAGCAAACGCGACACTCCCACCTTGAGGTCCAGTATCAACAGAGGATGGACCTCAACTGACCTGTAGTTCAAGTCTTTTGAGATTTCGTCATACGTCGAGTTCTGTACCTCACTAGCATATCCGACTCAGGTGTAAAGTTGAGTTCAAGAGGTATGAGGTTCTTAGTAGGTCTTATAATCTGCCCTTGTGCAGTTTTCAGTTTCACTAATCTAACGTGTCCGTCGTGGGATGGAAAAATTTCCACGATTCTAGCTAAGGGCCAGTTTATCCTTTTTTCGTTGTGTGACACAATTACAAGATCACCAACTTTCACAGAAGATGGTTCGCGGATGAATTTTGAGCTTTGTTTTAGTTGCCCTAAATATTCTGATCGAAATCTTTTTCGTAAATCTTTTGTCAATTTGCCTCTGTAAAGGTATCTTTTATTGATGGATTTAGAATCCAAAAAATCTAATTCAGGAACTCCTGTCTCTGGAATTTCTGTTAGAAATATTGCTGGGGTGTGAGCTCTTAAATCCTTTACGTCTTCTGACAAATACGGTTGAGAGGACGGTTGTTCATAATGCTCTCGCAGTCACAAACGACTGTCAACAATTCTTCGTAGTTCAGAGAAGATTTTCCTAGTACCTTTCGAAGAATTCTCTTTAGTACTCCAATTAATCTTTCTCACCACCCTCCCCACCATGGCGAGGAAGGGGGAATAAATTTCCATTCAATTTTCTTAACTGTTGCATTTTCTAAGATAGAATTCCAATCTATGGTCTTAAACAAATTATTTGATCCAACAAAATTGGTTCCATTGTCGGAGTATACAGTGACAGGTCTACCCCTTCGAGCGATGAATCGCCTGAACGCGTGCAGGAAACTTTCAGTTGATAGAGATGAGACTAGCTCTAAATGAACTGCTCTATATATTGCGCAAGTAAAAATGACGATCCATGTTTTTTGGCCTCCTTTTAAAATTAAGGGACCCGTCAGATCAACACCAATAATCTCAAAAATTAAAGCATCTCTTATCCTGTCTTCAGGTAGTGACGCTTGAGGAATCTTATATGAATCAGAGTCGAACCTTCGACATTGTACACAGTTTTGGATAACCTTGCGTACGGTCTTCCTACTCTTTATGATCCAATATTTTTCACGCAAAGCGCACATAACGAATTGTACTCCAGCGTGACTTAGCCTTTCATGTTCAGATTTGATCAGTTTTAAGACTAATGGATGTTCTGAGGGAAGTAAAACTGGGTAACGAAAGTCAGCGTCATCGTCTCTCTGAAAGATACGTGTTTTCACTTTTATAAGGCCATTGCAGTCCATGATAGGTTCTAGAGCACGTATTCTTTTATCTTTCAATCCTTCGAAAGATTCTCGTTGGATGAGTCGGAAAACCACTGTTTCAGCTCCTTTTAGTTCTTCGACTGAAATTCTCCCATGAGTTCTTTCAGATGGTGGTGTTGTAGCATTTTTAACGAATCTAAAGATCCAAGATACGACCTTTATGATCTTTTCGAATTTTGAAATATTGTCAAAAAGGTTAAATTTATCTGCATTCGTGTTATTGCTGGCTGAAACCACAGTTCGTTTTCTCTCTCCATTTACTATATCGAAGTCAGGATGTTCTCCATCTGCAATAGGCCACTCTTCTGGAGGTCGATAAATCTAATCTGGTCCTTTCCACCATTCGGATTTCCTCAATTCTTTTGCAGAGCAACCGCGTGATGGCAAATCCGAAGGATTAAACTTTCCGGGAATGTGATGCCAGTGATCTGGGTTACTCAGTTTTCGAATCTCATTTACTCGATTGGCTATAAAAGTGGACCAATTTTCTTTCTGTTTTATCCAAAAGAGGGTATTTTTGGAATCCGTCCAGTAAAAAACTGGAGCCTCTTTTAGTTTCAAGTCTTCTCTTATTGTATGAGAGAGCCTGGCTCCAATAGTGCAAGCGAGTATCTCTAGTCGAGGTATGGTGAGTGCTTTTAGGGGAGCAACTCTCGCTTTAGATTGTATCAATTGACAAGTGACTCCACTCTCACCGCTGTGTCTAAGGAAAATGCAGGTCGCATACGTGTCCTTGCTTGCGTCCGAAAATACATGCAGAGTGGTACTTTAGTCTATTTTGGGAAGCAATCTAGGAATTTTGATGTCTTTCAAATATTTTAACTGAGATGACCATGTGAAAAATTTCCTTGCTAGATCTTTCGGCAGATTAGTATCCCAGTTAATTTTCTGTTTCCAGCACTCTTGCAGAATCAGTTTAGGCAAGAGAGTAACTGGACTAGTAAACCCAATTGGGTCAAAGATTTTACTCAATTCGGAAAGAACAGATCTTTTGCTCAATACAGGGTTTTCTTCATATTTTACGTGACAAGACAAAGTATCGTCAAACAAGTCCCATTTCAATCCCAATACTGACACAACATCTTCATAATCTTTATCAGAAAGGTTTAGAATTGAAGTTTCATTTTTAAGTCTATTATGTTTCCATCCTCTTAGGTCAAATTTTGCAGTAGCCATTATTTCCTTAGATCCTTTGATAAATGAGTTTAATTCTTCAATTGATTCCACGCTCGCTACGCAGTTATCCACATACATGGCTTTCTTTAGCTTTGAAGCTATTTCCTGATGATGTTTTGGTACATTTTCCAAATGGTAGTTAATCGTGGCAGCGAGTAAAAAGGGGCTGGCGTTTACGCCGAATACGACCCTTTGGTGCCGATATATAGTCAGTTTTTCAGGCTGTCCTTTCTCCCACCATAGGAATCGGAGAAAATCTCGATCCGCTGGATTCACACCTATCTGAAGAAATGCTCTTTTTATATTCGAAATTACTCCATACTTCCCTTCTCGAAATTTTATCAAAATTTTGGGGATCAATTCAAGATAATTAGGACCCTTTTCCAAGCAGTCGTTCAGAGACACCGAATTTTTCTCCTTTGCAGATGCGTCGAACACTGGTCGAATTTTGGTAGTCGAATTTTCCCGAAACACTGCTCTATGTGGCAGATAATGCCCTTTGATCTTTTCTGCCTCCGAAATATCGATAGGTTCAATTATTCCCTCTTCTACCCAATCCTTTAAAACAGTTTCGTAGGCTTCTAAGGAATTCTTAGTCTGAAGGGTTTTCACGCAAGACTTCAGACGCTTTTCTGCAAGGATTCTATTATCCGGCAACTCAGGATGAATTTGAAGCTATGGCAGTGATACCTGATATCTTCCAGCGTCATCTCTTTCTAAAGTACGGATAAAATAATTTTCTGTAGCCTTTTGTATTTCTTGTTTTGTTTGCGAAAGAGCTGGTTCAGTTATTCCGATAGAATCAAGAGACCACAAGTCACAAATTTTTCTGTCACTAATGTGTAGTGATAAAAGAACTTCATTAAAATTTTTTCCCTTTACCTTCGTTCTCCCTAATATTGTCCAACCAAGGTGTGTATTCATCGCTACTAAACTCTCCGTTACGTGTATTATTTCCCCTGTAAAGAGTTTTCCGGCATAATCTGCTCCTACAAGCATGTGTATTTCGTTAGGGTGTTTTTCAAATAAACAAGAATTCTCATTAATTGCATCACTGGGAAAAATTTTTGTAACCTCTTAGTTTCTTTAAGCATTCCCTATCCTCCAATTTTGGAATATGTGAGCATATGGGTTTTTGGCTCAAAACCTCCATTTCGCATGTGAATCCTGTTGCTGGATTATTTAACTTAATCAGATACTTGTTGTGATTTTCCCTTTTTTCTATTCCTCCAAAAAGCCCATGAGTCACACTTTCCTGACCTAAAGATTTTAGTTTTAATTTCTCCGCAAGAAATGTGCTGATATATGATCTGCTACTTCCGGTATCCAGAATTATTCGTATAAAATTGCTTTCACCATCTCCGTCAACATTGACAATTAAAGTTTGCAAGACTACACTTTCGTAGGATGAATTATTCGTTAAGGCCTTATTTTCAATTTGTTCTTCCTTAATTTCTCCGTTTTCGGTTTTAAAACACATTATAGTGGCATGTCGTTGTTTACATAATTCACACCTTATTCTAGAAGTGCAAATAAAACTAAGATGCCGTGGGCGTAAACAGCGATAACAGATCCCTTTCGCTTTGCATTTCTCCCTTTTTTTCTCAGTAGACCATAAAGATGCTTGTTTACACGTTATAGACTCGTGATCAGAAGAGTCGCAGAAAACACATGGTGTTTGTCCCCCCCGCAAACTTGCGTTCGTTAACTCCGAAGCTGTGTGTTTCGCAATAGGTCTGGGTTCACTCAGTTTGTTATGCTTTTGCGGCGCCGCCTTTGGCTGGACCGTCTGGAATGTACGTTCCCGCGCAACTAACTGTTCAGAAAGAAATTCCACTAGGTGACTCAAATCGTAATTTGATTTCCGAACTGTTTTATTATACTCCAAAACCAAATCTGCGGGCAATGTTTTAAGCAAAATAGGTGTTAATAAAGCTCCATATGTTTCTGAGGTCATATTTAATGATTCAAGACATCGAATATGTTTCTGTATATAATTGAATAACTTACGGAAATTTTGAATGTCATTACAATCTTTTAGAGGTCTTATTTTCAGTAATTTATCTATATGGGCGTTTATCAGTACATCTTTATTTCCAAATCTTTCTGTGAGGAGTTTAACTGAAGTTTCGTAATTTTCTTCGGTTAAATCGAAACCGTCAATGGTGTTATAAGCAGTGCCTCCCAAAAAGGATTTCAAATAATTAAATTTGCTTATAGCGTCAAGCGTTTTATTTTGGTGTATGGCTGATGAAAAAGTGTTCCAAAATGTCAGCCATTCGCAGCTCTCACCATAAAACTTCGGAATCGTAAGTTTAGGAAGCTTCACATTATGACTTTCGATTTTAACGTTTTCTATAATACTTTCACTTAACTGTTCAGTGCTTCGTAACACATTAAATTTTTGTTGTTCTATATTAATTTCTTTCAATTTTTTGTTAGCTTTGTATTTGAATGTAGTTATTCTTTCACGATATTCGTCAACACCGTTTAATTCCTGGTCTAGATCCTTTATGTTTATTAAATTTTCTATATCGGCATCTATTTGTTTTAACTCGTTCGATTTTTCATTTAAGAGTTCTAAAGAAATTTCTAGTTCCTCTGCATTCACTTCTGGTTTTGGTAATTCAGCTTCGATTCGGCCAATTAATTTTGTAACGGCAGCCCTTATGTGGCCGCGTTTCCTTTTCAATGTATCGATGAATTCCGTCATTATTTAATATTCAACAATTCAACAAGTATCAGCAATTCACTAATTATTTATGCTTATGTATTATCTATATAACTGATATCAATTTAGACAGTTTCAATAGTTTGGAAAACAGCAGTTACTGGCAGTCCCTGTTCGGGCGCCATGTTAAAAAATTTTATCAACTTTGCCCTATTAAAATTTTTTTATCATTAAATAGATAAGTGAAAGTTCACTTACCTTCTAAATAGGGCTGCCCTGAACTGCCTTCTTTCCTTCTTGTCGATATCCGTCTCTATGATGAACTTCGATTCACTGCGCAACACAGCTATAAACTTTTTAAGAAATTTTAATTCGTAGGAAAGATATCTACAAAATATTTACAAGTTATAATGATTACAAGCATAATTTATACGGAGACGGTCTATCGTTATACATCTGTTAGACGCGTCAGCCGTTCAACTGACTACTTTTAGTCTCTTTCGCCAGAGGGCGTTCGTGGAAGTAAAGTTCTAGTAAGCAAACGCGACACTCATGATCCACGGATATGTACTCTTTTGGACTTTTAAAAAGCGAAAATGTGCGAACAGCCTTAGTGTTGCAGAATAAATATTTTACCTTATCATTTCACAAACATCCGTTTGTGCCCGCATTTTTAGCTCCAGTTGTTATTTGAAAGAATGATAACTTTAGCAAGATTTGGCTCATAGAACAACTCAATACACTATAGGCTATTCTAATGTATAATTTTTATTACATTAAACCAGATACATCATTTTAAAGGAGAAAACGAGTTTCTCACATGTGCTATATTTATGTCAAAAAGTAAGTTACTAAATATTTTTAATTTGATGCATTCCATTAAGAATGCCACTTTTCCGAATGGAAAAGTACAATAAATTTTTATGTAATTTAAATTTAAATTTTTAAAACTGCATTTGTCAAATTATGCTGTTTGGTATAAAATTTTGATTTCAAAGTCAAATACTTTATAGCAATGGTCTTCAAAGCTTTGTCGGCTCACGGAACCCTTAGAACTAAGGGTTTCTACGGAAGAATAAGATTTTTACGGAAGGCACCCCTCCACCCTTAGAAAAATATATTATATAATAATATTCAAGTAGATATGATATAAGCACTTTATGTAAAGTCTATTAATGTATTGTAATTCTTTATTAAAATTTTGGCATAAAATTAATGTAATTTACTCATTAATAGTATTAACTCGTATTCCAGGTGTCACTTACCCTTGCATTACATTTATAGTGATTGGAGTGTGCTTGTATTTTGTTTACCACAAACTGTCGAAGTCTAGCTCTGTTGGAGTTATCTTCAGTGGCCTTTTCTAGTCTGTCTGTAATTTTTTTTTTTTTTAAATCTTTTTCTTGTTGTTGTTGTTGTCACTCACGGTAAGAAAGATTTTTCAGTTAAATACATTATTCGAAACAGCGTTAAAATGATTTATAGCTGTGTGAGAAACTTCTAGATATTCTGCATGAACCTACAACCAAAATTTTAGCCTCTGATCTTGCTTAAATTTAGATTTTTAACGTCTAATCTATCGATATGTCGAAAATTTGTTCTCTTTCCTTCATTGGAAAGCTTTCTGATTTATTGCAGTGTACGCGAATGGATATTTTTATCCAACCATACTGGGTTTATTCTTCTGAGAAATATTCTTTAATAGTTTTCTTCTATTAAGAAAGGTGCTCCATTGTATAATTTTTAACAGGCTTCTAAACAGTGTTAAAAAACTTCTGTTCATTTTCCATTAGGAAACTGTTTCGTTTCGCAAAGCCTTCCCCGTTATCCTCTTTGAGATGCGATAAGCACATGTTAAATTTTTAAATAAATGAATCTGTATACTTGTAGATTCATTAGGATAATTGGAAGCAGGAGAGATATATGGTCATTTTACTTAACCTGTTCCTCCAAACTAAGTTAATGGCACTACAGGGTTAGGAAGTCATCCTAGTCACTGCTAGCAATCTGACGGTTAGGCCGCCTTTCTACATTTTACATTAATCATTAGTTTCTTGAATATAATTATTTTCATTCACTTGCTTTATTATCTCTAAGATGCCCGTGTTCCAGTAATAGTCCGTGAACAGTCTATTCAAGTCTATTCACAGGATATGTGATGTAGTCGGAAGGAAAGAACTGCTGTTGAAGGTGCTGTGTCAGAGGGCAGGAGAGCAGGTAATGAAGTGCATCCACGTCTTCCCCGCGCAAACCGCAAGAACAGTTGACGTCCCGTCTGAGGAATCGTCTGTAATACGGTGGGAATTTTTTGTGGTTGGTACAGGTCTGGAGGAAGCGTCGGTTGCATAAGCAGGAGAGATGAAAAATGAGCAATGCCTTCTCCGGGAATAGAACCACGGGCCTCTCGAATACGTATCGAGTGGGCAGACCACTACACCACGAAGGCACGCTAAGAAGGCAGAAGAAATACCTTATACACTCCCCCTTTTAAAGGGCAACTGGGATTTTTAGCTGACCCAATTCTGCGTGTCGAGAATCATCATCCACCATTTTTTTAGTTCGGGCGCCACTGTAGAGTCATTAAGATAACTGGAAGCAGGAGAGATGAAAATGAGCAACGCCTTCGCCGAGAATCGAACCATGGACCTCTGGAATACGCGCCCGGCGTGCAGACCAATGCATCAAAGGCACGCTAAGAAGACGGGAGAAATACCTTATATACTTCAGTTAATACACACTAGTTAACTAGTGTGTATCCATTATATTTTTTTACGAACTTTGATTTTCAGTCGTGGAACCCTGGGGTTCCGCTGAAAACAGTTTAAAGACCACTGTTTTATAGAATGTAATGAGGATGAAATTTTAATATAACTAATAATAAATAAATTTAAAGAACTTAATAAGCTGTTTATGTTATTAAGTAAGGTAATAAGGAGCATGCAAAAACTCTTAGCACAATATAATTTTAAGAGATGATTAATATTCAGATTCATTTCCATAATAATACATTAGTGTTCTTACAATGATGTTTCTCTTGTGTGTGATTGCATGGTGAAAGCAATAAAAATATCAATTTATATTGATCTAAAAGTAATTATATTTATCAGTAATCATTTAATAGATGTTAAGTTTTCCCATTCAGATAAAAATATCCAGCGATAGCTAAAGCACTTGCTACGATTACTGTCCGCAGTAAAAATGTCCCAGTCCTTGGCTTTCTAACGAGAACGACTTCTCCAAAGTCGCCGTCCTCCAGAAATTTACTTCCGGACAAGACAGTATACTGATAACTTCTATCAAACTTCCAAACATAACAATGTATTACATAAAGTACTAAGCCACTAATGGCTAAGACTTGGGGAATTAAATCTTGACGAAACACACTGAGGATCAGTGAAGCCAGCGAAGAGGCAGATGAGGCCTGACGAACTATATTGCCAAAATTCATCCATCCTTTGATCAATGCTCCAACATGTAAACAGCGTATGATGATAACTGGATCTTGACATTCCATTGCTTCTTCTAGACGATCAGAAATGCTGTCCAGAGTCTCCTGATCTGATTCTCGATGAATAACTGTGGCATAAGGATAGCATCGTCGCCAACTAAAATATCAAAAACAATCAGATAGTTTACGATTTCAAAATTAACAAATGTTATTTTTATTTTTATAAACAGGAAGTGAGTGATTTTTAATATTTTCTTGGACATAATTCATGAATTTTAAAAACAGACAGATATTTCAAATACCTGAAATATTCATATCTTTGTTATTGTTACGTGCGTGTGGATTCGTAATGGTTTGAATGCACACTAAATCTTTTACACAAAAGTACTCGTACAGCTCTTCTCGGTATGACAGAGCACAGTCAGTAGTTACAACTTCAAATACTAAGAACGTTGAACACAACAATGCAAAAGCTCATCGAAGAGCGACGCTTGTACGGAGATCTCTGAATACTTTGAAATCAACTAAAAACTAATGTTCTCTCCGGTCTTGTATAGTTTTCTTCGTCCACCGAAAAGTTTTCAGTGCCTTCAGTTTCTCGAAATTGTTAGAAGGCATAGACGGTTACAAGTACACTGCGAAAAGAAAAAAAAAATAGGACAGTTCTATATCTCCCGTTCTACTGGGCAGATTGACAAAATTCGAATTGTGTTTTTCATATCTCGAAAACGCGACTTAGGATATGTATTAGATTTATATATAGACTTGTAGACTTGTCCTAATATAGATATTTTGACACAAATTCAGATTTTTCTGAAATTTTTTTCCCCATATTTCGATTCTACGGCTCAAATTATGTCTAGAATAATTTGGTAAAATTTGGTGCCAAATTTACGGAGAAATTAAAAAATTTATCTTGGCGCAATTTTTTTCAGTTTGCGCCAAGAATAATTCACTCAGCGAACTTCTTAATATATAGCAACCTATTTTCCTTTCCCTTCCATTATGCCGGAGCGGAAAAAAAACCCGCCTCGTCCCTACTTTTTTACATTGTGCATGAGCGGAAAAAAGGTCACTCGTTCCTACTTTCAAGTAATTTTAACAATGGGTCTAAACCACAATTGATGTTTTATCGCTTTCAACAAATATGCAAAATTTGAAAACGCGCCAATATATAAATTCACGTCTGTCTTCGAAATTTTGAATAAAAACTGTAATTTTTTGCAGGTATGCTTAGAAATATGTCTACTTTAATATGATGGTAAAAATTTTATAGTTTATAATTCAAATTTTTTAAAAAATTTGTAGACATTATTTAAAAATACAAATTTTTAAAATAAATCACAGAAAAATGGGTGAATTTTATTTGGAATGAACCTGAATTTCGAAATATAAAAGGAAGAATCAAATAAGTTTAATAAAAAGAGAGAGATTAATAAATGTATACCAAACTCAATTTACATTGAGGAGCTAAAATTTTGAGAGCTAATTTTTTAGAAACTACTCGTGCGATTTTTACAAAGCTTGGTATTTTGATACAAATTTTACAAAATTTAATATCTAGGCATAATTTGAGTCGTAGAACTAAAATATGGAAAAAAATTGGTATGTAATTTAAGAAAAACTCCGATTTGTATACATACCTACATTAAAATAACGCTATATATAAACCTAATACATATCCTAAGTCGCGCTTTCGAGACATGAAAAACACAAGTTGAATTTCGTCAATCGGCCTAGCAGAATGAGAGATATAGAACTGCCTCCCCCCCCCCCGCAGTGTACCTTACATTAATGCAAATTTTTTCGAATATGGAAGCAAAATACATAGAAAAGAGTTGCCCAAGGACATGCAAGAGAAGAAAATAGGGTGCCATTTTAAAAGAATATGTTAATTAAGAAGTCAAACAACAAAAATCAGCGTTAAATTTTCAAAATTTTCACAGGACTAGTTTCGATGGTTTAAAAAAAAAAAACTTTCTGTTCTAGTTAACGATTCTAATTCCAATCCATCTTTGCCTTTGGCCTTTAAAGAAATTATGTTTTAGTTCTGGTTTCACCAACAGATGGCGCCACTTGCTTATTCTTGCCCAGGCTTTCTTATCTTATCTAATCACTATTTCCTATCTTGTTCATTTGCGGTTTTGCAGCTGAGGATGGTGGTTCGGTAAAACCATCGAATCTAGTCCTGTGAAAATTTTGGAAATATAACGCTGATTTTTGTTGTTTGACTTCTGAATTGGTATTTGTTCGGCGTGTTATTGTGTTTTAATATGTTAATTGTTACAAGTTAAAGACGAATTTGCAAAAAACTTGCAGGCAAATGAAAAATGATGATCTTCGATCTACCTTAGGCATAATCCAACCAGCAGATAAGCTGCAAAGTTGTTACACACTGGTATTTCGATCTCGATTAGACTCCAAGCGAACAGATTGGCTGCAAGGGATTTTCGTGGTTTTCCAAATGTGTAACCTGAATAAGAGCCAGTTTTCATTAAAAAGTCCTGCTCGAAGGCATCCCTTGCGTTCTTTGTCACAATCATATGCACCAAACCAAAGCACATAGGTAGAATACATCATTTTTGTAGATGAAACGTTGTCCAGGTTTTTCTTTTTCTCTGAATGTTCTGAACTTTAAATTCATGAGAAACAAAGATAATTTGATCGTGTATTAAAAATTTCTATTAGGTTTTCTTTAACCTTCAGTTCGGGGTTTAAGGCTGGTGTGGTTTGGCGAAATATTTACTTCGAAAGCAATTATAAAGGCTATAATTAGATAAATAGAGGCACAGATGCAGCCTGTCAAATTTCGCAATTTTTTCTTTGTCATGGTAACGATTCAATTTTGTGAGATTTCGTTTGGTGTAACCTTTAATTAGTTTAGGTGTTCATGTACATTTTTGTTTGGTTATTTTCTTATTTCTGAAGTGCTTTTTATAAAAATTAATTTTTTTACATTTTTCCTAACTTTCTTAACGCTGTTCACTCCTTTTCGAACTGTAAGTGCACTTGTTTTATAGTTTTAATTATTTATTTTTTTTTTTTTTTTTTTACATTTTTCACTTAAAGCCTATTAAGTCTGTGAAAATGGGTTTTCTCGCCAAAAACGTTTGGCGGTAATTTTTCCTCAACGCCATGAGCTTGACACATCTGTTCCCAAACAGATATCAATTACTTCAATGATGAATGAGGAGACACCTCATCAATAATGTTCAAATGCGGCTAACATTCGCCAAATCCATCTTTATTACTAAAAGCAGATATTAACCGAAATAGTTATTTGGCGACGATTATGACAATGAACAATAACAAAAGCATGTGAAAGAAAGGATTTATATTATCGCCCAAGCTACCTTTGTATCCCCAATTTAAGATTATTAGCCTATTCAATTTTTTCCACATATTGAACTCACAAAATGTGTAAGAATAAAATTATTAGTTATTAAAATAGTTATGAAAACTAACTATTACTAATACGAAAGCTGCATAAGCCTTTGCCAACATTTGAAAATTAAAAATTCCGAAATTTGGTTTAACAGTTTGGGCGATTAAGCTCGATGACCGCTTTAATCTTTGTATATTCATTTAAACATTTTACGAGTAACGCTTAAGCCTGGAACATTATCTAATGATTTCTGCAAAGAAAACTTATGAAAGGTTTTCATGAACGATTTCTACTACTTTTTAGCAGTCTTTTTAATGAAGTATTATAGTTAAATTCTTCCGTTAAACTTTCTGAACTTCAACTAAATATTTTATGATAGTTACAGTTCATAAAAAACTGCCCCGAAGGAGCCTTACTCAATGTCGTTGTTTATTACTTCAATTTTTTGTTAAACAACCAAGAATATGCAGACAAACATTAACTTACCAATGATTTATAAGCTCGTTTTTAGTCTTATTTATGTCATCCATTTTAATGAATCTGGATCAATGATATCAACATACATCGAAGTAAATATTACATGATACTATACGAAATTAAGTCATAAAAGCAAAATTTCAGCTGATGAGAAACTGATAAATTTCGCATTTTGAAGCAAAACCAAACCTAGTCTTTAAATTTAACAACTGTTAAGTATTTTGAAGCTCGAGAGTGTTAGTTTTATTTGATGCCATGATCTACATGAAATTAATTTTAAATCTAATTTTTATGTATATAACACAACTGTTTTATGAAATTTTAATTTTGCATATTTGTTCACAAAAACGATTTTCGGGTATATAATTTTGCTGTGCAAAGGACAGGCAAATTATTTTTTAGTCTAGAAGATCAATTTAGTATACAAGGTTTATTTTAACTAGCACGTTTTTGCTTATGTTAAAAATCTATCCAATGTATGCCTAACCTGTGTGTCTAACTTACATTTATCTTGCCTTCCTTTTACTCCCCCAGAATATATAAAAGAAAGTTTTAAATAGGAGAATGATTCTAAGTAAGGACCAAAGAACTGGCATCGCAATCGGGTCTTAGAGCCATTCATTTGTGTTACACTTCACACAAGCGGAATTTTCTCCAATGTGGTGAACTGTACTCAGTAAACTCGATAAATTTCATGTACTAAGTAACTTGATAAATTTCATGTTCTAAGTATTAGTTCATCAAATTTATCAAGTTAGATGCAGGAAAGAAATTAACTTGTAATTTGCATGTTCTCTGTTGTCTGCGTGTTGTCTTCCCGTGACAAATGGAGGTAAATTGGTGTTAAATCTGTTTTGCACTTCGAGTTGAATCTAAAATAAATTTCAGTTGCTGTTAGTTTTTATTCAGTATTCTGTAAGCGTAATTATAAATTATTTGTTGTTATTAGACACAATATCTACTAAGAAATGGCAACAGCTTATTCTGGATGTCGTTCTGTTTTACATTCATAATGATGGACATCGCAGTACGAACGTTTGTTGATATGTACATTTATATACGTTGATATATACAATCACCCGTCACAAAAGCAGATGACGGCTTAATCCTAGTATAACGGTACATACGGGATTTGATGACATTATGATGAGATAAACGCGGTATTTATGATGAGCAACAAACGAGTTATCGCACCAAGACCTTTCCGTATGCTGGGATTCTACTCAGATGATTATGGAGCAAATCGAATGAGAAATTTATCGTTATGACTTTTATGTAGAAAATTTTAGAAATGCCATTGAATCAAACCCCGAGCTAGAATAAGTTTTAGGAACAGCTTTAGTATAGCCCACCTTCAAAGTTTGGCGAATTTGGTTTGGCGCCAAAGCACATGAAATACGTTGTTTTGAAAAATGGTTGCCATCCAGATGTTCGACGAAACTCCGTGTTTAAAAAAATAGTAGCCATCTTGATTTCACCAGAAATCGTGGATAATAGAAATAAGTTTATGACTGTTATACACGGTTTTAAGAGAAAGAAATATTAAGAAATGATTAATAAAAATGATTAAGGTTAAAAGGATGTAATTTTAAAAACAATACCGGAAACCTTTAGCTATTTCACCTTTAATAAATAATTTGGTGTGACGTCACAATGTATTCTCCATGCTACGCGTAATTTGTATTTTCTCTTTAAAAAAAATAATGAATTGTTTATTATTGTAAATCAACATCAAATTCTTTAAATTTACATTTCTGAGCTTAGGCGTAACTGAAAATAAGTATAATAAATTGTTTATATTTAAAATTATCATGATACAGTAAGCGAATTCTACCAGTTATTACAACGATAAAGAACGTCGCAGTCTCTCATACTTGTATTTCATACAGCTTCCATATTTTCAAAGATTTTTAAGCTTTAGCATTTATACAAATAAAAAAAAGTTTTTTTTAATTAATACTCTGGAACATATCAATTTTATCATATTTACAAATTAACGTTTTGCTACGTAACAACATAATCCCTTATATACCAGTAAGTAGACAATT
Source organism: Stegodyphus dumicola (assembly GCF_044657685.1). NCBI lineage: Eukaryota > Metazoa > Arthropoda > Arachnida > Araneae > Eresidae > Stegodyphus > Stegodyphus dumicola. The sequence goes on from NC_140777.1 coordinate 149,306,119, forward strand.
TTAATTATTTTCTAAAAATTTTAAACTTCACATTAATGAAAAACAGGTTCTTAAATTTCTAAATCACATTATATTCTCTGTAGGCAGGCATACTAGAATTTTACACATAAATAAATAAAAAATTTAATTTCTCGCAATGAAAGAAAATATTATAAGAAAATAAATACTACAAATTAGGAACACTAAGCAATGCTTCACATACACACACACATACAGTGTCTCACAAAAGTGATGGGACACTTGTGCTTTACAAAAGGAAACTGTAGTAAAATAAATTTAAAAAAAATGTAAAAATTTTTTGTGGGTGTGTTTCATACTTAAATTTAGTAACAATTACTACATAACATACATTTTCTCAAAATATTAAAATATCAATTTCATAAAAATACAATTGTTTAGAACGGAGCAAAAAATGGCTCACATAAGTGATGGGACACTTACTTTTCCATCAAATATTTATCCAAAAATTTTACTTTATAAAAGGATTTAATATTTTGTTGGATTTCCTTTTACTTTTAAAACATGATTTAATCTTCTTGGGATGGATTCGACTAATTTTTTTGCGATTTCTGGAGTGATTTTACCCCATTCTTCTTGAAGCACCGATTTTAATTAATTGTCTTTCCTGTGTTTTCTCCACACCAAGATTTTACCGTCAGAATCAAATATATTAAATTTACTCTCATCAGCAAATATAACTTCATTCCAGTAATCAGAATTCTTATTTATGTTGTATTTTGCGAAAGCCAGTCTGAGGTTTCTATTCTTTTCACTCACGAAGAATTTTTTTCCTGGCTGCTCTACCGTGATATCCAGCAAATCGAATTACTCTTCCAATAGTCTCAGGATTAACAGTTACTCCATATAATGCTTGTAAATCAGCAGCAACTTTGGGAGCACTCATTCTTGGATTTTTTTTAATATTTCGAACGATAATTCGCTTTATTCCATTGGATAGCTTTGATGGTCGGCCAGGTCTTCTTTATCCTGAATCATATGATTCTTTTTATACCGTTTAATGATATTGAACACTGTTGAATGACTGAAGTTAACTGTTTCAGTAGTTTCTCTAATAGATTTTCCACGTTCAATATGCAACTTAATAACTAATTTTCGAATTTCAGGCAAAGTTTCTTTTCGTTTAGCATTCATGGCTGCACAGAGATAAAAAAACACAAAAATTCCAAAACAAACTGGAGAGAAATACTGCAGACGATTGCGATAAATTATTGCCAATTGCTTTGAGTAAAAATAAAAACCCCAAAAAATATTTTTATTGCTTACTTCAGACGATTTTTGTTGCATAGTACGTAGTAGTATCTAATGGTGTCCCATCACTTACGTGAGCCATTTTTTGCTCCGTTCTAAACAATTGTATTTTTATTAAGTTAATATTTTGAGAAAATGTATGTGATGTAATAATTGTTACTAAATTTAAGTATGAAACACACCCACAAAAAATTTTTACATGTTTTTTTAATTTATTTTATTACAGTTTCCTTTTGTAAAGCACAAGTGTCCCATCACTTTTTGAGACACTGTATTATCAAAGAACTCGTATTATCAAGTGCGATTAGGATTGCAAACACTACGTATTATAATAATGAGGTAAAAGTTACTTATAGGGTCAAAGTTTACAGCTTTGCTACTGTTGAGTAGATCGTCGGGCTATCGATATATATCGTAAGTCGGAAAGCATTATAAACATATCAAAACCAAAACATTAAAATACAATTTAAATGAAAAATGATGTCTTAAATATAATTCACAATTAAAACAACAATACAAATTTAAAATACACAAACGATATGTTAAACATTGCATATAAAATACGTTACATTACAGCTCGTCATCACACATTATCTCGTTTTCCTTTGTAAACAACGATCCGTATTCGCCCGAAAAACATCAAAGCTCGGTGTCCATGTACACATCCATCTATTTCCACCTTAAAAATATCAGAGAATTGCACAACCTCGGCATTGCGCACTACATTGGCTCTGCCCATGTACACATCGATTATTTTCACTTAAAAAAACATCCTATAACAGCACAAACTAGGCGCCGCGCACAACCTCGGCATTGCGCACTACATTGGCTTTCCCCATGTACACATCGATCAATTTTCACTTAAAGAAACATCCTAGAATTGCACAAACTAGGCACCGCGCACAACCTCGGCATAGCGCACTACATTGGCTTTGCCCATGTACACATCGATCTATTTTCACTTAAAAAAACATCCTAGAATTGCACAAACTAGGCACCGCGCACAACTTCGGCATTGCGCACTACATTGGCTTTGCCCATGTACACATCGATCTATTTTCACTTAAAAAACATCCTAGAATTGCGCAAACTAGGCACCGCGCACAACCTCGGCATTGCGCACTACATTGGCTCTGCCCATGTACACATCGATCTATTTTCACTTAAAAAACATCCTAGAACTGCACAAACTAGACACCGCGCACAACCTCGGCACTGCGCACTACATTGGCTCTGCCCATGTACACATCGATCTATTTCCACTTAAAAAAACATCCTAGAATTGCACAAACTAGGCATCGCGCACAACCTCGGCACTGCGCACTACATTGGCTCTGCCCATGTGCACATCGATCTATTTTCACTTAAAAAAAATCCTAGAATTACACAAACTAGGCACGTGCACAACCTCGGCATTGCGCACTGCCTTAGCCCATGTATATAGCGATCTCTTTTTACTTAAAAACCAGAAATTGAATAAACTCTGCATTGCTCATATACTAAGAAATTTTCTTTCACTTAAAAGAAATCGGAGAATTGCAGAAATTCGCGCATAAGCAACTCCATTGATTCGCGTTGGGAAAAAAAAAAAAAAAAAAAAAAAAAAAGTTTCTAGAAAAATTGAGCTTACTACAGGCGAATCAAGATCCTAGCCTAATTGATTTCTCAGCCGTACATTTCTTGCAAATACTACCATTCGATGACTTTTTCTGACTAACTAATCAGCATGGTATCTTACATTTTTCACAGAAAACGTTATCCTTCAATAATCGACAATCCATCAAAAATCCTCTAAAAAATTCATACTCTATTGTTAATTCATACATAAAATATCTGTTCCCAAAATTTTACGCTTGTTTGAAAACTCCCACCTTAAATTTTCCTTTATAATCTCCTGATATTTAATTACAACATCACTAACAGCAGTTTTAGAGCAAGCAATAACTAAACGCAAAAATATCACCTCAAGTAGCCAAAAATATATATACAAAATAGTATTCACGGTATCTGAGCGTTAAATAATCGCCAATAACAGTGTTACGAATTGTGTATTTAGATATTAATTTTAGTAGAATTCTAATTTAAAATGTTGTATTTCCTCGTGCAATGCAGCGTGAGACAAATTTTAAGAGAAATCTATACCGGAAAAGTAAGAATACAGGGCACGTGCATTAAACTTTGAGTAAACGGATGTGTCGGTAATTTGTATTGAAATTGAATAAATGTAACTGACTACTAAATTAGCTGTAACCGTAATTTCATCCTCTTGTTTACATTGCGTTTGGCGAATAGTATGGGTTACCAGATCATATCATTTATCGCCGCTCTTGGTGATTTTTTTTTTTTGTTTTGTTTGTTTGTTTGTTTAAAATTCCAGGTGGGCTATACTAAAGCTGTGCCAAGTTTTAAAATAATAGTCACAACTTTTATTGCATTACACTTGAGAACAGGAATTTCGGTCGACTGGGAGCAATCCCGGCTTTCTGGCCAGGTCAGTATCTAGAAAGACTCGACTTCTCGGGGGACAATAAGTTTTCACAGTGTCTAGAACACTCGTTTATTCGGTGGTAGGTTAAGATTCGGCAGGAACCATGTGGCACTGTCTTTTTCTGCCTCTTGGTTGATGGGACGCTACATGGTTTGATTTCGAAAATTGTCTTTAGCGGCTTATCTCCCCTTGTCTGGACGGTCGATATTAAACAAGCGTTCTTTGATATTTGGGTGGATACGTGGCCGTCCACCACTGACTTTGCGTGTAATTACCCAGAATTTGTGAAACAAGTGGTCGTCTTGCATACAAATCTGTATTATCCAAGCGACTGAGCACTGTGGTAGTTGAGATTCTTGTTCCTGTTGCCACTAAATGATCTGCCATGAGCTGAGGCACAGTAATGTTACTCCACCTTCGGGCCGAAAGAGCTAAATGACAGTCTTCTGCCGGTATTGTAAATCTAGGTTTGCCTGGAACAGGTCTTCTAGACACAGAATCCGCGGATTCAAACTGATCTCATAGTCGGTGGACCACACTACGAGAGACATTGAGACGTCTAGCAGCATCAGCTTGTGACATCCCCATTTCCATCCATCGTTCGCCCGCCATCTCAACGAATCGGGCAAATGACTTCTCCTGAACACTGATAGACTCTCCTGGATATTGTCCACGAAACTGTAATAACAACTGAAGATCAACACCCGTGAACAAAAATTACAATTTTTGCATTTTTTTCTCCAGCTCCAATATAAGTATTCATTTCTATAAAATAAAAGTGGTAGCAATTGTTTTTGCATATATTTTCTTGCACTTCGTTACTGTAATGCATATAAACCGTGAATTTTAAAATGTTACTGCAATTCTTGTAATGGTGAGCTTTGAAAAACATGCTGTTAACTTTTGAAGGGCAGTGTACTTCAACACATTTTTCATTCTTTTAGTGAAAACATCTATCCTTTTAAAAAGTAATAGACCATAAAACCCCGCATTGAGGTGATATATGGCGCTGTATAAATCGGTAGGTGAAAGCAGTCTGTTAGCGTAACTCTTCATTCCCCGTCTTCATATTATTTCCTTCATTACTTGCATTTAATTCTTTGCCGTTCTACTAGCTGAAACATCGAAATTTTCTTGGTTTGATAAAATATGACAGTTTTATGGTCCTTCTCTTTCAAATCTTAAATGTGTTACCTTCATTCAGAGAGATCCAGACTCAAAGACGAAAATTTCATCAGAAAGAAGTCTGAGGTGCAAAATGTCAGTGAAGTCTGCAATCCACGTCGCTCCCGCAAACAAGGAAGGCCAAAAGGAGGGTACAGGACCCAGAGGCAAGGAGGACCGCACAAGCAGTCAAGCAAAGAGCCGATTACCAAAACCCACAACCGGAAAGAGAAGCAGCTCGATTCAACAAAGGCATTACGAGGAAGGAATTCCCACAGGAAAATGAAGGCCGTTCTCGAAGGAAAATCCGACGCGGCAGAAATTTACCTACAGAAGAATGGAGGACTTCAAAGAGCAAAAAGATAAGTGAAAATTTCTTTGTTTCCTCAGTTCGAGGTGAAGATCAGTTTATATCATTTTGTTCAAAGTTTCTTTTTCTCAAGCGAGAACAATTGTTAGATGCTGCTAAAAACAATTTTTTTTTTTTTTTTTTTTTTTTTTTTTTTTTTTAATTTCGCAAGTTCGGGAGAAAGTATGCTCTAAATGTATTTTAATCGGGAAGGCTTGAAATTATGATTCAAGTGGTTGTAAACTAAAAGTTAAAATTAAATTTTTCGAAAAGGATTGTAAGCTATGTACAGCAACTGTGTACGTTCTGATGTAAAGTGAAACTGAAAATGTTACTATGTTAAATGTGTAAAAATTTTTGCACTGAGAGTAAATTTTATATGATGAATGTAAAAGTGCTTTAAATTTCAAACTCTGTTTAAATGAAATACTTGAAAGAAAGTTAATAGAATTAATGTCTGTTCAGTTACACGAAAGTGTTTATTGAAATTAAGGTGTCCTTTTACGTTTGCAGTGTCTAGAATTTATTTTTCTTTTATGAAGTTGGCTGTGTTGGTTGTGTTGGTTAGTGTTAGTCGTTTCAACACAACATTTGCACGCTCGTAGCTCTATAGAACAAACCTCTGGAGAGCATTGGGGAAATGAGTTAAAAGAATGAGTGAATGGAATTCGACTGACGGCCAAATAAGTGTAATAAAATGTAAATTGTGCGGGAAAGTGAAAACTTTTTCTCTGTATAGAGTACAAATACTTTTTCCTTCCAGATATATTGAAAGAACAAGATAATTTTCATGATTATTCAAGATGCACAAAAATGATGTATGTAGTTCCAATTTGAAGAAAGAAAAATAATGAAAATAATTTTCTTTATCTTAGTTTTAACTTAGGTTTAGATCCTTTTGTAAAGTTGGCACTAAAAGAAAGCTAAAGCTTCGATTTTTTGTAATATAATTGAGTTGGAGAAATCTGAAGTTTGAGAAGTTCAGAAAGTAATTAAAAGTTTTCTAGAATTTAAAGCTCTCAACAAGGTCGTTGTGAGACCTTTTTCTTCGGTACTTAAATTCTGGTGGGGGAAAATGTAAGGTATATTCTAACAGTTATTTTAATTAGGAAAACCTTTTCTATAAATTCTTGTTTCCACTTACAACTCCCTACAATGAATTTTTTAGAATCGCTTTGAATGCAGGTAAGTTAGAAGAAGTATTTAACGAAGGTTCAACCTACTTTGTTAGAGAGAGTACTAGGAATTTTTAGTAGCTCGTGTTTGCCTTCGAGCTAAGTCTCTCTTGAAGCTGTTACGCTCGGCCGTATTATTACGGGCCTTTTGATATTCGCCGCCTAGTTTAAATTAAGGGCCAATACGTTATATACAGTAGAGTCCCGCAAACTTGACTCCCGATATCTTGACATTTCGCATAACTCGACAACTTTTAGGAGCTTTTTAAAGATATATCTAGGCCAAACAGAGCAAATATTATATACAGTACATATAATTATTATTTATGCGTATGCCTTTCCTGTTCTGTTCAAAGATTTGAGTGTCGTTTTGCTGTAATGTTTGCCGTTTTCTCATTGTGCCATGAATTCTTAGAACTGCCTAACAAATGTCAAGGTATGCTGTAATACTTAACAACGCTGTTTGCTTCTTTCGAGGATACGAAGAAAGTCAGGTAGCAGCTGGCCTCTGGATCACATCCTTTTCTATTGTTGCTAAACGTTAGGAGACTTGTCTGAAGTTTTGTGACTACATCTTATCGCAAACTAAACTCACACCAGTTCATTGCGGGTATAGTTTCTCAGTTCACATCAAGGTTAAGTGTTAACATATTTTTGTGAACTTTTGATATTCTGTGAAGTGAAAATGTCGTTCGAAAGGCAAAGAAAACAAACTAACGTGATAATGGAAATGAAACTAGATGCCTACGAGACTAGACAAAGGGGTAAATGTAAACAAATTACCATGGATATAAAAAAGTGTTGAACGGACTACTTTGATAAGGTGGAAAAGAAGAGGTTCGAAATCGACTCTTGATCTGTGAAAAGAGCATGTATGATAGCTTAAAGTAAAGAAAAAGTATTTTGAAAGGTGGTGAATATCAAAAAGTGAGCGAGGCGCTTTACTTGTAGTTCAGGTAGCAAGGGAATAGGGAACACGCATTTCAGCACCAACTTTACCAACAGCGTGGATTTACTGCTAGAGCAGGCTGGCTCGACAGATGGAAAACGAGGTACGGCATCAGGCAGTTAAATGTTTGTGGGGAAAAACTATCTGCTAGCTTTGCAAATGCTGCAATATTCAAGGATAATTTCCACAAAATAAAAAGGAGGGTATATCTATAGATCAAATTTATAATTGTGAAGATACCGATTTGAATTTTCAAATGTTACCTTCGAAAATGCTGGCATCCAGGGAAGAAAACTCGGCACCTGGCTACAAAAGAAGCAAGGAAAGAGACACAATATCGGCATGCATCCAATGCAACAGGCAGCCATAAGCTCAAACTAGCGCTTATAGCCAAATCAAAAAAATCCCCGGGAGTTTAAAAACGTACAATAATGGGACCGAAATCAACTAAAGTTTATTTATTTATTTATTTTATTCTTTTCTTTTATACTTTGACGTACTAAGATCTGGCTGATTTGGAAAACTCATGAAAATCTTTTTTTGCTAATATGTATTATTCCTACTACATTCACTAAAGCTTTTAGCATTCTGTTTAATTCACAGATTTACATAAGATGATTTCACTTATCATTTTAGTGTGCATGTGTAGATTCATACATGCATGTATATCACACATACATGCAAATAATCTAAAGAAATACAGTCACTCTTTAAAAGCAAATTTTTAAAGTATTTTAATTTTTCCTAAATCTCTGAAAGAGATTGTTTCACCTTCTCGCAACAACGTTATTTTGCAGCTAATTCATTAAAAAAAATAATAGCTGAAAATTTTCATGTTAAATTTTGCTATTAGTACTACAAAATTTAAAACAAAAATATATGAATTTTAAATTGAATAATATATAATCAATGTAGTGAAATTTCAGTGGCCAATGTATTCTTCATAATTCTTCTTACATAAAGTAATATACTGCATTTAATTACTGAGAATCTTAATCACATGAAACCTTCACATAGTTGTTTCCATAAAATGTTATAGATAAAAAAATGATGTATCGATACTTCCCTCTCTCTATATATATTTATACATATATTAGGGGCATATCCTGAGTTTTCATTTACCTTCCAGCACGCGCGCTACGCAATTTTACATGAGCATGCACGCATCGTAATTTTTACTTCTGTTATTTTAATGTTTTTGGCACAAAAAACGACAGAAATGAGTGAATATGATAATGAATTTGTTAAAAAATAAAATATTAAGCTTATTATTGCAAAATACATATGATGTACCATTGAAATAAAAGTAAATTATTTTTAAATGTTTATATTAGTCAGGTGGAAAGTCACTGATGTATTTCCTTATAGAAAATTAAAGATTTTTTATTTAATAACAATGTTTTAAAACCCAAACTAGTTTTAATACTCATTAAAGGCAAGTATAGACAAATAGAAAAGGAAACAAACTCACCTTGGTAGGGAAAAAACGTAAAATTAGCATTCTTTACTTCCGCAAGGAAATTTACTTCTTACTGGTTACAAAAACTAATTTTAAACTAATTTTTAAATTTTAATATTTTTATTTATTTCTAAAAAATAGAACTAAAAGAATAGTAATAATAGAAATAGAATACAGTAGAGTAAAAATAGAGAAACAGAATTCTGAAGATTCTTCAATGTTTGAAGTTCACATTGCATACCATGCAAGTAATTTCGGTAATGGGATGACATTTGCACTTGTATCTAAGGCATGTCTTGCATTTCATAGATGCTGACGATCAATCTCTTTTTTTTTTTTTTCCTCTGCAGATTTTTTTTTTCTCTGATAATGCAAACCGCATGTTCCTCGTTTCAATTAGTATTGCTCTTGCACTTCAACATTAGGAGTAGCATAATTACGACTTAGATATGTTGAAATGGAAGGTAGTGTTTGGATTTTGGAACATCAATGAAGATGCTCTTTCATAAGACCAATAGATAAATTCTTTAGGAAGATCCTTGAGCATGGTGTTGTGTTAGCTGGCTTGAGGTAACAGTGAGGTCTCTGTCATTTGAGTATTTGTCTTTTAGGAAACATTTTTTTATGTACTTTATTTGTACATTCTAAACTTTCATCAAGCATATTTATATCAATTACATTCAAAAATGATCCTATTTCATCCTCTATATCCTTGGCATGGTGTTTTAGGCCAGGTAACACTTTCACAATATTTATCTTTTTCGTCTTTGAGCAGTTTGCATACTTCTCTTTTTGCCATTTAGAATATTTATCCTTACCAACATAGAACATATCATCATCATTTATTTTTTCCATATCATTATCATCGTCATCTGAAATATTGTTAAGATACACCACTGATATTATTCATCTCGATATTTTCCTCGCTCAAATCACTATTGTTCTCACAGCTAAAGGTTTCCTTTTCTTCACCAGATAATTTTGCAAGAATGCGAGCAAAATCAGCTGCTCGCACAAATTTTTTTTGCCATGGAAATCTATATAAAATTTATAGAGTAGAATTTATAAAAATTAAAATAATACATATCAATTAATAACATAAAATAAAAAATATTTGAGAAAAAAATAATTTCCGAATTTTCACCCACGACCATGTGCGTGTCGTAACTTTTACAAAGAAGCTGCCATGTAGCACAAAATCTCAGTAAAAATAAAAGCCATACGACTTCCTGTTGGCACATTCCATGTGGAGAAAGGGTTGAAAGGAGGAATAGAAATCACCTTTAGGCGTCTGTGATATGCGAAAAATGTGCATTAAAAGCGGAATTTGTCATAAACATCGCGTATAGCGCGCGTGCTGGAAGGTTAAAGCCATGTTGAGCACAAAATTTTTTTTAATTTTATTTATGAATAGAAGTTAGAATTGCATACTCTTAAATATTGCATAGCATGTAAAATGATGAAATGCACACAATAAAACTTTTCAGTTCACCAGATTAAGATTTTAAATGCTTCGTATAACATTAAGATGCTGAAAGAACATCAGAAACAAGAATATATACATTTTTAAAATTAGCTAACTTAAAATAAATAAATCCAAAATATAAACTTCAAAACAGAAAGCTCACTTTTGCATGGTAATGCCTGAAACGTGATAATAAGTCACACTAAATTCAGTACTAAACAATGAATATAAATTTCTTCTAGCTTGAATGAGATGCAGACAGGGAAAAACTGATCAACTATCTCACACTGAGAGAGAAAGTTGCTCTTGTGAAATACATTATTTCATTAATGATGCTATATGAATAGCATGAAGAGGCAGAATTACAAAAGATACAACAATTAATGCACAATTTGGTTTACACTAATTTCTGATTCCAAGTAAAATTGATTATGCAACGCAAAGCTGTATGTTTAAAGTAATTACCAGGGATTCTACTATACAAGTGAATTAAAGAAAATAATTTTACATTCAAATTTGTAGGCATTCATTGCATGTCCTAAAATGATACCCCTGATATATATATAACTTAAAAATTTTATTTTAATTTTATGCCCATTTATTTTTCCTTATGTCATATTTTAATATATTTTTAATGCAGTTTAAATAACCAACTCCATTAGATCAATACTTTTAGACTGTAACATACTCTTCCCAAGACCTCTTTTCTCAAGTGAAATTTTCCTCAACTATAGGGTAATGGTAGAATGGCCCCAAATTATCTGATTCCTTATATCATGATAACTAATTACTAAATATTATAGCTGTACCTTCCGATTAAATATCTTAGAAATCTTCAATTTAAATTTTAGCTCTTGAAATATATACTCCTTGAAATTCCGCATTTTTAAAATTTAACATAGAAGGTTTCTCACCCTTTTAACCAGTTCAGTGTAATATTTATGCTTCCTGTGCTATTTTATGCCTTGCTTAATTAAGTGAATCCTACAACTGCCTATTTTATTAAAAAATTCTCCAGTTACAGATTGGAAATCATCGTTTTTATTACATAGATATATATTTATAATACAAAATAATTCATTTAAAATATCACAAATGGTACATATAATACACATATAACACAGTTAGTCTTCTTTGATCATATCAGCAGCTCGTATTCTGCGAGCTCGACTGCCCATGATATAAAAATACAGCCAAGGGCATAACACCCTAATAAGTATAGCAATCTTTGGCAAAATTCCAGCTAAAATAAGCTCTGTCTGTTTCGATGCAGTTGCAATAACTACACTTTCAGCAACTTCTTTTGGGTCCATTCCAGTGGCTGTAGTTTGATCCATTTCTAAAAAAATTAAAATATAAAATTATTATTAGCAAGATTAATTTTAACCTTTTTTAAAAAATTCATCAGTTTTTAAGAAATTAGAGAACTAATATTTCTAAAACTGAAAAGTAAAATAAATGGAAATGGTTCAAGTTTAGATACAAGAACTTCAAGATGAAATAAGAAATGTTCAGAGAAGGGTGGAGGACAATTAGCAATATAAAAAATATTACTCTTACACATTTTTGTCCATAAATAAAGCAAAATTAAATAAATAATTTTAATTTAGGTATATTATCAAATACACAGTAATCAAATACACAGCTGCTTTGATGAAAATTTAATATTAATACCATTGTAAACTGTTTTTATTAACGAAGTCTGCCCATCTACCGTAATTTCAGGTAGATAAGTTGCGGCTTATACATATTTAAAAGTTGAAAATTTAGGTCTACAGTGTATATGAGAAAATTTTATTTTCCCTTTCCTTAAAACTTCGCTAGTCCAGATCATAAGCTATGCAGAAGCGAAACGGTAAGAATTCGCTACAATATTCTAACCTCAGATTGCACTAGGGCAGTGCAATAAGTTCAAACTCGCCTAACTAAGGTAGGTGGTTTTCTCTACCTTAGTTAGATAGAGAAAACCACCTACCTTAGTTAAGGTAGGCGGCATGTACTAAACTCCATAAGGCATGTACTAAACTCCATGGTTTTGCTGTCGTTTTCCTATTACTTTTTGTTTTAATGGAAACAGCTACATTTACTTGCCAAGTGCTGTGTTCATTTTTACACGTTTTTACTGCTTCATAGCTTGCTTTTTTGCTTGCCTTATCATTCGCGCTTTAAAAATATCATTATTATTATGGCTCTTACTCAAAGAAAATGTTATACAGCTGGCTTTTAAGCTTTTGGCAGAGAAGAAAGGGATCGAAATTGGAATCGCGCTGCGGCTAAAGAATTTCAACTTGATGAGTGATGCATTCGGCGGTGGAAATCCGAACAAGAAGAACTAGATAAATGCCTAAGAATAAAAGATCTCATTGAACTTGTTTCATAGCCTGGCCTGTTTTGGAAGACAATTTAGAGAAATGGACAATAGAGCAGTAAGAAAGTGGATTATCAGTATCAACAATTTGCCTTCAAGCAAAGGTAATTGCTCGACAAATGGGCATTAAAGATTTTGTTGAAGAACCTAATTGGTGTTTCAGGTTCATGAAGCAAAAGAAATTATCAGTCTGTCAGGACTAAAATAACAGTTGAGCAAAAGTTTCCCATGGACTGGATTGAAAAAAGATGGCTTTTTTGGAGTATACATCTAAGAAAATTAAAGAACAAAATTTGAAAAGGGGGCAAATAATTAATATGGATGAAGTGCCCATTACGTTTGACTGTCCTCCGAGCAAAAATGTTCATTCGATAGTTGAAAAACTCTTTCAGTGTTAACAACCAGGAATGAAAAGACTTCTTTTACCTGTGTTTTGGGTTGTGCCACCAATCGGACAGAAGTTGAACCCTGTCCCATTGGCCCTAAGCTCCGAAGCAAAAAAAAACCTTAGCATACTAGGTCTCAGTCATACCAGGTGAGCTCAGAAAAATTTTACAGCTGCTGGATCTCACTACCAATAGAATTTTTAAGCATGAACTACAAAAGCAGTGGGAGGAATGGATGCAAAGCGGACTCAATTCCTTCACGAATTTCTGACCAAAAGAGAAAAGTGTCATATGACGAGGCTGTCTTATGGGTCGATAAAGCATGGCAATCAGTCCGAGCTGATATGTTTGTATCAGCTTTCATTAAATCGGAAATTAGCAAAAATGAAAATAAAAGTGAAGATAGTGATGTTGAAAGAAGTGATTTACAACAGAATGATGATATTGACCTTGATGATCATTTGTTAAATTTATTTAACTCTGACATCGATGAGTCGGACTTTGAAGGCTTTGTATAAATTTAGTTTAATTTAAATAAAAAATTTTGTTTGTTTATCTAATTTCTGTATTCTTTTTCATAATATGGTAATTTATGGTGATAAAAGTTTACCGAACCCATAAAATAATGTCTATTAGAAATCATTAGAGTTCGTTTTCGGCAAGCTCAAGGTAAGATTTTTATTTCTTCTTTATTTATTAAATATTACTGATTATATTTATGTTGTAGATGTTATAAAATGTTATCAATGATGATTACATCAATATGGCAGAGAATTATTGAATAAATGAATATTAAGTGCCGTGTTTCGGAATGCTTTGCTGTGGCATATATGGCGGTGTGGCTTATTTGATGAACTTTAATTTCTTTTCAGTCATTTATCATGTGTACGACATATTTGCCAGGACAGCTTATCTACCTGAAATTACGATACTTTCCAATAATTGAAGATGATGTGAATAATTTATACATTTAGATTAAATTTAAAAGCAACGGATATCTCTATACAGCATAACATTCTATTTTTAAAACTAACAATCCACCAATGAAAAGCTGCCTGAATTCACATTGTCTAAGCTTTCTGCAAATGAAAATACCAACTTCAGATCACAGGCAAAATTATCTTCATTCTAAATTCATGACACCACCTTACTTCAAAATAAAATTAATGTTTTGCCAACTAAAACATCTATAGGCTATGAAGCATTTAATTTATAAACCCACTTTCAGATGACAACCGCTCACATGGGGAAGTAGTTAGCAACTCTTGCCTTACCAGAGAACATGGGTTCGAATAACAGGAAAGGTTTGGATGTAATTTGTTCATCCCTTCATAAGATTCTCTCCCTAGTGGCCTACCTACTAGGTGCCTCCATAACAGAGACCATCGTTTCCTGCCTTAATAGTGGCCAATGCTTATAAACTATGCTTATAGAGTCTGCTTTTGAAGGAGGGGGAGGGGGACTTTTGCATGACATTTTTAAAAAGATATTTGTTTTGAGCAGATTAATCTCTCAAATTCTAACTTTCTCTGTTGTATAACATTTATTGTCTGTTAGTACTATTAATAATTTTCATATCAAGAGATTTTTCAAATAATACGCATTTTCTCTTAATTGAAGTACTGTAGTTTAAATCTGTGATTGAAAACTCAATTAGATCAAAACATAATTTTCCAAAATGAATGGTATCAGATGAGATACCATTTCAAAGTGTACTGTAATCAATCATCATCTGTCTGATGATGATTGATTACAGTACACTTTTCTCAATAAGAACACATTTTGTGAATAGTCAGCAGTTGCCTAAATTTCTTTAGAAATGTGAATTTTTAATTCCATAACATTTTGGTAATGATACATTTTTTCTTATATAATCTTGTGTAATATCTATAATAAAACAAGACTAAACAATTATTCTAAAAAGTAGAGAAACTATTCTTACCACCATATCTGCTACCATCACCAGTGACAGCATTTAATGAAAGATTTGTCTGTACATAACCTGGACTAACTACACAAACACAAACATTTGTATGACTGAGTTCAGACTTCAAAGTATCAAAAAATGCTTGAGTAGCATGCTTAGATGCTGCATCTGTGAAGGAAAAAAAACATTTAAAATAACAAGACTACAATTGATACAAAATAAGTTCACTACAATTAATGCAAAATATTAAATCGCAATAAATAAACTATACAATAATATTCAAAAACACGCATTCAAATTATTTATGCCCAGAATGCACTAAGGCTGCTTGCACATTTTTTAGATGATTTTGCTTTGCTATAAAATAACTGTCAGCTTGGAATTTTTATTTTTTAACTGCAATCATATTTTTGAAAGTATAAATTATTGTCTGCTATTTAACAGGTTTGGTTTCATGTAAAATGGCATTTCTAAAGAAGCAGACAATAGAAAGCCATGTCTGTGGTATTTCCGAAGAATTTACTCATATCTAGTTATTAAAAAAGTGTGAAAAACATATTCTAATCAAGCGACACAGTCGCAGAGCAGGTACCTAGGCTACAGCTTTACCCTGTGTATAACACGTGAGGAGTGAGCATATATTTCTGTAATAGCATAAACATGGCAATATTTAATGCGAAGCATACAGGTGCTCTAAAAAGAGCAGTGATGACGAGGAAAACGAAAAGATAGTAGAAAGTTCATGATGTAGCAACTATAGTTAATAGGCATAAGTAGTATTGGATAGCTGATTGAAGATTTGACTTGCAGAATTCCGCATGTAATTAGAAAAGTTCATTTCAGATGCCACTGGGAGCATAGTTCCTTCTAGAAGTTCGACCGCTGCTGTACTGACGTAGCTGCTGCATTCGTCGTAGAGGTGGTAGAAGAGTCAGGTGACTTGGAGGAACTAGAGCTGCTGTGATTGGAGGAGAGTAAGGTGAGTACAACATTAACTATCGGCAGGCAGGAAAAAAAAGGGGGTAGGGGCTAGGGGAGGGTTTTCAGAGTCATACATAATTTAGTGATAAGTTGAGCCAAAAAGAGGGGAGGGGCTAAGGGGAAATACAATTTTTTGCACGGTTTAATTACGTATCAAGGCATAAATTAATTTAAAGGTAGTAATTAAGTATTAAAGCAGCAATAATAAGATTTTAAGTTTTTGATGCATAGAATATACAATTCCTTAATTCAGAGCCCGTAGTAATGCGCCAGACCTTCTGATGTTGTTAATATCATTGAAATCATATTTCATTTCTGGGATACTTGGGTTTTGAACACTGCTAATCTTTCTGTAGAATTTCTTAGCTATTTTGGGAACATACCATTGTAACTGAGGAATTCTAAATTCCTCGTGAATAGCAGAGTTTCTGATGAACCATCGGCATCTGATAATTTGCCGTAAAGTTACATTTTGCAGTATTTGTAATTTTTTAATATGTGTTTGACTGGCAAAACCCCGAACGGGAGAGGCATAAGTAATTATGGAACGCAAAATGACTTTATACAAGAGTAATTTATTATCTATAGACAAAACTGAATTCCGAGAAATTAGGGGGTAGAGTTTAGCTTTAGCAACTCGGAATTTTTGAGCTAACTGTGTAATGTGGGGGAGCCATGTTAATCGTTTATCTAACGTAATTCCTAGGTATTTGACAGTCCTGGCCCCACGGGATATCAGTGCCATACATAGTAATTTTTTTAGTAATGATTCTCTTTCTGGTGAAGAGTATGGCTTCAGATTTGTCGACATTGATCAGAATTTTCCATTTTTGGAGCCAGGCCTCCAGTGCATGTATGTGAATTTGTAGTTCTTGTGTGAAATGGTCTAAAGATGCACTTTTTGCTAGAATCGCTGTGTCATCAGCGTACATGGCAAGTGTAGTGTAAGGGGTCTGTGGGATGTTGTTCGCATAAAGTAGAAAATAAATTGGGTCAACCAAGGACCCTTGAGAGAAGCACGCATGGATATGTCTCTGAGTAGAGTACGTGTTTTTGTAGCGAACAACAAAGTGTCTCTCATAGAGATAAGATTTCGTGATGTTTATGATGTATCTTGGGAATCCCAAGTTTATGAGTTTGTAGATTAAGCCGTCTAACCATACTCTGTCGAAAGCTTTCGATATATCGAGAAAAAGTGCTCCAGTGCTCTCCTTCTTTTTCAGTCCTTCGGCTATGAATTCTGTTACACAGTAGAGTTGATGAGTGGTGGCATGCTTTCTTCGGAATCCATGCTGCTGAGGGATGATGATGTTTTTCTCGTTGATATATTCGAGAATTCTGTCATGGATAACAGCTTCTGCAATTCTGCTGAGAGACAAAAGTAGACTTATCAGCAAATAAGAAGCAGGTTCATTTTCAGGTTTGGAAGGCTTGTGAATGGGAACAATGACTGCTGTTTTCCAGGTTTTCGGGAAGTAGTTCAGGATCAGCATTTCGTTGATGATATTGGTGAGTTTAAATAGCATCATGTGACCCATCTGCCGGATCATCTTCATACTTATCCTGTCCTTTCCAGGGCTTTTCCGAACTTTCCTTTTCTCGATATATCTAATAATTTCCGAAGGTTTAGCTAGACGAATGTTGTCTGCGTTTGTTTTTGAGAAGTATTGATTGTTTGTGCGACTAAATGTGAGTTCTGTATCTGGGTTAGCAATGTTGTTAGTGAGAAACTGAGATGCATAGTTATCAGCTAGTGACTCAGCTTTCTCAGCTTCGGTGTATGCGATTCCATTTTGGCCATTTAGGGGCAGAATATTTGTGGAGCATCTTTTAAATTTGAAGACTGCTTTCCATATTGAATGATCATCTACGGAGAGAATCCAAATAATTAGACCAGTCTTGTGAATGGGAATTAGTAAGGGAACTGACTTCCTGATTTAGTTGATTTAATAATCGTTTGTCATCAGGGCAGCGAGATCACTGCCATTCTTTTCTAGCTCTGTTGCGTCTTGTGATTAGTGCCTTAACTTCAGGATTTCGAGAGTGCTTGAATACAGGGACCACTTTGCTATGGACGTTTGATATCTAAAGCTATGATAGGTAATACTGTCAAAAAAGAGAAGGGGGAAACATCAAAATCTGACTTCAAGTGGAAAAATTGTTCAAATACAGTACAAAGTCCGAGATCTGGACGTCCAATATCCGGAATGATCTAAGATCTGGACCTCAAAGCCACCAACAACCCTTGTTTTATTTTTTTTTTTTTATTATTATTTTTGTATGCTTTACACACAAGCATTTGATTTTTCCCACATAATAAAACATGCAGAGAGGCCCTGTTCTTAATTCACTTTGCCACTGAATAGAATACCTCGTCACTGAGGAAACAATCATTTTAGAATAAATTTGTGTGATCAATAATTTCACTTCGTAGTAGCGTATTTGCTTGGCACAAATTTCAAACCCAAACATTCTACATAGAAACATAGTTCACAAACAAACACATTTTACACCAACTAGTATTTTATATCCCTGAATTCATAATGGCGAATCATTATTTATTATATTTAGCTTTCATCATTGCATGCTTCTCAGAACATGACAACTTGTGTAATGACTCATGCAGTGATGCGTAAACAATTTTTAATTGAATAATAAAGAGTATGGTAAACTTTTTTGTTATCATTACGCTTGACCATGATTACAGTTTTAAGCTAAATGCACTAAGAAATGTTGACGAAGTAGTGAAGAAAGTGACAGAGAGGTTATTGAAAATGAAAACATTCTAATTGACAAGTTAGTCGAAATTCTCGACAAGAAATTACAGGACTTGAACAAGAAATTAGATCTATCTGTAGAATTAAATAGAAAATATTAGCACAAAAAAAACAAAGCAACTTTCAATGAAGGAAATGTTTAATAAAGTAAACAAATAAATAATTAGCTTTTTTTCTTGTAAATTTTGATACCCTTTAGATCATAAATGCTTCATTATTTCATAAATCACCAACTCATATTTTTAATTTTATAATTTTTACCTGACATCTGAGGAGATTTAAACTGATGTTCCAATATCTGGAAAAATCCCAAATCTGGAATCACCAAAGTCCTGACGAGTCCGAATCTCGGACTTTGTACTGTACATATCTAAGGCAGAAACAGAATGTTCTGAATATTGGAAAGGCAACATCTTTATTGTTAAAAAAAATCTACCAGATTAACGAACAACTGCAAAATCATTAAAATGCTCAGTGTCAAATGTAAACAAAGTGATTAATGCCGATTTGCATCTTTAAAGGAAAAAAAAAATTACATGCATCATCTTTCTCCATAACATATCATCAAATGCAGAATGCACTTAAGAATTCTTTAAGAGAAACATATATCCAGACAAAGGGAAAAATTTTGTCCCCGTAGATGATTCTTGGGTGTATTTAAATGACTGCAGTAAAAAGAGAGCCATTTATTACAATCAAAGAAAAGAAAAAGTCTCAAAATATGGTTCAAAGAATTCAAAGAAAGCTTTAAAAGGGAATTTATGATTATATTGATTGTTTTTAATAGAAGGGCAAATTAAAAATAAAGAGAGTGGAGAAAAATGTTCAGATTAACTGCACATATTGTCAGAACATACTTTGTATGCAATTTGCAAATATGAAACACTTTCTCTTTAGGCACAGTGCCATCAATCAGTAAAACTGCATCATAATAAAGCATGCAGCCGCATGTCAAAATCCACTGTTAATTCCCCCCCCCCTCCAAAATGAAACAAAAAACAGCATCAAGGCCAGACCCTTCACTCATATCTCTACTAAATCTTTTGATTATCACTCATGGATTTTTTGGTTTTTGAACTTTTAAAAAGCAGATTGTCCAAATGTTGACCTACAAGCCTCCTTGGACTTTTGAAAACTGTTCAAGAGGAATGAGTTAAAATAAAGGGTGCTCAAATGAAAAGGCACAAAACGTTGTAACAACCAAACTGGCTGAAATTTGAATATGCCGCTCTGGCATAACATAGTGAGACTTTTGAGGATGTGAACGTAGTATCCAATGTGGTTGCTCCGCACATGCAAGCGCTCGCACATGATGCCAGAGTGAAGTAAGCACTTGTGTGTTCCATCCAATTGATGCGGCGATACGTGTGATCCCATTGTAAAATTCGACAACTGAACAGCAGAGAGATGTTACCAGATTTCTGACTGTGGAATGGAACCAGCCAATATTCATCGCTGGATGGTGGCCGTATATGGAGCAGACTGTGTCTGACAAATCAATGAAAAAGTTGAGTTTTCATGACAAGTCAAATTTCATGAAGGCTTGGAGTGTTTGAGTAATGACCTGAGACCAGACAAGGTAAAAATGGTAACCACGGTCAAACTCATCAACAAGGTGAACAACTTGGTGAGAAGTGACATCTCAAAGCGAAGTGCTTCAATTCAGAGAATGAGCTGAAGGACACAGTGGAGGATTGGCTCCTATCACAACTACAGGAATTCGGGGAAGAGGGAATCCTTCTCGTGAAACAATGGGATAGTTGGGCTCCGGCCTTTCGTGATTACTTGTGAATAAAAACTTCAGTATATCTATAGTGTTGTTTTGCACCTTTTCATTTGAACACCTGAAATACCTCTTCCAATACTATATAAGGCTATTTTGGAAATAAAGATGTAGATAGTAAAGAATAAGGATTATCAAACAGAACATTCAAAATAGAAAAATTTTAGGTAAAATATTTCTGTAAATACAATGAAAATTGTCTAAAAAATGTGCAAACATCCTATGTATATATCAAGTCTCTATGGCATGCTAACAAATAGCAGCATGAGGGGTTGTCCATTGCACATACAAAAAAGAAACTCCTGGACTCAACATTATGCTGGCAATTTTAGAAAATTCAGTTTTATGAAAGGTACTGATGAAGAGCTATTGTATGTTATTTGTTATATGGCCTTATCAAACAAAACCTTCAAACCTGAAGTAGCACTTGGAATTAAAACATCCAAACTATGTTAGCAAGCCAATAGATTTGCTTGAGAATAAGAAGAATGAATTAATAGTTGGCATACAGACTATGTCTTTGAATTTTTCTTAAGGCCTTTGTCTGAAAATCTAGTTATAACTTGTTATGAAAATTCCCAAGTAATGCTATAACTGAATATCTTCATACAGCTGAGAAAGAGTTAATAGTTCTTGCAATGAAAATGTTGGACTCTTGGATATGTGAAAAAAAACAGCAAAAGTAAATAAATATATTGTCTTTTCTCCAATAATACATTGAAGTATAGAATCATGAAAATAGCAGATAACATCGAAGAAGCAGTAATAGTTCACTTAAAACAGTGCAATTTTTTTTCCTTCAAATCGATAAAAGTACAGATATATTGGCAAAATAAAATTTAATGTCTTTTGTGAGATATAATTTTAAGAATGCATCTAATGAAGAATTTCTATTTTACAAACTATTGAATACAAGAACAACAGAGCAAGAAATTTGTATAAAAAAATGAGTGGGAGTGAGCAGCAATGGCAGCCATCCATGCACAGCTTTTTCCAAAAATAAAAGCCATGATATCAGAATATGCTCGGTTGCATTGTAGCATACACAGTGAAACCTTGGCCATAAAAAATGCCAACGCTTTTGTAAACTGCTATGCAAGAGTGTATGAAATTCATAAATTTTATAAAACATCATCCCTTGAATTCCAGGTTATTCAGTGCATTGTGTAAAGAATATGAAGACCTTTGCGAACATGAACATCACATATTAACATCTTTTGCAGTGACTATGAAAGTCTTTCAATGCAAAGTACTATAGCTATCTAATGAGAATGTTTGAAGTTTTAATATTTATAAACCAACATCCCCCACCAACTAGAAATACAGTATTTAGTGATGTAAATTTGTTGATGAGCTTGCCTAACCTTTGTGACATTTTTTTTATCTTTTAAATAAATTTATCTTTTGTGAGGAGGTAACAATGTAACTGAAAAAGCTCAATTTGTACGCTCTTTATATGGGAGCAGAAAATGATAATGTTTTTATTAAGCTAACTGAAATGCTAAAAAATATATAATTTTTGCTCCATACCAGATGAAGTTTCAGTTACTATGGAAGAACATCTGATAGGATTGCAAACAAATATAAAAGAATATTTAGCTGAAATTCATAGCAAAATGTGGATAAAAATTCATTTCACAATTAATACAGAATCAGAGATGGAATTATTAGATTCAGATACTGAATCCCTTACTGAACTATTTTATGATACAGTGCTTTTATTGGCAATGTTTTTGTCAATGAAATGCAAGAAATCTATGTTGTAACATTAGAGAAACTGTAAAAAATATCCAAATTGATAATGTCCAAATTTGATAATGCAATTACACAAAAACTTGTTTAATAAACATAAAAATTAAATCAGCCATGTTCCTTTAACAACAATGAGTATTTAGTACCATCTACTAAAAACATATGTACTGTACAGATGATCTAGATTGCTTGGCTTTAATGAATAATTACACAATGTAACCTAACCTTTCCTAACACAGCATTCACTGCCAACTGCCAGTCTTCATCAGTAACCTATCAACAGGTTCAATATGACTCTAGACGGCTCATATTCACAAGTGATAGATAACTTTCATGATTTTATAGTTCATCATGTCTGGCCATTAAAAAAAAGTCTCACCGAAAACTGAAATTGTTCCCACCTCCCTTGGGGAAAAAATGTGTAGCAAGCCCCATGTGCAACTGATGCAGTGACAAAAATGAAAAAATGTGTAGCAAGCCCCATGTGCAACTGATGCAGTGACAAAAATGCACAGCTGCATTTGAATAATTAAATCATTTCTTTATTAACCATTTTGAGTACCAAGCAGGGCAATCGAGATTTTGTGTCGAGAAAAACCCAGTACATTTCGAACATTGTGAACAAAATGACAGACACTTATGCAGGGATACGTCTGATCATTTTGCAAACTGCAATGAGAAAAAGATGACAATCGAGTTACCTAACAAATACAAGAAGTGCTATTGCTCCAACTGGGATTTATCGATGTAAAATAAACATAACACTATTGCGCCACTTAGTATTTCTCGACATAAAATAAAACAAGCGCTGTCATGCTGCTTGGGTCTTTTCCTACTCATTTAGAGAAAGTTTGGTTGCACTATTTGGCATTCTTCGACAGCGTTTTTTCAATACCCTCTGGGACTCAAATGGTTAAACAAGTGCAAAAATCTCCTATTTACTACTGCTACTTTAAGCTGCTTCTTCTAAAATATATGTACAGGTAGAAGTAGGTGGGATACTAGAACCCTCAAAAAAAGTCTCATCTTGATATTCAGAGACAGAGAAAGAGAATACAGGAAAAAAAAGGCACACTTCTTTTTTAATGTTTCCAAGGATAACCCATTGTAATTGTTTGGTATTGAACTGAGTGTGATGATTCCCTTCCAGCTGAAAGCATAAGCAGCTTAGCTCTCATACACAACATCTTAAGACATGAACATATTCCCAAGTCTAACTCTCAAAGAGAAATTGCAGAACACCAGTTCTTAAAAGTTGGACATAATACAGGGTGCATCCAGAAAGTAATGAAACTGATTCCAGAAAATCACTTATTTGAAGATAATTTTACAGACATTTAATAATCTTCAAAATAGCCTCCTCCTGCATTGATACACCATTGGCAATGACTCTGCTACCCATTGATGTCTACCTGGAAGTCTTCAGCTGTAATGCTGTTCAGAACATACGTTATGTTCTGCAAGTTCTCCAGATTTTCAAAACGATGACCTTTCAAGCTGGGTTTTAACCGGGGGGAATAGAAAAAAGTCTGGCGGTGACAGATTGTGGCTGTACAGTGGTTGCAGCAGTGGTGCAACATTGTGCTTTGGCAGGAACTGAATCATTTTGAAGGATGTGTAGACTGGCACATTATCGCTGTGCAGAATTCAGTTGTTTGTGAGCTCCAGGTGGATATGCAAAATTCAATTCTTCAACCTTTTAAGCACTTTGTAAAAATCTACACTAAACTGTCTGTCCAGGTGGCACAAAGTCTTTGTGCTGTATTCCCTTGATGTCAAAGAAGGCAATGGGCATGGACTTCATTTTGATTTGCTCACTCGAGCCTTCTTTTGTTGAGAAGATTGGGACATGTGCCAGTCTGCACTCCGTCTCTTTTTTTTTTTTTTTTGGGATCATACTGAAAGACCTATGTTCTGTCACTCATGATCACTCGCTTCAAAAAATTAGGATCACTTGTTAACACCAGAAAATTCCCACGAAGTTGACTAGCAGTTTTCTTTCTGTCTATCGGTCAAAACCCTTGGAACAAGCTGGCATAAATTTTCCACATTTGAAGTTCTTCCTGATGATTTGATGCACAATCAGTTTTGTAAATCCCAATGTTTCCACAATCATTAGAATACTCATTCAACGATCAGAGTCCAGAAGTGCTTAAGTTTTGGCCACATTGTCTGAAATTCAAGAACTTGATGGAAGCCCAGCTTATTGTTCCTCATCCATGTCCTCTCTTTCGTCTTTAAAGGCTTTTTCCACCTAAACAACTGAACCTTGGACAAAAAATACTTCCCATAAGCTACTTGTAACATGCCAAACATCTCAGCATTTGGTTTGTTTAGTTTTACACAAGATTTTAAGGCATATCATTGCTCAACCCTCCACTGCATTGCTTGGCTCAAAAATTTTAATCTCATTACTTTCTAGACAGACCCTATATCAATAACAAAATTTTTCACAGAACTATTAATTGTTTCTAAAGGAGCGAATGGAATTCAACAAATTCTTTTCTTAAACTTTATAACATTTAATATATATACGTCCTTTGTCAGAAAAATTCCAGGACAATTTTTTTTATTTCTGAGTTTGCAATACTAAAAAGGAACAAATGTTGCTTTTATGTTACCTGGTATGTATTCTTACTTGACATGGCCTTGGCCATGTTTCCATGCAAACTTTTTTCTTGTACTGCTGCAATCAAAAGTTTTTCTGAGCAGTTGATCTAGCATAGTCACTAGGAAATATTCTTTTGAATCATGACTTCAGATTCACAGCATTTGTAAAGTAATATAAACAGGCTATCACTTTTGACAGTTACAACTGGCATTCCATTAAATGGAAAGTACATTTATTGAAGAACCCTTTTTAATACTATGAAATAGTAGCACTAAAAAATGAAATAAATAATTATGAAAATTCTCAATCAGTCTGAACAAAGGACACTTACTAAACAAAACTGAAGATCCTGTAAGTGGATATTATTGAAGCATTTTACTGCATTTATTTTATGTTCCTTATCTTCAACTTCTGGAATTTAATTCTTAAACTCAACGGCCTATTATAACAGCTTCATTTAAATGTTTCAAATGCTAAATTGAAATCTTACATTAACAAGAAGCGTAACAAAATAAATGCACATTGGCTAATACAAAATTTCAATTGCAGTATCATTGTATTCAATTGCAGTGCTAAAATAGCATTATTTAAATTATAACCCAATTTAATTACATTTTAAGTGTTTTGTATTTGAAATATTAAATAAATTTTAATTTAAAATGAAAAGTCCTACTGTTCATTATGATATTTAAATATCATAACTGATAATCTCAAAAGTTTAGGAAGGGAAAAAACTGCTCAAAATATCGAAAATAATCAAAATGCAAATTACTTTTTAAAAAAATCTATTGTGAAAAAAATGAACCCTCATAAAAGGCAGATATCATAGTAAGAACAGACAACTTTTAAGATATTATGGTAATGTTCTGTTATTGGGACCATATTCAGGAATGTATGAATGAATGTATGTATGTATACACATACATACATTTGTACTTACATATATATACATGCACACATACAACCATACATAAATTTTTGGAACCAGTCCCCTCATAATAGAACAGAATAGATATGATTTATTATAGCATAAATTTTGTCAATACTATGAAATAGTAGCACTAAAAAATGAAATGAATAATTATGAAAATTCTCAATCAGTCTGAACAAAGGACACTTACTAAACAAAACTGAAGATCCTGTAAGTGGATATTAGACATGCTACAGAGTTCGTCACTTTTATTTTGCTAAATAAGTTTTGAGGAACCTAGAGAACTGTTAAGCGAATTCTTGCTTATTTCAAAGGACAGAGATCATAAACTCAAGAAGGGTTGCCCTTTATTCACTCAAAATAAGATTAACAGTCAGCCCCTTTTAGGGGGCTTACAGCAAAGCCTCCACTCGGCTTAAACTCAAAAGTAAGAAACAAGAACTAACTATTACTAACTAGGAAATTTAGTCGAAACTAATGCAATTCTAATCTAGTTGGCCCACAATCTGAACTAGCCAACAAACTATCAAAAAGCACATAATAATACGGCCAAGCATAGCAACAGCTTAGAGAGATGCAGCCCAAAGGCAAACGCGCGCTACTCAGGATTCCTAACTCTTTCTCTTGAAAACAGCTGAACTTTCCTTTAATACTACCTCTTCTTCATTTGCATTTAACCCAATTCTAAAAACTTATTCTGGCAGACAGTTGTAAGTTGAAATGAGACAAGATAGGATAGTTCACTAAATTAAAATAACTATTAGAAAATTAAAAATATGCTTTACAATGTTAATTATGCAATAATATAAGAAATAAGTTTTCTACAAGATAAATGGTATTTAATGGTTTTTAGATAGATATGATTTATTATAGCATAAATTTTGAATGAATGTATGTATGTATACACACACATACATTTGTACTTACATATATATACATGCACACATACAACCATACATAAATTTTTGGAACCAGTCCCCTCATAATAGAACAGAATAGATATGATTTATTATAGCATAAATTTTGTCAATACTATGAAACAGTAGCACTAAAAAATGAAATAAATAATTATGAAAATTCTCAATCAGTCTGAACAAAGGATACTTACTAAACAAAACTGAAGATCCTGTAAGTGGATATTAGACATGCTACAGAGTTCGTCACTTTTATTTTGCTAAATAAGTTTTGAGGAACCTAGAGAACTGTTAAGCGAATTCTTGCTTATTTCAAAGGACAGAGATCATAAACTCAAGAAGGGTTGCCCTTTATTCACTCAAAATAAGATTAACAGTCAGCCCCTTTTGGGGGGCTTACAGCAAAGTCTCCACTTGGCTTAAACTCAAAAGTAAGAAATAAGAACTAACTATTACTAACTAGGAAATTTAGTCGAAGCTAATGCAATTCTAATGTAGTTGACCCACAATCTGAACTAGCCAACAAACTATGAAAAAGCACATAATAATACGGCCAAGCATAGCAACAGCTTAGAGAGATGCAGCCCAAAAGCAAACGTGTGCTACTCAGGATTCCTAACTCTTTCTCTTGAAAACAGCTGAACTTTCCTTTAATACTACCTCTTCTTCATTTGCATTTAAACCCAATTCTAAAAACTTATTCTGGCAGACAGTTATAAGTTGAAATGAGACAAGATAGCATAGTTCACTAAATTAAAATAACTATTAGAAAATTAAAAATATGCTTTACAATGTTAACTATGCAATAATATAAGAAATAAGTTTTCTACAAGATAAATGGTGTTTAATGTTTTTTTAATTCTTACTTAATCAGAAATTCAAAATTAGTAAAATAACAATAATGTTTCATAGATATAGGAAATCTGAAAATAACTTAAAAAATACAGCATACATACATGAAGACCTGAATGGAATAGCAATTTTTCCTTGTACACTGCTCATTGCTATTATAAATCCAGAATCTCGTTCCAGCATGGATGGCAGAATTGCTAAATATCAAAAACAGTGCAACAAAATTATTACACGTTGCACATATTTTATGAATATAAACTTAGGAAACTGTGACTAAATATTTTATAAAAATTTAATTATATAGTAACATAATAATAGGTTTTTTTTTTTTTTTTTTTTTTTTTTTTTTTTCTGATATCTGCATTTTCATTTCAAAAAAATGCAAATGTTTAAATTTTTTCCTCTCGGATAGAGAAAAGTCATTAAATTACATTTCAATAACATGCTCAAATAAATGCTAGATGGTGGTTTTACATAATCTTACTCAGTTACACTTTCTACGATACTATATACTAAAAACAAGATAATTTTATCCAGATATTAATAACAAGATAATTTTTTATTTCCTTGTAATTTTTTAACCTACCCTTGTATTTAAATAGCTGTGGTTTTGCTATCATTTTATTATATTGTTAATTTTTTTTTATTTTTCCCTTTTCTTTAATTTTATTAATATTGAAGTACAAGAAATTGCAGTACGTGTGATGGTAGAGGCATTGGAACTATATTTCTCACTCTAAATGTTTATTATAGAAAATATACTGAAGTAAAGCAATTATTAATTTAAGAGTTAACTTTATTGAATTTATAAAAATTTGACAAATACGAATTTATATACACATATTAGACATACTTATACTGGCCCTGCCTAAGGAGATGCAGGTAGTAATTTTTTTTTAATTTTTAATTTTTTATTTTCTTACTAGACCTGCATACTGAGGAGTAACATAGTCTTATTGAAATGCTTTCAGCTTAATATGGAAAAAAAAATTTCTAAATTGGAAATCCTCCTAAATATAATTATGAGTGCAATAAATATAATACACATAAAATTTAATAGAACAATTTGGTACATTGCATGTTTCTAATTGACATTCAGCTCTTGCTCATATGTGTCACATCTCTTATTATTTTTACAATCACTTCTCAGATTTTTAATACTTGTTTCAACATTTTAGTACATAGCATGTGCAGTAAGGTACATGGCATGTGCAGACAAAGCAATTCATCAATCTACGTAATCCCTGTCACATCTTTACTTCACAGTGAACTCATGTTTAAATGATTGAAAATGATGCAGCATTGGATAAAGTAATAGATTTAATAAAACAAATCAATTTTCAGCACTTTGATATTACGCATATTCTTAATAAAGCAAATCTTTGAGAGAGGGGAGGAATGGCCGACTACAGTACAAAAATTCATTCGGATAACAGTTATAAAAATAAAATAAAATTTCCTTAACATGAAACTCTCAGCTGCTATCAACTCACCTTTCGTCAGAGCTACAGGTCCAAAATAGTTTGTAACCATAACTCTTAGATCAACTTCTAATGCTGTATCAGTAATTTCTCCTCGAGAACTGATGCCACCATTATTTACCAAGATATCAATGTAACCATATATATTAAGTGCTTCTTGTGCTTTTGCAGGAATTTCTTTCAGATTGTGAAGATCTAATGTAAGAACTGTTGGTTCATGCTTAGATGGATACTGAAATGAAAATTTGCTCATGTAAATAATAATTTAAAATAGTAATTAAACTGAATATGTAATTTAGAATATCTCATTTAACTATTTTTATTTCATTTAACGAGTTTAATATCTTTAGAGAATGTAAAATTAAAATGCTGAAGAAAGTTAAAATAACATACTTAAGACACATGTAACTTGAATTTCAAATGGGGAAAAAAAAATCATCTAAGTTAATTTTCTCCCCAGTAAATATTGAAATTCCAATTGCAAAAAGAATGATTGGTTAATTCAGAGAAACAAAGCATGTGAAGACTATTGCAAATAAAAAATAAAAAAAAAAATTAAACAAATATTATTAATCAGTTATTATAAGAATTTAGAGAATAAAATACTAAAAACACTAAACAATTATTCTACAAATCTTCTAGATTTTAAATAATGAAAAACATTTTATATAACCCATGTTTTCACTTCTTTAATAAAAAAACATCCAAACAGAATATGCGATTTAATTATGAAAAATTTAATTCAAACAGAATAAATAATTTAACCAAACATTTATAAATGACACTACACTGAAAAAAAAAAAAAATTAAAATAAATTAGGACACAAAAGATATTTTAAAGGAATATACTGTTATGAATATGTAAGTAATTTTAATGAAATTATATGCAAAGTGTAATATATCTTGCATAGTGTAATATGAAAGAGTACAAGATCATCAAGCCTTTCTAAAAAAAAAAACCAGGTCACAAGAGTAAATGCATTGAATATTGAGGAAAATTGCTATAGTGGCAAACAGCAGTAAGGTGGTGATGTTTTGATGACTAATTTCGTTGCCAAATTTGATGAGAGATTGCCGAAAGACGTGAACATTTCATGACATTTTGGTCCGATCCCCGTATAACACTAGCTAGTGCAATCGCTATGTAACTGTATACGCCTTCCAAAATTTCAAGAAATTGGAGGTACTGGAAATTTCTCAGCAAACAAGGAAAATTATATAAGACTGAAGAGAGCAGTTTTAGTTCAGAGTTTAGCTCAGAGTATTGAGCAACCACTGTGCAAGCTTACACATTTGAGGCATATTATATTGTCTAATGTTTAATGTTCTTCGTAGTTTATAAGTGATAACTATTCATTGAACTCTCTCACGCTTAGAAAAGTTGTACGAATACATCTGTTTCAGAACTGTAAAGTGTTTCTTCTGGGAGCATAAATCCTATCAAGCTATCACGGGTTCTGTGTGCATTCAATCCAATCTTAACCCGTACATACAAAACAATAGACTTAAAAAGCTTTGCTTAGAAGATTATGAATTTTATGTGCTCTTATCACAGTAGCGTGTTACTTAACAATCATTTTCTTTTTTAATTTTTTTTCCCAAGTTCAAAACATCTAACTACTTTATTAAACCATATACAAGTTCCAGCTTTTTCACAATTACATTAAAAGCACATTCTATTTCAGATACATTTCCAACTACTTTATTTTCTTTCAAAGTTCTTTTTCCTTCCTTTTTCTCTCTTTAGAATTTTGAAATGGTCTAGTTTTTTTTAAACCAACAGAAAATATGTAGTTTCCTTTTTACTCTAAAAAAAGTATTTTCATAATTCTTTTAAGGTTACTATTTCATGGACTTAAACTTTTACACTGGACTCTTCATTTAATTATTCGATTAAATAAAACCACACCACTGCTTAACTACACTTTCCATAAAATAAGTTTTGATCATGCTTTATGAATTCTGAATTATCCTGGGAAATGGGAAAGAAAGAAAAACAGAATTTGACAAAATTATCATTAACAGTTATTTATACACAGTCCAGTCACATTAATGTGACTACCACCTACTTTCAACATCAGCGTGAAATAACCAACCACAGAAGGCAGGTGGCAGCAATTGCAGTGGAGCATATATAAAGGATGTACGAGAGAATCAGAAAACGTTGCAATCATTGGCAGAATGCATAAATAGAGTGATTTACCTGACATCCAAAAGGGCATAAATTATTGGCTTTCGGGCCAAGAGTAAAAGTATTTTTGAAATGGCTAATTTTATAAACTGTTCGCATGCCTCTGTAGTAAAAGTATACAGTGCATGGCAACATGGCACTATTCAAAATCAGTGATGTTGCAAATGTGGTGCACCATGAGCCACAGATGACAGAGGTGAACGACGGCTGCAGAGATGCATTCGTGTGGATAGACATGCAACCGTTGAGCAACTCACCGCCCAGATGAACCAAGGGACTACAAACAGTGTCTCCTCAATGACGATTCAGGGAATGATGCTGGGTATGGGCCTCCACAGCAGATGCCTGGTTAAAACACCTATGCTGACTGCAGTTCATCAGCAACGATGGCTGGAATTTGCAAGGCTGTACCACAACTGGATATCCACTGAGAGGTGACAGGTAGCATTTTCTGATGAATCACATTTTATGTTTCATCGGACAGATGGACGTTGGCGTATATGGTCTGAAATGTCAGAAAAACACCGTGCAACAATTGACGGAGGGGTCAAAGCTGAAGGAGGTAGCATTATGGTCTGGGGAATATTTTCGTAGCATTCTCTGGGGGCATTCATCATTGTGGATGGCACGATGGATCAACAGAAATATGCATCTGTCCTTGCAGACCATGTCCACCACTGAATGCAAATTGTTTTTCCTCAGAATGATGGCATCTACCAGCAGGACAATGTGAAGTATCATACAGCTAACAGTGTGCATGTGTTACTTCAAAGAGTACCAAGATGAGTTTACCATACTTCCCTAGACTTAAACCCAATCAAGAATATGTGGGACCACCTTGATTGGGCTGTTCGTGCCATGAATCCTCAACGGCATAACCTAGCACAGCTGGCTACTGCACTGGAGTCGGCATGGCTCAACATCCCAGTGAACACCTTCAAGAATCTGACTCTTTTCCTGGCATATCTCACAGTGGTCCGTTCTGTGAAAGGTGGTTATTCTGGCTTCTGACAGGTAGTCACATTAATGTGACTAGACTGTGTAATTAGAATTAAAATTAAACTTTTCAAATTACATTAAATTAAAAATTATAAAACTTTACCATAAAAAGTGGATTCAGTATACACAAATACACACATTTAAACAGGTACAAAAAGAACCAAATATATTTACTACAAATATTGCAGCAATTGTGAAATTTTAAAACAATAAGGTCAGTCAGTCTAAATTTCTATGATAACATTATACATTTGAATTTAAGCCCTTAATGTTCCTTATTTTCCAAGAAAAATTATATGGTTAAAAGCCTATGTTATTTTCTTTTCAGCTTAGCTTAAATTTTTGAAGTTTTAAAAGATCTTTTCCCATAAAAAAATAAGCTGCTTACATATTATCCCATCAGTCATGAAAGTTGGCTACTATTGAATGATGAAAGTTGGTGGATATCCTGCCAAACTTACACCTGGAGAATTCTGAGCTGCATTTCTCTCTGCAACTCTTACAGTGAAATATTCATCAGTCTCTCTGCACAATCTACTGAATAGCCAATGTAGTGGTAGTACCCAACCCACTATGTTTTTACCAGAGTCGTAGCTAGGGTTTTCAGCGCCCAGGGACAACTGAAGATTTCGCATCCCCTACTGCTTGCCAAGAATGGAAAACATTTAATTCTAAAATGTCATAACATCAGTTTGGCGCCCCTTGAATTCTGTGCCCGAGGACAGATGCCCCCCTTGCCCCCCTCTAGCTACTCCCCTGGTTTTTATATTTAATAAGGCTTTTGTTGATTTCTACCATTTTATTAATCTCTCCAACTTTACAAAATACCTTGCTTAGAATGCTATTGAATCAAACTTCCCTTTTTCCCATTCAACAGATGTTGATTCTATTGGTCAGTTATAAATGTACCAAGAAGCAGTCACAAATATGATATAGCCCTCGAAATTACTTTTTTCAAAATGCAAGAAAATATACAACAACAATTAATATCTTTTTTCTTAAAAAACAAAAGCAATCAAAGTTTGAGAATCAATTGGGGTGACATCAAATAAAAATACAGATGTCATGGATAAACATGATGTCTTAATACACTCATTATTCACGTATGCTGTTTGGCGAGTTTCACTGTTGATGGGATAATATATAAGTATCAAATATAATATACAATTTAATTTACAATAATTATTTTAGACACCAGTTACACTATGTAAATAAATCATACCATTGACATTAAATCCTCCTTAACTTTCTCCAGAGCATCTCTACGTCTTGCAGCAAGTATAACTTTTGCCCCTGCTTTATAAAAAGCATGAGCAAGAGCTGAAAATATCCAGATATTTGTAACTTGAATCCAAAATAAAGTGAAAGTAGTTCTATGTCAATACAATGCAAAGGAAAAAATTCATGAATTAAATAATTTTAGAGAAGAAAAAATTCAATTACCATTAAATAAGCAAAGTAGTAAAATGAAATTTCATTAAATATTTATAACAAATATATACTTTTGTACTAGAGTGTTAACATGTACTAACATATCCTGAACTGCCCTTGAATTAGCGATACCTCATTAGTAATAAGTTGTTACTCTTTTGCCTGATTAATGGTTGTATCACATGACAAGGCGTAGATTCAATAGTACTAAAGTAGTACAATGGTACTAAAGTGTACAATGGTACTAAAGTGTACAATGGTACTAAAGTAGTACAATGGTACTAAAGTGTTAAATAATTTTTAAGTGCCAAATGTTTTTTACAGTTTCACATAAATCAGTTAAATATGCTGGTAATGGATGATATGCTTCTACATCATTTTAAAGAGTATCCCAAACGTTTTCTATGATATTTAAGTTCAGGCTTATCAATGACCATTTCAGCAGTGAAAATTCAATTTCACTGTTGAAGTGGCCTCCTCGATAAAGTGACACCGAGATCTATGACAGAGATAGTTGTCCTGCTGGTACACTCACTTTCAGAAAAGCATCAAAGGATTAAGTACAGTACAGTCTTTAATCCGGACTCGTTGGGACTTTGGCTATTCCGGATTAGGGGTTTTTCTGGATTATAGAACATCAATTTAAATCTGGTAAGATGGCATGCAGAAATTATAAAATTAAAAATATGAAACCGTAATTTATGAAATAAAGAGCAATTATGATCTAAAGGTATCAAAATTTTCAAAAAAAAAAAAAAGCTTAATATTTATTTGTTTTAGTAAACATTTCTATCAACGTAAGTTGTTTAAGTTGCTTCATTTTTTGTGCAAATACTTTCTCTTTAATTCTATAAACAGGCATAATTTCTTGTTTAGTTACAAAGTTCCACTGTTCAAGTCCTGTAATTGCTGTGCCGAGAATACTGACTAACTTGTAAATCGAAATTTTTTCCTTTTCACTAACCTCTCTGTCACTTTCTTCATACCTTTATCCATTTTTTGCAGCAATTCCACTTTTTGTTTCATGGCCATCGAAACATGCTTTCGCATTGTAGATCCTTTGGCAGCTCCAGAATCGGAAACTCTTTTTGACATAATCGAAAGTTCAAGCTTACTTTTTATAAAATTGCTCTAACAGTCTGCAAAAAATAATAAGGCGGATCCAATTACAAATTACAATATTAAGGAACAATGCAATCTGCAACATTAACTGAAATAGATAATTTTAGCCTAGTTATACCGTCCGTTATACATTAAACGCACATGCGTAAACATATTATGCGCATGCATAAAGGTATTATGCACAAGCATAAATGGTATGCATGCGCAGAAAGTTTGTAGCTTTGAGGTCAGAATTATAGATCATTCCAGATTATGAACGTCCGAATTAAAGACTTTGTATTGTAATCACCCAGCATAGTAACTGAAGACTTGGGGAGAAACACTGTTTATGTCCATTAAGAAGAATTTTCAGAAAAACTAATTTGTGTGTAGCTTCAAAATTAAAGAAAACATTACACAAAATCATATAAAAACTTGATAATATATTTCCAACCTGTATTTAATGAAATTTGTATTATAAACAAACTTCAAATATACTAATAATAGATATACAAACACACAAAATAGGAGAGACACAAATTTTCATTTCCCCCCCCCCCCCAATATGACTAAACTTCTTTCCCAGTTCCTTCTATTAAACCTTGGAGACACAAAAGTTTTTTGTTGCCATAATTGGCTTTCCCTCAAATGAGTTCTTTTCCAATCATTTTATTTTTCAGATTTTAAATTAGCTTTGCTTTTTCTTGTCTTTCAACAAGTTTTCCGATTTTTTGGCAAGCATATCAGTCTCTACTTATAATGTATCACAAGACTACTAGTGTCCTTTTTTGGGTAACCAAATCCAATGTCAAACTTAGAATTCAAAATATCTCTAAATTTATCACATCACACTGGATTGTTCCTTTTATACAGTCAAAAGTCTTTAATCCGGACTCGTCGGGTCTTCGGCGATTCCGGATTATAGATCATAAGTTTAAATCTGGTAAGATGGCATGAGAAATTATAAAATTAAAAATATGAAACCGTAATTTATAAAATAATGAGCAGTTATGATCTAAAGGGTATCAAAATTTACAAAAAAAAGAAGCTTAATATTTATTTGTTTACTTTATTAAACATTTCTTTCAATGCGCGCATGCGTAAAGCATACCTTACGCATAGCCGAAATTAGAAAATTGCAACCAGAAAACTATTTGATTTGTATTCGTGATATTTATAATGACGAGGAATTTGATTTAAATCATGTCAAAGACGGAGTAAATCGAGATTAAATACTACATTTAGTAAGGAATTATAAGCCGAATAAAATAAAAACATCTGCCCTGAAGATAACGATAGTGCTGACAGATCAACTTCCAGTTCATTGCACGCCACGACATCTTCCCCCGCGCAGAGCAGCGTGAAATTGATAAACAGATTTCGGAACGGTTAGATAAACAAAGGATATGCCTTTATCCATTTTTTGTAGAAATTCGTTTTTTGTTTGATGGACATCGAAACATACTTTCGTTTTCTAGATCCTTTGGGAGCTCCAGCATCGGAAATTCTATTTGACATAATCGAAAGTTCAAGCTTACTTTTATAAAATTGCTTTTACAGTCTGTAACAAATAATAAGCCGGATCCAATTCGAAGATTAAGGAACAATGCAATTATCAACATTAACTGAAATAGATAATTAGATAATTTTAGCTTATACCGTCCGTTATACATTAAACGCGCACGCGAAAACGTATTCTGCGCCTGCGCAGACGCATATGTGCAGTCGTAAATGTCTTGCGCGCACGCGTAAAATGCCTATGCGCATGCGTCAACGTGGGGCATGCGCAGAAAGATTTTAGCTTTGAGGTCCGGATTATGGGTGTCCGAATTAATGACTTTTGGCTGTACATCATTTAATTTTATGATTTTTAACTTTTCCGACAGGTATATTTTCATACTCTTTTTTAAGAAATAATGAAACTTTCTGTCCTTGAAGGATCTGACAAACATGATTATTTTAAATACAGCATTTTCAAGAAATGCATGCTTTCTGTTTGTATGTTTTCTTCTGAGGTACATTGTTGCTTTTCCGTTGATGGCCAAATCTCCTCTTACTTTATGAACCTATTTTTTTCTAATGCTGTTAAATAAAGCAAAGATGTTTATACAAACTTACACACCAATATATTGCCCGACTTGCAAATAATGTTCTCAATAAGAGTAAGAGGCAATGAATGAAGATCCCTCTTTTTCCCATACAAGAATTTTGGCACATCATAGGCAAAAATGTTACAAGACTGGGAAGATAATGATTTTAGGTATTATAATTCTGAAGTTCATTAAAATTGAGAATTCATCATTTTCCACTAGCAGAGATCAAAGAAAAACACTGAAAACATTCGCACTAATAGTCAGGTCCTAACGCACGTGTGATTGCTCTTTAAACTTTCATAACATTGCAGATTCTTCATTTGATTCTGCTTCTTGCCAAAAAACTGAATTCAGCCTGCATCGGAATCACAGTTTCCACGTTCGCTACTACTACTGTAGAACTGATGGATGAAGCATTACAAGGTCATCATTACAAAAGACAAGAATGGACATGAATAAGTTTGTTTGATAAAGGAAGTTGAATACAAATGCTTCTTTACTTTTGATGTGTAGAGAAAAATTGTTTTTCTCCAGTACACAAAATCTTTCTTCAGTTCCAATTACGGACATATATACTTTTGCTCCTGAAGTGATTCATAATGTAAAAGTTATTCTTATTATTTCCGCACTATACAGCATTATTACTTCAATTTTCACAAAAAAGGACATAAATGCTTTTTCCCCCAAGGTCTTCAATTTGATGCAGTGAGTCATTACATTCAAAAGCCCAGTACTTAGATGCAGTGAGAATGTTTGGTAAAAGTACCCATGTATTGCAGAAGTAAACATCTCAAACACACATAGTTATCCCGACCTCATAAATTTGGAACTTAGCATACTGGACCCATGGCTTCTTAGGTCTGGTACCATTCATATACTAGCCTACCAGAGTGATGCAGTTGGAATTGCAACACATTCCAATCATAGATGGCCCAATCCTAATGTTCTATGGCCTATACAAAATGCTTAAAATGGTGGCATGTAATGAGAAGAACAGTTTGGCTTCTGAAACCCATATGGTAAAGCAAACACCAGACAGTCCAGCTAACCAACTGTCTAACTGAATCTCACAGTAGGTGGTTCCCGAGTTCAGAGTTGGTATTGTCGATTAGAGCCAAGTTTTCAATGATCACAATCATTCAAGACAGCATATTCATTGCAAACTGCACAGTTAGTCTTTGATTTTCTACTCTCTCTATATTTTTAATATACTTTGAAAAATAAGAAAACCTCAATTCTCAAAACATTTTCTAAACTGGATGTTCTATGACCCATACAAAATGCTTAACACGGTGTCATGTAATGAGAAGATATATTTTGGCTTCTGAAACCCATAAGGTAGAGCAAACACTAGACAGTCCACCTACCAACTGTCCAACTGAAACTCACAGTAGATGGTTCCTGACTTAAGATTTGGTATTGCTGATAACAGCTGAGTTTTCAATGATCATAATCATTCAAGATAGTATATTCATTGCAAACTGCACAATTAATCTTTGATTTTCTACTCTCTCTATATTTTTATCATACTTTGAAGAATAAGAAAACCTTGATTCTCAAACCATTTCCAAAACTAAAATTACCCATATGGCAAGTACTAAGCCAACGTTTTCCCTTGAATAGATGCAAGCTAAACTGCAAGCTTTATCTATCATGTTACATTCAATAATTGTTTACAAAGGGATATACTTCCAGAAATATATAACCCAAATGCAACACCATGATGATTCAGCCCTATTAAATCATGAAAATTCAAGGGTTGTAATAAAATTTTCCTGACTTAACTTTCCTTTTGCTGCCAGACAAAAACTAACATAAAGAATAATAAATTCTTCTCAAAATAGTCTGAAACTAAAATCCTAAGCTGTGAAGGGGAGGAATTGTATGATTGATCTAACCCACTTTACATTTAAAACTATTTCTTAGAATCACTTAACTCAATCAGATGCAGATTCACACTTAATAAAACTTAACCTGAGAAATAAAGAGGAATAAGTCTTCGCTGGCACTCAGGTTAAAATAGTATGCTATCTCTCAAACAAAATTATTACTTCAATTCACTTACACTACACATTCAGTCATTTATTATATTGACTCAAGAGCAACTAAGATCAGTTTCATTAATTCAAAAACCTCACAAACACCAGAGAAAAAATACTCATACCTCAATCTGTCAGTTCCCCTTAAAAAAAAAAAAAAAAAAAAAAAAAAAAAAAAAAAAAAAAAATTCTAGAGTTTAAATACAGTCCTAGCACCTAAAAATCATTACAATTTAACCAAAATCAAACTTTCAAATAATTATACGGCTCAAACAAACGGAGTGACTAGACAGACCCAAGTAAGGTAACACAAAATAACAAATGAAACATAAAATATACAAATCAAAACACATTTATTAATTCTAGATTAAATTCAGATAGTATGATAAAATGATCAACATTCTACAAAATTAACCTTAAGATGTAAAATAACATATATGTCATTCCAAAAATTACACTCAGATTAATAGTAAGTATGCTATATTTTTTTTAAACAAATCCAGAACTCGCAATTTAAATGGTTAAACAGATTTTCTAATCATTTGTTTACAGATACATTAAAATAACTTGTCATTACTTAAATCTTCAAATCATTTCATTTACATGTATATTAATATAACTGATCATTATTTAATTCTTCTATTCACTTCATGTAAATTAATATAACTCATCATTACGTAATTCTTGTATATTAATATAATTTATCATTACTTAGTCATGGTTTAAATTGAAAAGACAGAGAAAAAATAATCACTCGCAGGATGAAGTTCATATATCAAACTTCTATTACTGGGGATTGCTATCATCGACTGAATATTCAAGAAATTTAAATAGTTCAACAGATCACTCCGCTTATTTCCTTTGGGCGCCTAGGAATTCTCCACAGAAACCCAAACCGAGCAAATTGCCGGATACAGATTAAGAATATTTAATGGCTGGGTTCACTATGAGCTTTTCACACCAGTTTTGTGTACAGGTAGGGTGAAAAGTCTATGTAAAATTATCTCACACTAAATTGCCCTTTTCATCAAAAACACAAAATGATGGATACTGATCAAGAGTATTTAATAGCTCGGTTCACTATGAGTTCACACCAGTTTCGAGATCGGAAGGAATGATCACGAGATGCAGATGAGGTGAAAACAATCTGTGCTAAAATCTCACAGTTAATTTGACTTTGCATCTTGCATTAAATTGCTTAATCATCTCGGACTAAATTTTGCCCTCTTTTAAGCAGATTGTCAATTAGGGCCCCTTGTGAGAAAAAACTCGTTCTGCCACTTCAGTAGGCGAATCTTCTTTCAAGCAACCTCCAGTCGGGAAAACGCAGCCCCAGCCCACTTGCAGAGGCAACCCGCAGCGGGGAAAGCCCGTAGTTGGACAAATGACCCATAATCTCTTTTTTTCTAAGCTCACATCACAGAAAACTCCAATGTAACTCACTTCAACACATTTATAAGTTCTCAAGAAAACTCAGTTTCTCCACTCACTAAAAAACTATAGGCCAAAAAACTGAACATAAAATTAAACTTAACCAACACAAGAATTTTTCTTCTTATATTGCTGAAAAACTTCACACCCCCAACAAACCGAAGCAGAGACGTACAAAGAACTGTTGACAGTTGTACACGGTGAGCATGAGAAACCAAAATTCGACCAACAGCTAACAAGCAGAAAAACAAGAGATAAGAATCAAGCTGCCCTTTAAGATGAATTTTAAGATGCCTTTCCACCTGAAAGAAACTCATTTATTCAACATCCCCAGCATTCACAAAAGAAAGTGCAAAGCAAGACGGCAATTAAAACTTCCTTTCACCACCCAGTAACCCAGTAAAAGGTAACAGTTGCGAAAGACCAGGTCTATCTAGATGCACTAGAGAATGCACAGAATGATGCACATGAAGAAAAGTAGTGGCAGCTTCACAATTGACTACTATGGACACTGCAGAACGTGCATGGAGCTTTGGTTGCTCCAGTATTGGAGAGAACAGTTTCCCAACGTTTGGATGCGTGAAGACTGCCATTGAC
Organism: Stegodyphus dumicola; assembly: GCF_044657685.1. Lineage (NCBI taxonomy): Eukaryota > Metazoa > Arthropoda > Arachnida > Araneae > Eresidae > Stegodyphus > Stegodyphus dumicola. The sequence goes on from NC_140777.1 coordinate 149,347,082, forward strand.
ACAAAAGACTGTGATGGTGTCATTAATGATCCACGTGGACATCTCAGTGGCACAATGTGGTATTCAATGATGAATCTTGGTTTTGTATGTCTGATGATCATCATCGGTTAAGGGCCTGGAGGTGCAGTGGAGACACAGCTAATCCAACTACTATTGCTAAATGCCACACTGCTCGTCAATGTGGTCTAATAATTTGGAGTATCATCAGTCACGATAGCAGGTCACCCCTGTTATGCATCAGAGGCAAAGAACATCTATGTAAAGAAGGAAAGGCTCCACAGACGTAATGTAAATCAGTTCGTCTTCTACGCTGCTTGAAAGAAGAGGAAAAATTCGCCAATGGATTTGGCGACAGAACCTGTTGGCAAGAATTTCCCTCTCTGTGATGTACCAGACCTGGCCAACATTTTCCTCCTTCGCGACATATAATATATATTCTTTGTCGGAGGCATGCTGACAGCATGATCCGTTGAAACACTACAGCCAGTCGTGCTACTTTACTTTCAGTGGCTGCAAAATGGTATTTTCCGGCAATTCATTAGCCAACAAGCCTTGCAGCATGCCCCATTGCTTTCATGGTCTGAAAAGTCCCCTGATCTTTTACCGATTCAGCACACTTGAAATGTGATTGGTCGTCATGTGTCTGCTCTGCCTCAGTCATCATCAGAGGACTAACTTTGGAGGAGAGTGAAAGAAATAATAACCCATATTAATAAAAAGGTTTAATCAGAAACAAATATATGTAAAAGAAAACATTCTGACAAATGGGACTTATAGATAACAAGATGCCATACTGTAAATATGGTATGTATTGCAAAAATATTTTATAATGTAATCATTTGTTACTTGTATAAATGTTTTATGGTTGAGTAAATGAGGGCAAAAGCATTTTATTTACTCTATTAAATGGCAAGTCAACTCCAAAGAAGAAACAGATTACAAAGAAAATAAAGACTATTAGACTAATCCATAAATCTTCCAGATCCAGTCAGTGTATGTTATGTTGAGTTATGGCAAAGCACACGAGCGCTATCTGACTAAGGGGAGGGATGCGTTCGTGGAGGACTTTCTAAGGAAAACTGGCTCGTATACACGTTACACATGGGGAAAACCTTGAAAACGCACACGAAGCCAGCCCGTTTGCGGGATTCAAACCTCGGATCGAACTACCAGTGTTCAGCAATTTTACCGATCGGCCGCTGGTGGGCCCAGATCCAGTCGGAGAAAAGACAGAAAAAAAGTAAGCAAGTGAAGACTGGCAGCAACCGCGAAGGTATAACCAACCTACAATGCCGTTTAATGGCAGAGCAAGTAAAGGATAAATAAATAATAATTACTGCTTTCAAAAAATTATACTTTTAAAAGGTGGTATAAAAATAATGTAATCATTTGTTAATTGTATAAATGTTTTATGGTTGAGTAAATAAGGGCAAAATCATTTTATTTACTCAATTACATGGCAAGTCAACTCCAAAGAAAAAAACAGATTACAAAGAAAATAAAGACTTGGACTAACCAATCTTTCAGATCCAGTCAGAGAAAAGAGAGGAAAAAATAAGTAAGTGCTGACTGACAGCAATCGGGATAAAAATTTCCCAATTACAGAATTAGAGTGAAACACTGCTATAGTGAGCTTCACATAAAATATATATCTATATGAATATATGGAATCCGAAAGAATCTATATGATATATGATCTATATGAATATATGGAATCCAAAAGAATCTATATGATATATATGAATATATGGAATCCGTGAGCTATATGGAATCCGAAAGAAAAATGAATCATTTCACAAAAAAGTACATAAATTGACTGGAGCATCACAAGAAAATTGATTAGCATAATTACACTTACCAAAAAAAGTCAATAAGAACTACTTTTGGTTAGTCTATATTTTAGGGTACCCCTTGGATTATCATCAAGTTATTGTTTCATTTATGGTAACTGAATAGTTGAAACCCTATTATGACGCGATTAGTTGCATGACTGCAGTGAATCTGACTAATGGGATTTGTAAGGGCTTATTTATGTGTTGGATATTAGTTAAGAAATAGTATGTTGCTTATTTTGTGCTTTACACCATAAAATGCCTGCTGGTGGTATGATTAACCTGAAGTTTCAGTACACTTTAGAACGATTGGGAAAGAAAACATTGGTAAAAGTATAGTCTACGGAACCCCTTGGCGATTTTTGGCGGCACATGGATACCGATTTTGTGCAATTCTTTGACTCGTTATTTTGGCGCAAAAATCGCCGCTACACAAAGCCAAAATAACAAGACAAACAATTGCATAAATTTGGTATCCATGTACACATCGATTTATTTTCACTTAAAAAAAAACCCCGAATTGCACAAAAATGGCATTGCGCACTCCTTTGACTTTATCCATGTGCACGTCGACCTATTTTCACTTTAAAAAAAAATTCCAGAATTGCACAAAAATGACATTGCGCACTCTTTTAACTTTATCCATGTACACGTCAACCTTTTCACTTAAAAAAAATCCCAGCATTGCACAAACTTGCATTGCGCACTCCCTTTACTTTGCCCATGTACACATCGATATATTTTCACTTAAGTCACGAGGCAAGTATTTTGCATATTTTCAAACATTTTCAACCAAACATTTCTCTTTAAAGTCAGCAACTTGTTTGCCATATTTCAGTGGGGATAAGGATAATCAGAATGTACCGAAATCACTTTTTCAACCTAAATAAGAATTTTGATCATTATTAATGATTATCTAATTTACATTTCAAACTTATTGCAGTAAACAGTAATTTCATACATAAGAAAAGTTAGTCTGATTTAAAAGAATGTGAATATTATTACAAACCTTCTCCTATGCCAGAACTTGCTCCAGTTATTAAAACTACTTTATCTTCAAGAGAGCGGTTTCGAAAGATTTTATGTTTGAAATGAGACTTATATAAATTATAAACCAGCCAAGGAAAAACAAGGGGAAGTGCAAGTCCTCCAATAACTAGGCGTGCCCAATGTAACATACTAGATGCAACAGTCTATTCAAAAATTAAAATTTTAATCACATTAATATGACAATAAAAATCTGCAATTTTTATACAGATAAAAATTTAACAATGGTAAATGCTAAAAATTCAGAATAAAGATAACAATCAATTCATTATTACTCAAAATCCTCAAAATAGGTTTAAATGTACTGAACTGAGCTTTCTTCCAGTCAGAGGCAAACAAACTTATAAATGCACAGATAAGAACTTTTAATTTATGTTAATTCCTTAGAGAGAATATATAAAAAGCTAAGTAAGAATAAAAATAAAAAGCATATTTGCAGGAATCAACTGTAAAAAATTTGGTGAAGCTTAAGAATTAAATAGGAATTAAAAACATAATTTGCAAGAATCACCTGTAAAAAATTGGTTGTATCCTGCAATGGATCATTACTAGTAATAACCATAATTAATATTTTAAGAGATGCTGACGAGTATATTGCATTATGAGTAAAAATATATCAGTGAAATTTTTTTTAAGTTTGTTATTAGGGCTTATCTCCATACAACATATGATAAGAGAGGTGCAAAGTTTCATTTTATCTTTGACATACGGAGAAGGAAATACCCACATTTGTTAAGCAGAAAGTGCTTGACAGAACTAACAAAAATTTTTTTAAAAAGAAAATAAATTTTTTACCGGTACAATCTGGTGAGCGTGACTCACTAAATTCGTTGGCCCAACTGATGATTTATATGATTTATATTCTGCCATTTAACCTAAGTTAGCATAAAAAGATAAATTTAAATGTATTTTAGCTAAACTAAATGTTAAATTACGACGATTACTTTCATAACTTTCAGCAAAATTTCACTTTTCTGTGTACTAGCAGCTTACGAATATTTAACAGGGAAACAAAAATTACGGCTACATATTAAACATCTTTGCGGCTGCCATAATATCTAGATCTAATCCAGGTAAAATATCTGGTTAAGAACATCTTATGCGCATGTAAACTAGAAATATACCATGAAATATTTTGATTAATGTATTTCAATGAAACTTTAATTTTAAAATCCTAATTTCATATTTCGGTCCTGTAGCAAAGGGGCAAAACGAACTACTACTTCAATTGTGTCATTTTGAAGTTCACGATGTTTCTACGTTTAAGAGTGTTTGTTTCTTTTAATTTAAAATGGGCTGTTTATGCTCAAAAGGCTTTTAAAATACCAAAGAATTTAATCTCGTTTGTTTGAAATATAGTGGGAACAAATCCGAAAAATGGAAATGAATAATCTGTCGAAAAAATACAGGTTTGTTTCGATGACTAACCTTGTTAGCCTGGATAGTGCAGAGTGTTAATGTTTGAGTGGAAGGTTGAGCATTGTACTCCCGGTTATCATTATTTGTACTAAAAAAAATAGTTTTGTAAAATTATATTTAATATTTGAATTTGGTAGAAAAGGTGAACTTTTCAGGTGTTTTGAATAAAATGCGTTTTACTATTTAAATTAAGATTAACTAAAATTATGTAAATTAAGTGTGATTAAAATAGTTATGGAATAAATTTCACTTTTTCATCAGCGTAAAAGTGATCATTACTCAGTACGTAATACACACATGCATATGTACATCATTTAATTGCGAGGCGCGTTCTCGTGTTACATAATACAGTGCTCGTCCTCCCGGGTTAACTCTCTAAATGTCATGGTTAACCTATTTATTTTACTTCTATATGTTAAATATCTTATAACTTGACTGTACACCGCTAAAATCATCGCTTCCATATGCTAAATATCTTGCAACTTAACTATACACCGCTAAAAGCATGGTCAATTAGCCATTGGCGAATAAATTCACACCGCCGCCAATGGATCCTTTGCAGAAGAAAACCCCAAAATTATGTTAATGCACTGCACCAAAGCAGCAGCTTTATTCAGCTCCTCACAAACCATCACCAAATGGTTCCCTGTTGACCCTTTGATACAGACCAAGGTTAAAAAGGGCTCTTGGCATGATGTGACTAGTGCGAGGGAGGAACAGTTACAAGGAAGTACCAATTTATTTTCTCGAAAACTTTGACATTAAACCTGTATTACCACACATCTGCACTCTCCAAAAATATTACTTAATTATAAAGCACTCATGCTGCTTCAGAAGAAACTCATTTACAGTGCAGTGAATTGTTAAAGTCTGGATTGAAATCAAAAGCTTGCACTTCCTGCAAGACTGAAAAATTCTGATTGTTGATTTCATAATACATTGAGCTTTAATAAACTTATTTCTTGTATCCACGTATCGTAAAATATAAAAAAAGGGGAGAAAATGTTTTTCACACTGAAGTATGGATGGAGAAATATGAGTGGTGATTTAGCCAGCCTAGGTAGTATTGATGCAATAACACAGGAAAGTCAACAAAAAAGTAGGAATCGAATGAGCGATAGAAAAAAAAAAATAATCATCAGAATGTGTAGACGAAGTATTCAACATAAATGAATAAATTGAAGAGGTAATGTGCAGAATTGCCCACTTATTTGTTTGGCACTTTTTGCAAGTAAGAAGAATTGGATTTATGTCAATTTTCTTTGACTTTTTAAGTGAAAATAGTTCGACGTGTACGTGGATAAAGGGAGTGCGCAATGCCATTTTTGTGCAATTGTGGGATGTTTTTTGAAGTGAAAATAGGTTGATGTGTACATGGATAACAAGTGTATGCAGTTCTTAAAAACGTACCAAGCAGTGGGTGATTCTGCACTTTCCCCCTTATTTTATCAGAAGTTTAAACAATAACTGTTTAAGTTTCAAATTTATATACTGGTTTTTGTGTGAAGGAAAATACAGAATAATGATAGTTTATCTTCACATTTTATTTTATGCAATGAATAGATAACTTTGTAGTTGTTTTAAAAAGATTTTTGATAAAGTAATTCCAGTTTCCTAGGTGATTTCCACAAGTTATTTTTTTTGCCAATGTCACATGCTTTGCAAAAGTATCCACATATCCAACGTCAAAATTGAATATTTTTCCAAGGAAAGTTTAAGCTAATGACTGGGTTAACTATAGTAACACCTTTAGGATTTAAATAATGTGATGCCTTAAGCTATGAGCACATCTGAAATACTGGAGAGTAAAAGAAAAAAAGACTTCTCTAGAGAGTTTATAGGCAAATCACTTGTGCAATGTTAAGCTTCATAATGAATTAATATTTTCTGTTCGTTAATTGCCTTCTGTAAATTTAGTAAATTTTCATTGCAATATTTAAAAACTGATTCACTTTTTGATAGGATTACAAACTCTAGGATAGCAATAATTGATAATCAAAGCTAACTTTTTATCTTTTAACATTGGAAATATCAAGTTTTTAATGAAAGTTTCCCGCCACTGCAAATATCGTCTTTGCAGACAGTTCGTGTTGGCATGTTTAATCATATTTTGTCAAACAATTTTTGTCATTTGAAAGAAAGAGACTTGCTTAAGAATACTGTGTTGTGGAATTTGTAAAAAAATATTATTAAAGTGTCTGAAATGGAACTATTACGCTATCAGATTAGAACCATCATTTACATCCAGCTCTGTTGCAAAATGTCAGCAACAGAATGTCACCAAATCATGTGTACAACTTTGGATACTAATGTTGTATCATATGATACTGTGAAGGTTTGGTTTCGAAAGTTCAAAAACAAGGAATATGACATTTAAGAAGCAGAGCACTCTAGCCTACTACTAAATATTACTACTGATGTTGATGAGACCCGCCTGTGAAAACTTATGGAAAAACATTAGTATGCAACTGCTTGAGAGCTTGCTAAGGAGTTATATGTTAGTGCCATGTCCAAGAATCGCACTGTACAATGCATAAGCTTGCCCTCTCCCCAGACATGAAAATTAAAATTCTAGTTTTAATTTGTAGTAGCTTCGTATTTCTTCATTTTAACTTGGTTACTTCCTATTTCTGTCTCCAAAATAGTAACTGCTTATAATAAGTCACTGTAAACTGCATCATTTCAAAATTAATCCATGTCGTATATATTTTATATAATGTTAATGATGCTTTTGCTTATGTAATGCTTCAGCCGATAGTAATTTCAAAATTTGGGGACCAAAGCTTAAACTTAAGTTATGATAATAACCAAAAATAAACAATTCTGAATTGGGTTTTCATTTTAGAATATCATATTTCTGCTGCCCTGCCAGCATGTTGTTGCTTATCTATCATCATTTTCATTTTCATAATGATGTTAAAATTCATATAGGTGATAAAGAAAGACATGCACATTGTGATTATTAACTGTGTCATGTCTCATCTCAAAAACTTTTGGATAGAAAGGTGCTAACTTGGCCATGATTGTAGCTATTTCTTAATGTGTCTGCGTGTCAACATCATCTAGATCATCTTATATTAACATAAATATTACTAAATGTAGAAAATGTAATCTGCAGTAGAATAGCTTTGAAGCTTATAAACTCTGAATTAATATTAACTCTTAAATATTTTTATGTTAATAACTTATGTAGTGTAACTTCGGCAGATTACTTAGAATTTTTTAATGTATGTTTGGTAAAAAATGTAAAATTTTTTTTCATTTTGCTACATTTTTTACATTATTTTTGTTATTTTATTAATTATTGTTTTTATTTTAGGAATTCCTTGAGAATAACAGTATTTTTCATGTTTGTTCTTACCATGTTTGAGTGGTTTGAATATTCTCTCTCACCACTACTCATTTGGCCAAAGTTCTCTAAAGGTGCTGGAGATACAGTAAAATTGCTCATTGTGGGAGATCCTCAATTACTTGGAAATCGCTATTCTGCTCCTTCCCTTCTTGGTCTCGTACTCCGTTGGGATGCAGATAGGTCTGTTAACTTTATTGTACAGTCAAAAGTCGTTAATTCGGACACCCATAATCCGGAATGATCTATAATCCGGACCTCAAATCTACAAACTTTCTGCGCATGCGTCGCTTTGACGCATGCGCGTAAGACCTTAACGGCTGCGAATATGCGTGTGCGCATGCGCATAATACATTTACGCAAGCACGTTTAATGTATAACGGACGGTATAAGCTAAGCTGAAATTATCTAATTCAGGTAATGTTTCAGATTGCGTTGTTCCTTAATCTTCGAATTGGATCCGGCTTATTATTTTTTGCAGACTGTTACAGCAATTTTATAAAGGTAAGCTTGAACTTTATGTCAAATAGAATTTCCGATATATATTTACTAATATGTAAAGGATCTACAAAGCGAAAGTACGCTTCGAAGTCCATTAAACCAAAAGTGGAATTGCTGCAAAAAATGGATAAAGGCATATCCTTTGATTATCTAATCATTCCGAAATATGTTTATCAATTTCACGCTGCTCTGCGGGGGAAGGGAAACGACATGGCGTGCAATGAATTGGAAGTTGATCTGTCAGCACTATCCTTATCTTCAGGGCAGATGTTTTTATTTTATTTGGCTTATAATTCCTTACTAAATGTAGTATTTTATCTCAATGTACTCCGTCTTTGATATGATTTAAATCAAATTCCTCCTCATTATAATTCGCTTCCGATAGTGAAGAAAGTGACACGGAGGTTATTGAAAACGAAAAAATTTCGATTGAAAAATTAGTCGGTATTCTCAACGAAAGTATGTTTCAATGTCCATCAAACAAAAAACGAATTTCTACAAAAAATGGATAAAGGCATATCCTTTGTTTATCTAACCATTCCGAAATCTGTTTATCAATTTCACGCTGCTCTGTGCAGGGGAAGATGTCGTGGCGTGCAACGAACTGGAAGTTGATCTGTCAGCACTATCGTTATCTTCAGGGCAGATGTTTTTATTTTATTCGGCTTATAATTCCTTACTAAATGTAGTATTTAATCTCGATTTACTCCGTCTTTGACATGATTTAAATCAAATTCCTCGTCATTATAAATATCACGAATACAAATCAAATAGTTTTCTGGTTGCAATTTTCTAATTTCGGCTATGCGTAAGGTATGCTTTACGCATGCGCGCATTGAAAGAAATGTTTAATAAAGTAAACAAATAAATATTAAGCTTTTTCTTTTTGCAAATTTTGATACCCTTTAGATCATAATTGTTCTTTATTTCATAAATTACGGCTTCATATTTTTAATTTTATAACTTCTGCATGCCATCTTACCAGATTTAAACTGATGATCTATAATCTGGAAAAATCGATAATCCGGAATCGCCGAAGTCCCGACGAGTCCGGATTAAAGACTTTTGACTGTATATATAAAGCTTTTTGTTATTTAATCAATCTGATTTTTTTCGTATTTATTCTATAAATATCATGAAAATTTTTAAACATCTTTATGGTAAAATAAATTCATTGTTAGTAATTTATTTGAATTGAGCATAAAATTGTATGGCAGAAAATGTGACTGTATGTTGCATTTTCTAGTAAAAAGTGATCAAATATTTTATCTCCCTTATCTTTTATATATTAAACCACTGAAGAAATGTGGCAGTATTTATGATACAAAATTTATGTTTTAAAAGCCTAAAATTTTTAGGTCTTGCTTTTTTAATTAACCCCTTTGAGCTGGGTAGCGAAAACGCGCGCTTATTGCGGAGGCCGGCAGTGTCTTCCGCGAGCGTCTCTCCAGGGCCGGGGGCTTTTTTGCTACTAAGCCTAAATCCATGAAATTTCCGAAGTATCAACGCATTGTTTAATAATGCTCTATAGAGTATTTAAACGGCTTATGCTTTATAGATATTTTTATATATATACTTTAATTACCTTATTTCTTGTTTTAAATGCATATTTTACACATTTTATTTTAATTACTCACCATTTTATGACTTTTAACATTATACATCTGAAAACTAAATATATTACTTAAAATTCTCTTTTCGTATGAAAAATTTGAAAACAGGGATCTACACACAGTCCTACGTTACATTCCTTGAACAAACGAAGCATCGTTGTCTCATTTTCTTATCAGTCTCTTCTGAACAAAGTTTTGGAAAATGTCTTTCAGTTAATCTTTCAGAATCAATATCTGAAATATTTTGCATCATTTCTGCTATTTCATGCTCTGTTAAACATTTTCGACGCTTCGACATTGCAACAGTAAAAACAAAAAGAATTCACGTCTAACAGGATATAATTATTTTCTAAAAACTGAACTGTAAACCGAAATACTCAACGCTTTAGCGCATATAAAACTTCTGCTTACAATAAACAACTACCACGTGCGAATAAAGTGCGATTTAAAGAGACGTCATAAATCATGCCATTCGGAAACATTTAGTTCCCGTTTGTTTATATAATCAAAAACACATGTATGTGAGTCATGCTTCTCTCATTTCTAGTAGAAGGTCTAATGTGCATGTATCTGAAACCATATGGACATACAGTGCCATCTTGTGGCAGAAATTATAGTTTGAAAAACGTTCCAGGACGCTGGCACAAATACGTGACAGTAGGTAGTAAACGGGAAAATGCTCTGTCACGCCTGCGTGTCGGCCGGTAGGTGAGTGTGTTCGTTGCTGGTGCGTAGACGTGACAATCGGCGCGAAGGGGTTAAATGGTTAATATTCCATAATCGGGGTGAGCGCCAAACTTGGCGAGAGGTTTTGATTAGGTTGTGGTATTCGGCTGTATGTTTCCTTGTAGCAAACCTAGAGTTTTATTTCGGTAATTGTAAGAGTGCAAATTTAGTATAGCCAGATTTTTTTAAAATTTAATTTTGAAATACTGTGTTTGTTTTTAAAAGTTTTACTGTTTAATATTATTATATAGTATATTGTTGCATGCGTATGGGTTCGTTATGAAATAAATGCACAAGTCCGATGAAAAATGAACAAAATTTTTTATTATCACAACAAAAATGCTTAAATTTTCTCAGATATTTGTCAGTATTACAATATCTCACAGTAGTTATCTTTTAACTACTCAAACGTTCAATAAAACTTAATTGAAAACAGCTAAAGAAAGCTAATCCGCGAATTCGCTTCAGTCAACAAGAGCAGTTTTCTAAACAAACTCTTAAAACAACAACAAACTAACTGACTAACTTAATTGAGAGGTTTTCCTCCCTTTTATAAGATTTTTAAATCGCGCGTGAGAACTTTCTGGAACTTTCTTGAAATCAAAAAGAGATATTTATTTATTAACTGTTAAATGCATGTGCTCTTGTATTTTTAATTTTCCAGCTTAACTTTCCTTTAATATTCATAACGCGCTACACTGCACGGGGAATAAAACAATTTAATTTATAATTCAACTAAGATTCGCTATTTAAATACCAAATCCGTAACACTGCCCCCTTCCCAAGGACTGCACGTCCCGGGCAGTACAATCCCTGGACAGGAAGCCAAACTTACAACTAAGGCATAAATGCAATAATGAAAATTACATTACAATAACAACCAACATAAACAATAAATGCAATAACTAAAATAAAGCAAGTGTTATCGAATAAATACAAATTAAATACTAAATACACATTTAGAAACAGAAAGGACCATGGTCTTACACTATTTACATTACGTACTATGGCCATATTAATGAGCTAACCTGTCGTAATGAACGACTTTATGTTTAAAGTTCGAAGACTTACAGATCCAAACCACGACGTCATTCAACCTGTTTAGGACTGTGTACGGACCATCCCAAGATGACTGTAATTTCGGACAGAGTCCTTTCCGTCGAATCGGATTCCACAACCAAACCTTGTCTCCTTCATGGAATTGATGTCTAGTGGCTCTCGTGTTGTATCTGGTCTTCACTTTCTCCGTCGCCAAGTTGACTCGCTTTCGTGTGGAACGGTGCATCACTTCAAACCGGGCCTGGACATCTTGGATGTATTCCTCAGGTGATGAAGGTGCATCCGTAGGCAGACCAAACAGGCGGTCACAAGGCTGACGAAGGTCTCGACCGAAGAACATCTGGGATGGAGAACAGCTGGTAGTCTGGCTGGTAGTCTGGTGTTTCTTTCCGACCCTAGTATGATTACGGCAGCTTTCTGAGCTGGGTCTTTCAGACAAGGCGTCGGTGTTTCCATATGAGCATCGCTTCACAGGATGGATAGTCATGTCATCAGATGCTGAAAGAAGTTTGTTGTTTTTGAAGTCTAAGGAAAAATTGTATTTCCTTAAAAATCCAATCCGAGTATGCATGGATCTGTAATATCCGCCACATATGCTGTGTGATGGTAGGCGGCACTTCCAAATATGATATTCATGTTTAACTTTCCAGCTATGTCGATCTTATCACCAGAAGCAATCTGAAGGGTTACACTGGATGGCATTCAAATAAGTTTATCTTTAAATTGTTGAACTAAATCTCTCCGAATGATGGTAACATTAGCTGCTGTGTCAATGATCATATTGCAAGGAACTTCATCGATGTGCCCATTGATGGACAGTCCGTTACTGTTGCCACTTACTGTAGAAATCTTCAGCACTTTAAAACAAGGTTTTTCATTCTCTGGCAACCTCCGTTCCTCGATATGGTCATTCATTTGTTTCCTCGGTCGTTGCTGGGAAAAAGTCTCAATTTCCGTGCTCTGGGGTGTTCTGCAGTTCCTTCACACGTGGCCTTCAGCTCCACAGTTTCAGCACTTTCGTTTCTTGTCACTCCTTTTTCGTCCGATGGCATTTAATTGTCTATTCAACTCGTTTGTCATGTTTTCCGTGCTTTGGGGTGTTCAGCAGTTCCTTCGCACGTGGCCGTCAACACCGCAGTTCTAGGACTTTAGAACTGGTTTTTTTTTTTCACTTCTGTTCCATCTGAAGCCACTGACTTGTCTGGTAAAATCATTTGTTTTATTTTCCGTACCCCGGGGTGTTCTGTAATTCTGTCGCAGGTCACCTTCAGAACCACATCTCCAACACCTTAGAGCCACTTTGTTTTCACTTCTACTCCGAATCAAAGCGTCAACTTTTCTGGATAAATCATCTAAAAAAGCCATCAATTGATCCACTGGCTCGTGGAGTCGTACAGCTCTGACTGGGTAGCGACCTGTACCAGTTGCTTGCTGAGCTGCCTCGAATTTTACGGCATACAACAGAGCGCTTTTCAAATCTTTAACATCTGCCATTCGTAGATCTTTCTGTATTTCAGAATCTCGGATGCCGTCGATGAAGTATTGCAAGGGCAGGATTTTCCTTGTTTCTGTTGGGCACTTCGAAAAGGCAAGATGGGATAGCCTGTTGGCAGGATTTTAATTGAAGCCTACTGTAGTCTTTTAAACACTTTTCCCCAAAGTGCAGCTTCAACGCACTGGACAAAGCTTCGAAATCTAGCCTTTTGTTTTCGGGAAGAGTCTGAAGGATATCCGCTGCGTCTGCTCTCAAAGAAGTGGCGAGATGACAGGCCTTTGCCTGGGGATCCCATCCATTTGCTTCTGCCACTATAGAGAACTATGTCTTATATACTTGCCAGGATGTCTTCCCGTCATAAATGGATAACTTTAGTGAGGAGCGAGAAGGCACAGATAAAAATTTAAATCCATCGGAACTACTTCCTGTTGTTGCTATGCATTTCTTTAAGGTGTCAACTTCTTTGGTGATGGCAGCAGAAACCCTCTTTTCAATTTGTTGTTCGATTTGCTCTTTGACAATAGAAACCCTTTCTTCAATTTGTTGCTCCACTGCAGAAACTCTTTCCTAAATTTTTCCAACTTTGTCTTCAACTGTGTCTATTCTGCCTTCCATAGCCTCGAATTTGGTTTCTATTATGCAGGCAATTTCTCTTTTCGTTTCGCTTCAATTTTTTCTTGTACAGCTTTTATGTCTTCTTTAAAAGTTACTTGACCAGGTTCCAACTTTTCGTGAAAGGATTCCTGTCCCGATTTCATTTCTTCTTTAATGGATCTAATCTCTCCTTTAACAGAGTCTTTCATCTCTTCTTTAAATGCAGCAAAGGCTGCCATAAATTGCCTTAACTGTTCTTCCAATGCTTTAGTAAATGTCATTCAAATTCCACTTCTGACACCAAAACCTGTTGCGTGCATATGGGTTCGTTATGAAATGAATGCACAAGTCCGATGAAAAATGAACAAAATTTATTATTATCACTACAAAAATGCTTAAATTTTCTCAGATATTCGTCAGTATAACAATATCTCACAGTAGTTATCTTTTAACTACTCAAATGTTCAAGAGAACTTTATTCAAAACATTTAAAGAAAGGTAATCCGTGAATTCTCTACAGTCAACAAGAGCAGTTTTTTTAACAAACTCTTAAAACAACAACAAACTACCTAACATCACATGAACTGAGAGGTTTTCCTCCTTTTATAAGATTTTAAATCGCGCGTGAGAATTTTCTGGAACTTTCTCGAAATCAAAAAGCGATATTTATTTATTAAATATTAAATGCACGTGCTCTTGTATTTTTAATTTTCCGGCTTAGCTTTCCTTTAATGTTCGTCACGCGCTACACTGCACAGGAAATAAAACAATTTAATTTATAATTCAACTAACATTAGCGATTTAAATACCAAATCCGTAACACTATATGTGTTTACTATTATATTTATATAAATATTTGCAGAAGGTTAAGCTGTTGTTGGTGGGAAAATGTAGGATTTCAGATGACGTGAAGTTTATAATTTATGAATGTATTCATTTAATTTTATTTATTTAATTATTTTTTATAGTTTTGTTTCTTGCATGTGGAATATTTAAAGCTTTGAAGGAAAGTTGTTTAGTGTGTTGAATTCCACAACAATAATAACTTGACTATTTTAGTAAGTTTATGATGCATCCATTATTAGTGAATTTCAATTCAATATATTTACTATTTAGTAGTAAACACAGTGCTTTGTTTTTATTTACAAAGCTGATGCACGTTGTTTTATCATTTAATCAATTTCATTTACTATTCTCTTTGCACATAATAATCGCTGTTTACCACTGTAAACAAAAATGTGCTATTCTGTTTACATTTAAAACTCACTTAGCAGTGCTCTGATGTAATAAGTGTTATATTTATTTACTTAATAATTATTTATAAAAATTGTTCATTCTACTAGTTTATGATGAATTACATAGATAGGACTATGTTTTTACTTGCAAAGTTGTTGGACCTTGTTTTACTCATCTAGCATTTTATCATCTCATTTTACTATTATGTTTACATAAAATAATGGCATTTCACTACTGCAAAACTTAAAAGTTGCTATTCTGTTTACATTTAAAAATAACATCTTAGTGCTTTCATTGCCGCCAAATTTTGAAGGCCAAAATAGTTTGATGCCAACTTACCCAGCTTATAGAATATTAGCCAATTAAATTAAAATTACAGTGCTAACAACTGATTAAAACATTTGGTACCTATGTATTATTCCATCAAGTTTAAAAGCTGACTATCATCAAACCATGAAAGTTGGTTGCGTTCCTGCCAAAATTGTACCAAATGTCTACAGAATTCTGAAGGAACTTATATTTCTTTATTTAAAAAACAATCAGTATTTGACCCACTTCTTAAAAAGGCTTTTATCAATTTCTACTGTTTTATGTTTTTAATTTTAGAAAAGTTCCTCTTAGAATGCTTTGAGTACAAACTTTCTATATATAGTTGTTCCAGTCTATTAGTATTTTGTTGTCCATATTTAACTGACAATATCATGTCCATTAGTACCCACTTTTGTGAAGGTTTGTTCAGTCCCAAAGAAACAGTTAATCATTAGCGCATTTTAAATATTGGAAGGGAGTAAAATGCTTGATACATAAGTGAAATAATAAACTGATTTGGAATGAAATAATTACTTGTTTCAGACTTGTAATTAACATGTCTACTCTGATGTTGAAAATTTTTGTCTGACAGTTTTTTTTTTTTTTTTAATATGAAAATGGTTTTTTTCAGTGTAACAATGTAACTGGTTGTCTTCAATGTTAAAGCTTCATGCATGCGATACAAATTTTCTGTGAACTTTTGGATAGAAAGGTATTACTAAATATTGTGCTGAATGTGATGTGTACAATTCTATTAAAATATTTTATTGCATCACTTTAAACCCTTTGCACCCTGAAACCACCTATTTTCGAATTTTTTTCTCCTCTTCTTTCTGAAATTTTTTAGTGAAAATCAATTGATTACTGATCTTTAATCTCTAAATAACACAAAATGACTGCAGAATCGTACATGTTTTAAGTCTTAGTACTTCAAATCAGATGCCTTTTAAAATTCGTTTTCAATGAGACAAAATGACTTCCTTTTATTAATATAAGCAACTTTAAATTTCAAAATTATTCATCGCACATCATGATTTCTATCGTGAACAATAAAAAATTGTAATACTTGGTCGCACCTTGAAACCACTGCTCTTCACAGTGGCGTTTGCTTGCTTTTCAAATGGGAATGTTTATTTTTATCCAGCTATTTTATTACTAAACAATACATGCTCCTGCCCAGTGAAAAGGTCTTTCTTTTCCAGAGATTTTTCTCTGACCTCAACACACTTGTTTCCCAAGCTAGTATTGTGATTTTATAAATTATTTGGTGTGGTTTAAATTTGATGTAAATATACTTTGTGATAATTAAAAATACAAATTGCGCTAAAGTTTTATTTAAATTAAAAGTATTTTTTAAATATTTTGGGACGAAATACGAATAAAATAAATATGAATGGGAAACGAATGATCCTTTACCAAAGCCAAAAAGACCAATCCCTCCTTCCATTAACATAAAAAAACCCCACAAATTTCATGTGCCAGATGAAAAGAAACTAAATAACGTTGAACATATACCAGTGAAATTTAGAAGATACAGGCAGTGTACATTTTATAACACAAGGAAGAAACCTTATAGAACAAGATACATATGTGAAATGAGCAATGTTGGTCTATGCATGTATCAAAAAGACAAAACATACTTTGAACAGTGTCACAAAAAAAAATGTGTTCTTTGAAATTAAAAAAAAAACTTTCGCTGCTATAGAAAAATTATATAAATGTTTATTTTTAATTTTTTCTAATTATTTACTTTGTAAAACAATATGAAAAATTTACATATAATGCAATTCTTACATACGTTTTTCAAAAATTCATAAATTTTGTCATTTATTGGAAACCTTCAAGGAAAAATTAAGTTTTTCCCCTACTACCTCAGTAAGTTTCAAAGTCCTAGATGTGTGCTGTTTTCACAGGGCAACCACCACCCACAGAACAATGGGCAAGAATAGATTTTTTTTTTAATTCGTATATTAGTCTCTAAAATCATAATATTCAATTCCTAGAATTTCTAGTTAAAAAAATTATAAAAATAATATAACGCACATCAAAAGGTTAATAAAGGAAATGACATGATGAAATTTATTAGGAGAATGTTATGTTTCTAATTAAACCTGAAAATGCTAGTTAAATTTACTTAAGTGAAATGTTAAATACATAATTTTTTCAACTGTAAGTGTAAATTCAAATGTTATTCACTTTTTCAAACTCAAAAATTTTCTTCTTCCTTAATTGCATTAATCCAGTTTAATGAAAACAAACACAGTCGACAATAACTGTATTATTTTTCTTTTTAATTATTGATTCCAATGTTATTTTTACATATTGGAAAATGGCTCTTACTTTATTTGCTGCATTAGAACATATATGAATTGAATTAAAGAAATATGAAATGCAATATGCAATATCAAGTTGTTGCTGAGTAATGAATTATGTATAACTTTACTAAATTTATTAGGTAATATTTGTATATATATAATAATAATAAATGTTTTAATTTTTTGTAGATATATATCTAAAACATTTTCTCTGGCATACAACTTTGTAGAACCTGATTTGGTCATATTTCTTGGAGATAATTTAGATGAAGGAGAAATTGCTAATGATGAAGAGTTCACTACCTATTTTAAAAGATTCAGGAATGTTTTTCAAGAAGTTGATTTTGATAAGGTGTCGTACGTATAACTTGTTGTTATGTCTGATATTTTTATTATAGGTGCTAATAAATCGCATGTAATATGTCATTTATTTAATTATTTTGAAAATACCTTTGTTATTTCTTATACCAGCTATCTAAAAACATTCATGCCACTGAAGTTTTTGGCAATCCTGTTGAGATGATGTCAAGTATTAACATTCTCATTAACCATCATTCAGTGCAAAGTTGTGAGATGTATCGGTGGTCATGTTGAAAGCAGTTCTGTGGAAACTATAGTTCTGTTGTTGTACCATGCTGTCAAAGGATGTTTTACAGTCATGTTTACTTTGTGAATTCAAACTAGGCAACAATTCTGCAGAAACTGGAAAATATGCTGCATGTTTGTAGAGGCATCAGTGAGTGAGCACACAGAACAAAAGTGGTTCAGCCAATTTGCATCGGGAGATGAGAGCCTCCAGGAAACTCAACATGGGCATCCATCTGCTATTGATGAAGCCCTGCTGAAGGAGAACATCGAGCATAATCCACATCAAATGCGCAAGGAACTCATACAAGGCTTTGGAGATTTGCAGGAAACCATTCGACTGCATGTGCACAGACTTGGGAAGCATGGAAGCTCATTAAGTGGATTCCTTATGTTTTGATTGAGGAAACTACACTTCATCTTCTCACCATTTGCTCTTCATTGCTGTCATACCATGAGAAAGCTCTATTCCTAAACCAAACATTGACATGTGATAAGAAGTAGGTGTTATACAGTAGTCTTTAAAGAAAACATTGGTCATTCCCTGGTCCTGTGGCTTGCAAAGGGTTGATGCTGCACTGCATCGGAAGCAGCCAACGCTAGTCAGCAGGAAAGTAGTGATCATTTTTCAAGATAGCACGTGATCTCATATGCCAAAAGTGACCAACACACTCAATTGGAAAATTTTACCTCATCCTCCTTACTCCCTGGACATTACTCCATCCGACTATTAGTTGGCTTTGTCCATGGATAATCATTTGCATGAACAACAGTTCCAAAACCGAGATTATATCATGCAGTCCATCGGACAGTTTTTTTGGCTCTAGAGACAAGAATTTTTACAAACGTGGGATTTATAAGCTTGTAACTCATTGGGAAGGAGATTGTTTTACTGAGTAAAACGCATTTTCATAAAATTATTGGGGTGTTATTTCTCACTAAAAACTGTGGCACAATTTTTTTTTGAGTACCTAGTATATCCTTTCCAACTATTTTAGTTTTCTTTCAGATTGGTTTTTCAGATAAATGAAATGCTTTTAAAATTATTTTGTATCAACTTAGATTTTCAACTCATTCAAGGGATAGAACAATTGCTAATTTAATATTTTTCATTGTCGATATTTCTGTGTAATATAAAAGCAATTCTCTCAAAAGTATTTTTGGTCAGGAACATGGTTTTTACCTGGGCAAAAGAATTAAGTATATTACTGTCTCAAATCTTTGACTCGCGGACCAATTTTATGTTAACTATTCTTGAACACAAATACCTTAAATGTAAATATTTATTTGTATTATGAATTAAGAAACACTCGTAAATTTAGATTTGTTAAAAGAATATACTGTAAAATTATCAACTGGAGATATAAATAATAATTCAAAAATATTTTGAACTCCTGAAATATAAAAATGTTTTATCTTAAATTCTTGTGTTCATATGAATACTCGAAATTGTCTGATTTAGAGATTAACTAGATTTGTAACTGTATTTCGGCGTGAAAGAATTAGCTATGTAAAATAAGCACAATGATGAATGTAAACTTTTACATTGAATGTTTTAATTTGAATGTTCCTCTTCTTAATAAAGCTAATGTAAATAAGATTATTTTGCATTATTACTGCCTTTCTGCCTACTTGAAAAATGGGAACTTATTAATGATGCTATGAGAGAATGCTCTTAAAAGATTGGCATTATCGTTGTATCTCTATAAATAATCTTCTGTATTCTTAATTTTTTTTTTTTTTTTTTTTTTTTTTTTTTTTTTTTTGGCTGATACAAGGAGTGTATGTATATGATTGTGTAACATTGAATATTTTTAAACGCTCACATTTACCATTCTGCTACTTCTGTATTAGAAACGAATTTGTTATTTTTCTGATTTTCAGTCATAAAATGCTACTTCATTTTCTCTTTATAACTATTTGTTATATTTAAAGAATTCATCGCTTTCATACTAACATAAGCTTATAATTGGAAAATATAGTGCAATGGCAGTCACCTATGAAAGTGGCTTGTCTGAGAATCTACTAATGAGTGTATTAATAATAATATTTTCTTTTCAATTATGATTAAAATCTTTATCAGAGATAATAATTTGCTATTCTGTCTGGTATATTAATTTAACAAATATTTTTGAATTTCTTATTAATAACATAGAAGTCAAGTATAAGTAATTTATAGCAAAATTTTTTTGCTTTTCCTTGCACATTAAGGTATAAAAATGTGTACCATTGAGATATCGAAATCATTGTCATATATAATTTTTTTTTTTTTTTTTTTAAACTCTTAAATCCAAAGGTTTTAAGTAAAATTTTTTGTACCATTGTGTGGAATTTTTTAATGTTGTTTTTTCATTAGTTGTCTGTTTTGTTATTTGTTTTCTAGGCTGTTATAGTACCAGGAGATAATGATATTGGTGGAGAGAATGAACCACCCTTACCTGAAATAGAAAAAAGATTTAATAAATACTTTAGATCTGATGTTTTCATTAAATTTCAATTTCTGGAATTCGTCAAAGTGAGTAAATTGATTTTTACTATTACCATTAGCTTTTATGTCAAAATTACAGTACAAAGTCCGAGATCTGGACGTCCAATATCCGGAATGATCTAAAATCCAGACCTCAAAGCCACCACCACCTTTTTTTTTTTTTCGGTATGCTTTGCACATGCACATTTGATCCTCCCCCCCCCCCTTCGTGCATAATAAAGCATGTGGAGAGTCCTGATTCTTAATTTCACTTTGGAACTAAGTAAAATACCTCATTATGGAAGAAACAATCATTTTAGCATAAATTTGTAAATAATTTGGCTTTGTTGCTATATATCTGCTTGGCATACATCTCAAACAAAACATTCTACATAGAAACATTGTTGATTTTACACTGCTAATATTTTATATTCCTGACACCAACCTGGCGAATCATTATTATATTTTGCTTTCATCACCGCATGTTTATCAACACATGACAACTTAAATAATGATTCATGTAGGCAATGCCTAAATAATTTTTTTTATGTTAGTAATTGAATAATAAAGAATATGGTAACCTTGTATGTTGACATTACGCTTTGGGACGATTACAGATTTAAGTTAAATGCACCGAGAAATGTTGATGAGAAAAATTTAAAAAAAATTTCTTTCCATATGCTAAAAATAAATTCGTTAATGATACTCATAGGCCAAAAGATTATATTTAGTGCCATTTCAATTAAGAACAACTGATTTGTTTTTCACATAAACCCAGAACCAGCACCAGAGCTCGTATGGCCACACCGGGCGGCAGAATTTGGAGAAGACAAAGGGTGGTGCTTGGTAGCAAAATTTAGGACTCGCAGAGACTGAATCAGATTCTAGCACTTGTATGGCCACACCAGGCAGCAGAATTTAGGAAAGACAAAGAAAGGCACTTGGTAGTAGAATTTATGACCCACAGAGACAGCATCAGGTTCTAGCGCCGGCCCTCAATAAGCCGTAAGTATGTGTGGGAATTAATTTATTCAGAACTCATATAAGCCTTAAGCATGTGCAAGAAATAGACATAAGTATAATAATAAATAACTAAACTAATACAATTCAAACTTAATTGTCTCAGTGCAAGAGATGCAAGATAAAATTTAGTGGAACAATTTGTCATTAGTCACCAATCTCATGATACATAACCAAATATTTATGGCGAACGACAGCTAAATTTGATGATGATAGCCATGAATTTTAAAGGTTTTTTTCAGATATCGCAAACCAAAGGTGAAATTTTACAATTAACGAATTTTGTAATGTAGAGAAGTGGTAATATATGAAGATAATGTAAAAGAAGTTTTCCATTATGATGACGTTGTTCCTCAATCATAGATCAATTAATGGATGGCAAAATCTGTAGTATGATTCTAGATCCAGAAAATACTGAAAGTGACAGAGAGGTTACTGAAAACAAAAAACATTTTGATTGACAAGTTAGTTGGAATTCTCGACACACCAATTACAGAACTTCAACAATGTAACTAAACAAGAAATTATGTCTGTCTACAGAATTAAAGTGAAAGTATTAGCACAAAAAACGAAGCAACTTAAACAACTTACATTGAAAGAAATGTTTAATAAAGTAAACAAATAAATATTAAGCTTTTTTGTAAATTTTGATACCCTTTAGATCATAAATCACGATTTCATATTTTAATTTTATAATTTCTACATGTCGTCTTTCTGTTTTTAAACTTATGATCTAATATCCAGAATCTCGAAAGTCCCAACGAGTCCGGATCTCGGACTTTGTACTGTAGCTATTTTATTTTTTAAAGGATTTATTGGTGGTTACCAAATTGTTACCCTTTCTGATATATATAAGTGTGCACCTTTTGATGCAGGTAATAGGATATCCAGCCTTGGATCTTGGTTCAAATCCCAGAGAAGGTATGGATATTTGTAAATGTATCATGTCTTTGTGGCATGGGACATTAACAAGAGTTTGGTGGAAGGGGAAGAAGGGTGGAAAGCCCTCAGGTTCATCTTTTTTTTTTCAGGGACTACTCCACTGAAACTGTATGAAGCTAAAAAAATCTATACTGTCACCCGTAAAGTATCCCAAATCTTATGCCAATGCTAGACAAACCTTTTCCTACTGGCCATGATAAAACTTTCGAACTAAATTTGATATTACTGTTGGGATGTGATATATGTCACAACAACAACATTATGTGTTGTCATTTTTTTGTTAATAGTGATTAAAAAGTAATAAAAAAATGTAACAATTTGATAATGACCAGTCTGTTTTTTAAATTCTCCACATGGACATGATACAATAAATAAAGACCTACATTAGAAATGCAAAATTTTGCTAATATCTGTGCTATTTTAAAATAATACAAAGAATAATATTCATTATTTTATTGTTTATTTAGGTAAATTACATTACTCATTCTAATAAATACATGTCAGCACCAAATGTTTCCAGCGGCTCTTATAGGATAATACTGTCCCATATTCCTTTGACTCAGTTTTACAGTACTTTTGTTTCTAAGGTAAGAGGATTATTTCTTATATTTCTTCTCATATATTCCAAAATCTAAATCATTTATGTTTTAAAATAGATTGTTGAATTTTTTTTTTTTTTTTTTTTTTTTTTTTGTTGTTGTTGTTTTCCCTTCTTCATGTATATTATTTGATCATAACATTTTAAGAACTTTTTAAGTAATGGTTATCATAAATTTCTTCGTATTTGGGAATTCAGATTGTCTGAGAAGAGTGTACGTAATTTATCTTAACATTTCTATGTGTAATGACAGAAATGACAGGTTGAAGTATAATACCACTGTCTCTATTATCTAAATCTGGAAATAGTAACATTTTATATTTTTTTAATTTTTTGGCTAAGAAAATGTCACGCTTCACGTAACCCTACAATGCGACCACATTCAAAATTGTTTAGTTGTTTGTAAAGTCTTCGATATCGTCGTAATGGCATCTTTAGTTGCTTCTTTACAAAATTACAATGGCAGCAACAAAAAAAGATAAACTTTCCACCTCTGTTACTGCTTTTATACTTTGCGAATTGTGCACTAGAAATGTGCACTATGATCACAGTTCCTGTTCATTTGCCTTGAAACTTTGATCATTTGCGTGTTTGATCAAGATGTTTTTGCATTCCAAATTTCTTTGTCATCGCAAAAGTCCTTCTTGGTGCTTAGATTTTTTTGCAAAAGTGTGTAAAAGGAAAACAAGCAATACAGTAGCATTCTGGTGATTATTGGTAATAATAACTTTAGAACATCAGTTGGAAAGAACAATGGTCAAACTTTTCAGTAGTCTTTAAAGGTTTAGCAGAGCTAGAGTCAACAGCATTCAACTGGAAAGATGTTTGAATTCACCAGAAAAATGCTCATGCACATGTGACTTAACGAAAGATACCATTTCCAATAACCAATTCAAATAATCAAAGATACCATTTCGTATCATAGCTATAAGACACTAATCTGTCAACCAGATTCTCAATACTTCTTATCTCACAAAAAACCTGTAGCAAAGTGCTGCACAGATGTTTGTCTACTCAAAGCTACGAAATTTCTACTGTAAGGATAATTATAACCTTTATCATGATAGAAAAAAAAGCAACTGATTATTTTTATCAATAAATTTTTAATTGATAGAATCTGTTACCTTATGTTAAAAATGATAGACTTATGATTACCTAATAAAAAGATTGGCTTTTATCTTAGCCAAACCAGAAGCTTCAAAATGCACCATGATAACTTTAATGGGAGAAAAATGGCGATTTTGTTTTATTGCAGAATGGTAAATATGGCAATAAACTAGCACACTAGCCTTTTGATTTCCAGTGTTTACTATTTCCTGCAAAATCAGTTTCCGTTCACTTACAAAATAGTTTCCATTCACTATTTGGTAAATCACAACAATCCTTAAAGAAGGTAAAAAATTATAGACATGTGAAAGTTAATAGGGGAAATAATCATAGGTTAAAAAAAAAAAAAAAAAAAACTTGCAGAAAGTTTTTGGTGAGCCTGCAGCAAAGTGGCAGACTTTATTGGCCAAAATGTATCATATTTTTGGCATTTTCAAAAACGTCTGGTTCCCAGTAAGTACAAATATTGAAATATGTTATAATTTTTTTTTCTTTAAATTAAAGCATTGTAAATTAGAACATTAAATTTCTATAGTTTTTAGAACAAATGACTTGCACTTGCAAAAGATGCCTACTTGAGAGGAAAGTTACCTTCAGGGGTGAAGAGGCTTTCAAATCAAATCTGCCTGGTTTTAATTTATGTTATACATGCAGGAAACCTATGCTACCCCATTCAGCCACAAACTACCTATTCCCCGACAAAGTACCAGTAATTTATGATTTTTAGCTATTCACTCGCAGGTGGATCTTATACTTAATTAATAATATTGTATATAATGCAAATGAATGTTATATTTAAAAAGTATTGTATATCTCATAGTTTTATGTGCAATTTTAGGTAATTCCTTTTTTGGAACCTCATATAATTCTCTCAGCTCATGATCATAAGGTAAATAAGATTTATATAACCTTAATTTTGATATTAAAAATCTAATTGGTTAAAATGTTTTGTAGAGTAAATGTACACCTGTATATACCGGGTGATACATTTGAAAATTCAATAATTCACTGAATAATGTAGGTAGAGAGGTTAAAAACTGACACAAATGCTTTGAAATGTCATGGGGTTTTACTGAATTAAAAAATGTGCTTAAAACGGCCAACAGATGGTGCTTCATATGATAACAAAAGCAACAATTAACATAAAAATTCATTTTTAGCAAAGACTATGTTCTTTATAAATGTTCAACAAGATACGACCATTCATCAACAGTACTTGTAGTCAAGGGACAGTGTTGTTCACAGCACTGTACAGCATATCTCTAGCTATCGTGAGAAACTGCTGTCAGATGTGGTCTTTTAGCATCCCTAATGCATACCTGCCAACTTTTATGAATTTTTCGTAATTTTTACGAAAATGCGTTTGTCTTTACAATTTTACGATCGTAATCCATTTTTTATGATTTTTTTTTTTTTTCCTTTTTGAAGTGTTTTTAGTGATTTTTGTTGAAATTTTAGAATTTTTCGCCAATTTAGCATTTTTCGCCAATTGCATCGTGTTTTACCGACTACTTCGAATCCAGTAACCTGCGGTTTCTCCCAACTCGCCGCTTAACCAGCCAATCCAATGCGCTGAACTTGTTTCTCCCACTCTTTTAGTTGTGGGCGCCAGATTATTTTTTTCGCGTTTGCTTCAGCAGCAAGGGAATTACTCAGCTCAGACTCAGTGAGTGTGGATTGTCGCATTCTGTTTGTTTTTTGTTTGCATGTGCTACGAATTTTCTTAATACGTCGTTGTTACGAAATGAGTTCAAAAAAACCGTGTTCTCAATATTTTTGGCCTGCCTACAAAGCCGAATTTCCAACAATTAAAGAATCCTTCAAAGGAAATAACTATGAATTTCCAAAGAATTTTTGGCTAAAGCCAAAAAATGCAGTCTAAATTCATTGCAATAATTTTTTTGTGTAACATTAAGCTCTTGTTTTATGTTTCCTAATAAATTTTTTAGTTACTACTTAATTGAGATTTACTAATGTAAGTACAATTTTCTTTTTTCTATTTTTATAAATTGTTATTTTGTTAATATCAAAGCATGATATTAATTCTTCGTGTTCTTCTGAATTTTTATCTTTAGAGGTTGGCAGGTATGCTAATGAAGTTATAGGATCACAGTAGACTTGCGATTTCAGGAAATCCTGCAACCAATAATCACACGGATTGAGATCAGGGGAACTGAGAGACCAAGCATGACGGAAATGGCGGCTTAGCATGCAATCCTCATCAATCAAATGATGTGTACAAGAGATCTTTCACACGTGTAGCAATATGGGGTGAAGTGCCATCTTGCATATAAGTGATACATTACAGCAGGTGTTTATCAGCTAGACTAGGGATAATGCGATTCTGTTAGCATATCAGCGCACCTCATGCCTGTCACACTGATAGTTTGAATAGCAAAACCATACATTTCCTCAAAGAAAAAGGGTCCGATCATGATTGATGTAATAAAAACACATCACACCATGGCCAACACCCAGAGGCAAGGATAGAAAAGTGACCATGAAAGCAATGAATCCCTCTCTCACTACAACTCATTTCATACATGATTCTCATGTGGCATCACTGGCATTTTGCTGCCCAGTGCCATATGATGGCCTTCTTTTCGCTTTTTTTTTTTTTTTTTTCCTTCTCCTTCTTTCAATAAAACCCCATGTCATTTCCAGCATCTGTGTCGATTTTTACCTCTCTACCTGCATTATTCCATAAATTATTGAATTTTCAAATGTTAACAGACTTTTGGGGCACCCAGTACGTGTTTCAGATTTTCACTTTTCATAATAATGGTGCTTAAAATGCTCATATGTTAACAGTTTCAAAATTGTATCTGTGAATTTGTATTTTGTACTTGATTATCACAGCAGCAGTATTTAAAGCAGCAGGATATATCTGGTTGTAACAAAATTTTTCTGCCCCAAAAATATCTTAATAAAGTTTTAAAAAAAAATTTAAATAAAAAAACCAAGAAAGCAGTACTCTTAGTGCGGATAGTAATCACCACTCAATTCTATGATTTTTCTCCCAACATTTTGGTAATTTTTCAAAGCCTTTGGTCCAGAAACATGGTGGCTGCAAGTCCAAAAATAAATAAACCTCATGTTGGATGCCCCATGCAGAATGAAAGATGATAGCACCAGAAGATGTAGCTGAAGGTGTGAAAAAAGGAAGAAGTTGTAAGGAGCAATGTCAGAACTATATGGTGGGTGTCGCAAAAGATCCCATTCGAGTCCCTACAGAAGTTCAGCCAGTGAATGCAGACACATGTGCTTTTATATTATCTTGATAGAACATTACTTTATTGTGCCAGAACTCAGTTCGACATTTTTCCTTGGTAGCAGTGTCAACATGGACTAGCATATTGCTGTACACCTTACTGTCAATGGTTTTACCTTTTCCCAGATCCTCTTTGTGGATGATACCACAGCAGCCCCAAAAGATACAAAACATGATCTTCCTGTTAGTCAAATAGTGCTGTACGATGATGCCAAGGGGCTCACCGGACCCCCTTTTCGGCCTGTGTTGTTCAAGTAAATCCGCTTTTCATCACAAGATGCCGATCCGGTCCAGAACTGTGTCCTTGCACTGATATTCAAGCAGATTAGTGCAGGCTGGAACACATCTGTCCTTATCAACTTGAGTCAGCTCATGTGACACCCAGCGATTGATCTTGTACGTCAAGTTAATGCAATGCTTAGTGGGACTAATGGACATAGCACTTATGTTTAACTCCTGAGCAAGCTCTCGAGTGGTTGCATACTGATCTTCTTCCACAAGTTCTCGCAATCAGCATCAACATCAGTAGGGTGGGCAGAGTACTGTACTTCTTGAATGTCATCGCTCTTGTTTTGAAGGTACCAGACCTTAACAGTGTCATATGATACAACATTAGTACCTAAAACTGATTAGGTGGCATTCTGTACCTGACATTTTGCAACAGAACTGCAAGTAAATGATGGTTCTAATCTGGTAGATTAGGCACCATTAGTTCCATTTCAGACACCTTAATAATAATGTTTATATATATAAAATAATTTATTTACTAAAGAAATATTGGATATATTATCTCCTAATATAAATTTAGTAGAATGTATCAAAATGATGGAACCCATAAGTAGGAAGTTAAAATCCGAAAATTGTTTTTTAAAGGTACTTGAATGTAAATCATGAAAAAACTTTTAAAGGGGACTTGAATTTAAATCATGAATAACAAAATTTCAAACTTTGAAAAATTTAAAAATTAAAAAAAACAAGTAATTATTGCTATTGGTCGGAAATTAGTTGACTTTTCAAGGGGAACAAACCAACTCCTTTTCAATGAACAATAATTAATAAATGCAAAGGTGTTTCGTCTTTTACTCAAGTAAAAATAATAATGCCAAACTGGCAAATTAAGTTAGGCTAAAATTGTAGTTCCATGAAGTGATAGGATTTATAGCCAAAGTAGAGTATTAAAGAACTCATTCTAAATAAAGCATTTTCGCTAATACAAGATTCTTTAGAAATTTTGAGTGAAAATCCGATTTATGTAGTAAAATTTACAATATACTTGAGTAAATGTTCTCTGACACCTTTGCTTTTATGCATGTTAATTCAAGACTATTTTTATAAAAATAAACATAATAAACAGTGGTAATCTTAACTGGAATTATGAAATAAAACTCAATTGTAATAAACATAAAAAACATAACTATGCTATCTTTGCAAAAACAAATCAAATAAAAGTTTAAAAATTGAAATATGTATAATAAAAAATAGTGAAATGTTAAATGTACATGAAATATAAAAGGCCAGAAAATGCATTAATTAGCTTACTTTCTTTTTAGTGGGATGTTGGTGAAGTGTGCTCTTCTGTGTCTTACTTAGAAGGGGGGTGTCCGAAATGCTGTTATCGGCAGTGGGAATACTTTTAATTATTACAGGCAGTGAATCTTTGAGAAGCTATTTTGGGTACGTGGGAGGGACTTGAAATGTTTGAGGGAGGTTTGTTGTGGAGTTCTTATGTGAGAGAAAATGTCTGTTAAAATTTTGAATGTACTACTGAATGGAAATTAATTAATTTCTGGCTAATTATCATGTTGGAACAAGTAGGAAAAAAAGAAGGCAAAAAAGTAATTTTCACTATCAGTGAGCTATTTGACAGACTATAGAATATGAAATAGGCTCATTTTTTTAGTAACAGCATAAGAAAAGTCTGAAAACAAAGATTTTTTACAATTTTGTAATTATGCTATGTACAAATCCTCCAACTGATAGTCATCCAACTTATACCGCCTTCTCCGGTTTAGGAACAAATTATCATATCCTTATCAGTTAAAGGATTTAGAGTGAGTATTTAACGCCTGCCCTTTAAAGACAATGGTTAATAAATCGATTAGGTATTAGATTATTTTTGAGAATTTTAATAAGGAGCATAATTTCACATTGTAGATCTATCGTATCTGTGCAGATATTTTTAATATGTTGTATTTGATTTAAGATAGTATTACTGATAACTTTTTTGGAGATGTTGGAAGTCAAATTTATTAATTTGTTAGTATTGAAATGGAACTTTCATATTTTGTCGAACAGTGAAATTTTTTTGTAGTTAATTATTTGAAGATCAAGATAGTCTATGTTATTTTGCGAATGATTAGTTTTATTAAGGTATTCTGGATAAATCTTGGAGTGTTGAATCTTATTCAAATTATTAAATGTATAAGATCATCTATCTATCTATAAGTGTGCTTGTAGTAATTTAATTCTTGCTGTTGTAAATTTTTTGGGGAGATAAACTCTCAATATATATATATATATAAATTTCACAACACGGTGTTCTAAAGCAAGTCTCTTTCTTTCGAATGGCAAAAATCATTTGACAAAATATGATTAAATGCTCCAACGCAAACCAATTGCGCATATGATATTTGCAAAGGTGGGAACTTTCATTAAAACCCGGTGTATATATATATATATATATATGCAATAAACACACAATTTAGAAGTACTGATGTAGGAACACTAAGACGTAGAAACACAAAAAAATACTGATGATGAAACTTGTAGATGGCATGTTGAAGTGGAAGCATTCCAATTGCATAGTATGTTGAGTTTGCAATATCTAAGAAACCTGGCAATCGAGGCAGTTTTAATTCCATTTTTATTTGCAATTGACATTTGTGGCGACAGTTCGCTTAGCACTTTAGTCGTGCCTATTCAAGAACATTTATATTTTTTATATTATTGTGACAAGAAATGAGCCACCCTGAAATCTTGAAAACCACTGATAAATGGCTGTTTTCTTTAAAGAGTCATACCCATAAACTGTTAAGGTTAACAAAGTATCTGGAACAGATTTCCTCGATCTGCACATGAACTGATGTTCGGCCTTTGTTCGAACTTTAACATCGTACCAACTGATGACCACACCCTCCTACCTTCAGCTACTTTACCTGTTATGAATTCCATTTGTAAATAAATATAGTGGTAGTAAAAAGTAAATTAATTATTTGAGGTGATAAAGAGTTACAATGAAATTCCAGGAACTTTTTGACTGCCCCTCATATGTCAATAAATAATATGATGAATATTTTTTAAATCCTTGAAAAACTTATATTTTTGTTTCTTGACCTGGAAAAGTAATATGCAGGTATCTCTTTTACAGTCACAGTACATTATTTCAGAAAGAAAGACTAGTATTCCAAAGCAAATGGCTCCTGTTACTGATTTCAATTCCTTCCTTTTCAATATTACAGAAACTACTGTTCATGAAATAGTAGTTCCAACTTGTTCATATAGAATGGGTACAAGCCAGATGGGATATGGTGCTTTAGAGATAAGTATGTTTTTCTAATTTACTATTTTAAATTTGTGATAATAAGTGCATATGATATGGCTGTAGACAGTGTTGAGTTTTTTCTGGAAGAAACAGGACATTTGCAGAAATTGGAAGAAATGAACAATGATTCTCTCTTAGTAACCATGGTAATGGGGTAAATCTGTGTACAACAGTTTAACTTACTTAGAAATAAATGATAATTTTATTATTTCTACTATAAAATGCAAAATAATTAAATTTCTGCAAAAATTTGTATGAAAAGTGTGATAGAATTCTTATTTATTTGCTGATGTAATATTTAGTTGAATTTTATTCATCCAACAGAGTTTATATAGTTCTTAAGAGTCCTAAAAGTCTTTAGGTGTTTCGAAAACAATTTTTGATTCTTAAAAGTCCTTAAGTTTGGCTGAAATCAGCATAAGATCCTTAATTTTAATCATCTGAAATTTGTGCCATTTTGAGTGTGAATGAGCATTCTATAGGCATAATTTTTGGCAGTTCACTGACAAATATGTATTTTATGGATTATTGTTTGAATTTATTCCTACTTTTAATATAAATGTTGTATTTAAGTTTCTGGATAAGAAGGGGAACAAGCATTGTGAAATCATTTTCCTTTTTGTAGATGTGAATTCTTTTATTAAACTACTGTAAATTTGGGGATTTGTCCCCAAATTTTTGGGTTTTTTTTTTATTTTGGGTTTGGGTTTGGGTTTTGGGTTTCAGTTTGGTGAATTTAAGGTCAATTTCTATACAAAATTTTCAATTCAGAGAGTTGTGAATTTTTTAACTACTTTTTAAGCATTATAACATTGATAAATTTCATTAAAATAATGATAATATATTAAAATTATACTTAAGAAATAACATTAAAATAAAACATTTTTATTATATGTCATACATTTTTATTTTTGTTGTATTTATTGTATAGAAAAGACTGAATAAAAAAAATGCATGCCAACATTTAACACTCCATCAGAAATTCTAAACACCTTCTATTTTTAAATTTTTTAAAAAATTTGCTGTTGAATTGTATGGAGTGTAACTGGAAAGAAAATTATGCTTAATAAAGCTAAAAAGACAAAAAGAAATGGATTAGCGAGAGTGAGTGTAACGGTAGACTGCGAGCTTGTAGCAGCTCCCTCTATGTATAATATTATCTTTGTTGTTGTGAAGTTTAGTTTCTCTGGATTGGCAACAAGAAAAATGTAAATAAAGATGAGTTCAGTTTGATGTAACTCTAATGACTTCTTTTACTATTGTGAATTAAAATATGATGTAACCATTTTGGAATTATCATTTAAGTTATTAAATTATTCTATATGTTGACTCAGCATAACGTCCACAACAAGCTCAGCGAGAGATTAGAAAAATCTTAACAAATGCTATTTGATCAAAATCGTAAAAACAACCTTGTATTTAGCGTAGGTATAATGAAACACTCAATCGATTTCGAGGGCAGCTAAAGGTCCCTCCTCATCAGGAGAAAGAAATACCTAGAAAATAAAATAAAGGAGAAGAAGTCACAGAAACACATGGTCCTTATCAGCCCACGTGTTTTTGTGACTTCTTCTCCTTTATTTTATTTTCTAGGTATTTCTTTCTCCTGATGAGGAGGGACCTTTAGCTGCCCTCGAAATCGATTGAGTGTTTCATTATACCTACGCTAAATACAAGGTTGTTTTTACGATTTTGATTGTCACATTAGCGTGTTTCTCTTCTAATCTAAATGCTATTTGGCTACCATTAAAATCTGAGCCCTTTCATACTTTTTTGTACTCAAATTTGTTTATAATTTTTTTTAATAATGTGCATCTTATTTACAAACCTGTTATATTTGTAGGATGGTATCACAAAAGTGAATTTAATTTGTTCATTAATGATCCTTAAAAGTACTTAATTTCTATGTGTAGAAATGTTTAAGAACCCTGTTTCAAGCATATTGGGTCAATATGAAAATGTTCATTACACTGCATGCAATTTTTGAAATTCCATGTAAACTGTGGAATACAGTTGCTTTAAAGCAGTTATCCAATGTCATTAGGATTAGAATGAATTTTGTTTCTTTTAGATTTATCCATTGGCTATTATTTAAAAAAATTACCACATATAACAACAGAAAAAAGTTCTATTCTGTTATATGTTTTACTGGCTTAATGATCAAGATCCAGTTTTGCAATAATTCCAAATTGAATTTTTTCCATTCTTTCTGAATAAATGCATTAACCCCTTGGGTACAGATTTATTTGAGAAAATATTTGCATGTGGAACAGATATAATTTTTGGTTGCGATTCATCAATAGCTACTTCACTATCAGGAGTATAAATGTAACAAAATTTATTATTTAGGTAATCCACTATATTTCTAATATTTCTTCGCGTGGCATAGTAAAAATTGGAGTACTTATTGCATATATTTTTGACCAATACATATGCATTTTTGGCTTCTTCATTTTCGACATCAAGATGCATAATCCAATATAAGCTTTCATTTCATCAGAACTTACAGGAAACCACCTTTGGTTTTATATATATATGTGTGTGTGTTGTGTGTTACATAACCTTCTTTTTCTATCACTTGTCTGGCATATCTATTCATCTCTTCTGTCTGGCATATCTATTCATATACATATATATATAGTGTCCCAAAAATTTTCATTCAAGACTTCTTTCAAAACATCTAAAGGCGTAGGATTACCATCTAGTCTATGCAGGCTCAAAGGATTAATTCCAGATATTTCGGAAAAAATTTTTATATCGGCTACATTTCCTTCTTCTTCTTAAATCCATTCCTCTGATTTTGGTTCACGAGAAGATTCACTATCACTGCTTGATAGACATCTTGTGCATCTTCAAAACCTTGGTTTTATATGAATAAATTGTCAATTCAATTGTCAATTACAATTGTCATCATTTCTGGTTCACGAGAAGCTTCACTATCACTGCTCGATAGACGTCTTGTACATCTTCGAAACCTTGATATTATATTACACTTGTCATCATTTTCTAGTTCAATATCGTCTTCATCACCTTCGCATTGTATTTCATTGTAATTGTCAATTTCAGGATCACTAAGCAATTCTTCTTTAGATTTCTCAAATTCACTTTTGGTATCACTATCATAAAATATATTCTTTGTTTTTGACATAATGGGGCAGTGTATCACAAATAATGTTCACCGAAATACTGTAATTGCCTCTTCTATTATGACTGATACAAGCTACAATGAAATGAACAGAATTGCGCTTAACCTCAAATAACGTTTTAGACACGTTATCCGCTCCTATTGAAAACAAGTGAATGACGTCTCTCAGACGTCAAATGTACCCAAGAGTTGAATTTTTGGTTTGACGTCTTAGACACATCATCCGCTCTTAGGGGGGGGGGAAGTGAATGACATGTCTCAGATGTCAAATGTACCCAAGGGGTTAATTTTTTATTTTTATTATCTGTGTTGGTTAAAATTCAGTTTCAGAATCAATCAAAAGTAAAAGGCTTTTCACAGCAAATGAAAAATATTTACAAGACTCTCTGTGATCTTATATATTAAACACGGTAATTTGTTTAATGCAGTTTCAAGTTTCAAATTGTACAGAGGAATGACAAATGTATTTCGACTCATTAATTGAGCAGTTTAGCATTTCAGACACTTACGCCTTGGCAAGTTCTGTTTGAAGCAAGGGAGATTAATGTTATGTTTTTCTTATTTTTTTTTTTTTGCATTTCTACCTGCAATGCTTCCAAATGTTCACTTTTCACTGCAGCTTTTTTTGGATTTTTAACTTTAATTTTATTTTTAAAAATTTTATTTTTAAATTTGTTTTAATGTGTTTAAGATTCCTATACAAAAGTCTTACTTATTTTAACACCTTTAATTTCTTCACTACACCGATATTCCGGATTGCTTTTTCCGTATTTTTCAAACTTTATATATGTGTTTGTATATAAACTAACAGAGAAGTATATATTCAGCAGTATTAAAGTCAATTTTTCCCTCTTTTCAATTTGTTCATTCAAATTTATATATATATATATAAAAAAAAAAAAAAAAAAAAAAAAAAAAATTTTTACAGGAAATAGCAAAAAAATTTCTGTCTTGTTTATGAAAATAAATACAAGTAATTAAGATTGGTAATGATTGCATTAAATTTAAATTGCTTCCAGTTTTACAAAACGGAAAGCCCCTTAAGGGCTGTGTTTTTCTGAAGTCATTCAGCCATTTATACTGCTTGTGTCATGCCGCATGGCCAAAAAATAATCATTACTTTTATTAATTTTAGGCAGATAACCTTCAGGTGCTTTTCCATAATCAAATAAACCAAACTACTTTTATTAACAGATATCCATCATGTTTCTGCATGATATACAGGGAAGTATTTGCTGTCTTGTACTCTTACATCACAATTTAGTTGTTTGAATATTAGTAGTGTCTACAAGATTGACACAGTTCTTTCAATGGTTTACTGTTCGATGATCAATTTGGGATGGTTAAGGGTTTGTGCAACCTCTTCAACAGTGCATCAGAAATCCTGGTCTTTGATACTTTGGAATTAGTTGTCATCTGCCATGGTTGATTGTCCAGACCTTGCTTGGTCTCGGGTAAGGTAAGATCTCATCCAAATCTGCAGAACTAGAAGTTCATTGTCCATCTTGTACTAAGATTATTCTTGTAGACTGTTTAAGTTTTTTTTTGTGGTATTAGCAATAATCGTTTTTTAAAAAATAAATAAATAATGAAGCACAATTTGTCATGCGTGTTTGTTCAGATTGTTCATTTTCAGTGCTTCTGTAGTGAAATTAGTGCAGCTAACATGGCATGCAGGCAATCTGGGGGAAGGAAGACATCGTCCTTTAATGGTAAAAAAGCAGTTGGGAGAAATACAGGTGCATTGCTCATGACCTTGGAATGTGAGAGCTGGCACATGTATGGGTAGTGCAAAATTTTGTTAACAACACAATATTTATGAATTTAAAAATACAAGTAAAATATTAAATATATTTGTACATTTGTAGAGATGGTAAAGTTGGTGCTTTTTTCAGCAGCAAGCAGTTTCATTTAGGTGGAATTTGTAGAATAAACATAATAAAGTAACCAATTCGTATTTGCAGCAGTACAATGAGTAATAAAAAGTGACATGCAATGCCTATTAACTGGATAAGGCAGGTGTGAGAATAGTAAGTGCTTTGGCTGTTGGATTAAAGAATGGATACTTTATTTCTCAATCGATAAACATACTATCATTTTATTACTATTGGTTGATAGAGTGCAATGTCCATAATTCGGACTCGTCGGGACTTTGGTGATTCCAGATTATAGATCATCAATTTAAATCTGGTAAGATGGCATGCAGAAATAATACAATTAAAAATATGAAACCATAATTTACGAAATAAAGAGCAATCATAATCTAAAGGGTATCAAAATTTACAAAAAAAAAAGTTTAATATTTATTTGTTTACTTTAGTAAACATTTCTATCAACGTAAGTTGTTTAAGTTGCTTCATTTTTTTGTGCAAATACTTTCTCTTTAATTCTATAAACAGGCATAATTTCTTGTTTAGTTACAAAGTTCCACTGTTCAAGTCCTGTAATTGCTGTGTCGAGAATACCGACTAACTTGTTAATTGAAATTTTTTCGTTTTCAATAACATTCTCTGTTACTTTCTTCACTATCAAAAGCGCACATGGGTAAACGCTTTACTGGCTTTACACGTGCGCATCAAACGCGAATGCGTAAGTTTGTGGCTTTGAGGTCTGGATTATAGATCATTCTGGATAATGGACGTCCGAATGAGAGACTTTGTACTGTATAAGTTTTGATTATTATTTGATAAAATACTTCAGTTTCACATTTTCTATAATGGAAGTATGTACACTGCTCAAAAAAAAAAATGGGACAGTGCTATATCTCCCGTTCTATTGGGCCGATTGACAAAATTCAAACTGCGTTTTTCATGTCTCGAAAGCGCGACTTAGGATATATATTAGATTTATATATAGCACTATTCTAACATAGGTATTTTGACACAAAATCGGACTTTTTCTGAAATAACATACCAATTTTTTTTCATATTTCGATTCTACGACTCAAATTATGCCAAAATACCAAGTTTTGTAAAAATCGTACGAATAGTTTTTAAAATATTAGCTCTCAAAATTTTAGCTCCTCAATGTTAATTGAATTTGGCAAATATTTATTAATATCTCTTTTTTTATTAAACTTTTTTGATTTTTTCTCTCACATTTCGAAATTTTGGTTCATTCCAAATAAAATTTACCCATTTTTTGCGTTTTATTTTTTTAATTTCTATTTTTAAATAATTTCTATAGATTTTTCGAAAAAAATTTTGAATTATAACCTATAAAATTTTTACCATCATCTTAAAGTAGGTGTATTTTTAAGCATATCTGCAAAAAATTAGACTTTTTAATTCAAAATTTTCTAAGATATACACGAATTTAGATAATTTCGCGTTTTGAAATTTGGCACCTTTTTTTTGAGCGATAATAACGCCAAATGTGGTCTATGGATTTTTGTTAAACTGAATTGCCACAGCTATTTTTAACCTTAAACTTCAAGCAAAATTTTACGAAGAATTAATTATATGACATTTTTTCCCTCAATGATGCGTAATAAATATTTATTAATACTATATGAAAGGCTATTTTTTAAATTATAGATGATATTATTCAAATTTTTAATTATTTTTTTAAATTTCTCTCGTATCTTTTCTTTTTTTAAAATATTTAAGAGTAAGTTTTTGTAAGAGTAAATTTTTACCTTTGGCGTTTTATCGTCTGCTACTTACTTCGTTTAAATCGAATTGTCTAAAACTGAGAATTTTCGTTTGATATTTATTTGAATTTTATGACATTAACTGCATAATTTATTTCTAAACAAACTGTTGCTTTTGAAGTGGCTGAAAGAGCGGCTGATATTATCATCCATATTTTTAAAGCACAATATATTTTTATAGAAACATAATATTTAGAATAATCATTTTTTATAAAAGTCAAATTATGATATAAACATACAACCCTCTAGAGAATGAATTAATGGAAGTTCAATGGTTATGTAGAAATGATCTGC
Source organism: Stegodyphus dumicola (assembly GCF_044657685.1). NCBI lineage: Eukaryota > Metazoa > Arthropoda > Arachnida > Araneae > Eresidae > Stegodyphus > Stegodyphus dumicola. Next base: position 149,385,199 of record NC_140777.1, read on the forward strand.
AGTTACTTAATGGCTGAATAAGTCAGCAGATTCTGTGGACAAGTAAGAATAATTATATAAATGACATCCAACATTCTGGATTCAATAAACAACGAGGATACAATGTTTACTAAATGAATTTAAAAAGTTTTAAAACATAAAAAATCAACTCATTTTTTTTCCTAAAACGTATTTTTGTGCGTAGCGTATTTTCATTATACCCTTAAAATTCTAATTTAGAATGTAATTGTCAAGAACTGAATCCTAATCATCAGTAATATAATAAGTAATTATTACGGTTATTAATAAATCCTTCTTATAAAGTAATTGCAAATATTTCAAAAAAACTTTCTGTCTGAATGCAAACATTTTTCTATGCAAATATTTTTAATTTTATATTAATCAAGATTGCACACCATATTACTTATTTCCACTTCAATTCTTACCGTCAGTTTTAGTAAAATTTACAAATCAATTATATTTAATTAAGGATTGGATTGGATTATTTAATTATGGCAAAGCACATGAGGGCTATCTGCCTAAAGGGAGGGATGCCTTCGTGGAGGACTTTCTAAGGGAAACTGGCTCGTATACACGTTACACATGGGGAAAACTACGAAACCGCCCATGCGGCCAGCCCGTTCGCGGGATTCGAACCTCGGACTGAACTACCAGTGTTCAGCGTCTTTACCGCTCGGCCGTTGGTGGGCTATTTAATTAAGGAATGACCATCTAAGTTAAGAAGTTAAGAAACAGCGTACCGTAACAACATTTCAATTATTGGCGCCGTATCTTTCATGTTACTCCCGATTGGCTAGCTACATGATTTTTAATGAGTATTCGGATTTTACTAGTAACTTCACTTGGAAATCGCGCTTAAACTAGGTTAGTTGGTTATTGGAACATAGAAAGAACATGGGAGCTATTTGATTAAGATGCTTTCATAGAGAATCTTTGTAAAGAGAACCTAAAAAACTAAGAAAACCAACCATGCAGCCTGGGTTAGACTGAGCAGCAAACAATTAGTATTTAACAATCTTTTTTTTTTTTTTTTTTTTTTTTTTTTTTCAAATGCTAGGCAACTGATGAGGCTCCAATTTAATATTTTATTTGTAAATATTTAAAATATTGTTGTATTCTTAGACACAAAAAGCAGAATTTAAGTTTTGTTAACTCGTTAGTAAACTACCAAGCCGCAGTGCAAATGAATATTCAATTTCTTTGGCAATAATTGCATTCACTTAATATTCTTGGAATATGAGCTAAAGAAGGAACGTTCTCGGAAGATTAAAGAAGTGTTTAAATCCAGTGATATTAGGTTTGTCTTACAAGCTCAGGATCAAAACGATTCTGCAATTGCCCGAGTAGTTGACTTGTAAATGGATGTGAATTAAGCAGATGACTTTTAATCTTACGTTATTCAGCCAGAAAACGTATTCCAAATGTTTTGTATTGCATGACAATGCATCTTTTCATTATTCAATAACCAGTCGGAGAACCGCTTGTGTTCCGAAAATATTATGTGTACTCAATCGTCCTGCATGTTCTTCAAATTTGTCTTCTTGTGATTTTTTTTCTTTCCCAAAAACTAAAGTTGCCTCTCAAAGGAATGTTTTTTGACATTGAAGAGACAAAATTAATATGACATCTACTTTTAGAGGCATGTCAAAAACAGATCTCTACAAACCTTCTCTTCCATTACATGTTGTGCAGTCAGACAAAAAGTTACATCAGCGTAAATTCTATAATCTATTTTTATTACACTTTGATTACTTTATTAACATACAGTGAATATATACTAAATCTTTTACTTTAGCTTAAGTAATTCGGAATTTTTGACGGAATTGTTGTCGGAACTAGGACTTAGAAGATAAGTCAAATTAAATATTTCGATAACCCAATAAATTCAAGTTCGAAATTTCAATATTTTATTTTCGGAGGGAGGGGAAATATTTTCAGTTTTGGTCCATTATACTAAGTATATTTGCTTCGATTTTTTATTTTTCCATAAAAGCGAAAATTTTGCGCATGGTATACATATAACGCATAGCTTCAAATTAAAATTTAATAATATACAGAGTGGTTATAATTAAAGTTCCACATTGAAACGGTCATAAAAGGAAAACTACTGGATCAAATGTTATCAAACTTGGAAATCATGTAAAGGAGGTCATGGGAATTTATTTTCAGCGAAAAAAAGGAAGTTCGAAACATCACCACCAGGGGGGAAATGGCACTGTATGCAATATTGTTAAACGAAATATGGGTCGGAATCTAACTTAACCTTTTGTTAAACGTGTTTAATATGTTGTATACCCTTAAGAAACTTTGAAGTAGGCAAATTACCATCTAAAGACGTTAAATTCGATAAATGTCGAGTGCGCCATCCCTGTAAGTGAGAATTTCGTCCGTGAAAAACACGAATTTGCGATTAGAAAATGTGAGATCGCAAATCACTCTCACAAGCGTGTACAATCTGGAAATCGTTTTCTTACAGATCGCTAATTTGTAATTTTTTAAGCCTGAATTCAGCACTAAAACATGAAGATACTGATTCAAAACGCTTTTAATCGATTTGGGCCAAAGAAATCTCTCATGTTATCTATCTAGTTCCATTGCATTCTCCTACTGCATTCGATTGCATAACAGTCATTTCACATCGTTTACTGTTGAATGACAGCTAGTTTTATAACTGAACCATTTTTTTCTGAAGAGCAGTCGACAGCTGGACCACTGCGATTGCAGCTCACTTAGAGCCAATATTAAAATGTTTCGTGATACATGAACTGCAGTAACGTGGCATTTTAGATACTACGATTTTTATGCAGGGCTGGGCACCACCTCAAGAGTGTCGCATAGTTACTTAGGCAACATTTCACGAATGAACGTCTTATAGGCCAACACTTCCCTTCTTCCCACCAGACCTCAACCTCTGTGACTTTTGTCTATGAGGTTATCTCAAAAGCACTGTTTATGGTGATAATCTAAACAATTTGGCAGAAATGAAAAATGTGACACACTGATAACATTCCTCCTCATATGCTATGTGTAACGTGTATACGAGCCAGTTTCCCTTAAAAAGTCCTCCACGAAGTCATTCCTCCCTTAAGGCAGATAGCCCTCGAGTGCTTTGCCGTAATCTAATAAACAAACCAAAACCAGACCTGATATGCTAAGAGCTGCTGTTGAGAATGCAGTAACATGATTTAACTTGCTTTCGTAAAATGCTGGACGCTACATTGAACATGCTTTGTAACACGTTTCGGAAAATATTAAACACATTTTAAACAGATGTTTTCGTGTCTTATTTCATTTAACAATATTGTATACAGCGCCATTTTTCCCCTGATGGTGAGTTTTTGAACTCTTTTTTTTTCCGCCGAAAATAAATTCTCATAACCTCCTTTACACGATTCCCAAGTTTGATAACATTTGGTCCAGTAGTTTTCCTTTTATGACCATTTCAAAGTGGAACTTTAATAATAACCACCATGTAAAATAAGCTTTAAAAGTCTGACAGTTTGGTTCAAGTCCCAACTTTAAAAAATATATATATAAATATAAATTTTTATATTAATTCTCTTAGAAAGCATGTTTTAAGAAGCTAATTTTTCTCTCGCGTTATAGATTGTATAAAAAAACATGATCTTTAATATGATTTAGATTGTTTCAGCCGATATAAGAATCGGGTTACTCTGTGGTGCAGAATAAACCCTGCTGGACTGTTTTATTTCTTTGTCATTTAGCAAAAATCTTTTAATTAAAATATTTATCCTTTGGACTTCGCTTTAAACTTTATTTATAGCTAAAATGACTAGAAAATGAAAAGCTGTCTTTAGCTGAAACGCAATTCATATAATTGATATTTTAAAAAATTGACAAGAATGCAAAATGTATGGAAGTCTAGCAGTCGAAAAATCTTAATTTTCTTGTGTGAGCACTGAAAATAACTGTAGAAGGAAAGAAGAAAATTATGGAGAAAAGTAAGCAAAAATTTGCAGGGAAATTTGGCTGTCAGACGTGCCAAGATGTTCAAAAAGTTGGACGCTTTCGAATATACTTTCAGGATACTTCAAAGAATTTAGGTGTTCAAAGAGAAAACACTTGGAGGAGTACACCAGCAAATACCATCAATTGAGCTTGTGTTAACAGAAAAGACAAAACGATATCATTGCAGATTAAAGTGAAGAGCGACTGGTTTTAAACTATATGGTTGTGTAAATTACGTTATAGAACATCATATCATATCATAAATGGTGAATCCCATGATTTCCTCAGTCGAATTATTTGAAGATTCAGGAGTTTATCCAGTGATGTATGTGGATGTCACTTAAAGATGTTTTTTCCCTTCCTGATGAAACAGCGGCCGAGCGGTAAAGTCGCTGAACACTGGTAGTTCGGTCCGAGGTTCGAATCCCGCGAACGGGCTGGCTGCATGGCGTTTTCGTGGTTTTCCCCATGTGTAATGTGTATGCGAGCCAGTTTCCCTTAGAAAGTCCTCCACGAAGGCATCCCTCCCCTTAGGCAGATAGCCATAGTGTGCTTTGTCATAATAAAATAAACCAAAACCTTTTGATGAAACCAGTCTTTCCTTTCATCTCATACCTTCAAAATGTGTAGCCTCTAAAGACTGATAAAGGCTCTGACGAAATACTTCGTGAAGAACTTTCTAAGGGAAACCAGCTGTCATACGCGGTACACATGAGAAAATCCACGAAAATGCCCATGCAACCAGCCCGTTTACCGGGGTTCGAACCCCGGAGTGAACTACCAGTGTTCAGCAACTTTACCGCTCGGCCGTTTGTGGGCCTTTATGAAATGGAAGGCGATAACTTTATTTAAAATGATTGTCAGAAATACCAAAATGTTTCGAAAAGTTAGATACTTTTCAATATACTTTCAGAATGCTTAAAGAAACAGAGAAGAAAAATAAATTTTTTCGTAAAATTAAGTATTCGTTTTTTTTAAATTTAAAACTTTTCAATCTTATGATATTTGATTCTTGCGATTTAAAAAATAAAATATTTGACTAAAATATGAATAACATTTTAAGAAACCAAATGTAGAATAAAATTGTGTAAAGCAATGGGTACAATGATAAAACTGTTTAAAGCAGTGTATGCAAGTCATCCTAAGTTAAAATATCGGTTATACATCTCTCTTATTTATATATATTTTTTCTGAACGGAACATTGAAAGGCGTGTAAAACTGTGCTTTACTGTATTTTCTCTTTTAATATAGTATGCAGTTTTCAAACGCATCGTAGTCTGGGTTACAAAGTATTCTTCCGAAAAAAACGCAGTTCAAATAAGTAAAATCAAATTCTGGAAAATTGATATTAATAAATATATTTAAAATGCTCAGTTCGAAGGAATAAATAGAAAATTTTAAAACAATTATCTGAAGAGACAATGCAACACAAACAATTAAAATAAAAGTATAAAAATTTAAAAATGACCTAAAATAATAGCTATGACGAAAAATATATATAAAGAAAACTATTTGAAAAAAAATAATAATAATAAAATAAACGCTGCACCTTTATTTACGCAGTTCGAATAGGTAAATAGAAATTTTTAAAACAGTTATTTGGAAAAAAAAAAAAAAAAGTGCAACTTAAACAATTAAAATGAAATTCGAAAAGAAAAATTACTTAAAATAATAAGTTATAATTAAAAATATAATATAAAGAATATTATTTGGAGAAAAGGAACGATGGTGACTTTTTTTCCTAAGGAAACTAGGTTGCCATATATTAAGAAGTTCGCCAAGTGAAGTATTCTTGGCGCAAACTGACAAAAAAGTGCCAACATAAATTTGTGAATTTCTCCGTAAATTTCGCTCCAAATTTTACAAAATTTCATATTTAGGCGTAATTTGAGTCGTAGAATAGAAATATGTAAAAAAATTGGTATGTTATTTCAGAAAAAGTCCGATTTTGTGTCAAAATACCTATGTTAGAATAGTGCTATATATAAATCTAATATATATCCTAAGTCGCGCTTTTGAGACATGAAGAACGCAATTTGAATTTTGTCAATCGGCCCAGTAGATCGGGAGATATAGGACTGTCCCTTTTTTTTTTTTTTTTTTTAGCAGTGTACATTAGGTATATTATGTAAAAATCATTTAACAGGTAATAATTTTGGAATGATACACTTCAAAATGATTGATTACAAACATGTACTATTTTTGGGGTGAAAAGAGAAAATAACCAATTAGAAAGGAGACTTTGGAGGCTATTATAAAAGTAAAGATAAGACTTTAACTTATATATTTGTGTGTGAATGAATGAATAAGGTAATATATATTGTTGTTTACGTATGGGTTCATAATAGATTAAATGCACACAGGTCCAGTGACAGGTTAATCTTTTTTTTTTTAATCAAATGAAACACTTCAAAATTTTGGAATTTTCCACAGAAATACTCGGTGTTTGCAGTATCACAGAGTACAATCAGTAGTTACACTTCGAACTACTAAGAGCGTTAAAAAATCAATGTAAAGCACAGCTAAAGAGAAAGGTAATCTGGGGATATCTCATTTCATGCTAAATCAACAATTCACCACAACAATAACTAAACAACTAACTGAGAGCAGATGCTCTCTCCATCCTTATGGAGTTTTCAAGCAGACATTGAGATATTTCTAGTACTTTCTGGTTCTCGAAATTATTAGAAAGTAATATGAGGGTCAAATTACAGTCATAGGTAATACAATGATCAATTACATTTATTCATTTACAATACTTATTACAGTGATATAGGGACCAGACTAAAAGTCGCTAAACAGTGGCCAAGTTTGGAGACTTTTGTTCATTTCTCACCAAGTTTGGCAACAAAATAAGTCGCCAAAACCATTGTCAACTTGCGATATCTCGCCAAATTACCGAGATACCATTATTTATTCAGTGTTAAATTGACTTGGCCCTGCATTCTTACTTTTCCAGTATAGCTTTTCTCTTCACATTTTTTGCATTACATTACACAGAAAAAGACAACAATTTCATGTATAATTGAACTAAAATCATCTAATTATGTACAAAATTTGTAAGAATATGGAAGATAAAATTCTAGCTTTTATTTGTTATAGCCTCTGTCATATAATTTTATATAATGCACATGAAGAAAAGCCTTATAGTCAATAATAATGTTGCATTTACAAACGAAAATTTATGGCTAACCAGTAAAAAATAAATTGCTATCATAGCCTTGCTATCTTAATCTAATTTCACTGTCATAATCTTTGCTTGCCTGTGTGTGTCTAATGTCATGTCCACCACATCCGTTACATTTCTATCAGGTTGTTAAATCTGTGCATGTGTTGCTAGATTGTATTATTAGTCAATGAAAATTGCTTCAGTAAAGATGAGTGAAAGCTTCATTACAGATCAGTTTCATTGTGCAACATCTTCATCACTATCTAAATTTTTTTCATTATATATATGTTTCATGTTTAATATATGTATTTTTTAACACATAGATTAATACATAAATTAAATGGGAATATATTTAAATAAAATTGGTTTTTAATGCTTTAATTTATAAAGACTAGAGAAGTCATAGTGCATCCATTTTCTTCTATAGTATGCATTCATTGATATTAAAACTTATTGGGAAAGTCACTTTTATGATCAGTAAGTAGTTTAATTGTTGTATGAAAAGAAATTTCAATACTATGTAAACAATTTATTTTAAAATTTTGATTTGCAGATGCATTTGGGGAAGTTTCATATGCTGTACTTTGGTTACCGTCAAGATTTCGACAATTGCTTATTTACCTTATTGTCATAATATTAATTTTTCTTTTGTGTCTCATTTCTGTTTTGAAACCATGTTTAAGATTAAGACATTATGGATTCTAGCCAAGCAAAATTTATGAAGGAGTTTTATATGTAGTTAATAAGAATTTTTTTATTTTACAACTGGTGATCAAAGTTAATCAGATTTGTGATATATATTAGAAAGAACTGTTCTTTCTTTCATGTTTTGTAAAAATATTGTGGTTGTAGTTAAAGAAGCTTAAGATGTTCCAGCTATTGAAATGACCTTGTTGCTAATGTATGGTAGGTAGATCTTTTGTCACTTTGTGAAGAAAATTAGGAATAGGAAGCAATTGCTGTCCAAAGAAAGATATGAAATGCCTAATGCTCATTTCAAAGAAGTGGTACTACTAGACACTACAGTCCATCCAGTAAAATTGAAATTATTGCCATATATTTAATATAAAGTTTTCTCTTAAAATTAGAAGTTTATGAGCGGAATGTACTTAATGCAGTGATCTTAAACTCAGATTGCATGTGGGCCAAATGCATGACCTGAGAATAGCTATTGGACTGCAGTTTAAAAGAAAAGATGAAGTTTTTTAAATTCCTACTTTTAGTTCACACTTTCCCTATACCTTGTTCAAATTTTCAGTCATTAATAAAATACTTTTTATTCATCTACTCAAGTTCAAATACATTTTTTTAAACTTTTCCAGGGTTTCACGTGATATTAATACAGTTTTTTCACATATTAAAGTCGATTCCTACTTGTGTATTCCTGTTTATTGGAACTAAAGATATCCTGTTTTTTTTAATATATTAAAAAACTTATAAATAATGACCATTTATTAGGAATCCTCACATGTTGTAAAAATTAATTTTAAAATAACTTAGAAATAATAGTACATGTCTGAGATAAACGGGATATTTAACAAAAATAAGTGGCAACATTAAGACAGAGTTTTAAAGTATATGAAATTGTAGTTTTATATAGTTGAAGTGGGTGTAATGTTCCATTATGTAGCAAAAATTTAATAGTAATACATCTAGGATGAAAACTCTTTGCAGCAGGTCAAGCATGTCGTGTGAAATCATTAGATGGAATATTAATTGAAGAACTAGACTGCTACAAACTCACTGGAAAGGTTCCTTGCAATTATAAAGCATTACAAGAGATGGATAGAATGAGAAATTATAGACCACCATCAGCTTCATAAATTAGAAATGAAAAAATAAAAATATTTAAATTTTAAATTTGGATTTTCTGTTAGTTATGCTGTGCTTGAAATCTAAAAGTTGGTATCTGCAAAAAATTGCTGTTGGTCAAAATTTGTGATTCAAACATATTGACAGCTAAATATTAAAATTTTCAGATTGACATTGGTTCAAATAAATGAAATATTATTGAAGTAATCACTAAATAACTTACGTAAAATAAAAAGAAATATATGAAAACTTCCCTAGATGGGCAACACTTGAGAATGAATAATGACAACCTTTTCTCTTTCTTTTATTTATTAGATTTTTCTATGATGCATACAGAAAAATTACATATTTGTATGTAAATTAAACTTCTTTGTTTCTTACTACAGCTGTCAACTACACTATCTCATAATGTTTCAATTTTTATAAAGTTAGAAATCTTAAAGGGGGGGGGGTTCTTTTGCAAAATTATTATAAAGTATTTTCGTTACAAATTGTAGATACTAATCAACAGTCTGGTTCTTTTTTGTAAACTTATTAATTTTCAACAATGGAAAAAAACTGTTAATATGCAAATATACTCCCAAACAAAGCGATTATCCTTATTGCAAAAATTCGGAACTGAGAATATTTATTTTTTGACGAGTGCTAATAAAAGTTAACTAAATCTGTATCTTCAAATTTTTTAATAAGATTTATTTCACATTGTAAACTACTTAGCTCTGTTTCTTGATTTTCTGGAGCATATTATGCATATTCATTTCTTTCACATTTACTCACATTTGTTTTTAATAATGGAAGTAAAATAAAATTGAATTTCAAATCATTAAACTTTTTCTTCAAATTCTTGTCATAATAACGCTAATTAATTTACGGGAAATGTATTTGTAGGCTTGGGGCCACATATTGCCCGTGAGCCACCAGTTTGAGAACACTAACTTACTGGTTTGATACTTTTTACTAACATAGTTGTTTCACTGTCTCTGTATAGCAATATTCATGTCGTAACATGGTAATTTGTAAAAAAAGATGTTGACTTAGGTACAGTCAAAAGTCATTAATTCGGACACCCATAATCCGGAATGATCTATAATCCGGACCTCAAAGCTAAAAACTTTCTGTGCATGCGCCGCGTTGACACATGCGCATAGGCGTTTACGCGTGCGCGTAAGACCTTTACGACTGCGCATATGCATGTGCGCAAGTGCAGAATACGTTTTCGCGTGCGCGTTTAATGTATAACGGACGGTATGAGCTAAAATTATCTAATTATTTATTTCAGTTAATGTTGATGATTTCGTTGTTCCTTAATCTTCGAACTGGATCCGGCTTATTACTTTTTTCAGACTGTAAAAGCAATTTTATAAAAGTAAACTTGAACTTTCGATTATGTCAAATAGAATTTCCGATGCTGGAGCTCCCAAAGGATCTACAAAACGAAAGTACGTTTTGATGTCCATCAAACAAAAAGTGGAATTGCTGCAAAAAATGGATAAAGACATGAAGAAGGTGACAGAGAGGTTATAGTGAAAACGAAAAAATTTCAATTGACAAGTTAGTCGGTATTCTCAGCACATCAATTACAGGACTTGAGCAGTGGAACTTTGTAACTGAACAAGAAATTATGTCTGTTTATAGAATTAAAGAGAAAGTATTATCACATAAAACGAAGCAACTTAAACAACTTACATTGAAAGAAATGTTTAATAAAGTAAACAAATAAATATTAAGCTTTTTTTTTGTAAATTTTGATACCCTTTAGATCATAATTGTTCTTGATTTCATAAATTACGGTTTCATATTTTTAATTTTAGAATTTCTGCATGCAATCTTATGAGATTTAAACTGATGATCTATAATCCGGAATCGCCGAAGTCCCGACGAGTCCGGATTAACGACTTTTGACTGTATTTAGTTTTCAGAAAAAACTGTTAACATTTATATCACTAGTGTAATTTTAAAAAATATATTTTCTAATATCATGTATTATGTACTTTAGTTTAAGAGTTATTAACTTTTTCATCTGTATGCGATTTTCTGCATCAAAAAATTAACGAGTAAAATTCTAATAATGAAATTAAATTTATAGTCATAAAATTATTACAATTATCTGAGTAATAAATATCAGTGGCTTCCAAACTGTTTACCATGGTGCCTTAGTGTATCATAGGTGATTTATATAGGTACTGCAAAATATTTGAATATTTTCATAAATGGTGTTTAGTCCTCTTGTTTGTAGAAATAAATCATCAATGTGTATGTGTTAGCTCAGGAGGAATGGCTAACTGATAGTATGCAAACCATTGTTTCTGGAAGACATTTATTAGCCTATCTGTTGATTTTCTTTTACTCTCAAGGAAATAATGTGGACAATTCAAGGCGCTTTCGTAGCCAAACTTTTTCTGAACGACATTGCGCAAAGAAAAAAGGGGGGACAGTTCTATATCTCCCGTTCTACTGGGCCGATTGATGAAATTCAAATTGCATTTTTCAGTCTCGAAAGCATAGCATTGTTCTAGTATAGGTATTTTGACACAAAATCGGACTTTTTCTGAAATGACATCCAATTTTTTTTATATTTCGGTTCTGTGACTCAAATTATGCGTAGATTAAATTTTGTAATGTTTGGTGAGAAATTTAAAAATTTATCTTGGTGTATTTTTTTCAGTTTGTGCCAAGAATAATTCACTTGGCGAACTTCTTAATTTGTAGCAACTTATTTTTCTTTCCCTTTTTTCATTGTACACGTGCAGGAAAAAAGTCATTTTTCATGTTTTCAAACAATTATAACAAAGTGTCTAAACCACATTTGGGGTTATTATCGCTTATAACGAATAAATCAAATTTCAAAACACCCCAATGTGTAAATTCACATAAATCTTAGGAAATTTTGGATAAAAAACTATATTTTTTCCATGTGTGCTTAGGAGTACATCTACTTTAAGATGATAGCAAAAATTTTATAGGTTATAATTCAAAATATTTTTCGAAAAAATTATAAAATTTAGTTAAAAATACAAATTTTAAGAAAAATCATAAAAAATGAGCAACTTTTATTTGGAAGGAACCTAAATTTCGAATTCTGGAAGAAGGAATTAACTAAGTTTAATAAAAAAAAAAGAGATATTAATAAATATATATCAAATTCAATTAACATGAAGCTAAAATTTTGAGAACTAATTCTTTAAAAACTACTCAGGCGATTTTTACAAAACTTGGCAGTTTGGCATAATTGTAGAATCTGAATATGAAAAAAATTGGCATATCATTTCAGGAAAAATCTGATGTTGTGTAAAAATATGTATATTAGACCAATGCTTATATAAATCTAATACATATCCTTAGTCATGCTTTCGAGACATGAAAAAGCAAGTTGAATTTTGTCAATTGGGCCAGTAGAATGGGAGAACTGTCCCATTTTTTTCTTTCACAGTGTACCTCTGTAGAAGAAAATTATATTTAGCTGTATTGCAGTTGTACACCGAAGACAAAATTTAACAAGAGGGAAAAGAAATGTTTGGGAACCACTGATCTGTATGCTTCTTCCCTTTATTTTAATTTTAGTTTTAGTAATAAAGTTTGTTATTTTAATTCGGAAAAAAAAAAGAAATGAAATATTTGTGTATAGTTTTTTCCCTCAGTTAATGTTTCAGTAATGTTCATTAATAAGAATATGTAATATTTACAGTCCCTTTTTAGTTTGCATGTTGGATATATTAATTGCTAAACAATTTTATTTGGGAAGAAAGCATTTTTTTTTTTAATTTGCATATTATATCTAAGGTGATAAAAAAAATATCTGTAAAGGCAGATACAAGAACCGAAGTAAGTAAATTTTGTAATGGAATGTGTGTCTCGAAATGGCATATTGAAGTGGTATATTGTATTGTTGAAGAGTAGGTAAAAGAATTCTGTCAATGTAGATTGTAGTCTCCCCCAGAAAATTTCAAGCAATATGCATTGCTACAGGAACATGGAGCTCACTCATATGCATTTTATCTGTGAGGATGCAGATGGTAACAGAGCACCTGCTCAAAGGATGCCCTCAGGAATTGTTCTCTTTACCTCCTTTGAGTAGCTATTCCATTTTAGCCATAGCTCCATAGATAAAATGTATGCTGGCAAGCTCTGCCGTCATGTAACGATGCATACTGCTTGATATCCTGATGGGGAATGGCAATTTACATCAGCAGAACTCTTTTATGTACCACTCAACAATGCCCTATACCATCTCAATGCACCATTTCAGCAAATGCATTCCATTACAAAATCTGCTTATTTTGGTTCCCTTTACTTGCTGTTACATTTCTAACAAATATTTTTGAATCACTATGAATATTATATATATATATATATATATATATATATACATATTCTAATCATGGAAAAAAACCTAGTTCTTGCATTTCATATTGCAGGGTATCCATTTGTCACATATATTCAGAACAAATTTAATTTGTAGCATTGAATAATACCCAATGATAAGAACTGTATGTAATACTAAATGTATTATCTTTGATTATTTATTTCCAAATGACTGAATGTAAATATATTCTAATTAAATAATTTTTGTAATACTTGTAATGAAAAGAATTATAATTAAAAATATTACCACTGAAGCTTAATTCAAAAATGATAACGTGTAAATATATGCTTTTTCTAATAATCATAATATTTCAAGTCAGTTTTGAGGTAAATATGAATCATAATTTGCAGTCATTGCATTTGTAAGTAAAAACATTTTAAGAATCTAATATTTACATAAAAAATTGCTGAATTTTGTCAGCAAAGATTTCTGTTAAGCAAAAAGAAATAAAATCTATTAAAGTTTATTTTATTGAACAATAAAAATTTTCTGTAAATGATAATTTTACCTATATAATTTTTGTTAATTTTTCATAATGAGAAATAATCTTAACTTGTTGTACCTCTTATTTGCAGATGAAATAATATTTGTTATAACTATGGTATATTATTGAAAGTACAGATTACATTAAAATACAATTATGTTTTTCCATCTCTTTAGTTATCAAAAAAATTCTATTATATATCCAAGCACTGTATAAAAATTCTCTTTTGCAGATGTTTGCAATATAGTGTACAAAGAAATATTATAGTGCCTTAATATTTTAGTAAATCTTAGTACTTAATGCATATATTTAAAAATATTTATATAATGAATGTTGCATTATGAAACATTTTAATTCTTTCAGCACTGTTAATGTGCAACTTCAAATATTTTCAGAATTTTTTTTTTTTTTTTTTTTTTTTTTTGTAAGTAAAGAGGGTAAATTCAATACAAGAATAGTTCAAATTCTCTTTTGAATTTGAATAAATAATTTGATTAGGCAAGATATGAAAAATGTAATAAATCTCATAAAATATTATAAGAAAATGCTTGTAACAAATATCTTAATGTTTCTTAATTGTGTATCTTTTTGATGCAGCTCATGATATGTGTTTAATAAATGAAATGAATAAGTACTAATATAATGATTCCCTCCTCCCCCCACCCCAAAAAAAGTTTAATTTCTTCATTCTCCAAAAAGGTCTTTATATTAATATAATTGAAAATCACTGTAAACTTTATTTTGGCATAAAAAAATATTGCACATTTTCAATATTTCCTCGTGAATTCCCTTTGTATCCAAATTGGAATGTGTCGTTCAGTTTTAAATAATTTTTCATGTTTCTGTACTCAGCTATTTCACAAAACGTATAGCAACATCAATAAGAAAAAGGTCACTTCATTTCCACTATTTTATGTTTGCCATAGGCTGCAGTTTGAAGCTTGGATCATATGAGACTACAGATAAATCTCTCTTAAAAACTATTTTTAGCAAATTTAATTTTCTACGAAATAAAGATTTTATTTCTTTCAGTTTAAAACTTCAGTTGAAATGATAGTTTTTTAATTTTCCACAACTTATTTCTTTGCAGACTGTTTAACTGAATTCTGCATTTGTTTTTCTAACAAGATAAAAAATTATATTTTTATTGTTCATATTTATAGAATTAAATATTTTATCTAATGGTATACAGAGAAATTTTATGATGGCTTTTTTTCTAAGTATGTCTCTGAACCTGATTAATTTCTGAAGTATGAACAAATATTAGTATTAAACATTATTTCTCTAAAAAGAGCAGCTTTACAGAAGTAATTCTGTGGAGATGTTTTATCCATGTACTTCTCATCTGGAATTGCAAATTGTCATCTGAGAAAGGATGTAATTTTCATGGTTTTAATCCACAGGTTTAAATCCAATTTTATATTTTTTTGGAGGGGTGAGATGCTGACTGTAGAAACCTTTGAATACTTTACCAAACTACAGTTCTATTTTATCTGCTTTAAAAATCGTATTTTTGTCATAGTTATATGCTGAATTTATTATTGCTGCAGCTTTTCAGAAAGATACCTGAAATCCTGCTTTTTTGAGTAAATATCATATAATTTTCTTTAACGCATTCTCTACTGACCAGCTTATATAAGGGTTTTTTCAAACAGAACAACAACTCATATGTAGGACAATGACAAAAGCATAATCCCTATATAATCTTTTGATGAAATCCATACCAACTGCACTTGATATAGTGATCTGCAAGAAACTAAGACTCATATTTGTGACTTGTTGTCTTAGGTTCTGAATTGTTCTTTAAAGAATATTGAAGGTATTAAAATAATATTAAAATCATATTTTTGATTATATTAACCCTGAATGCTCATATTTAGCATTTGGTATTACTATATAAACATTTACTATAGGTTTGTGTAATATGGTGCTTTTTTATATTGGTAGTGAACATGTTAATTTTCTTCAGATTGATGTGATTTTCCTTGAATGCAAGCTTCATTTTATAATTTCATCTAAAGTCTCAATCTGAACAGCCGAGAGGATAAGAAAATAATGTCATGCATTTTTTTAATTAATGGATTGATATGCTTTTGTAGTCATTGCAGAATTCACAGTTCTCAGCATATAAATAGGAAACTCACAGCAGTTAAAAACTTATTGATTCTTATCTATGATTTTATTTCCTAATGTTATCATTTACTTTTACTTTCAAGCTAAATGTAATTCAAAATTCACATTGTATGCACTTATATTAATGTTAAAAAATGGGTTTATATTATGTCTTGATTACTAGTATAATTTAATGTTACGGATAAATATTTAGTATCATTTATTCATTGAGTATTTTCTGTGGTATCTTTATTAAGTATGATCGGATGTGAATATTACAGTTTTGTTTACAATTTGCCTTTAAGGCAAATTATCTTTTTTTGAAAGTGGTTCTGTATGTGTATGTATGTTTGTGTCTAAATTTCTCTTCCTTGGAGATGATATATGAAAAACCTTTTCTAATAATAATAATAATATATATGTGTGTGTGTGTGTCTTTGCAAAAGCTGCAATGGATTGAAAAGGTTTATTACATTTTAATAACTTGGTAAATCTTTACTGCATAGATAAAAGGATGACTTCTGTAGAAAGCTGTAGAATATAATTTTATTATTGGATAAAGATGCATAAAATCTTATTCACAGTAAAATATGCACCCCGCATTCTTATTAGCTTAGCACATCTTCATACAATGGATGCTGCAGAGAAGCGAGCTACATTCGTTTTAGTAAGAATGATGCAAGTGAAAAAGTGATTACACATGAAGAAGTTTCAGTTCTTAATTGAAATCTCTAATCTGATTGGTTAAATAGCATTTGTTCTGCAGTGTTACATTAGATAGTATAATGACGATTTAGTTTGAAATTGTGTAGATAGACATACTATAAATAGTTGCTATTTTTAAGATAGAAAGAGGAAATACCCAAATTAAAATGAAGAATAAAGGGATTAATTCAAAATTAAAGTTAGTAGTTTGCTTTCATATTTTTTATCTTGCATATATATTAAATAATATACGTGGTTAAAAATATTTACCATGGAAGGTAGCTGAAGGCAAGTGTTTTCAGCAGAATATGCTACAAATTTTCCTGCATTCACTATCTAGAGATATCAATACTAGTTTGGTTTTAGAATATTGAAAAGAATGTGTATGTCAGGTAAGATTAGTGAAACTTCTTTGTTTATCTGGTGCAATGTAAGAAATTTCTTTATTACAGCTTGAGTTTATATATAATGGAATGAATTATTATATTATTATGGAAGTTTAATTTTTTCTTATTCAACTAACACACACAGTTGTTATTCCTTATAGGGCTTCCATGTTGTATCAAATATACATAGAATTTTTTAACTTCTTAACTGTGGGAATTGAATTCCTATGTAGCTAACAATCAAATTAAAGAATCTGAGATGTGTTCTTCAAAAAATGTACTTCCATGAAATGTAGTATAAGTACAGAAGCACATTTTGGCTTTGGAAATGAAAATATTTGGAAGTTTATAGTTTCCTTTGTCAATAAAGAAAATTTTACTTAGCAATGTTTTGCTTTTATATAAATGTTGATTATCAATATGGTATCACTGAATATTTTAAAATTGTAACAATTTAAATATGCAAAGAGAATTTGAGTGATCAGTGATACTACATTTGTTTAATATGGAGAATGAAAATTTTGATACAGAGGGACTTTGCTTTTCTTTTAAATTAAGTACTAATTTTATGACAGATTTTTACCAGGTTATCTAGTGGTCACAATTAATATCTGTTCAGCTTTTCATGTTTCAGAATAATGCTTCTGTCATTAATTTCAGTTTGTAATTATTAAAATGTTATTCTTTGAAGTAAGAAATTTTTCAGTTATCTGATGTGATTGGTTGCTTCGGAAGATATTTTAAAAATTGTCTCATGCTCTTCTCAAATATGTGTTGTGATAATTTTATTAATAGTGTTATTTTTCATAAAACTAACAGGTTTTAATGTCTAGAAAATGGCTGTTAGATTTTAGTAAGATATAAATACCTCATTTTACAGCTTTGTGATATGTTTGTAGATTGCAGTTTTATTCCTTATTTTATAGAATTGATATAATTTTATAATCTAGGAAAAAACATTTACACTATAGTGATATTTTAATTGTATGTATTTAGAATATATCAGCATGGATTTTGTGAAACTTCTTATTTTATAATATTTGTATATAAGATAATATTATAGATTTATTATGTATATGAATGATTTATAGAAAAAATATTTACTTTTATTTTATTGAAGACAGAGTTTTTATTTAGATTTGTTACTTTTAAATTCGTATTTCATGTAATTTTTATGTCACTGTAAATTTCTTGGTTCATACATAGTTAAATTTTATACTATGATTTTGGCTTTGTATACAGCTACATAAACGTAAATTCTTCCTTTCGGTCTGTACTTACCAAATGTGCTGCAACATTTTGTATTTATTTTAAACTGTTTTGCATTTGTAATAGTGATTTGAATATTTTTTATGTGTGTATCTGTAATTTTAATCTTTAACATTTTTGTGACTAAATAAACAAATTATAAATAAATCATGAAAAACAGCTGAAGAATTAATTGTACTTTTAAAATATATTATTTTCTTTTCACATTCAAATACACATTTCCAAATTTTGAAGTAAAATACAATTAATATGATTTTTAAATCTTAATTATAAAATGGGTTATTATTTTTCCAAGTTCTTTAGTATAATTTTTAGTACAAAGTTTATATGAAAAATTACAGAGATCTAAGAAACAATTTTCAACTCATGTCTGATAGTAAACTAGCAGTCTTTAAGATAGTCGACATTGCTTGTCGAAACCAATTTAGTCTATTCTGATCTTTTAATATATCAAATTAATAATCTTCAAATTGTACATAAACATTAAAATCAGCAAATTCTTTTTGAATGAGTTATTAGTATATACATACTCATTTACTTTCACCCACATATATATATGGTATATATGTAATATTTTAAGTGCACAGTCATAAATACGATACTTTAACTTCTGATTGTAGACATGGCTGGGTGGAAAAGGCAGGAATAAGACATTCACAAAACTGAATTGAAGTAAAAAAGTTATTGAAGTAAAAATGCTAGTAAAAAAGGAACGTAGTCATTGTTCATCAGAATATAATAGGCATTTGAAATATGCTTTTACCTAGATTTGAAGTTTTTGCCCAAGGGCACTGGCTAACATTTAAGAACACAGTAGTGCTCACACCAAAAAGGTGAATTCATAGACAAGTGCTGCCACTAGTAGTGACTAAAAGAAGGGTAATTTGAAAATTTAAGCTCGAGAAGCAATTAAAAATTTATCATTTTGAATTGTGATGAATGGTTCTTGGCCTTTTGACAGTATGTTCAATAATTGGATCATAGTTTACAAGTTCTCTTATATGGTGGTATTCTGAATTTTGCATTTTCTGGAAAAAATTATGGCAAGTAGAAAGTATTTCGTCATGCATGGAATCAGTCTTCATTTCTTTAAGTATCTGCTTGTTCCGAACATACTACGGGGCATTTAAAATCATCTTTAGTAATTTATTTTGAAAAACTTCTAATTTTTTACTCTAGGTCTCAGCAATGGTGTTCCAGGCAGGAATACCATATAGTAAAATGGGTGGAATCATATTGAGATATAGCATGCGTTTTGTTCTTATGTGAAGTTTCGAGTTTATTCATAGGAGAGGCTAAAGGGCAATAACACCTGCATAAACTTTTCATAGTTTGTTCTTTAAACAATAGTTGTTTGTCAAAGAACATGCCTAGGTATTTAATGGAGCATTAACTGGTATTTGTACATCATTAATTTGAATATCAATGTCAACAGGATTATTCTTTTTATAACTTCTAAAAATAGTGATGTTACACTTATTTGGGTTTAATTTAATTCTCCAAATCTTGAACCAATGATCAGTGTTGTTAACTGCTAACTTTAGTTTGTCAATAGCGAGTTGCAGTTTTAAAGACTTCGTAAGAACGGCAGTATCATCAGCATATTTAGCGATTTTTGGATTTAATGGCTGTGGCATATCATTTATAAAGATGTTAAATATAATCAGTGCTAAAATGCTTCCTTGAGGGATAGCACTTTTAATGATCTTTCTATATTTGAGGGAGATTTTCCAATTTAAACTTGAAACGTGCGATTTTTTTAAATAGGAGTATATTAATTCTTGAGATTGATAGGGAGAAGTGCTTTTTGCATTTTTAAGAGAAGGTCGGCGTGCCATACTCTGTCAAATGCCTTTACTATGTCTAAAAAGCATGCAGCAACAGCATTTTTCTTAATAAAAGTGTCAGCAATAAATTCAGTTGCATTAATGAGCTCGTCTGTGGTACTCTGTCCTTAGCAAAATCCATATTGTTCAGAGTCGACGATATTATTCTTTTCTAGGTGATTAATTAGTTGAACTTAAATAATTTTTTTCATGCCAGTGCAGGGAAGCAGGCTTATTGGGTGGTAACTGGTCATTCCTTTTGGATAAGGAAGTTTATGACTACAGCATGCATCCATTGATGTGGGAAATAATTAAAATGAAGGCAGGCATTAAAGAGATTTTTTAATAATACAATGTAATGCTAGGAAAGTTCTCTGATAGATTTATTGGAGATTGAATCATATCCTTGTGCTTTTCTGATCTTGAGATTCTTAATGATGTACTGTACTTCTTTAGGGAATGTAGTTCCTCGCAAAACCGTATTTATACTGCATAGGTGCAGAAAGTATTCTAAACTATGATTGGTCAATATTAGTTTTAGTTACCTTTCTCAAGCAGTGTTATGTAATTTGGGAGAACAGATGAATTTAGGAGGGAGAACACCAAATCTAGAATAGTTAATTTAAGGTTGCCAATGATTTTTAAAGCAGCTGTTGTATTTTGTTATTTCTTACATATATGTATGTGCACACGCATATGGAATGAATTGCCAAATTAACTGCATTTCCCTGTCAACTGTGGAAGTATGCAAAATGGAAGCAAGTGCATTAAGCATAATTAACATTTCTAAATCATCTTGCATAAACTTCACTGTATTTTTCTTTTTCTAATTTTTATGTGCATTACATTTCATTTTAAATTCATTTCTTGAACATGATCTAGTTTTAATTTTTAAAAGGGGATTATTAAAAGCAAGGGATATTAATTAAATTGCAGTTAGTTAACATAAGAAAGAATTTATCTTGTAGCTGATATAAATGAGCAGCTGCCATGAGATAATTCGAATTTCCGCACATGTTTGACTAGTGAAAAATTAACTGAAACATTTTGTAAATGCCTAATATTAACTTGTTTACTTTAAAAAATTCTTCTCCTCTGTCTGAATTATATATATCATACTACAAATGTTTTAATGAATTTCATTATTTTTTAACAGAAGTTTTTGATAAAATGTGAATATGTATGATATTAAAACACTTTTAAAGTTGCATTAGATATTGCCCCATGAAAACATGACCACCTTTTTTAAAAAATAATCATATTACCTATTTATTAAGAAATAATAAAATTTCTTTCAATTTACGTTTGTTTAGTGGTTTTCTTTTAATTATAAGAATAATTTGTTTGCTTCAAATTATGCATGCTTTCCTTTTCTTAACTATACTTCACATATTTTTTCCATAAAAAATTAACTTTACGAAACGCAATTTTGGCGTATACTCAGTATATTAACGACGTAACCCCTGCGTTCGCAAGGGTTTGCTGACGACTTTTGATATTATAGATTTTTTAATGCACTGAGAAGGATCCCAAACGAATCGCCCGTCGGGTGGACAATCATTAAACTAGTTCTTGCACTAGTGTCTCATGTTGTTACGCAAAACTGATTCCGAATTTCTTGATTGCATAAAGACCTAATTATATGAAACATTTTCTATTTGAATAAAAATGCATATTATATTATGCTAGGTTTTCCTTGCAGCATTTCTAGTCTTTGTGAAATTAATAAGTAGCATCATCATCGTGCAGCAGTTTGTTACGGATGTAAAAATGCGCTCCTGTAATGGTGCGTAAGATTGTGTTTTGAGTCATCTGCAATTTATTGATATTTGAGCTCGTAGCAGTCGCCCAGACAGGGGACGCATAACGCATAATTGGTCGTAAAATAGAAATAGAAATCTGCCTTTTCCTTCTCAGATCTAACTGCGAGCTGCGTCCTAGCAGTACTTGTAATTGTTAAGCAACTCCTCTGGTCTTGTTTGCAAGGTAATTGACATGCGTGCTCCACGTGAGTCTTTGATTCAAGTAAACACCTAAATACTTGGCTTTGTTTACCATCAGGACACGTTGGCCGAATAGGTAAAGTGGCTGAACTGAGACCAGTATTTTCTTCCTTCTAACAAGAAGTAGCTGTGATTTAGTCGCATTGATGGAAATCTTCCAGTTGGAGCACCACTCCTCAATGTCCATAATAATATCCTGCTTAACAGAAATTGCCCTGTTAGGCTGAATAGATCTGACTGCTACAGCAGTGTCATCCGCGTAGCAGGCCAGCAGTGTTTATCCCGCGGAAATCAGCTGTTGAGTTTATCTCGCGGAAAATCAGCCGCATAGAAAAGCTAGACTACTGGGCTAAAATAGGACCCTTGGGGAACACCTGCAGCGATAGTTTTGTATCCAGAATGAGTCAGCTTGCAGCTAACTGTAAAGTAACGATTTGCAATATAAGATCGGGTGAGTAAGATCAGTTCTCTAGGCAAATTCATCATTATCAATTTTTTTTTTATATATTAAGCCTTCATGCCAGACGCAATCAAATGCTTTGGCCACGTCCAGCATGAGCACTGCAGTACAACTCTTATGATGCAGAGCAGAGCTGATAAATTTCACAAGCCTAATCAGTTGTTTAGATGAACAAAGTTCGCTCCTAAATCCGCACGATCTTCCGGAAGTAACTGTAAATAAGGCTGGAATTTCCTTAAAATTATTCGTTCAAATATCTTGCCTATATTAGAGAGCAAGCTTGTGGGTCTGTGATTCTCCGCCTTAGCCTGCAAATGTCCTTTGCAGGCTTCGGTAGTAGGAAAACTTTTGCGTACTTCCAGCAGTTTGGGAAGTAGCATAACGTAATGAAAATATTAAAAATGCTGGTGAGTCTTGTGATTCCACCGCGCGGGAGGTTCCTGATCATTAAGTTCGCAACTCCATCAATACCCGGGGCTTTCTTGGAGGTTCAATTTGGAGATAATATCCGTAACTTCTCTTAGATTAGTTAAACCATCGGCATTTAGAACCATGGGAGCACCTAGCCATTATTCTACTTTCATTCTGACTTGGGTTTCAAAATGAACATTACAAGGTGTCCGATTGGGAGAAAACTGCTTTTCAAGATGTGAAGCGAAAATCTGACATTTGTCAGTATCTGAATAAGCAGTCATGCCGTTAGCAATTAATTGGCCTATCACACTGATGCGTCCTCTTTAACATTTTTGCAAACTGCCAGAAGGCGTCACTGTCTAACTTTAACTCCTCCATTTTATCATTCCAAGCCTCACACTTTAATTTTTGCATTTCAAGCTTAATATGCTTACTGATCCTATTTAACTCCGTTTTAGTAACTGGGTCCCAGGTGATATTATACACCCTTCGTAGGCTATTTCTTTCGGCTATGAGAGATTTGATGTACCTTGGAATCTTAGCGATTTTGCTAGACCTTTGAGTAACATTGATGGAAACATAGTAAGAGTCATTAAGACATGTAGTAAAGTTATCAATCTCCTTGTCAATATCAGAAGGGCTTTTCATAACACCTAATTTAGGGAGCCTCGCTTTCACAACATTGTGGTATATTCCCCAGTCGGTATGGGTCTTAACATTTGTATAATTAATACTGGTGACCCCTAGTGTAGCAATCACAGGAGTATGATCAGAGCTCAAGTCCCCTCGAACCTACAGCACCATATAAATTCCTGTTCTAGACAAAATGATATCCAGAATATCAGGCCTGTATCTGATGTTGCTGGGCCTGAACGTCAACACAGCAGGCGCAAAAATACTAACTGGTGGTTACTGATATACTCTCTCAGTATTTTACCATTGTGGTTGGTGCTGCGGCAGCCCCAATCTTTATGCTTACTATTGAGATCGCCAACAACACTCATTATTGAGGAATCTGGAATAATATTTTGTAATATTTCCTCAATTAGGCTATTAGTTGGGGGGTTGTAAATAGCCGCAAATAAGATATCTCCAATCTTAGGCAAGTTAATAGAAGCAACCACAATTTCATAGCCCTTGTCTCCTTCAGTCGAAATTATGTATGATGAATATTTACAATGAATGTAGATGAGTGCTCCATCTCCTCTGTGATGTAACCTATCACATCGGTAGGTTCTATAATTTTTTATGCTAACTCTGTCTCCTGGGGTGATGTGCGTCTCGGAGATCAGGCAAATATCAATGTCGTTCTCATACATAAAGTCCTCCAACTCATCTTTCTTTCCTCTCATGTTGTTAGCGTTCCACATTAACATCTTGATTGGCCTAAAATTATTGTCTTCCCTATTCACGACTGGGTTCATTATTGTCCGCGTTGAAACTACTAGGAGCTAAATTTACTTGTAGAATGTCGGAGGACTTAATAACCTCAGCAAGATTTTTAAGCCCTTCAAAAATACTTATAGCTTCATCTAGAGTATTCGTGGTTTGCCCGCTAACAACAGCGGCATAAGATTTATTGATAACTACTCTGTCACTGAGTTTCTTCAAAGGCGGATTTTGAGTATTTATTTTGGGAAAACTCGGGTAATCCCTGTAATTGCTTGTATGGTCTAATTGGCAATTTTTATACACTTAGGTTTCTCTTCTCTTGGCTAGGGGGTAGGGGCAGTCTTTTGAATAATGATCGCCAGCACATTTCATGCATTTGGAGTCATGCATACATCCTGCCTGGTCTTGATGAAATGCCTGATACCGAAAGCATTGTACCGGCCGTTTCCTTCCTTTGTAAGCTTCTACTTTAACATTCAGCAAACATAATTTAGTTATATTATGTATCCCTTTTATCTGATCAAAATAACCAGAAACAGGGGCAGATTAAATTTTTCTCCATTTCTGCGTCTTACTAATTGCGAGACTCGTTCAACAGGGAAACCTCTATCTATCGGTTCGTCAGCTATTTCTGAGGTTGGCGTGTCGATCGGTAAGCTGCGTATAACAACTTTAACCTTCTTGTTTTCGAGTAATATAAATGAGTGATATTTCACTCCTTTGACATTAAGTAATGCTGTTAAACTCTTATGAGTTTCTATACTGTCAACTTTTAGCTCATAGTGGTCTTGAGCTTTCATTATACCTAATTTTAGCTTAATTCCTGCATCTTTAAACATTTCCTTATATTTTGACTAGGAATATTTACCATCCTGTATAATAATCGGGGGAACTTTATTGCTCACTTTATTTGGATATACACTGGTGGGTAAAAGTTAAGCAATAGGTGTTCTTTTTTGCATAACTCCACGAGAAATCATCTGAGAGACATGAAATTCGGAATTAAGAGACAGCATTTTGTATTTAAACGATGACAAAAGCATAATTGCGCTAAAATGAATACAATGGATACAGTATGAAATCAAACAAAAATAGGCTTTATTGAACTCATAGTATCATTATACATGATTGTCTGTACAAGAGGAAGAACAACAAGCAGATGTTCCTTACTATGAGATATACCCTCCCCTTACTGCAATGGTTGCTTCGAACGGTCTCTCCATACTCAGCACCAGATTGTCCAACAGATCTTGAGGTAAGACGGACCATTCCTCAATCAGCATCTATTTCAGTTGCTAGGTGTTCCCCGGAGGATGTAATCGTGCCACAAGGCATCTCCCCAAGGCATCCAACACATGTTCTACGGGATTCAAATCAGGGGAAAGCTGTTTGAACAAATCGTTGTTCTAACAGCTGGCCAATCCATTTGAGTGATATCTTCACTTTTCAGTAGCTTCTGAACAGCAGGAGTCTGGTGTGGTCGTGCATTGTTATCCATAAAACGAAGTCTGCTTCAATGACACCTCGGAACAGACGCACATGGGGAAGAGTCACCTCCTGACAATAGTGATCTCCGGTCACAGAATTTCTGTCGAAAACGTGGAGCTCTGTCCGCCCGTTCAGCATAATGCCTCTCCAGACGAGATCTTCAGAATACCGCAACGGTCTCTTTCCGTGATTTTACTGAGATTAAACCGTATTCCGACCTCTCTCCAAATCAATTTGTGTTGAGAATCGCTTGTGGCACTAAAATGACTCTCATCCGTAAGGAGGATACAATTCCATTGATGAAATGCACAGTTTTTGCGCTTCTTGCACCACTGTAAACGGTGACGCCGATGGCCAACTTTCAAAGGGATGAAGCGTTCAGGACGGCAGGAAAATAAACCACCTTTTTGAAGGTTTCTGCACACAGTAAACCACGACACTTGTCGCCCCGTTGCTGTACACAGTTGTTGAGCTATGGAGTTTGGTGACTGGTTTCGGGTTCTTTTCGCCTGCGAGACAATATATCTGTCATCCACTGCAGTTGTTTTCCTTGAGCGGCCACCACCAACCTTTCTAACGGCCGATGCTATTCGCACCAACATTAACCACGCATGCGCATTGAGTTGTCAAAGGCGGGTTTCTACCTTGGCGTAGTTTATCATTTTTTAAGCGTTGGTGACTTTCAAAAGTTTAGAAAGGAAAATGGGTTCCTTTTCTTGTAAAAAGAAGGAGCACATTTCCTTTTATTAAAGTATATATAAAAAAGGCAGATTTTTATGTTCGCAATGTTTATCCTTTTCCTGAACGGTTTGAATAGTTTAAATTACTGATTTGAAGGGGGGGCAAAATCATGTTGACATTTTTTGTTTTTCTTAGAATACATTTAGCTTTAAAGATGTGTTTTGCTCAATCAAGCTTTTAATTCATTCCTCTTTGAAAAATTTCGTCCGATAAAAGGTACTAAAAATTAGACAGCGGATTTCTGTGTAGAAAATTTAGACAAGAAATAAATTAAAAGCGATTATATGAACTATTAATGAATTATTCTGTATGCCTGCTTATTTTTTTATGGAAATACTTGGCATTTTCAGGACACAAAAAGTGCTTTAAAGAACTTTGAAATATTAGTACAAACACATTAATCAATTAAATTGAAATAAATAATGGGATGTAATTTAAAAGAAAGAGATAATTTAATGTAAGAGATTTAGATTTAAAAATTTGTACACACAACTCAGATTTATTTATCAGATTTTGTAAGGTTTTATTTCATAAATAACTTTGATTTTGAAATTTGGCATTTGAACCTATAAACCTGTGTGGATACTGAAAAAGTGATGAATATATAAGAATATTATCATTTTCAGTAAGTTTACTTATTGAATAATAAATTCTGACAGTCCTATGCTATGAATAGGGTCTAAGTTTGCATAAAAATTCTTCTGTTAAATAAAAGAATTTAAGTAATTTCTGTAACCTTTTTGTCAATACACTAAAGATTATTTAACTAATTACTCGTCCTCGCTTGCAATTAGAACCATCATTAAATCCCTATTTTATCTAATCATTTCCTGAACATTATCATGTATATAGATTGACTTCGTCTTTGTAACTGATAATTATTACTTGCAAATTATTCTCTTGCTGGTGAACTATTAACAACCCTTTCTATTGCTGAGTTAGGTTTAACAACCTTCGCTCTCACTACCGCCTGCCTTACGGAAATCGGCGTAAAATGCTGGTACCTGGGCTGCTTGTGCGCATGCGCTAACGTAGGTGGTGTGAATAGCCTGTTAGCTATTCGCACCGTCGGTGCGATTAGCCACTGCGCCTTTCTAACAGCCCTACCTATGGTTTGCAAGGCTTTCCAAGCGCACGAAAAGACACTTTTGGTGATTCCGAACTCTTCAGCTATACTGGTCACACTTCGTCCCTACTCCAAATTTTCGATCATTCTTTCACGTGTGAAGTCATCCAGATGCGTGCCGACCGTACGCATTTTGCGTACGCTCACGTAGCCTGTGACTTTTTTTCTTGACATTTGAATACGCATGATCTTTCTACTGAATTGCGTGTCCATTGTACTGAACGCAAGAACCCCCTTTTCTACAATTTAATGGCTATCTTATCAAAATTTACATTGTTGCTTAAGTGTTGCACACCAGTGTATGAATTTATCCGTATCCTGCTCATTATTTTTGACAGAATTGGTGCCAGCTTCATAATCATGAGTACCACCTATTGGGGGCCTTAGATTTCTGAGGCGCAAGCGAGAATACATCCTTAGGAATTATAGCGAATTTCTTCCTTTTGGCTTTTGCAGCGGTTCCTTGTATATTTGATTTAATGGAGTTTTCCTCAACATTTTCTGAGGAGGGAACAGTATCCACAGGAAGGCCAGCAAATTTATTGTTACATTCCGTAGTCGTAGAGGCCGGATCTCGTCTCCACTTATTGTTAACTTGTTGGAGACCTTGGAAATCCATTTCCTTGGAGTCCTCATCTGGAACTGTTGAAGCAGTAGCAGTGGTATGATTGAGGGCTAAATCAGGGAACATAACATTGAAGTTGGACAACTCCTTCACTAGAAGCTTAACAAACTTCTCGGTCAATTCATATAGGAAGGTGTCATCTGAATCCAGGGTGCCATTTTCCTTACGGCTCCTGAGTTCCTGGTAATCAGTTGTGAGTTGTTTTAAGAATGCCATAATCGGTAAGCCAGTCAGTCGTTTTGCGAAAAAATCAGAGTGAAGAAAGTGCACTGACACAGAAAAATAGCAGATACACTTTAAAGTGCATCACACACAGGGCACTTAAGGCGGTTTTACAGTACCCAGAATGCAAGGCTCAATGGGACCAACCTTCTATTAGCTCCAGCAAATGCAGAAAATTAACACAGTATAAATTCGTAGTAAGAGCGAGGGGTAAGACGCGCATGCACAGACAGATAGGAATGGCAAGTCCTGCTGACACCAGAGGGCATCACCTGACAGTGAAAACTCATCGCCTGCGCACCTGCAAACAGATATTCTCGGCCCATATTTATGGGCCCTAGTCTGGACACCGTCGAGATGGAAGAACGGGTCTTTTTTTGCGATCTACTCGACAGAGAGCGAGTCTCGTGTCATCGTCTCGATCATTACAGAGATCGACGTGTTGGAAATTTTTCCGTAAGCTGGATAGCTGCCGTTTAAGTTTCTGACTGTCGTTTTAGAGCTAAAGTGACGGCGGATAGTTTCTGGAAGTGTACTTAAGGGATATTTTAATTTCTTAAGATTTGTGAAAAACTCGAATATTTCGCTATAGAAATAACGCATTTGATGCTGACGATTCTAGATTATTTATGTATTCTACAGTAGCAATTCCTTAATTAAATTTTAGTGAAAATAATATATTTGGTGTTTTCCTATTTCACATATAAAGAAGGAGTGCATACTTTTAATTTAAAATTTTAATTTTTCAACTAATGCATATGTCAATGTACTTAATTTCATGTTTGGATGAGTAATTTATAAATTTTATTTTTTAAATTATAATGTATTTCCCTCTACTTTTATTTTAATTTGTAGTGTATAAAAATTCAATACATTAAAACGTGCATTAAAGAATATGCAGTATATAATTCAAATTATTCACATCCTAAATTCAACATTTACATTAAATTGCTTTGAGTTAAAAAAATTATTTAAGTAGTTTTAACTGTACTGATATGAATGTCAGTTTCCAAAATCTCCTGTATAAAACAAGTTAAATTCCTGTATAATTTTCGGTTAAATTCTTGTAAATATTATAATGCAAGATTTATAATTAGTTATCAGATTTTTTAATGTGGTCTGCGTTTAGATATTACATCAGTTTTGTATTTTTATTCAGATCTTAAAGTGCTTGGTTTTGGTTTTATGTAATTACGGCAAAGCCTCGAGGGCTATCTGCCTAAAGTGAGGGTTGCCTTCATGCAGGACTTTCTAAGGGAAACTAGCTCGTATACACGTAACACATGGGGAAAACCACGAAAACGCCCATGCAGCCAGCCCGTTCGCGGGTTTCCAACTTTGCATCGAACTTCCAATGTTCAGGGATTTTACCGCTCGGCCGCTTGTAGGATCGATTTAAAAAGGGTATAAATAAGAATATGTACTGCAATTTCTTTCACTGCATCTGATAATATATATATATATACACATTTATTTATTTAAAACAGATATTACGTGCCTTAACCTTCTATGCTTCTGGAAGTTTACCAATGATATGTTGGTAATGAGGCCCATGCAGCCAGTCCGTTCGCTGGATTCGAACCTCGGACCGCACTACCAGTGTTCAGAGATTTTACTGCATGGCCACTAGTGGGATCGATTTAAAAAGGGCATAAATAGGAATGTGTACTGCAATTTCCTTTCACTGCATATGTTAATATATTTATAATACATTTAATTACTTATTTATTTAAAACAGGTTTTGTATGTCTTAAATTTTTATGCTTTTGGAATTTACGAGAAATATGTTTGTAACGAAGCCCATGCAGCAAGCCCGATCGCGGGATTCGAACCTCGGTCCGAACTATCAGTGTTCAGAGATTTTACCGCTCGGCCGCTAGTGGGATCAATTTAAAAAGGGTATAAATAGAAACATGTACTGCCATTTCTTTCACTGCATATGCTGATATATTTATAATACAGTTATATATTTATATAGCTATTTATTTAAAAAAGATTTTGTACGCCTTAAATTTTTATGCTTTTGGATCTTACCAGAAATATGTTGGTAATGAGAAATATATTAGTAATGACAGATATATTGATATATTGTTTATTAGAGATATGTTGGTAATGCAGCCCATCCGTTCGCGATATTCGGACCTCGGACTGAACTACCAGTGTTCAGCGATTT
This sequence comes from Stegodyphus dumicola, assembly GCF_044657685.1. Taxonomy (NCBI): domain Eukaryota; kingdom Metazoa; phylum Arthropoda; class Arachnida; order Araneae; family Eresidae; genus Stegodyphus; species Stegodyphus dumicola. The sequence goes on from NC_140777.1 coordinate 149,415,939, forward strand.
TACCTCACGGTCGCTGGTGAGATCGATTTAAAAATTTAAAAAGGGTATAAATAGGAATATGTACTACAATTTCCTTTCACTGCATATGTTGATATATTTATAATACAGTGATATATATATATATATTATATAGTTATTTATTTATTCAAAACAAGTTTTGTTTACCTTAAATTGTTTTACTTCTGGAAGTTACTAGAGATATATTGTTAATATTATTGGGCTGAGAAATAAATATCAAGTTGGTGCATTTGAGAGGTTACATATGCTATTTGTTCTGGTATTTTCACCAAATAGATAAATTTACGCAGTTTTCAACAAAACAAATTCAAATTACGATTCAATCGAAAGTTTATATTTTCTGGTGTCATCAGCGCTGTAGGATGGTACCCACGTATCTATAATTGCACCTACTGAGACGGAAGAATGCCAGAGTTCATTTATATAAACAGAATAATTTTTCCATTATCTTTAAATGCAGCTGTTATGCAATTTTCCCTTCCATTTTATATAATATATATATGTTTATGTGTGTGCATTTATATGCAAGATGATATGTTTTGTGACTTAACCTATAGTTATTTAATTCTTTTTATTTTCCTTCCCATTACTTTTGTTAAAAATTTCTTATATTTTTCCTCACTAATAAATCGTCTTTTAATGCATCAATCCAAAGTTTTCTGCTTATTAGTATTTTTGATACATGGTATATTTGTAGCTACGTGATAAGTATGATTCCTGAATAAATAAAATTATTGATATAATCATGGGCTGCTAAAAATTAAAAAAAATTTTGGATTCAAATTCAATATGAATATTAAACACGCGTACGTGATGCTATATTTTAATGATTTGATTTAGGACACTGTTACATAACCTTTTAAGACAAAAATATTTTAACCATAAAACTGTTAACAAATAGTTTACAAACATGTTACCTTTTAGAAAATTTCCATTTTGCAAAAGATCATACGTAAAATTATGCTTACGCTTATCACATATCTGCAGTTTTGTGTAAAATATCCATTGACTCTTCCCATTTCTTTTTCCTGTGCTCTTTACTAAATGTTCTATCAAGTTTATCACTTAACAGCTGCAGAGTTTTTGCGAAAAATTTCACCATTTACTCCAACTGATTGGTAATTTTTTTTTTTTTTTTTTTTTTGATACCGCCATCCTCATTGAAAAGCACGAGCGAAGCAGCACTTTTGACAACAAACTACCCCCTTTCCCTGAGCCTCGAGCAATGTAGAGGTGAAACAGACTGGTTGCTATAATCTCCACTTCATTTTCCGCCGACGGAATTTGAAGGGGTCAGACTCGTTATCCCGTTTACTGTGGAGTGGAAAGAGAATCCCGACTGTTTTTCCGATATCGATCTCGACAGGTGTCCAGACTAGACCCCTATATCTCTTTTACGTTGCCGACTTCCCAACTCCTTCAAATTCAACTTCGATGCTTGCTTGCTACGCGGATGATGTCGGCAAACACCAACCATGCTATTCGGAAACTTCAGGATTTCTTATACTGCAGTTAAAAAATGAAATTTTGCATTTTGTCGAATTTTGAACAATTAAGACTTGAGAGCATTACCATGTCTAACAGCACACAAATTTGTCACATACATATTTCTAAAAAGTTGTTATTATTTCTAATTCGTACAATAAATACTAAAAATACTAAATGTGCTATAAACTAAATATCAAACTGAGGCTACAAATGTCCCAGAACAAATATACTGCAAATATGTTTAGTCTGAGAACTTAGGTCTGTTTAAGCCAGATATTTCTAGCAACTGTGAAGTAAAACTTCCACTCTACAGGCAAATTTAAAGTTCCTCTGAATTCAGATTACTGTACATAACTATGAATATGATATGAAAGCACACATTGACTTATTTTATTGCACTACGATATGAAAGCACACTTTGCAAGAAAGAAAGTACAGGAAAATGTTTATAGATTATTTGCAATCAATGCACATAAAATAAATACTAAAAAGCTATAGAATAAGCCATGTATGATTATCGATGTGTACAGGAAGCATAACAAAGCAAATGAAAACAGAAAATACAGCATTAAATAAATGAAAACAGAAAATAAAGCATTAAATAAATATTTACAGATGCACGACACTTATTTTTACATATATTATTAATTTTTTTATTTTATTCAATTATGTGCTATTTCTAATTTAATACTCTTTGCTTCATAAGCAGAGAGCAAACATAATATTTTCCGAATACGTATCCCGATCTGCTGCTACGGATAATCCCTTAGTAGGGAAAAGTATCAAGCTGTCCTCCTAGAAGTAAGGCTCCTCTAAACCAGGCTGAATCACCAACTTTTCTCTCTTGGCGAGGGAGTGAACGCGCTGCCAATTTTGGCGCGTTTATCGAACACGCTGTCTGAATATCTGCTGTTTTTTTAAAGATTTATTTTATAGACGCGCGGCATTCAGCGCATATAAACTTTTCGGATAATTTATTAATTCTCGAATAGTATATAGACGTTTTCACTTAAATAAAAATTTCGCGTATATTTTGTAAACATATTCAAAATAACTTAGTCTTTAGATGTTTCAGTTTCGTTAGCAGACTAAAATAAATAAGATATGAATAAAAACTTTCAATAGTGTCAAATGGGGAAATAGTTAAAGCGTAGAGTGTGCAAATAAATTTATCTTAATGACATTTTAACAAAAATTTCCATAAAAGCACTGTAAATTCATACTAAAAAAATAACCTAAGAATATGTTGTCATTTAAGTCTGAGGTATATGGAAATAATTGTGCAAGATTCTGAAGAAACACTTTCTTTCAAATGTGTGAAATATTTCATAACATATATGGAAGAAGAAAGTACAGCATTCTGTGTTTTGGATGCTTTTCATCAAATGTAATATAAATACGAACTAGAAACCGTAATAAAAAGTCCTTCCTCTTCAATCAGATCACCTTTGTGTTGCATTGTATTTGTAATACTTCTAAAAATCCAATTTTTACCTAAATTAAAAAACAGTTATTCCATAAAAGATAATAACTTTGAACGTATATAGAATGAATTTTGTAATTTGAGTTATGTTACAAAATAATTCATAGTTTATATATTTTATACTAATAATTTAGGTAAAACCTGTCCAATTTAAGAATGTGTGTTAACCACATTCTTAAATTGTAAAAGGACGACTTAACCACATGTAATTCATTTCAAAGCATAAAAGAAAGCTTATTTTTTATTTTACACAGCAACAGCATTTTCATGCAGTCAAGCAGTCAAGTTTTTTTAACTTCTAGTTATTATACATAATACTTAATTTTAAACCCATTCTTATTAGAAAGCATAACTAAGAAACTTCTTTTTAAAGCACCACAGTGATTGCAAAGAATGTCATTAAATTTACAAAAGTATTGAAGATATATTGAACAGCATTATAACAAGAAAGTACTGTACAAAATATGTAAATTGCATAACTTCTTTTTTAGTATTTGCATAGTTTCCTCCAAATGAACTTTAATGGGAAGTTATCTTGCGAAAATTTAAAAGTATTAAAATGGCCTCTATTTAAGATGTAACTGCATTTATAATTATTTTGTAATTGCGAATAGATTATATTATTACAATTCGATTATGCACTTACAACATAATTGCATAAAGTAATAAAATTGAGAGTTCACAGATACAATGTAATATAATTACAATGCAATTACCTAAATTGTAATTATAATCACTTATTTAACATCACAATATTATTACAATCACAATGTAATTTAAATTGGGTACTATATTTGCATACCCTCCACTCAAAAGGAGGTACTGATAAGCCTGGAAGTTATTATCAACAAAAAGCCTGTTCAGGACAGTTTGATGACAATTTCCACTGGGCGAAAAGTACATTCTTAAGCCCAGGCAAATCATGAAAATAAAAATCATTTAGTCTTATGATTCACTATATTTTAAACCCTAAATTTGAATTCTGCACCAAATTATTTACCTATATTTTAACATACTTTATGAATTATTAGAAGCGATATGGCAAATATCTTCTAAAAATAACTGTAAAATATTTGTATCCATTAATTGATTCAGATACACACTTTTATTATTTAAGTATATCAAAATAACAGTTTCATGTTCCTGAAATACAAAAATTCTGGAAAAAGTTAAAGTAATATTATTAGAAGCATATGATATTAGTCACCAGATGCAAAATTATAGTTAATTTTTTGCCCTAAATACAATTTTATTACACAGTAGTCAAATGTGTAACTTAATAACATGTTATATAAAAAATTAATGATAATAAGTTTATCAGAAATGAATTAATTCTGCAAATAAACTTTCTGCACTTGAAAATTTTCTACACCTGAGGGGAGGGAGAGATCTAGTAAAATTAGATTTATTATAACTTCAGTTGTACCAAACATCTTCTCTCTATATATATGCATCACTAAAGAAATAAATAAAATTATCATGCTTAAAAAACAGATATACCATACCAGTTTTTTTCCCCCTTGTTACCCTTTACATTGAGAAATAACAAACACTGAAAAATACTATCCTTGAAATTTTGTTTAAATGAAGAAACACACACCATCTTTTTATTTAAGCATTACACTTCAAAAACAGATACACATACCAATTTATTTTCATTAGCCTTTATACTGATAACATGCCATATAAAAATGAAAAGAATTATCCTTGAAATTTAGATAAAATGAAGTAACACAATGGGAAAATTTATGCACACGGACATCTTTTTTCTATTGCATGTTGTCCGACATGATCCACAAGTGCCTAAAAATGTACCCAATGAAACGCATTTCAATATTAACAAAAAATTGTTTACAGATTAAAATTCATTCATTTCATAGCAGTATTATAAAGATCATGCATGAAACAAATCTGCTTTCCCATACTTATAAGTAAAACTTTTATACTGGAAAATAGACTATATTTCTATATATTAGAAACAAGAAAATACTAATTTGAATGTTCTGCATTCATTTCTAAATCTTTACTCCATTGCCAAATTGTATAATACTGTGATTATAAATAAACTTGCACAATCCTTGCAATTATTGAAGTCATTATATATATTTTGTCTCACACTATTCAATTTATTCTATTGACTTCAGATGTCAATGTCAAAATTCTGGAAGTTATTTTAACCAAGAAACAGTAGTGGGCACCGTGCATAAACAACTCATCTAACTTTTTAACAATAGCGATTATAAAATAAAGAAAAAAATTATATATCATTCCAACGATATTGCAACTATAGTATAATGTTACATATATCTTTAGCAAACATTCAGATTTTATCTTGACTTTCCAAATTATTATTTATTTTTTAATAAATTTCAATATGCTAATGATTTTCATGTTACATTAGTATAAATTCCACAATTAGCACAGGAAAACAAAATCCGCGCTTTATATTAGCAGAGAAATTTCTTTTCCACATTCAAAACATCTACATTGGCGATGTTTGGCGACGGGTACATTAACCCTAGACTAATTTAATTATAGCTATTATTACAGAAATTAGCAGATACTCAGGTTATTGTACACAAGAATTTCACTTTACTTGCACATTATAAACATCAAAGAAGATATAAACTCTAAATGAAGGCGTAATTAACATTATACTTACTAAGTAAAGTTCAGCGCCTGGACCAGGTTTCCAATTGTCTCTTCGGCAATTATTTACCCATATTTTTCTTCTTTCTTCATTTTTAGGAAATTTTACCAATGTATGACCTTTCCGTGAATGATTTGAACAATTAATAGCTGTACATCCGCCCATTTTACACAAAAAAAAACACAAAAAATTGTTGCACCGTAACTACACAGCCGCCATTAAATCTCCCACTTGGGAGCGCGAATGCCTGATGATTCAGCCTGGTATATAGGAGCCTTACCTAGAAGAAGTACGCCATCGGAGGACAACCATAACGTTGTCTACAATAATAAGCTGTTTCTCCCCGTTTTGGCGTTAAGGCTGTTCTCCGAACCTTATCCCATCCGTCAAATTGAAAACTGGTGCCGGAGATGGAAAGTTTGCATCAACGCACAAAAGTCCCAAATATGAATCATTAGACGAAAGAAAAGTCCCAACCTACGAGGAAACAACTTCTCATCTTTAACGAGCCGGTCTCGACAGTCAAACAAGCAAAATATCTCGGAATCATAATTAATGACTACCTCACCTGGGAAAATCACATTCAACATGTCAAGAAGAAAGCTAATTATGTTTACCACTTCCTTCTCCCTCTGCTAGGTAAATACTCAAGATTGGACTTTGGCAAGAAAAGGCATATCTATCTCTCATTCATAAATCAATAATGACTTATGCCTGCCCTGCCTGGGCCGCTGCAACATAGCAAAAATTAACCAGCTACGAATTCTATTGTCTAAAATCCTAAGATGCATGACAAATGCGCACTACTTTGTGAGAAACGAACAACTTCAGGATTTGAAAATATGTAAAAGCTCCTTTTCCTTTTAACAAATAGGACATTCTTCAACTCTGCCAAACAATGCGATTTCCTTACTTATTCTGGAACCTTCCATTAAGTTACTGAATGAGGATAGATATTTCCGACCCCTTGCAGCCCATATGTTTGCCGAAAATCAGAATTTTCCCACCTAACTGTATTTTCCGGACTTGACATGTCGTCACTGCGTAGCATCAGTTTATTATTCTCCCACTCCAGGACGTGCTGCTGATTATTTCTCAGACCTGTGCTATCTTGCGGTCTCCCCTTCTCAGCATGAAAACCTCGCTTTCAAGCACCAGGAAAACTTCAGGCGGCCCACAGTCAGGCGGCCCACAGGGCAGTTATTTCAAAGAGCCGGAACACGTCCTACAAATAGTATGATATTCGCGGCATATCAGCGGCACTTGGACCTGCAAACAGAGCGAGATAGAGACAATGGGCTTTCTTCTGATCGCTAGAGCTGGAGCAAACCGCATGTATTCATTACCGAGATAGCAGCGGAGGCAGAGGATTGAGTTGAATTTTATGGTTTTTAATTTCCGGAAAACGTTTTATCAGAAAGGATTTGGCATCCGGAAGTTTATGTGTGAAAAGCGGTCTGCATGAGCGGGCTTGACATGAGTGTCTTGTGTTTTTATCCCAAATTTTGATTGTGTTTATCTTCTGTGGTAATGGAAGGCAATGCATCCCCTGATGCATCTGCTGAAATACATAATTTATGTTTGGAAATAAAGCATGCTTTTAATGCACGGCCAGAAGATGCTGAATTGAAGTGGTCATTATTAAAAAAATATAAATTAAAATACCTCCCTGAAAGTCATAATAATCAAGCTTTTATATCTAGCTATTATTCCGTTCTGTCAGCATTATTAGATTCTCTAAAACCAACTATTTTTACTGAAAAATGGCAGGAAAAATTGTTTGATGACATTTTTCTCAGTGGAGTACACCATGAAGCTTTTATGATTTTGGCTAGACGATTAAATGAAACCTGGTACAGTTTATAGTTTCATTTATATTATATTTCAGTGTTATTGTTATAGAATGGTTCTTAGGATTCTTGTTAGTTTTGATATTTCTTTTAATTGTTTGTTTTTCAACAATTGTGCGATTCACACTAACCATCAGTTCATTGTGTACAGGAAATATCAGTGATTGTTCTTAACTGTATATAAATGAGTAATAAATAATGGTACTCTTACTGTTATCAGGACTGCATTCAGAAATGTATGGATGGATGTATGTGTTCATGTATGCATGTATATATGGGTAAAATCCTAGTATACGGTGCAGACTTGGCGCAATTTTGAAAATTATCGCCAACACCAAAAATTACCAAAAGAACGTCTATGTATATATAGTGATAGTATACTATACACTATATACTGTCACTATATACATAGTATATACTATGTATACTATGTATAACTATATTGTTTCATAAGAATAAATTGAATTTAATTAAAAAAATTAAATTTAAATACATATTTAATTAAATATTCTTTGCGCCATTGCTGCAAGGAATGAAATTTAAATTTAAACAAATTTAAATTCTTAACAAATACGTATAAAAGTAAAAAACCAAATTTAGATTCTAAAAAAAAAAAAAAAAAAAGCCAAAATAATTTTAAAAAGAAAATTGCAAACATGTAAAAAAAAAAAAAAAAAAAAGCCAAAATAATTTTAAAAAGAAAATTGCAAACATGTAAAAAAAAAAAAAAAAAAAAAAGCCAAAATAATTTTAAAAAGAAAATTGCAAACATGTAAAAGAAAAAAAAAAAAAAAATGTGCAAACTTGTATAACTATATATATTCTTTGAATACCTGTTTACTACTCATCGTATATGTCCCGTTTTTACTGCTCATCATAAAAGTCGCCAAAAGTAGCCAAATCCCGTGTGCACCGGATACTAGGATTAAAGCTACATATGTGCATATGTATACACATACACACACATATAGATGTACATTCATATATACGTACATACACACATGCATGCATACAAATATACATTTCTGAATCCTGTCCTGATAAGATAAGCATAGCTAAATAAGTAATAATAAAGCTTTATATAGGTGTAAATTATAATTTTTTCAACCTCAACATTCAGTTCATAAAGTGACATCAAACATGTGAGTCTCTCATGTCATTGCTAGATATATATATATATCATTATAAGGTATAATTCATTACAAAATACAAACTCAGTGCTCAATATAGACCTAGTGGTTTGAGGAAAGTAGGTTCTTCACAGTGTCCTAAAAAAGTTCTAATAGTAGTCTCATTTAAATTTGATTTTCAAGTAATTTTATGCATACCTGTTAGTTATATGTCATTTTCACTCAAGGATCTTATGGGCCTTATTATTTGAAAATAACCTACTTGAATATAAAACCCTCTGCATTTTAGGATAAATTTGAAGAAATAAAACTGGAATTTGAGAAATGAAAACTGGTTCGTAAGGAGAAAATTAAAGATGGCAGGGTTCTTTCACAATACTGGATATTTTGCAGGTTGTGCCAAAAAACTGATGAATTCTTTCAGGTTTCAAATACAGAAGAAACTCTTTAAGAAAAATATATCATCTTGATCACTTCTGTGAAAATCAAACATTTTAAGCATTTATTTGAAAATAAATATTAAGCATACTCGCAGCTCTTTTCATGATACAAGAATTACGATTGATCGTAAATTGTGTACGTTTATATGAAAAAAGAAAATATAACACATGATATGATATATAAGAAAATATAATAATATGATAAAAAAATATGCTAAGGTATGGTTGACTTGGAGCTCTTGTTTCCTTGAGCAAATTATAGATGGTCAAAGGTAGGACTGCCATTCATTTGATGTTGGTTTGTATTGGCGATTTATTGATAATCTTGGGTGCACTTACAAAGTGAACTTATAGGCAATGAATGAACAAACAAACAAAATTACAAAATTAATGTATTGGCTGCTAGAAGTTATAAACAATGCTATTGATTAAAGACAAGTCTTCACTTATTTAAGCAGCTATCCCTTATGATATTGTATAAGAAATGAAGTATTATAAATAATTAATGCTATTGCTTAAGTGAAGATTTGTCTCTAGTCAATAGCATTGCGTATAATTTCTAGCAGCTAATAAATGCATTTTGTAACACTTATGCAGCTGAAGAGGAAGGTTATTTAAACCTTCAAAAGGAGTTCTGCAAATTTATGAATATTTTGCTGATTCTTGTTGCCTTGGCACCTCCAGTATTCATTATTTGGCATGTTATTTTAATTCAGAAAGCTGTTATAGTTAGTGGTAATTATACTGTTTATAGTAATTACTTGTGTGGTTTGCAGTAAAGTCCTGAAAACTTGACTCTTGATTATGTGACATTCTGTTTAACTTAACATTTTAATAGCTGAAATCTATTGGTCAAGCAGAACATTTTTTAAAAATAACTTAGTGGTTTAATAATAACTAGAGTATAATAATCTCGAATATTACTTGTTTGTTACAGATATTATAAATACATATTAATTACTGCTTTGTTATAATTACAGTACATATTCATGTGTATGAATGCCCATATCTCTGCAAGTTCTGTTCAAAGATTTATGGTATTCTAATTTTGAAACTTTTGCCTCTTTCCTTTTGTGACCCTATTTCTTGAAATAAATAATAAATTTGGTGACAGGTTTTTTTTTTTTTTTTTTTTCTTTTCTTTTCATAGACTTTCCAATCTGCTCCATTCCTCTTCTTAGTAACAAAATTCTAAGTAAAACCAGGTTACCAGGCTTTAGATTACCACTTACATTCCTCCTCTCTGTTGCTAGCTGTTAGCAGGTTTATGACTGTTCTCTGTTGCAAGCTAAATTTATAGTTTATTCTAGTGAGTTTCTTAGTTTATATCCAGGCTTGCAAAAGTTGTCTTGTGTCATCTATTTAAGTGGAAATGCAAACAAGAATAAAAGAAAACAAATTAACATAAGAGTGGAAATGTAAACAAGAATAAAAGAAATCAAATTGACATAAGAGTGGAAATGAAATTGAATGCCTCAACGGACTGGAAAAATAGAATAGTAATAAAATTCTCTTGGATTTAGGTTTTGAATGACATGCTATGAGTTGTAATTAACATCTCCTTTCTTCTGTGAAACTCAACATCCTCTCAGACCATTAAGTTGAGTTTGTGGAGCTCTACTATATTTAAATTTAAATAGTTTTAATTATTTGGTACTCTTCTGTTATTGGTACCGGATTCAGAAATGTATGCGTTTACATGTATATATGAATGTATGTGTTTATGTAGGCATGTATATAAGTGCATATGTACATATTTTTGCATATATGCACATAAACACATCCATCCATATATACAAGTATGCATAATATATTTCTGAATTCGGTTCTGATAGCAGAAAAGTACCAATTATTCTATATAGCATGATAGTTTAACTCCTTTCAGTTTTCAATTTCATTTTTCAAAATACCTGATTATAAAAACCTACCAGATTTTAGTACAAATGCACAGCAAGGCAGAAGGATGCCTTATTTTTGAGTAAAGAATATGAAGTAATATCTAGGACCTGCAGCAATAAAAATACTGCACTTTTGTTGTTATAATTTCTGTCTTTGAGGGATTTATCCATATATGAAATAAGATATCTGTATGCTTTACTGATAAGTAATTTTACTTAGTTATGAATGATTGTGATTCATTATTTATATTTACATTGTGATTTATTTTATTATTAAATAGCTGCATTGTGCAAAGAATTTTGCTTATTACTATTATTTATTTATTTTTTTAGTGAAAGTTATGCACAGGAAAAAATTCTCAGTCTTCTGCAGATGTTTCTTAAAAGCTCAAGTATTGATTCCATGCTACATTTTCAATGTGTTAGTAGCGTGTGGAATCCAAAATTCATAGCAAGTTCAAAAATGTGGGATGATTTGATTACCTTAATGGTATCATTGTCTGAAAGAATAGCTAATAAAACAAAAGGGCAAATGAAGTGAGTCTCATTTTTTCATTGTGATTATTTTATTTAAGCTGTAATTATTGATATAAGATAAAAGTAACTGTAATAAATATTACAATTAGGAAAAAATTATCTTTGTTTTTTATTGTATAGTATTTTTTTACCATAGTATGGAGATTGCAGAGTCACCATTCTGTAGAGATACGTGTTAATGTAAGGGTAAAAGATGACTTACCTGGTTTTAAAACCATTATTTTAAATAGGTTAGCAAATATATTAATTTAGCGCATATAAACAGATAACAAAAATAAATATCAAATGTGAGTTGCTCAACGCAATCAAAGAGTAATCACTAGCAGGAATCCACATGCTGGTTCGCAGGAAAGTCAGCAGGTATTGCACAACTGGGGTGAGGTAAATTTGATGTTTTGGCTGATGGCTGCCAGAAATGAACTTTTGGAGGTGATAGTCTCAAATTCTGTTTCATACTAGACTAGAGAGAGAAAGCTAGTGGTGTTATCTCTTGCATCTGGCTTCTACTTAAGATATGCCATAATAGTGATTATGTGTTTAAAAATATTGCTTCGATTTGGGAAGCAGAAAAATATTCTTTTATATGACACATTTTGCGCAAAAAAATAGTTCTTAAGCAATTGTAATATTCATAATGCTTTTTAATTTCTTTTTCTATTTCCAGTTAAAGGCATTAAAGTATTATATGTTATTATTATTATTAAATTAAAATATTTAAATGCAGTCTAGAATTTTGTTAAAATGAGCCACAGAAGAAAAAAAAACTTCTTTAATCTCTTATTTGCTATATTTATGGCATTTAACTTTTTGTGAAGGCCATTCATACATTAAAATCATTATAATTTTCTCGCCCACCCGGGTAGTGGTAAAGCCACTGAACTAGATTAGATCCAGTGTTCAAGTCCCAGTGAACCAGCTGGCTGCATGGGCATTGTCATGGTTTTTCTCATGTATAATATGGATATGAGCCATTTTTAACCTAACCTTTCGAAGTGAGGGTTTGATGCCTGCATGATCCTAAGATTTTATATAAGATATTATTCTGTAATTTTTTGCTATCTTTTGACAATTCTTTTTTTAAAGTTATTAAGTTTTTCATAAAGAATAATTAAAATGATATTGGACAGTCTCCAAAGAAAAACTCCAAACCATTCAGAGAATTTTGAAGTGAAAAGATGAAAATCTGAGGGAGAAAGGTCTGGTGAATGTTGGGGGGGGGAGGGGTGATACATAGCATCCCAAGTATATGCTTTGTCAGATATTTATTATGTGGGCTTGGAATATTGCCATTATTATTTACAATAACATTTTGATGATTGGTCAGTTCTGGTGCTTCGCTACGATTTCTTCTTTTACAGCTGCCCTTTCGGAACAGTAATTTTTCCGTATTTACTTTCTCATTTTGTGGCTGGCAACAATTCATAATATACAATTCCTGTATAATCCCACTATACAGAAAGTACTTTTTTTAATGAGGATGCAATTCCTCTCTTGATGCTACTGCAGAACATTCATTTTACCATATAATCCTTTTCTTGTAACATTATTGCATAATATCCACTTCTCATTTCCAGTCACTAGTGTTTTAAAAAAGGAGTTTCTTTATTTTGTTTTAACAAAAATCACAGGCCAAAATTCAAGCAAGTATATTCTGCTCTGTTAAAGTATGAGGTTTCATACATTTTAGTAGCTTACCTATCCAGTCTTCTTCAAATGATCATGTACTGTACTTTTTGGCATGTTTAAAGAATTTTATGATTCTTGAACTATACAATAAGGTTTTTCAGAGGTAGCTTTTTTTTTTAATAGGTCATTGTTTAGAGAGGATTGGTTATCCAGATTGGGCATCATCTTCAAGCTGAAATTTCTGCCCTTCTGAAAACACCTTTTAACTATGTTATCAGAAACGATACTTTCTGTTTGTATGCAGCAGAAATTTTAAGAGCAGTCTGACTAGGATTTTTTCTTTTTAAAGTAAAAGAGCATGATGTGATGAAAATGAACTTTTGGGTTCTCCTTACTTAGCTCTGTGCTGAAACAAGTTAGATCACAACGTATGTTAGAATTACACAGTATGAACTGAAAAGACTGTATTTACACATCTGCTTCAATAAGACTCGCTGTTATCAGCAGTAGTAAAACCATTAGAACAAAATGCACTTTGGTTTTAAAAATTATAGAACTTTCCATTTGACCCCAATATATGTGCCAAAGTTTTTTTAAATTTTTTCTTGAAAGGATATACCACATGCAATTTTAATCAATCTTGTTCAGAGTCATTTACTTTAGTCTATATATTCCTTATTTTCACTATAATAAATATAATCATTAAGTCATAATTTCCAGATTGTTATCACAAAATTTGGTAGTAGAGCTGTTAGTAACAGGAGGTTGTTATTTTAAAGATATTGGTGATATAGTTAAACCAGAAGCTTTTGTTTAAAAAACTTTTATAATATATGGGGGATTTTTTTTTTCTTTTCCCTTTAACATTTGAAATCTGCATAATGAGCCTGAATGTCCTAAAAAATCCTGTGTAATTTACAGGCAAGGCAAATGACATCAGCCAACTTTGAATAAATCTTCCATCTTTACTGTATTTGAACCCTTCAAAAAGAGAGGAAAACTATGTTGTTTTACTTCATTTGGTTACAAAAGATGAAATATTTATAAAATAACTAATGTATGGTTGAGACACTTTCTCAAGTATCTTTGATTCAAACAAGTATTTTACCTGATGAGCTGGCCATAGGTGTGTTTTAACATGATATTCTCAATAGCATATCTATATGATTTATTTTGCTAGTTGATGCAACTGCCACAAAATGAGAGGAAAATAGTTGCTAAAAATAATCATTACATCATTGTTTGTAAATTTTTAAAACCATTTTATGGTTGTCTTCAGGAGATAATTAATATTAGCACTGTAGTTCCAGCCATAGGATGGCTGAAAATTCCTTTTAAGATGATCAAATTTATGAGTTTTTAACCAAAGATTTTATAGTAATTTTATCCAGACACTCCATTTTATTCATTGATTCATGAAAACTATCCTACACTGAATTTACTATGAAATGTGGATTTTTTAAGCAAACAAATCTTGAGCAGAATAACAATAATGGTTTGTTCAAAAGATCTGTTTTGAAAAACTGGGTGCTTTTCTGTTATCAGCATTGGCTACAGAATATGTATACACATACATATATTTCTAAACCCAATTCCGATAACAGAAAAGTACTGAAAACTGCCAATTTTTATTTTTGAACATTAAAACTTGAATACATAATTCTTATAAAATTTTGATGTTGTATTAAAAATGACAGAAAAAACATTAAAAATTTATGTATGTAACTGACCTAAACTGGTCAGTTTGATCTAAACTGGTATGTAAACTGACCTAAAAGAGAGGAGAAAGAAGTGGGTCAAAAGATAAAAAAAACTCAAATGTCATCAACATACTGATTATCAGCTTGAGGTACAGCTATAAATATTATGAGTCTTTTAATTCTTTGATAATTTTCAAAGGAAACAAATGTTTTGTTTATTCTGTGACTAAAATTAAAGATGTTTCTAATATCATGTATTATGCTGCTTCAATAACAGAAGCTTTTTTTCTCTACATACAAAAATTTCAGCCAGACCCACTGATTACAAACACAATTTGTCCTTTTCTAAGATTTGCAATGACAAAATGTGGATACTTTTTTGCAGGTGTACTTTATTCCATATGAATGTCTAACACTGCGGCCCGCAATGAATTGGAAGTTGATCTGTCAGCACTATCCTTATCTTCAGGGCAGATGTTTTCATTTTATTTGGCTTATAATTCCTTACTAAATGTAGTATTTCATCTAAATATATTCTATCTTTGATATGATTTAAATCAAATTCCTCATCATTATAATTTGCTTCTGGTAGTGAAGAAAGTGACACAGAGGTTATTGAAAACGAAAAAATTTGGATTGACAAATTAGTCGGTATTCTCAACACAGCAATTATAGGACTTGAACAGCGGAACTTTGTAACTGAACAAGAAATTATGTCTGTTTATAGAATTAAAGAGAAAGTATTATCACATAAAACAAAGCAACTTAAACAACTTACATTGAAAGAAATGTTTAACCCCTTCGCGCCGACTGTCACGTCTACGTGCCAGCAATGAACACACTCACTTCCCGGCCGACACGCAGGCATGCAGAGCATTTTCCCGTTCAGTGGCAACTGTCATGTATTTGTGCCAGTGTCTTGGAACATTTTAAAAACTATAATTTCTGCCACAAGATGGCACTGTATGTCCATATGGTTTCAGATACATGTATATCCTTCTACTCGAAATGAGAGAAGCATGACTCACATACATGTGTTTTTGATTATATAAACAAACGGGGAAATAAATGTTTCCGAATGGCGGGATCTCTTTAAATTCGCACATGGTAGTTGTTTATTGTAAGTAGAGAAGTTTTATTTTCGCTAAAGCGTTGGGTATTTTGGTTTGCAGTTCAGTTTTTAAAAAATAATTAGATCTTGTTAGACGTGAATTCTTTCTGTTTTTACCGTTGCAATGTCGAAGCATCGAAAATGTTTAACAGAGCATGAAATAGCAGAAATGATGCAAAATATTTCAGATATTGATTCTGAAATTCTGATATTGATTCTGAAAGATTAACTGAAAGACATTTTCCAAAACTTTGTTCAGAAGAGACTGATAAGTAAATGAGACGACGATGCTTCGTTTGTTCACATTCCCAGAAAAATCCTCCAAAACGGCAAATGAGTTATTACAAGTGCAAGGAATGTAACATAGGACTGTGTGTAGAATCCCTGTTTTCAAATTTTTCATACGAAAAGAGAATTTTAAGTAATATATTTAGTTTTCAGATGTATAATGTTGAAAGTCATAAAATGGTGAGTAATCAAAATAAAATGTGTAAAATATGCATTAAACAAGAAATAAGGTTATTAAAGTATATATTAAAGTATATATAAAAATATCTATAAAGCGTAAGCTGTTTAAATACTTTATAGAGCATTATTAAACAATGCGTTGATACTTCGGAAATTTCATGGATTTAGGCTTAATAGCAAAAAAGCCCCCTGCCCTGGACAGACGCTCGCGTAAGACACTGCCAGCCTCCACGATAAGTGCGCGTTTGCACTACCCGTCGCGAAGGGGTTAATAAAGTAAACAAATAAATATTAAGCCTTTTTTTATGTAAATTATGATACCCTTTAGATCATAATTGCTCTTTATTTCATAAATTACGGTTTCATAGTTTTAATTTTTTAATTTCTGCATGTCATCTTACCAGATTTAAACTGATGATCCGGAAAAATAATCCGGAATCGCCCGACGAGTCCGGATTAACGACTTTTGACTGCATATCTCTTTTGTATATTCATACCAAATTTCATTCAAATCTGTCCATTAGTTTTGAAAAAATCTGACGTTATGTGCAAGTTTTCTTAATTTTGCATATGAGTGTATGATACAAATTTCAGCTTTTTTTTTTATTATTATTCTTAAGTTTTTTTAAAATGAAAGGTCTTTTAACTCTCTGGCTGCTCAACCCGCAATTTTTGCAGGCATGTGTTTTTCTTCCTTTATTGAGGAGTGCATCCCACCTTTTCATCATTTAACCAGTGAAATAAATTACACTGCTCGACATTGAAAATGCAACATCAAGAAGGAGTGGTAAGAAATTTATGCAAATTTTAGAGTAGATGCACGTCACTGAGTTATGCGAATGATGTGAAATGCGCAGCTCTCCGACGCACGTGAAGTAAGATATAAGGGAAGGAACGTGCAGAATGGGCAATATTCGTGTCGTTATTTCTGCCAGACGAATTATCAAAGAAAGTTGGTTTTTGTCCCGGTGGATAAGTGTAGTAGGAGAGAATGCCAGACTGCCGTCAACGAAGGCACTTCCAGCAGATAGACGATTTTACGAGGGGTATGGTGATCGGACTGAGAAGGGCGGGTTGGTTTTTACGTCAAATCGCAGCTGATACCCACATGGATGCAAGCCCGGTGCATCGGCTATGGCGAACATGGTTGGAACAAGGAAATGTGGGAAGAAGGAGGGGTGGAGGTGCAGCCAGAATGATGTCAGCACACGTGGATCGACGCATCTACCGACAAGCTTGCAAGTAACTTGTACTGCGATTCTGCAGCATGTGCAAGATACCCTGTATGTTCCCGTGCCAACCAGAACCATTTCTCGTTGATTGGTTGAACGTGGCCTGCACACACGCCGTCTGTTAAGAAGACTGCCATTGACCCCAGAGCATAGATGCCAACGTTTAAAATGGTGCCGGACTGGAGCGATGTGGATTACGGAATGGTGAAACGTCGTGTTCTCAAATTAGTCACGCTTCTGTTTATCCAGTGACAGTCGCTACATACGTGTGTGGCGTCGACACGGAGACAGATGTAATCCGGCAGTAACTGTGGAACACACCACTGTGTGACAATGTAGCGCAATGGTTTGGAGCGCTATTGCCTACGATTGCAGGTCACCTCTAGTTCGTATTCAGGGCACTATGACGGCTCAACGATACTTGGATAATGTACTGTGGCCGGTGGCAATCCCTTACCTTCAGGGGCTGCCTAATGCAATTTTTCAGCAGGATAATGCCTGACCACACAGTGCTTGCATCTGCCAACATTTTCTGCAAGGCATACAGATGCTTCCCTGGCCACTGTACTCTCCTGACCTATCACCAATCAAACATGTGTGGGATGTGATTGGATGCCGTTTGCAAACTCTGCCCCTGCCTCATTCATAAGACGAACTGTGGCAAATGGCTGAAAGGGAATGGAGAGCCATCTTCTCAGGACACCATCTGCACTCTTATTGACTAGATGTGTTTCTTCGTGCATCGCTGTCCGCCGTGGTCCTACATCCTACTGAGCCGACGCCGTTCTCGCTCTGTATTCTGACTATCATTTTGAAATAAAGATCACTTATTGCTGGTTGCTGTCTCTGTCTTTTTTCCAAATTTCATCACTTTCTAGCCACTCCTTCTTGGTGTTGCATTTTCAATGTTGAGCAGTGTATATACAGTATTAGACATTTGATTTAGATTTTGACCAACAGATGTCATTAGTCCTCTGCTAAATTGCAGGATTTGAAAGTACTTGGTATTTACCGCTCTAACTTCACTATATTTGCCGCCTTTTTCTAATCAGAAATGGCTGCTAGAAAATGTTCAGTGATTGATGCAAGAAAAGATGCAAATGGGAAAAAGAAACCGTAAAGAACACGAATCTGGTGCAAAGATTGCAAAATTGGACTTTTCCTTGAACTCTGTTTCAAACTCTATCATACTAAACAACATTTCTAAGGTATTTTTTCCTCAGTGCACATTTTAATTTTTATATTATGTAACAAATAGAAATTAACTGTAATTCAATTCAAATTTATTAAAAAAATTTTTTTTTTGTGTGTGACAACATCTGAAATTGGTTTTTCTGAGAACTTAGTTTCTCATGATAAAAATCTGTATAAAGAACTTTTCTAGAAAGAAAAAAGTGCATTTTTCAATTCTCCAATATATATAGATTTAAAATATGAAAAAAAAAAAAAAAAAAACACACAAATTTTTAAGCGATTTTGGTCCACAAATTGAGAAGGTTAAATGGTCAGAGGGTTAAATGACAGTTGTGGGTATTCAGTTTGAAAGAGAAACATGCCAATGTAAAATTTAAAATTAATACAAAGGAATTTAGGAAGAGAAGGAAAATGCTTGCATATTTCTCTACTCATACAATGTTTCACCATTTAGACAATTTTCCCATATTTCTATGTATGTATCATGCCATATCATTAAACATTGTTGATTGATAAAGTTGTGTTTCACCCTTGAAGATTGTGGCATGTTTTGCATGCTAAACCTGTGTCATGAAACATTTTAAATAACAACCTCTTTTTGGGGTTTTAATTATTTCTGAAAAGTATTATCTCAATATTAGTAGAATGTTTGTTAATTTCTATCAAAAAAGTTTATGGCAAATTTAATTTATAGTAAAATGTGTGTTTTCTTTTAGCAAAATATTTGGCATTAATTTTTATGTACCTCTTTTGGCATCATCAGTTCTAAAAGTATTAGGTCAACTTCATGAAAAAATTATCAGTTGTGATCAAGACTGTAGCCTTGAATTCTTGGCTAAATTAATTGGAAGGCTTTGTGTTGTTGGGCATGCTAGTAAGTAAATTTTTATTTATTTAAAAGGAACCATATTGCTTTGTCTTTAAAACTTTATTGTGTTCAAAGCAAACTGTGGGCAGTATATTATTTTTCATTGATTTTTATTGTTACAATTCTATATGAATTTATTTGTGCATTTCTGATATTATTCTTGTTAAATTTAGTGGATAATTAAAACATGTCTAAAAAATTATATAAAAGTTCTTTAAAATATGAAATAAATTATGTAAAACATACTTGTTTTTTGCATTTGTTTATCTCTGAAATATTCCAAAGTTGCTGCTAAGACCTTCCATATATTTAATTGAAGAAATTGTATTGTAAGTCACTCAGTTATTCTTTCAAATAATCATCAAAAGCAAGACTAGAATTAATGCTGTCTCTTGTTAAAAAAGATCTAAACATCTGAATCTTCAATACTATAAAATTGTGGACACCAGACTTTTCTATACTATATTACTTTAAGAAATGTTTTATTAGTTTTTGCACTTCCTGCAGTGTTTATGGACTAGTGACTGGTTGTGATGATTAATGACTTTTTCCTCTCAAGGATACAGGCCACTCTTTATCCCATCCTTTAAAATTATGTTTTCCAAGTTTCTAAACACCATAAGTAATTAAACTATTTAAACTTTACATTTCAGTTTTGATAGAATTTTATGGCTTCATATTAAAATTCTATGGCTTCATACTAAATAGTTATTAAACTCAAAATATTTTTAATATTTATAAATTAATTGCATCTGGTATTTTTAGGTTTTTCTTGCAAGTAATTTGTCAGTAAATGTCTGTTTTACAGTTAGAACACCATAGAGACCAGCAATAAATAATTTGTATAGCAGTTGTAAATGTTCTTTTCCTTTAAACGATGTATTAATAGCAACCATATCTTCCTTTAAACCATGTAATGTATTAATTAATATTATTCTATGATACGGTGCCTTCTTGTTGAGTATTTTATAATTTCATTGTTTGGGAATTTGTATCCTAATTTTTTAGCAGTACTTTGCCACCTTGAAAGAAATGGGTAGCTTATTTTTGCTTCATTTGGCAGCTGGTAGGCTAAGAAAAAGGATACTGAATTGGATTAAATAAGTTTTTAATAAGAGAAGGCTAAAGTTATTAAAATGTTGCAAAACCTAATTAAATCTTTGTTGAAAAATTATAACTAATGATAATGCAAAAGTGTTCCTGTTGGCAAATTGCTTTTTATGTAAATGAAAATTATCAGTTAATATGTAAGTACCACACTTTAAGTTTTAATAAATTTATTATAGTTTCCTTTTTAAGTTATTGTGACATATCTTTTTTGTGTAACAGTAATATCAAAAGCTTTGTGACCCAGAGACAAGGATTGTGCATGCCATTGGCCTAAACTGTGGCCATCTTGTAAGTGACAATATGAATTTGCTTAGCTTCCATACGAGTTTGAAGGAAAATCCAACGGGAAATGCACCCGAGAGTCAATCTCTCTAGAAACTTAGCTCAATAGTATTTTAAGTGCCATCATATGTCAGAGATACTGTATGGTTATAAATATTCGTGCTTTCTCCAGGTTTCAAACTGGAGCCAAAGCTATGGCAGTCAGATTTCTAATCCAGCATGCGGAACTGTGTATCGAAAATTCTAAAGATATGCTCATTTAAAAATTATTTTGGGATATTGCTGTTAAACTGAATTTTATGGTTTAAATGCGATGAACATGATATTTAATAAATAAAGGTAACACATAAAATGTTGGAAAAAAAAAAAAAAAAAGACCCCTTTGGATGTAATTTAAAATCTGAAATCTTTCAGATTTTTTCTTTTTCCTTTGCCACCCTCCTTTTTTTAATGATTTACTTATTACAATTTTTTTTAAATCTCTCAGTGCATTGACATATTTTTAATGTGATTATTTTGTTAAAACTCTTCCTACCATCCTACCATATTTGGTCTGTTTCAGGCATTTGCAATATTTCTGAAATCTTGTATTATTTTTGTAAGTTGTGAAATATATGATATTTATACAGACTTGATAGCATCATGACATATCTCTTTTATATGAGAAACGTTTCTTCATAATCAAGGAAATATTTTGTTGTAAATGAGGGATCGTTAGTAAGCATTTAGTGTACTTGGGCTTAATTTGTGACCTTTCTTTGCAATGTAACTCTTTTGTGAGCTGGCCTTTGGAAATAAAGTGTTCTGAGTCTCCCTTTTCCCCACGTATGCACTTGTCCACATCGCTCAGATTTCATACAAAGTAGTATGTGGGGAAAGGATCATATTGAAATAAAAAGATGCTTATAAAGAAGTTATATGAGATTGGATCATATGTGGGTTTGTTATAGAAGTTAAAAAGCCTTCTACCTACTTCTGCATTTTCCTATTCAGCTTGCCATTTCTTTAATGTAAATTTCCTCAGCATATGTTTCGCATACGATTTTGGGAATGGGACATTGATTGATGGTAGAGATGGATCTTCAGCTGCATTCTTTGCAAGTGCCTCCATACAGGAGAATGACAGACAAATGAATGGTGAAATTGTCTGTTTAACAAAGAGGAATAAGTGACAGTATGTTTGTTGTTGCTGTCTCAGTACTGTAACACACCCATATTTGGCTGAATTCTTACAAGAAATGAAAAGAAGGTCCAATATGACACTCCTAAGACTATTAGACATTGGTTAACATCACATGACCCTGCAACAGACACCTTTGCATCCAGTGGACTAGTTGGCAGTTGGTATATTAAGAACTATTACTACCAGGCCACACTATTACTCTATTACTGAGACATATACTTGCAGCTGATGTAACATACTTTACAGCAGGAGGAACCAGTGTTAGCTAATTGCAAGGGCATGCTGTACCTCCATGACACTGCAAGACTACATGTGGCAAAGATGAGTGGGGATATTATTCAGCAATTTGGGTTGGAGATACTGTGCTTATAATACTTAACATTCATAAACTACAATCTTTGTCGTCTACTCCATCCCTGACAGACAACTCAATGCAAAATCTTTCAATAATGAGGCAGAACTCCAGCACACACTCATGCATCCAAGGCTATCAATTTTTATTGCCAGGACATTGGACAACTTCAGGAACCTTGACAAAGGATGATGGATGCTGTTGGAGATTACTTTAAGCATAACAATGAGTACCATTTGCTATACGTCTGCTTTTGATTTTCACAAATGGCAGGAATGGTTTTGGTTACGTTGTATTTTAATACTGTTCTTGTAATGGATTTTTTATGTCATGATCTGTATCTGTATTCTTTTTATATATGCTTATTATAATACCATGAATTATTTCATATTATGTGAGCTTATATTTTTTAGCTTCATAATTCTAATTGATACTTTGTATGTAACTTTTCATTGCAGCTATTATTGCTAAGAAATTTTCTGTAGAATTTATAAAATATTGTGAATCAGATTATGTATGGAGGCGGATGGCTCAACATCTAATTAAAAAAATGCCTGCAGCTTCTCTGGAGTCATTCATTACAAATATGCTTTTAGTTATCCCCTGGTGAGTATGCTTTTGGCTAAAAATTTGCTGTAGAAAGTATTCATTAAAAAAATTGTTTTTGGTATTTGTTTTTGTATTTAGGCATTGTTTTTCAACAAATTATTGATATTAAAAAATTGGAGCAAGGCATATTATTGTTTTATATATAATAAAATAGGAAAAAAAGTTTCATTCTAACCTGTTTTCTCCTAAAATTTATAAAGGTGTTTTAGATTGTGAATTTGGATTAACAATATTTGAAACTTACTACGGTTACTGAGAAAAAGTTGTAAATAACTCGCTTTATTTCAAAGCATTTCTTTTTTTTTAGTGAATTTTATAATGTTTAATTATGTATACACTTATGTGCACACTTGTAAATATATACAATCTTAAAAAAAATTTCCTCAAATGTGTCAAAATAATAAGTATTATTATCTTTTGAGTTTTTAAAAATTATTTTGCAAGAATAATGTGAAACTATTTCTAAACTAATCGCTTGCATTAGAAATATATTTGGATAGCCTAAAACTGTAAAATTACTAATTCAAAGTAAAAAAAAAAAAAAAAAAAATTAAAATTTTTCAGAAATGCTTACTTAACCTAATTTATTTAGTGGATCGGAGTACTAGTGAAGATGTAAAAAAATTGAATCTTCTAAGCTGTTTTTACCTTCTTGTATTTGTTTATTAGAATCTATAAAGAAATATGATTTAGAGAGTGTGTTATGTAAGTGCTTTTATTTTATTAAAAACAGAGAAACTGTTAATAAGTTTTTGAGCTCCGTCATGGACCCTTGTAAACTTCCTCTGGCATTGGGCAAAATTTTGAGTCATGGACCACTTCCTTGTATCTGCACTAGCCATTATAACTCTTTGTTTACCCTAGAATCTCATTGACTGGGTGTGCTGTTACTGATGTGTCATTAGACTTCACATAGGGCACTTTTTGAATTTTCTGCCCTGCAGTGGCTGACTATGCATTGGGGACTTCCAGTATGAATGCTGGGTTTGATATCCATGCTTTGTCTCATGGCTGTGAGCATTATTTGGTACCTATTTCCTTGTGCACTGAGTTTCCATTGATATCTGCTGCTTGCTCGATTGTTTCAAGGATCTGCTGGATCGTTGTAACTTTCTTTTCTTGATGGAAATTTTTCTTTTCAATTGACTGCACCTCATCCTTCTTTTATCAGACTGCTTTCTTTTAAGTGGTCATATTTTGATTTTTTTCCCTCATTCGCTGTTTCCAGCCTGCTTTCTTTTTCTTTCCGGGACTTGCATTCCTGAAGTTGATGGAATACTGCCTGTGTTTATTTCTGTTCCTACGTCGCTCATAAAAGGTGATTCGTGCACAATAATATGAAATAAAGACAAAATTATGGATATCACTACGCTTGTTCTAGCACTTTATTTGATCCACATTTGACTTATTATTTATTATTCCCCATTTGGAGTTTTTAGCTAAAACACTGTCTTTTATATTCTCTTGTTGAAGAAGGGGTCTTCAAATTTAGGCCAAAATTTCTTCGCTTTATCTTTAGGAATGCATAAAAAAGAATGATTAATTTTCAAGACTTTATCTCCCACCTTGAATTCAAAATCCCACCTTTTGTTGTCATTACAAAATTTTTACTTTGCTGTAGCCACATCAGAGTGTTTGATGGCCTCATCTACTAGTTTCTGGATGTCTGCCATCTGAAATTCCTCACCTGTCTTTTAGATGAAAAATAGTTCATCCAATTAACTTTTTGCCAAGAAAAAATTCGACTGGCATTCTCCTCATAGTTTCATGCTTGCTGTCTTGAAGGCAAGTGCAAGTTCACTGACGTAGCTATCTCAGAGTTTATGCAATTTTTTTATAACAATATTTCTATTCATCCACTCTGCACTATTTGATGGCAGTCAATAAGGAACCATTTTATAATGGAGCTGCATATTTTGGAATAAATTTATTCAAAAGTGCAACAATTTTAGCAGAGGATCTTTTGAGGGGAACTATTTTTATCTATTTTGAAAATTGATCCAAAAGAGTAAATATCTATTTTTGTTAACCTCACTACTTGTATATGAGCTTAATAAATCAACTTCTGTTAATTCATTTGGGAAAGTAGCTTTTATGCTATTTAGATACCCAGCTGGGCTATGATTTACATCATTAACTAATTGGCAAATGCAACTGGAATTAACATACTGAGTAACAAACTTTTGTAGCTGTGGGAAAAATACAGTTTCTTGAACTCTTTGAACTGTTTTGCTTATCTTGAGATGGTCTGAAATTAGTGCATCTTCCAGTTCCTGAAAATACTTTGTCTTAAACTTACTGAGATAACCTGTCTTAATGTTATTTCTGTTTTTTTACTTTAGAGTAAAACAAAAGTTTGCCAATAATTTCGTAATATAGCCATTATATCCTGGTGTTCAAAATGATCAGATCTTTCAATGAAGGATAAATATTTTTAAATTCCAGGTCTGTTTGTGACTTAGAAATAATTGTTTTGCCAGAATCTAAAATTTTAATTCATTCCCCTTATCATCTGATTCAATTCTTTGTAAAGCATCCATGATAACATTTATTGGCAAATTTTGTATGGAACATGTTTAATTATTGAATTGTATTCTTGTAATTTAAGGGCCATCTTCTAAATATTGGCGACAAACTCTTCTTGAAATACAAACAACTCATGGTGGCATGCTCTGAATAAATTTTTATAGGTGATTTCCCAAAATAAACTCAAAATTTCTGAAGCACTGAAAGAACTGCTAATGTTCCTCTTTTTGTAGCTGTTTAATTCCTCTGAGTTGGATTAAATGACTTACTAAAATATGCAATTAGCTCACCATCTTGCACAAATACGCACAACCTCTACTGTAAAATCTGATGCATCTGTGTAAATTTCTAGGTTCCCATCGCTTCAGGAAATTTCAAAGCTGGACCTTGTATTAATGTGGTCTTAAGTCTTTCGGACATTGTGTTTGCTTCAACCATCCAAGTAAATTCGACTTTCTTTTTCTTTAATATTATTAATGGTTCTGCTATCTGTGCGAAGTCTTTGGTAAAAAGTCCTATAATAGGAACACAAGCTCAGAAATCAGTGTGATTTCTTCACTGTATTAGGTGGAGGGTAATTTTTTATTGCATCTGTTTTTGAATCTTTGGTTTCGATTCCTTTTTGAGATATCTTATAGCCAAAGTAACGAAATTCTTTGGCAGCAAGCAAATTTGCATTTGGATGCATTTACTTTTAATCCTGCTTCATTTATACTTCTCTTATACTTTTATGGTTCTTTTATACTTCTTTCTTCTTCTATTGCTTTTAATCCTGCTTCTTTAATCTGCTTAGAAATTATTTCATGTAAAGCTCGAATATGTTTGTCTGTGATTTCACTGGTTATAACATATAGGTTAAAAAACATAGATTTTTTTTAGGACAGGTTGTAGTATAATGTCTATGGCTTTTTTTTTTTTTTTTTCTGTTTTAGTTACAGCAAAGCCTCGAGGGCTATCTGCCTAAGGAGAGGGATGCCTTCGTGGAGGACTTTTTAAAGGAAACTGGCTCGTATACACGTTACACATGAGGAAAACCACGAAAACGCCCATGCAGCCAGCCCGTTCGCGGGATTCGAACCTCGGACCGAACTACCAGCGTTCAGCGACATAATGTCCATGGCACTTTCAAACATGGTGATGCTCTATATAAGCAAAACAGTATTCTCAGGAACACCTGGTAATCTGTGCGGTGGTTTTTGGCACATTCTGTGGTTTCACACATATTGGAAAATACCCAGAGAAAGATCTAGTATGGTCATGTATTTTCGGTGACTATTTTCGAATTATTTCTTCAATTATGGGCAGTGGTTAAACTGGATATTTAGTTACACTATTTAATTTTTGACAATCGGTTGCAAAAAAGCATGCATAACAATTTATCGATGGGACATTATTCTTTCTTCGTGGTACTACTGGGCTAGCATAAGACCTAGTTATGGGAATTTTAATTTTGTTTTTTACCATTTCTTGGATGTGTTTTTCCATTATTTCTTCTTTAACTTTATCATAATGGTAGAGCTTTGCTCGATTGGGGGGAGGGAAGAGTTATTTACTGTGTCTGTGGTATGGTTTATGATTTTGTGTTAACCCAATTGAATAAAGTAGTAAAGCTTCTTACCAGCAGGTTCATCTTCAGTTTTTCTTTTGGCTCTAGATCCTTGAAGTCTATGGCCAGATTGTCGCTTCCTGAAAATTAATTGTAACTCCTGCCACTTTTAAAAAATCCATTCTTAAAATTGCAGGTGCTTGAAGATTTTTCAAAACCCTATTTTTGTTCTCATTTTTCACTTGTACATTGTAACTGTACTCATATATTGGCACTATTTGCTTGGACAGTAATAATTTTTATTCCTTCAGTAGCAAACACTTTATATCATTTAAAATTCTTTCTAAAAACTTTTCTGCCAAGAAACTACTTTGTGACCCAGTATCCAATAATGAGTCTGCTGAATTTTTTTTAACAGGATTTGGATTAAACATAGGGATACATTTTTGATTGAAACTATTTAATTGAGTTTGAGAGGGAGTTTTCTTCTTCAGAGATCTCTACTTTTTGTAACCTCTGTTTTTCAGTACCTCTTATTAGTTTAAATTTTTTCTGTCTTCCCCTTGTTTCGTCTTTTGTGATTTATCTTGGCAATTGCCATTTACATGTGAAACTTTCTTTTTATCTTCAAAATGTTTACTGCTATCAACCCTTAGCCTCCATTCTGCTACAGATCTGCAAAAATATTCATTTGATCGCTGGCCATATCTTGACATATGCATACATTTCTCCCTGCCTACTTTAAACCTTACCGCAAGCTCAAATAAATTCTCAAGTGTGCTCAGGATTCTCAATTAAAAAAAAAGTCTCCTCTGCATCTTTTTTTTTTTTTTTTTTAACCGTACAATAAATTTACCAGCTGTGCATGTGGAGACTGTGATGCTGAGAAGACCAGACTAAAAGCTGTATTGTGTGTAGTCTGAGATTTTCTTCGAATAGCAACAGAGTTTAGTCTTCTTTGCTACTATAAACTAAGTCCAGTCCAAGCTCCTAATAGACTTAGAGCAAGTTATTGTTTCATCCGAACAGAGCTACAAAATGTTAAAAAGGTTTTAAAACAAACCTTTTTTTTTTATTAAATTGAAATGGAATATAAATGCATGACTCATGCTTATAAATCAGTCAACCACTTGTGGTGATGTAAGTAACAGTAAATTTAAATTTAAAACTATGTTTCATAGCCAAGGCTACACAAATTGATTAACTCAAAATGGGCTAAACCCTGTCAATGGCATGACATTTTAAATGTTGGCAACTATAATTAAAAGCTGAAGAAAATAATCATATATGAGCTAGCTAACCTAGTAACATGGCCTGAAAAGGCAGAAACACTCTCTGTCTTAGGATCTAACAACCTTGGCTTAAATACTCAATCTAATTGACATTCTGATGAGGAAATGAAAGGGAGAAGTGACAGTAAAGATCCAAAGCATAAAATAACTGGTTAATGAAAACTAATAGTAACCTTACGATTTGATGAAAGTTAATTTTTAAAAGTCAGAGAAGCAAGGGAACAAATATTACCTTTAGCATTTTTATCCATGTAAATTTATTAATATCCTATGAGCAGTTTCTTAGCAGTGAAACCCACTTACTGAATTTCGTTATATTTTTTCCAATTTAAAAAAAATGTATATTCTTTCTTCATTTCATAGTTATTTATATACAGTTTAATTCATTTATATATTTTCTTTTCTTAGCTACTAACTATATCAGGTTTCATTGAAATTTTTAATTTTAAGTTAATTTAATTATGCATTATATGGTTAGTCTGTGACAGGTCATTTTATTTCTAGGTATGGTTATGTTGATTGGATTCTAGGAGATGAAGGTGTTAAAATTGAAAAGTTGAACTTTATCATGACAGTTAAATTGTTTCTCATGCGATGTTTTCAATCAGTATGTATTTTTATGATATAGATTGAATATCTGTTAAATTTAGTGAGAAATGGTTGAAAAGTAAAATTTATATATATATATATTTTTTTGAAAGTCTGAAAAGAAAAGTATTTTAGTTTTCAATCCTTTTTTAATTTCTTTTAATCCATGTTTATTGCTTTCATTATACTTTTGTTTTTGAGAGAGACAGAAATTGCCTGAAAATTATGGAATTTAACTTTCTGATTTAAAATGTTTAACAAAATCATGCTGTAATTTTTAATAAGGAATTAAATAGTTATTATGTTTTAGATTATTATCTGCATTAGAATGGTAAGAATAATAGTTACATGTTGATTTTTGTAGAAAGTGATTCGTTGGAATGCTAGTGGAAGTGCATATAAATACAGTCAAAAGTTGTTAATTCAGACACCCATAATCCGGACCTCAAAGGTTCAAACTTTCTGCGCATGCGTCGCGTTGACGCATGCGCGTAAGGCCTTTACGGCTGAGAATATGCTTGTGCGCGTGCCCAAAATACGTTTACGAGTGCACGTTTAATGCATAACAGACAGTATAAGATAAGCTAAAATTATTTAATTATCTATTTCAGTTAATGTTGCAGATTGCGTTGTTCCTTAATCTTTGAATTGGATCTGGCTTATTATTTTTTGCAGACTGTTAGAGCAATTTTATAAAAGTAAGCTTGAACTTTTGATTATGTTAAATAGAATTTCTGATATATATTTATTAATATGTAAATGATCTACAAAGCGAAAGTATGTTTCGAAGTTCATTATACAAAAATTGGATAAAGGCATATCCTTTGTTTATCTAAACTTTAACGTTTGTTTATCTAAACTTTGTTTATCTTTAACGCTGCAGCACCCACCGCGCAATGAATTGGAAGTTGATGTGTCAGCACTATCCTTATCTTCAGGGCAGATGTTTTTATTTTATTTGGCTTATATATCCTTATTAAATGTAGTATTTCATCTCGATGTACTCCATCTTTGATATGATTTAAATCAAATTCCTCGTCATTATAATTCGCTAACGAAGAAAGTGACAGAGGTTATTGAAAACGAAAAAATTTCAATTGACAAATTAGTCGGCATTCTCGACACAGCAATTATAGGACTTGAACAGCGGAACTTTGTAACTGAACAAGAAATTATGTCTGTTTAAAGAATTAAAGAGAATGTATTATCACATAAAAAACGAAGCAAGTTAAACAATTTACATTGAAAGAAATGTTTAATAAAGTAAACAAATAAATATTAAGCTCTTTTTTTTTGTAAATTTTGATACCCTTTAGATCATAATTGTTCTTTATTTCATAAATTACGGTTTCATATTTTTAATTTTATAATTTCTGCATGCCATCTTACCATATTTAAACTGATGATCTATAATCCGGAAAAATCGATAATCCGGAATCGCCAAAGTCCCGACGAGTCCGGATTAACGACTTTTGACTGTAATATGTCAGCATGAGGGAGTGTATTAAGTACTCATACTATTACTGATACCTACATGATACTCATATCAATACTTCTTTTGTGGCATGGAGAATGTCAAGTGGGTAATCAAGCTCTTGTCATGTATGGTTTAGCTTGTCGATATTTATAGTGGTTATTCCCCCCCCCCAATAGCAGGCACTATACATTATAGGCATTGGCCACTACTAAGGCTGGAGGCGGTGGTCACTTTGTTATAGAAATACTTAACAGGTAGCCCACTGTTGCCTCCTATGAGAGGAGAGACAATTTACATCCATGTCTTGTTTGGAATTCGAACCCTGGCCCATCAGTATGGCAGTCAGAGTCACTTATGACTTTCTTGTTTGGGCAGCTCTATAGTGGTTATTGTATTGATTATTCTGGCGTTTAAATCAACACTCATAAGTTTCATCTTATAAAACAATGTCTTTCACATATTCCCAGAGAAAAATCTGAAAGGTAAATTCCATAATTTCTACAAAATTGATTTTCTTAAATATAAAAATGCCAAAACATGAATATTTAAGTTATTTTATATTTGAATAAAGTACATGATGAATATTTATGTCATTTAAACATGAATATTATGTTAGTAATTTTTTTTGTAACTGGAAGTATGTGTCTATGGCCAATAGTTGTGGAAATAAAGGCTGAGTAAGAACTTTCATGGGCACAGTGTGTACATTTACACACACATATACATATATAAGAAAGAAATAAAATAAACAGAATTCATATTAATCCAAAGTGACCAATTTTCTAACAAGGAACATAAATTAAAACAATTGAATCAAAAATTTGGAAAACAAGACTGATGTAAAAGTAAATTAATACAAAAATAAAAAATATTCAGATAAAATTTGGACAAGTTGCAGAACTAATCCAAGAAGTCTTTAAATAAAAATATTTAAAAAAATGTTAATATAAAATTTAAATTAGTTAATTTTTTAAGAAACAAAACTTTAAAAAATAATATAATAAAACTTGTTTGATGTTATTAGGCATAAAAAGTTTTTTCCTTTCATTATTTCCCATCTTTCTTTACTCAAATG
This sequence comes from Stegodyphus dumicola, assembly GCF_044657685.1. NCBI lineage: Eukaryota > Metazoa > Arthropoda > Arachnida > Araneae > Eresidae > Stegodyphus > Stegodyphus dumicola. The sequence continues at coordinate 149,447,672 of NC_140777.1, forward strand.
CTTTTTTCAAAACAGGTACCCTTAAAAACTGCATTTTTTGGATTTTTAACAGTAAGAGTATTAAACTAATTCTTATTCAAGTTATTTTATAAAATTTCTTTGTCAAACAAGTTAGCAAATGTTATAGTTTTTAATTATTTTAGTACTTCTGTGATTTTGCAACTGCTTAAAGCATATCATCATTTCAATAGGAACTGATTCTTCAGAATATAATAGGTTATTTTGCTAGTTCAGATAGTCGAATAAGTTCTTTTTGGAAGGTAAGTAAGTTTTATTTATATTCATTTTATTTAACTGATGTTTTATCATTTCTGTGTTTCTGTGTGTATGTTTCATGAAGATATTTCAAGTTAAAATTGCTATTAACATGAGAGCTCTTATATATATAGCTTATAAGAATAATATAGCCCAAATAATATTATATAATATTATTATATATATATGTATATTATAATATATATATGTATCTGTGTTTATTTTAAGCATTTTGTAGTATTGCATCTTATCTTCCTTTTAAAAAATGTAACTCTTCTATGCTGACACCCATTGCTAAAATTATAAATTTTATTGAATTATAAAATATTATGCTGTAGAAAATCTAAAATAGAACTAAAATAAACTTTTGATTTTCCTCTATCTTTCTCTCTATCCCTTCTTCCTTTTTTTAAGGAAATTTCTTTGACTGAAAAGACTTTATACTTGATTGAAACATATTTCATTGGTAAAGTTTCATATTCCTACATTTTATAACTGCCCAGCATTATTTTCATTAATAACTGCCCGGCATTATTTTCATTAATGTAATGAATACAGTCAAGCCTACTTATTGTAATTTTGGTTTATGGATATCTTGCTCAATAAAACAAATTTTATGTGTCACAAACCGTAGCAATTTCTTTTAACCCCCCCCCACTCAAAAAAATTCCCACCTAAGAGAATATGATATTATTGCTGTCCTGCTTATAAGAATAATTTTAGTAAGTAAATAAAGTTTTCAAGCAATCTTCATTTTTATTTTATGCAAGTTTGGTGGCAGTGAGAGGAAGTAGTGTCCACAAAAGCATTACATAAAGTGTCTTCGTTCATTAGCGGTCTGGAAACAAGAAAATATTCAATTTATTCTGCTGTAAAGACATTTGTTTTTGTTTCTTTTTCATTTCTTTGCCCCTCCCAATCGAGATTTTGTAATCTGGTATAAAAATTTAGCATTTTCTAGTTTTATTTTTATTTATTACCTCCCCAAATTCAATGCAGTCTTAAAAAAATCTGAAGTAATTAATTCATATTACATCCAATCCAACACCAGTTGGGATGTTAGAAATTTGTAAACCTGTCTTATTAATGTCAAAATTTCCCTTTTACCAGCACTACTTTTATAGAAAAATCTTACATTAGAAGAATGGTAGTTTTATTGAAGCAGTATTCTGATTTTGCCAATTAAATGCTAGAACAGTTTTAATTATTACTTTAATTACCAGTTTTGTCATTGTATATGACACCCCCCCTTTTTTTGTACACATTTTTAAAGAATAAAACTGTATTGCTGATCATTACAGAGAATTTACAGTATTTTAAATATACAAATAATACAAATGCAATGTAATACTTTCTTCATATACCCAATCTATCTGGGAAAGAACACCTTTTAACCATCTTTGTCAAAACCGAGACACTCATCTCCATAGCTATATGAAAAGTCACTTAAATCCTCTTCTAAATCAGTATCTGTCCTTATGCAACAAATTGTCATGTGTACTGTCCAGTGTGATTGTGAATGTCAGGGTATACACATTCACTGAACTGTACATAATTGTAATATTCCCACATTCCTCAAGGAAAGAAGAAAAAAATCATATAACTCTGAATAGAGGAAATTTCCTGAAATGAAGGTAATCAAAAACTGAGTACCGACATATAAGAAACTGAGTACGACATTTTCAGACCTATTTTCAAAGGAAAGAAGTGCGTCTTATTTGTCAGCAAATATGGTAATTAATGCTATTATTTTGAAAAGCGAGTTTTCTATTGTAATTGATGTACATTTTCAATTTCTGATTTGTTGCTCATATTTTAATTTAAAATTGTGAGGCATTCATTTCAAACTTTTTGTGATATTTCTTTTTAACTGTTCTAATTCTGAACTTGCATTGGAACAATTTCTTTAGATTTAGCACTTATCTTTTTTCTTTGTAAGAACATAATCATATTTTTAAATTTCTTAAAAACAAATTGATAATACCAAAAATATAATAAAACTCAATAATATATTTCTGTGAGAGATGCACGTAATGGAACTGATTGTTTAAAAGAAAAGGAAAATGTTTCCATTTTCAGCATTGAATATAATGCAACCTTTTAATATGCATAGATGAATAGAATATGAATATAATACATAGATTTTCTTGATGTTATATCTGAATTTTCGAGTTAAATGTAAGAATAATTCTTTCAGATGGATACTGTAAATTGGCCGAAAAATCTTCAATAAATTGTTAATATGTTCAAGTTTTTAAAGTTATTAAGGCATGAGAAATATTCATGAAATTAATAATTTCATTAAACAGGATTTGTTTAATGTGTATTTTGTTTCAGTTTTAGCTTTTAATTCTTGAAAAGTACATAAATTGAGTGTTTTATTACTTTCTAAAAATCCTACCTTTTTCTTAGATTTTTGATACTTTACTTTCTTCTTGGACTGATGCAAGTACTATGAAATACCAAAGTTTTCAACAGCAAAAATATATTGCTTCTGCTCTAATAGTGTGTGCAGGATGGTTAAAAAAATTAAAAGAAAATACAAACAGAAAAGGTAATTTTTTTTTTTTTTTTTTAAATTTTAGTTATAAAACCTGGGTCTCTCTTGTAAAATATCTGCAAATATGAATGAAATTATAATGATTCATTTTGGAGGGGGGGACCTAGCTACAGAAGTAGGAAATAAAAGTGTTTAGAACAGTTTAACAAAAAAAAAAAAAAAAAGAGAGAGAGAGAGAGAGAGAGGTGAAACATCTTTTCATAATCTGTGTGTGATCGTAGAGACAATTTGATAAGCTAGTTTGCTTTGATTTTATTCTTGACTTAAATATTTTCAATATTCCTTTATTTAAATTTAAAAAAATGAATATATCTTTGTGGTTTACATTAATAGTTTAATTTTGAAAATAGGAAACTTCATAAAATGGCATAATTCATTATACTTGTTTTCCTTTTTTTTACAAAGTTGTTAAAATATCTAACTTTGTTTCAGCATCCATGCATTTGACCCATTTAAAAAAAGTCTCGTCTAATAATCCATATGATTATTATAATTATTTGCAGTGATGTTAGAGAGGGATAATATTGCCTTTTTCTGAAAAAAAATATTTATAAGTTTAAAATTATATATAATTTTATAATTAAACTGTTAAATCTAGTTTTATATTCCTGAGAAATTAGTACTTTTGCCAAGAATTTAAATTTTACTGCTGAATAATAGAATACACTTCCATGCTTTTGACCTGAAATCTGATATTTTTAGGTCTAGATGCCTAAAACTATGAAATGCTGATAATAACCTAAGATACTATGCCTGGCAGTTGAATGGGGTAACCCTTGTATATTTTGCCATGATGAAATGATCTAATCCAGTCTAAAAAAATAAAGATGTTTAATATAAGTATAAAATCCTTAATCTATTGAACTTGTCTTTTATTGCATTCTGCATGTTGAACATTATCTGCAGTTTAGGTGCAGTTCTTGTATTTATGTTATCTTAGAGATAAAACCATATTGCTTAATTAATTTTTATAAAAGATTTTCATTATTACTCACACATAAAATGAGTTCAGAAACTTGGATATTTGACAGAAATTGAGTGATTCGGGAGGTGGCTGAAATGTTCATGACAGAATCAAAGATGGGAACCATATTAAATAAATAAAAAAATTCCGATCTTCTGTTGAAATTTGATTGATAGTAATTGTTTAAACCTCCAAGAACTTTAATATCTGTTTAAGAATTTGGCCTTAAAATCTCAGTGTTCTCAAACATGCCATTAAATATAGTATTTTTTTCGTTTGCACCATTTTATATCCAGAGTCTTTTTCATTTGGCATACAGCTTCAATTGTATGAACACATTTCAAGATGAATTTGTAAAAAAAAAAAAAAAAAAAAAAAAAAAAAAGAGAGAGATTTGATCTGCAATATACATAATTTGATAGGCTGGAATGTCAATAAAAGATCATATTCAACAAAAGTGTATGCTTTTTAAAATTCATTCATTATTCCAAAAATTGCCTCACTTTGTAATTAAAAACTTTATTTTGTAGTACATTTAGATAAAGTGTTATATGGAACACACATAAGAATTGCAAGCTCTGAAGCATCTGTTCGTAACCTGGGCATGATCGTTGGAGATAAATTGATAACTGCTATTGATCCTGAAGCTCCAAAACTAGAATTTGAGGTAAAAATTAAATTATTTATATTTAATTAATTTTTTACTATAATGAATATGTGCAGTATCATTGAATTTTTTTTTTTTTTTTTGCAAGTTTTGCAGTTTTATAAAATATTCTATAAGGGTTATAAATATAACAAAGTAAATGGGAAAAGAAAATAATGAATGCTGTTAATGAAAATGAGTCTTCCTATAAAATTACCCTGCTAGTTATGGATTGAAAAGATGTACATCAACTTTTGTAAAAACATAAGAAAGATAACTTTCTTCAGGAACAAATTAAATTATTTTTTTGCCTTTTAGTTTGTAGAATCAGTCCAGAATAAGCGAATTTTAGCACACAAAGAACTTTTTATTGAGCTTGAGATAACCTATCCTTTTGCTTAATTTTATAAAAAATGTAGAGTGTCATTAGCCTGTTATTATCAGTAAGTCAAGATACAAGTTGCTGTATGTATGTTTATAATTTCTGCTGCTTTCATGAAAATACTTGATCAGTATGCTGTGATGAGGTGATGCAAAATTAGATCTTCCTCACTACCACTGCTAACTTAGGTACTAAACACCAACCACTGCGGAATCCAGGAGCAGGAAAACCAGTTTTCTTGTAGTACCTAAGACAGTAGCTTCACTCAAATTCAGTTCCCAAGGTGTACCTTATGGCTTCTCCTTCATTCAGTTGCCATCTCATTTTTTTAGCTGCTAACAGTACAAATAAAGCATCTAATTTCTAGTATGTCTTTAATTTGCATACTTTCAACCATGTAAGAAATTAAGCAGCAAATATTTCTATAAGTATTGGCTATTTGCTTACAATGAAGCCACAGCTTATGAATTTAATTCGTTCCTGCATCAAACAAAATGTTCATAAACTGAAACTGTTTTTCCTATAGGAATTAATGTAAAATGGATTGATTCATTCCTAGACCACAGATGGCTACTAGTTTAAATTTTACAACAGTATTCAGTTTCATAACATGAAACCACCATTAAATAGAAGGCATCTTCTTTGATTTTTTCTTTGTCTCTGTCACTTAGTTCTGCTTTAGATTCACTGAGTTTTTGTTTCATTGAAGATGGGTCCAATCTGATTTATCAGGCTGATATCTTTATGGGAAACCGTTGCATTTTACTTCATTTTGCAAAAATTTTGTAGTTCAGAGAACTATGCTAATATTTCTTTCTTTTTTTTATTCTTAAGATATTTCTTCCGTTATCTTTTGTCTCAGCTTCTGAAGTTGTTCTTTCTTTTCGAGCTCATTTTTATGGTCCTTTAGTAACTTCTCATGCCTTCATTGTTCAACTTCAAGTCTATTGTTTTATCTAGAGACACAATATCATAGCTAACGAAAAGTCCTATATGTCAAAGGGCTGTGTTTGCAACACAATCTGGCCATAATTTTCTCTGAGTGGAATTTATGGTTTTGTAAGTCACTTGTTGACAGGTTTTGTTACTGAGAGTCAAGCAATGTAAAATGTTAAAATGATATTTCCAGAAGTCCCCGAGTGTTAATTATGTGGCATAGATCACCTCAAAACACCTTTGAAAATCCTATGTTGCCAACTTGAATGTTTGTAACTCGAGACATTGTTTGTCATCTGAGGCATTTTTTGTTCAAATAAATTGTCTGTTATCCATTGTTTAACTGAAAATTGTACGAAGATTGATGCTTTTAGGCACAATATGAGATGCTTGTAATAGGATTTAAATAGATTTTTGTGTAAATAATTTCTCATTGAAATAATAACTTAAGTAAAATTCTTAGTTCATTAAATATTTTTTTTTTTTTTTATAAACAGGAAAGAATTCTCTAAAATAAAACAGTAAGAATTTTCTAAAACAGTAAAAAATTACATCTGAAATGACTTTGGAAAAAAAAGGCAAATAAATTTTGTTGTTATGGGCCTGGTTTGTTTGATTATCAGCTGTGTTGCTGTCAGAAATACTTTTTCATGTAAAAATAAAAGCATTTCATTTGCACTTCTAACACTTGCATATATTTTTAATTTATGGAATATTATAATAATGCAAAGAAATTCTCACATAAATAACAAGAAAAAGATTAATATTTTTAGTATATTTTCTTTCGTTGCATCATTATATGTTAAAAAGACATTTATCTTTGGGAAATATTCTGAAATAAATATAATTTTGAAAATGAAAGATTTTTATTATCAAATATACTTTTTCTCAAATATCATTAATTATCATAGTATTTGTTGGTTGTGACAAATTATTGTTATAATGTCATAAGGTGAAAAGCTCTAGATGTGAGATAGTTTCTTCCATATGTAACATGAGTATGAGTTAGTTTCCCCTAGCAAGTCTTCCATGAAAGCATCCTTCTACTTAGGCAAATGACTAACTGCGTCTTGAATTGGTTAAAACCTGGATGCAGTGCCTAAGTATGGATTTTTGTAAGTAACATATATTAATGTTAATTGTTACTAGTTTCAATAAAGAAAAGCTAAAATAATTTTGATTTTCAATAACTGGTTTTGGCTAATTAGTAATCAAGTTATTATATATCTGTTGCAAGTAAAGTATGGAGTTTGATAATGATTTAGAAATGACTTTGCATTTTGATCCTGTTCTGATTAATATTTAACTAAAGCATAAACAGAGGAAATTAATATAGTACCGAGAGAGGGTTAAACTAAACTGGAAAAATGGTTAACAACATTTCAGTTAATAAATCATTGAAAAAAAAAAATGAAATTTTTATTTTTAAATTTATTTTTATCTTCTATACTTGATATTTTTATTATGCTGTTTATCTTATTTGGAATTTTTTACCTTTTATTTCCAGCATACAGATACTAAATTAGTAAATTATGCTCAGAACTTGATTGAAATTCCACGCAAACCAGAGAAAGATTCTTTGTAAGTATTCCTCTTTAACTTTTTTTTGAGGTAAGGAACTCAAAATAAATTTTACCATTTTACTTTTTTTTTTTTTTTTTTTGTGAGAGAGATAATTCTTTAGGGGAAGTGTTTTATTATACCTTCAGAATGTTAATTTGTTTTAACTGATTTGTGGACTCGTATTAAAGGTAATTGTTCACATAGTGAGAGCTTTGCTTAGAATTTGACAAGAAAATGTGAATATGATCCGTATCTTTAATTTATAGAAGTAGATGAAGTAAATTTGTAGTAGCATGCAAAACACTTAAAATAGTGAATTATAATGATCGTGATAGATATTTTGGTATAACAGCTCAAACTGTGGTTTACCAAGCATCAGTTCTCTGATCTATAATCTATGAAATTGGTACTGCAGACTGCAAATGGTATTTGTTTCAATATGTGGCAGCATCACTGCAATATTCATTCATTGCTAAGCTATATAAATTTGTTTTCTTTCATCAGATGAAGGCAACTACGCAGTATATTTTGACTTAAATTCAACAAGGTTGCATTATATTTGTTGACAAAACAGAATTTGTACTTGCCTGTAACCTTTGAAGGGGGGATATGAGAATTGAATATTAAGCGAACATGACTAGGAGAAAAAATAATATAAGAACTCCCTAATGCAGAAATGGAGATGAATGTATTTTAGTATAGTTATTATTTTAATTGTATACTTATAATACTTTTTGATTTTGTACATTCAAAAACTCTTATTAATTACCATTTAGTTTCAGTTTTGCAGTAAAAACAAATTAAGCCATAACTTTATAATGAAAAAAAATTCAGTATTTGTTATCTTCTAACTATTTATTGTGTATTAGTTATATATATATATTGTTTCAATTATACAACTTAATTGCGTTCAGCTTTTAATGTAATTAATAAGTAGAATTCTTGTTTATCATATAAAAAGAATTATTAAATAATTCATTTTATTCCCAAATAAAATTCCTTTGAAAATGCTTGAAAATTATAGAACATTTATTATCTTATATAGGATCTTTGTTGAGGATCTTAAGTGCTTTGAAATTGTGGAACAAGAAAAGACTAGTTGGAGCCAATGTGATGATGCTAAAGCTCAAAATGCTACTATTCATGCAATGGTTGATAGGTAATTAAAAAAAAAAAAAAAAAAAAAAAAAATCTGAATTGTCTTCTTTTCTCAAACTTCAATCTCTGGGGATATTTTTACCTCAATTAATGGAATAAAATGTATTATTTTTCACACTTACACGTATATATGTGACTAAAGGATTTCTGTTATTACAGCATTTTGCATGACTTTAATAGCAATTTTTATTAATCTATTATCTTAATTTTGGAATTTCTAAACTCTAGGTTTAGAAATATTGTTTTATATATGTATATGTATGTAGAATTTGACTTAATTCACAGCATGAGAGCACGAAGTAATATTTAAATGGTTTACTTAATAGAAAGAAATAAAAGTAAATAAGAAAAAGTAAATAAAGATGACGTTAACGGTATGCAGGATTAAAATAATGATGTAGTCCTTTTACACAAACATTTAAATAGTATGATCGTCTAGAGTCATCACAGCTAAAGGCATAACATCAAAAGCACAATCTAAATTCATAAACTCTTGAAGACGCGTGAGCCGTCTGCTCACGTCTGCCCTCTGCTCTCGACCAGGTCTCAGCGCTGTCTGGGACGATTCTTACTGCGCTGGGCTGTACAGATGACGTCATCTGGTATTCTAATTTGGCATTGGATGTTATGATTTCCCACAGCTTCGGCCAGCCTGAAGAGGCATCGTCCTCGATGTCTGTTGAATGGACATCACCATCATGTACCTGCAAAGATAATAAAAAAAAAAAAAAAAGAAAAAAAGAAAAAAAAAAGAGTATCAGGTTTTTAGGTTTTAAGCTGATACAAACATCAAATCAATTTGACCATGGCTTCATATGGTCAGCCACAGTAGATGTCAAATTTGGTCCTTCATGGCATCCTACTTTTTCGATTTCATATCTGTCATTTGGTCTTACAGCTATGATTTTATACGGTCCATAAAATTTAGGTCATAGTTTCAAACCAGTCCCATATTGAGTTCTCTGAATGGCTACCAAGTCGCCAATCTTGTATAGTTTCGGTTTTTTACGTTTCTTGTTGAATTGTTTACAGTTCTCTTCTTGTATCTTCAAAATGTTGTTTTTCGCATCTTCTCTCATTTCATCACGTTCTTGTATCAATTGCTTTAGATATTCTTCATTCAATATCTCACTAATTCTCAAATCTTCTTTATTCTTCATTTTCGTGCCTGTGAGAAGCTCAAACGGTGAATATTTCGTACTTCTCGTAGTTGTACTGTTGATTATTCTCTGAACATCTGGAACATACTTAAACCATTTCGTTGAATTTTCATGTGATAATTTTGACAAAACAGGAATCAAAATTCTATGAATTTGCTCAATTTGTCCGTTACCTCTTGGAATACCGGTAGTAATTTTGACATGTTCTATTCCTTCTTCGGTACAATACGCTGAAAATTCTTTCGATGTAAAGGCACTACCTCGATCTGAAATGATTCTGGCTGGATTTCCAAATACAGTCTGTTTTTGCTTCAATTTTGAAATAACTTACGTAGTTGGTGATTTCACTGGATAGAACCAAGTAAATTTCGTAAAAGCGTCGACACAGTCAGGATGTGTTGGTATCTCTTGTTCGTCGATGGAAGAGGTCCAATAAAGTCGATATGATACATACTCAAAGGAACATTTTCTTTCAGTACAGGATGAAGAAATCTTTCTGCTTTTCTTTGCTTCTTGTTGTACAGTATACATTCTATACAGTTAGCAATTAACTTTTTCAACTTTGCATTTCAATCTGGGAATATAGAATTCTTGCTCAACAGCATTAACAGTTTTATCTACAGCAAAGTGGCCTTTTTTATGTACCTTCTGTATGATTTCATTCTGTAAGGATTCTGGCACTACTAGAAGATCTTTAATATTTTCAAATTTGTACAAAATATCATTTCTCACGAAGAATCCATTTTCTTCTCCCTTCTCAACTAAATTCTTGATTAACTTCACATGTTCATCTTCATTCTGTTGTTGTACTAACCGAATCTTCTCAGTTATATCGGATGTGTATGACGTTAAAATTAAAGTGTTTCTACTTAGAGCATCAGCATGTTTCATTTGGCTTCCTGAACGATGTAAAATTTCGTAATCGAATTCTTCAATAAACATTGCCCATCTCGCAATTTTAGGAGTTAAATCTTTCTTATCTAAAGTTTTCTGAAAAGCACTACAATCAGTTACAATTTTGAATTTAGTCCCTAACAAATAGTTTCGAAATTTCTTCAGAACTTCTATTACTGCAAGGGCTTCTAATTCGTAACTACAGAGTTTCTCTTGCTGCGGTGAAGTCTTCTTACTCATATACTGGATTGGGTGATAATTACCATCATCAGACAATTGGAGTAATACCGCACCAAAACCTTGACTACTAGCATCAGTATGAAGTTCTAATGGATATCCTTGCCTAAATATGCGTAGAACAGGTGCTTGAGAGAGAATTTCTTTTAATCTGCAAAAATCCTTCCTGTTGTTCGGAATCGAACTTAAAACCAATACCTTTTCTAAGCAAGTCACTAAGAGGTTTAGCTATTTTAGCATACTGAGGAATGAATTTACGAAAATATCCCGTTAGTCCTAAAAAGCTTTGTAGTTGTTTACAGTTACGTGGTTGTGGAAAGTTTCGAACAGCAACAGTTTTGGAAGGTGATTTGTCGAATAGTTCCGTTTTCGATTACATGTCCCAAAAATTCAATTTTACGTTTTAAGAATTGGCACTTTTTGAAATTTATTTGTAATCCATACTCCGAAGCAGTTTTGAATACTCTTTCTAATTTGTCTAAACATTCAACTTCATCATTAGCCGGTATGACTATATCATCCATATAAATAATTAGTACACCTTCATTTAACAAGTCACGGAATACAGAATAAATATACCTTTGAAAAACATTTGGACTAATACATAAACCAAAAGGAGCTTTAAGAAATTCATAGATACCATTATGTGTTACAAATGCAGTATATTTGGTGCAATTTTTGTCTATGTCTACATGGAAAAAGCCATTTTTCAAATCTAGTGTCATGAAGACTTTTGACTGTTCTAAACGATCAAGTACTTCCGGAATTAAAGGCAGTGGAAATTTGTCTTTAATAATCTTCTTATTTAATTTCCGATAATCAACGCATAAACGTTTCGAATTATCACGCTTATTACACAAAACAATAGGGGCCGCATAATTAGAATTGCTAGGCATTATTATGCCCTCTTTCAACCATTCCTTAATTTGATCGTCAACAATTTTTTGTTCCGCGATGTATCTTCTATTTTGACAGACCGGAATATCATTGCATAAATTTATTTGCATCTTGAAGTCAGATTGTCTATTTTTCCGAGGCTGGTACAAATTAATTAAATTACACAGTCTTTCTTTATGTTCTGCATTTGAAATATGCGATAAATCAATCTCGTTGACAGAAATAGCATTCACCAGATGTGAAAGGTAATTAAACGTCGAGCTACTTCCGCTTTTGGGACTTTTGTTTACATTAACAGAGACGCCAGACGATTGCGAAGGATCGTAAACATTCTTCAATGACATAGCAATATTCAAATTTCCCATAATGCAACGAACGTTAGAATTTCGATATGACTCAGCAGTTATCAGGTTTACATTACTTTTATTCCGATGAGAAATTATTTGAAGGCCATTCTCGGTAAAAGAGAAGTTAAACTGACTCAATACATCCAAACCTAATACAATTTGATTACATAATGACTTAACAACATAAATTTTCGTACAAAGTAAAAAACTATCAATTGAAATATCAGAAATGAAAAAGCCGATGGGGTATGTTTGCTTTGATTCAATTCCGTTTAATGTGATATCGCTACAATTTAAATTAGGAGAACCAATCTGCTTGTGTAACTCTATGCTGCATATCATTACATCTGAACCAGTGTCAACTAAACTAGCAACTAAATGATTATTTATTTCTACAGTCTTCATAATTCTATCCTTCTCAGAAATTTGTTGTAATAAAGCTGCTTGTTGTGTCTCGGGGTTCCGCTCTGGACAGTCCGTTGAATAATGCCCGAACTTCTTACATTTTATACATTTTACACCCTTCGATTTGTTTACACAATGCTTAGAATAATGCCCAAATTCCTGGCAATTAAAACATTTGACCTTATTAACGTTAGATTGATTTCGGTTTGATGACGAAAGCTTACTTCTATCTTTAACTTGAGTGTCTACTTTTAGTTTTGGATTTTTAAACTTATCATTATCCGATTTCATTTTATCATAAATTTTAAGCCTTTGTTTAAATTCAGATATTGTTCCGCAACCATATAGTATAGTTTTCCTAACCACAGAATCAGGAATACCATCAATAACATATTTAATTAATGAAGCATCTTCAATGTTACCTCGCAAACACATTTCTTTCATTCTCAAAAAATACTCATCTAAAGATTCATTAGGCATTAATTTACGTTTACATAACATTTCATGCAATTCAGCAGAATTAAAAGCTCTACCATATTCAGATTTCAAAAGTTTTTTTAACATACACCAGTCATTAACTTTAGGTTCACTCTGAATAAATAGTTTCGCTTTACCTTTCAATGATCTTTTAGCAAAAACTAATTTATGCAAATCACTCAATTTCAAAGAATTTATAACATCTTCAAATTCATCAATCCATTTATCAACATTTTCATATGCATTACCAGAAAAAGGATTAACAATACTTTCAATATCAGAAAAACTAAGATGAGGTTTAAAATGATCTTGAATTGGAAGCTGCATACTATTATTTACTTGAGACTCATTAAAACCAGGATTGTCTCTTTGATTATCATCAAGCATTACTTCAGAAATTTTATTAATAGTTTCATCTTCAATATCACTATTTTCTTCATGCAAAATATTTTCAAATAATACAGATAAATCACATAGGAAAGAGACAATTCGGGTTACTACTTCCGTTTTTGAACCTTCTGAATTTATGCACAATACATTACAAACTTTAATTAACTCATTCAAAGTAAAACTATTCTGTACTGTATCTATTTTCTTATTAAATTCTTCAGAATCTGGTTTAAGTGTAAAGCCAGAAAATTCACGTAATCTTTTCCGGTTATTTCGGTCTCCATCAGTATTAAAAATAAGCTTATGCAAACTTTTGATTTCAGAACTTTTACTGTTCTTTAAAGCTGCTTCCAATTCTGGAATTTCTACCAACTTCATATTGGAAAGAAAGTTTTGTACTCACCCGACAGATGATCGTCGTTAATTGGGTATTCCACACTTTATACGAGTAATCCAATAAATCGAATAACTTGTGAGAACAGTTCACTCAGTTCACAGTTCAAAGCACAGTTCTACTACTCGCACAATTTCAAGTTCTAGGCCGCACAATTGGTCGCCATATTTTTTGTAGAATTTGACTTAATTCACAGCATGAGAGCACGAAGTAATATTTAAATGGTTTATTTAATAGAAAGAAATAAAAGTAAATAAAAAGTAAATAAAGATGACATTAACGGTATGCAGGATTAAAATAATGATGTAGTCCTTTTACACAAACATTTAAATAGTATGATCGTCTAGAGTCATCACAGCTAAAGGCATAACATCAAAAGCACAATCTAAATTCATAAACTCTTGAAGACGTGTGAGCCGTCTGCTCACGTCTGCCCTCTGCTCTCGACCAGGTCTCAGCGCTGTCTGGGATGATTCTTACTGCGCTGGGCTGTACGGATGACGTCATCTGGTATTCTAATTTGGCATTGGATGTTATGATTTCCCACATGTATATATATATAAAACAATATTTGCTTGTATCAAATAGTGCTTATATAAAAAATTTAGATCCTAATTCACAATGAATTTCATTTCCTTCATGTCTTTGTGAAATAAGTTCTAAATTTCTTACTATTTTATCCATAATTAATTTTTCAGCAGCATATTGTGTGGAAATAATTTTTTAGTATTTTTGTTCAAAAGAATTTTGTGATACTGTAATATCAGCAGCTTTTAGCACTTTTTCTAATAAAATAGTTTAACAAAAACTTAGTGTTTAGAACTGACCAACACAAAGACAAAAGATTAAAGTTTTCCTCTGTAAACTTTATAAACTTTTATAAAGTTTCCCTTAACCCTGTAATTTAGGCTAGCTCCCTGATTGCTCACATTTTGCTTGTATAAAAGATAAAAAAAAAAAAAAAAAAAAAATTAAGGAATAGCAGAGTTCAAACTGATTAACCTGTAGTCATAATGACACTCCAGTCAACCATATTGCAACAAAACAACAATAACTTTAAAAAACATATAATTGTATGTACTCCATTATATGTAAAACTTGCAGTCTTGTGTATATTGCACAAACTAAAAATAATCTTAACGTCAGAATCAACCACTATATATCACACATTAAAAAGCTTGGAATTGATAACAACAATATTAATTCAACTACCAAGGAAATGGAACTTTTCAAATTTTACGATTTCAACAATATAGCTATTAAAATCTTAGATATTGTTCCTAATCTTAAAAGTAGACTTTTTAAGGAATCTCTTTATAGTTTGCAGTGCAAAATGATTTATTATCCATATGGATTAAACTCTTCACTCAATAATAAATCTGATTTTTGTGCTACAGTTCAGTGTTTTCAGAAGAAAAAAAAACACAAAGAGGAACCAGAGGAAAAAGTAAGAAAGTAAAAACTACTATAAATACTACTTTACCACAATCAGAATACCAGGATATGTTTGATGAGCCTAATTTTAAGAACATTCTTGACAACATTTATTCATTCCCTCACAAATATGTGCTTATCATTCAGAATGTCTTCAAAAATAAGTTAACAGGAAATAACATAATCAAAGATTTAGTACTTGATTTTATAAAATTTAAATTTAACTGTAATTTATATAAGTACAAAAAGTTTTTCTGTACTATCAAATTTCTTCATAAAATTTTTGATGAGCTCAACCTCCATTGAATCTTTAAACAAGTACAACAAAAATTTCCACCAAAAGAAGTTAAAAATAATTATCTGTTTTAAGTACAACATAAAGCTCAGTAGTTAATTACATTGCTAACTATGATGAAGAAGAATTTCTTCAACTTGATATTATAGTCAACAGAGATTTCTACCATATGTAGATGAACAACGTAAACATATAATTACAGGAAATCTAGACATTTTATGGAATCAAGAATTAATTCTGCAGATATTGATAATTTCATATTGAAAGAAAGTTCTCTACTAAGTGTACCAACTCACCTTTTTAAAGAATGGAAAAAGAAGTACTTGAGCAGAGCAAAAATAATACTAATAAAGTTAAAGGATTTAAAGGAATTAAAAATTGGAAAGATTTATATCAGAATTTTTTTGCAAATGAAAGAACTATTTGCTATTACTAAAATTGATGAAGCAAGTAACAAATTTAGTATTTTATGAAAAAACTCCGATAATTCTCTTATTGAAAAGGAGCTGCATAATTCAACAACCTATTGCATTTCCAAAAATAAAAAAAGGTCTATAATCATCAAAATTTATGCTTTTCTCAAAAATGCAAAATTTCTATTTATACTGCAAACAATAGATTTGCCAATTTATTCACAATTTCAAAATTTCATAGAAGTCCTCTCAAATTTAGATTTACAGCAAGAGGAGTACTAGAAACTGTAAGAAAAATTTTGGTAATATATTTACAAATCTCTTTAAATCAATATGTAATTTAATTTTTGATAAAGTTGATGCTGATAAGCACTTCTATTAACAAAACTTGCAAATAATTGAAAAAAAATTAAAAAAGATCTTAAGGTTTACAATATCAACTGCTATGAATTTAAAAATATCTACATCTCTCATCCACTTAAAAAAATCTATGAACATCTTCTTAAACTTCCAGATTTTTTCCCTGAAATACATACTATACTAGATTTATAAAAATTGAGAGATTATCTCTATTTCTCGCTTTTTAATAACATTACCAAGCATGCAAACATTCTTCACCTGCATATAAATGGTACAGTGGGAAGTTCTTATTTGACTCACTTATGTAACCTCTGTTTATTTTCTAAAGAGTATAAGTTTTTTAAAAACCTTTTAGAAAATGATTTCAGTAAATTTGCCCATACATTTAGATGTATTGATGATATTGCATTCAACAATAATAATCTTATTTAAATCAGCAACATCTGCCCCAGCTGTTTAAAACTTAACAAGTCGAATAAAAATTAATTAATTGTAGATTATCTAGATCTTAACATTTATAATCTTAAAGAAGTAAGACTTTTTAATAAAAGAAGAGAATTCAATTTTTCAAGATATGATTAAACTTATATGTTGTGTTGTGACTTATCTCACTTGTCTGACAGTAACATCAAAACAAGCCTACGAAATTCATTGTGGAAGGGTTTGCAAGAGTGCACCTCTTGTTGGCAAAAACCTTGAACACCATAAAGGTGACAGTACGACTTTGCTTAGTTCCATCCCCAATTGTGATGGAGAGCACCCTTGAAAGATGGGTCCAAGTGTCTTCCACCACTCTTCCTTTATCATCAACCTCTGAAGAGGAATTTTCAGCATGCCGCCTATTTAGAGTTCCCCAATGTCACATAGACACTATGCATTTACAAACAATCATACCTTCTCCGGGATTCTAAGCCAGCCCCTTTGGTATGGAGTCAGAGTCAGTAACCACTATCCCGGATGGGCGGCTTAAATTTATAAATTGAAATACCAACATCTCTAAAACATTTATTTCAAATACAATTTTTAATCAAATTACTAGAATAAAAAAAGTATGTATGGAAATTGAACAACAGCAGGAAAAAATTCTTCTGCCTAAAATTTTACAAGAAAATGAAATTCCAATTAATTCACTCATAAATCTGCTTAAAAAAGCTAGAGCGGTCTACATCCTGTACAAATTTTTTTTTAAATAATGAATTTTTATCTGAAAGCTTGAATAACAGAAGGATGAAGAAGGATGTCTTAGAGGGTTTTATAGTATAATTTGTATATATGTTTAAAAATTTTTTTTTTTTACTATACTTTTATTAACAGAAAACCTACTCTTCTAAATCATCATGATAAACCTATGGTATGAAAATTTTATTTTCTAACATTTGTTTCTTTTTTCCTTTTTCTTGCTTTACTGTAATGCTTTTGAAACCTAAAATTAGAAAATTACTTGGTATAACTTCACCTTTTGGGATATTTCCAACTTTCCATTGCCAGTTTGTATTGCCAATGGCGTCAAACAGGCAACCATTAACATCTACTTTTTCCTTTTGAATTATGGTCCTTTGATCTACTTGTGGTGAGTTCAAAAACTAATTTTCTCGGTTAATTGTTAATATATTTTATATATTATTATGTTTTTATCTGAAAGCTTGAATAACAGAAGGATGAAGAAGGATATCTTAAAGGGTTTTATAGTGTAATTTATATATACACTCAAGAGCCAAAACATTATGACCAGCCCTACATTTTGCGATGAACACGCCTGGATGACGTGGAAGGCACGTGATCAGGTGGAAGTGGTATTTAACTGCTGCTGGAGAGTCTGAAGAATCATTCTTTCACTTACTTCTGTGTGTGATGGGAAAGCTGCGGATCTAAGCGACTTTGATAGAGGGCAGATTGTAATGGCTCGAAGGCTCAGAACAAGTATTTCCGAAACTGCATGACTCGTGGGTTGTTTGTGATCTACAGTTGTTAGTACGTATGAAAAGTGGATGAATGACATTGAAACCAGCAGTAGACGACATGGTGTTGGACGTGCACACGCTATCAAAGAAAAAGATCGTCGGAGATTGTCTCGCATGGTGGAGCCAGACAGTGGTTCAGCTGACAGCCGAATACAATGCAGAGCCAAGTAGAAAAGTATTGGAGCACACTGTTCAGCAGACACTATTGCATATGGGGCTGCGCAGCAAACGTCCCACTTGTGTGCTTTTGCTGACCAAGCGTCATCGCCGCCTGCGCTGGGCCCGGGAACATTGCGACTGGTCCATGGATCAGTGGGTGAGAGTTGCCTGGTCAGATGAATCACGGTTTGTCATTCATCACATCGATGGCCGTGTCAAGATATGCCATCTTCCAGGCGAACAGTTGCTCCCTCAATGCACATTAGGTCATACACAGGCCGTTGGTGGGGGTATTATGCTCTGGGGGCATTCTTTTGGGCATCTCTGGGACCCGTGGTTGTGGTAGAGCAGACCATGAATGCTACAGGGTATCTGAACATCATTGCGGACCAGTTGCACCCTTACATAGCCTCTGTTTTTCCAGCTGGAAATGGAATGTTCCAACAGGACAACGCCCCGTGTCACAAGGCTACAATTGTGTTGGAGTGGTTCCAGGAACATAATGCTGTTTTCCAGTTAATGTCCTGGCTGCCTAACTCACCGGATCTCAATCCGATAGAACACCAATTCGCAGTATCTCGAATTTGTGTGACCGTTGCTACACCATCTGTTACAATCTGTCTCCGGCCATCTATCAAGGACTTGTGGCATCCATGCCAAGGCGTGTTGAAGCTGTGTTGCGTGCCAAAGGTGGCCCAACTCGTTATTGACAGGTGGTCATAATGTTTTGGCTCTTGAGTATATGTTTTAATTTTTTTTTTTTTTTTTTTTTTTTTTTGACTATACTTTTATTAACAGAAAGCCTACTCTATTCTAAATAATCATGATAAACCTATGGTATAAAAATTTTATTTTCTAACATTTGTTTCTTTTTTTTTTTCCTTTCCTTACTCTTTACTGTAATGCTTTTGAAATCTAAAATTAGAAAATTACTTGGTATAAATTCACCTTTTGGGATATTTCCAACTTTCCATTGCCAGTTTGTATTGTCAATGGCGTCAAACAGGCAACCATTAACATCTACTTTTTCCTTTTGAATTATGGTCCTTTGATCATTTGAACTACTTGTGGTGAGTTCAAAAACTAATTTTCTCGGTTAATTGTTAATATATTTTATATATTATTATGTTTTAATTTGAATTTTAATATTTGTAAATATTGTATATTTTACTTTTGCTTTTTTTGGATGTTGAATTAATTTCCTTTGGATTTTTTTTTCTATATTTTTATCTCACATGAAGGCAGGGCTGCTGCATAGGGGATGCAATCAGATGAACTTTTATAATTAAATAATTTAAAATGGTTCATCAACTAATTTTTGCTGAACACAAATGCAGTGATTTTCCTGGGAGGATGAATTCACTTGAATCTGATCTACCTTTTCTTGGTAGCATTGAATCAGATTTGAATTGTATTTTTTCTTCCTATTTTATTTTATGTAGTTCTCTTGTTTTTGAGAATTCTTCTGGCTTGAAAACACTTATGGTATTTTTTTTAACAGTTTTACTGTTAAAGTTTGGGATTTTACTGGTTTTGAATTTTATTTTTTATTTCTTGTCTTTGTGAATTAGGTTTTAAATTTCTTAATGTTTTGTCTATAATTAATTAATTTTCAGCAGCGTATTGCATGGAAATAATAGCAAGATATTTTTGTTGAAAAAAAATTAATCCTATTGATGAGTGTGGAAAATGTCGGATGATTGCTAAATATTTTAATATTAAATGTCAAATGTGCTGTTTAGTAACTGAGCTTTAATTGTATGTAAGCACTTTTAGTAACTTAGGCTAGTCATTTTTTTCCTGGTGTTGTGGTTTTATCCAGAGGTTTATCCATTGTCGTTTCCAGTATTCTGTGTGAATTCCAAACATGTAAGATGCTGAATACCGAGAGCAGTTTGCTAAAAGCCTGACATTGTTTCAGCATGACTATGCAGTTGCTTATAAAAACACAGGTTGTACAGTTACAGTTTTAACACATGTATAGTGTCAAGAAATGAACAGTAAATATAGTATTCTGACTTGCACTGTATCTTTGCATAGCATATTTCCAGCCTTCCACCCAAGCTTTATTAATTAATTTTTTTCAACCCTTTTTTTTTAAAGCAAATTTTGCTTCTTGATCTCTTCCCATTTGAAGTCCACATCTGAAACACTTAGTGTTCTATGGCTGGCATTGTTGACATGTGTTCTCTATAACTGCACATGTGGTATTTAATTTTAGAGTTTGTCTTTCTTTTTCATAAACAAGTCTATAAATAAAGTGATAAAACTTTTTCTGGGAGAACTTTTTTTTTTCCATTTAAATTACAAATCCATTTAATCCCTTCCAAAGAGAATGCCCTTGGGAAGCCATACGTTACTTAAAATGTTGCCACCCTAATAGTAGTGCTAGAAATTAAAAGAAGTATAATATCCTTTTAATGCTTTCTGCAGTTGCAAAATGATCAA
The DNA here is from genome assembly GCF_044657685.1 of Stegodyphus dumicola. Classification (NCBI taxonomy): domain Eukaryota; kingdom Metazoa; phylum Arthropoda; class Arachnida; order Araneae; family Eresidae; genus Stegodyphus; species Stegodyphus dumicola. The sequence continues at coordinate 149,468,407 of NC_140777.1, forward strand.
CTTAAGAAACAGGAAAATGTCACAGACTTTGAGAGCAGGTGAAAATAGGGGTGTATTTTTGAGTCAAAAACATTGTTGTGGAAAGCGACACATGACAGGACAGAAGTAGTATTTGTTAAAACTTGAGAAAGTGTGGTGTGATTTAAATTCAGATTTTCTGCTGTTATTCTCAGTTATTTGATATACTGAATGCACAACATGTCTAATTTTGACTACATTTGCATTTGTTTATTTTGTTAAAGGTTTTCTTTAACAAAAAAAAAAAAAATGTTAATTCTTGGCTTTCTGAAATGATTTTAAACACTTAAAAACGTGCTATCAACAAATCAGAGTTGCCATAGTAATATTGACAAAATTAACAGTTGCATTGCACCCAATTTTGAAAGAGAATTTCATACTACACCTTTGCTCAAAACACAGACTATTTATTGTGATGTGTGAACAATGTAATAACATATGTGAACTGCTTGAAGTCGTTTCTTGAACTGAAGCTATATGAGAAGTTCACCTTCATACCCTGTAAAGAACAACTGCTGTCACCCTCTGCAGGGTGCTGTCTGACCATTTTCATTATTTTGTGTACAGACCTCATAATCTGGTTCTTGAATTCATTTAAGGCTAAAAAATGTTTGGAATTATACTTTTGAAATTCATTACCATTTTATTCAAAAATAATTTAATAAAGTTTCTTAAGAGTTTTTTGTAACATCCAAACTTTGGGTAAAACCTATTTTATAATTGAATTTAAAATTTTTAATTTTAAACTAATATGGCAATAGCTGAAACTATCTGTTTTATATAATAATGGTAACATGTACAAGGGCTGTTCAGAAAGTATTGAGACGGAATTTATTCTATTTATTCCAGAAAACCCCTATCGGTGAGACTGTGTGCATCATGCACATGCATGTTTCACCTCGTTTTACAAAAACCGGCAGGTCTGTACAGCGCGTCGTTCAGTCACACTGACTTCTTTCATGTGGAGTATTTGCGTGCGTTCGTCGGAAACAGAAAATGTCTGAAAACACAGAGCAGCAAATCTGTATCAATTTCTGCTTTAAGCTCAGTAAAATTGGCACCGAAACCTACGATATGATGAAAATAGCATTTGGAGATGAGGTGATGAGTCGTGCTTGGGTTTTCAAGTGGTTCTGGCGATTCAAGGAGGGTCGGAAATCAGTGAACAGTGATCCCTGTTCTGGACGCCGTCCACCTCTCACAATGAGGACAAGATTGCATAAGTGCAGGCTGTGGTGAGCTCTGATCATCGTTTAACAGTCCGAGAAATTGCACAGGAGTGTACCATTTCCATAGGATCATGTGATGAAATTTTGAGAAAGGACTTGAACATGTGTTGAGTGTTTGCAAAGCTTGTGCCGCGCCTCCTCACTGAGGATCAGCAATTCCAACGGCTGGCAATCTCATCTGATTTGTTTCAAAGTGAAAACGATGATCCAGAATTCATGAAGCTCATCATCACTGGGGATGAGTCGTGGATTTACGGATGTTTCGAGGACTAGAAATATTGTTGGGCCAAGTGTGTTACTGCCAATGGAGCATATTTTGAAGGAGTTTGACTCAAAACCTGTTTTGCATAATAAATTCAGTCTCGATACGTTCTGAACAGCCCTCATACGTCCTGTTTTATTTTTTGATGTTTTACGTTGGAAGACAAGAGATAATATGTAATATGCTTAAAATGTTATTTTTAATCATAAGGAAAGAAACAACCTACTTTTTCAAAATTTTTGATGAGCATATCGAATTTTGAAGAATAGTCTAGAATTGTTTACGTGTGATTGATTTAAGATGACTTACTTGCTTAGTTGCAAAACATAAACTAATAGTTTTAGAATTGTACTTTATTTTTTAGTATAATATTTTTTATTGCTTATAGTGATGAAGAATTGGAACCATATGATATGTCTCACGATGTTCCACTAGAGGAAGTGAAGCGTCCTTTATACATACGGGATTGTATGATGGGTTTGCTTGAGCAAGAAAATTATGATTGGACAGAACAGTGTCTAAAACATGCTGAGCATCTCATTAAGATGAATTCTGACACTGTGCACGAAGTAATTCTGTTATATCTATTTTTAATTACCTTTATTTATCTAGGTAGAAGTTCATATGAATGATGTTAAATTAACCTGATTTTCAGTTTTATAGTACAGATCAAATTAAACAATTATTTTGGAAAATAAGATAGATATACTGCTATGATTTTGAGGAAATAACTTATTTCAGGTTATATATGAATGGGTACCATGTTAATTATAAGAGGGGGATGCATTAAGCCTATTAGTTAAATAGGTTACTGTAACGTTTTTATTCATTATCATTTTAGGAAGTCATCTTAATTTTTGAAATTTGTAATGCATGCTTGAATTCATATTTATCTGAAACTTCTGCAATTATAAAATGTATTTTTATTGCTTCTTTAAGAATCAATAAAACTTACTTTTGTATACATCTTGCAATCTTCACATAAGATATTAAGGATTAGAACATTGGGCTTGTTACCTAAATGGTACTGCAAATCTTATATCATATGGTTTTTCGTCTCTTTTCTCTAGAATCTTATCATCCTTTTAGCACTTGATATTAGGGATTAGAACATTGGGCTTGTTAAACCTAAATGGTACTGCAAATCTTATATCATATGGTTTTTTCTCCCTTTTCTCTAGAATCTTATCATCCTTTTAGCACATCTGTAATATTATAATGGTGAAACTCTATCAGTTCAGATAATGTCATGGTGATTTTTCTCCCACATCGTGGGAGAAAAGAAAGCAAAGAGAAAACACTGCAGTTCTAAAATGCTATAGTAAAAAATATCCTCTTCGAAAATAAAATGCTTAAAAAACTTTACAGTTTAAAAGCATTGTCGTGGACAATATCGTAGTAAAAAATAAAGCACCTACGAATCATTGCATGATGATAACATTGCAGACACACTTTTTTCAGACATTAATAAATGTAAATGCTTAATGTCACTTAATTATATATGAGTGCAACAAGAAAATAGGGACATTTTTATTTATATTTCATATTAACTGATAATTTTTTGCTGAAAAGTTAAGAAGGAAACTTAAGTGAAAATGAGTAAAAAATCAATGCAACTTACAGCACTTAATGGAACTTTAAACTTAACATACTTAACTAATGAGGTCATTAATAATTTTTTTTTATAAAGTTTTACTGGTAAATTTCATGAAAAACATAGTCTAAAACAATTAGGTAAAGGAAGATAAGTAACTACATGAAGTTACCTAAATTATTTTCTTTCACATTTCTTAATATGATAGTCTTTTAATGAAATTTACTTTTTCAGGAAAAATTTATTAGTTAATGTTAAAATATGAAATAAAAAAAGTAAAAATATCCCTCTTCCCTTCTTGCGCTCGCAAATCATTATGTGAACATGGATTACAAGCTTTAAGGTTCAAATTTAAGGTACTGCATTCAAATCGTAAATTGTGATGAAATTTTTCAAAAAATTTTATTACTTTGTTTTTAAGCTTATACATTAAGGTTCTCAAAACTATTTTTATTTTGTCTCTCTAGTTGTGAGAAGTAGAATTATGGTTATTCTTGTTCTGCACTCTGAATGGGAAGTTCTGTTTAAGAACCAGAAATCTGATGTCTAAAGGTACACAGACTACTCGAAATAACTTTAAAATGAGAATTTTTCATTTGACTAATTTTGGTGATGTTCAGAAGATGATTTTAAAACTTTCTATTTGTTATTAAGTGTTCAGGAACAATCAGTTTTGCAATTTAATTTTCACACTTGGAATATTTTCTTTTCCTTCTGTTTGGACTTGCATTACTTTAAACCTCAATGAAATATTGTGAATTTAATGGACTAAAACTTTACTTTTATGTACATGTCTAAAATATTTTCAGGTAATTGTGTATAGGAAAAGAGAAACATTTCTAAAAAAATAGCTAGTGCATGTACTCAAACAGGTTTATTTAATAATCGTTTTACTTTATCACTTAGATTTTAGTCCATTTAATTCCCTAATAAATATAAATGACAAATATAAAATTAAAAGTTGATCAATATTTTTGTGGGAACATGTCTACTAATCCTAAAATGTAACACATTTTAAACCAAAATGTAAGACATAATCAAAAATTATACTTTGATAATATGTTTAGCATTTGTTTCTATCACTTTAAGTAGTGTTCTGCTAAATAACACCAGTAATAGATTTATTTGTACTATTTTCCAAATTTGGGTGTCGAAACATGTTTGGCTACCTTAAAAGCCTGAAAAATGTGGGTCTATGATGTTATCATCATGCAATGATTTGTAGGTGCTGTATTTTTTAACAGGATATTTTGGACAACGATGTTTTTAAACTGTGAAGTTTTTGAACTGCTTTATTTTCGATGATGATATTTTGCACGTCCATATTTTAGAACTGTGATGTTTTCTCTTTGCTTTCTTTTCTCTCATGATGTTTTGTAGTTCAATATTTTTTCCTAGTGTTGTTTTCTCCTGTAACCATTTTAGTGACAGTGTAATTTAGGTATTTATTGCTATTTCACTGTATATCAGCTAATTGTTTTCTGTTCTGAAATTTAGAAATCATATACGTTTTTACTCTTTTTACTTCCTTGTACGAAGTAAAAAAGAAGTATTGTAATCGCGAAAAGTTTCAGGCAGCATATTTCAACGAATTTTATTCAATAGCGGTCACTTTTTATTTTGACTGCTATTGAATGCAATTTAACAATGTTTTTGCGTGATATCTGTACGTAAGGACAGAGTAAAAGACTCGTTTCCTCCAAAAAAATTATAAAGCTGCCTTAAAATCAATTCTGAAGAGAATTTTTGGTGGCGTCTGTACAAACGTATGTACGTACGTATCTCGCATAACTCAAAAACGAGTAGCCTCAGAATGTTGAAATTTTGTATATAGGACTGCTATAACATGTATATGTGCACCTCATATTTTGGTTGCAATTGGCCGCACCAAACGTATATAAATATATTTATATATATATCTACTCTGTTAACTGGCTCAGTGATCTCAGTTTCTTTACTCTTATATGTTTGTAAATTATACATTGTTTGCTTTAAAAATGATTGAATTATGTTGTTTTTATCTTCTGGTTAAGGTTTTTATACCTTTAGTAAATCTGTATGCAATATTTTTAGAATTATCAACAATTTTAAAGTTGTTTAAGTGCTTCTAAGCCTTTTTTTTTATGGTGGCCATTGATTGTTTACATTTGAAACAGCAGACTAGTGGATTTGTTGCCAATCTAGAGAAACTTAACTTCGCAACAACAAAGATAACGCCTTCATTTATTATTGCCAATTAAATCATGCTTAATCCTTTCTGGAATTTTTTCGAGGAAATAAGTGTTTAAGATTTACTTCGCAATTTTTAATATAGATATTTTGAGTTTTTATGTATTTTTGGCTTCTTGCAAAGTGAGAACTGAATTAATTGAATGAGAAATACTCAATGGTCTGTGAAAAACTGTTTCTTTTTTGTTTTGTTTGCTTAATTTCTTTTATACATCATTCTAGCTTTATTATAGTATTTGAATAGAACATGTGGCAACAATTAGATAATTCTATTCTTTAAATGATATAAATTTTGTGCATTATGAGTTATAATATGAACGAAATATAATACTGTTAAGTGAATGTAACGCCAGAGTGTCGCTATGGTAAACAAATACTAGAGTGAATTTTAAAGAACGCATTTATTCTATTGTGGTTTATGCGCTGTCGGCGAAGTAAATTTAATTCAATTCAATAAGTTTAAATGAAATGCAAGAAAAATGCGTATAATTTAATATTCTGTACAAGGAAGTCGTGGTGTACACATCAAATTTTTTATTTAAAGCATTCTCAAATTTTATGTAATTTAAAATCATCTTTTGTATCAGTGAATATTGACTTTTAAATTCCTTTTTGTCAAGCATGTACATGAAATGCTTTTTCATAGATTGCTGTAGAGATGACAAAAATTGTGCTTCATATGGAAGACAAATATTCCATTCCAGACTTTATCAGCTTGCGACACAGAATTCTTTGTGCATTAAATGTTGAATGCCCTATTCTGGTAAGTTATATTTTTTTAATAGCAGAAATGTTATGTCATTTATCTTGAAATGTTCATTATTTTGAGCTTGCCAGTTTTCTTCCAACTCTACATAATTGTTATGGACTTTAAAAATGAGTATTTTTGGAAACACCTAGCTTGTATCTCTTTGAAATAAGCCTGAAAATTAAGGTTAAAACTCTAAATGACATTCATATTATTTAATTCCTCCATTTATTGCTAGCCTTAATAGATATGGTTGATTGGCAATAAAAATATATCAGTCAAAAATTCATAGTTTGAATGTAACTGTTGGCATTGTTATTTTTTATTAGTACTGTCAGTTATTTTAACATTGTTTTATTTTGAAAGAAAATTTATCCACGAAAATAACTTTTAACAAAATAACATAAGAAATTATTGTGCAATACAAATATTTTAGGGGAGAAAAGCTTTTTTTATTTATTCTATCCCATTGTTAAAAAATAAAATTTCTTGCTATTTATATTGCTGTTTTATATTTTGAATATTTTTATTTATAATGAAAACACTTAAAATATAAAATATCAGAATTAGCTCCTTGAATAAATGATGGTTTATCATAATTTAAATGAACTAGTTCAGTATTTCTCGAAGTTTTTTCAAGTGAGGACCACTTTTATAAATTAAAATGTTTTTGGTCAACCTTACTCCTCTCCTCTGAAAGCAAGTTTTTAGCATATGTCTACTTTCATTTTTAAAATATGATAAATTAAAATTCATTTAATTTTATATTGATATTAAGTAATTATGCTAATAGAAGGAAATTTACATTTGTCTTTAATAATTTAAGGTTACCAGAGTTTGGATAATCTTTATCTTATTAACTAAAAATTAAATAAATGTTGGTACTCACAATTAAAGAGATGGGTAAGCCTTCCGATTTTTGCATAGCATATGTATGCAGTGCAGTCTAATTGTAGGGATTCCCATCCTTTTCTTTCATTGACTCTTTTTAAAAGAATAGTTTTCTTCATTGACCCCCTTACATTTTTCTGCATAATATATAGCATACAACATAATCATAATACAAATAATTGCACATACATACAATTTAAAGATACCAGTTAGACTAAAAATATAAACAAAAGTTTTGGAGAAGAAAATGTTTATCAGGTTTATTTTTTTATTCTGATTATTTTTAATTTTACAATCATAAACAAATTATCAGACACAAAGTCACAGATTCTAATCCCCCATAAGTTCAATTTTCATTAATATGATCACTGCACTTTATGCAAGTTCTTAAATACTTACCATAAAATAGCTTAATTTAATTCTTAAATCACTTCATTCAGAAATATTCAACCTGTTTCTTGTTTTCCATAATAAGCTATTGACTTGACTAAAGCCTGTTTCCATTACATAAGGAGGAGGAAAGGGCAATAATATTATTTTGATAGTAACATTAATTTTTGGATATTGTTACATTATTTTCTTCCTTCACATTCGTATGGGGTTCGTAGATTTGGAGTGAATAACTACGACACTGGATAAGTATCGAAAGACACTTTATTTATCAATATTAATCAGGACAGCTCCAAAACACTTTTTCAGTTGTCGAAGATATACCATAAACACGCCGGAACAATCAGTGACACAGCCATCACACTGTCAGGAAATAACGGTGGAGACAGCTTCCTGCAAAGAACCCGACTCTGCTTTCCAGAGTACAGCTCCCGACTCTGCTTGATCGTTCTCGGAACTCCACGTACTCTCGAGACTCTCCACGCTACAACTCGCGATGCACTTGACGACACACGGAGCTTGGCTCCCGACTCTTCGGTTCTGTCATTCCCGGAGCTCAGCACGCTCTCTCGACGATGCACTAACTGCGATACACTTAGAGACTTCTTTGGTGCACTCGCTGCCTAGCTGTCAACTCAATCAACTCTGCAGGAATTGACTCGCTAGACGAGACACCAACTCGATACTGACTAGACAAGGCACACTAACTCGCACTCTAGACGAGGCACACACATACACACTAACTGACTGTGGACCAGCAGGGTTTATATAGCTTTCGGCTTGTGTTCGAGAACATTCCGGGCTAAACTGGTAAGAATCCGTTCCAGAAGGTTCTCCATCCGTCCATGGTATATCGCCAATTTTGCCACCAAATGACCGATTTCACGCCAAATGTGGCAACCCTGCCTTCCCTTGCCATTTTATGGCAACCCTGAAACTGTGTTGCAGGAAAGCTATCTTACCACACGCCTTTACATTTCATAACACTGCCACCTCCCAAGGACTGCACGTCTAGGGCAGTACAACCCTTGGTCAGAAGCCAAATTCGATACAAACAAAAGGTAATAAAACATACAGATAACATAACTAAAGAAACAAATATTTACACTATGTACAAGTTATATACACAAATTAAACACATAACAATTTTAAATTTTACAAATTAAAGTTCTGAATGAATTTCAGTCTCAGTCTATTCACTAAGTTATACCCGGGTCAAATACTTTTCCAGTGCAATTTTCAGATACATTTCTATTTTGCTGTCTGAAGATTCAGTCCTTTCAGAATTTTCATCCACAGGAAAATCTGAAACAGTTTGTTCACTACTCTGAAGTTTGTTTGCATCACGTGTACAGTTCACCACGATACTTTTAGCAGATGGTACATGCTTATTTTCCTTCATTTCCTGGGAACCAGCTTCAAATTCTGCATCAGAGTCATGAACAGAGCCCGATGCTTCACAAACATAAGTATCCAGGTTTAGAATCAAGTCCTTGTCTGTAAAATCTGCACTATGAGACTCGCACATAATTTGCGAGGTGAATGAATTTTCTTGAAATTGGAGCGCACTGCTTAAGCTGCACATCAGTTTCTCCCATCTCTGCATCACATTCACTTTCAGATGGCTCAACACTTGCTGACTGTGTTTTCATAACTTCACTGTCAGTTTCGAAGAACTTAACAGTTGGATTTTCACTTTCTTCCACCTCCACTTCAGACACTTGAGAATCAAAAAGTTTCTTTACTGTCTTTTATTTCTTCATGTTTTCATACTTTTTTGTTGATCCTGTTAGATGCTTCATCCATCATTTCTTGATCTTTCTCAGGCAGTTTGTTAGTTACTTCATTTCTTCATCCTTTGATTCTTCAGATGCCACTTCTCTCATTTCAACATCTTCTTTTATAGCTCCAGTTCCTTCCGGAAGCTTGACTTTCATCTGTTGGAGTTGCTCTCGCCCCTTTTCTTGGCCGGCATTTATTTCTTCTCGCCGGGCTTTCTTATCTTCCAGTCCCGCTTTCATCTCTTTCAATCCAGCTTTGATCTCAGTTGTCATCTCTTTATATCCAGCTTTTATCTCATCATATCCGGCTTTTATCTTAGCCAGTACGGCTTTCATTTCAGCCTTCATCTCAGCCCTCATCGTAACATATCCGGCTTTTATCTCGGCTAAAATGTCCATCAAAGACTTCATTTCTTCCGACATGGCTTTCCTCTGCAAACGAGTCACTGGCATTCACTCGCAAATCCCGCTCCTGATACCAGTTGTTGCGTTTTTCTTTTTCTGTCTCCAGTTGTTACATTAATTTCTTCCTTCACATTTGTACGGGGTTCGTAGATTTTGAGTGAATAACGACGACACTGGATAAGTATTGAAACTCACTTTATTTATCAATATTAATCAGGACAGCTCCAAAACACTTACAGTCGTCAAAGATGTACTACAATCAAAAGTCGTTAATCCGGACTCGTCGGGACTTCGGCGATTCCGGATTATCGATTTTTCCGGATTATAGATCATCAGTTTAAATCTGGTAAAATGGCATGCAGAAATTACAAAATTAAAAATATGAAACTGTAATTTATGAAATAAAGAACAATTATGATCTAAATTATTTAAATCAAAATTTACAAAAAGAAAAAGCTTAATATTTATTTGTTTACTTTATTAAACATTTCCTTCAATGTAAGTTGCTTCGTTTCATGTGATAATACTTTCTCTTTAATTCTATTAAACAGACATAATTTCTTGTTTAGTTACAAAGTTCCGCTGTTCAAGTCCTATAATTGCTGTGTTGAGAATACCGACTAATTTGTCAATCGAAATGTTTTCGTTTTCAATAACCTCTGGGTCACTTTCTTCACTATCGGAAGCGAATTATAACAACGAGGAACTTGATTTAAATCATATCAAAGACGGAGTATATCGAGATGAAATACTACACTTAGTACGGAATTATAAACCAAATAAAATAAAAACATCTGCTCTGAAGATAAGGATAGTGCTGACAGATCAGCTTCCAATCCGCAGCGTGAAATTGATAAACAGATTTCGGATTTCAAAACATACTTTCGCTTTGTAGATACAAATTACATATTAGTAAATATATATCGGAAATTCTATTTGACATAATCTTTCTAATCTATCATAATCTAATAATGACGTTTCTGCCCCCCCCCCTCTGCCGCAGAGCAGTGTGAAATTGATAAACAGATTTCGGATTTCAAAACATACTTTCGCTTTGTAGTAAATATATATCGGAAATTCTATTTGACATAATCGAAAGTTCAAGCTTACTTTTATAAAATTGCTCTAACAGTCTGCAAAAAATAATAAGCCGGATCCAATTCGAAGATTAAGGAACAACGCAATCTGCAACATTAACTGAATTAGATAACTTTAGCTTAGCGTATAACTCCGTTACACATTAAACGCGCATGCGCACAAACATATTCGCAGCTGTAAGGGTCTTATGCACTCTCGTAAACGCCTGTGCGCATGCGTGAACGCGACGCATGCGCAGAAAGTTTGTAGCTTTGAGGTCCGGATTATAGATCATTCCGGATTATGGGTGTCCGAATTAACGACTTTTGACTGTATAAACATGCCGTAACAATCAACGACACAGTCTTCATACTGTCAGGCAATAACAACGGAGACAGCTTCCTGCAAAGCACCCGACTCTGCTTTCTGGAGTATAGCTCCCGACTCTGCTTGGTTGTTCTCAGAACTCCACGTACTTTCGAGACTCTCCACGCTACAACTCGCAATGCACTCGACGACACACAGAGCACAGCTCCCGACTCTTCAGTTCTGCCGTTCCCGGAGCTCAACATGTTCTCTCGACGATGCACTAACCGTGATGCACTAAGAGACTCCTTTGGTGCACTCGAAGACCCACTCGGCACTCGTTGCCGGGCTGTCAACTTAATTGACTCTGCAGGGATTGACTCACTAGACGAGACACTAACTTGATACTAACTAGACGAGGCAAACTCACTCGTCCTCTCAATGAAGCACACACTCGATACTAACTCACACTCTAGACGAGGCACACACACACACTAACTGACTGCGGACCAGCAGGGTTTATATAGCTTTCGGCTTGTGTTCGAGAACATTCCGGGCTAAACCGGTAAGAATCCGTTCCAGAAAGTTCTCCATCCGTCCATGGTATATCTCCAATTTTGTCACCAAATGTGCAATTTCTCGCCAAATGTGGCAACCCTGCCTTCCCTTGCCATTTTATGGCAACCCTAAAACTTCTTTGGGGGGAAGCTATCTTACTGCGCCTTTACATTTCGTAACAATATTTTTCTCAGATGACTTTTAAATTTCAAAACTTATTATATCCATGTATTTTGAATAAGACTTGACTTATTTGTACAATAAATCTTCATATTAATAAACAATTTTATTAACACATTTTTTTAATGAACGGGAATTTGATTACACCAATCAGTTGCTGGTGTATATTTGTATATCGACCCCTTGATCCTCATAGACCCCCTTGAAAATTTCATCAGCCCCATTTGGAACCCCTAGTCCAGTGCTTTAAATTTCTTTGTAGTTGCTAAGATTAGAATGGGAATGCCATAGGCAGGTTAATCATGATGATTGCCAGGTGTAATTTTCAAACTCTGAAAAATTCAGCAATAGTATGGTATACTCATCTCAATTTTATTTTTTCTCTTTTTTGGAAATGGAGGATCAGCAAGGTGAGGCTTTGAGGAGCACGTGTAATTTGCAAACCACAAACTGAGAAACACTCGCTAAATTAAGGTATATGGTCAATACATGCATTCCTTTACATATATATTTGCCAGGGTATCTGTCTGCCTAAAGATATTGAAATAAAGTTTTGCAATTATATGTAAAGCTGTTTAGAGATATATATATGGATCTGATTTTTTTAATGGATAGCTTGCGTAAGAATGTAGGAAAAATGGTTGGTTTATGGATATGTAGGAAACATGGTTGATGAATTAAGATACAATAACACTCCAAACAAATACTAATTCAGATGTCAAACAACAAAAATCAGCGTTACATCTTCAAATTTTCACAGGACTAGTTTCGATGGTTTTACCGAACCATCATCCTCAGCTGCAAAAGTGCAAATGAACGAGATAGTATATAATGATTAGATAAGATAAGAAAGCCTGGACAGGAAATAAGCTACTGGCGCCATCTGTTAATGAAACCAGAACTAAAACATAATTTTTTTAAAGGCTGAAGGCAAAGATGGATTGGAATTAGGGTCGTTAACTAGAAATTGTTTGACTTCTGAATTAGTATGGTTGATGAATTTTTGGAAACAGAAGGTACTGAGTAAAACATCTAGTCAATCAGATCTCCTGATCTGGTATGCCTCTTGAGTACTTCAAGAACTTGTCTGATATTTTCAGAGAAGGTTTTGTTTGGTAAAATTATACTAGAAATTTCAGTGAAGAGCATTGTGATTTAAGAATGGAATTTAATTCTCCCAAAGCTAACTAACCACCTTACTGTAAGTATGAAATGGTATTATACATTTGAGAGGGGAAAGATTGCAGTTCTCTTTGTTTCTGAGATATTTACATTCCATTTTTCTCTTTAATACAATTTTGCATCGTATACATTCACATTTAAACTTGTATTTGTATGCTATGATGTTATGTACTAGCCCAAATAAGTTTTTCCAGTTATATTAAACAGTTTTTGAGAAATCAGTGTTTTTGTTATGCAGAGATAATTTTAGATGCTAGTATAATAAGGTTTTTAAGAAATGATAATTTGTTTATCTGAATGCTTCTGATTAATGAGAGATCATTTCAGAATTTCTGTGCTATTGAGTTTTAGTTTATGCTACTTAATTTTAGTTTCCTTGTATAATTTATTTACTGTCCTCAATGTTTTTTGCCAGTGCTGTGATAAAAAAGATACATAACAGGAAAGGAACGTATTTTGTATTCTGCATCACTTTTATTCAAACATATTTTCACTGTGGAGTTATTTCTAAATTTTATTAGGTTATTTCTTTCTATTAGGTAGCTGAATATCTTACTTCTCAGTTTTATGAGAGAGATTATAACATTCGACAACGTTTAGATATATTAGAAGTGAGTTATTTAAATTATTTATTTATTAATTATATAAACATATTATTTATTTATTATAATTTAATTATTTATATTAATATAATCTTTATATTAAATTTATTTGATTTTTTTATAATTATTTTGATGAATTTCATGGAACAGAATAAGTTAATTTTTTATTAAAAATTACATTTGAATATTTTACATATTTAGGTTTTAGCTGCATCGAGCCAAATTTTATCTCGTCCAGATGTAAAAATTACTAGTACTAATCTTTCAAACCCAAAAGAAAAGTTTGAAGTTGCAACAGAAAAGCAGTGGAAATTAATAATTGATCAACGAATTGAAGCAAAGTCTAGACATATAACTAAGGTGAATATTTAATATTTTATGTATATATTCATTCACACTTCTTTTTCTGACTAAATCAAAATTTAATCTATTCCTTCTTGTAGCTGCCAAATCTGATATTTATGTGGATATTGGTTTTTTTAATCAGTGAATTTGTTATTTCTAGAAATTTGTATGTATGTACATGTATGTATCTCACATAACTCTAAAACAAGTAGCCTCAGAATGTTGAAATTTTATATATAGGGCTGCTATAACATGTAGTTGTGCACTTACCTTTTTGGTGGCAATTGGCCGCACCAAAAGTATATATATATATATTTATTTATAATTATTAAAGATGTAAAATAAGAAATTTAGAACTAATTTTTCAAAAAGACCAAAAATTGAAATTCATAATTAATGAATTTCAAATAATGCTATAAATGCAACAAAGAATTAAAAAAATGTTAAAACAAAAACTTTTCAAACAAGCAAAAACCCATTTCAAAAAATAATTAATGAAATTTAAAGAAAAATGAACATAACAGAAGAGGAATTCAATCAACTTCAATGCCACTTTGTCAGGGAGGAGGAACATTGAAATCTCTCTTCTACAAAAATCCTTGCTTTTCTGTATCCAGAATTAGCCAGCGAACCATTTCAGTGTATTTTAATAGTTCACCCCAAAATTCTGGCCCTTTCCCAAAGCAAGGGGAAAGAAAACGAAGTAAATTCTAATTAGAATCTTGTACCTCAAATAAAGAGAATTCCATTTCACTTAAAGACTTGAAAACGCAAGTGAAATAACAAAACACTTCAGTTTAAAATTACCCCCCCCCAAAAAAAAAAACATACAGCATATAATCCAAAGAATTAAAATTAGTGAATTATAAAACATAGTTGAAAAGACTTAATTAAGCCTCACAAGAAGTAATTAAAAGCTTTGAACACTCTCATTAGACACCAATCAAAAGTAGGAGATTTATTACAGTAGTGAAGTACAGGATTGCCATTTTGGCTTTATTGGCAAAACTAAAAAACCTTGACGAGAAAGTAATAGCTCAAAAGGCTAAAATTTGGAACAAAAGAGGGAATTTTGAAACCAAAAGAAAAATGTTTAAACATTTCAATGAATTTTTTTTAAATTTTAGGCAAAGAAAAAGGTTGCATTTTTAATTGAATGAAATTTAAGTAAATTCTGACTCTTTTAAAACAAAAATGGGAATAAAAAATATCATTCAGTGTAAATCTTTAATTAAATTTTTAAATCAATTAATCTTTAAAAAATAGCCTCAAAAAGTGGTCAAAATGTTTTTAATAATTGTGTTGTAGATATTAGTATTAAAATTCATAAATTTGAATTTTTGATTTTTTAAAAAAAATTTGTTATTTAAAATTATGGTAAAAGGTAGAAAAAAGGAAGTAAAGGACTATGTTAAAAATGTAAAAAGTCTTCACATCATGGGTTTATCATGACAACTTTGAAAATATAGAATGTACGTAACAGAATAGTAATTAAGAGAAAAAAATAGTAATTAAAGTCCCATTCACATGCAACGCTCTTTCGTGCAGCCACTGTTTGTATTAGGGAGAAACAGGGATATAAAGCAGTTTCGCCTTCAGGATTGGTTCAGATGCACATCATCTTTCATCCCTCAACCATTAAGCCACTGTGAGCAATGAATGATGTCACAAACGTGGATCAGATTGGCAGATTTCTAATGCTTGCTCACATCTTTTTTGGCATTGTTTACTATTGCTATCGAAAGCCATCGGAGTTTAACTCTTTAATTAACTAAAATACACCTAAATTAATTTAAAAGGCAATTTATGTATGAGACCAAATGGTTAAAAGAAGAAAAGAAATCACGTATATTGCTGAACAGTTTTAAATAAAATGTTTTCTGGCTGTTAAAATTTCAAACTTTGCTTTTGAAAAAGTGAATAAAACGACAAATTAATATTATTTACATTAATTATAAACATTTTAATATTGATTATAAACGTTTTAGAAAATATATTATAATAAATTCATGCATTAAAATTGTTTTGAACCTGTTTTACAAAGATTTAAATAAAAGCTTGTAATTTATGTTTATATTAACCAATTGAATAGCACTAGGTTTTATTTTATATATATATGCATTGAAATTCAGTAATAACATTTTCAAGAAATTTGAAATGATTTAACGATGATTTAGGCCGTTTATATAAAGTTCTTTTTCTCAGTTTGCATTTTTTCGACAAATTTTTTTATTTAATGTCCTAAAACATATAGATATGGCCTAAATTATTTAATATTTTTACCACTTATTTAAAATTATGTACTTTATAGAAACAAGGATGGATTTTGCAAAATACTGAAAAGAAAATTTATTTGAAGTGAAAATGTGAATGAGATATTTGTTTCAAAGTTTTTACATAAAAATATGTTTTTTTTTTTTTTTTTTTTTTTTTTTTTTTTTTTTCTTAGAAACTAATTCATTATTTGCAAAATCAATCATTAAAGTTAATTAAGAACTCTCTAATAAATACAATAAGAAAATTTGGGAAAAAACATTGAAAGCTGCTGTGGGGGAAGAATGATATTTTAATTGTTAAAACTTTCTTCAAAAAATTTTAATTAAAAAAAAAAATTACTGGCTAAAAAAAAGTATTAAAAAAATTTGAAAGGTTTTTCAGATTTTAAATTACATCCAAAGGGGTGTTTTTTTTAACGTTTTGTGTGTTACCTTTATTTATTAAATATCATGTTCTATGTACTCAAACCATAAAATTAAGTTCAATTTTAAAATGAGCATATCTTTAGAATTTCGGATACAGAGTCTCACGCGCAGGAGATAAAAAAGGATTTTTTTTCATGAAGTTTTGCCATTGCTCGCTTTGAAATCGTTGAGTTTGTTAATAAAAAAATTCTTGAAAATTTTACAAAATATGAAATAGTTAATAAAACAAATTCCAAATTTAGGCTTCCAGATGCCTGTACTGGGGTTAAAATGCACGTTTTTCAAAATTGGCTGGCTCTAGGTACCTTTGTTTCATCACAGTGCGAGAAACAGACATACATTTATGCAGATTCTTCATTATTTAATTAATTTAAATATAATACAAGGTGATAATATTTTGTGGCAACAATTTGAAAAGTGATTCGCCATTTAGTTTTCAACGCAAAATGCCAAAATGAAATATAGTCCTTCAGGGCAAATTGTCCCTTTAGACTAAACATTTTCTTTCAGCTTAAAATTGTCTTGTCTTACAAAACTATTTAATAATATAAAAAATAGTAAATGAAAGTTCTTAAATTAAAAAAAAAAAAAAAAAAAAAAAAAACGTTCAAAAGGTACCGAGTCTCCTTGTCTCGTTGAATACGATATGCACGTCTTTAGTTTTAATTTGAACAGTATTTCTGGAATACCCAGCATCAGATAACCTTGTCTGTACTAGTTTACAAATTTCCATATTTCGTATGGTTCCATCTAATTTTTTTGGGACGACATCGCATCCCTAGATATCTATCAATGCGATTATTTCGCTGACAGTCCAACGAAAAAAAATTTTTTTTTAAATCTTAAATACTCTTTAAAACATCCTTCTTTATCCTTCTCTTTTGGAACTTTCAGATAAAAAAAAAATATCATACTTTGAAAAAGTATTATAGGGTGTAGACTACTCCAGATTTCTTTAATAGACTACTAATGAATTTTAAAGGAATTTCATTATTTTTTAAAATTTTGGTGAGAATTAGAATTTCTTCTTTTTATGTTTCTATTCCAGAGTAAACTTTTTTAATTCTACTAATTTGGTTAATAATAACTTTTTTAGATATGCTAGAATTCCAATTTATTAGTAGAAAAATTAAAATCTTTTCTTTTATCAAAAAGTTTGATTTCGTTAGATTATGAATACTTATATCAAGATAAACTATTTCTGTTTGGTTTTTATTGGTCTTATGTAGTTTTAGACAATTTAGGTAGATCTTGCTGTTTTCAATGAGATTAAATTTGTTGAAAGTAATAATGTCATCAGTATATCTATAAGTGTGTTCAAATATACTTAAATTTTTTTTATCAGAAGGGCTCTTTAAGAATTTGAATTCTTTACAAAATAGAAATAAGTTACAAATATGAGTGGAATTTGAACTCTTCCCATTTGAACTCTTCCTTGTGTTTGCAGATAAAGAAAGTTTGAATGTTTAATATAATTATTGTATATCAAAAAATGTAATTTCTAAAAAAACTTTCATAGATTTCTTTGAGTGGCAGAGACGTATAGAGGTTTTCAGAGTCATAGCACTTAATATTGCATATTTTAAGATTTTTAACTTTTTAAATGATTTTCAAATTGTTGTAAATAATCCAGCAGAAGTTTTTGTCTTCTTTAACTTGTTCAAAAACTGTATTACAAATAGTTTCAAGTAAATTGGTAAAAATATTAGAATAGAGTTGAAAACATAAGTGAAATTATAAAAATTTCCGTTCCCTTTTTAAAAATGAAATTTTGATTTAAATTTTCACTAAAGTATGTTATCATTTCACTTACATTTTCAATTCTTTGAAATAAGTTATCTTTGTTTAAGGATAAGAGTTTGATTTGAATTTACTTTTTTTTTTTTTTTTTTTGCCCTATCTTTGGGGAGGGGCTAGAGTTTTCAAGTGAACTATAATAAATGGAATGCATTGAAATGGTTCATTGGCTAATTCTGGATGCAGAAAAGCAAAGATTTTTTTGGAAGAAAGATTACAATTGATTTCGATGTTCCTCCTCTTGATGAAGTGGCATTGGAGCTCATTGAGTTTCTCTTCTTTATATTCTTCGAATTTCATTGATTTTTTGAATTGGGATATTACTTGTTTGTGGTGTTTTAGTTTTGACATTTTTTGAATTCTTTTTTTACATTTATAAGATTTTATGAATTTTATCATTTATAGGATTTTATAAAATTTATTATTTATAGGATTTTATGAAATTTATTACTTATGAATTTCAATTTTTGGTCTTTGTGAAAATTTGGTTATAAATTTCTTACTGTATGTCTTTACTGATAATTTTTCTGCAGCTTAATGTGCAGAAATACTAAGCATCATTATATTATTATTATTATTATTATTATTATTATTATTATTATTATTATTACTATTATTATTATTTTTTAAGTTGCTAGTGTATATATATATGTGCATTTTTGCTTTAAATATGATTGAATTATGTTGTTTTTATCTTCCGGTTAAGGTTTTTATGCCTTTAGTTAATTTGCATGCCATAGTTGTAGAATTATCAATAATTTAAAAGTTATTTAAATGTGGCTAAGCCTAACTTTTTTTTACCATAGCAGCCATATTTGTTTATATGTGAAACTTAGCAGAATAGTGAATTAAGACAAGTTTTGCACCTTCAGTGTCTTTTTGCCTAGTGAGACCAAAAGTAAACTTTCACTTTTGCACACCCAATTTGCCTGCTGGCCAAATTGCTTGTTTTTGCATAGAAACTCTAATTTTTTAATTGTAATTTTTGTAATTGTTTTAACGGTTTTGCTGTTTTATATTTTTTCAATTTTTAATAAAGACATTTTAAGTATTTTTGCGTTATCATGAAGTGAGAACGGAATTAATTCATTGAGAAATATATCAGTAATGAAATTTGAGGTAATAAGTTTTAATGAAATGCAGGGAAAACTACATAATATTTAATATTCTGTACAAGGAATTTATGTGGTGTACACATCAAATGTTTTATATTTATATTTATATTTATTTTTCATTTATTATTAAGCAACTAAATTATACTTTTTAATCTTTTGGTGAATGCTAGACACCCAGGAAGCCACTTCCTGAACCTCAAGTAAATAGATTCTCAGCTGTTGCAGGATATTTCTTTTATCCTTTGCTGGAAAAGTATGATAGGTATGTGAAGTACCCTTTAAATTTTTTTAAAACTGATTTGGAATTTTTTTACTTTCTACAACAGAACTCCAAATATCTGCTTTGAGTGGAACAACAGCCCATTCAGGAAATATAAATAATTGCATCAACTTTTTTTAAAATTTTTTCTTGTAATCCAAATGCATTAAATATGATATGCAACTAAGGATATTTTATTTATTTATTTTGCCACATTTTAATTTAAGAAAGACTATAGTTACGAAAATACGATCTTTTTACCTGTACTGTTTAAAAATTAACATTTATCCTTAAACAAAAAAGTAATAATGACATGTATGAGAAAAAATGACTGCAGCTGTGTTGCATATTGTAATGCAAAAATTCTTTGCTGAAAGAATTTATGCCACATTTATTAAGTCTGTTTTACAGATATTGTTTTTAAATATGAGGTTTAATATGTCATTTACTGGTCTTAAAACTTGGCAAAATTATATGATTTAGAATATTTACAACAAATATTAATATCAAATCACTAGGTGAGACAGAATAAACACTGGAATCTATTGACCAAAAGAGTTTGAAAGATGCTTTATTCCTCTATAATTTGGTAGCACATTTTTAGCTGAAATATTTTTCCTCCAGGATTTACGTGGAGCTTAATTTGCAGTGAAGATGTTTAGAAAATGAAAAGTAATCTCGCTGAAAGGTACAACTAAAGTTTAAAAAAAAATTGATAAAAATATAACATTTATGGGAATATAACTTAAAAAAAAAAAAAAAAAAAAAAAAAAAAAAAAACCTGAACATTTGTGTGTCAACAGTACAAGCAAACGTTTCTGAAAGAAGAAAATTAGAAGAAAGAGCAACCATTTTAAAGAAACTGCATGTACAAGGTGAAATATCTGGGGGTTTAAACCAGATTTTGCTGAAGTTTTCATTCATTGCGGTGCATCAGATATTCCAGCGAATGTGCCTGTACTGGCAAAAAAGATACAAGGAATTACATCATGAAGGGAGACTGTTTTTTCACTTAAGGGCTATATAAATTTAAATTAAATCATAGTATATTATGTCATATTATAAATGGAGAATCCAAAGATGTCTCAGCTGAATTTGTTGAAGATTTAAGAATCTATCTAAATGAGTGTGTAGATATCAGTTAAACATGTTTTCAATATTGATAAAATTAATATTTTCTTTCATCTCCTGTCTTCTAAATGCCTAGTCTGTAAAGACATTCAGTATCATAGATAAAATCGCTTTATTATTTTGTTCTGACCTAATACTGATGAAACATTTCAGAAAAAGTCCGATTTTGTGTCAAAATACATATGTTAGAGCAATGCTGTAACATAAATCTAATATATATATAAAATTACAATTTTTAGTCATGAAAAATATAAGTTTTAAATTTATCAATCGGCCAAGTAGAATGGGAGATTTAGAACTGTCCTTCCCTTTTCTTTTGAATCAGTGTAAATGTATGTTTTTAATGTCTTGATGCATATGTTTCCTTTATTAGGCAAAACGATATGCTAAAACTTTTTGGGGAAGACAGTTATGTACTCGGAAGATTAATCTACACCTTGGGAATTATTATGCACTCTGCTTCAAATATACCTGTAAGTAGCTAAGGTGTATATTGCTGTAGTTTCACTTTTGTTGAAGTAACTTCAACATGTTTTATTTATGATGTACTTACTTTAATCATTTTGTAATTTATTAATGAAATGCATCTTTCTAAATGTGTAAATAAGTTTCTTTTGTATGTAAATAGTATGTATTTCTGTTGTATAAGGATATGATTTAATTTCAAGGAACTTTTTTGTAAGAAAACAAAATTATACCATAAAATGTACTGTAAAACTGCGAATCCATAAATTTTGTATGTTCATGTGGTTTTCTTGTATTTTGATGTAAAAGTAAGGCTTTGTGTATCATATTTGAAAGTTCACTGTACTGCATCTTTAAATCGAGCATATATAATAATTTAATGAGGCTGAGAGTACTGTTTAACACATGAATTTTACCCATGTGCCAAAGCTTTACTTTAATTACATTGAATAATGAAATAATATATAAAACACTTTATTATTTCAGTAATTTTCTTTATTGAAGTCTTTCATTATGATGATTATTTAATCATTGCATTTTATAAAAAAAAGTTGAGATAAGAAAAGAATAAAATATTATTCAGTTACTTTTTTACAAAGGCTTTATATTATCTATTCCATATAAAAATATGGAAAAGATAATATAAATATAATGAAATGATAATATAAATATAATGATAATATAATGAAAGTAGTGAATCTGTAAATAATATTTGATGTTTAAAGATAATACTGATAACTCATGTTTAAAATAACCAAAATTTGCAATTTTTAATGAAATCTTTCGACTCGTGCTTTAGTTTTCAACTGTCCATATTTCAAAAGGTAAAAACAACCTGGCTGAAGAGCTTCCATAGAATTTCAACTTTAAATTTGAAGAAAATATTTCTAGTATATCAGTTTGAAGTTATGCAAACTTGAAATTTACTTTAAATCATTATTATTCCAGTTCATTTAAAATTACAACATGCAATGTGTTTTCTAATGTAGATCCTTAAATTATGTGTCTCCATAGTGAAGCATATGAACTATAAATTATGAATGATATGTTTATATTAGAACAACATGGTAAACAATCTGTGATTTAAACATCATTTATAAGAAACTCCTCATTGTAAGTTTGTTGTACTGTTGTTTAAGGCATTGAAATTTTATTGATTCTTAAGATGTCAAGCTTCTTTAAGAATTTACCTTTTTATTAATTTCTTATCACACATGAATCACATATTATTAATATGATAATTTATTTCGTTTCATTAAATTAACTTTTTTATATCATTCATTTCTGTTTTGTTCTTCTAAAATCTCAGTTTTCATATCTTATGATATTCAGTTAATACTGGTGCTGTTTTTTCTTTTCTTTATTAACTTAGAAGGCTTTAATTTAATGTGCGAAAAAAATTTAATTTTGCTAAGATTTTTGAAGATGCAGTCAGACAAAAATAGCATACCAGTTACAACTAAATAATAGATATACAATAACATGTTTATACTCAAGTGTAGCTATGCAGTAATGTCCTAATAATCATAACTATCCTTTTTCATGGTAATGAAATGTATTTACTAAGACATCAGTTTAGAAACCTAGCATGATGTGTTTCCTTCATTGCATAAATAATATGGTATAATATTTGTAAAATTTTATTTTTATTTGTATTAGATTTTACCATATTATCCAAAAACTACTGTTTAAAATTTTTCATTTTTGTAGCTCAGGTCCTTTTTTTCATTACTATTATTCCTATAGCATGCACCATAATATCTTAAAAAGGGTGCTTAAAATTTATTCTTTTCTTCCTCCCCTTTTTTGATGGAGCTGATCCATAATCTTATTTCTTATACTGATTATAAATGATGAGTGTGTTTTCACCAGTAAATATAATCATATGGGCCCTTTATATTATTAAAATTAAGTTTACATATTAATCCCATTCTCATAACATACTGTAGTTTTAAGCTAAAAGAATTTTAATGCCTCTTTTGTACTCTGCAGGTATTCGATAGTTTGCATTACAAAGGAGCAGTGAAAATATGAGAAATATTTCATGAGATCATTATTTATATAAGAAATATCATCCATACTGAATAATGCTTGAATAGAATTTTTTATAAATTTGACTTCATGAAATTATCAAGTTTTTAAATGTTAAATAGATCAAATAACAACACAAGTAATAGATTTAAAAATCTGAATTTTTAATATGTTACACATATCCATATGCAAATATTTACTTTATGTTATTTTTCTTTTATGAAAGACCTAAATTGGCATTTGCAAACTAAAAAGAATTTGAAGAGAATTTTCACTCTCAAGACAAAAAATGAAACATAATGCACTTTTTATGCTGTGAGTGGGTGGGAAAAAAAGGGGGGTGGTACTCTTTTTAATTGTAACAGAAAGAGAAACATGACAATGTAAAATTTAAAAGTAAGCAAAAATATCTTAAGTTGTGCATGTTTTAAGCAGTTGAATTTTTTTTTTTTTTTTTTTGATTTCTAGGGTGATCAGTCTTTTCTTCAAGAGCCAAAGGAAAATAATAATAATAATAATAATAATAATATCATCTTCTTTTACTTTTGAAGAAGAGAGAGATTTATTTCTGGTCACTCTTCAAATTACTAGTTTTATTCAAAATCTCTGCTAACCTAAAGTTGTATTTTTTGACTAATGTTAATTTTAATTATTGAACATTCTAGCAATTTATAGATTGAAATTCTCACAAAACGTGTTTTAAATTTTTACAAAGAAATAAATTATAGAAAAAGAATGAGTTTAAATAGGCAAGCATCATTGTATTTGAATCCCTCCTTGTCAACTTTGGAGATGACAGACCTCAGTCTTAAAATACTGAAGTAAGCAGGTATAAAATTATAGATTTTTAAAACCTATCAGATTCGTATGTAAATTAATTAAATTATCAAAATACATTTGCATTACAAAAAAGGAAAAGAAAGTAAAATAAAATGTTAATAGTTGATTCTTTCCCTCTCATTTTTATTTTAAAGCATTTTATTTTAAACTGCAAACTTACATTTACAGCCAGTTCTTTGAACTTTTCAGTTTCTTTCCATTTTCAAAAGCCTATAGATATGATAGTGCACGCATTATTTCAATTTCACAAAGGCTGTGTATTTATTAGTCTTCCTTTCATTATATTTTATGTATTATTTGATATGTTATTTTCAGGAATTGGGCATGCTAATTTTTTAAAAATTTATTAGTTCTTTATTTTAGGAAATTTTGGCTTACAAAAGCATAAGAATACTGTGCTTTCATGTAGAAGGCTAAATCTGCATTTATTAAATTGTTATAATTTCTGCTGTGACATGCAATGCAACATGTAATTTGTTTCGTAAGTGTTCATACGAAGGGTTAAACGTGTGCATAAGTTATTTTTTTGTTTTCATCTATTTCATAGTGCTCATACGGAGTGCACATATGGAGTAAGTGCTCATATGGAGGGTTAAACATGTGCATAAGCTAATTTTTTGTTTTCATATATTTCATAGTATGTTGTACCGTATATAAATGAAAATTCAAATTCATAACTTCTGCATCCATTTTTCTTACTATTTAAACATTTAAAATTTTTTCTGCGCTTTTCTATTAACTGGATGCTAGTTGCCAAATGTGCATTAAATGTGGTAGCTTGTTTATATTGCATAATGAAAAGTCATTAAGCATTACACAGCATTAAAAAAACTATATTTGTTTAACTACTTTTCTGAGCAAAAACAGGTCACTGTGCACATGGGAGAAAAACGTTTTATTTAAGCAAAAACAGATCATTATGCACATGGGGAAAGTAAGTTTTCTCCATGTATATAGTGATCTTTTCTGCATAAAAACATCTGAGAACTGCACAAATTCAGCATTTTGTAGAGCTGCAGCATTGTGCACAGTGAACATTATATATGTTTTATTATATGACAATTACTGTTATTAAAAGCTGATTTTTGTTTCATGAAGCTTTATGTATCAATGGGGTTGCAGCCATCCAGTCAGATAGCATGTCAACATTTATATTTGGTTCTAAGGGGTGCCCTGTTAACAGAAAAGCATCTTCCCCCCCCCCTAATTAATGTTACTTTGGGTGTAAGCAGATTAAAAGATAAATGAACGATGTTACATATGGAAGTTTTATGCACTTCACATTTTAATTAGATTAACATTCTTTTTTATTTTATATTTTTACTTGGAATTTTAAATGCCCATCTTAAATTAATTAATTACTTTATACATTATTAATATACATAGTGTTTGGTAATGAAATAGTAGAAATGATAGATGTATGTATCCAAAATTAGTATGTTTATTACATGGTGATTTACATAGCTGGAAATAATTTCTTAAAAAGCTTTATTTTATTTATTTCATTGTGAGTCATCACTTTCTGGTAGCTTAAGTTGCTAGTTTCAGGATAGGGTATAATTGTAAGTGGGGGGAGGGAGATTTGCTATGTTCCATCTGAAAATGATGTTGAGCATATGTGGCTCATTTGATTTCGGCCAGCCATGGACTTTGCCATCTCTTGATTGGAAAACACCCTCACGCTCTGTTGTTCTCTACTCAAAATGCTGTGCCTACATTCCTCATATTGTCCCTTTGACTTGTACAACTGCACATGCATTGTCCCTTTGCACCAGTCTTTCTAGCAGGCAAAATTGTTTGACTCCTTTCAAGCTGTGTAAACCAAAATGTAATAAATGTATTGAATAAAGAATAAAGGATGCATGTGTTCTTCTTTTTTTATCACTTTCTTCACACTTGTATATATTAATGTTATTATTAGTTAGCTAGTCCACTTCGTGTATCACCTGTATTTAACAAGCCAGTGTAAATCAAATATTCAGACATCTCCTGTTTAAATAGCTCTGTGACAAAATGGGTGGAGCCATGCTGCAGTTCTTAAAGAGTGTGAGGAACTATGCGGATATGTGAGTATTTTGCTTATCATTACCTTTATAGACAATTGTAATTTTTTCCTGTCAAAGTTGATAAGAAATTATCATAAGAATGATTACTTATTGTGCTTTTATCATAGTAGATTATTCATATTTTAGAGTTACTGCATGCTTGCTTTCTTTTTTCGTCCTCTTCAGTAACATAATGTGACCCTTTCATATATTGCTGCATGTATTATACTTGATTTTAAGAACTTTGATTTCCCTCTTTGCCATGAAGTCTAACAAGAAATGGGAAAAACATATAATAGTATATATAACATTTGCTGAAGGAATGTGAATCCTTTGTTGATTATAAACATGAGTACAGACATAAGATTATGAGTTCAGGTACATTTTACTTGTACTTTGTAAATCAGGAGATACTGCATCTTGTGAAAATGACCCGCAGAACAGTTACATAGATTTGATACTATGATGGGGTAGTAGTGCTAGTCAGGCACCAGGACTTCATCCATAGATCTACTGTTAGATGCATTGTTACACTGGGGACACATTGAAGGAATACTGATGAGCCAATCAAGTTGTAGACGAGAATGCTACCATAACATGCATCAGTTTTGGAGGCATCTAATGAGAGAGCTCTCGTAGACTGCTAACTCGTACCATAGATAAATTTCCACTTGGGTTTTAAATTAACCTTAATGATGTTACTTTTCCTGCTCCGCACAAATGCAACTAAAATGTAAATTGTTTAACTTTCTCCATACTATCAATGGCTTCAAGAATTAAGTTGCAGGGAAACACTTCCATATTGTCTTTTGATTAATCAGTATTTTCTTTAGAAATTTTCTGGTTGTTTTCAGTTTTTGTCTTTTCTGTATCTTTTGTTTTATGTTTGATATACTGTAACTGGTGCTATATTACTTCTCTGGCTTCATACTTTTAGTTTGCTGTACTATCTGCTTACTCATCTGAGTCTGTTAGTGAAAAGTTACAGTATACTAACCTAGTAAACTAAGTTTTCTCATTTTTAAAGTTATTAAAATAAACTGAATTTTCAAAATTATTTACTTATTTCCACAGCTAGTGTAAATTCATTTCTTAACAATTTGTACTTGACAGATATAGATTTAAATACTGCAAATATAATCACCTTTAATATACACTGAAGTGCCACTAAATTAGGGATAGCTAGTCAATAACAAGTTGGGCCTCCTCTGGCCTTTATAATAATGGCTGCCAAATGATGAAGCATAAATTCACTATGTTTCTGAGATAATCAACAGCCAAGTTGCAGATTCCAATATATTCAGAATGTTAAGTGAGATAAAAGACTCTTTTTGCAAAATAATTTCTAAATTTGCTGCTTTCTTTTAAACTATTTCTGGTAATACCAAGGAAGAGATTTCACTGGAAGCTGACAGCACAGATAAAACTTCTGTTGTCTCATTATCATAATGAAAAGATGTAGATGGTAATCATTTTGTTTTAAGTGAATTTTGTTCAGGCAATGTTTCTGGAACAAAACATCATTTCACCATGTCTTAGCATGGTGAAACATATGCTGAAATCAAAGATTGTGTATTTTCTGCAAGATCAGCACCCACCAAGTTTCCTTCTAATTTAAAATATTTATTTCAAGTTCCAAATTGCTTTCTCTCCTTATTTTCTTGTTCTCGTCTTCGTTTACTCTACTGCCCGCTGGACAGCTGAAATCATCTATCAGACATTTTAAGAAACCAGAATAAACATTTCTAATAAGCTATGATATTACAGAACAACTTCCCTCACAAATAAAAATTTTTAAAAAATAAATGTAAACAATGATTTGTGTTAATTTTTATTTACATTTTGCTTAACCTTTTGAGGCCGGAGCTTTGGTAGCAGTAAAAGCTACCAAAAGACGGGGAATCTTGAACCGAATGCTTTCCCCCTTTTAAGAAATCACCTCCTATTTGCAACAAAGATTCTTATGTGTAGTTTAATGGATTCTCAGAGGGGTGCATCTATGTCGCAAAAGAAAGACCTTTGAAAGAGATAAGTGGTTAAAACCCCCAGGGACGTCAAATTTGACATTTCACCCCACTTTTCAGCCTGGAAAATGGGGGGAAAAGACATGGCCACTAAAGTGGACAACCCTGTCTTTTCAAAGAGAGGACTCTATGGCCACTATACACTATAATGGCCATCCCATCTGTAAAAGGTTAAGAGAAACTTTACAAAATATTGCAAAATTAATTAAGATTTCAATTTGGTAATAAAAGAATGAAAGAAAATAAGAAACATTTGTATTTTAAGCAGAATTATTATACGTGCAAAAACTGAAGATAATGAATTACAAGTATTTAAACACAGATAAGCACAAAAACTGACAATTAAAACTTTCATATGAGGGGAATGTTAATGCATTGTATTATTTTCATGTCAGTTATAAACTAAGCAGTTGTAGTTTTCATTGTCTGTAAGCTGTTAATAATTAAATTCTCTAAGAATGATTAAAAATATTTTATATTTATGCAATAAAACACAAATAGCATTATAAATATAGATTTCAACAATTTTAGATGCTGTTATTTTATTTCCTAAACTAATTGTTTATGTTTTGAAGTATTGGGGCTCAGATTTGCAGATGAATTTGCAGTTCAAAGACGTTAGACATTATGTATACATATAGAGAATTTTTTAAAATTTATATTTGCATCATGTATTAGACAACATACACAGAATATGTGAACTATTTCATCTGCAACCTTTTCTTCTGAAAAACAACTTCTGTATTGAATTCATACATATCCTTATGAGAACAATACCATTATTCAAGCTAAGATTAATTTGTTTAACAGATGTGTTCCAAAATATAAGCCAAAGGAAAATAAATTATATTAATACATAATTACTGATTGACAAAATGAACCTTTCAGATACTTAAACACCATTTAGTTTCTTTTAAGTATTATTAATCACCTCAAATTTCCTATTTTTACATCGTTTACAAATTAAAGCCTATCAATTTTCTTTTATATCTTAATCATTAATTATTAATGACAAAAATATGAAAAATAAATATAATGTATGGAAACATATATTATATTTCTATTTCAATTTCATCATCAAAGTAGTTCATGTTCATAATAACAGAATGTTATTAATATTAGTAGACATTTGCATTGTTAATAGTGATCAGTTTGGATTTTCAGATAAATGGATTTAAAGTGTGCTGCATTGAATTTTTAGCAAATTTTAAATTATAAGAATTTAGTTTAGCTTATGTTTAATTCAATGGTACTTTTATAATGAAGAAGTATATTGAAGATCATTATATCACTTTGAAATTTATGTATTTTTATTAAAGAAAATCTTTTTTATGTTCTCGATATAGACTATAAAAATTACCTTGAGAATAAGGGCAAATTTCAAGTTCAGTTTTAGAGTTCTGACATCTCAGCCAATTACAAGTATATTTCAGGAGTAACATTTCGCACTTCAACGCAGCTGTTTAGCAAAGAAAGGGACCCCACCTCCACTATAAATTTTGAATGGCTTCTCTGAAAACTTTCATCCGAGGCTTTACTGTAAAGATGTTCTTATGTTTCCACTTTCCTTTTAACACGCCGAAACGTTTTTTTGGCAGTGTTAAAACATCAATTTGTACTATTATTATTGTCATATTCTAATGATACATAATATATGACCCACTATACCTTTCTGCGTTTTCGCTGTACTTTAAATATATTTCAGTTAATATATGATTATTAAGTATTTAACAGTAAAAGTTAGGTATTTGACTAATTTTAAGAAGTTCTTTCTCAAGTTTAGGATGAATTAATAAACAAGTAGAAACAAATTTAATGATTCTGCATCCAAAGAGCTTTGAAAATAAATGTGTGATACGAAATGAAAATTTTAAAATCGTTTTAAAATTAGTATTGGTACTTTATCTAAATTTAATTATCAAGTATAGTAGAATATGATGATTTGCTTCCAAATTTCAAGTTCCCAGAATAAAATTTATTTGTTTATAAAACTTATTTATAAAACAAGTGTAAGGTTTCTGTATAAATAGTAAAAGTAAAGTTGTAAATGTGCAAAATTTCATTTAATGAAAATAGGTTTTTTGTACTCGAGGTAGATCGAAAAGCAAAAATCACTTAACGAAACTGGATATATTTTAAGAGCATTAATACTTATAATTATTGTTAGCCTTTTTATTTATGTCTAGAAATACTGGTAATGGAAACCATTTATGTCTTTAAAATGTTATGCAGTGGTGCAGAAATGAAAGTAGGTAATGTAAAAAGAGATTTTATAAGTGAGAATCCTTCATTTACTATTAAAACATATTTAATAAACTTTTTAATTGCAAAAAATTATTGAAATATTGCAATGTTCCAATAACAGAGGAAAATTCTTTCTAAAATATTTCATTCGTTTGTGTAGGGAAAATTACAGTGTAATTCGCATTCTTTTAGGAAATGTTAAAATGCAACATGAAACTATTAGAACAATGTATGGTATGTTTAATATTTTCAGTAGTTAATTAATCGAAACTTCAAAGCAATATATACTTTTAGTTGTGTGTTAGCATTTTTATTATCATTATGTATTACTATTGATCATTTTAAGTACTGAATATCATGAAGTTCTTCTAAAAATTTCATTTCAAATAAAGATTAGGAAGTACTTCACGAAAGCATTCTTCCCCTGAGACAAATAGTCCCTGAGTGCTTGCCATAATATAATAATTCAATTCATTTTAAGTAACACACAAATTACTGCACATTACTGAATTCTATACATAAATGTTTCACATTGTTAAAGTGAATTGTAATTTATTGCATTTTTTCAAATGAAAGGAAATGAATATATTACTTTCAAAACAAATTCAACATCTTCAGAATTATCTTTTACAGATTAGTGGGAATTTTTGAATGATAAATAATTTACAAGCTAAGAAATACCATAGCTCTTGTCTTTGGAGAAATCCTCAAGCACTAAAATATGCTTAGTAAATAAGATATATTTTAGGAGCTCAAGGCTAATTTCTTTGCATTTACACTATGCATGTGTGAAACCACTTCAGCAATTACCTCCAGTTTGTTTTCCTGTAAATCAAAAAGGATAAAACTATCAATAATTGAAAGTTGTGCAACACGCCACCACTTGTAGCCACTTTTAACATCAAAAGCATTTAAGCCTTATATATTAGTGATGTTATGATTTATGTTAGGATTTACAGGGGAGGCAGTAGATCTTAAATAATTAAATTAAATAGCTTCAAAAATAATAAATTATTAAAGGAATAGTACTATTTTTTTTTAAATACAATAATTTTTTATGGCATTCTTATTTGACATTTTCAATCTACTGAATTATTATGACATATAATGATTATTGAAATGCTCATGTAAGTTTATTTTACTCATAGATACTCTCTTAAATAGCTGCTTCAATTATTTGATAATGCCGTTTTTCATTTCTCGGTTATATGAAATAGAACAAACATATTCTGCCATAATGTTCCAATGTCCTATTGATCTCCTTTCTATCTTTATATCTCTTTCTATGCCCTCAGGTTTAATTCTCATTTAGGGATTTTAAAGAATTCTTAACCTGCATTTTATCTGCAATGTGACAATATTTTGAAAACTTTCAATATGAAGAATTGGAATAATACTGATTTATTCATAATTTCAAGTAAAAAAATTCATCCATTCCATTTCCTTCTCCCCATGAGTGAAGAAGTGATGAATTTCAATAAGTGTAATGGAAAAAAAAAATGCAATTTATGCCAGAAATTAACTGAAATATTTTTCCACTTAGTGTATGAGCATCTGATTGAAAATTTGTGTTTTAACCTGTCACATAAAACTGCTTCATCTTTCTGACCTTGAATTCATTCAAAGATCCCTAAGCCAAACCGGAGACCTCACATTTCCAAATGTGAGATCTAAATATTTTGGATATCCTGGATGAAATCTGCATTTCCACATGTGGGTGGGACAAAGTCCTTTCATGCTTCAACTCAGGACTTAGAAGAACTTTTTAGTTACTTCAACTCAAAACTTAGAAGAACTTTATGAAAGTTAGTTAGCAGTTGAGGCAGCGTTCTGCCTCAACTGCTAACTAACTTTCATTTATGATTTTGTATCCCCAAGAAAGGAAGGCATAAATTCTGGAGTTAGCAACTGATACTTACAAATGATTTCTTTTTCCTATATTCTTAGTCTAAAAAAAGGAGAGAAAAAAATCGTTAAAATCCTCCTTGAACATTGTCATTTTGGAATGTCAGTCGTATTTCTAAATCCAAAATTTTACGCCCCTATATCCTGTTGCCCAATGCGACTGCACAGGTTGCATTAGCTCTGGCGATGTGTAAAAACCAATTTCTCTGTAGTTATATATATATAAAGAATTTATCACAATTTCAGAATTGCCAAATCTCTTAGCTAATTCAAATTTTCTGTGTGATCTCTTAATCTCTTATACATTTTCAAATATCCCTGTTTTTAATTTATTTGAATTTATAGTATCTTTTTGAAATTCAATTTTAGAAGAATTACTGATCCCTAAGTATCGGTAAAAAAGGAAATGATATGGGGAAAAAAAATTGTGATAATAAGTTCCTAAAAAAAAAAAAAAAAGCTGGGACTTTTGTTCCATTATCCTCTGGCTCTTAATGAAATTTGAAAGACAGCTGGATCCTCCCCCCCCCCATTTTTTGTACAAGTGATTTCCCTGATTAATATTTATTTTTGATCTGGTCTGTTTTAATTTATTTTAGAGTATTTTCTAAAGATTTAATTAATGTTTGATAAGTGGACATTATATACTTAAATAATAAATTGTTAAGTTTATTGGCATGATTATATGCATGTATGTTATTAATTTTATTTTTAGATAGATTACAACGTGGATTAAGTCGTATTGCACGCAACACATACGGTATTAATTACAATGTTCATTTGCTCATGTATAAACAAGGAATTGCACTCTTCATTATGTATGGCTCTAAAGTCTGGGGTATATCGCTCAAGAAGAAGATAAATTATAGATATTTACGACTTGTTCAAAGGCGCATACTTCTGCGGGTCATATGTGGATATCGTACCGTTAGCTATGAGTCTGTTTATGCAATTTCTGGCTTTCCTCCAATTGACGTTCCCATTCTTCATGCTATTGCTTATAAGAAAAATATTTCTGCTTCTACTGTCTCTCAGTGTGATTGTATTTTAACTCTTTGATCTTCCTCATCCTTCAGAAAGAAATGCTGTTAATTTTATCAAGTTTAGCAATAAAATCGTAGATGATTCGCCTGTAACTTGCTATACTGATGGCAGCAAAATTGATGGCAAGGTTGGTCTCGCATTTGTTGTCTTCAAAAATGGTCTTGAATTTTAGCACTTTCAATTTAGAATTAGAGATGAATGTACCGTTTTTATAGCTCAACTTTTGGACTTAAACTTCGCCATCAAATGGGTCTCTGAACAAAATAGTGCTGTTTCAGACTATCTCATTTGTACTGATTCCTTTTCATCCTTGGAGATCTTAAAATATATTTCTTCTAATAATATCATTATCAAGATTCAAAAAGAACTGAAAAACCTAAAAGATAAAAATATTTCGGTTGCATTTTCATTTGTTCGTGGTCATACAGGTGTTGTTGGGAACAAATGAGCCGATTTCCTTACTAAGGCTGCGACTAAGTGGGAAATTCACACTTTTGTCAATATTCCTAATTCCTTTTATAAGAAGGTCATGTATGAAAGTATTGTAGAGTTGTGACCCACGAATTTATTAATTAAAATAAAGGGAGCTTAACAAAGAGATTTTTCCCTTCTATCAAGATGAGATTGTCATGTCATCACTTCTTCACAGACTATAAATTAACCCAATTTCTTACTGGCCATGAAAATTTCAAAAGTTATTTGAATAGATTTAAGTTGAGCTCCGAGTTTGTCTGTGATTGTAGCCTCGGTGGAAAGGAGAATGTTGAACATGTGCTTCTTCTATGTCCTAAATATAAGAACAAAAGAAAAGTCTTGAAACTGGAACTGAAAAACTTAAATATCAACTGGCCTCCAGAATTTTATCAATGTATTTCTGAGAGAAGTGCTTTTAACACTTTTTGTCAATTTATTGTGAAATTTTGTAATCATTCTTAATTTTATTTAAGTTTTTTCTTCTGTTTATTTTGTATTGTGTTCCTTACTTACTTCTGTAAGCCCCATGTGATACTATGTGGTACATGGGGAACTTATTGTGTTTCTTTAATTAAAAAATAAAAAATGTGCTTAAAAAGTTCTTTGAAAAGTAAAAGCTTTTTCTTTCCTATTTGTATTTCTATTAGCATAATATAATAAGGAAATTTCAAAATGAAATGAAATTACCCAAAAAATATCAGTAAAATTAAAATTTAGAATTATGAATTAATAGTGAGCTAATATATTTTTACCTGTATTATAACTAGTTAAATGAACTGAGTGATGTATTATAAAATGGCTTTAAGAAATAGTTGCCATTTTTGGCATCTATTTGAAATAATGTTGCTGCACAATATGCTATTCTTTTTAAATATTTTTTGATTAAAAAGGATATGCTTTTATTTAAATTATCTTAATAATATATGTATGATTGTCAATGATAATTATTTTTTTTAGATTTGTTCGTCAGGCTGTAATTTTTGCTATAGCTACTATATATGTAAGTGTCCCTGGTTATCTGCTCTGCTCAGAAATGTTAGATGAAGTAATGGATAGTCAAAAATGGTTACAAAGTAAGACTTTCAGAAACAGTAAATAATTTACTTTAAAATAATATACTTTAATATATGTTCTGTCTATATAAGCATGAATTATATTTTACCTGGTATTTAATCAATTTGAAATGTTAAAAATTAAAGAAAGATAATTTCATTAATTGCATGTACAGAAATTTCTTTTTCACTCTGAAATGCTTACGTGTGCATATTTTGTTTCATGCATTATCATTCAGTTGATATTACACTGCACCTCTTGAAAAAGGTGATTTAGGAAAACATTTTATATTCCAGAAATATTATTATTTTGTATTGATGATATGCAACTTAAGATTAAAATCATGTTTAATATAAAAAGTCCATTTTAATATTACAGATTATTACAAATAATTTTGTAAGTAAACAAATTTATTTGTAATTTTGTATAAATTTTGTATTGCAAATAATTTTTGTAAGGAGCCTTTAGTTATGCATAAAGTTATGACTATGCTACTGTATTTTATCTTAACTTGTAATGTAGAATATTAAATAACTAAAATTTGGTTTGACTGTATGCAGTACTGAATACAAAGAAACAGGTTCTTTACAGTCATTACTGATACTTCTTTCATATTTACTTACACATTTGAAATAATATGTTAATTTATAAATACTTTTTATAAAGCTATAATAGTATTTATGGGAAAGCTATGTGTATAATTTTATGGGATTTATGTAAATTATAATTAATCGCAATCTAATAATAACTATATTTACTGAATCAAATCATATCATATTTGTATGTTTAGTTAGCATATTTTGCTGTCAATGAAATTTTTTTATTTATATTTTTACATGTACAGAAAACAATTATATTACAGGTGTTATAGATGATGATCCTGATATTAATTGTCAGCTAAAAGCTACTCATGCTCTTGGTTTAATAATAGGAATTCTGAAAGAGGTAGTTATTTTCAATAGTATAAAATTATTCTGTTCTTATACTGGATGATTGTGTTTATGTTGAATTCATATGGAATGTTGAATTCATATTCTTATGTTAATTTTTTAATATTTGTTCAGTATGATACTCAGTATGACTTTGTAAGTTCTGTGTAAGTTATAACTTGCAGCAGTAAAATATATGTTATATCAATCATTGAAAAATTCTTTAAATTTAATTTTGAGGTACTTTTCATTTATTTAAATTCCACATTAAAACTTTTAAATTACAACATATTTATTCCTTATCATATTGTCTTATAATAAGGGAAAACAATTCAGCTTTCTGTAGATAATTATCTTATTTGTTAGATCAGGAAGCTATTTTCTTGACTCTAATATATATGTATATATATATCTGCCTGCCTGTCTGAATGATGCATGTATATGTGTGTGTAAAACATGAACCAGAATTTTACCCTAGACCTTTAATCTGTGCTACTGATGCAACTTTTGTTTATGTTTGATATATAATTTTCCGCCACAAGGACTGCTTGTTCTCAGCATGTAATCTGTACCACAAATGCAAATTTTATCTGTGGTTAGTTCAGTCTTCAATGATTTTCATGTGTAACCTATAAAGCCATATTATGAATCTGACTCATGTAAACCAGTTTATGAATATGGCTTGTGTCTGTCATGTTTAGCTTGTCATTAATACCATGAATCTCACCCATCATTTTATGGCAAGGCATTAATATGCTTTCTAACACTGTTTTGCTGGGTCATGCAAGTTTTGAATTTATAGTTCTTAAAGTAAAAAAAAAAAAAAAAAAAAAACACTGAAGGCAATTTTGGAGCAACTTAAACAGATTTGCTCTTTTGTAGTTTGTAAAATGAGCCTTTATAACCATATTAGGAAATCCTATTTTATCATTTTAAAGGTTTCTTTTATAGGTATAAGTTCAAAGGCAAAAAGTTTAGAAAAATATTCTCTAAAGTTTCGTGAAGGAAATCTTTTAGAATTGTATATATATGTACTGTAATTTACGAAGGAATAAAATTCTGGCATGATAGTGATTGCAAATATATTACATCCAAAATAGTCGGTGAATTTTTTTTTCTTATTGTAATATTTGTCTGTTACATGTTGGAAAATATTTGTTTTCAAATGTGTGAAGATATCTCATAAAGAGACCAATTAATAAAATAATTCATAAAGAGATCTCATGCGCATTAAACGTTTTCTTTTGACAAAAATGAATGATGCTTATGAAGCACTAAAATGTTTCTTTAGATTAACTTATAACACTCCATTTAAATAAATTTCTTTACTTTGCATATTTGATTGCAACTCTTGTACTCCATTTGCAAGTTGTTAGCTAAGTATGTTGTCAGTTGAGAAGGATATAGCAAATATGAAATGCAAGTTAGTATTTTTGAAATCTTGAAATTTTTACGTTCTGATGTTAGTCATGGTTGCATCTTTTGTACTGTTTACATACATGACTTTATCCAGTCAGACGTCTAGAAATTCCTGTTGTCATTTATTTGAGATTACTGTAATTTCAGTTTTATTTCAAATGTTGTTATTTTTCATAACATAGGTTATTAATTGCTTTTGCTGCTTTTGGCAGTTTAAAAAGAAACAGTTAATTAAAATAAATATTCACATTAATGATGCAATTTCAAGCATTTCATGCTATTATTCTTTTATTTTTCAGTCATATGATGAATTAGACATGTGCGATTTAAAGAAAAACTTTACGGTTCTTTAACATGTTTTCTGTCGAAGCTGATAAGTGCATCCGTTATGCACACCAAGATCCTATCTGCATTTTTATGCTTTAAAATTATTTTCTGTTGTTTTATCATTTAAATATAAATATAACACATTATTTTTAGTACAAACTAAATTCACACGAGTATACTTACAGTTGGCACAAGAAATAATATTTTTGCACCCTGTGGCAACTATGAGATAACTCAGGTAAACAACATTCACCCTTTCTGCATATTCATGCAAAGCTCTTAACATAGGATGCATTGTTTTCCATTAGTCTTGTAAAAGTCATTGAATAAGAATTCAATCAGTCTGCTTATAACATTTCCCCAAGTGAATACACAATAACAATACATTTTGAGAAATAAGGATCCATTTCAGTATGCCAAGCCTTTCTTTGCATCAAGTATCAATACTCATACTCGCGATTTAGGTAAGCCGATCAATAGTGAGTTATCTCATAGCTGGCAAGTAAACTCAATTTGTCAACTATTAGTATTCTTACAGATGGCAGTGAATATGTTAAGCATTAAAAGTTTTTTTGTATTTGTAAATATGACTGGACATCTAAACAAGCATTTTTAATTATCAGAGATCTGATTCTTCTGAGTGAACTTACCTCTGGAAATTTTATCTTAATGCTGTTTTGTCTTGCAGAAATTGCAGTTCTGAATTATAGCATACGTATTTTAATTACATAAAATTTCACGAATTAATTTTTGTATCCTTTTATATGCTAGTAACAGGAAAGTTTTAGGAAAAGTTACTGTAATTCTTTTACATTCTTTCATATAAAAATTCTGGATCTATGACAACTTTTTCTTTCTTTCAGGAATTGCCACTGATGGTAGATCCATTTAGTACTTAAAAGCCCAAAGTTTTTTTTTATGGTTGTAAAAACTGTTAAATATTTATAAATATTGTAAATAAATACTTTTGCATATGAAAATTGGTACTGTTTTAATAATTATTATATTTCTTGACATATTCATTTTTTCGTATTTTTTTGTTAACATTGCAAAAAATTGCTTGTTAGTTTTATAAACTGATCAGCATTAGCCCTAAAAATGCAATAAACCTAACTGGGAAATTTAATTTACATGTTCGATGGGCATTGTCTCTTTATCGAACATCTCTACTGAAACAGTGACAGAAGCTTCTTAGAAAACTGGGTTTCTATTTAGTGTTCTGTAATGTATAAATACAGATAGAGGAGCACAATTTTAACGTCAAATCTTCAAAAGAAGTCTTAATATCATATGGGGCATTAAACTTCAGAGTACAATGTTACATTACCTTCAGTTAAATGGGAAAACTGAGCAGTTGCTTAAAATCCTGAAAGTGCTGTGAAAACATAAGTTTTAATTATTATGAAACACTGTTAAATGAATTTAAAAAAATCAATCAGCATTGTAGTATTAGAGCTAGGTGTTGCCTTATATGATGGAGCTAACTGTACTATTGCACAAGTGGTAGAAGGTAAATCTCTCAAGCTGCCTGGAAAATGTTTTGTTGAGTTCAAGACCAAATTAGAACACTATACTTTTAAGTAATTTTCAAAAGTAAATGGAGATTTTAATACCAATCAAGTACAAAAAGAAACACTTTTGTTCATAAGGATTTAAAATCATGCACACTTAAAAGAGAAAAGCATGAATATTAATCAAGGAGAAATATTAATACAGTAATTGATAGACAGAAAACTGCTTATATTGGGTCATATAAAAAGTTTCCATGGTTTTTTTGCCACTAGATGGTGCTGATGCCTATATATCCGGCAACATTTGCCCGATTGTTTCAAATGAACATGTGCTTAAAAGGTGGCATTAAGCTTCCATCGCTTGTGAAGATAGTTTTCTGATTTGTTGCTCGTGTAAAATGTTATATTGATTTGAAAATGAGTGAAATACTTGTAGAAATATGCTATGTGATGCTTTTTTACTATAAAAAAGGTAAAAACGCTGCAAAAACATACCGGAAAATTTGTGAAGTATACGGTAAGAATGCTGTGAGTGAACAAAGGACCCAGGAGTGTTTTGCTCTATTCTGTTCCATAAATTTTGATGTCAAAGATGCACCTCTCTCTGGTCGGCCTGTCACTGAAAAAGTCGATGAAATTTTGCAACTGATGGAGCAAGACCAGCATGCAAGCTGTCAGGAAATAGCAGAGGCACTAAAGATCAAGCACATGACAGTTTGGAATCATTTGAAAAGAGCAGGCTACAAAAAAGAAGCTCGATGCTTGGATGCTGCATGAATTAACACAAAGAAATTTGATTGGCTGAATTCCATCAGTGAAATGCTGCTGAAATGCAATGAAATCGAACCATTTTTGAAGTGAATCATTACAGGTGATGAAAAATGAGTGAACTACAATAATATCAAATGCAAGTTATCATGGGCAAAGGCTATTGACCCTCCACAGATGACTTCAAAGCCTTGATTATCATCAAACAAGGTTATATTGAATTTTTTTAGATTGAAAGGGAGTTGTCCATTATGAGATGCTGTAACCTGGCAAGACCATCAGTTTGGCCCTGTACTGCGCACAACTCAACCATTTGAACTAAACAATCCAGAAAGAGTGACCAGAAGTGGCCAACAGAAAATTAGGTAAAAAATTGGCCGACCAATGTGCCGCTGAAAATCACTTGGCCAATTTTTGGAGAATAAACCACACAAGTTCTACACCGATGGAACTATGAAGCTATCTGAAAAATGGCAAAAGGTCATAGATGTACGTGATTAAAATGGTCAATATGTACGTGATTAAAATTGATTTTCGATAAAGAAAATTTGTGTTAAAAAACGAACTAAAAAACCACGGAGACCTTTTTATATGGCACAATATATTATCTTCAGGTGAAACAATGCCACTGGCATGGACTATATTACCAACTTCATGATATGAATCTAAAAGACTTCTGAACATCCTTCTGTACAGTGAATCATTCAGACTCATGACTTAACACATTCTAGGTCTGGAAAAACTATTACACTTTACAGTTTAAATTAGAGATTAATGTAAGCAATAATTTTTTGTGTATAATTTAATTGCTTGTGTATGAACTTTTTATTTTTTCATTTTTGTTTATTAATATAAACTTATTTTCCTTTTCTAAGTTACAACGTAATGTAACAAAACTAAATTCAAATGAAAAAGAATTTAATATGTTCCACACTACATACAGTATTTTTCTTTAATGTAATATTTTTGCTGAAAGGGGAGTAGCATAGCAGGATAATTATCTAATTATTCTAAATGTATATTTTATAATATTTTTTTATCAAATAATTGTTATTTTTATTTAAATATTATCTATAGTTTTTGGATAAATGTGAATTATATTAATTTAATATTCTTTTGTCAGCAATGTATTTTAGATTTGCTTTTAACTACAGAAAAAATTCTTTAAATTAATACTACCAAAATATTTTTCAAGGCATAAAACTACCACCTTGGCAGTGCTTACCATGTTTACAGAAACTATTGCTTCCTGTATCAATGCAGTACATGAGCATGACTATTAATCTGCTGAAAACGAAACTGCAACCCATCAAATGCTTTTTCTCAGATTGAAATGGGCCAGCTGGTATATTGTGGCCAACATACAGTCCTTTATCTGATGATCTTTGGTCAAAAATGGCATCAAATAGGGCAGTGGTTCTCAACCTTTGACTAACACATACCATCTAAACAAAAATTGAAAAACTTTAGTACCACCACTACATTTTACAATGATTATGTTTCATTTTCTCAAAAGAAATGTTAAATATATATATTGCCATTTGCATAACCTATTGGCTGTTTGTATTAAATATGCACACTTGAAAAAATATTAGATAAAAAATTGGTGATCATTCTAATTATCAAAATTTAAGTTATAACACTTTAATTCTAAAAATTTAATGTGAAATCTGAGCCTGTTTAAGAGAGATCACTTTCTTTGTCTGGTCTT
This sequence comes from Stegodyphus dumicola, assembly GCF_044657685.1. Taxonomy (NCBI): domain Eukaryota; kingdom Metazoa; phylum Arthropoda; class Arachnida; order Araneae; family Eresidae; genus Stegodyphus; species Stegodyphus dumicola. The sequence continues at coordinate 149,509,998 of NC_140777.1, forward strand.
ATTTCGCCTACTTTTAACCATAAATTAGGATCTGTTTATATTTATTTTTGTATTTTTCAAATATAACATGGAAGAAAATCCTTCTTTACACAAATAGGTTGTTCAAAAAGGCAATCAAAATTGAATAGTTGTATTTGAAATGCCTTTGAATTCTATTTTTGCTGTTCATCCAAGGGTTAACAAATGTGCTATTTTCAAAAATCTTCCGTTAGAGTTCGATCACAGGGAATTTCTGTCAATTTTTCTTTTTCATAGGAGGTAAAATTTCAGGTACTTTTGGACAAAGTGGGTTTCTAACCCAACTTTCTTTTTCATAATCCTCTGGAAAATACATGTTGAAATTATTTATCAATGAAAAACAATGATTTTTTAATGTCAGATGCTAATTTTTTATTTTCAAATTATTTTTGGTTAGAAAAACTTTCCGAAAGTTGTAGAAAGCTTAGAATATTATTACACAATTCGTTGATTGTTAGCTCGAGTTTATTTTATCATTGCATTTGTTTTATCTCTAATGGTGAACAAATTAACTTTCCCCATATAATCCTAAATTTAATTCATTTAACTCTCCAAAAATATCAGCTAAACATGCTAAACGTGCCGGCCATATTACTTAAACAAACAATTTTGCAATTCAAATTCTGCAAATAACCCTTCTTGAGTATCTGTTCTTTGTTTACTGAACTAAAGCGATTATTCACTTACTAGTTCTTAAGATTCCTCAGGTTTAGCTGAAACTTGAAAGTAGGAATCTTACAACTTATTATTTATTTTAATTTATTTTGCAAGAAGAATATGAATGGAAGATATTTACCTTTAAAAACAGCAAAAATAGTTTTCACTTTCTTCTAAAATGCATTAATTCTAAAATTACGTACATATAGCAGCGGTAATGTATGATTATGTCATACAATGACCGATACGAAGTTGGTCAAGTATATGAAAACTGTTTTTCAAACACTATTTGTATAAAACAACAACGTGAAACGGGGCTTATTTTTATTGGACCACTGACCACCACCACCAAATAAGAGAAACCATTGAAATAAGAAAAACAATATACTACTGAAAGAAGAGAAACGATGGTTGAAACATGTATACCTTCCCCGCTGGGCCCGAAAAGGTTAAGGTACTAGTATTGTAGAATTCCATAGCCTTACACACAAAACTTAGTATTAATCAAATAATTTTTCTTTTTTTATTACCAGACTAGACAAATACTTCTATTATCCTTACGAAATTTCTTTATTCTGCCAATTAAATTTCATAAAAGTCGCACATCTAGATAATTTATTTTTCATGTAAATTAGTTACAAAATTGTAGCTATCCCAATCTGGCGTAACTATACCCCTATGCAAAAACAGTTCTTGGCCCTCCTGATAAATTTACAGTACTAACCCCCCAAATCGAGGTTTCCAGGAGCCAACATTTTAACAATGAGTTTTAGATTAGGATTAGGATATTAGGAACAAGATTAGGATTAATAGTTAAAAATCTGATATGGACATGACTTCCTTGTATCGCCTATTCAATTATACACACTTTTTGCTGCATTTCATCTAAAGTTTTTTCCTCCAATAATTTTAACTTAATTACCCAATCCCTCAAGGCAAGTTGAAAATGACATCAAAAATTGCAAATTTTGAATCGAATATCCCGGTCAGTTTTTGTCGTACGGGAATCGAACGTCTAATTTATTTTTTCATAAAGAGTACAAAACTTTCCCAAGTATAAGTATAGGAACCGGGAGACCGAATAAAAAGTTAAATTTCGTTATTTGTCGAATTTTTTATTTAAAAAAATATATATATTTTTTTTTTCATAATTTGACATAGCCAAGACATTTTTCGTCGGTTAAAACACTTCTGTAATGGGAAGATATGACTACGACCAACGACTGCGAAAATAAAGGCCTAGGTAATGGGGTTGATATATATGTAGATGTTCACTGCAATAAAAAAGAGAAGTTCAGAAATGGATATTATAGCAGCCCCATGTGCAAAATTTTAATGCTCTACGGCAAATTGCTTTTGAGTTATGCGATGCATATATATACATATATGTACATACATATGTACGTACATGCGAACATACAAGTGTCGAAAAAAAAGTCCTTTATATTATCTGTACATACAGACGTAATCCCACCCACCCAAAAATGGAGTCGGTTTGGTTTATGCGATTACGGCAAAGCCTCGAGGGCCATCTTCCTAGGGGATGGGAGGCCTTCGTGGAGGTCTTTCTAAGGAAAACTGGCTCGTATACACGATACACATGGGGAAAACTACAAAGGCCCATGCAGCTAGGCCATTCGGGGAATTCGAACCTCGGACCGAACTACCAGTGTTTAGCGACTTTACTGTTCGGCCGCTGGTGGCCCCCAAATGAATTCGGGAACAGTCAAAATGGATATTTCCATTGAAATATGATAACAGAAGTTTTTCGTGATTACGATTACTTTGTACACGATATTCTTAGAAGAAATAGAAAAGGAGAATTTTTGATTTTATCCAAAAGCTTTGTTTTCAAACAAATACTACTTAAACAATCAAATAACTCATTTTATGTGGCAGAATTCAAATATTCAACTTGAGAGCAGTTTTATAACACTGTAAGGTATTTCTCCTGCCTTCTTGGCATGCCTTTGTGATGTAGTGGTCAGCACATTCGGCGTGTATCGAGAGGTTCGTGTTTCGAGTCCCGGCCAGGGCATTGCTCATTTTTCATCTCTCTTGCTTTCAAATAAAAACCAAATGTCTCTACAGTGGTGCCCGAACTAAAATAGTGGTGGATGATGATTCTCCAGCAGTAGGATTTGGCGATTGGGTCCCCTAATCTCCAGTCACCTTTTAAAAGGGGGAGTATGTAAGGTAATTCTCCCGCCTTTTTGGTATGCCTACATGGTATAGTGGTCAGCACGCTTGGCGCGTATTCGAGAGGTCCGTGTTTCGCTTCCCTGCGAGGACATTTCTCATTTGTCATCTCTCCTGCTTTCAAAAAATACATAATGTCTCAACAGTGTCATATTTTTCAATAATTTGACATCAGGTAAAAAATTAGCTATTTATGTAACCATTGTTACTTTTTACTGTTAACTATTCTTACTTTTTTAAGTTATCCGGATTTAATCTCCCTAAAACTATCTGAAATTAATTTCATCTTTTACAGATTTTCCCCTTATTTGATCAATACAGTCATTTGCTTCCCAAATTTTTCTGTTTAATAGAGCTTGCAATATGATGAGAACTTCCCTCGCGCTTTTTTTTTTTCTCATGGGTAACGTTTGCCACTGCTGTATTTCTGTTGACCACGTCTGTCCTTATTTAAAATTATCCAACATGGTTCGCAATAGTCTTTAAGTTCAAGCGAATAACAAAGCAAAATCTGTCTCTAAAACGGAGTTATTAATTCACTGTAATAATGAATAGAAGAAAATGATCTGCTATCTTTATTTCGGGGAAAATTGGTATGGTCTGGAAAGGCTAAAATTTGAAATAAATTCCTTCTTATCCTTTGTAAGAATTTCTGAATAATGACCTAAATTGGATGAATATCTTTCATTTTTTACACCTCTAAGAACGGTTGGAATATTGTCTGACCTTTCGTCACTGTTAATGACTGTAGCTGAAGTATTTTCTTATACTTCACCTTCTTCAATGATTTCATGTCGAAATAGTTTTTGGTACATTTTTAATTTTTATGTTTCGAAGGTCTTCCCTTCTGCCAAACCACACGAGAGGACTTTCGGCTCGCCACATATTTAGAGTGCCGCTATGCCGCACCGACACTACAAACATCCATGCCTTGCAATCTCCGAGATTCGAACGGCAGCCAGCGACGCTAACCACTATACTGGTTGGGCAGCGAAAGCTCTTCTCTAGATAATATCAAATTAAAAGGATATAGCTTATATCCTTTTAATTTGATATTATCTAGAGAAGTTGATATTATCTAATATCAAATTAAAAGGATCTTATATCCTTTTAATTTGATATTATCTAGATCTAAAAGGATATATAAATCAAATTAAAAGGATATAGCTTATATCCTTTTAATTTGATATTATCTAGATCTAAAAGGATATATAAATCAAATTAAAAGGATATAGCTTATATCCTTTTAATTTGATATTATCTAGATCTAAAAGGATATATAAATCAAATTAAAAGGATATAGCTTATATCCTTTTAATTTGATATTATCTAGATCTAAAAGGATATATAAATCAAATTAAAAGGATATAGCTTATATCCTTTTAATTTGATATTATCTAGATCTAAAAGGATATATAAATCAAATTAAAAGGATATAGCTTATATCCTTTTAATTTGATATTATCTAGATCTAAAAGGATATATAAATCAAATTAAAAGGATATAGCTTTTCTGCTTTGTATTCAGTTGAAGTTTTGGAGTATATAACACTGAATTCAGCTTTTTTTGTCTGCTTTCAAGAGCCCCCTAACTGTGTCATATGACCCAGAGGGCCCCTGAAAATTTAAAAGAAGACGGATTCTATCATATAGTATTTATAAAAGAATCCATCGTCTTTTAAGTTTAAACACATAAATGTGGTTCAGCAGAACATTCAAGGGCCCTCTAAGCCTTTATGCGACGGTATTCTTTCCATACCCTTATTTACGCCACTGGTTCCAATGTAATCAAAGCGGAAAACTAAAGTTAGTAAAACATATCTAGAAGGCATTGCCGTTTAGGATATCTCAAAATCTCAAGCGCTGACACTGTGAAAATGCACCATTATTATTTTAAAAACTATTTAAAAAAATTATCAAACATACGATGCAACGATAAATGATCATCGGTTTTTTTCGGCTATGATTTATCTATCAACTATTCTAATCGACTCCCATGAGCTAAGATTTGTTTCCATCCGAAAATTGCCACAAATGAACTAGTCACTTCTCTTATCAAGAAGAGCAGACCTAATTTTTTTTTTTTTTTAAATCTCGCAAGAAAATTTTTAGATTTTTTATCTTAAACATCAGACTTGTGAAAGCATATGCTGCAAATATGGTACTGCAAATTAGTAACAAATCAGAGAAAGATACTGGGATCTAATATCTTGATGAGCAGTTAGTAAGAAGTTAAAATAAGTGAAACGATAAATCAAATATTTGATCTCTGTAGTGTTTCTGATAGTTGTTATCTTATTGACTCAAGAATAAATTCTGTGTGGTCCGAATGAGAAAGGTTAAAATTTGAATATCGTTTACTGGCTCGTGTTTCAAGCTTGAAAGATGGCTGCTGCTAATGTTGATCTCAAGACTTTATATGACGGGGTTAAGTTTGAAAAGGTAAAATAATTTTGAGGCCTTTTAAAGCATCTTTTAGACTATAATAATGAAAACTTTCTATACATTTTTTATATTTCTCTACTGCTTATTAAAATCTGTTAATTTCATATTTGACCCAATAAGGACGCTTCTGATAGAGACTTTATTACAAAGTTACAAAATATTCGATAATTCTAATTGCTGTTGAAATTGAGAAATTAAAAAAATTCATTTAAACAATCAATATTAAATCATAAAACAAAATTCTTTATAAATTAAAGATTTTAGAATAGGTTATTTATTGCAAATGAAGAACGAAATTAAGTTTCTTCATAGCTAAAAGAAGAATTATTTTAAAAATTTTCCTTTTGAATATATTTTCTATCAATTTGCATAATAATCTTTTATATTTGAAGAACCTTTATGAAGCCTGATAAGGGTTAAGCCATTATAAAGTTCTTTTCACTTGATAAAAGGATGAAAAGAAGCACAAAAAGTGCTTCAAGATATTAGTATATTTACGGCGTAAATTTTTAAGATTCAAGTAAGAAAGAAAGCAAATTATCAATTTAATACTAACATCGAGAATCATTTACAAATTACATGTCTGTTTTAAATTGTAATCTCTGAAATTATTAAATATTTATTTTTTGGACTTATCAGAGATAAGTTTTTTTTTTTTTTTTTTTTAAATCTATGTAAAAATTTCGGATGGTGAAAATAAAAATACAAAATAATTGTCTTTTTGCATATTTAACCTACCAGTTTTCCAGAACTATTTAGTTTTTCTCTTTATCGAATAATTTCTGAAAATGTTGCAAACTTTTAAACAACTTTTCTGAAAAAATGTAATATAGTCTTTTATATCTGCATTACATTGTTCTGTATCGTATCTACAATACTATCTAATAACGTTTTAATTTGTTTATGAAAAAATAAGATATACTTTCAAAAAGTAAGGAGAAGTCATTGAAATTGGATTTTAAATTTTTAACTTCTCAAAACAGATTCAATACTTTGTTCAAAGTAAGTTTGTTATTTCAAAATACTATTTTATCTATTCGAAAAACTATGTAATCTTTTAAAATTTCATGTACCTTTCTCTAAATCCTAGAATTTCAAAACTACTTGACTAAAAGATGTAAATTGGTACTGTATCATTTTCTTGTGTGCTAAAGTTTTTGTTTGAATAGAATGTTAAATACAGAAACATAATACATCAAATCGGTTTAAATGCAAATTGCATATTACTTACTCTGAAACACTATATTGCATCTTTTTATCAATGTCACATGTAAAGAAAGTCAACAGAATATCTTCTTGAAAAAGGAGTTTTTCACGATTTTTACTATTTACGTAATAGGAAAGATAAAGCGTTCTAATTTGAATTCTAAAACTGGAGGAAACCAGTTACCTTTATTAAAAATAGATATTAAGAAAAAGACCTAATGACAAAGAAGCAGTTTGTTTGCTTCGGTAATAAATTATTCTATGCACACTCATTCATTCAAACATCTTAGGTCAAAGGAAATTTAATGTCTCCTACTGAGAACAGAAGAATCAATTTTGGAAATAAATTCATCAGCTAAAACTGACGAATTAGATGAAGTGATGAATGAATTAGTATTAGATGATTAAATTAGATGAATTGATGATTAGTGACATAAGCGCACGTCACTAATTGCAAATTAGAGAGACAAAGGATCAGTTTTGAAATTAAATTCGTCAGCTAAAATTGACGGATTTGATAAATAGAGAAGGCTTTTATACTAATTTCAAGTACAGTAATTGAGAACAGAGTGATCAGTTTTGGGATTAAATTCATAAGCCAAAACTGACGGATTTAATGAACACAGAAAGCTTTAAATAAATGGATTTTAATAATTGCAAGCACAGTTACTGAAAGAATGATCAATTTTGGAATTAAATTCATCAGCTAAAACTGACAGAGCTGATGAACATAGAAGACTAAAAAAGTAGACTTTACTAATTGCAAGCGTAGTTTGATAAATTTAATAAGAAAAATTGAAAATAATAATTAAGAGACCAGCAATGATTAATGACTGAAAATTTTTTAAATTCGCTTTTACGATGTGAAATTCATTCCCATCCCCAAGAAATTTTAGAACTTTCTAAATTTGAACTATGTGCGCCAAATCTAGGCACGAACAAAAGCATTTTTTTCTTTCGATGCTAATATTCTTACTTTCGTATAAAGTATTTTTCCTACACAGTTTGTTTTTACACAGAAACTCAATTTTTTAAAATCTTGCTATTTGTAAGAGATTCATTTTTGTTGTTATTAAACTTTTAAAAATTTTCTTTTTATCTATACCGTATAATGGTAGTTGACATTTTTGTATTAAAATATAAACGTACATTCTCATATTAAAAAAAAATATAGCGACACCCTTTGTCTGTCTGTTTTATTATTTATGAAACTGCATTAATTTAAATGTGGTCTAATATTTAAAATTATGTTACCTTCTACAAATAAAATTCGCAGTTCAGTCTTCAGGAATTCCGCGCCAGATATGAATTTGGGGAATACAAGAAGCCTAATGAAATGAGAATGTGTATTAAGAACTAGAGCTGCAAACTCGACGCAGATACTCAAAACTGGGAAGGAACTTCCTCTTTCTGTTATGTAAAATCGGCCCTTGGGCAAAATTCTCGGTGATGAAATGGTTAAATGACTTCATGACGAATGCATTAAATTCCAGGTGTCCACCATTTGAAATAACAATGTATTTTCATATCAAACGGAGAAAAGAGACATTTATACATTTACTTCCTGTATTATATGCTACAAACCTTCTCCATTATCTGGAATAATCAAAGTGACTATCTAAGGTATTTCTACCGCCTTCTTAACATACCTTCGTGTAGTGGTCAGCACGCCGGGCGCGTATTCCAGAGGTCCGTGGTTCGATTCTCGGCGAGGGCGATGCTTATTTTTCATCACTCCTGCTTTAAAAATAACCTAATGAATCTACAACTATAATATTCATTAATAAAAATAAATTTTAATAATAATATTATTTTTCTCCTTTACATAAAGGCAAGTATTGTCAAGGCATTTTTGTCACACTTATATAAACGCACTATGTTCTCTTCCTCAAGGCTATAACCGCGAGATGTATTCTAAATCCGACAGTAATGCTACTTAAATATTTCTTATTGGTCCAATCCTCAGAAATTAAGGACTTTTCTTATTGGTCCAGTCTTTAGAAGAGCCTTAAGATGAGTTTACAGATCTGATGCTCAAGAATCTCATAGTCCTAAGTCAATCATCAATGAATCAGGATCTAAGCTTACTTCATTGATTTCTAGAAGAAACAGGATATCCTCCAAATGCTGATTGAAGGTTTCATTAGAAAAATTGGTTTTAAAATAAGCTTGGCACAATGACAGATCTCTATGCTTATCCTTCTAAAGTAATTTTTAGGATTTTAAGAATGTCATATAAATTCTGATATTGATCTTTTCGAGACAGAACCATTATCTGAGATTAAGGTAAATCTTCTCTTGCCTTAGCCTAAGAATGAGTTTACAGTTATTAGACTTACTTATTCAATGAATGCAGAAAATGTATTTTAATATGGAAATGACTTCATTTTTAAGAGTTTTGCAAATGCAATTTAAATGCAAGTGCCGTTTAAATTCAATGAAACAAAGATATGAACATGTAATCATATTAAATAAAATTTTGCCACGAACTGGCACTGCATTCCTTGAAAGCCTCAAGGCTTTAAAAAGGCACTAATATGTAAATATAATTGTAAAAGTAAATATTCAAACACAACACATAATAGTGGGGCAATAAATGTATTTGGCGAAAATATTTCTATAATTTCCCTTCCTCTTTACATTCTTTGTCTTCATTCACGATCATGTTTATTCGTCATGTCGTTATATGTATTATTAGTTGTTGTCTTGCCCATGTAATGCTAGAGTCTCGAGGAGGTTGGACTGCTACTTCCCCCCTCCCCAATTTTGAGGGAGAGCACCCCAGAAAGGGGGCGACTCGAGGAACTCCCACACCTCCTACCACCAAACCACAAGAGAGGACCTACGGCTCGCCATATATTTAGAATGCCTCACGCTGCAAAAGCACTGCAAACATAGGGATTCGAACCCGGACCCTTCGGTATCCCAGTAGGCTTCCCTATCCATTCTTTTTTGCATTTTATAAATGTCGTCTGCTCAGCCGGTGCTGCCCAGGGCTGCGGCCTGGTAGCTAGTGGTTGACTCCTGCCGAGTTTGTAATCAATTCTGCATGGATATATCTATACCTGGGTCGGAAGCCAACTCAGCGGTTTACCTCCCCTATTCATTATACCGTCTAGGCGGCTACATGTGTTATTTATTACTTGAAAATGAAACAAAATTTTGAACATTTTAATTTAAGACTTTTTGGAAAATATTTCTATCAGTTTTCGGCAAATGGTGTCAACATGTGCCGAAAAACATTTGCCATTTAAAAAAAATAAATGAATAAAATAAAGGGAAAAAAAGGTTGCGTATATATTTGATATGTAATGCTTATCAACACCACGGCTTGTTTCAAGTATAAGCAACATGGGCAGTTGTTTAAGGCACCGATTTTCAGAGGGCGCCAGCTAAATTATTTTCGTAAGCGAAAATTAAATAAAGATGTGCATTACAAAGTTCGATGTCTGGATGTCTAATATGCGGAATGATTTAATATCTGGACTTCCCGACAATCAACCGAAAAATAAATAACATAAATGAATAAAATTTTTAAAAAATCCACTGTAAAAAGTCTGGGAATGGAGAATATAAAATTCAACAAAAGAAAGCAGGTGTGCTGTAAATGCAATTTTTCTTCAAACTAATTGAAATTCCTACATGTCATTTTCAAACACTTGCTGGCTAGGAGAGTCGCACCGTAGCCAATAACAGTACATTAATTGACGTTATATTGATGTTAGCCAGTATCACACTTTCGGCTTTTGATTGGTTGGGGGAAAAACCCGATGATACATATATTGTCACTCGCTATCTCTGTGGGTCCTAAATTCCGTTGTACACGATTTCTCGGAATTCTAAAAATTTTGCTGCGCATAAACTTTGAAGCTCAATACCTCTCCTAAATTCTAAAAATTTTGCCATCATTAATTTTCGATACTCAGTGCTCCTCTAAATTCTATAACTTCTTCCGGCCGTATTGGCTCTGCCACCGGATCTAGCGGAAAAATGTTGGAAGCCAAAAGGATTAATTTGATATTTGTTTTCGAGGTAGGTAACAATTCTAAATGTAACGTAGCATAAAATTTTACATCACATAACATTACAAAAGTTACCAATGTTGTTCGTTCACAAATACGTCCAAACAACATGCTGTAATAACACGTACTACGCATTAATTCCTCGCATACGTTAGAGTGTTCTAAGCTCTTAAGAATCTTCTCGTCGTTCTTGCTCTAGCATTTTTGGTAGGGAGTAGAAAGTAATAATAACATACATCCCTTCGCTCCATTTAAAGGGCAAATGGAGAGAGGCACGTATCTCAGTATATAAGGTATTTCTCCCACCTTCTTAACATGCCTTCGTAGTGTAGTGCTCTGCACGCTGGGCGCGTACTCCAGAGGTCCGTGGTTCGATTCCCGGGGAGGGAGTTGCTCATTTTTCAAGTCTTCTGCTTTCCGAAACATACCTAATGTCTCTACAAGTCTACCAAATCCAAGTGATGTCCGACTTGCCGTCTTTTACATTTAGTTTTATGCCATTGTATAGATATACTTCTCCCCCCCCCCCCACCTTCAGCGCAGGAAATACTAAAAATTATAGGACGCTCACACGGAAATCACAGAAATCACATGCGCTCACAGGGATTTGAGTCACAGGTTTTTTAGTGCTAACTGAACGTGCTACCATTTACATCACAAGAATACACAATGAAGAAGATGACAGTTCTTTATACTTACTTATCTTGTAATCATCATTCTTGTTTTCACCTTCCCTTGCCCTGCATCTACTTCTTGATACTACAGACTTGTTTCTCTATTGAGTCTGCTTCATTATTTGGGCTTTAATGAAAAAGAAAGTCTGTTTTGTGAATGTATTATACACTACGATATATAAATGCAAAAGAGTTGAGAATTCAATTGTGAGCAAGTAAAATATTATCCATCATTAAAAAAGTGGATAGAAAATCAGGTGAAGTACTTGTTGTTACCAATGAATGGAAATTAATAATTGCAAATATTTGGTACAGGTATTACTTCTTTGTTCGTTTACTGGAAAAAAAAAAAAAAAAAACTAGTGACAAATTAAAATACCAATAATTGATAATAAATTTTCATTTAATTAAATATTGTAATGTTTAAATGTAAATAGTTTGCTTTAAAAGTCAGCTTTTTATTAAAAGAAGCACAAAAAATTGATTATCAAACATACCTTGACTTCATCTAGTTTGAATTGTCAAGGTTTTGTCATTTTTCTTTTAAAATTTCGGTTTTGCATTTTAATAAGTCCAAATAATGCAAAGCAAATACAAATCCTTGATGTTGCTCAGCTACAAATACAGCCTTAGTAATTCGATATATGCAAAACACTGCAACCAATTAAGTTATTAAGTTTCCTTTCTGTATCTGATGTTGCTCATTTGTATTCCTTCATGTGTTAACAGTTTTTGAATTATTATTACATTTTCTCTCAGAATATACAATTTAGAAGAAATAGCATCACTGGGAACCTCCCACTCTTGAAGGTCAAATACTGACCTTAAACTTCTTTTGAATGTCTCGCCTAGCCTGTCCAGGTCTTTTATTACTAACCTGTTTGAAGGCCACTTAAAAAGTTTCTTTTGGCATTTGAAGTTCAGGTTCAGAGAAGTAAGGATAGGAATTTTATTTTAGGAGAAGTAAATCATTAATAGAAAATTTAATGGTAATAAAGGAGGTTTTTAACGAGGGAAAAAAAAAAACAGACATAAGCTCATAGTTCTTTATATGCGACTCATGGCAGTATCTTAACAATATATATCAACTTGAATAAAGCTAAAATTAATCAGCTGCATGAAACACACACGCAAGGAAAACAAAATTAATGCTATACTACCTCTACTACAAAAAGTGTCTTTAAAAAATTCTACTTACAAAGTCGTCTAACGCCATTACAGTTATGAAAGTGAAAGAATAAATAAAATGATGGCACACATCAATGAATCATTTTCAACCGGGAAGCATCCTAAATATGTCTTTGAAAATATAATAATGTTGTTTATGATTTGAATAGTTCAGTTCAGTTGATGACTGAACTAAACTGAACTATCATTAACTGGGATTTTTTATGAAAGTACATAACATTTTTGCATTAGTCTAATTGCAATGCAATAAGTTTTGAATATATGAAGGAACGAATATGATATATATGAATATATATGAAGGAAGAATAATTAATTAAAACAGAAAATAATAGTCCTAAAGTATATAGAGCTCATAAAGTTCACAAAATAATAAAAATAAAAATTTGATTAGATATAAAATTCAGTAAGACTGTAGAGACATTAGGTACTTTTTTTGGAAGCAGGCAAGATGAAAAATATGCAGTGTCTTCGCCGAGAATCGAACCATGGACCTCTCAATTACGCGCTGAGTGTGCAAACCACCACACCCCAAAGGCATGCCAAGAAGGCGGGAGAAATACCTTATATACTTCCCCTTTTAAAGGGCAATGGGGTTTTTAGGAGACCCAATCGCCAAATCCTGGGTGAGGAGAATCATCAACCGACATCCTTTTAGTTCAGGCGCCACTGTAGAGACATTAGGTTTTTTTTTTTTTTTTTTTTTTTTTTTTTGTTGTTGTTGGAAATGAAGGCAAAATGAAAAATATGCAACGTCTTCGCCGAGAATTGAACCATGGGCCTCTCAATTACTCGCTGAATGTGCAGACCACCAAACCACGAAGGCATGCCAAGAAGGCTGGAGAACTACCTTATAAGATCAATAAGATTTAATTCAAAATTTAATAAACTTATAAATAAATTTTATTTAAAATTCAATAAGATCATGCATATAATTAATAATTATTTAATAAGTTCAACGTTATGTTAATATTCAATAAGATCATATATAATATTGTCCATTAAATCGAATATTCATCGGTTCACAAAATCTATAACAGTAAAATGTCTTTATGCCTTATGTCCATAAGCAAGTCACTAAGTGTGGGCTGATATACAGCAAATATTTAAATATGTATAAATGATACTTTAAAAGATTCATTCAGTATGCTAACTACCATGTTTTCAATTTTATTTGCTTGGCAAAAATCTTCTCCAAGAGCAGAAAATGGATTCACGATTTTAGAAATCATGAATAAGATATTTTTGTCTTAAGAATAATCTTAAAACACGAAACTCAATAAATAAATAAATAAAATAAAAAAACATTAACTATTTAAAATTTAAATAGCTTGGGGATTATATGGCTCTAAAGACACAGTGATCGATATTAATTAAGGTTAGTTATCATGTGCTATTATGTAAGGTAAGTTGAAAAATAAGTTTTCCCTGTCGACTGTGGTCAGAGTTGTGTATGAAAGTCAAAAAATAGAATGAGACATTAAAAATATGAGATACCTTTATTTTATTATTCTCGTACGAGTACGTTGAGATATTTGTCATATCGTTTGATAAGCTTCAAAAAGCCCTCCAGGAAAAAATCAGGGCTTTGCATATGGAAGAAGCGTTAAACGGCTTGTTTCACTTCAGTATTGCTTCCAAAGCGCCTTCCCCCGAGATTTTTCTTCAAAGCCGGAAACAGGGGGTCAGCCTGGAAATGGGGGTCAGCTTGGAACATCTCGTGCATTACCATGAAGATGGCAATGACTTTCTGTTTCGGATTGTGACGGGGGATGAAACGTGGGTCCACCATTTTACGCCAGAATCGAAGGCCGCATCTATAGAGTGGAAACATCCGTCATCACCTGTCCGAAAGAAGTTCAAGACAACTCCCTCTGCAGGTAAAGTGCTCCTCACAGTTTTCTGGGACGCCCAAGGAGTTTTGTTGCTGGACTTTTTGGAGGTTGGAACCATCAATGCTACGCGCTACTGTGACACCCTGTCGAAATTGAAAAAGGCGATTCGGAAAAAGCGGCCTGGCCTTCTCACATCTGGCGTTCTGCTGTTGGATGACAATGCCAGACCACATTCGGCGACGGCAACGCAAAACCATATTGCAACTCTTGGTTGAAAGCGCCTACACCATCCGCCATACAGTTCTGATCTCGCACCAAGCGACTTCCATCTGTTTCCGGCTTTGAAGAAAAATCTCGGAGAAAGGCGCTTTGGAAGCAATACTGAAGTGAAACAAGCCGTTCAACGCTTCTTCCATATGCAAAACCCTGATTTTTTCCTGGAGGGCTTTTTGAAGCTTATCAAGCGATATGACAAATGTCTCAATGTACTTGGTACCTATGTGGAAAAATAAAGGTATGTCATATCTTTAATGTCTCATTCTATTTTTTGACTTTCATACACAACTCTGAACACAGTCGACAGGGGAAACTTATTTTTCAACTTACCTACGTATCTTAACTGCGATATCGAAATTTTGCGATTTTCATCAAAATATATCTGCCATGTTCACAAATATCCCAAACTTCTTGCCATTTCTTCTTAACGGACAGGAAATAAATTATTACTGGGAATGTATAATAAAATTTATGTTTGACTAACAGACTCCAGGTTTTTTACAACATTATGAAAAATAGTAGTTATCATATCGATACCTGTCGATAAAGAAGGTTGCCACATGAGATTCCCCCTTTTTTTTTTTTTTTTTTTTTTTTTTCAAACGTTAAGTCTGTGGAAAATCTTCTGGACTATAAAGTTGGTTTTCGTAAACTAAAAAATCTGTAGCCTTCACAATAGTCAGTGCCCATATATGTTTTCATAGACTTTTAGGCCATTACTGCAGCTTTCTTTTACTGAGAATAAAAATAAAAAAACATTCGCTGGGAAAGATGCCAAGTAGGTCGAATTATATGATTAAAAGATAGGCTAAATATTTAAAGAAAGCATCTCTGAAGCTTTGAATTTCATTCAAAAGAAGAGCACTCAAAAGAGTTTATAATGCAAGTCTTTAAAAGTATACATGCTTTTGGGAATGAAACAGAAAGTGACATTCATGTTAAATATTAAGGTAAAAATGGTATGGGTCATGCGATAAATGGCAAATGAAAATTTTATTTATATCTTAAATAAAGTTCTTTTTAAAATGCTAGTGTTAGCCTGTTACAAACCGCATAATGTATTCTAGTAATTGGAAACTAAAAATAATTTTTTTCAAGCAGACTGAAATGCATTTTCAAATTTATCATCTTAACACAACCTCGGGGAATTCTTGAATGAATCAGTTATTATTTATGACTGATTCATTCAAGAATTCCATGAGATTCCATGAGCCGTAAATAAAGAGCACTCAAAAGAGTTTATAATGCAAGTCTTTAAAAGTATACGTGCTTTTGGGAATGAAACAGAAAGTGACATTCATGTTAAATATTAAGGTAAAAATGGTATGGGTCATGCGATAAATGGCAAATGAAAATTTTATTTATATCTTAAATAAAGTTCTTTTTAAAATGCTAGTGTTAGCCTGTTACAAACCGCATAATGTATTCTAGTAATTGGAAACTAAAAATAATTTTTTTCAAGCAGACTGAAATGCATTTTCAAATTTATCATCTTAACACAACCTCGGGGAATTCTTGAATGAATCAGTTATTATTTATGACTGATTCATTCAAGAATTCCATGAGATTCCATGAGCCGTAAATAAAGAGCACTCAAAAGAGTTTATAATGCAAGACTTTAAAAGTATACGTGCTTTTGGGAATGAAACAGAAAGTGACATTCATGTTAAATATTAAGGTAAAAATGGTATGGGTCATGCGATAAATGGCAAATGAAAATTTTATTTATATCTTAAATAAAGTTCTTTTTAAAATGCTAGTGTTAGCCTGTTACAAACCGCATAATGTATTCTAGTAATTGGAAACTAAAAATAATTTTTTTCAAGCAGACTGAAATGCATTTTCAAATTTATCATCTTAACACAACCTCGGGGAATTCTTGAATGAATCAGTTATTATTTATGACTGATTCATTCAAGAATTCCATGAGATTCCATAAGCCGTAAATAAAGAGCACTCAAAAGAGTTTATAATGCAAGACTTTAAAAGTATACGTGCTTTTGGGAATGAAACAGAAAGTGACATTCATGTTAAATATTAAGGTAAAAATGGTATGGGTCATGCGATAAATGGCAAATGAAAATTTTATTTATATCTTAAATAAAGTTCTTTTTAAAATGCTAGTGTTAGCCTGTTACAAGCCGCATAATGTATTCTAGTAATTGGAAACTAAAAATAATTTTTTTCAAGCAGACTGAAATGCATTTTCAAATTTATCATCTTAACACAACCTCGGGGAATTCTTGAATGAATCAGTTATTATTTATGACTGATTCATTCAAGAATTCCATGAGATTCCATGAGCCGTAAATAATGACTTATACTCTATATGTGTCATGAGCTCTTTTCTACAGAAACTTTTGTAAACGCTTCACGTTAATGTTGCGAAATGGAGAACAGATACAAAATTAAAGGAAAGCTGTTAGCCTTGAAAGACAGTTATTTCAACTGGCAGTCATCAAATCATAAACAGACATAAAAATGTTACCAGTCATTGTAATAAAGAGATTTTAATTCAGGACATTTTCTACTTTCATTTAGAGAACGTTTTATAATTTTGATTTTTAAATTTCAAGTCAAAAAATTAAGTCTTAAATCTTAAAAGAGCTTTTAAAGCTATTGCAACAGAATTGCACATTTGGTGGAAGGAAAACTTTGAATGTAAAAAGAATTCATTTGACGCAGTCTAGGGTCATTTGTGCAGCATCGTTTGGGGGCCTATTTAACATGTTTTCAAAAGCAAAACGCGATTATAACGAATTATAGGAGGATTTGCCTTTACATAAAATTAGTGTTTATCAGAGAAGGAAGTTTCTTTTCTTATATACATACATCAAATTCAGGGACAATACTGAATGCGCTTTTTTTCTTTCATTTTAAACAACAGAAGTTTAGAAATGACATGGCTGTTAACATGGAAATAATATAACATTTGCAGAGGAAATATTTGAAAGGAACAGAATGCAATAATGACAACATACCAACTGGCACACAGTGCTTTAATAAATTGTACCGAGATCGTCGCGTTTTAGTTTTTGAACTAAATTCACGAACACAGCTATTTATATAATCTAAACGTTTAAGATTTCTTCTGGTATTAACAGCGTCTTTGAAAGATTTTATAATTTCATTATTTCATAAAACAGGAAGCCATCTGCAGAACGCTGCGGATAAATTTTTTCATTTCAAAGAAAATAAGCCATAATTTTCAGACATCCGTTTAACTCATGCGTGTCATTCAACGAAAACAAAACCGTATGAATCCCGCCTAACGTCAGTACGCCGAAAGAAAATGATGTCATCGGAAAGTATGTCCAATCACAAGTACGAATTTTTTCCTATACTCATGGCGCGGCACACAATGCTTATATGCGTCGCACCATTCTGTAAAAAGAAAGGTTAGAGGCCAAAACATCGTGACCATGGAAGAGGAAAACGTCGCGAGAAAAATAAATGAAGGAAAAAAACGTGCGAGAAAAGAAAAGCAAGGAGATTAAATTGTAGCTATAAAACATCGTCGTAGAAAATGAACAGGTTCAAAAAAATTTCGCAATTTTAAAACGTCGTGGTGAAAAACAAAGCACTTACAAATCTTCGCATGATGATACCATCTCAGCCATATGTTTTTCAATCTTTAACAGTTCTAAATGTATGTTCACGTAATGATTTGCAAGCTCAAGAAGAGCTGAGGAATGTTTTTACCTCTACATTTTGTATTTTAAAATTAACTAATGAATTTTTACCGAAAAAGCAAAAAGGAAATTTCAACATTTAAATTCTTAAATTTATGCTGTAATACGTATAGGGTATTTCAAAACTAGAGGAACAAACTTCTAGGAGGGGTTGGTACACTGAGACGACTCGGAATCCTATAGCAATGCAGGGTCGGAAACACAATCCTAATGAGATAGAGGGGCTGTTAAGGGTTGTCACAGGGAAACCATCGACAGCCACCCAAAAATGTATCAGGATGGAAAATACGAATACATCGTGATCGCAAATTAATATTTAAAGATCAATTTTATATTTCATTATAAAAAAAGGCATAACTTTTTTTGACAATGAAGTTTCGTAACGTGGGGACCACATGGAATCTGGAACGCTTTGAAATGCGCTGGGCATCCGTCGGAAGGCTTCTATAGCCACTTAAGATGCCCCATTGCAAAACGCCCAGTACATTTTAAAACATCCGAGATTCCATGCCTTACGCCTTGTTAGAAATGTCGCAGACCTTCATCAGGAAAGTCAGGATTTATTGTTACGGTCTTTAAATGCCAGTTTGCGAACAAGATGAATTCGTATTTTCCATCCTAACATCTCTGCGGGGCTGCCGACGGTTTTCTTGCGATAGCCTATAATATCCCCCACCCCCCATTTCGCTTAGGATTGCATTTTCGATTTGGCATTACTATGAGATTCCGAGTCATCTAGATGTACTCTACCCCTCCTAGAAATGTTCTCCAGTTTTGAATCACCCTTCATATATTTTGAAGCATCAGTTATAATTAATTTTACAGTTTGATAATTAATTAAACTACTACGGAGTTCATAGGTAAACTGCAGAAAAGTACGTTTCTAACAGAATGACAGATGATTGCCTTTCGAAAAGAAATTTTAATTAGGCAATTGAAAAACTTCAGAATCACATGCACTGAATTTAATTGGAAGTACATGATGGCATACGTTTCACTAAACTCGAAATTGCGGAATTACTACTTCAAAAACATAAAAGAAACTGTATCAACTTTTGAGATTAAGCTGTATAGTCATAGAAAGTGTTACTACCGTGAAAAGCTGTTATGTCTGTAATCAAATGAAAAGAAGATAAAAATTAACTCTGAGATCAGAAACAATTTTTTTTTCTTTTTCTTAAGGTGAGTGAACAGAAGCGCGAGATATGAAATGAGTTTTCAAGATAAACACCTCGTGCTGTAAAGATTAGAGAAAAATACCAGATTTCCTTCGCACGCACATGCACTTTCGGAGAAAAGAATTTCTATAGCAGATAAACAGAACTTAGCTGTCATCTGCATTAAAGAAATTGCAAAAGGATATCTTCTGGTAGATAAAGTTTTAGCCTATCATCTGAAATCAATTTTATCAAACTTATCTATCAGTTTGATGATAGATCTAACAAAAACATATCAAGTTAGACAAAATTCAACTTTAAAAATGGTACCTTCAGAAGATGCTATAATGTTTTTACTTTAACAGACTAATGTATTCTAGTTAGTAAGAACTGAACATTTCGTATTAGGAATTCCAATGATGTCCTTGATGCATATGCTCAAAATTAAGCAGAAGATAACTAAATCGTATAGTGCTGAGACAGTAAAGTTTTTAGTAGTTTCTCAAATAAGACTTGTTCTGAAATAATCACTTTGAGGTATATTTCGAGAGATGGTATAGATGTCTCTTCTTCAACTATTCAAGTATTCTACTAAATGTCTTCTGCTCTAAAATAAATGCACATTGTATGTCAGTAATTAAAGCGGTAATTATATTCGGCAACACACACCGAAAATTAGAATAGCTGAAAATTAGTCAGAAGGAGCATTAAATTGCATTGTGAAGACATATTTTCTTTTGCTGAAATAAGCATTTCTTACATCTGCTGCGAAAAATTTAAAATCTGTACACACAATTTGGCTAAGAAACAACATGACTTAAATTTTCATGATTTTTCAAAACACTTTCGACCATACTACACTTCTATACACTTAGGAACAACCCGTTAAGCTAAATCTTACAAGTTTCCTCAAGAAGGCTGAATGCGCTCATCATTTGAAGATCCTCTTCTAGGAAATGCCCTTATTTTAGCCTACTCTCCTTTGAGGAAAAGTACGGTGTATTTAATTATGACAAAGCACACTAGGGCCATCTGCCTAAGAGGAGGGATGCCTTCGTGGAGGACTTTCTAAGGGAAACTGGCTCGTATACACTTTACACATGGGAAAACCACGAAAATGCCCATGCAGCCAGCCCGTTCGCGGAATTCGAACCTCGGACCGAATTACCAGCGTTTAGCGACTTTACCGCTCTGCCGCTGGTGGGCATCAAGAGGAAAGATTTGGACGGGTGGGAAGATAATTTCTCATCTGCAGACCTAGTACTTACAAAATCGGTGGATAATTTGGGATGCTCTGCAATAGTATAAAATAACGGGGTTAAAATAACGGCAATAGTATAAATAACGCAGTTATAAAATAACGGGGTATAACAGAGTATTATAATGGTGGTGAAATCACATGCTTACGTTTCTTTGAGATGAATGGTTTCGAGAACTTGAACGTCTCTGGTCAAACACTTCTTGGTATAAGAGTTCGCTGTCACTGTTTTTTGTGTTTTCAGTACGGTAAGGTTTTCACTTCATAAAACATAGAAGAAGGCACCGCAATTCTGTTATACGCAGAGCTTGGTTTTCGCATAGATATGCGCGTGTTTTCAAATACCTAGACTTTACTTTGTACTTTTGTTTACTGAGAATAGCAGCAAACAAAAGTAAGGTCTTATTGTCTGTTGGTATAGATTCTGACATAGAGAGATATTTCATTTAAAAATTTCTTGAGCGTTGTGCGATGCCATTAAAAGATCCGCTCCTTGGTTAAGGTATGGGTTATTCCATGGAGTGCACACTTTTCTAACTTGAAAATGGCTGGGAAGAATGGCATGAATATTCAAATGTATTCTTGATACGAATTTTATTTTTCAAATAAATGTAAGTTTCTTCCAGTGGTGGGCTCTAACCATTTATAGAAGTTGGCTATTACTAAGGTCGGAGGCGGTGGACGGTTTATTATGGAGGCACCTTAATAGATGGGCCACCGTTGCCTCCTATGAAGAGACGAAAAAAATTACATCCACGTCTTCGCCAGGATTCTAACCCAGGCCCTTCGGTATGGCAGTCAGTGTCACTAACCACTTCCCGTTTGAACGTCTTATTCAAACGTATGAATTGTTCAGTATATTTGGCTAAAGGTCTTAGATACATTTTCGAGACTATGCGTGTGAATAAGCGAGCGGTTAAGATGTCATAATAATAATAATGGTTTACAGAAGGAAAGATCTTGCTATGCAGATTCTTTGCAGGTTTTGAGAGATCGTCCAGGAAACTATAAAGAATACGCAGAAGTCATCTTGAGTTGGGTATTTATTCATCATTCTAAATCAATGCTTCATATTCTGTAACAACAACATCAGTAATGACAACAAAATCCATATAGAAATTTGTGACATATCAGGTAATTTTGCCAGTCTAAATACTGTGATATGAAAAATCACACCGTATATACTTCCAAATGACTGTTCAATTTTACATTGCGCTATCAATCAGGCATTTAGTTTCACAGTTACAAAGTTTACAGGCAATGTTGGAAAGAAAACATAGGTAAGATATGTATTTTCTCCTTCCTTTCCCGTGACTTTGTGTTGCAACTGGAAAGCACATTCGGTTGGCAATTGAAGGTCTAGAGTACGAATTCTGGGAGGGACATTGCAAATGTTTCATATTTCTAAAAACCTAACGATTCCACAATTAGTCACCAAAAAAATCTGATACAGTGTCTAAGCTGCTTGCATATCATCTGATAAATATTTACGGAATTTCCCTCTTAAATTAAATTAATGTGATATCGTCACAGCCTTCCTGGTAACCGCAATTGTCTTTGTGTTAGATGAGACTGCCCATGTTGTCTTTAGAGCTACTTTCAGGCTGAAACTTATCCAGAAATTTGATACTGAATAAATATGATACCACTTTTGAGAAGGATTACCTACGAGCACAAAAGCCTTTTTCTCTGAAACTCATTACCATTCAAACAGTATAGAAATCCGTAGCGCAGAATATCCTAGTATTTGCTTTTAACCAAAATGACAATAAAGACACAATAACACGCCGAATAAATACTAATTCAGAAGTCAAACAACAAAAATCAGCGTTATATTTAAAAAATTTTCACAGGACTAGTTTCGATGGTTTTACCGAACCATCATCTTCAGCTGCAAAACCGCAAATGAACAAGATAGGAAATAATGTTTAGATAAGATAAGAAAGCCTGGACAAGAATAAGCAAGTGGCGCCATCTGTTGGCGAAACCAGAACTAAAACATAATTTCTCTAAAAGCCGAAGGCAAATTTGGATTGGAATTAGGATCGTTAACTAGAACAGAAAGATTTTTATGAATGTGAAATGCCTCTAGAAAATCCAGTTCTCCAATGGAAGATGTTTTTTGAATAATTTTGGCAGCAGAAAAATTGAAAGTGTGATTTTCGGATTAACAATGCTGAGCAACAGAAGACTTCTGTGTTTCCTTTTTTTCTAACATATGCCTCATGTTCTTTGACGCGAAATTTTAAGGCTCTCTTAGTTTGGCCAATGTAAATTAAACCACACTGGCAAGGAATCCTATAAATACCCCAGGAATTCATATCCGGAATGGGGTCCTTGAGTATAGAAGTTGGAATTTTATTGATGGGAGAGTAAACAACCCGAAAGTTAAATTTCTGCAAAATATGTGCGACTTTATAGCTAACTGATGGAAAGAAGGGAATGACAACACAATTTTTATAATCTCCTAAAATAAGAGTGTGGCTTTTAGTGTGTTGAGATGATAATTTTTTAACTGCTTGATTAATAATGTTGGGTGAAAAGCCCCTGTCAATAGCTATTGCTTTTAAATAATTTAGTTCTTCATCAAGGGCTAGTTTGGAGGAGCAAACTTGAAGAGCACGGAAAACATAGGAATAAAATGAAGCTAACTTTTGTTTAGTCGGATGACATGATTTAAAGTGTGGTGGAAGGCAAACCGATGAAGGTTTACGGTAAACTGTAGTACTGAAGTTGGATATGTTACGTGTGACCAGAATGTCGAGAAACGGAAGAGAATTGCAAGTCTCAAGTTCAAAAGTTAACTGAATAGCAGGATCAATAGAATTCATTGTTGAAAGAACTTTATTCAAATCATCTTTATTGCCTTCAAACAGGGTAAAAGTATCGTCTACGTAGCGGAACCATGCCGGGAATTTTAAAGTTTCAAACAATTTTGATTCATAATAATGCATGTAGATGTCAGCCAGGATGGGACTGCGGGGGCTTCCCATGGCTAATCCCTCAGTTTGCTTGTAATATTTTTTTTGGAAAACAAAATGTGTTTGTTTCAAACAGAGTTGAGTGAGAGAAATTAGCTCATCAATTTCGATGCAAGAGAAATGAAATTCGCGAAGTCTGGTTTCTAGACATCTTAATGCACCCTCCACTGGGACATTGGTGAATAATGATTTTACATCAAAAGAAACCATGAGTAAATTACGAGGAGAAAAGTTTTTAACTTTTTTTACAAACTCTATTGAATTTTTTATGGTGTAAATGTTATTGTCTAATAGAGTGGAAAATCTAAAAACTAAATATTTAGCTAATGGATACGAGGCAGTACCTAAATTTGATACAATAGGGCGGAAAGGAATACCACTTTTATGAATTTTGGGAAGAGCATATAATTTGGCACAATTCACAACAGATGGGATAAGTGAATGTTTTAAGTTGCTTGAAATGATTTGCGAAGATTTGATCGCAGTTTTTATTTTGGATAAGTCCGAAGGTGAAGGATCTTTAGGGATAGGATTATATGGTCCTTCGTTTAAGAGTTTAGTGACAACATCGATGTAAGTGTTCTTATCTGTTAATCGTTTCACTAAATTACGCCTGAAACGGCAAAAATTCCTGAATCATCTTGACTTAAATGTAAATGTAAAAAATTGATCCCCAATTTTATTCAAATCAAATCTAATCAAAAACCTTCGAGTCGCGTTTCAAGAATTCTGTTAAATTGCAAACTTGCCTTACTTCGGTCCGTGATAAGGGATACACGTCAACAATTGTCCAAAATTGAACATGAACTCTATAAGCTTCATCTGGAACTCGCTAAAACATATCCAAAATTCACTGCCCTTAAACAAAAGTCTTGGCCTAGAACGGAGAATGCAGTTAACCGTCATAAAAACACCCTTGCAGTTAAATTCGAAAAACTTCTTTTACAGTCTTCCAGTTCAAGTAGTTCAAAAAATCTTCCCATTGTAAACATCAAGCCACTAGTTAATATTTCTAATGTTAGTCTTTCAGAAGAACAAGAGAGAATTCTAAAATATAATTTTAACTTCTCACAAACCTGTAAACCCTCGATTCCAAAGATTTTGGCTCCTATCGAAAAAGCTTTCAAGTTCAGTAAAGTTTCAGATTCACAGAAAGAAATGATTAGGCATCTTATCGCTCATAATGTGAAATTCAATAATAAACCTTTGAAACCAAATCTAACTGCGAGAGAAAGAGCTACAATGCGCGAGATTCATTCTAACCCGGATATTGTCATTTCAAAGGCCGACAAAGGTGGCCAGATAGTCGTCATGGATAAGAACACTTACATCGATGTTGTCACTAAACTCTTAAACGAAGGACCATATAATCCTATCCCTAAAGATCCTTCACCTTCGGACTTATCCAAAATAAAAACTGCGATCAAATCTTCGCAAATCATTTCAAGCAACTTAAAACATTCACTTATCCCATCTGTTGTGAATTGTGCCAGATTATATGCTCTTCCCAAAATTCATAAAAGTGGTATTCCTTTCCGCCCTATTGTATCAAATTTAGGTACTGCCTCGTATCCATTAGCTAAATATTTAGTTTCTAGATTTCCCACTCTATTAGACAATAACATTTACACCATAAAAAATTCAATAGAGTTTGTAAAAAAAGTTAAAAACATTTCTCCTCGTAATTTACTCATGGTTTCTTTTGATGTAAAATCATTATTCACCAATGTCCCAGTGGAGGGTGCATTAAGATGTCTAGAAACCAGACTTCGCGAATTTCATTTCTCTTGCATCGAAATTGATGAGCTAATTTCTCTCACTCAACTCTGTTTGAAACAAACACATTTTGTTTTCCAAAATAAATATTACAAGCAAACTGAGGGATTAGCCATGGGAAGCCCCCTCAGTCCCATCCTGGCTGATATCTACATGCATTATTATGAATCAAAATTGTTTGAAACTTTAAACTTCCCGGCATGGTTCCGCTACGTAGACGATACTTTTACCCTGTTTGAAGGTAATAAAGATGATTTAAATAAAGTTCTTTCAACAATGAATTCTATTGATCCTGCTATTCAGTTCACTTTTGAACTTGAGACTTGCAATTCTCTTCCGTTTCTCGACATTCTGGTCACACGTAACACATCCAACTTCAGTACTACAGTTTACCGTAAACCTTCATCGGTTTGCCTTCCACCACACTTTAAATCATGTCATCCGACTAAACAAAAGTTAGCTTCATTTTATTCCTATGTTTTCCGTGCTCTTCAAGTTTGCTCCTCCAAACTAGCCCTTGATGAAGAACTAAATTATTTAAAAGCAATAGCTATTGACAGGGGCTTTTCACCCAACATTATTAATCAAGCAGTTAAAAAATTCTCATCTCAACACACTAAAAGCCACACTCTTATTTTAGGAGATTATAAAAATTCTGTTGTCATTCCCTTCTTTCCATCAATTAGCTATAAAGTTATACATATTTTGCAGAAATTTAACTTTCGGGTTGTTTACTCTCCCATCAGTAAAATTCCAACTTCTATACTCAAGGACCCCATTCCGGATATGAATTCCTGGGGTATTTATAGGATTCCTTGCCAGTGTGGTTTAATTTACATTGGCCAAACTAAGAGAGCCTTAAAATTTCGCGTCAAAGAACATGAGGCATATGTTAGAAAAAAGGAAACACAGAAGTCTTCTGTTGCTCAGCATTGTTGGTCCGAAAATCACACTTTCAATTTTTCTGCTGCCAAAATTATTCAAAAAACATCTTCCATTGGAGAACTGGATTTTCTAGAGGCATTTCACATTAATAAAAATCTTTCTGTTCTAGTTAACGATCCTAATTCCAATCCAAATTTGCCTTCGGCTTTTAGAGAAATTATGTTTTAGTTCTGGTTTCGCCAACAGATGGCGCCACTTGCTTATTCTTGTCCAGGCTTTCTTATCTTATCTAAACATTATTTCCTATCTTGTTCATTTGCGGTTTTGCAGCTGAAGATGATGGTTCGGTAAAACCATCGAAACTAGTCCTGTGAAAATTTTTTTAATATAACGCTGATTTTTGTTGTTTGACTTCTGAAAATGACAATGTGAACAATTTTCATTGCGGCAGATCATAAAGGAATAACATTCAGAGCTCATTGTCTATTGTGGTAGAGGTCTCAAAATGCGTGAGCTCTTCATACCGTCCGACAATCGGTTGTGTCCTAGTAACCTTAACATTAAAGCAGAAGGTGTTCAGCTTCTATACAAAACGAAGCCCAGATTTATAACACGGGCACAACTACAATTAAATCTCACAGTATTTTTATTTCGCCAACTTAAGGAATACATCCATATGAAAATTTTCTTCAAGACTGCAGCCAAGTACGTCTATAGTAACAGATATGCAGTTAAAATATTAACAAGTCAAAATATAAGTCTGTGGAAGCAGGAAATTTAAAAAGAGATTGTAAATAGAGTTTTCCATAAAATATCTGTAACCTCGAATTTTAAGACTTAAACTATAATAGAAAGTTAGTGAGTGCCGAAGTAACAACTTCATCAAGGCCAATGTTTAGTGATAATGCTGATATTTCCAAATCTTTGATGATGACTCTGAGATGTTTAAAGGTCAAATGGCGTATAGAGTACCCGTCGCTTATTAAACTCGCCAGTTAGTAAACTCAACTGCTTCTGAATTCAAATTTCCTGGAACCAAAACAAATAAATATTATTCAATAGAAAAGTTGTAGTTTATTACTCAGCTCCGGCGTAGTTCTCTCATTTAACGTATTGTGGACTGTGGCTTTATGGTTCAAAACCATTTTAATATACGTATTGTGAACTTGTTCATCCACTTAACATATTGTCGATTGTGGTTATATCGTGGGTGACCGAAATTTTACAAACCCTGTCTTTGTACCTGTAAAATAATGTTTTAAGATTTCTTTGTCGGCAATGATCTTCAGAGGCGCAGAATTTCCATAGCTTAAGGTTAACGAAAACAGTTCTATAGAGATATATATAAATGAGTGTTCTTTCTAGAATAGCAGCTGAGAGGAGATGGAAATGCAACTCCTACATGCCATCCTCTAAGGTTTCCACGTTTAAAGTCGTCTTTTTGAAACAGATGCTGTATGCTCTCTCAAAGTCATAATAAAAAGTTCATAAAATGCTTCTGAGCATTACCGTACATTAATAGTCTTTGAATGGAAAGGAAATAGTAACTGTAGATTGAAGAAAAAGCAAGAAATGCATTAATCATGCTTAAATGTTTTGTGTGCATAACCTGCAACATGTCGAAATGCTGTTTTCGAAAATGTGGCCTTTAGGTAGAAGACGCCTCAAAGGAATTGCAAACTATGGCTAGCATTTCAAATAACAGTGAGGGGCATTATGTGGATTCGTTTTTAATATAGGTATCAATTCACATCAATGTTGTTGCGAGGTGCATTATCGTTAATGTTTCTTTAAATAATGATGTCCAGATAAACAGAAAGAAATCTTTATTTGTTTGTTGTCCTGTCCATGAAGTCAGTTAGATGGTATCATAGGCGGTGCAGACCGCCTTAACTATCTTGCGGCAATTTTCTTCATAGAGGCCTTTCTGGGAGAACTAATTAATTTGCTGCATTGCAGCCAAGATGGCGTAACAGGGGAAGAAGTGGTATGGCCCAAGTTCAATTCCACGGTAATTTCTGCAGACAGTGTAGGTTCTTGTTTTGTGTGGAAAATGTTCATTCATCTGAAATGGTCAGTTCGAAGTCTTGTCAAGGTTTTGGAAATAACTCTGTTGGTGTTGAGTTCTCATAGCTGAAATTTCTGTCTGATGGTCGGATTTCTTAGTTTTGATTTAGCAACAGAGTTTATGTCAATAAGCGAGGTGGGTTGATGAAATTCTTCCTTTAGTTTTTCTCGCTTCTTTGGCCAGGGCATCCGCAGCTTCATTGCTGTCAGTGCTGACGAAGGCTGGTATCCATTGCATTATAATGTTTAGTTGATTGATGTGGTCACGTATCATCACGTATTTCATGAGTCTGTCTTAAGACACGTTACTGAATTGCCTGAAGGACAGCCCTGGAGTCATTGAAGATTATTATTGTCCTGGCCTTCTCGGGATTCTCGAACTGGATATAGAAGTTTAGAGTCGCTTGTATAGCAAGGAGATCACAGGTGTAATTTGAAACAATTTTTACTGTTCCAGTTCTATGTTGTTTTATGCTGCCGTCTGGGAAAATAAAGTTTATTCCAGCTCCGCCGTTAGAGTCTCATCTAAAGATCCATCTGTGAAAACGCAAACACAGGCATTCTCTGAGCACGATTCTATGGTCCTGATTTCTTTAGCTTCGATTTTGATAGATGGCTCTTTTTTTGCAGCATTGTTCAAGAAGATTAATAGCAATTGCAGCATTTTGAGGTAGCAAAGAGGGTAAAATTGGCTCCTATATAACGGTATATTTGTAATGTTCCAGGTTGATTTGCTGTGTTATCTCTTGATCGTACTGAAAGGTGGAAGATCTAAGCCTTGTTTTTCTGATC
This sequence comes from Stegodyphus dumicola, assembly GCF_044657685.1. Classification (NCBI taxonomy): domain Eukaryota; kingdom Metazoa; phylum Arthropoda; class Arachnida; order Araneae; family Eresidae; genus Stegodyphus; species Stegodyphus dumicola. The sequence goes on from NC_140777.1 coordinate 149,539,122, forward strand.
CACATCTGAAAGGGTTTTTTTGCTAATGTGATCTTCTTTACGGCTTTTATTCTTGTTAATGAACTTGATAACATTAAATTTTCTTCAGTTTTTTTAAAGTCTTCAGGCTACATTCTTGCTGTGATTTCAGATTATTCGAGGATGAGACTGCTGCGATAATTATCTTTGCTGCTCTTGCTCATACGTTATCGTGCTTTTCTAATGCAGATTATGAAGCATGGAACCAGACTGGTGTTTTATATTTCATGATGGGCCTTGCCAAGATTGGTATAGTTAGTTTCTAAAGTCTTAGTATTTGCTCCTCAATCATTGTCACATACACTTTTCAGAATTTTCAGTCTTGAGAATGACTTATTAGCACATTTTCTGATATGTTCAGTAAGACTTATTTCTGCTTCCACAGTTAGTCTTAAATAAACTAGATTTTCTATCTTTGTAAGTGGTTGGCTGTTTAGAGATAAATTTAGTGAGAAGAAATACCTATGTTTCCTATCCGTGGAAAAAACACGGAAAAAATACTGTAATGTATTTTCTGTTGGTTAATCTCCAGTTTTTAAGAATTCCGCTTATCTCTATATTTTGCAAAAGACTAATATTCACAAATATTTATAACACTATTGAGACAACGTGTATAAAGGACTGCAGAAACTGATAGCAAATGTGGTACAAAAAAAAGTGATGATATGCTATCATTAATCAAATCTAGAATAGCACTTCGAATTTTAAGAAAAATTCTTGATCAGAAGGATGCTGATTAAAACACAGATGGAACAGTTAGTTGTAAGAGGCAAAATTTCGTCAGAAACATAATTATAAAAGTGTTTTTATGAAAATTTTTAAAATGAATGTAAAAATCTCGTAAATAGTTTAATTTTAGTATTAACTTTTAAGTATTACGTTAAGGTTCATTAATAAATTAAATGTTAGTTATTAATTTATTTGTTTTTAAAGTTTAAAACCGATATCATGGTTTCCAATACTTAAATCACCGCTTGTTAAACTCAGGTGCTTAATAACCCGAAATACGTCTAGAAAGGAAGTAATTTTAATAAGCGGTGGGTATAGTATAGGAATTTTAAACACAGTTTTATAATTAAATTTGAGTTGAAATTTTTTTCCATTAATGAATTTTGACTCCTGTAGATATACAATAAATTTGAGTCTAATACCTTCATACATGCACAAATTTTGAATAATTTCTCCTTTTATGAAATATTCTATTATTGCAAATGCTTTTAAATTTTTTTTTTGTAATATTTATGTTTACTCAAAAGGCATAAATTTAACCGCACATTGTTAACATGTTACTCCTCTTTCGATTATTTACTCGATGACAGAATTTTATTTTAAGAGAAATTCAGAAAAAGTTAAAAATTCTGTGAACTATGTCTTTACATCTTGCCCGTGAAAGAAAAATCAAAACACGCAGTATTATATATAACCAGGACTTTTTTCAAGGATAGGTGACATATCAACCGTCTGTAGCCTGTTATTTTAGGGCAGGAATGGCCAACCTCCAGCACGCGTGCCACAGTGTGGCACGGTGGAGTTTTAACAGTGGCACGCAAAAACTTATTGAAAAAATTAAAAGATCCGGAAAAATAGTAATATCATTTGTATCAATTCCGTCCCCCCGGGGAATTGACTCAGGCGAACGCCTGGGAAATACTGGTTAGGATCTGTACCTAGGCAGTCTCAACCACGGAGGTATATAATCAGTCTTCACAGGACTAGAACCCTAATATTATACTTAGGTTGGTTCAGGCTTGGCAGGGACCTTACTGGTACTGTCGTGTTTGTTCCTCTGGCTGTGGTGGAGCTATATATGGTTAGATTTTCTCGACCTTCTCGATGGGGGTTTGGTTCTCAGAGTCCCAGTGACGGGAACTGACGGAGTAAGGCAAGGCACCAAAACGGAATGTATTCGATGCCGAGGGAGTGGTGCCCGAAAACAAAGATGTATTAAGCATCATATTAAGTTCAACATTTTCGTACTTGCCGAGGCTGTGTATAAAGCCGGGCAGGAACTGTGGGGTCTGCGCCGCCACTGAGGGTTCTCCAAGGCCCGAATATCCAACTTCGAAAGGCTTCTACCGGGACGAGGGTTCTTTCTTTGACGCGCTGTATCAATTCCATCATAAATATATTGGAATAAATACAATTATTTGTATCTTCAGTTTAGGTTTATTTTACTGTAGCGAAAGTCCGTCACACTATTGTTTTAGGTTTGAATCAACATCTATTAGTGAACAAATGTTTTTTGTTATGAACATAGTAAAATGAAAATATTATTCAAAATTAACTGACATGCACCTAAAACACTTAATTTTGTTAGCATCTTCAAGAATTAATACTAATACAAATGGCTTGGTAAAAAACTACGCATTCAAAAACCACAATAATTAAGAACCGGCTGTTCAATATTTATTTGGAATTTAATTTTTTTCAAATTTTGCATTTTAAATATGTTTAATGACAATAAAACCCTAGTTTGTACGTTTTTTCTATTTATTGTATTATTTTTTTAACATCCGCTTCACAGAATTGTATAAAAAATGTTCTGTTTGCGTAAAAATCCTAGAATCGGCTTATAAATAACACTTTTTCACCTTTTCATATTTTTTAATGTATTGGAAAAGTTGGAAGCGGCACGTATAACTTTTTTTTTCAGATAGTGGCACTCTTCCCAAAAGGTTGGCCACCCCTACTTTAGGCGCTTCAAGTCATTTCTTCCATTTCAACTTATTTCGCAAGCATGGTAACGATTGCTACAAAAGATGATCGAATTCTCCAATTTGTTAAAATCTCCTTCTCTCTGTGCGATAAAGACGACAGACATTACGATTGCAAATGAGGCAAGGGTCGTTACGACCTTAAAATTCCTATTTTAAAGAAACACACTATAGTGTGCAGATTTTTCAAAAGGCACTCTATAAATTGATCTAGTAAACGATTACTTAATAAAGAAGTATTTTGCTTTGCATTATTGATATGTTTAATTTACACGTGGTGTCAATTGTACTCCTCGCCTAGAGCGCTGAAAATGCTGAGTCCTGGCCTGATTACGATAGCAGTCCAAACTAAGAAATGAAAAAATGGATAACAAAGTTCAAGAAGGTGCGCATTGCCAAAAATTAATTTAGTTGAAATTTATTTCATGGAAAGTGGTATAAGACGTAGTAAACCTTTTAAATCAGCTGTTTTCGTGTCATTTTCTTTATTGCACACAATTGATAGATAATGTAAGACTCTTTCGACACTTCCTTATTTTCCTCGTTTGGTATAATATGCCCCATCTTTATTTCATTGACAGTAATTCCAGTGACCTTCGGACTTTCAATCTGAAGCCAAGTCGTTTCGAATACTTTTATTAACAGCAATGTAAGCACTATGACTATAACCCTGAAATCTGTAAATTATGGAGAACAAAAGTACAGTTCTTTAAAAATTAAAAAAAAAAGTTCGATAAAGAAACATGATGCTTATAAAATGTGCATAGGGTGTTATACGAAAGTGAGTTAAAAAATATCAACGTATATATATTTTATTCATTCTCTTTTTAAATTGCCTCACTTCAGACAATAAGAATGGAAAATGGAAAGACTTAAAAAAAAAAAAAAAAAAAAAAAAAAAAAAAAAGCAAAAAAGCAGAAAGCACTGAAATTTGAATATGCTTTTATTTATTTTCGATGCACCTGCATTTCCAGATTAAGTCGGGTTTAGTTGTCTGTCGCCTTGAAGTTTGAGGTCGAACGAACTGCCGGCTATGACGCAACTAACGGTGATTATGAACTCAGTATGTAGTATATAAACAAGAGGAATGAAAATGTGTAGCAAATGAAAAAATGGAAGTTCTAAAGCCGTGGAAAGAAGAATTTAAGACGACGAAGAGATGGAAGATACAGGTTTGTTTTTGCAAACTTCCGCTTTTGGTATGGAAGGAGAGTAATGGATATGCATGTTTTTCATCAGGTGCCCTAGGAATGTTTTATTAAATGCCTATTTAAAAATTTGTTAAGAAATAAAAAAACTGTTTAGCATACATAATTACGAATTTATTGTACTGAAAGCAATCAGGAGAGTAAGACAACTAAATATTCAGTTTATTATTTTTTCTGCGTGTTTGATAGGAATGAAGTCAGTTGAAATAGTCATTTGTATTTTAGATTAGAAAATTTTCTGAATCAAAGTCAAAGCATGCTTCTTACTTTAACTAAAAATAATTTACAACAGGATATCAGAAAAGCAGGCTTTCTGATCCGTCATATGAAATTGAGTCAATTGAAAATAAGTAATATAATGCATCAAATATATTATGTAAAATGTAACAGTAATATTTAAAAACATAAGTAGAGAACTTATTTTTAAAAATGCATTGCGTTATTTTTCAATAACCCCCCATTAATATTGCTATGTGTACTTTGCAGTTTCCGAAACGTATGTGCAATTAAGCGTTTAATAAGTTTGGAACGGAACATTTGGCTTCAACATTTTCGGTGGTTTAGGCGATCAGTGCAGATATCACCCTATGTAAATTAAACATATTAATAATTCAACTCGAAATTCAGATGTCGCTTGTATATAAATACACTTAGCTGGCGTCCTAGACTGCTAAAGATGACGCTATAGTGGATGGAGCAGACCTTGTGAGCTAGCAGTTATCGATTTGTTACTTCCGTATTTTTAATACAATTATGAATTAAAATAACACATAAATATTCATTAAATTAAAAGATAAGCAATTAACAATGGTAGCCAAATGTAGTAATAAATATTTAGATATTGCAAGTAAATAATATTTTAAAAAACAGAAAGCAGATCTTTTATGTAAATAGGGAAAATATTATGTAAACAGGGAAAATATTAAGAAATATATTATAAATTTTGTTTAATTACTGCAAAAATACTTACTACTACGTTTATCCAATGAAATTTTGTTACTTGATTTTGTCTTTTGGTTAACCACTTCTTTTCTGAAACAGTTTTAACTTCATAAATTAAATCTACCCTCTTATTTGCTACATTATGATCTAGTTGTTTTAATTCGTTTTATATAATTTAGAGGTTTATTTAGGAGAGCTACTGGATTTCTTCCAGTTTTTTCCTTTTCTCTAGAAATAAAAGCATTATAAGGAATTATCACGTTTCTCTAGGTGGGCTCTCGTTGTGTAAGTGATAGCACGTCCAACTAGAAACTAGAAGAATTTGAATCCCAGCGAGGGCACATTTGATTTTTCACGTTTCTCGCTCGAGAAACTAAAATAAGCTTTACAAAATTAAAAATCTGGTGGCCTATAATTCGTCACCACCTGGCTTTGGTCGACTAAAAATTCTTTCACGCATTCTTCTTTCTGTAAATTGCTTGAGTGCTTTAATGCAACCATCTCAGAAAGTATTCTTATTATACTACTAATAGTGCTTCTAAGTAGGTTTCGCAAAAATACACCATAACTAACAAAATTCATTTCGACTATTTGCAGAAACGGGGAATGTGTATAGAATCTGAGACTATACCCCATGGGATACAAGGCTGTATTTTAATACTTAAAAACATTTTCATACATGGAGTATAGCCTAGAACAGTTTTCAATTGCATTTAGAAGTTTCTCGTAAGTGATGAAGTCTCTTCAGAATTTTACCAAAACAAAGTTAATTATTGTGCCTTATGGAGAAAAACAATTCTTTGTATTTGCATGTGTATTTTTATATACGAATTTTAAATGTATGAATGTCTAAACAAGAGTGGGATAAGTAAACTCTACCCAAGATAAGTCATGAGAGGATCAGCAAAATTAAAATATCCCATGGGCTACAGCCTGACGTGGGATATTTCAGTAAAATCCGAAACTACCCCCGAGCAATTAAGATGCTTGCACACTTTATAAGGTATTTCTCCCTTCTTAGCATGCCTTCGTGGTGTAGCGGTCAGCACGCTCGACGCGTATTCGAGAGGTCCGTGGTTCGAGTCCCTGCGAAGGCATTGCTCATTTTTCATATCTCCTGCTTCAAAAATACCTAATGTCTCTACAACTTTAGATTAGAGTTAGCATTTAAGTTATACCACTCGCTTCTAATTATAAGTATTTCCCCTCTAGATTTTATTAAAAAGGAATTATTTCCCTTCGAGTTTCAGAAATTAGAAGCATTTTAATTATTAATAAGCATATATCAAATAGTTAATAAATATATATTAAATTATTAATAAACATAACTTAATTTAAATATTAATAAACAGGTATTTACATTCGAAGTGTTTAAGGAGGATTCTCACATCGTAAATATTAATATCAGATCCTTGACATTTAATCTTTATGTACGTCAGAAATGTACGCAACAAAATGCGTTATTTATCGACTAGACAAACAGATGGACTAAAATCAACAAGAACTATTCAGTCACCTTGAGCGTGCTTTAAACAAGCCTACGTAAATATTACGTAGTGTTTGTTTTTATTTTATGCGTCTTTAGTGAACATATTCAAAATAATAACTATGAGACAAAATCTAAATGTGATTTCGTTTCTCGGCTAAATTTCTAAAAGTATACCAGAAACAGCAAATAGAAAAGTAAATAAATAAACGTTCCCCCCCCACCGCAATTAAAAAAAAAAAAAAAAAAAAACCGAAAGGTTTTAGATTTTAAATTACATCCAAAGGAACTTTTTTTTTTTTTTTAACATTTTGTGTGTTGCCTTTATTTATTAAATATCATGTTTTTCGCACTTAAACCATAAAATTCAATTCAAGAGCAATATTGCAAAATAATTTTAAAATGAGCGTACCTTTAGAATTTCCGATACACAGTCTCGCGCGTTGTAGATAAAAATGTTTTTTTTTTTTTCTTTGCAACGTTGTCAATGCTGTCTTTGAAATCCTTGAGTTTGTTAATCAAAAATTAGTTAAAGTTTTACAAAATATGAAATCGATAATAAAATAAATTCCAAATTTCAAATTTGGGCTTCCAGATGCCCATATTCGCAGGATGATTACGTTATTCAAAATTCGATGGCTCTAGGTGCCGTTATTTTATCACAATGCGAGAAACATACATATATTTATGCAGGTTCTTCATTATTTAATTTCTTTAAATATAATATAAGGCGATAATATTTAGTAGCAACAATTTGAAAAGTAAAACAACGCTTGTAGTGAATAAACGGAAAATGCCAAAACGAAATTAATAGTCCTTCTGTGCAAATTGCCCCTTTGGACTAATAATTAACAAAACATTAAATAAGGAGAAATTAAAGCTAAATTAAATATAAATAATAAGTGATTTAAGTTAAATTGGAGAAAAAGTTTCTGTACTGTATTGAATTAAATATGCAACAATATACTCATTTGGGTCTTTAGCTGTATTTACCACTTACTTCAAAACTAAAAAGTATTGGGAGTCAACCTCCGACTGAATTTTGAGTCTTGTTGCGTTTTCTAACAAAGCTAGATATTATATGGCTAAAGATTTTTTCCTATTTAAAGGAAATCATTTAGTTCTATCAGTTTCCGCCTACAACGTATATTAACATACAAAGCAGTATTTATTTTATTAGATATATATCATTATTAAATGTATTACATTAAATGTGATTATGATTTTTTTTTTTTTTTTTTTTTACTATTCTTTTAAATTCTCGGATAGTAAATAAATGAAAAAATAAATCTCAGATAAATAAAAAGTCGGATTTTCTATTATACACGTATATGTAAATAGTAAATTCTAAATGTACATGCAAATAGTAAAAAGCCTTTATGCAAGCAGTGCTATTGCCAAGCAACATAATTTGCGAATTATTTGCAATTTTTTATAAATTTATTCTATTGTAACCATTAGTAGTTTGCTAATTAATCTTTCTTAATTTTTATTTGTGGATTGAATGCTTTCTTTCTGAAATGATTTTGTGACCTTCAGTAATTTTTTCCTATCCATTTTTATAAAAATATGTTTAGCTCAAAGGGTTGGTTTGGTTTATTAGATTACGGCAAAGCACTCGAGGGCTATCTTCCTTAAGGGAGGGATGCCTTCGTGGAGGACTTTCTAAGGGAAACTGGCTCGTATACACGTTACGCATGGGGAAAACCACGAAAACACCCATGTAGCCAGCGGGATTTGAACTTCGGACCAAACTACCAGTGTTCATTAGCTCAAAGGGCGCTAGCCCAGAAGGGCTATTAATTTCGTTTTGGCATTTTGCGTCGAAAACTTTAAAAGTCTGAAGGACTTTTCAAATTGTTGCCACCAAATATTATCGCCCTGTATTATATTTAAGGAATAAAATAATTAAAAATCTGCATAGCTGTATGCACGTTTCTCACCTTGTGATAAAACAACTGTACCCAGAGCCATCAAATTTTTAATAACGTACGTCTCCACCCGAATATGGGCATCCGGAAGCCCGAATTTGGAATTTGTTTTATTATCTATTTCAAATTTTGTAAAGTATTTATGAGTTTTTTTATTAAGAAACTCAACGATTTCAAAACAAGCAATAGCAACACGGTACGGGGAAAAAAAAATTATCTTCAGCGCGTGAGACTGTGTATCGGAAATTCTAGATATGCTCTTTTTAAATTATTCTATGATATTGCTGTTGAATTTAATTTTTTTGGTTTAAGCGAGAAGAACATGATATCTAATAAATAAAGGTAACACACAAAACGTTAAAAAAACGCTACTTTGGGTGTAATATAAAATCTGAAGGCTTTCATATTTTTTTTTCGATTTATTATTTAATTGCTTTTATTCGATTCTGTTTTCTTGAATAATTTAAAACTGTTATCAAAGTCCGTCTCCTTAAAGAATCTGGAGATTAAAATTAGGAAAAGAACAATTTTATATTGGTGTAAACTTTAAATAAAAGGCTGCCGATTTCGAGAGCGATCAGAAGCAAATAATATTTGCTCAAAACGTTTTCACTGTTGAGAAAAATGGAGCTATATCTGATTTTGTACGAAACAGATAGAGTTTATTCGAAATCTGCACCATCATGGATGTGGTTTTGACAGATTCTAACTTTACATAGAAATGTTTTTATTTCAGTCAGAATCTAGATTTATTTAATCAGAGTTGGTTTTCTATCTTTATTCTAACTGTGATAGATAAATCTTCGTAATTTTTTTTCAAAGAATTTAGATTTGAATCTCTTTATATCTTTAGATAAAAAAATCTGGTTTTTTAAAACATTTTGCAAACCCAAAAAGATTTATTATATTGATATCGCTTTTGTTTTAACTAATTATTTCTGCTCGGAGACTCTTTCTAGGGCATGTAACTGTTAACTAAAATATTTTTGCTCTATTATTTCTAACGTTAATGAAAACTGTATTTCTGATACATTTCAGAAATATAATCTCTTTAATGTAGAACCGTTTATAAAGGAACTGAAACTATTCAGGGCTGATATAGCTTCTTTTCGTACGAATCTAATGACATATCGGAAAGAAACTATATTAGTGTTGATGGATGATGAGGTGAGTACTTTTTTATATCTCTAATTCAAGGATCACAGTTGCATGTAATTTATGTAATTTCTGTGATTTTTAGATAGGAAAATTACTGAATAGTATAACTATCATTCCGCAGCTATCGGTAACAGAATTGGAAATAACCGTTCTATAGAATGATCTAAAACCGTTCTATAGAATGAAGGATCTATAAACCTTTTTTTTTTTTTTTTTGTTTTTGTTTTTGTTAAAAGAAGGAAATATTTTATGCAAACATAATTCAAAAATTGGTCTTAATATTCGGAAAAAAAATATGTTTTTCGCAAGAGAACATACTTCTAGTAAAACAGATTTCTGAAGAGATTCCGCAGTTTCTTTTTTTTCGTGGGGGAGGGGTGGGGAAGCTCATTATGTTCGCGGTACTCTTTATGAATATAATTCCATTTGGAAAACAGAATTCGAAATGGATGTCTACAAAGTTTTTGAAAGGCTCTTTACTTTAAGCTATTTACTACCAGCAAAACAGAAAGTGTTTTTCTAAAATTCTGGATAAGTTCTTAATTAAAAAAAAAAAAAAAAAAAAAAAAAAAAAAAGAGCATTCAACCAGAAAAACAGATTTCTAAAGGCATTTTATAGATGTTTCGGAGACCTACAGAACCTGCTAATTTTAGGAATCGTTTTGTTCAGTTATCAAACTTAAATTGTAAAGTAGATCGGAAGATTGATTTGAAAAGTTCTTTATTTTAGGAAAGTGCTTCTACCAGCAAAATAGAATTTTATAATGGTTTTCTAGAATTTTGGACAAGTTTCTTATTTAAAGAAGAAATATTCAACCAGCAAAACAGATTTCTACGATTTTGAAATCCTGTTTAATCCACTAGCAAATTAGAATTTTAAAATGGCTCTACGGACTTCTTGAAAAGTTCTTTATTTTGGGAAGAAGAATTCTAAAATGAATTGAGAGATTTTAGGAAAAGCTCTTTATTTTTGAAAGATGCATTCATTCGACCTTCAAAATATAATTATAAAATAGTTCACCAGAATTTTGAATAAATGTTTTATTTAAAGAAAGAAAATTCATTGAGGAATTGAATAGAAAATTAAAAAGAAAAAAAAAATGAAATTGTTTTATAGGTTTCTTTGTAAAGCTTTTCATTTTGCTAGCAAACTAAGACTTTCTGCTAGCAACTCTCAAAAACTGATTGCATAATTTTTTGAGAAAGGTCGTTATTTTTGGAAGAAACATATTTAAACGGTGCTACTTCTTGGTATCGTGCTGAAGAAAGACGCAGAAAAGCACAAAATCATATCCAACGAATGAAACAAATTACATTTCGTACGAAATCTGGTGATAATCAGGATTTGCAGCCAGTCGATCGGAAGATAAGATTTGTCTCGACAAACTGTTTAGCAGTTTATGACACAAGGTCAAGTGACGTCCATTTGTTTGCACTGTTAAATGCCTGAACCAAAAGACGATCCATGAAAAATCTACTCTTCATTTCTACTCGCAACAGCAACGACATGAGCGTCGATTTACGCGCCTGTTTCAAACGTCCCGTAAGTATTAGTAACACCGCACAAAATTAACATTGGCTTAAATAAATTTTGTTTTCCAGTTACGAAATTAAATAAAAATGCAATGATAAAATAAATTTAGTTGCATAAATTTTCAACGTTTTATTTCACAAAGAAATTTTATTGCTGCAATGATAAGAGCTAAACTGGAGAAGTGCAATTTTGATCTATAGTATTTAATTACTTTTTTATGCATAAAGGTCATTAAAAATTACGTATACGGACAGAAGCATAATAACAGCAGGCCTATCGCTAGAAATATATAACTTTTAACTCGAGTTCAAATAGCAGATTTTTTTTCTCAAAGATGAATGAAGTAAATAATAAGTGTAGTTTAAATTCATGCTTAGTGATAAGTGTTAGTATTTAACGAAACTTAGAAGATATTTACTTTTTATTCTATTTATATTTGAATTTGTCTCTTTTTAAAATAAAATATCCGTTAAAGAAGCGCTGAGTAATGAAATGAGTTATAAGAATACGGAATAGGACATGATAAATGCTTTCATATAAATGACAAGTGAAGTAATGTATTTTATTAAAATTTTAGCATTATTTTTTAATTAATTTTAATATTAAATATTTAAGACAATTATAGATAATTTTGAGCTTTAGATAAACGAATTGCGCATATATAGACTTAAACTTATTTGATTTTAATGACTTATCTGTGAGAATGTATCTTTGATTCTAACTTATGCTAAATATTATAAAATTATACAATAATTTATATGTTTATAAATTTTCAAATAAAGTAATTAACTTGAATTTGCAAGAAATGTCTGATATAGGTTATATGAAGTATATTTGTTTTCATTTTGTGAAAGCAAAATGAAATAGGTTCTGAATTCAGTAAGATGGAAAGAAGTTAAAATTTGATGTAACATAAAATTTCAGTCCAATCACATGATTAGCATCGAAAAAATGCATAATATATTTTATTTAATACTGCTATGGCCACTAAAAATTAGTAGTAGTTCCTATTAATTGCATTAAATTTCTAGTTTTAATAGTAAAATTTTTTAATGCAGTATTGATTGATTTTTTTTCAGATGCACCGTGTTCATTTTCTCAAATGCATGTCCAAATATTTATCTTTCAATCGATGTATTTATAAGATATTATTGTCTTCTCCCGTGCATGCTCTAGCAGTGTAAGTGCTAGTACGTTCAGCTAGCAGCAGAAAGATCAGCGGATTGAATAACGGCGAGAGAACGACTGATTTTTCTAGTCTCATGCTCCGGGGGAGACCTAATGAACTATTCAGACTTAACTTTTTAAGCTGAACTTTCTAATTATTATGAAATGCGCTGTAATTATGATTAATTAGTTAAGATTTTATTATATTAGTAAACGTTGAAAATAAGCCCATATAAAAGAGACGTTTGGAACTGACGTTTTTAAGTACCGTATTTATAATTTGTAGATTTGAGTTTCTAAATTCATTTTTGTAATGGGACAAGAAAATTTTCAAAAGAAGGAATTATTTTTCCACGGAATTCTTTATTTCTTTGAAAAGAGTTAACTTTGAAATAAAGTATTAATTTTTAAAATCTGGATATGTTCAATATTTCAAACTTTGCTTCAGGTTTGTTCGTGTATAGAGACATTCAGACCTTTTAAATACTTTGAGAGGAATTCGTCTTAAATATTAAAAAATTAGTTTTCCTCATTTTAAAGAATTATTTAAATTTATAAGATTTCAAATTTTAGTTTTTCGAAATTAGAGCTAAACAAAATCTTTAACATTTAAGAGAGCATAAAAAATACTATATTAATTTTTAACAAATTACGAATTGTTAAACATCACTTTTTAAATAAATAAGTGACATATTCTGTAGCTCTTCTCTTCAACGTTTCATAGTATATATTTTGTATGCATGGGATGTATGCAATCGTTTCTCTTTACGTCCAGAAAGTAATCGCGAGTCAGTGACCTTTTATAAGATTTTTTTTTTTTTTTTTTTAAATATACTATCAACTTCGGATTAACAGAAGACGAATTAACCAGGTTGAGGACGAAACGAGTTTTGTCTAAAAAAAGGTTATTTTTGTTTATTGCGGAAAAGGTGCAAAAATAAACTGTCAGAAATAAACAAAATTTGTATGGGGGTTGGAAAAAGAAGATAATGAGTGAGATAGCAGCAGGGATAGCAGATGGTGTTACAGTATTTAAATTAGGAATCGTTTTCATCCACAGTAGTACGTGATTCAATTGTGCACAATATGAAATACATTAATGTTGTTAAATCATACATTAAAAATAAATTGCTAAATTGCAAAAATAAACTAAATGTGCAATTATTAATTTTCTATTTCTCATTGACTTCTGTCGAAATTGAAGAATAATGAGCTTCTTTTTTCTGCTTTGAAGTATGTCTTGCTTTAATTCATTTGAATGCTGCTTAGAATTACAGCTAAATTGATAATAATATTTTCTGTTAACTGCAATATAGGTGTTTCCGCCTTCTTGTGTTTTTCTAACTGCTATGAACATTGATTGTACGAGAAAAGCTTGTATACTTACTTGTTTTTTCTTAGCTGCTGTTGCCATTGCAGATTTATTCCTTTTATGTACAAATGTATTCTTCAACGTATTTTTCTAATGTAAAATTTTACAGTAAAGGCTTATTAAGTTATTAAACAACAATAACGATAATAATAATAATGTTACTTCTAAATATACAACATGGAAAGAAATTTGCAATTAAAATTTTTGTAAAGTTGAAGAGTTTTTGTATGCACCCTGCTCTATTATTACTTCTCAGGAGTTCGAAGTTTTTAATTTTGGTAATACATAAACTGATATCAAGTCATATATGTGTATCATTTCTACAAGCTTGCTTATTAAGTAACTAGCAATTTTCACTCTATATGATTTTAAAATCAAATTAATTCTCAACATTAACAAATATTAATTCGTTTGTCTGATATTATGATTAAAATTTAATCATTCGCAGTATATGTTTAGTAAACGCAAAATTTTCTTCTAAAGTTACTATCTAATTATGATATTTTATGTCTAGAGATACAGAAAAATGAAATATTTTCTGGCAAGTATTAGTTGCCTATATAGAACATAAATGTGTTAGACTGAAAATTTTGAATTTTGAATAGTCATGTACCTGGTATCGCTTGTCACTATTGACAAGTTAATTGCTTTGATTTAAAAATATATAACCAAGATTAAATAATTTCTACAAATGGAACTAAAGAAAAATTATACTTTATACAAATAAGAATTCTGAAGAATAGTAAGTATTTCTATAAATTTATTTCCTCTTACTATTCATAAAAAAAAAAAGATTCTATTTCGAAGTCAAAAAATATATTTTTTAAATTAAATTTTAATAAAAGTATTAAATTAAAGGAACATATCCAGTCTTTTCAGGGCACATAAATTTTTTTAATAGCTTTAATTTTCAGAATTCAAGTACACATTCTAGGGTTTTAGTTAGGTATATATTCTAGGGTTTATTTATTCCAGAATCGATAGATTTAGTAAGAGTGTAATCCCATTATTATTTATTTCTTATGACAAAGACATGCAAAATGCTTTAGCAGTGGACTGATCCTCGTTTGTGTTTCAACAGGAAGTGATTATGACCTTACTTATTTCTGTTTTAGGACGGAGTGAAGGGTGGTCGCAATGGCGAAGGGGACTCGAGAAAAGAACACGATGAGAGGAATCTCCATGCTATGATAATCCTCTTCTCCCTTAAAGAAGAAGTGGGAGCTTTGGCGGAAGCACTAAAGATATTCAAAGTAAGGTTTCAAGTTCTTAACACTTATTGATTAGACTGTAAGTTTCATATTTTTTATGGATGTTCTCAAGATTCATATAAATTTAACGAGTCATGGATATGAAATCCTGTGCTGCTGGGTACCCGGGCATGCGGTAATAAAGGGAAATGAGCTGGCAGATATCACAGCGAAATCTGCTGTTGAACTGTCCAGTCGCCACATCCCTTTTAGAGGCATCCGCTGTGTGATCAAGGGAAAGATCCGAAAAAAATGGCAGTAACTTACGTTCAGCTTCACAACAAGTTGAGAAGTGCAAAGCGTACAATTGAGCATTGGGATATTACTAGAAATCGTAAGGAGGAAGTTCTTTTGACTCGCCTCAGAATTGGTCCCACTTGAGTGACACATGACTGCCTTTTGAAGGCTGAGAATGAGACTGTTTGTTCAAATTGTAATCTTTATCTATCAGTTCGTCATATTTTAATTGAATGTCCATGTTTTAATAGTCTTCCTCAGAAATATTTTAATAGCTATGACTTACCTCTCGACCATTTCATCGGAAGAGAAGTCAATTGTAATTCATTTTATTATTTAAAAGAGACTAACTATTATTATTTAATGTATTGTGTATTGTATTTTAATGTGTGCTTTTACATGGTTTTTATATGTCTTCATCCTCTGGATTTGGTACATTTGTCCGCCTTTTTTTTATTTATTAATAAATTTTTGATTTCATCGAATTAGATCATCCTACCTCGTGTTTGGCGCATCATAATCATCTTTGGTTTTACGACCAATAATCTCACTCTCTTTCACTCACTCATATTTTTCACGTACACCGTTCTTCCTAATGGTAATGGTTTTGGCTAATTATCATTTATATACACCTGTTATACTAGTATTACAAAAGATTAATTTTGGGGTTAGGTACCTCTAAAATGTCAAAATATGCCAAAAATTTTAACACACATTAAAGCTCAATAGCTTTAATAAGTAATTGCGTTTTGAGCAGGCAGTAAATTTTATATGCATGTTTCGATATCCTTTAATTTATATGTGATACCATTTCTTTATATTCCAGATATTAAAATATTTTTAATAAAATAAAAATAAAATTCTTTCTTCATCATCGACATGAAATTGTAACAAGCACAACTGGAAGTGTTATGGGATAAACAAATCACTGTTTTTAGGTTCTTTTTATTTTATTAGAGAAGTAATGTATAATAAAATAACCTAATTTAAAAATAAACGAGTATTTTCTTAAAAAAGTACATTTTTTTTAAATTTGAGATTGGAAAATCAACTATTTTTTTAGCATAAAATTAAACGCAATTTCTAAAGTTTGTATGCTAGGAACATACTTATTAGCTATTTATACAACTTTCAAAATTTCTTGAAATTATGACCAACAGTCACAGAAAAAGAGCTCATTCAGAAAAATTATAGTTCTAAAATTCTTAATTTAAAGGGGCCCACCAGCGGCCGAGCGGTAAAGTCGCTGAACACTGGCAATTCGGTCCGAGGTTCGAATCCCGCGAACGGGCTGGCAGCATGGGTGCCTTCCCCATGCGCAACGTGTATACGAGCCAGTTTCCCCTAGAAAGTCCTTCACGAAGTCATCCCTCCCCTTAGGCAGATAGCTCTAGTGTGCTTTGCCATAATTAAATACACCATACACACACCTTAATTTAAAGGTAAAATAACTTTCAAATTCTGTAAATGCACATGTTTTTCCTACTATTAACATAAAAATAAAAAGATAAAGATATATTTATAAGTTAAAATTTGTAACTATACATATTTATATATTAAAACAATACTAAATGTACATAATCGTCATATTTTTGTTTGAAACAATGAAAGAGTCTAGTTGAAACTTTCATAGCTTTCAAACTGAATTATATTTCTAAGAACTTTTATATCAGAAACACAGTAATTGATAACTTTATACAATTAAACAAAATTTATTTTCATAAGCTAATTTGAAGCATTTTATGTGTAATTCAGGAAATCTGATATGTGAAATTCGTTAAAATGCAGATGTAAACAAACCACCCGGCACTTTGAATTTCAAATCTCAGAACTACTTTTTTACTATAACTTTGGTTCCAGAGCGAATTTTTACGTGAGGTTCGTTTCAAAATGATTATAAGAAATCGAATTTTATTATAAGAATATTAACAAATTTCGGATTTTTCAGTTTTTTAAAGTTATCTGAGCCCTTAATACTCTCATTTCGGTATATACCTACAAATATCTTCCATTTTGTTACATTATTTTAATCAGTGAAGCTGAAGTATATTTTACTTTATGAGACAAATAATTTTATAATTTATCAAAACGTAACATTTTTAGACATTTACATTCTCTGTTTCTTTCGATATGTATATGTGTATATATATATCTTGAGGGGTACGCATTTTTGACTTTGAATAAACAATCCGAATGAGTAAGGAAACATTTGATTGAGGTATTGTTAAATCTAGCTAACTGGTAAGCTTCCGCTCCAGTTTTGAGGAAGAACCCTCCAGCGAGCGGCCCGAGAGTCTCCTACCTCTCACAACCTTACACTTATCTGCCCAGTTCTTTCTTTCCTGGGACTGGAGTCTCTATGTGGAAAAAGTCTGAAGTATTAATTTCTCAGCGAACGCAAATAAACGTGAAATAAAAAACTCCAAACGCTTTTCAAAGAAAACCCTTCACATGGGAATAATCATCACAATGAAAGTAGAAAGAATAAAATTATTGAAAAGCATCATTGAGAAAGAAAACGCCCGAGGTAAAGACGGCTGAAATATCTCGAGATTGCCGCATCCTGAGGACTGATTGAGTAATATCTATGATTCGGGGAAAATACAGGAATAACTCGAAAGATAAATATTCTCAGTTTTTTTATTTTAAAATTTTTATTTCAAATTGAACAAAATTTGTTATATACCGTTACTTTGAAATGAATTAAATATATAAAACTCAATTTTTAGATTGGAATACTGCTCTTAAAAAAGTATAAGGCTAGTTTAGTTCATCAGTTTTGTTATTTTTTGCAGGAGAATCATGTCAATCTGTACCACATTGAGTCTCGTTCTTCTAAGAGGCTGGATGACAGCTACGAATTCATGGTGGAATGTGATACAAGGCAAGGAAATATTACTGCGGCTATGGAACAACTGAGAACTAATTCAGAATATATGACCGTCATTTCGAGGGATCACAAAGAGAACGAAGGTACGCAATTTCGAACGTTTCCGTAAAATAATAATTCGTTAGATTTAACATCTGTCAAAGCCAGACACCAAAATTGCTGAGAGCTAGATTATATTTGTCATATTACTTATATAAATAGTATATTAAAAATCTTTCTTTTTTTAGAGTTCATTTATAGTTATGAATTATGTTCCTACTTTTTTAAATATCATTCATCAATGAATATGCTTTCAGCTTTAATAGATTGTAGTATAATATAATTCCTTATTTTGCTTTTTGATATATTTTTTAATCTGAAAATTCATTTTAGGTTCAAGTACCAATTTCAAACATTGCTTACCAATATTTTATCATTTGTTTTTTACAGATACTGTACCTTGGTTCCCTCGAAAAATCAAAGAACTTGACAGATTTGCCAATCATATATTATCCTATGGATCGGAGCTAGATGCTGACCATCCGGTAAGGAAATAATCTGCGGAGGCATGTCCCTTTTTTAGAAAATGCTTGGAAATTAGCGAGCCTTCTATGATATGGATAGAATGGGACTTTCTGTAATTTCAGATTAATGAAAAAAAAAACACTTCTATGATATTATTAGCTATAATTTAATATTTATACAGCTTATTAAATTAAAGATCAAACAATAATTTTAATATTTGCAGTATTTTTCTGTCTTACACATTAGCTAAGGCTGAAAGAATTGTGTTTATTTATTTAACAGTTAAATTTTGAGTTAAACTCCCTTTCCTGTCCCTTCTGAACTGCAACCTAGAACTTTCGGCCAGAATGTAGTTTTAGAATCGCGTTTGAATGCAAATGAGGAAGAGCGGTATATAACCGCGAAGTTCTACTGTCTGAGTGAGAGAGAACCAGAGTTTCTGGCTAGCACGCGTCTGCTTTTTTAGGCTACCCTCTCTTAAGCTATTGTTACGCTGGGCTGTACTTAAGGCCCTTGATAGCTTCGCAGTCAGTTAGCGTTAAGGGGTCAACTCCGTCAGAATCTTGATAGCTTCGGCTATATCGTTTTAGTAAAGATTAGTTTAGTTTAGTTCTTAGTCTCTTAAGTTCAAGCCCGAGTGTCGCCTTTATTGTACAACTCCAAGACGGAGTTCTGTTAAACTTTAGTTTGAATAATAAAGAGTTATTTCACCCTTCTCACTTGTTGTTTTCTACCTCACGAACTCAAGCGATTATTCGCTTAAGATTCATTATTCTTAAGATTCATCACATTCAACTGAGAATTGCATAGTGGGGAATGCTACAAGCCTGTTATATCATATTATTACTTTCTAAACTTCAACTATTTTATAACATGCTTCAATTTGTTCAGAAAATATTACTGAATTTGCATATAGATTTACTTATAATATTTATAAAAAAATCAGTTTCTGGTCAGAGGAGAAGGAACCTACCATAAAATTATGTTTGCTTTAATTCCATCGAAATTTAAGCATAAAGTTTAAGAGCAGAATGTCTAGCAAATTTCAGAGCATAAACGAATTTTTCGCAAATTTTTTATTTTTGTTCCAGTTTTATATACAATCTTACTGAGATGATTAAAAAAGAAAAGCAAATTTGTATCTTAAAATTTTGTGTTTTTTCCTTTTCAGGGTTTTACAGACGAAACTTACAGAGCTAGAAGGAAATATTTCGCTGATATCGCCTATCATTACAGACAGTAAGCTTGCTAGTCAATGCCTATTTTTCTCCATAAGTGAGAACATAGCAATTTGATAAAAACTGCCAGTTTAATTAAATATTGTGTTTTTCTTGCCAAATAAAGCAAATTCAAATTATCTAAAAAAATTATTTAGTAGATCTATCTGTCAGTGTATCTGATATGCAGAGGACTTCATTTTATCTTTTATTTTAAAGAATTGGATGGTTTATAAGAACTATGTAATTAACCTATACATTTCATATCTATATTTTATTTATTTCAACCTCGATGAAGCTAAACTTAAATATAAATCATTAAAATGGTCAAAAGTTTCCAAATAATAGCCTATTTATTTCCATATTTCAATAAATGTCCCGATTAAAATTAACTAAGAATCAAGAAGGACAAAATAATATCGATTTTTTATATTCCTTTCTCCCGTAAATGCTAAAAATGGCAATTAAAATTTGTGTTTAGTTAGCTAAAACCGAAATGTATTTTTAATTAAGTCCATAAAAATAATTTTGGAAGTGCAAGAAAGTGAGACTGATTCTTCTGTCATTTAAACTTTGAGTGAAAGAATTTACTTCTTATTAATTTGTAAATCAGGAAAAACAAATTCATCATACTAAGCATTCTTGAAAACAACATGTTTGCTGAATCCAGTCTTAAAGTTTATATGCTAAGAGATCAAGATTTTAATTACGCACACGAAATGCAATACAGACCATGCTTCTTTCGTTTGTATAATTGCTTTTAATTATGCTGTCACTACCACTTTTTAGCAGCATTTTACTTTATTTATAAAAAGTAGAATTATTTTTGCACTACAAAACCATTACTTTTACAGTCAGTAAAGGTTTCAGATGAAAATAAAAATAAAGTTTATTTTTAAAAATTAACTTCTGTTTCCAAATTTCCAACATCTCATACAGAGTAACAGATTTCATAAATGCCACAAATTCTTGCGCAGAATTAGTATTCGTGTTATACGAATATTTTTTGTTGTTAAACTCTATTTCTTAGTGAATTCAGAGTATTGATTTGAGGGAAGATTTCTTCAAGAGATTTAGTTTGAGGGGAGAATGATCTTGTTATCCATTTTATTATAATTATTTTACTATATTATTAATGTTATTTGCATAATAATTCCACAGTATAGCATGCATTAACATTCCATTCTAACATAAGTATTAAATTGCTTTGATATTATTTAATTATGAATAATAAATAATTCTGCATTTTTCGATTCTCCTGATAAAATTTTATGAATGGACTTCGAAGTAATGCATTCAACAAATTTAATTTCAAATTTCTTTTCCAGTGGCGAACCGATTCCCAGAGTGCAATACACAGAAGAAGAAACAGCAGCGTGGTAAAACACTTATTTTTTAGTCTGTAGTATATGTAATACAACAATCTGTTAAATACTTATACAGTGAATCTTCTCTAAGATGACCATCCGCGGTTTGAGGTCACTTTTGGCCTTCTGTAAAAGTGATCGTCATATGAACGTCGAGATTCAGTTGCAACGATTAGCGATTTTTGAAATCCGATAAAAATGTTAAAATAGAAATAGGGATCGTATGACTGTTATTGATAACCTTATATTAATAAAATTTCGAATTAATTACTAAGACAAATAGCAAATAGGGTGGGAAAATAAATTATTGAATAAATAAATAACACATTATTTCATAATCAGGTTTTCTAAAATGCTTTAAATAAATAATATTTTAAAGTACGAAGGAAACTTTTTCGGTTAAACACAATATTAAATAAAACTTCATGTTGTAAATGTCATAATGCGAAACAAGGCTAAATGCTGAATCACAGAAGCTAAATAGATGGATTCTGAGTTTTACCGTATTAAGTTAAAAAATCAAATAAACCGCATTTATCAATGATAACCTGCTTTGTTCCATAAAAATTATTTGCTACTACAATAATAAGTAGAACTGTAACTTTATGGTTTACGTAGTATACCAAGTACATTAGTCTGATAGTGAAATTAGACATACTGTATATTTAGTATAATTGGTCGAATTACGGAGAGGAAAAATTGATCCCCAATTTTATTCAAATCAAATCTAATCAAAAACCTTCGAGTCGCGTTTCAAGAATTCTGTTAAATTGCAAACTTGCCTTACTTCGGTCCGTGATAAGGGATACACGTCAACAATTGTCCAAAATTGAACATGAACTCTATAAGCTTCATCTGGAACTCACTAAAACATATCCAAAATTCACTGCCCTTGAACAAAAGTCTTGGTCTAGAACGGAGAATGCAGTTAACTGTCATAAAAACAACCTTGCAGTTAAATTCGAAAAACTTCTTTTACAGTCTTCCAGTTCAAGTAGTTCAAAAAATCTTCCCATTGTAAACATCAAGCCAATAGTTAATATTTCTAATGTTAGTCTTTCAGAAGAACAAGAGAGAATTCTAAAATATAATTTTAACTTCTCACAAACCTGTAAACCCTCGATTCCAAAGATTTTGGCTCCTATCGAAAAAGCTTTCAAGTTCAGTAAAGTTTCAGATTCACAGAAAGAAATGATTAGGCATCTTATCGCTCATAATGTGAAATTCAATAATAAACCTTTGAAACCAAATCTAACTGCGAGAGAAAGAGCTACAATGCGCGAGATTCATTCTAACCCGGATATTGTCATTTCAAAGGCCGACAAAGGTGGCCAGATAGTCGTCATGGATAAGAACACTTACATCGATGTTGTCACTAAACTCTTAAACGAAGGACCATATAATCCTATCCCTAAAGATCCTTCACCTTCGGACTTATCCAAAATAAAAACTGCGATCAAATCTTCGCAAATCATTTCAAGCAACTTAAAACATTCACTTATCCCATCTGTTGTGAATTGTGCCAGATTATATGCTCTTCCCAAAATTCATAAAAGTGGTATTCCTTTCCGCCCTATTGTATCAAATTTAGGTACTGCCTCGTATCCATTAGCTAAATATTTAGTTTCTAGATTTCCCACTCTATTAGACAATAACATTTACACCATAAAAAATTCAATAGAGTTTGTAAAAAAAGTTAAAAACATTTCTCCTCGTAATTTACTCATGGTTTCTTTTGATGTAAAATCATTATTCACCAATGTCCCAGTGGAGGGTGCATTAAGATGTCTAGAAACCAGACTTCGCGAATTTCATTTCTCTTGCATCGAAATTGATGAGCTAATTTCTCTCACTCAACTCTGTTTGAAACAAACACATTTTGTTTTCCAAAATAAATATTACAAG
The DNA here is from genome assembly GCF_044657685.1 of Stegodyphus dumicola. NCBI lineage: Eukaryota > Metazoa > Arthropoda > Arachnida > Araneae > Eresidae > Stegodyphus > Stegodyphus dumicola. The sequence goes on from NC_140777.1 coordinate 149,562,023, forward strand.
CAAACTGAGGGATTAGCCATGGGAAGCCCCCTCAGTCCCATCCTGGCTGATATCTACATGCATTATTATGAATCAAAATTGTTTGAAACTTTAAACTTCCCGGCATGGTTCCGCTACGTAGACGATACTTTTACCCTGTTTGAAGGTAATAAAGATGATTTAAATAAAGTTCTTTCAACAATGAATTCTATTGATCCTGCTATTCAGTTCACTTTTGAACTTGAGACTTGCAATTCTCTTCCGTTTCTCGACATTCTGGTCACACGTAACACATCCAACTTCAGTACTACAGTTTACCGTAAACCTTCATCGGTTTGCCTTCCACCACACTTTAAATCATGTCATCCGACTAAACAAAAGTTAGCTTCATTTTATTCCTATGTTTTCCGTGCTCTTCAAGTTTGCTCCTCCAAACTAGCCCTTGATGAAGAACTAAATTATTTAAAAGCAATAGCTATTGACAGGGGCTTTTCACCCAACATTATTAATCAAGCAGTTAAAAAATTCTCATCTCAACACACTAAAAGCCACACTCTTATTTTAGGAGATTATAAAAATTCTGTTGTCATTCCCTTCTTTCCATCAATTAGCTATAAAGTTGCACATATTTTGCAGAAATTTAACTTTCGGGTTGTTTACTCTCCCATCAATAAAATTCCAACTTCTATACTCAAGGACCCCATTCCGGATATGAATTCCTGGGGTATTTATAGGATTCCTTGCCAGTGCGGTTTAATTTACATTGGCCAAACTAAGAGAGCCTTAAAATTTCGCGTCAAAGAACATGAGGCATATGTTAGAAAAAAAGGAAACACAGAAGTCTTCTGTTGCTCAACATTGTTGGTCCGAAAATCACACTTTCAATTTTTCTGCTGCCAAAATTATTCAAAAAACATCTTCCATTGGAGAACTGGATTTTCTAGAGGTATTTCACATTCATAAAAATCTTTCTGTTCTAGTTAACGATCCTAATTCCAATCCAAATTTGCCTTCGGCTTTTAGAGAAATTATGTTTTAGTTCTGGTTTCGCCAACAGATGGCGCCACTTGCTTATTCTTGTCCAGGCTTTCTTATCTTATCTAAACATTATTTCCTATCTTGTTCATTTGCGGTTTTGCAGCTGAAGATGATGGTTCGGTAAAACCATCGAAACTAGTCCTGTGAAAATTTTGTAAATTAACGCTGATTTTTGTTGTTTGACTTCTGAATTAGTATTTATTCGGCGTGTTATTGTGTCTTAATTACGGAGAGGTCGTCTTAGAGAAGCTATTATAATTATTTATGTCGATGTTTACTTATGTATTCAAAAGTCTACTGGTTATTTTTAGAGGTGATTGTCTATGGTAAGGAGTAACTGAAAGAGGGTTGACTGTATTTTTGTATTATTGCATGTCGCACTTTTTTGACATTATGGGTTTTGGTTTAATTTATTTTATGTATCTGTTGCTCCGTTTGCTTTCAGAATAACTGTAGAATAAGGAAGGAAGTTTAACAAATCTGGAAATATTAAAAATACGGCAATAAAATACTAATTCGATATAAACGTATTGCAAGTATAATTTCATGTATTTTGTGTTTAGAAACGTTGTCTTATTTGAATAATTTAAGCTGATAAACATTATTTAAAGCTTATATATTCAGAACAATACATTAAAAAATACTTAATCTGTGTAATATGCTATTTTTTTTTAATGTGTTACTGTTTCTTCATAAAATCATGTTAACATTTCTACAAGATCATTAGATAAAAACAAACAGAATAATATTGTACAACGATATAAGAATGTTATGACTGTAGCTCAGTTACCTAACATTTTAAAGCGTCAGCAAACTCAAGTTCTATTTTTGGATGGATTTTAAATTCTTAGAATCTCTTTTGCCCGAATAATTTCTTTAGAAGTACACCCGCCATAAATTTATGTCTGCAATAAATGGAAAGCTACGCAACAGAACAGCTGATTAATTGCACAGAAATTGCAATTTTTATATGATATTATTATACTGTAATGCAGAGACCTCAGTCTAGGCTAAGTATGACGATAAGAAGTATTGTTTTTAAATAGTGTGTATAATACATAGTCATAGAAGAATTTTTAAAAATCCATTAGACAAAGCTTTTAAATTATACTAATTTAAAACAAAGCACGGTTTCAATATGGTCTTTTCACATTGCTGTAAGTACTAAACATAATTATATTCGACAAAAATACGGTAACTGAAAACAGTTAACTTTCTATTATACTTAGTGATACGAATATGCAAGTAGCAGTCTTCTAAATTGTCGTAATTCTCATTGTAATGAATATTAGAAGGAATAAACAATAACAACAAAGAAAATCCGTTTCCATCTATGATTTCACCATGCTTGTAGAAAAGAGAATCGTTTTAGATAATTAATAATTTTTTTGTAATAATATCTATATAAATTCCATTCGCATTTTTAAAAAATTTACCACCCTCGTATCATTGTTTGGACTATTTCAATATTCATTTTCCCGAGGAAATTTTCCTTTTATCCGTAAAACTTTGATGCACTTGGTTTCACATATGAGGCTAGTCATATGCTATTGCAGTCAAATGTTAGCTGTATCTGTTTCCGTTATTAAACAAATCATTTATAATGCATATTTATGTTTTTCAAGGGGCACCGTCTTCAAAGAGCTGACGAAGCTGTATCCTACGCATGCCTGCAAGGAGTACAACCATATTTTCCCTTTAATGATTGAGAACTGTGGTTATAGGGAGGATAACGTTCCACAACTGGAAGATGTCTCCAATTTCTTGAAAGGTCAGAATTTAATGAATTTCATGGGATTTATAAAAGATTCTCCTATTTTAAGAGCCAAATAAATCTGAAATGCAAACTTTGCGCTTTGAATATGTTTATACGAAGAAAATGTGCGTTAAAAAGCAATATACAGCAAAATATATTATTTTTCTGTTTATCATTATTTTCAAAAATATACATATTTCTGAAATAATTATAATTCATTTTGTTGATCGTTAGAAACTATATTTTATTGATCTACAGAACTTAATTTAGACATTAGTTCTTAGCTGGAAGTTTTTTTGCACCATTTTGGTTTTTTCCTCCGAATCTATGTTATCACGAAATTGATTAAAAAAATAAATATATTAAATTGGGTTACATTTTGACAAGGAGTAGATATGAAGATGATCAAATGCCCTTTCTAATGTCACACGCTAAGTTCTTGAAATAAAAATGGACATAAGATTGAGATTGCCAGTAATTCTCCTCATCATACCTTAAAGTAATCCGATAGAAATCATATCTGCTTTTGTCAACATGTTCTGCAACATTGCAGACCGTATTTAGTATTACTGCAATTGTAGTCATTTTGAACTTCTGTAACTTTATGATATGTGACACAGAAAAGTCAATGCTTATTGTAATTAGCATTATTCCTGTTATTAACATCCAAAATGTGTTAAATATTATTTTAAGACACCTTGTATATAATGTAATAATTGTAATATTTAAAAAAATAATATTTATTGCCATTGATGTTGACTAAGTTGTCTTAAAAATCCTATAGAGTTGCGTCATTCTATTAGTGCTTTATAATCACTGAATAGGAAAATGCTCTAATTTTGCGACCTTTTTTCTCTTAGACTGTACAGGTTTTACGCTTCGTCCTGTTGCCGGACTTTTATCATCCAGAGATTTCCTGGCTGGCCTTGCTTTTCGGGTTTTCCACTCTACTCAGTACATCAGGCATTCATCCAAGCCGCTCTATACTCCTGAACCGTAAGTGCTATCGCTGCAGTTATTTGTGTTTTTTCGGAAATAAACTTGCTAAATCCTTTGTCTCTGGCCAGCGAAAATTGTTAAAGTAATGTGAACAAATTGTTCATGAACTCAATAAAAATTACGTAAATCTCATGGTTAAAAAGAAGTTATCCAGCAATGTCGTTAAATGTTTTTAGTTAAAAGAGTATTTATTCACTGATAAAAAAGGTACTGGATTCGATTACCAGTTTCAGTTTAGGTTTCTACAAAATTGCTATTAAATTTTTGTTGTAGTTCTAGCTTTGGAAATATTTGGAAAATTTATTATAATTTAAAAAACTATAATATTAACATCACATGATTTCCTTGAACTGCCTATTAAATTATGCATATTTTTTGCAGCATTTCATTTAAACTTATTTCCTTGAATTTCATTAGAGATATATCTCTTACTCAATCAATTCAGTTCTCATTCTGCGGCAAGGCAAAAATACATAAAACTCAAAACACCTTCATCAAAAATTGAAAAATATAGAAAAACATAAAACACCAAATTAAAACAATTAATTTTTTTTACAATTAAAATTAAGAGTTTCTGATCAAAAACAAACAATTCAGCCAGCGGGTAAGAAGGCACATTTTTCGGTGCACAAAACTGAAGGTTTATTTTTGGTCCCACTCGGCAAAAACACACTGAAGGTGCAGAAATCGACTTAATTCGCTATTCTGCTAAGTTTGAAATGTAAGCAAATATGCCAGCTCTATTAGGCTTAGTCGCACTTAAACAACTTTTAAACTGTTGATAATTCTTCAGCTATTGCATGCAGATTATCGGGAACAGAAGAACCCTAAACGGGAACATCAAAACAACGTAATTCAATCATATATATACACTTCTGGTGCGGCCGTTTTGAACCCAAAAGGGAGGTGTACAGCTACACGTAATAGCAGTCCTATATACAAAATTTCAACGTTTTGAAACTACTCGTTTTTGAGTTATGCGAGATTCATACATACGTACGTACAGAATTCGCGAAAGAATTTCTGAATCCACTTTATAATCCGTTTTGGGGGAAAGAGTCCTTTATTCTGTCCTTACGTACAGATGTCATACAGAAACATCGTTAAATTGCATTCGATAGCGGTTAAAATGGATATTTTCGTTGAAATATGATACTCGAAATTTTTCGTGATTGCAACACTTCCTTCGTAAAAAAGAATAAATACATCTTTAGGAAAATTTTACAGTCTTGAATAATATTGTAGTTTAATATCTGCGTTCTGATGAAAGGTAAACTTATAATAATATAAAGCATGGAAAAGAATTCAATAACTGTCCAGTAACATTCATATATGTACATGATGTATTCATGGCAAAATGTTTTCACAGATTTTATTATTACTTTTACATACTGCCCTCTGATAAATTTTAATAATAGAAAGATAGTATAATGGCTCCGAAATTAAATTTGGATGATAAATGTAACAAATTAAGGCTGTAGTAAGATAAATTAATAATTGCAGAAACCCTGTTCATTTGCAGGAAAAAATCATAGATTTTTATTTTACTTAAACTTGAATACTTTAAAGTAATTCACTGACAATTATTGTAGTGGTACATATGTTGTTTGGAACCAGTTTGCACTTCAGATACTATTGTCATTTCTTAAATATTCAAAATTTATAAGGAAAAAACGTGACGGTTGAAAAACAAATATATGCAACGAAGAGGAAAAACTAAAAGTACAAGCATACATAAAATGCTATTTTGAAACATTCAAAACTCTTCTTGAAAGTAATGTATTGTTGCGTGCGCACGCGTTGGAAATATATTGAATGCACACAGAACTGATGATAGCTTGATAAACTTTTTATCTTACGGAAAGAAACACATCACAATTTTGAAACTTTTCATAAAAATACTCGTCACAGTATCACAGATTATAGTCAATAATTACACTTCAAATTAGTAATACTGTTTAACATATCGCAGTGCATAGCGCATCTAAAAGGCGAAGCTCTCTCGGATATCTCAGTACTCCGGGTTCAGTTCTGAACTAACTACCGCCGAGAGCAGATGGTCTTAAATAGCTTTGGTCTTTAATCGTTTTCACCCGGCCGCATAGGAACCTCTGGTAAATTCTATTTCTCGAAAATACTAGAAGGCATGCTCTGTTAAAGTTACATCTAAGAGACGGATACGGTTACAGTTGCATATATAGATTTATTTCAGTTATTCAATTGCAGTATCTGTTAGAGTTATCGGGACCGAACAAAAATATCGTCCAATGGCCGCTAAGTTTGGCAACTTTTGGCGATTTCTCGCCAAATTTGGCGACGGACATTAGTCGCCAAAACCATTGTATATATATGTAATTTCACTAAAATTATCTACATATGTACGAAATTCGAACCACTAGAAATCCGTCTATGGCTTTCTCGGCAAAAATGATTTACTAATCCAAACAAGCACCGCAGTTCTTAGCACTGCAGTTTTAACTGAAATTTATTTGAGAATTTTCTGGCGTAATCTGAATAACACTTTCATTCCAGAAACAGAACTCAAGGCGGCTGAGGGTTCGAACCTCGGACCGAACTACCAGTGTTCAGCGTCTTTACCGCTCGGCCGCTGGTGGGCCCACTCCAGCATTGAAAGCCCGGCTTAATCGAATATACACTAAATCATTCCTTGATGTTTTCGTGATGAGCATTTTTGATGAATTTTACATTTTCAATTTTTTTTACACAAAACAATAATTTTATTACAGCAAACAATAATTTTATTTTGGAAAATTTCTTTTAATGAGAGAAGATTTATAAAGAATTCTCTTACAGCTAACGATACGGTTAGAAAACATACTGCAACAGCAGTTTTAACCTTACTTGTTTCCTAGCAAGTTAGTTACTATTTGCAATGGCTAGACTACTACGAAGTTATTCTAATTGAAATCTTAACAGAAAAAGAAGATTTATACCATATTCTAGTCCTTCAGAGGCTAAGTACATTACGGCTTCTTGATGTATGATAGATGAATCTGATTAATGTATTCTTTCACGGCTATTATATACTTGCACTGAGACTAAAGCTTTTACATTTCTGCAGAGATATATGTCATGAATTGTTGGGACATGCGCCTCTATTTGCGGACCCTAATTTTGCAAAGTTCTCTCAAGAAATCGGACTTGCCTCTCTTGGTGCACCAGATGATTACATCGAGAAGTTAGCGACGGTAAGTTGATTAAAAAGCTTCTTAAACTTCTTAATACATTTAGACTTTTCCTGAGCTCTGAAATGTTAGGATTATTTATTTGTGTATACTCATACCCAGTTCATACATTGTATTTTCCTACCCAGTTCATACAATTACGTTATATGGATTCAAACTAAATAAAAAATTGCACAAAATGTTATTAATATAAAAAAGTATTTGAATAACTTTTATTCTTTATGAAATGACTATAACAGAATATGGCTTCTTGCTTTAACGATTTGCAAATATCTCTGTTGATGAAATATAACTGCCTCATCAAAGCTTTGCAATTTTCATTCCGTTAATACATATATCTTCAAATTTAATAGTTACATAAATTTAAAGAATGTTGATTTGTAAATAAGTTAACAGTGTGGTTATTTTATAACTAAGCAAACTATTGCCTACTTCCTTATTAGGAGATGCAATAACAAGAAAATTACAATTAATATCTTGAAAGTTGTTTACAAATCGTAAAAATGGGAAAAATTAATAAAAATATAAAACTTTAATTTAAACACGGAAACAGTTATATATCTGCAGAACGTCTGGCATGTTCATACTGCTGTTTGATCATTTTTAGAATACTGTTTAAGTTCCTGGTTACGGTTTTCTGAATCTTTCCAAAATGCTATTAAAGCACACTATATTTTCAGTTATCTCGGCTATAATGCCGGGGGTTTAGGTCAGGGATATTGAAAATATGGATATACAAACTTTAAATTTTCATGCATACTGTATTTGTTTATTTCTTAAAAAAATCAGTAATTTTGCTCTGTTTGTGAGAACATTTAAATATTTATCGAATTTCATTACGATTTTTCGGAATTCTATTTTCTAATTTTATTTGAAGGCCCTTCGATCCACGAAGTCCAATAGAGATTCAACACAAGTCGTTGCTGTCTGGTCACTTAAGTTGTCTCCACTTCTGTTCTTGTGACATTTAAAAACATACACACATCACTCCAGCATTAGATTGGTTTGGATTATTTAATTATGGCAAACGAGGGCTATCTGCCAAAACGGAGGGATGCCTTCGTGGAGGATTTTCTAAGGGAAACGCCCATGCAGCCAGCCCGTTCGCGGGTTCGAGCCTCGGACCGAACTACCAGTGTTCAGCGTCTTTAACGCTCGGCCGCTGGTGGGCCCACTCCAGCATTGAAAGCCCGGCTTAATCGAATATCCACTAACTCATTCCTTGATGTTTTCGTGATGAGCATTTTTGATGAATTTTACATTTTCAATTTTTTTTACACAAAACTCCAATTATTGCCCCGATTTCTGTATTAGGAAGATCCCTTTCTTCCTACTCGGATATTTATCTTCTACGCACTCTCGTGCATAACGTTCAGTATGCGTACTTGGGCACCGCCATGCAAACCAAATAATCAATACCCGGATAATTGAGAGTATACTATAATAACAATTTAGGCGAAACTTCACTTTGAGAAAGAGAAATAATCTGCCGGTATCAGATTGAAGTGAAATGAGAGTTATGGCATTTTTCTTTGATATATAAAGAAAACAAGACAAGAATGGAATTATGTAATGACTCATTATCGTGGAGCGGAATTCATTTGAGGCCTAATATACAATTTACAGGTCTAATGTATAAAATTATCTTCAGAAAGTCCATCTATTACGTCTTTTACAATATGGAGCTTTCTGACTACGTCTAAAAAAATTACTAGTAAATTATCCGGTTTTAATCAAAAAGGATCTTCAACATGGTTTTTTGCCTCGAGGTTTCAGAAACCGAAGTTTATGTGCTGTAGTGTTTCTTCTTCATTCAAGCACATGATTGCCATTTTGTCTCAGAATCATAGTGTCTCATAATCCATCAAGTTTCATCTGCAGTCACAGTCTATGTTATGCAGTCAAAGTCAGGATGAATTCTCACTTTATAGCAAAAAATTTTTTTTTGTTATGCTTTGCTCATCTTTCAAATACATGAGCACAGATATTCAGTGGATAAGAGTAAACGATCAAATCCATAAAAATTCCGCTTCTCAAGTTTACGATCTCACAGTAAAATGCTTTTCAGTTGTCATAGTAATAAATATTATCTATTATCGTTTCGCAGGTTTGCTGGAATTTGCGAAAAGTATTAGTCAAAACATTTTGGAGACGTATTGTGTGTAATTACTACAGTTTCGAAAACCAAAAATTGCCCAAAAAAGACGTTATTATGAAATCAAAATCAACACTAAAGTAATAGAAGTATTATAAAATCTTACCACCAAATAGTAGAATCATTATATAATCTTTGTTTTCATCCCAACAGAAGATGAGATCAATACATTTTTACTTTTTCTTATGCAAGCTAATTGGTTAGATCGTTATTACTGAAAGAGCTATTGAATATATTACTTTTCTATGTAACAAAAGTCGAAAGTACCAATTAAAGCATGACTTAATACTTATATAAAGCTTTGGACTGTAAGTTCTCAAGGGAGAGAAAGCTTGTAGAAAGAAATGTACATGCTGTTTCAATTCTTAACAGTATTTAAACAAAGCTTTGAATTATAAATTCCCTCAAAACGGAAAAGTTTGTTGGAAGATACCCATCTTAAATTTGTAAACAAAACTAAGTTAACTACTAGTATCTGGATAGAATCATGCACTAATTTATGATATAGGACAGATCAGACTAACCATGTGATGGCTACTGTGCCATCACAGTGCTAGGCGGGTTTGACATACATGGTAAGATTATTCTTTCTTTTGCTTGATGTGTGAGCATTCAAGCAAACGAGAAGTGTTACTGTAATATTATACCTTGTCAAAGGCGGCCGCATGTAAATGAATTTAAATAAAATGTAATCAAAGTTAATATTCTTTTCCCATAAGATGCAACTGAAAAGCATGTAATTTAAAATTATGTTTATCTTTCAGTGCTATTGGTTTACTGTTGAATTCGGCTTATGTAAGCAAAATGACAAAATAAAAGCTTATGGGGCTGGATTACTATCCTCATATGGAGAATTAGAAGTAAGTAAGAATGAATAAGTTTCACTGTTTAGTTTCCAATTTCTTTCTTTTTTTCCTTTATTTTGTTATAAATATGCATATTTGTGTGAATATTAAGATAACTTTCACATTATGCTTATTTTTACGAAAGGTTTTGAAACCAAAGGTGTTAATTATGCCGCCAAAGAATTATGCAACTAGTCAGAGTCGAATGCATACATGTCTGCGAAGTTGTGATTGTGGAGAGGATAAAAGCGCTGAGGGATTTTCTGCGATTTGTATGATCGTACTCATTCATGACGTTTTCCATGTTTCTCACAAAAGTTTTATAAGGTATCAAGTAAACAGAGTAGCCACGAATATGTGGATGACGGAATGAGGTAGAGAATTGTTGGTAGATCTAAGGCAAGTCAATTACAAGCTAAAGTGACAACAGAGTTTAATATAACGCCTAGTGTCCTCTGCAGTTTATGGAAACAGTTCCAAAACCCTGGATCTTTATCGAGACCTGAACAAAGTCGACCAGGATACACAACAATGAATGAGAATCGTTATTTGACACTTTCAGATTGCCGATACAGAACCACTACCCCTTCACAGCTCTCACGAGAGCTGTAGGCTGGCACTGAAACTCTAGTTTCTAAAGTTACGCAGAGGCTTGATGATGTAGGGCTGTGTGCCAGAAGTCCCATTGCTTGAGTCGCGCACACTGCAGCACACAAGAGAGGGCGTTTAGCATGGTGGCAGACAACATGCACTTTGGTTTAGACTTTAGTCGAACAGTGCTTTTTACAGATTAGTAGAGATTCAGCCTGGATCTGATTCTTGGCGTACTTGTATCTGGGGAGAGCCTGGAACACGATACCCTCTCTCCCTCATCAGAGAAAAGGATCATTACGGTAATGGAGGTGTAATGGTTTGCACAGGCATTTCGTTAGATGGCCGCACACCACTGCATGTGCTTAGCAAAGGCTCGCTGGCTATTATGAGGTATAAAGAACATATTTTAGAGTCCTAAGTTCCACTTTTCAGAAACGCATTTGTTTCCGAATTTCTGTTAATGGATATCAATGCTTGTCCGCATATGGCTCAGCTGGTCCATGATTACCTGCAAAGTGAGGATATTCGCCTCATGGATTGCTCAGCCCGATCTCCTGACCTTAACTCTATAGAGTATGTCTGGATTGATCTTGGGAGAGTAATTTTATCTCGCCCATCCTTCTCCAGGAATAATCTCATAGTTAAAAAGCTACATTGCTACAGGTGTGGGATCGACTACGACAGAAACTCCTCAACTGCTTTCTGCTGTGAGACAGGACCAAACCCCATAGTAGGCTTATTTTCAATTCGATAACACAACGTGCAGTTTAGACATTTCTGCACTATGCCTACGTAAAATGATTTCTGAATGGCACATCTCTTTCTCTATAAATATATATTGATAGCAAATTTCATTCAATCTGCTCATTTATTTTCCGAAATTCTATATAATGTACAAATTGTCTTGATTTTTCGCACAAAAACTGTCGCGCAAGAAACATACAACTTTTCTTTCTAAATCATATGAGAAAATTTCACTTTTTCAAAATCTAACGAAACAACGAACAATTATAACCAGAATTATTGTAGTAATATTTCTAAGGAAGTAAATAGTTGAAAAAATGTAACCAATAAATAAGATATGTCTTTGTATTGACTTTGTTTCTTGTTTGTTATAAAAGGGCCCATTTTATAGTTATACAGCTATTTTGTGTTTTATGAACACTTTAAAATTTTTTTGAAATAACGATATTAAATTTTTTGCAGTACTCTCTATCGGATAAGCCAGAAATCCGGGATTTCGATCCCCCGAAAACTGGCGCTCAGAAATACCCCATCACAGAGTACCAGCCAGTTTATTATTTAGCAGAAAGCTTCGAAGATGCTCAGAAGAAAGTAAGGTAAGTGGAAAAATAGTAAAAGCCGTTATTTATAAGGGTGTGATGCGATATTCTAATATAAAACCGTACTCAGGGAGGGAGGCTCGCCTTCCTTTCCTGTGCTGCACGCCACTGAGCGGCGTGGAGCACAGAAAAACTTTGTATTGAAACTTTTGAAAATAAAACCGTATAATGCATCAATATATATTTTCAGGGAATTTGCTCTCTCGATTCCCCGGCCCTTCACAGTGCATTATAACCCATATACTCAGAGCGTAGAAATTCTGGATGCAAAGCCACAAGTTGAAGAACTTGCAAGAGATATCCACTGTAAGTACTGCAATGTGTTAACGCATTATTTTTAATGCAAATTCTGAAGAAACTGTTTTTAAGAGTACACTAATGCTAATTAAAGAGTATACCCTGTAAATCAGTACTTAATGTATCAACTTATAATTGAAAGTAAATGTTTGATCTTTGAGTAAGATACCAACTCATTTCTTTAAAAATATAAGTATATACTGCATTCTCTGTGCGTGCTCTCATGTTTAAATGGCAAAATCTTCACTTGGCAGCTGGAAGATCCGTAGGGCCAAACCTGGTGAGGTACATTTGATTTCTCACGCTTCTGTCTTAAAAAAACCTTCTGACGCTTCTGTCTCTATAGGGGTGCTAGAATCAAAAATACGGTAGGCTATAATTCGTTTTTATCTGAATTTGGTCGTCTGGTTCTCGTAGCAGACTCTCCAGTAGTCCTTTAAGCGGAAATGAATTTTGAAAAAATCAATTTTTGCATTGGCCTGTGCTTGCTCTCGGGATGTTAAAAGGTAGTACATCCAGATGGTAGCTGAAAGTTCCATGGTTCGGTGAGGGCGGGGTTTATTTCTTGAGTTTATTCCTTCCCTCATCCCCCTCCAAAGAAAAAATAATAATACCTCTACACGTCTTAAAAGTAAAAATAGCAATATCAGATTTAAGAGAAAAAAATTTATCTGTAAAACATCAAATTACCCCCAAATAGTTTATCATAATTTTAATTAAGCGCGATATATCTGATACTTTAAGAATTGGTCTTTCCAAAATTAAAGATACAGAACGGAAACTTGGAAGCTAAAAATATTAAACACCTTCCAAAAGTCTTTTTTGAGATGTTTAATAACACACATTTGTTTTACAAATGGATACTGTATTGAAGTCGTGCATATAAATATGAAATTTTATAATTAACAAAAATGTTACATTTATCTGACATTGACAAAAAGAAACTCTACTTATCTGCATTTCGAGAATAAACCTAGAATCTTTTCCTAAACTTGAAAGCTTTCGAAAATCGAATATCGCAAGCTTAAACACAAGAACATCATTTTATAAATGCAGCAGATTTAAAGAATTCTTTAATGTACTCAGCGGATTTCATCTCGTATCTAATACAACAAGCCCAGAACTCAATTCTGTCGCAAATGTTAAAAAACTAAAATTAACTTGAGAACAAGATAGAACCCAGAAAAGCTTTTTTCTGATTCCCTCGAAATTCTGTGGTTACTACTGTGACAATCAAAATCGTAAAAACAACCTTGTATTTAGCCTAAGTATATTGAAACACTCAATCGATTTCGAGGGCAGCTAGAGGTCCCTCCTCATCAGGAGAAAGAAATACCTAGAAAGAAGAAAAATAAAGGGGAAGGAGTCTCAGAAACACGTGGTCCTTATCAGCACTGCACGTGGTTATAACCGGATTTTTTATCAGAGTTACACTGGCCGCCTACTTTTACTGAGCCAGCCATCTGATCAAACATGTAAGACAAAGGACAAGAAAAATTAGCGAAGTTAAAAATAGGGAGCGGGGGGCAACTGCACCTTCACGCTCAAAATCTGAACTTCGAATAATGGAAAGCAACCACTGAACGGAAGGTTGTTTTTACGATTTTGAAACTTTTTTCTGCCTAAATTCTTCTTGCGGGGACAGGTTTCAGCTCTTTAGCTGAGATCTAATGAGTATTACGCAGTCCGTATTTTGACAGTAGCATACACATTCCGCCTTTATGGAATACTAATACTAAGAATCCTAAGGGAATGGCTAATATTATTAATCTTGTAATCTACCGTTAAATAAAAATAAAAGCTATTTACATTAAAATGTAGCTAGTTTGTCGATTAATTCTGGCGTACTTTATGATGTAGTGTAAAATAATTTGTCTGGTTTGGCTATTGCGAGGCCATTATGTGATTGGCTATTGAGATTAAGAGTATTTACAAACTTTTTATTTCAAGCTTCTGTCGCAATGTTGAATTACGTTACACTAACAGAATTTATAGAAATCAAATTATTATAAATTTTCTATATGATTAATTGTTTGTAAAATTTCAGCTTACTTAGAAAGAAAATAATTAAAGAATACAGTGAAATATCAGCTCACGAATTTGATTCTCTCCTGAAGGTGGTTTGTAAACCGAAATCTTCTTTAACTGAAATAATCCTCCTTATAAAAATTAATACAATGGATTAATCCATTTATCGACAGACCATTGCTAAATTTTACAATAATTCACTGTGCCATAACCAATAATTTACTGTGTTCATTACCAATGTCATTAACAAAACAAAAAATAATGAACACAATATTAAAACAGATAAAATAGATAAAAACTTAATTATTATTACATGAAAATTTTGAATTTTGACCCTTTTTCTGAGATTTCTCGGATCAAAAAATTAGGATCATTTTTTCTCTTTTTCTTCTAAAAACATTTCTTTCATAGTAGCCTTTTGTTGCTGCTTCTGAAATTGTTGTGATTCTTTATTGTTGAGCTCATTTTCATGGTCATATAGTATTAACTATTCCTCATCTTTATTGCTAAATTCTTAACCTCTGGTTTGGTTTGGAAACATAGTATCATAGAAAACAAAAAAGTTTTAAATGTCAAAGCGTTCAAAGTCTCTGCATGCAACGTAATCTAGCCATAATTTCCTCCAGTCCAAATTCATGGTCCAGTAAGTCACTTGTTTCCAGGCTTTTATTAAGGTTGGTTGATTTAGTGAGGGTTAAACAGTAGAAAATGTTAAAATGATGTTTCTAAAAATCTCTGAGTGTTAATTACGTGGCATATATTTCAATGCTGGCTTGAGAGTTTGTAATTCGAGACACCGTTCGCGATCCGAAGCGATTTTTATTCAGATAATTTGTTCATGAACTGAGGCTTTCGCGATCCAAGGCTGCATTGCATGTTATAATTTTTATAATTTTTATTATATCATGCACAAAATAATTTTTTTTAAATATTTTACAGCTGAATTGGAACTGTTGATGGATGCTCTTAAGAAAATCTGAAAAGAAGGTAACTTTAAATAAGAATTATACCAATATTCGATGATATCGGAGTATAAATCCAGGATTTTATTCATTTTTTATGAATATCCATGTTTGATCTTCTTTGTGTATTATGCCCGGACACTTTAATGTAAAAATAAATGTGATAGCACTGTATCTAATACATGTGTTTATTTTCGAAAAAGTCATGCGATTTATTTTATTCACTTCTGTAGAAAGATATGTGAATGTTATTTTTATTACGTGTAAGTCCACACTAGGAAATAAATATCATTTTTATTTCTTTACGAATGTTACAATCTCCCTCATTGATTGAACTTGTCATTTAAAATAAGTACACAACAGTATGGATCATGGCAACTAAATTATTAATACGTAAAAAATATTTTGTAGCTTTGTTAAGTCTTGAAATGCTTAAAATGAATTTGGGTTTTAATGATATCGATAAAACTTAATAACAATAACGATAATGATAATTTTCTTTCACCTTAGAAACAGAAAAACCTATTATATATATATCAAACCATTATGATAACGATGTAAGATAATCTCACTTATAAAAACGTCCTAGTATCTTTTAAAGATGTTTAATAAGAAAAATAAGTGATTTAGAAAAAGATCGCCATATATATTCATATACATGTGTAAAATAATCATTTTGATCAAACTTTTACGATTTCTCTTTTTCAAATTGTGTTTCTCTTCATCTGTTACCGCTTAAACGCTTTTTCTCTAGAAAAGATTTGGTATTGCTAAGCCTTTTTCTCCTTGAAGAAGGAATATGTAAGATGGCAGTAGATCTTTTAATTCCTGATTTTAATTTTAATACAAAAGCTCTGTTCTGCGTCACTTATCTGCAGTCACCCGTAGTGAGAAAGCTTTGCCCAATCGCTGTTCAGAATTCAAATAAATTTCCGAATTATAAATACTCCCGCAGCTTTATACGTACCCTCTTTCTGTGCTTGCTCCTGATTGAATAACCCACGTCTCTTTATCCTACATTATTTAAAATGTAAGAAGTGTATATATATAATATATATATATATATATATATATATATATATATATATATATATATAATATATAAAAGTGTGGGTCATTTGCATCAATCAAGGATATGTCCTAAGAAAGTAATGATGTGATTGAAAATATGTATCAAGAATGCAGGAATAAACTGTTTAGAACTCGAAGCGTTTGTCTGTAACTTAATCGTTCCATCTACGCAACAGTTTCAAGCTATCTTCTAACATCAAGTTAACTACAAAGAAATAAATGATCACATACAATGAGCTAAAAATGTTAAAAATATGCTGTAAAAAGTTGACTTTAAATGGTTTTCAGATACATTTAAAGAAAACTAATACATTCGTTTTCTTTTTAAGTATAAATTAAAGAGTATATTACTCCCTCCTTGCAGCATGCCTCTGCTTCAAAATTACCTACAACTTACAACATTAATAAACTTTGATTACTTAAATTAATTGACTCTACAACATTAATAAATTTTCAAAGTGTTGTGCTTCGTATAATATGGGTATCAGTTTATAAAGCCATTAAGGGCTTGATTTGATTGAACTGTTTAATTCAGGCAAAGTATTCGAGGACCAGATGCATAGCTGCAACTGGGAAGGTGCCGGTCTCATAAATCTCTAAGGTTAGTTTTCCTATAACCGCTATTCTATTTTTAGCTCAACTGAATGGATTCACACTGTTGCTTCTCTTTTCGGGACCTCGAGCGGATGGGACAATTTTCTTGAAATTTTGGCATTTTTTTTTTTTTTTTTTTTTTTTGGTCTTCCAGTCTTTTGTTTACGCGCTGTCTAGTAGATCACACCTCTTAGTGCTCCTATTTTATTCAAATTTTAGAGAAAAGCGCTGAAACTTTGTCCTCGAAATGCAGAGCCGGTGTAAGTAATTTCGGGCTCCTTGCAAGCTGGGATTTCGGGCCGCCCTTCAAAAGTCCATTTTTTAGGGAAAGGCTGTTACATAATGTATTGTCGCTAAACACTTCGAGAAAAAAATGCAAGTTCTTCTGTTATCTGCTGTTAAGCAACTATGAACTATGTAAGCATGTATATGAATGAACTATGTAAGCATGTATATGTATGAACTATGTGAGCATGTATATGTATGAACTATGTAAGCACATATTATGAAAGATCTATGTATTATGAACTACTTGTATATAAGCATGTACTATGAACTATGTAACTATGTAAGCATATATTATGAACTATGTAACTATAAGCATATATTATGAACTATGTAAATATAAGCATACATTATGAACTATGTAAGCATGTATACAGGATCAATGTATGCCCTTATAGGGCCCATGAGGTGTTGCCCCGAATAGTTGCGGAACCTGCACTAGACCCGAATAGTCTAAGTAAGCCGCACGGGTGTCCAGATTCTGCTCTCAACTGTCAACTGATATCTGCTGTTATAGTGAAACTGACTGGTCTCATCCAACTGGTTCTGTTAATACTTACATTTCCAATGAATTTAATGTTTTCCTCTAGTAACTCGTATTATATTTATAAACCGTGTTGCACTACCTTCCGCTTCCATTTTATTCTTTAAAAATAGACATTTTTTGCCAAAATCGGTTTTCCACAGTTTTATTCACTTTATTTTCTTATTTTGTTCTCTGCCTTCGGAAATGGGGGGGGGGAGTCTACAAAATATTCTTCATAGGTGGTAGAAGAAATCCCTTGCAATATATCAAGAACTTCCTACTTGAGCTGCTCCTACGTTTACGCTGCAGAAGAGGACTGCTGACCCTGCGGCTATAAAATATGCTTCACAGCATTATTATGCATTACTGTCCTATGTACATATTTTGCAAACAATATCATGTGTTTATATATACAACAAATACGATAACAGTGGTAAATTCTATCTGGGAAAAAGACTTCTAAATTCTATACTTGTGTTCAATCAAACTGAAGGTTTGACTTAATTGATTACAGCACAGCACTTGAGGGTTTCTGTCTAAGAGAAGGGATACCTTCATGGAGGTCTCTCTAAGGAAAACGAGGTGTGTATACACATAAGGGGGGGCCATGATAATGCCCGCGCAACCAGCCCGTTTGCAGGGATTCGACTCCTGGACCCAACTACCAGTACTCACAGACTTTACCACGCTTCCGCAGGTCAGCTGTTAATCAAGCGCAAGAATACTGAATGTACTAAAAGGCATATTATCTGCCAAGTTTAATTCCATCTTTTCTACCAGTCATATTTTGGAAATTACGCAACGAAATACGAATATTTTCGAGAAAACAAACTGAACATAAAAGGAAGCTTAAGTACAAAATCTGAGTTTTAAACTTTAACTAATCTGAGTATTTAAAACTGTAAACGTGTACATCTGATGACAATTGGAAGGGAACCTGAAAACTGTAATAACCAGTGGTTTAACTATAGCTTTTACACTTTAGCTGTGCCAGTAATTACTAACGAAAGAAGAAAATTTCTGGACTTTTAGAGTACTCCATGATGTAAAACACTCTAAATAAAAAGTGAAAACTGTATTTCAAATAATGTTGATTTTCATACGCAAGTTTCTCTATTAGACCCTACAAGGTAATATTGTAGCTGACTAATATTGTTAAAATTAAGACTAAAATCTCCATAAAAATTTTCATTTACTAAAAATTGATTTTTTTTTAACTTTCATTTCTGCAGAATACATTTTAAATTCCTAGACATCCATACTTTTTCCGTCATCTGAACTACAATACTAGTTCTAACAATGTCAAGATTAAATAAAAGTAAAAATACAGAAGACTGAAATTAATACTAATTTTTTGTTAAATTTATTTAATATAGACCAGTACTAGCATGGCTGTTCTGAAAATTTCTGAGACTGAGTATCAATTTTCAATTCGTTGGAGAGTTTGGTTGCAAGATTTGAAAGGAAAAGATATTTCTTTTAACATGTGTTTTCATAAGGAAGTGTCCCCGTAAAAGGATTCTAATGGTTTATTGGCTTATTTCTTTAAATATTTATTCTAGACGTAATATGCATCCAATTAAAAAAATTTCTCAAAAAAAAAAAAAAAAAAAAAAAGGATATAATTATACGAAAACAGCTTTTGCATAGTGAGTGCGATGGGTTGCGTAAGTAATAAAATGAAATTTTTTGAAGAATTCGTAAAAAATAATTAAAAATAAACTAATAAACAATTAAGTAATTAAATCATAATAATTAAAAATGTTTAGCTCCTATGCAATCAGATTTCCAATTAATAAAATATTCATTATATTTTAATTAGTTAAATATGAAGTTTCTTACCTTTAATTGCAAAGAGGCGAATTAGAATATTAAGACTTACTCACTTAGTTCACAATGGATTGGTTTTGAAGAGATGCTTTACGTTTTCTTCCCAGTAGTCAGTAGTAGCTACTAGTAGTAGAAGAGCGTTCTACTTCTTTTTTTTTTTTTTTTTTAAAGTGAAATCGATTTATGGTTATTATGAAACAGAAAATTTTATTTGAATTAAATGAATGAATGGGGTTTGAATGGGGATCTTGTAGACCTCCCTTTCTCAGTTACGTCCAAATATATCACCTCACTAGTTAAGGATTAAACTCAAAATCTAGTTTTCTCAAGAAATGGAACCCGAGGGTCTCGTACCTCCTTTCCCCACCAACAAAAGTATCCAAGAAAAGACTTAAATCAAGAAAAATTATAACAGTTTTAAATTGCCTCATTTCGGGAAGACATCATATTGCAAAGAACAATGCCTTTCTTCAATTCTGACAGCATGCACTGCCAGCATCCCTTAATCATTGTATTGTCCAGAATGGTGGTCATTTTAATGGTGGAAATTTGTTTCATAAGGTTTAATACACTAGTTTCCTTTTTTCCACAATTGTGCATACATGCGGTCGAGACGGTAAAGCCACGGAAAAATACTTTGTCCTATCTTAAGCCGGCTATTGAACTGATTGACTGATAGACAATTTTGTAAATTTCCTTTTGTGTAAAGAAGCTCTCTATAAAGACATTTTTCTTTCAGCAGATAGCCTTCGAGAACTTTGCCAAAAACCAACAGCAATGATCATAACATGAAAAATATCGAACTGTTCATTAAGAACTGTATGTTTACTATAAAGGTTTGGTGTTGCATTTATCCGAATACGGAGGAAGTACGGTATTTTTTTTAATATATTTAAAATCTTTTGGTATTTTTAATTGTTTTCATCCTATATCTACGGAAACAAAAAGTAAATTATCAGTATTTAAATTTGAGAGGACAGCTATCAAAACAGTACAAACTGCTTATTTGAAATCGATAGTGGTAGTTATTCAGATAATGTTTTCATATTTCAAAATAATATTTATTCGATACTGTTAGACACATATGAATTAACTAATGTTATGAAATATTAGGCGATATTCAGGAAAAAGTTGGGAAGTGTAAATTCAAAGCTAAGCAAAACAGGCTAAGTGATAGTGAAAAATTGTTTTAAAAATAAACGATTATAATTTTTGTTTCCTTTACAAGATAACACGCGCAAACAATTCTAATAAATGAAGCACAATCCTCTGTGGTAATAATCATATTTTGCTTGATTCTTATTTATTTGAATGCACCCGGGTACTCTGGAATAAAGATAAAAATCCATTTGAACAATTTTAGTCGACATAGGTGCTTATTAGCCATCTTTAATTAAATGCATTTTTCTGTCTTGTCAATGTTCTTGTTTTCAAAGTAAGTGATATTGGTAAAACATCTTAAAGTACATCGCTGTATCTAATTTCTTTATTTTTATTGAAATAACTAACCAAACAGGCATGTTCCCATGTTTAAAAAATTTTGTCCTGCAGTGGAAAAGATATCAAATTTACAAAGAAATCGAAAACTGGTATTATCGCTAGTTACTGAATTTCAGCTAATCTCCATGATGTTATAGCAATATTTTTTTATCTTTAACGTTTCAGAATAAACCAAAGAATACACAAGCAATGCTTAATAGCGCCCTTCGGCTGGTGCAAGTATTAGAACGCTATAGACGAAAATAAAAATAATAGAAAGATTATTAGGGCTTTTGTAGGAAATATAGTAAATTCTGTAAAGCCTATATGCATGATACTGCCAATAACAAAAGACACGCATAGAGATTTGTTCGTCTTAAAATTAAATAAAATAGATATTACAGTGGATTACAGTGGATAGATGTAATAGATGAACACATTCTTATGTCGCCATTCCCGATACCTCGTTCTCTACACTTAGACAAAGATTTTCTTTTAAGTTTTTGTTCTTTTCCCATGTGACCAATGGGCTGACCCCAAGTAAATCTCGAAATTTAGGTCTTTTATGACCTTAACAAGACACTGTAAGGTTTATTTTAATGAACACGTTGTTGTTTATGTTAAAAATCTGCACTATACTTTTACTGTTTTGTCTGCTTCCACCAGAATATATAAATGAAAAGAGTTTTACACGAGTTCGAAATTTGAGTTGAGGAATTTACATTTTTGCTGTTGCTTAGCAAATAATTAGTTCGTGAAATTTCTAGATTCAGATGTTAGGATTAGAATTTAGCTTTGTGATTTGTATATTTAATTCAGAGCTTCATTTTCTGTCATCTGTTAATTTTGTAAGCAGCGGAAGTAAATTTATGCCATATTAGTTACGTGCTTCACCCCGAAAAATCTGCAATAAATTTTAGGTGTTTTATTTTATACATTTACTGTGTTTATTTAGCATTTTGAGATTACAGTAGGATTCAGAACGACAATTCGTTTTTCAGGCTTGATGTTGGACTAGTTTAGTATAACAAAAAACTTAATATAACCTTTTAAAATATGGGTTTGTAAGGATTTATTTTATTCTAACCAATTATTTTTAGTTTTTCGTTCCTTTCCCTCCTGATTTCAGTTTCTTGCTGGAATGTAAATTTTGTAATGACTTAGATGCAAATCTAAACGTGTTTCAGAAGCAGTATTTAAGCTGCGTTTCAAGAGTTCGAAAAGAGGAGTAGCGTACTTAGTTCCGAGTTTATACTGCGTGTTTGAAATTAGCTCTCTACTCGGTGTTAGACACCTTTCAGTTTATACTGGTATTTCTAGGCTCGGCTTTGCTGTTTGCAGTCGATTTAGCGTTTACTTAAGCTAAGGAGCCAGTCGTTAGATATCTTAATTTATTAGTGATTTATTTCGTTCCTATTCTCTGTTAAATTTACGTTAGCCACAAGTGGTGGTGATTTGTGAGCGCCAAGTTTGTGGATCTGTTTTAATTTAGTTAAATAAAAAAAAGGTTATTTAAGACCTTCTCCTGCAGTATTTATTCTCAAAAGCCATAGCAAGCATTTACTACCTCATCTTCTACGTAGAGTCTACAGTGTACGTTACCAAAAAGAACCCACAGACTCTATAGGTTGACCCATCAAGTCCCTCTCAGGCTATAGATCATGATGACCAACAATCTCGAAAAGCACAGTGTGCTCGGATTTAATTTTAATTAAAAAGTATATCTGTCCAACAGCGGTGACCCACTAATTGATTCTATGTAATCTAAAAACTACAGATCGCCAATGACTAACAGCAATAAAGACTAGTGGTGATTAGCAATCTTGACGACCATTCATGACCTTGATTTAATATTAATTAAAATATCTGCCTGAATTAATTTATTTCACTTCCCCACACTCGGGACTTACAGAATGAGGAAAAACCATCCTTAACTTGTAGGTCATTAGGGGTCAAACTCTTGAAACTCACCAATGTGTTTCGATTAAGTTTTAGTTTAAACACCTGTCTAAAGTTGAAGAGACATTAGGTTTTTTCAATGAGCAACGCCTTCGCCGGGAACCACGGACCTCTGGAATACGCGCCCAGCTTGCAGACCACTACACCACGAAGGTACGCTAAGAAGGTGGGAGAAATACCTTATAAAGTTACAGAACTGCCCCAATCCATGACTATGTGTTCCTAGACTTGTAAGTCATTGATGATCTTGAGAAGTATTAAAGGCATTTTGACGAACAAATTTGATGGACGTCGGTATGTTGCGATTCAATTTTAATTCAAATATAATTCCATCATTTCTAAGATTACTCCATTGTTCAAAGGTTCACCTATGACTTGATCACCAGTGGTAATTAGTGTGTAGGTCATCAGCCGTAAAGAGATTTGAATAATCCCCATCTGTTTCGATCTAAGTTGAATTAAAAAAATCTACTAGATTTACTGCACCTTCTTATAAATGATCTGATTGACTTTATTAGAAAAATAAGAGTACGCCTGGGAGCGCAACAAATCATAAATTATATTATATTAGATATATTTAGCTTACTCATGAATGATAACATTGCTCCATTTTAGCTGCAAATTGATTTGCTTGGAAGAACATCATGAAAAAATTGCTTAAACATAATCATCATTAGAAAAACTGGCAAGAAATAAACAGTTTTTGGTAGCTGCATATATATTTCTTATTGTTGGTAGAAAACGTCTGTTTGGTACATCTATACACGCAGCGGAGTTATTAAAGTAACAATTACAAATCAGGCTTCTGAAGAGAACAAAAGAATTTTGGTAGCAGCTGTATACATGTTTCTGATAGTTGGAAGACTACATTAATTTGATAAAGCAACATATGCCCTAATAATTAAAGTAAAATTATCAAATGGTAAATAAGCCTACTGTATGATTCCAGTACTGCAATCTTACCAATGCTTTCTGTTACAATACAGGCCTACCAGCGGCCGAGCCGTAAAGTAGCTGAACACTGGTAGTTCGGTCCGAGGTTCGAATCCCGCGAACGGGCTGGCTGCATGAGTGTTTTCGTGGTTTTCCCCATGTGTAACGTGTATACGAGCCAGTTTCCCTTAGAAAGTCCTCCACGAGGGCATCCCTCCACTTAGGCAGATAGCCCTCGAGGCTTTGCCGTAATTAAATAACCTAACCTATTACAATACAATATGAAACAGATATCCTAGAGCCGAATATATACATGTTTTTCAATGAATGAGCTAACTTTTTGAAGACATTTCTAAAGGCATCAATTGTACCTTTTCGTCTTTATCTCAAACTTGGTACAAAAAGTTTACAGCTGAATCCATAAATCTGCTTTCTCATTTTTTAGAGTAGGAGCAATTTCTGAAAAGTGAATTTTATGTTTGTTGTCCACAGCAGAAAATTCACAAAACTCTAAATAATGCCCATCAGTGGTACTTACAGCATTATCATAATTTACGTTAATATTTTATAACTCAGTAAACAGAACATATACAAATCGAATATACAGACTTGATAAAGTGTTAGGGCAGTACATGAAACTTTGTTTCTGATATAAAATTATCGATTTTTAAAAAATTCACCACTATTTGAAAAAGTACACCTTTATTCTGAGGCAGCTTTATAAATACGCAGGATTAATGAAAAGTTTTGAAGCTTTTTCTCTTATTCAAAATCGCATGATTTTCAAGCCTAAAAAGTATATTTTTTTTCCAGGTTCACATACTTCACATTAAATTATACTTTGTTTATAAATGATTCAAAAACGTTAGTTAGACATTTTAGGACATCCTACACAACATTGTGAGCGTGGCGATTTCTTTTTCTCATCTTAGTCGAAACTCTTCGCACATATTTGCATATTTAATACTCCGAAATTCAGAAAGCATATAAACTACTTCTAGGTTTATATGGAAAGTTTTCAAGTGTTAATAGATTGATTTTAGACAATACTAATCCGTGTTACAGCAGCAATATGCAGATCTTTTGGGGCACTGATAGCACTGTGCAGTAGCAAAGCCATTGTTTTCAACAACTATTTTTAAAAAAATCTGTTCCCCCCTAATGATTCCCATCAGCATTTTTTTCAAGATGTTTATGTAATACTCACTGTTCACTAGCTATCCCTGAATCATTCCATTCTGATATCTGTAAACTCAATAGATAACCTTCGAAAATGTAGTATGTTAACATCCGTAGCATGGATAATCTGCTGCTATCCGTAACACGAGAGTGCTTCGCTGCTTTCTCCCCTGTTACCGTCTTGAAGTGTTTTTATCCGTTTAATAACTAAATCCTGGCTAAATGCTTTATAACCATATACATATTTTGTAAGATTTCAAGGTGTGACATTTGCTTTATATTTTATTAATAGTTAGCTTCATTTCGATTTCTTTTCTTTAAGCTTTATTTGGTCGCGTACTCGCTGAGTTCAGAGATTTAATAGAAAATTTTACGGCAAGCAGCGTCCGTTAAAAGTAGAATGAAATCAGATTCTGAGTAAAATTCTCGTCGCTTGTGTTCCTATTGCTCTAAAGCTGCCTATAAGTATAAAAAGAGATCGCCCCTGACATTAGTCAAGATTCGATAGCTAATTTTCTAGCCGACCAGACAATGTTATAGCTTCATGTATGGTTTTGTTGGAATTTGTACCGTATACGTACATCTGTACCGTGCCAGTGAATTGCTGTTAGCGAGGAATGGGATTTATTGTTTTGTATTATTTTTAGTTATAGTATCACAAGTAGTGGAAAATTCAAGTTTTGGTTAACTTTTACCTATTTAGTTTTATCTGGCATCTACAGTAAGCATCAAGACAAGCGATAACTTGCCAACCGGTAGTGTTAACTTCTAATGGTTAGCCGTTAGGTGCAAGCAAGATAAGTAGACACCTTTGTTTGTATGTTACAAAGTCTGAAGTCCGTTACAATGCTTAACAAAACATTCAATCACATTTTTTTGTTTAGTTTTACATAGATGTCTTCTTCATTTGTCGCAACAACCGATAGTAGTAAGAGAATATACTCATTGCTATACCATGTCTATTCTATCGTTGATTTCCACATCGATGTATATATCCTTCACAAAACCAAGTACAAGAATAAGCTTAGTATCAAGAGATAGGAATAAAGAAGTTTCAAAAGACTTTCCAAGGGTTATTGTAATTTTATAGTTAAAACTTAACTTAGAAATAGTCAATACTTTTTTCTATTACTTACTACAACCTATTAAAAAGTAAACACATAATTACTTACAGATCATAGTGGCATACCAAGCAAGCTACTTCAAACATATCTACTTATAATACATTTAAGTTCTTTAAGACTGAAAATACCGCGATGAATTTCAAAATGTGCCTCTGTCTAAGAGCTGTTTCTTAAATACGACGTAAATAGTGCTTACGTCATTGGAAAATCCTGAATTAAAGTGAAATATTATTGTCGAAAGAATTAATAAACACTTTTTTAAATTATCAAACTTGGCATAAAATAATGATATTTTCAGGCTTTAATTTTTAACATTTTGTGTTATCTGAAACCAAGCTGTTCAGTTTATATTCAAAACGAACTCCAGTTTAATGCGAAAGGAATATTAAAATTATTCTATTAGTTTGGAGAGAAAAGAAATTTGAAGTTCAAAGAAGCTCTTACTAATATCAAGAACAGCTTCTATTAAAGTAGATTTAGGAAATTACTATTTGCCTTTCGATTATCAAGATCCATTAGTGTTACGTGAGTGCAAAAGGCAAGATAAAACCGTTCACGCATTCAGATTGATCAGAATTTTAGCTGCGTTAATTCAACCGTGCTACATTCGTGAAATATTACTTTTTGCAAATTTGTTTTGATCGATTTCTCTCTCATACAATGAATATCTTAGAAAATATAAAGTGTTGTTCCTGTCTTTTTTTTTTCCGGGAAGGGGGAGCTTCGAATATTAATCATTAGCATTAAAAATAATTTTGAAAACCTCAAAAAGCATCCTTTTCTTTGTCACGTATTTTTGGTTTCTCATGGTTATGCAATCAACTAATGATCCTTTCAGACATTAAGCTTCTTTATCTGCCGTGCTTTCAAGAGAATGTTTTCAGCTAACATTTGAAGACAGGTTTTTGTGCACGTTTTCACTAAAAGTGTTGTAGGGAAAGTAACTTTTTAACTTGATTGAAGCTTTGACAGCATTAAAAAATGCAGTCGACCGTTCTTGAAATACCGTATAATATATTCGAAAAGAAGGATACGACAAGCGAAGTGTGTCAACCTGAAATAAAATATCTCTGTCGTAACACTAGAAGAGTTTCATATTTGAAGACACGTATAAAGAATTTCATTGATTATAGAAATAATGCATTTCATTTTATATTCAACCTAGGATTATATTTTGGCATTCCTGTATCTTCATCAGTTTTGAAAGTAGATACCATTGATATAGAAGAAAGGGCGATGATGTGGTGTTATGTTATCACAATTGCTAAAACAACAATGTTCATTTTCCACTTCTTTTATGTGCACCAAATAATACAATCTGTGTCAATGCAACTGACTATATATGGTTGCAGTATTTGTGGCTATCTATCAACTTTCGTACTGTTTGCCAAACGTCGAAAGCTAAGTAGTGCAGTTAAAAGAATTTGCCATCTTTCTATGCTCTTGGATTCAAGCCGAAGCATTGGCGGCAAATATGTTCGAACAGAGATTGCATTGCTTCTCGTTTCGGTTTTAATAGTTCAAATTACTTTTGTTTTACATGCTTATAACATCATGGATCGCATTAAAGATAATGTTTACATTCCGTTTCAAGCATCCGACGGAGTACGCGAGATCTACATTCAGTTAGTAACATTGTCCACTGTTTTCACATTTTCTCTGGCTGTGTCAACTTGCGGATTTGTTTTCTTGCTTTGCATGAGTTCCTATTCAGTTCTCAACAACATAATTCAAGCATACGGCGAAAAATTAAAACTGAGTATGCCGAGATCATCTGCTATTAAAAGCAAATTCGCAGAGGATATATCTGTCTTCAGATGCATAGCTACAAGAGTTAAGGAAATCGATGACGCAATTAGATTGTGTGTGCTTTTTCTTTATGGCTCTATCATTTTTAGTTTATTCAATGTAGTAAGTCTGCTGATTATACACGGCGGACCTCACCCATCCACACCAGTCATCGCATATATTGCATGGAACTGCACTGTAACTCCATTTGCGCTCCTCATGCTTTCCAAAAGAGGGTCAGCTATTCTTGAAGCAAGCGAAGAACTGAAGCAAATAATGGTTGAATACTCAGAAATGCTCTTAAACTTTCCTCCTGACATTTCTACGATGCAATCATTTACTCTTCTGTACGAAAACGTAATGAATTCCAAGTTTCGGGTGACTGCCGGAGGCATATTCGGAATTGATTGTAGATTAATATTAACTGTCGTTGGAACAATGGTCACTTACGGTGTTCTGTTGTTCCAATTTGACAAATCTTAACTTATAGTCCATGACACATATGCGTTTTTAAAAGAGATTACAGTATTCTCAAACTCAAACTGACCGAATCAAAAATAACTGCTTCTAATCAAAGATCCAAAAAGGGAAAAAAAAATATTTATGCAACTATTTAGTTCTTCACACACACATTTTTAAGGAAATCTAAAATCTTTGCTTATTCTGAGCACGTAAATTCATTAATTTCCGTTCTTGTGCATATTTTATTAAATATAATTTGCTTTAGTAACCTATATTAACGAATAAAGTCTTCTTTTTAAATTAGGTTAGATGCCTTAGAATAATCCTGGTTGTTATCTACCTGCTGGTTGAATAAAATTTCTTTGCTTGTGCGTCATATATGCATTATCTCCAATGATAAATTCAGCTGGACAAGCTATTGAGGAGAGTTACTCTTCCAAATTTATATTGAATTCAAACATTGCAAATTGAAATCTATATTGACAGAAAAAAAACCTTCACCTCCAAATATAGTACATACATTTTAAAGAATTTTGCAATTTTCAAGGAGACACTTCATCACCTTTGCTTCAATGTGATATTGTTAGTTGTAAAACTGCAAGTAGTCTATGCAGGGAGGAAAATTATTTCCGGAATTAGCAGAACATGAAGTGAAAAAATACCGATTCAGAATTTTAGAT
Organism: Stegodyphus dumicola; assembly: GCF_044657685.1. Taxonomy (NCBI): domain Eukaryota; kingdom Metazoa; phylum Arthropoda; class Arachnida; order Araneae; family Eresidae; genus Stegodyphus; species Stegodyphus dumicola. The sequence goes on from NC_140777.1 coordinate 149,591,135, forward strand.
ATAAATTCCTTTATTCCTATAACGTACAATTATTTTGATACAAAGAAGATATTTTGTGAAGTATTCTTAAAAAAAGTAAACCAAAAAAAGTAGGCTAGGCATTTTCTTTGTCTTGCATGCAACAAATGTATAATATACCGTTAGTAATATAAGCTATTTTAATTCCTTTTGTTTAATATTTTACGTAGAAAGATTAATGACATTTTTCTATAGAAACTGAAATATTTTTCGTGATAATCAAAATAGCTGCCACTAATATTTTAAAAAATGGTGCGATTTGTATTTTGAGGAATCATAAAAGCAATATAAACATATAATGGTTGTTAAAAATATAAAAGGAGACATTTCTGAAGAATACGTGAAAATGACTGGTTTCTAAGCCTGCAAAATTTGTCTGATTTTAATAAAAACCATTTGTTTATACGATGGATTAAGATGGAGAGCGCTCGGTTGGCTTCAGACTATCTATCTTCAAGATGACATACCCACTCCTGCTGACAATACTTTGTTTTCATCATTTTACTTTCCCATACAATGGAAAGATAACTAACTATACATGTTTGCTCTCACGCTTTGATTTGAAAATATTATTTGATATTTGATATGAAAATATTATGCTCTCAAATTGCATGCGGTGCGAATGCGCAATCTGAAATCTGATGACAAGCCAGAATTTTTTTAGCCAAAGCGGAAAATTTTATTAACAAAGTAAAACATATTTTAATTTAGTTTTAAATTTCGCTTAATATTTATCTAAACATACATAAGCAATAATGACAATAATATCGAATCTGAAATCTAAAATTGAGTATGCCTGTTAGATATTTTTTACGGTTATACTTTCTAATTCAAATGTATTGTCAGCTAAACATTAAATTCTTACACTAATATTTCTTCCAAATAAACCTAAATAGCATATTTAATAATTCATTACAAAATAAACAGAACACTTTCTAAGTCTTCAGAGAAAATTTACCCAATGCTGTAAAACTTGAGAACAAATAATAACAGTCTAGTTTCTTTCTCTTGTTAAATTTTTCTTGGATGTGTAAATAAATATAAATATATTTTGTATGTAAATAATTATAAATTTCTTTTTTTTTTTTTGATACTCATCGGTCAATCTGTTTTTTTATAGAACCAACGGGAAATTTGCCCAGAAGTGCTATTAATTTCGTTTTGGCATTTTGCGTTGGTTCACGATAAACGGCGTTTCGCTTTTCAAATTGTTGCCACCAAATATTAGAGCCCTGCATTATATTTAAAGAAATTAAACAATGAAGAATCTGCATGAATGTATGTATGTTTCTTGCACTGTGAAAAAACAGCGGTACCAAAGACATCAAATATTGAATAACATAGTCCTCCACTCGATTATGGGCATCTGGAAGCCCAGACTTGGAATTTCCTTTAATATTCAGTTCATATTTTGTAGAAACTTTAACGAATTTTTGATTAACAAGCTCAACGATTTCAAAGCGAGCAATGGCAACACTGTATGAAATTTTTTTTTAATCTCCAGCGCACGAGACGTGTATCGGATATTCTAAAGACATGCTCATTTTAAAATTATTTTAAGACATTGCTGTTGAACTAAATTTTATGGTTTAAGTACGAAGAACATGATATGTAATAAATAAATGTAACACACAAAACGTTAAAAAAAACATCCCTTTGGGTGTAATATAAAATCTGAAAGATTTAAAAGAAAGATTAACGTTTGTGTGTGTTTTTTTTTCTTATTAATTTTCACTGTGAAAGAAACCTGTCAACATACAAATGTATTTCCAAACCCTAAATGATTATTCTTAGCTCAAAAATTCGTAATCGAGCTTATTTATTTTTTGTCAAATATGAATAAAATTTTATAAAATCTGTATCTTCAAATCTCTGAGTAAGATTCATATCACTCTGTAAATTAATGAACTCCATTTATGGATTTTCTTGTGCTTTATTCAAGCTGGTTTTTAATAGCAATGGAAATAATAGGAAACCGGACTTCAAATCGTCTTTCTCAAAAATCTTACTCTTTCAACACCGTATTTTCAACAAATGCATAATTGAAAAGCCTTCGCGACCTACGTAAAATTGCTTCAGTTTCCGATTGCAACCTACGAGTCGCGGTATAAGTTCACCGGTATAATGTTACGGATTCCCCCGGCAATTCCAGAAACCATCAGAATAGTAAGGCCATCGTTCACCCGTTTTTTTTTTTTTTTTTTTAATTATTATTTTAACCGAAACTTCTGAAATCACATTTGAAATTCATAACAATTTCTTCTCTTCTGTTCATTAACTAATTAAGTAGTGTGAAGGTTTCCACTAGTTCCTGACAAAGGATGAGCTACCCCAATGAGTGTATACTAAGATACTTTAGCCGAACCAAAAAAAGAACCAAAAAAGAATCCTTTTAGGAAAGGCTGTCTATAATAAAGTGAACTGATAACAATGCCATTTGGAGAACTAGCACCTTTGGCTGTTGAGTACTTTTGGGGTACACAGATGACGTCCGGCTAATGGATGAGAATTCTGACAGTGATGGCTAGTCGTATACTTAATTTGATTTCAATAACTTTATATGTAACTTCTGTTTAATTGCAATCCAGCAGGGTAATAAAAACCAGTCCATCAACCAAATAATTCTTTATTTTTTGCAGTTTTATGGTATTAAAATTAATTAAGCTGTATCTTACACATGGAAAGCATCTTATAGAAAGGAAGTGCGACAATCAAAAGGCATATAATATTCACCCATCAAAAGCAAAACGTAATTGTTTAAACAAACCGGATAGCGAAACTAAACGTTTTAAAATAAATCTAAAAATTACCTACAATAAAGATAGCAATATAATGAGAATTTCTAGCATATAAAATATTAAATATTAAACCTCCAGATGCACATAATTTCTCATAGTTATTAACCTTCAAGCTTGAAAAGTCTAGAGTTTTTCTCTCGAAAAATTTTCCGACAGATTTTTCACGCTGAGAGTGAAGCCATTTCAAAAAGATTCCATATTGACATAACTTTATTTTATTATGTATGATTTAGGCATTGATTTATTTATGATAATTAGATATTCTAAATTTGGCTAGTTAAATGTTGTAATTTTCTTGCATTTTTATACCGAGAAAATCCCGTGAAGGGAAGAAAAGTTTATTTTTATCAAAATACTGTTAAATATGATGAAAATAAAATTTAATAATTAATATGCCTTCTATTGTGTAGCCAAATATAATAATGTACCACTTAAAGATATGTTAAATACAATTATTAACTTATAGGATCCTAACTTGTGCAATTCTAACTTTAAGAGTTCTTTAAACCCTACTAGACTCCCAAGCACATAATCGCTCAGTCTGTGGCGGCACCACAAAGTCCGATGAAGGTTTGAAAGAAATCTTTTTAACAAAATCTGAACTTAACAGAAGGTATAACTTACGCATAAAATCAAACTCCTCTAGTTACGGGGATTAAATAGCAGATACAAGTTGAATTAAGGCCAGCACCTGTCATCCCTAAGGTATATTGGTATTAAATAATAGAAAATTGAATTTACAATTTAAAATACATTTGCAGCCTGGGATTACACATTTGGTTTAACTAAGCTTGGCTCAAACTTATAATGGCATAATTTAACTTTGGCTAATAAAATGGCTAAAGCAAGAAATACTAACTTAGCAGAGCTGAGCGAGAAAAGGTAAAGTTGAAAGCGGCGCTGTCTAAAGCTCTGTACTTGAAACTTTACCTCATTTGCATCCCGGTGAGAGCTAACGAAAGAAAAAGTGACAGCACAGATCAAAATCATAAGAAAATGGGTTAATTAGCATAAAATATACTTTATAAACTGACTAAACATTCATTAAATCTTCATAAAATGTTCGAAAATATCTACAGTAGATTAGACCTTTAGTTCAAATAAGATAATAAAAAATTATGCTGAAAATCAGTAAGGGTTACGGAATTGGAATTTTCAAAATTCAGTTTTCACTAATTCAATAAATTTCATTTACGGTTAGAAAACATTTTCTTTAATAAAGGCTGAAAACTAAATACCAGGAGGCTCAGAGATTAACAGGAAGATGTGAAGAAAAAACCGGGAAAACTGGCAGCTATGCTTTGCATATGATTTGATGAAAATAGTTTCTTCACATAAAAAATGGCACATTATAATATGCATGTAAACTTGTAACAAATTTGGTGAGAACTTTCTATTGAATACACTTGCTTATCTTGTACAAGGAGTAGAATCGTAGGGAATTACATAGATATCAAAGCTTCCTACACTATACATTAGTCCTAATATTTTATTTTAAAACAGATAATGAATTAATTTGAGAAATATGTTATAAGGTATTTCTCCCTACTTCTTAGCGTGCCTTCGTGATGTGGCGGTCTGCACGCTAGGCGCATATATCCGAGAGGTCCGTGGTTCGATTCCCGTCGAGGGCATTGCTAAGTTTTCCTCTCTGTTGCTTTAAAAAATATTCTAATGTCTCTAAAGTGGCGTTCGAACTAAAAGGGTGGTGGATGATGATTCTCCTCACCCAGGATTTGGCAATTGGGTCTCCTAAATACCCCAGTCGCCATTTAAAAGGGGGAGTATATAAGGTATTTCTCCCATCTTCTTAGCATGCCTTCGTGGTGTGATGGTTTGCACGCTGGGCGCGTATTCCAGAGGTCCATGGTTCGATTCCAGGCGAAGGCGTTGCATATTTTTCACTCCTCCTGCTTCCTATTATCTTAATGTCTCTACAAATTAAAATCTAATTTTGAAACGGGAACTAAATGAAAGATGAATGAAACATAGGTATAATTAAAATATGAGTTTGAAAGGCATAACAATTAAAAATATATTTAATATATGTCTGTGCCACCAGCGGACAAGCAGTAAAATCACTGAATCCTTGTAGTTCGATCCAGCTTCAAATTTTGGTAAGCAATCTGGCTGCATGGAAGTTTTAGTGAATTTTTCCATGCGTAAAATGGATATGAAATTCTCCACGAAGACATCATTTTCCCTAAGCAGATAGTCTTTGAATGATTTGCCATAGTCTAAGTACCTAATTTAACCTAATATATGTTTATATACATTCATTTCACCTTGCAAAATTTAAATACAGCAATTTTTGAGAAAGTTATTTTGCATTGCTAAACTAATTTAGTATTATACAAATTCAATACTTTCCAAAAATTGTAATTCTGTGTTTGATATCAGGCAAGAATCTCAGACACTTATTATCCAAAAATCATTAAGAAGCATCGCGTATGTGAAGATTATTCCTATTGTTCCGAAAATTAAACTTCTTTTAATAGGAACGATTTTCCATAAAGTTAACGAAATTTCTTTCTTTGTACTTGCTAGAAATTTCTTTTGTGCTCTAAATGAACATCTGTCTTTTTCTATAAGCTTTTCGGCTGCAGAGACAGCTTCGCTAGATGCTTCAAATACGAGTGTTCCAGATACAGTTATGATACAGAAAGACAAAATGCTTGATATGAACTGTCCTGTAAATACGACAGCCTTTGTCTTTGTTAATTTTGTTTCTGCCTGAAGAACTAGCGATATTTCGAAGAACGTCGCTGTTGCGCTGTATAACACTACCAAAAAAGCGTTGAATGATAGCTCATTATCAGTTTTTTCAGCCAATTCTCTCAATACATTATAGAAGGAAACATGGCAATTATATAAAACACTTTTAACTTTTGTCATTGAATATGCCAAATTTCTAATAGCTGTCTTCAGCTCGTCACATGCTACAGCGTAATATATTGCAAACGTGTATATTGGCATATGTAGTGTAAGAATCCTTGTCGTTAAATAGATCAGATTCATGACGTGTATCGTTGTATCTTCCATAGATAATTTAAACAGAGCCTTGAGAATTTCTTTTATACGTTTGAAGTCGCGAAAAGTGAATAGAACTATAATAATGTGCATTGAGATATTTAAGATAATCCAGATCCATATAAAATACACAACTTTTGTGTTGATCTTTGAATTTAACTGTGGTAATTGTTTCATTACTTTTTCCAGTCGTTTTATTCTGAAAGATAGAACTACTTTGTGGATTATTATTACTGTGAACATGAACACATAAATAATTATCCATACTGATATTTTAGACATTAACACAGTTGTAATTACAATAATGCTCTGAATTATATCGATCGCGACTGCACTTAGTCGCAACAAGTATTTCAAAATTGAACTCGTTTTCTCACACTTTGGACTGAAATTCATGCTAAATATTCCGCTCATATAAAAGAGTATAAAAATGTGTTCATAAGGTGCCTTCGCCTTCGTTTTCAAACTATTCATAGTTGTTTTAAAAATTTTTAAATCTTTAACATTGTTTAGTTGGACAACTTTCCTAACAAGATTATTCATAGTTTTCGGTTGTCAGTAAATTCTTCAGAAGGTCTTAATTAAACGAGTGACATTTTTCAAAAATCGCCCGAATTTCATCAATAATTTTCAGAAGAAGAAATAATTTTCAAAAGGCTAATTTCCTTTATTAGGTTTTCAGTTCATAAAGTAGATAGTATATTTCCAGAATGCTAATACCTAACTATTCCTAGCAAAGTTTGGTACAGTCCTTGAATTTTAAAATGACTACTACAATACTTGAAGATCTGACTTCAATCGTTTCAAATACTTGCTTAAATGCTGTACCTTCTTATTCTAGCTCCTGTCTTATACTTCACTTAAAAAGCATTGTTAAAACGGATTCTTTTTTTTCGGTGTGAATCCATTTTATAGTTTTAAAAGACGACAGTTTATTTTGTATTTTCAACGCTTCAAGCTTTTCTATGGTGCAATTATTATAATAGTTTTTCGTGTCATCAAACATCCTGTTCAATAAATTTTAATCTCTCAAAGTGTCGTTTTGAAAAATTAAATTTAGTTGTTTTATTGCTGAATTTCCCCAATAGATTAGTTTACATTATTATTAGACATAGAAGACATCGAAATCGTTGTTTTGCCTTACAAGTACCATGCGACTGCACTTCTTATGAATTTGTTGCATTTAGAATTATCTATTAGGCATTACGGTAATGAAATGTTTTCAGCGATAAACATCGCTGAAAGGAGAGAATCAAAACTACTGTGGAGTGAAAGACTGAAAGAAAGTTCAGTACTAGTCATCATTGTGTTAATCTACAGAATATGGCACTTGTGGACACAGCAGTGTATTACTTTGCAAAATCAAAAGGTGTTTTTTTTTTTTTTTTCCCGCCCAAACAGTATAGTGATTAGGGGAGCTGTAAATTGATGGAAGGCCGAAAATGGGTGTAAATTGTTTGCCCTCTCATAGGAGGTAACGATGGCTCCGTGTTAGGTGCTTCCACAATAAAATAAAAAAGGAAAGTGCCCACCATTCAATTAAAAAAAGTTTTTCTTTTTTTTTTTATTTAATGACTCCAGGACACTGAATAACAAACCGCTTAAGAATTTTATTTTTTGTGGAATAAATCTGAAGATGAGTTACGCAGCTATTACGTTGAATACAAATAATGTTATATATATTCAATGTCATTATATTTTTCTGTTAATCAACCATTTACATGGGATACTGTTCTAAGTATTAATCCTCCAACTAAGAGTCCCGCAGTTTCATGAGCAATATAAACGTAGAAGGATTTCCACAGCCAGAAAAGTGCATTTCACATACAATATTTAGGTTCTTTTTTTATACGTATCATTTTTTCAGTTTACTGACAATGATTGACTATTATACAGATTATTAAAGCTAATTTTATTTTGTTCGAACCTATACAAAAAGGGTTCACTATTTTCTTTATGAAAAATAATTGGAAGAAAATGAAGAAAGAGCGCAAAAATTGTAATATGGAAGTATAAAGAGGGAGGGAAATTTTAATTCCCAAATTGTTAATTTAGTTCAGAGCCGTAGATCTAAATCTGTTATTATTTTACTGTGTTTGTATTTTCACTGATTAGCTTTGATACTATTTTGATAATTATCAAATGACTATTATGACTATGAGAATTTTTATTAGCCACAACGCACTAGTGATGAAATGATTAAAACCATTTAATTTTGTTAATTTAACCCGGTTTTGGGGTTTACGCAATGTGTAATATGAACACGAGCCAATTTCTCTTAAACATTTCTCCACGAACGTATCCTTAGATAACCGTAGCGTGCATTGACAAAGATGAATTATTAGCTTGGTAATTCATGGCATTCTTGGCATTAATAATCTTTGGTGGCCAGTTTTATGCGCCATATTCCAAGATCTTAATTGTCCAACAAATCTCTACAATTTAATGAAGAATTATCTTCATAATAGAAAAGTTATCTACAAAAGAAGATGTCAATATTTTCAAAAGTTATTACAAAGACGCAGCTCATGGATCTAGTTTAGGTCCAATTTTGTGGAACATTGGAGTTAATACTGTAATAAAAACGAAGAAAGCGCTAGATAATATAGAAATAAAGAGTGATAAATATAAACTAAATTTGAATAGCACTGCAACAAAAACGATAACATTTCCTAAGGGTTTAAAACTGGTACAAAATACACAAAGATTACTGTGGAAGAATATCCCTATTCGAAATAATGATACATTAAAATATCTAGGGTTCGTTCTTGATTAAAAAGTTAATCTGGATTTCGCACGCTCGGAAATGCGAGATGGAACACATGCAGTTGTTAACTATTTAAATCGTCTTATGACGCGCAAATGGGGATTTAAGTGGAAAATTTGGAAAGAATGTATTTAATAGCAAATGAAAGATTAATGTTATACGGTTGCGATGTATGGTGGCATTAGTGGCACTGTAACAGCAACAAATAAGTTGTTACAAATTCAACGAATAGTTTTTATTACATGTAACTGAAATATTTTGTATTACACCAACAACTGCTCTTCAAGTTCTTGTTGGAGCGCTACTATATTCTAAAAGCAAAACAGGTAATACATTGTAATACATTGAGGGTACACTTAGACCCTCCTGGCCACGAAGTGGCCTCATGGTAAAAAAAAAGAGTAACCCCAAAAGAACATCAGATACAAAATAAATAATACATAATATAAAATATAAATAAGATACAAGTAATACTCAAATATAAAGTAAAAATAGGGAAAAACATATAACTAACACTCACGAACATACAAACAAAAATTAACACAAAGGACAACATTAGATCAGAATTCCAATTACACCTCGATTTGCATTAAGAAATTTAAGGACACCTTGTGCAAAAGATATAAAAGCTTTGATATCAAAATTATCCTTATATATAGCATTATCAATTTTTTAAAGCTTCCTCTGATCGGCGAAAATAGGACAGTCCTCCACAAAATGTTTCGCGTCTCCAATGGAATTGCAGGAAATACAAAATTCATTATTTTGTACTTTGAATCTCCTAAAATAATAGCGAAATCTCCCGTGGCCAGTAAGAATTTGGTTTGAAATCGTTTTGTTACAAATAGCCATTTTGTAAGAAATTCTGATAATTTTCGTGTATCCTTTATTTTTTGATGAATTTTCGCACGGGATTTTCCATTTCTCGATGTAAAATTTCTTCATGTGTGTGATGGTCATCTGTTTAGATCCTGAAATTTCAATAAAGGAGATCTCCACATCGGAGGCTGCCTCCTTGGTCAGACAGTCGGCCCTCTGATTTCCAATATGCCCCACATGAGCTTTGATCCAGTGCAGTTTTACATCTAAATACCCGTTCAAAGTTTGTAAACAGTTTTTGATTTTCAAGAGGATGGGATTGGCGTTGTCTGGGCGGAAGAGAGACTGACAATCTGACGACAAGAAGACGACAAACAATCTGTGTAAATATTAATCACATTTCGAAAAGCAACGCATCTCTTAATCCAATTAAGGCTTGATATAGAATCTCGCACTCTGCCTGAAATACAGAGGATTGAGGGGAGTTGTTTAATCTAAATTTCATATAGTCGATTTCGACACCCAAATAATATACAACAAACGCTGCTCCAATCCCCCCCCCAATCCCAGACCCGTCTTTATATATATCGTACGCACTAGAATCAACAATATCTTTGTCATAAAAATAGCAAATTCGTTTAGAGGGTTATTAATATAATAATAATAATAATAATAATAATAATAATAATAATAATAATATAAGTTGAATATTATAACGCTCAAAAACATACTTTGTGACAATATAATCATAATATATTTTAAAATCAGTTCGGTTTGTACGTAATAAGAATTTGTCCAGAAAGAATTTGTAGAGAATTGAAAGGGGCGACCATCCGGCCCAAGACAAACGTCTCAGTGGAGACTGTCCTAAAGCATCTTGTGACAGCTAAAGCCCAAGCTCTCTGTATGCTATCAAGCTTAAGCCTCAACCTGACAAGCTCCCTTGCTCTATGTCCCCAAGCGCCTATGCCGTACATGATCATTGGCAAAATGACGTTCTGGTAGATTTTAATCCCAGGGTGAAATATTTCGTTGCTAAAACGTCAGCTGAAGTTCTTTTATATAGTACAATAAAATCTGATCTGTTCGCCGTTGCAGTTCTTTAAAATGTTTGACGAAATTCAGTTTATTGTCAATGATAACACCCAAAAATTTTATATCTTTAACAAAACTTCCCTCTAAAAATCTCAGTTGTGCTGTTCTCACTTTCCTACCACCTCTGGGGAAAAATAAAGCATTTGTTTTATCTAAATTAAATTTCAATTTTTCATTCCTTTGTCAGCTTTCTAAAATGTTGCAAATATCAGTGAAAGATCTCTCAATTTTTGCCAATGCATCGTGTTTAATTAAAATCGTGATATCATCAGCATAAGAGTAGATCTTATCATTCTGGGGAACTTCATATTTTAGTAATTTATCAATGATAGCATTCCGAAACAGGGGAGCGCTGCAGGATCCCTGTGGGCAACCTTTATATACATTAAAAACAGAATCCTTATTTTTATCACCAAAGCAATTAAAGAAGATCTTCCTATCGATAAAGTACTTAGCAGAAGTCCCCAAATCGCGCAAATACCCAGCTCAATCCCCACCAATCGTATGGCATATGAATGTTCCCAAAGAAAAGGGAATAGAAATTTTTACATATGTATCAAAGATCCAGGATAAAGTTGGAGCTGCGTTTATAGCTTACGAAAGTAAACAAGTTATAATATGTAAAACATTTAGACTAAATGATTTAAGCACATTTTAGCAAGACGAAGCGATAGATTTGAAGGAAGCCCTTTTATGGTTAATGGCTTTTCTCAAAAGTAATAGGTCACAATATGCGAGCATTTACACAGAGAGCCAAATATTTTAAAGGCACTGTATTCCACGAAGAAAACATCCTTACTTATCCAAACTAACAACAACTAAGGTAGCCACATTAAAAGATATGATTGATATCCATTTTCCTACTTCAAGGCTTACAATCAAGGATAAAATTTCTAAACAAGGTTTAATAAAACGACAAAGAAGATGGGATGACGAGGCAGATATAGGAAGATTAACTCACCAATACTTCCCGTAAGTATCCCAAAACGAATAAAAGCAATTTTCTGCTAATACAATTAGCAACAAATCATGGAAGGTTGTCATCTTCCATGATTCCTCCAGCGATTTTTAAGAAGGAATGTAAGATATAGGTGCGGAACACCAGCACATCTAGCAGATGCTACACGTTATATATGGTGTAACGTTTGAGCCCCCGTGATGGATGAAGAAAAGACGAGATATTTTTAAACTTAACAATTTTTCAGGATTAAATAAAAGTAAAAACCCACTACAGACATAATAATAAATCGGTCGCTTGAAGCGGCTTTTCGTCGCTGTCGCGACCTCACTCAAGTCTCTCTCTGCACAAAAACTCACACAAAAGCCTCTTTCTTTCCTTTTAAGATAGCGACTGTAGGAAACGAAATCAGAAGGGGTCTTTTGATGATTTCCTTTTTTTGAGTACTTTGGACATTTAGCTGACACAGAGAGACAGTTTCTCCTGGAAACCGCCTAGGGTATTTCCTGAAAGCATTTACGCAGATAATTAACTGAAAATTAGTCTCTGGACAAACAGAAAATTCTCTAAATGAACGCATGGTTATCAGAGTTGAGAATTTGTTACAATGGCAATGTCCATTACTTTCAATTATTACAGCAAAACATTTACCAGGATTTGCAACAAAAGTTCCAGCGAAAGATTTATTTTACAGTACAAAGCGTGTGTCTACACTTCAAAAAATTATGAAAATGTTATCGAAAACGAAGGCATGGTGATTATAAATAATAATTAATCCCATTACTGAGTGAATTAGCAAGTCAAGATTACAACTAGTCCTGTCTACATATGTAAAGAGCAAGAAAACGATAGAAAATTATATCAAGTCTTCTTCCCATCTGTATACGTTGTATATGTTTTCCTTCCATATTTTATTATTTAATATTTTTAACAAAAGACAAGTGGGTCCCAGTCGAGCGCGATTAATCAGTGTTAAAATGCTGTCAGCCTTATGGTTACATATGGTGAGTGGATGGCTGAACAATTATTTCGGCAGTTTGGACACAGAATTTAAAATTTTCTCCCGCAGTGTTCTTCGTTTAACGGGCTGGGAAGTCAAATTATAAATTGATAGATGGAATTCTGGCGGTGATGACAATTAATAATCCGCCTTTTGAAAGTTTGCTAAATTTAATAAATAAAAAAAAGATGAAAGTCTCAAAAAGACGATATGCTAATTTTTACTCTGAAATAAATAAATGAAACTGTACAGACCTCCGAAATTTTAAGTAATAAATCTGTCTTTCTTATACTGTTTGTATTGCTACCGTATTTTGACTTTTTATCTTTCTTCCATCTTTTTTGTAGGCAATATTTTTTTTTCTTCTGTTTGCTCTTTACAATAAAACACAGAAAGGAAAAGGGGACTTCGTGAAGGAAGGGAAACTAATTCGTATTTATACATGATGAAAACTATGAAAACTCCAATGTTCACCCATCCTTTGCATTTAGTCAAATCAGTACCAGAATAAGACTCTAGCGAGGTGTAACTGGAAGAACGCTCGTCGCATATTCGGGAGATTCGAAGTTTGATTCCCGACGAGTGCAAAGAGTATTTCTTCAGTTTCCTGACTTCGAAAAATTCTAATGACTCGACAGTGACAGTTGGTGCCCGAACTAAAAGGAGGGGAGTGATAATTCGTCACCACCAGGACTTTTTACTAGGTCTCCTAATCCCCAGTCGTCCTTCAAAAGGGAAGGTATATAAGGTATTTTCTCCCTCCTTTCTGCATGCCTTCCAGGTGTAACTGAAAGCACGCTCAACGCGTATTCGGGAGGTCCGCAGTTCAAACCCCGAGAAGGGCAAAGAGGATTTCTTCAGGTTCCTGACTTTGAGAAATTCTGATGGCTTTACAATACAACATGTTACCTTGTTTATTCATAATTTTCTTTAGTTATAAAATCAGTTTCGACATCTTCATTATTCCACCAGAGTACATCATTTTCATTGCCACTTAAATTATTAGTAATGTAAAGTTTTGAAAATACTTTAAAAAAGATTTTAAAGTATCATTACGGAATGCGAGACTTGCAGAAATAATATATTAAAAATATTCGCTTTGAATTTAAGCCACACCCTAGTTTCTAAAATATCCACATAAATCCTTACTCGGTTTTTATTTTCGCAATCGTTGATCGCAGACATACCCTTTCGATACTAATATTTTCAAATGACGTAAATATTATTGTTTTGGCATTTTGAAATTTAAAATATAATCAGCTTTGTAAAAATCTTAAAATATATCTCTTTATACATTTCCTCGGTCCTTATACTTGTATTCAGGAAAATTTTATATTAATTACAAAAAATGAAATAAAAAAACTATGATTGCTGTGCGACCAAAAGTGATCAAGCTACTTTGTTTTGAAATTGAGCATCACATTCAGATGTCGCACACAAACTGAAGAGCGAATTGTTTTCATTTTTTCAAAAAGAAGGAGATATTATTTACAGAATCTTACAAAATTCATATAGTGACTTCAGTATTAGCACACGGCGAACTCGTAACATTATTTGTCTAAATTAAAAAAGAAAAGCCAATTCCAGTGCTTTCTGTGATTCTCAAATTATGATTCTAAAGTAATGAAATTTCATAAGAATATTAATGGCGTATTTTAGGGGAGAAAATTCTTTCGGCATGCCAACTATAACAAAATTATATGTTACACAGTTATAAGTTTTAATTATAAATTAAATAGTATGTATTAAATGTGCTACCAGATCTCATCCTAAATTTAAAAATATGTCTTCAGATTTTGGAAAAACATTTGAAACTAATTTAGGTAAAGAAACCTTGATAATTTATTCCATTTAATGCAAAAATATCAGGAGGAACAGAAATAAGAAAGGGGGACCTGTAAAGAAGAGTATCCTATGCTTGATTGCCCTCAAAATACACAGACATTTATTTAAAATTTGAACCTAACTGTAGTAGCTTTTTACTTCCTTGCAATCGCAAAAAAATTCGGGTATCATATTTCAACTAAAATATCCATTTTGACCGCCCTCGAATCCATCTAAACGATGATTTCGCGTGACATCGGTACCTAGGGACAGAACAAAGGACTCTTTTTCCCAACATGGATTGTGAAATGAAGAAAAGGTTTTTTTTTTCCATGACGTCTGTACGCATGAATCTTCCATGACTCAAAAACTAGTAGCCTTAGAACATTGAAATTTTGCATGCGGGTCTGCTATAACATGTACTTGTGCACCTCCCTTTTTATTCGCAATTAGCCGGCCCAAATGTATATAAAATGTATATAAATGTATATATATATATATATATATGCTGACTCTGTTACCCGGCTCGCTGAGCTCAGTTTTTTATTCTTATATGTTGGCAAATTGTGCATTTTTTGCGTTCAAAGTGATTGAATTATGTTGTTCTTAAGTTCCGGTTCAATTTTGTATGCTTTTAGCTAATTTGCATGCCCTAGTTGTAAACTTATCAACAATTTAAAAGTTATTTAAGGGGTACTGAACCTAACGATCCCGCCATTTGTTTACATTTGAAACTCTAAGCACAGTGAATTAATTAAGTTTCTTTTTGCCGAGTCGAATAAAAAGTAAACTTTCAGATTTGTACACCGAAAAAAAATCTGTCTTCCTGCCCGCTGGTCAAATTGCTTGTTTTTGCATAGAAACTCTCATTTTAATTGTAAAAATTGCTTTTTTAACTATTTTAACTGTATTTGGTATTTAATATTTTTCTGCATTTTACAATTTTTAATGAAGATCTTTTGAGTTTTTTGTATTTTTGCCTTATGTATTTTTTAATTGAATAAGTAATATATCTCTAATGAAATTCGAGAAAATAAGTTTAAACGAAATGCAGCAAGAAAATGCTTATGCAACCAGCCCGTTCGCCGGTGTTCGAACCCTAGACCGAACTATCAGTGTTCAGTGACCGCTTTACCGCTGGTTGCACAAAAAGGGATAGAAACAATGCGCAATCCCAGAGTAAGCAAAATTCCCTGCAAGAAAAGTATCAAATTGGTAGGATGAAGCAAAACAATAAGACTAGCAGAAAACACAGGCCCACTAAGCTGCCGAGCAGTAAAGTTGCTGAACACTGGGTTCGAGCCCCAGTGTACGGGCTGGCTACATAGGTGTATTCATGGTTTACTCCATGTGTAAAGTGGATATGATCCAGTTTCCCTTAGAAAGTTCTTTAAGAAGACATCTTTTCCCTTAGGCAAATATCTCTCACGTTTTTTGCCATAATTAGATAAACCAAACCAATTAGAAAACATGTGCCATGCACTGCCTAAACGAACATGCAAACCTATATCTAAAAGGAAGAATAAGAGTTTGATATGTGTTAAATAAACGTTAGGCTGTCCCAAGAGTAAACTGGGAAATAATTTGGAAAAGAATAATTAGATCTTTTTCAACATTCGAAAAAGATAATAACGATTGAAAAAAAAAGTATGTTGAAATTCCGATTAAGTTAATGAAATATTCTGCAGCCATCGCCAAATGAAAAGTAGGAAATAGTATTCTTTTCAGTGAAACGCTAATAATCATGCTGATAATTTCGAAGTCTATCGATTAGAGATGCTTCATCTGCTTTTAAAGGAAATAGAGACACTTAGTACTAATGGCTATTGATAGTTTGATTTTTGATGGTGGAACAGACTAACTGTAAGTGTATTTAATGGCTTTCTTAATGTGAAAAGTCTAAGCAACGTTTCATTATAACACAGTATACAAACGTTAAAATAGCGAATAGTTAGGCGTTACATGAGTTTCGAGTAAATTCATGTTATGTAATTCAAATATTTCAAACAAAAGTGGTATTAGTACTCTTTCTACAGATGTATATTTTAGAAAAATCAGTCATGTATATATAAGTCATAATTGCAAGTTTTCTAATAAGAAACATTTTAATGAACGTTGCTTTAATCAAAAAAAAAAAAAAAAAAAAGAAAGAAACAGTATACTTATGTCAGAATAAATACTTTTTTTTTTCCCGTCATAAATCGTTACTATAGTTACAATTGTTGCGCATATTATTATTCTTTTGAAGCGTAAAATAAGTTGAAATAAATACCGCAAAATTATAGATATAATTATTTCTGAATTTTTTAGAAATTGGAGGTCATAGTTCATGTTAAATCTCTTTAGAGTTTTGAGTTCTTTTCGGAAATTCTGAATACAAATGGTAAAAATTATAAGTTTAACTTTTACAAATGGAAAAACCTTCGCATCACATAGATCCGCTTCTTCTGAATATCACGATTGTCTCGGCGAGGAAGTTGTACACCTATACGTAAAGGTTTGTCGTGAAAAGGGAAACCGTTGTCGTCATTGTAGTTGTTCTTCTTATTCACAGCAAATGCCTGAATATTTGCACGGTGAGGTTTGGCATGGTGTAAAGCATCATCGTCATTCAAGTTACGCATGGCAAAGAACTGCATATCTGGTGATGAAGTTTTTTCATAATGCACACCAAAATCTCCATTGCCGTTTTTATCAAAGAGAGATAGGCTGTGCTTATCATCTGGCCTATTACCGTATGCAAATGCTGAAGGGTGGTCAACACTTTTCCTTCTGATATCCTGGAAACGCATCATCAGAGGATCTTGCAGAAATAGGCTGCTGAAGAGACCGTTCCCGAGCAGAATTTCGTTAGTAATTTCGTCGGCTACTCTTTCAGCCATATTGCTCGACTCAGTGAGTTTGGGAAAAGCCGTCGTTGGCGCAGGTTTCGTACCATCTTCCACCTCAAAATCATTGATGCTTTCCACAATTCTTTTCCATCTCGCCCCTAAAATATTAAAGCAGTTTAGTGGTTGTTGTTAATTATAGATTACTCATGCATTTTAAATTATTTTGTGTGGTGTTTTCAAATATGCAAGTTCCTAATACTATTTAGTGTTTATCTGATCCAGAGGTTCAAATCCTGGAGAAAGCACTGGTTGGCTGTACAGTCATTTTCGTGGTTTCTACCTATTGTATAACGAGAATATGAGCCAATTTTTCTTTGAAAACTTACTGTACAAAGATTCGATAAAAGCTTACAATCAGGTGCCCCTTTTGATTACATTTTCAACACCAAGAGGCAATATTTCCAAGATGGCTGTCACTCAAAAAAGCGCCGAAAACGTAAGTCATAAAAACAACAAAAGTGCTCATCTTGTGTGTTCTTGGCTATGCTCTATCATCAGCATCGGATGACTTCGACACATAGACAGTCAGTTCAACAAATTATTGTACCCGGACAAAGCCACAACCCCACATTTTGCCATCATCCATAACTAAAAATTCTTCAGTTGATATAAACATGCAAGAGTGCAATTTAAAGAATAACGCTTCAACTCAAGATTATAACGTGGACAGTGATGTACAAAATAATCCACCCCCAACCTTGCTAAAAAACTCGATACCATTTTCTTCAATGCGTTTTCTCCAAATCAACTTACAAAGAGCAAAAGCGGCTTCTGATCATCTAGCATAATTCTTAACTCATAACCATAAAGACTTTGTTTTAATCCAAGAACCCTATTGTATCGAAGGGAAAGTAAGTAGCATTCCAATGTCTTGGAATGTCTTTCAATATTCTCCTCAGTCCCCCAATCAACATCCCAGAGCAGCTATCATCAGTTTTAAACATAGCTGGCACCCAATTCTAATTACAGCCAAAAGAGACCTAGTTACAATCAGTCTTAATAGTTCCAACTCTCAACTTCTTATTTCAAGTATTTATGCATCTCCCTCCGAGGATATTTCTCCTTTGCTTCAAGATTTAGAATCCATCTTGTTTTCCTTCCGAAGTCCACACATAATTTGTGGAGACTTCAATTCACACAACCAGCTTTGGGGCTACAATTCCACAAATCCAAGAGGAAGGTCCCTTGAGGAATTCTTCAATTCACATAATCTTGTCATTCATAACCAAGACTCGGGTTTACCTTCTTTTGAAACAATGTATGGGAGAGGGTGGCCAGATCTCGTAGTTACTTCCCATCACCTAATTAATTCGATTTCAAATCGCAAAATTGAAGAAGACAACTCCCACTCAGATCATAAATATATTACTTTTTGAAATCAAAGAGAACTCAGAATCAGTTTTAATGAAACGTTTTAAAATTGCTAAAAAGAAAGAAAAGAACTTTATTAAGCAAATTCAACAATCCGCATTTCCAATGACTTCTTCCTTCCAACTAAGTGCAACAAAAGAAGATCTAAATAAAGCTACAGAAGATTTTATAAAAAAAAAAATCCAAGAAATATGTGAAAATACCTTTCCAATACGATCTGCAAAACCTTACTTTCATATAAATTGGTGGACTAAAGAGTTACGCGCTCAAAAGCATAAGGCGAGAGTATTGAAACGGAAAATGAAATCGGTTACTGACGATGAATTAAGACACCAAGCCTGGCTCAAATTCAAAAAAGAAAATGCAAACTACAAAAAGATGATTCTCAAATCTAAATTAAAAAGTTGGCAAAAATATTGTTCAAACAATAAAGAAATTTATGGCACCTTATACAAGATCGCCAGTAGTAAAATATTTAAACCGTCACAAATCCAACTTCTCTCAAATTTGCTTTCAAGTTCTGCTGAAATTCAGGATGCCAATCTTTCAACCCTAAATGAGATTCTTGACTCTGTCTTTCTAAAAGATGATCCAGCTGAAGATTCGCCTACTCAAACCAGAATCCGTAACTGCGATGACATTCCACAAACAGACAACGATATTCCGTTCTCAAAACAAGAAATAAAGCAAATAATTAAAAACCTAGCTTTAAAAAAGGCACCAGGCCCAGATGTCATCGATAACCACATTATAAAATTAATCAATCAAGCCCATCCTGACATAATCTGTAGTTTTTGCATTCGATGTATAGAACTCTCTACCTTTCCTGATTGCCTGAAAATTGGTAATATAATACTCTAAAGAATAAAAGCTCCAATGAACCTAAATCTTATCGTCCGATAAATCTTCTCCCAGCCCTGGGAAAAGTTTTGGAAAGATGTCTTATTGGTCGTCTAAAATTTCATGTTTACAGCAAAAACTTAATAAGCAATAACCAGTTTGGATTTCGAAGCCTACTTTCAACAAGTCATGCAATTAATTCAGCTCTTGAACAAGTCAGAAACAATAAAATCAACCAACTTCATTCTGCAATAATATGTCTGGACTTAAAATCAGCTTTTGATTCTTTACGGTGGCCAGCAGTTTTACAAGCGCTGCGTTCCTTTAAGTGCCCTCAAAATTTATTTCTAATTATTCAAAATTACTTCAGAAACAGGAAAAGTATGATTCTTTACAACACTGAAATTGTGCGTAATCAAGTCCGAGGATGTCCTCAGGGGTCTTGCATGAGTGCAGATCTCTGGAATATCAGCTTCAACAATATCATTGCCTATCCATGGCCAGATCACTCAAAAATTGTAGCTTTTGCAGATGATGTAGCTTTTATTACAAGTGGCCGTACCAGAGACATTTTACAGAATAATTGCAACGAAACACTCCAGTTATTTAACCAACTTTGCAAAATTCAAAAACTACAAATTTCACATAGTAAATCCCAAGTCTTAGTGATCCATAAACCAGGACAAAATATAACTAAAGCTTTAGCTCTAAAAATTGACAATCAAAAGATCAAATATGTGAACACAATCAAGTACCTCGGTTTAACAACCGACAAAAAATTCTCCTGGATTCCTCATCTACAAAATATTAAACTTCGTACAACATCAATAGCTAACTGCCTACGACGTATGCATGGATATAACTGGGGCTTAAATCTCCATATAACACGTATTCTTCTAAAAACAGTCATCTCAAAAATGGTAAATTATGGAGCCGGAATTTGGGCACAACCAATGACAGTAAGAAAGATGAAATGTTTAAATTCAATTCAAAGGCCTTTTACTCTTTGCATTACTCGGGCGTATCGCAGAACATCAAATATAGCACTTGATACTCTAGCTGGTACTCTTCCGTTATCAATCAGTGCAGAAATGGAATGCACCTATATGAAAGTTCTTCAACTTAACCAAGCCGCAGAATTCAACAACCAAACCTTTTGGTCATCCAACTATGAAAAGAAAACTAACCCCAATTTTATCCATCCAGCGCTTCGCTTCAGCAAAATAATATTCCCCACGTCTGAAGAAAATTCAAGTTCATCTCCAATTGCTTATACTGATGGATCAAAAATTGAAGGAAAAGTTGGTTCCGCAGTCTTTTTTCAAATTACCCCCTCAAATATCATCAAATGGAAAGGCCATCTCCATAATAATAATAGTGTTTTCCAAGCGGAATTGTCAGCTATAAAAGCAGCGATTGAAATAGCCATTCTCAAAAATCTCAACGAATTTAGCATAAAATCTGACTTCCAAGCAGCTATTCTAGCTATTAAAAATCCCTTACCTTCCTCTCCATTGATATCCGACATAAATTCTCTTCTTGGAAAAATCCCAAACTACAAAATTCAAATTTCATGGATCAAAGGACATAGTGGCCATTTTGGTAATGATCAGGCAGATGAACTAGCCAAAGAAGCAGCTATTAATCAAGATGGTACTGAAATCATCATTCCGTGGCCTCGCTCAAATTTCAAGTACCAACTAAAAAACTTGCTTCAAAATCTTGGCAAGATTTGTGGAACAATGCTCCACAGGGAAGACGCACATATAACTTGGTGCCCAATCTAAGCTTAGCATCTCTGAACTCGAATCCTTCCCTAAATTACTTTATAACAGGACATGGACCCTTCCCCACATATTTCTAAGCAAGAAATTTGGCAAATTCTGACATCTGCATATGTGGGGAACAGGGAACTCCTGATCACTACGTTTTCTCATGCCCCTTAACTGAGGATATTCACATAAAGTCCCCAAGAACTGACCTCCTGGCATTCAAAGATTTTTAATTAAAGATAAACATCAATATCCAAAGTTTCAGAAAATTATGCAACGACTCTCTTCCTACGGCCTAGATCTCTGTCAAGTGTAAGTCCACATACAGTTTAAACTTAGTGAACTTTTACATGCTGTGATTATGGACAAAATGGATCCTCTCGTGAACTTTATAAACTGCAGTAAACCAATATATCTGAAATAACCCATGGACACCTACCTCTTTAGCATTATTATAACAATTCATTTAAGGGGACTCATACACCTTAAAACCAATAAGATGTTCGAATAGGTGACTGTTGAAAGAATTGGGATAACTTATTTATTTTACAAGCAATTACTACCAACTTTTTACAGCTGACTACATAATATAGCTGCTTTCTGAAATAGTAATCAGAAAGTTTGTGTTGCCACAAATATTTGTATAATTTAATCCGCTTTGTGACAACATTTTTCGTCATGTTTCCAACTTGCGCGCACAGTTTAAAACATTCTGTTTCATAATTTAATTCCATATTTAATATATAGCTTTTATAACATTTGGAAACTACTGTGAACCTAAAATTCTAAAAATTTCATGTTAAATTTTTATTTGATTTTGAGTTGAGTTTATAAAATGTATTTTATTAAAAAAAATTTAATGTTTTCGTCCATAAAATTTTTCAATATTAAAATATTCATACAATAGTAGATTGTTACAATAGTAGATTCAACAATAGTAGATTGTTGGTTCAGTTAGAAAATAGTGCCCATATAAAGAATTTCATCAAATTTCAAGTATGTACCTTTAGCCATTTTTAAAATCATGCGCGCAACGTGGAAACAAGGCGAAATATTTTGTCACAAAGAAGATTACATTACAAAAATATTTGTGGCAACACAAACTTTCTGGTTACTAATTTCCAAAGCAGCTATATTATGTAGTCAGCTGTAAAAAGTTGGAAGTAATTGCTATTAAAATAAATAAAATATTCCAATTCTTGCAACAGTCACATATTCGAAGATCATGAGGGGTTTAAGGTGTATGAGTCCCCTTAACATTGTGTTGCCAGTACTAATTATAATTATCTCATTATGTTTATTTGTTTATTAATTATGTTTATCTCCTATTTTTGTTGCACCAAATCAGATGTTCAATTTATCTTGTGAATCTCAAATTGTATTCCTACTATTTTGTAATCTACTTATGCCCTACACCATTATTTTTAATAAATACTGGATGCGGGGCGTACTGTGGAATTGCACGATGTACCATAATAGGCAAACTTTAGACCTTTTGAAAAGCTTCAGTTTATGCAAATTCTTATAAAACTTGCAATTACCCCCCCTTTTTTTCTCTCTCAAAGAGTTAGTATGGAAAGGCATTACCAGTTGACCTATGGTACATCGCTGGTATCCCCCATACTTTACCTTTACCTTTACCTTTACCTCACATACAATTTTAAATATAGTTCACGCAGTCCCGCGACGAATTCTCATCCTTCTCTCGATCCTAGTAGACGCGACACCCCACAGTAGAAATAAAATTCCGCAAAGTAGGAATGAAAAATTTCGTCTTCCGGTTAATCTGGCTGCTCTATGCCCTAAATGGTGTTGGTACGTGCGCCAGTTTTGGAGTTTTAATACGTGAGGGAATGATTAGCTGACAAATGTTTGAAATCTTGTTATCGAGGCCAACACACAGCTTTCATTCACCTTACTACCTTATTATTCTTCCTTTTACCAAACTTGCTCTCATCTGTCTCCACAACCGTGCCAGGACAGGCAATCATTTCACTCTTTTACACATACATTCATACACACCTTCTGTACAAAAATTCCTTCAATTAACTACAGTTTCACTCGAACCAATTTAATTCGACATTGTATTCACCTCATTTATAAATTACAGCTTTATGCACCTATAAATAGGAAAAAATTGAAATATCAATTATGCTTATCTTTCTTTCTTCGAACAATGTACTCTTCCTTACAGACCTCTTTACAGTGATGAGCACTGGCACCTTTCTCACAACAAAGCTACTCATAACCATTTGATCGGTCTTTACGGTCGAGCAGACTAATCAAATATGCTCCTTTCAGTAAATGATAATACCGTACATTCCGGTGAATAATGCTGACCGGTGTATAACGTACACCTATACTTTCAAACTATATTTTTTTCATTTTTTGGTATATTCGCCGTATAACGCGCACCCTTTTCCCGGCGAAGAAACCTGAATGATACATGTGCGATGCTTTTATCTTTCGAAGTCATTTAGAAGGTATTTCTCCCGCTTCCCTAGCGTGCCTTCGTGGTGTAGTGGTTCTGCACGCTGGGCCGATATTCCAGTGGTCCGTGGTTCGATTCCCGACGAAGGCGTTGCATATTTTTCAAACTCTCTTTCTCCCCCCCCCAAAAAAATCCTAATGTCTCTACACATTCATCCAAAGATATTTATATTTCTCAGGCTTTCGAACAATGGCATACTGATTTGACAAGCGATAAAGGGAGCAATATGTATTTCAGAGAAATGGTTGAGGGAGTAAATAATAATGCAAAATGCATGGGTTATATTCAATGCAAGTGTGTATAAGAATGTTAATCTTGGGTTTCCTGAAAAGACGGACATAATTTGGGGGAAGGATGCACTTCCGACTCGAATATTTTATTCGCTAGATTAGAAGTCAGATCATTTTACTTTCTGTAGTCATTGCACTGGTTTCAAATACAAAATCATTCAATTTGCGAAAGAAAATGGAAATCTTGTTGCAACAAAGATGTTTCGTTATGGGGAAAGCTCCATATGTGACTGGAAAAAAATTAAATTTCAATAATTAATATGCCAAAGCATAAATACTCTTAACATAAATTAATACCGAAATGGCCTATCATAGAAGAAATTGTTGCGAACTGGGTCCTAGAAAAAAGTCAGAATGGATTAATTATAACAAGATACCTTAAAGTGGCCGAAAAAGAATGTAAATGAAATTGAAAACTTTACAGCAACTTTGAGTTGGTGTAGTCGATTTATGTATTAATTTAGTTCTAAGATAAAAGGTAAAAGTTTCGAAAAGGCTTCCGAAAGACTGATAAGTTTCCAGAGGTATGTCATTGGCCTACAAAGGCAGCAAAAATATTTAGTCTCACATACTGGAAATTTGGATGAAACTCCAGTAATGTCTGAAATCACAGGAAATAAAACAATTGATGTGAATGGGAACAAAAACTGTTCACATAAAAACAATAGATTACGAAAAATCTCACCTCACGGCATTGCTTTCCCGCTTGGCGGTTGTACAAAATTAAAACTCGTGGCTATTTTTCAAAGAAAGACGGGGAAAGTGCAGAATCGCCCACTGCTTGGCGCGTTTTTAAGAATTGCACATACTCAGTATCCATGTACACATCGACCTATTTTCACTTTAAAAAAAATTCCGGAATTGCACAAAAATGGCATTGCGCACTCCCTTGACTTTGTCCATGTAACATCGACCTAATTTCACTTAAAAAGTGAAAGAAAATTGACAAAAATCCAATTCTTCTTACTCTTGTAAAAAGCGTCAAACAAACGCCAATCAAATAAGTGGGGGATTCTGCATGCCAGAAAGACAATGAAATATGATATCTCAAATTTCGTTTTCATTCATGTTCACAAGAAAGGATGAATGAACGAAAAAGGTGTAAAACTGTAGGCAAGAAATGTTTGTCAAAAACGCTCTGTTGCGTTAAAGGACCCAGAAAGTATTTTAGTTTGGGACATGTTAAGATCCCATCTAATGAGTAATGCGAAGAAATTGCTGAAAGGATGTAATACAGACATGGCAGTTATTCCAGGCTAATTAACGCCACTAGTTCAACCTTTAGATGTGTGTACCTATAAACCATTCAAAGAAAATTTAAAACGACAGTGGAATACCTGGATGTTAGAAAGTGAAAAAATATTTACAAAAGGCGACCAAATGACGTCAATCCAGTCTAGAAATAGTGCTTGAGTGGATAATAAAAGCGTGGAATCAAATTAAACCCGATATAATTCAAAAATCACTTTAAAATGTAGTATATGTAACAATCTAAATAGAACGGAAGATGTTTATTTATTTATGGATCAGAGTAACAGTGACGGTAAGAATAAAACAGAATTCGATGATGTTCCTGAAGGTATAACAGGAGACATAAGAAGAACTTTTCATGTTATCGGATAGTGAAAATTTTTAAGTTCATAAGGTATATCATTTCTTTTAAGTAAACAGCATTTAGTTAAGTATAGAAATCTAATTTTTGTAAGCTCATATTTCCCCTATTTTTAAATCTATCATTGTTATATCTGGCGTATAGCGTGCACCCTTAAATTTTGATCTTTTATTTTGTATTGAAAATTCGCGTTATACGCCGGAATATACGATAATAAAAATCGAATCAGTTTGAAACCATTTTGGTGCATCGTAAGTAGAAAGTGAGGTTGGCTTTTGCGAACATTGAGAAGATATTTGGACATTACTGTGACATTAACATTAATTACCTTTCTAGTAGTGAAGAAAGCTTTACCATATTTCACCATTCATCGTACTTATAACTTTCACGAAATAAGTATTTCACCCAAAACAGTCAAACATTTATTCCCATTAAAAGAATAATCAAAGCTTTTCTGCTGTATCATATTATGTCTTATAAGTATTCCATAATTTTATGTAAACTTACATGGTAAGTCATGTCCCTTTGTATCGTTCTTTACAGCTGAAGATGTCGAATTCGTATCGTTCCTTAAAGTATCCAAAAATCCTATCATTTGCTGACATAATCCGCATCCACCGAAAATTAATCCATTCGTGCTGTTCGTAGTGACATTAACGAATGTTATATTAAACTCTAGCATAGGAACAGGCTCCAAAATTTGAACACCATCTGTCGATAAATGATGAGTTTTATTTGAAACCATAAATTGCATAGAATTATTTACAGCAGAGCAACTAGCGATGCCTGAAAACAGAAAATATATTATCATCATGTTATATCATAGGGAAAAGAAATGGTCATATTGAAATTACTTTGGAATGATGCCTAAATTTTTAATATAATTCAGCTCGTGAGGAGCATTCTTTAATCTCGTAACATTAATAACACAAGTAACAGTTAAATTATTTTCAGCTCAGCGTGAAATCGAGATTTATTAAAAGTTTAAGTGCACATAAAAATACATTTAATAAGAAGAATATAAAATAATAATAACTACATTATGCCGTATAAACAAAAGGGTCGACGCCAAGAGTATCGATAATTCGCCAGTGATAGTCCTAATGTAAACAAATTACTTAAATTTACAAACATTAAGCGCATATGCTATTTGCTTAGCCACTGCGGGTGTAAACTTTTAACCGCATATAAAAAAGGTTAAGAGTAGATCGACTTTGAATCAGCTCTAAGATATGTATTGCAGTTCTATAAGATGATACCTATTGTCTGCGATATTGTTTATTTTGCAGTGTAATTTCAAGAAAATTTGTTTTATTCACTATCCGTTGTGACACTTACTTTTGAAAGCTGGACTGCCATTTACGTTAATAATAATGATCTATTAATTAGTTTATTTGTCAAGAGAAAAACTTTGATTAGGCACGGAATTTGATGCGCAACTACAAGAAAAAAAGCATGTTTCGACAAGTGATTCAGTGGCTGCAGAGAATCATTTGCCCATCAGCACCAAAATTGGTTTACCGTTGAACAGAAGAACTTACGTTGATTCAGTGGTGTGAGAAAAAACCAACTGAAACTTCCCAAAAATACGATTATTGTTGCGTTCTACGGGTTCTTGGATTTGGAATAATTGCTGATAACACTTGATAAAGAATCAAAACACGATTTATTCGCCAGTAGGCAATATTACACAGGACAGTTCGAAAAATACGTTTAAACACGTTTAAGACACGAGCTGAAACGCTTAGCAAAACAGCTCCATGGGCAAAGCACTAAAGTACAGCTCTTGACTCCATCCATCGCTCTCAAGTTAATCTCTGAACTCAACACACTACTTTCTTCCCGTAGCTTTATGAAAGCTTATTTGGGGGATGGATTCCAATAGTAAGTCTGAATTGTGGTTTAGTTCTTATAGCGATGCTCGAGGAAACAGGCTTGGGGATTTTATCAGCTCCTATAATTTCTATGTGATCCAGTGAGAAAGGATTGTTGGCCCTAACTTTTGTTCGAAACAGGTATCAAGTTATATAGGTATCACAATTGTGGGAGTTGATTTGCTTTCGAATGTTAATTGCTGGTGTCTCTCAGACTACGAATCGTTGTCAGATTATGTGATGATTGAATGTGACTTAAATGACAACAGTTCCCGTTGCGCATTTTATTGCGGCTAGTAGAGTATTGTTTAATACAAAAAAAGCAAATTGGAAATATTTTGAAAAATGTCTTTCACAGTATATTCCTTCTGTCATGGAATCGTTTGGATTCTTGCGCAACTATTGACTCGCTTGAGGTGATTATTGATTTTATAACTTCAGTTATTTTTCAGGCATCTATGAAATTTATGCCTGTATGCGTAGAGTACCATGGTGATCGTTGGAGATTTCCATTATGAGAAAGATAGTTAATGCTGCAAGACGGAGGTTTCAGAGAAGTAGCAATATGTCATTTGTATAAGCGGAAATATCTTGATTTGAGGAAAAAATACGATCAAATGCTCCTTGAGGCCAAATTGGATTCGTGGAGGAAGTTTCTTTCAGATATTAATAATGAGGATTAATAATATGGAGAAACATTTACTGTTATTGTATTAAAGAAACTTTTATGAGTAAGACTGAGATCTTAGGTCCTTAGCTTCCAACCCGTAATTTTACGTCTTCCATGGAGAAGACTTTCGACGCTATTCTTCATTCAGTATTTCCTCCTGACTATAAATACAAGTGAGGCAAATAACTGTTAAGAGGATTGATAGTGATTTTCATACTCAGTGGCCCATATCTGCCTGCAGTGAATATATATATCTCACATTGATCTTCCCTTTTCGCCTACTCAGGTTGACGATGTAATTCGGATTTTAAAGCTTGGTAAAGCTTCTGCCCCGAGTCTATTCCACAGAAACATATTTTTATCGTTTTTTCTCAGCTATTTTAAGGGGAGGAATTTTAGTGTTCCACATGTGAATAATCTTCGGTGTACCTGTCTTCTTTCTTCTCTGGGTAAATGTTTTGAAAAATTAATTACAAACAGAATTACTTAGCATTTACATAAAGAAAATCGGTACTATTCCGTTTTGAGGACCGTAAAAAAATTGCAACGAAAATGTATGCTCAAAAGCGCCAAATCTAGCAAACACGGGCATTTAACAGCGCGCCAAATCTAACGTATGCGCTGATTTCAGATTGCGTAGCTTTTTATAAGTTTATATAGTTCTATATTTCTAAAGACGCCATTGAAACACTAGTTTAATTTTTAAATCCTTTTTTGATATCCTATGGATTTAACAATTTGGGAATTGCCCGTGACGAAAAGTCTGCAATAGAATTTTGAGTAAAGTGCAGAATCACCCACTGCTTGACGCGTTTTTAAGAATTGAACATACTCGGTATCCATGTACGCATCGACCTATTTTCACTTTAAAAAAAAATTCCAGAATTGCACAAAAATGGCACTGCTCACACCCTTACTTTATCTATGTACACATCGACCTATTTTTCACTTTAAAGTAAAAGAAAATTGACAAAAATCCGATTGTTTTTACCCTTTTAAAAAGCGACAAACAAATAAGTGGGCGATTCTGCACTTCACCGAGAATTTTTTCATAGAAAAGGCATCATTCATTATAGAAAATTATGTTTGAACAACCAACGAGATGAAATTATGCGTTAGAGATAACTCGGTACTTAAATAGCGGTTTAGCAATTTTTATATAAATTATAATAATAAAAAAGTATTATATGAAAATAACTTTTCAAAATTAAAACATTAGTCTTAGATAGTTATTTACTATTATACTTATTTTCTTGCGTTAGGGTTGCCGCAATTATTTTTGGCAGCACTGGCATCAACAATAATAGTTTGGCGATTTTTTACGGCCCTCTAAACCGAATAGTACCAGAAAATCTTCTTAGTGCTGATCAATAGGGTTTCACTGCCCAAAGGTGTACTGAGGACGCCCTTCTGAGTTTAAACAACATTGTTTAGAGGGCAAGCCGAGAAGTATATATACTATTCTATTTTTTGTTGATATTAAAAGAGCCTTTGATAATGCATGGTGGTCTGCCATTATTAATTTATTGAAGAATATGAAGTACTTCATAACGTGTTTAATGTTGTTGCTGATTTGCTGAAGGATAGGACTGTCGAGCTTTTTCTGTGTTTTACCTCAATTCGTCAACCTCCGAAGGGATGTTCGCGACACGCAAAATCTAAGACGATATTTTTTGATAGAAGAAATATCACTTTGATGAATACCAATTGTTTTCAAATAATCCCTTTGAGACGGTGAATGAAATTAAATATTTAGGCGTTTTGTTGGATAGCAAATTTAGCTGGAAAAAGCACATTACCTATATTTCTAATAAATGTGAGAGAATTTCAGCGTAGACTGAATCGAAATGCATTTAATAGTTTTGGTGTAAAATCGAATGTTTGCACAACTATATATAAAAATTTGATGTGTACACCACATGACTTCCTTGTACGGAATATTAAATTACATGCATTTTTTCTTGCACTTCATTTAAACTTATTGGATTGAATTAAATCGACTTCGCCGACAGCGCATAAATCACAACAGAATAAATGCACTCTTTAAAATTCACTCTATTTGTTTACCATAGCGACACTCTGGTGCTAGGTTCACTTAACAGTATTATATTTCGTTCATATTATAACTCAAAATACACACAATTTATATCATTTAAAGAATTATCTAATCGTTGCCACATGTTCTATTCAAATGGTATAATAAAGCTAGAACGATGTATAAAAGAAATTAAGCAAACAAAACAAAAAAGAAACAGTTTTTCACAGACGATTGAGTATTTCTCATTCAATTAATTCAGTTCTCACTTCGCGACAAGGCAAAAATACATAAAAACTCAAAATATCTGTATTAAAAATTACGAAGTAAATCTTAAACACTTATTTCCTCGAAAAAATTCCAGAAACGATTAAGCATGATTTAATTCGCAATAATAAATGAAGGCGTTATCTTTGTTGTTGCGAAGCTTAATATCTCTTGATTGGCAACAAATCCACTATTCTGCTATTTCAAATGTAAACAAGCGATGGCCGCCATAAAAAAAAAAGAATATTAGGCTTAGCGGCACTTAAACAACTTTAAAATTGTTGATAATTCTAAAAATATTGTATACAGATTTACTAAAGGCATAAAAACCTTAACCGGAAGATAAGAACAACATAATTCAATCATTTTTAAAGCAAAATATTTACAATTTGCAAACATATAGTAGTAAAGAAACTGAGATATTTTCACTGCACCGGGTAACAGAGTAGATATATATATATATAAATATATTTATAATATGTTTGGTGCGGCCGATTGCAACCAAAATACGAGGTGCACATCTACATGTTATAGCATTCCTATACACAAAATTTCAAAGTTCTGAGGCTACTCGTTTTCGAGTTATGCAAGATACGTACGTACGTACACTGCTCAAAAAAAAAAAAAAAAAAAAAAAAAGGGACAGTGCTATATCTCCCGTTCTATTGGTCCGATTGACAAAATTCAAACTGCGTTTTTCATGTCTCGAATGCGCGACTTAGGATATATATTAGATTTATATACAGCACTATTCTAACATAGGTATTTTGACACAAAATCGGACTTTTTCTGAAATAACATACCATTTTTTTCCATATTTCGATTCTACGACTTAAATTATGCCAGAATACCAAATTTTGTAAAAATCGTGCGAGTAGTTTTTAAAATATTAGCTCTCAAAATTTTAGCTCCTCAATGTTAATTGAATTTGGCAAATATTTATTAATATCTCTTTTTTTATTAAACTTTTTGGATTTTTTCTCTCACATTTCGAAATTTAGGTTCATTCCAAATAAAATTTACCCATTTTTTGTGTTTTATTTTTTAAATTTCTATTTTTAAATAATTTTTATAAATTTTTCGAAAAAATTTTTTAATTATAACCTATAAAATTTTTACCATCATCTTAAAGTAGGTGTATTTTTAAGCATATCTGCAAAAAATTAGACTTTTTTATTCAAAATTTTCCGAGATATACACGAATTTACATATATTCGCGTTTTGAAATTTGGCATCTTTTTTTTGATCGATAATAACGCCAAATGTGGTCTATGGATTTTTGTTACAGTGAACTGACATTTTCCCCCTCAATGATGCGTAATAAATATTTATTAATACTATATGAAAAGCTATTTTTGTAAAATTATAGATAATATTATTCAAATTTTTAACTATTTTTTTTTTTTTAATTTCTCTCTATCTTTAAAAAAAAAAAAAAAATAAGAGTAAATTTTTGTAAGGGTAAATTTTTACCTTCGGCGTATTATCGTCTGCTACTTTACTTCGTTTAAATCGAATTGTCTAAAACTGAGAATTTTCGTTTGATGTTTATTTGAATTTTATGACATTAACTGAATTTATTGCTAAACAAACTGTTGCTTTTGAAATGACTGAAAGAGCGGCTGATACTATCATCCATATTTTTAAAGCACATTATATTTTTATAGAAACATAAGATTTAGAATAATCAATTTTATAAAAGTCAAATTATGATATAAACATACAACCCTCTAGAGACTGAATTAATGGAAGTTCAATGGTTATGTAGAAATGATCTGCAGCTACTTAATGGCTGGATTAGTCAGCAGATTCTGTGAACAAGTAAGAATAATTATATAAACGACACCCAACATTCTGGATTCAATTAACAACGAGGATACGATGTTTATTAAATGAATTTAAGAAGTTTTAAAACATAAAAAATCAACGTATTTTTTATCCTAAAATGTATTTTTGCGCGTAGCGTATTTTCATTATATCCTTAAAATTCTAATTTAGAATGTAATTGTCAAGAACTGAATCCTAATCATCAGTAATATAATAAGTAATTATTACGGTTATTAATAAATCCTTCTTATAAAGTAATTGCAAATATTTCAAAAAACTTTCTGTCTGAATGCAAATATTTTTAATTTTATATTAATCAAGAGTGCACACGATATTATTTATTTGCACTTCAATTCTTACCGTCAGATCTAGTAGAAGTTACAAATCAATTATATTTAATTAAGGATTGGATTGGATTATTTAATTATGGCAAAGCACACGAGGGCTATCTGCCTAAAGGGAGGGATGCCTTCGTGGAGGACTTTCTAAGAGAAACTGGCTCGTATACACGTTACACATGAGAAAATCCACGAAAACGCTCACGCAACCAGCCCGTTTGCCGGGATTCGAATCCCGAAGTGAACTACCAGTGTTCAGCGACTTTACCGCTCGGCCGTTTGTGGGCCTTTATGAAATGGAAGGCGTTAACTTTATTTAAAACGATTGTCAGAAATATCAAGATATTTCGAAAAGTTGGATGCTTTTTAATATACTTGCAGAATACCTAAAGAAAAAGAGCAAGAATAAAGCAGAATGCCTGAAGAAAAAGAGAAGAAAAAATAAATTTTTGCGTAAAATTTAGTATTAGTATTTTTTTTTTAATTTAAAACCTTTTAATCTTATGATATTTGATTCTTGCGATTTCAAAAATAAAATATTTGACTAAAATATTAATAACATTTTAAGAAACCAAATGCAGGATAAAATTGTGTAAAGCAATGGGCACAATGATAAACCTGTTTAAAGCAGTGTATGCAAGTCATCCGAAGTTAAAATGTCGGTTATACATCTCTCTTATTTATATATATCTTTTCTGAACGGAACATTGAAAGGCGTGTTAACTGTGCTTTACTGTATTTTCTCTTTTAATATATGCAGTTTTCAAACGCATCGTAATCTGGGTTACAAAGTATTCTTCCGAAAGAAACGCAATTCAAATAAATAAAATCAAATTCTGGAAAATTTATATTAATAAATATATTTAAAATGCTTAGTTCGAAGGAATAAATAGAAAATTTTAAAACAATTATCTGAAGAGACAATGCAACACAAACAATTAAAATAAAAGTATAAAAATTTAAAAATTACCTAAAATAATAACTATGATAAAAATACATATAAAGAAAACTATTTGAAAAAAAATATAAATAAACGCTGCACCTTTATTTACGCAGTTCGAATAGGTAAATAGAAATTTTTAAAACAGTTATTCGAAAAAAGAAAAAAAAAAAAAAACATGCAACTTAAACAATTAAATAAAATTCGAAAAAGAAAAAAATTACTTAAAATAATAAGTTATAATTAAAAATATAATATAAGGAATATTATTTGGAAAAAAGGAACGATGGTGACTTTTTTTCCTCTTACGGGAAAGGAAACTAGGTTGCCATATATTAAGAAGTTCGCCAAGTGAACTATTCTTGGAGCAAACTGAAAAAAAAGATGCCAACATAAATTTGTGAATTTCTCCGTAAATTTTGCTCCAAATTTTACAAAATTTCATATTTAGGCATAGTTTGAGTTGTAGAATCGAAATATGTAAAAAAATTGGTATGTTATTTCAGAAAAAGTCCGATTTTTCTGTCAAAATACCTATGTTAGATTAGTGCTATATATAAATCTAATATATATCCTAAGTCGCGCTTTCGAGACATGAAGAACGCAATTTGAATTTTGTAAATCGGCCCAGTAGAACGGGAGATATAGAACTGTCCCTTTTTTTTTTTTTTTTTTTTTTTTTTTTTTTTTTTTTTTTTTAGCAGTGTACATACGTTTGTACAGACGCCACGAAAACGTCTTTTCAGAATTCCTTTTAAAGCAGTTTTATAATTTTTTTTTTTTTTTGATGGAAAGAGTCTTTTATTCTTTCCTTACGTACAGATATCACGCAAAAACATCGTTAAATTGCATTCGATAGCGGTCAAAATGGATATTTTCGTTGAAATATGCTGCCTGAAACTTTTCGCGATTACAATACTTCCTTTTTACTTCGTACAAGGAAGTAAAAAAGATATTGTTCCATTTATTGTGTATGTCTGCAGAGTTTGGGTATTGTCTCTAAAGAAGAAGATTAATTCTAAACGTCTACTTCAAGTCCAAAGGCGAATTCTGTTACGTTTACCAGGGGTTACCGAACTATTAGTTATAATGCTATTTTCACCACTGCTGGATTTTCACCATTGGATATGCTTATCTTCCATTAAATAGGTTACGATGATAGCCTTGCTAATTGCTCCAGTTTTCACTTTGATCGTCTATTGCCCTTGTCTGTTCTTCATCAACTATCTACAAGAGAACCACCACAAATTTTGGATAGTATGGGGGGATATTGATGAAAACTCTTTCTCAATGCTTTTATACGGATGGTAGTAGAATCGATTGCAAAGTTGGTATGGATTATTTTGAGAATGGTGTTGGAATTTAGTACCACCAATTTCGTATTAAAATAAACGTACTGTTTTATATTTCTCTGTATTAATCTTGCAATGTAGATGGATATTAAATCAGGATGGACATGTTTCCAACTATTTAATCTCCTCCCTTGCACCCCACCCCTAAAAAATATCTTATCATGTAAAGATATTACTGTTAATATACAGCAGTCTCTCGGGAGTATACTGGAGCAGGGTATTTCAATGTTTTTTACATTTGTTCACGGTCATATTGGGATTTATGGAAATTAGAGAGCTGAACAGCTTGCTAAGAATGCAACTAAAAAAGATATTAATGCTGAAGTGAATATTCCCAAAACCGTATTTATAAAAAAATGTTCAAAGCTAAAATTAATGAGCAATGGAATTATCATTATATCGCTTCTGATAAGGGAGATATTACAAGAAAGTTCTTTTCGACTATCTTTGAAAGGTTGAAAATAAGAATGTAATGCTCAATTTTAACCCATTAGCCGCTGGTGTTGCATTGACGCAACGGTTAAAATAAATGCGTATATAAATATTACCTAAGATATTTTATACCAGCAGATGATTTTGTGTAGGGAATATTATGAAGATTATTTCTGTAAAAAATATTTGCCTTCAACAATCATTTTGTTTATAATAATTAATCTCATACTTTAAGCAAAATTTTCGACCGGGTATTTTTGCTGAAAATATTTAACGAAAGAATTGCAGTCTTTATAAGTGATCTATTTTTAGTCAAGGTCACCATTTATCAGAACATTACATCAGTCAGATGTTTATATTTGTGTTTGGAAGGAATGGAAAACAGGTGTTGCGTTGACGCAACGTTAGCAGGAAACGGGTAGTCAATCTCTTTTTTCACTCATTCCTTTCGATGTTCTGGTTTATGTTCTGGTTGTTTAAAAATGCCTAGAACGAGGTATCTTACATTAGAAGAAGCCCTTGAAAGATTTTTTGATGAAGAAACAGATGATGATAATGTTAATAATGGCCAGAATGAAACTGATAGTATTGTTGTTCCTCCAGAAATTGCAGAAACTAGTGACGAAGAAGAAAGGAATGGTAATGTTTTAAATATTGATAATGATATTTTACAAAATGATACTGCTGGAAGTTGAAATTCACGTAAGAAGTAAGTTTCAGCCTTCTAAAAGCAGTTATAGTCATACTAAAAAGTTTTAAAAGCAGAAGACTGAGATCTTGAAGTGGATAAAAAAAGGAACTGTTAGTTACGCCTCAGGAAAAACATGAAGAAAGAGATAGAAGAGAAATTATAAAAGACAAAACACAATGTAAAACTAGTGCACAGATTTTCGATTTTCTTTTTGGTTTAGACATTTACTCTCTTCTCGTTGAACAGACGAATATATACGCTCACCAAAAAAAGAAAAAAAAAAAAAAGTTTTGGAATAATTTGGAATAATAATTTATTTAAAAAATAAATTTTGGAATATTTTTGGAATAATAATTTTGGTTTAGAATTTATTGCATCTGAAGCCTATATGAGAAGATTTATCGGAATATTATTGCTTACGGGATATCATTTTTTACCTCAAGAAAAAAATGTATTAGTCTTTTGATAAGGACATTTCTGTTCCTGTTGTACGAGAATTGATATCACGTTTGGAGTACAGGAATATGAAGCAGAATTAGCATTTAACAGTAGTCAAATTGACAATACTGATAAATTATATGAAGTGAGATCATATCTAAACTTACCAAATATCACCGCTTTTTACTACTGGAAATATAAAGTCTATTTTAGATTTCAGATGCGAGAATGCATTATTCCTTTTGCAAACTCCTATTGAGAGTGTAGAATTAGCCAGAAATAGATCAGCAACAGCAATATCTAGTCAATTCAGAATTCAAAAACCATTGCCTGCAGATGGTAGACATTTTATCGTAAGTCCGTTGATAACAAAAGACTATGTTGTAAAGAGTACCATAGCCAGACTGTTTATAGATGTACAGTATGTAATGTAGCTTTGCATCATGATTCTAATCAAGCTTTTCATGCTTGAATCTTTCAATTGAAATAATCTCTATTTGTAAAAGAAATACAATGTATATTTTATATTAAATTAATTACAAGTAAAGTGATTTGTAGATTTATAAAACGTTATACAACTAAAAAGTAATCCTGCGCTCCACTCAAAAGAAACATCACACGAGTACAATCCTACTCACTAAACATCCGTAGTTTTATTCCGCTGACGTTACGCGAACGCAACACTCGCTTTTTCTACAGGTAAGAGCATTTTTTATAATTTTCAATGTAAATTTATGTTATAAATGCATAATTTAATATTTGTTATTATTTTCATGAGAAAAGAAACATTCCTTGTAGTTTTAGCGGTTAATGGGTTAACGTTATGCAATTTTTGTCTGTGCATGGCAAGTTTAATGTTTATCTTGAACGGTTTAAACTGACACCTTCCAGTTTGTGTTATTATGATCTCGGGGTTCAAGAAAGTGTTTTCCACCTACGTTTTGATTACCCTTTTCTTAGTTATGTGCAAGAAATTCACTGAAATGTAGACTAAAATTAACTGAAATTTATTGGCCATCGCAATGTCGTAATTTTGTTTCTTTAACCACGTCCTACTATACCTTTAATGACTTTATCGATTAGTTTAGAAGTCAAATAACAAAAGTCAGCGCTATACTTACAAATTTTGTAGGACTAGGTTCCATGATTTGACTACCAAACCATCTTCCTCAGCTGCGAAAGTGCAAATAATTTTAACCTAAAACTTTATCGATGTTTATTTTGAATATTGTAAATGATTAACTCTGTAGATTATTTTTCTTTTTTGTGTGTTTTCCTTTAGTCAAAGATGTTTGAATTAATTGTATTATTTAAAGCTGATTTTTTTTACTTACGTTTTTGTAAGCCTGATTCAGTTCTTTGTGGTGCACGAGGAAATATATTTTTCTTTCTCAAGTAAAAAAAAACAACTTACCTTTGAAAACATTCCTGAGAAAATCGCTAAAGGCCAGTTTACACCTCTGCGAGCGGCACCCAGTGAGCCTCTCGCTACGACTTCTTTGACAATATAAACGCTCACATCGTAGAAACGTAGGGGAGATGAGTCAGCGATTCTGTTCCTATTTCGAACCAGTTGAAAATAGGTGGAGAAAGCATTTGATAAAGTATGGCAGGATGATCTAATCTTCAAGCTTACTAACTTCATGCTTCCATCCAGTCAGCTTTATTAAATTCGTAATATCATACTCTTAATATCCAAACCCTCTAAATTCAAAGATTCTAAAATATGCAGACGATACGGTCATTCTTTCAAAGTCCAAAAACCCACAGTTTGCCTTAGATAACTTACAGGTCCACGTCAATATTGTCGTCACCTGGTGTCAGCTTTGGAAGATAAAATTAAACAATTCAAAATGCAATATCATACAATTCCAAAGATATCGAAGGTATTATGCCCACAAACTCAGAAATGAAAGTTTTCAACGAAGTCATTTCAGTCTCCAACTCATTCAAATATTTGGATGCCATCATTGATAGCCATCTCTTCTTTAAAGATCATGTAATATAATTAAGATAAAATAACACGCCGAACAAGTATGAATTTAGAAGTCAAACAACAAAAATCAGCGTTATATTTGCAAATTTTCACAGGACTAGTTTCGATGGTTTTACCGAACCATCAGCCTCAGCTGCCAAAGTGCAAATGAACGAGATACGATATTGTGATTAAATAAGATAACATAAGAATGGATGGACAGGAGTTAAGCTACTGACACCATCTATTGATAAAACGAGAACTAAAACATAATTTCCTTAAACGCTGAAGGCAAAGATTATTTCAGTTTTACTATTTACTACTGCATCATTTATCTATTGTAGTGGCAAGTTTATGGACTCTGTGCCTGGTACAGCAGGCTTATGCACTCTACTTATAAATTTAATTAGTAGTTCCAGTCTCCAACTCACCGCAGTTTCAGAACTTTAGCGATCACAGCAGTTCCAGCACTTTAGGATCGGTTTCTTGTCACTCTTATTCCGTCTAAATCGTCTAGACGAGCAACTAATTGATTCACTGGATCTTGAGCAGCTCTGATTTGGTGGCGATCTCTACGAGTTGCTTGCTGGTCTGCCTCGAATTACATGGCATACGCTATAGCGGTTTTTAAACACTTGATATCCGCCATTCTCAGGGATTTCTGTATCTCAGGATCCCGGACGCCATCGATGAAGTACTACAGGGACACTGTTTCCCTTGTTTCTGGTGGGCAGTTCGAAACAGAGATGAGACAGCCTTTGAAAATCCGTGGCAAGCTCCCGGAGAGTTTCCGTGGGCTCTGTTGACTGGATTCCAAACGGAGGCTTCTATAGTGTTCTTCCCGAAGCAAAGCTCCAAAGCGCCGGATAGAGCTTCAAACTCTAGCCTTTGGTTTTCGAGAAGAGTTTGAACGAAATCCGCTGCGTTCGCTCTCAGAAAAGCGGCGAAATGAGAGGTCTTAGCTTGAGAATCTCATCCTTTCGCTTTCGTCACTAATTGTGTCTTATATACTTACTCAGAGGTCTTACCATCAGATGTGGATGACTTCAGAGAGGGACGAGAAGGCATGGGTAAAAAGTTAAAAATCCACCCGAACTGCTTCCTGTTGTCGCTATGTATTTTTTCAAGGTGTCAATTTCTTTTGCAACGGCGAAAACTCTCTCTTCGATTTGTTCGTTGGCAGAAGAAACTCTTTCTTCTGTTTCTCCAACCCTATTTTCAACCTTCTATTATGCCTTCTATAGCCTCGAATTTGTTTTATATTACGCAGGTAATTTTTCCTTTCCTCGTGACCTGCTTGAATCTTTTCTTTAACAAAATCTTGGCCAGCTTTAATCTCTTGTTTGAATGGAGCACAGGCTTCCACCAGCTGTCTTAATTTCTCATCCTTCGCTCTTGTCACTGGCATTCAAATCCCACTTTTGAGGCTAAAATTTTTTGTTTGCACATGGGCTCGTAATATGCCCCCATGTCGTATGATAGGTTGATAAAAATTATTTTATCAAAAGAAACACTTCAGAGAACTGGAATTTTCCACAAAAATAGTCTTACAACTCTTCACAGTATCACAGAGTACAATCAGTAGTTACACTTCAACCTACTGGGAATGTTAATTACAACGCAATGCAAAGCGCATCTAAACAGCGAAACTAATCCGGAGATACCTCAGCGCTTTACCATGAAATAAACAACTAACAACAACAACTGAGGAACTGATGCTCTCGTCGATCTTATGTTGTTTTCTCCCACTCGCTGAGAGAGTTATAGTTCTTTCGTTTTCTCGAAGTTATTGGAAGGCATATGTAGCCAGGTAAGGTTGCAGTTGCATATGAAATCAATTACAGTTATTCAATTACCATAGCTATTACGGTAATACAGGGACCGTACCAAAATGTCTCTAAGCGGTCGCCAAGTTTGGCGATAAAAATTAATTGCCAATACCGTTGCCAGCTTGATAAAATATCGCTAAGTTAGCGAGACAGCAACTTACTCAATGTTAAAACTTGCCTCCGTATTCTTATTTTTGTGTCAAAGCATCATTTCTCTAGATTTTAATGTTACATTATACGGAAAGTTTTTTACCTATCTATGTACAACATTCGTAACATTATTAACAAACCTAGATGCATTTTATTTACTCAAGTTTTCTAGTGCGGTATGTATAACTGAATTGCCCATCTTTGTGTAAAATTTTAGTCAATCAAAATATAATTTTTTCCAAAGCAGTTATAAATGTCGAATGCTTAAATGTATACTAGACATCTTGGTTTATATTAGGAAATGAAAGAATCGTATCTTGCTGATTTGGAATGCTTTCAGTAAACAAATATTTTTAATCGTGTTTTTAGTATGCTAATAAGAAATTAAATAAAAAAAATGCAACTAAATATATTTTATTAACATTGATTCAAGAATTAATTATTAATTATGATTATTTAATTATCATTATTATTCAAGATTTAATTATTAACTATTCCTTCCATAATCATCAATATCTGCTTAAACCTTTCATGAAGATACATTATTACAAATGCCCAAGTATTGCAGTTAAAATTCGTAACAAAAAATTTATACTAAATGAAATTTTACTATAACATTATATTTCAATTAATATCGAACAGATTCTTGCCATATTGAATCAGAAAAATGCTTCTCACCAATAAGATTTGCCACCTGAAAGCAAGGGCATTTCTGAAATTTCTATCTTATTGATATTCAGCATTCACTGATTCACGACATCGTTTTCCCGCTCGGTGTTGCTTCAAGTTACTTGGCAAATAGAAACCTTTTCCACAGTGCTGGCATACGTATGAGAAGCTTCTTGTGTGTCGACAGACGACATGCCTACGCAGAGAGCTTTCATCTCTGCTCCTGTAGTCACACTGGTGGCACTGGTAAGGTTTCTCTTGAGTATGCAAATTCTGATG
This sequence comes from Stegodyphus dumicola, assembly GCF_044657685.1. Lineage (NCBI taxonomy): Eukaryota > Metazoa > Arthropoda > Arachnida > Araneae > Eresidae > Stegodyphus > Stegodyphus dumicola. The sequence goes on from NC_140777.1 coordinate 149,632,477, forward strand.
AGTCTGGAGACGTTGCTTACGGCTGAAATTTTTTCCACATTCGGAGCATCTATACGGCTTTTTGCCGGAATGAGTTCTGACGTGACGTTTCAAGGACGAACTTTGAAAAAATATTTTATTGCACAAGTTACAGATGAACGGTTCCTCTCCAGTGTGAGTTCCTATATGGCTCGGTAGGGTGTCTGATTTGGTAAAACTCGGACACTGGTGAGATCTTTCTTTCTGATGTTTCATGATGTGTTTTCTTAAGTTAAATGAACGCGGAGTAGAATACGTGCAAATATGACATTTATGTCTCCGATCTGGTATCATATGAGGGTGACGAGATTTATGCGACAACATATATTGCTCTTCTGAAAACAGACAGTGACATATATCACACTCGAATCCCGCTACTCTATCTAGGAAAAGAGAATTTAAAACGTATTAATGCAAAGAAGCTAATTTAGCTACAATATTCTTATATACAATTATTCTGTGCACAAGACTTAAATTTTGCACAAGACACTTTTTAAGACTGTGCACAAGACACTTTTTAAAAATACCTTTCTGAATACAGTTTAGTCTTATATGCGCAGCCTTGCGTTAAAAAATCATATTATTAAAGTGATTTATCACTTATTCTTTAATATTTAGGTTGAAAGGAAATATAACTACTTAATGTTAAACATACTATGCAGAGTCATTAAGTTTTTCGAAACAGGAGATGGTGAAAATGTACAATGCCTTCTCTGGGACTCGGATCCTGGAAATCTTGAATACTCATTGAGTATGCTTATAATTACACCCTGAAGGCATCCGGAAAAGAGGGAGAAAATACCTTATCCCCCCATTTTAAAGGGTGATTAGGTGATCCAGTCGCCAAATCTGGGTAGTGGTGAATTATCGTCTACCACCACTTACCATAGGTGCATTTGACTCCTTGCCACGATGAATGTCGTGGGTTTATGCTGACAATTGTATGACAAATGAGAAAGGTAACAACAAACTTCCAACTATGGCATGAATGATTTCTACATTTTGTGTAGTAAACCAATGAATCATATTATCTTTAAACAATTGTTGAGTATTTTTATTGATAAAACCTGTAACTTTATCACTCTGGAATGGACACTCTCAAAACTACTCTTATCACTCTCACATAATAAAAAAATCTAATGTGTACACCACATAACTTCCTTGTACGAAATATTAAATTATACGTATTTTTTCTTGCATTTCATTTAAACTTATTCGATTGAATTAAATCTACTTCGTCGATAGCGCACAAACCACAATAGAATAAATGCACTCATTAAAATTCACTATATTTGTTTACCACAGCGACACTCTGGCCCTAGGTTCACTTAAGAGCGTTACATTTCATTCATTTTTTAACTCAGCATGCACAAAGTCTATATCATCTTAAGAATTATCTAATCGTTGCGACCTGTTCTTAAATCTAAAACGATGTATAAAAGAAATTAAGCAAAGAACAACAACAACAACAAAAACAAAACAAAACAAAACAAAACAAAAAAAAAAAAAAAACAGTTTCTTACAGACGATTCAGTATTTCTCATTCAATTAATTCAGTTCTCTCTTCCAGACAAGGCAAAAATACATAAAAACTCAAAATATCTATATTAAAAATTACGAAGTAAATCTGAAACACTTAATTCCTCGAAAAAATTCCACAAAGGATTAAGCATGATTAAGTGAACAAACGATGCTTAGTAATAAAGCTAAAAAGACGCGGTTAGCAGGAGTGAATGAAAGAGCAGACTGGTAGAATGCCACCTCCAGAGAGAGCGTAAAAAACCTTAACAAACCCTTTTTGGCGACCGTTAAAATCTTAAACCTTTTATTTTATTTTATTTATTTATTTATTTTAAGCCTAGCCACTTGCGCGGCTAGGTATCGGACTGGCATACGTTATTCGTCAAACCGCATACATGCCAGAGGTCTTAATTTATTTTGAAAACAAATATTCACAAATTGTCAAATACATGTTGCTCTTAATAGGGTAAATTCATAGGATGGACTTAAAATTAAGGATCTGGGTAGCACAAAGCTGACTCAAAAAATAAAATTAAAAAAAAAAAAAAAAATTCAGTAGAAAATCACAATAATTTAAAACCGGCATATGCTTAGAAATCCCGCTATAAGTACTGCCATACATTTTTCTATAGTTTTCTCAGTTTGTTCTCCCTTCATCAAAATAAATGTTCAGTTTATCAGGTTCAATGTTCCGTCTAACCTTCTTCGGGAACATGCAAGGACCTGACTCGGAACAGAGAGCTTACTAAAGCTACGTTCAACAATTGTGGGAAGTAGACAGGATACACAAGAAGGTTATACAAAACCCTTTATTTTTCTCTATTTACAATAACTTCCGTACTTCGGAAATACACAGACCCGCTACTTGGGGTCAAAACGTAAAAGTATAAAAATAAAACTAAACTCTAATTTAACTTTAAAATAATAAACGTGGAAGATTGGCCTTATATTAACAGGAAGCCGTATGTAATACAGAGAACTGTGAACACTACAATACGTTTAAAGTTATCAAGAGGATTAAAACCTCTGGCCTGGAACGCAACCAGCAACTGAGTAAAACTTCTAAGGTAAGCGGCCTGCTTCGACTCACTGCTTCCTCTCTTTCGCTTAGCAAAAAGCCACAACTTAAATACTTGGCGTTCGCCAGACAAACTTTGCATAAATACTTTAACGCTTATAATTCTGGCCGGAAGTAGAAAATAAGAAGTGATAGTAAAGATTTAAAATAAAAGAAACGTTAGTAAAACTTAAGATCCTTACAAGTTTTTAGTAAGATGACTTGCACTACACTTTTTGGGCTTTTTATTACTACCGTTTTGTGTATTTAACCCTTTTTATTAAGTGTTCTTTGCACTTATGCTAGGTAAACTTCAACATCAAAATTACAAAATATCTAAAAATAGCATAGGATTGGACTGGATTATTTAACTATGGCAAAGGACACGAGGGCTATCTTCCTACAGGGAGGGATGCCTTCGTGGAGGACTTCCTAAGGGAAACTGGCGCGTATACACGTTACACATAAAAAATAGCATAGAACTCCCGATAAAGTGTTAAAGTTTGCTATACATCTTATTATATTCCTTATAACATTTCGTTTAAAACTAGTCGCTTGCACGATCAGCCGCCTGAAATACTTATCACTAAAAAGCAAAAGTATGCAATGATTTTAATGAGCCCAACTAATGTAATTTCATAAAATTATTAAATATTCCTAATTAGTCTTCACAGTATTTAAATGCATTTTTATTTAAAGCAATCACATTAAAAAGTTTATAAGGTACTTCTCCCGCTTTCCTAACGTGCCTTGGTGGTGTAGTGGCCAGCACACTGAGGCGGTATTTCAAAGGTCCGTAGTTCGATTCCCGGCGAAGGCGATAGCTAATTTTTCATCTCTCCGGTTTTTTCAATTAACTTAAAATCTCTACAAGTTATAAAAAAATTCCTAAGAACCGTGTTTATTGCTTTTAAATCTCCTAGTTCATTAACCATCCAGATAAAATTTAAAAGTTAAATATCTTAGTCGTTACAGAATGGCAGCATACTAACGAGTGGAAGATGAAAGTATTTTATTTCCAATCGTGGTAACACATTCCTTTTATACGGCCGATTTTGTAAATTAAAATTGAAAGATATTTATCTTACATTTTTTCGACAGGCAACCGTCTCGCAGGGTCGCAGGGTGGAGATGAAAATGTTTTATTTCGAAGCAGTGTTGCTACTACTTGCTTTCAAACTCTCGATTTCTTAATCAATCATTTACAGACACATAGACGTTTTGAGAACATTTGGTCTAAAAATATTTAAAAACAGCATATCTTTACAATTTCCGATATGCAGTTTCCCGCGCTGAAGATGAAAATGTTTTATTCCCTACAAATGATGCCACTGCTCTCTTTCAAATTGTTCAGTTTTTAAGGAAAAATTCATTAACATTTTACAAATACACAATAAAAAAAATTCGAAATTCAAGATTCGGGCTTCCAGGTGCCCATATTCGGGTGGAGGACTACATTATCCAAAATTTGATGGCTCCAGGTATCGTTGTTTTTCCTAATGCGAGAAACATACATGCGGATTCTTTATTATTTAATTTCTTTAAATATTATACAGGACGATAATGTTTGGTGGCAACAATATGAAAAGGGATACAGTCGTTTATAGTGATTCGATGCAAAATACAGTATCGAAACTAATAGCCCTAACACCCCTTTGAGCTAACGAAATGGAAATTCAAAATTCTAGGTTCCAGGTGGAGATTCACACATTCGGGTGGAGACAAAATGTGATGGCTCAGTATGCCGTCATAATCCGAAAAACATGCATGTATGCATGCATAAAGATTCTTCATTATTTAATATCTTTAAAAATAATATTTGGCGATAGCATGTAGGGTAACAATTTGGAAAGATAATCGGACACAAAACTGATACGGACAAAAAATAAGTTCGAGACTATCAGTATCTCTGGTGCTAAAATGTTTTCATAAAGTAAATTTTTATTTAAAACTCATAAAATAATTAATGAATAAAAGGAGAAAATTAATTTATCACGCAATTGAGTGGAAAAAGATATTAAATAAGTCTCGTTTCAAAACTCTTCTTCTACAATTTTATATCATGAATAATAAAAGCGTGGGGCCCAGGAACAAAATACAATAATCTAATTGCATTATTTTTACAAATTTATCACAAACCTCCCACACTATTATTATTCCTGATATAAAACTGTAGATGAATTTTGTACAGATAATTACTTGATCTCTTGTTACTGTAGGACTATGAGGTAAATTATTTTCCTTCTTTCAGTTCGATCAGTTCTTCTTTCAGTTCGTTCTTCAGTTTATTTACGATCTTTAAATAAGAGCTTTTTTTTTTTTAACAAAAACCTTTTTTAAATATTATTTTCACCCTAAATTAATTCAGTTTTATTGTTTGAAACATTATGGACTCTAAAGTAATATTCACCTGATATTTTCTTCGTGAGTGTTTGTTTAACTTCTCTTCTCTTAGATTTGTTTTTCTGAAGCGTGAAAGCCGGCGCCTTAACTTCTAAACCTGTAAATATAGAGATTTATATCAATACAAAAATATGCAAAAATTAAAGTTTTTAAATTTATGTACACAGTCATATTAAATTGCATGGTTTAAAATAAAAATGATTACCATAATTTCATCTAAGAAATGTATTGACAATGAAAACGCAATAAAAAAATTAGCCCACACAAATGGCTCACATTTTTTTTCGGAGACTTATGTTTTTCACACTTATTTGCAAATATCAGTTACTGAATATTAGAGAAATGATTATATTTCTCTTCCACATATACTATTGATCATCATTTTATAAACCTGCTTGGTTTGAAAAAAAAACTCTCCTTTTTTACAGCCCATGGTGATAAGCAAACTTGAGAGTTAACTTTGAATGCTGTGCACGAGAAATGTAGCTAAACAACTCTCTCACTTTTATTATTTCTTTTGTCTGCTAATTCATAAATAAATTGATATGCGAATAAATAATACTTAATTGTATTATTTATTAACCCCAGGATTGTTTAATAATGGATAATAAGAAATATGCATGTGTTACAATAATAATTTATTCAAAAGTTCTGAAAATGAACTCGCCTAAGTGTTTAGACGCTTTAAACAGTTTAATAAAAACATGAAAATAACAGGATATTCCATATTTTTTTTTTTTTTTGATGTTCTTTACCTAAAACTACACTTTTCATGCATTTCGGCATGGATTCAATTTTTTTTTTTTTTTTTTTTTTTGTGTGTGTGTGTGTGTGTGTGTGTGTGTAAGAATGTCCTATGTTGTGCTATTCCACCGTAAGTATTGTTTTTAGTAAACCTTTCGAAGTAATGTCTTGGTTTACTATTCTTTCTCCAGCTCACTCCAGGCATATTCGATCGGATGTAAATCCAGAAGATACGGAGGATTTGGATAATTTCATGACTGTTGCATAATAACCAGAAGCTAAGATTTAAGTTTGTATGTTTAGGATCGTTATCAAGATAAATCCTGAATGCATTTTGCATTCGCAGTTTTCTTGCACATGCTTTCAGGTTTTCATTAAGAATATTTCTATATTTATATTGATAACTGATCCATATTATTTTCTATACAAATACTATCTATTATCCATCCAAGAAGCAACGAAATATTTCCAAACCATTATGACTCCACTCACGTGCTTAACAGCAGATAATAAGTTTTCGAGATCAATTTTTTTTTTATTCGGATTTTGCCACACAACTGTTCGTCCCATCAGAGCTAAATGTAATAAACTGCAACTCGTATGCAAATATAGCTTTATTTTAATATGATAAATCTTTTCTTACCATAATTTTTATGAATGTCAGGTGTACTTGGGCGAAAAGAGATTATGTGACCGTTCACTATAAATGACGTATTACTTTTCAGATATTTGCCACTGAATATTATCGCCCTATGTTATTTTTAAAGACATTAAATAATAAAAAGAATCTGCATGTATGCAATGTTTATCACATTGAGTTATAACGACGGTACTTAGAGCCGTCAAATTTTGAATAACGTAATCCTCCACCCGAACATGTGCACCTGGAAGCCCGAATTTTGAATTTCGAAGTTGTTTTATTATTTTTTATTTCATATTTGGCAAAACTTGAATGAACTTTTAATTAACAAATTCAATGATTTCAAAGCGAGCAATGGCAACACTGTACGGAATAAAACATTTTATCTCCAACGCGCGAGACTCTATATCGGAAATTCTAAAGATACGCTGTTTTTAAATATTTTGCAATTTTGCTGCTGAGTTGAATTTTATGTGGTTAAGTGCAAAGAACGTTATATAAATAAAGTTAACACAAAAAAGGTAATAATAACAAGGCAAGACTTATTTTGTGTTAGCCATCTTACTAAGAAAATTGAACATTGATATGACTGACTGAGAAAAGGCTGAAAAAATATAAAAATATATGCCAACACTTAATATTGCATCGGAAATTCTAAAAATACGCTGCTACGCAGCTTTTAAAAATTTTGTGACTTTTGTTGTTGAACTGTATACGGCATAAGTACAAAGAAAACAATGTATGATAATAAAGCTAAAAAGACAAAAAAATAAGTTAGCAGGAGTGATTGGCAAGAGCAGACCGGTAGACTGCGAGCTCAAGGGAGCGTGAAAAACCCTAACAAACTCTTGTCGTGGGTGACAGTTGAAATCTAAAACCTTTCTGAGCTTTTTTTTTTTTTTTTTTTTTTTTTTTTTAAGAAGGTTTGGTTTCTTGCTGATTGCTCTTTATCACCTACCGTTTTTTTAATCCGCTCTAAGTTTCGCCGCGTTAATATTTGGGATTTCCGACTGCTTCCTTTCAGTGCAATATGAGGCCCAGACATCAATGCATTCGTTTTCAACAGACCCACGCAGTTTCTTACATTTTGCAACATCAATCATAGTTCAACTCTTTACATCAAGAATGTTTTGGATTTTTTGAGTATTTCTTCCATTTTTAAAATGATGACTAGTTAAACTTCTGACAGAACATCTCGTTAGTTTGAAGCTCCCTGCCATGTTCAGCTCAGATATAGAACTCTTAATAAATAAGTAATCATTTCCAAATGCGGACTACAATTCTTGTGATGCGTTTTCATTTAAAACAAAAAATCATGACAAGAAACTTCATTTGTTAACCCTTTCAATATGTCCGAACTGTTATCTGAGTTACCGACTAATACATCTTGAATAAATTATTTTATTATAAAAATATGTTAATGGTATTTACTTCGTAATAAGCAAAGCTTAAAATAGAGAAAATTATGTTAGAAAAAATTAATATCTCAATATTTAGTGCAAATAACTTTCAAAAATATAAATGTTCAAAAAAAATGTGAGCTACTGTATTTGTTTTAATAAACCCTCAAAAACTAAGACATTTTCTTTTTTAAACTGCCTTTTTTGATAACTTTTTCTCTAAATTTTTGCAACTTTATTCTTAGAAAAGAAGTTTGAAAATTGTAGATGGAAAAATATGCTTAAAATTTAGAGAAAATATCGAATTTAGAAAAATTTGATATTTACAATAAACGAATTTTAATTTTATTGAAGAGTCTGTCTAATAAGATATATAAAAATGAAGAGTGTATGTATAAATAAAAAAGATGATATACAGCGTCTCACAAAAGTGATGGGACACTTGTGCTTTACAAAAGGAAACTGTAGTAAAATAAATTTAAAAAAAACATGTAAAATTTTTTTGTGGGTTGTTTCATACTTAAATTTAGTAACAATTATTACATGACATACATTTTCTCAAAATATTAAAATATTAATTTAATAAAAATACAATTGGTTAAAACGGAGCAAAAAATGGCTCACATAAGTGATAGGACACTTACTTTTCCATCAAATATTTATCCAAAAATCTTACTTTTTAAAAGGTTTTAATATTTTGTTGGATTTTCTTTTACTTTTAAAACATGATTTAATCTTCTTGGAATGGATTCGACTAATTTTTTTTGTGATTTCTGGAGTGATTTTACCCCATTCTTCTTAAAGCACCGATTTTAATTGTTGTTTTGAAGAAATGGTGTGTTTGCGAATTCTTGATTCCAATTCTTGCCAAATATTCTCTATGGAATTTAAGTTTGGAGATTGTGGTGGTGTTTTTATTATTTCAGGACAGTTATACAGCAGTCTGAGTCTAACGTTCAAAGCAGTGTGCTTGGGGTCATTGTCCTGCTAGAATTTAAAATCGTTATGAAGGTTCAATTTTCGTGCTGAAGATTTTAAATTTTGATTTAAAATGTCAATATACTTGTACTGATCCATTATACTGTCAATAAAAACAAGATTACCAACTCCAGAGGACGACATACACCCCCATACCATAACTCCTCCTCCACCATTTTTTACTGTTGGCACCAAGTTCTGTTTGCGAAATTCTTCCCTGGGTTTTCTCCACACCAAGATTCTACCGTCAGAACCAAATATATTAAATTTACTCTCATCAGCAAATATAACTTCATTCCAGTAATCAGAATTCTTATTTATGTTGGATTTTGCGAAAGCCAGTCTAAGTTTTCTATTCTTTTCACTTACGAAGAATTTTTTCCTGGCTGCTCTACCGTGATATCCAGCAGATCGAATTACTTTTCTAATAGTCTCAGGATTAGCAATTACTCCGTATAATGCTTGTAAATCAGCAGCAACTTTAGGAGCACTCATTCTTGGATTTTTTTTTAACATTTCGAATGATAATTCGCTTTATTCCATTGGATAGCTTTGATGGTCGACCAGCTCTTCTTTTATCCTGAATCATATGATTCTTTTTATATCGTTTAATGATATTGAAAACTGTTGAATGACTCAAGTTAACTATTTCAACAGTTTCTCTAATAGATTTTCCACGTTCAATATGCAAATTAATAACTAATTTTCGAATTTCAGGCAAAGTTTCTTTTTGTTTAGCATTCATGGCTGCACAGAGCTAAAAAACACAAAATTCGAAAACAAACTGGAGAGAAATACTGCAGACGATTTTATAAATTGTCAATTTCTTTTGAGTAAAAATGAAAACACCCAAAAAATATTTTTATTGTAGTACGTAGTAGTATTTAATCGTGTTCCATCACTTATATGAGCCATTTTTGCTCCGTTCTAAACAATTGTATTTTTATTAAATTAATATTTTAATATTTTGAGAAAATGTATGTTATGTAATAATTGTTACTAAACTTAAGTATGAAACACACCCACAAAAAATTTTTAAATCTTTTTTAATTTATTTGATTACAGTTTCCCTTTGTAAAGCACAAGTGTCCCATCACTTTTGTGAGACACTGTATATATTAATTTAAACAACACACCCACAATATTACACTCAAACGAAGATACTACTTAAAAAAGTTGTGTAGATTATTTATTAAAAGATCACAAAGTTCTAATTATATGGATTATTTCGAGTATGGTAAAACACCTGATATCTTTCAGATCTCCACAGAAATTCTAATACTTTTATATCAAAATATTAAACATTTTTAAATTCATTGTAAATGTACCTAATATTATATAAACACAATAATTTCCAAATTGTTTTCAGATAAAAATAGTTGTAATATTTTAATTATTTTAATAATTCATTTGGTACATTAGCATGTGACTTGCATGAAAACTTCTCGTTTCTTTTGCTTAGAGAATTCAACTTTTTGAAAAGAACTTGTGGAATAAAATGGGGGAGGGGGATTTAAAACATAAAAACCGTCCAAGAGATAAATAATTTGAAACGCAATCACATACACACGAAAAAATATAAAATTTTCTTTAAAATTTTACTATTAATAACTTTTAAGATACTAACCAGTTGAAAGAAGAGCTTTATAATTTCGCCACTGACTGCTGTATCTAAGTTTTTCATAGTCACTTAATTTTTCCCATTCTTTAGTTGAAAAGAAATCTTCGACTTTCTTTTCTCTGTTTTTCTTGAAATTCATTTTAATATAAAAAATATTAATTAGTGCTACAAAGCACAAAATTTTCTAAATAAAATAAAATTTCCTTCATAACAGCAATCACTTTGCATTAAAATCTTAAATTTTGTGAAATAATACGATGAAACAATGCGTCGGGTTTAACAACTCATTTATTGAATCGTAGAATAAAATATGCCTTTCCGTCTGAAAAAAATATCGTCTGCTTACTTTTTTTTAAAATTTGTTACTGGACCAATCAATTTTGCAAAATTTGATTTTATGTTAATTTATTATAATGTATTATTTGTAAAATTCGCTTTTATATTAACTTTATATAATTGCCAATGTTATTCCTTACCACTTAAACGTCTTTTTCTATATTCATGTGGTTTAAAACAATGTTTTTAAAATTAAAGAGCTCGAATTAATCAGTAAATGCGCATTCTAAATTCATTGTGACATATACTGTTTACCCAAGTTAAGATGATCCTCGCGATGCGTCTGCGCATGGCCGAAAAACTCTATACATTCGCAGAAATGGGCAGCCAGTTTAGCCCATATGCGTCAATTTAATTCATGTTTTAATAAGTCTTGCTGCAATCCTGCAAAGTCACAATAGTAACCAAAAAGCATGCCAAAAAACATAGAGAGACTGAGAGAGATATAAGAACGATTTCAGTAAATAAAGAAAGAAGGTTAGTGTTTACGGTGTCCGCCGATAATATCGCGGCAAAAACATTGCGGACGAAAACGTCGTGGAGAAAACAACGCAAGAAGAAAACGTCGTGGTGCAAAACATCGTGGGAGAAAAAAAAAAGCAAAGACGAAACATCGCAGTTCTAAAAGATCGTGGTACAAAATATCGTCGTCGAAAATAAAGCGGTTCAAAAACTTCGCAGTTTAAAAACATTGTCATCGAAAATATCGTGGTAAAAAATAAAGTATCTACAAATCATCGCATGACGATAACATCGCAGACATGCTTTTTTCAGGCTTTAATAATTGTAAATGGATATTCCATAAAGATTTGTGAGTACAAGATGGAAAGAAGGATAATTTGTACTTTCATATTTTTTATTGACTAATAAACTTTTGCTGATAAAGTAAGAAGGAAACTTAAGCATAGAAAATTAATGCAACTTATAGCACTTAACAGAATTTTAAACCGACATAATTAACTAACAAAGGTAATTAATAAATTATTTTTTATAAATTTTTACTGGTAATTTTTCATGAAAAGTATAATCTAAAAAGAGATTAGAAAAAGAAAGGTAAGCAATTGCATGACCTTATCTATAAAAAAATTGCTAACTTACTTATGAGATTATTTGCTTGTATAGTGAAAATTATTTCTTGTTTTGTTTCAGTTTATTCTTAAAAGTGTTATCAAAATTTTCATGCACAGCTTGCAGTCAGTTACTTGTATGTCGATTTGTTAGTTATGACGAAAGTTAGCTATATAATATTTCAGTAGGGTTTGCATTCATTAGATTATGCCAAAGTACACTACGTTTTTTTTTTTCCTTAGAAATAATGTATACTTGCAGTGAACATTCTTGGTGACTATCTCCCTAAGACGAACAGTGTTTTTCAAAACTATTAACATAGGTTTTAATCGTTACGCAAGTTCACCACATGCACACAAGGTTAAAAAGATATGGAACTTTGAGTGGTCGCTTTAAATCGGACTGCTTACATTTAATTTACTTTTAGATTTAAGCCGCCCATGTTTAGAGGTTTGTGGAGCCGGGCTGTGATACCAAAAGTCTCGGGTTAGAATCTCGGAGGAGGCATGGCTGTAACTATCCGTAATATGAAAGTAAAAATTATCCATCTTTCCATCTTGCATGCACAAATCTTTATGGAATTACAATTTACAATTCCATTTACAAGTATTAAAGTCTGAAAGAAGCATGTCTGCGATATTATCGTCATGCGATGATTTGTAGATACTTTATATTTTACCACGATATTTTCGACGACGACGTTTTTAAACTGCGAAGTTTTTGAACCGCTTTATTTTCGAAGACGATATTTTGTACCACGATGTTTTAGAACTGCGATGTTTTCTCTTTGAGATGTTTTCTCCCACGATGTTTTGCAGCACGACATTTCGCCTTGCTTTGTTTTCTCTGCAACGTTTTCTTCAGCAGTGTTTTTGCCGCGATGTTTTGGGTTGTAACCGTGTTTACAGTTTACTTGGAAGTGAAAATTTTAGAAACATTCCTTTTCCCAGAAATGGGAACATAACTTCCTGCCACATTTCCATTCCACATTTCCATTAGATCAGTGGGTGAATAGCAATGAAAGATTTCAGACTTCTGCATATTTGTGAAAATTTTAACAGTTTTCCTTGGGACGGGGGGATGTTAAGCGACCTTTTCCATCTCAAAGTCAATCAAGAACGTACAATATTTTGAAGTTCTGAGAAGTAGTCCTTTCTATTCCATTGCAGATAGCAACAGGCAGGTGTAATAATCAGTAGTAGGATGTCGTGTGACAGATGGCAAAAAATGCCACCTTAAAATGATGCTAACTGCTGCAAAGAACATTAGCTGGGCACGCGTGCTTTTCTTGCGGTCGTGGTTTTAAATTAAAAGTACGGTGCTTTAAGGATGTTTAATACTCTAACAAAAAGTGTGAGCAATTTTTGAAATGTATTTTTAATGGTTTTGCTTTTTAAATAGATATGCAAAGTGCTATTATAATCCTAAAAGCATTAGCTATATCATTAAAGGCATTTTTTTGCCGAATTTGAATTTTGCAGAGATTTATTTTTTAGCATCAAGGTCAATAGCACTTCATTGCATATTGAACACAACAAAATTTTCCACCAATAATTAGTTAACTCGAAACCTAAACCAAGCATTTTTCAACACCTGAGTTGCCATTTTCCTTAGAGTAAAAATCCGACAATCAGGCACGTTTGGAATTTCAGCGATTCGTATCGAGAAATTTACCGGTTACCGGGTGAAAATTATACAATGCCGAAAATCATTTTCTCTTTCGGGCGTTATTGAATGCGCTCAAAAGTGAAAACATTTTCATGTCATATTTCTGCAAATATATTTAAACAGTCAAACTTATGAGTAAATAAAAGTATTCAATAGTTTTCCTGTGTTTAATCAGTTTCTAGCTTGAAATCAGCATTACTTTCTAGTCCCCGAAATCTTTTAAAATAAAGTAGTTGATTTACTGCATAGGTTCCTATATTTTTTTCAAACATTTATTCCATAGAAAAGTGTTTCCAACACTTTTTTAAGATATAAAATTTTTAAGGAACACTAAAATAAAATTTTGGATATTTAGTTGTAAAAAATGATAACACAGGTATATTACGTTAAAAAAAATAAATATATTCTAAATTTTATATTATTCCAATAAAAAGAAAAGTTTTTCAATTTTTTTATTTTGCAAAAATTGAAATATAAAATAAGTTAAAGGAAACAAATAATTACAAAAAGGTTAAAATTTGAATTTAACATTCTCTATTCGTAAAAAGCAAATTTAAAGTTAATTAAATTTTAAATGAAATTGAATTACAAATAAATTTAATTTAACTTTGCTGTATTCTTTTAAGAAAGTTAAAACATATTTAGTTTTTAGGAGCTTTAATGTGTCTGAATCTTCGAAATGCAAAATTCTTTTAATGTCAGGCGCACTATTAGATACATGAATTTTTTTATCGCGTGCAGCATCAAGTCGGTTTCAAAACTGTTGCAACGGAATGTAAAAACTCTGACTCGCATAAATACGCTGTTGCAAAAGTAATTAAAGTACAATTAACTCGTTTTTATAAGTTAAAATATTCCTCTGACAAACTTGTGCAAAATTAGTTTAACGAATTAGTTTTATATTAGCGTTATACAAAATTAGTTAGTTAGTTCTTTAAATTTTTGTTTTACGTCGGAATCAGTAGTCGAGCTAATTATTTTTTTAATCTGTTGTTTTATCAATGATCTACCAGCTTTGAAATCGTCGTGAAAGTATTTCGAATCTAAAATGCATTCCAGACGCTGTGGAAACACTGAAACATTAACAGAAACACTAATAAAAATGAGTTCTGAATTTATTTCGTTGACAACGTAAGCGATCTGGTGTATTAAATTTATTATGCACATAACTTAAAACCTTTGCTTTGCTTTCTATCTAAATTTATTTAAAGAATTGTTTTAAATTCTGTTAAATACATGAAAGCGAAAAATGTTTCGTTGTTCTGTAGCCTCAGTTTCAGAATTTTTTACGATGTACTCACTGCGTCTTCTTTGCAGAACACAGTTTGGAAAACTCCTGCTGAGTAGAATATGAATATTTCTTACATCTCAAATATTATATCTTTTGTTATTTTGACGAATTTCATATTTGCATTTGACAGTTCACTAACATGAGGCTCAAATAATCTAAATTTAATTTTCTTGTTATTCCTCATTATCATATTTATTCTATTACATGCGGACACTTTGAATTATTACCTTGTAGTATATCTTATGTTAATTAACCAGCTACTCTATGATTTCAGCCTTTAATAAAAAAATAAAAAAAAGGGAGAGAAAGAAATCTGAAGAAAACAGGCAGATTTTAACGATCGATCAAAAGGATTTGTTCAGGTTTAAAAGCTCTTACTGAGCTCGCAGTCCACCAGTCTGCAGTTGCACTCACTTCTGCTAACCCATTTCTTTTTAACTTTAATTATTAAGCATAATTTTCCTCGCACTTGGGCAATATACAATTCATCATAAAAATTACGAAAATTTTAAACGTAGCATAGAGGTTTAGGTTTAAAATTAACGAGTTAGTGTTAAGAGGTGGCATAACAATTTTAAATTTTTTCTAGTCTTTTTACAATTCATCATATCAATTTTCAATTTTCTTAGTAAGATGATTTGGAAACTTTTTTTTGGAGTGTTTTGACTATAGTAACTTTTTTGAGGGGGGGGGGTCAATTTATTTATTAAATATCATGTTCTTTTCACTTAAGCCACATAAAGTTCAATTCAACAGGAAAATCACAAAATATTTTAAAACAGCATACCTTTAGAATTTCCAATAGACAATCTCGCGCTCTGACGATAAGAATGTTTGACTCTACACTATTGCTTACTTTCAAATTGTTAAGTTTTTTTAATAAAAAAATTCATTTAAGTTTTACAGAATATGAAACATAAAATTCGAAATTCAAAATGCGGTGTTCCAGGTGAGCATGTTCGGGTGGAGGACTACGTTATTCAGAATTTGGTGTTTTTAGATACCGTCGTTTTTACACAGTGCGAGGACATACATATATATACATGCAGATTCTTCATTATTTTAATGTCTAAAAATATTACAGGGCAATAATACTTGGCGTCAACATTTTGAAAAGTGATTGGACGTTTATAGCGGACGATGCAAAATCCCGTTTCGAGACTAATAGCTCTTCGAGCTTACGCGCTTTCGGACTAGTAATTTCTCCTTTCCATATTGCTCACCATAATGTAAATTAGTTGTAAGTACACGCGTGCTAAAAAAAAAAAAAAAAAAAAAAAAAAAAAAAAAAAAAAAAAAGAGCAACAAACGCTTAAAGAAAACATACGAATGTGAAAAGGAGAGTTAAAACATTTCATTTACGTATGAGATAGAGGTTGCATCGCCGAATGTAAATAGGCAACTAAAATTAGTATAAAAAGCAATTCCGTAGTCACACCACAACGCCTTAAAAAAGGGGTATGCCATGCTCATGTGTCAGTTCGCAAGCAGCGATAGTTCCGTGTAATCAGACCCAAGCCAATGTGGAAAGCGTGAACCCAAGACGGCATTTGCATGATGAAATGCGTTAGAGGGCTGCTGGATGTTGCAAGCTGGTGCAAGACAATCCATTGTTGCCAGACAGCCGAGTGTGTATCGTAGTATCATGAACAGGCTGTGGAATCGTTACCCGAGGGAGCAAAACCCCTGTATAAGATGTGGGTCTAGACGCCGAGCATCACTGACCAAGCTTCCGACCTAATAGCCAGTTTACTACTGTCCGAGCAGCTCGTACCGAGTCACTCGTTACGACTACTTTGACAATATAAACGCTCATTTCAAGGTGAAACCAAACGGAATGATTCTTGATCAGTGGAAAATCCACTGACTTAGCAGCCATCCCCACCAGAGCAAGGTTGACGAAACAACGGCAACGGTTGTGCTTATTCAAGATTTGTTACAGAGTCACAGTAAGTTTTGTACAATGTCATTTTTCTATACACATTACACATATTCACAAAACTTTTCATGAGTCAAATATTTATCATACATCATAGTGTGCTGCTACAATAATCTACATTACAGAAATACATCGAGTAAAGTTATTAGAACAGAGTATTGGTGCATACTAAGTGGTTTAGCAATGTTCTCATGTGCTCTATAATTACACAGAAAAGTCCGTCATACCACGGACTAATATATTCTTGGTATATTACATGAGCTGAGTAACACATTACATGAACTAGTGTACACATTACATGAACTGAGTACACGAGGTGTAGTGTAGTAGTATTAATTCATACATCGACAATTATTCTGTATTGAATATTAAATGTGAATACCAAGAATATATTAGCTGATGATATGTAAATTATAAAAAAACTAAAATTACGTAATTCTATAACAAATAAAAAAATTCCGTCAGACATGAATAATACGTTTGAACATCATTAACAAATATGTATATATATATATATATATATAAATATTACCTAAGAACAAGTGAAAACATTTAACAGGTTATGGTAATGTTAAAACACTGATTACTTCACTATGAAATTTGAAACAGTGTGTTGAGACACAGGATTGTCCTATATAGTGCAAATGATAAAAAGTGAAATTATGAAGAAGTCAAAAAAGGTAAACAAATATATAAAGCCTATTATGTTAAATAACAAAATAGTACAACGAATGACATTAACTGATTTTCAATTATGGATTATGTAAAACAGAATGTATTTATGCTGTAAGGATCTTAAGTTTTACTAACGTTTATTTTATTTTAAATCTTTACTATCACTTCTTATTTTCTACTTCCGGCCAGAATTATAAGCGTGAAGGTTTTTATGCAAAGTTTGTCTGGCGAACGCCAAGTACTTAAGTTGTGGCTTTTTGCCAAGCAAGGAAGAGAGGAAGCAGTAAGTCAACGCAGGCCGCTTACCTTAGAAGTTACGCAGTTGCTGTTCGCCTTCCAGGCCAGAGGTTTTAATCCTCTTGATAAATTAAACGTATTGTAGTGTTCACAGTCTCTGTGCTACATACGCTTCCTGTTATTATAAGGCCAATCTTCCACGTGTATTATTCTAAAGTTAAATTAGAGTTTAGTTTTATTTTTATACTTTTTTACGTTAGACCCCGAGTGGAGGGTCAGTGTATTCCGAAGTACGGAAGTTATTGTATATAGAGAAAAATAAAGGGTTTTGTATACCCTTCGTCTGTATCCTGTCTACTTACCACAATTAGTGAACATAGCTTTAGTAAGCTCTCTGTTCCGAGTCAGGTCCTTGTATGTTCCCGAAGAAGGTTAGAAGGAACATTGAACCTGATAGTGGCGCCCAACGAAGAAGAATAACCATGGCCGAGTTTCAAGAAGAACCTGTGCTGCCTGCAGAAACGGCTCAGAATCCAGAAATGCCAGCTGCCGCCCTGGAAGGATTTGAGTACATCGTCCAGACCATGCGCGCTTCGATGAAACCAGAAGCAACATTTAACGGAAACTCACCGGTAACCAGTTTTTTGGAAAAATTGGATGACCACTTCATGCTCTACCCCGTGCACGAGTTTCAAAAAGTTACCTTAGCTACCAGCGCTTTGAGGGGCCAAGCGCTTAACTGGTTCAAATGTATCGGCAGAAGTCTCTTGGGTCAAGCAGGAAGTCCCACCTATACTTACGAAAATTTCAAGACTGCCCTACTAAAAGCCTTCCCTGTTGTAAGGGATCGTGCGAAATTAGAAACGGAACTTTCTAGTATATATCAACAAAGAATCGAAAACCTCTCGAGCTTTATTTTAAGAAAAATTCACGTTTTCAAGCTCTTGTATGGAAACCGTCCGGATCCTGAAATAATTCAAGTGATTTTGCCGAGGTTACTACCCCAAGTGCAAGACTTTATTGAATTAAGAAATCCGACTACACTGGAAAAGTTATTTGAGCTAGCAATCCAGTTTGAAAGTAGAAGAACGGCGGACGTCGAAAGAAGACGCCAATATCAACAGCGAAACCAATTTGGTACGCCAAGACTACAGCAAACTCAAGCATACGGCTACGGAGAAAAAGCGAATCAGTGGGCAAGGAAACCCGAGCATTCAAAAACAGCCGGCGAACGTCGACAGTTCAATAAGCGATAAGCAACGGAGGACGTGGGCACTGTCCCTTTACCAAAAGGTTAATCGGTATAGCACCACGTCCACCTATATCTAGAGCCTAAAGAGGAATCACAAGACGCCACGCGCCGGGCGCCCAAACCCAGAGCCAAATTCAACCCGGGGGCAGTCCAACAGACCAAATGCCCACGAAAGACAGTCCCAACAACCGCCCAGGCCCCACATTTATTAAATAAAATAACAAAAGCATGCAGGGCCAAAAAGGGCGAGTTTGGACAATAAGCAAAAATTTTACAAAGGTGTAATACACACAAATATAGAATATACATAAGCTAAAGTACAGTCTGATGTTGGGCAGCCCAATAATATACAATGAATAAAATATAGACAGTAGAATTAGACTTAATGACAATATAACATAAAAATAGAGAACATAGTGAAATAATGAATGTAAATGATTACAGCAATACAGAGAGGATATACCAAAAGAAATAAAAATAAAAGAATACAATGTAACAGAATGCAATAGAGGTACAATACACTTGATCACGTGGTATTGTGGGAAAAACATGCTATAAGGCTAATTATACGATTATGAGGAATAAAAATAACATATTTAGCCTGCATAAAAGTTAACGAATATAAGATACTATACAATACTATACAATATTACAATACAATACAATACAAAAAAAAAATTAACATATTTAACCTGTACTAAAAGCCAACTGATATAAGATACTATACAATACCACAATACAATACGATACAGTAGATACAATACCACAATATAATACGATACAGTAGATGCTATACAATACTATACAATGAAAATACAAAATACATTCAGTGTTGGTGACACAAAAATACATTTAAAATTGTCATGACACTAGTGATGAAAATACAAAATACATTCAGTGTTGGTGACACAAAAATACATTTAAAATTGTCATGATACCAGTGATCCTAATGCAGCAAATAAATTGATGCAGTTACCTGCATAAAAGATAACTTATATAAGATACCATACAATACTATACAATACAATACAAAAGCTAATTAAACGATTATAATGAATAAAAATTAACATATTTAACCTGTATAAAGCCAATTGATATAAGATACTATACAATACAAAAAAAAAAAAAATACCATAATACGATACGATACAGTAGATACTATACAATAGAAATATAAAATACATTCAGTGTTGGTAACACAAATATACATTTAAAATTATCATGACACTTGTGATCCTTATGCAGCAAATAAATTGATGCAGACAGTTAAATGTGTTACTATACATTTGCAAAGGATGAAATATAGACTTAAGTATGCCACAAATTATGAACATATATTATACCGTGAAAAACACAAAATACATTCAATGTTGGTATAAATACAATGGATATATTTAAAACAATGGATAATGGTTGGATATATTATACAATGAAAATCTCTAGCGACCCCAATACATTCAGTGTTATTATTACACAGAGAATTAAATGAATGATATTACATGGGCAATTGATGAAAAGAAGACAGTAACAGTATAATGTATAGCCAAATATGCAAGTATATGGTATACCGATGTTTAACAGCAACTGGCAAACAATGTACCATTAATACGCCCAACTAAATATGCCAAGATATTATATACTATTATACAGTGAAAAACGCAAAACACGTTCAATGTAGATATTATCATAGTGCATTATGAGGGAATACAGACAGTTATATGTTTGATAATACATGGGCAAAAGATAAAAATAAAGACAATAACATTATTATTCATAGGTAAATATGCAGATTTAATATATTCAGATATTTAACAGCACCTGGTAAAAAATGTACCATAAGTACATTGATAGCTGCTATGGACAACAAAGAGACTATTAGGACAATACATATGCAACAGATAAATATGCAAATTCAATATATACAGATATTTAACAGCACTTGATAATAAATGTGCATATGCAAAAGATAACATTATTATTCATCGGTAAATAGGCAAATGCAAGATATACAGATACTAAACAGCACCTGGTATTAAATGTACCATAGGTACAAGGACAGCTGTTATAGACAATATTACCTGGTTGCACTTAGAAAAAGATGCTGAGAGAGAATATACAAATATTTGACTGCTGCTATACACAGCGACTTATAACAGATGGATTACAATAGATTACAATGGTTACAAACACTTCAGAGCATAAAAGTAGATGGGTTATAATATATACAAGCAGTTGAAGAAGTTGAATCATATGTCGATATTATAAGGCACAAAGATCAAGTCCCAGATTCATCAGTTTGTCAATTAAACGGACTACCTTTTTGACTTGATGCCGTTGCTTAATCAAAAAACGACTAAAGGCATTCCTATCCGTTGGTGGAAAAGGAATATGGAATTCAGTAGTAAGTGGACAATCCATTAGATAGTGTTCTGGATTGCCCAGTTGTCCACAACTACAGAGTGCTGAGGAAGAGAGTCCATGTCTCTCGAAATATAAGGGAAAAGGCCCGTGGCCCGTAATGTAGAAGATCAGCTGTGGTGGCATGATTAATCGGTCTAAATCTACTTTAGGGACATGGGCAAATGCTCGGCGACCAGTTTCCTCCGAACTCCATGCATTTTGCCACAAAGAGATGGCTGTGAGAAGTAAGTGACGCTTTAGATTAGATACTGGGCGTGAAACCGTCAAGGTCTGTGTTATCTCGTGATTCTGTGCTGCTTCTTTAGCAAGCCTATCGACAGTTTCATTACCGTAGTTCCCCACATGAGCTTTTGTCCATTCTAAACAAATGTGTAGATTTTTATGTCGAGACAAGCTAGTTTGAATGTCCACAATAATGGGGGATGAATGCAGAGGATTTAAAATGGCATACAATGTGGAGAGACTATCGGTAAGAACATAGGAATGTGAATATCGATGATTAATGATTGTTTGTATTGCTTGTCGAATAGCAATAGCCTCACTCTGGAAGACGCTGTTAAAAGAAGACAGATGGCATTTCCACTGGTGAAGAGTTGTCTGATCTTGCAGTATGGCTATATATGCACAGCCAACCTGATCTTCCAATTTAGAGCCATCAGTATAAAAGACCAGATCAGCATGAGAAACTTGATGACTCGGTTTGAGATTAACTTTAACTCCCGTACCATAGAGGGAGGGGTGTTGGTCTTCTCTGTTTATTGCTGCTTCATAATCATGGGAGGAGAAAGAGTGATCTCCAAACTGAACTGAACAGCCAAGTTGTCTAATCAACTGATAAGCTGCGTCCTTTTCAACCGCAATAGGTAAAGGCAAGACTCCAGCTGCAACTGCGAGGGCGTTAGTTGGTGATGTGCGGAAGGCACGAGTGATATTTAAGAGAAATGGTCTCTGTATACTATTTAAATGTCGGACTTTGCGTCCTTGCATTGGTGCTGCCCAAATTGCAGCACCATATGAAACAATCTTTTCAGTTACTGTTGCATATAAAACTTTAAGAAGATGTGGATTTAAGCCCCAGTGGATTCCCTTCATAAGTTTAAGGCGTTGAGCAATCACAGCAGTACGCTTCTTGAGATCTAACACATGGGGAATCCAATTGAGTTTGTCGTCGAAAATAATTCCAAGGTATTTAAGTTCACGTTTAATACGAAGACGCTTGCCATTTATGGTTATTCTCGGCTGACGAGCCATAGAACCACCCTTCTTAGGAATGATCAGAATTTGCGATTTCTCTTCAGAGATTTGCAATTTAAAATCTTCACATCTAGACTGAAACAAAGAACAGGTCTCCTGTGAGTTTGCTTGAAGTTGATCACGAGTCCTACCTCGCACTATGAATGCGGTATCATCGGCATAAGTAACCACAGTTGTATGTTCAGGCCATGGCTGCTTAAGGATAAGATTGTATGTCACATTCCAGAGAAAGGGGCTCGCACATGAACCCTGCGGGCACCCTCGAGTCTGACATCTATGTACCAGGCCTCCATTATAGGAAATGATCAAATGTCGATCGGACAGATAATGTGCAAGAGTATTATATAAATTGTGGGGGCAATTGGCATCTCTTAATGCATATAGAACTGCCGGCCACCACAACGTATCGAAGGCGCTCTTTAAATCCACTGAGATAAACGCTGTGTGGTGGCCGGAGAACTTATTGCGCAGGATGGTATCTTGAACTTCCTTTAAAGCGTGCAGTGTTGATCTTTTGGTGCGAAAACCGTATTGAAAAGGACACAGATAATTTGTTGATTGCAAATGAAATCTCAATCGTCCCATAAGAAGTTTTTCAAAAGTTTTGTTAAAAGCTGACAACAAACAAATAGGGCGATAAGAATCGGCACGGGCTGGATCACGGTGTTTCTTTAAAAATAAGATCACCTGGCCAATTTTAAAACATTGAGGAAAAGTTCCACTATTGAATAGCTTATTAAACAGGCTTTGGAAGAGACTGAGATTGGTGCTAATAATCAATTTGACAATACGATAGTCAACACCATCTGGACCCGGTGCGCGCTTATTAGGGAGTTGGCGTAAGACTTGCCGAATTTCTTGAGTAGTAAAAATAACATCGTCTGGTGTTTGAAGACTAGAAGTTTGATTTCGAATAGTCTGATGAAAGGAGGAATCAGTTGAATTATCATCTGTAGAAAAAACCGTATCAAGGACTTCTGATAGAGTTGATTCAGTCAGGTGACTATTAGGACTAACTGTAGGTAAAAGATGGAAAGTTGCTGGCTTAAACAGCTTTTCGGTCGCAATCTTATGATGAATACCATAAACAGATGTTGTCTCAGAACAAAATTTGCGCCAGCTAGTTAATTTGGCACGTATAATCATTTGTTTGTAACATGCTCTTTCCTGTCGGTAAAGAAGCAGAGTATTGGAGCTGATATTATTTCGACGCTCTTGCTTTAGCCGACGTCGAAGAGCTCTACATTTTTGTTGTTGAGTACGAAGCTGAGCATTCCACCAATTTAATGTACATAACTTCTTAGTGGTACGAATAGGCAAAACACTATCACATACTATTCGAATGGTAGCCATAAGATCACTAGTAAAATGTTGTAGATCTTCACGAGAATGCAGAGATTGAAGACGAGAATGATAAGAGGCCAAATTGGCTTGAATGGCTGCAGTAAACTGTCTGACCTTTCGGCCAGGTAAATTATAACGCCGTATGATTGAGGTGGCTGTAGTTCCCGCGAGTGAAAAACGTATATAGTTATGGTCTGATAGACTTAGACCCTCAATTACTCGCCAATCTTGAAGAAGAGAGGCCATAGGCAAAGTAGACAAAGTCAAATCTGGCCAACCATGTGAATGTTGACGATCAAAAGTCGGAGGAGCATCATGTGAATTATGTTTCACGAGATTAAAACTGGATATAAAATCTTCCAGAAGTCTACCCTTTACGTCCGTAGTAGCATATCCCCACGAAACATTATGAGCATTAAAATCACCAGAAAAGAGCAAATTTGGAATTTGAATTGAGGTCAGTAAATCTTGCATCGCAGAGAGCACAGGTTCGATTTCTGAGGACGGTGAGGAATAAATGGAAACCAGAAGGACTGTCAGATGATGAACTTCCAGAAGAACAGCAACAATATCTCGCTGCGCAGTGACAAGTAAAGGAGACCAGGAAGAATTACAATTGACAATAATTGCACGGGGTGGAAGTAAAGGATCTTCCTTTTGATATAGTGTCCAGTGCAGTGGAAAGCCAACCGCCTTACCATTTAGACAATACGGCTCCTGGATTAAGATGAAGTCAATATGCTCAGAAGTAGCATATTCTACAGTCTGTGCCGTCGCAGCTCGAGCATGTTGAAGATTTATTTGTAGACATTCCGTCGGTAAAGTTCGTTGCAGAAGAGTGGTATTAAGATCTTTTTGTATATGATCCAATGAAGAATCAGATACTAAGTTACCTGATGCTAGACTATAAGGATTGAAGTTAGTAGTCTGTGTTTGCCCTGATGAGCTGGACGCGACGTTGATACTCTGGACAATCGGGGTGGTAGGCGGGATGGGCGAAGTCATATCTGGTACCGTAACGATTATTGGCTTCGCCACAGTTGATGCATTCAGGTGTTTGAGCTGTGCAATCTTTGAGCCCGTGATCTCCTGCACAGTAGGAGCAGTATTTTCGCTTACTCTTGCATTCTGTTTGCACATGGCCATATTGCTGACAGGAGTAACATCTTTTAATTCCAATAAATTCAGTGGCTCTGTGAGCTTGCCAGCCGACGAAAATTTTTCGCCGACGCATGACCGCAGCAAAACCTGGGGAGTCACATTCAACAATCCATTTAATGTATCCCTTCTGTCGCTCCCTGAGACGGAATCGCATCGTGAATGCTGTTTCTGGCAATCCCGTGGCTCCGCTGAGTTCTGAAAGTACTGTTTGCGGTGTGATTGATTCCGGCAAGTCATGGATAGCAATTCTTGGCTTTCGTCTGATTGGTCTACTGACATCTGCTGGTACATCAGAGCGCGTGAGTTCTTGTTCGAGTATCGCAACATCATCAGGTGTTTGACAGAAGACCTCCAAACCTCCGTTATTTATTTTAGTAATACGATCTATTCCAATTTTAAGTTGTGAGAGCGGAACTTTGGTATTAAGTTGTTCTTTAAGCGTATCACTAGTAGTGTCAGCTGTAGGACGAATAATAAGGCTAGGCTTTTTAGGTCGTCGAACAATATCCACAAAAGATGGAGCAGGAGCCAAAGCCTGATCAGCTGTAGATGGGAGAACAGGTGACTGGAAAGAATGTTGTCGAACCGCTTCACAGCAAACTATGGTAGATGTATTGACTTCAGCGTCCACCAATTCTGGAATAGGTAAGCCCTCAGGCCCCTGTAAGGCCAAAGTTTGCAAAGTTGTCAGAGATTGTAACAGATGCTCTCGAAGATCCGAAGATAAGAGGATTCTGCCACCTCTGCTGGTGGTAGCTACTTTGCGTATATCAGCACAGAGTAGTGTAATTTTATCCGCATAAGGTAAGTCAGAGTCTAACAAATCGGGTGCGCTAGTAGCCCCCTGTGATGTTTCTCTGGCAGTTGTTAAAACAGATTTACGGGACATTATAAAGTATTAAAGAGCAATAGTAAAACATAGACTAAAAGTGCAATGTCCAAAAGTCACTAAGAACGATCAGATTAAAATGTATATGTGACACGTGATAACAGAGAATAATACAAGCAAAATTCCTGTATAACTAATCAATATACACAAAGTAATGTTTAGACAGCAGAATGACTAAAATTTTAACTGACTCAAATACATATCGAGGTATATTATCAGCAGTTATAATAGCAAGACACTAAATATAGGCAGAGATTATAGATTTCAATCTTCACAATATGAAACAACTAAGTCCAGTAAAATTAATTAAATTACATAAAAAAAAAGTGAAACAATGCTTAAGGAATATTATAAGACAGTTGAGAGATCAAGAAATATACTTAAAACACTATTTTAATCAATACAAATGTCAAAAAACGAAAACCGAACACTTGTCGAGTGAGATTCGACAATAGTCTAATGACGAGAACTGGATCTCGACAAAAAGTTCAACTTCTCGACAATGTTAAAAATTTCGCGAAAAACAACTGCCAAAAGGACAAACCCTTTGGAGCAAATACATATGAAAATACAGTTAAGCCTATTTAAATACAGGGTGAAATTTAGCATAAGTGCATAAAAACATAGCTATTATATACTAACTCGTTAAAAATCAATACAAGATTATATTAAGTAATACAAAAAGATAGAACTTAAAATTTAACACATTTTGAACAAAACCCGGTGTGAAAATCACTAAAATTTGAAGAGTTATGGATTTTTGAAAACAATTGTCTAGTCTCTGGACTTAGAAAATTTCAAGCAAAAAGTTAAGCCTACCTCGGTGCCACGTGTTTGGCCGGCGGGAACCTTCCGTAGGGAAGGCGGCGAGGTAAGTGAACAGAAGTCCGCTGAAATTGCAGCAGCCTATAATCCTTTGTTATTGCACTAAAACACTTATATCTCCGTAAAAAATGGTCACACACACATAAACAAAGTATCCACGCATGTAGCAGATATTCATACACACTTTAAAACCAACGGCGCACTTTCGGCGGCAGAATTTCCAATAGAAAATCTCGAAAAAACAGGAGCGAAACGACACACGTCCGTTCTCTCAAACATCCGACAGTTCAATAGCAACCCAGGAAAAAAGTCTCAAGGCCAGGGGAAAAAGAAGGAAAGCACGGAAAGGAAAAAATAATTTAAACTAAAACGGATTTCTGCTGACGAGAGGGTGCGGAAATCCGAAGGCCACGAAAACCCCTCTTCCTACAAGTTAAATACAGTAATGGTGAAAAATTTGACTCTTCCGAAGATTGAAGTCTTGGTGAATAATATCCCGGCCACCGCACTCCTGGATACCGGCGCGCAGTGTTCCTGTGTGGCAGAAGTCTTTTTTAGAAAGTATTTTCCCAAATACCGCATATATAATGCGGATAATACGACAGTATTAGCGGCGCAAGGAGAACAATGTAAGTGCGTAGGTAAAGTACCTTTGTATATCCGTATCAAGGACGAACAAGTAAAGGTGATGTTTTTTATAGTAAAGAATTTGCAAGTACATTTAATCTTAGGAATAGACTTTCTTTCAGAAGCACAAGCTACACTGGATTTTAATGAAGCGTCCCTTAAGCTGACAATGAAACCAGTGCGTGTAGAAAAGGTTGAACCGCCAAGGTTAAATCTTGACCACCTGCCTAATGACGAGCAAGATAGAAACCGACAAGTGGTAAGTGAATTTGCTTCGTTATTTAGTGATATTCCAGGATTTACTCAGGTTACTAACCATAGTATTGACACCGGAGATGCATTGCCAGTTCGTCAAAAACCATACCGGTATGATAAGAATAAGAAAAAAATTATAGAATGGCATATTACCGATATGCTACGTAAAAAGATCATAACGCCCATCTCAAGTAGTTATGCTAGCCCGGTGGTTTTATGTTAGAAAAATAATGATTATCCTTTGGAACATCCAAAAAGGTGGAGATTCGCTATTGATTACCGTAAATTAAATTCCATAACGAAATATCCGGTATATCCGTTGCCGATCATAGAAGAAATTTTAAGGAACATAAAATCAACCAAATTTATGACGACTTTAGACTTAACGACTGGTTATTTTCAAATAGGGGTTAGGCCTGAGGACGTGCCTAAGACTGCTTTTATAACCAAGTCTGGCACTTATGCATTTTTGCGTATGCCGTTTGGCCTTTCAGGGGCCCCAGCAACATTTCAGCGATGCATGGACATTGTGTTAAGACCTGTTCTTGGAAAGTCCACATTTATCTATTTAGACGATATCATTATTACTAGTGATAATCTAGACCAACATGTACAGGATTTAAGACAGGTGTTTTCTTTATTAAATGAGGCCGGTCTAAATGTTAATGTCGAAAAGTGCAAATTTGCAGCCCCTGAATTAAAATATTTAGGTTACAAAATATCTCAAAAAGGGATCGAGACAGATGAATCAAAAATAATCGCTGTACAAAAGTATCCGACTCCAAACACGGCAAAGAAGCTCTCTTCTTTTCTAGGACTTTGTTCATATTATAGGTCCTTTATAAAAGATTTTGCGGCTATCGCTGAGCCATTGTTAAAATTAAAAAGGAAAAAGGCAAGATTCTCGTGGACGGCCGAAGCCAATAGTGCTTTCGAAAAATTAAAACAAGCATTAACGCAAGCCCCTGTGTTAAAATTTCCTGAAAAGGATGAAAATTTAGAAATTTCAGCGGATGCTTCGGATTATGTGGTAGGAGCGGTACTTTCGCAAAATCAGCAGCCCGTGGCATTTTTTAGCCGAACTTTAAATCAAACACAAAGAAATTATTCCGCGACCGAGAGAGAGGCACTTGCAGTTCTGTTAGCAGTGCAAAAGTTCCGAGTCTATTTTGGAAAGGCGCCAATAACAGTGTACTCTGATCATGCGGCGGTAACTAGATTGTACTCAGGGAAAAATTTATCCCCAAGGTTAATAAGATGGGCACTCAAGCTACAAGAATATAATCTGGTAATCAAGCATACCCCCGGAAAGGAAAATATCGTAGCAGATGCCCTATCACGAATTAGATTAGTCGAACAGGGTAATACCGTAAAAGTTGCAATGCTTACAACGTGTACAATAAATTCCCGAGAAACTGTAATAACAGAACTGGGTAAGGATCCTGAGTTTGGAAGTATTTATGAGTATTTGAAGGATCCTGAAAATTTTAGCCACCAAGATATTGTGGCGATAAGAAATAGGGCGTCCCATTACGAACTAATAGATGGTCTATTATTCTACACAAAAACTACGAATTCCAACAACGAATTTCGACCTGTTATCCCAGCTAGTCTTAGATTAAATATCCTGCATGAGCTCCATGACAGCCCTTTAGCTTCTCATGCTGGTATTCGAAAAACTATCCAACGCGTACGCGAGGCAGTCTACTTTCCTGAACTGCAAAAGTTAACAAGGGCGTATGTCCAGTCCTGCCCAACATGTCAAGCCGTTAATTATATTAATTTCCGCCCGGCCGGGTTTCTAAATAGTATTAAATCCGAATTTCCAAATGAAATAATTGGCATCGATTTATTGGGCCCTTTCCCAAAAAGTCAGTTAAATAAAAGTCGCTATCTCCTTGTTATGGTTGATCATTTTAGTAAATGGACTGAAATTGTTCCCTTAAAACGAGCCTCCGCGAAATTGGTTACCGATTTTTTTTTAAATAAATATATTTTAAAATACGGGGCGCCCCTAAAAGTTATATCGGATAATGGTCCTCAATTTGTAAGTAATATATTTGAAGACATGTGCCAAAAACTGGGCATACGTCATTTAAAAATGGTCCCGTATCGGCCGCAATCAAATATAGCGGAACGGGTCAACAGAAATATAGTGAAAATTATCCGTAGTTATGTTAAAAATTTTCATAAAAGCTGGGATAACTATGTCAATGAATTTGCTTTCGCCCTTAGGACCGCAAAACATGATACAACGGGCAAAACTCCTGCTGAGTTATTTCTAGGCAGAAAGATTATAACACCGTTAGATAAACTATTCTATGTGCAACAAAGAGCCCCAGAATTTAAAATGGGTGATATAGAAAAACTAATAAAAGAAGCAAAAAAGAATACGGAAGTAGCACAAAGAAAACAGAAATTATATTATGATTTGAAACGACGGGGAGTAACTTATAAAGTAGGGGATGAAGTTTTAAAAATTAAGCATTCACTTTCTTCAGCACCAGAAGATAAAACTGCCAAATTTTTTTCACGATTTGAAGGACCATATGTTATAGAAAAAATAACTCACGCTGTTGTAGTGTTAAAAGCCAGAAATGGTGAAACCTGTTCCGCAAACATTGATCAAATCAAGCCCTACTTCGATCGTAATAAAATGCAAACCTTTTCAGATCTTTTGCAGGATCCGGCACGGCAGACACCGCAGGTACAAGTTCCAGAGGTGAAAAAACGACAAGTACAAGGGCAAGCCAATGAGAGACAGAAGCAAGTGAAAAGAAAATTGCCCCGCGGAAAAATGCAAGGTAACAAGAAAAAGAAGCCGTTCCACCGTTCAGAAAACAGAGTTCACGAACACCCCCAGAATGAAGAAGGGAGAAGGACGACGTATGTGAAGAGGACCAGGAGAAATGACGGCAACTATAACCCGGCTTTAAAACGGAAGATCTACTCATCCGACAGAACTCTCCGGAGTAAAAGTCGCCGAACTGCGGAAGAGCCATCAGCGGCGGAGGAAAAAGTACAAGAAAAATTTGAACGGCCAACAACGAGGTCCAAGCAGGATCACGACAGAAGTTTCCCGGTTCCGCCAAGACCAGCTGCCATCAAACGGCAAAGACCACAAGCAGAGGAGAAAAGGAAAGTATTCAAGGGTGGCCGTATTGGTGAAAAAGGAAGCTTCCAGAGGAAAGCACTGAAGGGCGAGCCCGTAGAAGAAGGAGGATAAACCAAGCTACTATCTGCGGTACCTTTAAAGACTGGGCCCAGAAAAGGATGTCCGAATATTACAAAGATAAGTAAAATTTTATGTTACTTTGCAAACTTAAGTTAATCTTTCATTCTTCCTGCAAGTGGCAGATTTCAAGAAGTTTTACCTCATGCGAGGTCTACCTTTATCGCCAAAAGGGCGAGAAATGAGTTGTGACCGATTTTCGTATTATGTTTTTAAATTTCTCGTGCGTAAAACTAAAGTTGATGTATAATAGCGTTGTGTAAAGACTTAAATATTGTAAAAAGTTATTGTATAAATTTTATTTAAAACATTCTAGCAAGAAAGAAGTTTTAGTCTGAAAGACGTTTTGAAATGTAGTATTATTTCAATGTAGAAAGAATTGGCACTTGCTTTGAAAAGAATAGAAGTTAACAATGTACTACTAATGTATGTTTTCAAATGTGTAAAATTAACGGCATGTTGATATGTTCTTATATACATGTGAACTGTTATTTTAAATGTTAAGAAATACCGTGATATGGTAAAAGTGGAAGTAATGTTAAAAATTTGTTATTCGTGTGACTGTAAAGATTAAATCATGGCGAATATGTGGTAAAGGTTGAATGATGTAGTTAGGCTCTCTGACGCTACACTTTAGAGTTAGCCACTTTTAGAATAGTACCTCAGGGTTTAGAGTTGAAAGTAGGGTGTGTTAAGAGGTCTCGTTATGTTGAATTTTAACACGTTAGTGTTTTGATTGTAGGAGGAAGTGTGGCACACGTAGACAGAAACACAAAACAGACAGAAACACAAACACAAACACAAAACAAACACAAACAGTGTAAAAAAACAGTGGTGTTTTTTTACAACACATGTCAGAGAGCACGGGGAGAGATAATTAAAATAGTCATGAATGAAATAAGAATGTTAAGAGAAGTATATTCTATATGTTATTTGCAATGTCATTGTGTAACATTTCATTAAACTAGTTTTCCTTCCAGATCTCTGGAAGGAACCAGAATTGAATAAAGCTCCTGTTTAGATGCAGTACAGATGAAAAAAAGATTGTTGTATATCCTGGGAGCTGCTATTGTAACAAATTTCTTTCTTTTAAATTTTCTAGTTTCTAGAGAAGTTATGTTGTAAAAGATTGGCCTCGCGTTAGTTTCTAGAGCTAAAAGTTTTCAACAAGGTCGTTTTAGACCTCAGTTTCAAACTAATTAACTCTGGCGGGAAGTATGTAAGGATCTTAAGTTTTACTAACGTTTATTTTATTTTAAATCTTTACTATCACTTCTTATTTTCTACTTCCGGTCAGAATTATAAGCGTGAAGGTTTTTATGCAAAGTTTGTCTGGCGAACGCCAAGTACTTAAGTTGTGGCTTTTTGCCAAGCAAGGAAGAGAGGAAGCAGTAAGTCAACGCAGGCCGCTTACCTTAGAAGTTACGCAGTTGCTGTTCGCCTTCCAGGCCAGAGGTTTTAATCCTCTTGATAAATTAAACGTATTGTAGTGTTCACAGTCTCTGTGCTACATACGCTTCCTGTTATTATAAGGCCAATCTTCCACGTGTATTATTCTAAAGTTAAATTAGAGTTTAGTTTTATTTTTATACTTTTTTACGTTTAGACCACAAGTAGTGGGTCTGTGTATTCCGAAGTACGGAAGTTATTGTAAATAGAGAAAAATAAAGGGTTTTGTATACCCTTCGTCTGTATCCTGTCTACTTACCACAATTAGTGAACATAGCTTTAGTAAGCTCTCTGTTCCGAGTCAGGTCCTTGTATGTTCCCGAAGAAGGTTAGAAGGAACATTGAACCTGATAATGCTATAGTCCTAAACAAGGATTACATATAATAATATGTTTTAGGTAATTCCAGAAACAACAATGGTAATTAGTGCATGCAGAGACAGGTATACATTAGGTATTTCTTCAGCAATTCCATATATATATACCACTATGATATAGAAAACTCTAAATGTTATGCATAAAAGAATAGCATGTAAGTCAAGAATAAAGCCTTGTAATACTTAATATGTTGTATAGAAATCTAAATACAAAAGCAAGGATTTTACATACTAACATGTTATGCATGGTACAAAAGAACAACACTGCTAGTACGCAGACAGTGTACATTACTTGCAGTTTTAATAATTTCATGAAATATAAGGATGCTAATAAATGTAAGCGAAAATAAGGATACACTTGTTATTTTAACGCTGATGTGCAAATTACAACAAATATAAAATTGTAATGTTCTGTGATCAATTATTTGAAAATACATGCCATTAAGTTGTGAAGAACACTTTTACATATACTGCCCAACCGGGATAGTGGTTAGCGACGCTGAATCTCTCTTTGTGCGAACCCGGAATCTCTCTTTGTGCTTCTGTCATCATTATCAAAACAAAGTCATTTCGTTTTAGAAATTAATAGTGTGTACAATATTCACTCATGCTATATTGATCCCTGGGTTTTATAAAATGAAATGCATGGATGTTCAGAATTTTGCATTTCAGGTACCCACGTATCTAGACAAACCCAACAATTTTCATGTTTAACAGAATTAGAAGACAAATTGAAAGATATTTTGATGTTATGTAAATCTTGTAAATAAATGAAACCTCTCAAGCCCAGCATCTCATAGAGAATTTCTAATTTCATCTAAAATATTATCCAGAGAAATATCTTTGATGCAATATTTTTTATTTCATCTGTTGTTAAAAATAAGTGACCTAAATCATTCCGATGCCCAGTATATATTTTCTGATATGACACTACACATTTGCCATCTGTATGTTCTGTTACTTTTAATGCAGCTGCGCAATATGTATTTATTTTATTGATACCAAGGATTTTTAAGTGACGCAAACCTTTGCTTTCTGATATAAAATTTCCTGAACAGTGGCATTACACCATGTATATTAAATGTGCTTACTCCATAAGAAATTTTGACTTCGTATTATTTTCAATTTCTGCCTTCCATGCCAAAAAATCATTAAATGAATTAAATTCTAGTTCAGTATGATTCAAATCAACATCATGAACATTATTGAAATGAAATATTATTTCTCGCTTTTCAAAATTAGCATAACATACAGGACACACACAATTACCTGTTAGAAGTATGAATTTTATTTTGATGATATTTCCAATTTTTTAGGTGACTAAATTTCAGATAGCAGTCCTCATATTTGTAGCTTGGTGATCGACCACTCAAATAATACTACATTAAAGAACCATTAATGTAGAATTATTTGAGTGTAATGTGTTGGTATGGCGTTTCAAACTGCATTTATTTTGGTACGTTTTTAAGCAATCAGAACATACAAAATTACTCTCAGCCACACTAAAATTATTTGCACAATCAACCATACTATTAGAACTTAGCTTTCAGAGACTCAATTAATGTAGTATTATTGTACAGAAATTTATATGCATGGCGTTTGAAATTGTACCTATAGTTGAAAGTTTTAAACAATCACGGCAATCAAAATCACTCTCAGCTATACTAAAACCATTTGCACAATGAACCATATCACTCACAACACAATCAGATATGAATTGATATGCATGGCGTTTCAAAGAAATTTATATAAGAAATTTATATGCATGGCGTTTCAAAGAAATTTATATAAGAAATTTATATGCATGGCGTTTCAAATTATATCTATAGTTGAAAGTTTTAAACAATCACGGCAAACAAAATCACAATCAGCTATACTAAAATCATTTGCACAATGAACCATATCACTCACAACACAATCAGAATTATCACACATACCAGAATTGGAATTATCGCACACGATTACTCCTTACTGATTTTGATTCGATTCAGAATCAAAAATACCTTCTGAGGAAACAGAAGTACTTGGCCCTGAAATGGGCAGTTTTTCCTGATTTTGTGCAGAAGATATAATAATGGAAGCAAAATAAAAAAAAGAGAACTGTATTATCAATCACACGCTACCACAGCAGTTCAAAGAGTAAGAGTAAATGACAGTAAAGACATGCGCAGTTATCTGCGCAGATGTTCAGGGAGGAACCACGAGGAAACTAGCGTCTGAGGGGCTAGACGCTTGTATCGGGGTTGTCCAGTTGACGTTCTACGTAGGCAATGGCTTATGTGTTTCCACCGCTAATTATTTCGTATTTAAACGAAGAATACGGTCGTAAATCACTGAATCGGCGACGAAGTTATAGAAAATATGATGCTGCCAGAAGACGTTTTCATTGCATATTTCAGATTGCAAAAATTTATAGTTATTTTAATTTACGATAAACTGAGAGAGTATTTGGTGCCACATTCAGAAAACAAGAACGCAATTTCTACCGAGTGTCGTTCATTATTACGCGAAATTCACACTACTGTAAATTAAAAATGAATATGTATATATATATTATAAAACTATAAAATAGTTTTATATTTTTTTAGTAATAGTACTACTAGTGTGATACTTTCAAAAATAATATTTAGCCCAGAAGGGCTATTAATTTCACTATGCCATTTTGTGGCGTTTCTCGATAAATGGTGCTTCACTTTTCAAATTGTTGCCACTAAATATTATTGCTCTGTATTATATTGAAATAAATTAAATAATGAAAAATCTGCATAAATGTATGAATGTTTCTCGCACTCTTATAAAACAAAGGTACCTAAAGCCATCAAATTTTGAATAACGAAATCCTCCACCCTAATATAGGCATCTGAAAGCCCAAATTTGGAACGGAGAATTTGTTTTTTTATCTATTTCATATTTTATAAAGCATTTATGAGTGTTTTATTAAGAAATTCAAGGATTTCAAAGCGAGCAATGGCAACACTTTACGGGAAAAAAAAAAAAAAAGCAAGCATTTTTCATCTCTAGCACGCGAGACTGTGTATCGGAAATTCTAAAGATCTTTTTAAAATTATATGATATTGTTGTTAAATTGAATTTTATGGTTTAGGAGGCGTTGGAAACCAAAAAATGAATTTTTGCATTTTCAAATTCTCTACACTTTTATTTTTCTAACAATCCCATTCTTTAATCTCCATGAAAATTAGAACTGTAAAAAATCTAGTTTTAATTTGTCATCGAATGCTTTGATAAATGAGGACTTTTAGATAAAAAAGCGTTTTTCTCGAAAAGTAATTTTTTTTATACTCGATGTACCTTTTCTCAGGAACTACTGCTCACAGGTATCTAAAAATTTTATGGCTTATTTATTAGGTTTCCTAATATTTACTCAAATGAGCTTTTTGTGATAAACTAAAAAAAAAAAAAAAAAAAAAAAATTGTTTTGTATGAGAAAGTGCTAAATTTTACTATACTTAACAAAATACTCCGTAAATTGCTCTAAAATTCAAAATGTTTCAAAGGCACATTTCAGTATAATCAAATCGGTATACTTTAACTACACAAAAACTTTTAATCGTGTATCCACATCAGATTTTGAGAAAAGGTACATCGAAAATGGCAAATTTAACATTTTCGGTATATGGTTTGCTGATACCCCTTAGGTGCGAAGAACATGATATTTAATAAATGAGGGTAACAGGCGAAACGTTAAAAAATGCCCCTTTGGGCGTAAAATAAAATCTGAAGGCTTTCAGCTTTTCTTTCTGCGTGTGTGTAATTTTATTACGACTTAAAACTGGTTTAAGGGAGGACTTTCTCAGGAAAACTGGCTCGGATACACGTTACACATGGGGAAAGCCACGAAAACGCTGATGCGACCACCCCGTTCGAGGGACTTCAAACGTCGGACCGAACAAATTGCGTTCAGCAACTCTACCGCACCGCCGCTGGTGGACTTATTCGCAGAACTATACTGCATTATTATTGTATTATGCTATAAAGTAACAATGCTATAAGTCTGAGGATTTTTTCATGAAATAGTACTTTTGTAATTCTATTAGTATTTAAAAATAATTATTTCTCTGCCAACAAAACAAGAAAAAAAAAAAAAACACCTGTTTATAGTTTATAGAGTTTTTATTTTTATATTGTAAAAGAGATATTGATTATTACTACAGCTTTTTATTTAATGTGTCAAAGGATTAAAACGCTGGTTTGACAAGGACTTCTTCAAGTGCAAGAGAACTACATTGATTATTTTTACTTTAGTACTTCCATTGCGAAAATAATATTACTATCTTTTAATTATTTTCACAGAATAAAATCTTTTGAGAAGGAAGAATATTTAAAATAAGCAGTTCTTATATACACTCTTTCGCAAAAAAAATCGAAGCACCATGAAGGAAATGGTTGTTTTTGATGAAATTTAATATGTGTATAGCTCATACACAGATTATAAAAAAATTAAAAAATCAAGGTCATAGTACCTGTTCATGGCTCACAATCACCAATTGAGTGTTCAAATTAGTAGTTGGTCGAACCACCCCTGGCGGCAATGCATGCTTGAATTCGTCGAGGCAAGGAGTGGTAGAGGTTCCTAGCGTCATCCTGCGACACATTCTGCCAGGCACTATGAAGTTGTCACTCCAGATCTGCGATATTTTGTGATGCCCGAATCTGGCAGCCTACCATGCCACAGAGTTGCTCGATTGGTGAAAGATATGGCGGATTTGCTGGCCAAGGAGGAGTAGCAACCGCACGGAGATAGTCCAGATATATGCGAGTGGTATGTGGCCTGGCATTATCTTGTTGGAAAATGGCCCCAGGATGACGCGCCATGAAAGTTAATGCAACCGGCCGCAGGATGGTATTAACATATCGTTTAACTGTTAAAGATGTACGGAGGATGACTAAACACGACCTGCTGTCATAAGAAATGGCGCCTCACGCCATCACACCAGGGGTTATGGCTGTATGCCTTTGTAAAACAAAGGCTGATTGGGACCGCTGGCCCCGTCCTCTCAAGAACGGTGGTTATTTGCTTCAAGAGTGAAACGGGATTCATCGCTGAACACTATACGATGCCAATCTGATGACAGCCATGATGGTCGGCTGCGATATCACTCCAGACGACTCCGCCAATGTTGTGGGCTCAAAGGCAAACGGCTTAAAGGCCTCTGTGAGCTTAACCCCGCCTCAGACAAGCGCCGTGAGGTGGGGTACGGTGCCACAGGAAGTATAGACGTGGCTGTAGTGCGTTGAATAGTCGACAATGATACCGTTGGGGAGGTTCGAACCTGGCGAAAAATCATCCTATCTTGCCTCGCAAATCATCCTATCTTGCCTCGCACTCCTTGGCCTTCATTTCATCGGCAATTTCCTTGTAGCAACCATTGCTGCCAACATCTTTGCACAGCAGTGTCTGTACGCTACAGGTGGTGGGCTATTGCTCGGTATGACCACCAAGCTTCACACAACCCTACAATGCGACCATGTTCGAAGTCGTTTAGTTGTCTGCAAGGTCTTGGATATCGTCGTAATGCAATTTTTAGTTGCTTCTTTACAGAATTACAATAGCAGCAACAAGAAAGGTAAATTTTACGTCTCTGTTGCTGGTTTTATACTTTGCGAATTGCGCACTAGAAATGCGCGCTATGATCGCAATTCCTGTTCATTAACCTTGAAATTTTGATCATTTGCATGTTCGATCAAGATGTTTTTGCATACCGAATTTCGTCACGGTCGCAAAAGTCCTTCTTGGTGCTTCGATTTTTTTTTTTTTTTTTTTGCAAAAGAGTGTGTGTATATGTATAAGAAATAAAATAATGTTAGAAACAGCAATGTTAGAAAAAATATTACTATTATATATATCACAAAAATTGCAATATAGATTAATCACACATACATAATAGATTATTATAATTTTGGTTATATATTTTATATTGAAAAATTATTTTCTTTCACGTTAGTTATAGAATAAATTATTTAAAATAAAACATTTTGATACATGTGTAATAGCTGAATGCCGCAATAATCGGCTTTACTGTAATAACGAATGAATTTTATTTCTTTTCCTGAAAGAAATAATTTTCATAGGAACAGAAAATAAAAGAAAACACACTTTTAATGTAAGCACAAAATAAAATTTAAAAAAAAAAAAAAAAAAAAAAAAAAAAAAAAGCCCCTTTTCAATAAAGTCAAATTGACCCATCCGCCCGCCAACTGAGGAGCAGAGAATGGCTTTCTCCGATAAGTTGAAAACGGCTGACCATACCGGTTTTCTGGAGTCAATATTGTTCCCTCAAGTTGTAGATGGATCCAGTGATCGTAGAATAGGCGTCCAGAATTAACGCTGCAAACAACCGATTGAGGACGAGTCAGGCCAAGGGCCGAAGTTCCAGGAGAACCAAAAGATGTTGGTTATAAAGTAGTGAGAAAGCGACCGGCTACGCCAGAATTCCCAACAGCCCAGAGAAACTCCATATGAATAACGGGATCCATCACAAAAACGCAAGCGACCAATAGAAGAGCATACGGATTTTCGGCGGCCCAAGAGGATAATTACACACGCATTCCGAGGTGGGACAGCGCTCGAGATAGACGTCTTATCGCTTCGCTCTCCGTTTCCTTGCGTTGCTACCACCCCCGCTACTGTATCGAGTTCATCGACCTCGCCTCACGGGCTCTGGGTTGTTTCTTCTTTGGCTTTCGCCTCGCAAAAGCGTAGCCTTAACTGCACTGCTGCACCCTTCGCTGGATAAAACAGGTCGTATTTTATTCTTTCTTCTGATTTTCTTTATTCACCGTGCTGATAAGGGTACCTTCGGGTACGGCCTTTAGTAAGGCCTTTCTCCAACTTATTTGCCTCACATGATTAATCAATATGACACAACAAACATAACTGTAACTAATAATAACATAAACATGGAAAATTCACCTCCAAACTCAGAAAATCGCCAACAGCGGCCGAGCGGTAAAAGCCGCTGAACACTGGTAGTTCGTTCCGGGGTTCGAGTCCCAGCGAACGGGCTGGCTGCATGGGCGTTTTCGTGGTTTTCCCCATGTGTAACGTGGATACGAGCCAGTTTCCCTTAAAAAGACCTCCACGGGCTCAATGATGAACCCAACGTTCTCCAAATATTAAGTTACAAAATTACTTTATCCAATGACGTCGAAACTACCAGATCCTTGGTGGAAGATATCCAAGATATCCGTAACGACCCAAATGTGATTATGTCCGCTAGTGATAAAAAAGAACTAAACTTTCTTCTTGTGAAAGCCATCAATCAACTGCGTATGCAGGAAAACGAGATGGCCAATGCAAAAATAAACGAATTACAAACCTCTAACGAAAAGCTCGCTAAGCAATTTGAAGAGATCAAAAACTTCTGCGACATACTTCAATCCACTAGCGGTTTCAAAGAACAAAGAAAAAGAAAATTGCGCCATAGACAAACGGATTCTGACTCCGATGAGGAGCCTTCCCTCAAAACCAGCAATCGATATAAACAATTAGGGAACCAAATAGACGACATGCATTTGGACAACGAAGATGAATCAGCCACTCAGCTCACTACCACCCCAAAAGACCAACCAAACAAAAGTGACACCATTCCCGCAAATAGAAAACCAAACTCCTGCCCCAAAACAAGCAGAATTGATAAAGTGCCAATTATTGTCGTAAATGACGTACCAAAAGCGGATGAATTCTTAAAAAACTTAAACAAGCAAACCGGAAAAGAGATAACTGGCACCTTAAAAGGACACCGCCTTGAAATACAGCCTGCAGACTCTGACTCACATCAATTCATTCGCAAAATAGTCGAAGAAACAAAGCTTAAAGCCCACACCTACTTATTGCCCGAAGATAAAGTTTTAAAAGTCATAATAAGAGGCTTACCGATCACCACAGATCGCCAAACCCTCACTCAAGAACTTCTTGACAAAGGATTTAAGGTTAACTTTATTACACTATTAAGAAACAGAAAAGAAAAGAAACCAATGCCGCTTTTCTTAGTACATATACCAAAATCAGAAGAAAATAAGGAAATATTCAAAATCAAACGCATAGGTTATATGAATGTAACAATAGAATCATTACGCAAGAAACCTGGCCCTCCACAATGCTATAGATGCCAGGGATTTTTTCACAGTTCCCTGCTCTGCACCAGAGAATGGGTATGCGTTCGTTGCGGAGACAATCACAAACCTATAGAATGCACCCGTAGCTGCGACCAGCCAGCCATATGTTATCACTGCAAAGGTCCTCACCCAGCCAACTTCTTAAATTGCCCGGCCAGACCAAAAAACAAACAAGTTCAATTCCAACCCAGTCCTCCACCAGCAACAAATCCCTGGACTAACAGAAGACAAGACTTTCCTCCGCTGACATCAAAAAGTAACGAAAATATCGCTCAAACCTCCATTCAAAACGAAATTCTAAGAGAAGAAACTACCAGCACAGCAGAATCCTCCCTGTCAGACCTCTTTGACTTCTCTTCGCTAAAAACAATCTGGACAATAGTGATACAAGGACTCAAAAACATTAAAACCAAGAAATCACCTCTTGATAAAATAATCGCAGTAGTCGAAATCATTGAAAAAATAGGAAATCATCTTTAATGCTAATAAATTCAAGAACAGATGCAACATAAAAATCCTCTCTTGGAACGCTAACGGTCTTTACCATAAAAAAGATGAATTATCCAACCTCATTATTGAAATTGAACCTGACGTAATACTCATACAAGAGACTCACCTTAAACCAGCACTCAAAGTACTTTATGCTAATTATAACACCTACCGTACGGATCGTGAGACAGGAAGAGGCGGTGGCATCATCACATTTGTTAAAAGGAGCATAAAACACGCTCAAATTCCTAATCCCAGCACCACTTTCGAAAGTAACACAATAGAAATTGTAATAGAACATAAAAATTTCAAAATTTCGAATATATACATCCCACCAAATAATAATCCCAGCGCACAAGAATTGATTCACCTCCTTAATTCTAATACTTCTACCATTGTCGGAGGGGACTTCAACGCCAAACGGCCCTGCTAACAAAAAAGGAAATGACATTATTTAAACTCATTCAATCAAATAATTATAACATTCATGCTCCAGACGACCCCACCCATTACGGGTACTATAGCGCCACCACAATTGACTTCTTCATCTCAAATAACATTACTAACAGATGCAATATCTCTGTAATTTCAGCCCTGTCTTCCGACCACAACCCCATTGTATTTGAAATCCCCATTAATAAATACCTCCCCTCACTTGACAGAAGTATAGGAGTTACAAATTGGATCAAATACTCTGAAATTCTGAATAACTCCAGACAAGGTAACCCATGCATCAACAATACAGAAGATTTAGAACACGAAGTCTCAAAATTTACCAACAGTATCAATTCTGCTTTAAAGGAAGCCACCAATACTTTTTATGTGAACAAGCCTTTTCTTCCCCTGCCTGCCGATATAAGAAATAGGATTAAAGAGAAAAACCGGAACCGTAAGAGATGGCAAACCACCAGGGATCCACAACTCAAACACGAACTAAACTCTATGCAAAAAGAAATCAACAGAAGAATCAAGAACTTCAAAAACCAAAAATGGACCAATTTCCTAAATAACCTAGGTATAGAAGACAATTCCCTATTTGACATTTCCCGCAAATTCAAGAAACCTTATAAACCTATTCCACCTATCCATGGATCTAGTGGAACTTCATATACAGAAGAAGATAAAGCTAAATCTTTTGCGGACTATATGGAAGATACATTCACTCTTAATCCCACTCCGTACGACAATAACCATATTGAACGGGTCAACCAGGTGGTCAATAACTTCCTTAATACCCCTGCTCCGTACAACTTCACTTTCCTGACTACCCCAACAATCGTTGCCGTGTTGGTTGATGGTGTTCATCAGCGCCTTACAAACGAAGAAAGCCCCAGGGCATGATGGCATCTCGACCAAAGCACTGAAGCATCTTCCGATCAACGCCTGCCTAACTAAGATAATCAACATTATTAAATTCACTC
Source organism: Stegodyphus dumicola (assembly GCF_044657685.1). NCBI lineage: Eukaryota > Metazoa > Arthropoda > Arachnida > Araneae > Eresidae > Stegodyphus > Stegodyphus dumicola. The sequence goes on from NC_140777.1 coordinate 149,675,204, forward strand.
ATTTTCCTAACTCATGGAAGCAAACTATAATAATTGTTTTTGTTAACCGCAACAAAATCCAACTCTCCCACAGAACTATCGCCCTATCAGTTTACTTAGCCACCTGTCTAAAGTTACTGAGAAAATTCTACTTTTCCATATTCAAAAAATTCACCCTTCCATGAATTTTCTCCCAGAAGAACAATTCGGTTTTCGTAATCATCATAGCACTTGCCACGAACTTCTTAGAGTTATCAACATTATCACTGAAGGCTACAACTACAAGCTTCCGACCGGTGCTATATTTCTCGATATCGCGAAAGCTTTTAACAGGGTATGGCATCTAAGCCTTATTTACAAACTAATCACTCTTAATTTTCCAGATCATTTTATTCGCTTAATAGCCTCTTTTCTCAGCAACAGAACATTCAGAATCAAAATCGGTACTGCTTACTCTATCATCAGAGTAATAAATGCTGGTGTCCCACAGGGGTCGGCACTTTCGCCGTACCTTTTAAATATTTATACACAAGACATCCCTAAAAACCCTTCTGTTCATCTTGCACTCTTTGCCGATGACACCGCCATACTTACTAAAGCCTGCACAGTTATCGCCGTAAGAAACCAACTCCAAAGCTATCTCATAAAACTGGAAAAATGGCTTACCCTTTGGAGGATTAAAATTAACACTGATAAAACTAAGGCAATAATTTTCCGTAAAGGAAACTTGAAATACTATCCTCCACCCCTGAAATATTTGATGAAGAAACAGACTGGATTAATGAAACTAAATACCTTGGAGTCACCCTTGACCAAAAACTGACCTTCAGAACCCATTTCCGATCCGTAGTACAAAAATTTAAAATCACCACAGCTACTATGCGAGCTCTTCTTGGTAGAAAAAGCAACTTATCTACTACAAAAAAATTAATTCTATATCGCTCCATACTGCGCCCAGCTCTTCTTTATGCAGCACCGATCTGGGGACATGAAGATAAAACCAATATAAAACAATTACAAATTCTACAAAATAAAATTCTACGAGAAATTATCAATGCTCCTTGGTATATTCCCAACATCTATATTCACAGAGACCTTCGAATTGAACTTATTCAAGAGTATATTAAACGATTAGCGGTCAACTTCTTTTATTCAGTACAAACCCACAGTAATAGCCTTATTAGCACTCTCAGACACTCCCCGAGTCCCAAAGAAAAACATCGTTACCCTTGTGACGTCCTTCCCACATAAGAATTACAACCTTAATTGAATCATTCACGCCAAACTGACTCTGCGGTTTTACCACACGCGGCTACATCTTATAACGACACTGCACTTGACACCCCCCTTTTTTCGCCGCCGCTAGTGCGGACCTCACTCTCTTTCATCCGCCTCCCACATTCCTTTCACATGGAGGTAGGAAGTAAGATGGAGTCGCCCTAAACAAATTTCTCCGGTACCCTGCACTGAAGCACAGGCGATCCCTACGTGGTGACAAAAACATTGGGTCATTTACCATTGAGTTCTATGGGATTTGACGCGTTCGGGTGTAAATATTTTGTAATTACGTCGTAAATATACATATAAATGTATATATTTTCTTTTTCTACAACACTTCAGAGTCGTGAAAACAACATATTTTTAAACAACATTTCATTCTGAACGGAATTAAATGCTATACTTTTCACAAGACAGTTTTCTCAGAATGGTTTAATTTGAATGAAATATTTTCACAAGTTTTCGTTAATTACATTAGAAAAAAACATTAAGGTAATTCGATTTTATTCGGTTAAGGTACAAAAATTAAGATCGAAGTTTATTGTATTATTAATATTAAAATTATGCATTATTTCTTTTCTATTTATAGAGCTTCTTCCTAAAATACTTTCTTAAATATGACGTGATTTTTTGGTTTCTGAGGCATCTTTTAAATCGAAAAATGTAAGTCAATTTATAATTAATGCTCTCTTCGGTTCATTTTAAATTAGAGAATTATTAGGAATTAGCGAAATACTTTAAATATGTATTTCGCTTATTCCTAATAATTAAATAGGTATTAAATAGTACTTGACTTTCTCTGAATATTTAAAAGGGAATAAAATAAGTTTTTTTTTTTAAAGTATTATTTAAAACTTGTAGCTGAGTTATTATAAAATGTAAGGGGAATAATTCTTTTAATTATACTTATCAGATTTTTTTTACCCTTCATTTCAACAATACATATTCCAAAACTCTTTATTACGTTCTTAAGTGCGCATCTCATAGCATTTGCTTTACAATACCTTTTAATAGATTGCTTTCCAATACGAACAATTCTTGCTTAAATAGTTTTATAACGTATTTGTCAACAGGATTTCAATTTATGTTCACAATTCAATATTAAGGTTATTATATATTTAGATAACATTTATAATCATTATAAATTAGATACATTTAATAATTAGATTTCTTCACAGTACTTTCACAGTTGTTTATAAGTGAATAAATTCTTCATTTCAAATGCATTTATAAACAATTTAATGAATATTTAAGTATTTTGTCAAAGGCAGATACATGATTTTTGCAAGCACATGCATAAATACCCATACATATTTCCTATTTTTCATTTCCGGCATGTGCAAATCTTTAATTTCTGTGCATTCACTATATTTTTCATGTAAAGTAATTTACACTAATTTAGCATACATCCGAAAGTTTTACATAAAAAATATATATGAATATAATTTGAATGAAAATTATAAGTATTATTTTTAATACCCACTCAAAGGTCAGTTTTTCTTCAAAATTCCTCCACGATGACATCTCTCTCTTTAGGCAGATAGCTCTTGCATGCGTTACTCTATTTAATAAAAACTTAATCTGACCTATGTGCCTAATTACAAATAATTTAACATACATAATTTTATATTTATAAAACGTGTAAGCCCAAAGTGATTATTTTTCAGATATATAAAATTAAAACGATGGGTTTAAAATGAGCAGCAGTAAAGCCTCTCCTCTAAAAAATTACAAAAGGTACATGTTACAATAATATATGGATGTGAAAAAAATTTGTTTTATTTAAAACATTTTGACATTTGGAAAATAAAATAAAAGTAGCGAATACTCTATCAAGGGTATCGAAAGACGTATACAATTTTAAATGTACCGTAAGGTATTTTTCATTCTTTAAGCATAACATTTTTCTTAAAATTTATATTTTTGTAGTGCAACAGCTTATAATTTTATAAAACAAATTCATAATCAAAATCGCTGTTGTTAGTTATCGAAAAATAACCAAGATGTGATTTTTGCGTAAATGTCACTAAACTATACAAATTGCTATTATCCATCACACTATGAATGTTTCTTTTCTCCAGGAAAGGCAGGAGGGGCCAACCCGCGCTAAAAGTGAAGCACTGCTTTGAAGCTTGGGTCACCAGATGGGGTGTTCTTTGTTTACATTCAGAAGCTCGCTTGACAAGATTCTGATAGTATTTCGACACACGACAGTTCCATAGAAATCGAAAAAGGAACACTTTCGCATGAAAGAAACATTCATAGTGTGATGGATAATAGCAATTTGTATAGTTTAGTGACATTTACGCAAAAATCACATCTTGGTTATTTTTCGATAACTAACAACAGCGATTTTGATTATGAATTTGTTTTATAAAATTATAAGCTGTTGCACTACAAAAATATAAATTTTAAGAAAAATGTTATGCTTAAAGAATGAAAAATACCTTACGGTACATTTAAAATTGTATACGTCTTTCGATACCCTTGATAGAGTATTCGCTACTTTTATTTTATTTTCCAAATGTCAAAATGTTTTAAATAAAACAAATTTTTTTCACATCCATATATTATTGTAACATGTACCTTTTGTAATTTTTTAGAGGAGAGGCTTTACTGCTGCTCATTTTAAACCCATCGTTTTAATTTTATATATCTGAAAAATAATCACTTTGGGCTTACACGTTTTATAAATATAAAATTATGTATGTTAAATTATTTGTAATTAGGCACATAGGTCAGATTAAGTTTTTATTAAATAGAGTAACGCATGCAAGAGCTATCTGCCTAAAGAGAGAGATGTCATCGTGGAGGAATTTTGAAGAAAAACTGACCTTTGAGTGGGTATTAAAAATAATACTTATAATTTTCATTCAAATTATATTCATATATATTTTTTATGTAAAACTTTCGGATGTATGCTAAATTAGTGTAAATTACTTTACATGAAAAATATAGTGAATGCACAGAAATTAAAGATTTGCACATGCCGGAAATGAAAAATAGGAAATATGTATGGGTATTTATGCATGTGCTTGCAAAAATCATGTATCTGCCTTTGACAAAATACTTAAATATTCATTAAATTGTTTATAAATGTATTTGAAATGAAGAATTTATTCACTTATAAACAACTGTGAAAGTACTGTGAAGAAATCTAATTATTAAATGTATCTAATTTATAATGATTATAAATGTTATCTAAATATATAATAACCTTAATATTGAATTGTGAACATAAATTGAAATCCTGTTGACAAATACGTTATAAAACTATTTAAGCAAGAATTGTTCGTATTGGAAAGCAATCTGTTAAAAGGTATTGTAAAGCAAATGCTATGAGATGCGCACTTAAGAACGTAATAAAGAGTTTTGGAATATGTATTGTTGAAATGAAGGGTAAAAAAAATCTGATAAGTATAATTAAAAGAATTATTCCCCTTACATTTTATAATAACTCAGCTACAAGTTTTAAATAATACTTTAAAAAAAAAAAACTTATTTTATTCCCTTTTAAATATTCAGAGAAAGTCAAGTACTATTTAATACCTATTTAATTATTAGGAATAAGCGAAATACATATTTAAAGTATTTCGCTAATTCCTAATAATTCTCTAATTTAAAATGAACCGAAGAGAGCATTAATTATAAATTGACTTACATTTTTCGATTTAAAAGATGCCTCAGAAACCAAAAAATCACGTCATATTTAAGAAAGTATTTTAGGAAGAAGCTCTATAAATAGAAAAGAAATAATGCATAATTTTAATATTAATAATACAATAAACTTTGATCTTAATTTTTGTACCTTAACCGAATAAAATCGAATTACCTTAATTTTTTTTTCTAATGTAATTAACGAAAACTTGTGAAAATATTTCATTCAAATTAAACCATTCTGAGAAAACTGTCTTGTGAAAGGTATAGCATTTAATTCCGTTTAGAATGAAATGTTTAAAAATATGTTGTTTTCACATACTTAAGACTCTGAAGTGTTGTAGAAAAAGAAAATATATACATTTATATGTATATTTACGACGTAATTACAAAATATTTACATCCGAACGCGTCAAATCTCATAGAACTCAACGGTAAATGACCCAATGTTTTGGTCACCACGTAGGGATCACCGGTGCTTCAGAGCAGGGTACCGGAGAAACTTGTTTAGGGCGACTCTATCTTACTTTCTACCTCCATGCACCCTTCTCTTTTTCCTCCCGATCTTTATCAGAAGTCGAGTAAAAAGATGTTTCTAAATCTTAACACTCGAGAATAAAATACGATCTGTGTGTCACACCAGTACTGTCAAGATTTTCTAAGGAAAAGAATGGAAGAATACCAAAGAAGAAAAGATTAAGTGAAAAGTTAATTTATTTTTCCTTAAAGAGTCAGTTGATCTTCTGTTTTAGTGCAACAGCTGCTATGACATGTTGAGTTTTGCCTCAAAAGAGGACTACCTAGTTTTTATTGAGCAAGCTTTTGAATTTAATTATGCATCTATCTTGAAGGATTTTTAGTTTTAATGTAAACATGATTCTGTGATTTCAGTTGAAGAGACTGTAATAAGAAAAATTTTGGCACAGTTGCAAAATAGATATTTCAAATCATGATTAATATTTCAATGTGACAGTTTTAATATCTCCCGTTCTACTGGGCCGATTGACAAAATTGAACTTGCGTTTTCATGTCTCGAAAGTGCAACTTAGGATATGTATTAGATTTATATATAGCATTATTTATTAGAACAATGCTATATATAATTATATGGGCATTTTGGCTCAAAATCGAACTTTTTTTGAAATGATATGCCAATTTTTTTTCCATATTTCAATTCTACGACTCAAATTACGCCAAACTACCAAGTTTTATAAAAATCGCACGAGTAGTTTTTAAAAAATTCGCTCCTCAATGTTAATCGAGTTTGGTATATATTTATTAATCTCTCTTTTTTTATTAAACGTATTTGATTCTTCCTTTCACATTTCGAAATTCAGGTTCATTCCAAATGAAATTCACCCTTTTTTAATGATTTATTTTTAAAATTTGAATTTTAAAATAAATTTTTCAAAAAAAATTGAGTTACAAGCTATAAATTTTTTACCATCATCTTAAAGTAGACGTATTTCTAAGTATTCCTGCAAAAAATTACAGTTTTTTATTCAAAATTTCCGAAGATATACGTGAATTTATATATTAGCGCGTTTTGAAATTTGGCATATTTATTGAAAGCGATAAAACATCAAATGTGGTTTAGATACTTTGTTAAAATTATTTTGAAAGTAGGACCGATGTGACTTCTTTCCGCTCATGCACAATGTAAGCAGATAGGAATGAGGTGGCTTTTTTTCTTCTGCTCTGGTATAATAGAAGGGAAAGGAAAATAGGTTGTTATAGATTAAGAAGTTCGCCAATTAAATTATTCTTGGCGCAAACTGAAAAAATTGCGCCAAGATAATTTTTTTGAATTTCTCCGTACATTTCACAAATTTTACATTTAATATTAGGCATAATTTGTGTCGTAGAATCGAAATATGGAAAAAAATTGATATGTTATTTCAGAAAAAGTCCAATTTTGTGTCAAAATACCTATGTTAGAACAATGCTATATATGAATCTGAAATATATACAAAGTCGCGCTTTCGAAATATGAAAAACGCAATTGAATTTTGTCAACCGGCCCAGTAGAACGGGAGATATAGAACTGTCCTTTTTTTTTTTTTTTACGTATGTGTACGTATGTACACGTATGTGTGTTAACTGTTTTGTAAAAGTAAAATATTCTAAAGTTGTTTATGGTAAATTTAAAATACAAGCTAGCAACTCATAATGATTTGAAATAAAATAAAAGATAGCATAATGAATTTAAGTAGTTCCAGCCAGCACTTAGATGGTTAATGAAAATTAAACTTAGAATATTATACAATATGTTCTCTCTCCTTTCCACATGCCTTCGTGATGTAACAGTAAAGCATTGCACATTTTTTACATCTCCTGCTTCAAAATAAACTAATGACTCTACAATGGCACATAAACTAAAAGGTGGTGGACAATAATTCGTCACCACCAGAATCTGAAGCCTGGGTTTTCTAATCCCCAGGCACTTTTTAAAAGGGGGAGCCTATAAGGTATTTCGTAGCTCCTTTCCGCATGCCTTCGTGGTGTAATAGCAATCTTGGTGTGTATTCGAGAAGTCCAGGTTCAAGTTTCGGTGAGGACATTACATATTTTTCACGTCTCCTCCGAAAACATCTAATGACTCCACAATATTAGGCATAAAGTCTTGAAAAAGGATGTTCCTGAGGTCTACTGTGTCTAAGCTATTAACAATTTAGAATTTTGATTAGTATGTAGTTTATGGAAACTAGGCGCATTTTCATACGCACGTTCATGCATTACAATGCTGGAGGGCAGGAGTGAGGAACTCAGTTTAGAGAAAGCAACATGTTAAATTGGCTTTGAATGAAGATGTAAATGGCAAGATGAAAAACGTCTATAATATTCCCTTGGTAAACAATTTCCAGATTCCTGGAAGGAGATGAAGTTTGAACTAAATAGTGATGGCGTGAAGTTTTGTTCAAAGAAATCCAAACTTCTGTAAAAATTTTAATTTATTTTCTGACATTTCAGCATTTGAGAACAGCAAATGTTGGCTCATGTTAGAGATTTAAAATTAAAAAGAAATCCTGGCAAGGTTGTTAAACATCTTTTGTTGCTATTGCTTAAATTCTGGTGGTGAAAGTGTAAGGTACCTTATGTTAATTCCCCAATTGTTATGATTTCAAGTCTTCTCTAGCTTTTCATTTCAGTATTCCTCACCAGAATACAAATTAGTTGTGAACATTTAAGCTCGGATTTTTAGATTTGAGATAGAATGTTTCTGGTACTGCGTGTGCATTAACATGGTTAATTGGTGAAATCTCTAACATTTGTGAGTATTCGGCTTTGCTGTCTTTCAATGCCGATACTTTGCCGTTCTAACGCGGCGGTATAATTACTCAGCTGGCTTCTAGTTGAGCATTTAATTGGCAGTCCGTGACTACTGCTCAGCGCTTAATTTAAATTTAACTGTTCTACGCACTTGCATCACCACGATTTGTGATCACTGTAGCATCAGAACACTCTTATATTCGAAATTCTGTTCAAATAAAAAGATTATAACTTTCTTAAGACATTTTCATTATCTCGGAAATAGCAATAATTTACTTCATCATCTCTCAGAGTTATAGGACTAAAGTAGCATTACCAGTACTTAACCTTCCAGCAATTGGTTCAGTTTTACTACTCTCAATCCAGTCAATAATTTTATGTTTTTTCTTCTTTCTTTAAGGCATTGTTCGAAAGAAGATTCTCAGCTATTTTGGATAATTGGTTAATCTCTGGAATGGTTGATCACTGGGTCATCATTTTCACTTGAGCTTTTTGTAAAGTTATTTTGTTTAAGTGTTTCCAAGCAACAGAAGAGTCGTGAAAATTTTATCTTTTATTTTGAAATGAAGAAGTTAAGTCCTTAACACTGCAGTTGGCATTTAATAAATTTTGCACAAAAGAATTATTAGCAATGTAATTCCATTTCATTTTCTTATCAATACTTTTATGAAGTTCCAAAACATATTTTAAATAAAGATAAAGAAAGCAGCTACAACCATGCATCAGAATGACGACGTATATCGCTTAAAAGACGCATACTGATTCTTATAAAGAACCGTCGCCAGAATTAGAGTTATTGCTAAAGAAGTAAGGAAATAATAATTCAATAGTCATTCCTTCCTTCCCATTGATTAGCTATAAAATTTCACATATGTTACGGAAGTTCAGCTTTCATGTCATTCTTTCTCCTATCAATAAAATTCGCAGTTCGACCCACTCCGTTTATGGACTCTTGAAGTGTAAACAGTATTCTCTGCCAGTGTGATACATTGGTTAAACTAAGGCAACCTCGAAATTTCACATAAGATATATGCTGTGTGTGGGGGGGGGGAGGAGGAAATCAAATACATCCTTTACTGGCCAACATTACTGGTTAAAAAATCCCCATTTTTCTTCAACCAAATTATTCAAAAACTGTCTTCATGGTGATTACATGTTCTAGAGACGTTTCACATTCATAGAAATCTTCAGCTTCTAAAGAATTTATTTCACTTTTTTATGAATAGATGGCACCAATAGCTTTGCTGTTTTCCTTCACTAGAACTTTGTTTAGTGTTATCGTATAAGCATACGCTTTTCCTTCGTCATTTTCACTTCTATAGCGAAGAAGGTTCTATTGAAATCTTCGAAACTAGCTCTGCAAATTTAATAAGTAATTATGCTATTAGGACTGATTCATATTGATGAAACTTAACGCTTGATAAGATTTATACTGATTCTTGTTTGAATCAGTATATTTCATTTTATTTGTTTGATTTAACATCAAACAAATAAAATGAAATCCATACTGCAACAAGTTGTCAAGCATTTGTAACAAAAAAAATCACAAACCTAGATATCAGTTAGGAAAAATTTTATAACAAAATAACCTATTACTCTACATGTTGATACAGAAGATAAAATTTTAAAAAGATAATTTTAAAAACTTTCAATCAATCCCCCCCCAAAAAAAACTACTTTAGTCTTGCAACAGAACAAAAAGTAATCTTTCTGACATAAAATTATTTTTAACTAACACATCTAGTGTACAGCATTAATATTAGAATGTTAAAATATCTGTGAAAATGAGTCGTGAGTGATATCATTATTATCCCCCCTCATGGTCACAGCAGAAAGAAAAATATGACATTGGCCCCACAACTGACTAATCATTGTCAACTTTAATGTATACTTCAAATTAATATTTACTTTTTTTTTAATATGGGCTTCTTTCATAGTTACTAACCTTGATATATGAAAAACTGGGAGGTTTCACACTGTTTGGTGACACTATTTCAAACAGGGTTCGTACACGTTTCTGCACATGGAAATTAAGTACTTTTAAGGACCGTTAATGAAAAAAATTTAAGGACCTATGAGCAAATGGGAACTGAATAAATTCAATTGAAGATATTATCTATGCCTGAATTTCCGTTTTGCAATACCATCCTAAGAATAAAATAGATCCCTAAGTAGTACGCATTATTGCTAAACATGAATTAATTAACATAATTGTTAATAAGTTTGAGAATAAAATAAACTTTATGCAATTTACCAAGTAGCATTAAATATTTTACACTTATAATTGTTGGTCATATTTGAAAAAAAATAAGTGAAATTCACGTTTTACGAAAAGTTAGCTTTATGTTGATTTTTGTTATGTCTCATTTTGTCACATACTTGGTCAGTCTAGAGGTTTAGTAAATAGCAGGTGGATTTTATGTCAAACTGCATAGGTTAAAATGAGAAGTAAGATCATAATCAGCATGATTCATAACCAAAAGACTGAATGTTGTCGCCGCTGCTGCTTGTCTAGAGAGAGACTTGATGATTAGAACTAACCTGAAAGGCCTGATGTAGGCAAGGTTGGCAAGTGTTGAAAGTTAGTCAGGTTCTGTTTGATGCAGTTAGTGTCGTAGCTTTGTGTACAGTTCCAGGGGTTGTAACCCAGTTAATATACTTTAAGGTTCCAATAAGGCATTAAAGCACCAGAGGTGATAAGTTGTTTTGTATTAGTCTAAGTAGATGCATAGAATATGTTTTACTTGAATTTTTACATTTTTATAATTTATCTTGTGACCACAGTGAGTATTAATGAAAGGCAATAACTCGCTTTAATATGTAGAGATAATTTTTAAGGGTAAGCAGTTAGATATAAATAATTAAATTAGGTAGTTTGATAACCATTATTAATTTACATGACCACTATTAAATTTTATTTTTTAACAATATTTGTTAAAAAAGCCCTATTTAAATCAAAATCTAATAAAATTTCACAGTTTAAAGTATATGTAATTAAAGTATAAGTTTAAAGTATATGTATACACAGATTCTTAAAGGATATTAAGATGATTTTACACATTAAAAGCTACAGAACATTTATGTTTTGTAACAACAACAGTCAACAAAATATTTATCCGTCATTTTAATTTGAAGCCTTCCCAGACATTTTGGCTAGTTTATATCGATTTCCTTCTCTTTAAGCATCTTTTCTAACATTTGTCTCAATATGCAAATCAATGCTGTCGCTAGTTTCTGCGTCTTTATATCCTAACTTGTCAACCTCTCCACAATGTACCTATGAGGGTTTAATTGATCTGGTAAAAGTTAAATAGTCCAAAACTCCCGACAGGCGTGAATCATATTATCGCTATGCCTGAAATTAACTACAATAATATTAGAAAAATGTTTAAATAAGCATCTTATTTAAAAAGAGCTTAGAACATAAAGGCATGTTCTGATGCTAACAAAATCAATTACATCTTACGGTGACGTAATTAAACAAGAACAGTCAAATTCTCAAACCAATAATGTGGATTAGTGGTCAAAGATTATACAATTTAATTAAAATTTAATCTGGCTCAATAACTCTATCATATGAGGAAATAGAAATGGGGAATTATAGTAAAGGTTGATATCATAAACAATTGGGTAATTTACATAATAATAACTGCACATATCTTTGAAGAATAATTTCCTTTACATATTCAGTTTCTTTCTTCAACACGTTTCCTTTTCCTTTTAGAATTTTTGGATTTAATTAAAGATTTCTGTTATTCTAAAAAACACTAAATGCATTTAGAATGTACAGAAAAAGCAGCTAATTTTATTTCTTTAGTAATATGAACATTCAGAAGCAATATGAAATATATATAGTAAAGGACGGTTAGAGCTGATGTGGCAGAATTTCTAGAATTTAGTGACACACCGAACAACAACATCTAGAAATGGCAAAACGTTTAGGATTTATAGCAGGCAGCATTGGAAGCAGAAATTAGAAAGGCACTAGGCAACAGAATTTAGGATCCACAGAGATTGCATCAGGTGGTAAAATGCCTAGTGCTAGCTATGTGTATGATGCATTAAGAAATATTAGATGAATCTTTTAAATTGTAAGTTTTCAATTTCTTTATTAATAAAAAAATCCCTTTCTGTAATGCCTGCCCACGTGATAAAATCAGAAGCATTTTTGATATTTTCCATGCTTCTGTCTAGTGAAAAGTAGAGAAAATAAAGAGAAGATAAATATGTTAAGATTCTAGTATCAGAAGTAAATCATTTAAATATTATGTTTTCATTGTTCTTCCAGATGTTCTCCAAAAATTAAGAAATTCATTGCAAACCTTGTGTAAAATACATCCATTACGTGCTGATACCATGGAGACATTTTTCATTTTGTCATATATTTCTCGAATCTTCTAGAATCGTGGGTCTATAAATCTCGCCTTCAAATCCTCCTAAACTTTCCAAGCTGCAATGTCTAAAATCCTAAAGAAAAATTATCCCTACCAATTCTGTAACAGCAAAAAGCCAGAAATATTTTGGGAAAAAGTATAAAATTAATTTTATAGAAAAAACTGATGCACATTCTGAGAATTTTGAATATTCTGAGACAATTACATGGGAAAAACTCTTACTATGAAAAAATTAAAAACAAGACATTTTTTAATTAATATATAGCTAACTTTGCTTTTGTTAAGAGCTGTTTCGTAAATTGTGCTTTATAGCATTATACCTTATTTATTTTTCAGATTTAAAATACTGTATAATAAGTTGCCAAAATTAAACTTTATAATATTACAGCAAAAAATAAAAATGTCTTATTTCAGTGTTATTTTTTAAATATAATTTCAATATATTACCATTATTTTAATGAAATTTATTAATGTTACAATGTTTTAAAAAAATCGTCGAAAAATTATCAGATCTCGGAATTAAAAAGTTTCTATAGAAATAATCTTAAAATCGCCAAAATGTTGAAAAGTCGCAAAATTTAGAACCGTTTAATAAAAGAATTGACATCTCCAAAAGCGAAAAGTTGTTTAAGAGCTCTTTATTAGAAAAAAATGAATTTCGAAAGGCTTATGTTTCACTTCTTGCTTAGAAACTCGAGTATCCTATCATTTATATTAGAAATAGAAACAAATTATAACTCATGAACCCATTCAAAAGATACTCATATATACAGCAGTGAATCGCCAAAAATATTCCTCAAAATGCTAATTCACACTCAAAATGACAGTCATAAAAACAGACAGAAATTTTAGATGATTAAAATTAAGGACCTTCTGCTGATTCTGGCCAAAATTTAGAACTTTTAAGGACCAAAAATCGATTCCAAAAAATCTAAGGACTCTTAAGGACCGTACGAATCCTATTCAAAGGAAAAGCATAATTCAGGTATTCAACTATATATAATTTTTTTTTTTTTTTTTTTGTTTTTTTTGTTTTTTGTAAAATAACATACATCAATACTTAATTAGATATTTTAAAGTTTGGTCTTTGTATTATTTCATTTTGTAATTTTCTTAATTGAATCAATCAGTCCTAACAGCGTAATAATTCTTAAATTGAAACGTTCTGAGTTGGGAAGAAAAGCTTGTATCTATCAAAGTACATTTAAATACAATAAAAATAATAATTAGTGCACTTACTGTTACATGAATAAACTTAGCAATGTAACATACACTACAGTAAAACAAAATTAAATACAAAAATTAATTGATTAAACATTGGTAGAATCTTCAATAAAAAAATTCTACAAATGTTTGGCAGGCCTGTTCTTCATACAGCATTTGTTCAAAAAATTTTATTAACATAAAATTGTATAAAATAAAATAAAATCAGCTTATTAGGAACAATATGTCAAGTATTTACCAATGCAGCGATTCTGAAAATTGTTTGATTGCTGATACATTTAACTGGAAACTTATAATCTTGAAACTGAATATAATGCTTTGAAATTATTACCGCTTATATCAACACGAATATTATGTTAACAATCATCAACTATATGAAATTAGAAAATTATGTGTTTTACATCATTTATCAAGTCATGATATGCTGGTTGACAGAGTGATATGCAGATCATCTTCAAAATATTTATCAGCAAGTCTTATTTTCTAAACAGGGAACATTCATTTACACTTGAAACACTTCAAAGGGCTTTTTGACTCATAAGGTGAGGAATCATTTATAACGTTGCGCGCCTCCAACTTGCACGCAACCAAGAGGTGACTGTGAAAACTTGTATAAAAGATAGAGCCTTATGAAGGGTTTAAGTCCCTTTTTATTCAACGTAATAAATTACAATTGCGTTCTCTTGACGCTTACAGACGGTGCCAACTCGGCAGTCAAATAAAAATAATAACCTGAAAAGAAACTAAAGACAAGATTCTACTACGAGGTTCTCTAAAATAACTAACTCACCGCGTTTTACAATACCGCTGCTAATTCAGCAGATTTGAAGCTCACTGGAACGATTACCACTACTTCCCGCCAAGCACATAGGCCGCAACGCGGGGTTCTTCAATTCTCGCTAACTACCTCCGCGCTCGCTAAGTAAGAATATCACACACCGAACTTGTTTCCTCTCTATTTTAAATCAGAATACTTCCGCTGATAATTTGAATCCTTGCGCGTTCTACTCAAATTTACATATTCTGGCATTGGCAGTTCCAGGGGAAAGTAAGGCTTGACAGGAAAGATAGTTTAAACTTAAAATAAATATAAACCCTACATTTGCCGCTGCCAGAATTTGGAAAACTTGGAAGCAGGTCCTACAAACGACCTGTTGTAAGTTTCTCTAATTCTGAACTAACTGGCGAGAACCTCGTTTACACAAAAAAAAATCTTATGTAACAATTATATACTAAAATTCTGTTGCTCGTTATAACTTTCTTCTTACAGCAACTTTTCCTGGACTTCATCAATCAATCTTGGTCTTTCCTTCCAGCATCTGGAAGGAATAAGTATCAGTATCTTTCTAAATACATTATAATTTACACTTTCTTGACACAATAAATTTTTGTTTTTAAATGGCTCTCCACCGTGTGTGGTGTCAAACGGGAATATTCGTGTTTTAGTCTTACAACACTTCCCCTAACCACCATGATTTGTTAGAATTCAACGACCAAATAGACACACCTTACTCGACATTCTACAACTCAATGAGCTACTTTAATATTCTTAAAAATTCAAATGTAGGTGGAGAACCCTACAAAACACATTCATTCTAACTTCCCCCTCATTCATCTTTAAACATGCAGGCTTTCGCTCTAAAGCATGACTTTATCTACAATTTACTACTTAAATTTTGACTTCATTGCTTTTAAGCATTCACTTTTAGCATCTACAATTTTATGCTTCTAGACTAAATTCTACTTTTACATAACCTTCGAGGATTTACGTACATTTACAAAATTTTAATACATATGCTTTTTACAATTTACCATAAAATGAATAAGAGAAAATAAATTTTTACTTTACTCATTCTTCGCCAAGCTGGCGGCACTGAAAGTAAAATTCTTATTAATACAAGAATACGAAGTTATTTTTATCTTCGGCCAAATTTTGGCTTTAACATAACAGAATTTGTCTTTCGACCAAAAGAAAATGCTTGTTTTTAGCTTTTACACTTAAAGAAAATAATACTTTTGCCTTAGCTAAATAAAGTAAAACAAAAGTAAGTCTCAACCGAGACATATTGACTTTCGTCAAAACATAGAACTTCGTACTTATGCATAACATTTCGGAACAAAAGAGAAAAAAAAAATATAGAAGGTTTTAACTTATCTTTTTAGAGTTTTCGATGCTTGAAACTCCGTCATCCGTTTTTGGCAAAATTGATCCCAAGTTAGAGGTTTCATGGAAGTCAATCTTCTCCTTATTGATCTCCGAGTGTCGTCCATGATGCTTTTTCTTTTGCGTCCTCTACATGCTGGCCTCTTGACGGAGTAATCGTCTGGTTGTTGGCCTTTCCGTTTCTGCCTGGGACGGCTGGTCTTGACGTCCTCCGGTCTGGAGTCCTTCTTGAATTTCTTCTGTTCCTCGTATTTTTGTGCCTCCTGTTGGCGTTTCAGTTTCCGGAACGGCGGCCTTGCTGGCCCCTGACTCTGTGGCCGTGTGCGCGTTCTCCTTGATGTGTAATTTCTCCTGCTATCCTTTGTAGGTGGTGTTTTTCTCTTTACCACGGTTTCTTTACCCGGTGCATCTGTATTTTTGTTTTTCTTAAACGCTGGAGTTTGAAAATTATTTTTTCTTTTTGATACCGACGTCCGGGTTGTAGAAGTGCTAGGTCTCTCTTCAGTTCTCTGTTTCTTGGGTGGTGGAATAGTTGTTGTAGTCTCTGATTCTTCTACTTCGTTTAGACTTGAGTCCTGCAAGAAACTTTTAAGGATTTCAAAATCATTTGGATTATAGTATTTTTTCACCTGGTCGGGACTTGCTTTACAGATTTCCCCTCTCTCGTTCTTAAGATATAAGACTACTCCTTTGATTTCCTGAATTACATAGGGGCCTTCAAACTTTGGAGCTAGCTTTGCCATAAAATTGTCTGGGGCACTTGATAAAGAAAATTTCCGCTTCAATACTTTATACCCAACTTTAAAATCTGCTTCACGGCGTTTTCTATCGTAATAAATTTTCTGTCTATTTCTTGCCGTATCCGAGGTTTTAAGCGCCTGATCAATCAACTTTTGCACATCTTTTTGTTTAAACTCCTGCTCTCTTTGTTGCACAAAGAATAATTTATCTAAAGGCGTAATTAACTTTCTGCCTAAAAATAATTCTGCTGGAGTTTTTCCCGTAGTATCATGATGTGCCGTTCTTAAAGCATAAGCTAATTCATTTATGTAGCCATCCCAGCGCTTGTGATGTGTGCTAACGTAACTGCGAATTATTTTTACAATGTTTTTATTAACTCTTTCTGCTATGTTAGCCTGTGGTCTATACGGAACCATTTTGATATGGCGTATGCCAAGTCCATTGCATATGTTTTCAAATATTTGACTAATGAATTGTTTTCCGTTATCGCTAATGACTTTTATCGGTGCACCGTATTTTAAAATGTATCTGTGTAAGAATGCATCTGCGACTGTTTTGGCTGACGCGCGTTTAAGTGGAACAATTTCTATCCATTTTGAAAAATGATCTACTATTACTAAAAGAAAACGATTTTTATTTAACTCGCTCTGGGCGAAGGGGACCAAGAAGATCTATGCCTAAAATTTCATTCGGAAATGTAGCGCGAATGCTATTTAAGTACCCGGCCGGGCTGTAATTAATATCATTTATTAACTGACATTGATTGCAGGACCTGACATACGCCGTTACTATTTTGTATAATTGCGGGAAATATACCGCCTCGCGTACCCTTTTTATAGTCTTTCTGACCCCGAGGTGGCCCGCTGTTTTTTCTTCGTGCAACTCCTTCAAAATGCTTAATCGAAGCGAGGCTGGGATGACTGGTTTATACTCAAGATTTTCGTTTGTTGTTTTCGTATAGAATAATAAATTATCTATTATTTCATAGTTTTTTGCTCTATTTCTTATCGCATCGATATCTGTATGCTCAAAGCTTTCGGGGTCTTTCAAATAAGCATATATATTTCTAAATTCAGGATCAGCTTTCAGTTCAGTAATAACCGTATCTCTAGAATCTAAAATTTTTGAAGTCAACACAGCGCATTTAAGTTCATTTCCTTCATCGTCCAGTTTTATACGAGAAAGTGCGTCAGCTACATTGTTTTCCTTACCCGGTTTATATTTTATTGTGATATTATATTCTTGGAGTTTTAAAGCCCATCTTATTAACCTGGGCGTTAGGTTTTTTCCCGAGTAAAGTCTACCAACAGCCGCATGATCCGAAAAGACTGTTACTGGCGATTTGCCGAAATAAACTCGAAATTTGTGTACAGCCATTAATACGGCTAATGTTTCTCTTTCTGTAGCTGTATAATTCCTTTGTGTCTGATTCAATGTTGTACTAAAAAATGCCAGCGGATGGTTATTTTGCATAAGAAGCGCGCGCACCCACCGCATAGTCTGACGCATCTGCTGCAATTTCCAGGTTTTCGTCCCCCTCAGGGAATTTTAAAACAGGGGCATTAATAAGCGCTTCTTTTAATCTTTCAAAAGCTGTGTTAGCTTCCGCTGTCCACGTAAATTTACTCTTTTTTCTTTTGATTACTAAGAGTGGTTCAACAATATTAGCGAAATCTTTTATGAAAGATCGATAGTAAGAACATAGTCCAAGGAAAGACGAAAGTTTCTTGGCGGTGTTGGGCGGTGGGAAATTCTTAATAGCTTTTATTTTTGAATCTTGCGTTTCTATAACCTTTTGCGAAATTTTATAACCGAGATATTTAAGTTCTTTAGTTGCGAACTTGCATTTTGAGGCGTTAATTGTAAGACCGGCCTCTTTTAATAATTTAAAAACTTGTTCGAGGTCATTAATGTGTTGTTCCAACGTACTACTCGTTATAATTATATCATCTAGATAAATTAAAGTTGATTTTCCTAGGACAGGCTTTAGAACAATGTCCATAGCTCTCTGGAATGTTGATGGGGCCCTACACAACCCAAAGGGCATGCGTAAAAATGCATAAGTGCCCGATTTTGTTATAAACGCGGTTTTGTGTATATCTTCGGGTCTCATAGCTATTTGATAGTAGCCAGACGTTAAGTCCAAAGTAGACATATATCTTGTCGATTTGATCTGTCTAATGATCTCGTCTATAACCGGCAAAGGGTAAACTGGAAATTTAGTAATACTATTTAGTTTTCTGTAATCAATAGCAAACCTCCAAGCCCTTTTATCCGAAGGAGGAAACTCGTTCTTTTTCCTACATAGTACGACTGGACTCGCGTACTCACTATTTATGGGCGTTATTATTTTATTCTTTAACATCTCCTGAATATGTTCTTCGATGATTAGGTCTTTTTGTTTATCATAACGATACGGTTTAGTCCTACAAGGTTTTTCGGCATTTAATTGAATCTTGTGAGTCACGATTTGGCAGTTTCCTGGTTTTTCTGAAAACAAATGAGAAAAATTACTCACCACTTGCTGTATTGCTTTACTTTCATGGTCATTCAGATGGCTAAGGTCCACTTCAGGTGTCTCCACAGGTTCCACCACCCTCTGGTCCATCTCCAACACCACGGAACTATCTTGAAAATTTAATTTGGCTCTCGCGGCCCTTAAAAAGTCCATACCTAAAATAAGAGAGTGTTGCAGGTCTTTCACCACAAAAATTAATACTTTGAGATTTTCCTCTTTTACCTGTAAGTTTAATGATAAAATTTCCTTCTGCTCCTGTATCTATGAGGGCTTCTACTGGTACATCGCCAACCAGGACTTGTATAATTGGTAGCTGTGAGTTTTTTACGATGACCGTGTTTAAATGTCTATTTGAGGGTTTTTTTAAAACTTCCGGGGTCTGGACCCTCCCTTTCACAGGCCCCTCTACTCGTTTAAAGCTTTCCTTTCAATCTGTGTCTTCTGGGTACGCGGATGTTTATTTTCAAATTTTCTTTTTGGGCCTTGACCTTCGAGTTTCGATGCGTTAGCTTGATAGTTCTTTCCCCCATATGAGCGATTTCCATTTCTGGTTTCCTCCTTCCTTCGGGTACTTTGAGAATATGTTTCCCCTCTCGCTCTTTCCGCTATTCTGCGATTTTGAAACTTCACCGCCAATTCGAAAAGTTCCTGCAATGTGCTTGGGTTTCTAATTTCAAAGTAGTCTTGGACAGCGGGTAACAATCTTGGTAATATTATTACAATTATCTCCGCATCGGGTTTTTTTCCATACAGCATATCCGTTAGCTTGATTTTTCGTAAAATAAAGTCCGTCAATTGTGCTGTATTCCATTGATAGAAACTATATAGTTCGGCTTCCAGCCGTGCGCGATCTTTCACTATGGGGAAGGCCTTTACTAACGATTTTTTGAAATTTTCAAATGTATACGTCGGGCTTCCAAATTCACCTAGAAGAAATTTGCCTATATTTTTCCACCATAGCGCGGCTTGTCCTCTTAGTGCTGATGTGGCGATGGCAACTTTTTGACTTTCAGGCACAGGGTAGAGCTGAAAGTGGTTTTCTAGACCTTCGAGAAATACCGCCACCGAATTTTTTCCGTCGAAATAGACGTTTGGCTTGATTGATGCTCTCAAAGTCTGGACCAGGTATCCAAATCCTTCTAACTGAGTTGTCATTTCTTGGTGTTGTCCAGCGGCTTCCATCCAATTTTCGGCCATTTCAGTTCGATAAGTGTTCGGGCGCCAATATAACGTTGCGCGCCTCCAACTTGCACGCAACCAAGAGGTGACTGTGAAAACTTGTATAAAAGATAGAGCCTTGTGAAGGGTTTAAGTCCCTTTTTATTCAACGTAATAAATTACAATTGCGTTCTCTTGACGCTTACAGACGGTGTCAACTCGGCAGTCAAATAAAAATAATAACCTGAAAAGAAACTAAAGACAAGATTCTAACTACGAGGTTCTCTAAAATAACTAACTCACCGCGTTTTACAATACCGCTGCTAATTCAGCAGATTTGAAGCTCACTGGAACGATTACCACTACTTCCCGCCAAGCACATAGGCCGCAACGCGGGGTTCTTCAATTCTCGCTAACTACCTCCGCGCTCGCTAAGTAAGAATATCACACACCGAACTTGTTTCCTCTCTATTTTAAATCAGAATACTTCCGCTGATAATTTGAATCCTTGCGCGTTCTACTCAAATTTACATATTCTGGCATTGGCAGTTCCAGGGGAAAGTAAGGCTTGACAGGAAAGATAGTTTAAACTTAAAATAAATGTTAGTTAAAATAAATATAAACCCTACACATTACTCTAATATAGAGACAGGCAAATAATTCAAGAATGGGGCAATAACTGAATTTAATTGGTTAGATTAGAAAAAGTACAAAAAATGTTACCAAACTGTAATATTTTTCAAGTGTTTATCTCCAATTAGACCATGCTGACAATTCATCAATGTTGGTTTACTGTTGCTTTATATGCACCTAAGATGGCATTTTTAAAAGTCTAAAATTGCTTGAGGAGTTCAGCGATAGATATTATCTTCAAGAAATCCCCCATGATAAATCATAAAAATTCAGTACAGTGCATATAAAGCCCAACTCATTCATTTAGAATAATGATTTAGATAACCACAAATATGATACTATCTGAAACTGAACATTAATGCAGGACAAAATGCTCTTTGTTTGGTGTCATCATAATTAGTGTCTTTCAATCTAATTTAATGATTTAAAAACCATCAAGGAAATTTAATTGATTAAAAAGCATTATGGTCAGCATAATTAGTGTCTTTTCAATTAATTGAAAGAGATATTGTTAACTTAACTTTTGAATTAAACTACTTGATAAAAAATGAGATAGTCATGAGTCTCAATTAATCATAAATACATTACCGTATTTATGCGAATCTAGTGCGCCATCGAATCTAATGCGCATCCCCATTTTAAAACTTTAAATAATAAAAAAAATGTTTGTCGGCGAATGTAATGCGCATCAATGATATGAGGAATTTATTGAATCTTATTTTATACAACAATGGATTTGTATATAAACTATCAATTAATGGTATGATAATTTTATTTAAATTTAGATACCATATTTTATACAACAATGGATTTATACATAAAGTAGCAGAACATAGAATTAACCTATTAGTGGGCTATTGTGATGTGAAACAATCATTGTTAATTAGCACTACCGTATATACGGTACCTATCGTAAAATATGAACATGAAATAAATCGTAACATTTCTATCTAGCTAACAGTTTCTACAATCAGTGATTAATAGTAAACGTCTTTATTCACTAATGTTTTCATCACTGGAATCCTCACAGCTCTCTTCCTCAGAAGCAGATTCATTTCTTCTTTCCTCATCATCGTCATCCTTGGCGTTCCAGAGCACGTCATCGTCACTGCCATTCAATGAATTTGAAATGCAGCATTTCTTGAAAGATTTCACAATCATTGGTGCTTCGATGCTTTTCCAGGCAGCAGAAACCCAGTGTGCAACAATGTGCAGTGCAGCACGCTTAATTTTTCCTGTCGGGGTCAATACACGGTTTGGCTCACAAAACCATTTTTCGTACTCCGCCTGAACGTACCCCTTAAAAGGTTTATTTATACTAACGTCCAGGGGTTGTAACACAGACGTCATCCCTCCAGGAATGATAACAAGATCACTGCTTAGGCTGTGCATCTTCTTTTTTACGTCGTCGGTGAGATGACCACGAAATGCGTCCAGACAAAGCATTGATGGTGGATTACAGAGCCCACCGGGACGGCGTTTCCATACATTTCGGAGCCAATCAAGCATTAATGATTCCGTCATCCACCCCTTCTCTTGGTTTCGAATCAGGACATCATCTGGGAACAGCTTTTCATTCTTAGGGGTTTTAGGACATGTTTTCCGTTTGAAGATTAAGAAAGGGGAAAGTTTGCACCCGTCTGCTGTTATTGCCAGCATCACTGTTACGCGTTGTTTTTCACATCCCGAAGTTTTGATGATAACTTCCTTAGTCCCCTTCTCCGTAATGGTGTAGTTACGAGGCATATCAAACCAAATTGCCGTCTCGTCAGCGTTGCCAATTTGCCCCATTGAAAAATTCTTTTCCTTCCGAAGTGTGATGACATACCGCTGAAATGTTAGTAGTTTTTCCTCAAAATCTGCAGGAAGCTTTCGGCATATTGTTGTACGGCGTCTTAGAGATAAACCCATCCGCTTCATAAACCGATCCACCCATCCACCGCTAGCCTTAAACTCTTGTTTCGGTATTCCAAGAAGTTCAGCCTCCTCTTTTGCTTTATTTCTTATGGTGTCACTAGTCACAGGTTGTATATTCTTCCTCCTTTCACGTACAAATTCCAAAACGTTTTCTTCAATTTTAGGGTGTCTTCCTTTGCGAGGGCCAGTGAATTTCTTTCTACTAGTTTTAGTTGCAAACAGTGCCAATTTCTGTTGCCGCCACAAGCGAACATTGCTCTCAGCTACGTTGAACTCTCTCCCTGCCTTTCTATTGCCATTTTTTTTTCAGCATAAAGAATTACTTTACGTTTGAAAGTAGCGTCATATGACATTCTTCTCTGTTTGCCCTCCATTTCGTGACTACGTACTCTGCAGTTTGTATCCTCTATGCAATAATGTGTCAAATATAAATGTAACGGTAAATGTAGTCGAGAAATTTGGTTGACGTCATCGGCGAACTTTGCACTCGAATCTAATGCGCCATCGAATTTAATGCGCACCCCAATTTTGAATACTACATTTGGCCAAAAACGATGCGCATTAGATTCGCGTAAATACGATATTTATGATCGATATGAACTACAAGAATAATATACTTTAATTTAAAACATTCCGCTAACCACAGAATAACTCACCTCCCAATGCGAGTTACACAACAGAAGTTGCTGCCAAGTACGTTTTCACTGATTGAAATGTTAAAACACAATTTATGTTATCTGTTGAGATATTCACGAGTTATTTCTATGTAAAGTAGCTCATTGATAATAAATACCCATCAAACTAAATTATAAATAAAAGAATAATATAAGTTTTCATAACAAATGTTTACTAATGTGTGTCAACACATAACTAATGTTGTCTGTCTGGTTCAAAATGGTAATGAAAGTAACATAAAAAATAGGGAGAAAAGCTTCCATGTGTCTTTATAAAAAGCATCGATACACTGGAAGTATTTAATGCACAAATAATCATGATTATCCATTAACATTGGTGGAAAAGCATTCTAAGCATTCACTTATTAATGAGATGAGAATCTCTTCACAACAATCCAAATTTGATATAATCTGAGCAACTAAAAGTGCTCAAATCGAAATTTATTAGATGTGCTCATAAACAATTTTGACTTCTGTATCATGAATTTTTGTAGGAAAAAAAATTAAGTTACTTTTTTTTACCACAAACTGCCTTTAAATACCCTGCTCAAATTTTTACCACAATTAGTGTAATAATAAAAATCTGGGAGGGAAAAAATATGACGCAGACACCATGACTTCCTTGTATGGAATATTACATTATACACATTTTTTGCTGCATTTCATTTAAACTTATTTCCTTGAAATTTATTAGATATATATTTGTCATTCAATTCATTCAGTTCTCACTTCCTGGCGAAGCAAAAATACATAAAACAACAAAATAACTTCATTAAAAATTGAAAAATATAGAAAAACATAAAACACCAAATAGAGTTCAAACAGTTAACAAAAAAATTTTTTTTTCTACAATGAAAATTAGTTTCTGTGCAAAAGCAGCAATTCGGTTAGCAGGCAAAAGGTTGATTTTTGGTGCCCAAAACTGAAAGTTTACTTTTGGTTCCATTCAGCAAAAAGACACTGAAAGTACAGAAACTGACTCATTCACTATTCTGCTGTGTTTCATATGTAAACAAATAAGGCTGGTATGGTAAAAAAAAATTAGGCTTAGTCACACTTAAACAACTTTTAAATTGTCGATAATTCTACAAATATGCATGCAGACGAACTAAACCGGAAGATAAAAACAACATAATTCAATCATTTTTAAAGCAAAAAATTCACAATTTACCAATATATAAGAATAAAAAAATGAACTCGTGGAGCCGAGTAATAGAGTGGGCACATATATATATAGATTTTGATTGTAACCAAAAAGGGATGTGTAGATGTGTACAACTACATGTTATAGCAATTCTATGCATGAAATTTCACTGTTCTGAGGCTACTCATTTTTGAGTTTTGCAAGATACATACAGTGTTGCCAGATCATGCAATTTTGCGCAAATTTGCGACTTTTTACAAACTTGTGCTACTAAAACTTTCGTATTTGCGATTTTGCGACTTCCACCATTTCCTTATGCTACTTTTTGCGACTTCAAAGTTTTCTAATATATCATAAAATGCTTACATGTTAAAATAATGTATCAATTAAAAATAATTTGCATTAGAAAAAACAGTTCATTTAGGCTCAAATAGAAGTTGGCATCCATTTTACATGTAAAGGCTGCTCAGACTGACCCTGGTATAACGAGAAGGGGGGAAAAGTGGGGAAAAAACTGCTTCAGGACCCCTCACCTCCCCCTTTTTTTGTTTTGTTTTATTTTTTGTTTTTAAATCAGTTCAGTTTAAGTTTTAAGTCAGTTTTGTTTTTAAGTCCAGGTCTATGGTGATAACGAATCGAACAAAAGAACTTGCAGCTTAGGTCCCAAACAGAGAAAGAAATCAAATTAATTTTCCTGATTATAATATTGCTAAGAGCTAAGCAATGGAAATGACTTCAGAATGAAAGCCATGGCATTTTTCTAAATAACAACACAAGTTAAATTTAACCGTGAAAGAACAAGGCTTTCTTAATTAATCAGAATCTAAAATAAGCCCACCAGGAAAAGCAGAAAACTCACTGAAAAACATTCCTCAATTAAGATGTTCACAATTAAGTAAAAAAACAATGAATTAAACAAATTAACTGCCAATTAAAAAAATTTAGTACAAAAGCACTAACAATCTAAACGTGAGGAATCTCTTAAGCATGGATATGCACAAATTAATTTAAAAATAAAACCTAAATTAAATGAGAATTATTTAAAAAAGAAATTATTATTCAAATAATCGAAAATGAGCAATATAGTTTTAAAATGGGTTCGTTAAAGCTAAGATACGTATTTAAAATGGCTAAGAATCGAATACAGTCTATAATTTACAGAAGCAATGGATAGTAAATTTGTGGTGACGTCAGAGATCATGTGAGCATGCGAAACTATGACGTCACAAACATCATGTGATCTCTGATGTCATTTGCGATTTTTTGAGTCTGCTTTTGATACTTTAGCTGAAAATTTTCTGGCAACACTGGATACATACATACATATGGTACATACATGCGCCATGAAAAACAACTCCTTTAAATCAACTTTATAATCTGTGTTTGGGGGGGGGGAGTCCTTTATTCTTTCCTTACATACAGACGCCTTACAAAAGCATTGTAAAATTGCATTCGATAGCGGTCAAAATGGATATTCTCTTTGAAAAATGATACCCAGAATTTTCTGTGATTACAATACTTCCTTTACTTCGTACAAGAAAGTAAATAACCTATCCACTAACTTAATACGTAAGAATGTTGTACAGTCAAAAGCCGTTAATTCGGACACCCATAATCCGGACCTCAAAGCTACAAACTTTCTGCGCATGCGTCGCTTTGACGCATGCGCGTAAGACCTTTACCGCTGCGAATTTGCGTGCGCAAAATACGTTTACGAATGCGCGTTTAATGTATAACGGACGGGATAAGCTAAGCTAAAATTATCTAATTATCTATTTCAGTTAATGTTGCAGATTGCGTTGTTCCTTAATCTTCGAATTGGATCCGGATTATTATTTTTTGCAGACTGTTAGAGCAATTTTATAAAAGTAAGCTTGAACTTTCGATTATGTCAAATAGAATTTCCGATATATATTTACTAATATGTAAAGGATATACAAAGCGAAAGTATCTTTTGGAGTCCATTAAACAAAAAGTAGAATTGCTGCAAAAAATGGATAAAGGCATATCCTTTGTTTATGTAAACTTTAACGTTTGTTTATCTACACATTGTTTATCTTTAACACCGGGCGGCGTGCAATGAATTGGAAGTTGATCCAGCACTATCCTTATCTTAAGAGCAGATGTTTTTATTTTATTTGGCTTATAATTGCTTACTCAATGTAGTATTTCATCTCGATGTGTCTTTGATATGATTTAAATCAAATGCCTCGTCATTATAATTCGCTTCGGATAGCGAAGAAAGTGATAGAGGTTATTGAAAACGAAAAAATTTCGATTGACAAATTAGTCGGTATTCTTGACACAGCAATTATAGGACTTGAACAGCGGAACTTTGTAACTGAACACGAAATTATGTCTGTTTATAGAATTAAAGAGAATGTATTATCACATAAAAAACGAAGCAACTTAAACAACTTAGATTGAAAGAAATGTTTAATAAAGTAACAAATAAATTAAGCTTTTTTTTGTAAATTTTGATACCCTTTAGATCATAATTGTTCTTTATTTCGTAAATTACGGTTTCATATTTTTAATTTTATAATTTCTGCATGCCATTTTACCAGATTTAAACTGATGATCTATAATCCGGAAAAATCGATAATCCGGAATCGCCGAAATCCCGACGAGTCCGGATTAACGACTTATATATTATTAACGACTGTATATGTAATAGGCATCATATTACTGAAAAAAAGAATTTACTGTAGCTTGCTCTGATGCTATTTACTCCCTCTATCCAAAAATATGATACAGTTTGAAAGTGTGGTAAAGACTAATGAGGCATAAGTAAAAAAAAAAAATACGATCAATTGTCCTTATATGTAAATTCATATGCCAATAAAAAACTGAGATATAGTTGGCTGGTATTTGATTTTGTCTGTATAAAAAATGTCATTACACTTATATGTTGTTATTGAAAAATTGTAATGCAGGACTTACCAATGCTAAGAACGAGCATGTGAATTCAGAATTTTTGCTTGATAAATTGATAAGAATCAATGGACAACTAATGTCTACATTCAAGTACTTGCTTTCATCTTTCTGTTTTATTCCCTTTTCCCACTGTATACATATTTTATTTAAATACATTAGAGTGAAAAAGAATTAAAAAGTTTCAACAATATTTTAATTCATTCTACCAATACCTATACTTATATGTATAATTTTAAAGTATTAAGTATAGACCTTAGAAGCATAAAGTGAATAAAAAAGAAAATATTTTTTTCAGTTCATAACTGTATATGGTTTTAATCATACATATATAAATATAATATAACAAAATATGACAGCTGTTTCAAAAAAATAATTGGCGACCTCA
The DNA here is from genome assembly GCF_044657685.1 of Stegodyphus dumicola. Lineage (NCBI taxonomy): Eukaryota > Metazoa > Arthropoda > Arachnida > Araneae > Eresidae > Stegodyphus > Stegodyphus dumicola. Next base: position 149,703,277 of record NC_140777.1, read on the forward strand.
AAATTAACATTCTAAATTTGGTGATCTGCCCCTAACTTCATTTCTTCTCACAGTTTCCAGATATTTCTATCTTACATAACGTTTTAATGCAGATACCTCTTGTACAATCAAATTAATTGCAAACCAAAACTCTGAACTGAAACTTTCCCACTCCCAGCCTTCTTCCTCCGAAAGTACTATAACTTCCCCCTTTTTCGCATAAGCTCTGCTGCTGGCAAGACGCTTTTCAACCATGCTGCTGCCGCTTTCTTGCCGAAAATGATGTCGTACTTTAAAATGCATTTTACTGTATTCAAATATAATTAGGAAATGTCTTATCTGCAAAAGGATGATTTGATATGCGTAAAAAAATTAAAAATTGTGATTTTTCAAGATATGTTGTGCTAAATTGTGTCATCATGCTTCCCACTCAGCCATTACGGTCTTCTCAGTCATCTACGCAATATCGAAAGCTGTTGAAGGTTGTTGTTTTCATCTACGCATTTTTAAATCATTGCAATTCATATGTAATCAAATGATTTTTAATAAAAAATAAATGATTTATTTAATTTCAGTAACAGATTTTGAAACAAATAGATATAAAAGAATTGTATAAAAACCAGCAGAATATGAACATACTGAATTTACAATAATCAGGTTATAAAACATTCCATTTGAATCAATAAAATTTTCAAATTTTAAATAATAAAAAATTTGATACAGTATTAAATTTTAATCAATTTACAAGAATATCTACCACAAAATAAAATTCAATTTACAAGACTGTCACATTAAAAAAATTAAGCATACCATACAAATATACGTAAAAAGTCCCTATAATTGATTTTTCCTTTTAAATGAACATCAAAATACTCCAAGATGTGAAATTCTTCTTCTTTGGTGAAATATATTCCAGATTTCGCCAAGATATTCTTAAGTACTGTAAAATCAACAGTACCAGTTACTTTTGGATCAGCACGATGTAAATGAAAACGAATTTTTCTGAAATTTCTAATAATGGCACTTTCCATAGCATCAAAAATGTGCTTTAAATGTGGAGCCTTTGAATACAAAATTACCTGAAAATGCAAAGGTTACATGATGTTAAACAATAACTTTCTATTTATTTAAAGATGCACAGATTTCAGGAAAATTAAATAGAAGTTTATAAATATCTTTCTTTGTTAGTTACCCAAAATAAATAAATAAGTAAAATTAACAATTACCAAGCTAAAAGCAATGATGACAATATATTCAAAACACGAAATGAGCGTCAATAAGTTTTCACAAAACACATTTTCTATATAACCTGATTTCTTTCAATCTCACCTTGATTAAAAAAAAGTAAGCATTTAACAGATTTCATTATGGCCCCTCTGCGACTGAATCAACATACCAAGGACACATTTCTAATATGTCTGGTGATAAAATGCTGCTTTTTGCAAACCCAAACTGACACCTTTTACAAATGGCAAAGTAAATACTTGAACTTGAAATACTTTTAAAAATTGCACATTATTTATTTTACAGAGTTTAATCTGCAAATTTCAATGAAAATACATTAAAAATATACAGTAGTCAAAAACCTAATAAATATTTCAATACACCCTATCTATCTGACTTAAATTCATTACTCAAACTTTAAGGAAAAAAAAAAATCTGTTAGTAAATTTATATACAATGGCATAACTATAATTAGAACATATCAAATTCCTTGCCGAAAAGTAAAACTTTCATTACTTTGCTGTTGCAAAATGTTGCTACATTATATTTATCACAAATTTCTTATTAAATTTTAACTACTACAATCATTCTTTTGACAACATATAACAAATAAACAACAAAAGCAGAAACAAAAGATAACATATAATAAAAGCAGAAAATCAAAATGTACAAATTTTTTATAATTAATTTTCTTGAATTTCTTGAATATTAATTTCTTGAATATTTTCTAAAAATTATACTTATGATCTGTCATTTATTTTACTAATTATAATTAATAGATTAAGTAAGTTAGATTGAGAATAAAACTAAAAATGGTGATTGCACTCCCTCAAAAATCACTTAAATAAAACATTTTATGTAATCTCTAATTTTGCCATAAAACCTACAAATTTACATGGAAAAGTGACAGGGGAAAACAATTCAATATCTTATTTTACATTTATGTAGTCGAAAACATAAACAAAATAAATGAAAGGTGCCAAAAGTGGAAAATTTTGCTTTAGTGAATAAAAGTTACATTATCAAAGCTTTCAATTAAAAAAAAAAAGTTTGCCAAATAAGAATATAGTTTTATTTTAAAATGTAATATTCTTATATACTTAGCCACTGTTGAGTTCATTAAAATTATGTTTGAATGGATTAAAATGCAAAGTCCAGAAATAATACCTTTGCACTTTTTCTTATTTCTGGGGCTTTGCGAGTAACACAAGTCGTTTTACTTGCTTCTTTTTTATCTCTTTCCTCAGTGTCTTTCTCATCTTCAACTTTTTCACCAGTTTTATATTGCACACTTTTGTTGCTGCTGGATACTAGTTTATCAGATTTTGCAGAATACTTTTCTAAAAATTCATCATACAACAACTGATCATATTTGTTGACAGGAAAGCGCTTCCATATTTCATGAAACTGAGAAAAAAAAAAAAAAAAGGAACTTTATTTTTCAATTCATAATTGGCAAAAAATACACATATGCAAAGCAATATTTTTTAAATGGATATATGCAAAGTAATCATTTTAAGGTATATTACTTGTTTATCACTGAATCGAAAAGCATATTTATTCAAGACATGTTTAGCATCATCTTTGCAAGCTACTCCAACATTGCATACATCAAGTGTTTTGAAATCCTTCAACATAGCACTTTTTCGGGCACATACACAGTCACGAAGTAACTCTTCAACCTCATCTATTGGCAATTCTGGAGGACATCTTGATTTATAAGTAACTAATTTCTCAACAATAGCTACCCATTTGTCTGCATCCTACAAAATAATAGAGTGCATTTTTAGTTTATTTTTATTTCTACCATTCAATTCAAAAATTAAATCACAACATCTAAATTTTGCTATTGAATAAATCCTACTGAAACACAAGGAATTCGAAAAAGTTTGTGCTATTGTTGTAATGAGAAAAAACAACCCAGTAGTTTTGTGCAAATGCTTTTAGAAAATAATCTGCTGCAACTTGCATTGCATGTTGCCATTGAGTTACAGGTTTATCTATTCTCATATTTGCAAAAGTTCTTGTTCACAGAGTTAAAAAATTGGACTATTGATCATCACCAGCATATAGAACTGCTGCTCAAACATATAGTTACATATGGCCAAAATACATGTGATAGCTGGAAGGTGCAATGTCTGGAAGGCAACGCGTATGAAGTAAAACTTCCCACCCAAGTAACTGCTGCTCAGCTTCTGGGTCACTTTTACTATACAAGGTCTGAGATTCAAGTAGTTGATCAGCTTCTGGGTCACTTTTACTGTATGAGGTCTGAGATTATCTTGAACAAGTATCATTCCTTTCATGTTAAATAGTGTTGACTGCTTCTGATGCAGTGCAGTTGCCACTCTTTGGAACTGGAACAAGTAAACCTCTGCTGTGGTGGTTTGGCCACTCTCTAGAAATTCGATGTGCATAATATAAGCACTGATCCACCAAACACACAGCAATACCTTCTGTTGATGAAGGTTTTTGTTAGGTGCAGTGTTATCAGATCATGCGATTTTTCATAAATTTACTACTTTTGACAAACTTGTGCTAGCAAAATTCATGTCTATGTGATTTTGCAAATTTTCTGCTGCTCCATCACTTCTCTCTGCTACTTTCAAAATTTAATTTTTAATAAAATGTAATCTGTTTAAGCTTGAATAAAACTTGATAAGTGGTAATCCTGCACCTGTAGCATATAGGCATACATGCATACAATTTTTAGCACTAATCGCAGATGTTTCCATATGTTTGATTGATTACTTTATTTAATATTTTGGTGAGCTGTGAGCAGACTTACAAAGTGAAATTCAGATTATTGCTGCTGTGTTAGATAGAGTGTGGATTATGATTAATATGAAAGAGTTCAGAACTACTTCTTGGCTTAATATATCCATACTTGGAGGGTTTGTACTCACTTCTGCATGGGAAAATTAAGCACTTTTAAGGACCATCACTGAAAAAAACTTAAGGACCTATCAAACCAACAGGAACTGAATAAACTAAAACAATTATCTACACTTTAACACCGCTTTTGTAATACCACTTATATAACTTCAGTTTTGCAATTTGTAAGAATAAAATAAATCTGTAAATAGGATACATTTTTATTAAATATAATCTAATATTTAACTTAATTACAATGTAAATTCAAGAATAAAATTAACTTCATAATTTTTTCAAGTAATTAGCATTACAGTATAAAATTTCTTGTAACATTTATAATAGTCCAACAAATTTAGAGAAAAATAATGACTTTTTATTTAAATTTTACTAGCCAGCTTTATATACTAATTGCTTCTTTTATGCTTCATTTTGCCATGTACTTGCTCAGTACAGAGGCATATGAAAATTTTATGTTAAGTGGCATTAGTTAAATTATGAAGTAAAATAATAATCAGCATGATGCATGACAGAAGTCTGGCTGTCGACACTGCAGTTTATTGCCCAGAAACAGAGAACCACTGATCAGAACAGCTGTGAATGCCTGGCATTGAAAGCTAGTTGCACTTTAACCCAGCTAGTATCATATCTCCATGAAGATTTGCTGAAGTTGTGATCCAGTTAACATACAGTATTTAAAATAAAGTTCAAATAAGCTACTAAATACCAAAGATGGTAGGTTGTTTTGTATTATTTCAAGTCTCATTATCTGTAAGGAATCGGTTTTTATGTTAATATTTCCATTTTTGTGCTGTATCTTACATACACAATAAGGATTAAGCAGAGCAGATAATTCACCTTAATAATGTAGAGATAACTTCTAGGGGTGAGCAATTGGTCACAAATAATTAAATCATGTAGTTAGATAGTCATACATGGTTACAATTACAGTGTTTTTCTATTTCTAAAAAATATCTGTTAAAAAAGCACCAAGAACATTTTACAGAAGTTTTTTATGATATTGATGATGGTGATGAAGAATTTTATGATATTGATTCTAAAATGATATTAGTATAACTAAACATTAAAAGTTAGACAACATTTATGCTTTGTAGCACAAACAAAATAAATGTTTATGCAACTTTTTAACTTCAAAAGTTTCCAGATATTTTAGCTAATTTACATTGATTTCCTTCTCTTTAACATTTTCTCCTACCTTGCTAACGTTTCAACAATGTACCTTTGAAGAATAATTTTCTCTCTATATATAAAACCAGTTTCTTTTTTACTGAATTTCCTCTTTATTTTAGAATTTTTATATTTAATTAAAGATTTTAGTAATTCTAAAGAACTGCTTTTTACTTAGAGTGTATAGAATAAACTGATAATTTTATTTCTTTAGTAATATGAGTATTGAAAATAAATATGAAATGATATGAAGTCAAGGTTGATGCCTGCGGCAGAATTTTTAGAATTTATTGAAGCACTAAGCAATAAAATTTAGAGCAAAATATCTAGAATTTAGAGCATGCACTGAGGTATGTATGATGCACTGACACATATGTGATGAATCTGTAAATTAATTGTTAGTTTTCAATTTCTTTGCTTTCTTTGATGCTTGTGTCTAGTGGAAAGATAAGAAAATAAAGGGAAGATAGACATACTGAGAGAAAGACTTCTGGGATCAAAAGGAGAAAAATTCAAATTTTTCGTTGTTCTTCCAAAAATTCTCCAAAAGATAAGTAATTCACCACAAATTTCCTATAGAACACATCCGTGTTAATACCATGAAACACTTTTCATTTTGTCACACTGTTCTGGAAAATGTAGATCTATAAATTTTGCCTTCAAAATAATAATCTATAAATCTTGCCTTTAGGAAGAAAAATTATCCATACCAACTCTGTAAGAGCTAAAAGAGCCAGAAGATTTTCAGGAAAAAAATTCAGAAAAGAGGAGGATAAAGTGAATTTTCTAGAGAAACCTGATACACGTTTAAATATTCCGAAAAAAATTACATGGGAAACTCTTAATGTGGAAAAATATTTTTAAAAAATGAAATCTATTTTTAAATAGTTACAGTAGCATTTTTGTATTTTATAAGAAGTGCTTCAGAAACTGTGCTTTGTAGCATTTATTATCTTGCTCATTTTTCAGAATCCAAATATTTCAAAGTCACCAAAATGAAAATAATGTCACTTTAAAATATGGCAAGAGAAAATAATGTTTCATTTTAATGTTATTTCTTAAATATAATTTTAATTTATTATCATTATTTTTATAATATTAATTTATAATATTTTAATTTTTATATAATTATTTGCTATTATTTTTGCAAAAATAGTCAAAATTTCGCAGATTTCTGAATAAAAAATTTTGTATACAAACTGATTTTGAAATGGCTAAAATGTTGATAAGTCGCCAGATTTAGCACCACAGATTTAGCACCAACTCTATCCCCAAAAAAGAAAAGATGTAATATTTTATGAACTTTTCATTCGGGGGTGGGGGGGGACTTTGAAATGTTTGTTTCAATCAAAGCAGGGTCTCATGCTTCAAGTATTCACCATATATATTAAAAAGTAGGAAAGAATTAAAACTTTAACCCAAATACAGTCAAAAGTCATTAATCCGGACTCGTCGGGACTTCGGCGATTCCGGATTATAGATCATCAGTTTAAATCTCGTAAGATGGCATGCAGAAATTCTAAAATTAAAAATATGAAACAGTAATTTATGAAATAAAGAACAATTATGATCTAAAGGGTATCAAAATTTACAAAAAGAAAAAGCTTAATATTTATTTGTTTACTTTATTAAACATTTATTTCAATGTAAGTTGTTTAAGTTGCTTCGTTTTATGTGCTAATACTTTCTCTTTAATTCTATAAACAGACATAATTTCTTGTTCAGTTACAAAGTTCCGCTGTTCAAGTCCCGTAATTGCTGTGCCGAGAATACCGACTAACTTGTCAATCGAAATTTTTTCGTTTTCACTAACCTATCTGTCACCTTCTTCATGTCTTTATCCATTTTTTGCAGCAATTCCACTTTTTGTTTGATGGACACCGAAACATACTTTCATTTTGTAGATCCTTTGGGAGCTCCAGCATCGGAAATTCTATTTGACATAATTGAAAGTTCAAGTTTACTTTTATAAAATTGCTCTTAACAGTCTGAAAAAAGTAATAAGCCGGATCCAGTTCGAAGATTAAGGAACAACGCAATCATCACCATTAACTGAAATAGATAATTGGATAATTTTCTTATACCGTCCGTTATACATTAAACGCGAAAACGTATTCTGCATTTGCGCACACACATATGAGCAGTCGTAAAGGTCTTAAGTGCACGCGTAAATGCCTATGCGCATGTGTCAACGCAGCGCATGCGCAGAAAGTTTTTAGCTTTAAGGTCCAGATTATAGATCATTCTGGATTATGGGTGTCCAAATTAATGACTTTTGACTGTACATATTTTTCAATAAATCACCAAAAATTATTAATTCACAATCAAAACGGCAGTCTCTCTTTTTTTTTTTTGACTGCCATTTTGATTCAAAAAAAAAAAAAAAAAAAAAAAAAAGAGAAGAAGAAATAATGTCAGATGGGTAAAACTAAGGGCCTTTTGCTGGTTACAGCCAAAATTAATAAGGATTAAGCAGAGCAGATACAGAGGACTTTTAAGGAACAAAAATTGTGTCCAAAAAAACCTAGGGCTATTTTACTAGGGAGTAAGAATGAAAACCGACATGATATGCACTTATTGCAAGCTGTACAAATGTGAAATGAGGATGCATAAAACTTATTTAATGATACACAGCCGTTCTTTGAGGCATAAGCAAGGGGGGGGGGAATAATCAATTAAAAAAAATCTGAAAACTTTCAGATTTTATTTTACACCCCAAATGGGCATTTTTTTTTTTTTTTTTTTTTTTCATTTACAGACAAATACACATTTTGGGAGTATTTGGGCTAATGTACTTTAAAAACAGCATATCTTTAGAATTTCCGATAGATAGTCTTGTACACCGGAGATAAAAATGTTTTTTTCCCTACAGTGTTGCCACTGCTCACTTTGAAATTGTTGAGTTTTTTAACAAAATAATTGCTAAAGTTTTAGAAAATATGAAATAAACAATAGAACAAATTTTAAATTCAGGCTTCCAGGTGGAGGCCTATGTTATACAAAATTTGATGATTATTTACTACTGTTTTTTCACAATGTGCGAAACATACTTACATTCATGTAGATTCTTCACTATTTAGATTCTTTAAATATAATATGTAAAATGATTCAATGCAAAATGCTGCTTCGAGACTATGAGGCGTATTCAGAAACTAAGTGCCGTTTTGGAAAAAAAAAAAAGTAAAACAATTTTTTCGAATCCAATTTTATTTTTACATGAAAATACATGTCAAACTATTTTTAAACATAGTTTACGCTAATGATCAAACACTTGTCATAGCGGGTGACCAGTTTTTGTAAACCATCGTCAAAGAAACTTCCCGCCAGTCTCGATAACCACGACTCCACAGCATTTTTCGTGTCATCGTCAGATCCAAAGCGCTTGCCACCAAGCTCGCTCTTCATGTGCAGGAACAAGTGATAGTCGGACGGTGCCATGTCCGGGCTGTACGGCAGGTGATCGAACTGCTCCGAATGAAACTGTCGAATTAACGATTGAGTGACACCAGCAGTATGGGGCCGAGCATTGTCATGGAGCAACACAATTCCTTTACTGAGCATTTCTCTTCGTTTGTTTTGAATGGCATGCCTTAGTTTTGTTAAAGTTTCACAATATCGTGCCGCATTAATGGTTTCACCTCTGGGAAGAAATTCAGTAAGCAAAACGCCTTTCCTATCCCAGAAGACAGTGCACATGATTTTTTGTGATGACATTTTAACTTTGAACTTTTGTTTCTTCGGAGAATGAGTGTGTCTCCACTCCATCGATTGTTGTTTCGATTCTGGTGTGAAATGACACACCCAAGTTTCATCACCTGTCACAATTTGGTTTAAAGAGTTTTCTCCCTCATCACCGTACCGTGCGAGAAATGTCAGGGCACTACCAAGTCACTTTGTTTTGTGAACATCAGTGAGCATTTTTGGAACCCATCGGGAACACAGTTTGCGATAATTCAATCGGTCAGGCACAATTTCAAACAAAACAGTACGTGAAATTTGTGGAAATGCCTCTGAAAGAGTTGTCATCCATCGTGAAGCGTCTGTTCTCATGAATTCCTTCATCAACTTTCCTTACCAAATCATCGGTGACAACAGAAGGCCAACTACTCCGAGCCTCGGCGTGGACATTTGTTCGACCTGCATTAAACATTCTTACCCACTTTCTCACCATTCCATCACTTATCACGTATTCATCGTAAACTTCTGTCACTTGACGATAAATTTCGGCCGGTTTAACATTCCTCGCGTTCGAAAATTTAATCACGGCACGAATCTCACAATCAGCGGGAGAACTAATTGTCTTAAACATTTTGAATGTGCACAGCAAACTGAAAACACAACATAGAGCAACCAAAATGGCGACAATTGAAAGTCAGTGAACAAGAAAGACTAGTGCGCATGCGCGAGACGCCTACCACAGCGGTGCGACGGCACTAGAATGAAACGGTACTTAGTTTCCGAATACGCTACGTATAATATACTTTCTGGGGTAAAAACATTATCAATTATATATGTAATAGATTCTGTAGTAGAACACAGGCGGTTGAATCCATAATGAACAGCCAGAGTTTTAATTCCGGGGAATGCTGAAATGCCACTTCACTACGAGTAAGAAATTTGGCAGTTAAAATATATTAAATTCAACTTTTATTTCAGCAAACATGTTGTGGCCACAATCAAGTTGGCACATTAATTGTGCCTTTTCCAAGAGGTTTACAATTTTGATAACTTTGCAGCAAGAAGGAAGCAGCAGACAGACAGCAGCCTAGCTAGGCCAAAGCATTGAAGGCAAGTGAGTTATGGGCAGGGTGAAATATTAATTCAGACTGAGTTAGTTTTGGTTTTCAATGCTGCTATAACATTACTATCGGCTGTTAAGAGTTTTAGTTCCATTTACAATCATCAGAATTATGTAAGAGTCATATGACATGGATTAGTCTCGAAATGATGCAGTGCAAATAGAGGTTACTATTTTTAGAATGCAGAAGGGAATTAATTTTCGCTGCTAATTTAATCTATTACATATTCTTTATTTTTCTTACATATATACATATATAAACACACACAATGAAAGGAAAGAAATTAATTGCAAAATGTAATGCATGTATGTACACACACACACATATATAAATATGTACAAACATTCATTTAACTAAATGAATAAATCATTACTTTATACAGCATAAACTATTACATACATTGCTGTTAATTAGATTTATTATAAAGCATCATTTTAAGTGTATTAAAGAGGAAAAACAAATTTTATTATTTTATAAATAGTATAAAAATCTAATAATTGTATTTATATAATGAATATAAATAATTAACTGGCATAAATTTTATTGCATAAAAATATTACACATTACATGTAAAAATTTTAATAATTTTTATACTAACAGAATTCTATTAATTATAGAAACAATAAAACATTTTTTTTCAGTGAAAAAAATCAGAAAATAGCTCAGCTATATTCGAACTTGCAATTTTCAAGCAAAATTTAAAACTTTGGTATATGTGCCAAATGAGTTAGCTAGACCTAATCTGAAAGTTGAAAAATTATTAATAGCAGAAAATCAAAAATATAATCAAATGTGAACAAATGATGAATTTAAGCTTTTCTTTTTTGTCAGACTTATTAGAACATAAGAACCTCACAATCCTCTTAAACAGGAGGAAAAATATTTTATCATATTTAGTTAATGTTAACAAATAAAGTAAATAGGAAAGCCTGAGAGTCTTAACTATATTTCCCAAAAGCCACAAATGCATAGTTACATTATTTAAAAATATATTTATATTATTGTGGTGCCTATGTTTACTCTAATTACAGCTTGATGAACTAAAAAGCATTGTTTCAGTTTTCATTTAGTCTTATTCTTCCATGATACCTTCTTATAAATGTTGATCTATCACATCTTTGCAATGCTCATGAAACTTTGGATTCTTCTTAAATCTGTGCCAAAGATTTAACTTAAATTGTTTTTTTGCTACCTCAAACGAATTCCATAATTCCCACATATGCCACGGCAAGCCATATATATGTCCCCCCCCCAATGGCAGGTGCTTGCCTATGCCAGCATCGGCCACTTCTAAGGCCAGATGTAGTGGTCTCTTTATTATGGAGGCACCCACTAGTGGACTACCATTGCCTCCTATTGAAAGGACAGACAATTTTACATCCATGCCTTCTCCTGGATTCATGCTCCCCTAACCACTATACTATCTGGGCTGAAACATGTTGATATAATGTTAAATATGTTAAATTTAATAATATATATTAATAGTGGTTAAATATGACAGTACAGTAATTAAATATGTTGCTGTCAAATTTTATGGGGCCCTCTAGTGGCTGAGTGGTAAAGTTGCTAAACACTGGTACTTCAATTCGGACTTTGAATCTCAGGAAACAGGCTGGCTGCATGGGTGTTTCATGATCTTCTCCACGGGAAAGTTTACATGTGCAAGTTTCAATTAGGAAATCCTCCACAAAGGCATACTTCCTCTTAGGCAGATAGCTCTCAAGTGCTTTGCCATAATCAAATAAACCAAACCAAATTTTACATAATCTCAAACTTTTATTATGGTAACACTGTCTGCTAAGCTGAGACTACCACCAGATTTATTAGAAGTTCACAAAATTTCCAGTTGCCATAAATTTCTCATCAATTCAGGCATAGACTTATTTTATACTTTCTCATCAATAGGGCTCCTTATTCTTCGAAAGTATCAATATAGACTCTCATCAATATAGGGCTCCTTATTCTTCGAAAGTATTATATTATTTTTTAAGAGATGTGTTTTAACACAGTGACAAGTAATTTACCTTAATAATCTCATACCCCAACAAAAGATTTATAGTTAAAGGGATTAGTTATTAATACTCCATCCATATAAAAATTTTATTTTTTATTTCTATTTATTTTTTTTTAAATAAAATTACATGAAATTCTTTTGATTTACACTAAATTCAAATTACATGTATAGCTTTATCGTATGACAAAAATTATCTGCCCCTTTATTGCCATAAAATTATCTTTCATTTATGGCAAAAAGTTCGTTTAAATATTTAATACTTGTTTCACACAGTTATACAGAACTCATTTTAAATCAAAGGTATAAAATAATTAAAAGCTCTAGTAGTCAAGTATTCCTTTTTTTAAAAATTAGATAATTTTTAGTTTAAAGTATTAAAATGAGGGGAAAAAAACCTACTTCATTTGACTTCTTTTTATAAAGTTTTAAAAACTCTTTATAGTTTAAGCTGTCACCATACTTTTTTAAACCAGCAACTAAGTCTTCAAATTGTTCATCTGAGAGAGGAAAACAAAAATTGCTGAGAATATCCTTCAATCTTTCTGGCAAAATGAAACCACTTTGATCACAGTCACAAACCAACAAAGCCTGAAAAAAAGTTCACGTCAGGAAAAAATTCACCATTAAAAAAATAGGTAGTTTTAAGTTAGTCACACAAAAATTAATTGCATAGTATAAAAATTAACAACGGATATGATAAATTGCTTATTTGTTTACCTTGTAATTCCTATTTAATAACATAATTCTCTTTCTTTGCAAAATGTTTTGTATGACAAAAATATCTTTTCTTCGTAATTCCTGTTTAATAACAGTATTCTTTTTCATTGCAAAATGTCTTGCTTTTGACCATTAATTTTCATGGTTAAAAATTTAAATTAATAAAGTTTTAATTAAGAAGCAATACTTATGTCACGCTTTATGATAAATTTATTCTATTCAAATTAAATTCTTATTTCATTCCAATAGGGTAAGTAATTAAGTTAGCAATTTTCAATTAGTGATTTTATTTCCTGCTCTTGATTGATGCACAAGTACCAAAATTTGTTAAAAAAATGAAATTTTTTTATATTATACGAATGAATGAAAAGGAAACTTATTTTTCTTCCCAGACAAGGATGAAATTATGGCTGCTAAGTGTGGAACTATTTATGAAAATAAAACTTGAATTGTATGAGTAGAACTGCTTTTCATGAAATTGTATTGTTACACTGATCCCAAATTCTGGCCTCATTCTATTTCCCTAATAATCAGATGTGCTTTCCTTCACCCTAATAAACAACAGACTATTTTATAGGTACATTTTCAAATAAAAATAAGCATGTTCTTTGAGAGAAAGTATAAAGGACTGATGAACAATAGAATATAATCTTCAATGTATTGCCAGTCCTCGAATGCAACCTAAGGGAACACTGAAGTATAAAATTTTTCCTTTAGAAGGCCAAAACTTTCTTAATCAGTATGTAATGAATAATAAATCCCAAATACAGAAACAATTATATGCAAAATATTTAAAGGGAAACAAAATTCTGATCTCGAGCAATCACAAGATTTCTTTCTTTTCAGTTTCTGATTCCTACTTTTTCTTTACATCCTCTAATAATAATTTATATGACATTTTGTTTTTACTTGATATTTATTTGAATTTTTACTCCTAACTTTATTATTTAATTACAACTTACTGTTTATGAAAATTCTGGACCAAATAAATTCTAATTCTGGAGACTGAGGAATGCATATTCATTTTTAGGCAATATATTTCCAGGTTTAACTTAACAATTTTTTTGTACCCTATTATAAGAGAATTTAATGAATTAAGCAGCTTCATTTAAAATTATTCTTTTCCCTTTTATATCTTTTTTAGCAAAATCATAAGAAAATGGAAGTTATGTAAATGACATTAAAATGCAAGCAATTCTGAAACAATTTAAAAATATAATCAGACTTGATTATAATAAAACAATGCGATGGGCAAACAGCCACAACTGTCTAAATGCCATTACCATAAATTAAAAAAATTACAAATTTCATCTCCATGCAGTCAACAGAGATACAGCAAGTAATGATTGCAGGGCAGAAATTTTGGAGTCTCCTTTCTTTGCTTGCTATAAGATTTAACTACATAAATACATAGCATATAAAGTAACTTTTTAAAATAAAATAAAAATTTAATGTAGGTCTGAAAATTAAATCTTCAAACACCTACTTTAATGTTATGCTAAAAATAAATTTTCTTTTCTGTTATATATTTGTTATTTTCCTCCTATCATAGAACAACTCTTAAAATTAGATGATATTAAATCAAAATAAGAAGAAGCTTACTCTTTCTATGTTGATGATATTTTTGTTTAAATGATGCTTAAGTTTAGATTTCAATTTTTTGCCACACAGATGCTGATATTTTTCTACATTAGGAAGTTCATGAAAATCACTCAAATTATCTTCTCTCTAAAAAAAAATACAGCAAAATTTAATACAATTCCTTAATAGTATTATGAAAAACCATTTTAAATTGTATAAGTGTATTATAATTAAGTATATATAAGCATGAATAATAAAACTGACTTGAAAGGGCTGGAAACTGAATAATAAAACTGACTTGAAAGAGCTTGACTTTTAATTCAATTAGAGCCGGGCTTTGGTACTTCTCAATTTTCGAGTGAAATAGTAATTCCAAGCAAAGCACACCAAAGCTCCAAGCAAGATTAACTTCAATAGTTTGTAATGTAATAAAGTTACAATATAAACATTCTAAGATAATTCTGTTACTAATCTAACATTTCTTTTAGCAGTCAGTAAAACTAATATTTAAATCACTAGCTAAGAAGAATATGCCTCCTTTGGAAAAACAAAATGCTAATGAAAACTTGAGAATTTCAATAACAATCCTCTATTTTTAAATGATAAGGCTTCAGAAAGATTCAGAATATTTATGGACTCTGTGTAGTCTGTCTGGCCAAATAGGAACCTTTTTTGGTCTGGAAACCAAAATAAGGAAATTATTTTATAGGACCATGATGAATGCTATTCAAAATCTTATCATTCTCTTTTTTTTGGGGTGTGTGTGTGGATGTGTCCTACATACACCCTGCTTTGTTACCATTAATTTAGTCACCTTTAGTGCTTATGAATTCATTTCATTTTAAAGATTTATTACTTTAATAATATAGTTCATCATTCCTCGAATTATCAAATTAATATTTTATGCTTTACTTAATTTCAATTATAAATTGTTTACTGTTTTACTCATTATTATTATATTTATTTATTTCTCTTTGCATTTCTGAAAACTTGTACAGCCCTCTGGCATTTATAATTTAAAAATTAAGCCCTATAGATGATCTAAATATATTGCCATAAATATTAATAAGTTCTAAATATTTTTGCTGAAGTTTCAGATGTGCAACTCCATAAAAATTTTCAATTAAACTTCATAATTAGAAAAATTTACTCATATAGTCATATGATTTGCAAACAGAATAAAAACTGCAAAATACTTCAAGAACCAAATTTTGTTGAAATGTAAGCCATCAGCAATAAATCATAATTTGAATTTTTGTTAGTAAATAATTGACTCAATATAAACACTGATTCTTGTCATATAATAAAACAAAGGCTTTGGCATATGTTGCTGCCTTTAACTGTAATTGTGGCAAACTTGGCAATTCAAATTGAATGCTGCCAACTAGGCGGGAAAATGTTAGTTCGTTCATCTGCAGGCACCAAGTCGCGGTGTCAATTGTCGAGAACTTCGGTTCTAAGTAATGTATCGCATATATTATTGTTGAGTTTTAATAAAACTACTAAAATACATTATTATCGCATACAGTCCACTATTAGACACAAACATTTTTTGGTAAGTCGAGCCGCAGCTTGGAATTGGCTTGTGAAGATTCTGTGTAACTTTTGTTTTGTTAAGAATTCTCTGTCTCGTTGGATATGGATGACCTTTCGCTTTGAGAATTCTTTGTCTCTGGTTATCATTACATAGTGATCTGCTTGCCATTACCCTGAGAAAAATGGGTAAGTGAACTTTGATTCTACAATTTTCAGTTAAGAACTGTATAATTTAAGCATTCGAATCATTGCATTTGTTTAATTTATAGTAATTTATACATTGCTTTAAATTTCGAACTGTCTGAAAAATTGTTTTATTTGACTATTCAATATGGAAATAGAAAAAATAAAGGAAAAAAGAACACCTTTGCAAACTATTACTATGAAGCGATTAGATAAACTCCAAATCGAAACTGAAAATTCAAATCCAAAGAGTGAGGTTATTGAAGAACTACTTGCTCAGTTAGTGGTTAAAGAGCAAGCCTTATATTTATAGATAGTGAAATCGAAAAAATTATTGCAGTTGATGATTTGGAAGGTTAACTTAATAGAACAGAACAATATAAAGAAAGAATAATGTTTTTTAAAAAACGTGAGTGAAGAACTTTTGTAAGATAGCAACCGGTAATTGAAAGTCACAGTTATTCAACTGATAAGGATATTGGAAGTAGAATTAAATTACTGGATATATCTTTGCCAACATCAGGATTGGAACAATTTTAAAATTCAATTTACTAGCACAATTTCTAACAACTCTCACTTATTAGAAGTTGAAAAGCTTTATTATTTGAAATCAGCGCTATGTGGTGTAGCAAAACAGATTGAAACAAAAGATGAATCCTTTCAATCATTATACGATAAAGCGATAGAAAATCCCTTTGAAAATAAAAGCTTAATTTTTGACAGACATATTAACTCCATTAACGCAAAAAAATAAATAATGAATTGGCGGTTGTGCCCAGCAAGTTATTGGATAATATTTCTCAAAATATTAGAGCTCTTAAGCATCGGAGCATTGAAAGGCATACATTTTCGGGTCTCATACTGATAAATTTAATTCTCCTTAAATTAGTTAAGGAAACTTGTAAATTATTCGAAATGTGTTTGAACACTACTGAGTCTTCTAAATGGGCAGACTTTGTCGCATTTCTTGAAAAAAGATGTCAGGTTCTCGAAAACACAAGTAAAATTACCAATTCAAATTTCAAGTCTTACACTTCAAGTATCCAAGGCAAAGGGATTTTTAGTAATTTCAAAACAAACCTTCTAACAACAATTGTAAATTATGTAAATTGACGCATCAAATTTATATGTGTGATGAATTTAAAAATTTAGCAGTGAATTTTTAAAACAGTTTTGAGACACTAAAAAAATTCGATTTTTGTATTAATTGCCTTAAACCATTGCATAAAGTGACAGAATGCAAATCAAACATTTCATGCAGTTTATGCAATTCGCACCATAATAGCCTGTTGCATTTTCTTCAGCTGAAAACACCTGCCATCGAAGCGCAAAAAGAAATTCAGAAGGATTCCTGTGCTCCAGATCCCCCCCCCTCCAACCTGTAGCTTCTCAGAGGTCCTCGCTCACCAACTCCTACGCTGAAAAAAATTTCTAAACTGTTTTGCTGGCGACAGCTGTAATTTACATCAGGAACAGAGATGGTGAACTTTGTCCTTGCAGAGCAATTGCTGATAGCGGTTTGATGTGTAACTTCATGACTGTTGAATGGTCAACCAGACTTTATTTAAATCGCGAGAAAATTCATGTTTCGGTTTCTTGTTTAAATGATAGAACTTTCAATATAAAAAAAAAACTTAATGCCACTGTCCTTAATAAAGAAGAATAATAATACAAAAACTTAGAATTTTTAATACTGCCTAAAATAATTAATATTACATCTACTCAGAAATTGGATATTACGTCCTTAGGAAATTCGAATTCTGTTCAATTTGTTAGGCCACGAAAGATCTATCTACTAATAGGTGCTGAAATCTTTTTTGGTTTATTAAAATGCAAAAAACTTGCACTGAAAAACTCTAGCCTTATACTTCAGAATTCAGTATTTGGTTATATTATCAGCAGAAAAATGGATAGCAGTTTGAAGCAAGAAGATTCAGCATGTTGTGGGTTAATCCAAGAATTGGACGATTTGAATCAAAGCATAAATAATTTTTGGGAAATTTAGAGGATAGATGAAAATAAACCTGTGACGAGTCAGAAAGAATTATTATGTGAGAATCATTTCTTAAGAACACATTCGAGAGATGAGAATAGAAGGTATGTTGTCCAGATGCCTATGAAGAGTGAAGGACATTTACATCTAGGAAATTCTAAAGTCAATGCGTTAAAGAGATTAAATTTGTTATGGAGCAAAATTACTATCCTTACATCCTGCTAAAGGAACCAAAATTACTATCCTTACATCAAGATTTTCTCAAGGAATATGAAACTTTAGGCCATATGGAAGAAGTACACGAAGATGTAAAGTTGGAACCATCATATTACATTCTGCATCATGGAATATATTGTCCAGACAAGAGTTCAACAAAACTGAGAGACGTATTTGATGCTTCTGCAAAGACATCAACTGGAACATCTTTAAATGAGCAGTTACTGAATGAAGGCATAGTGCAGGAAGATTTGTTTTCCATCATAAGGTTAAGGAAACAGATTTTCATATTTATTGCTGATAGAAAAAAAAAATGCATCGTCAAATTTTAATAGATCCATGCCAGAGGAAATTTCAACGAATTCTTTGGAAGAAAAGTCCTAAGAAGAAATCAAGAATAATATCAAGAATAAGCTGAATACCATTACATATGGCACTACTAGTGCCCCTTTCCTTGCTACTAGAGTCCTACGACAATTAGCTGAAGATGAAGGAAAGGAATTCCTATTAGCTGTTTCAATCACACTTCAAGATTTTTATATGGATGATGATCAGGAGTAGATTATTTAGAAAAGCTTAAGAACTGCAAAATCAGTTGGTGAATTTTTTTAAGTCAAGGAGGCATGAAGCTTCGTAAATGGTTCGCTAATCCGAGGGAATTGCTGATTAATGTTGATACTAAGGCTGAAGATTATTTGTTCTCCAATGAAATAAGAACTGAAACGAAGGTGTTGGGTATTTTATGGAATCCAGTTTCAGATTCTTTCACATTCAATGTGACTACAAAATTGCATGATTACTATACTAAGAGACAGATTTTATATCCACTCGGTTTAACTGGACCAGCTATTACGAAAGCCAAAATTTTTATGCAGAAGCTTTGGCTTTTAAAAATTGGCTGGAATAATGTCCTCCCAGAAAAGAAATCTTGTTAGTAGAAGAATTTCATCATGTTGATGCCTAAAATTAATGGTGTAATTATTAATCGAAAAATTTTGTCTAGCAATTTTTCTGATGCTTCAGAATTGGCTTATTGGCAACTGCAATATACATTTATGCCAAATGTATATTGCAGTCAGGTTCCAGTTCTTTTGTGTAGTAAATCAAGAGTCGCACCATTAAAATCAGATTCCATACCAAGACTTGAACTCTATAGTGCAGTGTTACTCTCGCAGTTAATGAACAAGGTGCACTTAAATTAAAATTGGATAAGATATACATGTGGTGTGACTCATCTGTAGTTCTTGCATCAATTGAGAATTCTCCATATGTATTAAAGACATTTGTAGCTAACCAAGTTGCCAAAATTCAGCAACTTATACACAAGTTTCAATGGAGATATGCGAAATCAGAAGAAAACCTTGCTGACTTGATTTCAAGAAGTGTTAGCCCAGATCAAGTTGAACATCTTAAACTTTGGTGGAATGGACCTTCCTTCTCAAAAAGTTGATTTGTACATAACTGTGTCTCAGTCAGATTTGGATGTGATTTACTGCAAGGAACTAAAGCAGCTGAATCAAACTACTTCAGTGAATAATGACTTTCAATTTGACTTTAATTCAACTCATTTGCAAAACTTTCTAGTCGACCCATTAACTAATGACCTGTTTTATAATATTCTAAATATTACAAATAACTATACTAAATTATTGCATATTGTAAGTTATATTTTCAGGTTCATTTATAACTGTCAGAACCAAGAAAAAAGAAGGGGAATTTTATCAGTAGAAGAAGTCACTGGGGCACAGTTGTATCTGATTAAGGTAACTCAAAGTGAAATATTTTTTGGATGATAGTAAAAACCTAAAAGGGAAGTCTCATAATGCAAATAAAAGCTGTTTGAAATCATTGAATCCATTTTTTGATGAAAATCAGTTGCTAAGAGTAGAGGGATGTTTTCAAAATGCTAATTTAAATTTCACACAGAAACATCCTATTATTCTACCACCTAATCATCAGTTCACTAAATTAGTAATGGAACATTAGCATAAGAAATATCTGCATATAGGTCCACAAGCATTGTTGAATTGTGTCAGACAAACGTTTTCGCCTCTTAGAGGTTGGAAACAGGCATGACCAATTGTGCACAATTGTGTAGCTTATAAAAGGGGTAAACCAATTCTAGTTGAGCAAATAATGCGACATCTTCCTCAGGAGCAGGTAAGAATAAGTGGACCCTTTAATTGCACAGGAATCGATTTTTGTGGCCCATTTTATATAAAGTATACACATCAATGAAAGGGACAGTTTCAAAAGATACATGTTGCTATTTTTGTTTGTTTTGTCACTAGTACATTTTGAATTAGTATCAGACTTGTCATCCGATGCCTTCATTGCTGCATTAAAAAAATCCTCTTGTAGGGGTAGAAGCTTGACCATATTTTCTGACAATGCAACAAATTTTGTTGGTGTTAGTAGAGAACTGACTAAATTGTATAATCTTGTTAAGAACCCAGATGAATCTTTAGGAAATTACCTGACTTCTGAAGAAGTAAAATGGAACTTTTTGCCTCCTAGAGCCCCCAGTTTTGGAGGACTTTGGGAGGCAGGAGTCAGATTATTTAAGTATCACCTTAAACATGTTGTAAAACAAAACTTATGTATGAAGAATTTGTGACAGTGACTCTTCAAATAGAAGGTATATTAAATTCTAGGCCCATCACTCCATTACCAGCAGATGACGATTATACTGTAGCTCTAACTCCAGGTCATTTTTTAATTTTTAGACCTATTACAGCGATTCCAGAACCAAAACTTCTAGAAAAGCCTGAGAACAGATTAAGCTGCTGGCAAAAAAATATCAAATTGTCCAAGGTTTTTGGGAAAAATGGAGCAATAACTACTTAAATCAACTCCAACAAAGAACAAGTGGCAGTTTAAAAAACATAATGTTAAACTTAATTCTGTAGTTTTGATAAAAGAGGATCATTTACTTGTTAATAAATGGTTTCTTGGTTGTACTGTAAAGGTTTTCCCTGGAACTGATGGCAACATAGAGTAGTCACTGTTCGAACAGTGTCTACTCTATGTTGGGTCTTCAAATGGTCTGTGAAACGACCAGTAACAAAATTATCTATTTTGATGTAAACAGTTGAATTCCTTGTGAACTTAGAAATAGTGTAATAGCTTGATATTTTTGAATTATTTAGTATGTACTTAGTATATTTAGTTGATTGTACTGTCATTATCATGCATGTTTATTGCTGTGTTTTAAAAGAACAGCGGAATATTATGTAAAGTAAATATTTATTGTTATAACTGAATTAATATTTTCTTATATATTATTGTTGAATGAAATCATTCAATGGGGGGCAGAATGTTGCTGCCTTTAACTGTAATTGCGCCAAACTTGGCGATCTTGCAATTCAAATTGAACACTGCCAACTAGGCGGGAAAATGTTAGTTCATTCATCTGCAGGCACCAAGTCGCATCAGTGTCAATTGTCGAGAACTTTGGTTCTACGTAATGTATCGCATATATTATTGTTGGGATTTAATAAACTACTAAAAGACATTATTGCCCCATACAGTCCACTATTAGACACCAACAACACTACAACCTACTGCTGGCCAAGGCCCTCTCAATCAGTCTACACAATCTGGACCTATTAATGGCGATACTCCTCCAGTCTCCCCTATGTATGGTATCAATGTCATCCTCAACAGCATCAAACCACCTAATTGGTGGCCCTCCTCGCCTTTTAGCTCCCATAGGTTTGGTAAATGCGAGTTGTTTTATTGGGTTTGTGTCTTCAGTCCTGTATAAATGACCCAACCATCGAATTGTGAAAATCATTTCAAATAATTACTTCAGATGAGCACAAAGACTTTAATTTTGGTAATTAATAAGAGAACACAGTACTCCAAAAATAACCACAATAAATAATTCATAGTTAACACAGCAATAACAGAAGTCAGCCTTAAGATACAAGAAATATTGCAAGTTACCAATATCATTCATAGAGTAAACTCTAAAATTCAACTTAGCTAACTTTCTTAACTACAGTCTCTCTAATAAATCAATAGATAATCTGACTGTTATAGCTCAAACATGACTGCTTATATAGATTTGTCTGGCCTTTTGGAAGCTTCAAAAGAATTGTTCCTAGAACTTAGAAAAAGAATTTTCCTACAACTAAAAAAAAAAGAAAAAAAAAAAAAAAAAAAAAAGAAGAAGAAGAAGAAGAAGAAGAAGCCAGGTCAGAAAGAAATCTTTACATGTTGCCAAAGCCATGGGGTAAATCTCTTTATAAATGAGTAGGTAATATATTTAATACAAATATCCGTATCAAAAAAATCATTTAAAAAGAAGCAATGAAAAAATAATGACAGTTTTTCATCACTTTAAATATTAACACGATAAACTCATCACAATAAAAAAATTTAACAGGAGAAAAAATACTTACAACAAAATTTCTGCCAGACGTCTCATCAAAAAGTCTAAGAAAATCCATGCAATTAATTACATTTGTGTTGCCTGGATCTAAAAGTGTCATTAATTCTTTAAAATCATCATCTGACAATTTAAAATCAAGTCCTATTTCTATAGCATGTTTTAACTCAGGTCTTGTTATTTGCCATACTTTATCCTGTAAATAAATATAGAAAACTCATAAAATACTGTTATTTTAGTAATACAGTCCATAATTTTTACATATTTCTGTTAACAGATCACAAATCTACAGCTGCCTACTTCTCTATAACAACCTCCCCAATAAAAACATGACCATAAAGGCAAAAGAAATGCTTTAACTATCTAATTCTTAGAGAATACAAAATAATATTATTGTCTTATGCAGAACCCAAAAACTTTGGCACAGTCAGTTCCACAGAAGAAGGAACTAATTTATAATTTTTTTTTTTTTTTTAATTCAGATCTAATTATGGAGAATTAGAGAGTATGAAAACTCTGACCAAAGAAGTTTAAAGCAGTGTGTCCAAAGAAGTCCAATCTAAAGCTTTACCAAGCTAAATCTTTAAAAAAAAAAAAAAAAAAAAAAAAAAAAAAAAAAAAAAAAAAAAAAAACTCATGACTTAAAGTGTGGTTAACAGCCAATCTTTTTTCCAATTATATGTTTAGCAGCATTTTCAGTGGTTGACTGCAGATATCATTTGGTTAACAGCCCCTTGATTCACAAGTACAAAGTTAAAAATGGCCAAAATCAAAATTCTCAATACTGCATCATGATATTTATTTAAGATGATGATAAAAAAAAAAAAAAAAAAAAAAAAACTTATAATTTATTAAATGGCTAATTTCGATAAAACAGATCAAGGGTGGTATTTTCAGGGGATAGATCAAGCAGCATGTTAGAAATTTCAAAACCTACAACTAAATGCATACTGAACATGTCAACCTTGAAATATGAAAAACCGAGAGTTTTGGGGCAGGTTTTTGCATTGCATAGTGACTTAAATTCATTTTATAATGCATTACTCAGGACTATAGTTATGAAATTATTTATAATATGATTCTGATGTATACATTAATACTTAATTAAATAGTTTAAATTTTATGATGAGATGAATTAAAGTTGGCTATACTTTTATGAATTTAAATAAAAAAAATTGCAACAGCTGCAGTTAAAAAAAACCCATAAAACATTTTGTTGAAGAATAATTAAGAGATTCACTTGCAGTTGATTTTCAAAATTCCGCCCATGGGATTTGAAGCTACAAAACAAACCTGGTAGCCTTTTTCATTCCTGCATTGTTTCAAGCAATTAAATTTCGTTGAATCAAATCTATAATAAAATAGTACAAGAGATCACTCAGACACCAAATGCACACTTTTCAACTGTTTTACGGGACTTGGCAAACATGAAAGTAAGGAAATTTGAGAAGTGCCTGCTCAAAAAATCACAGATGAAAACAAAGCATGACAAATAAAAGAAGTTTTATAAACAATTACATGAAGAGAAGTAATTTTTAAAACACAAAACACTTTAATAAAAATATTTCTAAATCCTGTACGATTTCAGGACTTAAAATTACATCTGAAATTTAATTAAATATTTAATTTGTATTTCTATTCAATTTTCACTAAATCAGCTCCGAAATATAGTACATTAATTCATAAAATTGTATAATATCTATGATAAATCTAGAATTTAGTGTTTTAAAGACATGATTCAGTATGCAAATGATCATATATAAGAAAATGGGATCAGTAATGTTTGTACCACAGAAATATATTCTTTTTTTTTAAATCTATTTTTAATATTCAAATTGGGCAGATATAAATTTAGAGAAACAATTTTACAATAAAAAATTAATCCTTTCTTCATCAATATTTAAGATTTACCTTATAAGAGTTTCATAAAAATGAAAGAATAATTATGCAAAAAGCAGTTTACATATAATCTCACTGTCATACTAAATTTTCACACTATTAAAAACATACATACAGGATTAATTTTTGTAAATACAGATCGAAGACGGGAATCTGGGTTCACAACTCTGTTTTTGATACGCTGAACAACTGGATAGCAATCCAACTTCAAAAGACTCCTTAAAAATATATAGAGAGAAGAAAAATCAATAAACTTATGGTTTTTTTTGGAGAAATTTATACAATAAATGTATCAGAATAAAGAAATGTAATAAAAATCTGAGAATCATAGTAGTTATTATTAAAAAAAAAAAAAAAAAAAAAAAAAAAAAAAAAGAAGAAGAAGAAGAAGAAGAAGAAGAAAGACAGTTTAGAGATTCAGACTTTTAATGCAGTAAACCTTCGCGAATTTTTCAGTTTGTTACTTTTGTGTATTATTAGCACATTCTTGCTAAAGCCCAAATCACATTTTCAGGTGCATATACTTTTTATTGCCTATAATTCACAAATTTTTAATAAAAAGTTTCAATTCTGAATAATTTCCAGAACCCAGATTTTTACTCTTAGCAGTGGCGATCAATTTTTGTACAATACAATTTGCCAATGAAACTGAAATTTATTTCCCCAATTCATTTTTCAATATACAATTTCCATCATTTTAAGAGTACATAGGTTTATCAGCTTACCATATTATTATTATTTTACTTTGCTTTAAGTACTAAGAAGCTTCTGTAACCTTATGATTTAGTTCGTGAATTACTTCTACTGGCTTTTCAAACAGAACTTCCAAATAGCACTAAAAAAAAGCTTTTGCTTTCTTGTTATATTTAAAGTTAACATCCTGCAAATGTTACATTAACAGCATTGATTTCATAGAATTATTTCTCAAAAAAATTATTGAGATTTTTTGAGAAATAATTCTATTCTTTCTTCCCCATCAATGATAATATGTGAATTTGGTTGGCTGGGTGATAGGCTTCTCACTAGTCTTCTTTTAAATGGGAAGGAATCCAAATTAAAATAAATAAAAAGTTTTCATAACAGAAGCTTTTATTTAAAACTCTTATCATTAATAAATTAAAAGGAGTAAATTTATCATATAGATTGATGGGAACAAGAGATTAAATAAAATAGTTTTCTTTCAAAATTCATCTACAATTTTCTATCATGAATAATAAAAGCATGAGGTGCCTTTGATACACTTTCTAAATAATAGTTTTTGACAATGCATTTTGATTATTTTAATTTGTTAATTAGAAATGCACGCTTTTATCGATGGTGATATAAAACTGTATATAAATTTTGCAAAGAGAATTTTTGAAAACCTTTTGTTTTTATTAAACTATATGAAAAAATATGTTTCTCTTTTTAGTTCATTAATGATTATATGAGTTTTAAGTAAAACTTATTTTAAAAAGCTTTTAAAAAATTGTTCCATTTTCATCCTTTTAGTGATACATTAAGAATTAAATAATTCACAAAGAGATTCATATACATGGTGATTCACTATCAGTGGTACAAACTTGTAGGAGATGTAGGGAATATAAAGATGATTCAGAATCCCCCAGCATTGCACGGTATGAAATGCCTTCTATTCAAGCTTTGGTTAAAGGAAGCAAAGAAAAAGATCAGCAATATGTTAGTGTAACAGAAATTTATTTAATTACAAGTTTCATGTTGGCGTTTTTACACTAGTTGTATGCACAAATTTTACAGAAGGTGTCTGAAGTTCTGACCAGCAGTAGCAAACACAGGCTTCACAGTAGCGTTCATCTAGAATTCACCTATTGTTCTGAAAGAGTTTAGTGCATCTTACATTTTCCTGGCAACTACAGAGATGCACGCATCTACATCTTCAACTGAATCAAGGAGTTCTCATATACTAATGTTCATTTGACCCTATCAGAAGAAGCCCAGGCATGAAGGGCATGGCAATTTAGCATGTCAATGAATTGGAGCACTATAATCTATCCACTGCTGACTAAATGTAACATTTAGGTAATGGTAGATGTCAATGGTGAAATGTTAGAACCACAATGAATGGCACAATGACTAAGAAACATTTGCTTCTTCAATAAGTTCAAGCAGGACTTGCTGTAGGAACATCAAATATGCCCTGCCATCCACAGCTGACCCAAACAGTGATGAACTGCACACGTTTACATATCACAGAGCTTTTCAAAAGCCCACAAATGGGCGTTATGTTGAAGACTCCCTCTCTTGTGACAATTGCCTCATCTGTGAAAAATACAGATGTGTTGTCTATCCCACTCTATTGAAGATAATAAATAGCAAAATTCCTCCAGAGTGGACAACACACAGGCTCCAATGATTGAATGCATTACAAATAATATGAATGTAGTTGGTTTGCTGACAGTATATTCCATACAATGGGTTGGCACAAATCTGCTCGAATACTCACACTCGGATTGCCTTCTACCAGACATAAGACATTCTCCTCATTCTTTGGTGTCCTCGTCTTTCTCATTTCAGGGATCTCAAAGATCTATGATGAGGAGCAAGCCTGTGGGGGAAATGTTCCTGGTACAAGTGCAAAGTGGCATGTCACTTTACTGTCTGCAACTCCATATGGGAGGTGCATGTCGGCCAGTTCAATATTTGAATACTTGTCCATCCTACTTGCATATGGAACCAGTTTGCAAAGGTTGATTTCCAGCAGGATCATAGTTCACGAGACCTTATATATATATAATATATATAATCAATTTTAAACAAATCTAAATGAAAAAGAAAATGTGATGGAATGACATCATAACTTTGGAACTGAAGAAAGGATAGTTCCCCTTCTGTTTCATATTGTAGTATATCTTTTTAAAAAGTGTAGAAAACTGCCCAATTAATATCTTTTTATTATTCTTTTTCTAAAAAAAAGGAAGGAGTTCATTCTATATTGCACAAAAATTTCAAAAATTTGCAACCCATACATTTTTAGATGGTAAAGTTTTAAAATCATAAACGTCAGTAATAAAAAAAGTGCAATTATAAAAAATTTACCAAAAAATCAGAAGTTGCGTTAAAAATCTCATATAAATTCCATTAAAAATTATTTTTTGTTCTATCCGATGATGAGTAAATTTTTTAGACTTTTAGTTTGTTCATTAAATAAAGATACGTGTGAATAAGTCATTTCAACATTAGATGACACATTTAGCTAGATGTGTAGTTCAAATCACTGGCCAGTGTACAACTGATTTTTACTGTTTCGTTTTCCTTTACAATATGTGCACAGTTTTTTTTTTTTTTTTTTTTGGGGGGGGGTTCTTTTTCTGCCATCTTTTACAATTATGTATTTCTAAACTGCTATAACACATACAGTCTTATAAAATGAGTCAATCTTAATATATGCCCGATGAAGGGTATTTACAAACTAGCAAATGTATTTAAATTATGGATTAAGATTTAAAATGTAATACCTTTCTCCACATTTTTTATCACAGGCACTTTTACTACAGAAATTTTCCAAAAATTCTTGATAACGTAGCTTTTTGCTAGCAGGAATTTGTATATCTAACCTGCAATACAGACATAGCTTAAGATTCCATATGAGCATTTAAATCTGGAAAGTAACATGATTCAATTATTTAATAAGAGCTTAATAATTAGACATTTAATTACTTGATAAAAACTGAGGATGCACTTTAAAAAATAAATTTAATGCATCCATAAATCTACTTTTTCATACATTTAAACACTTAAATTTTCCATACAGAATTATAGCTCAACCATAAAAATATTTAAAACAAGTGTAAACTTCAAAAAATTAGTTAATAACTATAAAAATTAATG
Source organism: Stegodyphus dumicola (assembly GCF_044657685.1). Taxonomy (NCBI): domain Eukaryota; kingdom Metazoa; phylum Arthropoda; class Arachnida; order Araneae; family Eresidae; genus Stegodyphus; species Stegodyphus dumicola. The sequence continues at coordinate 149,731,716 of NC_140777.1, forward strand.
AAATTTAACCTTAATTTGGATGCATTTTCTCATGAAAACGTTCTTTGTATTTCAAAGAACAATTAGATGTAGACCTACTTTTATTGGATGCAAATAATCCAATACTAGCTTCTGATGGGGAAAAAAAATCCTTATTAGATTATAAAGTTATTTTTCATTTGAAATTAAATCCAAACTAAGAATGAATTTTGCTTATTTTGAAAGTTTAATTGGAATGCTTGTTTAAAATCAGATGACAATTCAAAATATTAGACATACGAGAAAAAGTATTAACTCTCATAACTTGCTAATGAACTGGAATTTGCTTATAAGTTATTTCCCTCATTCGAATATGAATGAAAGATATTCATTAAACAAAAAAAGGAAGAAAGTATTATATCAAAAGTAATGACATGTATTTAAAAAAAGTATTTTTTATTCTTATGGGGGAGGAGTAAAATGTTCATATTTTATAATTTTCAGGAGAAAGTGAAATGAAATAAATTAAATATTAAGCTATATTAGGGTTTGATTTCAGCCTTATTATTATCATGATTCATTTAAAATTACCATATTCTGCATCATGTAAATCATTATTTTAAATTTTGATTGTTAATCAATATTTCTATGTAAAAAATCCGAATTATTTAATCCAAATTAAATTTTGCATATGTATCTATCTTTCATTTAAAGAAAAATGGAAAGACTGTGCAAAGTAAAGTTCTTAATACATATTTTCTGATGCCCCAATATTTATTGATTATTTGTATATAGAGTTTCATTTATTTTATGATTTAAGTTTTTAAACAAAGATTTTGCAAATAGAGAAAACTTAAAAAAGTAACCTTTTTATAATTCGATTAAACAAATTTGAAGACATTGGCATAACAAAGAAATTTATAATCCTACGAAAGTCTGATAAGGATATTTCACCAGTATTCTCATAATCAAATAAAGGAAAAGCATTTTTCAGCACCTTGGCCTGCCTTTGAAGCTGCATAACAAATAATAAATTTTAGAATGTAATTTAATAGAATAGGAAAGGAAAATGCATAAAAACGAAAGAGAACACTTAACTCTTACATTAAATTAAAAAAGGCATAAATGGAAAGCATTCACAAAATTCTGGTGCACTTAACTGCACACAAAAAAATGTGAAATTAGGACAGATAGTAAAAAATATAATTTGAGCATGTTATTTACTAAATTTTTAATGCAATTAATGAAAATCAAAGAAATTTACTGCTTATGAGATATAACATTCTGCTTCATGAATCTAAAGGATCTTAGTCTCAGGACTTACTCTATCGAGAAAAACGCTTAACACTTCTTCTAGTGGAAGTCCTTGAATAATAGGATCATCTCTATTTTCTACAGCAGCTCTTCGAGTTCTTTGCTCAAACCTATTAATGTGCAGGTAGAAAAAAATGAGTTAATTCATAGTATTCAGTGAAAATCTTTAATATTTTTGCATGTATAAGCATTATTAACATGCTCACTACAAGCAAAAATTTTAGGACCATATCCAAAATCTCATACAGATATTTCAAAAGCTGCATGAAAACAGATTTTTTAAACACTTGACACAATTACTAATTGTTTCATTTGAATGTATAGGCCACAATAACTCTTATGGTTAAGTTACAGCTTTATGAGATTTGTTTCTTTAGCCATAGCTGATGTCTCAGCATTTGACTCACACAACTGAACTGAATTTTTTAAACAAAAAAGGAAGTAAAGAAAAGATTTCTACGTAAATGAATAATACAAACAGACTAATCTGCAGTAATACAAAATAAATAAAATACAATTAAAAACAGTAGTTTATTTTTTAAGATAATACATACTGAAACAAACCAAATATTCAACAGGGTTATCAGACAGTAAACCTGCTTTTAGTCCAATGAACCTAACATTGAAATGTTTTTCACATGTTAGGATTATTATTCCCCACCAACACTTTTGATCTATCAACAGTGAGAACATTTTCTATGTCAGGGGTTGACAATCTCTTTTATTAGGAGGGCATATTTCAGAAATCAAAAATTCAACAGGGTTATCAGACAGTAAACCTACTTTCAGTCCAGGTGAACCACCAAATGAAAAATTTTTCACTTGTTAGGATTATCTTTCCCCAGTGACACTTCTGATCTATCAATAGTAAGACCATTTCTATGGCAGGGGTTAGAACTTGGGCTTCTTTTATTGGGGCATATTTCAGAAATGAGAATATTTGGTAAGCATCGTGGGTTGGTTACAATAATAATAATAAATGCATAATTACATCAAATTAGAGTTAATTTATGTGGACTGCAAAAGTTTTAATGTTCTAACTATTTGTTTTGTCATTGCAAAAACATATATAAAAGAATATTGCAATAACATGTTGTTCATAAGTGCTGCTATCCAAATGAAAAAATTTGTTGATGAAATTTAGTCAACCGAAAAAAAAATTAATTTCTTAGTATCAACAATTGCAAAAGCAATGTTGCATGTAACTTTTCTATTATCTTTTAATCTGAATTGAAAAATCTGTGCTCTGCTTACTACTTGAAATACAAATTAATGAAATAACAACTTTATGTATAAGAAGAGATTGTGGATGTAAAGCATAGCTCACTGTGGTTAGATTGAGTATATGAAGATAATAGGGAAAGAAAATAGTTCACTGTATATGGAATCAGATAGTTCCAGCAGTTAGAAAATTTATTCATCTAATCATGTAGTGTTATTTAGATGCTGCTACGATTCAGTTTTTGTCAAAAGTTTATAGGGATTCCTCACAGTGTGATTTTAAGTCACTAAAGAAAGTAAAGACCCTTAAGAACTGATAAGCAAATAATCGCTTGAGTTCGTGTAACAAGAAACAACAAGATGGAAGGGTAAATGATCCTTTATTATTCAGATAAGATTTAACAGAACTCCGTCGTGGAGTGTACAATAAAGCCGATGCTTGGGCTTGAACTTAAGAGGCTAAGAAGTAAACTAAAACCATTCTAAACTAAAAGAGATATAGCCGAAGCTATGAAAGTTTTAATGTAGTTGGCTCCTTAAACACGAGATGACTGCAAAGCTATCAAGAGCCTGAGTATGGCCGAGCGTAATAATAGCTTTGAGAGAGAGTAGCCAAAAAGGCGGACACGCGCTAAACTGCAGCCGAGCGTAATAACAGCTTGACAGAGAGTAGCCAAAAAGGCGGACACGCGCTAATGCTGAGTTAGAGAGAATCTCTGATTCTCTCTAACTCAGCAAGTAGAACTACGCGGTTAAGTACCGCTCTTCTTCATTATGTATTCAGACCTGATTCTAAAACTACGTTCTGGCCAGAAGTAGTAAGCTGAAGTTAAGAATCGACAGGAAAGGAACTTAAAATTTAACTGTTAATAAAATTAACATAATCTTTACAAGTTTAATTGTAGAATTCATACAGTTGTTAAAATGGCAAAGATAAAATAAGAATTTTTAGTAAAATTCTTCATTAGAGTTACAAGTGTACAATTCACTACAGTTACAAGATCATTGATTAAAATAATTTATTTATTTAAATGATGAGAAATATATTATAATCAAAGGTTAAGATAAGCTGTAATGCTTTTTATGAGATTTTAATTGCCCATTACAAAAAATAGGAGAGTCTTAAAGAGGTAAAATTATTTAAACATTTTAAACAACTCATGTTAGAACAGTGCAGGAAGTGTATCATTTAATGAACAGAATGGAACTGATTCAAATATGCCATCTGAAGCATGTAACTCAATATACAACTCCCTTGAAATCTAGAATTGGCAAATTTTCATATAGATCGTGGAAAAAAGTTAAGATGCAGTAGACAAGAACACTATGGTTATCAGACGAAATGTCGAGGACCTCTTACTTCATTTGAAGCCAGTTTCAGTTTCTTACTATAGCTTGTAAAAATCTTGAAAACAAAAAATATTTATACTGCATGCATAAAATTATTTAAAACATAATATGAACAAGGATGGTCATCAAATTTTTTAGACTACATCTTTTCCACCAAAATATATAAAGTTGATACCTTTACTAGCAAGTGAAACAGAAGAGGAAAAGAAAAACAGTATTAAGCATAGCAAGAGCTTTACCAACAGAAAATATTTTCTACTTTGGAATAATTTCCAAATAACAAACTGTAAAATGTATAACAAACTGTAAAATCAATTAGAGGTTGAAGAGCAGCAAAATTTTGTTTGTTTGTTTCCAGTATTAAATGCTAAAGGCAACAGTGTAAATATAATATGATAAACTGTTTTGGAAAAGTTATACAGATTGCAGTTATAAATGTTATTCCTATGTTACTAATATTTACTGATTATTTGTTTTATATAATATATATAACTACAAAAGTGTTTGGTTTTGTTTATATGCAAGTTTATAATTAAATTATTACAATGACCTTGCAAGTTACTGATGCCAAAAAACTATCAAGAAATTTTATTATTTTATTTATGCTAGTATATAATAAACTTATGTACAGTTTAGATTATCTCTTATTTAGAAATAGGTATTACTTATGTAAAATATGGATTATGCTTCTTAATATCATTTAATTAGAAGTTTAATTACTCAGAAAACTTTCAATGCATGATAATCATTTAATTAGTTTATGAAGAAAAAAGTCTCATTTAAATAAAATTATATATGCTCCTATATCTGTATATGTTCTCAGGTAATAAAGCGTAGCGATATATGTTCCCATTTTGTACCTTTTATTCAATACATACCTTCTACTTTCAAATTCGCCATTAATTTTAGTCGTGTATGCATTAATATTTTGTGTTATTAACATATTGAGAATTAACTTATTATAATATTCTCACTTTATGTCATCCATTAAGTTCTTAGATTTTTTATCTGTCCAGCACATGGCATGAGCCACGGTTTCAGGAGGCATATATTTCCTGTATCGATCTGCATTTACACCTAATTTCACCAAAAAGTCTCTATACCGAATAACACCAGTAGCTTTGGGATCATAACATTTCCATAACCTACAAAATAAAATAACATACATAGAAAATGCTAGAATATAACACTGATAGAATACTGCATATTAAAATTATGAAATAATTTCAACTCATCAGCTATCAATGTATATACTATAGTCATATATTACGTATTACTGATTTAGATGCTGACGAGATTTATATTTGTCTTCAAAACACTATATAATAACTTTACATTTAATTACACCTATTCCTAATGAGAAGAATGTTCACTTAAAAAAAAATCTGTACTTCTTCAAACTGCTATGAATAATTATGAATGCCATTGCACAACAGCTATGCAAACAGTAAGTGAAAGGTTTCATGGGAGGCATAGAACTGAACAAGTCAATTCCTTTTCTCTCTCCCTCATCCCTCCTTTTAGGATTTTAGGCAGCCATATCTACCTAATTGACAAACAAGTTACTGCCCTAAATAATTTAATACATGACTTTTTGTAAATAAAAAAAATATTAAAAACATACTGGCATTTTAATTCAAATCTGCAATACTGAAGTGTTAACTTGAGATTTTTTGTTTGTCATGCATTTAAAATGGTTAGTAAAATATTTTCTGTTTAATACTGCATTGATGTAAATATTGTACACAAAGTAAAATTCTAAATGTTTGCCAAAATTAAAATTTTTTTGGACAGATTTCCAGAAGCTTTAGTATTATGATCATTGTTTTTCTAGCATTAGTATCATCAGATGACAATATAGAAATTTTACATTTTTAACTGTTATTTTTAAAAAATAAACATTTTTAACTATTATTATTAAAAATAAATGAGTAACAATAAAACAACACAAGATTAAAAGTCAAATTATACTGAGGAGAGGTTGAACCACTTATCTGATTAATTAAGACATAATTACAGAACACAAAGGCTGCCTGAACACTCGAATAGCCAATAATTCTAATATTTTAAAACTTCAAGCTTCCAATTGGCAATTTACTATTTTTTAAAGTTTGTGCTCCCAAGAGCTACACTCCTAGAAAATTTTTTTTTGGATTTTATCAGTAAATTCTCTAATCAGAATGTATGCAATAATTCCTATTTATTCTTATAATAAAAAGTTATATCATTTTAAGTTTTAGAAAACATTTTGGAAAAAAACTTGACTCAAACAACTGATAGAAGAAAACGAATTTTAGGGCATACATCTTTATTTGGTATAATTTTTATTTTTAAAACTATTTTTAAAATTTCCGATGGTGGGGGCACATGAACAAGAATAAAATAATAAGTAAGAGAAAAAATAAATAAATACAAGTAGTAAAAAAACATAAAAAAGTTCAAAATGTAACTACAGGTTATCACACCAACAGTCTTCTAGCCTCCCAAATATCCAGAACCGTCAGTATCTCCATGGAAAGCATCGCAGGCACGCAGATGTTGGTCCATAGGCGCGTTTTTGTTCCACAAAGGGTAGGCAGCATCATTGAGAACGCAAAAAAAAAAAAAAAAAAAAAAAAAACCCACAGATATGCAGGCAGTCACGCCAGTAAGAAGTTGAAAAGAGCCACTGGCTCCCATCTTGGTTTATCACGTATACGATGTATTGGGTAAAAGACATTTGTTTTCATATTTGGCTTCAATTTTCACAGGAATTCATCCTGGTACATCGATTGCATAAACTGACCTACAGGTAATTTAGAGGTGAGGAAAAAAACTTTTTTGTTTTGTAAAGAGTAACAGCATGACATCCATTTTGGCAAGAAAATTTGCCTGATCATTACCATGTAAATTACAATGGCCAGAGATCAACTGCAAAACAACATTTTTACATCAAGACCTCAAATCAGTAGCTCTTGACACTGAGAAATCTCATATGATAGTTGCTCAGATGGCAAGTTAGTTGTTTAAGTGTGATGTGGATCGCCTTCACTTCACCATCAAAGGCTATACCATACTTTCCAGCTAATGCATATAAAGAAAACAATTTTGAGAAAACTCCGGCTCTAAAGTTCTCATGTCTTACTTAAAAGCTGTGATCCATCTGTATAAATATGCAGCCAACCATTTTCAGGATATTTAGTCTTAAAGTCTCCAAAGAAATACATTTTACTACTTGTGGTGAAGCATCCTTTTTTATATGAACTGAGATGAATTTAAGTTTGTCTTCAGACCAGCGTTTCCCAAAATTGAGCCCACTCTTCACAAGGAGCATATCAAAAATGGACTTATTCAGAGTTTTAAGGAGACAAAGAATGATCAAATGTCTAAATTTTTTCCAAAAATTCAACATTTCATTTTTTTTCCATTTCCCAAAATAAAGAATAACGTAAATGATGCATATATAACTTTTTTTTTTAATTGCACTGTATTTTATAAAGAATTTTCGCTGGAGACATGGACATTCAAATGGCTGGCACATCATGCTTTCCAGACTTTTTTGCACATGTCAGCCAACAGATTCATTCTATTTTTTACTGTAGGAATGGCAAGATATTATTCTTCCCTTGAATGACAACCACAGCTGCTTTTAGCTTTATTTACATTTAGTTGGTGTGGCGAAGTTTATTTGCTTTATGCTTATGATCTTGGTCAGAAATCAAAATACATGCATAAGATAAGTTAGCAATGTATGAAATGTAATGGTAAGCGACATTTTGTGCATTATAATTTTTACACGAGACAGAATATGACATAGCATGATTCTATTGAAACTAATTGAACAAAAATATAATTGATAAAGAGCTAGTGAATGATTTTGTAACATATTACAGCACAAAAGCTTTTCTAACTTATTTTTCACATATGCAACTAAAAGAAATTCTTCATATTCAGTTTTCATGTAATTGAGCATTATGTTTCACCTTTAAATGTGCTTCAAGACAACCTTGTTTCATTGATTCGTTGGTCAGACATTCTTGGCGTAAAAGCCATAAAGGTAATCATTCATCATAGACAGTGGATATGATTTTAATTTTTGAAAATTTTTGAAAGCTTTAGGCTTTTAAAATTCCCCTTGCATTTAAATTTTTATTGAATTATTTTCATATCAGATTTGTAAGATTCTGGCACTATTCATAAGAGAACTGAAAATGTATCTTGATAAACTTTTTTTAGGAATTATTATGCATTTTGAATAATTCATAATGGCTACTAATGTTTTGTGTGTTATGCTTGCCTACAGAACATATAAAAGATATAAAACTGATTTTTTTTAAAAATTAGGTAAAGAGAAACTGAATTGTGATAGAGCTAATAAATGCAGTAATGATATATTTCAATGCAAAAGTATTTATTAGTTATTTTTCAAGTATACAATTAGAAGTAAATGTGCATTTTTTATGAGTTTGAGATTTTTGCTCTGGGTATCTAAAACGTCCCTCGTATTTAATTTTTTTGCATTGTTTTCCCATTAAATTTATGATTCTGAAACTGCGCATGCATTTTTAGTATTGATAAAATTTTACAGGTTTTGTTAGGCTTTTCATAAAGAAATTATCAATAAAAGTTAAAAATTGTGTAAAATTCAATGGAAAATTTATATATTACAAAGAAATATGTATAATATGCATAATTATAAAATATCTTAAAGTTTGAAAGCAAAATAAGAACTTTTTTTTAAACATCCAGAGAGTCCCCTTATGACTTAAGGGGACTTAAAACTGAATGACGGCCGTATGGATATACTATAAATGCCATGTAAATTGAAATGTGCCATATATATCTAAAAAATGCATTTTTAGTCTATGTTTACTCCAGTTTTTTTTAAGGTTTTTGATGTACTTTATATTTTTTTATTTCAGCCAATAGTGAAATGAGTGGTGCAAGCAAGAAAAAAAACTTGTCAGTATTCTGAGGAATATTTAAAATCATATCCACTGTCTATGATGAATGATTACCTTTGTGGCTTTTACGCCAAGAATGTCTGACCAACGAATCAATGAAACAAGGTTGTCTTGAGGCACATTTAAAGGTGAAACATAATGCTCATTATTAATTCAGATTTGAATTACTTTCAAACTTTATAAAAAAAAAAGAGTAACTTTAAAGGCTTTGTTTACTACTAATAATGTAACTACCATTCGTATGCATGATCAAATTTCATTACACATTGTTAAATCTGGAAAAAGTCATATTATAGGGGAGAATTAAATCAAACCATCCATATCAGCATTTTTTAAAAAAAATTTTGGAAAAAGATGACAAAGACATAAGTTATGCTATCAAGTAACATTTCTGTTAGCAGAAGAATAGACAAAATGAGTGAGGATATTGAAATACAGTTTGTGGAACAGATTAAAAGAAAATTCTACATGCAAATGGATGAATCAACTATGGCAGACAATGCAGCCATATTTATAATTCAAGTAAAACACATTGATAAAGGTAATTTTGCTTTAGAAATGTAGTTCTGTAAATCTTTAGAAAGCACCACTACCTCCAAAAGTATATATAGTAAGCTAAGAAATTACTTTTTTTTTACTAGATGTCAATAATATACCAATGAAAAATATAACACCTTGTACAGCAGATGCTGCCCCTAATATGATAGGGAAGAAAAAATGGTTGCTTAAAATTGATGAAAGACTAGAATCCAAAAATGCTTCTTGTGCAATGTGTTATTCACTAGGAAAATTTGGTATTAAAAACATTTTGCCTGTTCTAAATTTAATTACAAAGTGTATCAATGCTAATAAAGCTAGTGCCAAATGTGAATGTGTTATCAAGCTATTTTGTGAAGAACAAAATGAAGACCATGAGAGAATTCACACTGAAGTAAGATGGCTCTCAAAAAAGAGCTGCTTGAAAAGATTTATGGAACTATTTGACACTCTTAGTGATTTTTTTAAATAATTAACCTGGAATGAAAAATCTGATAATGGTCAATTTGTGAATTATTTAGCCAATATCTTTGAAAAAATAAATATACTAAATGAACAACTTCAAGGAACAAATAAAACATCCTAGTCGATGCAAAAGTGAAGATATTTGGTTTTATTACCTTTATTGAATCATGTCAGACATATATTTATAACAAAAATTTTTGAAAATTTCTTTGGCTCTAGAAATGAGTGACTGATACCACATGTTAATGTGAACCATATGACAATTTTATTAACTAATTTGAAAGAAACTGAATTTCCAACTTGGATGATGCAGACAATATTAGTGGATTTGTCTAGTATTTCAAATATGCAGTATCAAGAACTCACAGAAATGCAAAATGATAAGTCAATTAAAACATTATTAAATATAAAAAGAGCAACAGTATGGCTTTGTGAGAAAACCAAAACCAAATGTGCAAGAGAACTATTGTTAGCGTTTCCATCTTCAGATTTAGAGGAATGCAGAGTTAATGCCATAAATGATTAAAAAAAAAAAAAAAAAAAAAAATTGTCTGGATGCAATAAACCAGGAAGACTTGAGATAGAATTTAACTAAACTGGAACCCAACATGAAATCTCTTTGCAGCAAGCATCAGTCGTAAGGATCTCACTAAATTTAAATAATAAATAATCACTAATAATTAAAATAATATAGAAAATTCCTTCATTAAAATTATTTTGAACTTGAATGCAGTTCTACATTATATCTCTGAAAATTTATTTACTGTGTTTGCTCAGCAATTTCTTAGTGATTTTCCCCTAAAACCTATCATTCAAGTTTCTTTAGTTAACATTTCAATTTTTGAATATTAAAAAGTATGTATATGTTAGAGGGTATAAGAATTTTGGAAAATATTAGGTGGGGCATAGGTAAAAAAAAAAGGCTTGGAAAACACTGCTCTAGACCATCAATTCCATGAGATTTCTTGTTTTAGCAGCAGTCGCACTTCTTAAAATTCAAACATTTCTCTAATGGCCAGAAACCTCTCGGCAAATTCATCCTGGATTTCGAGGTTTGTATTTCTGGGTTGATAATCCCCCAAAACGTATCTTCAAATCTAATAAGTTTTTCATAAGGTATTGAAGCTCTCTCTTGAATAATATTCTGAATGGGTTTTGTTTTTTGTCAAAAACAACATTGTATCAATAGGCAAGAGCTTCACTGCCCAATGATAAGCCTTAATGCTTGTTTCTGTACACTTCCTAGTTTTTTAAGCAAAGAATTTGAGAATTTTTTAAACATTAATCACTACAGCATAAATACTTTATTCTGTAGAATATTAAGATAAATTCAAAAAGAATTTTTTTTAATATCTTTTTAAAAAAATTATCACTAGATGAAAACATTTATCTTTATCTACACTGAAATTCAGAAAATATTGTTATGATATTTTTAAAAAATTACCTAGAATACTCATTTAATAAGAAAACAGGATGTTAAAAAAAGGACAAAGAACATCTCAATAATGCAAATTAGAAAGTTTTATAACAATAATATTATGAATAAAAATTAAAATTGAAAAATAAACATAAAGAACTTGAAAAGAAGAAGCAACATTTGGAACTTATAATGCATTTAATTAAAACTGTAGATAAGATATACATTAATTTTTATTAGTATTATCTACCATTATCTGCACCGATTACTTTTCATTCAGTTATAAAATGAAATTGGCAAGCAACCTTAAATTCCGGATGACTTTTAAATGTAACACTTTTGGAAATTTTTAAAAATAGAAAGTTAATTCTAGACAACACTTGATCTGCCAGTTATTTAGTACTTCTGAAAAATAATCGGAATAACATTATAATCAATAAAGTAATTATTTAATGGTCTGACACATTTTTAAAGTGATTAATTAAACAAAAGATTGCAGCTATTACTTTAACAACTGCTTCTAAAAAATTCACTATATCATTCTAATAATATGTATGCATACAGAGAAAGAAGATACTTACTCATTATATAAATCATCACTAAATTCAAAACAGTAATTTCGAATAATCCGACGGAGTTCATTTTTCTGAATAAAGCCATCTTTATTGATATCAAAAAGCCAGAATGCACAAATGACATCACGCAATCTTGAACTTATCTGGCATAAGATAAAACAGCATATCAGGATTTGAAATACCACAATTAGAATTCTTCACTTGATCAAAGATTAATAAAAAATGTTTTAATCTATCTTTGATTAAAAAAAGTCTTAATTACATAAAAAAATATGTTGAAAATTATATAATTTTTTACAATCTGCATCATTAAAGGCAATACGTTCCTATTTTCACATTTCAGTTTATCTTTTACTGCATCACACCCATTTTGGTATTTCTTTTTTTTACAGTGGGCATGGTGAGAGAATACAGAGTTGGAGCAAGCTTAGAAAAGCACGATTTGTTGCCAAATATTATACACATACAAAATAATAATAATAAAATAAATAAAAATAAGTAAACCGTGATGAATGCAAATCAGACATTCATTCAACATCTACAAACTACAACATATTTTATCTATAAATACAGAAGCAATTTAATATAAACTTGCATTTATTATTTTATTTAATGTACTTTTAAAAGGAATTTAAAATAAATAGCATATATAAACATACCCAGAAATTTGTCTCTAACAGGTGTTATGTGGTGGCCACAGTTATACAACTGCTTCTAATAATGTGCCAAAGACATGCCTCTAAATCACAGAAAGGTATACTTGTGTTTTTTAATTTGCCACTTTGCTAATCTTTTAAGCATTCTACTTTCTGCTATTGCATCATTTTCCACAGTACAAATTGAACATAGGAAGCATATTAAATATTTAACGATGAAAAATTGTTATATTTTAAAAGAAAATTTTTACTAGCTGAAGAAATGCAAATAATGTGCTCATGTGCAAAGTAATAGCCATTTGTTTCTAAACAAGGTGGAAAGGCACATATTAAATATTTAAGGATAAAAAAACCACAGGCTGATTACAAATGAATCAACAGTTTTTTTTAAAACATTACATCTAAAAAAATATATATTACAGATGAAACAAATAATGTACACATGTGAAAAGTAGCCATTTGTTTCTAAACAAGGTGGAAAGGCACATACTAAATATTTACGGATAAAAAAACCACAGGTTGATTACAAATGAATCAACAGTTTTTTAAAACACTACATTAACCCATATTTTACCAATGATCGAAGAAATTAAAATTTTTGTTTGAAATTTCTAATTTCGTTTTTTAAATAGATAAGAGAAGATAATAAATTTGAAAAACATACGAAACTTTTATTTTCTTTGAGTTTACAGGTTGTCCTATATACAGGACGATGGTCAAATCCAGTGCTATGAAATTCCAAGACATTATTTTCTTTCAAGCCTATTCTTTGAATGGAATGGTGAAAAACAACTCGAACATTAGCCAATATTAGATTTTTTACAAATAGTTGTCGGTTTCCTAGTACAATTTTTTTAATTGACAACAACGTTGACGTCCATCACAGTTTTTGATAATCACATGATCAGTTTGCATTTTCAAGAAGTCCAGATTTGTCTGCTGCACACCTAATGTTCTGCCTTGAATGTTCCTAGTTACTGATAATCCCAAATAGCTGACTGTTATAGCCCATCGATATTCTATAAGATCAAGAGCTTTGGTTTCGTTTATATATATTTTACAACCATGTCGACTGAAATAGCTCACCATTCTTTGATCAATGCTTAGATGTTTGGAAAATACACCTAATTGTTGTAAAGCATCATTCAGGAAATCATAAATTGGACATACTTTGTAAATAGAGGTAATGGTGCTATTGTGAATGAAATGAATATACCGCTTGATTTCAAAATATCTATTTCATGGCATTGCTCGACTAAATAGTATAGTTCCTGTGTCTGGCACGTTTTTCCAAAACATTTTTTCAGGTAGCCACTATAAAAAAATATACCTTAGAATTGCTTGAGTTCTTTTGTTTTGTCAGTGAAAAATTATGATTATTTGTCTGCCCAGCGTATCTGTTATAATCAATAACACCTTTGTCTATCATTTTTTCAGTGTCATACTCAAAGTTCTGTAGGAGATTTTCCAGAAACAAAATCAGTTAGAGACTGACTAGAATCTTGAGAAAATATTTCTGAAGCACATGAATATTTAAGAACGCAATCTTTCCAATCAAGTTTTGCCACACATATTTATTTCATCATCTTCATTTCCTACTAAAATTTCCACAGTTCCTGCTGTGTTTTCGTCACAAATAGCTTATGTGCATTTAGTCTTAGTACAGACATCATCTATTTCTTCATTGTCACTGACTGCATCTGGATCAGGTGGTATTATTACCATTTCCGGCTCAGTATCTTCATCATCTAATGTCATAAAATAATCCAAAGCTTCTTCAGCTGTTAGAAATTTCCGACTCATTTTGGATGCATAAAGTAAATATACTTTACAAAATAAACATTCACAAAAGTAAATTTCTTTCATACAAATAAAACGTGTGAAACGGCTTTCAGATGCTAAATATACCTCTTTACAAAAGGAGACACAGCGCAGGAAATAATTGATTGCTACATTTTACACCGAGGAGATGAAATGGACGTAACCATTTCACTCCAAAGCAATGTTATGTTTTAACGTCATATGATAGTGGATTTTACTATTGTTCTATATATAGGACGCTCTAAAAAAGAAAGCAAAATAAGGATCTATAATATATTTTTCTTTCGGATTTTTTGTCATTCACATTAATGGAGACCTATTTTATTTAGCATAAATTCAAAACTTTTTATTTTACCCTTTTTTCCTCTTTTTTTATGTGTTCAAAAAATAAAATGCAAAAAATCAAAATTAGTCCTTTTTGTATGTTTTTAAAAAACAGGTTTATAAAAGTCAAAACTTAAAAGAAAATAGCTAATATAACAAGCAGCTTTCTAGCAATAATATAATGTGAAAGAAATAGTTTAAACATTATTACTTTTTTGGTACAGCCATCATATATGTACTGTCCTGCATAAAGGACAATGGTAAAATATGGGTTAAAAATATATTACAGATGAAACAATGAAGCAACAAATGATATAAAAAATAAATGTTAAATATCCAAGTTTGTGCTCATAACATCACAAATTTTCAGTGTGGTCCAAAAGACACATGTATGTGGTATTCGAGTTTGACTAATAATGCCCTTAAATCCGATTCTTGAATTCAGCCAATGTTTCTAGCTGTGGGGGATTTAGAAAGAGTTTTAACACATCCCTAGAGAAAGAAATCACAAACCATGAGGTCTGTAAATTGAGCAAGTGATGAGAACACTGTACTTCTTTAGCACACTATTGCCCAACCCAGTGGTGTGAGAGTTCTTCATTGAGACATTCAAGTGAATTTTAAAATTGGGATATATACTTGGATATTTAACATTCATTTCTGTGTATCATTTATAATTCCATCAACAATATTTTATGAAATACAGGACTTTAAAACCCAATGAATCATTCCTAATTATCCTATATCATATTTTAAAACAGAATGCATATACTAGTATTTAATAATAAAAATGTTTATACTACAGTACAAAGTTTGAAATCCAAAATGATCTAAAAACCAGATTAACAGCAACTATTTTTTTTTAATTGAAATTTTTTTGTATGCTTTATTCTTGCATATTTAATATTTTTCATAATAAAATATGCAGAGAGTCCAGATTTATAATTTACTTCACAACTAAATAAAAATTTCTCCATATTGAAGAAACAATCATTTATTATGGAAAATGTCTGTATGGTTTATAATTTAGCTCTGTAGCCACTTTTTTGCTTGAGATACATCTCTAACCAAAACATTCTAGTTCGAAACAATGTTGATTTTACATCTACTGAACAATTTATGTCCCTGACACCAACCTGGCAAAATATTACTTATTATTTTTTGCTTTCACAACTGCATGATTATCAACATACCATAACTTAAGAAATGACTCAATTAGTGATGTGTATCAAAAAAGAAAAAAAAAATCTTAGTACAGTAAGGCCCCGCTTAACGCTGTTTTGGTTTAACGCTCTTTTATTTGAATTGTGAGAATCCCCGAAATTGCATGCAGCGTTAGGCTTCCCGATATCCGAAGCAGTTTATCTGTGTTTCTTTTTTCCTAAGGTGTTATATGAACGTATTTTTTATCAACATACTGTAACTTAAGAAATGACTCGATTAGTGATGTGTATCAAAAAAGAAAAAAAAATCTTAGTACAGTAAGGCCCTGCTTAACGCTGTTTCGGTTTAACGCTCTTTTATTTGAATTGTGAGAATCCCCGAAATTGCACGCGGTGTTAGGCTTCCCGATATCCGAAGCAGTTTATCTGTGTTTCTTCTCTCCTAAGGTGTTATACGAACGTATTTTTATTGTTTCAAACATTTGTTGACGTTATTGTAAGTATAAATTTATATAATATAACGATTGATATAGTGACCAATACTATGATTTTTAGTTTTTATCATGGGTGATAATAAAAAACATGAAAATAAAGCAACAAGAAAAAACATTTCACTAGAAACTAAAATGCAAGTGATTTGGAGATTAGATACTAATGAACATCAATCTCAAATTGGTGCTGCATTGAATTTGGCAAAGTAAGACTATTTTTAAGAATAAAGGAAAAATACTGTCATCGGCAACTGCAACTACGACAAGCTCTGCAACTAGAATTACCCGTTCTAGAAATAATACAATAGAAGAAATGGAAAAACAACTTTCTATATGGATTGACGACGAAATTGAACACAATATGCCATTAAGACAATCTATTATAATGGAGAAAGCAAGAAGGATTTTTAATTCTATTCAGGTTGAGGCAAGTGACACAAGTGAAACTTTCGTTGCAAGTCGAGGATGGTTTAATGGATTTAAACATCGAAATAATCATCATAACATACAGATTACAGAAGAAGAAGTAAGTGGTGATACGAAAGTGGCAGTTGAATTCCCAGCGACATTAAAAACAATAATTGAACAAGGAAACTATTCTCCAGAATTGGTTTTTAATGTTGATAAAACAGGCCTATTTTGGAAAAGAATGCCAAAACGAACATTTTTATTCCGTGAAGAAAAACGTGCACCAGGATTTAAAGCTGCAAAAGATCGCTTAACACTTCAACTGGGTGGTAATGCAAGCGGAGATTTCAAATTAAAACCCTTACTTGTTTACCATTCCAAAAACCCAAGAGCGATGAAAGAAATATCCAAATCAACTTTACTTGTAATTTGGGAGTCTAATAAAAAACCATGGATAACTATGAAAATTTTCCAGAATTGGTTCACTGAATATTTTTGCCTGTCTGTTAAATGCTATTGCGCACTACATCATAATGCTCCAAGCCATCCAACGAATTTAACTGACTTAATAACATGCATTCCAGTCGAAGTGGTTTTCTTGCCGCCTAACACAACTTTCTTAATCCAACCAATATCAAATTTTAAGGCTTATTACCTGTTTCGAACATTTAGACAAATATTAATTTAGAAGTCAAACAACAAAAATCAGTGTTATATTTTCAAATTTCACAGGACTAGTTTCGATGGTTTTACCGAACCATCATCCTCAGCTGCAAAAGCGCTTTTGCAGCTGAGGATGATGGTTTTTTGCAGCTGAGGATGATGGTTCGGTAAAACCATCGAAACTAGTCCTGTGAAATTTGAAAATATAACACTGATTTTTATTGTTTGACTTCTAAATTAATATTTTTTTGGCGTGTTATTGTAACTTAGACAGATGTTTGAAAAAACAGAAGCAGAAGAGAAACAATCAATAAGAGAGTTTTGGAACAACTACAATATCATGAATGCTGCAGAAAACATAAACCTTTCTTAGAATGCGGTAACAGACAAATGTTTGAAAGGGGGAGTGAAAGAACATTTGGCTAGATCTAAGCAGCAAGGGCGGAGACACTGGACACTCTGTCGATATGAAGGAAATAGTGGAATTAGCAAAACAAAGCGGTTTGTTTATATCAGGTAAATGTGGAAGATGTCGAAAAAATAGTGCAAGAAACAGCAGCAAGTCTTTCTAATGATGAGCTCAAGGAATTAGTGGACCAAGAAGAACACAAAAATATTGAAAGTAGTGATTTCTGAAGAAGAGCAAAAAGAACTTTCAACAGAGTTTCTAAAAACCAGTTTGATCATTATAACAGAAATTATGGACCAATTTAGTGAAAATGACCCAACTTTTAACAGGAGTTCAAAGGCAAGACGGGGTGTTATGGATGCCTTATACACTTACAGAAAATTGGAAATACAGAGGAGACTGAATGATCTGAAATGTAAACATACCGACTTAGAATTTTATTTATTTTTATATGAATATTCGTTTATTATACTTCTATACTTGTAAAAAATAAATTTTTGTTTTATTGTTGAAAAAACATAATTAATAAATTTAACAGTAAAATACCTGACCAATTTTCTACCTATCTTCCCCTATCCCCAATATTTACATGATGAGATAACCTTGTTTAATGCTGTTTCATATTATGCTCTACTTTGATGGAATGTATACTTTGCATTAAGAGGGATCTTACCATAATTGTATATCCAAGAACATGGTAACTTCTTATGTTGACATCACATGCTTGGCAATGATTACAGACTTCAGCTAACACAGCTGTGAAATGTTGAGTGTGTCGATAAGGAGAAATATTAAAGAAATTTCTTTCTTTATGCAAGAAGTAGATTTTCCAAATGATAATCATAGGAAAAAAGATTACATTTAACCTTGTTTGAATTGAGAATAACTGATTTGTAATTCAGATAAACACAGAATTCTCACCAGAGTTAGTGCAGCCGGAACTGTCACCAGAATTTAAGATAAGCAAAATTTTCAGATTTCAGAGATCCACCAAGAACAAAATTAAGGGATAGCAAAGTTTTTAGAATTTAATAAAGGCACTGAAATGCAAAAATTACAGGAAAAATTTTTAGATTTTAGGGAGGTGCTTAGTAACAGAATTTCAGACCCACAGAAACAACACCGAACAACAAAATGTCCAGTGCTGGTCCTGGAGATGCCTTGGATAATGGTATATGTGGGAATTTATTTATTCGGGACTCAAATAAGTCTAAAGCATATGCAGGAAATATGCATAAGTATAATAAATAACTAAACTAATATAATTATAGCTTAATTTTGTCAATGCAAAATGGAAGCAAGACAAAATTTAGTGGAACATAATGCCATTAGTCGCTAGTCTCAACATAAATAGGCAATAATGTGAAACAGATTCTAACTGATTTTTATGATGATAGCTGTGAATTCAAAGGTTTTTCAGATATCGCAAACAAAAGGCGAAATTTTCCAGTTAATGGATTTTGCAAAGAAATGTGGAAAAGCGGTATTAAATGAAGATGATATAATAGAAGTTTTCCATTGCTATGAAAATGTCTCAATCATCAATTAAGTAATGAACAGCCGAATCTACAGTATGGTTCTAAATCTATAAAATATTGCTACTAAATATGAAGAAAGTGACCCAGATGAAAAGTTGATGAGAATGAAAAAATTTCGCCTCTCAATTTAGTGGAAATTCTCAAAATGACAACTGTAGAGCTTGAACAATACGGCTTCATAAGTGAGCAAGAAATTATGTCTATCGATAGGGAAAAGTATTAACACAAAAAGTGAAGCAACTTAAATTGCCTATACTGAAAGAAATGTTTAATAAGGCAAACAAATAAATATTATGTTTTTTCTTTAAATTTTGATTCCCTCAAAAGTCATAAATGCTTCATTATTTCATAAATCACTATCGTATATTTTATAATTTCTATACATCATGTTACTAAATTTAAACTGATGATCTAATATCCAAAATCCCGGGAAATCCGAATCTTAAACTTTGCACTGTATTTTTTTTTTTTTTTTTAAGAAAAAATATTTCTTTAGTTGAAGAAATCATAGGCAGACACATAAATTGGTAACATCCTGTTTCTCAGCAAAGCAGAATTGTGCTAAATCACTTTTCATGCCATGGTTGTTCAGGGTTCATAGCCACGTTTTAGTTAAAAAAATAAGCACCTATAAGCACTTTTCAAGCACATTTTAAGAAAAAAAATAAGCACCTATCTAATTACATTATACACAACTGCATAACCTTAAAAATTAAGACTCGTAATTTAAAATATGAGAAATGCAGTATTTATTAAGAGAGAATAAGCATTACCTCAACCATGGAAAATAATTACTTTTTTAAAAAAAATTTTAAATAACAGTTAAATTTACAGAACTAGTTTACAATGGGAGAAAAAAAAAAACTATGCAGAACTAAACTATATTACACGATTTAATGATGAAATTTCAGTTCAAAATAGAGGAAATAAATAATAATAAGGCATATTTATTCTATTCGCTTGGAACTTAATAATAAAAACAATTTATTTTCCCACTCATATTCATATTTAACTAATTTAAATCTAAATTCTGAACATTTTCTAAATTTTCATCGTATATCAGTTTTCCTTTAACAGATATCGCAAGCAAAGTAATTTAAGTAAAAAAGAGGAACATTTCTGAAATCAGAAGACAGAAATTTGCTTTATGCTGTCATCCTTTAACAGTAAAAGCTTAACTACCCGCCATACTTGAAAATTGGCGAATATTCGGACAGTCCAGCGTAACTTGAAAAAGAGGAGCGGAGGGGGGATAGACTGTAGCCGTTCTTTAGATTTTTCCGCTAAATAAATGCTTTTGACAGTTCGATATGTGCATCATATAAAAACAAACCAACGGAACAGAAAAATATTCTGTTTTGCAAGCACAGTAAAACTCTTTTAAGTGTTCATAAACAAATCTCGGACAGAACATCAAAATTATTTATTTCTGCAAAATATCGCAAAAGTTATTGCGCAATATGTGCGCCGTAATTCTTCCCTACATGATATTACGCAATCGGATTCAACAGCTGCAGGTATTGGGAGAATAAAGAACTAAATAAAGGAAAAGAAAGAGACTTACCAATCTGGGGTGTTTTTTATTCTAATTTTCAACAGACGAAGTTAAATTTCCGGAATAGAATCATTCTTCGCTTGGGTTAATAGACCGCAAAACTTTTCGTCCTATTCAATCCAGATTGGAAAGTGACAAAACAACAACAACAACAACACACACACACACAAAAAAAAAAAAAAAAAAAAAAAAAAAAAAAAAAAAAAAAAAAAAAAAGTTCCGTTTCTTGTTTTGCAGCAAACTGTAAAAGTTTCAATATTCGAGATTTTGCGGAGAAGGAGAGAACCTCCCAATCTTCGTACTGTATAATGTATTGGCCAAAAAAAAAATGAAATTATTTTGACTATTCGATTACCTTCCCTTTATTTAGGCCATTCCGAATATTATTCCTTAGAAAGCTAATCTGTGTTAAAACACAACCATTTTTGGAAGTTCTTCAGCAGGTACTGCAACTATGTTATTATAAGCATTTCATACATACACTCATAATATAAGCATAACGATCATAATAAACACGAATATGAACTGACCAAGCGGAACGAGAATGCAAATTATTAAGATCTTGATAGAAATTCAAACGTGTGTAGTATTTGGGTGGGAGGAAAAGAATGCCGAATGTACCGAAATTTTCTACTGCTTTGGCAATTCTTTGACCAACAGAACGACGGGCACCTGTCTGTACTCTCCGGTTATGTTAATGCAGAGAAAGGGAGAAAAGCATTTCCGGGAGTATGATTCACGATCTGACATTCCATATTAGGAAGAAAGGTTGTTTAATTAGTTTCGGCTTTGGTATGGGGAAAAATTGCGCGTTCATTTAAAAAAAAGCACTAAAAGCAAAAAATAAGCACTAAAAACAAAAAAATAAGGGCTTTAAAGAAAAAGTAAGCACCTATAAGAGCCTTTATATTTTATTTTCAAATATAAGGACTTATAAGCACTTATAAGGACTGCTACAAACCCTGTTGTTATAATAGGGAAGTACTGGTCTTTTCATACATCTTGAAATTTTTAAAGTACTCAAAAATTGTTCAGCTTCTTTTTTCTTTTTAAAAACTTTTCTTGTTTGATGTGAAAAATCACTTTGAAGATACCAATTGTGATGCTTAACTTTTTCACTAACATTGTTTCCCTCATCCAGGAGGAAAAATTATGCTAAAAATATAAATGAACATAATTTATGAAACAGCTTCATGTTTAACATTTAATGGTAGTTTTCTGAAATTATCATTAACAGTTTTCATATTGGTTTAACAATAATATATGATCTACAACCTAATGAATATAAGTACAAAAACTTTAATATGTATTAAAGAATAAAACTTTCATTAATCTCAAGTTCTAAAATCCTTTCTTGTTTGTAATTAAGTTGTATAAAAGTATACCTTTTCTTTGATTCGAAGTTCAATTTCATCAACTGAAATTTGCTCAGGCAACCTGAAATAATAACAAGAGTAACTGCTATTTTTATGATAAAAATTTAAAAAATAAATAAATAAATAAATTTTAATGAAGTCGTTAAACAGCAATTAAATGAAGTAAACATTTTTGCACATTATTCTAAATGCATTTAATTGTGTTCTTTTGCGACTTTTTTTCTGAATTCTAACAATAGCAACTATACCTCTAGATTTAGTACACATTTCCATAATAATTAAAAAATAAGGGTACTTTTCAGGAATAAACAAAGCTTTGTAAGTGATTCTCTACGTTTAAGTATCATTATTACCTTCTTACATGTAATTAAAAAGTATAATAACAAGTCAAATTATTTAAATGATGGAAATTAAATATTAGAAAAATTACATTAAATTAGTATACCCAAATAATGTATGTCAAAGTGTGGAATGAAAACTTTTTTTTTTTAAATTTTGATTCCTATTATATGGGAATTAAGGAATTACATTAATTTAACTATTCAAAATAAATTCATTAACAAATTAAAAAAATTATTTATAATTTTGCAATATATGCTGCATTTCTACATCAGAATTCTTGTTTAACAGTCTCCATGATTTCCGCATAGGATCAATTCATTATGTAATTTGCTTAACAGATTTGGGCAATGCACACAAGGATTATCAGCTTAAGGGAAGGAACATATTTACAGAGAAATTGGTTCAAATTCATATTAAATATGGGAAAAATCATAAAAATACTCATGTAGTTAGCCTATTTCCCAGAATCAAACCTAGACTAAGCTACCAGAGTTCAGCATTCTTATTTATTTGACCACTAGTCAGCATAGGTCAAACTGCTATGCCATTATTATAACAATATTCACAGACAACTTAAATACTTTAATGATTTAACTTATTTATTAATTTCAGTTGTACAACACAAATTATAGAAATGAATTAAAAACTTTATGTCCTAACATATACACTGTGCATTTGAAAAAGTGAGCATATGCTTTTTTTCTTAAATAATAATTATAATACTTAAAATTAGGCAAAAAAAAAAAAAAAAAAAAAATCGTAGTTTGGAGAACTTTATTTAAAATCTACATTAAAATAAAGTAGTTGTTTTGCCTATGTTAAGTCATTAAGACTATTTAGCTGTAAGATTACGTCATTTTTTCTGTAGTAAGTCATTGCTTGAAAGATGGCACGCATTTGATTAAAGTTGTTGAATAAAATATTTAGTACAGTCCACTTCTAGTTAATTTGAAATTGTTGTATAACAATGCACGCATCGCATGAACACTTTATGGCCTGCCGAGCCACAGGTAAAAGATATCGTTGCTAAAATTAACTTTTTAGAACATTTGTAATACTTTTGTTTGGTTGTATTACGGATAACTTCATATAGAATGTTTGGAATGCTTTCGTTTTCGTGTGGATTACGCAATTAAGATTGAATACTGTGTCATCGTTCATTTCCGGTGTTGCTGTCGAGAAATCTGCAATCACGGTAAGTGATAAATTATTTATTTGTTCATGATGAATGAATTGAAAGCGATTAAAGCTAACAAAAAAAGTTTAAAATGCAGTATCAGAAAGTTTGAAAATAAGGTAAATTCTACAGTGGATGAAGCAGATATTTCCTTATTGGAGTTATACGAATCAAAAATATTAGAATTTAAAAAGGAATTAAGTAACATTTTCGATTCTTTATTTGCACATTGTGAAGAAAAGGACACTGACGAATTCATTAAGGAAAAGGAAAATGTAGTAGATAATCTCGATGAAATTCATTTGAAAATTAAAAGAAAAATTTCTGAGATCCGTTCTCAAAGGAATAGCTGCTCAAAATATAAAATTACCTAAATTGTCTCTTCCAATATTTAGTGGGAAAATCGAAGAATGGATTGAATTTGAGGATTTATTTTCGGCAGTTGTGCATAAAAATAGCAAATTAACTAATGCACAAAAATTGCAATATTTAAAGAGTACGCTTCTATTTCAGGTGTAAGGCAGACGCTTTAAATATTATTCAGTCCATTCCAATTTCAGATTCGAATTATGACATAGCACGGAATCTGTTGGTTGAGCGCTACTGCAACAAAAAAGATTTGATCAATTCTATCATAAAGAAATTAATTTCTATACCTCAAACGAGTGATTCTACTTCGTCGCTTTTAAAATTTATCGATAAGGTGCATGAATGTTTACGATCCTTGGAAGCATTGGAGCAAAAGGTGGAAGAATTTTCAGACACGTTAATTGTTTATTTATTAGTTGAAAGGTTGGATAGAAATACTCGGTGTTGGTGGCAAAGGTCACTTAAAAAAGACGAAATAGGAACGGTTAAACAACTGACACGTTTTTTTAAGGAACACGCTCGCACCCTATCACATTACAAACCTCCGCATGGGAAATCGAAACGTTCATTTAATACCAAAGCTCTTACATCACTTTCAGAAAATTCAAAAAATTGTCCTTATTGTAAAGCTGATCATTTATTGTTGAAATGTGTGCAATTCTTAAATCTAACAGTCAAGAAACGATTTGAATTTGTAAAGACAAAAAAAAAAATTGTTTCAATTGTTTATCTTCGGTCCACACAATCAAGGACTGTAAAAGTTCTAATACATGCAGAAAATGTCAGAAATTTCACAATTTGCTCTTACATTTTGATCGAAATGAAGAAAATTTCAATAAAGCAAATGGCACATCGAATCAAATCACAAACAAGACTAATAAATTAAGCAGTAATCTTTCTCCAAATGCTGATACATTTACTCTAATGGCAAGCAGCCAAAAGGTTAGTGACACTAATGAAACCAACCAAGCAAAGTCCATTAACGGTACTGCGCTGAATATTTCCAGTTCTTTTAATAAACAAGTTCTACTTTCAACTGCAATTATTTTCGTTAAGGGTAATGATGGAAAATTTATTTCGCTGAGAGCCTTGCTGGATTCCGGTTCTCAAAATAATTTTATTACTAAACAAGGTGCTGAGTTATTGAATTTGAAGAAAAGAAAAATAAACGCTTCTATTTCAGGTATCAATGGTACAGTTATGAGTATTAAGGAAAAAGCTATAGCAACCATCGCTAACGCTACTAGAGATTTTATTCGTACCTTACAATTTTTTGTTGCTCCAAAAATAACTCGCGTAACGCCTGCTAGATATATAAACATTCCTGATGTTAAGCCTGATGTTATTCCTGATGCAACTCATTGGTTTAGCTGATCCAGAGTTTTATAAACCTGGTCAAATACATGTTTTATTATCTAACGAAATATTTTTCGATTTACTGGGAACAAATAGAATAAATATGCAAGACCTGATTCTCCATCAGTCAGTTTTTGGATACATCGTTAGCGGGTCAGTACGCAGGCCGCAGCAAGGCAGTGTTAATAATTTTTGTGGGTTTGTGGAAAATGGGGATAATTTATCTGACAACATGAGAAGGTTTTGGGAGATTGAAGGTATTAATGAAGCAAAAAAAGTGAAAAGTCAGGAAGAGGAATTTTGTGAACAGCACTTTCTTCGTACACACACGAGGCAAGATAATGGCAGATATGTAGTGGAAAAGCCAATTAAGGAGGAAGGACTTAGCCTTTTAGGGGAATCGAGAGAAAACGCTAGCAAAAGACCGAATTATCTACTTAAACGCTTCACTCGCAATCCCGTAATGAAACACTTATACGAAGATTTCATTAAGGAATATAATGAATTAGGCCATTCCGAAGAAATTGATGAAGGGGATAGCTCTAGTTTCTCATATTATCTTCCTCACCATGGGGTTTTCAGGCCCGAGAAACCTAGCACTAAACTTAGGGTAGTGTTCGATGCCACTGCTCCTACGACTACTGGAATTTCGTTAAACGATATTCTGCTGAATGGAGGGTTAGTTCAAGACGAACTATTTGATATTATTTGCAGATTTCGAACGCATAAAATTGCCTTCACAGCAGACATTGTAAAAATGTATCGTCAGATTTTGATTAAAGAACATCAAAGAGATTTATTACGCATCTTATGGAAGAGTAGTGAAGAAGAACCAGTTAAGGTCTATAGACTGAAGACTATAACTTACGGTACTTCCAACGCACCATATCTAGCAACACGCACACTTAATCAATTAGCAGAAGATGAGAAA
This sequence comes from Stegodyphus dumicola, assembly GCF_044657685.1. Lineage (NCBI taxonomy): Eukaryota > Metazoa > Arthropoda > Arachnida > Araneae > Eresidae > Stegodyphus > Stegodyphus dumicola. The sequence goes on from NC_140777.1 coordinate 149,758,075, forward strand.
AACAATTTTTCGTTAGCAGCGCCAATAGTACAAAGGGATTTTTACGTCGATGACGTACTCACAGGAGCCCATACTCTAATAGAGGCTAAAGAATTACAGTCGCAATTGATTGACCTATTATCACGTGGAGGAATGCGTCTGCACAGATGGTGTGCTAATCATCCTGATCTTTTGCAGTTTCCGGATGGACAAGAGGAATATTCTTTCAGTAATTTCGATGACGATCAGAGCATCAAAACTTTAGGATTATTATGGAATCCAAGGATAGGTTGTTTTTCGTACAAATCAATGATCAAGAAATCAACTACTTACACAAAGAGAACAATGTTGTCTGATATTGCTCTCATTTATGATCCATTAGGACTGCTTGGTCCAGGGATAACAAAAGCAAAAATCTTCATCCAAAGACTTTGGTTATTGAAGCTTGATTGGAACGATCCGCTACCCGAAGGATAATTAAGGAGTGGCAACTTTTTATTGATTCAATGCAATCTATCAACAATTTGAAAGTCAGTAGATATGTTTTACAGGATAGTTTTTCTGATATACAAATTCATGGATTTTCAGATGCATCAAAACACGCACACGGAGTAGCCATCTATTTACGCTGTAGAAGTCACAATAATTTATCTTCACATTTGCTTTGCAGCAAGTCCAGAGTAGCTCCACTAAAACCGCTGACAGTACCTCGACTGGAACTCTGCGCAGCTGTACTGCTAGCACAGCTTGTTGCAAAGGTGGTGCCTTTATTGAAATTGGACATCAGTAAAATATGTCTGTGGTGTGACTCAACCATAGTGTTAGCATGGCTTCAGAATCCTCCGCATGTACTAAAAACTTTTGTTGCTAATCGAGTATTGAAGATCCAAGAGCTAACACATACATGCCAGTGGAATTATGTGTGTTTAGAGGAGAACCCAGCAGACCTTATTTCCCGAGGACTGAATTTTGACAAGCTGCATGATGCTGATCTGTGGTGGAAAGGTCCTCCATTCTTGAGTGAGGGTGTCATACCTAACAAGAACATTGACTTTGAACAATTAGAAAAAACAGAGACATTTTCTAATGCACTGAGAAAAATAACTGACATTGCTTGTTTATGCACTTTGCCTTCAAAATTTATTGATAATGTCCTAGATATCACTAACAATTATTTAAAATTATTACATATTGTTAGTTATATTTTCAGGTTCATTTGGAACTCTAGGTGTGCAAAACAGAAAGGAGCACAGAGAAGAACAGGAGGAGTAAGTTCAAAGGAGTTAAATGAGGCAGAATCCTTTTTAGTAAGAGAGGTTCAAAAATGTAGTTTTTATTCAGAATACAACTCCCTCGCACAAGGTAAATCCATTAATAATAAAAGTAATCTACTTTCTTTGAACCTTTTTTTGGATGCAAATAATGTAATGAGAGTAGGAGGCTGATTACTAGGGGCCAATGTAATGTTTTCACAAAAACATCAAATAATTTTGCCTGTTAAATGCAAACTAACTAAGCTGATTGCTGAGCATTATCATCAGAAACATTTACACGTAGGTTCGCAAGCATTATTGTGTTTTATGAGACAGAAATTTTGGCCATTACAAGGTAGGAATTTAACTAGAAAGATTACCCATGAATGTATAATTTGTAGTAAAAATAAACCAGTCACTATCGAACAAATTATGGGGTCATTACCTGCAGAGCGCGTAAATCCAAGCTCACTCTTTAATCATGTCGGCACCGATTTTTGCGGTCCATTTTTTATTAGGTACAAGGGACAGAGGAAAGGAACTCTTCATAAGGTATATTTAGCTCTTTTTATTTGCCTTATAACAAAGGCAGTGCATCTCGAACTAGTGAGTGATCTCACCACTGACGCATTTATTGCCACCTTAAAGAGATTTATTGCTAGGCGCGGAAAATGCTCAATCATTTTCTCAGACAATGCAAAAAACTTCGTTGGCGTAAATGCCGAATTGCAAAGAATTAACAATTTAATTAGAAATCTTGACAAAAAATTAGCAGATTATTTAGGTGAAGAAGGAATAGTATGGAAGTTTATTCCCCCACGGACACCTAATTTTGGTGGACTGTGGGAATCTGGAATAAAATCCGTGAAATATCACTCAAAGCGGATTGTAGGTAATGCAAGGTTGACTTTCGAGGAGTTATTAACTGTAGTAACTCAGATAGAGTATGTTTTAAATTCTCGCCCTATTACTCCCTTATCTTCCGATGTAAATGATTTAGAGGCATTAACACCAGGTCATTTTCTCATTGGAAGACCCTTGAATGCTATAGTAAAACCTGAATTAATTGATATACCTGGAAACAGACTCTCAAGATGGAAACGAACTACCAGATTTATCCAGTTGATATGGAATCGTTGGCATAGGGACTATTTAAACACACTACAACAGCGTTCAAAATGGAAGGTAGAACAAATGAATATTAAAATAGGTATGCTAGTACTAGTTAAGGAGGATGAGCTTCCTGTTTGTAGATGGGTGTTAGGGCGCATTACAAGAATTTTTCCTGGAGTTGACGGTAAGGTTAGAGTAGTAGAAATACAGACAGCAAAGGGCATCATTAAGCATGGAATTACAAAAATTGCAATTTTACCCCAAGAAGAAGCTTCCTAAGTTAGTTAAGTGTTAGCTTATTATTATAAAACTTGTATTGTACATTGTATTGTGTATAAAATTGTTATTGAAAATTGAATATTATTATATTGAATTAAGAGATATTATTCGTATTGCATTATTGTATAAGGTAGTAATTGTACAATTTTGTAGGTTATTATGAGTATTATCGCACGAAATTATTGAAGTAACCCTTCAATGCCAGGGGTATGTTAAGTCATTAAGACTATTTAACTGTAAGATTACGTCATTTTTTCTCTTCTTGGCACCTTGCATGGCGCAGATGTTCATTACAGCAACCCTGTAAACGCTTACTCAGTTTTTTTTATTGCTGTTGTTGTTAGTAGTAAGTCATCGCTTGAAAGATGGCACGCATTTGATTAAAGTTGTTGAATAAAATATTTAGTACAGTCCACTTCTAGTTAATTTGAAATTGTTGTATAACAATGCACACATCGCATGAACAGCCTAAATTTTATAATAACACATTTCTCTTTTATTTTTTATTATATATATATATGTAATGTTTTATAGCATAGAAGAAAGAATCCAGTGCTTTAATTTTTGGTTTCCGAAGACACTTTATTGCGTAGCCAGAAGGATGAATGCACAAACCAAAAACCTCCAGATATGGCCATTTCGAAACATAATTTTATTGCAGGATAATTTACATTAGATCAGCTTTCTGTAGATAAGATATTTTTCAATCATAGTTGAATGAAATAATTTCCATGTACACGGGTTTGGTAGTATGACATTATTTTAGATGAGTAAACCTAGCAGCAAAAGCTTAAGAAGCAGAAGGAAAGCTTAAGTGTAAGTGGATGCCGCAATTCGAAGGAAAAAGGGAGGGAGCTAAAGGTTTCAGATCAAGTTAGAAAAGTTTCGGTTTACAATTATTTTGATTGGAAGAGAGGCATCTGCATTAAGTGTTACATAACATGGAAAGATCTTGAATTTGGGAGAACAAATGAACTTAAAGGGAGAGCATAAAATCTAGAATCATTAATTTTAAGGTCGCCAATTAGTCTTAAAGCAGCCATTATATTTTTTATATCTTACATATTCCCCCATAATGTTCAAGATGGAATATATGAGTGATGCATGGCATCTATGATGTTTACAAAACTGTAACTTACTTTTCAGAAATTCTAGTATCGCATATATTCTTCAAACCAGATATCTTTGTTAAAAAATCATAATAATTAAGCTTTCCATATGAATCAACATTAACCTATAAAGAAAAATCCTTCATTAAATACGTATCATACAAGTTTTCATGCTAAAAGCATTAAAAACTACTATATTTTTTATATACAGTACAAAGTTCGTAATCCGGACTTGTCGGGACTTCGGTGATTCCGGATTAGGGGTTTTTCTGAATTATAGATCATCAATTTAAATTTGGTAAGATGACATGCAGAAATTATACAATTAAAAATATGAAACCGTAATTTATGAAATAAAGAGCAATTATGATCTAAAGGGTATCACATTTTACAAAAAAAAAAAAAAAAAAAAAAAAAAAAGCTTAATATTTATTTGTTTACTTTATTAAACATTTCTTTCAACACACACATTGCGTAATGTAAGCGTATTCTTTACGCGCATGCATAAAGTTTGTGGCTTTGAGGTCCAGATTATAGATCATTTCGGATAATGGACGTCCGGATTACGGACTTTGTACTGTAATAGCTTTTAATGTAATAACGGCATTCTTGCGTTATCCCCTCAACTTTTCCACAAAGTCATTGGGACTAATTTTTCGCCAATCTAACACATAAAAAACAATAGCCATTTAAAGAAAATGGTGGGATATTGAAAAATTACCTGAAAAAGCAATGAGTAAACAAAATTAAAAATGGAAGAAACATCCATAAGGAAACATTAAAATTTACATAAAAAACATCCATAACTTAACACTCAGAACTTCATAAAACAGTAATGAATTAACTAAATTAAAAAAGCAAAAAACACCACTTTCTTTCTGTTTTCAACACTTAAATCTCTTTTTACTTGATCATGTGTCCATATGCATCCTGATATGTTAAAAAAAAAAAAAAAAAAAAAAAAAAAAAACACAGAATCGCAGAATTCTCAGCATTACAGAGCAAACCAATACTGCCTCCATGTGCACATCAACCTGCTTGAATTAAAAAAAATGTTAGAGTACTGCACATATTAACTTCATGGAATGTATATTCCATGAAGACAATGCAAATATGCACCAAAAATCACAGATTTTGAAATAAAATATCTCAGTCAATTTTCGTCATACAGGAGGTCAAACCTTTTATGTTTTATTTTCTATAATGAGCATAAAATTTTCCTAAACATATGTAGGAAACTGAGCAATGCATAAAAAAATTAGATTTCATAATATTTACAAAACTGATGTCTTTAACTTTTAAAATGATCAAACATGAATCTTTGCATCATTTAAAACAATTTTGTTACTGGATGTATATGTTGACCAACAATTGGGAAAATATGGGCTGGGTAACGACTGCACATACATTAAAGATTCAGCCTTTCTTAGACTTGAGAAATTTATTCATAAAATAAATGAGATGCGATACTAGTAATCCCACTGTGGTTTGCTTAAACTTTATAACTTTTATGTAAGTCTAATACAAAAATGTTACAATCTTCATCAGAAATCCTATGGGAAAGATGCTTTCTACGTTCATCATATTTTTGTAGGGTCACATACTTTGCCATAATCATAATCACTTAAGCTAACATAGTCCATATAAAAGTACCTACCACAGTGTGGTCCTAAATTGATAAAACAGAAAAATGCAATTATTAAAGCACTTTAAAATAAGTATGCAACTATGTATTAAATCACAACATGAGGACTGTATTGCATATGATAATCATAATGATATTTATCTTAAAACAATGGCAGAAATTATATGGATTTACATGTTATATTACTTCAGCATTCATTCTTGTGCAATACATTGCCATCTTTACATATAATAAAAGAAAGAGTCTGTCTGTGTGTGTGTCTTTTGGTCCCTGTAAGCTAATAGACCCACGGCTACGAAATTTGGTACATAGGTGCATCTAGAAAAGAGCCAGTGCACTTTGAAGCGATTTTTTTCAAAATTAGAATTAGAATTTTTTTATTTTATGTTTTGTGATGAAATCTCGTCATTTTGAGACATAACGGGCTATAGGAAAGCGAGATTTTACTCTACACTCTCCATTTTCACATCGTCATGAAATGTAGGCACATAGCTATTTTACGAGCTTAAAATAAATTTTGTGTTTTAATAAATCGATTAAATACGAATTTATTTAACAACATGAGCTTAACACCTTTTCAACGGGATTTTTTTTTTTAAGTTTATTTTAAAAAATGTACAGTTTAGTTTTCTTTGATTTTTGGACTTGCTAAACTTTCATCCTTGCGACTGCTTTTACAAAAAGAATTTTGGAAAAATAATAATATTTTGTATTTTAAAAAAAAATTTTAAAGTAAAGTAAATTTTCCGAGTACACTTCTCGCATCTCACATTTTTAAAAATGTGATTTTGGCAACAATTTTACTTTCTTATTGTTGTTGGTAGATTTTTGATGAAATTGCATCATTTTGAATAGTTTCATTCTTTTAGAAATGTGGGTTTGGCAACAATTTTTCATCGTATTTCTTATGTCACTGTTTTTAAGAGATTGGCATATTTAATTTTCATTTATACACTCATGTCCATAAATTAAGGATAATTCGGAGTCACGCGGAATTCGAACTCTAAAATAAATATATCACCTGTAAAATCATATACATCTTCAAGAATTATATGCAAATTTCGAGAAGTAACCAGATGACACCGATAGTACATCACAATGATGAGAACGTAATAGAGTGATATTATAAGGAATACAGGCAAAGAAGTAAAATTGTTTGCAGGCGCTTTATAAGCATTTCAGTGCAATAAACGAATAGTTATGACACAAAGGACGCATTTGGAGGATTTTTTACGTGGTAGAATTATTGGCCGTCTGGAATGTGGGCATACCCAACTGGAAGTATCAGACGAACTTGGAATTGCCCAGAGTGTCATCTCCAGGCTTTGCCAACGATTCCAAGATGATGGTAATGTGAGTAGACGTTACAGCACAGGTCGCCCCAGAGTTACAACACCGAATGAGGAAACAACGTATCTGGCAGTTACTGCCAAAAGAAACAGGCGGAGCACAGCCTCAGACCTGTCTCGTCAGCTCTCTTCAGCCACTGGTACAACAATTTCAAGGCAGACCGTGTACAGACGCTTAGGGCAGATTGGTCTATATGCTCATAGACCTGTCAGATGCATTCCACTTACTGCAACTCATTGTCGCCTGCGGTTAGCCTGGAGTAGAGAGCATGCATTGTGGACACCGCAACAGTGGGCTTGTGTGATGTTTTCTGATGAGTCCAGGTTTAGCTTGCAGTCTGATTCTCGCCGGACTTTCTTGCCGGAGAGCTCCAGGTACCCGTTACCACCAAGAAAACATCATTGAACGACACCGTTAGGGTGGTGCAGGAGTGCTCGTTTGGGGTGGAATTATTCTGGATTCCAGAACTGACCTGCATGTTTAAATTGGAACCATGACAAGCCAAATCTATCGGGACGTCATTCTGGAACAACATGTACATTTGTTTCAGGGCGCCATGGGCGCACAATTTGTGTTTATGGATGACAACGTCCGTCCTTACCGTGCAAACATTGTAAGCGAACGCCTTCAATCGGAGGATATCACCCGTATGGACTGGCCAGCATTCTCACCGGACTGGAATCCAGTAGAGAACATGTGTGACATGCTTGGCCGATGAGTTGCAGCCCGTCAACCTCCTCCTACATGTCTACCGGAACTTCAGAGAGTATTGCTTTTTGAGTGATGTAATATCCCTCAAGATCAGATCGATAATTTGATACTCAGCATGCTTAGGTGTTGTACGGACTGTATTGCATCGTCTGGGAGACATACAATGTATTAACAATCATACCAACCATGTAATGGTTTTTTTTTTTTGTAATTTGCTCCAGGGAGAAAAAATCGCTATTTTTTTTAATAATATCAAACATATAGCATCTTTTTTTGCTCTTTACCTTTTGTTTAATAAATAAGCTTTATAAATAAGTCAAATTTGTTTTGCTTCTCTTTCTTTGCATGATTTTGCATTATCCTTAATTTATGGACATGAGTTATATAATACATTTTTATTGATTTTTTTATAAAGTTGTTCTGCAGAGTAAAATTATGCACGGAATTTTTTGTTTTTTGAGTTTATTTCATGTTATTTTTTGCCTATTTCACTGCTTGTAAGATATTGAAAAGTTTTTCATGATTTTTTTTTCAAAGGAAGTTGTCTAATTTTTTTTATTAGGATAATTAATACTAATTCAGAAGTCAAACAACAAAAATCAGCATTATATTTTCAACGCTAACACTGATTTTTGTTGTTTGACTTCTGAATTAGTATTTATTCGGCGTGTTATTGTGTCTTAAGGATAATTAATATTTGTATTAAGGGATATAGCTTATTTCATTGTAATTTTTTTCTCTCAAAAATATAAGATAAAATATCATTAATTATAATTTTCTTTTCAGAATTTTTTGTTTTTTGTATTCTTTTATGTTATTCATTGCTCATTTCACTGTTTTTAAGATATTGAAAAGTACTGAGTGGTTTTTTTAGGAAAGTTCTTAACCTCCTTTATACCATTTGAGTTCTTAAGATTTTGCAAAGGGAAGTTGGTTAATTAATTTATTAGGATAATTAATATTTGTATTAAGGGATACTGATTAGTTCACTGTAATTTTTTTATATATATACATTTTTATTGCTTTTTTTTTAATAAAGTTGTTCTGCACAGCGAAATTCTGCACAGTTTTAAAATTTAATATTTTTCTCGGGTACTGGACATATGTTGAGAGAAAAGTAATAAAATTGCTCTAATTATTATTTGCGTTTTCAGAATATTTTCTAGAAGATTCTTGAAAATATGCCTCAGCCACCAAGAAAAAAGAAATGTTTGTGTGCAAGACGAGCAAGTGATAGAAAACGTGGAGAATTATCCTGGGCAAATGAAACATCCGAAGAAAGAGAATTGAGACGAGACGAGAGAGGGATAGAATATTTAGAACAGCAGCAAGGGAAAGGCCTGAAGAAACAAACATAAGGCAAGAAAATAATAGGAGGGCTACAGCACTAGCGAGGTCAAGGGAAACGTGCAAAGAAAGAGAATCAAGACAAGAAAATAATAAGAATACTACAGCAGTAGCAAGGGCAATGGAAAAACCCGAAGAAAGAGAAAGAAGATAAGAAAATAATAGGAGGGCTAAAGCACTAGCAAGGTCAATTGAAAGTCCCAAAGAAAAAGAATCAAGACAAGAAAATAATAGGAATACTACAGCAACAGCATGGGCAATGGAAACACCCAATGAAAGAGAAAGAAAGCAAGAAAATAATAGGAATACTACTGCAGCAGCGAGGGCAAGGGAAATGACTGAAGAAAGAGAAACAAGAAAAGAAAGGGATAAGATGTTTAGAGCAGTAGCAAGGGTAAGGGAAACATCTGAAGAAAGAGAAGGTAGACTACAACAGGATCGATTTGCTACTGCTTCTGCTCGGTTGCAGATATGGAGAGAAAAAGAAAATGCAGCATTCTTCTATAATCCAGCAGTGGATTATGCTTCTGATCCAGCATGTGACATTGGATCAATGTCAAAAAGATGCTAGCACTGTGCTGCTATGAAGTGGAAAAGTGAAACTCAAGGTATGTGTTGCAGTGCTGGAAAAGTTCACCTGCCTTTATTGATGGATCCTCTAGATATATTATATATTATTCCGTATGGATTATATGCAAATTTGTACCAACAATATAATAGTCTTACACCAGCAAAGTATAGTACCGGTACTAATCAGTATTGTGTTAGTATTAATACCAGTAAAGTATTGTATCAGTATTGTAACATTTAAATATTATATATCCACATTTGTATCAGTAATGTAACAGTCGTAATTGAGTAAAGTATTGTATCAGTATCAGTATTTCCCATTTACAATTAATCACTATTAGTCAGTATTGAATGAGTATTAATACCAATAAAAGTGTTGTATGAGTATCAATATCAGTAATGTATTGTATGAGTATTAATATCAGTTAAGTATTGTATGAGTATTAATACTAGTATTGTATATGCATATTTGCTCGTGCATATATCGCATGGGCAATAAAAACAGTCTTACAATCAGTAAAGTATTGTATCACTAATATATCAGCCTTGTATCAGTAGTGTATCAGTTATATTTCATCAGTAATGTACAAGTAATGTAACAGTAGAACATTGATCTATGATATTTTAATTCTCATTTTTCTTTTTTTTGGGGGGGGGGGATCTCTGTAACGTATAATTTCGTGGATTTATTTACCGACTTGTGCAAAATCATTCCCATTTAATCAGTAATAATATTCAGTGTTATATCAATGTATCAGTACTGTAGCAGTATTAATCAGTGTTAATATTAGTATTATATCAGCCATTTATCAGTTCAGCATCTGTCATGTTTGTTTCAGTAATGTACCAGTTATGTATCTTGAATATTAATCTGTAACTCTGTAACATATTATATTGTATGTCTTGTCGTGCACGTTGAATACCTTTCAGGTGGCATTATGTATTTTGAAGGGGTGCTATAGATAGTGGTGGACGTGGTGCTATACTAATTAACCGTTTGATAAAGGGATAGTGCCCACGTCCTCCGTTCTCTCTCTCTCTCTAGATATATTATGTAGGTTGTTGACCTCGGACTCCAGAGAAGCCAAACATTTTCAAGACAACATCCGACATTACAATTTGTGCTTCCAAATGACCTCTTTTAGGACTACAAAAGAAATCAGAGAATGTGGTTTCATGCCAACATTTAAGATACAGGGCAAAGTCTATCATCGTATTGGAAGTGTACATCCTTTACTAAGCGAGCAGCCTAAATTCTTGCAGATTTATTTTATAAGCGATAAAGGGAAGCAAGCAGAAGAACATTGTAGAAATGTTCCACAAGCAAGAAAGGAATTGGTTCTCCAACTACAAGAAATGCTGCATTGGGAAAATACTTATATCATGAGTTTCAAAACGGCTCTAGAAAAAAATAGCACCTGAATTAAAGTTGGTGATTTTGGCAGACAGAACCCCACCTGGTGAACATCAGAGGAGATATAATCTTCCAGCAATGTCAGAAGTTTCAATTATCATGGCAGGGGAACAGCACGGAGTGAGAGATATAGTTTTGGAACTGCGAAACAGCAATGTTGTGAAAATTGCAGATACACACAGATCTTATGATGCTCTACAGCATCCTTTAATATTTTGGCAGGGAGAGGATGGACACCACTTCGAACTCTATCAAATTAACCGAACTACTGGATTAACATCACAAAAAAAGGATGTGTTTAATGGATTTTTATGCATTCAGGATTATGGTGCAGTCTTCAAATTTCAATATAATATTGCGATGCAAAACCCTTTTCCAACAATTTATGGTTGATATGTATGCAAAAATAGGTCGGAAAGGTTAAGATATATGTATGACTTAATCAAAAAGCAGTGAGAGTCGATCAATATATTCATCTTAGAGATGCTGTGATGACTGAAGGAAACGTCACTGACATCGGTCAATTTATCATCTTGCCATCCACCTTCACTGCAAGTCCAAGATATATGCATGAAAGAACTCAAGATGCAATGTCTTATGTGCGTATTTATGGTCGACCGGATCTCTTTATTAATTTCACATGTAATCCATCTCTGGATGAAATCAAGAATGAACTCTTTCCAGGACAAAAGCCACAAGACCACCACGATTTACTTGCAAGGGTTTTTACCAAAAGCAAAAGATCATGATGAATCTCCTTGTGAAGGCAAAGATTTTTGGCAGCATTTAGTGTCACATGTACACAATTGAATGGCAGAAACCAGGGTTCCCTCATGCTCACATTCTGGTATGTTTCAAAGAAAAAAATACATGTTCAGAGAGTCGATGAATTCATTAGTGCGGAAATACCAAACTCAAATGAAGATCAACATTTGTTTAAATGCATAACTACACAAATGGTTCATGGCACGTGTGGACTCGTCAATCCTCATTTTCCATGCATGACGAATGGAAAACGTACTAAAAGATACCCACGTAATTTTCTGAGAGAAACACAGACAGGACAAGATAGATACCCACTTTATTGTCAGAGACAGCCAAAAGACAAAGGATTTACTGCAAACATCAATGTTCAAAGGTGTGAAGTGTTGGTGGACAATAGATGGATTGTTCCCTATTGTCCTCTTCTCTCAAAAATTTTCAATGCTCATATAAACGTTGAATCATGTAATTCAGTGAGGTCCATAAAGTATGTATGTAAATACGTAAACAAAGGATCTGACATGTCTGTTTTTGATGTAAGGACTTCTGGAAATGAAATAAATGAAGTTCACCAATATGAGATGGGAAGCTATATCAGTAGCAATGAGGCTGTGTGGAGAATTCTGAACTTTTTGATTCATGAGCGTTATCTGACTGTTATTCATCTAAGTGTCCACCTTGAGAATGGACAATGAGTATATTTCACTTCTGCTAATGCAATTGAACGGGCTCAGGCTCCTCAAGAAACAACTTTGATCTCTTTCTTCCGCCTTTGTACTGAAGATGAGTTTGCACATACATTACTGTATCATCAAGTGCCAAATAACTATACATGGAACAATGCAAACAAGAAATGGAACAGGCGTAAAATTGGAAACAATGTACCTGATCATCCTGGAATCGAGTGTATACCATACATCTAAACAACTCCGAATGTTTTCACCCGAGATTGTTGTTGCATGAAGTTCAAGGTCCCAAGTCATTTCAAGAATTGCGAACAGTGGAAGGAAGAGTATGAAAAACTTATAAAGAAGCTTGCCAAGTTAGAGGACTTTTGGAAAATGATGAACACTGGAATGCAACACTGGAAGAAGCTGCTGTGACTTGCTCCCCAAGAATGCTACGAAATCTGTTTGCTGTTATGTTACAGACATGTGCCATGTCAAATCCTCATCAGTTGTGGTCATATCATAAGAATAGCCTGTCTGAAGACTTACTGCATCAATCAAGGCTTCAAAAAATAATATGAATCTCGCTTATAATGAAGAAATTTACAACAGAGCTCTTATCATGATTGAGGAAAAAATTCGCTTCTTAGGTGAACAAAACTTGCAGTCATTCGGGTTACCTGAACCAAAGCGAAATGTTGAATCTACAATGCACAGTGAAATTTGTCATAAAATGAGTTACAATTTGCAAGAACTTACAAAATGCTTAGAACATGAAAAGAAACTGATTCCAGATCAAAAGAAAGCATTTGAAATAATTATGACCGCAGTTTCTAATCAAGATGGTGGTATTTTTTTTATTGATGCACCAGGTGGTACTGGGAAAACATTCCTCATTAATCTTATACTGGCAAAAGTACGAGTTAAGAAACACATTGTGCTGGCTGTTGTATCATTTGGAATTGCTGCTACTATGTTGCTAATGGGAGGAAGAACAGCTCATTCATCATTTAAATTGCCATTAAACCTGGAAAGTACCGAAACACCAATATTTAATATTTCTAGAAGTTCTGCCAAAGCAAAAATTCTGCAAGAGTGCAAGTTAGTTGTATGGGATGAATGTACAATGTTTCATAAAGCTGCATTTGAAGCCCTTGATGTTACTTTGCAAGACCTGAGAGATAATAACAGAAGAATGGGAGGCATTACACTGGTACTTGCCGGAGATTTTCGACAGACACTACCCGTTGTTCCATGGGGGGACACGAGCTGATCAAATGCATGCATGCTTAAAATCATCATATATTTGGAATGAAATTCACAGACTTCATTTTAGAACTAATATGAGAGTTCAGATTAATGGAGATACTACAGCTCAAGAATTTGCTGACAATTTGCTGAGACTAGGAAATGGATTCTTCACCCCAGATAAAAAAGATGGATGCATATCACTGGAATGTATTGGAAACATCGTGAAAAGCCACCAAGACCTTTTACTTGCAATATTTCCTAACTTAAGACAGAACTTCACCGATCACAGCTGGCTATGTGAAAGATCCATTCTTGCACCAAAGAATGATACAGTGAGAGCGATTAATAAACAACTTTTAGGACAGTTGCCAGGCAGTGTTAAAATTTACAAGTCAGTTGATACTATGTGTTCTATAGATGAGGCTGTAAATTACCCAACTGAATTTTTGAATTCTTTGGAACTGCCTGGAGTATTCTAGAGTTGAAAGTTGGTGCACCCATAATGCTGTTGAGAAATTTGGATCCCCCTTCACTTTGCAATGGTACAAGATTATCTGTCAAGAAGCTCATGAAAAATGTTATTGAAGTAACTATTTTAACTGGTCATGCAAAAGGAAAAGACGTGTTCATTCCAAGAATTCCCATTATACCATCTGATGTACCATTTCATTTTAAACGGCTTCAGTTCCCAATATCTTTACGTTTTGCAATAAGTATAAACAAGGCACAAGTACAGTCTTTAAAGGTTGTTGGGCTAAATCTACAAAGTCCATGTTTTTCACACAGCCAGTTATATGGAGGTTGTTCTAGAGTGGGAAGAAAGGATAATCTTTACATCTTTGCTCCCAAAGGGAAAACATTTAATATTGTGTATCCAGAAGCCCTTTAAGAATAGCCATAAATTAACTCACTGTTAACACTTTATAAAATACTTGCTTAAAATCATCCTATGCCTGAAACGAAGGTCAAAGACTTTGCTTTACAAGTTAAATGGTTGCCATGTGACTGCTGACACATTTACTCAGAAGATTCCTAAAGTATTATAACATTTCAATATTTCAGAAAAAGAATCATTCAAACTGTCGAGTAAGAAACTGTTTAAAAAATTTTAATTTTATTGTAGAATTTTTATATAATTTTTATGTAGATATGGTGGTGGTTAAGAAGGGGGATATAAATTATGCTTTAACAAACGTTTAATGCACATCTCATGCAATCAGTTTGCTAAAAATTCAAGATGTATATGTTTTTCTGGAGATACATCAGGGCTGTATGCAAGGGAGGGTTGGAATCTTAACAAAGAGAAAAAAGTTAGAAGAACTTACATGGCCATCGGTCCCAGGTGTGTCTTTTAGGCATTTTTCCAGTATGTTTAAAAGCCAGATGAAGGCTGGCCACATAGCGGCTAGTAAATTCATAAAAAACTGGCATTAGCATTTATAGCTTCTTGGAATATTGAGTATCAGAAACCTAGTGAGCAGTATTGGTTGATCGATCAACTGATTACCATCATTCTAATATAACTGCATTTTCTTTTCACCCTTCTAAGTATGAATTTCAGCTATGAACAGCAAAATTATTACTTTAAACAATAGACCGTTCTAATTCTTCAAGAATCAGACAAAGATGGCCTTGATTTTCTCAATGTGAATAAATTCTCAAGATACTTTTTTTTTTTTTTTTTTTATTATTATTATTATTTAAAGAAAAAAACTCTCCCCATGCACTACAAAATATCACACAAGGCTTAAAAAATGTAACTAAAGGGAAACAGATCAACTTTAAATCATAGATATATGATTAAAAAAAAGAAAGCTTTCAAAAAGCAAATATAGAGAAAATCATTTAGAATATTTAGAGTAAGCATCAAAGTCATCAAAAGCAAGGCAGGCTGCAGGCAGAGAAATTCATGATTTTGGTGGTCAATTAGTTCCAATAAATTTTAATCTACAGTTTAATGTATTTCTTGTATTATTAAGCTGGGAGCACTTAAAAAGTAAGTGGAAGATGCTTTGCTGAATTCCGAGATCCCAATAGCATAAATTATAAGACATCAATTTAAACTGTTCAAGATAAACATTAAACTTTCCATGCCCAGACAAAAATTATATAACGTTAAAATTGAGCTAGTCCTTACTTTTTAGATTTTCACAGAAAAATCAAATTTGGTCAAAAATACCTTTTCCATAACATCTCCCTTATAAGTAAATGATATAATCATAATTTTGTTGTCCAATCATTTTAGCTATGAATATATTTTTAAAGTATGATTTTGGAATATTTACATCAGCATTAATGTTTTTCTAGTTGCATTTTTAGCAAGATAATTAACTGGCTTCCTCGTTTCCATATATTTCCCCACATGCACTCAAACTAATGTAAAAAGCACTGAAATGCCCTTGTCCAGTACATTCCCGAAAAACTGCTGTAAATTAACGATAATATCATTATGTGATGAGGTACTTTTGAAGAACTGAGTAATGAGAAATATGTCTATCTTGGCTAAGTAATCATTTAATTATAAAACTAATACAGAGAAGTTTATAAATATAAACAGTACATTCATTTCTAATATGAAACTGGTGCTCCTCAATTTTGACACTCTCCTCATACATGACATAAGCAAACCAAAATTTGTCATCAGTTTTACTACCGTCTGTATGGAACACAACTGAGAATAAATTTTTATCAACATTCCATAGTATCCAAAATTTAAAATCGTCAAAATTAATTGAATGTTTGAAGACACTTTACAGTCCATAATTACTGGTCCTGTGCATCAATCCTATGTAACATCTGCTAGGCAATTACTGATTTTATGTAGCATCCTATATAACAATTATGCATTAACTTGATTGAAGTATTTTTTTGACACTAAGATATTTTACATTAAAGTTGGCAAAAGCCAACCTTAAGAAGGGTTTTATAAAAAATTCTATGCATTTTAAGGGAAACATGATTTAAATCACTATTCCTCAGAAAGCAAGTTTCTGCATCTTTTGGAAAAATAATTATTTAAACAAGCAAAGTTAAAATGAATAAAAAAGCAACAACAGAATGCCATTTTCTTAATAAAAGAAAGGATAGGATTACATTTAAAAGAGAAGAAGATTTTTTAAATGTTAAGTAAAAAAGAGATTTTAAATAAAAATCCATTTTTATTATACATTTATGCTTATTTCACATATTTGTCACATACATTTTGCAATATATTCACACTCCATGAAGAAAAAGGCATCCATTGAAAACATAATATTTTTCATACATAACATATTTTTAAAAAATCAACATAAATAAATAGAAAGTATCTACTTTGTATTTATTTTACATTGGAAGACAGTTATAAAAACTTCTATACAGCCTGTCTCTTCTGAAACAAGTATTGAACATTAAAACTACACTGCCTAGTTGTTTTATTGACCCAGCAACTCAATTGTTATTACAAGTAATATAGAGATTACAGCTTTTTTAGCATTTCAGTAAATTATCTAGCTTGATATATTATTTAATTTTTTTTTATTAGTCCAAAGGAGCTTTGTCCCTAGGGAACTATTGTTTTCGTTTCGCGATTTTGCGTCAAATCACTCTGAATATCCGTTTCACTTTTCAAACTGTCACCGTCAAATAGTATCACCCTGTATTATATTTGAAGAATCTGCATAAATGTATATATGTTTCTCACACTGTGATAAAACAATGGTATCGAGAGCCATCAAATTTTGAATTACGCAATCCTACTGTGAATATGGGCATCTGGAAGCCAAAATTTGAAATTTGTTTTATTATCGATTTCATATTTTGTAAAACTTTAAAGAATTTTTGATTAACAAACTCAAGGATTTCAAAGCGAGTAAAGGCAAGGTTGTACAGAAGAAACATTTTTATCTCCACCGCAAGACTGTGTATCAAATTCTAAAGATATGCTCAGTTTAAAATTATTTTGTGATATTGCTCTTAAAATGAATTTTGTGGTTTAAGTCCTAAGAACATGATATTTAATAAATAAAGGTAACACACAAAATGTTACAAAAAGCCCCCTTGGACATAATTTAAAATCTGAAATGTTTTCAGATTTTCTTTTTTATTTATTTATTATAGGGGTGAAAAACATAAAATACATTTAGTTTGAATCCAGTTTTTCTATTAGGTTTAATGTTAACTTAAGATTTAATTTTACGCATCTTACAATCTTTTGTGACTCTTTATCCATGAAAGTTCATGTTAAAATAAATGTTTCTTTTATTGATAAAGCAGTATAATATGTTCAGAATGTGAGAAATCGGAATATTCAGAAACTGCATCTTTACTGAACAGTACAAGTCATATTTAAATGAAAACTGAATTCAATAGCAATTGGCTTGATAAGCTTTTTCCAACAGCAATTTACTTAATTTGCAATTTTTGCAGTGTAAAGCATTACAAATAAAAAGTAATAAAAATAAAGTAGCTTAAATTGTCATTGGAAACAAGGGTAAGAATAAAACAAATTACTGAATGTTTTATTGTTACTAAATTTGCAAGAATGACATCTGATGACTACCTGTTGTTTACTGGTAACAGCAACAATGCGTTTAAGTCTGACATTAATATTTTTTCAATACAGGGTTAATTTTTTAGACCTATATTGATGAACATGCCTTCATGACTGACAGAACACATTGTGTGAGACAAAAAGCAAATTTAAATGCTTCCAAGAGTTTAATTAAAGAACAGAATAGTTCTTCAAAGTTTTTATTTCTCTTACTTAAGAGACTAGCTGCAAGCAATTTCATTTCTTCCCTCAACACATGAACAAGCCAAAGTTTTCCTCAAGCTATTGTTAGGCAAATAGCTTTACCATAAAAAAATAAACAATCTATATAAAAAGTAACAAATCAGTACAGCCAACTTATTTTAAACTTTCTATCATTAGTAATTGAATAAACTGGCATTTAGCAACATAAAATATTGTGAAAACATCCTAATTATTCTACAGTTAGTTACAAACATTTACAATAAAAAATTGTATTTTTTAGTTAAAAAAAATCAGAGCAATTACAGCAATGTTAAGAAACTCACAAAGTCAATCTAGAGCTAAATTATTTACACAAAATGAAATTTGCTTTCACACTGTGTGCATGGTATTTAAAAGAATTTAAATGATTATTTTGATTATAAAAACAGAATCTCATACTTTTCCCATAAGTACAAAAATGTTTTACCCTAAACTGGTAAGTTTTTATAACTTATCTAAAATTTTACATTGTAAATTAATTATCTCACCTCCTCACATAATAAATCAAACTGAGCAGCCGTTATGGGAAAGCAGAAAGTTCTCAGAACTTGCCTTAACTGTGATTTTGGTATTTTACGTGTTGATCTTCGGTCAAAATTCTTACATGCCTGGATAGAAAAAAATTTGCTCATAACACAGTTATACACTAGAATGTTAAACAGTTATAAAAACATAAAAATAATATAATGCATCAAAATAATCATCAAATAATTCTCATTAACTCCAATGTGTCTTCTCTAGTAAAACTTTAATTAAAAAAAAATTAATTAATTAAAAAAAATAAATTTACAAACACAAAATAAACATTACATTTCTCTGACAGTGTGATTTTATGCTACCTGAATCAAATCTGGACCTTTACTTTTAATTATATCAGATAACCTATTCTTTATAACTTCTGGTTGCAGATTAGCTTTAAGATCATATTCAGGAAAGGAAGCAATAGATGAAACACTTGCTGAGGATGCTATAAAAAAATATCAAAGTTATTAATTCATGCAGAAACAAAACATTAATAGTAAAATATAAATTTATAATAAACTGCAAGGAAATAAAGTGAGAACAATAATTCATTCTTTTTTTAATACAGTATGTTGGATGGCCATAAAATAAGTTACATACTTGAAGAATCCTGCAACTTGATCCAACAACATTTTTGGCCTCACACACAAAAAAACTGCTTCACAATAAAATCCTCTTGCATACACATAGTTATAATGTTAAATGAATAAATTTGGAAGTTTTATAAGAGAAATCACATATGTTCTCTTTTGACCATTTATTGAATGAAATGAGATGTGTGTCAGTTTGCTCTGAACTATTAAAAATTAAGGGTACTTAACATATTAATGCAAACCACCTCAGTGCAATTTGGCAATTTTTTGAAGAAGAAAAAGTATGATGACTTAAGCCATCATTCTGTTCTGTAAGTTACTTAATGCCTGCAAGTTGGGGATTATGGCAGCTTTTTAAAAAGCCGAACTATCTATATTTACTGTAACTCAGCAAACACTACCAACATTTAGCAAGAAAACACACTTTAGCAACTTAAAATACAAGTTTTAAATATTAAATAAGGTTCCATTGTCTATATGAGTTCTGCCTGTGTACACAACAGAACCTTAATTTCCCCATGTACATAGTAATCTATTTACATTAAAAAAATAAGATAATTGCATACAAACTTAGCACTGTGGCATGATTCCAATCACCTAAGAATGGTTAAATATTGAAGTATGCAAATGCATATAAAAATGGTGACATACCTTAAAAGACGAATTTTAGTGCATGTGTTGCCAGAGTCTGGAATATTCTGATAACCTGGCGACTTCAATTAAGATGGTTGCAATAAAATGTAAGTGCCAAATCGAGTACTGTTTTGTGAATAAATTGTCTACAGAAGGTCTTAATATCAAAGAAGTAAAACAATGCCTATATCGTGTGTATGGTGATTTGTCTCCTTCCTATAGTGAAAGAATAGATAAAACACTTTCCCATGGGCCAAGAACTCGCAGGTGATTTTCATATAGGTTGAGCATTGGAGGCACTGATAATGGAAAACATTGCTCATGTTCAAGATGAAATACTGAGTGCTAGGAGATTAAATGTAAAGGATATAGCAGCAAGATTAGATGTATCTAAAACAACCTTTTTTTGTGCAATCTACATGAACACCTTCACATGAAACAATTCTCTGCAAGACGGGTACCTTGACATCTTTCCTCAGTTCAAAATGGTAACAGATCATTTGTTGTGGTTGGGTTTCATATGCTTAACCCCTCACATTACAACCCATGTTCAGCACCAAGTGATTATGATCTGTTTTCAAAACTAAAACTGATCTTTAAGGAAAGAAATTTAATGATAATGATAGCATGAAAAGGGCAGATATGGAATGTTTTGAGGATGGATTTCCAGATCACTATTTCAGGGACACAGAGCTGCTCATTAAATGATGTGATAAGTGTTATGAGTTACAAGATCTTATTGAAAAATAAACTAATAAAATATAATAATTTTTCTCTGTTTCTTTTTAAATAGAGAAATCTTTCTCTACTTCAAAAGAAACAGAGAAAAATTATTGTATTTCCTATTAGATATTATTTTTTTCCTCTATTCTTATGAAAAATAAACTGATAAAATATACTAATATATTCTTTATTAGTATATTTTAACTTATTCTTTATTAGGCTGGAAACTTTTTGATCTATTTAAGGAAATACAAGAATTCAGAAAGTGATTCTGAAGGTGATCTTTTATCTCTAGAGGCTGCAGCCAGCAAAATGCATCTAGCAATCAACCAAAATAAAACTAAATACATGCCATGTGGTAATAACAGCAGTCCCTAGTTTGAAATTGGGAATTACAAATTTGAAACTGTTAGCAAATTTAAATATTTAGGATCAGAAGTTAATACTTTCAATGATTTAATGCCCGAGATCCGTAGTAGAGTCACAGATGCTAATCGGTGTTTTACGGTCTAAAAAAACACTTGAAGTCTAACTTCACTAGCACAAAAATGAAGATTTAATTTACAAAAGCTTAATCAGACTCATTCTTACATACTCTGCTGAGAAATGGGCAATAACAGAAAAACCTAAAAGTATCATTTCTGTCTTTGAAAAATTTTTGAGAAGTAATTTTGGTGGCATAAAATGTAACATCTGGAGAAGAAGAACTAACTATGAACTCTATAAATCCTTTAAAGAAATAGATATAGTAAAATATATAAGGATTCAGAGACTTAAATGGGCAGGACACCTGTGCAGAACGGATGAAAATCGAGTAACTAAAAAGATCTTCTTGACCAGGGCGTTCGGCACCCGAAAAAGAGGGAGACCTAAACTTAGGTGGCTCGACTGTTTGGAAACAGATTTAAGAATTTTAAAAATAACCAATTGGATGCCCATGGCCAGGGATAGAAGAGCTTGGAATTCGATTCTGAAGAACACAAGGGCCCATCCTGGGCTGTCTGGCCATTGAAGAAGAAGTTTTTTATCTATTTAAGGAAGTACGAGAATTCAGAAACTGATTTATGAGCTTATAATAATGATAAAGAGCCACGCTTCAAATCTACCATTTTCATGTCTGTAAAAAAATTAAATTGCTTGTTATAATTTTTCATGTTGAATCAGTATTTTTTATCCATTTTCAAACAAAGTCACATATTGTGCTCAGCAGTGTGTGCTTTTCTTTTTTTTTTTTTTTCTGATGCCAGGAATAAATAATTTTGAAAATGCTTCATTGCATTTAGTACAGATCCCAAATTTTAATGAATTATTGAAAATGTGAGGGTAGCAATTAATTTACAGTCTTCTTAACAAAAACTAAATTAGCCTATAAAAAAAATTAAATGGGTTAACATAAAACTTAAGGTGAACATTTTACAATTGTATTATGATGACTCGTCGGGACTTCAGCGATTCCGGATTATCGATCATCAGTTTAAATCTGGTAAGATGGCATACAGAAATTATAAAATTAAAAATATGAAACCGTAATTTATGAAATAAAGAACAATTATGATATAAAGGGTATCAAAATTTACAAAAAGAAAAAGCTTAATATTTATTTGTTTACTTTATTAAACATTTCTTTCAATGTAAGTTGTTTAAGTTGCTTCGTTTCAGGCAATAATACTTTCTCTTTAATTCTATTAAACAGATGTAATTTCTTGTTTAGTTACAAAGTTCTGCTGTTCAAGTCCCATAATTGCTGTGTCGAGAATACCGACTAATTTGTCAATCAAAATTTTTTCATTTTCAATAACCTCTGTGTCACTTTCTTCACTATAGGAAGCGAATTCTAATGACGAGGAACTTCATTTAAATCATAACAAAGATGGAGTACAATGAGATGAAATACTACATTTAGTAAGGAATTATAAGCCAAATAAAATAAAAACAACTGCCCTGAAGATAAGGATAGTGCTGACAGATCAACTTCCAATTCATTGCGCGCTGCGGCGTTACAAATTAACGCCACCGCAGCTGCAGATTTGGTTTTTAAGTGCTGACAATCTACACCTAAAATTTTTGCGACAAACCACAAATTAAAGCACTTTATTTAAAATCAAAGTAGTCAATCGGATTTCGGTGGAAAATTGGCCGATACAGATTTTAACATACTGTCTGTCTACGGCAAGAACAGCTCCCGCCACAGTGTCTGGCTGGTGGCGGTCGCTAGTATATTTCAAATAGGGACGAACCAAGGGTTGCTTTATTGTTATTTTGTTTTTGGCGACTGTTGGCTGAGGGGAAAAGAGTTTATCATTTGTCTTCTCGGTTTCATTCCAGCTGCATGCATCTTTTCTTAAGAAATGCATTAACAAAAGAAAAATTCTTATCGAAAGACCTCACATTGTATTTTGGAGGAACAATTATTTACGCTAAATGAGGAAACTCAGTGCAAGTGAATGCCACATCATTTACATCGATGAAACATGAATTGACAGCAATTTAACTTTTAAGAAATGTTGGCAGCATGATACGGTTTTGTGCGCACAGATAAATATCAGTTAAAAAATAGACTGATTGTTGTCCATGCAACTCTTCTGCAGGATTTATTCCACAACTTGTATATAAAGCATCAGCTCAAAGCGGGGATTACCATGGGCAAATGAACTATGGAAATTCTGAAAAATGGGTGTTGGAAAAGCTTTTTCCAAATTTACGACCCCAAAGTGTGGTATGCATGGACAATGCCCCGTATCACACAAAAATTGAAGATCCGACACCCATGAAATATGCTACAAAGCAAAGAATGGTAAATTGGCTGATGAAGACGACGATATGCTGTGATCCCAAAATGCGAAGAGCAGAATTGTGTAACTTAATAGAATGTAATCGTCCTAAAAAAGAAATCTATAAATTTTCCAAAATCATAAAAGAAAACAGGCATCATGTTGTGCATCTCCCTTCTTACCACTGTGATCTAAATGCAATTGAATATGTTTGGTCATCAGTTAAAAGACTGATCAGGGAAAGGAATGTGACTGGGGACTTAAGCTTGAAAAATTTAACACAAAAAGCTTTGGATGAAGTCACTTCTCGAGAATGACATGCAACCACGTGGAAAAACTTGAAAATGCTTGTTGGGACAACTAGAAGAGATAGTGGATGAATTAATAATTCAAACTGGCAGCAGCGATTTCGATTCTCATTCAGAAGAAACGGAATCTTGCGACAGTGATTCAGACAACTTTTCAGATGTTATACCTCTATAAAAGTCCTCCCTGAAGGCATCCTTCTTCCTCATCTGATAGCTCTCTCAAGTTATGAGGATATTTCTAGGTTCAGTATTTTCTTTGCCACTATACAAATGAAAGACTACCAAAAGGGAGCAACAATGAGCCTTCGGCAGAGGCGAAACCCCCTTGTGGATAATAAAGAACACTGCATGGTTGCTTCATTTCCCATTACTATGTTCTTGGGAACCCATAAGCCATGGTATAATTTGCTTAAAAAATAATTTTTAATCTTTAATGAAAATTAAATAAGTTTCGTTTTATTATTAAAATATTAATACAAAATTATGTTAATGCAACAAAGCTCACTGCAGTTATAATAGCCAAATTTTGTATAATTATATAAATTTCGTATAATTTTAAATATAAAATAGGTAACTGAATAATTTAAGAGACCTTAATTTTGCTCTGATTTTAACATTTTATTATGTTACTAGCTATTACAGTATCCATAAAAAGCAGCATAATACATAAATGTGTGCTGGTAATTAAGTGGCCCACCAGCGGCTGATTGGTAAAGTCACTGAACACTGGTAGTTCGGTCCGAGGTTTGAATCCCATGAATGGGCTGGCTGCGTAGGCGTTTTCATAGTTTTACCCATGTGTAATGTATACACGAGCCAGTTTCCCTTAGGAAGCCCTCCACAAAGGCATCCCTCCTCTTAGGCATTTAACCCTGGAGGCTTTCCATAATCATATAAACCAACCCAAACCACTGGTAATTAAGGTAAAAGAAGTTTTGATTTTAATTCACTTTCACTTCCTTTTGCCATTAAATCAACCAGCTTTTGGATTAGTTTGAAGGTATGAGAAAAGAAGAAATGTTCGCAAAAAGTATTTATTGAGAACATGGGTATGTAAATAAACACTTTTACTTTCAGATGATTCCATATACATTTAATGATGAAATTTTTAGTCATTATTAAAGCACACTCAATGCAATAAATTAACAGAAAATTTTGAAATAAAAACATAGCAGAACATCATTTAAAGACTGAAGAAATTGCTTTGAATGTTCACAATAGATTAGCTAGAGGGGAGAACTATAAAAATTTAATTTATTTTACATTTATGAAGTGCATCTATACTATACTACAGAGAATGGGGCAATCAAGTAGATTTCTAAGATGTCATCTATGATTTTGCAAGCAAACAAAAAAAGGAGCAAAATACAGTCAAAAGTCGTTAATCCGGACTCGGGACTTCGATTCCGGATTATCGATTTTTCCGGATTATAGATCATCAGTTTAAATCTTGTAACATGGCATGCAGAAATTCCAAAATTAAAAATATGAAACCGTAATTTATGAAATAAAGAACAATTATGATCAAAATTTACAAAAAAAAAAAAAAAAAAGCAAGCTTAATATTTATTTGTTTACTTTATTAAACATTTCTTTGAATGTAAGTTGTTTAAGTTGCTTCGTTTTATGTGATAATACTTTCTCTTTAATTCTATAAACAGACATAATTTCTTGTTCAGTTACAAAGTTCCGCTGTTCAAGTCCCGTAATTGCTGTGCCGAGAATACCGACTAACTTGTCAATCGAAATTTTTTCGTTTTCACTAACCTCTCTGTCACCTTCTTCATGTCTTTATCCATTTTTTGCAGCAATTCCACTTTTTGTTTGATGGACATCGAAACATACTTTCGTTTTGTAGATCCTTTGGGAGCTCCAGCATCGGAAATTCTATTTGACATAATCGAAAGTTCAAGTTTACTTTTATAAAATTGCTCTTACAGTCTGAAAAAAGTAATAAGCCGGATCCAGTTCGAAGATTAAGGAACAACGCAATCATCAACATTAACTGAAATAGATAAATTTTAGCTTATACCGTCCGTTATACATTAAACTCGCATGCAAAAAAGGATTCTGCACTTGCGCACACGCATATGCGCAGTCATAAAGGTTTTACGCGCACGCGTAAACGTCTACGCGCATGTGTCAACCCGGCGCATGCGCAGAAAGTTTTTAGCATTGAGGTCCGAATTAACGACTTTTGACTGTAATAGCATGATTTTTTTTAAATGTAAAAATTAAAATTTTTCTTCAAAAATAAGCATGAATTTTAAAATTTATTTCATTACAAGTTGTTTTGATATATTTTTACTCATTGTACATCAAGAGGGATGGCAAATTGAGCAACTTGTACCTCACAAGGCAAAATCAAAGACCGTTTCTTGACTGCAAAAGCTTGATCTACCCATCGAATTTTCATTTTCGGAAATTGGATGTCGCGGTCGACGCAAAGGGTCAACAAGCATTTTACTTGAAACTAAAACAAAATGTGAATATCGCCAAATCATCTTTAAATACGTCAAGGTGGCTGAAAAGTAAATCTTCAAGACACCCCTATGAAAAATGGGTCAGGGCTCGTTTTTATGGCAACAGACAACTGCAGACAAACTGGTGACAGCTGTTCTTACTATAGACAGACAGTACATTCAAAACAGTCTCTATTTCCTTTGACCTGATGCTGTTGTCATATGAACTCTACTAAATAAAATTTTAAATGATGTCTCGCTGTCCCCCTATGTGTCTTGTTGTTCCATTTAGCACTGCCCCACATTCTCTCAACTGTATGTATATGAACTCCTGTATCAGGATCAATAAAATTGTATTTATGATTAACATTAGCAAGCAGGAATCCTTCTTTTTCTGTTATATTTGTTTGGTAACCTTTCCAACTGTCAGAATAAATTTTGCGCTATCATCTGCAATGTTTTCAATAATTTTATTAAGAAGGGTAGAGCCAGTTCTATTAGGAATAGTGACAACAAATGAATCTTTTGTTTCTACATATACCACCAAACATCCACTTTTCGGGTAATACTCGACCACACTTATTTTTACGTTTAGTAAACAAATTTTCACAATGCAATCAGGACGCCTATTCTACACTCCGAGAGTCGGCATCAGCGTGTGGGCCGCTAGATGTCGCTGCTAGTGAAAAACAGGTCTGCCCGACATACCATATTCTCTGAGCACGGAAGTCGTCAGAAGCGCTGGGAAAAGTGTTGGCCCGTCGTCAATCAGGCTTGTCCTGTTGATGTTCTAAGTAGACAATGGCTTTGTATGTGTTTTCGCAGCTAGTTTTTTTGTATTTAAGTGATGAATATGGTCATAGATCTCTGAATCGGCAGCGAATTTATAGAAAATATGTTGATGCTTTTGCTCTGCCAGAAGATGTTTTCATTGTATGTTTCAGATTGCCAAAATTTATAATTATTTTAATTTGCAATACACTAAGAGAATATTTGAAGCCACATTCAGAAAACCAGAATACAATTTCTACTGAAAGAAAGGTTATTTATACTTTTTCTGAAATTATAGATATATAAGGGTTGCTCAAATGAAAAGTGGACACATGTGATAACGTCAGAATGAATGCATCGATAGCAGCGTCACTGAACAAGTATATAAGGGGAGGTATGATGTATGCATCTCAGATGGCATTTATCTATGAAACCTGTTTGTAAGCGATTAAATTGTGTGAAAGGAAAGTCGTTCTATCCATGGATGCATCCAGATTATAACAACGCACGTTACAGTCAAAAGTCGTTAATCCGGACTCATCGGGACTTCGGCGATTCCGGATTATCGATTTTTCCGGATTATGGATCAGGATCATCAGTTTAAATCTGGTAAGATGACATACAGAAATTACAAAATTAAAAATATGAAATCGTAATTTATGAAATAAAGAACAATTATGATCTAAAGGGTATCAAAATTTACAAAAAGAAAAAGCTTAATATTTATTTGTTTACTTTATTAAACATTTCTTTCATGTAAGTTGTTTAAGTTGCTTCCTTTCATGTGACAATACTTTCTCTTTAATTCTATTAAACAGACATAATTTCTTGATTAGTTACAAAGTTCTGCTGTTCAAGTCCTATAATTGCTGTGTTGAGAATACCGACTAATTTGTCAATGGAAATGCTTTCGTTTTCAATAACCTCTCTGTCACTTTCTCCACTATCGGAAGCGAATTATAATGACGAGGAACTTCATTTAAATCATATCAAAGACGGAGTACATCGAGATGAAATACTACATTTAGTAAGGAATTACAAGCCAATTAAAATAAAAACATCTGCCCTGAAGATAAAGATAATGCTGACAGATCAACTTCCAACTCATTGCGCGCTGCGGCGTCTCTTCCCCCCCCCCCCGTCGCAGAGCAGCGTGAAATTGATAAACAGATTTCGGATTTCAAAACATACTTTCGCTTTGTAGATCCTTTACATATTAGTAAATATGTATCGGAAATTCTATTTGACGTAATCGAAAGTTCAAGCTTACTTTTATAAAATTGCTCTAACAGTCTGCAAAAAATAATAAGCCGGATCCAATTCGAAGATTAAGGAACAACGCAAACTGCAACATTAACCGAATTAGATAATTTTAGCTTAGCTTATACCGTTTGTTATACATTAAACGTGCATGCGTTAACATATTATGCGCTTGCGCACAGGCATATTCGCAGCCGTAAAGGTCTTACGCGCACGCATAAACGCCTATGTGCATGCGTTAACGCGACGCATGTGCTGAAAGTTTGTAGCTTTGAGGTCCGGATTATGGGTGTCCGAATTAACGACTTTTGACTGTAGTACAGTTTCTGGTTGTGGAAGGTGAATGTAATGTGGACATCTATGGTGACAGTGTATAGCGACCACTGTTTTAGGTCGTACGGCTGTAAACATATGGTGCAAAAGTTTCTGTGAAGGGCGGCAAATGACATTGGATCTGCAGAGACCACGCCAAGCAAACAAATGATTCCAACAATGATCAAACAAACAAAGCAAGCAAACAATGATCACCAATGATTCCATTGCCTCCGTTAATGAAATGATCCAAGCGAATCTAAAGGTTATGACCCATGAAATCAGTCATGAACTCAACCTGAGTAAAGGAACAGTTAACACCATTATCCACAAACATCTGTGGTACAGCAAAGTGTGTGCAGCATGGGTACAAAAACACCTGACACTTGATCATCAGAAATGACGAATGGGTTTCTGTCTCCAGCACTTGATCCGTTATGAGGAGAATCCCGCATTTCTGGATCGTATCGTTGCGGGTGATGAGACCTGGTGCCACCACTGCACACCCAAATCCAAGAAAATGAGTATGCAATGGAAACAGAGCTCATCTCCTTCACAACAGAAATTGAAAGCAACGATAACTGCACGGAAAGTGATACTTTTATTTTTCTTCAATTGTTGTGAATCACTTAATAGAGTTCCTTTTCCAAGGAAGAACTATCAATTCCGCACAATATTGCAGTATTCTGACGAAACTGCGACAAGCAATAGAAAACAAACAGCTGGGCCTTCTCACGCAAGGAGTGATCCTTCTGCATGACAATGACCACCTACATGTCACCCAGAAGATCTTAAACACATTCCGTTGGGAGGTTTTGAAGCACCTCCCGTACAGTACGGATATGTCACTCTGTGATTTTCACATCTTTGGACCACTTAAGAGAGCCTTACAGGAAAAACGTTTCCATTCGGACGATGGAGTGAAGGAAGCCGTGCAGGACTTCCTCAGGAATCAGCCCCAATCTTTCTACAGCAAAGGCATCGAGCTGCTGCCACAATGCTGGGACCTGTGTTTCAACACCCATGGCTATTTCTTTTGATTTACAATAAAGGTATTATTTTTCTTCAACTTGTCCACTTTTCATTTGGGCAACCCTTACATACTGTAATTATATAGTTTAAAAATGTAGAAGATAATAAGTATTTATCTAGCACATAATCCTTCTTTTGTTAATAAAAAGATAGACATCTGAGAAGTGTCTACTCGAGTTATATACAGCAAGAATTAAGTTTATTTTAAAATATAACAGTGGAATACCTTACAAACAATATTGTGAAGACAATAAGGACTGTTGTTCATTATTTCGTGAAATTCACACTACTGTAAACAGGGGCGTAGCTAGAGGGGGGCATCTGTCACCGGGCGCAGAATCCAAGGGGCGCCAAACTGATGTTACGACAATTTAGAATTAAATGTTTTCCATCCTTGGCATTTTGTTTTGCCATTTTGTGGTGTTTCACTTTTCAAGCTGTTGCCACCAAACATTATCGCACTGTGTTATATTTAAAGAAATTAAATAATGAAGAATCTGTATAAATGCATGAATGTTTCTCACACTGTGATAAAACAACGGTACCTAGAGCCATGACATTTTGAATAACGTAATCCTGCACCCTAATATAGGCATCTGGAAGCCTAAATTTGGAACTGGGAATTTGTTTTATTATCTATTTCATATTTTGTAAAGCATTTATAAGTGTTTGATTAAAAAACTCAACGATTTCAAAGTGAACAATGGCAACACTGTATGGAAAAGAAAAAAAAACATTTTCATCTTAGTGCTTTTAGAGTGTGTACCAGAAATTCTAAAGATAAGCTCTTTTTAAATTATATGTTATTGCTGTTGAACTGAATTTTATGGTTTAAGTGCGAAGAACATGATATTTAATAAATAAAGGTAACACACGAAACGTTAAAAAAATGCCCCTTTGGGCATAATCTAAAATCTGAAGGCTTTCAGATTTTTTTTTCCAGTATGTGTGTGTGTGATTTTATTACGATTTAAAACTGGTTTCTAAGGAAAGGCTTTTTGAGGAAAACTGGCTCATATACACGGTACACATGGAGAAAGCCACGAAAATGCCAATGCGGTCAGCCTGTTTGAGGGATTCGAACCTCGGATCGAACTACCTGCGTTCAGCAACTCTACCGTACCGCCGCTGGTGGGCCCTGATAACCTGAAGGCTATGTTGCTGATTGTGTCAGCGTGTTTATAGTAGTTCTTCGACAACTGTAATGGGATTTTGGAGCTGTCCTGATTAGTACTGGCTAAATAAAGTGTGTTTCGATATTTCATCAAGTGCTGTCGTCGTTATTCACTCCAAATCCACACGAACCCTGTAAGAACGTGAGGAAGAAAATAACGTAACAACTGGTATCAGAAAAATTACACAACAATATCTTATTTCTTAGCTCTAAATTCCTACATTAACTTTCCCCTTAAAAACGGGATTTTCCCTCACATACTACAGCAGTATATGCTGCTGCGTTTTGGTCATAAATACTGTTTTGTGCCATTTTTTCGAGCTACAAATATAGCATGTGATACCATGTGCGTGAAATAATGGGAGAATATTCCTAGAACTTCAGTCAGCGTGCATTATAAATTTCGTGACTCGTTCTTACTGTGATTGGTCTAAAGCTCCTTAAAGCCTTGTCCCCTTTCAATAAAGTCAAATGGATCCACCTGCCCACCAACTGAGGAGCAGAGAATGGTTTTCTCTAGATAAGTTGAAAATGCTGTCCATCAGGGCTGTAGTGTCGGAGTCAGGCAGATTTTAGGATAAAAGGAGTCGGAGCTGGAGTAGCTAAAAACAGGTCGACTCTGACTCCAGTTTTTTTGTGACAGTTTGAATTTGAAATGAAATTAAAATGAATTGAAAAAATTAATGACAAGCTGAGTTATTTTTATTTATGGTCTGTATACATTAATAAATAGATATTTTCTATTTTATTGACATACTAATAAATAAATATAAGGGGAGGAGGATGAATGTGATATTTGCCATTAATGATTAAACTGATTTATTTACAAATCTCACTGGTAAATTTAGGTAAGCAGCAATAGCAGCAAGAACTCCTAAAATTGTTGCCATTCTTAGGAAGCGAGCAGGAAAAGTAGCAATTATTGATCAAGCAACGCGATAAGGAAGTACATATTTGATGATAAAGAGGTTTTTAGAATTAAGAACTTTATTTACAACATGTAGATAACCCTAATGTTTCACTAACAGAAAGATTGTGGAATGATCTTGCAAAATTTGAAACTCTTCTTTCTACACTGTATATAGCCACAAAAAGACTGCAATCTGAAGAATTGACAGGAGGCGAGAATGGAAGAATGCGATGTTTGTTCTTTTTGAAATGGAGTGTTTATTGCAGAAGGAATCATTTCTTCAGTGAAGAAAACAGAAACTAGTTTGCTAGACAATGAGATCTTGCTGGATTCAGTATATGTAGATCCGAAACACAGAATTTTCTTGGATGACGAGCAAATTAAAAAGGCAAAGAAAGCCATCTATGAACTTTCGTTAAGAATGAAATTATTCTAAGAACAACTATAGAATTTGAATAGGACAGTCAATTGCAATTGAGTCTCTATCATCCTTTTCCAGTGATGAATTAGATTTTGAGAAATATTTTTGGATAATATAGAAAAGGCTAAGGCAAAGTGAATGAAAATAAAGAACCAAGTGCCTTTAGATATAAAAATGAAAAATGCAAACAAGATTTCTACACGGCCTTTGAAGAAATAGAGAAATATGATTGCGCTTGAAAGACAACTCTTTTAGGACTTATAAAAATCTATCCTGAAAAGTTAAAAGAAGTAGCCCTACCAGTAAGAGCTCTTCCTTCTACTCAGGTCAATGTGGAAAGACTTCTCAGCTCAGAAGTTCATCAAAATGGATCTATGGTCCTTTATCAATGAAGATCTTGCCGAAGCTATGGTGTTTCTTAGAAATTACTAATGCTAGTTTTTCCATTTCATAATAAATGCTAATTAATATAAATAATTTGCTATGTCATCAATTCTCCCCCTGTAGCATCTATTACTTCTTTTATATTAAAAAAAAATAAGCTGCAACCCATGTGTATATGCTTACATATATATGAGGGAGTTGGAGTCAGAGCCTTTAAAATTTCAGGAGTCACAGTCGGTCATTTTCTCTACCAACTCCACAGCCCTCGTTGCAATAATTTTAAAAATGTAAATGTTCTGTAGAAAGGCACAAACTGCCAAGTGAATTGTGGCCACAAACGTCAACTGAAAAATAAAAGTGGAATTAAAATCTTATTAAAAAAAGTGGAATCTTCTTTCTGCACCATATATAGCCACAAAAAAGCTACAATCTGAAGAATTAATAGGAGGCTTATTTTTGCGAGAATGGAAAAATCTGATGTTTGTTCTTTCTAAAATGGGATGGCTTATTGCAGAAGGAATCATTTCCTCAATGAAGAAATGATTAACTAATTTGCTAGACAATGAGATCTTGCTGTGTTCAATATATGTAGATCCGAAACACCGAATTTTGTTATGTGACGAACAGATTAAAAAGGCAAAGGAAAAAGGCCAGCTGTGAACTTTCACTAAGAATGAAATTATTCTCAGAACAACTGGAGTAGTCACATTAAGACAGTTAGACTGCAAAGATTGAAAGTGAGTCTCTATCATCCTCTTCCATTGATGAATTAGATTTCGAGAAGTATTTATATAGAAAATGAGATCTTGCTGTGTTCAATATATGTAGATCCGAAACATCAAATTTCGTTATGTGACGAACAAATTAAAAAGGCCAGCTGTGAACTTTCACTAAGAATGAAATTATTCTCAGAACAACTGGAGTAGTCAAATTAAGACAGTTAGACTGCAAACATTGAAAGTGAGTCTCTATCATCCTCTTCCACTGATGAATTAGATTTCGAGAAGTATTTGTATAATACTGAAACAGCCAAGGCAAAGCAAATGAAAATAAAGAACCAAGAGCTTTCAGATATAAAAATGAAAAAATACAAACAAGATTTCACCAGAAAGAAGGCCTTTGAAGAAATAGGATTGCTTTTGAAAGACACCTATTTTAGAACTTAAAATATTTATCCTGAAAAGTTAAAAAATGTAGTAACAGCTCTTCCTCTTACTCAAGTCAGTGTGGAAAAACTCTTCTCAGCTCTGAAGTTTATCAAATTGGATCTAACGTCCTCTAATAAAGAAGATCTTGCCAAAGCTATACTGTTTCTTAGAAATTATTAATGCCAGTTTTTCCATTTCATAATATAAATAATTTGCTACGCCATCAATTTTTTCCCCTTATAGCATCTATTACTTCTTTTATATACAGTCAAAAGTCGTTAATCCGGACTCGTCGGGACTTCGGCGATTCCGGATTATCGATTTTTCCGGATTATAGATCATCAGTTTAAATCTCGTAAGATGGCATGCAGAAATTCTAAAATTAAAAATATGAAACCGTAATTTATGAAATAAAGAACAATTATGATCTAAAGGGTATCAAAATTTGCAAAAAGAAAAAGCTTAATATTTATTTGTTTACTTTATTAAACAGTTCTTTCAATGTAAGTTGTTTAAGTTTTGCTTCGTTTCATGTGATAATACTTTCTCTTTAATTCTATTAAACAGACATAATTTCTTGTTCAGTTACAAAGTTCCGCTGTTCAAGTCCTATAATTGCTGTGTCGAGAACACCGACTAATTTGTCAATCGAAATTTTTTCGTTTTCAATAACCTCTGTCACTTTCTTCGCTATCGGAAGTGAATTAAAATGACGAGGAACTTGTTTTAAATCATATCAAAGACGGAGCATATCGAGATGAAATACTACATTTGGTAAGGAATTATAAGCCAAATAAAATAAAAACATCTGCGCTGAAGATAAGGATAGTGCTGACAGATCAACTTCCAATTCATTACGCGCCGAGCAGCGTGAAATTGATAAATAGATTTCGGATTTCAAAACATACTTTCGCTTTAGATCCTTTACATATTAACAAATATATATCGGAAATTCTATTTGATATAATCGAAAGTTTAAGCTTACTTTTATAAAATTGCTCTTACAGTCTGCAAAAAAAAATAAGCCGGATCCAATTCGAAAATTAAGGAACCACGCAATCATCAACATTAACTGAAATAGATAATTAGATAATTTTAGCTTATACGTCCATTACACATAAAACGCGCACGCGAAAACGTATTCTGCACTTGCGCACACTCATATGCGCAGTCGTAAAAGGTCTTACGCGCACGCGTAAACACCTATGAGCATGTGTCAACGCGGCGCATGCGCAGAAAGTTTTTAGTTTTGAGGTCCGGATTATAGATCATTCCGAATTATGGGTGTCCGAATTAACGACTTTTGACTGTATAAAAAAATAAGATATAACCCATGTGTATACGTTTATATATACATGAGGGAGTCGGAGTGAGAGTCTTTAAAATTCCAGGAGTCGGTCATTTTTCCTACCAACTCCACAACTCTGACTGGTGAGAACTAATGCGGGGAGCCAGTAGAGGTCAGAAACACACTCTGTCTTACACTTCAAAAAGCTCAGTTTAAAAAGAGTCTAATTGATGTGCAGTTTGATGAGGAAATAGAAAGGGAAAATTAAAGTAAAGGCTGAAATTTACAAAATTACATTTGGGTAATTTACAAAATAATAACTGCACATATCTTTGAAGAATAATTTTTTTCTCTTCATATATTCAGTTTCTTTCTTCAACATGTTTCCTTTTCATTTTAGAACTTTTGGATTTAATTAAAGATTTCTGTTATGTTAAAAGAACTAAATACATGTAGAATGTATAGAAAAAGCTGATAATTTTCTTTAATAATATGAACATTCAGAAAAAATATGAAATGCATATGGTAAGGCAGGTTACAGAGCTGGTGTGCCAGAAAGTGACACACAGAGCAACAAAATCTAGAAATGGGAGAACTTTTAGAATTTAGAGCAGGAATTGGAAGTAGAATTTAGAAAGGCACTAAGCAGCAGAATTTGGGATCCACAGAGATTGCATCAGGTGGGAAAATGCCCAGCTTCAGCCTTGTGTATGATGTTTTAAGACACATTAGATCAATCTTTTAAAATTGTCAGTTTTCAATTTCTTTATTAATAAAAAAATTCCTTTCAATAACACCTGTTCATGTGATAAGTTTAGAAGCATTTTTGACATTTTCCATGCTTGTACCTAGTGAAAAGTACAGAAAATAGAGGGAAGATAAACATCTTAAGAAAAAGATTCTAGTACCAGAAGTAAAACATTCAAATATTATGTTTTCATTTCTCTTCCAGACATTCCCCAAAAAGTAAGAAACTCATCACAAACTTTCTGTAAAATACATCCATACATGCAGACATTTTTCACTTTGTCACATTTTTCTGGAATCTTCTAGAATCGTGGGTCTACAAATCTTGCCTTCAAATCCTTCTAAACTTTTCAAGCTGTAATGTCTAAAATCCAAAAGAAAAATTACCCCTACTAATTCTGTAACAGCAAAAAGACAGAAATTTTTTGGAGGGGAAAAAACAAAGGGAACAAGTGTAAAATTAATTTTATAGAGAAAAATTGATGCATGTTCTGAGAATTCTGCATATTCCAAGACAATTATATGGGGAAAAATTCTTACTATGAAAAAATTAAAAAGACATTTTTAACTAATTATATAGCTATTTTGCTTTTGCTAAGAGCTGTTTCATAAATTGTGCTTTATAGCAATATACCTTGTTTATTTTTCAGATCCAAAATATTATATAATAAGCAGAAAAAATGGAACTTCATATAACAAGACAGCGAAAAATAAAAATATTTTTTATCTTAATGTTATTTTTTAAACACAATTTCAATATATTAACATTATTTTAACGAAATTTATCAATGTTACAATGCTTTAGAAAAAAAATCATCGAAAAATTCTCAGATCTCGAAATTAAAAATTTTCTATAGAAACTAATCTTAAAATTGCCAAACTGTTGATAAGTGGCTAAATTTAGAATCATTTAGTAAAAGAATTCACATCCCTAAAAGTGAAACGTTGTTTAAGAGTTCCTCATTATTAAAAATGAAATGATTTTGAAATGCTTACGTTTTACTTCTTGCTCAGAAAATTGAATATCCCACCATTTATATTAGAAACAGGAACAAATTATAACACATGAACCCATTCAAAAGATAACCATATTTGTCAGCAAATTCCCAAAAATATTCCTCTAAAATGCTAATTCACACTCAAAATAGCAGTTGTAAAAACTGACAGAAATTTCAGATGGTTAAAATTAAGAGCCTTCTGCTGATTTTGGCGAAATTAAGGACTTTTAAGGGCCGAAAATCAATTTTAAAAACCTAAGGACTTTTAAAGAACCATACGAACCCTGTTCTTCAATTAACAACAACTGATTTGTTACTCAGATAAACCCAGTATCGGTGCCAGAGCTGGTACTGCCGCATTGGGCTGCAGAATTTAGGAAGAGAAAAATGTTAAGAGCTTGACAGCAAAATTATCAAGTAACAAAATTAGGAATGGCAAAATCTTTAGAATTTATGAAAGCCACTGGGATACAAAATTTTTGTAATTTAAGGAGGTACTTGGCAGCAGAATTTTGGACATGCAGATTGCACCGCTTCACAAAATATCTGGTGCTGGCCCTGGAAAAGTATATGTAGAAGTATACAGTCAAAAGTCATTAATCCGGATGTCCATAATTTGGACCACAAAGCTACAAACTTTCTGTGCATGCGTAAAAGCAAAATGCGTTCATGCATGGGTATATGCATTTATGCATGCACATAATACCTTTACTCATGCACATATGCGTTTACACATGCGCATGAGTGAAGGTATGTGCGTTTAATGTACAACGGATGGAATAAGCTAAGCTAAAATGATCTAATTATGTATTTCAGTTAATGTTGCAGATTGTGTTGTTCCTTAATCTTCGAATTGGATTCGGCTTATTATTTTTTGCAGACTGTTAGAGCAATTTTATAAAAGTAAGCTTGAACTTTCGATTATGTCAAAAAGAATTTCCGATTCTTAAGCTGCCAAAGGATCTACAAAGCGAAAGCATGTTTCGATGTCCATCAAACAAAAAGTGGAATTCCTGCAAAAAAATGGATAAAGGCATATCCTTTGTTTTTCTAACCATTACGAAATCTGTTTATCAATTTCACACTGCTCTGCAGCGGTGGGGGGGAAACGTCGCGGCATGCAATGAACTGGAAGTTGATCTGTCAGCACTATCCGCATCTTCAGGGCAGATGTTTTTATTTTATTCGGCTTATAATTCCTTACTAAATGTAGTATTTCATCTCGATGTACTTTGTCTTTGATATGATTTAAATCAAATTCCTCATCATTATAAATACCACGAATACACATCAAATAGTTTTCTGGTTGCAATTTTCTAATTTTGACTATGCGTAATGTATGCTTTACGCATGCGTGCGTTGAAAGAAATGTTTAATAAAGTAAACAAATAAATATTAAGCTTTTTTTTTTTTTTGTAAATTTTGATACCCTTTAGATCATAATTGCTCTTTATTTCATAAATTCTGGTTTCATATTTTTAATTTTATAATTTCTGCATGCCACCTTACCAGATTTAAATTGATGATCTATAATCAGGAAAAACCGATAATCCGGAATCGCCGAAGTCCTGATGAGTCTGGATTAAAGACTTTTGACTGTACTTATTTGGGACTCAGCTAAGGCTTAAGCATGTGCAGGAAATAGGCATCAGTATAACATATAATTGATGTAATCTACGTTTAACTTTTTTAGAATGCAATAGAAGTGAGACAAAATTCAGTGGACGAACATGCCTTTAGTCACCAATTTCATGATACATCGATAATAGTGTATGTGGAATGGGAACTAAGCTTTACAATAACAGCCATGAATTCGATGGTGTTCCGATATCGCAAAAAAAGCAAAATTTTCCTATTAATGGAATTTGTGAAGAAATGTGGAGTTATAAATTTTTGTGAAGAAATTTTGTGAAAAATTTGTGAAGAAATGTGGTTATAAATGAAAATTATATAACAAAAGTTTTTTATTCCAATGATTATGCTCCAATTATTAATCAACATATGGATGGTGAAATTCTGTAGCATGATACTGAATCCAGAAAATATCACTACCAACAGTGACAAAGAGTTTGTGAAAATGAAACTCAATGCAGCATTTACAGAATTCAAACAATGCAGCTTTGTGATTGAACAAGAAATGTCTGTCTATGGAATGTATATCTACGTACAAAAAATGAAACAAATTAAACAACTTACATTGAAATAAATGTTTAATAAAGCAAATAAATGTTGATCTTTTTTTCATATAAATTTTGATTCTCTTAAGGTCATAAATCATCATTTCATTCATTCAATAGTTTTAATTCAATAGTTTTAATTTCATAATTTTTATTTGCCACCTTAGAAGATTTATACTGATCTGGTAAAATCTCAAATCCAGAATCAGCAATGTGCTAATGCGTCTGAATCTCGGGCTTTGTATTTGTGAGTTAAAAGTGAAGGAAAAGAAACAGGTAAAAATATACTAACATAGCAATGAAATTCTGAGGAATGGTTTAATAAAAAAGTAACCAAAATTATTCTTGCATTGTAATTTTCATTAATGACAAAAATGCACATCTTCAGCTTTCTCACATTTTGTTACTTTGCAAAATCAACAAATTTGACTTTTAAAAAAAGTTTCTATTTTGTTATTTTTAATTTTAAAATACTTTGCTATGAAATTTTAAAGTAATAAAAGTTCAGTCCTTAATTTACATATTCATTAATATAACTGTAAATATAGCAAATAACTTGTCTTATTTTGTATTATGTATTTTACCAATTTTAGATAATGGAGGACTTGCAGGTCTAGTTTCAAAATTGCAAGTATCATCAGCAGCATCAGCCCTATCGTTTGATTCACGTGAAATACAAGATGCCATTTTAATTCAAAATCACCAAAATGGAAAGAACTAAAATAAAGAAAAATTTAAAAAATATTAAAATTACCTTACTGTAACAGAGCTTCATTCATCTTGAAGCAAGCTTAATAACAACATTGCAATACTTATGCAAAATAGAAAATAAAATTTTCACAATCATTTGGTTAAAAATTAAATAAAAAAATATTGATATGTTAGACATATAGTAAAATCCTATCTTAACTGATTTTTTTCTCCAGGTTGGCACAATATCAGATCTATTATGCCAATAAATATTTGACTGCAGAACCCTACGACAAAAATGTGTGACATATTAAAAGAAGGAAAAAATAATTAAAGGTTCACATGTTAAACATATTTATTTGTCTGTTAACACATCAGAGAGAACCACTTGTGAGATATTTATACCCTTCTAGAAAGTGGCAGTGGAATTTTGGCAAAATAAAATGTATTGCCACTTGAGAAAAATATTTATGCAAGCCATTCAATGAAATAAATGCACTATTGTTTTAAATACCTAAACCTTTTTCTGTTGCTGTTAAATAAATACAAAACACTCCACGGGCAGATAATTTATGATGAAATAATATCATAAGTTTTCTTTCTTACGATGCACCATTGTTATTGTTAATACATGATTATTTTTAAGAAATAATTTTGGGTTAATCCTAGTATCCGGTGCACACGGGATTTGGCTACTTTTGGCGACTTTATGATGAGCAATAAAAACGGGACATATACGATGAGTAGTAAACGGGTCATTCAAAGAATATATATAGTTATACATAGTATATACTTAGTATATAGTGTATAGTATATACATAGACGTTGTTTGAGTATGTATATAGTATATAGTTAGACGTTGTTTGGGTCATTTTTGGTGTTGGCGATAATTTTCAAAATCGCGCCAAGGCTGCACCGTATACTAGGATTTTACCATAATTTTAATTATATGATTTTAAATTTCTGGAAGATTAATTATTAAACTAGAGGGCTAAACATAACTGTTTAGATCATAAAAGTGGAACAACAGTTTGTGTCACACATAGACTTTTAGCATAGAAACTATCGATTTCAGGGCGAACAAAGTCCTTCTTCATCAGCAGCAAAGAAGGCACAGATTTCTTTGTACTAAACTTCTTAAACTTAACTATTTGGTGAATCTTCGGATTATGATAACTTGGCAATTTTTTGGCGGCCAACACTGCTATGGCAACCAGCAAATTTTTTTTTTTTATGCCATTTTGTTTTCACGAAGTAAAGGCACTTGGTTGATCTTTGGATTATGGTAACTTGGCGACTTTTTGGTGAAAATTTGGCGACCAACTCTGCTATAGCAACCCTCTATTTTTTTTCACCGCCATTTTGTCTTCACGAAGTAAAGACATGTTTCTTTTCTTTTTATTTACTCAACACTTTTTCCAACAATCTGCTAGCCGAATTACACTTATGCTAGAAATTTTATGGAACAAAACTGCTTAATCATGACAAATATTAACTGCAAAATTGGGAAAAAGTGCAGAATCGCAAACTCCTTGCCGCGTTTTTCAAAATCGCACATACACAGTAACCATGTACATGTCGACTTATTTTTACTTAAAAAAACATCTCAGAATTGCACAAAAATGGCATTGCGCACACTCTTGACTTTATCCATCTACACTGCTATTTTCTCATAAATTACAAAAAGTTGCACGCAAATGCAGGAAAATTTTGTGAATCTTTAAACTCGGTAAAAAGCACATATATGAAATTACCTGATTGCGAACCCTATCCAAGGATGAACATTTCCATGTATAATATAAATAAAATATCCAAAAACTTTTACCTCTAAATTATCTATTATAAACGTCACCAACGAATTTATAACAAAACGTTAAAAATGATTACAAATACTTCGTCTCAAATATTTAAATTATTTCTATGCATGTTTACTTCCACTGAAACGTATACCAAATTGCTACAAACATATAATTCACAAAATAACTATCATTTAATTAAAATATAATTAAACCATGTACACGTCGACTTATTTTTACTTAAAAAAACATCCCAGAATTGCACAAAAATGGCATTGCGCACACTCTTCACTATATCCATGTACACTGCTTTTTTCTCATAAATTAGAAAAATTTCCCGAAAACGCATGAAAATTTTGTGAATCTTTAAATCCGGTAAAAAGCACATATATGAAATTACCTGATCGCGAAAAAGTATATACCCTT
The DNA here is from genome assembly GCF_044657685.1 of Stegodyphus dumicola. Taxonomy (NCBI): domain Eukaryota; kingdom Metazoa; phylum Arthropoda; class Arachnida; order Araneae; family Eresidae; genus Stegodyphus; species Stegodyphus dumicola. Next base: position 149,799,846 of record NC_140777.1, read on the forward strand.
TCCAAGGATGGACATTTCCACGTATAAAATAAATAAAATATCCAAAAACTTTTACCTCTAAATTATCTATTATAAACGTCACCAACGAATTTATAACAAAACATTAAAAATGATTACAAATACTTAGTGTCAAATACTTAAATTCTTTCCATGCACATTTACTTCTACTCAAACGTATTCCAAAATACTACAAACATATAACTCTCAAAATCACGATCATTAAATTAAAATATAATTAAATTAAAAAACACTACTTAAAATATAAGCACATACATTAAATTAATAAAAATTAGCTTATAATCCTAATTACTTTAAACTAAATCATTGCTAATAACAATTTTCCAATAATACCATATTAATTTATTTACTCCTTACATTTAGAACAATGCATAAAAATAATATCCTCAAATAATTAAAAATACTAACTTACCTAATCTTCTACAGAATCTTGAGTGCATGGCGGATCACGAAATGTCCATTTTCACCAGGTTTCTTGCACCGCCATTCAAACTTATCTGTAATATCCTTCCTTTCACACAATCTCATTTCATTCCCACATATTGGACATTCATACTTATCTGCAATTAAGCAATTCTTTTCAATTACACATAAACGCAATAAAAATTTTAGATTTACTTTATATAGGGCCATGGGATCCAAATATTAAACAACACCGTTTCACATAACATAGAATGAAACTACTGCTATAAATTACAGCAGATATTTTTACAAATTTACCCCCTTTTCCGATTAAAGAACAGTGATTCGTCCATTAATGTCACATGACATATCTCATGATCTCTCATTTCCCTCACACAAAATACAGTCAAAAGTCGTTAATCCGGACTCGTCGGGACTTCGGCGATTCCGGATTATCGATTTTTCCGGATTATAGATCATCAGTTTAAATCTCGTAAGATGAATTATTACATTAAATTATAAAATTAAAATTAGAAATTCTAAAATTAAAAATATGAAACCGTAATTTATGAAATAAAGAACAATTATGATCTAAAGGGTATCAAAATTTGCAAAAAGAAAAAGCTTAATATTTATTTGTTTACTTTATTAAACATTTCTTTCAATGTAAGTTGTTTAAGTTTTGCTTCGTTTCATGTGATAATACTTTCTCTTTAATTCTATTAAACAGACATAATTTCTTGTTCAGTTACAAAGTTCCGCTGTTCAAGTCCTATAATTGCTGTGTCGAGAACACCGACTAATTTGTCAATCGAAATTTTTTCGTTTTCAATAACCTCTGTCACTTTCTTCGCTATCGGAAGTGAATTAAAATGACGAGGAACTTGTTTTAAATCATATCAAAGACGGAGCATATCGAGATGAAATACTACATTTGGTAAGGAATTATAAGCCAAATAAAATAAAAACATCTGCGCTGAAGATAAGGATAGTGCTGACAGATCAACTTCCAATTCATTACGCGCCGAGCAGCGTGAAATTGATAAATAGATTTCGGATTTCAAAACATACTTTCGCTTTAGATCCTTTACATATTAACAAATATATATCGGAAATTCTATTTGATATAATCGAAAGTTTAAGCTTACTTTTATAAAATTGCTCTTACAGTCTGCAAAAAAAAATAAGCAGGATCCAATTCGAAAATTAAGGAACCACGCAATCATCAACATTAACTGAAATAGATAATTAGATAATTTTAGCTTATACGTCCATTACACATAAAACGCGCACGCGAAAACGTATTCTGCACTTGCGCACACTCATATGCGCAGTCGTAAAAGGTCTTACGCGCACGCGTAAACACCTATGAGCATGTGTCAACGCGGCGCATGCGCAGAAAGTTTTTAGTTTTGAGGTCCGGATTATAGATCATTCCGAATTATGGGTGTCCGAATTAACGACTTTTGACTGTAATGCGTAATCGGAACTGAGTGCTTCTCACATTATTCCCAAATTCCTAGGTAATAACCTTTATCGCCTCCAAAATGTTGCCAAACTACCTGTTACCATATTCCAAAGATTAGCCAGGCACTTTTTTTAACTCAACATTTTTTCCAACAGCTGAATTATGCTTATGCTAGAATTTTTTTTGAATAAAAGTTCTTAACCCTCTTGTTGCGCATCCCACAATTTCCACGGACAAGGTAAAAGTAGCAAAATTTGTGCAACCCGCGATTTCTGCGGGGATGAATTTTTGCCGTCTATTTAACTGTGCAACCTGCTCTTTCCCCGCTCAAGGTTTCCTTTTAGCTTTTCTGTGACGTTTAATTGTTTATTTAGATGTGGGCTAACAGATGGCATCAGTTGCCCACATTTCTGCCAAATACTCAAGAATACATAATGTAGCATTTTGCTCGCACTTTTCAGAGCTCAAATATGTCTGGCAGGAAACATTTCGCGCGTGATATAACCTATATTCCTGATGATATTTCCGACACTGATAGAAATTCAGACTCTGATTTCAAATATATTGAAGATAGTTATAGCGAAACTGATGAGAATTTCTCAGATTTCCTCTGATTATAGTGATGAATCTGAAAATTCAGTTTCTATTGAAAATGTTTAAAAATGGTGCAAAATTGATATATATGTTTTGATTGATTGAAAAAATTTATATATACAATATATAGCATATATGTTTTACCTTGAAATTTTATAAAATAAATCATAATTTAACCAATATTAATTTTCAAAATTTTTCTTTTATATCATTTTTCCTTCAATTTCAGTATTCTGACAATCTTTTTCTATGATCTAATTCTATATTGAAAAAAAACTCCTTTACAAAAAGTTTTTATACATTTTAACTCTAAACTATATGCAGATTTGATATATGCAATAAAAAAATTCGCAATTTTGAACCTATTTTGATAAAAATAGAATACGCAGTGAGAGGGTTAATCATTACGAAGTTTAGGTGCAAAATTGTTTCTAAGTGCTTATTAGCTGAAATCATGATCGGAATTTTTCGGGAAATAGTGTAACAAACATGTACAGAAATTCGTCTTTTGTAGGATAAATCTATATATTTAATACGTAAATAATATCTCTCATAAATTAGAAAAATATGCACAAAAATGAAGAAAATTTTTGTGAATCTTTGAAATCGATAAAAAGGACACATATGAAAATATCTGAATGTTAAAAATTATGTATTCTGTGCAAATTTTTATATATTTATTTGGCATATATCCCTATCCAAGGATGCACATATAAAATAAATAAAATATGCAAGAAATTACATTATTTAATTTTCCCCTCTAAATTATGCATTATAAAAGTCACTAGGGAATTATAAGGCAAACATTAAAAATGGTTAAAATACTGTTATTTGATAGATTTCATCTTTTTACTAAACTTCTTAAACAGATTACTTTTTTAAACATCAAATTATCTGTTGATTAAGGTGATTCCTGAAAATATTCTCAAAGGTTCCACAGTTTAGTCTTTAGCAAGTACAAATTGAAATGTTGTCAACGGCTGTGGAGAAATACAACCAGAATTACAAATGCAGTTCACTCATACAGCCAACTTTGGAGTAGCTACGTTATTTCGCAAAGTTAGAAATTAATAATGAAGGTATTACAAAAAGTTTAATTGAGAATTATCTCAGATAATTACATATGAATTACTATACAACATTCATGCGTACATTTTTTTTCTTAATTTAAAAATGTGGTATTTTCAAAAACATATGCTTTTCTTAACTCTTATAAAACCGAAACCATATAATCCAAACATAGGGCGGATAATCGTCAAAAAAAAAAAAAAAAAAAGAAGAAGAAGAAGACTGATTAACCTTTAAAACATATAAAATAAGATCTATCAATATTTACCACATACTTCAATATAAGTATTCAATTTGAACGATAAATTAATTTAGTAACTGTTTAAAGTATTATATGCGGAAGTACAGTAGCGAAACATGCCCGCATTTTAAATTTCACGGGTACGTAAAACGGTGTTGCCAGAAAATGTATTTGTGTGGGGAAGGTAAACTTTAATTTTTAAACACAATTTCGAAATTTGTATCAAAATGATTTTAGAGAAGTATAAATCTGTCCATACAGTCAAAATAAAATTATTGCAGCAATTTAAAATTAGAAATTATTTAGTTTTATTGGACTAAATCATTTCTAATTGCTTTGATTTTACTATTAGTTTAAATTTTACAAGCTATATATATATATAGAGAGAGAGAGAGAGAGCTTTTAAAATTAATAAGAGAATTTTATTATAATTCTTGTTTATTTAAAATTTGAAAATTTACTGTAATAGACAAGTCATTTTGACGGAAGACGGTTGGAAGAATAATTTTTGTCGCAATTTTATGCTTATCGTTTCCTCTGTTTTCTATCTGTTTAATTACTTTATTAAATATTTTAAGCTATGTACAATAAATTAGCAATTTTATGAGTAATTAAATAAAATTCAGTCACAGATTTATTTTCAAGAAGTTCTATTTTACAAACGTAAATACAATTGTAGACTTCTTGATTGGCAACTTCTCTTTAATGTTATATTTTCGGTAATGAGTGACAATTTTAGTGAATTATAAGAGTAAGTCGTTAAACCTGTGATAATGCAATAAATCGGCATTCCTTATGATATTCATCATGTCTGCTATATCCTACACTGAAGATAGATATCATGCGATTTAGTTATTTCTGCTTAACAGTCAATAAATTGTGGATATTTGAGCAAGTGAGGTGATATTTGAAATTATTTATGTACTTCCATTAGAAAAATCATTTTCTTTATTGTAAGTGACAATGTCATACACATCGAATTTTCAGAATGTGCCATCTTCACAAGTTGTGGATGAATCATCTGATGCAAATAATAGTTCTCAACATTCAAACAATGAAACTGATTCCGAAGAATCGAGTTTGAATGAAATAAAAGAGACGACTAAAAATAAAGATTCAGTTTCATTCTCTGGTGCTAGTCGCTTTGACTCTAATAGTAATATTTCTTCTCGTAGGAGAAGGGATGCAAAGTCATCGAATATAAATTCAGATAAGGGAAACTATGAAAGTGAAGAAAGCAAAAGTGCATCTCATAAAAAGGATTCTGATACAGAACTGAAAATAAAAGTTAAAAAAGAAGTGCTTTCTGATGATCCTCATTCCCCTATGTCAGATATAAATCCCCCATCGTTTACAACTCGATCGAAACAACGGAAGTTGGAAAGGCGAAAATGTCAGCGTGCTCCTAGCAGTGCAAGTAGTGCTGTTGATTCTGATGCAAGAAAAACGAAAAGTGAACCAATTTTGATTACTATTGATTCAGATAGTGATGATAATGTTTCTGTTATTTGTAGCCGGCCTAACAGAACAGCAAGAATTAGAGGCGAAATATTTAGACAGCTTTCGAGAATTAATTGTCGTTCTGCAGCTAAAGTAACAAGCTACAAAGATAGTGATTCTTCATCATCTGAAAGTGGGAAAGTGAGAAGGAAACGTAAAAGCAAAGTGAAGGTTGCAAAAGTTTCAAGAGATAAAAGAAGAAAATATTTGGTGAAACGTATTACTAATAAAAGCCATTTAAAGTTAAGAAGCAACCACCCAAAAAAACATATAGCTCAGGTTTTTAGTCCTAAGAAAACTCAGCGTCTGAAAATTAAGAATCTTCGAAAACGATTTGAAAAACAAAAAAAAGAAACTTCTGGTTTTAAAAGGCAGTATCCACTAAAGAAATCCTCACAGCAGGTTACAAGTCCTGTCAATAAGGTCAAAAGTATTAAAAGTGAATTTGTGTCAAATGTTGTGGCTTCTACATCAGGTATATCAAAGAGAAGAGCAAGTTCAAAAAGCAGCAGTATTAAAGCAAGTGAACATTCACCTGTCGATGCTGAAGTTAACTCTGATAAAAAGCAAACAAACACAAGCATAGCAATTAATGAAGCAAGTAAATCAAATTCATCAACTATGGAAGATCGTGATATTGATTCAAAATCAAATAAGGATTTGGATGAAAAGGTAAAAAGTAAAAGTGATTCACTTCCACAGAGTGTTGGGGCTCGAAAAAGGTCAACAAGCAAAGTTTGTAATGTAAACGTGAGTGATTCTAAATTCTGTGATGTTAATGTAAGCGATTCAAAACTTAGTACTGTAAATGTGAGTGATTCTAAGATTTGCAATATAAATATGAATGATTCAAATAAATGTGAAACTGTAAATGAATCTACAAAAGCTGTAAATAAAGCTGATAAAGATACAGATATAAAGGATTCAGATAAACGTTCTGCTGTAATTGATTCTGGTAAAGCTAATGAACATGGAGAAAATAAAATTGTTACTTTGTCAGAGAAAATGGATTCTGACCCAGTTGATAATTGCTCAAAAACTCAGAACTGCTCACGTATAGAAAATAAAAATGTTGTGGATAATGAAAAGAAAGCATTAATTTCTTCTAAAGTCACAGCAGGTATTAAGAAGAAATTGAAACCTGTGGATAAAATAATTCGTCGCCGAGGTAGACCTCGTCTTTGTGATGCCAAACCTAAAGTTATTCCTGTGCTAACTGATATAAAGAAGTATCAGCCATTCTTGCAAAGCACTTTCTGCTTTGATATTGCCCAGAGGCTTTCAAAATGTCGTGAATGCCGCATTGCGCTTTATAGGAACAATCGTAGAATGTTTAATTCATATTGCCGCTTTATGGAATACAGAAAATTATGTTATACTAAAAGTGGTGCGATTTTGATTGCTGGTTTTTCAGAACCAACTGAAGCTACCCATGAACACTTGAATCAGTGGTTGCCTCAGATTCATGATCCTCCAAAGGATCTGAATAATGAAACTGCAAAGTCACTCTTAGAACATATTGGAGATCAGTTTTGTGATCTCATCGAACAAGAAAAAGAAGCAGTTTCGCTTCATATTGGGCATAGTAAAACCTTAACTTGGAAAAGAATTGTTCAAGGAGTAAGAGAAATGTGCGATGTATGTTCAACCACTATATTTAATATCCATTGGGTTTGTCCAATTTGTGGTCTTGCCGTATGTATTGATTGTTATAAAGTCCGAAAGCAGGGTATCATTGTTGAAGACGATGAAGAACAGCCAAAAGATCGAGATGAGTATAAATGGCTGTTGTGTACAATGAAGCAACCACATGAACAGGAAAAGCTACTCATGGCACAAATCATACCTGGTAATGCTTTATGGACTATGAGAGAGTTATTACATAATGCAAGAAAGAAGTGGAATATACCATCATATTGCAAATGCAATCCTCAAGCAATATCTGCTCCAGATAAGCATATTTCTACAGGTATTTGTAAACAGTTAATGAGTTTTGTGTCAAAAGCGTTTCCAGCTGTTCGAACTCATTTTAATGCTGGTGGTGAAGCAAATAATGTTAATAATGAAATTAATTATGATGACTTAGATGTTGAAGTTAATGATATAGCTCTTAGATGGTTAGAAGGAACTGACATAAATTCTGATAGTTTGAAGCAGTCAGATGATAATTTCCACAGTTATGAAGATTTTGCTATTTTAAGAGGTGATCTTCTACAGGATTTTCCGAGAGATGAAAGTGTGTCGGAATCCGAGCAGGACTTTTCAAGTATTTCTCTGGATGAAATAATTGCATGTGTTACAAAACCTCAGGGAAGTGATGAGAAAGAGGGATCTGAAAAAAGTGTTCTAAAGCATTTCAGTCAACGATACCCACAAGCAAATAGTGGAAGAGATCCTCTGCCTATTCGTATATATACTAATATAGAAAGCAACCTAGCATTTTCCAATGTACCACATTCATGGTTTTGTAATGGTCGCCTTCTGTTTCTTCATAAAGCTGATCATCCAGATAATTTAGCCTTGTTTCAAGAACAGTGGAAGAGAGGTCAGCCAATATTAGTTAAAGGGGTTGAAGAAGGATTAGACATGAGTCTTTGGCATCCTGATAGCTTCTGTAGAGATTTTGGTGAAGTGAAGAATGACTTAGTGGACTGCAGAACGGGTGCTGTATTGAAAAATTTGCCAATGAAAAGATTTTGGGAGGGCTTTGAAACATTTAGCAAAAGAATGAAAGACGAAAATGGAGAATATATGTTACTGAAATTAAAAGATTGGCCTCCAGGTGAAGATTTTAGTGAAAAACTTCCAACAAGATTTCAGGATTTGATGAAAGGATTACCTTTACCAGAATATACCCATCGTGATGGTATTTTGAACCTTGCTGGCAGATTACCATCTTGGTTTGTTCGACCTGATCTTGGTCCTAAAATGTACAATGCATATGGATCTGCTCTTTATCCTACCAAAGGAACAACAAATCTTCATTTGGATGTTAGTGATGCTGTTAATGTTATGGTTTATGTAGGCATACCCTCTGATGGAAATTCTCATCTGCACATTCAAGAAGCCCTAAAAGCAATTGACGAGGGTGGCTGTGATTCACTGATGAGACATAGAGTTAGAGGTCGATCTACAAAACCTGGTGCATTGTGGCATATATATAATGCTAGAGATGCCGATAAAATTCGTGAAATGTTGACCAAGGTTGCTATTGAACGAGGGGAGAAGCTGGAAGCCCACCATGACCCTATCCATGATCAGAGTTGGTATATTGATTCAGAATTACGAAAACGTCTGTATCGTGACTATGGTGTGGAAGGTTATGCCATTGCTCAATGCCTTGGAGATGCAGTTTTCATTCCTGCTGGAGCTCCTCATCAAGTACGCAATTTGCATAGTTGTGTGAAAGTTGCTGAAGACTTTGTATCTCCTGAAAACATTGCCCATTGTTTCAAATTAACTCAGGAATTCAGGAATTTATCTGACACACATACAAATCATGAAGATAAATTACAAATAAAAAATATTATCTATCATGTTGTACGAGATGCTCTTGCGCACTTACTTTCAAGTAATCAGACAGTGAGTTGAGCCATGGAAAGATCTCGCTTAAAACTTTGATGTCCATTATGAGGAGGAACTCAGAAATGCTGCAAGTATTGCAACTATTATGACATAGTTTTTGACATAACTATATGACATAGCATTTGAGTTTATTTTCATGCAATGTTTCCTAAACTGTTCGAGAGTATTGTCAAGATACTGGTTCTCAAAAGTAATGAAAATAAGATGTACCTTTTTGTTATGTATGTGCATATCTACTTATAAATGTATAAGTGTGCACACAAAATGGAGGATTACAAACAGTGCTAATGAAATAATTAGTCTGAAATGTATAGTACTTTAGTTTTGGAAACGTCGCATTCATGTATTTGCACTTTATTCATGCCTGTTAGGAAATATGAATTATAAAATGACCTAACGGTGGTCAACTTTCTGGTCATCAGTTAGTAAAATTGCTGAGGGTCATTTAATGTATTTCAAATCTTGTACATATTTGACATTCTTTTAGAAAGTGTTTCATAATTTCTAAAAATTGTTCTTAAAATGTGTGTGTTATAATTAAGCTATTATTTGGGACAATTTTGATGTTTCTATAAGAAAATGTTCCATGATTTCCAATATGTCATTACTAAATTATTATTTGAGAAAACTTTGATATATTTTTTAGGAAATGTTCATGATTTCTAAAAATTTTTCTTAACATGTGCTTGCTCTGAAAATTAATCTTAAAGTATATGTTATTGCTAAGCCGTTATTTGGAATAAATAGAATAAATACTAGAGTAACAGAGTGAAATTTTTTTTATGAATGTTGAAGGTATTGCTTAATAAATATTTAGATTCTTTTGAATTTTCTATAAGTACTCAAATTGTATTCATTAGAAAGAAAATAGAAAAATAATGTTTTAAATGTACGTACACGTTGTCTTGTCATTGAAAATGAAAAATACAAATGAATTACAGATGGGAAGATTCTGTCTAAAATAAGCATTTAGTATTTTTATAAATAACTGCAATTTTTTGTCTCATCTGATATTAATGTACTTAATAATTTACTTTTTTTTTTTTTTGAACCAGTAGCAGCCGAGTAATTAAAACCACTAAATACTGGGAGTTTGATCTTAGGTGAATGAACCGGCTGCATGCTAGGCTTTGGTTGGGTGGGGGTCCTCATGCATAATGTGAATACAAATCAGTCTATGTTAGAAAGTCCTCCACTAAAGCATCCTTCTCCTTAGGTGCATAACGAGCGTTGCCTCATTCAAATAACCTGTGTTTGGTTTTGCATTAAAATGTTATCATTAAAATAAACATTATTAAAAACTTTTCATATATTACAAGAAACTGTTATTTTTAAATCTACTTTTACTTCATAGTGAAATTGCTGTGTAAATTATCAGTGCTTTAATAGCTTATCTTCTATTTTAGGAAAAAAAATAAGTTGTTAAACAAAACCTTATAAATCTATTATTTTGTATTTATTATTTATGTAGTTATTAGTCATACTTATTAGAATTGAAATCAACTCGCAATCATCAGCATGGCAGACTTTAAAAACTTTGGAACTAAATTGTTAGAATCAAAATACAAACTGCTTAAGATTATACAAAAATAGATTATGCATTATCTGATGTCAGCTAACATAACCTAGAATTTTCTTCCTTTTGAATTATCAAAACTCGTAAGAAAATTGTTTTAAAAATATGTTTTAAAATTGCATAGGAATGTTAAATATTTCTTAAATATGAAATAGATATTTTTTCAAAACTTAATCATTTTAAAAGTTTGTTTTAAAATTGCATAGGAATGTTAAATATTTCTTAATTATAAAATAAGTACTTATTTGAAAAACAAAAAAATCTTATCTGACTTGCGTGTAAGTTTACATTCCTTTTAAGTTATTTTTCTCCATACTGAAGTCAATCTGATTAATTATAAAAAATATTATTAAGTCTTGAAATTTAACCGAAATAAATAAAAGAAAATTGTCAAACTTTCTCAAACTATAAAAATTTATAGATGCCATAAATATTTTACTTTGTATTGAATGATTCAATTATTTGTTAAGTTGGAATTGATTACAATTGTCTTTTTTATTCAAACATGCTTTGATATTTTGCAAAATAACATTTGTGTTGATTTTTGTTGTACAAGCAATGTTTTACAAAATGTGGTATCTTAAAGCTACATATTTATGTTTTGCAATTTTTTTTTTTTTTTTTTTTTTTGGTCAAGTGTGTTTTATTTTTATTTGCTGATGTTATGTATTTTTAAAGTAGCAAACTTGGTTATGAATATTAGTATATTCTATGCTATAAAAAAACAAATTTGACATTTTTGAAATGCCAAACCTCCCCCCTCCCCCCCAAAAAATATTTCTTCTTCTTGGCTCTCCCCTCCTTTCTTTGGTGCTTGATATACTAGTTTTTAGTGGGACATTTCTGAATTTTACTTAGGTAGTTAATTATTTCAACTATGAATTGTCTTAGTGCATAAGTGAGTATAAAATTTTCTTTTATTATGTTAAAACAGTCTGCAGAAGTATACCAGTTAATACTATATAGCTATGGGATAGTTTTTACTAATACAATATTTTTGCTTGATATTTTAGTTATTATAAATTTGTAATTAAAAAAAGTTATGTTTGTTTCATATAGGTAGTTAATTATTTCAACTATGAATTGTCTTAGTGTGTAAGTGAGTCTAAAATTTTCTTTTATTACGTTAAAACAGTCTGCAGAAGTATACCAGTTAATACTATATAGCTATGGGATAGTTTTTACTAATACAATATTTTTGCTTGATATTTTAGTTATTATAAATTTGTAATTAAAAAAAGTTATGTTTGTTTCATATTATCTTTACTACCCTGAAAAGATGCTAAAATATGCAACCAATCACATCGCCAAAATGTATTTATGTGGCAACCCAGCTCTATGCATGCATGTAGTAGATGTGAGTTGATTTCCCCCTTCAAATTCAATGGTCATTTTCCTGATTATTGTTTGTTTTTGTTCTATTCAAGTACATTATTTTTATTGAATTTGTTTCATATCCATGAAGTTGTACTGCTTAAATGATTGAATTTCATGGATAGAAATTTGCAGATTCTGTTGAATTTATGCAGTTCTCTTTCTCTCTCTCTCTCTTTTTTTTTTTTTTTTATTTTTTTTTTTTTTTTTTATTTTTATGTGAAAGCAGAATTCTGTGTACATGAGGAGAATGACAGTGATGCGACGTCTAATTTATGCAAATCTCTGTTGTCTCCTGAAGTTAAAACAGATCACTGTGTATATGGTGATAGCAGCAATTTAAAATTCTTGCATTTTTAATTGTGTTGATTAGTTGTTGTGTTATTTAATTCTTAGTGCACCACCATTTTTGATATCTTTCATGTCTTACCTTGGTGAAAAATTAGTTTACTTTTCAGTAAAGAAAAGTATCACGGTTTCTTATAAAGCTTAGTTGCAAAATAACTGTCTTAATTGTAATGCAGTGTGCAGTGCATGTAATCCTGCTGAACTATTCAGTTATATTATCAACTTCAGTTTTTAACTTCCTTCGTTCTCATTTGTATACTAATATCTCTTGTTACTAGTAAATCCTTGCTATCTTGCTAGACCTACTAAGTGAATGAGTGAAGTTTAAGAAACTATTTGATAGCGATAAAAGAAAGAACTTATGTGAAGATGAATAAAAAAAATATACCCCTTAAAAAGTTGTGAATTCATTGGCAGGAACTTTTTGCCAAGCTAATGTGCAGAAAAACAGGCTTTTTCAAAGTGGCGGCACACTGAGGGTTGCCTGCTAGTGCAATCGATCAATAAAATTAGAAAAGCAAGAAATATAGGTAGTAAAACACCTACCATCTTAAAGTTTCTTTTTTCCCACTGGTATTCTTCCCATATACACAACAATTTGTTTTTGCTTAAAAAATATTAGAAAATTGCACAAACCTGGCATAGAGCAATTTGACATTGTGCACCAGGCAAAGCAGATGTACTACACATATAACTGGATTTCCCATAACTATTTTGGCAATGTATTACTTTTTCTCATGAATACTTTTTTGCACTACTTCAGCAGGGAGGGGGAGATAATCAGAAAGTAACAAAAAAAATTTTTAAAAATAAACTTTTATTTAAAATTCTTAAACTAATTAATGAACAACAAGGAGAAAAATAGTTGATCATATAATTTAATGGGGAAAAGCTTAAATAATCATCTTTGAAAAATTAATTTTCAATTTTATATCACGAATAATAAAAACATTGGACATTTGTGATAAATTTATAAAGGTAATGATTTGTGCTTTTGACAATAAAACTTGCATGTTAGATATCATTATTTATACATTATATTGTGATTTATGTTTCATTGAACAGTTTAGTAAAAATATTAATGCATTGAAAAAATGTCAAAATGTGCCAAAAATATACGTCATGAGTTAAATGAAAAAGCACAAGAACTATCTGCTTTTGTCTTGTGGAGGTCTCTATATTTGAAACTACCTTACACTCATGTTACACAAGAGGTAATGATGAAAACCAACAATGAAGCCAGTCTATTTACCTGAGTTTGAACACTGAGTATTCAGCAGTGTTAACCACTTGGTCATTGGTGGGGCCATATAGTGGGATAGAAGTAGCCGATTATGCTGTTTGCTATAATAAATATAGCTAAGCATAAGCATTTAGTTGTGTTTTCTCTGACCAATAAATTTCCATATGAATATCCCAGAATTCGATACCAGTTGATGTGACTTTTTCATTATTTGATATTTTATTAAGTGACCTGTGGAAGCAGAAAAGTTACAACTCTAGCTTTAAAACAATTTGAACTTAAGGCATTTCTTTTAAAATGTCTTTTTGGTATTCTTATTTCATAGTTTTCAAGCACGAAAATAATGCTGTAGCATAATATGTTTCAGATTTTGGAGGTTCACAACGTTTCTGCTTGAATAATTTTTACGGCAATGTCGCTTTCTTTTTTGTATATGTTAATCCTAATAATGTTTAAAAGCAAAGTGTTTTCAGTTGCACAAACACCACTTGAAAGTTCAACATAAAATTTTGCATATAAATAGACAATAAGGTCATGTAGTATTTAAAATTATAGCACTATTTTAAAGGAATCCTAAAATTATTTGATAATACTACCAGGAATGGCAATGACTTTTCAGTGCTTGAGCTTCATGTTTAAACATAGTAAAATTGCTTGATGCATTATTATAGATATTAATACATGATGTTGAAAATATATGTTATAAATGAGTAGCAATTACAAGAATTTAAATACATTTTGAGTTCATTTGCTGTTCTCAGAGTTATCAGTTTATGTGAATTTAGCATCATTTTGCCTGCATTTGTAAGTTAATTTGGGATTATACAGTAATTTTTGTGGTGTTTAATGGTCTGATGCAATTTTATGAAGAAAATTACAAGTATATTTAAGCAAGAAAGCTAATTTACCAGAATGTTTGTATAACTATTGTGGCCTGCATTATTTTACTTTTAAATAAACCTAGCTCTTGATCAAATCATGTTTCCAATTCCAGCTTTTAATTCTGTGAATTCATATATTTTAATTATTATTTGATGAATTTACAGTAACACTTTAAATGGGAAACAGTTTATTTTTATTGAGTATTATATTTCCTCATCTTTAATTCTGTGACTATATTTCTGCAGTCTTCACGAAGGCCGCAGTTTTTTAAATTATGATTGTTCACAATTAATACTTTACTTCTCTATTTATCTATGTATTTTAAATTAAAGCATGTATCTTAGATGTGTGTTTTTGAAGTGCAGTTAACGATATTTAGAATCTCAAAAATTTTATAAAAACAAAAATCAAATGCAAAAAATTATTTATGTCAAATTGTTGTTTTCATTACTATGCATGTGATTAAATTCCTATGAATCAGATGGGCTGTAAATATTTGCCTTTTTCGAAACTGTTAAGTCCTTAATCCTATTTATAGAAAAATAGAGAATTCAAATATTTGATGGGATCAGATGCAGATTCTGGGTGCATTGAGCAGTTTTTGCTGTCGAATGTTGCTATATGTATTATAACAGTTTTATTGTGTATTTGTGAGAATAAATTACTCGTAAGGAATATTTCTTTTGTCAAACCAAATATGTAGCTGTAATGATTTGTTGTCAGAATTATGCATTGCTAATTTTCAGTCTAAAAACAGTGTTTGAACTTTTTTTTTTTTTTTTTTTTTTTTTTTTTGTTGTTGTTGTTGTTGTTGTTTGAGCACTTATTTTTATAGTGGAGTCAAAATATTTAAGTATTTATATACTATGTGTTATTCAGCACTTAAGTTGTTATCTACCAAAGATTAAACTCCATTTCATGTGTAAATAATACTTTTCATTCAGTTTTTATTAGTGATGTATTATTGAAAAAACAGCATTCATTCAGAATTCATGAGACTATTTTAATGGATTTATTGCAGTTTTGCATGCTGGATCAAGATGTATATATATTTTATGTGTTTTTTTTTTTCTATGTATGTTATCACTAAATATTAAAAAATATTCATGTTCTTTGAAGAAATTTTTGTGAAAGAAATAATTTTGAAATCTTAATTCATTTAATAATAACATTTAAATTTTTCTTATAAATAAATTGCAAAAGTTTTCATTTAGATGTATCAATTATAATAAAATTCAGTCATAATAATAAGATAAAAGTCAGCAAAGACTTAATGGCATATCTGGAAAGAAGGATATTGTGGTGCAAATAATTATGGTCATTTATAGGATGATATCTTGATGTTATGCATTTGCATTAAGCAAATGCTTCATTATTTAAATAAGAGTAGTTTTGTCATTATTAAGTAATCAAAAGTGGTGACTTACAGTAGCTGTTTAAAATATACTGTTAACTATGATGTAAGTATCTGCTTGTGTCATCAGGTTATGCTAAATTTAATGGTCATGGATAGAAGAATTTTAAGAACCAATTTCACTAATTTAACCTCTTAAGCGGTATAATTGACTTTTATCTCGTCATGATATATTTTATCACTTGGTAAATATTAAAGCTTATAATTTAGGATTGTTTTCTTGCTTACTTTCTTTGAAAACATTATTTTAATGAATGTAAGTTTATGAAAATAGAGACTGAAATAAATAGTTATACAAATTTAGCTAATAAATGCTATTAAATAGAAGTCTTCATGGGGAGATCCAAAATCCTGTGCCACTTAGAAGATTAAAAAGCAATAATATTAGCTATTTAGCAATTGTTAAATGAATAGTAAAATTAAGTTTTAATAATGTTTACCAAATTAAAAATGCTTCATGAAGCATTTCTGTCAAATTTGTGCAAACTGGCTTAATCCCATTTTAGACTTACTTTCCTTCAGTTCTTGTGCTTCAGAACTGTACGGTTCTTGTGCTTTATCCTTCAGAACTTTCTGAAGTGCTTTGGGTAAAGTCACTTGCCACTTATATTCTTTGTAAAAGTTCCATCCATGTGCACAATAGCTGTATTGCTTGTCAGCATGCTTCAGATTCCAGTGAGTTTTAGGAACTGCTATGCAGTTTATTCCTACAGAGTTATTTTCATAATTTCACTTTATAGTAATCGATTATCAGATACTAATTAGTTCATTGAAATATGATATATCTTGGCTGCTGTATGGAGATCCTTCAGCTGCTTTGCCATTTTCATGAACTTTTCATGAATAAGATGCATGTATTAAAAGTTTGATATTAATGTAGTCCTTATTAGTTTGGTATTTATATAGTCATGTGGCATATTTGATAGTGAATTAGTTGCTCAAGAGCTCTTATATTTGCAGCAAGCTTGAATCAAGAATTTTTTCATTTTAAATGAACGAAATTAGGAATTATTTCTTTTATGTCTAATTCGACACATACACAATTTTATTAAACTGCTATTAATGCGGGTTTCACGCATATTTTGTTGTGGCATCACTCATAGGAAAATAAGTCTTAAGTTTATTTTGAAAAATGATCTGCCGTTTGCAACGCCAAGCAAAGTCAATAATATTCTTAATCAAATGACAAGTTATGAAAGATAAACCGATAGAAGGATTCTGAGTTTTAAGTTTGTAAATATCTTTAAAAGCACATAGAAATTCCCCCACCCCACTCCTAATTCTTTCAGTTTTTTTCGTAGGTCTATCTTTTATCAATTTCTGTTAATTTTTGTCTGAAATTAAAATTACTGCTATGAAATTCCAGTACTTCAAATGTATTCATTTGATTATGCAATATCTAAAAGCGAATAAAAAGCAGTTAGAAAAATCTTGGGCAGTGATTCATTTGATGTGCATTTTGTTTTCTTCATATTTCAACTGCAGATTTAAATTAAAATTCTTAAATCTACATCTTCTGTGTAAAAACTTTGCCGAGAGAAAAAAAAATAATCTTTAATTTTAACGCAGAAATTTTGTGCTCCGTGTTATACAGTCAAAAGTCGTTAATTCGGACACCCATAATCCGGACCTCAAAGCTACAAACTTTCTGCGCATGCACACAGGCGTTTACGAGAGCGCGTAAGACCCTTA
Source organism: Stegodyphus dumicola (assembly GCF_044657685.1). NCBI lineage: Eukaryota > Metazoa > Arthropoda > Arachnida > Araneae > Eresidae > Stegodyphus > Stegodyphus dumicola. The sequence goes on from NC_140777.1 coordinate 149,817,251, forward strand.
CGGCTGCGAATATGTTTGTGCGCATGCGCGTTTAATGTGTAACGGAGTTATACGCTAAGCTAAAGTTATCTAATTCAGTTAATGTTGCAGATTGCGTTGTTCCTTAATCTTCGAAATGGATCCGGCTTATTATTTTTTGCAGACTGTTACAGCAATTTTATAAAAGTAAGCTTGAACTTTCGATTATGTCAAATAGAATTTCCGATATATATTTACTACAAAGCGAAAGTATGTTTTGAAATCCGAAATCTGTTTATCAATTTCACGCTGCTCTGCGACAGAGGGGGGGGGCAGAAACGTCATTATTAGATTATGATATATTAGAAAGATTATGTCAAATAGAATTTCCAATATATATTTACTAATATGTAATTTGTATTTACAAAGCGAAAGTATGTTTTGAAATCCGAAATCTGTTTATCAATTTCACGCCGCGGATTGGAAGTTGATCTGTCAGCACTATCCTTATCTTCAGGGCAGATGTTTTTATTTTATTTGTTTATAATTCCGTACTAAGTGTAGTATTTCATTTCGATGTACTCCGTCTTTGATATGATTTAAATCAAGTTCCTCGTCATTATAATTCGCTTCCGATAGTGAAGAAAGTGACCCAGAGGTTATTGAAAACGAAAACATTTCGATTGACAAATTAATCGGTATTCTCAACACAGCAATTATAGGACTTGAACAGCGGAACTTTGTAACTAAACAAGAAATTATGTCTGTTTAATAGAATTAAAGAGAAAGTATTATCACATGAAACGAAGCAACTTACATTGAAAGAAATGTTTAATAAAGTAAACAAATAAATATTAAGCTTTTTCTTTTTGTAAATTTTGATACCCTTTAGATCATAATTGTTCTTTATTTCATAAATTACGGTTTCATATTTTTAATTTTGTAATTTCTGCATGCCATCTTACCAGATTTAAACTGATGATCTAAAATCCGGAATCGCCGAAGTCCCGACGAGTCCGGATTAACGACTTTTGACTGTACTTCATGCTGTTGTTAATCATTTTATAAAATGCGTCGTAAATTTCTGACATTTGATACTGTAGAATTTGAATTGTTCCGAATTTGTTTGCCTGCAGTATGGCTATTTCAACTTTAAATTGAATATTAAAATTGAGAATTAAGAATTTCTCAAGTCTATGGCGGAGAAGTGAAGAATGAATATTTGGTTAAGATATGATTGAAGAGTTCTTAAACTGGAAATAGCACAGCGAAATAAAATGACAGTAATTTGAAAATTGGGAAGGCATAAAACCCAGCACAAACAAGCATCGGTGAAATTGAGGCTTTTTTAATGAGTTAGAATACTGATTTGATTGATTTAACAGTGATTTTAATTTTAGAGGTCAGAAGCTGAAGAGTCCTTGAGGCAGTATGAGCCTTCTGTTACAAATCTTGCAACTTCTTCATTCAAAGCATTTATATATATATATATAACCATTATCAGCTTTGGGGTGAAACGTAGTTCTTGAATCATTATAAATTTCATACAGGGCCAATTTCAATTTTAGATTAAGATTAAAACGGAATTTTTTATTAAGCAATTTATAATTGAAGTTAAATTCAATAGCATTAATAGTGTTGCCACCTGGACAATCCGTTTTTTTTAATGGTCTGCCAACTGTTAGTTTGATAAGGTTGTTGTCCGTTTTTCAAAAACTTCTTTCAGAAATCATACATTTAATCACATAGCTGATGTTAAAATTAGCTATTTATATTGTAAATACAGAACTAAATACCTTCATGAATAATTTAAATAATTCACTTAATCTCTCATTATACTTAATCAGTTATTTCAATAAACCGAATTGCAATAAATCCCCTTTTAATCGAAATCTTTCTTAGCAGAAATGGTGGAGAAAAATACTACTGACTCACAATCGTGTCCAACATTCCCCCCCCCCAAACTTTGTATGCATAAACATCAAACTGGGAAATAAATCTTTTCATGAGATAATTTTAAATGTCTTTGATAGATCAATTTGAATTTGGGAAACAAGCTATGGAATTTGCTAAGCTACTAAAACCAAAATTCTAATTGTATTTAAAAGTGTTTTAAACATTGTCATAAGTGGATTTTTACATTCTATCAGGAAATTCGTTAGTGGTCATATCTTTAGATGACCACTAACGAATGACCACATATCTTTAGATGACCACTAACAAACTGAAGTTGACAATATACTGAATTCCCAATTTTACATTATGTACTATATTATCTCTGTTGCGGTCTGCCATGCATAGTAGCAAAGAAACTCTTATAGATTTTCTAGTTTCTTTGAAATACATTTGACACTTTAGAAAAAAACTCTCAATTTTGGCACACTGAATCTCTCTGTTAAGTTTGGGATGAATTAAGTTTAATGCTAATTTGTGGGCACGTGCTATTGTAACACAGAAATGGCCTGTCGTCTATAAAGCAACACTATCCACCCTCTGATATTATTTCTGGTATTCCAGAGATTGAAAATATAAATGAAGTGAACAGAAGTGTGGTTGGAGCTAACAGTGGGATTTTATAGGACCAAGCAATAACAAAAAGTTAGTATAAGCCCACAGAAGGCGAAGCAGGAGATAACAAGGATAACCATGGTGAAGCACTGAATAAACTGAGCTTGAATTTAATGTCATTATATGCACATGTTTGGTTTGGTTTGGTTTATTAGATTACGGCAAAGCACTCTAGGGTTATCTGCCTTGAGGGAGGGATGCCTTCGTGGAGGACTTTTTAAAGGAAACACGTTATACATGGGGAAAACCACGAAAACACCCATGCAGCCAGCCCATTCGCGGGATTCGAACCTCGGACCAAACTACCAGTGTTCAGCGACGTTACCGCTTGGCCGCTGGTGGGCCATTATGTGCACAGGACTATTGTGTTGATCGAACAGCCTAACACTAAAGAAAGGAATGTAACAGATGTTTAAAGAAAATGAAATTATTATTAAGGCCAGCACTACGCTTTCTGCCGTCCATGCATATTAAACCTTCTCGCTCTTAAAATTTTGCTTCCTGGTGACTTCGCAGTGCATGGAGGTTAGAATTCTAACTTCCATGTCCCAGCGGCTCTACCTGCAGCCCTGAATACACGCAAGTTTTATTACTATATTAATAAAATTCTAAGCAGTATGTCATATTTTTAACACCGAATAAACGGTATTATTTCGAATTTAAACCTCGCGTTTTATGCAAATTTTTAAGATGTAAAATTAGAGTGCTGCTTAAAACGAATATTTTAACAATTTATTTCTGCCGATCTCCCTCTCTGCAACAGCTAGGTCCTAAAAATTAAAATAATTTTATAACAAGTATTTATTAATGGCTATTACATTTTATATTTTATTTTAATTATTTTTTTATTTTATTTTATTTATTTTTTAAAATTTTTTGTTGTTGTGCACTGCCACCATACGTTTAAAACTTCTGAAGACCATTGTATGTTTCCTATAAAAGAATTACAATTTTAGAGTCATTTGTCAGTTTTGGATTGCCAGTGTCTAGGGATTATATGGGCGCACCCTATCATTAAGCATTAATTAGGATAGTCGGAAGACTATCGTATTACAGAAGCGTTTTATATACTTCTATTTGTGGAATATTAGATTGATTTACTTAATTTATTTATTTTAAAAATTGACATATTGTTACGAAATGTCCAGGCGCGGTAAGATAGCTTCCTCACAAAGCAGTTTTAAGGTTGCCATAAAATGGTGAAGGCAGCGTTGCCACATTTGGCGACAAAATTGGCGATGTGACATGGACGGATGGAGGACCTTCTGGAGCAAATTCTTACCGCTTTAGCACAGAATGTTCTTGAACACAAGCCAAAAACTATATAAACCGTGCTGGTAGCGGAGTTAGTTAGTCCGTGCAGAGTCGATCGAATTGACAGTCGGTCAGCGAGTGCCGAGAGTCTCTTAAGTCCCAATCTCATTATGTCTCGGCTACGCGGGACTTGACGTCGAAAGGGACAATTTTCACGACCCGCACAATTCCAAGAAACCCACATAGCTAGGTTACCATTTTAACTTACTACAAATAATTGAACGTCAAACACTAATCGATTATCTCTCAGATTGGGATCACGTGAGGCTTCAGAAGCAGAACTTTCATCTGATTGATTGTCTCTACCTGGGATTGAGGTCCAGCTGAGATGTTTTCGGTGAGGTTTGAAAAAATCCCGCGTAGCTGCAACATTGTTTCCATAGTTAGGCGGGACTTCGCTTCAGGCGGGGTCTTTTTTGTAGGAATCCTCCCGTTTAAACCAGTGCTACCAGAATCTCGTTTCTCAGAAAAGTCCCGTCTAGCAGAAACTGTAGCCATGTGTGACAACCTCTTTAGTGTATCGCGGGTAGTGCATCGTCGAGAGAGTGCTTTGAGCTCCAGAACCGAGGAGTCGGGAGCTGTACTCTAGGGTATCGTCTAATGCAGGGATGGCCAACTTTTTTGTATATAAGATGTACTTTTTATTTTAAAAGTGTGTTGCGATCGACTTGTTTTAGATGTAGTCTAATGGGGAGAAGGGTATAAAATACATACAAGGTTTATTACACTGTGTTTCAGTATAAGGTGCATTCCAGCGAGGTATGTGTAGATAAATAAATTATATGTTCAAAACTTTTTTTTTTTTTTTTTTATTTTTTAAATCACTTATTAAGTTTTCAAGATATAGCCTCATGAAGAAAATCAGCTTCCGGACCCAACTTTTAATAGCAGCATTCCGTACATGCAGTAACTAAAAAATTCGATTTTCCTACACTTTTTCAAGATAGATCTTGACCAACTTTAAAATGCAATTTAATTTTTTTAATCTATTTATCTATAAGTTGTTGTACTATTTGTTCGTTAATATGAAAAAGTTGTTATAAAAATGCATAGTATGGCTGATAATTTGGTTTCAATATTTCACTTTCGCATTTCCTTGGGCCAGGAGAATTTAACATGAAAGAATAACATGGCTTAATTTTTGCTAATCTATCAATAGCTTGCTGAGCATACCTCGTACTGAAACATAGTAGATATAAGATTTAACACCTACGTAAAAAACAACAACAATAATTATTTAAAGATCCTTAAAAGCTCATGTCAAAGGAAAAAAAAAAGAACATTTATAATTATTAACAATGTTTATTAATTCAAAGTAGCTACAGATAAAGGCAGATTTGGAATTTATTGCCTTAACATAAGTGGGAAGGCTGAGTTTGCATGTCTCTAACCAAGGAATCCTAATTAGGTGTATATCCTGACAATAATAATAATGAGTCTTCAGTCATAATAATCAGTCAGGACAAAACGTTGTTTAGTATTCGTTAGTTTTAAGTATGAATATACTTTTTCTCATTGTTATATACTAGATCCGAAACAAGAACAGATATATTCGCTACATTTGGTGATACTGGGACAATTTTTTCGGTTGACATATTTCCAAAATTCTTCTTCAAGTTTTCGAGCTTATAAGATTCAGTCAGTTTGTAAAATCATAATTTCATTTTCTAATGCCTTTTGATCCGTATGAAATATGTCTGAAATTTTTTGGCTAATGCGTTTCACACTTAAATCTTTTTTAAAAGGAAAAGATATGAATTCCTCAATTTCTTTAATTTTTTTCAAAATCCCGAAATCTTATCTCAAAATCTTCAATTACTTTTTGTATTTCCGCGATATATTTGTCGATCTTATAATTAATATTTTTATATTTTTGTAGGTCATCCGCCATACTTGGATAATGATTTAGATTATTTTGTTGCAGATTTTCTATTAGTAAAATAAGGGCCCACCAGCGGCCGAGCGGTTGCTGAACACTGGTAGTTCGGTCCGAGGTTCGAATCCCGCGAACGGGCTGGCTGCATGGGCGTTTTCGTGGTTTTCCCCATGTGTAACGTGTATACGAGCCAGTTTCCCTTAGAAAGTCCTCCACGAAGGCTATCCCTCCTCTTAGGCAGATAGCCCTAGTGTACTTTGCCATAATTAAATACACACCAATACACATTAGCAAAATAAATTTTGTTTTATATGCGTCTATGCAGCTGATCATATGAACTGCTGTTTTATTTTTACCTTGTAATTCTAAATTTAAATGACTTAATATTGTAGTAAAATCAGTAAGAAGCCACTAAGCCAAATTTTATCATTTAAATTTTCATAGTTTCCATCTTGTTCGTGAAGAAAATCTATAATTTCAGGCAATAAATCACGAAATTGCTGCAAAAATTTACCTCTGCTTAGCCATCTGACATCGGTATGTAGTAATAATTCAAGTTGGCCTTTCATCGAGCTGCAATTGGAAGAGACGCCGTTTGAGGGAACTTCATTGGAATTGAGTTAACAATTTTAAATGCTATGTCCATTACCTCTTTTGTGTTTAGTCTCTTGCTAGCTAACTCTTGCTGGTGAATTATGCAGTAATAGCTTAAAAAGACAGGGAATTTATCTTCCTTTTGACATTAGGGGTATAAATCCATTTATGTTACCTATCATTGCAGCTGTGCCATCCGTTGTTATTGAGAATAATTTAAAAAGTGGTACTTTCAAATTATTGAGCAAGTGTTTAAAGGCTTTGTCTACACCTCTAGTCATTTCCTTCAAAGAAATCATGTCCAACAATTCTTCTTTAGATGTAAAATCCTTAAAAACCATACGAACGAAAACAAGTAATTGTGCTGTATCACTTATATCTGCCGATTCCTCACACTGAAGGGAAAAACAAGAACATCTATTAATAATTGCTCTCTTACATTTCCACTCATCCTCTCAGTTCGTCGCATCACTGTGTTTCCAGACAATTGTAGATCTTGAATTGCAACAACGTTACTCTTATACTTCAAATCGTTATAAAGTGAATCTAACATTTCTAAAAAAATTTTTAAAATTCTAAAATACTTTGAATAATGCGCTAGTTACTGCTTGTGACTCAAACCTTGGCTTTTTAAAAACGCTTTGTTGATTGAGTTTTTTAATGATCCCTAAATTTATATTTTCTTAGTTCAAAATGTGGTGGATAATCTATTTGATACTTGTTATGTAAAGCTAAAAAAAGGTCTCTCTAGATTACCCTTTTTAGCACTAGCTACTGAGGTAAGGCGTATTAAACAACAACATTTATCATTCAACATTGTAAAAAGTAATCTAGTTCCCATTCTTCATTGAAGTGATAAGTTTACGATTTCTCCGGTTTACTACTCATGTTCACCATGGGTATACTAGAAATGCAAAGAAATATGACAATTTAAAGAATAAATATTGAATTAAATATTTTTCTTGAAAATTAAAACTCCTGAACTGCGGCTATTTATCTCCCTTACATTGAGAGAAATGATAACAATACTGCATACTACTATCGGACACAGCAATACAAGTGTATTAAAATCTAATAAAGATATATTCAAATTTAACAAGAAGTACGTTTAAGTTACAATATTATTTATTACGGTTTAAATACTGAAATCTTAATTTAAATTGAATTATTGTTATTCCTAATGTATTTGTAATAATGTCCCTTATTTTTCTGTCAGTGTAATAACCGCAGTTTAGATATCTGTTGCCGAGATCTCACTTATCAAGTAAATGTTTAGATATCTCACTTATCAAGTAAATAGATATGTAAAAAAAAAAAAAGCAATATTATTTAAAACAAAGAAAAGGTACTTACATTTTAAACAGAATAAAAATTGAAACCGAAAGTGGTCGCTGAGGATAAATAATGTTTATTAATAATAATACTGTTAATACAAAAGAAAAGAAGCTACCGTATGACACTATCAAATATTTAAGCAAGCTGACTGTGTTCTTCGATGAGTCGAGCTCTAAAACAGTCGCGTTCACGCATTGCGTCTAGTGACAAGTGTAAAACATAAGTTAAAATGTATTGTGGTGCTGGATGGGCGGAAATCGCAGTGTCAGACTGTCAGAATTCTAGGAATTTATGACCTCGGCAAATTCTCAGAATACTATTGCTAAAAGGTTTTATCTTCTGCAATCGCTTCAAAGTCCATTGTATACGGAATTTCACTCCAGTCATTGCGAACGATCGACGATTGACCAAAATTAGCCTAGGGATCGACTTGTTGGCCGCCCCTGGTCTAATGCATCGCGAGTTGTAGCGTGGAGAGTCTCGAGAGTACGTGGAGTTCCGAGAACGACCAAGCAGAGTTGGGAGCTATACTCTGGTGCTTTGTAGTGAAGCTGTCTTCACCGTGATAGCCTGATAACCTGAAGGCTGTGTCGCTGATTGTTCCAGTGAGTTTATAGTAGATCTTCAACGACTGTGAAAGCGTGTTGTTGGAGCTGTTTTTGAATAATGCTGGCCAATAAAGAGTGTTTTGATACTTCATCCAGTGCTGTTGTCATTATTCAATGCAAATCCGCACGAACCCCGTACAAACGTGAAGGAAGAAAATAATGAAGCAATATTTTTAAAATATTCACAACTTTAAATTATAGTACTATTCATTTTCAAAATTCATTTTTCCGACTCATTTCAGTACTTTTAAAATAAAAAACTTAGGTTTATTTTTTAATATATAAGTTAAAAAAACTGAACAGTGTATTACTTATTGGTTTTTGTGACTTATTTCATATATCTGACTAGCATTAAAATTGCGTCTGTCATTCGCATGGGTCTTGAGCACCATATATAACAATACAACTTTGCCCTGCTTCGTCCCAGTTTTGATGTACAGCAGACCGAGAGACTTATTATATGATTAATATAAGCCTGTAAATATATTGCAATATACAGTTTTAATTAACAGCATTATAATTGGTTGTCTTTACCTTTTATTGTGTTGGGTTATTTATTAAAATATTATCATGACCTTAGTCTATTATTTGGAATGAACGAGATTCTACTGTTCTTGCACTCTAATTTAAAAAAATGTTTTCTTAATTAACAAAATTAATGCCATTCTCTGTGAAAACTGCTTTCCGCCTCCTACGAGCAATTTATTTGAGAAAGATCGAGCTTTGACCCGGAGTATTTCTAATCGGAAATGGGACTGACCATCTGAAAAATAAGAAACTTCATTCTATCGATCCAACAGAAACATTCATTTCATTTTCAGAAATTCTTTTCTTGACGTGACATCATGGAGCTTCTTCAAATCAATATGTGACTTAAATTTCAAAGGGAATACTATTCTCGTTAGCTAATATTTACGAGTACAACCGAAGGTCCGCGGTTCGATGACACTGTGGCTTTCATTCAAGATTTTTAGGCCATACATCTGATGAATTTTCTGAAAACTGTCGAAACAGAGAGCAAGGTAAACCTTTCAAACGAAAGAATTTTTAAACATAAGAATGTTCCCTTCAGTAACGATTCAGCGCATCCTGCTTAGCGAGCAGTTTAAGTGTATCTGCATGGATACATTCTAATTACATCATATTTAATTTTTAATACCAGTTGCTCAGATTTATTTTATATGGCCAAATGAAAAGAAATTTACTCAGCAGGGCGTTAGCTAGGGTTTTTAACGCCCGGGTACAACTGAAGATCTCGTGCTTCTCTTCTTTGCCAAGAATGGAAAACATTCCAATCTAAAAATTCGTAACATAGTTCGGCGCCCTCTGAATGCTGCGCCCGGGGACACATGTTCCCCCTTGCTCCCCTCTAGCTATGTCCCTGTTACTTAGGAAGCTCTTGAAAATGTGATATCAACAGAACAACAAAACAGAACGTTAGAAACGAATTCAAAAAGGAAATATCAGATAATTCTCAAGATTGTCTGTTAATTACATATAGCACATGTTTTAAGAAAAATCGTTCTGTTTTGAAAATCTCAGAAAACTATTGCTTATGAAATATTTATTAAATTGTGGTGATGGCGATAAGGAGCGCGCCTTGCGCCCTCCGATAAGTGTGGCAACCCTAGAGGAGAAGTTTCTTACGAGTAGCGAGCAGAGCGAAACAGGCAGGCTGTCTGGGAGTATGCGCGATGTTCCTAAATAAAGCTTAATTTTTATTGTGCACTATGTCTTGTTAATATTTATATTAATGCAGTAAGAACATAATCTGTGATATGGAATTCGAGGATTGGTGGTAAAAACATAACAGGAAAACACCATAATGGTAACCCGGACTGTGTTAAATCGTATGAACAGTTCTCAAGCACTTTCGGTTTTGACTACAAGCCATCACTCAAGATCTCCAAACCAGAAGTAATGGATTACATCGGTTTTGTCCTCCGGATCACAGATGAGTAGTAATTATAGATCATTTTATAATTCTGTTTTCTACTTATCATTTAATTTCATTTTCTTTAGTTAAATTTTTCCTTTTATTTTGGCTTAAAAACCTTGCACAATGTCTGATGTTTATGCCGTCCAAATTCCGGTTTATAACCGATCAGACCCATCTTTATGGTTTATTATGTGTGAAAGTACCTTTGCTCTTGCCACCCCCAAACCTATCACAGAATCCATTACTAAATATAATTATGTAGTTGCTCATCTTCCTCCAGATATTGCATCAATAGTATGGGATTTACTTACGAAACCAGACCCTATTGATCCATATGCAAAGCTTAAAACTGAGTTAATAAATCGTTCGGGAGAATCTTCTCAGCAAGAAATTCGCCAATTATTATCTGGAGAAGAATTAGGTTCTCGAAAACCTTCCGATTTGCTTAGAAATATGAAACGTCGAGCAGAATCTTTAAATGTTCCTGATAACTTAATGTTAGAATTATTCCTTCAACGTTTGCCTTCGACTGTTCAGTCTATTTTGGCAGCGGTTTCCAATTTAACTGTAGATAAAGCTGCAGAAATTGCCGACAGAATTTTAGAAGTAAATCCAACCCCAGGGACTTGTGCCGTTTCTCGCACAGTCGATCAGTCTCTTGAGGATAAATTATTTAAACAAATAGAAAAATTAAACAAACGTATTGATCGCATTTCTCTTTCTCGTGGTCGCTCGCCAAATCGCGGAGATCGCAATAAGGAAAGAAGCAATTCCAAAAGGAGAGATTATTCTGTTTGCTGGTATCATAGACGTTTTGGGAAAAAGTGTAGAGATGACAAATGTACAAAACCTTGTTCATGGCAGGGAAACGAAACCAGCAAAGAATAGAGGCGACTTATTCTTTGCCTCAAGTTTCACGTCGCCTGTTCGTTCGTGACCGTAGAACAAACCTTTCATTCTTGATCGATACCGGCTCTGACGTGTCCTTACTTCCAGCAAATAATTCTCAAAAACGGAATTCGTCCCAACAAACACTTTTCGCTGCTAATTCTTCTACTATTCATGTTTATGGTCAAAAAACACTTTCTTTGGATTTCAAATTAAGACGACAGTTTACATGGACTTTTCTTATAGCAAATGTTAGTACACCCATTCTTGGAGCAGATTTTCTCCATTTCTTTGAATTGGTCCCTGATCTCAGAAACAAATGTCTCAAAGATTTAAAAACGCATTTTAAAACCGTCGGTTGCGTGAAAAATGCAAGCATTTATTCAGTAAAAACTGTATTTAGTGATACACCATATCACAAAATTTTAAAAGAATTTCCTTCAGTTACTAGATTACCAGATCCTAACCAACCTGTTAAACATAACACCGTTCATTATATCATAACTAAAGGTCCACCTGTGGTTGCAAAACCTCGTCGGTTAGCTCCAGATCGCTTAAAAACAGCAAAACAAGAATTTCAAACTATGATGCAATTGGGGCATTTGAGACCTTCGAGCAGCAATTATGCATCCCCACTTCACATGGTTCCAAAAAAGGGAAGTCTGGAATGGAGACCTGTAGGAGATTATCGAGCATTGAACGCTCAAACAATAAAAGACAAATACCCTATTCCATGTTTAGCCGATTTTACTGCTGCATTGCACGGTACTAAAATTTTTAGTCATGTCGACCTGATTAAGGCATACCATCAAATACCAATTAACCCAGCCGACATCCACAAAACCGCCATATGCACACCATTCGGTTTATTCGAAAGTACCCGTATGCAATTCGGCTTATGCAATGCATCCGCGACTTTTCAACGTTTTATAGATGAAGCCACGCGGGATTTAGAAGGCGTTTACGCTTTTGTCGATGACTTGCTCATAGCCTCTAAAGATTCTGAGGAACACTGCAGGCATTTGAAAGCTTTATTTTCCAAACTTCAGGAATATGGACTTTGCATAAATGTTTCAAAATGCACCTTTGGTCAAACTTCTATTGATTTCTTAGGTTTTCACCTTAGTGAAAACGGAATTGAACCTCTTCCTGACAAAGTCAAATGTATTTTAGATTTTCCTCAACCTACCACTCTCACTCAGCTTCGCCGATTTTTAGGCATGTTTAACTTTTACAGATGTTTCATACCTAAAGCAGCACATATTCTTTCTCCTTTAATAAAATTGTTAGAAGGCTATATTGATAAAAAGAAACCTCGTTCTCGTGTTCAGGATTCATCTCCACAATTAAATTGGAACGAGAATGCTGAACAAGCCTTTATTGCTGCCAAAAATGCCATTGCCCAGGCTACCCTTTTGAGACACCCTATTCCCGGAGCCCAGCTAAGCATCTGGGTAGATGCCTCAGACGTCGCAATAGGCGGCACACTTATGCAGTTGTCTCAACAAACATGGGAACCTATAGCATTTTCTCTATGAAACTCAATAAAAGTCAACAGAAATGGTCCGCGTACGATAGGGAATTATTTTCTATTTATTCTGCAATTAAGAAATTCCGACACATGTTAGAGGGCAGAAATTTTATAATTTATACGGATCAAAAACCGTTAATATACGCTTTTAAACAGAACCCTCATAAATGTTCACCTCAACAATTGCGACATTTAGATTTTATTTCTCAGTACTCTACTGATATTAGGCATGTGCAAGGTTCAAAAAACGTCGTTGCTGACGCTCTTTCAAGAATCGAAATTGATTCCATAACAAAATCTCCATTTTTGGATTTTAAAAAATTTTCGGAAGCTCAAAGGCATGATCCGGAGGTACAAGACCTTCTCAAAAACAACACATCATCTTTGAAACTGGAATTTAAACCGTGCCAATATTCTGATGGTAATATTCTTTGTGACATATCAACAGACATTCCTCGTCCATTTGTTCCGAATTCCTTTCGCAGACTCATCTTTAATCATCTGCATAATCTGTCACATCCAGGAATTGCAGCTACTACGAAGCTTATTTGTTCTCGATATGTATGGCCCGATATGAAACGTCATATCAAAAATTGGGTGAAATCCTGTGAATCTTGCCAAAAATCGAAAATTACTAGGCATACTAAAGCACCACTGGGCACATTCTCTCTTCCTGATGCACGTTTTTCAGAAATCCATATGGATATCGTCGGACCGTTACCTCCATCAGAAGGCAATGTGTACCTTTTGACTCTAATAGATAGATTCTCCAGATGGCCTGAAGCCATTCCCATCCCGGATATGAAAACGGAAACCATTTGCAGAGCCATCTTCAACTGTTGGATATCTCGTTTTGGCTGCCCATCGATCATAACAACAGACCAAGGTTCTCAAATGAGATCCGCACTTTTTGCAGAATTCACGCGCATTTTGGGTACGAACAGAATCACAACAACAGCCTATCATCCAATGTCAAACGGCATTGTTGAACGATTTCATCGACATTTAAAATCTTCTCTCAAGGCTCACGAGACCAATAACTGGACTGAAACACTACCAGTTGTTATGCTTGGTATTCGGACAGCCGTAAAGGAAGATCTACAGTCATCTTGTGCTGAACTGGTGTACGGCACAACTCTCAAGCTGCCTAGTGATATGATAACGTCATCTAAGATATCTCCGTATGACACACAATTTATCACGAATCTTCGGCATAGAATGCAACAGTTGAATCCAATAGCAACATCTGCACATTGCCAAGAAAAATGTTACGTAAGTGCTACCTTAAAGTCGTGTACGCATGTATACTTACGTGTCGATCGAGTAAAGCCACCTCTGTGCCAACCATATACAGGTCCGCATAAAGTCCTTTCTAGAACAGACAAAACTTTCACAATTGATGTTAACGGTCTGAAATCTACTGTGTCTATAGACCGTGTGAAACCAGCCTATTTGCTTTCGGACTCTAATTTGCCTGAACTGAAAACAAATAAAGACTTAAAGACAGTTCAGCAGAATAAATCTGCAAACGAACTCTCTAAGACACAAACTGTCACCAGATCGGGAAGACATGTTTACTTCCCTAAGAAACTTGCTTCTTACATAACAATTTAAAACATTTTTTTTAAATTCATATCTTAACATATTTCTTGTTATTTCATGTTTATTATATGTGTCAATACCTTGTTATATATTGAATTTCATTTTGATCTATTCTAATTTTGTAATCATGTAAAAATACCCGACAGTACGGATACTCTGAGATAATTTCATAACCTATGTCGTTCCTTTGAATAGCCATTAAAGGAACTGGGGGGAAACTCTGTGGTGATGGCGATAAGGAGCGCGCCTTGCGCCCTCCGATAAGTGTGGCAACCCTAGAGGAGAAGTTTCTTACGAGTAGCGAGCAGAGCGAAACAGGCAGGCTGTCTGGGAGTATGCGCGATGTTCCTAAATAAAGCTTAATTTTTATTGTGCACTATGTCTTGTTAATATTTATATTAATGCAGTAAGAACATAATCTGTGATATGGAATTCGAGGATTGGTGGTAAAAACATAACCGGAAATCTCCATAAAATAAAACATGTCATAGTAAATTTGACAATGACTCTTTTTATCATATTTGTTTCAACGATACACTCATTGATCAATATATCTAAAACTGGACCCTGTTAGATATATTCAAGACTTCCAAAATTTCATCTTTGTATCACAAAATGTAAATCACTTCTGCTCAATTTAAAAAAAAAAAATAATAATAAAAAAAAAAATAAATAAAAAAGCGAATTAAAATTCGCCAGTTCTATGCGAAATTAGCGTGGCACATAGACACTTAAGTATATTTTATAATTCAGCATTTTTAATGGTCGACTTCTTCCTGTACTGTATGCGCTGTAAGTTTTAATTTCATTCTAAATATATGTTGCAACTTATATTTGTATTAAACGCCTCCAGTTTAAAGCCTAACACAATTTTAAAATTTACAGCTACGATTAGGCTATTAATTTAAAAATTAACCCCCTCCACTTGAATTCAAAGTATAGAACAGGAAACTGTGCACTTAAAGTAAACTGATAAAAAAGTGCCAGATGATAAAGGTAATTTATAACGAACATTTCATCATAAATTATCGCTAGATTTATGCGCTTATTTAACAAAGAAAACATTTCACTAGATCGTTTGCTGTTGAGAATACCAATTTCGCTTGCTGAAAATCCATCTATGTTTTTTTTTTTTTTTTTTTTTGGGGGGGGGGGAGGTCCGTCTTCTCCCTAAAAAGTCTGGTTAATTCGAATTTTGCATTACTCAATCATCCCCTCCTCTACCTCGCTACCTTCAGCGTTTAATTTGGGCTTTTGAAGCTCGATAGTGTTTTGAAATTATATTCAAGCTCAGTTATAATATTACAGAGATGTTAGGAGCTTAATAGTTCTAAAATCTTTTCTAATATATTTTCAGCTCAAAGGGCGTTAGCACAGAAGGGCTATTAATTTCGTTTTGGCATTTTGCGTTGGTTCACGATAAATCTCGGTTCACTTTTCAAACGGTTGCCACCAAATATTACAGCTCTGTATTATATTTAAAAAATTAAATAATGAAGAATCGACATAAATGTAAGTATGTTTCTCGCACTGCGACAAAACAACGGTACCTAGAGCCATCAAAGTTTGAATAACGTACATTTCCACCCGAATATGGGCATCTGGAAGCCCAAGTTTGGAATTTGAAATTTGCTTTATTACCGATTTCATAATTTGTGAAAAATTTTCGATTAACAAACTCAACGATTTCAAAGCGAGCAATGGCAAATGGCAATACTATAAGGGCTACACTGTAAAAAGAGAAAAAAAAAATCTCCAGCGCGCGAGACTTTGTATCGGAAATTCTAAAGATAGGCTCATTTTAAAATTATTTTGCGATATTGCTGTTGAGCTGAATTTTATGCTTTAAGTGCGAAGAGCATGATATTTAATAAATAAAAATAACATGCAAAACGTTAAAAAAAAAAAAATTTACTTTTTTTTTTTACTTTTCTTTTTTGTAATCTTTGTGCAGTGTTTTTTAAATAAACGTCGTAATTTTTTTAAAAGGTACAGATGCAAAATGCATTGACATGTATAATGCCGATTTTCTGTTCTTTAATTCAAATGGAGTTTGCTACTTATGGTACCCGTTCGTCCTCTTATTGATAACAAAGTAGTACCTAAATTTTCCTATTTAAATGCATTTAATGCATACGAACAGCTTTTTGCGAACACGCTTTAATCATAATAAATGGCACTTAGTATCTGATATCACTGAAGCCTTCAACTTAGTTATTATTGTATAAAACTCTGCATTAATGTTGGAGATGATAACACATTGATGCATAAAATCGACTGATACGGTAATGGTCCTCTTCCTGTATCGATTTGAAAGCTGTTTGCTAATTTATTAATTTTATTCCATTATGTCATTCGACATAAGCACGGAAGAACTATATGTTCCAAATGTGTTTTGAAATCCAACTGAATTGTAGGATTAGGATATTTGTTACAATCTTTGTATTTTGAATATTTTGGATCATAACCTTTTACCGAAATATTTTATCTCTGTAATCGTTTTAAATCAAGTATTAAAAGTTGTTCAGAAAAATTAATTCTCATACAAAACAAAATTTCTATATGTATTAATCGATAAAAAATTAAATAATAAATACAAACGTCTTCTTGATCATCCGTTGTTTCCATTCTTTTATTTGGATCCTAAACCTGTACATCTGATATATAAGTTGTTCTTCTGATCTATTCTAATTAAAAGGTAAGTATTATAGTCAGTTATATTTTAGGGTTTGTTATTCAGCTTTTGTAAACATTCGCAAATTATACGTAATATATTGTTAGCCTAGAAGGGCTATTAATGTGAATGTGTGATGAATGTGAAATGTGATTTAATATTGTTTAATTTTAATGCGTTGTTTCACTTTTCATTAAATTCTGTTTGCCGTTCTGCAAAATGTAAGATATTTATCTTTTAAATTTAATCTGCCTTCTATTGATGAACAAGCTAAGCTATATAAAAGCAATAGATGCAGCTCTTAGGAATATTATTTTTTTTTTACTTTTGAATCCGATTCAGCTAAATAAAAATGCATTAGTTTCATGATATGACTAATTAAAAACATTAAATATATTTATAGAATTACATTATGCATTTTTTTACTTTTCAGATGTATAGAAGATAACATTCTTACATTAGTCTAAAGGTATGTTCATCTAGTATCCTATAAAATGATTCGCTATTCCCCATGTATCATCGCTATTGATAACCTTTGCTGATAAACCGCTTTAAAAGAGCCGTTTCAAGCAAATGTTAAAATCTAAACCATTTCAATTTTTCGAAAAAAACATTTTATCAAACTTGCTAACCTTTACCGAATAATAATAAAAAAAAACCCTCTCATTTTTTCTAGAGTTTTGTATTTACCTGAAAATAAAACCCCCTTTTTTGCTATATTTTTGTTCTAAAATTTGGGAGAGTTTTATAATCAGGCACTTTGTTAAGTGAAATTTTAGAATAAGAGGAGGATGCTTAGTTATCATATGCATAGAATAATATCACCGTTTAAATATTAAATAAATCAAACAGATAAACGACTATATAAATGCATACATATTGCTGATTATATTAGCCACATCTAGCTGCTAAGTGATTTCAGTTTAGTTTGCATCCAAAATACTGATAGATAGGAATATACCGGAAACAACAAGGAAGCTACGAATTGTTCTTCCTTGTTCTAAGCAAAGTAAAATTTATCTTACAGTCCGATTATTAGTCCAAAGAGGCTTTGTCCCTGAAGAACTATTGTTTTCGTTTTGCGATTTTGCATTGAATCACTATAAATGTCCATTTCACTTTTCAAACTGTTGCCGCCAAATGTTAGAGTCCTGCATTATATTTGAAGAAATTCCATAATGAAAAATCTGCATAAATGTATGTCTATTTCTCGCATTGTGATAAAACAACGGTACATAGAGCCATCGAATTTTGAATGACTTAATCCTCCTACGAATATGGGCATGTAGAAGCCCAAATTTGAAATTTGGAATTTGTTTTATTATCGATTTCATATTTTGTAAAACTTTAACGAATTTTTGAGTAAAAACTCAACGATTTGAAAGCGAGCAATGGCAACAAACAATCTACAGGTGGAGGAAAAAAAAAAAAAAAAAAAAAAAAACACCTTTTTTATCTCCAGCGCGCGGAACTGTGTATTGGAAATTTTAAAGATAGGCTCATTTTAAAATTGTTTTGCGACATTGCTATTGAACTGAAATTTATGTTTCAAGTGCGAAGAAAATGATTTTTAATAAATAAAGGTAACACGAAAAATGTTAAAAAAACTCCCCTTTGGGCGTTATTTAAAATCTGAAAATTTTCAGTTTAAAAAAAAAAATTTTTTTTCATATTATTTTAGTTTCTTAATAATTTTAAATAACAGTAAAAAGTAATGTTGTTGTTAAAGTAAATAAGTGTATTTAAGGCCGTCTTAACGTATGGGACCGCTAGGTTACCTTACATGCTTAGGGGCTGCATATTAATCCATTTACATTTAATCTTTTGTGAGTGGTTGTTGGAGTATGCCCAACAGACTGGGTTGCCTAGGTTTCCATAGCAATGTTAAGACGGCACTGTATGTATTCATTGCATGTAGCTTATGATATTTTTTGTTTTTTTATATTAGGAATTATGCAGCATTTGAAAGTAGTAGCAGTTAATGTAAGTATTTATTCTAAAAAGTTTCAGTTATTTGATTTAAATCAGTATTTACTGGTATAGATTTCTCAGTAATGTTTCTGCTTGAAAGTTCGGTTCATTTCCAGCAGAATTCAAGTCTGTTCCGAAACAACTATTCATTTTTAAATGAATTCAGATCTGTTCGATAACAATTATTCATTTTCAAATGAATTCATTTTTAAATCTGCATATTAATCGCTAATGTATTTGTAATTTGAATGTAGTATGCCAGATTCTGGGTCACATATATTTACTGCGGTTAAGATCAAGAAGTAGTGCCTAACATTGGCCTAGGCCTTGGGCATCGTATAGGTGAGAATACGAATTTGCTCAGCTTCCTCTCATTTTTGGTAAAGGACAGATCCTAAGGTCTGCTATCTCTCTTTTACACTTTTACTACAGACTTTTCAAGAGGACTTTCAGCTGGACAGTAATTTTTATGTGCCTCCATACCGCAAACATACTCTGCACTTATTCATGCCTTCTTTTCATTCGAATTTGGGCTCAGGTCTACTGCATCCAATTCGCTTAACACCATCCCATTTAGGCTACTACGTGGGAGGATGTGTTTGCGTGTCTATGGTCAAAAATTCCTAGTTACGATGAACGCATCTAGTCGCATCAGTCTGTTACAGAAAATAGCCGGAATCGGTTATGAGCTTTAAATATCCAGTAGGTTGGAACAACATGTCAAATAAACGAAAGTCCCCTAGATTCAAATTCAGCAGAAAGCCCAAGTTGCTACCGTGGCGTAGAATCGAGGTGGAACTTCTTGGCGAAGTTAGAAATCCTTCACAGAGTCTTTGCATTTGTTTGCACAGTTATATGGAGGGTGCAACGGACTAAATGATTATTTAATTTAGTCCCGTTAAATTATACGCACTTTAGTTCATATGTCCAGAGTGTTTGGTGATTGGGCAAATTTCTGCAAAATCTGCCTAGCCACACAAAAGATGAAAACGTTAGATTCAAGCTCCAGCCTTATACAAGTTTTGGTGTGTGTTGGTGTTGGTGTATTTAATTATGGCAAAGCACACGAGGGCTATCTGCCTAAAGGGAGGGATGCCTTTCGTGGAGGACTTTCTAAGGGAAACTGGCTCGTATACACGTTACACATGGGGAAAACCACGAAAACGCCCATGCAGCCAGCCCGTTCGCGGGATTCGAACCTCAGACCGAACTACCAGTGTTCAGCGTCTTTACCACTCGGCCGCTGGTGGGCTGCTATACAAGTTTTGGAAACTGGAACACACTTAATCAAGGATGATGGAAAGTCCAACATTTTTGTGTACTCTTTTCAAATGCGGAAACCTTCTTTTTATGATATCACAGTTTTATTTAAATAAGTAATTTATTTTAATTGAAATGCAAGAGTAAATACCAAAGTAGAATTATAAATTAGACAAAAAAGCAATCATATAGATTGTCTTCGGTTTTGTAGCTATTGTGAACTTCAAGCGTATGAAATGGGCATGCAAATTTATGCAACGCATTTCTCGGTAACCTCTTTAAAATTATCTCTAATCATTTTTCTCGCTTGTGGATGCATTGGAATGTTTTTATTTATCAGAGTAATTTGGGAAAGAATTGATTTTGTTTTAATTCAGTAATTGTATTGCATGCATTTCACATTTTTTTTGAGTCTCTCAGTATAGTAATCTTGGTGTTTTTTTTTACGATACGGAGATATTTACTGTTAACGATAATCATTTGGCTGAGAGAAGTTTTACTACGACCATAGGAGCTTCGATTTCCGAAATCTTGAGTAAAAATCATGTTAGAGACCATTTTTTTGCACGGGAAGAAACAATTCACAAAGAATATACAAGAAGTTTTGCTTGAAGGATAGACGGTGAAAGTAGTAGCAGTTAATGTAAGTATTAGTGAGCTCGATGTTTCATAAAGACATATTGAGCAGACTTCTGAATATAATTTAGGGCTTTAGACTTGAAAACGCCTAATCGAAAAGCTTTATGATGTTCGATAATACGCCATCATGCATTTCAATAATCATGCATTTCAATTCTCAATAGGAAGCAGGAAAAAAAAAATATATAATCATCTTCTTTTGCTGACTTAAGATTACTTCCTCTTCTCTAAACTTAAGGCTAACCACAAAAGTTATTATTTTAACTTGTTGACTTTCATGTTTTAGTCTCTCCGCTATTTTTCGAAGGGGTTGTAAGAGTTAAAAGGATAGTGTTTTGGATGGTCTTGTCCACTCGGCCACTGATGGACACTATTAATCAAAAATAACTTTCCAAACTTAAGATCAGAAACTTCGATTTTATAAATCTCGAGTAAAAATCATGTTAGACCATGTTAGACACCTTTTTTTTTTTTTTTTTTTTTTTTTTTTTTTTTCATGTGAAGAAATAGTTCCAAAGAATTCATAAAACGTTTTGCCTGAAGGGCAGATGGTGAGCTCTGTATATTATAAGGACATAATGAACAGACTTCTGAAGATAACTGAAGGCGTTTTATCTGAAAAAGTCTAATCGAAAAGGTTTCTGATGTCCGATAATACGCCGCCTTGCAATTCACGTCTCGCCAAGCAGCAAAGAAAAGTGTCATCCTCTTCCTTTAGCATCTGAAGATTACTTTCTCCTCCCTAAAATTAAACCTAACCAGAAACATTATTGACCTCCGCGTTTTGGTATCTCCCCTTCTTTCCGACATTGCTGTAAGGATTAAACGACGGTGTGATCAGTGATCTTGCCCATTCGGCCACTGGTGGACACTAGTAATCAAAAATAACTTTTCAAAATTCAGATTATCAAGAATAATACATCTCACGTGAACAGAAATCAAGTGCAATAATAATTATAGATAGTTCTACAGCTAAAATTGTAGCGATAACTAATTGTAGATAGTCCTATCATAGAATATCCTACTACAGATATTGCTAATTAAACTGACGAGTATGAAAGACCGTGTTGACTGTTGTTTACGAGTACGTTCATCCAGGGTAGTTAACTGATTAATAATACTGAGGAATTAATTAATTAATAATGTTCAGAAAACCTTAACCGTAAAATTCTCGAAAAGAAGTTCAGTAAGCTCTATTCAGCAGCTGCATGAACTTCCCAACCGTTGTGTAAACTATACTAATTATACCTTAAGCAAAAACGTACGAATGTTGATTACTTCAGTTTTCGATTTTGTTCGAAATTACTCGTAAAATTTTGTAGACACTGAGCATAATGAGTAGTAACAGACGTGTAAATTATGAATTTGAATATGATTTTACTTTAGATTCAAGTTTGTGTTTTTACTATTTTATAAATTTTTCTGAATATGCTTATAAGTCTTTCATTTAAGACTACCCCACTTTTTGAAATGAAGAAAAGAGAAGATGGTACTCTTGAAGCAACAGGCGGAGCTGACCAACTCATACTTAAAGTATTATCTGATTATCTTCCTTTCAGGTATGATTTCATACTAAAAAATTCTGTAGAGTCTCTTTACATTCCGTTTCCATTTTTGTTAGAATCAAAGATATGTGTGGATTTGTCAATGATTTGTCAATGTTTCAATGTCACTGACTTTTTTATTTTTATATATTTTCCACTTTGCAACAGACTTTCGATCTTTCGTATATTAAGATTATAAATCTGTTTGGATCAATATGTAAAAGTCATTCTTATCTCAAATTTGCTTAGTATTGTTGTTTAGGACTGTTACGCAGTTCATTAAAAAATGTATCCAAACTGCTCAATAAATGTCGCGTAAAGATTTAGAAAAATTTCTGTATTAAAAATTATCTAGTCATTTGCATGAGATGTAAATATTAAACGGTAGTTAATGCTTAAAATAAAATTTTGTTTAAAAACATTTAGCGATACATTAAAGCAGAAGACTCGTAAAATATCTAAAATTAATACAAACATAATTTATTTAGTAGCCAGGTTTTTATGAAACAGCGATGTAGAGCCATGTATTTGATGCAGATCAGGCATGTCAAATTCAGTACCTCAAGTAGACCAAATAGTCATCAGTGTACAATAGTGCAGGCCACAAGAGGGAAAAGAGGCTACTTTGATACTTAACGGTGTATTTAAAAAGTGAATAACTATAACTATAAGTGAATAACTAAATTTAATTTAGTACTGTAATTCTTTCAAGAATAAAAGGAATATTAGGAAATACTGGTATTAGATGACTACCTATTGCTTCGTTCCCGACACCTGACATATTTCTCCTGCAATCACCTTTCGGATGTTTGGAGACATGTTGCTCGCACTCCCTCAGACTTCCTTCAGACTCAGACTCCACTATCGACTCCAGAATTCAGATGAATGTATATTAATCTGGAACTCACTAGGGATTTGAACCTTTTAACAAAAAGAGTAAAGTTGCTCACATTGATAATCAATTACCGACCATGAAAATCACGTAGGAAGCAAATTCGTAACTTTTTGGGAGCCGTGCATGCAAGATTTCGTAAAAATTCTTGCATGTATATGTACGTGTATATACGCCTTATATACTATATATAGTATATGTACGTGTATATACGCCTTATATACTATATATAGTACTTATATACTATATATATATTCACTTATAGTTATACTTATATACTATATATAGTACTTATATACTATATATAGTATATAAGGTTATCAAGTTACATGTGTATATGTAAGGAAAATAAGAATAATTATTAGTTGTGGTGGAGTGAAGATTTTGACGAAGAGAGATTTCTGTCAGTCGTGTGTGAAGGTGTTTCCGGTAGTGAGATATTTAAAACATATAGTTGACATCTTTGAAATCCCGGATGTAAATAATACTATATATATGTAAATAACACTATGTAAATATTCTTATACCGAATTATGATTATTGTGCTCATGAAAACAGAAAATGGCCGAAGGCCGTGAACACTCCCAGATTTTCCTAGCCACACTTCTCTGGTAGCAGTTAGGAGTAGTTTATAGTTTCTGTCAGTTCTATGCCATCTTCAATTGATGAAGTTAGGAGGAGAGTTTCAACCTGGAACTCATGATATGACTTTTGAATTCTATTATCATTATACACATCTTCAACCTGCTGGTATGTATTACAAACTCACAAGTGTTAGAAAACCTTCAACACTGTTACACCGGGCTAGCTAATTCGCGCGGATACCAGATAATTGCGAATCTTTGTGCCTGAACCGATGATCGGGTAGTAATGGCATAACTGCGTTATAGAAGAATTAATGATTTAGCTGACAGACGTGCCGTGAGTTAATACATTTCTTTTTTAACATTCTTGAAAGATATTTTTTCCACCTCACTTTATTATAGCAGGGAATAAGCACATCAGGATTTATCTATGAAGTACTATATTTCTGAAATAATAAAGGAAATCAACCAGGACCTACGAAGTACTAAACTAGTATGCCAATTTTTTTTTCATTTTAATGAATGATCAGAAATATGAGCGACTCAATGTAGCTAATCTCCATGTATTTTACGGTCGTCCATGTATTTTACTGTGAGATAAACCATGGTTTTATTTGTAAACATTAAAAAACTGTAGTAAAGAAAATAACGTTATTAGACTGTAGAGTTTATGTATTAAAACGACATTATTAATAAAAATTTTAATATCTGTCTCACTCATAAAATTAAAAAACAAATACTCATTGCGAGACTGAAAATGTTATCTTTCTCTTATTTGATAAACAGACACTTTAAGAAAAGGCAAAAGAATGTAACTTATAATTTTTAAAGTATCTTTTTCTTGTAGGAACTGAAAATGTATACCGTTTTAATATTTATGTTCACTTAATCACGTTATTGTATTTCAGCTATGATCTTATAAACCGTGAAGATTATTTATGGGGAAATTTGGACGACACCGGAAACTGGACGGGAATGATCGGCATGATGTGTAGGAAAGTATGTGTAACACATTTATAGCAACTCAAATGCAAATAAAACAGCAATTTTTGTTTGGATTTTACTAATTTTATAATTATGTAAAACTGTAAAAGTTATATATTTATATCATTAATTATGTCACAGAGAGAGAACCAGAGATTCGGTATTTTATTAATAAATGAAAATTAGTTAAATCTTGAGAATAATGCCTTTTTATTTATGTGTATTTTCGAAAACTGATTGCTTGTTTCTGTGTTCGCTCGTCTTTTTAAACACTTCTAGTTCATTTGCATAATCAGAATCATTTCTTATAAATGAATCTGCAAGAGTTAATTTCTTACTTTTAGGTATTCTAACTTTCTTTTGCTATGTGATGTACTAAGATTGGTATCATTTGCTATGTGATATACTAAGTTTGGTATTCGTTAGAAGCATAAAATACTGAGTTTGGTCTTCTTTGGTAGCATAAACTAAATCTGAATTCCTAGCAGGTTTAGAGCGAATTATTGCCGTGCCAGAAAATAACTTCAGGACCTAAGAAGGTTTAAAAGTAAACCTTTTTATTCAGTCAGAACTTGAACTTAAAGTACGTTTCTTACTTACAAAGCAATTGTAAAGATATAACTTCAAGTAACAGTCAAATTCAAATTTTAAACTAAGTCTAGTAGCCAAAGGCTACATTATTGATTCAACGCGAAGTTGGTTCAAACTTCTCACCAGCGTAACAATTAAATATCGCCAACTATAATGCAAAGCCGAACCATTATAATCTTATCAGAGCTGGCGAAACTTAGTAACGCGGCCTCGAGAGGCAGAAACATGCTCTGTCTTACAATCCAAAAACCTCACCTTAAATTCTCTCCAACTAAACTGATTTGCATTCTCGTAGGGAAACAAAACGGAGAAGTGACGTAAAGATCTAAATCATAATAACTGGTTAGATTAGCATAATGGAACCTTGCAAAGTTTATAACATATTTTATGTTAATTAACTAATTATTATGTTTAAACCTTTATTATATCTGCTCCTTTCCATAGTTCTCACCAAAATGCAAATTAGTTGTTTGTGTACTTAAGCTGAGGGCTTGAAGGTTTGGGTTCTTGAAGAGGGAGTTCTGGCAGCCGCGTATTGCTGTTACCTACTATCGCCAGCTCTACCAAAGCTGTATTCCAACTTTAGCGACTTTACGACCGGGGTGCGTAAGCATATGCCCTGAACAAGTGGTCAGCTTGTCGCAGGAGTCCCAGTGTTTAATCCCCAAGTGAACTTAGTACTCATAGCGGTAGCGACTTGTTATCCAAAATTTAGAATACGCGCTGTTAAGTATCTTTATGAAGCCATTAGGTTTTTAAGTGCTGGAGAAGTGAAAAATGAGCAATGCTCTCGCTAGGACTCGCACCTGGACTTCTCGAATATGCGCTGAGTGTGCTACCGTTACACAGCGGAAGCATGCTGGGAAGAGAGAGAAAATATCTTATATACTCCCCCTTTTAAATGGTGACTAGGGATTAAGGGGCACAATCGCCAAATCCTGATGGTGACGAATTATCATCCACCACCTTTTTCTTAGTTTGGGCGCCGCCACTGTAAAGTCATTAGTTTTTTTTTTTTTTTTTTTTTTTTTTTTTTTTTTTTTTTTTTTAAATTCTAGAGACGTGAAAAATGAGAAATGCCCTAGCCAGGACTCGAACCTGGACCTCTCGAATAAGCGCCGAGCCTACTACCGTTACAACGAATGCATGCTGGAAGGACGGAGAAAATGCCTTACGTCTTGAGCCTGCTTAAGTGGTCTATTTTATGGGCAGTCTCCGGCAACGTTACCTACTTTTGAATTTTAACATTATCTTATGTTAATTTAAATTCACGCAAGTAACGGAAATGCATCTGTGTACAAGAGAAACCTTTCTGTTCATTTTAAGACTTAAAACGATTATTTTAACCTTCTTTAGAGTTTGTGATTTGTTTCAGACTAACCGATAACTCGCTATCAGTCTAGTAGGATATGCAAGATTTTGATATAAGCTGCTTCAGACTTTATTAGAAGCAAGACGATTCTGCCAAAAGCTCTAATTCTGAAATTTCAAAATTTCAACTTAAATATACAAAAGAATTAATTTGCATTCTGGCGAGAACTACGGAAAGAAGAATTTATAGTAAAGGTTCAACTCATAATAACTGGTTAATTAACATAAAATCTTTCTTGTTGTTAAGTTCTTTGCTTGCAGAATTTGATTTGATGCTAGAGCTGTGAGGTAAAAGGGAAAGAAAAGCTTTTATTACAGAAAACTTCAAGCGATTTAGTTTTTTACTATTCAAAAGTCATAATTACATTTAGTTAATGTCATACGATTACAAGAAAACTTGTATTATATGAATGTATGAAGATTATACTACGGAAGATTTTAATCTGTTGAAATGGTCGCCTTGGGTAGTTTGACTGTTGTTGATATTTAACACCTTTTTTTTCTTATGAAAATTATGTTTTGAACATAATTAAAAATTATATATGGCTTTTAGAAATGGTTATCTTATAAGGTATTTTTCCCGCCATTCTAGCGTGCCTTCGTGGTGTAGTGGTTCTGAACACTAGGCCGGTATTCCAGAGGTCCGTGGTTCGATTCCCGGCGAGGACGGATTGCTCATTTTTCATCTTGCCTGCTTCCAAAAAAACCTAATGTTTGAGTAACACATCAGGCATAGTATTTTCTTGCTTTGGTTGAAAAATATAGTGATGGTTCAAAGTTCCTCTGTCAGCAGATTGGAGGGTGTGTTTGATTTCAAACTCGAATCATGAGATTTTGAAACTTTGAAAGTGACTCATGATGAAACATACGCATATGAATATTGTGTATATCCGTAACAGATAATCGTATTTCACATCAAATGTTTTATAATATAGACTACTCTATGAATTCAGAGTCTTATATTACATACGACAATCGTGCACTCAAAATGCTTGTATGTACATAATTCCTTTGTAACTTAATGTTTATTGTACCTCTGATTACATGATTTTATATGCCAAACGTTCTGTTGTTTTATTAAAGAACTTTACAAAATGATTTTTGGAATCAAGTTTTGAATATCACTGTTGCGACCTCAGAATATTCATTTCATGTAAAACAGGTGAAGAATAACGAAGATATTAATATATCATAGAGTTTTATAATACTAACATATCATAAAGTTCTAATTAAATTTCTTAATTCAGCCTAGCTCTAATTTAATTTCTTAATCATTTGCTATAAATAGATGAGAAAAATTGTGTGCTTTTTAAAGATTTTATAACTAAATTTTCAAGAGAGGTTATAGTTGATCGCTTTGGAAACATGAGGATTTATACATTCTCTAATTCTTCCCCCCCCGAAAAAAAAAACTGTAGCATGTTTCCGAAATTTCATAACGTAAAAAAGTGAAATTTATGTTTTAATGAAATATTAAGCTTTTTTATTGATCATACTGGAATATATTAACAAGTGATATTGAACTTGATATGTAGTAGCAAAGAAAAATGTCAAAGTGCTTCCTCGACGCAAAAGAAATGTTGCTGCCACAAAGTTATTACAATAGGAAAACAAGGAAATCGGCATCATTTTTGTATTCCTTCGTAACTCGTTGGCTGAAAACTGTAAGCGAATTCTTAAAACTAAAATGTCTCCAGAAGAGTTTATATAGCATTCTAGTGCTTAAATATTATATTATGAAATTCATATTAGTGTTAATTTATACTTATGCTTTATTCCCAACTATAGGAAATGGATATGGCGCTAGGATGGGTTGCAACAACGTATGCTCGTCACCAAGTGGTTGACTTTTCATTTCCTTACCTTGTGGATGCAAATATCTTCGTCACTGCTTCTCCCCAACTTCTGCAGAAGGATTTCGCTTTTGTTGACCCTTTTCAAACCATGGTGAGCATATTTCTTTGAATTAATGAAGTTTCGGAGTTTTTCAAATAAGAATTTCAGTAAAATATATATATATATATAGATAGAGAGAATATTCCTCAGCCTCAGCTATTTTATACGTGAGAAGTCTTTTGCTTAAGGACAACGCGGAAAAAACAACGCACCAGGAAAATGTCATCATTCACAACTCCGTGGGAGAAAAGACAAGAAGAAAGTATCGCACTTCTAAAATATCATGGTAGAAAATAAAGCGGTGACAAAAACATCGCAGTTTTAAAACATCTCATACAAATTTCGCGGGAAAAAAAAAACACCTACTCTGACTGAAAAATGTTGTTTAAGTGAATATTCGTGAAACGGTTTATGAATACAAGAATCAACAAGCAATATTTTTACCTTTATTTTTCATATATTTTATATCAACTGATGAATTTTTGAAAAACATAGCAAGGAAGGAAAAGGCAACAAGGAAACTTTAGCATAAAAAATTTGGAAATTAATAAAAATTAATACTACGAATAGCAGTTAATAGAATTTTAAGCGTGCGTACCTTCCTTTTTTAGTCTCTTTTATGCTATAACTTTTCATGAAAATTTACTAATATGTCTTAAAAGATGTTAATTAAATAATGACTTTTGATAGTCAGAAATTTAAGTTTAAAATTACATTGACTACTATATGTAGCATTCAGTTTTAGTAATTTCCAGCTTCTGAATGCTTAAGTTTTCTTCTTACAGTCGGAAAATGCATGTTTGCGATGTTATTATATCATGCAATGATTTGTAAGTGCTTTATTTTTTATTTATATTTTTTATGAAGATATTTTAAAACTGCGAAGTTTCTGCATTGCTTAATTTTCTAGCACGATGCTTTATATAGCAATGTTTTAGAACTGCAATTTTTCTCCAGCTTTCTTTTCTCCCACGATGTTTTGTACGGTGATGTTTTCCCCCTTACGTTAATTTTGTTTTCTTCCGCTATGTTTTTGGCTGACATCGGTCTTTTGATGCTTAGCAAGACATGTGAGCATAAAATATATTAGAATTGTGTAAGCTATTTGTAATATAAACTTAAATCTGTGCTACCAATTGTTCATATAAAGACACATCAATTCTTTCAGGTGTGGGCCTTGCTGTTATTTTCGATACCTCTCTCGTCCATTACATTGACATTACTGACTGAGTACGGTGTACTGTCAAATCGGAAGGAAAGAAATTTCTGGAAAACCTGGTTGAAAGAAACAAAAACACTTCTTATAATGTTTTTAAGCCAAGGTTTGTTTCTAAAATATGATTTAAGACTATTGTTTCTGTATATAATGTGTTGTATGATCATAATAAAAATCTTGTAATAATTTAATTGGAAAATAAGAACATTAAATTTCGAAATAAGAGTTTGTATCTGCTTTTGATCGAAATTAAAACTGCAAAACTAAAGAAATGGTAATTGAGATTACACTTCACTTTTGCTGTTTTTGTTAAGTTTTAATTGAATAATTACATGCTCGAGAGCAATCCGCTCTTTTAGCCATTTTAACGCTATCACACTGGCTTAAATTTTTCTTTCTTTTTAAAAAAATATAGGCATGTGTGTTTTCGAGTACTTGGATTTGTACTCTTTAGATTAACGTACGTATAACTTCAGCGATTAGCAACCGTTTTGTTAGTAAAAATGCAATAACAATTTTAAGAACCATCGAGGGCGCGTAGTTTAATTACAAAAAATATTAAGATAGCTTTCTAATTACAATCGTGTAGTAATAAATAAACAGAATATATTCTCAAATATGTATATTTATTCATGTTATTGTATTTATTCATGCATGTTTTGAGATGGGAGGAAAGGGGACATATCTGAAATGCATCTCCAGCCCTGCAGGCGCTACGTTGTCAAATCCTACTGTAAATTTTTTATCAGTTATTCGGATTAGACCCACTTTTGAAACCCATCGAGTCGGAGAAGAATTTTTTTCCACAATTCTGTCTCGAGTCCGAGAAGCCATTTTCCTTATAATTTTCAATTTATTGTGGGACATTTTTAAGGCTGTTTGACGTAATTAATGAAGCTCACGTTATATTTATCTTCAGAATATTCCTAAAGTATTTTCTGTCTAATTTATATCATGATTTTGTATTTTCTACTATAAATTTCTTTAAGAAAAAATCTATCTTTGAAATAACATATTTCTGTATTTTAACGTGCCATTTATGACGTACTGTTACGGTGTTCGTTGTTGGAATCTATATTTTATGAGAAACGTCTCTTTTAAAAATTATCAAACATTTGATTTTATTTTTAAATAGAAATAAATACTATTTAATCTTAACTTGAAGACATGAAATAAAATGCACCGGAGACGTCTGTTAACGAGATAGATCACCTCGAAATATCAGCTTTCAGCCTCAGTTTCTGGGCACAGAGTCCACGAATTGTTTATTTTCCCCTCGAAATATAATCGTCCACATTTTCTGTAATATAGAATATTTTTTTAAATAATAAATATTTCGCCCTCGTATCGTAGACTTGTTTTCATTGTTACTCAGAAATAATACAGTGGGATCGTATAAGATGACTAAAGAAGCCAAATCATGAGTCAATGAAATGAGTAATCCCTTTTTGGAACCAGCAGTATGAAACAGCCGGTTCAAAGGCAGGAAGCGGTGCATGGTGCACGCCCGCAGGCAGATTGCGGATGAGCTCGCACGCCGAAGTGCAGCTAACTGATAAGGATGAGCTTTTTATGATTGTTAATTTAGTTGATATGATGGCTTCGCGATTTGATGATTTGATAAGAGATTATCTTTTATTGATTTTTCAGCGGTATTTAGATTTAATTTTAAGATTTTGTTTAGCCTTTTTTTTTTTTTTTTTTTTTTTTCCGTATTCCAGCTCCGTGTTTTTTATTACATATGTAATGGTTAATTCCTATGTACCCTCAGCAATATTCGCTGTTATGTACGAATTTAATTACTGGTTTGATAGGCATTCATTTTAGAGCCAAAATTTTAATTTAATTGTGGCTTTATAGTCTTTATGAACTTCTAATTTTAAAGTATTTCTTATATTTTCCATTTATAACAGCATATTTATTTTCCTTAATCTCAATTACATCACTAATTTTAATTGTTTATTTCATTTTACACAGAACGTTTTTCATACTTTTTAACCAACATGCTTCTAATTTTGATTTATTTCTCATATTTCTTGATCGTATATGTAACCTTTACTTTATTTTAAATGTAATTTTTAACTTCTACGTTTTAATCTTTATAATTTTTAACATAATCTGAAATTTAACTAACTTGTATGTTTTACGAGAATAATTATTGAAATGCACTCTTCTAATTTTGCATATTATTTAATTTTTAACAATTAGTTTAAACTTTTTGATAGTTTTACTATTTTAATAATTTTCAGTGTATTTCTTAATTTTAACTTATTTCCTATATTTTCGCACCATATACATGACTTTAACTTAATTTTAAATGTAAGTTCTAACTTCTTTTGTACATTTTAACGTTTGTAATTTCCAACATACAACATAATTTCAACTTAATTTCTATATTTTTTTACCACACATATAATCTTTATTTAATTTTAGGTGTAATTTTTAACTTCTTTCGCACTCTTTAAAATTACGTTTGAAATTTTTGAAATATTCTGATTTTAGCGTTTTTATTATATTTTACGAACGTAATTATTCAAATATACTCTTTTTATTTATCATGTTATTTAATTTTCGATGTAATTTTCTTACTTTAATTTTTTCCCCTTTATAATTTCTAGTAAATTCTTAATTTTAAGTTATTTATTATATTTTCTGTTTATAATACCACATTTATTTTAATTTTTTAATAGCGACAGTTTCTTATTAGGTTTTAAATGAATATGTATTTACCTTACTCTTACTTACTAAAGTTTGATAAGTTATCATAAAAGTATTTTTTACCTTATACTGCTTATAGGAACTGATTTGTTACTCAAGTTTTATAGTAATGCATTACAAGATTTTACTTTTCATTAAAAAATAGGCAAAATTTTACTGTTCCTAATGAGTGGGATTTTTTAACATTTTGAGTACTGATATTTAACTGCATTTCACCCCAATAATGCTTGGGACTAATCTAGTAATATAAAATATGCTTTAAAATCGTAATTGAAAATTAATTAAGGTTAGTTAAATGTATCTAAAATGCTGATTTTGCTACAAAATGATTCATGAATTTTATCTGTATACTGAAAATTCTAGATAAAATGAACTTCAATCTGAAGACGATAAGAATCTATTAAGGCTCATTTTTAGGTAAATATAATTGATTTCTATAGCAGATTTTCTAAAACTTCTTGGAAATTCTGCGTGACTTGACAAATAACTTAAATTCGGTAAAAGTTCTAACCTCATTTTGGTAAAACAGTAAATATTGTACAGGGGAACATGCTTATTTGGTATTTGTTTCTCAATATTAAGAAAATAGTTTTAAGAGGGGTATTCTGTATTAAGATAGTATGTAATGCAGTTAAATATGAATGATTTAGTTAGTCTTTAGACTTTTCGTCTTGGAAAAAGGTAACATTTAGCAACATTAATTAAATTGCCCTTCTCGAAAACGCATAGGTTCCCGTATTTCAAACTTATACGTAGAATTATAAGATAACGGAGCATTATTTGGGTGTAATTTTGTACTGAAAAGGAGTATTCCTCATTAAATGGGTATTAATAAGTAATATTAGGTGGTAAGATAATGATTTTATGAAGAAATTTCTGCATTAGGGGTGGATGAAAGTTTAATTATTCGAAATTATGACATAGATTTTGGTAAAATATCTCTTACTGTTTCTTTTATATATACATGTATATTGGTAATCGTATGTTGTGTAAAGGTATAGCAGTCTTTAATAAAGGTATAGCAGTCATTCATAAGAAAATGCATTGACAAATAAATTAATGAAAAGTGAACATCATTCATGAAAGAATATAAGCAATATAAGAAATTATTAAGTAGACTGTACATGAGGATGGCTAGTGAATTAGGTTGGTACTGAATTAAGTTCGAATAAAAGTGTTGACATTATGTGTTAGAAATAAAAGTAGAACAATAAAACAAAATTTCAAGAGATGAAATGGAAGAAAATTCGTTGAACACTGGGTATTTCACCTCTGATTCGATTTGAAAATGTTGATCTTATGAATTTCTTTGTACGTATAATTTGCAGGTATAATTGTGTTTCTTTGTATGTTTGTAAATAATTGTTAGTTTCTCTTGAAAGATGTCCATGAAAGAAGAAATATCCATAATTAGTGCAAGAGAAATATAATAAAGTAAAATTTGCATAGTCCGGGCATGTTAAATGAAGAAATAATGGTATTGATGCAGTCATTTAGCGCAAGTATTGAATTTTAAAACATAGACTGAATGTTAAACGTTTAAAATAATAGGAAAAATTTCTCTATAAGTACGTATAACAGAAAATATGATTGTAAAATTATAGAGGAAAGTTCAGAATATATTTTCATTCTAAAAATTCAGAATATATCAAGCTAGTTTAAAGGCAATCGAGGTTCGAAATTAAACATTGGCAACATCGAAGAGCTTAAAAAGCATGCATTCAAATATAAGTGATATTAAAAATTATTAGGAAATATTTAAATGTGCAGGAAATTATAAAACTTGAAAATACAAATAAATTAATAATAGTACCTAAATGAAGTAAAATAGTAAAATTGTCATGGTTAAGACTATTATAGATTGAGAAATTGCACAACATGTAAATTAAAATAGTACTATAAAATATAGACTAAGTAAGGATGATTAAATGAATTATATACGAAAATTAATTAACAATAGTAATGTTAAATGTTAAATGTCTCTATGTTTAGGAAAGTTAAACATGCGAAAAATTATATGCAATTAAGTGTAAGTAGTAAAATAAATATCGTATCATAAACAGAAAACATAAAAAACTAGTTAAAATTATAGGTATGTAAGAAACCATAAAGCAAAATTATGTTAAAAAGGAAGTGTTACGAATTTGGTATTTAAAAAGCTAATGTTAGTTCAATTATAAATTAAATGATTTTATTTCTCGCGCAGTGCAGCGCGTGACGAATATTAAAAGAAAGTTAAGCCGGAAAATTGAAAATACAAGAGCGCGTGCATTAAATAAATAAATATTTCTTTTTGATTTCGAGAAAGTACTGGAAAATTCTAGCGCGTGATTTTAAAATCTTATAAAAGGAGGAAAACATCTCAGTTTGTAGTAGTTGCTTAGTTTGTTGTTGCTTAGAAAACTGCTCTTTCTGCCGAATTCGCGGATTAGCGTTCTTTAGCTGTTTTGAATTACGTTCTATTGGACATTTGAGTAGTTGAAAGAAAACTACTGTGAGTTGTAATACTGCGTGATAATTTGAGAAAATTTAAGCATTTTTGTTGTGATAACAATAAATTTTTTTTTCATTTTTTTTATCGGACTTGTGCATTCATTTCATAACGAACACGTACGCACGCAACAATTTTTGGTGTCAGAAGTGGGATTTGAATGCCAATAACAAGAGCGATGGAAGAACAATTCAGGCAATTGATGACTGCATTTGCTGCTTTCCAAGAAAAGATGGAAGGAGCCGTCAACTCCGTTAAGAAAGATATAAAAGCTGTACAAGAAAAGATGGAAGCTGGCCAAACATCTTTTAAAGAAGAAATTAAAGAGAAAATGGATGCTGGTCAAATATCCGTTAAGGAAGAAATGAAATTGGGCCAGGAATCCGTTAAGGAAGAAATGAAATTGGGCCAGGAATCCGTTAAGGAAGAAATGAAATTGGGCCAGGAATCCGTTAAGGACGAAATGAAAGCCGTTCAAGCTGGTCAAGAAGAAATGAAAAGAGAAATTACTTGCATAATAGAAAATAAATTTGAAGCTATGGAAGGCAGAATTGACGCAGTTGAAAATAAAGTTGGACATATTGAAGAAAAAGTTTCTTCCGTAAAAGATCATATTGAAGAAAGAGTTTCTTCGGTGAAAGAAGAAATAGAAGAAAGAGTTTCTTCTGTAAAAGAACATATAGAAGGGAGAGTTTCTGCTGTGGAGGAACGAATTGAAGGAAGAGTTTGTGCCGTCCAACACCAAATCGAACAACAAATTGATGAGAGAGTTTCTGCAGTTGCCAAAGAAATGGATACTTTAAAGAAATTCGTAGCGTCGGCAGGGAGCAGGAGTGATGATTTTAAATTCTTACCAATGTCTGCTCGTCCACCTCTGAAGCTATCCACATATGATGGGAAGACCTCCTGGCAAGTGTATAAAACACAATTTTCTATCGTTTCGGATGCGAATGGATGGGATTCCCAAGCTAAGGCCTGTCATCTCGCCGCTTCTCTGAGAGCAGACGCAGCGGATATCCTGCAGACGCTTCCCGAAAATCAAAGGCTAGATTTCGAAGCTCTATCCGGCGCTTTGGAGCTGCGCTTCGGCGAGAAATGTTTAAAAGACTACAGCAGGCTCCAATTAAAATCTCGTCAACAGAAGCTCACCGAAACACTTCAGGAGTTCGCCACGGATGTTGAAAGGCTGTCCCATCTCGCCTTTTCAGAATGCCCGACAGAAACAAGGGAAATCCTGTCCTTGCAATACTTTATCGATGGCATCCGGGATCCTGAAATACAGAAAGCTCTTCGAATGGCAGATGTAAAGGATGTAAAAAGCGCTCTGTTGTACGCCGTGAAATTGGAGGCAGCCCAGCAAGCAACTCTTAGAGATCGCTACCCAGTCAGAGCTGTGCGAGTCCACGACCCAGGGGACCAATTGATGACTCGTTTAGATGATTTATCCAGACAAGTCGATGCTTTGATACGGAGTAGCAGTGAGAACAAAGTGGCTGTAAGATGTTGGAGATGTGGTTCTGAAGGTCACCTACAACGGCATTGCAGAACACCCCAGGGCACGGATAATAAAACGGATGAGTTGACAAGACCAGTGAATGCTTTAAGACGGAATAGTGGTGAAACGAAACCGACCCTAAAGTGCTGGAATTGCGGTGTTGAAGGCCACCTACGAAGGAACTGCAGAACTCCCCAGAGCACGGAAAATAAGGCATACGATTTAAACAAACAATTAAATGCCACGGGAAGGAAAAGGACTGACAAGAAACCAAAGTGCTGGAACTGTGGAGCTGAAGGCCACGTACCAAAGAATTGCAGAACACCCCAGTGTACGAAAATTGAGACAATTTCTGAGCAACAACGCAGGAAACAAATTAATGACCATATCAAGGAACGGAGGTTGCCAGATAATGAAAAACCCTGTTTTAAAGCGCTTAAGATCTCTATAGTGAGTGGCAACAATAACGGACTGTCTATCAATGGGAATATCGATGGAGTTCCTTGCAATATGATCATTGACACAGGAGCTAATGTTACCATCATTAGGAAAGATTTAGCTGAACAGTTTAAAGATAAACTTATTTGGACGCCATCCTGTGTTACCCTTCAGACTGCGTCTGGTGACAAGATCGAGATAGCTGGGAAGTTAAACGTGAAAATCACGTTTGGAAGTGCCGCCTACCATCACACGGCTTATGTGGCGGATATCACAGATCCATGCATACTCGGATTGGACTTTTTAAGGAAATACAATTTTCCCCTAGACTTGAAAAACAACAAACTGCTTTCAGCATCTGATGGCATGACTATCCATCCTCAAAAGGCATCCTCACCTAGAAATGCCGACGCTTTGTCCGAAAGACCCAGCTCAGGAAGCTGCCGAAATCGTACTAGTGCCAAAAAGAAACGCAAGACTACCAGCTCTTCTCCATCCCAGATGCTCTTCGGTCGAGACCTTCGTCTGCCTTGTGACTGCCTGTTTGATCGCCGTACGGATGCTCCTTCATCGCCTGAGGAACACATCCAAGATGTCCAGGCCCGTTTTGAAGTTATGCACCGTTCCGCACGAAAGCGAGTGAACTTGGCGACGGAGAAGGTGAAGACCACATACGACACGAGAGCTACTGGACATAAATTCAAACAAGGAGACAAGGTGTGGTTGTGGAACCCGATTCAACGAAGAGAACGCAGTTCTAAATTACAGTCACCTTCGGATGGTCCATATACAGTCCTGAAGAGACTGAATGACGTCATGATTCGTAAGTCTTCGAACTCTAAACCTAAAGTCGTTCATTACGACAGGTTAGCTCATTGCTATGGCCATACTACATAATGTAAATAATTGTAAATAGTATAAGACCATGGTCCATTTTGTTTTTAAATGTGTATTTGATTTGTATTTGATAGCATTTGATTTGTTTTATGTATTGCATTTATTGTTCATGTTGTTTATTATTGTAATGTAATGCTTATTAATGCATTTATGCCACAGTTGTAAGTTTAGCTTCCTGTCCAGGGATTGTACTGCCCGGGACGTGCAGTCCTTGGGAAGGGGGCAGTGTTACGAATTTGGTATTTAAAAAGCTAATGTTAGTTCAATTATAAATTAAATGGTTTTATTTCTCGCGCAGTGCAGCGCGTGACGAATATTAAAAGAAAGCTAAGCCGGAAAATTGAAAATACAAGAGCGCGTGCATTAAATAAATAAATATCTCTTTTTGATTTCGAGAAAGTACTGGAAAATTCTAGCGCGTGATTTTAAAATCTTATAAAAGGAGGAAAACATCTCAGTTTGTAGTAGTTGCTTAGTTTGTTGTTGCTTAGAAAACTGCTCTTGTTGATTGTAGCGAATTCGCGGATTAGCGTTCTTTAGCTATTTTGAATTACGTTCTATTGGACATTTGAGTAGTTAAAAGAAAACTACTGTGAGATATTGTAATACTGCGTGATAATTTGAGAAAATTTAAGCATTTTTGTTGTGATAATAATAAATTTTTGTTCATTTTTTTTATCGGACTTGTGCATTCATTTCATAACGAACCCGTACGCACGCAACAGAAGAAAATTACGTCTCAAATTAAATAATATGATAAACAAAAAGCGTGTATTTGAATAATTACGCTCGTAAAATATTGCAAATTAGTTAACATTCAGAATGTGTTAAAAATTTCAAATATTAAAAGATAGGAATGAAATTAAAAATTACATCTGAAATTAAGTAAAGGTCATATATATTGTTAGGAAATATAAGAAATTCAGTTAAAAACTATGAAGAACGATCTGTATAAAATGAAATAAACAGTAAAAATTAGTAATGTAATTACGGTTAAGGAAAATAAATAAGATATCAATAAAAAATATAAGAAATATGTTAAAAGTAATAGTACACATTAAACTATAAAGCTTGAAACATGTGTAGAAATAAAAAAATATAGCTTTGAAATTAAGGTCTTGCGAATGAATAATTAAATTCATACATAAGAGAGGAAATTGCTAAGAGTGCTAGAAATTAACCATTCTTCTACATCACAGCAAAGACCTGACAAAAAAGCTAGACTGAAATCTACTCACTCTAATTTTCTTGTCTGCACGAAACAACTAAAACTTAGATTCAACTAACCATGCTACTACATGATTTGAATCTCAGTTTTACTATATTCTGGTTTATCATGATCGCACGGCTCTGTAATGGCGTTTCAGAATATTTAATTTTTCTCTGCGAAATCCGTAAGAGAAGATTGCAGCGGATAATCATTTAAATCATTTCAAAAATCTTTTAGGCTCTGTATGTTTGCTGTAATTTCATGAAACACATAACCTATCTGTCAGTCGTTATGCCTCTGTTTTAGTAATTATGTTTTGTCTGCTATTCTATCTTTCCTCGTGCCATGTAATCTCACAAAACATGTATACTGAAGGAAACATTTTACAGATATTTATTCCATTTGTGTTTTATGTAACACCCGAAGTATTTCAAAAGTAGAGATTATGCTTTTGCTTACTAATATAAATATAGTATGTATAGGGTGGACCACGAAAAAATAGCCAAATAGCTTTCCTTTAGCAATAACATGACAAGATGTACACTATATCTCTGACATGATGTATAGAGAAAGAATGGATAGGAAGGCATAATAAAGCTGGAACCCTTCTTTATTCGGCTATACCAAATGCCGGATAGAGAAGGAGCTACATCCTTTTCCAAATACAGCGATACTGTGTTGAAAGCTGGTCTCCTTTTTCATGGTCCACTTCGATGAATGTAATAATATCTACTTATTTTGCATTGCTTTTTCAGGGTCCTATAGATTGTACAGAAATCGAATTGTTCGTTTTTTCCTTACTATCTGGTCCATCTGTAAACTAATTCTGGTTTTTAGCTATACAAGCACTCTTCTGTCTTTCCTTATGGTTCCCGCCGTAGAAAGACCATTGAGAACAGTTCAAGAGTTGAGAGATGCTGTAGTTAGTGGTAGATATCAATTCGCTGTTTTTAAAGGAACATCTCATGTCGAAACCTTAATGGTAAGTTATCTGAAGGAACAGAATTTTCCAAATTTTGTTTTTGTTCAATATATGATTTTGCCTCAAAGATTTTGGTTTCATTATCAATAGAACTGTACTTGTCATAGAATTTTTGGTTTTTCAATAAATTTTTTATTAGCAATAATTTGAGCCATTATTAGAATTTAAAATAAAAGCTGTGAATTCCGAATTACCAGCTACTTTTGAGTGTTGACATAAAAATATCGCTTGAAGTCTAACTTATGCGTTTGAGAGTTTTAAACATTCTGTTCACTTCCACGCCTATCGAATTAATTTCCACCTTTTCGTTGCCCTGCGTTGGCAACACGCTTTTGAGATTTGTCGTTCGTAGAATTCGGTCGCTAAATGCGTAGCTGGCCTGTAACTGTTGTAATTCCTACATTAATGCTTATCTGTACTGCTGAATTATTGCTAAATGTTTACGTATGAATGTTTTATTATTAAATGTATTCAGTTTGGTTTAAATAGACCGAGAGTCGTTGAATTTATTAAGGATATTTAAAATCGAAACTACGTCATCCATTTCTGCGCCATTCTAACACAGGAACGTAAACAATTTTTGGAGGCACCGGCGAGATTGGGGATTCGTCAGCAGTTCAAGTACAGATAAGTGCTTTTTATTTCGATTTACATCTGAATTTGATTCTTGAAGTTTTATATATATTTTGTATTGATTTTCATTTTGAACTTGAATACTTCGATTACTTATTATGGAACAAGCTACTGTCATTAGATTGCGTGGTAGGGCAAAAGCAGCCTTCACAAGGCTTAAGAATACTATTTCTTCCGATTTATCTAAAAATGAAGTAATTTTGCATCTGGAGCGCTTGGAAAGGATTTATTCAGATTTTGATAAATTTGATGCCCAATTACCAGACGAACAGTCAGAAATTGAA
This sequence comes from Stegodyphus dumicola, assembly GCF_044657685.1. NCBI lineage: Eukaryota > Metazoa > Arthropoda > Arachnida > Araneae > Eresidae > Stegodyphus > Stegodyphus dumicola. The sequence goes on from NC_140777.1 coordinate 149,858,234, forward strand.
GATTTTGAATCGAAGTATTTTAGTTTGAAACTTCAGTATCAAAATTTGTTAGATTTATTGAATGTGGCTAATGTGCCAAATGTCCCAGAAAATTCTAATATTAGTAACTTAAAGTTACCGAAGTTGAATATTCCTATTTTTTCGGGTAACTTTAATGATTGGATGAATTTTAAAGATTTATTTGTTGCAACAGAGCATAATACTTCTTTATCGAATATACAGAAATTTCAATATTTAATCGGATCACTTGCTGATGAACCAGCTTCTATAATTAAACATATTCCGTTATCAAATAATTCTTATGAAGAAGCATGGGCAAAATTGCTCGCTAGGTGCGATAAAAAGAAACAAATTGTACAATCGTTAATTAAAACATTTCTTGATCAAAAATGTATTTCACAGGTTGATAATGTTAATTTGCGGCAATTAGCTGATACTTCAGATGAAGTTATCAAAGGTTTAAAAGATCTTGGTGACGAAGCAACTTCTAGGGATCCATGGTTAATATTTATGTTGCTTCAAAAGGTAGATTCAGAAACCGAAAGTTATGGGCACAGAAAACAGCGAAAGATGATTTTCCTACATTGGAATCATTTTTTGAATTTTTAAATTTAAATGTTCTTCTCTCGAAATTATTATAAATGAAGAAGCAGAAGCTAAAGTCGTTAATAAAAATATAATGTTAGTTTTAAAACGTTACAGAATTCTAAATTTAGTAATGTTCGAAATGTAACGGACTTCATGCTTTATCTAAATGCGCTAAATTTAAGAATTTGGATGTTACTGCTAGAAAGAACTTTGTGAGAAAACAAGGATTATGTTTTTTATGTTTAAATTCACATCTTATCAAAAACTGTAATTCACAGTTAAAGTGTAATTTGTGTAATTCAAAAACACATAATAGTTTGTTGCACGAAGATATTAAAGCTAACAACGTGCAGCTTTTAACAGCGCCAAATGAAAACGAAAGCACTCCAGAGAGAATTTCGAATGAATCATGCGAGGGTCAAGGTCAGGTAGTTGTTAGTAATACGATTCAAAATTGCAATTCGGCGATTTTGCCTACGGTTCTCGCACTCGCATATTCTTCCAGCGGCAAAACTATCGAAATTAAATTATTACTAGATTCCGGAAGTGAAAGTTCGTTTATTTCTGAACGAGCTCTTCGAAAATTAGGATTAAAAAGAACGAATCAAAGGTTACTTTTGCGTGGAATTGGCGGAGTGCCAGTTTCCAAGACTCGCGGTTTTGTTAGTTTAAAAGTTCGGTCAAGGTTAAATAATGGAATAATTGATGTTAACGCATACATTTTGGATAGGTTAACTTTGCCATTGCCGGAACAAGTCATTAATGTAAAGCATATAGAATACATTAAATCTATTCCGTTAGCGGACCCGAATTTCGCTCAACCCAAAGAAATTGATTTGATTTTGGGAGCTGATTATTTTTTCGCCGTTTTAAGATGTGGCCAAATATATGGTTCGAAAAATGAGCCTGTAGCTCAAAATACAATTTTCGGTTGGGTGATTGCTGGGAAGGTCGGAAATAATATGGAAGGCCAAAAAACAGCAAATTCACATTTCATAAAGCTAGAAGATAATATAAATATTGATTACGAGCTTAAGCGTTTCTGGGAGATGGAGGATATTGTCGATGTTGGGAAGAAGGAATTTCTGACACCTGAGGAACAATTTTGTGAATCACATTTTCAGAACACTCATTCTGTTAATTCAGATTGGTGATTTGTTGTAAAACTTCCATTTTATAAATCGCATTTGAAGTTGGTTGATTCAAAACCGGCATCAATATCTAGGTTGCGTTCCATGGAACGAAAATTCAAAGATAATCCGGAATTTGAAAAACAGTATAAAGATTTTATACATGAATATGAACAGTTAGGGCATATGACTGTGATTAATGATGATCGAATATAGAAAAGTTTTATCTTCCTCATCATGCGGTCATTAAACCTTCTAGCACAACGACAAAATAAAGAGCAGTTTTTGATGCATCCTGTAAATCTGAAAACGATATATCATTGAATTCTGTTTTAGGGGTAGGTCCGAAATTACAAAGAGATATTTTTGAGATTTTGATTAATTTTCGTTTTCCTAAAATTGTTTTCACAGCCGATGTGGAGAAGATGTATCGTCAGGTGATGGTAGCCCCTGAAGATCAGAATTATCAATTGATACTTTGGCGATACAATTCCAGTGATGATATGCGCACGTACAAGTTGAAAACAGTTACGTATGGTCTTTCCTCTGCTTCATTTTTAGCAACTCGACATCTGAAACAGGTAGCTTTAGATTCTAAAGAGGAATCAGATGTATCTCGTATATTGCAAAAGGATATGTATATGGACGACTTATTGTTGGGTGCAAATACAGTTGATGATGCAGTATCCGTCTGCAAGAAAGTATCTTCAATTTTACATGCACGTGGTTTTGATTTGAGGAAGTGGAATTCAAATTCTGTAGAATTCTTAACTGAATTATAAGAACATTGTTCATTGAATTCTGATTTCGAGATATCTCCTAATTCGAGTTCGAAAGTCTTAGGACTTTTTGGAATTCATCTACTGATACCTTTAGTTTTAAAGCTACACTGCACATCAACGCACCTATAACAAAAAGACGCATATTGGCAGAATCTGCTCGCATCTTCAATCCTTTAGGTCTCCTATCTCCTTGCACTATATAGATTAAAATATTCTATCAAAAGCTATGGTTAGTTAAAGGCGACTGGGATTCAGTTGTTCCCCAGCATATCTCAGATGATTGGTTTAAATTTCAAGAGACATTCAGTCAAATCAATAATTGTGAAATTCCGAGATGTGTCATACTTACAACGGACAGTGTTATCCAACTACATGGATTTTGTGATACATCCTCGCAGGCCTATGCAGCAGCCATTTACTGTCGTCAAAAATGCAATGGTACGGTTAAGGTTAATCTTTCGGTAACAAAGACTAAAGTCGCGCCTATAAAGAAAGTATCCATTCCGCGATTAGAACTTTGTGCTGCGTATTTGTTGAACAGATTAATGCGATCTCTTTTGAACATTTTAAAGAAGTTTAATTTCGAAATCTATGCGTGGATGGATTCCAAGGTAGTTCTGTCTTGGCTATCCGCTCATCCACGTAAATGGAAAACTTTTCTGGCAAACAGAACATCTCAAATCATAGAAGTGATACTTATTAAACAATGTAATCCTGTTCCTTCTAAACAAAATCCTGCAGACGTTGCTTCTCGTGGTATTGAACCTCAACTCCTACCAAATTGTACTTTGTGGTGGAATGTCCCAACATGGTTGCGTCAGGAAGAGGAAAAATGGCCTAAATATGAATTAAGATCTGAAGATGATACTGAAGTAAAGGCCGAACAAAGATCTGATCTTATTTTTATTTCTCATATACGTGAATCGAATGATTTATTAGCTAATTTATTCGAGCATTATTCTTCGCGTTGTAGATTTGTTCGTATTCTGGCCTACTGTCAAAGATTTATTACTAATTGCAAGAAGCATCTTGTTACTCAGAACATTTCGCGTTGTGGTATTAACTCCAGCTGCCTTATGCCGCTAACATTTCTAGAGATTAGAGTAGCAGAAAAGTTCATTATTCGTTGGATTCAGGATCATTATTTCAAAGATGATTTACAATGTATTGAGAAAGAGAAACTTTTACCCAAAAAGAGACAACTACGTTCTCTATATCCATTCGTAGATAAAGATGGTCTCTTACGGGTGGGAGGACGTCTTCGAAATTCATCTTTAGCATTTAACATCAAACATCCTGTCATACTTCCTCCTGGACATAAATTTAGCGAATTACTAGTGAAAGAACTTCCTATTTCTTACCTTCATGCTGGTCCTTCTTTATTATCACACCTCATCAGGCAATCTTACTGGATAATTGGAGGGAAGAGAATGATACGCAGTTGTATCAACCATTGCTTAATATGTCATCGATTTAAAGCTGCTTCAACTCCGCAATTGATGGGTGACTTACCTGAACATCGTGTGACTTTGGAACGACCTTTTTTCTCATCTGGTATGGATTACGCTGATCCTATTACTATGAAATTTAATAAGGGTCGTGGTTCTAAAACAACGAAAGGTTGTATACCTCTGTTTGTTTGCTTGTCGACTAAAGCTGTGCATATAGAAGCAGTCAGTGACCTGACGGCAGACTCGTTTATCGCGGCACTTAGACGTTTCATTTCACGTCGCGGTGCTCCACTGCACATTTACAGTGACAACAGTACCAATTTTGTGGGAGCGTGCCGGAAACTACAAGAACTAAATCAGATTTGGTCTTCCTTGTATGCAACAGAATCGGTTTCCCGAGAACTAACTAAGTCCTCTATTGAATGGCATTTTATACCGCCTTCTTCGCCCCACTTCGGAGGAATATGAGAAGCCGGCATTCGCTCAGCGAAATTTCATCTGAGAAGAGTATTGAAAGAGACTCTTTTAACTTACGAAGAGTTGTCAACGCTACTTACCCAGATTGAGGCTATTTTGAATTCACGTCAACTTACTTACGTGAACGATTCTGATATTTACTCTATTAATGTTTTAACCCCATCTCATTTTATTACAGGTGATACTTTGACTTCCTTTCCAGAGACACATCAGTTTGTTCGCACAAAGAGTTCTAGGTGGGAACTTGTACAGAATCTACATCGCGGATATTCGAATCGCTGGAAAAGGGAATACTTGACTTCTCTTCATCAGAGATCTAAGTGGCAGCACACTAAACCCAACTTTTGAAGGTCGACACGGTGGTTCTTGTCATCGAAGATGGATCTCCACCTTTAGCTTGGCCTGTAGGATAGATCATCGATGTCCATCCAGGCAAGGACGGCTTAGTTCGCATAGCTACAGTCAAAACTAAAACTGGTGTCTTCAAAAGACCAATTAATAAACTTTCACCTTTGCCTGTGTATCAGGACTAAACCTGACAGGGTGGGAGTATGTTCACTTCCACGCCTATCGAATTAATTTCCACCTTTTCGTTGCCCTGCGTTGGCAACACGCTTTTGAGATTTGTCGTTCGTAGAATTCGGTCGATAGATGCGTAGCTGGCCTGTAACTGTTGTAATTCCTACATTAATGCTTATCTGTACTGCTGAATTATTGCTAAATGTTTACGTATGAATGTTTTATTATTAAATATATTCAGTTTGGTTTAAATAGACCGAGAGTCGTTAAATTTATTAAGGATATTTAAAATCGAAACTACGTCATCCATTTCTGCGCCATTCTAACACAGGAACGTAAACACATCCCAAAGCATTAAAGAATTTCAAAAATTAAAAAGTTATTCTTTAAGAGAAAGTTTAAATTATATTTATTTAATTAAAGTATCTTTTGACTGACTAGTTTTGTTGAATTATTGAAATGATTTCATATTCAACATATTAAAAATTAAAGACTGCCTGATGAGGATGTTATTGAATGCAATTTTACGCTGTCTATATTAACACATATCTATATATACCTAAATAGGCATATAAGCAGGAAGCCAAAACTAATTTTCCATTAAGGAATGTATGTAAACTGCTAATTACTCTGATAAACATTAAATAATTTAAGTAACTTATAGTTTGTTTGTTTACATTTTGTAAAAAAGTGTGAACAAATTTTCCATTTCAATTAGTTAATGTTTCAAACACAACTTAAAATAATTTATTGAACATTTATTGAATAATACGCAATTGAACATTTATTGGGCATTTACTGGACAGACAATCTATTTTGAAGAAAAATATATGAATGAAAGCTCTAGAATTAGTTTGAATGATTAAAAATTGATTCGAATTCTAGATAAGAAAAAATAAAACAGTGAAATATCATAAAGTGCAAACTTAAACATGAGACTTGACAGCCAGAAAACTGCAGCGAATGATTATAGAATAGCTATAATACTATGTGCTATAGCACACTTATTCTATTATAACAAATTTTACTAATAATAGCTTCATATTTTCTTTGACATAAAGCTGAAAGCCAACAAGACAGACATGAAACAAAGGAGCTAATAGCTTAAAGAGCTATTAGTTGAATATTATAGTTGAATCTTGGCCAAAAGATTAGTTACTCAGAATCTCATAACAAATAAGCGAAGCTATTGAAAATCCTTTGAAACGCACTTTCTAAAGTAAGAAGGGAAAACTTAAGGTCAGAAGGAAAGCTATAAGTAAACATAGAAAACTTTGTAAGCAACAAATAAGCTCAGAGAGGACAACCTCTTACTCATTGCGATTGCTGTAGCTTTTGATGGAATTTATTCCTATCGAAATACTACTCTGTATAAAAAGGCATCATTTAAGCCATCATTTCATACTACTGTGTTGATAATTTTATGGAAATCTCTTTGTTTTTCAGGAATCGCGCAGTGGTATTATAAAAGATTTGGCTGATCACATTCGACAGCATCCGGAAAATATGCTGAATTCTCATGGCGAAAGCGTGTATCGGATGCAGAGGGAGAAACTGGCTGTCCTGAACATGAGACTACATTTTCTGTATTCTGCCAGTGCCATAGGATTGGATTTGTTTCATATGTCTTCTGATAATATCGGATTCAACATTGTCGGTGTACCTTTCAGAAAAGGATTTCCTTACATGGAACGCGTGAATATGATGTAAGCTTATACGCCTTATTCCAGCTAGAATTTGGCCATTTAAACAAGTAATAAATAACTATATTATAATTTAAGGTTCAACTAAGGAGCTTTTGTTTAACCCTTTGATCACGGGTACAAAATTCCTAAAAGCGTTAAAAAAAAAAAAAATAGAAATAAGCTCGCACTTTTTTTTTTTTTTTTTTTTTTTTCTGCGAATTGATTTTAGCTGAAATGCCATTTTCTACCTACGCGATAGGAACGTTCCCCCGTATATATTTAGCATTAATCTTGAATGCGTTATTAACAGATCCTGTGGTCAGAGGGTTAATTAAATATTATCCTTTACACGCTTAAAAATTTTAATTATTAGCTCTGTATTCGAGCTTAGCTTTGACAGTTTACTTTCCGCAATGAAAGTTTTGCATAAATGTCAACAAAAATCTTTGTTTTGATTTCAGACTTCCATAATTTTCTTTATTTTTCCAAAACAAAATTATATTTTGTATTTCTCAGAGATAATTTGCTTCATACAACAAAAATATGCAAATTTAAACCATTCTTTTGTTTAAAACCTGTTTGTTGATTAATGTGGAAATGTTGTTTGACAGAAAAGAATTTGTAATAGTAGATTCAGAGACGCAGTTGTAGTTATACTAAAGTACTATAAAACGGGGGAAAGGAAAAGATCCACCAACACCCAAGCGGTTAAATTACTGAGAATTAGTAGTTCAACCCGAGTTCAAACCCAGGCGAATAGGTTTTGTTGCATGGAAGTTTTCGTGGATTGCCCCATATGTATCGAAAGTATGAATTGCGTATAACATTAAAACATGATTGTAAACTGATTCTGCCCTGTCAGAAAATGTACCGTGCAATATATTAATGAGGACGACAATTTATAATAATATAGTGTTTAAAATTTAGAATTCAGTTCCGAACCCGCTGTATTTTCATTACATAGTTCTAAACTCATTTCAAAATATTAAATAACTGCATTAAATTACTTTTCACTGATTTACAGGAAGTTAATTTATGGATATATTACAGACATATTTCCCTTAAAACCTATTCTGTTGGTTTTTTTACTTGATAAGAAATGCTGAAAGGCTTTTAAATCCCCATTTTTAAATCCCACTTTAACATAATTTGAGTCATCGAAATATGGGTAAAAAATTGGAATGCCATTTCAGAAAAAGTGCGGTTTTGTGTCAAAATACCTATGTTAGAACTATGCTACATATAAATGCAATATCTTAAGTTGGCTTTTCGAAACTGGAAAAATGCAAGTTGAATTTTGTCAATTGGCTGAGTAGAACGGAACATACAGAACTAATTTTTTTGGGTGTGTGTGTGTGTGTGTAAGGTGTACGTCTGGAGAACAGCGGATCTTGACCAAACAGTTCTGTACTGTATAGGAATGCATATAGCTTTCCAAACCTTAATGGAATCTCAAAACAACCCTTACTAAATACCATGAATTGTTTTTCTTAAACTCGAATATATATATCCTGTTGATCCTAAGCCGCATATCCTGAGGATTGTATATCACTATGAACATTCAAACGTTATTTTTAATTAATATTATTGTTCTGCTTTGCACACACTTTGATATTTTCAATTGATCCGTGTTTTTTGTAATTCATTATAGCACAATATTAGCATAAATGCATCATACAAATGCTCTTAAAGTTTTTTAATAATTTTATTTTCTTCATGTTTCGTGTTTATTGATTAACTTTTGAGCAGCTGTATGATGTTTTAATATTTAAACCGATAGTTAAATTTTCTTTGAAATCCACCGAAAATTGTTTCGAAAATGGGGATTGATTATTGTGAAATAAAAATGAAGGGGAATTTTGAAAGCGAAGGGGAAATGGACTGAAACTTTGGCTGTTTTGTAATGAAAGATTTAATGTTAAACGAGCAATATCATGCCAATCTGGTACACAAATCGAGAGAGAGAGTATGAAGGAAAAAAAAAAGCGAAGGAAAATTGAGAAAGGAGCCATTATGCATTAAGACAGTGCACCTTCTTCTAGTGTCGCGAGTTAGCAAGCTGCTGTAATCGATAGTGGCTTAACTGCGCTGCTACATCCATCTTATTCTCTCGACTTGGCCCCGTTAGGTGTTCATCTGTTCTCTACTATGAGTAATTCACTTTGAAAACATCACTTCAACGTGGATGATAATGTCATTGTGGCTGTCATTAAGTGGTGTAAAGACAAATCCTTCTAAGATGCCTGTAAGCAAATTTCTGTACTTAATGTATAATTGCTTTAATATAGGAGATGATTATATAATCATAATGAGAAACGATAGCTCAAGCATTCCCTTTATTGTGAGCCTCAAATCGTTTCATCCTTTCGTCGTTTAGTTTGTTAAAAATTCAAAAAAAACTGCTCCTTGTAGTTATATGTCTTCTGGGGCATTTTCATTTAACAGCTGTTAAAAAGGCCCGAGCTTTTGCTTTTATGTAGCCAAAAGCACATGTCAATAACTCGTATAGCCACTAATAATAACATTTGGTTTGGATGTGATTAACTGTGTTTCGTAATTATGTATTTCATAAACAGTCTTTAAAGCTGAAAATGCATTTACTCACAGGACTGTTTTAACTTAATTTTGATTAAACTCTAGCTTTCCTGGTTTCCTTTGAGATTTTTTTTTATTTTCTACCTTTATATACTGATTTTTTTTTTTTTTTTTTTTTTTATTTTGGTATAGAAATAGTCAAGACCAGTTGAATAGTATGGCATCCTTAACAGAATTTTAAATTTTTATCAGGATATAAATTCCCCATAAGATTCCTTCCACATTCCCAGAAATTTAATTTTGAATATAGGAAAACAAATTTTCGTTGAAAGTTTAAAGCGCGTATGCATTTTCTGACACACCCTATATGCGTAAAATATTGTCTTTGTAATCAAGAGATTCTCATGCAGATATGTGTTTTATGAATTTTTTTCCCTGCACATGTTCCTAGTTTTTGTGGTTTTAATTGCGAATAACCTAGCATATATTGATATAATAATAGTACCATGGGGGTAATTCGTTCTATGGCATACCGCGGGTAACAGCGAACGCTATGGGAAACAGATATCCTTGTAATATAGAATTCGAGGAAACTTAATTGGTAAATCTGACACAGTAAATCATTGCTAATAGTAATAAATAATAATAAAATATTGCTTCCTACATTGCACTGTAATGCAATAATGCAAAATTTACTTTTCAAAATACTATTTGCTTCATCACTGATGGACCATTGAAACAAAATTTGCTGAGTGGCGATAGAATGTCGCTGGGAGAATAACGAGACTATTAAAAGCAAATATAAGAGAAATTTATCGGTAAATCTGCGTACATGGGGGAAGGGAAGGTGTCAGATATTTTGACCCTAATGTCTGTGGTCTGCAGCTAACACTTTTAGAGCTGTCATGGGGGAATGGTTAAACACGATTCTGAGGAGTGACCTCTAACCTGAAAACCACATGAGGTTTTGAAAAGGACCATTTTCAACCCTTCTCATTTAGTCAGAAATTATGAAAGTGTATGCACATATTTATAATCGTGATTATTGTGGGGATGTATATATTTATAGTGCTTAGCTTATTCCAGTGGGTGTGTTTCACATTTCATAAGCTGTTTTTCGCTTGGCGTACATTTTAGAACATGACTTTATCTTCCTGTTTTGAACAACGGATAACTGAAATCACGGATACAAAGCAACGATTGTGCCCCTATTTCTGTCATTTGTAGAGAAGGGCCAACCAGCGGCCGAGCGGTAAAGTCGCTGAACACTGGTAGTTCGGTCCGAGGTACGAATCCCGCGAATGGGCTGGCTGCATGGGCGTTTTCGTGGTTTTCCCCATGTGTAACGTATATACGAGCCAGTTTCCCTTAGTAAGGTCCTCCACGAAGACATCCCTCTCTTTAGGCAGATAGCCCTCAAGGCTTTGCCATAATCACATACACACACGCACATTTGTAGAGAAGTAAAAATCACAGTCGCTGTTGGGATTGAGGCTGTTGTAGTTATGATTGAGGCTGTAAGTTAAGAATTCAAAATTAATTTTAGCAATTATTCGATAATTTCAATTGTATATTCAATAATCTTTTAAAAGCTACACACTTTGTTTTAAAGCGAAGAAAAGTGCGCGTTAGATAAACTACAGTTGAATGCTTTAATATTTAATTTATGCTCAATTTTGTTTTCCTTCATATAAAAATAATGGATTTTTTTCTGTTTAGCATTCATCGAATGGCTGCTGCCGGCATCTATATGAAGCAAATAAATGAGATCAATTACTACCAGAAGCTCAAAGCTCCAGTACCTCCAACTAAGAACAATAAACGCCCTCTCTCTCTTCAAGATATCTGGACATCTGTTCAAATATTAATTGTTGGCCACCTGGTATCTCTAATATGTTTAATTGCTGAAATTGGTTATCACAAACTGAGAAATCGGAATCCCAATATTTGAGTTTAAAAAAAGCGGCTTTTGATTCAGTTTTTTAATTCATAAAGTAATTTATTTAATATTTTATAGTTTCAGAGATTAGCTTAATCAATAAATTTTTAACCGCTATTTTAACGTAATAATACATTTAGTTACCCTACATCTCAATAACTAGATGTGTACTAAAGCGATATGATACTGAAGATTCATAAAATCTTAGCTTAAAGGATTGCTAAGCATAAAGTAACCTCTTCCGAATGAATTATGTTTTACATTTTAAAACCTTAACAGAAGTTAACTGTATTTTAACTTTGTAAAATGAATGTTTCTATTTTATTTTATACATATAATAAACTCGGTATTGGTTCATTTAAAAAAATAATCGAAACTATAATTTATGTAATGTAATCTGGTTTGCTTAAAAGCCTGATATAGAAACGATATCGTAAAATCGTTTCTTCTGTAAGGTTTGGAAAAGCAGCTTTTCGGTCTGATTTTTCAAGTGAGTGCATTAACGCATAAGTATATACTGAACTTAAAATGTTATTTGGAAGTAAGAAAAAATAAAAATCTTGTACAGCTTATTTAAAACTTTGTGCAATTGTAGTTTTCAATAAACTGTAAACTGAATTTTTGAAGTATTTCACTTACATTGCGAATTTTATGCATGCGAAAAAGATTTTTTTAAAAAAATTATTATCGAAAAGCAAATAATTTTTAAAAACTAAAGAAAATCTATAAAGTTGAAACTCTAAGAGCACTATATGCCTGTTAATGTTCAACAATCCTACCGTTTGCATTAATAATATTTACTTATAAGGTATTTTCTCCTTCCTTTCTGCTTGCTTTCGCGGTGTAATAGGAAACATACTCGACGCGTATTCAAGAGGCCCAGAGTTCGAGTTCCGACTACGGTATTGCACATTTTTCCTCTCTCTTGCTTTTTTAAAAAAAAAAACTACTGATTATACAAGTGGCGCCCGAACTAAAAGGGGATGGACAGTAATACATCACCACCAGGATTAGGGAATTGGGTTTCCTAAACCTCAGTCGCCCTTTAAAAGGGGGAGAATATAAGGTATTTTCTCCCTTTTTTCCGCATGGCTTGGTGGTGTAATTGGAGGCATAGTCAACTCGCTTTCGAGAGGTTCAGGATTCGACTCCGAGGGCACTGAAAATTTTTCATTTCTCCTGCTTTAAAAAAAAAAAAAATTAAATTTAAAAAAAAAAAAAAAAAAAAAAAAAAAACTTAATGTACTCTACACACATCTGAATAGATATCAACCAAAAGCAAGTAATTTTGATTACTTGATTTTGTTTGGATAATAACAAGGGAGCGCAAATTTTATAAGGGCGTTTTTCAATGAAAATATTTGAAGGCATTGTCTTAAAAATTGAGTTTCGACATGAGAACGAACTTTTATTTCCAAAAAATTAAGAAACTGATACGCATATAAACAATTAATGTAGAAGTTAATCTGAATACATTAAATAATAGCATAATTTTAATGAAGCATATATGCTAACACAAATCAATGTAAACCGAGTATGAAATATATCCTTTTTTGATATAACTTATTCCACACTTTTTGGTATTGATTTTGATCAATACCAAACATTTATTTTCATTATTTTCATCTAAGTTTAATTCCAGATTGTCATGGAATTAAACTTAGAGGATAACTGGAAATTAAGAGAATTCTTGACTTATACATTTTGGTTTTCAGCTTTTGCTTTTCTTTCACAATAAACAGAAGCTTTTCTCTTAGGTTAAGGTCAGGTGAGTTTTCCTACTGCTGAAGGACACATAGAATTTTAGAAGGATACATAGAACATAGAAGCCAAGAAATTTTAGCAAATATTTGCAATGGAAATTTAGGGACTGGCTTTTGTACAGGTTCAAAATTAGTTACAAATAATTCGATAATAAAAATGATTTTATAGATTATATGATAAAAAAACAATATTATTTTTATTTTATTTAATCTTGATATTCATTTCTTAATATCCATATTTCTAGAAATATGGATATTAAGAAATTCTCCGGTGTTTGCCTGATGTAAGTCAGCAGTATCTATTCCATTATTATTGTTGTTATTATTCTGATAGACAATATTGTCTTCAATTCGATCCCTAGCCTTTTTCAGCAAATGTTATAACTTTTAATTTAAAGCGGAATACCAGTCCTCTTTGGTCTGGGCATCTTTAACTATAAAACGGAAAAGAAAAATCGTACATTACTTTCTTTCTTTTAGCCATCGACAGAATAGCTGGCCCACGAGGTTACGTGCTTTTCAGTTTGGTGGATCCCGTCGATGGAGTTAAAAAAAGATCTTAGTACTGTATCCTCCGGGAAATGATTACGTTTAGAGCATAGTGCTGTGCCCTCCGGGAATTGACCACACTAAACGAGGATCATTGAAAGAAGAACCAGAATATGGAAAGGAGGTGCATGGTGGGGACTGTTGAGACTAAGGGAACCACTTTTCACTATTATGGTACATGTTAGGCATATAGATATATTATGGACATGGTATAGACACAGGTACAGACGTAAAGATGAAACCTGAACAAATATTATTATGGTACATGTTAGGCATATAGATATATTATGGACATGGTATAGACACAGGTACAGACGGAAAGATGAAACCTGAATAAATACATTACAAATCACGAAATACATTAAATGAGTGTTGGATTAATCATAATATTAAATATAATTAAAAACAAAACAAAAAGAAACAAGCAAACAAAAACACAATATATTAAGTAAATTACCAGATGTGTAGAGCACGCTACTGACGGCACTGTGTCCAAGGAAAGAAATCACTCCAGGCTATCAGCAATGTTCTTAGCAATGGTAGTGCAGTCTTTAATGCGGCTGAGAGCATATTTATTCTTAATTGTGTTCTTGAACCATGCCGGCATATTGATTGAAACTGGTATTTTTAAAGGTGAATTCGCTGTGTGCGGGCAATCATACAGATAGTGATCTGGATCACCAGTACAGCCACAAATAAATTGGTCTGTCTCTTAGTCCAGATCGGTGAAGATAAGACATACACGGGCCATGCTCTATCAGATATTGTGTGAGGTGTGAAGAGCCTATTTAAATTCTGATTTACTTTTGGATGAAAATTATATAGTCTTTTGCTGTGATGCTCGACAGTAGTTTTGCCATTGTTTCATTAATTCACATTTTGAAATGGTTTTCAGATATGAGTGCGGAAGTGGCGCTCTAATGTTACTCACATGGGGTTCGTTAGCTGCGCTTTTTACAATCACATCTGCTGCTTCATTTCCTTTAATCCCCGTATGGGCTGGAACCTATTGAAGCTTGGGCCTCAGACTTACAGGAATCGAAATTAATAGTTTCTGTATGTCTACTGTGGCCGGTCTGGATAGTCTCCAAGCTTGACACTAAGCTTGTGTATATTGCTTTATACATTCCATTGGTAACAGTAAAATCCAGAGCTGCTTTTAGGGCTGTAAGTTCTGCCTGAAATACTGAGTTACTGGGATGAAGCTTTTTCCCCAGGAATGGATTATGGGGTCACCGTCCATTGCACACTAGGCACTGCAGTCCTGAGCTTTCCTTTGGAGCCATCAGTACAGAGGTGGCAGAGGATTGTACTGCAAGTGGAGGATTACAGCTTGCTTCTACATGAAAGTCTTCAGGGTTGCAAAGAGAGTGGGCAATGTGATTCTCGTATTCCGAGGATACATATATCCTACTCCAAATAGTAACGTCTTGTTTCAGTCTGATCGCTCTCACCGCAGGACTCTCGCTCTGTACTACCAAGTGCAGGGGCGGAAGACCTGCCAATACATTTGATGCAGTTGGTGGAGAGCTACGCAATCCTCTGCAGATGCCCAGAAGAAATGGTCTTGGCACTGAGTTCAGTGCTTGTTGCATGTTAATCAAGACATTGACGCTCCATATGGAGATGTCATGAAGTGCAATGCGCTCAACGACAATGGCATACCATACCTTGAGGGTCTGGGAGGAGACACCCCAGCTTGGCTTAACTGTTCTTCGCACTGTGTTAGACAGTTTATGCAGTCTTTCTTCTTGAAATTGTGAGCTTATGTTCACTATCACATCCGATTATTTTGTCTAATGCTTTTAGGGAATTGACTTCGTAACTTTTACAGCTGAGTTCGTTTGAAACAAGCAGGAAGTCGTCAGTATACGCTATTAATTCTGATGTTTCATCGTCATCAAACAGGTTGAGCGCGGTGTCTGCTACTGTTGTGTAGCGAATTTAATTTAATTAAGTGATTCATAAAAATCAAAATTTTAATTTGTAATTATTCAAAATTTGAGCTACACAAGTTTGGTTATATTCTTTTTGGGCCTATTAATTCTAGTGTAATATATTTTGGCTTTCCGAGTTTACGCGAACTGCGTCTTCAATCTTGTACACGCAAACAATGGATAAGTATTTTTTTCCACGTAATAAACTCAGTTTTTCATGTCAAAAATTAATTTGATTTCTTAGTATTTAATATCATTAGTTGCAGAAAAATTAGCTCTTTAATTTGGCATAACTTTCGTTTTTCTAACTTTAATTGCATTTCAGTTATGAGCTTTAATTAGTAGATTTTTCTTCGTTTGCTTGTGATTTAGTTAAAGGTGGATGAAATGCCTTCCTTCCGGTTGAAAAGTCACTTTTTGCGAGTTTTCAGCGTTCTTTCGTCGGGACCCTTGCAGGGTTGTTGAAATTCCTAATTTCCCCCTGTCACAGGTGGTGTTTATTTGGCGAGGGTTTGGCGACATAGATTTTCCGTTGAGGTTTCAAAGTAATGGATTTGGCGAGTTTGATAACATGAGGGTATGCTGTTGTTGCAACTATTTTAACTTTCGGCGAAGAGTGGGTTATGCCAACTAGGCAGTCCGGCGTCCTCCCTTTTAACGGGGTGTTTTGAGGGACAAGGTCACCTTTTTGCACTTTTGACTTACCATCGGACGCTGTACTCGCTGGCAGCTGAATTTTATTTTGGAAAATGCATTTTCCGCCTTTGGATCTACGGGCTTCTTGCCCTTGAGTTTTGAACGAGGGACTTAGTTATATGCATCATGACCTCTACTAAATTATAGTCTCATCAGTTTTTGTGTTTGAATATGTAAGTTATTCAAAAGATAATTAAAATAGAAAAATGCAACGAAGGGTGATGCCTAGTAATGGTGCCGTTAAGAAGAAAATTTTAGTCTCTCCTCCACGAATAGAGTCTTCATCTGTCTCGATGTTTCTTCCACGCCTTTAAGAATCATTTTCCGCTTTGCAAGAAATGCGTTCTCCACGAATAGAGTTTTCATCTGCCTCGATGTTTCTTCCACGCCTTTAAGAATTATTTTCCGCCCTGCAAGAAATTCCGTCACTGCTAGCTCCGGGGTCGCTACTACATAATGCATCACTTAACTGGAACAACGACTAACTTCAATATTGGATTGTAAATCAACTATCAGAGGAACTGAGAACCTCCTTAGTGCATCCTAAATCAATTAGAAACTTCTGGACTCCATTGAAAATTCATCTACATATGAACTCTTCTCATTTTCCACCACGCTCGGCAGCCGTCCTCCTTGGCATCTTGATAATTTTTTTTAAATATGAGGGTATTTCTCCTCATCCTATTCACTTGCAGCCTGTGATTCCTCAGATAAGTCTTTTTATTTGTTTTCTTTTATTTGTTGGTCTGATGTTAAAAAAAAAAAGATTCTAATAGTTAATTCTAATAACTAAAATAGTAGTTAATAGTGATTGAAATAACTTAATTAGTTGAATTAAAATATTGTAGTTGAGTAAATTAACCTAATTCTAATGAAATCATTTTGTTTGTCCATAAAGTAAATTATTAGATTGGCTAAGGAAATATATCCTTATTTAAATTATTTAATTGAAACAGTGAATGTAACTTAGTTAGATTGGTTAAGGAAATATATTCTTCATTAAATTATTTAATTGAACTTGTGAATTTCTTTCATGGTGAGGATTGATTGGTAAAGGTGTCATTATTTGAGCTTCTTTGCTCCTCTTAGGGACTAAATTGCTTGTAGGATGTAAAAGCCTGATTTTAATTAACATATTACCCGGTTAAATCATTCTTTTGAAAATAGAAAGTTACTATGTGCAATAACCTGAATTACATTGGTATTGATTATTCTGTGTGAAATGTTTTTTTGGAAAGTATAACTTGTTAATTATTCTTTTTTTTTTCTCCCCGGGGAGGGTATTGTTAATTTATCCAAAGTTTTATCTGATCATGTTTACCTGAATGTAATAGAAATAATAGTTTGATATTATTGAGTCTAAGATAAAAGTAATATTACTCTGTAGGGGTATGCATTTGTAGAAGGCAATATTTTACAGTTCAGCTTGAATATAATTTGCTTACTAAGTTAATTCTGCATTGTGTAATCATCAATATGTTACAGTTCTGATTGAATATAAATTGCCTACAAATTAATGGATTAAGTAATTCTTGAAGAATTTAATAAATAGGCTCACTTTTCTAGATCAGTCAATGTTTATTTATTTCTTTTTGTGTGTGTGTGCTCATGATTTTCACCCGTCTCTTTCTCAAATTGATTTCAGGGTTAATCCGAAAACACAACGCAAATGTACAGGGCTTATTGATATTAATATATTACTGTGGTTAGAAAATTTTAAGTGTTTTGTCAACAGAGTAGGAAACCTTTTAGGTACCTTACCTTTAGGAAACATAACACTACCAGGTTCCACAGAAGTGGATCTAAGCAGGAGCCCTGTGGCCAGCCTTTCATCACCTTTCGCATGTGGATGCCTCCGGCCGTTGTAGCTTGAACCCGTCTTTCACTCAGGTAGCTCTAGATCAAATCAAATAAAGTTTGGGGGCAACTTATATCTTTGAGAAATTTCAAACATCATGCCGCTACCACGAATCGAAGGCACCTTGAATGCCTACGCTGATGACAACGGTATGCAGTTTACTCTGCTTGTTTTTATGTACCATGTTTCGTAGGTGATTCAGTGCATGATCCACCAACTTCTGCTACAAAACCATTTTGCCTAGCATTTATGAATTTATTAGCACGAATGGAATAATTCAGTCTTTGAAGTATCATTCTTTCGAGGATTTTTCCCATGACTGGGAGCAGATAGATAGGCCTATAAGAGGCAGCCTCTTTTGGATCTTTATTCTTTTCGTGTTGGAAAAGGCTCAGAATCAAATAGACGAAGTATAATATTGTTCAATAGTAGTTTTTATTTCCTTCTGCTCAGTTGTGTCTTTATGGGGATCATCAAGCTGAAAAATCATTTCCAGTATATGCATCACAATTTGTGAACTAGTGTTGGTATTCTGACAGACTGACATAGTTAGACTGGTAGGTTTGAAGATCTTATCATGAGCACCTTTGAATAGTCTACCAAATTTTTCAGTTACGTTTGTACTATATTTCTGCCAACATTCCAGTTCTGCCTTTGAAATCTTCAGCTTGTAAGCTGAGCGGTTTTTCCTGAATATTATTCCCAATGCCTCTGATTCATTTGGATCGCGGCAGCCTTGAAAACGGCCCCTAAGGGCACAAACTCGACTTCGTTCGGCCGCTAACAGGAATGCCACCATGGAGTTTTATTTGAAGTAGATCGACTTCGCCTTTTAAGTATTTTATCACAGACCATATGCAATGCGTCTATTTTCACACTGTACACCGTATCGAGCTCTTCTTTATCACTTGCATTATCAAAGGCTGTAACTGAATGAGAAACATGGAATGCCAAATGCTGCCCAAGTTCTGCGAATTTATATATTTTGTTTTCCATCTATTTTTAACAGCGTATTGGTGTTCTAAGTCAAAGGTCGAGTCTAATAAAGCGATGGTGACTTAATAATAGGCAATCACTCCAAGTTAGAAGACTGTCAGCTGAATTAACTGTCGTCAAGCCATGGGATGTTATGAATCTGTCAGAATTGGCACTGCTCGTCTGTTTCTTTCAGGTGCACCCCAAAGAAAGCTAGTGGCATTGAAGTCTCTTGTAACAATTTTCCGCTAACCGAAAGTGTAACTACTAGTATATACTCTAGTTCAGTCAGCGCTAATATGATATCATGTGAAGGCGGAATATAGACACTAGTGAAAGCAATGTTCCCATTAGAGCTCTCAAGCTGAATGGTGATTGAGTAGTTACCTTTGCACATTAGTAATGATGTGAGCGAATCGCTGTACTAACTGCCGCTCGAATACTGGTTGACTGAAATACTTTGAAAGAACTCATGCCTACAATTTTTCCATTAGGGGTGTAATATTCCTGCAATAGGGCCACTGGAAAGTTATTTTCGATTATCATTTGGGCTGTGTTGCTTGTTGCAGCCTGGCATCTCTGGAGGTTCCCCGGGTGTGTTACTGCATATGTTGTGTCTAGGTTCTTATTCGATTCTTCACAGTAATATAGTAAGGTGTTGTGGTAGTACACTTGCCAAATGAGTGACTTTCATCACAGGCAGCCCACGCTGAGGATGACCTGCAAGTGTGGCTGATGAGGCCTAGTTTTTGACAGTTGTAACACCTCTTTACTTTGAAATATTGTCTAAATGTACCCGAGCTAAAGCCAATGAATACACGGGGGTGGTCTTTTACAAGGTAAAAAATGTTGGTGGGAATATCGACAATCCTGTTGTTATCACTCGAGGACGTATGTTCAGGTGTCCTTGCTGTTATGTGGGACTGTATTACTGACGGCGCCAGATTTAGGAAAGCCTCACTTATATCGTCAGCTGCGGCCGAGGCTGGCACACCGTAAACTATCACTGAAGTTTTTCGAACGCTGGGAACTCTCACAGAAACTGTTAAAGAATGCACAAGTGTTTTTCTATTGATTTCCGAGGCACGTCTATGTATTCTTTAGCAGAGAACAGCACCAGCAGTTCCTTGGCCCGGGTAGGGAGAACTTCTTCACCCGTTATGCCTATGGCTTTTGCGCTTATCTCTTGGAAGTAAGCTGGAGCCTAACTTGCTCAAGAGTTCGATCTGAGTCGTTGGGCAGCAAAACGTATTCAGATTGCTTTTTCCCAGCGGCCTTGTTTAGCGCCTTTTCTTTCGAACTTCAGTGAAATGAAGCTCGCTTGTGTACGTCGTAATCGTACATTACTAGTAAAAGCGAGAGCACAGCTGAGGGGAGAAGATCTTACGACTGCTTGAGAATGGTTAAAAGAACTGAGACCCATAGTAAAGTTAGCCTTAAGATTGCCAAAGCAACCAAACGGCGTGCATGCCTAAAAGATAGGAGAATTGAGAAAGTATAGAAGAAAACGTTTAGCAGTTATTATTTGCCTCGCTAAAATTAATATCCGTGCGTATATGAATATATTATACCAATGAAAATTCAATAGAATAAAAGCTCAATTTTTTGCGCTGCAGACAGTAATACACAGAAAATTCACGTATAACTGGTGATCAAACTTAAAGGATAGTGACAGAAATAAAAACGCAACTGATGCTTAATGAAATATTATTAACAAAAATTCGTACAAAAGCATTAGTTAACGAAAACTACAACATTTGGCAGATGGTTATTCGCAAAATATTTAAATTAAAGCCGAATTTATGGAAATTGGAAAATGAAAGACAGATCTTTTGAAGAACAGAAAACGGTTGTATGCAGTTATTGCTCTTGATCGTCGTTGACCAGGTTGTCTGTCAACCGATCCAGTGCTTAAAAAGCGGCTCCAAACTCTGTGACACTTTGAAGAATATTCAAATCGTGGGAGATCTCCATTTTCTACGACTTTCGCTGAAATGATGGCTTTGAGCCATAACTATTCAATACTGATTTCTTTCAGAAACCACATTCATTTTAAATAACACTAAAGACAGGAATTCCAACGTGCGTTCATTGCGCACTACGTTCTCATCACCGATTTTGCATATTTCCGGCTCTAACGTATGCGCATAAGTGCAGTTTTGTGTTCAATCGTATTTAATTCACATAAATAATTGCAGCATTGGGCACTGGCTGCAACATTAACTTAGCATATTTTTTCTCACTCTACTTTAAGGTTGATGGAGAGTGTAATAACGTAATCAATATAGATCATCAAAACCTAGTTCGAAAAAAATTAAGGGCTAGTGATGGTAATTTTTAATTAACAATTTTTATTGTTAATTTTTAACTTTATTTTGAGGCACAGATTTAATTGGCACGCTTATTTCTTGCATTTTGTACACAATGTGCATTTCTGAAATGCACTTTGTTGTCATATTAAGGTTAAGTCTGCCTAAATGGCATGGTAACTTCTGTCGTATGTATTCCATATGCACGTAATATAACATGTTCTTAAAATTTAAATGCGGTTTGGAATGCTATCGAAAATATATGCATATAAAAATGTTTAGTAAGTGTAAATGTGTTAATAGGTTATTTATGTAATTTTTTGTTCAATGATTTTTAAAAATCAGTGATCATTAGAATTAATTTTAAATGTATTTTATATTTCATAGATTTTCGCAGTAAGGTAACTACATTACAATGGTCTGCATAATTGTATCTATTGATTATATTTCCTTCCAGATATCATTAAATCAGTCCATATTTTATCTTTACAACTTGACAAGAGAGGGCAGCACGAGGCAGTTATTTCACTATTTCAATGCAACATTTGAAACGAAAATTTTGCACCCTAGAAGAAGAAATTCTTAAGAAAGCCAAAACTAAATATTTCTTTTTTTATTAAATTCTAATTCACAATCATCACGTTATAAATTATTTATCATATTTACCATTCATCGTAAAAAGTGTTTCAGTAGTAATTTCTGTACGATTGATCGGGAAAAACCTATTCAGATGTTAAAAAGTTGCAATAGCACTCCTGTTATATAATCAAGTTAAAGAAGTTTTAAGTTTTAATCAGTTTAAGAAGCGCAATAGAGTTTAACAAGCCCACTGAAATGGCTTTCCTATTTATGAGATACGACATGGAATGAATAAATTAGTTGAAAAACTAATATGCCTACTTAAAATTAATAAGCGCATTAATTACTTCATTAAAAATTAAATAATTAGTGTTATCATAAAAATATATGAAATGTTTACATAATACTGTGGGAAGCAAAACCGCAGTAGATGGTCAAACAATGGAACTGAAATTAAAGATGAAGTTTAGAGAATAATAAGAACACACACACACACACACACACACACAAAAAAAAAAAAAAAAAAAAAGGGAGGGGCGGGGGGAGGGAGGAAATCAGAATAATATTAATTTACAATGTATTAGAATATACGTTCTCTTCTGTGCAAAATGATGTCTTTGTATAAAGACAGAAATTTCTTCTAATTAAGTGAAGGGTAATAAATACAATAAAAGTTATTTTAAAATAAAAATGTGCCATTATTATTATTATTTGTTCATCAACAATTGGATAGTAGAGAGACTTTTTCAAAAACTTCATATTTTGCTTTAAACATCTTTGAAGAGCTTTATTGTTGCATTAATCCTCTCCGTCTTGATCAGTATAGGGTACAACGATGCTGATTGAAGTATTTCTAAGTTCAGACTCGAATTCTGGAGAAGGGTTGAGTGTTTTTAAGTGTACAGTA
The DNA here is from genome assembly GCF_044657685.1 of Stegodyphus dumicola. Classification (NCBI taxonomy): domain Eukaryota; kingdom Metazoa; phylum Arthropoda; class Arachnida; order Araneae; family Eresidae; genus Stegodyphus; species Stegodyphus dumicola. Next base: position 149,880,913 of record NC_140777.1, read on the forward strand.
TCTTTGCGGTATGGGGGCATTTAAAACACAGGATGAGCGGAAAGTCCTGCTGGAAACTTGGTGGTAATGAATGAGGAATGTTGGATCTGTTTCCCGGGGAATTCTCCTGTAAAATTGGTACGACACTGGGCAAAGTCACACTCTCACTTATAAAGTGTTCAGGGTGCATAAGAATGATAGATGTATTGCTGCGCTCCTCGCCACTGTAAAATTGATGGACTTGCTCTGAATTTATTGTCAGAGGAGTAAGATAAGTGACAGCAACAACACATTAATCACTTTTGTAGATGTAGTTCATGACATAAAACAAGGTTTTATAAATGCTTCGATAATACACTGTAAACAGAAACCGCAGTCAGACGCAAGGATTCCTAGTGACCACCTCTGAAAGTGACTAGTATTTATGACAGCTTCCCTAATTAACGATTGGTATTCGTTAGTGTAATATTATTCTTTCGCAGCACGACCATTCCTTGAAAAAGAACAATAAATATGTATTAAGGTGACCATCAAAATATCTAATTTAGCTATTGAGCTAAAATATTTTACAAGCGAAATAAATTTACAAAGCATTTATTCCAATTGTTTTTTTTTTAAATCGAAAACAGTTATGTTAAATTGTTAATTTTACTTTTTCATCATGGCGTAGTTTGCCATATAGATTTGACGTCATTTGCCCTTTTCAGTTGGTGACTTTTCTAAATGATTCATTCATCTTGTTTCCAGTATGATATCTGATATTTTTCATTTCCTGTTCGCAAACTTGGAAAATGTACAAAAGTCTGTATAGTGGAACTTTGGTTCACGGATGTAATTCGTTTTGAAGGCCGTTCATGAACTGAAATGTTAGTGAACCGAAATCACTTTCCCCATAGGAGTTAACGTAAAATGGATGAACTCATTTTTGGTTCATAGATTATTACTTATTTGAGCTTTACAACAGTTCTTTATGCAAAATTTTGTTAATCAGAACCAATAGAAATTATGAAACATGAAATAAAAAAGACAAAAATAATATTAAACAGAAAAAAATGGACGAAAACTTAATTTGATTTACTGTATCTGTGCAAAGAAGAGTGAACGGCGTAAGAGGAAAAGGATTGAGGAAGATGGGGTTATTATTTTGATGCGAAGTTCCCTTCTATAAAAGTACTGATAACTGTCTTCAGAGAGCATCGTTTTCTGTTTTTTAAGCGCTACTTGATCCTGGTTGAGACTTAATGAGCTCAAAATTCGCCTAGTGTAATTTCTTATTGCCTGCGTTTAATTTTTTTTTTTTTTTTTTTTTTAATGGGACATGGTAATGCTATTGAAGATACTTGGAAACTTTGAATATTAGTCTCTTTTGCGCAAATTTCGAGGCTCAAAGAACTAGCGTCATTTTTCTTTCTTCCTTTACTTCTGAAGGCCTTTCTTCCGAGTCTTTCTAAGATTCAACGTCACAAGAACAGTAGAAGAGCACTGTCTCAAATTTAATTTTTCTACGATATAAAATGATAATTCCATGATGATATCGGACTCGCCAGGGGTCGAGTGGTAAAATTCACTGAACGCTGGTAGTTCTGACCTGAGTTCGATTCCAGGCGAACGGGCTGGGTGCACGGGTGTTTTCGTAGTTCTCCTCATGTGAAATGTGTATACAAAACACTTTCCCTTAATAAGTCCTCCACGAAGGCATTCCTCCTCTCAGGCAGATAGCACTAGTGAGCTTTGCCGTAATCAGATAAACTAAAACCGTTATGATATCGATGTGCATTTAAAAATGACGCCAACGGTAATTTATTTCATTCATTTATTTTTGAATCTGTGTATTATAATAACCGTACAGGCTGAGATTTCTATGAGGCTCTTTACTTAACCCTATCATAGGTGTCCACTGAGAGGAAATTTATAAATTTTCGGGGATTTTTTCTGTAAACTAAGACCTACCCAAGATTTGACTTGACTAATTGTTCACCGCTTATGAAATACTAAATTCTTATCTTCTAACATTAAATTAGAAGTACCGAAAGTCTAAACATTATTAGTCAAATTATTTCTATTTCGTATTAACTTCTTTATTTGTTTCAATTAAATTTAGCTTTAACAGAATTTTATATCGTGGAAAATTTAGTTTCCCATATAAAATGATTATAAGTTTTAATTAAATGTTTAAAAATTTTCACAAAGAATTTCGCTTTTATTTTTTCTAGAAGAACCTTTGGTTGAAGCCTATTAAGAAATATTTAACAATAATGTACTCTGTATTGTGAAAAAGAATGTAATTAAATAAAATAGCTCAGAATACTGCTTATCGTGATGTCCTATTTCAGTCTTTCCCACTTCAGGCAATTTCTTTTCTTCTGTATGTGTTAAAGGACAATATCCTCCTCCACTATAAAAAGTGCATTTGTTTTTTTCAAATTATTCAGTAAAATAATGAACACATTTTTATTAAATTTGCGATAGCGGTGTCAATATCCATTTTATGAGTTTCTGGGGCATTTTAAAGTCGACTTCATGCTAATCCATTCTTTAAAAATTATAATTCCTTAAAAACTATGATTATTCCTTAAAACTATGATTTCGCTTTATTTATTCATTTAAGGTGTAGAATTATCAAATTATTTTAACTCCGATTATTCTTCAGAAATCGATATGATAACAGCAACACTGAATTTTAACCAAATAAAAATATTTTCATGCTTATTATATTGTTACGAAATGTCCAGGCGCAGTAAGATAGCTTCCCCGCAAAGCAGTTTTAGGGTTGCCATAAAATGGCAAGGGAAGGCAAGGTTGCCACATCTGGAAAGAAATCGCCAATTTGGCGATCAAATTGGCGATATGCCATGGACGGATGGAGAACCTTCTGGAACGAATTCTTACCGGTTTAGCCCAGAATGTTCTCGAACACAAGGCTAAAGCTAGATAAACCCTGCTGGTCCGCAGTGTGGGTGCCTCGTCAAGAGTGCGAGATAGTTGGTGTCTCGTCTAACGAGTCAGTCCGTGCGGAGTCGATCGAGTTGACAGCCAGGCAGCGAGTACCGAGAGTTTCGTACTGTATCATGGTCAGTGCATCGTCGAGAGAGCGTGTTGAACTCCAGGAACGACTGAACCGAAGAGTCAGGAGCTGTGCTCTCCTGTGTGTCGTCGAGTGCATCGCGAGTTGTAGCGGCGAGAGTCTCGAGAGTACGTGAAGTTCCGAGAACGACCAAGCAGAGTCGGGAGCTGTACTCTGGTGCTTTGCAGTGAAGCTGTCTCCATTTTTATAGCCTAACCTGAATGCTGTGTCGCTGATTGTTCCAGCTAGTGTATAGTAGATCTTCGAAGACTGTAAAACGTGACTTTGGAGCTGTGCTGATTAATACTGGCCAATAAAGTGCGTTTTGATACTTCATCAAGTGTTGTCGTTATTCAGTCCAAATATACGAACCCCGTACGAACGTAAAAGAAGAATATAAAGTAACAACATATCAGTGACATTAACGTTGGCTCTAAACAGAGTTTAAATGCGAAGATTAAGGTGCGGAGCGACAGTGTGACGTCATTTCATTCTGTATTTCACAGTCATGCAGGCTCCCATTATTGCATTTTCAGATTTAGTGTTGACTTTGAATGGAAAAGAATGAGAACCCTTCTTACTTATCTCACTGAGAATATGTGAAATAAGAGGGGTTTTCTCGGGAAAAAAAAAAAAAAAAGGCAGTTTCTTCTGGAAACCCTGAAGTGGGTCTTAACAGTTGCCAATACTCGACTTACAAATTTGCTGTTAGAAAACTTAATGACATTTGATGTTAATAAATATCACAGAATTATTCAACATAATTTTTGTATAAAAGAAAAATTATTATTGTTTCTTTTTCCAAGCTGTAGGCTCACCAGCGGCGGAGCGGTATAATCGCTGAACACTGGTAGTTCCGACCTGGGTTTATTTCTAAGTGAACGGACTGGCTGCGTGGGTGCTTCTGTGGTTTCTCCCATGTGTGATGTGTATGCGAGCTAGTTCCCTTACAAAATCCTCCGCAAAAGTATACCTCTCTTTAGGCAGATATCCCTAGTCTACTTTGCCATAATGGCCTAAAGCAAACCAAAGCAAACTTTTCCAAGCTGGCATATAAATTAGGTAAGGCATTTATAAGCACTTATTATGCATATGAATGGGAATATTTTGTAGTAACAGTAGACTTTGCAGTAACTAAACGAAAATATTTAATTTAAATTTTGCTTTTACAAATATTTCATGAAATAATAACAGATGAGTTTATTTATATTAAAGAACGAATCACAGTTTTTATTTTCAAATGAAAAATCCTAGAATAATCCGGCAAAAAATTACTACAAATTTTATTAAAATTTTATAAATTGCCATTGCATGTGCTATATCTGAACTTATAAATTTATGCGTATCAGTTACCCTAGCTGATATCCCTTCCACAAAAGAAGACATTTCCAACAGTGGCTTCTAGATCTTTTAGAACTGCTTCTGGTATATATTATATAATAACAACAAACAGGTGTATATCCTTAGAGGACTTCTTATTCTCTTGGGAAGAAACAGCAGTAACCACCGCGGAGGCCGGTGAAAGTGATTATTAGAAAACTCGCTAAAGACACCACTCTTTGAGGAGTTTCCGTTGACTCATCTTGTAGGCGAAAAAAGAGAGCTTTTGTCTGAGAAATGCCAAGAGAGTAAGTCGCATTTGAGAGTCGGGAAAGTTGAAATCTTCCCCCTTCAGTAATAATGCTGTAACTAATATAAAAGTCAAACAAAAGAAATTTAGAGCTATATTTGCAAATTTTCACAGGACCAGTTTGGATGGTTTTACCGAACCAACATCCTCAGCTGCCAAAGTGCAAATGAACCCAACATTATTAAACAAGCAGCTAAAAAAGTCTCATCTCAACATACCAAAAAGGCATACTCTTATTTTAGAAGATTATAAGAATTCTGTTGTCATTCCTTTCTTTCCATCAATTAGCTATAAAACTGCACGTCGGGTCATATATTTTCCTACCAATAAAATTCTGAGTTCCCTACATAAGGACCCTATTTCGGATATGAATTCCTTGGGTATTATAGAATTCTTTTACAGTGTGGTTTAATTTACATTGGCCAAGCTAAGAGAGCCTTACAATTTCGCGTTAAAGAATATGAGACATGTGTTAGAAAAAGGAAACACAGAAGTCCTCTGTTGCCCAGTGCTGTTTTGGTCTGAAAATCCCACTTTTCATTTTCCTGTTGCCAAAATTATTCAAAAAACATCTTCCATTGGTGAATTAGATTTCCTAGAGGTGTTTCATATTCAAAAAAATCTTTCTGTCCTAGTTAACGAACCTAATTCCAATCCATCTTTACTTTCAGTCTTTTAGAAAGTTACGGTTTAGTTTTCCTGTTCTTCAATAGATGGCGCCAATAGCTTAACTCTGTCCAGCCATTCTTATCTTATCTTATATTTTCACTATATCTTATCTCGTTCATTTCCACTTTGGCAGCTGAGGCTGATGGTTTGGTAATAGTCCTGTGAAAATTTGCAAATATAACGCTGATTTCTGTTGTTTGATCGATAGTTCTGGAATTAAGATTTGCAGGCCCACATTTTGGAAAATAAATAAAACTTCTCGATATATTGTTACCATGATCTATTGAAATATTGTTATAAAATGATATTTTTATACTTTAGTGATAAAAAATGAATTTAAGAGTACGGCAAAAACTAGCTTAAAAATGATTTTTTATGCTAAATGCGATTTGTTTTACGATTCCTAGAAAAATGTTAGAAATGTGCATGGTAAAGGTAATATGAACGGTGAATAAGTTTTCTCTTTCCTATGAAGAAAGAAGTAGCAAAATCATTTATAGGAAAAGTAATATTTTCCTTAAAAAAGTTTAAATCGATTTTCAAATTATTCAGCTGCTTCAGGCACTGGAAAAAATCAAAAATTACTTCCAAATAATAAGAAATTATTTTTGGCACTAATTTTTAGTACATGTACCATAATTTGTTTTGATGAGAAAAGAAAAATATTCTCTTTCATTTAAGATCGATTCTTCAAAGTCTTTCGATAACCGAGTACGAATTTTTAGAAAAACAAACTCAAGTCTTCAGAAACACAGCGGTTAAGTTTAATTTTTTTTTTTTTTTTTTTTTTTTTTTTTTTTTTTTTGCATTGTTATAGATTAAAAAGTAATTAAAAGGATGACTGAGCATATATAGTTAATAAAAATTAAAGAAGCGAAGAGAACATTTAACCAACCATAGAATCAAAATTTCGTCATTTAAAAAATAAGCCTTCATTTTCTTAGAAATGTTTTATTTTTCATTTCATTTTCAGGAAAGAGGCCGCATAAGGAGTTTTTTCCGTTATTTTGTTTTAACAGAATAGTCAGTAATTTTTGTCCGGAATTTTCCAGACAGAGTTCATTTTTTTGCGTCTGCTTTACTCAATACGGGAGCGGAATTGTCTGGTCGAGATGTCTGGTGGCATCGTCTGTGGCCCGATTAGATTCGTCCTTTAACAAACACCTCTTTTTGACAGTGATAAATGACTCCCGAGAAATGCGTTCGATACGACACACGAAGTTGCCGCACCCCCTCCTTTGTTTCACTTCATAGAATTCTACGATCAAGAACGTATGCCTTTGGCAAAAGACTCGAATACTTCAAACAGTAATCACAAATATACCTTCTAAAATTCAGCCATGTTTACGGACATTGAAAATTCGATTGCAGTTTACTATAATAAATTGAATCTCATAATAAAATTCGACTCATGTAAATTATTCGAACTTAGTTTCCCTGTACATATAGAAATCACGTTTATACGCAGTTAGATCCCAAAGATCCTAGCTTCAAATACAACACAAAATTGTTCTGCAATAAATTCCACTTACAGGTGTGCAGTGGCTATACCAGATGAATACATTTCAAAATTTCGTTGGAGAAATCATCTGCGTTCTTTTTTGACTGTTTCCTGAATGAAGTGATGAAATAGTTTGCTTCTGGAATGTTTGAAACTGAAATCTTTCTGTGAATCGATTCATAGAATCGGTATGGTATAGAACTGACACAGCATAAAATCGCGCTGGAATAGAATCGGCGCCATGTGGAATAGACACGACACAGAATTGATACAATATAGGACTGACAGGGCATAATATTCCGCACGGTACATAGGATTGATTTGGCATAGAATCGACCTTCCGTAGGATTGTCAAGGCGTAGAATCGATACATCAGAGGATCGATACTGCATAGGATCGGCATCAGCATAAAATCGATACTGCATAACGTAGCCAAAGATTTTAACAGTCAAGAATTAAGCAGTTTGATTAAACGATACTTTGGTTGCTTGCGTAAGTTCGATACCAGCCTAGAACAGACACCAGTATCGAAACTACATCGATATATGATTTTTCAGATTCCGTGTTGATCCTGTTTCACCAGGAAAAGGTTCATTACTGATTTCTTTCTTGTGTCGGATTTTCAGAGTAAAAATGAGATCTGAAGACTGAAATCTGAAGAAGAAAGATCTGAAAAAATATTGCAAAAATGACGAAATAAAATTAAGCATGCTGTTAACTTTAATTGATAATACAACTGTACAGTAAGAAAAACAAAAGTGTAACAAAATTTTCACGACGCAACAAAAAATTATATGCCGAAACGTTGGTCGCTCGCCATCTACACTTTGGAATTTACTGTTACAGCTGCGAATTGAGTTCTTTTGCTTTCTTATCACTTGCGTGTTTGCTAGAATAAGACTTTCCTTTTCCTTGTAGAAACTGCTCTTTGAGTTCCCAACTTTGCTAAATCGTTGAAATAAAGCATCAATCTTTGGCCTTTTTCTGTATTGACAATTAACCATTTCTAATTTTTAAGTCAACGTGAAAAAAACATGACTTCTTTTTATTTGAACATTTTATAGGCACCTGAACTTCACTCGCTGCCACTAAGAAATGGCATCAGGTGTGAAAAAAAAATAACCAACAAAACATAAATACTTCGTTCCGGATTTTAGGCCCTGCAGTGAAATGGGCAAGCTGCAGGGAGTCTTATCAGTTCCTCAAGTCTAACATAAATGTATTCCTTTCCATTGCAATATCTTCAATAAAAGTATTCTTTTGCCCTTTAGGTATATATTTCTAGTGTGCTCTACTGCAATTAATTTTCAGTTATAGAGTCATTAAGTTTGGTTTATGTGATTACGGCAAAGCCTCGCGGGCAATGTGCCTAAGGGGATGGATGCCTTTCTAAGGGCAACTGGCTCGTATACACCTTACACATGGGGAAAACCACGAAAACGCCCATGCAGCCGGCCCCTTCGCGGGATTTGAACCCCGGACCAAACTACCAGTACTATTCAGCTACTTTACCGCTCGGCCGCTGCTGGGCCATAGAGTCATTAAGTTTATCAGAGCAAGAAACATGAAAAATCAACGATGCCCTCGTTGGGATTGTAAATCCGATCATGCCGATTGCTAGCCGACAAGCTTTTTAAGTATACCACGAAAACCTGCAGTAAGAAACGAGAACATTGCTTACATTCTCCCCCACTTAAAGAACAAATACTGGATGGGTCCCAGCTGTCAAATCCAGGTGGTGACAAATTAATGTTCATATCATGTCTTTTCTGGGACTACTGGTAAATCCTTTAGATGTTTTGGAGCTTGGAAGGTGAGAATATCAGTTATGCTCTTGTTAGAATTCCAACTCTGGACAACTCTGGACCGAATTCGTTAGAATTCCAACTGCGACTGTTAGCCGGATGTGCGATTAAATAAATAGGTAAATAATATAAATCTGTATATCCCAAATATCGATTTTTAACATTTTCTCATTTTCTTAACACTCATATGACTCGTCAATGTCTGGCTCGATATAAATTTCTCAAATGACACTGCATGCTAAATAATCCATGCACTGCGAAAAACAGTACTTTGTTACAGAAACGATATAGACGATTCCAAGAAATTCAAACTATATCTTCTCAAATAATAAATATTAAATCATACATACATATAGTTGTTCCAAATTTTAGTTCGAAAAGACGTAAAAATATATTATGATATTATTCCGTGATAATTAAAAGTAACTTGAGAATATTTATGCTTTATTTAATAAATTAAAGATTTAATTACTCAAGGTGCAGTTGCGAACTTTTTTTTTAACTACTTTTCCCTTTGTTTTTCATGCTCATCAGATTTACAGCAAATATTTTCCGCAAGAAACTAGCAACATTCTCCGTTGCGTCAAAAAAAGATTTTTACCTTTCACTTAAATAATAAATAAATAAATAAATAAATATAAATAACAGAATATAAGAGGCAATGTACGACTTACCGTGTGATATAAATGTATCTCTTTCGCTTGTAATATCTCTCGTAAATTTTGATAGACTAATCATAACTGCCGTTATTTCACAGTGTAATTCTGACAGACTGTTAGTTATGCAAGAGTTTGAAAAGTTGTGAGACTTAGCTCAATATTAAATAACAAGACTATATTATCAGTGAAATGGTGCCGACTGCCTGGCTTGATATAGGATTAGCCCAGTCTTCGATTTATAAAATAATGCAATACTTGCAGCAAGCAATAGAAGGAGGCTACTCTGTATTGTTTCGATTAACTTAATGCCTAAAATCGAAATGAAAGAATAAAATCGAATGTGAAGTTTTACTTAACTTGATGTTTGCATTTATAGTATATGTAACTGTTAACACACAGGAAAAACATTAATAAGGATATTTTTAATAAAGAATTTTGGCTAAAAAAACAGTTAACCATATTCTGATACTGTTTACTTACGACTGAGGCAAGGAAATTGCATGCAAATAAGATAACTGAGTGTCGGATGGGTACGTGCAAAAGTGGAAAGCTCTGAGGCTTAACTATGCGAAATTGAGGCCAGAAGAAATGGTAATTTGTTTAGAGTTATCTTAGAAGGTTTTGTAGGCAGAAATTACGAATGGAGGAATAATGTATAGGGAAAAACACTCAAGAAAGGTTATTTTTGAAAACAGTGTTTATAGTTAATGGAGCGGGTTGTGAGAAGTGAAATCCTTTAAACATTCTTAGATGCATTAGTGCTTCCCTTTTGAGTGGTGTAATTTTATCTTCTTCGTTTGAATAAGAGCACGTATTGGCTGTTGCGATAACAGTATTTTTTTTTTTTTTTCGCTTGAAAAATTGTTTCTAAAGTGATTGATCAGTTGCTGTATGTTTTTTCCCGTTATTTCGCAACATTAGTAATAACATACATAATAGAACAACCATCTCGAAATTCAAGCTGCATGCAGACTGAATGCATGACCTGAAAGCAGCTGATGAGCCCGGGGGGATTCTGAAAGCTTTCAGGTTTTCGTTTTGTGCGTTACCTTTTATTTATCAAATATCATATTCTTTGTACTTAAACCATAAAATTCAATTCAACAGCAATATTACAAAATAATTTAAAAAGAGCATATCTTTAGAATTTCCGATGGGAATAAAAATGTTTCTTTGGTGCAACGTTGCCATGGCTCGCTTTGAAATCCTTGAGTTTGTTAATCAAAAACTTTACAAAATATGAGATAAATAATAAAACATATTCCAAATTTGGGTTTCCAGATGCCTATATTCTTGTGGAGGACTACGTTATTCAAAACTGGATGGCTCTAGGTACCGTTGTTTCTTCACAGTGCGAGAAACATACATCCTTTCGTGCAGATCCTTCATTATTTAAACGGCCTACCAGCGGCCGAGCGGTAAAGTCGCTGAACACTGGTAGTTCGGTCCGAGGTTCGAATCTCGCGAACGGGCTGGCTGCATGGGTGTTTACGTGGTTTTCCCCATGTGTAACGTGTATACGAGCCAGTTTCTCTTAGAAAGTCCTCCACGAAGGCATCCTTCCCCTTAGGCAGATAGCCCTCGAGGCTTTGCCATAATCGCACACACACCTTCATTATTTAATTCTTTTAAATATAATGCAGGGCTGTAATATTTGGTGGTAACAATTTTAAAAGTGAAACGCCGTTTATAGTGAACCAACGCAAAATGCCAAATCGAAACTAACCGCCCTTCTGGGAAAATTCCCCCTTTGGGCTAAAAATAAAAATTAAAAAAAAAAAAAAAAAAAAAAAAAAAGAGTTAATGAAAAGGGGAAAATTATATTAAACCCAAAGGGGCGTTTTTTTAACGTTTTGTTTTGCCTTTATTTGTTAAATATCATGTTCTTCGCCCTTAAACCAAATAGTAAAAAATGTAAATAGTTTTCAGCTTTTTTCTATGTTTTATAATTACGAATTTTGTTATTTTTGAATGCATTTTTTGCCACCACGACCAGGAATGCCAGTCCCAAGCTCTGAAAGTTTTTACGCCTCCGGGTGACCAGATGTACCTAAAGTACATCTCTTTTATTTTACTACCGTGATTGGCCTTTGGCAACTCTGAACTTTTGATAATAACTCTGTGTAGTTGAAACCAAGTGCGAGCGAAGGAATTGGATTGGAATAGAAGTGTTATCAACTTTGATATCAATATTTAAAAGATACCATTTTTTATATCTTCTGTACATAACAATATTATGTTTGAATGGGTTTACTTTAACTTTCCCCAACTTGCACCATGCGTCAGTTATACCAATTGGATATTTAAGCTTGTCGACTGCATTTTGAGGTTTAAGTGAGTTAGTTAAGATCACTGCATTAGCATACTTTCATATATTTGAATAGAAGGGCTGTGGAATGTCGTTAACAAAAATGCAAAATAATTTTGGTGAAAGAACGCTACACTGAGGGACACCTTTATGCATTATTTTCTTGCTAGAGAGGGAATCACTGCATCTAACTTGAAAGTTCTTCTTTTTAGAAAGGAGATAATCAGTTTTAGGATGCTATTTGGAAGTATGCAGTTTGAAAGCTTATACACAAGTCCTGCATGCCACACTCAATCGAAAGCTCTTTCGAAATCGAGGTAGCATGCAGCGACTGCCCTCTTTTTCTGGAAGTTTAATGCAATAAATTCGATTAAGTTTAAGATTTGGTGAGTCGTTGAATGACCTCTCCTAAATCCGAATTGGTTTTCATCTATTATATTCAATCTTTCTAGGTGAGTAGTCAGTCGGTTACTTAAAATCCTCTCGAAAACTTTGCCTATTGCCGGGAGTAAACTTATCGGTTTGTAGCTTGTTACTTCTCTGGGTTTTTTTCCTGGTTTAAGCAGAGTAATTATTATTGAATGCTTCCATTGCTGGGGGAAGTGCGTGAGTCGAATGCACGCATTAAAAATGTTACAAAGTAACACAATGCAGTTTCTTTGCTGTGCCTCATTATTGATGTCGTAACCTCTTGTTTTACGTTTTTTGAGTTTCTTAATAATATTTTGGACCACGCTCGGTGAAGTGAACTTACTGAAGTAAGTATTTTGACGGGATTTTATAGTATCAATTTCTTGATTACCTTGCTCCTCATGTTCGGAATTTTCTTCTCCATGTTTGTTGAAAACTTTACTTAAATTACTTGCCAGAATTTCTGCGATGTAGACTTCTGAGTAGAGAGTATGTGCCATGTAATCGATCGGATGCAGGTGTTGCGTGTGCGAGTATTTCGGAGGGATCTTGCGATTTTCCAAACTACATTTGGTTCTAAATTCATGTTTTCAAGGAGGTTATCCCAACTTCTGGATCTAAAATTAATAATTTCTTGTCTAATCTTCTTTAAAGTGAGTTAAAATGTGCCTTATCCCTTGGATTTCTTGTCAATTGCCAAATTTTTCTTCTGTGATTCTGTTGTTTTATGAGATTTAAAATATGAGCCGGTAGGGTTTTATTTGCAATTTTCTTACTGACGAACGTAGCGTTCTTTCTAACGTTCTGTATCTTAGTATTTAGATTATGAACTGAGTTTTCTAACTCAACGCAATTATTTATTAAAATTCTGCAGGGGATGCTAGTCATATTATTTTTGAAAATTTCCCAGTTAACGTTTTGCTGAGTTTTTCTGCAACGGCGGATAGAATCTATAAAAATCAAACAGAACAGGCATATTATCTAATGATAATTCATCTTTGACCTCCAGATAAGGTGTTGCTGTGATAATTTTCATGAAAGTGATATCTAGAACTTCTCCGCTACCGTCGTGGAGTTATCTCGTAGGAATATCTGGTGCAAGTATTCTAATATTATTCCTTTGAGCATAATCGCTAAGAATTTGGCCATTTCTGTTAATATTTCTGCTGTTCCAAATGTGGTGCTTCGAGTTTAGCTCGCCCGCTACTAAGGTGGGAAAGTTAGAGCTTGTAATTTTGTCTAAATCCTGTATTCTAAGTGCACTTCCTGGTGGGTTGTAAGCAGAAATGAAGAGATAAGTCTCATTGAACCCTCTGTATATAACTGCGGCAGTTTTTTCTAGATTTCCTATATTGGGAATCTAGAATTTGGTGTGTTTGGATATGAATGAATGAGGCCCTCATCTATTGTGGCTTTGGTCGTCGCGTAGAACGCTTGTAACCGTGAATATTAGTCCTATTGCTTGGTTTTAAGTGCGTCTCGTTAATCATCATAACATCTACATTATATTTTTTTTTTATGTAGTTAATGACTTCGTGAAGTTGGCTATAAACGTCATTCGTCTTAAAATAGGAGATCCTTAAAAAGCTTGTGCTAGCTGAAGTCAAGTTCGGGATATGCGTAGAGGGCCTACAATTCATAGTTCAGGCTTGAAAAGTATTTAAAAGCGGCCATGCCGGACGTGATTTTCACCATAAAAGACACAGATGGGAACATGAACATCTTTTTGCGTTTTGCATAAGTGTGTTTCGTGGTTTTCTGAACATTTTACGCATCTAGGAGTGTAGTTGCACAGGTCCCATGTATGTCCATACATCTGGCACTTATGACATTGCACGGGGCATGGCTTTGATTTGTAATTTACACCGAGAACGTCTAATCCTCGGAGTTTCTTTATGTCGAAGATATTTTTCACTTCGGCGTTTCTTTTCACCTCCGCTAAGAAAACGGGTAATTTAATTATTTCTTCGTCCTTTTTGGCTGTTATCTATCTTATTTTTTCAATGGGGATTCCCATATCCAAGATTTCTTGTTTTAGAATCTCAATTTCAGATGCTTTTGGTAGTTTTTTGATTATTGTTTTTATTGGTTTTTCTTACCTCATCTTAAAGGGATCTGAAATGGGATTTCACACTTTTTTAGCAAAGTAGTAATAATTCTGTAATGGTCTGCCTCAAAAACTTTGATTGTCAGTCTGCCGCCTGACAGGTTGCCGTTGTATTTTTTTTTGATATTTAATTCTTTTTCGAATTCATCTTTTAATTTGTCCCAACTTCCTGCAAAATCTGCGAGTACGATGGGGGAATGTGACCAGTGGTCTTTTTAAGTATAATGAATGGTGTATCGTCATTATCTTCTCTCATGTTTTCTTCAGCGTTCAGCTGATAGAATTTATTTGCGAGGGGTATTTCGGTTCCGAATTTGATAAAGTACCCTTGTGCGTAACGCGTGGTGTAACAAATACTTCCTTATCAATAAATTGGTTTTTGCGTGTCTTTCCGGTTGCGCTACTAGTTAAAATTTTTGCTTTTTCCATTGGACGAGTTTGGGGTTTATGAATCTCTTTCCATTTTTTCGTCTTCTCAATACTAACATTGATATTTGCAATATGCTCGCTTAATTCTTTTAACCTAGTTTCAGAATTAGGGCAATTATTTTTATCAAGTGCTTTGTACTCCTGCATTACTTTCTCTTTAATTAAATTATCATCTACTCTTGGATAAAACTCACGTAGCCCTCTACTTCTGCTACTCTTTCCCTCTATAGATAACTTTAGCTGCTAACTGGCTGCGTTGGCTCGGTAATGCATCTTTAAGAAACAAAATAAAATTCTTACCAATGCGTTCCAAACCGCCAAGGCCTCCTTCGATTCTCCAAGTCTCGAACAAAATCCTTATCTAAGATAACGATTTACCTTGACAAGCCAAGATTCCCCAAACCCGACCTCGTGTCTTGGAGCTCGGCGGTCGAGTGATGATCCTTAATGTGATCTCACATGTGTTCTTTGCCATTTTTGTTCCCGAATGACGTGTTATATAGTAAATAACGGTGTTTATTCCTGGTTTATTCCTGTTATCTTTACTTTTTCCTATTGTTGATTTTCCGCCTTAATTGCTTGAAAACCACATTTTCGACGGAACATTTTTCGCATGGATAATTGGATAGTCTGGAATAAAAAATTTGAAATGAAGAACTCATTCATTAAATTAGCAAAATAACAACCTTGTGTTTACCTTTAGACCTTAGTCGAGAATGTATCGATTTCGAGGACAAAGAGGTACGGGTCCAAGTAGAGATTTATACCCAAGAGGAGTATGCTTTGATGCTTTGGTTGCATATTCTGGTTTACAGCGGAACTTAATTCCGCTCTTACCAGAGCTTATGACAGAATCCCACGAGGGGCCTCACACATAAGGGCTCGTCAAATTGGTCCACCATAAAGTGTGTACCTTAAGATAAAATACAGTAAAAATAAGAAAACATTAAGACGCATCAAGAGGAGTATTATATCTGGTAGGAGTACTTATACCTAAAAGAAGTAAAGCGAACGAGAAGGTAGTGACATCTGTTGGAGGGAATAGTAAAGAAATTGAAAAATTCGCTTTTAAAATTGTACTAACTTAATTTTTAAATTTTTGTTGCTATTTCTTTCGATAGATGGAGCTAGGTTTTCGTTTTTCGTTTTCTTTACTCTGTTGGGTATAAATACAACTGTGGCTTAATCTCCGTTTCAAATTTCTTTGCACCTGGTGAAGATGGACCTGTACCTCGCAATCGATAGAGTCTTGACTAAAATCTACGTCAAACATCAGCTTGTTGCTTTGCTAATTTTACGCTTTGCTTTGGAGCGTTTCTCTTCTGTCTTCAACTTATTCATTATTTGAGTTACTTTATTTTAGGAATATAAATCTGGCAACACAGATTCACAATGCACAATGCTTCTGTCGTCGTCCGCAACTTCACATTTCCTATTTTATAAAACTTTGATGAATGTTTCATTAACAAACTCAACGACTTAAAAGTGAGTAGTGGCGACACTGAGACTGTACGGAATAAAATATTTTTATCTCCAGCGCGCGGAACCGTCTGTCTGAAAATCTAAAGATATGCCGTTTTTAAATATTTTGTGATTTTGCTGTTGTATTGAAGTTTATGTGACGTAAATACGAAGAACGTGATATTTAATAAATAAAGTAAACTCGCAAAACATTAATGACAAAAAGACAAAAAAGTTTTGTAAAGGAATCTTAAAAAGAAAATTGAACATTGGTATGAAGAACTGAGAAAAAGACTTGAAAAAGTTAGAAACACGTACGCCAATACTTCATACTGCATCGAAAATTCTAAATACCTGCTGTTACGCTGATTTTAAAATTTCTGTAATTTTTTTTCTTGCCCAGTATATCGCATAAAGTGCGAAGAAAATGGAGCTACCAGAAGTGTTATAGTTTTATTATTAAGCAGCGAAAACAGCGTCTGCTGTCGTAGCAAGAGTAAATGGTAGACTGGGACTTCAGCAAGAGCGTAAAAACCTTAAAAAATCCTTTTGGGTGAGTGATCGTTAAAATCTAAACTCTTTCAGATATTTTTTAGTGTTTTATATGCTATTTATATACAGTATGTAATATTGCCCAGCTCAATCGTTTTCTACCATTCGCCTTTTTTCCTCTGCATCGTTGAGAAAGTTAAATCGAGGTTTCGCTACGTATAATTGATGCTGTTAGAAAGATTACTAGTGGGCATTTGAGTGTTTCTAAATTCTAACTCGCAGTTCCTGTTGACATAAAATTAGCTCCTTCCCAGCTGATAGGAAAATATCACTATGCCATATATAATTTCATGCCAGAAAAACATGTTTAGAAAACTCCAATCAACCAGTTTGCGATTCTGTTGCGAAATGGAACTTTGATTTCCTTAAATAAACTGTCACTGAGATCAGCCTCACAAACCGAATTCCATGACATAAAATCAAACTTAAAAAAGTTATCAGATGATTAAAAAAGACTATTTAAATTCCTTTCAGCAATCTGCACAATGTAGAATCTGACTTCCACTCTCAGCTTAATGGGGCGTTCAAAATGAGGCAAAGAGTACCTAATGAACGATTAGATGTTAGCGTCAAAGGGCAGGAAGTATGCCATCATCAAACACAACCACACTACTTGACCCCAGGGAGAGTTCCGCTAAAGCGTTCTGAAGCTGTAAAAATACAAATGCAGAATAATACAAGCGAAAGTAAATACTTTAAAAAGTGTACAATCATCAACATAACAATCAGTGTATGAAGTCAGTGAGAAGAATCGGCAAGAGTGCTAAAGAAGAGATTAATCTTGATTTAACTGGCAGATGGAAGAAAACATCACTACTAATTTCTGACAAAGGTTTAGCAATGGTCATAGAACTGCAAATGGAAATTAGTCGTAAAGAACAAGCAGATGCGTTAAATGATCAGGAAATGAACCTTAACACATTCTTCCCAAACATGCGTTTCTAGTGTTCCGAAACGTACTTTGCGTGAAGTGAAGGAAATTTTTTAGTATTTAATTGACGTACGTGGATTCGAATGTTTAAACATAAAACTTGATGCATAATTCAGGAGCGATTTCAAATCTTACTCATAACGTATCAGGTTCTTCGTCTGTATTCATGCTATAATTTTAGCGGATAGTCCTTTGAGGATAGTTCTCTTTCGCGCAAACAAGGAAGAGGTTTATAAAAAATCGAAAATGAATCCGAAATGCAACATTTTGAACTCTAGTTGCCCTTGAGCATGTCCTTGGAACTTTACCCTTGAAAATTTCTTTGGAGATCACTCTTAAAAAGGTTTTGAGCAGCAGTGATAACATCGTGACTTTGCCAGTCCTCTCTGTAGTCTGACTGAAGATGATACGATCAGAGAATCAAAATTCCATAGAATATCCCCTGCGAACAACATCTCAAGAGAACTTTGCTAAACACTACTACGC
This sequence comes from Stegodyphus dumicola, assembly GCF_044657685.1. Taxonomy (NCBI): domain Eukaryota; kingdom Metazoa; phylum Arthropoda; class Arachnida; order Araneae; family Eresidae; genus Stegodyphus; species Stegodyphus dumicola. Next base: position 149,898,905 of record NC_140777.1, read on the forward strand.
GCAGGCCAGGGATAAGTTTATAAGTCCAGCGCATGAGACTGTATATTGGTAATTCTATGCTGTTTTTAAATTATTTTGTGATATTGCAGTTGAATTGAATTTTATGGTTTAAATGAGAAGAACAAGATATTTAATAAATAAAGGTAACACACAAAACATTAAAAAATGCCCCTTTAGGCGTAATTATAAAATCTGAAAACATTCAGATTTTTTTTTTTTTTTTTTTTTTTTAGATTATGCTTCTTAATTGCAACATTTCATTTCGAAGATCTTACCTTACCATAGGGTTGGGAGCAATTAAATTAGATTTGTTCTAGTTCTCTAGGGTAATCAGTGTTCTGCTGTATATCTTTCTTATTGTTATTTTATTAGACTTAGCTTCATGCTGCATCAAATATTCTTTACAAAAATTTAATTATTATTATTTTGTTCCACACGGTATCATTTAAAACGTGAATTTTTGACAAGAAGTTAGTCTTATCGAATGTTTTCATAACTATTGTCTTGAAATATCTAAGGTTTCATAAACATCTAAGTTTTATAAAACGCATTTCAGGCATATAGTTCCAATCTCTTCAAAAACACCCAAATTACATTATTTTGCCTTACACTAATTAAGGTTTTAATACAATTAATTCCGTTAAGTAGAGCACTACTGTAATTGCTCCTATTTTATCAAAAGGTCAAACATCTGAGCACATTCTTCTGCATAGCAGAGGGCAAACATTAATAATCAACCAACATTTTATATTAATAATCTTAACATATAAGATGAAGAGAGATTATGATACTGATAATTTAAGCACTATTTACTGTATTCAATTTATGTCGTAAGTAATGGAGATCTTGTAAAACTATTTAAATTAAACATAATAGAGATTAATTATATTTCAGTAAATGCTGAAAATACTTATCCAAATCGTTGATTGTTTATTTAAGCAAAAGTATCATTAGTAGATTTGTTCAAAAAAATTAAATTTTTTGCACCTTGATTTTCCGTTCAGTATTTTCTAGCCTTCAATAGTTTCTCTTAAACTTCTTACAAGATAAATAAGAAAGAAAAAAAATAATGATTCTTTCAGTCAAGTTTTTCTCTCTCTGGACTTTTCTAAGAATTAAATAAAAATAATTTTCAGCTATTTTTGGAAGCGGAATGATTTTGTTTTCTCCGTATTTAAATTAGGAAAAAACAAGGAATATATATCGTATAGACTGAGCAATGTTTACACGATATAGTGAGGAAATTAATTTTACTGGAAATATTTAAGATTAATATCTTACAAATAAACATAATTTAGAATTTCGGGAACAAAATACTTGGATAGGATACAGTGAAAAATAGTCTTAATATAAAAATAACTAATAAATAATAGCATAAGAAAAAGCGAATAATAAACAGACTTCATCTGTGGTGTTTCAAACATTGATGTAAATTTAAATTTCGAATTTTCCATTATTTTAATGCGCACTCGTGTGTGCACTATTTGCTATTAAATATTTGGTAATTATGTGATATGTGTTTATTGCAGATCTTGCAATAAACACATATCACATAATTACCAAATGTGTTGTTTTAAAAAGGGGAAGAGCTAAAGTCATTAGGTTTTTGTAAACAGGATGCTTTAATGAGCATACACTTGCTGGGAGGTGAACCTAAGCCTTTCATCTTGATAATTGGGATATGGCGGCCATTCCACCACAAGATGACATGATAAGAATGCCTTTAATTATTTACATCTCTGTTTACACTTAAAGAACGACTGGGAGAAAAGTCAAGACCCAAGTAGACAAATCAAGGTGACGACCTGTTGACAGCACTTTAAAATTAATATTTTTGACGAACAGGGATCTCAAAAACCCACTGTGCGCTCACCGGGAACAAAATTCAAGACCTCCCAGTTGCTGGCTGGATGTGTTTTCTACCTAATTAGGAAACATAATGAATGGATCACAGGATCACAGGTTGGATGGTTCATTAACGATGCAAAACAAAATCCAGGTTACTGCGCCAGATTCAGAACTTGTCAACCGACTTTAAAAATATTAAGAAAGCATCAGGAAACCCTTAGAAGATGCACACAAATGTAAAACAATAAAACTACAGAACCTGATATAGATTGAAATACATTGTAACAAATACAATAGTCTAAATTAAACCTTGACCATATTAGATAATAAAAGCCGCTCTCTCCTAGATACTTTAATAAAGTAAAATTGACCTTTTTTCGGATTAGAAGGTCGAAAGTTAAGTCACAAATATCCAAATACTTCTGACGAAGACTCTTAAAATATGAACACTGTAAACATGGATTTGTAAAGTGTGACGCACCAACAGATGAGCATTTCAATTTGAACATAAGGGCCCATTCTTGGCTTTTAGAAGGTATTACGAATAACATTACAGTGACCAATTCTAAGATTCAATTCTGGAACCTGCTCACTCCGGTTTCTGGTAGTCTTTCAATGTTCTACTCTGTGTTCTACGCTTCTAAACTCGCTATGAATCTGAATACCCTAGAGTTGTTACCATTTATTCAGTGTCTACCTAATGACAATATTGATAAACCTGAAAGGGGGAAGACATCTGGATAGTTCAATAGCAGACTGTGATGTCTGTGACCTCATTTCCTTTAATTCCTTCATCTTATGCTGTAAAGAACTGATACATATGGTTCCTTAGGTTTAGAACTTCAACAATTATTGGTTTCTTTATATCATAAAAGGTTTCTAAAGCTTTTAATATGCTAAACGAATCAGTATAGATTATAAAATTTTCTAGGCATAGTTTAAAGAGGAAAAGAAATGTGTAAAGGAAAATTAAGCCCTTAAACAGAAAGATGGTTCATAAAACGGACTTGCTTCAAACAGAAGGTTGTGTAAGTCATCAAGCAGAGATACGTTGCTAGAATGGTCAGATTTTGATAATATATTGAGATAATACAAAAGAGACAACTGTTCAAGGTACAGCTGGTGTGATAGTTTATATAAATTAGCATGCTCACTCAAAATGCACACAAGAGACGTTCTGAACAATTTTTCAGAGCTTGATTAACAAAAAATGGTTCCAGAACAATTTTGTAGAGCCTGATTAACAGGCACTGGTTTTATTAAATCTGGAGATTGTATGGATCCACAAACAACTGAGCCATAATACAGGCTAGAGCGGACAAGTGCTTTATAAATGCGAACAAAGATGCTCAAGAAAGTGTTCGTCAAGACTTTTAAAAGATTCAATATTTTGAAACACTTCCTCAGGTATAGATTATGAGGAAGAAAGGTAAGCTTTCCTTCGAACATCACCCTTTACAACTTTCTTTTAGATGCAACTGGAATTACAGAGGATAAACCCTTTTTATTTAAGATGCAACCACCATACCTAAAGATTTTAAGTACTGATTTTGTAAAAAAAAATGCCTGTCATAAGGAGCCAATGTAAGGAAATAACGAAAAGAACCACTGGGTATGAAAAAGGCTGCAGAAGACATGACGTTATTAGTTCTTGATAAATCAGTTTCAGTAATCTGTTCTGGCTTTTTTCAAGCGAAAGCCCAAATAAATTAAGTAAGTTAGAATGAAGAAATACATTAAAAATCACATCCATTTGGTCCTGAGTTGCGCGCGGGATGCTCAGATGCCAGACCAATGTAATTTATCTTTTTCTCTCTTTTTACGGCGGTCACTAGCCTATTTTTTTAGGCTTTCGCCACTACTAAGGCTGGAAGCGGTGGTCATTTTATTATGGAGGCACCTCTCCAATGTAATTTTGTTATGGAGGCAACCATCGTTACCTCCTATGAAGGGACAAACAATTTACATTCATGCCTTCTCCGGGATTCGTACCCGGGTCCTTTGGTACCCCAGTAGTTTCCCCTAACCACTGTAGCGACTGAGCGACCGACCAACATAATATGAGCAATTATATCAGAAGAAGTACAAAAAGATTACTGTAATTTCTTACACTCTTTAAACGAATATATTCCGGATCATCAAATTTCAGTAGCTGTTCTGAAACTGTTTTGTACTTTTTTCAGGTTACTGGATTTCATTAAGGTTACTAGAGAACTAACTATTCAGTAAATAAAACCTTTAGGCATTTTACCGTCTACTTTTCCAAAGTCTCTAATAGATTACAGAAACTCGAATAAAATGAACGATGTAAATTCTGTTTTCTGTCCTTTGTTTCAGATTCAAAGATCTCTTTCTGCTGACAGAGTTAAGAACTTAGTTGTCATGAAATAAGTCAAGCAAAAGACAGCTGCACTTTTTGCTTAAACGCTGTCATTCTAGAGTGTTCGTGTGTATATTTACAGAAATGAATGAGAAGCTATTCTGTTCTCGTTTAGGTAATGAGGCGTATGTAAGCAATGTCTTTCTACGAGCACCAGGTAGTTCGTGACAAACAACTTTTTTTTAGCAGCAGATTTAATTACGGTGCTGTACCAAATGGAAGATTAAACTCAGCATAATTCGTTATCTTTAGCGGCGAATAAAAATGTTAGATAAATACATTTTTGTTTCCGTTGAAATTTTTGTAAATATTGTGGTTCGACTGAGCATGATTGATTTAAATGTTAATGATATTAGTTCTTAGAAAGGTCTGAGATGAAAGGAATTGATTTATGAAAATCAATGCATTAAATTCATTTTCAGCTATTTTTAAGAAATATATGCTTGTAGTTTAATCTTGGTAAATAAAAAAAATAGACTGACAGCCACAAAGAGAAATACATAAAGTTAAAAAATTATGGAAAAATTTGTTAGTGCTTTATCGTAATTTTTAGTAGTGCTTATTTTATTTTATTAAATTTTAATCTTTTGTTTTATTGATAACGAAAGGCAAACTGTTGGATGCGTTTATTGTTTTCTGCTTGTGGATTTCCTATCCTGGCAAAACAGAAAGTATTACTGCTTGAAAGAACTGTTTGTTACAAGCCTCGGGCGCAAGCGGTAAAATGAAATAAATGCACAGCTGCTTCTTAAATAATAAATATTTGTTCATTAAATAAAAAGATAAATCAGTGCACATGTTTATAATTTATGAAACAAATAATCTTATAAATAATCTTAAATCTTTACATACACACAAAAAAATAAAATAAATAAATAAAAAAAATAAAAATAAGAAATAAAATAAAATAAAAAAAATAATAATCTTAAACCCGCGGGGGACAAAAAATTTGTTCCCGAACTCCTAAGTTTCCCGAAAAGTCCATGAGTCAGAGATACATTTTGATTATAATTCCAAAATGATCTTCTGAATTTGATTCTTTTTCTTGCAATATTCTTGCTACTTTAATGGTGTAGATACATTCCAAGATGAATGTTTATGAACTTAAAAAATATCAAGACTAATATTTTTCAGTCTTTGGCTGCTGTAATTTCTGGAGGTGTAATTCTTCAGTTTAACGTTATTATTTCAGGTGTTAAAATTAAAATGTGAACACCAGGATCAAAATTGCAATTTCTTTTTTTATGATTTATATTATGATTCTATTTAATCTTATTTATATAATTTAATTTTTAACACATTTCTTAACATTTTGTTTGACTGGGATCTGAAGTTTTCTGATTACGATATTTTTAGAGGTAATTTTATTCATACTTTTATTATATTTATATTTGCTTTTTGACTTCAAGTTTCAAAACGTATTTAGCTGTTTAATCAGTTATCGAATATTAGTTTAAAATAACTATATCTTGTCAATGTAAAAGCATTTTGAAAAACTATTTCCAAATTTTTAGTATTTCTCTTTATTTTAGTGTGTTTAAGCAGGTAAAACCAGACATGTAATCAGTTTAAAAGCTTATTCCTTTTTAGATATTGTCTGCCTTCCGTAGACTTTACTCGTTAATAAAGTTTAAACGTTTTGAAATCTGACAGAGAATTTCTGACAGCAAATTATTCCTGTTTTTCATTCGAATATGCGATATTCCATTTAAAGGAGGATCTGAACGATAGTTTGGTATTGCTAGAGCATTTCTTCGCTTTCTCTTTCTGTGTTTATCGTTACTTCTTGGGGCGTGTGGGGAAGATCTAGTTTAATTCTTTTTTTCTTATTATTTTATATGCTTACTAATGAAGAAATCGAGGTGAAATAAGGCGCATGCATCAGTTAGACAAGATAATTTTGTATTTAGATTCACTATTTTAAAATTTGAAAAAGAGTATGAAAGGTTCAGACTTTAACGGTCGCTTAAAAGGGTTTGGTAAGGTTTTTTTAAGCCCTCGCTGAACACGCAGTATACCAGTCTGCTGTTGCATTCACTTCTGCTAACCCAATTTTTTTAAAAAAATCTTTATTACAAAGTAACATTTTCTTCGCCATATACTGTTCAACAGTAAAATCATAAAAATTCTAACAGCAACATAGCAGTATATGTTTAGAGGTACTTTTCCGTTTCGTCGGCGCAAATCTCGCCAAGCAGACTTTATTGGCGACACGATACAGTATACACGTAAAAAATGTTAGTTCTAAGAATTTTTTTATTTTGAAGGCGTAAACATTTTAATATCGTTTAAAATTTTATAAAAAGCCAATAAATAAAGACAATAAATTTGTAAAGAGACATTAATTTAAGAATTAAATATGCTTTCATGGTTCAACATCCTGATTAGCTGGTTCATATCACGTGACCCAAAGTGATCTCATCTCACGTAAACTGCGCTACAAAAATCTTCTCGTAAACTGCGCTACAAAAATTCTCTCAGTAATTAGCTGCATTAATTTCAAGTAAAATCTTAATTTGGAATATAAGTTTAAAATGCAAGAATTATTTCAATTCGTATGAATAGATTACTCAGAAATTATGTAAAACCACAGCGCTTTACTTCGCTAGTGCATTCTCATTAGAATTGATGAATTTAACCCTTGACTTTGCCTTTTCCATATTTTCGCCTTCGGGTGAGAAGTGGGATTGCATTCTAATTGACTTAATTACCGCGAATGGCCTTAGGGCATAAAATTGGGCTATCTGGTAAAAATTCTATGTAATTTTACGCCAGTATTGAAAGAAACAATCTGATAAGAAATGGCTTCGAATTGTTTTGAAAATGACACGTAAAAGGTTCCTAGAGAGGATATTCCGTTTGGCATTAGTTGTACCACTATTGGTGACTTTATCGCCTGCGCCGGCAAAACGGAAAAGTACCTGTTTAGAATTCCCGATTCAGTGTTTAGAGCTGGCATGCATTCTCAGTCTTTTCTCAGTTCATCAAATCAATATTCAGTTTCCTTAGTAACATGGCTTGGAAACCGTTTTTTTTGTCTCTTTATTGTTAAAGTTTTGTGTGTTAACTTTATTTATTAAATATCACATTCTTTCCACTTACGCCGTATAAAATTCAGTTCAACAGCAAAATCACAAAATATTTAAAAACAGCATATATTTAGAATTTTTTATATGGAATCTCGCGTAATGGAAATAAAAATTGTTTCTTACGTATATTGTTGCCACTGCTAACTTTCAAACCGTTGAGATTACTGCTCAAAATTCATTAAAATTTTTCAAAATATGAAAGATAAAATTCGAAATAAAAAATTTGAGCTTTCAGGTGCACATGTTCTGGTGGAGGACTGCGTTATTTAAAACTGGATGGCCCTTGGTACTGTCGTTTTTTCACAATGCGAGGAACATACATACATAAATGCACATTCTTCATTAAAACAGTGCATAGCGATAATATTTAATGCAAAGAATTTAAAAAGCGATTCGACGTGAATAGTGGTTGACGCAAAATTCCATTTCGAGACTAATATCCATTCGCTCTAACGTCCTTTCGGGCTAACAATGTATTATTTTGCTTTCCTTCCTTCAAGATAGAGTAATACTATTAAGTAAAGTGCAGTAATTATTAATATTGCAGCTTTCAAAATGAGAAAAACGTCTTTTAATTTCCCTAAAAATTACCTCATCTGAAACTGGTATCTAAAAGTATATATTTGGATCCCAAAAAGAAAATGCTTTCCTGGTTGCTAGATTAATTAATTTTAAGCGCTTAGATAATTGGTTAAAATACACAAAGAAAATAAGTTATTGCCCATTCTTAGAAGAAGAGAGATCAGATTACACAATAAAAATAGCCGACAATTGTTACTTACCTGAAATGAGCACATCCTCCAAAATAGCCGTTTCAAATAATGTGTTAAGAGCTAAATAGCTCTATAAATCTTTACTGTACAAAAAAAGAATTCCTGCTGTGGTAAATAATTAATCTGTGTTAAATAAAAGATTAAAATACAGGGACTTTAAATCCCCAATAGGATCTTACTGAAAATTTAAGTTCTATTGGGTGATTTATTTCAATGGGACCTTAAAGTCCTGCAGAGAAATAAAGGATTAATTAATATATATTTATTTTCATGCATGTTTCGGCTTTAAAATAATTTAAGAATTTGATCTGTGATATTTTCATATTTGTTGCCGTTTTATTTCCCTCTTTGTATTCAACCTTAAACCTATTTGTTTATCACTTTACAAATTCTGAAGTATACAACTGTGAAACAAAAGAGTATTCGCTTTGTAAGCAATATTTTACGACAATTAGTTGTATGCAACCTAATTGTTTAAATACACTCATGTCCACAAATTAAGGATAATTCGGAGTCATGCAAAAATCGAACTCTAAAATAAATATATCACCTGTAAAATCACTACACATATCTTCAAGAATTATATGCAAATTTCAGGAAGTAACCAGATGACACCGATGGTACGTCACAATGACGAGAGTGTAAGAGGGTGATATATAAGGAATACAGGCAAAAAAGTAAAATTGTTCGCAGGCCCATTATAAGCATTTCAGTGCAATAACCGAATAGTTATGACACAAAGGACGCATTTGGAGAATTTTTTACGTGGTAGAATTATCGGCCGTCTGGAATGTGGGCGTACCCAACTGGAAGTATCAGACGAACTTGGAATTGCCCAGAGAGTCATCTCCAGGCTTTGCCAACGATTCCAAGATGATGGTAATGTGAGTAGACGTTACAGCACAGGTCGCCCCAGAGTTACAACGCCGAATGAGGACCGGTATCTGGCAGTTACTGTCAAAAGAAACAGGCGGAGCACAGCCTCAGACCTGTCTCGTCAGCTCTCTTCAGCCACTGGTACCACAATTTCAAGGCAGACCGTGTACAGACGCTTAGGGCAGATTGGTCTATATGCTTTTAGATCTGTCAGATGCGTTCCACTTACTGCAACTCACTGTCGCCAGCGGTTAGCCTGGAGTAGCGAGAATGCATTGTGGACACCGCAACAGTGGGCTTTCGTGATGTTTTCCGACGAGTCCAGGTTTAGCTTGCAATCTGATTCTCGCCGGACTTTCATATGGAGAGCTCTAGGTACCCGTTACCACCAAGAAAACATCATTGAACGACACCGTTACGGTGGTGCAGGAGTGCTCGTTTGGGGTGGAATTATTCTGGGTTCCAGAACTGACCTGCATGTTCAAACTGGAACCATGACAAGCCAAATCTATCGGGACGTCATTCTGGAACAACATGTACGTTTGTTTCGGGGCGCCATGGGCGCACAATTTGTGTTTATGGATGACAACGCCCGTCCTCACCGTGCAAACATCGTAAGCGAATGCCCTCAATCGGACGATATCACCCGTATGGACTGGTCAGCATTCTCACCGGATTTGAATCCAGTAGAGCACGTTGGGGACATGCTGACATGCTTGGCCGACGAGTTGCAGCCCGTCAACCTCCTCCTACATGTCTACCGGATCTTCGGAGAGCGTTGCTTTTTGAGTGGTGTAATATCCCCCAAGATCAGATCGATAATTTGATACTCAGCATGCCTAGGCGTTGTACGGACTGTATTGCGTCGTCTGGGAGACATACAATGTATTAACAATCATACCAACCATGTAATATTGATTTTTTGTAAATAGGTTTTTTTTTTGTAATTTGCTGCAGGGAGAAAAAATCGCTAATTTTTTTAATAATATCAAACATATAGCATCATTTTTTGCTCTTTACCTTTTGTTTAATAAATAAGCTTTACAAATAAGTCAAATTTGCTTTGCTTCTAACTCTTCCTTTGCCTGATTTTGCATTATCCTTAATTTATGGACATGAGTGTATTATGTCCTAGCACCGTAAAGACAGCCGACGGCTTATCGCCCCGTCCTATATCTTTCAGAAAAGTAACACCAATTTGGGAAGAAGGTTTAAAACAAACCATCTTATCAATTCCTCAGACTAACAAATCTACACAGTTTACTCTGAATAATTAGAACACAAAGTTAAAATCAAGCTTAAGTATTTTAAAATGTGAAAATCCGCAAGAAAAATTATGCCTTTAACTTTTGGCTCTGGCCTTGATATCAAGAAAGCAAACATGGTTAGCATAGCTAAGTCAATCCAAGTAAGTTCAGAAAGAGACAATTTTATAAAATTTAGGGTCAGAACAATAGCGCGACGGTCACTGGTCATTGCCAAAATCTTTCTCAAAATTTCAAGAACTCTGTTATTTGTATCCTAGGGCCCTAATTTGAATCCTAGTGAAAGCCGACAAAAGAGAAATATTTCTGCATTTTGGGGCATCATTGGTATTAATATTAAGTGTCTAAACTATGAAAGCAGATACACAATAGAAAGCACACGAAATCTGTATAAAACGGGCGATACAAGAATATGCAGAAGAAGATTAACAACAAAGCTGATAAATGTGAAGAGAAAATCTTGCATTAAATATCAGTAAGATACTGAGTGTTCTTAAACTCTATTTTTAGGAAGCAAAGAGTAAGCTTAGAATAAATTTTAGTAGTTTGAAATTCTTGAGAAAACATCTGCAGTTTATATCTTACCAGAATAAGTAAAATACATAATTTTAATATTTATGATAATATTTATCATGTTTGAGTATCATGTATTCCAAGGGTTACTAGGCAACATTATCTGGTTTCCAAATTTCCTTGTTGAGAAAGATGAAGTAAACTTCTTTGCTGATGAATTATGTTCTGAAAGTGTAAGCCATGCTTCATTGTAAAAGTATCTTCATATTCTCAAAATTGAATATTAATATTAATTTCTAGGTCCAGTAAATTTCAAATTCCTAAACAGCGAATCGCAATCCTAATTTATGGGCATTTAAGCTAAGCAGGGAAGTACGTGAGCTATTCAGATTTCATATCAATTCAAATTCAAACGTTATTTCACTAAAATTATATTTAGAAATCAAGTTTTTTGAATTTTTTCAGATACCTTAGTACTATCTAAAATTTGTCATTATATAATTTAAAAAAAAAAAACGTTTCGTAATAAATTTAACTCTGCAGCATTGATGTCTCATTCATCTGTTTATACTAAGCCAGTTTTATTTATTTATTTTCCATATACTGTACTATCATTTTTCATTTTGAATGATATTTATGAAAATATTCCTTCTCTAAATAATCATACAATTATATTCTTTATTTTTATGTATCTATCATACAATTACAGTTATATTCTTTCTTTTTTATGTCTTTATCACACAATTACAATTATATTATTTCTCTTTTCCCTTTTATTTTAATTTTAATACTGAATGAGTAAAATAAATTTACTTATTTCGAAGCGTAATTAATGAATGCTGCACATGCTTAAGACTTACAGAAATAAAAATCTACATTTTATATTCAGATACACTCTAGATCACCCTTCAGCAGTACATGATTGCAAGTTGTGGTAATTAGAATATGACATTTTCGTAATTTCGGAGTTTCATTCATAGACTTATGAATATTTTGCGCATTTCAGAAAACAGGAACTATTCTCTTTTTTTTTAACAATTTTGATTAAACATGTAATTGAAATTAAACAGACGTAAAAATTAGGGATTTTTATGCTTAAAAACTAATTATCGTTAGCTGTAATCGAAACCTTCATAATCACAAAATTTCTCATGTAAAAAAAACACATTTTTGTATATTCCAAGGAAATTTATTCTCATTTTCAATAGGAACAATGCAGGAATCTTGGAATCAATATTATCAAAGTTAAGAATAAATAATAAAGTTCATAACAAAGAAAGAAATAACTGTTATCGGTACTTATGTATGGTGCCGTCAACCGTTGGCTTAATTTCGTAACGGTCGCCAATTGCCAACCATTACAGTGGAATTCTAAAGAAAGTGCTCATCCGTAACTGGAGCTAAATCGAGCTATTTGACCGGTCGACGGAGGACATTCGAAAAATGTGCAACTTAATTGCCGGGATTCGAAGTCGGGACTGCAGCCGGACGTGCTTCAGTTTAACTATGAAGGCATTCGGAGAAAGAGGGAGAAGATATCTTATATTTTCCCTATTTAAAGGGAGACTCAGAAGTAGGGTATTTTTTCGCCAAATCCTGCAGGTGATGAATTATCGTCCACCACATTTTATTTCGTGTTCCACTTGCAGATTCGTTAGGTTTGTCGAAGCAGAAAACATGAAAAATGAGCAAAGCTTTCGCCGGGATTCGACCTCCGAATCTCCCAACTGCTAGCTGGTTATGCTTCCAGTTCCACCACAAAGGCACGTAGTATGGAGGAAGAAAATTACTTACATTCTCCACCACTTAAAGGCCGATATAGGAAAAGGGATCCTGGTCGCCAGATTCTCGTGATGAAGAATAATCGTTCAATATATTTTTAGTACAGCCGCAATTGATGGGTTATTTTGACTTTTATTAAATCTGGAAAAGTTCCTTGCCAGGATCTGATATCTGATCTGCAGACCTCACTATTGTTAACCGAACATGCTTCCAACATAACTTCGTATACAAATTTGCTTACAAATTACTATACAAAGTACTATCAAGTATTATACAAGCTTAGTTTACTTAAAAAGGTATTAAGTTTGGTTTCATAAACCAAGGAAAGTTTCAGCAAAAAGTTTTGATCATAACTGATTTTTGATACAATGAAAAATTGAAATTTAGAAGAATAAAAAGAAATTCGACGCTGAACAGTACTCTAAGTAATATTTTTGATTCCTGCGTTTGAAAACTTCTCCCTTTTTCATGAACATAATGTCAAATACGCAGAAGTCCGTCAGGACACACTTAGCAGTCCTATGCATCAACATCAAACATCTAAGACTAAATTTCCACGCACGCACCAAAAAAAAATAGATTTATGTATAAAACGTATACTTTTTTTCACATATTTCGGCTGCACCAGTGGCTGAGTGGTTAAGATTGTTGAATATTAATAATAATAAAAAAAAAAAAAAAAAAAAAAAACTGACCCACATTGGAGCCCAGGAGTTGGCTGAATGAGTGTTTTCGTGGTTTCCCTTATGTTTAAGTGAATACAAGCAGGTGTCTCTTATAAGTCCTCAGAAAAGATATACTTTTCATTAATAGGAAAGACATGTGCTTCAAATATGATAAAATAGTATGGTAATATGTTATTCTCATGTACTTGCCATGTTCAGAAAATCTGACTTAGTCTAAACTATTCACGTGTTCCACAAAATTCTTCTAATGTGGAACCAACAGAATACTGTGCATTAGGACCGTTAAGAGGGACAGTATCAATGCGTTGGCCAAAGTTAATAAAACACCTGTCTAAATTAGCACAAGAGAAGGCGAACATTTTTTCCCACGGTAAAATTAAGAATGCCCTTCTATCATGGAAATCAAAGTGCAAATTGCTAATTATTAGAAAGAGATATAAGATTTAATTACTTAAAAATAATAGTTGTGGTATCACTAAAAATAATGTGTTAAAATTTTTGCTGAATTAAAATTGCCGAGAAATATGCGAAATTTGTAAAAAAGTAAAACGTATTATTTTTCTGTGTATTAAGAGAGCATTAACCTTATAGTGTCGCGTGTTTTTCGCAAGCATAAACTAACGAGACACTAAAAGACTATGTGAGGAATTATCCTCAATTCTTAAGTATGATGAAGTGCAGAGAAAGCTATAAAGAATGCCTTAATATAATTACAGATGGCACCAACTCATTTTTACAGAAGCCGATATTTTTGGCTTAATTCAAAAAAGGTAACGATGATCTTAAAATTAAATGTAATAAGTTTAGCTTAACAGCTCATAAGATAATTTAACACGCAGAATGGCTCTGACTCGTAAAAGTCGGCATAACAAGCCGACTAGAAGAGCTCAATGCCACAGAAATCTAATTGCCAGTAAATCAAGACAGCAACGTGGTCTTCAAGTAGATAAAACACTCTAAAATCACCTTCCAAAAACCTTCCCTTAGATACCGCTTCTTTGTACGTCATTTGAATACACTAGCGTTAGCTCATTAACATTCTGGCAAGAAAGCGTGGGTAGAAAACGAGAATCAGAGGAAAGTTGTTTTAAAATAAAAATTAACTGATAGATACATTAAATGAATTTCCAGAACCTTATACGCATTTCTACTAAAATTTAATCACATTTATAAGCACTTCCAAAATTCTTTTATTCCCCCTTTCTCAATTTAGACAGCAATATTTCTTTCTAAGTAGTAAGTCTTCTACTTTATTTGTGGGTTGAAAAAAAAAAAAAAAAGAACACCATTTTTTTGTTTATTATTATTACAATCTGCGTCATGGTTGCTTTGATTTGTCACTAACTTCTGCTGTTGATAAATCATCACGCTTCAACATTTCAGTGAAAAATAAGAAAAGTTCACTAACTTCTGTGATAGATATGTCATCGTATTTCAATAATTTTATAAAAATAAGAACTTTGTTCTGCATTGTCAACTAAAATCTTTCTACACCATTTTCTCTTTATTGAGTTCAGTCAAATTCAGACGACACTTTTTATAACACACTGCAAGGTACTATTAAAAGCCCTTAAAGTGCTTTGGTTTCGCAGATCATTTTGCCAAAACGTTTTTTGAATGGCTTTTTTTTAAAATAAATTTTCAAAATTTCAGTATCCGATTGCAAACAGTTGTGTATTTATTCTACGATAAGCAATCAGTTTCGAGCAAGAAATAAAATTTTTAGTGATTATTAATATTTATTATCAGGCAAAGAACTTTATTATTCATATTTGCTATCTGTGTAGGGAACTTCTAATTTAGACTCGTTGGTTAATGGTTACATTCCCACCAGTGCTGCAACTTTATTTTTTTCATTACTTTGTGATCCATTTCTGAAACTGTGACAAATAAATTTTTATCTGAAATCCGCTTTTTAACAATTTATATATAATACACATCAATAGAAAAATATAGGTTCTCTGTGCTTCGATTGGCTGGAAAATTGGTTATGACAAATTGCCTAAGAAAGGGTATCTTTGAGAATGTATTTAATTAGAAAATGTGCCTGAAAATATTCATCTACTGGCTAAATTAATTACTCAAAGGGGCAGCCACGAAATCAATTCAGCCAGCTCTTTCACAGGAAACCAGATTTAGAATGAATTACCAATATTCAGTAGACCCATTCTTCAATCGTAGTCCGAGTGCATTAAGGTACTAAACGCTAGTAGTTCGATTCAGTTCCTCCTACTAGCAGGCTGACTGTATGCAGAGTTTCCTGGTTTTCTACGTGTGTAATGTGAATTTAGCCAATTTCTATTAAAACGTCCACCACGTTTCTCTTAAATATCTTTCCTTAAAAACCAGTTTCCCTTAAAGGAAGATCCTCTGAGATACAACCATCATATAGACAGATAACTTCGGATTCTTATTCGATTAATCAAATAAAAATGAGCTTATTAACTTAGCCACGAATGTCTCACTGGTTTTCAGAAGTCTGTATAGTTTTGGTTGGTTACCTGATTAAAGCAAAGCATACAAGTCAAAAGGAGTGATGCTCTGTTGGAAGAATTTGGAACGTAAACTAGCCAATATTTACATTACAGGCAAGGGAAATAACGAAAACCTTAAGCAACCATTCGTTTGCTTAATCTGAACCCAATTCGTACAAGTAGTGCTCAGTAATCTCTCCTGTGGTGGTAGCTCGGTCATTATAGTGTTAGAGATAGTTAAAACTGCTGTGAATTTACAGATAAAAGGAAATTAAAATAACTTGGATATTAGAGTTCATTTCTACGTATTGAATGTTTATTTATCTTTTAATATAAATAAACATTCAATAAACATTCAATAAATATAAATAATATTTATTTATCTTTTAATAGAATTAAAACTTTTTAATATAAAATTAGCGGTCAAGTCGGCCAGATGAGCGGCAGGCGGCCAAAGCAAAAATTATAAGTTCTACGTATATCTGAAAATAAAATGCATAAAAACATTTCAATACGAATGAAATCGGTTCATTCCTTCCAAGCAACAAAAATTCGTAAATAATGTTTTATATTTCCAAACCAGGAAACAAAAACTTTTGACAGTTCGGGTTAATACGTATGACGTTGTGATTTCAATTTGATGTAATGTAATAACATTTTCTCAATACCAATAAAAGAATTAACTTGGCAATAACATATCACGTCAGTTGTACTAACCTGAAACAAAACAATTGCCAACAGCAGCTATTTTTTTAAAATGCTGACATTAATGAAACATTTTCGACGTATAATGACGTCACATACAATCGCATGCTTTCTTCAACGTCAGAATATGAACTTATATAATAATAATAACATGTTTAAAGTTTGGAAATGTTATTTTTAGTTCATATTTTGTAAATTTACACATTTTTACTAACAAACTTGAAACTTCTTATGACCTATTTCACAACATGACTAAAGCGAATATATAAAATACTAGAAAGCCCGGCGGTCATACGAAATGACCGCTGTTCCAGATATTATAAATTGTAATTAAAATGATTTGTGCAAAGGTGTCTGCTAATTCAAACTGAATTACCCTGGGCAGGCGACGAAGACGACCCTTTGCTTACTGCCCCACGGGGTTTACCCCCTTTTATTTGCTTAATTGCTTAAAACAGAGTGCAATGAAGGAAACCACTAGCGGTACATTTCTTAAGAACCACCGCTAGCTCAACAAATAAAAGTGATTTAAATAATAAAATGTTAATTCACATGTCAAAGATCTCTTTGTACACAACATTTCTTGTGCAGATCTTTCCATCATTTTTAAACTCACCTTGCAGAGGACCATCCATTATTTTTAATTTTACGTCCTTTCTTTCACGAACTCTTGAATAGGCAACATAAAGTTGACCGTGTCCAAATGAAGGCTCAGGTAAAAAAATGCCAACACGCTTAAGCGTTTGGCCCTGAGACTTATGGATGGTCATAGCAAAGGCTAGTTTTACAGGAAATTGTCTATGTCTCAATTGAAAGGGCAACCCTGTGCCCTGGCAACTTCACCCCATTGGCTAGTACAGTTATGCAAGCAACCAATAAACTATCGGCGACAAGCAGACACTTAAGCCGCATATATATATGGGGTGAAGTAACATCATCTCCTTCGAAACGCATGGCTCCCGGGCTTAACGAAGCACACCGTTGGATTCCGCAGGTCTGTGGTACGCCATTTTGACCATTCGCGTCTTCGTGGGACTTTAATTAGCCGAGATATTAATTAAAAACTAATTTTCCTCTATATCTTCCACTTTCTTTCTTGGGTTTTCCCTATTAGAGGGATATGGCTACGTGCCAAATTCTTTTTTCTCGAATATCTACGGAAAGGCGCCGAGTTAAATGTCGAGACGCTTATCCTCGGATTCCAAAAAATTCTTCGAATCCATCGATACCATTCTCATCTTCCTACAACTTTAATCGGTTGAGATATTAATTAAAAAGTGCGGAAACGTTAATTTCCGCGCTTATTCTTCCGAGTGGCAAAAATAAGCTATCGGCGATACACACTTTAGCCGCTTATATATATAAAGAAAAAGAAGCTAAAAACACTTTAAACTGTGCAAAATTAAAGGAATTTGCAAATTATGTCTATTTTTACCAAAAGTATTGAGCCAAAGATACTAATGCCATGGAAGAATTATGGAAATATTCAGAGTCGAATAAGCGTACACGTGCGTTTCTGTGGAGCTGTGATCGAGTGAAGGATTAAGTTCGCGATGGGTTTTCTGCAAATTATATGCCTTTACTATTCAGAATATTCGCAGTGTGTCCTGCAAGAGTTGGGCAAATTTTATGAGTTACCAAATAAAATGAAGTAGCCACGAAAGTATGGATGACGAAATAAGATGGAGAACTGTCGGCAGGAGGCAGGTTACTCTCAAGCGTAGGTGCTCAATGTAACGCCCAGTATCATCTAAAATTTAAGGACACAGTTTTAGGAACTGCATCCATATCGAGAAAACCTGGACAAGGTCGCCCGAAAGTTTTATGAGATAAGGCTATATGCCAGAAGACTCGCTGTTTGTGTCCCGCTCACTGCAGCACAGAAGAGAGCGTGTTTAGCATGATGCAGACAACATACTCTTTGGAACAAGACTTCAGTGGAGCACCCTGCATTTTACATATGAGATTTTCAGTCTAGACACTGAATCTCGGTGTACCTACTGTATCTGATCTGAGAACATGAAACACGATACTATCCCTTTCTGGTCAGGGAAAAGGATCATTACGGTGTAAAGGTTTTGCAGTTATTATGTTGAACGACGGCACATTCCTGTATGTGTTTGACAAAGGTTCTCTGTCTGCTATAAAATGTAGAAAGGAGATCTTAGAGCCCTATGTTAGACTTTTCAGGAGCTCAGTTGGTTCTGGTTTGTTGTTATTGGACGACAGCTCTCGTCAACACAGGGCTCAGCTGGTTGACGATTACCTGTAAAATGAAAATATTCAACGCATAGATTCACCAGCCAAATTCCTTCACCTTAATTCTCTAGAGCACGTCTGGGATGCTCTTAGGAGGACAATTTCATCTCGTCATCCCCCCTCCGAGAATTATCCAAGAGTTCAAAACTGCCTTGCTGGAAGAGTGGAACTGACTGCCCCAAAAACTTCTCGTCTGCCCCAGTATGTCGTCACATTTGCGTGACCTGTGTGGCTGTGAAGTGGATATCATACCCCACATTAGACTCATTTTCAGTTTGGTATTATAACGTGAATTTGGGGCATCCTTGCATATGAGCTTTACAGATAATCAGGCCTACATAAAATGACTTTTGAAAGGTGTATCTTTTTCTTTATTATAAATGTATATTCATACAAAATTTCTTTCATGTATGTGCATCAGTTGTTCAGAAACTCTACAAGATGTGCAAATTCTCTTTATTTAGCACACGAGTGTTGTTAGTCCGTCGCTTAGAGTCGATAGAAAATGGGTGCGTTTCGATAAAATTTCAGTTGTAGTAGATCGGCGCGCATTTTCTGTGAGAAAAGGATTTTTCTTTTATGCTTTTAGATGCGAGATAAAAATTTGCTTGAAAATAAGTATAACTTAATTTAAATATTAGTATGATAACTAATGAAGAATGGATAATTGAATCATCCTTTTCCTTTGTAATTTTGTTCCATTATCTAAGCCACGACTTTAAAAAATCTGTTTTGATGGAAATTATGAAAATGAGAAAAAATCGTTTCCCGAAATTATTTAAAGTCTTCTTCCTATGCCTGTCATTACTTATACACAACTTCGATGCTGAAGAATTCTTTTTTTAAAAAAAGAATTACTTAATAAAGGAAGAACGCATATGTAAAATAATAACAAATAAAAATATTATGGAATTAAATGGAATTTTCAGCCTAGAATGATATTTTTGAATACGTTTCCAGAATCTTATTGGTTTTGTACTTTCAAATTTCAATTAAAAATGCATAATATAATGCTTATTTAGCTAATATATAGTTATTTGTGTTACTAATGTAAAATATTTTGAGTTTGAACACAGGCAAAGTAATGTAGATAAAATATATTTAATATTTAAACATAGATGGCAGTTATTATACTTATGTGTTTGAAGGCAGTTGTCCAGCCTATGTCTTATGTATGGTACGGAAATTAAATACCAAACTCATTTCTTCGGGTTGGTAAGAGTTACGAATTTCCAACAAGAGATGGCGACACGAGCGATACTCTGCAAACGATGAGGTCCCATAATTGACGGGACTCATCGGAAGTTTCGCTAGCTATGCGAAGGAAGTAAACACATCGAGAGCGTAAACTACTCGTGACATCACGAAGTTACCCATCATCTGCATCTTGGCGCCAGTTGGCGATTATTTTACCTTTTATCTTACACATGAGGGGATTACATCACGCTTGTGACGTGAAATGGCTAAATTCACTCTGATCGCTTTTAGATTACAGGGTAGGAAATATCCGAGTCCGCAACCTTCCTTTTTTTTTTTTTTTTTATTTTTATTTTTTTTTTTTTATTTTTATTTCGAAATAAAGCATTTCAATTTCGTTTGGAATACAAATGAGAGACGTTACTTAGCAACGGTTATAAGAAAGTGGTTAAATCGTATTTGTTAGGAATTAGCATATTTGTATTAAATATTTTTACCGTCTGTCCTTTATCTTTTGATACACACAATATGCAATAGTATTGAAATATGCTCCGAAGATTGTTCATAGATTTCGCCAAATTAAGTAGACTTCATTTTGCGCAAATACGATTATCTCGTTTTAACTGAAAAGGAAAATCATTACAGTGGATACTCGGGTTTACGAATTTGATTCGTTCCTGTCAACAGAAATATTAGTAAACCGAAATAGTTTACCCCGTAGGGGATAATGTAAATGCATTAACGCGTTCTTGAACCACAGATGTTTATTTAACTTCACGATAGTTATTTCTGCATAAGTTCATAGCATAAATCAATAAATATGAAACAAAAAAGATAAGTACAATATTAAACAGATAAAATAGACAAAAACTTAATTTTACTGCATATATGGAGAAGAAGAATGGACGACATAGTAAGAAAATGATGACGAAGACGTTATTGCCTGAATGAGGCGTCCCGTTTTATATTAACATCAAGTAACTGTCTTTTAGGGGTCAACTTCCTTTGTATTTTTCTTTGTCTCCAAGAGCCACTCTGCTTGAGACTGGCTGGGCTTCTCTTTCACTCAAAATTTGTCCAATGTGATTTGTTGTTGCTTACGTTTTAACATTTTTCTAGAGTGAGACATGTCTTTGTCATTATAAACCCTTATGCTGTGTGTTGCTTTTGCTTTAACAGGGTGATATCGTGACGTGAAAACTTTGCAACTTATTCTGTTTTGCATAAATTTTGAGAATTAGGAAAACTAGAATAATTTTTCTTTTCTTCTCTTCTTTCTAAGACATTTCTTCCACAATCTCCTTTTGTTGCTGCTTCTAAATTTGTTCTTCTTGTTGAGCTCATTTTTATGATCCTTTAGTAACTTCACGTGTTCCTTGTTAATACTGCTCATGATTTTGCCTAAAGGCTGAATGTCAGAGATAACAAAAAGACCTATTGTCGGAGTTCTCAAAGTTTCCGATTCCAACGCAGCCTGACCATGATTTGGCCGAATTCATGGTCCTGTAAGTTACTTGTTTCCAGGCTTTGTTAATGAGAGCTAAGCAATAGAAAAGATTAAAATGATGCTTCCAGAAGTCGCTGTAGGTTAATTATATGATGCAAGTTACCTCAAAACACCTTCAAAAATCATATGTTGTTCACTTGAGAGTTCGTAAGTCGAAACACCTTTGTCATCCGAGGCATTTTATGTTCAGATAATTTGTTCGTCAGTAGAGCTGTTGGTGAAGTGAGCGTTCGCAATCCCAGGCTCCATTTTATTTCAAAGACAAAGTCATGTTTTCAAATAAATGTAAAACATGATTTTTACTGACACATTTTTAAACAAATTTTCCAGTTTGTTAAACATGAATGTTAATTTCTTTAAGAAAAGGAAAAGGAAAAAAAAATTGAAAGCTTTCAGATTTTATATTACATTCAAAAGTGCTACACATAAACATACACGTTTCGACAGCACTTGGGATAATATCTTTAAAATTTCCGATAGACAGTCTCGCGCGTTGGGGATAAAAATGTTTTTCCCATTTTGTTTTAGTGTTGCCATTGTTCCCTTTGAAATCGTTGAATCTGTTAATCAAAAATTGATTAAAGGTTTCCAAATAAGAAAAACATAAGACAATAGAAAAAAATTCGAAATTTCAAATTCGGGCTTCTAGGTGCCCATATTTGGGTAGAGGACTACATGATGGCTCTAAGTATAGTTGTTTTCTCACAGTGCGAGAAACATACATACGTTCATGCAGATTCTTCATTATTTAATTTCTTTAAATATAATAAAGGGCGATAATATTTAGTGGCAAAAATGGGAAGAGTGAACCTACACAAAATGCCGTTTCGAGACTAATAGCCCTTCTGGGCTAACGCCTCTTTGGGTTAAAAAAAAAAAAAAAAAGAGAAAAAGAGAAAAAGAAAAGATTTCATATAAAGATTTATTTAATTACGGAAAAGTCCATGAATTAGGAGTAAATCTCCTTCACTAGGAGATGCTTTACTAGAAGAGGCTTATCAATCAACAGCTGAAAGTAAGTCGCGTTTAGAGACTTACTTTCAGCCGTTGATTGATCTGTTTCAGCCGTTGATTGGCTGTTAGCTCGAGCCAGATTCAAATCTCAGCAAACGAGCTGGCTGCTTGAGAGATTTTGTGGGTTGTAACCTGGGTAAGACACCGTCTTCCTGAAAAAGTCCTCCACGAAGTCATTCTTTCTCTTAGACAGGTAGCTTTGGCCTGTTTTGCTACAATCAAATAAACAAAACTATTACCTCATAAAAGACTTTCTATAGTTACTGAAACGTATTGTTTCTATCCATGGGGAAAATCAGAAAAACCATATTGTTACGAAATGTACAGGCGCGGTGAGATGGCTTCCCCGCAAAGCAGTTTTAGGGTTGCCATAAAATGGCAAGGGAGGCAGGGTTGCCATATTTGGCGACGAAATTGGCGATATGCCATAGACGGATGGAGAACCTTCTGGAACGAATTCTTACCAGTTTAGCCCAGAATGTTATCGAACACAAGCTGAAAGCTATATAAACCCTGCTGGTCCCCAGTCCGTCAGAGTGTGTGTGCCTCGTCGAGAGGGCGAGTCGGAGTGCCTCGTCTGGAGTGCGAGATAGTTAGTATCGAGTTGGTGTCTCGTCTAGCGAGTCAATCCGTGCGGAGTCGATCGAGTTGACAGCCGACCGGCGATTGCCGAGTGGGTCGTCGAGTGCATCGAAGAGTCTCTTAGTGCATCGTCGAAAGAGTGTGTTGAGCTCCGGGATGAGTGTGTTTCGATACTTCATCAAGTGTCGTCGTTATTCACTCCAAATCTACGAACCCTGTGCGAACGTTAAGGAAGAAAATAACGTAACAACTGGTGTCAGAAGAAAAGAAATACGCAACAATATGTTACGAATACCATAATCCAAAACACTGGAATCAAATGATGACGTACCGCCAGCATTGAACAGTCTTATCAAATTGGCCATTGATGGGCCACATTTCATTCAGCGAAAGTAAAATTACGCTGTATCTAAATATTTCCTAACTTTGCCAAAGATGTACTTATTATTATTATTAGATTCATTTTTCTTTGATGAAATAGTTTATTAAACATATTTTGCAAAGTGCGCTTATTTCAAAGTCGGTGTGTAATGTTGCAATGTTTTGTTGTGGGCAGGCAACGCATTGCCAAGAATTCGTCAACAAAACATAGCCAAGAGTTCGTTGTCCGCTATTCCGTGTTATTGTTTAGTTGTTAACTTACTTACAGTTTTGTATTCATAAGAGCACAGTTTATTTTAATTCTTAGAACGTCTTGTGTAATTTTCAGTCGAAACAAGAGGAAGAGTCAAGCAGAGAAACTTGAACATTTCCGGCACATTTTGCTGTTTGAGTTTAACCGCAACAGGAAAAGCGAAAGCAATTTGTGCTGTGTACGGGTCTAATCACTGTTGCTGAAAATAGGGCAAAGAAATGGTTCTATGGATTCCGTGAAAAACAATTTTACTTATCGGGTGTCATGTAGAAAGTCCCATTTTGTTGAAGATCGCTGAAGTTGTTATTTTCAAGAGAATTCCCATCCAACAAAGCGGGAATCGACACAGTTGATAGAATATGATTGATTACCGCAACATTGTGCGCTATTTGCATTTGATGGGTCAGCTATGTAAAGCTACAGACTTATGCAGTGACTGCTATATTATCTGCCGCCGTTAGATTGCATGCTTGGTTTATAAAACATATTTTTGAAAACTGTTAAACGGATCCAAATTAATCAGCTATTAAAATGCTGAGCTGTCTCAACGTCCGTGTTTAATCAAAATCCATGCATTTTACTCTTTGGACGTTGAATATGTCAATAATCTCTTTCACATGTTTCTTGCTGTATTAAAATAGTATTTATTCTTATGTCGTAACTCGTATTCTTATATCACCTTATGCCATTGTCCCTTTTGATTCACATATAGAAATTCTGAATTTTTAACCGAGTATTGAAGACCTTACCATGAAGCATAAATTATTTTTGAGTTTTATAATTTGTAAAGTCATTTCAAGTTTTTTTTTTTTTTTTTTTTTTTTTTTTTTAAAGCAGGAGACAGGAAAAATGTGCAGTGCCCTCGCCGGGACTCGAGCCCTGGGCATCTCGAGTATGCATCGAGTGTGCTTTCAGTTACACCACGAAGGCATGCCGAAATGTGAGAGAAAATACTTTGCAGATTTATTCTTTTAATTCCGAACATTTTCGAAAATCATTTACTCGTTATTAGTGCTCAGTGCAAATGATTCGTTATTAAGTCTTTAAAATGTCAAGATTAGGCGAGATTTTATTAGTTCATCATCGATTCCAGAAAATTTAGACAAATAACATTGTTATTAAATTCTTTTTTTCTGAGTTAGGACTGCCTGTTTGGATGAAGACTCAAGCCTCTTTCGGTGGCACAGCAGTTGTAAACCCGTATCAGCGGTTCCAGTTATTCGAGGTCCACAACGAAAAGAAAAAAAGTCCTTTGAAGTTTCAAAATGTACGCAAAATGATAAGCAGCCTATGGCAAAACTTGAAACGATCTAAATTTTATATTCCCACAGCAATCACGACTATATTCACGTGCATGCGCGTTCCTAAAAAGGATGTAATAAAATGGAATGGAGGTAGCAAAATGAATCATCTTCGGAACCTCATACACTTTCTCGTATTATAGAACACTCGTCAGAACTGCTGTTTTCTTAGTTGATTTTCCCGCGTGATTGCCTATGAAAAATGCCAACAGGGGACCTGGGGTATCAGTGGTCAAAACATCTGACTCCTCCCTCTCGTATACAGATTTCCCCGTTAAATTTCGTCCAGCTCTGCTTTTAATAATCCCACTATTTACATTAACGATATTCCACAGAAGCTTTCGTACTCAAAATTTTTTAATTTATTTTAAACTGGCTTCAAAGCGTAAGAGTATAAATGCTACCCCCCCCACTTCTAAAGAAAGGCCGGGATAACTTGTCCATTAATGAGAAAGCAAATGATTTAGAGACTAAACTTTGCATTTTTGTATTACAATACAGTGTATGAATTGATATAGTATTGCACTACTATTTACTACGGTTGATTGTGTCTTTTTATACCAAATGTATTAATTAAACGTTACTGAAATTATATAACGTTACAAGGATCTCCTGTTTTACATAGTGCTCGCTGTTATCCGTGATTTATCCTGGAACGAATTCCTCTTGAATACGGGAGTACTGTTGTACATGTAGCTATACAAAATTTTGGAAGCAATTTGAGCAGTTTCTTTATTTTGTTTTAGCTATGACAAAGCCCTCGAGAGCTATCTGTCTAATTCTTCGTGGACTATATTCTAAGGGAACTGGCTCGTATACACGGTACACATAGCGAAAACCAATAAAAACTCTTGCATCCAGCCCGTCTCGACAGGATTCGACCCCGGATAAAACTACCAGTGTTCAGCGACTTTACCTGGTTGCTTCGGTAGTTTCTTGCTTATTCATTCTTTCTCAAATGCAGCCTTTTTTTCCTCTGCACGTTTCTTTAGTCTCGTCTCTCCCGCCGATATATACTACGGTTTCTTATTTCTGTGTGATGATGTGGTTCGGATTTTAGCATGGTTTCGCGTATTTCGATCAAGTTCACAAGTATATCATATTTTTTTCTAATATCAGAACATTCAAGAATATGGCTTGTCCAGCTTAAGGATAAATTTCGAGTCATAGGAACACATTAAAATCTTCATCTTCCCAAGCTTCTGTTTTTTTAGTTGCCTGTTATATAGCTTTTTTGAATAATACTTAATACATGGTGCAAAAGTTTTTGTTATGGATGAGTGTCAGTTCTGTTTGTCTAGAGAAAGGTGAACATAAATGGAGACAAATATGACAAGCTATTTAGTTCCCAACATTTAACATGAAAAGTAGCTACAAAGTAATAATTAATAAATCAAGCAAATCGCAGCAAATCTTTTACAGAAAGTTAGTGAAGCAAAAATATTTACGAATGAACCAAGCAATCTGACGTTTCAATTAAGAATTTGCCCGTCTTGTACTGGGAGTAGCGATAACAGAGTCTTGATAAGTTCAATACCAAGTGAACCAAGAATTCTTCGTGTAGATTGCTTTATTAATGTTTTACAGCAGTATTTCTCAATATGTGTTCTGCGACCTTCAAGTTATCCTCGAAGCTTGCCTTTGTGGTCCCTCTAGACTTTCAAAAGAGACAAAAATAAAATTCAAACTAACAGCATATACCATTTTACAGCTGAAACATTTCAGAGTCTGGAAATTACACATAATAGTTATCAATCCTTTTTTCTCCCAAGACCGACATTTTATGAAATTTATGACCGGTTACTTTTATGCGCGGATTTTTCACTCTGTAATCTTAACTACGAAAGAGGAATTTAAAGCACTATGATTGTGGCGCTCGCAATTGTTTCGCTGCACATTTGAAGTCGTTGTGCTCATTACATGTGAAAATAAAATACATTGAACTGTACATTTGGGCTTTAAAAATTATAATTTAATTTGATTCTACGTATGTGTGTGAGAAAAGGTTCTCATCATCAACTCGAATAAAAGCAAAGAACTGAAAGTGAAAAGTATGAGCCGATTTTCAGACTTAAGCTTACCAGCATATGCCCAAACATAAAATGCCTGTGCAAGAATCAACATTCTCATTAATTGAGAGTACCATCATTTATTTAATTTTTAGTTAATAAGATAATCATTATCTATGAATTATTAAATACAAATTTTCTTCAACTAACATAATTACTAATATCTACATCAAACGATACAATTAATTAAAACAAATTATAATTAATTGTATTGTAAAATACAAGTACACTGGTGGTAGCACATGCTAAAATATTTGCTATTTAAGGGGAGAAGAATAAGGTGGTTCGAAGTATATTCTAATTTATAAAGTGGTCTCCGCTTCAAAAAAGTTTAAGAAATGCTTCTTTATAGCATGGATTAAGCCTTTCATATTTCTCTTCAAAAACCTGCTGACTTCGTTTCCATACATGGACTGAAGGATTCTTGAGAGATTTTACGAATGTCTCCTTGCTGGTAATCGAATATCTTTTTACGCAGATGGGCGTAAAACAACTCAGTTAGCAACAAAAAAAAAAAAAAAAAAGGCTAACATTATGCTTCTTTGTTTGAATACGACAAATAGGAAAGCAGTTATCTGTCTAAAAGAGAAGAATGCTTTCTTGCAGTACTTTCCAAGGGTTGGTTTGATTTCGTTGGTTTATTGCCTTAGTTCAAAAAGTGTTCAGGTGGACCCCCAGGGGTCCACGAGAGACTCGACGGGGGTCTACGTTGGCGTGACAAAAAAATGGGGGATCTTAATTCGTAAGCGGGGCTCCACGAAAATTTATTTGCTTTCGATAATGAAGAACTAAAATGTTGATTTGACTTCACCTATCAATGTAGGCAGCAGTGGCGTAGCGAATGGGAGGGGGGCAAAGGGGTGCATGATGCCCCGGGCGCCGCTCGTAGAGGGGCACCAAATGGTCTCCAAACAAGATTTTCCTGAAAATTTCAGTTTTATTTTGATCGATTTCTGGAAAATATATTTAAAATTAATAACTATTGTAATATAATTAATTATTTATTTTCTTGATTTGTCTGTTAAAATGTGTAATAAAATGTTTGCAGTACATCAACCAAAACGTTCTTTCTGACCACTTTATTTCTCCAAAGTAGAGATAAATTTTTATTTTTTAAACGAAATGCATGCATATCTCCCGCTTTTTATTTTAAAACGATAACACGACCTTGTCCGGAATTTTACAAACATATTTAGTTTTCAAAATCCGATTCCAAAGTCCACATAGTTTTCGACGTCACAGCCTAAAACTCCACTACGTTTTAGGTACGCCACGGAACCTAAAACTCCACTACAGATCTATAGAGAAAATGTTTTTCCAAACTTAAGAGTCGCACTTCAAATACTCCTTTCTATTTCATTATCAAATGAACGTTCGTTCAGCAAATTAAAATAAATTTTCACATATTTACAATCAACGATGGGACAAGATCCCCTAACTCATCTAGCATTTTTAGGTGTGCAAAGAGAAAAATTTGAAAGGATCGATGAAGTAAATGATAAATTTGCTTCATCCAAGGTAAGAAAAATGTATGCATAGTAATTAACTGTATTCGTGTATTATATTATTATTAATAAATATAAGTGCCCGACCAAGTCGAGTGCACGAGATGAGGGCAAATTAAAATTTTTAACTTGGCTGGTGGTGTGTCTGACAATTTTAGATCTTTGGCACTCCAAGCACGAACGTGTCCAGTTGGCTATGTCCTTTTGCATGCTAGGCCATACGAAACGTTGCTGTATCACTTTCCTCGAAGCCTTGATGCCAGGATGTGATAGACGATGTAACTGTCTAAAAATGGCATGGCGAAACCCGGAAGGAACATAAGGTCGAAATCTTGAGTCCTGAACATCACGATAAAGTGATTTTCCAGGTGACAGCTGCATAGGCAGCAAGTTGAGATTGGTTGAAGATTTGCTTTTTAAGAGGGTTTGTAGTTCTGAATCCCGGTCTTGTTCATCCGCAAGGGCAACAAAGTTTATTGGCGAAGGAACGGCTAGTTCTTCAACAGGAGACAAGGTGTCTGCAATATTCTGTGAACCCTCAATATAACGAATATCTGTTGAAAATTTCCCTATGAAGTCTAGGTGTCTCATTTGACGAGGAGAAGCTTTATCCGAACACTGTTGAAAATCATAGGTTAAGGGTTTGTGATCCGTGAAGATCATGAAAACGCGTCTCTCTAGCATATGTCGAAAATATTTGACAGCTTCATAAATTCCTAATAATTCGCGATCGTAAGTGCTGTATCTGGTTTATGTTGGTCAGAGGTTTTTAGAAAAATATGAAAGTGGTCTCCATAATTCTTGATCTTTCTGTTGTAAAACTGCTCCTATATCTGTTGTTGATACGTCAACGTGTAGAGATATTAGGTTATTTTTTGGAAGCAGAAGAGATATATATGGTCACTTTACTTAACCTGTTCCGCCAAACTGAGTTAATGGCACTACAGGGTTAGGAAGTTATCCTATTCATTGCTAGCAATCTGACGGTTAGGCCGCCTTTCTACATTTTACTTTAATCTGTAGTTTCTTGGATATAATTATTTTCATTCACTTGCTTCATTATCTCTAAGATGCCCTTGTTGCAGTAATAGTCCGTGAACAGTCTATTCACAGATGAAAAATATGCAACGCCTTCGCCGGGAATCGAACCGCGGACCTTTGGAGTACCGCCCCAGCCTGCAGAACTACTTCACCATGAAGGCACGCTAGGAAAGCGGGAGAAATACCTTTTTAAAGGGCGACTGAGGTTTTTAGGTGACCCAGTCGCCAAATCCTGGGTGTGCAGAATCCTCATCCAACACCCCTTTTAGTTCGGGCGCCCCTTTTAGTTCGCTAAAACGGTTTGCATGTTAGATGGCAGTAGAGACATTGGGATATTTGGAAGCAAGAGAGATTGAAAAATTAGCAACCACCTTCGCCAAGAATCTAACCGCGGACCTCTGCAGTACCGGCCCAGCGTACAGAACCACTACACCACGAATATCACGCTAGGAAAGGGCGAGAAATACCTTATAAACGTAGAGTGATGATGGCTTAGTTGCGGAAGGATACTACAAATTTGATGCCGAAATTAAATAATTTTTGCATTTTTGGAACGCTTCGCGAGATTCTGTGGTCGTTTTTCTTGCTTCCAACCAAAAACGAATTTAGAGGTGCTTGTATGGTTGTTGCATGAGGTACGAAACGTCGATAAAAATTGAGCATAGCAAGAAATCTTCTTAAGTCCTTCACTGTAGATGGTTCGGCATATCGCGGATAGCGGTGACTTTGGAAGGGGTCGAACGCCATCGGCGGAAATTTCATGACCAAGAAAGGATACTCTTGGTTGGCCAAAAACGCATTTGGAAGGATTAAGACTGACACCGTACCTTTGAAAACGTTCAAAAGCTGTTCTCAAATGTGATAGGTGTTCTTGCTCTGAAGAGGAGGCGATTAAGACACCATTAAAATAAGGTACACAAAAGTTAAGGCAGATTAACACCTGATTCATGAAGCGTTAGAACGTTTGAGCAACACTGCATAAGCCAAAAGTCATGACCGGAAACTCAAATAGTCCAAAAGGTGTAATAACCGCAGTTTTTGGAATATCAGCTGGGTTAACGGGCACTTGAGATACGCCCGCTCAAGATCAAGGGTTGTAAAAATAGCTTTTCTCTCTAGAAATTGCATAGTCTTGAATGTGCGGGATTGGGTAACGATCAGGAATTGTAGCTGCATTTAACAGGCGATAATCGCCACTTACCATTTCGTTTCCGAACTAGATGGAGCGGACTGGCCCATGAACTTTCTGAAGGATGGCAAATTCCCTGTTCCATCCTGTATTGAAATTCCTCTTTGGCGGCTTTAAGCTTGTCCGGAGGTAAGCGTCTTGCTTTAGCGGCAATTGGAGATCCGTTAGTTTCAATATAATGTAGTAGTACATCGTGCTTTGGTTCGGAAATATCCATAAATGGGCGCGTGATTGTAGGGAATTCTCTGAGAAGTTGATGCAATGGGGAGTTACCCGAAATCAGTTTAATGCTCAAATCTTGACTATTGCGTATTACTCCCGGATAAGTTAAGTTGGTTGTGGAATCTATCAAACGGCAATTCTTAAGATCGACAAGCAAAGAAAATTTTTGTAAAATGTCAGCGCCAATAATAGGACTTGAAACAATAGCAATGATGAATGGCCATTGGAAATTGCGGCGCAATCCTAAATCAACAGATATCAGGCATTCTCCAAATGTTTGAATAGGAGTTCCTTTTGCTACATAAAGTTGTAACTTGGTAAGGCGCTTTTGTTTGTGAAATGTGGTGGAACGACAAAAACATCAGCCCGGTGTCTACAAGAAACCTTAAGCCCGAATTCTTTTCGATGACAAAACGGAGTGCAAAATCCCGTCCGCTGTCGTTCACGACTTCTAGCAACGGCCCTTCTCCTTTCCCTGGTCGTTATAACGACACGGTGGGCGGCGTTTGTTTGCCTTGTTTCCAAATTTGTGGTGGTAAAAACAAATACCCCGAGGAGGGCTTTCATAACGTTTCCTCAATGGGCTACGACGTGTATTTCGACACGTGATGTGGAGCGGTTGCGCTGAGCTTGGATGGCTACTAACTGAGCAGCCTGTTTGGACAAATCACCAATTTGAGCCTGTAACGCCACGATACCTGGACCACTGCGTATTTGCGCTGGAATGGTCAGCTCGTGAATTTTATCAGTGATTTCGAGAAGATTTTTAAGTGGCTCGCTACTGGCCGCTAAAATGGTTTGCATGTTAGATGCAGGGATAAATAGAAGGGCTAGGTCATTCCTTTGTTCGACTCCTCGCCGACGCGAGTCTCATAGAGGGGGGGGGAACCGGGAGTAATCTGACGTATCTCTGTTGCACCTGCTCTGATTTCGCGCCTTTAAAACTGTAGTTTCATTCAGTTGCGAGACGATTTTCTGGAGATCGCATATCCCAAATTCATTTTAATCATACATATTTGTTTTCTAATAATGCAAATATTTAAAATAATTTGTGTATATATAGTTTTAGTCAGTTTTCCTTTTAAATTCTATATTTAAAGTATTCTTTATGTAATATGGCTTCTTGTGCTGTAGCAACGTGCCGTAACACTTATAGAAATACGAAAGGAAGAGATATTGTATTTCATGCTTTCCCCAAGGACAATTTGCTTTTGACGAAAGAATGGTTACATAAATGTCGAAGACAGGATTCTATTAATGTGAAAAAAGCAAGAATTTGCAGCGAACATTTTCTGTGCAGTGATTATGAAGATAACATGAGAAATCGCTTGCTTGGATTGCCGCAAAAGAAACTGTTGAAATGCAATGCTGTGCCGAAAGTAACTTTATCGTGTGCAGTAAACAAAATAACACCAAGAAATCGGAGAGATTTGAAAAAACTAATACAGAGTGCTTTTGAAAGACTACAGGAATTAAGCCCAAAGAAAATTTATTTTGAGGCCGAGAACGAAATTGAAGCTGACAATAATAAATCAAATGTGAATGATTTTGAAATAAAACTCACAAGTGACAATGCCCTATGTGACAATATCCCTGAGTGCCCTAAGTGTAAAGATAAACAAGAATGTATTGATAATTTGAAGAACAAAATAATATCCTTAGAAAATTGTAATAAAATATTGAAAAATAGAGAAAAGATTTTAGAATGTTTGCTCAGCGACAAAGAAGGTGGACGACATTTAGAAAGAAATTTGTATCGGAAATTCAGAAATTAAAATCCCAAACAGCGAAATTTAGGAAAAAACAGAACAGATCGGAGAATTTGGAGAAACGTCTAAAGCATATTTTTACAAAGACGCAGATTAACGCATTGCTAGAAAAGAAGGAAAAAATCCGGTGGACTAGTGAAGATATTTCACGTTGCATTGTCATAAGAGCTCTGTCATCTAAAAGCTACGATTTTTGGAAAGAAAAAATGGGAATTCCTTTACCTAGAACTAGCACATTAAAGAGATGGTGCGCTAAATTTTCATGTAGTCCAGGAATTCAGAGTGATGTTCTTGCTGTAATGAAGGAAAGATGCCAATATTTGAATTCTGTAGAAAAAATATGCGTTCTCAGTTTCGACGAAATGCACATAGATTCTAAACTCTGCTATGACTCTAAACTGGATCAAAATCGGTCCTTTTCAAAAAGTGCAGTTTGTTTTAATCAGAGGTCTCATTTCGCAGTGGAAACAACCAATATTTTTTGATTTTAACACTCCAATGAAGAAAGAACTTCTTTTTTCACTCATAAGACATATTCAATCATCTAGAGTAGAAGTGAAAGCAATAGTGTCTGATTTGAGAGGATCTACTACTTTGTGGAAAGAGTTACAGATTTCGATTAATAGTTCTCATTTTCCAAATCCAGTATTCCAAACGAAAAAAATATGGGTTTTTGCAGATTTAGCGCACTGCCTCAAATTACTGAGTGTTGGTGTATTTAATTTTGACAAAGCACACTAGGGCTATGTGCCTAAGGGGAGGGATGCCTTCGTGGAGGACTTTCTAAGGGAAACTGGCTCGTATACACGTTACACATGGGGAAAACCACGAAAACGCCCATGCAGCCAGCCCGTTCGCGGGATTCGAACCTCGGACCGAACTACCAGTGTTCAGCGACTTTACCGCTCGGCCTCTGGTGGGCTCAAATTACTGAGAAAACACTTTTTACATAAAGGATTTGTTTTAGAAGATGGCATACTGCAGTAACATTGTCTTTTCCAAATTATAGCTATCTTTCACACACAGCTCATTTTAAACGCTTATTCTTCAAATTTAAAACGCTTATTTCTATGTTGTCAATTGCATGTCCGCGCTCAGTGCCATCATTGCTACGTCATCACTCCTCACTGCCTGTTTCAGGGGGAAACGCTCTATGAGCTAGCCCTTCTCTTTAGTCCTGTGTTAGATGGGAGTCTATTCATCCATAATGTTTTAAGAATGTTATCCGTTAGGTTACCGGCGGCTAAGTCTGACATTTTAGACAGTAATTGAGAAGGCCTCATATCACCCAACTGTAAATTGTGCAAAACTGCTTGATTTTAACTGTCTCGGATTCTTCATAAACAGAAATTAATTTTTTTTTAAAAGATTTGTATTTGTCCGTCGCAGGTGGGTTCAAAATTATTTCACGAGCTGATTGCAGTACCTCTGATTCTAACGCGGCGATCGCTGTATAAAATTAAGTTTCGTCGGCAGTAATGTGACTCAATTTAAACTGCGCATCCAATTGAATGAACCATAACAATGGATCTCGGCGACAAAAAGGCGGTGGCTTAACTGCCACTCGCGCAAATTGTGAAGCAGCATCGTTTTCAACCACTTTAGATCAATCAAATATGCACAATAATAATATGTACAGAATATGCGCAATAACAATATGTATAGAAAAATAATCAATATGTATATAGTGACACAGTTTCTTGGTACTTGAAATCAGAGAAATTGGCGGCTCAAATGCAGCAGACAATACATATATCCGCTGAAATTATGACAGAAATACGTATGTTGACTCACTGGAATGCTGCACAACGCTTGAAATCACAGGTGAAATGTCTTACTTGCATTTCATCGCACTGGAAAACTTACTGGTGCTCAGAATTTTGACATATAAACTCCAGATTCGTGCAACATTGAAGGTTGCTGTTCGTAATAAATACAGGTCACCAATTATGGTAGTACAATTTCAGACAGATCGTTAAATAATTATAACAATTGAATAGAATAAATATTATTTTGTTTTTGGTTGCTATGGGTTACCAGACTGGCAGAGTTGAGTTGTAGTAGGCAAGTTGCCACATATCTATTCATCTATAATGTATATTAAACTTTTAATTGTTTAAAAATTGTACTTTTTAAAAATACTTATATAAATATGTAAAATAAATAACACGTTTTTAACTAATTCTAGATCATCGTATGTCTGATTTTTCCGCCGACACAGATGCATTTCCGAATCCAAGCCTAGTGTAGTTAGGTAGTGACTATTCTTAATATATTTTTGAGTATTTTATGGCAGATTCAGCATTTTATTATTATTTGCATTATTTTCTTATTACGAATATATTCTATACATTAAATTACTGAAAGTTTTTTTTTGTGGGGGGGGGCGCCAAAAAGATATTTTGCCCCGGGCGCCAGTTATGCTTGCTACGCCACTGGTAATATTTTAAAAAGCTCAGCGACTGTTACTTGTAAAAACGTGCATATTCCATATTCTGTACAACGTGTCGAGACTTGCAAAGCGCCGTCGCTGCCGCCGCCAATACTCGAAAGAATTCCTTTGAGTAACAACACTTTACAAAGACGTATTGATGAAATGAGCTTTGATATTGAAAG
This sequence comes from Stegodyphus dumicola, assembly GCF_044657685.1. Taxonomy (NCBI): domain Eukaryota; kingdom Metazoa; phylum Arthropoda; class Arachnida; order Araneae; family Eresidae; genus Stegodyphus; species Stegodyphus dumicola. The sequence goes on from NC_140777.1 coordinate 149,934,201, forward strand.
TTTCTTGTGTAATTATCTGCAAACAACTCATTTTTCTATTCAACTGTCATAATTACATATTTGAATAAATATAACACACAAAAAAATACTATTTTTCTTTTTATTTTTGCCACTCCGAATGAAGAGTTTACTAAAATAAGTGAGAATTGATTGGTTCCTTGTGTTGTAAGTAGATATCAAAAAAGTAAAGTTGGATGGAATCACTTTTTTGATTGGCCAACTTTACTTTTTTGACATCCATTCGCAGCACAATCAATTAATTAATTAAACCAATCAATTCTCCCTTTTTTTTCCGAAAACTATTAATTCGTGGTTGGAACTCAGCCGCAACGAAAAATTTCCATAATTAGATCTAACCTTCACATTTCTTGTCGAGTTTTGAGAATACGGTAGAAATATAGCTGCAGGGGGTCCACAGGAACCAGCTAAATTTTGAAAGTGATCTATTAGAAAAAAGTCTGGGAACCTCTGGTTTATTGAGATTACGGCAAAGCACACAATGGCTATCCGCCTAGGGGAAGGGATGCTTTCGTGAAGGGCTTTCTAAGGGAGGTGTATTTAATTATGGCAAAGCTCACTAGGGCTATCTGCCTAAGGAGATGGATGCCTTCGTGGAGGACTTTCTAAGGAAACTGGCTCGTATGCACGTTACACATAAACTTTCTAAGGCAAACTGGCTCGTATGCACGTTACACATGGGGAAATCCACGAAAATACCCATGCAGCCAGCTCGTTCGCGGGTTTCAAGCCTCGGACCGAACTACCAGTGCTAAGCGACTTTCCCGCTCGGCTGCTGGTGGGCCGCTTTGGGCGGAAAACTGTTTCATTTTTAGGATACACATAGAGAAAGCTAGATTTGCTTTAAATAATTACTGCTGTGAAAAGTTTAATATCTTATAAATAAGGGAAAATCTTTTTCCATTATCATAGGAGAAATGAAGTAAGGGTATCCCAGTTAAAAACAGTAAAATTCATCTTTCTAAATAAATGTCAGCCGACAACACCTGATGCTACTAAGATGAAACAAAATAAAATAAACAAAAAAAAAAAAAAAAAAAAAGTAAAAATCTGAAAACTTTCAGATTTGATATTAAGCCCAAAGGAGCATTTTTTTTTAACGTTTTGTGTGTTACCTTTATTTATTAAAATCATCTTCTTCACTTTTAAATCATAAAATTCAACTCAACGGCAATATCACAAAATAATTTTAAAAGAGCATGTTTTTAGAGTTTACGATACACTGTCTCGCGCGCTGGAGATAAAATTATTATTATTTTTTTTCCAGTAGATTGTTGCCATTGCTCGCTTTGAAATCGTTCAGTTTGTTAATAAAAATTCGTTAAAGTTTTACAAAATATGAAATCGATAATAAAACAAATTCAAAATTCAAAATTTGGGCTTCCAGGTTCCCATATTCGAGTAGAGGACTACGTTATTCAAAATTTGATGCCTCTAGGTACCGTCGTTTTTTCACAGTGCGAGAAACCTACATACATTCATGCAGATTTTTCATTGTTTAATTTCCTTAACGCAGGAAGATAATATTTGGTGGCAACAATTTGAAAAGTGAAACGCCGTTTATAGTGAACCATCGCAAAATGCCAAAACGAAATTAATAGTCCTTCTAGGCAATTTGCCTTTTTGGGCTAAAAACAAAATCTTAGCCCCTTGACCACCGCTTCTGACCTAAGTAGTGGCCAAGGCTTTAAATGACTAGTGCCAGACATAAAAAATAGTTACAATTTTAATTAAAATAAAACTACTGAAAATTAAATTTTTTGAATATTTATTAATCAGCAATTATAACATCCATAAAATTATAACCATAAAAGTACTTAAAATTAGTTTTATTTATTAATAAATACTTAATGATTGTAGCGGAAGTGAAATTAATACCAAACTGGCTATATTTTTCTAGAAACACGTATGATTTTTGAATTTTGCAATTATTAAAGAATACTGAAATCAAAAGTCTCTTTATGTATGGCTTATATATCAAAACATTGATTCATAGAACTTACAATATGTCACTGAACTATCTTTCTTTAAGATTATTTTAACCATAAAATAAAATTATTCCATTTGATGTGGAATAAAATAAACTCAATGAATCTAACGTTGTTCTTTCAGGTCATTTATTGGAAATATTGAGTTACTGTCCACGTAGATTTTGCTCACACTGAAATATTAGAAAATGTCTTAAAAATTTGCTTTTTATGGTTGTTGCAGGTAAAATTATTATTATGTAACGAAATGATTGCTCAAGAGTCGGAAATTGGAAGAAAGTTGAAGAAAGGAGACAGATGATTTATGAAAGCAATTTTGTATCTTTAAGAGATGAATAACTAGGCCAAGTGATTTTGACTCCAGGCACTGCATTTTAGAGGTAATTTAAACACAGCTATAAATACAAATAGAATCAAAATAGTATTATAGGTAAAATTTGACATAAATTATTTCTTTTGCTTTTGACACTGGAAATCAGCTGCTGAAAAAATGTTTGATTTTTTTTTTCCGGGTATCAAACAGTGTGTGAAATTCTTCAGTTAAAGTTATTTTGCAGCAAACCAAAGAGATATTTGTTTAAAAGGAGGGATGACTTCGTGGATGATTTTCTACAGAAACTCACTCATGTTCACATAACAGATGGGAGGAGAGAAAAGGAATACACTCTGATACAGTCAATCAACTTTTCAGGATTCTATTCTGATTCTAAAACAAATAGTCAACTTTTTTAATCCATTCAGCACTGGTAGAGCAGCTCATTCAGATTATAATTAAGCTCGCGTTTTTTTGCAGCAAAATCGGGAAAAATGAAAGTGATCTAAAGATAAATGCTTCTCTCTGATGAGCATTTGAAACTAAGAATATTAATTTTTTCAACATCAAAAATCAATTTTATTAGTTGTTATATACCAGGAAAAAGATTTTGTGAAAGACTATTTTGTCGTTTGAAACACAACGAGTTTCTAACTTGTATCATTAAATGATAACATGATAGTTACCAACTATACAGTATCTGCTACCTTTGTTCTACTTAATGCTTTAGAAAAGCACGGAACATGGACTAATAGAGATAACTTACTACAGACAACTTTAACAGCGTTGAAATCTAGAGATAGTGCAAGACACAGAAAAGTGTCCAAGCTTTCCTTCTAGTTCTTCAAAACTACTCTGGTATTAATTTTTTGGTGTGAGTTGGTACATTTTTGTCATAATACATTCATTAGAGATACAAATTTGAATAGTTGGGTAAGTTTGGTTTAAAAATGTTCCCGTAGGCTTCCAGGATACTGTGGCCTATATACTAGCCGTTTATATCCAACTCCCTATTTCACTGTATAAATGAAACCGCCGAAATCATTTGTCTCTGAAGGAATTAAACTCTGCAACAGAAGTCGAACAGACTATGACAGAGGACCAATTGCTGAACAATCTTATATCGCCTTGGTTAACTATCCAAGTTTTGCTGTCTTGTTACCTTTTGAAACTGGAGTTTAATATAAGTGCTTACTATTAAAATCATTGTTTATACTATGACTACTAATTTTGCGATGCTCTGGACGAAGAGTTTTAGTGGAACTGGGGAAGATCAGGAGAAAGGCCTTCCGCAAATTTTAGCAGTGATTGCCTCGTAGTTTTTATTTTTAATATTCTAACATCATTTCCGGATAACTTCTTCTGTCTTTGTGAATTACTCATACTAGAGGTATTTCCTAGCTTATGTGAGCATGCGGTTATGTGTCTAGGTATAATGTCCCTCGATGTATTAAAAGGCCTGCTATGCTGGTAGCAGGTACACCAGATAGATTAACACGAGTGTTTTGTCTATGTTTGACTACCATATTCTAATACTGCTGAAGATTGAAACCACGCACTACCCCTGGCGATGAAATTCGATGTCATTCAAAGTTTAGGAAATGCATGTGATGCACACACTGCAAAATGCACGGTTTAGATTGACAAAAATACCACACTTTAAAAACCAAGTTTGGAGGATATTATGTATTAGATTGTACGTGGAGACCGAAAAATGTAGTATTCACGGTTTGAAAAGATTTTAAACATGCAACTTATCGCTGACTCATGTTCCTTTATCACCTCCTATCAGCGGCCGAGCGGTAAAGACGCTGAACACTGGTAGTTCGGTCCGGGGTGCGAATTCCGCGAACGGGCTGGCTGCATGGGCATTTTCGTGGTGTTCCCCATGTGTAACGTGTATAGGAGCCAGTTTACCTTGGAAAGTCCTCCACAAAGAAAGTCCTCTCTTTAGGCCGATAGCCCTCGTGTGCTTTGCCATAATTAAATAATCCAATCCACCTCCTACATTTGTTTTCGGAGTATTATTGTAGCTATTATTGTTGTATGTGTAATATTGTATCACACTTTAGATTGCGATGGAGGAAAGAAATTGCCCTGTTTTAATAGAAAGAAGAGTTTATTTTTGCTAATTCCGCATTTCGTCAAATAAACGTCATCATCGCTACCTCCCCCCCCCCAAAAAAACCGTGTTTAACAAATGCTTAAACGTAGTGGTTTTTTTTTTCATTATTATTATTTTTTTATTATATGGTCTTATTAAGTAAGTCTAAAACGTGAACGTAAAAGCCTCTCCCCCCTTTTTTTTTTGTAGGACTCATCAAAAGTGATTATTTTAAGAAATATTTTACAACTGCCAATACGCATACTTGATTTAAACAAGAAATAAATTTATATCAATTAAGAATGCAGCGCTATGATATAAAATGGTATACCTTTAGCTAAAGAATCCATAGTAGTAATATAATTAATTCATAACGAAGTTATCTTCCAAACTTGTTTGTAAGTAGAAAAAGCACGTCTCTTCAAGGAATGTGTGAGATCGCGAATTGGGCGGGCGAAGTCTCTTTGTTCGAGAACACCTACTTTCAAAGCTTTTGTTATTATCTAAATTTAAATAAAAATACCGGATGATGCAAGTGTAGGGTTACTGCAGAATATTTCTAAGTGCCTTTTATGCATGTTGTTAACAAGTCGAAAACTGACTTTTCTCAAGCTAAAGCGGTCATTTTGCTTTGTAGTCATGAGTGCTGTATTCGCCACGTACGAGTTTCTGTTTCCGTGTCCAATTCTTCTATGTTATTAAAATTTTTAGTCCTGCTCAGGCATTTTAGGCATTTTAGACGTACATGGAAAATTAAATCGGACTTTATCCTGCCGAAGATTCTTTGTTAAAAAACTCGCTTCTGAAATACGAAAAACTACCTCATAAAAATAATTAAAAGTATATAACTTAATTCCTTTTTTGTAATTAAAATAAACAGTAAAAAAGGTTAAATTTTAAGGAACTTATAAAAGGCCAATTACATATTCAGTAAAAAAGTCATTTCTGCAAATGGAAATTCTTAAATATTATTTGTCACTTATGCAATGCATCTTTCGCCAGTTTACTTTCAGAACTTTACATGAATATCTGTCTTTAGCAATTCGATGTGCAAAATTTTTAATTATATGTATCTTTGGTGGTCTTTCATCTCATGAAGATGATTCCACGTGTATTTTGCATTCAGTTCTTTTATTTCGCGTCCCATATAAAGTCTTATCACACGAGCAATATGTTTGTCATAAACGTCTTGCGCGAACGATCCAGTGAAATAAATGCAACGTCTTCAATAAATTAAACAAATTAACAGATCTCCATGTGGTCTCAATGTATAACGAAACAATATTATTACGAATTTCTTCCCCTATATAGCTTTGCTGTTTTGAACAGCTGATTTTAAATATATGATTTCTATGTTAGGTTTCTTTAATTTCTGAGGAACAATTATTTAAAATAGTAGGCCTGCTGTAAATATTTAGCTTAAAATTGTTTAACTAATTCTGCGTAAAACTTATGAAAATTGTTTTTAGTTTTTTTATTTGTGTATTTTAATTTTTAAAGCATTTTTTTGACTTTTTAAACCTTTGATGCTTGACGCTTTAAGGTATTAGGTTGTACTTTAACGACGCTTTAAGATGCAATTTCCAGATTACAACTTTGTTTAAAAAATGTTTTAGCTAATTAAGCTGTGAAAAATCTATAACAAAGATTCTATATAAAATATATAGATAAATCTATGTATTTTCCTTGTTGATATTTTCTACTGCAGATACCGATTAAATATCGAAATCCTGTATATTTTTCTTAAATGTATCACGTAGACAAAAATGTCATATTCTGAAATTATGCTGCATTTGAATCAATTCTTAAACCTTAAAAGTTAGTCTATCATCAACCGTTCAAAAGGTATATTACTCGGCAAAGGTTTTGAAATAGCCTCAGTAGAATACAAAATTGTAATCACAGATAAAATTGCATTTGGATTATACAGCTTGCATTTCCTTTGACTTTTAATTCATTTTTGTTGGAACGGTTTAATCTGTGAACTTAATCGAGGAAGATTTTGGATATTAATAATATAGAAACTTATTTCTCTTACAAGTATCATGCAAGCTGTCTTGTCTGAAGATCTCGTTTTTAATTTTGTTACTGTTATAAAATGCATTTATATTTTCATCTTATAAATTATTAATGTTATTGCTTTTTTTCTCGAGTATCAATACAGTTCCTTGATTAGTAGCCTATCATGTTTTGGGTTTTACTCTCATCATTTCTAATATACGCATGCAATGTAAATATTACTTAGAGATAGATTAATAATTTGTAATATCGGTGTAAAGAAGATAAATGCATACATCAGGACCTGATTTACTGAAGGACAAATACGGCACTTGCCCGAGCTCCCACTTTTAGGAAAGGCCCACAAATCTTTCTAAAACAAATATTAAATTAAATTAATACTGATATTTAATTACCATATTAATATTAATATAATATTATTCTATTTATATTTAATTAGTGTAATATAAGTATTTATATTTAAATATTATATAAGTATTAATATAATATTTTATTAATATTTAAATATTATATAAGTATTAATATAATATTTTACTAATATTTAAATATTATATAAGTATTAATATAATATTTATTAATATTTAAGCCCACCAGCGCCCGAGCGGTAACATCGCTGAACACTGGTAATTCGGTCCGAGGTTCGAATCCCGCGAACGGGCTGGCTGCATGGGTGGTTTCGAGGTTTTCCCCATGTGTAACGTGTATACGAGCCAGTTCCCTTAAAAAGTCCTCCACGAAGGCATCCCTCCCTTAAGACAGATAGCCCTCGAGTGCTTTGCCGTAATCTAATAAACTAAACCAAACTATTAATATTTAAATATTTAATATTCGATATTTAAATAAATATTTAAAAAACGTTTATGTTGGACAACATCTATGTCATATGTTTAAGAATCATTTTTGTCTCATGATTTTGTCAATTTGAAGTATGATAGTTTGTCTAAAAAGGCAAAGAGCCAAAACTACGAGTAGTTTATTAGGAACGTTTCGTTATACTAGCTAAGTCATAATGCAGCAGAAGCAATAAGAAATATTTGTCATAATTAAGGAAAAAATTTCCTTGACACACAGAACCGCGATCAGATTCTTCAAAACATGTTGTGCATGTGACAGAAACTTCCATAATTAGGCTGAGCTTCATCGGTGGCACTGATAGTGTGAGCCAGAAGAATAGGCCGGCTGTATGGTTTGCTTTCGTTGCTTTTCCCATGTGTAACGTGAATAGGAAGAATTTCTTTTAAAATGGCCAACATAAAGGCACCTTTCCTTTAAGCAGATAGCTGTCGAGTTGCTTTGCGTTAATCAATTACCTAATCTAACCTAAACTTCGACCCAGATTTTTCAATCCAGCACCCCTTCCAAAAAAAAAAAAAAAAAAAAAAAGGACCAAGATTATGCTTTAGAATGGATCAGTTTATATTTTACACAACATCAGTAGAATAAAGTCATAAAGTCATAAAAACAAATACACGGAAATGTGAAACATATTTATCCATTGTTTAAGTAAATTTATATGGAAATAACAAAAATTTATTAGGCTATATCACAACGTATTTTACACGGCTGGCATTAGTAAAATTTATTACTATATTGACAGAAATTAGAAACGGAGCGACTTTCACCCGATGTTTTAACCCGGTCTCAAGTTTTGTAAATCATGTCTGGTGTACAATATTTAATAATATATTTTTTATGCATTTACAAATTTAAACCATGGTAGTTTATGCATCTCCAAACTTGGAAATACAGGTTTGACAAAGTCAATGCCTCCAAATTTGGTTTTTGTTCCTTGTTTTTCTTACGCCTGCCGTTTTAAACCATATCTCACTTGAACTCAGTATGGTGTTTCTTGGGAAGTAAGTGATAAATATATCATGAAAAGCTTTTAATCTCTCTTTTTCTTTTTTTTCTTTTTGTTTTGACTAGAAGATTTTTTAAAGTGAGAGCTTCGTAGCCAGGAACTCGTGATTTATGGAAAAAATATCTCGTTTTCTTTGCAAAAGTGTTCTACATTTAAAAGGGGCAAAAGAAAAGGAATATGAGATATTCCTTTGAAATGTCTAGTTTCTTCTATAGTTTTAGAGATATGTATATAAGGATAATTTAGTTTTTTAAAAGATGTAGTACACCTGTAGACGTAATACCTGTCTCTTGCCCAAGTTAGTAAATGTTCTTTGCGTAATTTGCCTTTTAAATTCTTTTACTTAAAATATGCTGCTAATATTTCGTTATTTTAAACAGTCTAATATATATGTTATATACTTTTCCTTTCGTGGAAAGATTCAATGCTTTAGTACTCATGCGCGTGTTTCTGTATATTCATGCGCACAAATTTTTGAAAGATTTTGATCAAGCAAATAATTTTGAAAGTAAAAAAATGCAAAAAAATAATGGGAAATAAGTTTTTTATTGACGAATAAATTATTGTCTACTTCTGATATGAATTCGAAATGGCTCAGGTCAATCAAGTTTGAATAAAAGGTTGGTTCTTGATGAAGGTCCTATTGTCTTGACGAGAATATTGAACACATCACAATAACTACGGGCGTTCCACGTGCAAATAGACAGATTGAACGCATGCATGGTATTTTAATTCCCGTCTTAACTAAGCTATCTTTAGACGATCCCGAAAAGTGGTTTAAACATGTTGCTTCTGTGCAGAGAATCGTAAATAGCACTACATCTCAAGCCACTAAGTTCACGCCTTTTGAATTACTTTTTGGAATAAAGATGAAAAAAAAAGACGATATCAAAATTAAGCAAATACTTGAAGAGGAACACTTCCAATCCACTTTACAAGAAAAAGAAAGATTACGCGACGAAGCGAAAAACAATATTCTCAGACTTCGATAAGAAAATAGACGTCAATATAACAAACGCCGCAAACAGCCAAACTTATACAAAGTTGGTGATCAAGTCTCACTTCAACGTACTCAATTTGGAACTGGAATCAAACTCCGTCCCCGATTTTTTGGACCTTACAAAGTCACAGCTGTTAAGCCAAATGACCGCTATGAGGTAGAGAAAGTCGGAATACGTGAAGGTCCGAATACAACTTCCACAGCTGCTGATTTGATGAAACCATGGCCTTTTCAACAATGAACTCTTAATTTAGAATTGCTATATTCTACAATTGGACATTCTATTTAGTATTTACTACCTTTCATTTTTTTTCCTCTTCATTATTTTTTTAATCAGTTGAAAAGTTTTTTTTCTTTTCCCTCTCTACAAAGAATTTATATATATACAAGATTTATTAAGATGTTCATTTTTTTTTTTGCCTCGCCAAGATGTCCCAGATATGCTCCTAAAGATGTTTGAGCATTCAAGACTGTCTGGAGAAATAACATTTCTTCTTCCATCAAGACATTCCAGGATGATCTATTGACACTCCAAGCAAATGACGCTTCTTTTTTATTTTTCTCAAAACGTTCCAAGATGGTATATCCAAACGAACTTTTTTTCTTTTTTCTTTTTTTTAATTACTCTTTTCAGATTTTGTTGTAACTCCATCATCGCCAGGAGGCCCTGTCGTGTCAGGATACCCGAGTGTGAGTAGCAGGAGTGCAACAACTCAACACAACGAACGGCATTGCGGTGAGACGAAAGATGGACGATGGAAGCAAATGAGAACAGTCATGTTTTCTTCGACTAAGACGTATTAATAGATGGCGAAGCTGTTAACTTCTCAATTATAACTTTTTTTTTCATTTGGTAAATACTCATCACTGTATCTCCATCAATAACTAAATAAATACTTAGTCACCTAAATGTGTGTCGTCAGCGTAGAAATCCCCTAGACGCCGAGTTTACACATATATATGGGGAGTGTAATAACTTGGCGATAGATGTAAATAGATGTAATTGATATGCTAGAAGGTATCTGCACTGCAGCGCTATATACGATCATATGGTGAGGATCATTTTTGAAGTGACACAGTTTAGGTGGTGTATTATAAATAATTACTACTTTTGAGACAGAAAGGGGAATTATTCAAATTAAAATGACGAATAAAAAGGGGATATTGCCATATATTTTTATCTTATATACACACATATGGAGGCCCGGAGGCGCAGTGGCTAGCGCATCGCGCAGCAGCACGACAGGTCCGAAGTTCGATTTTAACTGCGTTTTTATTCACCCTTCTGTAATATTCGACTGTGGTCGATAAAGAGCCGTCTTAAAATGTTGTATGCTAAAACTTGTACACAGAAATTCAAAAATTTATACGGGTTCATAATAGACTGAAAGCACAAGTCCGATAAAAGGTGTTAATAAAATTTATTCTTGAGGCCCGGTGGCGCAGTGGCTAGCGCATCGCGCAGCAGCACCACAAGTCTGGAGTTCGATTCCCGGGCTGGGTAAGGCAGATTCGGCCTTTCATCTCTTGATTCCCATCACTTGATCGATAAAATGAGTACTAAGTTCGCTTGGGAACTAAACACTGGGGGGGGGGCGACAACTTGTTCAGGGACGACAACTTGTTCAAGACGACAACTTGTTCAGGGCATATGCTTACGCACCCTGGGGTGCACGGTCAAGAAAGCAGATTTCAGGCACTGCAGGCCTTGGCCCCTTAGGGCTGTTACGCCATTGAGTTTAGTTTAGTTTAGTTTTTTTTATACACACATATGGTGTGTGTGTAAGATAAAAATAAACATGCATGCATATATATATAATTCTGAATACTGCCTACGCTGATTTAAAATTTTCGAGTCTATATGTCAAACAAATAAAGTAAAAATTTATCTCAAGTGTATTCAAGTAAATTTCAAGTTCTCTTGTATAGTCAGAAAATTAAACGAAACTTTGCTTTCATTAAAAGTTAAATCTAGAGCTAAAATAGGAATAATTTATTTAAACTCAGTTATCATGAGCAATGTCTTTCTAAGAATCGATCAGTTTAACTTGCTGATTTCTTAGTCATAGAATAGTAAGAAAAATAAAATATATAGAGTTCATTGGAGAACAACAAGCAATTTATCATCCATTACGAAGACATTCGACTTCAGATTTGGCTGAAAGAAATGCTAATAAAATTGAGTGCTTATGTTTGGTAAAGAAAAGGAGACACAACTACTGGCTCATCAATCTTAAGGGTTCACTTTTCTTTTATTACATACGAGTTAGAACTATATAATATGTGTAGTCGTAAATTGCAAAGGATTATGGAAATATTTTATAGTTTGACTTAGCTGTGACAATTTTAATAACTAAAATGAAAAACGTATACTAAAAAACAGCATTGTTAAACAGCGATAATCATTTATCCATTTTTTAAAATTCTGTTTCTTCTAAAATTATTGACTGAGTATTATGTATCCTAATGAAATAACCAATTTTTAAAAGCACAATAAATTTGCTTAGTTAGAATTTAAAAATTTATTTCCGATATTTTAAAATAACTGAACACTGGCATTTTGACCTTACTTCGAATCCAGGTGAAAAGGCTAGCCGCAATGGCGTTTTCGTGGCTTTTTCCATGTGTAACGTGTGTAAGAGCCAGTTTCCCTCAGAACGCTCTCCACGGAGGCATCCTTTCCCTTAAACAGATAACTCTTGTGAGCTTTGCCATAATCAAGTAAATCAATCAACAAAATACACTGGTGTGCAAAAATTAAGGACGAGACGTTTTTTTCAATATAACATTGTACAAAAGCTTTCCAAATCAACACATTTAATACCGTAAGATCTCCAATACGTAAGGACATGAGTAATGTAAGCAACACTTACTAAAAGAGAAATTAGAGGGATAAAAAGAAGCTCTATTGAAAACGTAGCATGGAGCACAATGCGACTGAAGGCCGGAACATCCCTGTGATGGGTGTCCAGCAAGAAACATCCGGTCTTTAATAGGAGATATGATCTCACCTGACTGTTAGGCAGGTTTCACAGCGTCTGCCCATGCTGAGAATGAGGGTGTCAATGAGTTGTTGAGGCATTGCTGCCCATTCGTCTTGCAGCGCCAATCGAAGCTCCGGAATCGTTACTGTTGGTAAGGTACGAGCTGCCAAGCGTCTACCTAGAAAATCCCATACATGCTCGATGGGATTGAGATCCGGAGATCGTGCCGGCCAATCCATACGTTCAATATCCTCACTCTCTAAGAGCTGTTCGGTAGCTATTGTGCGATGACATGGTGCATTGTCGTTCATGAAAAGGCACTGCGGACCCATAGCGCCTCTAAAAAGACGCACATATGGAAGAAGAATCTCGTTACAATAACGGGTCCCGTTGACTGAACCTGCGTCGAAGATGTGAAGGTCTGTACGACTACCAAGCATGATGCCTCCCCAAACGAGAACGCCGCCACCTCCATACCTGTCCCTTTCAATGATGTTCGAGGAATGATTGCGGCTTCCCCGCTCTCTCCAGATGAGTATGCGATGAGAATCGCTACTCAGACTTAATCTGCTCTCATCTGTAAAGAGTACTCGTCCCCATTCATTGTCTCTCCAATTCCGGTGTTCCCGGCACCACAGAGAACTCCTTCTCCGATGGCCAGGCGTTAGAGGTACACACCGTACAGGGCGTCGTGCAAACAGACCACCACCGTGCAGTCTTCTGGCCACGGTAAAACGCGATATCGGTCGTCCAGTCGCCTGTGTCGTGTGTCTAGCGATTTCTCCCGCTCTCTGCCGCCTGTTTCTTCTGGCCTGTAAGGCAATAATCCGGTCATCTGCGGGTGTGGTTCCTCGTAGACCACCACTACTAAACCCCCGGATAACTGTTCCCGTAGTTTGAAATTGTCTCCAAAACCGTGAAACGATGCTGTGAGCAATTCCGAACTCTGCAGCCACACTTGTCACACTGCGGCATTCCTCCAACTTCCCAATGATTTGACCTCGGGTAAAAGCATCCAGATGTCGTCTAACAGATTGATTATTCGCCATTTCTCGCTGAGGCAGCAACTCGGTGTGATTTTAACTGCTATACGGTGTGCAATCTCTTTGCCAGAAATACTGGTTTTACACCGACAACATGATTTATACTACTCAGACACTCCCCCATTACGTCTATCTGCATATCTGCGCATGTGCTACCGTACATCACCTTACTTAATCTCCTGATTGGTCTTTCTGTCCGCTCTGCCTCTTCGTTCGCTTGGGAACTAAACACTGGGGGGGGCGACAACTTGTTCAGGGACGACAACTTGTTCAAGACGACAACTTGTTCAGGGCATATGCTTACGCACCCTGGGGTGCACGGTCAAGAAAGCAGATTTCAGGCACTGCAGGCCTTGGCCCCTTAGGGCTGTTACGCCATTGAGTTTAGTTTAGTTTAGTTTTTTTTATACACACATATGGTGTGTGTGTAAGATAAAAATAAACATGCATGCATATATATATAATTCTGAATACTGCCTACGCTGATTTAAAATTTTCGAGTCTATATGTCAAACAAATAAAGTAAAAATTTATCTCAAGTGTATTCAAGTAAATTTCAAGTTCTCTTGTATAGTCAGAAAATTAAACGAAACTTTGCTTTCATTAAAAGTTAAATCTAGAGCTAAAATAGGAATAATTTATTTAAACTCAGTTATCATGAGCAATGTCTTTCTAAGAATCGATCAGTTTAACTTGCTGATTTCTTAGTCATAGAATAGTAAGAAAAATAAAATATATAGAGTTCATTGGAGAACAACAAGCAATTTATCATCCATTACGAAGACATTCGACTTCAGATTTGGCTGAAAGAAATGCTAATAAAATTGAGTGCTTATGTTTGGTAAAGAAAAGGAGACACAACTACTGGCTCATCAATCTTAAGGGTTCACTTTTCTTTTATTACATACGAGTTAGAACTATATAATATGTGTAGTCGTAAATTGCAAAGGATTATGGAAATATTTTATAGTTTGACTTAGCTGTGACAATTTTAATAACTAAAATGAAAAACGTATACTAAAAAACAGCATTGTTAAACAGCGATAATCATTTATCCATTTTTTAAAATTCTGTTTCTTCTAAAATTATTGACTGAGTATTATGTATCCTAATGAAATAACCAATTTTTAAAAGCACAATAAATTTGCTTAGTTAGAATTTAAAAATTTATTTCCGATATTTTAAAATAACTGAACACTGGCATTTTGACCTTACTTCGAATCCAGGTGAAAAGGCTAGCCGCAATGGCGTTTTCGTGGCTTTTTCCATGTGTAACGTGTGTAAGAGCCAGTTTCCCTCAGAACGCTCTCCACGGAGGCATCCTTTCCCTTAAACAGATAACTCTTGTGAGCTTTGCCATAATCAAGTAAATCAATCAACAAAATACACTGGTGTGCAAAAATTAAGGACGAGACGTTTTTTTCAATATAACATTGTACAAAAGCTTTCCAAATCAACACATTTAATACCGTAAGATCTCCAATACGTAAGGACATGAGTAATGTAAGCAACACTTACTAAAAGAGAAATTAGAGGGATAAAAAGAAGCTCTATTGAAAACGTAGCATGGAGCACAATGCGACTGAAGGCCGGAACATCCCTGTGATGGGTGTCCAGCAAGAAACATCCGGTCTTTAATAGGAGATATGATCTCACCTGACTGTTAGGCAGGTTTCACAGCGTCTGCCCATGCTGAGAATGAGGGTGTCAATGAGTTGTTGAGGCATTGCTGCCCATTCGTCTTGCAGCGCCAATCGAAGCTCCGGAATCGTTACTGTTGGTAAGGTACGAGCTGCCAAGCGTCTACCTAGAAAATCCCATACATGCTCGATGGGATTGAGATCCGGAGATCGTGCCGGCCAATCCATACGTTCAATATCCTCACTCTCTAAGAGCTGTTCGGTAGCTATTGTGCGATGACATGGTGCATTGTCGTTCATGAAAAGGCACTGCGGACCCATAGCGCCTCTAAAAAGACGCACATATGGAAGAAGAATCTCGTTACAATAACGGGTCCCGTTGACTGAACCTGCGTCGAAGATGTGAAGGTCTGTACGACTACCAAGCATGATGCCTCCCCAAACGAGAACGCCGCCACCTCCATACCTGTCCCTTTCAATGATGTTCGAGGAATGATTGCGGCTTCCCCGCTCTCTCCAGATGAGTATGCGATGAGAATCGCTACTCAGACTTAATCTGCTCTCATCTGTAAAGAGTACTCGTCCCCATTCATTGTCTCTCCAATTCCGGTGTTCCCGGCACCACAGAGAACTCCTTCTCCGATGGCCAGGCGTTAGAGGTACACACCGTACAGGGCGTCGTGCAAACAGACCACCACCGTGCAGTCTTCTGGCCACGGTAAAACGCGATATCGGTCGTCCAGTCGCCTGTGTCGTGTGTCTAGCGATTTCTCCCGCTCTCTGCCGCCTGTTTCTTCTGGCCTGTAAGGCAATATACCGGTCATCTGCGGGTGTGGTTCCTCGTAGACCACCACTACTAAACCCCCGGATAACTGTTCCCGTAGTTTGAAATTGTCTCCAAAACCGTGAAACGATGCTGTGAGCAATTCCGAACTCTGCAGCCACATTTGTCACACTGCGGCATTCCTCCAACTTCCCAATGATTCGACCTCGGGTAAAAGCATCCAGATGTCGTCTAACAGATTGATTATTCGCCATTTCTCGCTGAGGCAGCAACTCGGTGTGATTTTAACTGCTATACGGTGTGCAATCTCTTTGCCAGAAATACTGGTTTTACACCGACAACATGATTTATACTACTCAGACACTCCCCCATTACGTCTATCTGCATATCTGCGCATGTGCTACCGTACATCACCTTACTTAATCTCCTGATTGGTCTTTCTGTCCGCTCTGCCTCTTCGTTCAGCTGATATGCTAATTTTTCGACTTCGTCCTTAATTTTTGCACATCAGTGTAATTAAGAGTAAGGCCAAAAGTTTCTTAGATTGCAAAAATGTGTTTACGATTGAATTGTTTAAATTATGAATACACTCACGTTTGTGAAAATTGCAACACCATGAAGGACTTACGCGAGTGAGCTGAAATTTTCAGGAAATGCAAAGTAGCGCATGATATGCAAATGATTAGAATTGCAAATCCGTAGCGCATGCGTATGCTGAGCAGCGCCCTCTGAACGGCTGATGGATCCGAATAAATAGACGGCTGTAGCGAGGCGTGTATGGTTATCGGTGGTTATCTGCTAGTGGTAAACGTTAACTCAATCTGTACTTATGCCTCGTCGACGAAAGAGAGCGAGATTTGAACAACTTACAGAGTTTGAACGAGGGAGAATCATCGACCTTCGTGAAGCTGGATTGTCGTATCGTGCAGTAGTCTCTCGTGTGCAGCGTAACAGCAGCACAGTGATGCGCGTTTGGAAGCAGTGGACGGACGAGTGTCGGACAACTCGGAAATCCGGGAGTGGACCCCGAAATGTGACGTCAGCTCGCGATGATAGACACCTGGTCCGCATGGCTCGGACGGACCGTACAGCTTCCTCTAGACAATTGGCAGCACTGTGGTCAATAGCTACAGGTGTTTCATTGTGTGCTTCATCAATTCGTAGACGTCTGCTGCAGTGTGGACTGCGCGCACGGACTCCTTTATACAGGATCCCCCTAACGCACGACCATCGCCGCCTGCGGCTACAATGGGCCAATCAGCATAGAGACTGGCGTGCTGATTGGCAGCATGTCGTGTTTTCTGACGAATCCCGCTTTAATTTGTGGTACCATGATGGCCGCATTCGTATCAGACGCTATGCCGGTGAACGCCACCTTCCGGAGTGCATTGTCGAACGCCACAGTGGACGAACACCCGGAGTTATAGTCTGGGGCGCCATAGCATATCATAGACGATCTCAATTGCTACGAATTGTGGGCAATCTGAACAGCAACCGGTATATCCGTGAAGTTCTACAGCCCGAAGCTGTTCCCTTGCTTCAAAGCTTGCCAGGCGCTGTATTTCAACAGGACAATGCCCGCCCTCATACTGCTCGGATTGTTAAATCCTTCTTTGCAGCGCAGCAGGTACAGCTTCTTCCTTGGCCTGCGTGTTCCCCGGATATGTCGCCAATTGAACATGTGTGGGATGTCATTGGTCGGCATCTTGCTCGTGATCCTCGTCCTGTTGCGTCTGCAGACGAACTTTGGGTACGCGTACAAACGATATGGAATGCTCTTCCTCAGTCAGACATTCAAACTTTGTTTGACTCCATGCCACGTCGTGTAGCAGCACTTATTGCGGCGCGTGGTGGCCACACAAAATACTGATTCTGATCTCTTGTTCTTGTTTGTTTGCTTTGAACATTTAATCATTTATTTGTACCACTACCACTCAACTGTGTATTAAATTGCATTCAATTATGACGATTCCTTCTTGGTGTTGCAATTTTCACAAACGTGAGTGTATTTTAAATGAAAAATTACACTTCTATCCAGCATTCGTTAATCTTGCACGTTGTTAAAAGTAGCAAAAAAGGGTAATTTTACATGATATTTTTTAAATTTAGTATTATTTTTTTTTTTAAATCTGAATTTTTCTCCTTTTTACTTACACAATATTTTTGAAATTTTTAACACAAATGCATTTTTAATGACAATTTATCTTCCACATGCATTTCTTCAACATTCGAGATAATTTTTTTTCAGTGATAAGTTTTTATTGCATGTTCTTGCTTAACGACGAAATAAGTAAGAATCTTATATTTACTCAGTAAAAGAAATAAAAGCGGTTTAGGAAATTATTTTTGAAGAATGATTTAAAAATGTTTACCTAGTCCTGTTTAAATGCAATTAAACTGCGCAATGCTGTGAATAAACCATTCGTTAATACTGTAACATCATATGCCATCATATGACTGTTCTTCCACACATTTTCTTCTTTTTGTATTTTTCGTGGAAGTTTTGCTTTATTCCGATGGCTTGTGATAAAAAAATTTTCCCCTCGTTTCACAATAAATAAAATTTTCTTTTTTAGACAAGCCCCGGTTAATCCGCAACTCGGTTAGGTTAGGTTATATGAGTATAGCAAAGCGGACGAGGATTACCCACCTAAGGTAGGGGCTGCCTTCGTAGAGGTTTGGTTTGGTTTATTTGATTATAGCGTCAGCAGAGAGCATTCATAGGTGCCTTTTTGCAACGCACGTTTTAACGTTGAAATGTACGGGCGTCGACTTAGTGCTCCTGTGTACCTGACCTTATTGTAAAAACATTACAAAAGCCAACAATCCACCAATAATTCGTAGAAAATGACTTTGTAGCTTCCCGCGCTCGACTATCAATCCATACAAAACGACTTTAGTCACTTCCCCAGGCAAGTTGTGTTAGAAATACACTGCCAGCCTTAAAATTGCAACACCACGAAGGAAAGCAAATACAAAAATGATATTTAGGTAAAAGTATAGTTTAGGGTACCCCTTGGCGAAACTTGGCGATTTTTGGCGGTACATGGATACCGATTTTGTGCAATTGTTTGTCTTGTTATTTTGGCTTTGTGTAGTGGCGATTTTTTGCGCAAAAATCGCGAAAATAACAAACAAACAATTGCACAAACTCGGTATCCATGTACACATCGACTTATTTTCACTTAAAGAAATCCCCGAGTTGCACAAAAATGGCGTCGCCCACCAGCGGCCGAGCGGTAAAATCGCTGAACACTGGTAGTTCGGTCCGAGGTTCGAATCCCGCGAACGGGCTGGCTGCATGGGCGTTTTCGTGGTTTTCCCCATGTGTAACGTGTATACGAGCCAGTTCCCCTTAGAAAGTCCTCCACGAAGGCATCCCTCCCTTTAGGCAGATAGCCCTCGTGTGCTTTACCATAATTAAATACACTACACTACTGCACAAAAATGGCATTGCGCACTCCTTTGACTTTATCCATGTACACGTTAACCTATTTTCACTTGAAAAATTCCCCGAATTGCACAAAAATGGCATTGCGCATTCTTTTAACTTTTTCCATGTACACGTCGACCTATTTTCACTTAAAAAAAATCCCAGAATTGCACAAACTTGCATTGCGCACTCCCTTTACTTTGCTAATGTACACATCGATATATTTTTACTTAAAATGTCAAAGGCGCACCAAATTCTACAATATAGGTAAACAAAAAATGTATAATCTCAATAAAATACATTTTAAACCAAACAATAAAATAACATAAAAAAGGAAAAACATGTTATACGTTTAAGCACTACCAAAAGCAAATATTCACTCACTGTTGCATCAGGTTCTTCTATTTACAATAAAATTAATGTAAAATTCCTTACCTGCTGCATCTTCAGTGTTCTCGACGCCAGGCTTCTAATAATCACGTTTTCCAGTAAGAGTTTCTATTACAATTAGCAGGCCATCTTGTCTTTTAATTATTTATTGGAATAAAAAGCTAATATACACTATTTACAAGGTAGGTGATAATTATTTTAAAACAGTACATTTTTAGTTCTGAGTCTTTACGCTCCTCAGAGCGGTTCCAATCTCGACTGCTTCTCGGAACTTAATTACAGCAAAAGTAAAGGAAGAGATGCCCGCCACCTAGTGGCAAGAATGTGACATCCTCCCACCTTTTGATTTTACCTCGATAAAATGGGAAAATCAAAACAAAATTTATCAATAATCAAACAAGAATTCAAGTACAACTTTCACAAATATGAAAAGTAACTAATGCTCTAAAATTAATACTTACAAAGAAGGATTACACATCTAAACATTTTCTGCATTACATTCATACCATATCCAGATAACATGTTCCAATTGACTACTGTTAGGACAATTAAATTTCTAAAATACTGAAAAGAAACAAAAATTAGTATAGCAATTTAAAAATATGTAACAGGGTTTACAGTTTTACGTCCATATCTAGTTTGATAGTTCATATCACTGTCACACTTATCGGCAGAGTTTTTTCTGTTCATGGTGAAGTCACTAAACAAGTTAGGTCTATCAAGTTCGAGAGGATAAATACGTTTCACAGGTCTTAGGAGTTCACCCGTTGCAGTTTTCACTTTGACAACACGTACTTCGTTGTCTTTCCCAGGATATAGTTCTACAACACGACCTATTGGCCAATCTATTCTCTTCTTGTTGTCGCTGCCGACAAACACCAAGCCATTTTTGTTGATAGTCTGAGTAGATCGTTTAGATGGTTTTTGCACTAGGATAGCTAAATATTTATCACGAAATCTTTTTCGGAAATGTTCTCTTAAGTTCTGCAAGAACTTGTATCTTTTTGTCAGATTAATGGTATCCAGGTAGTCTAAGTCAGGCACTCCGACGTCGTGCACATCTTGTAGAAACATTGAAGGAGTTAGTGCCGTAAGATCATTTGGATCTTCTGAAAGGTACGTAAGGGGTCTTGAGTTGATTACTGATTCGATATCACAAAGTATAGTCAACATTTCCTCATAAGAGACACAGGACTTGCCGAGAACATTTCTCAACATCTTCTTGACTGTTTGTACCAACCTCTCCCACCAACCGCCCCACCATGAAGCAGTTGGGGGATTAAACTTCCACTGTATTCTCATACTAGTTGAATGACATTCTATTTCTTTCCAATCTATCGATCTTAACAGATTTTCAGTTCCAACGAAATTAGTGCCATTGTCGCTGTAAATAATACCTGGACGACCTCTTCTGGCAATAAATCTCCTTAATCCCAAGATGAACGCATTTGTTGATAAACTTTCTATCAGTTCAAGATGTATCGCGCGATAGACCGCGCAAGTAAAGAGCAAGATCCATGCCTTTTTTCCTTTTCGTAAATAAAGAAAACCGGCTACATCGACTCCGGTCACTTCAAACACCAGAGCATCTCGAACTCGATCTTCAGGAAGAGGTGCTGGAACAGTCTCTATATTCTTTGCGCTATATCTTCTACAGCGAACACACTTCATAAGAACTTTACGTACTGTTTTTCTTCCTCTCAGGACCCAGAATTTCTGCCGAATATTGGCTAGTACGAATTGCACACCAGCGTGGGATAGTCGCAAATGGTAATCTAAAATTAACCTATAAACTAAGTCATGATTTGAGGGCAATACAATTGGACAGAGAAAATTTTCTTCTTCCTCTCTTCTAGTAATCTTGGTCTTTAACCGAATAAGGCCATCTGAGTCAAGAAAGGTACAAAGGTTGCTAACTTTAAGTTCTTTGCCAAATGCTTCTATTTGTATTATCTTGCATATTTTCTTTTCTACAGTTTCTATTTCCGGGACCGTGAGTTCTCCTGATTGTTTAGAATCTGGTCTTCTGCAGTTGTTGATAAGTCTGCATATCCAAGCAGTTATTCTTAACATTTTATGGTAAGATGAATATTTCTCAAAAAAATGTTCTACCCTTTGCGTATTTAGTGCAGAAATGACTGATTTCCTTTTTTCTGAATTTACTATTTCCATGTCCGGTATTTCCCTTTGTCTAGGCCATTCTTCCTGATTTTTCTTCAGCCAGTCGGGGCCCTCCCACCATCTAACTGCTAAAAGTTGTTTAGCGGTGCAACCTCTTGATGGGAGGTCAACTGGATTTTTTGTTCCAGCAATATGTTTCCACGTTTTTGGATCTGTGAGTTTTCTAATCTCCCTGACTCTGTTTTCCACAAAGACAGCCCAGACAATCTCTTCCCTTTGAATCCATGTCAAAACTGTTGTAGAATCCGTCCAAAAATGCGTTTCCACATTTTGCCATCGTAAACCATTTAAAACAGAAGAGCATAGTCTGGCACCTATCGTGGCAGCTATCAATTCCAGACGAGGGATCGTAATAGATTTCACGGAAGCTACCCTAGACTTCGATGCCAACAGATGAACTTCAACTCCAGAATTCGTCACAGTTCTCAAGAAAACTGCAGCAGCATACGCATTACTACTGGCATCACAGAATGTGTGAATGCTGCAGAACTTCCTATTGTCCTTGCTGGAATGTATCCAACGTAGGAGGGATATTTCTTTTAAGAGAAAAAGGCTTTTATACCAATTCACAAAATTTTGTTTTGTACTCTCGTCGACTTCAGTATCGCAAGAAATTCCTGTTTTCCATAGGTTCTGCAACAATATTTTAGAATACAAGAGAACAGGACTCACAATACCAATAGGATCAAATATTTTGTGTGTTACAGCGAGAATTGTTCTCTTCGTTATTATACCCATTTCAAAATCTTCTAGCCAATTCAGATTCAAAGTTAAATTATCTTTCTGAGAGTTCCATAACAGACCCAATACGGGTGAAATAGTTTCATGTTTCAAGTTATCTCCGTTATGTAACCAACCTCGAAGATTAAACTTTCCTTCATTCATTATTTCTCGAGATTTTTCGATGAACTGAATCATCTCGGATTCTTTGTCAAAACTGGCAACAACGTTATCTACGTAGAAGCTACGCAAGAGTTTAGCTATTATCTCCGTATCATATGAAGAATTTTTCATGTACTTTTGTAGATGGAATTCTATAACAGCTGCCAAAAGGAAAGGACTACTCTTAACCCCAAATACTACCCTAGTATGACGAAATATTTTCGTTTTCCTTTCTTCCACATCATTCCACCAGAAAAACCGAAGCCAGTCTCTATCTTGAGGCCTTACACTGATCTGTAAGAAAGCCTTTTCAATGTCTGCTATAGCAGCAAACTTGCCTTCCCGAAATCTCAACAAAAGAGATGGAATTAGTTCTATCAAATTTGGTCCACCCTCCAAACACTGATTTAGAGAAGGAGACGATTGTTTCCTCGCAGACGCATCAAACACCGGTCGAATTGGTGTTGATCTATTTTCTTTGATCACCGGTCTATGCGGTAAATAATGTCCATAGTCAACCGCAATATTTTCTTTAACTTCTTCGATCACTCCTAAGTTACACCAGTCATTAAAAACTGCATTGTATGAAGAAAATAAATTTTGAGATAAAAGTTTCTGGGTGGTAGATTGTAGACGTTTCAACGCTAAATCCTTGTGGGTGGAGAGTGGTACATGATTCTCCGCCCACGGAAGTGCGACTTCATAACGCCCTTCTTCGTTTAGAGATACAGAATTTTCGAATTGCAATTTTGCTTGCAAATCCCTTTCCTCTCTAGCCTTTTTTGTAACTGGATCTGTTATTCCGATAACATCAAGCCTCCACAGTTCTGACAGCGTGGCATCAGAAATATGTAAAGATAACGAAAGCGTGGAAAAGGAATTTTCTATTTCATAATTGTCAGTGTTCGCTTTCCCCATGACTGTCCACCCAAGTCTTGTACTTACAGCAACTAATCTTCCCCAAGGAAGAACTTCGATTTTACCTGTAAATAAATTTGCAGCAACATCTGCCCCTAACAACAAATGAATCTCTTGGGGGTTCTCCTGAAATAATCTGCAATTTTCAAAAACATCACTGACGTAAATTCCTCTTCTTCTAAGTTCCCTAATCCAGTGTATATTTTTGATTTTAGGGACCGAAGAACATATTTTTCTTTCATCCAATACATTGATTTCGCAATTATACCGTTTATCTACGCTACCCAATTTTATTCTATAACGTTTATGTTTTTCCGAAACTTCTATGCCACCGAAAAGTCCGTGGGTTACACTTTGTTCACCTAAGCTTCTTAATTGTAACCTTTCTGCTGCATACCTGCTTATGTATGAGTTTTGACTTCCGGTGTCAATTATCGCTCGAACAAATTGGTTATTCCCTCTTCCATATATGCGAACAATTAAAGTTTGCAAATATACTTCTGAACATCCTGCTTGATTTGAAAGTACTTTATTTTCTATCTGTTCGTCTTTTTTAATTTCCGAAACCTCGACAGAAGGATTTTGTTTATTACACATAATAGTTGCATGTTGTTTTTTACAAAAAGAACAAGTTATTTTTGTTCTGCAGTTTTGAGCCAAATGGTGTAATTTTAGGCATTTATAGCAAGCACATTTTCTTTTTAAAATGTCCCTTTTTTCTTGTAATGATAATCCGGAAACGAAACTACAGTCATAAGTCTTGTGAAATTGATTACAGAAGACGCAGTTCATATTTTCCTCTCTGCATTCGGATTTTGTAAACAAATCTGTAGCGGTCGGAATCTTTGGTTTATTATGTCTATTTGAGAGACCATATGCGCTTTTCGTTGCAGGGGGGGGGGAAGAAGACTGTCGCCGATCGGATACTTTTTGCTGTTGCGAAACCGTTGACCTTGTGCGTTCACGGGATGAAAGTTCTGCGTGTAAAAATGACATTAAATCTTTTATGTTATAATCGGTGCCAACATTTTGTGTTCTATGAAATTCAAGCGTTAATTCTGAAGGCAATAACTTCAAAATCATCGGACACAGCAAAGCGCTGTAAGATTCCGATACAACATCTAACGCTTCGAGACATCTAATCTGTGTTTGTACTTTATCATACAAGTTACGAAATGTTTTTATGTCATTCGCATTTTTTAATGATTCAATATTCAGCAAATTATTCATGTGCGCATTAATAAGAATGTCTCTCCTTCCAAAACGGTCGTGTAAGATTTGAATTGCTGAATCATAATGTTTCGGCGATAACGGAAGTCCTTGAACGCAGCTAGAAGCTGTTCCTCCTAAATATGCTTTCAGGTAATTAAATTTGTCTACTTTGTTCAATGATTCGTTATTATGTATTGAGGACTCAAAACTATTCCAAAAAATAAGCCATTGACTACTGTTCCCATAAAATACGGGAATCGAAAGTTTTGGTAATTTAACATTAGGTGTGTCTTTTATATTTTGCTGTGTGTTCGGTGCATTTAAGTCATGATTAAGTTCCTTAATCCGTTTCTTAAGCCTAAATTTCCATAACGTTATCTTCTCGCGATATTGTTCTGTAATTTCGAATTCATTTTCGAATTCATCTACACTCAGAATTGATTCAACTTCCACACATTAGATAGCGCTTCGGTTTTAGCATTAAGCTGTTCTAACAATTCTTCAAGCTCATTAATACTAAATTCAGATTTATTTAATTCACTTTCGATTTTCTTAAATAGTTTTGTAACGGCAGTTCTTAAGATACTTCTTTTCTTTTTTAATTTATCTACTTCAGCCATTATCTTTCTTAGATTCAAACACTTACACAAAAAATATACGTCTCATGAAAAAGAAATATTTAACTCTTACTTAGAAAACAAAATTATTCTTTTGCTGAATACTTCAAGAACAAGTATTAAAATCTTCAATTTTAATATTCAGCTTTTGAATTCACTTTATTAGAACTTT
This sequence comes from Stegodyphus dumicola, assembly GCF_044657685.1. Lineage (NCBI taxonomy): Eukaryota > Metazoa > Arthropoda > Arachnida > Araneae > Eresidae > Stegodyphus > Stegodyphus dumicola. Next base: position 149,959,760 of record NC_140777.1, read on the forward strand.
TCAAAAAACCTGGCGTCCCTGTTCGGGCGCCATAAAAATGTTGCATCAGGTTCTTCTATTTACAATAAAATTAATGTAAAATTCCTTACCTGCTGCATCTTCAGTGTTCTCGACGCCAGGCTTCTAATAATCACGTTTTCCAGTAAGAGTTCCTATTACAATTAGCAGGCCATCTTGTCTTTTAATTATTTATTGGAATAAAAAGCTAATATACACTATTTACAAGGTAGGTGATAATTATTTTAAAACAGTACATTTTTAGTTCTGAGTCTTTACGCTCCTCAGAGCGGTTCCAATCTCGACTGCTTCTCGGAACTTAATTACAGCAAAAGTAAAGGAAGAGATGCCCGCCACCTAGTGGCAAGAATGTGACAGTCACCGTGATTTTCGAGTTCGCTTTGTATACCCAGAGCCACGTAAAAATCAAAATATCAATCATACTCAAATGACTTTTTTCAAACTAGGTACTCTTTCTGACCGAACGCTTCGCATAGTGACCATCTGAACCTTTCTTCCTACAAGCTCATTCAAATCCATCTAAACGATTTTTACTTTCGACTAAACGCATATCCTTCCTACATACAGGACATTTATAATGGCTACTAAGTAAACCTTCATTTACACACCAGTCAATTAAAGCTCTCTTCCCCTTTCGCTCCAAATCATACAGAAACTTCAAATTAATCTTACTACATCCGGCCATTCTACCGTTCAAAGAATCTAACCAACACACACCACAAAAACGCTTACAAAACATCCCATGATGAAAAATTTCACAGAATCATGCATCCGATTACGTCACAATAGGGTTTCCGTAACATTCAACTACTCAGTCTATCATAAATGAAACAACAACTTGACGATAAATCAAACAACAATTTCGCCATAATACAAGGGGTACCTTAAAGTCTACTCTACCCGATATTTATTGTACGTAACAGTATGGCATGAAAATCAAATGATTAAATTTGGAAGCAGTTTGGGTGTTTACAGGGATGCGAAATTAGTAGAAACAGCTGCCACTCTTGGCATCTGAAACGGCCCTTAGTCGGTTAAGCATGGAGTCGAACTGGGCTTGGATGACAGAAACAAGCAACTCACTCCACGCTGCTTCTATGCCACATTTCATAAACCGTATTAGTTGGAGAAGGGTGGCGGGCCAGTCTCTCAGCAACCCATGACCAGATGTTTTCAATGGGTGGCGAAGACCGTTCAGGCCAGGACAGCAATCAAATACCCTGCGTATCATGGGAAGTCAGAACACGACGTGCAACATATGAACTTGGATTATCTTGTTAGAAGATGACGTTTGGCAGACCTCGAAGATAGGGCACAACCACTGGACATACGATGTCAAAAATGTACCGATTTGCGCTCAAATTACCGTCGATCGGAACTAGAGATGAACTAGAGATGAGGATTCATTTATGGTAACTAGTGTGTATCGTGCACCCAATGGCTGCCCAAACCATTACACCAGGTGCAGGTCCCCTATGCCGATATCGAATGCAAGCAAGCGATGTGTGGTCACTTCAGAACCTCCAGCGTAAGAACACTACGAGCGTAAGAATACTGCACGAAGAACCAGAACTCGTTTGAAAAGACTACGTTGTGCTACTTCTGTATCCAGTTTTGTCGTTCGGTTCACCAGAGTCGCCGTCTCTCTCTATGCTGCATTGTCAATGGAAGCCGAAGTAACGGTCACCGTGCTGATAGCCCATGCTGCTGCAAATGTCGACGCACAGTACGAGCTGATACTGGGCGTACTGAAAACATACCCATTTCCTGACTTATGATCTGTGATATGGATGTACAGTTTTGAAGGGCTGACTTCACAATATGTCTCTCCTCATGGGTGTTAGGATCCTGCAGGCCGTTCAGTATGACCCTCACCAATCCCTTGACTCCATATTTGCATGACAGTGGTTGGATGTCGACCTGTGCGACGGGCGATATCACGGAACGATAATCCACACTCTCGATAGGCAACGATTCTGCCTCTATCGCATTCCAACACTTGCTGGTAAACATTTCTTCTTATTATTTGAGAAATAACACTATATTCTGAGCAAACTCCGACCTTACAAAGCGCTTTCCGAATGAGAAATTTACTACACAACATTTCTTTTATGCAGATCTTCAGATGTCGTTTCTTTCTCCTGCGTCGTCTAAATGGGCTGAAATATTTATCAGTTGCATATCCCAACCTCTTCTTCCTTTCATGTGATTTTGACGTTCGTCACATCATTCCTTCCTGGGGTTGCAATTTTAACGTCCAGCAGTGTAGATCAAATGTACAGCCCTTTATTCTCTGTTTCACACTTGTTTCTCTCCAAATGTAAAGACAAAGGCAAGTGAGGCGTACCGTGAAATGTAGACAGAAACAGGACGAAACAATGAAAGAAAGATGTCATGAGCTTGAGAGGGAAAGCTTTGGATACTGATTTAATTTACATTACGAAATTAATTTATTCTCCAGATTTAACTTTTCCCAGAGATCTTCACATTGGGTAGACCAACATTATATCTGCGAAATAGGGAAGGGCGCGGACATACAGTCAAGCCATGCGAGAATCGAACCTGAATTCTCGGTTTTGTTCTAGCAATCAACCTTCTTCAATCACAATATTATTCAGGATCTTGTTGCTATAATTTATTATTTCACTTACCACTATTTATGAGTTATAGGCTTAACGGTAGCAAAAGAAGCTACTGTCTCTTTTTTTTATAAGCTTGTATTTAAACTTATTTAAGCTTTTATACTTAGCTCACTTATGGTGTTTGTTGCATTGGTAAAAAGCTTCTCATCGGATTTTATACTATCGTTTGATAAACTGTCGAGCTCAAATTTTGCACATACCGTTTTCAAAATTCGATTTAGAAATTTTAAAATTTAACGTTGAAATAATTTTTCGCACATATTATCGTTAAACGAACAAACTAAATTCTCAAAAATTTATTTTTTACTCCATCAGGTAGAGCAGAAAAAAAATCTTTTAAATTAATTTTACTTGAATTTTTAACGTAATTTTTTTTCAAATTTTTGAATATCTCTTTATTTTTTCGTTCGTTTTACGTAATAAAATAACTATAAGTGTATTATAAATGTAGTATTTTAAGATAACGTGTAATTAAGAATAAAAAGAAGAAAACGAAAAAGTAAAATAAAAGTTTTTATAAAATAAGCTTTTATGTAAACCTCATAAAATGATTAACCATTTGATGGTTATCAGTGAACTTAGCTAAAATTACAGTTAAGCACCACAACGGGGGCAAACGAACACAGCTTGTATTAATAATTTATGAGTGACAGATATTACGCATATTCGGGAAGAAAGAACTGATTAATTTCGAAACCGCCGAAGGGTTAATGAACTAAAAGGAAGAAAACTAATTTAACATATAATTTAGAGGAAACGCGAGATTAAATAAGTCTTTGTCGCCCCAGACGGTATCGTATTTACGCAAACCGGTTGCGATAGCAAAGGGTCCGGGCTCGAATCCGGGAGAAGGCAAGGATGTAAATCGTTCCCTCGTAAGTTGGTCGCCTATTAGGTGTCTCCATAATAAAATGACCATCACGTCTGGCCTTAGTAGTGGCGAAAACCTGAAAATTACTAGTGCTTGCCATTAAAAATAAATAAATGCATAAAAAAAATCTTAAAGATTTCTTGATTTAAAATTACGTCTAAAGGGGCTTTTTTTAACGTTTTGTGTGTTACCTTTATTTATCATTAGTTATCATGGTCTATGTATTCAAACCATAAAATTAATTTCAACAGCAATATCGCAAAATAATTTTAAAATGAGCATATCTTTAGAATTTCTGATGCACAGTCTCGCGTGCTGGAGGTAAAAATGTGTTTTTTTTAGTCCAAAGGGGCTTTGTCGATGAAGGACTTGTTTTCGTTTTGCGATTTTGCGTTGGTTCACTATAAATGTCCGTTTCACTTTTCAAACTGTTGCCACTAAATGTTATACAGTCTTGCATTATATTTGAAGAAATTAAATAATGAAAAATATGCATAAATGTATGTATATTTCTCACATTGTGATAAAACAATGGTACATAGAGCCATCGAATTTTGAATGACTTAATCCTACTGCGAATATGGGCATCTGGAAGCCCAAATTTTAAATTTGCAATTTGTTTTATTATCGATTTCATATTTTGTAAAACTTTAACGAATTTTTGGTTAACAAACTGAAGGATTTCAAAGCAAGCAATGAAAAACGTTGTACTGGAAAAAAAAAAAAAAAAAAAAAAAAAAAAAAAAAAAAAAAATCTCCAGCGCGTGAGACTGTGTATCGAAAATTTTAAAGCTCTGCTCAATTTAAAACTATTTTGCGATATTGCTTTTGAACTGAATTTTATGGTTTGAGTGTGAAGAACGTGGTATTTAATAAATAAAGGTAACTTATTAGGTATTTCTCCCACTTCTCTAGCGTGCCTTCGTGGTGTAACGGTAGCACGCTGGGCCGGTATTCCAGAGGTCCGCATTTCAATTCCCGGCGAAGGCGGTTGAATATTTTTCATCTTTTCTGCTTTCAATTAACCTAATGACTCTACAAACTGACAAAATGTTAAAAAACACCCCTTTGGACGTAATTTAAAATCTGAAGCATTTCAGATATTCCCCCCCCGTACAGTGTTGCTATTTCTATTGAAATCGTGTAGTTTTTTAATCAAAAATTCCTTGAAGTGTTACAAAATATGAAATCGATAATAAAACAAATTTTAAATTCAAATTAAGGCTTCCACATGTCCATATTCTATGGAAGAAGATTACATTATTCAAATTTTGATGGTACGGTTGTTTTATCACAACGGGAGAAACATACCTACATTCATGCAGATTCTTCATTATTTAATTTCTTTAAATATAATACAGGGCGATAATATTTGGTGGCAACAATTTGAAAAGTGGAACAACACTTATCGTGAATCGACGCCAAATGCCGATACAAAATGAATAGTCCTTCTGGACAAATTGCTTCTTTGCAAAATTTATCTACAATTTACACCGCAAATAATAAAAGCGGGGCGACTAAATAATGAAATCTAAAAATCGAATTTCGTTTTCAAAAGCCATTACGTTTATAAATTTATTAAAGGCACTCGAAGCTTTTTTTTTTAATTCGTGATATAAAAATTGCATATGTATTTGATGAAAAGAACTGTTATTAAAAGTCCACGAAACCATTTATCTCCATGTTTTCAAGAAACTGTATGATACATGATTTATTTCTTTATAGTTCATTAATGATTTGTTAGTCTTAAGTAAAAGTATATTGTTACGTTATTTTCTTCCTTCACGTTCTTACGGGGTTCGTAGATTTGGAGTGAATAATGACGACACTTGATGAAGTATCGAAACACACTTTATTTAGCCGATATTAATTAGGACAGCTCCAATAACACTTTTTACAGTCGTCGAAAATCTACTATAAACACGCTGGAGCAATCAGCGACAGAGCCTTCACACTGTCAGACAATAACGGTGGAGATGGCTTCAAAGCACCAGAGTACAGCTTCCGACTGTGTTTGGTCGTACTCGGAACTCCACGTACTCTCGAGACTCTCCACTCGATGCACTCGACGATACACAAGAGTATAGCTCTCGACTCAGTACTATCTAAGACAAAACTCAATGATGCACTAATTCGCGATGCACTAAAAGACTCTCTCGATGCACTCGAAGACCAACTCGGCGCTAGACTTCGAGACACTCGCTCAATGACTGACCATCAGCTTGCTAGACGAGGCACACACACACACACACTCGATGAGAGACACACACACTGACTGCGGACCAGCAGGGTTTATATAGTTTCGGCTTGTGTTCGAGAACATTCTGGGCTAAACCGGTAAGAATTCGTTCCAGAAGGTTCTCCAACCGTCCATGGTATATCGTCAAATGTCGCCAAATGGGCGGTTTCTCGACAAATGTGGCAACCCTCCCTTCCCTTGCCATTTTATGGCAACCCTAAAACTGCTTTGCGGGAAAGCCATCTCACCGCGCCTGTACATTTCGTAACAATATTTTATAAACACTGTAAAATGTTTTTCTTATTTAATGAGATGCGTTCTGCAAAAGAAGAGGAAGAGTGACCTTGCTTGTTTAGTTCGTTATACATAAGTCACGTGATCTCCGAGGTCACAAGAATGTACCTTATTGTTTGCTGAGTTTTGAAAAATTCCTTTGATGTTTATTTTTTTTATCAGATACTTAAGAACACAAAATTGACTTCTTTGCTTTCTTTACAAACATACTTAGTTTAATTCCCATTCATTGCCTTTGAACAGCTAAAATTTTCCTATACTAAATTTATTAAGAAATTTGTTTTTGCAATAAAATTCATGAACTACAGTCGAACTCGGCTATATCCATTTTGTAGCCTATAATGCCTAAATATTCACTTAATTCAGAAGCTTTTAGCGCATGTGCTCTTGACAATCTTTCAAATTTCTGTTAACAGCCTTTCTTTCCCCTTTGGCATCCTTTTTGAGTTACATTAACCCTAAAACGCGAACACTGGTAGCTAGACGATCCCTCAAATACCGATAAAGATATGAAAAGCAAAACAAGTTGCGAAAAAGAAAAGTTTGAAATAGTGCCATATGCTTTTTGGAAAATGGTCTTGTTTTCGTAAACAGTCAAAGGCATACGGTTCATTTTCAGAAACGAGTCAATAAATTTAATCTGTTTTGATTTAAACTAACGGAAACAGTAATTCTTTGGGCACACTCTCTTTATTTTTTGCTTTATTATTTTCTCTAAATTTCCAAATAACGCTTAAAGAGCACTGAACTTGAACAAATAAAACTGAAAAATGCCATACTGAGTTTAGAATCAGCGGGGAAAAAGTTCTCGAGATGCTTATAGTATGACATTTTGAATACCTTTTGAAACCTAAATCTGTTTGTTTACTTCTCTTTGTTTACTTCTGTTATTAAATAACACAGAATCTGTATGTATGTGAGTATGTAATGTATGTATGTATGTATGTATGTATATTCCTGGCATTGCGGAGAATAACCGGCACCCAAAGTTACCCAATTTTGAACAATATTCTCTCCACTTTTCCCAAACCTTGAAGTACGTAGTTGAATTTCGAATTTATTTTTATGTAATTATTTATTTTAATTTTTATTTGTTTAGTTCATATTTCGGGGGAATTTTATAAATACCTGATTAACAAACTTAACGATTTAACAGTACTGTGTTGCTACTAACTGATCGAAATAAATTACTTTATCTTTCATGAGATAGTGTTTTACCATTCAGCAAACAGTAATATATTTAACTTTTTAGTCTGCTAGTTATTAATTGGCAAACTAAGCTATATAAAAGGAATAAACTCATTTCTCAATAACATTTGAAAATAATTTTTTTAAATCTTATTGCCTTAAATAAATACTCATTTTATTCATGATATGTCTAATTAATATTTTTATGGGCGTTTGTTTTTGTAACATAACAAAGATTTTTATAACTCCGTATGCTACTTGAATGATACAAACTATTTTTTAAAATTCTTTCGCCTTTTTCATTTTTTAAAATTAAAATCCTTCTTTGAGGTATTATACTGTAATATGAACACTTTAGATGCACTTGTCTTGCTTAGCTGCACTCGCGTTAATAGTTCGTAGTTAATTTTTTCAGTATTCATTTAGTTAATCCAGTTTATCGTATATCTTCTGACAATGTCGCTTTAAGCTCCTTTCTTGCTTAATTTCATGATTCTTTGAGAAAGATTCGCCTGGCTTCGTTTCAAAGAAAAATTGAATTTTATTGCAGTTAATAATACACACACACACACACACACACATATATATATATATACCCTTTATTAATCACATATTTTTCACTGCTGGAACATACTGCTGGTGCTAGCGATTTTCGGTAGTCATGGTTGTCTGTTAACTTGGATCGTTCCTTTTCATAAATGAAAAAGTTTAAGGTGTTTTCTCCTTCCTTCCAGCAGGCCTTCGCGGTGTAAATATAGAACATTCGGCCTGTTTTCGAGAGGCCCAGGTTCGAGTCCCGGCGAGAGTATTGCTCATTTCTCACATCTCCAACATCAGAAAAGCCTTATGAGTCTACAGTGGCGTCCGCACTAAAAGGTGGTGGATGAAGATTCTTCACTATAGAATTTGGCGGTTGGGTCCTCTAATTCCTAGTCGCCATTTAAAAGGGGGAGTAAATCAGGTATCTTCTCTCTCCTTTCTGCATGCCTTCGTGGTGTAACAGTAGCAAACTCGATGCGTATTCCAGAAGTCCAGGTTCGAGTTCCGGCGAGGGCATTGTTCAATTTTTGTGTTTTCTACTTCAAAAATACTTTTTTCTTCGTAAGATATTGTTCTGTTTTTAATTCATTTCAGAGAACGTGGACCACAAAAAGTTACCTCAGGAGCCACTAGTTTGACACTCCTGTCTTGTAGGATGTACTCGGCTACAAAACGATAAGATACATTTTAAAGAAATTTAAGCTAATTATTTACAAATGTTGTTTTAGAGAGTTTAAGGTTGGTTTCTCTACACAGTATTTTACTTTTTACCATTTGTTATTGCATTAAAATTTAGAAAGAATACATGGAAATACTTGAGTCATGTTTAACAAATTACGCTTAACTATATTTAGGTATAACGCTAGAATTAGAGTGAATGTAGAGGTTTTCTGCATGAAACATACACTGACTTTTCTTTATAACTCCCCGTCCAGACAGATTCGTTGCTGAATTATCACGCGAATTTTCAATCTCAACTTGCTTTTGCATAATTGCACCTGCACCCCACGGAATGCATAAATTTTTATGATTTTCATAGTCTTTGCCTTGAGGATTGTGCGCTGATGTAAAATTTGCTGTTAATGGATTACTGAGATTAAAAACTCTACACATTTACTTTATAAATTTAATAAGTTTCTAAATTAACAACGGAATTTAAATAAGTTCTTAAAATAAATAGCAATGGAGTATTTATTTTAAGAAAGTATTATAAAGAAAAGTATTCGTTGTATTTGAGTTTCTAGGAGCGCGACAAATTAAAAATATTTTGTTGGTTTGAGGAATTTTATGTTTATTAATTAACATTTCTTAATTATTTTCTCAATTCTTGTGATTTCCAGAAATTAAGTGAGGTAATTATTAAGGTCAGAATAAAAGTAATCAGATTTCAGTATTCAAAGGTGAACATTCTTTCTGCTACAGCATATCAGCTTTTCTTGGGAAAGTGTTTTCATTCGTGAGAATTAAAATATTTACAATATTGATATTATATAATTAAGTAATAGATATACAACATCTGAAGTACCATCAATCTGAAGTAATCAATCCATCTGAAGTACTAAAGTGACAAGTTTTGAGTTACAGGATAATTGCATAAAGTAAATTTTCTGCCATACTGAAAATTTTGAAATGAATATTAACATCTCCTCACCCCCACCCAACTAGTACTGTCAAGCTTTAGCACGCTGAAGTCTTATCTTATAACTGAAAATTTTGGGGGAACAAAGAGCCCTTGTGTCATCCTTAGCGGCATATATAAAAACAAATTATTTGTGCCTTATCATATGCCAGAACAGGCTGACATAAATGCTAATGTGAAGCTGTAAGTGATATAATGCTAAAATAAATGTTTGAGGGATTGAAAGTAGACTACGATCGACTAATCTACGGTAAAGGTTTTCATGACTCAAATTAGAGATGAAACACGTATTTGTCCTTAAAGCATCATGCACATTTATGTGTGTGGGGCTTTTGCTCTTACCATACATTATTTGCATCAGAAAAATATACTTATGCCATTTTAATAAGTTTAATCTCTGGAACGTGATCCGATGTTTCATTGCACTGGATGAGGTATAGTTTTGTTTCCTGTTAAATTCTGTGATAGATATAGTCTTTCTTGAAAGGGTAACATTTACATGAATTTCAATTTGACAATTTGAGTGGAAAAAAAGTTTTTGGATTAAATCATGATGCACTGTTTTCACTCAACACTCTATACTTGCATTTAAATTGTACGTTTACTATCATTTTGCATTAACCAGTTATTTATAATTTCAGCCTTTATTATGATTTCTCCTTTTCTCCTTTCCTTTCTTTTTTCTCCTATCACTTTTCTTTCTCCTCATTAGAAATGCAAGACTCGTATTGCAACCTGCCTGGTCTAGGAGGCATATCAGGGCTTATTGGAACTATTCTAGTAAATTAATTTAAAGTGCAACCGCCATAACGTAGATTCTACTTGATCAACTGGAAAACCCCTTGCAGCCACCAACAAGTAAAAAAAATATTTATTAATAAACAAATATATAATTGACCAGCAATCAACACAAAGTTAAAAGTTATACGTAGCAGTCAATACGTATTAACGATAAAATATAACAAATAATATAGTATAACATATACATAGCAAAACCTGAACCCTGAACATCTCATTTCCATACATAAAGAGCATCTTATTCACATAATCATTCTCCGCAAAGCATAATTTCACAGTTTATTTTATTAGTTTATGAAATACAAATGTAGTTTATCTTAACTTTTCATACAACCTGTATGTCAAATTTTCTTATTAGACGCATTAATTATTTTAACATTTCAAATCAACGTTCATATTCAGAGTCTGCCTAAACTCACAGTCAGTATAACTGCTCTCGTGCTAAGAAAGTAAGCAAAAAACGCTAAAAGAAAATGTACATATGTAAAAAGGGAATTAAAACATAGTTTACTTATGGGACAGAGGTTGCATCGCCGAATGCAAATAAGTAACCAAAATTAGCATAAAACTCAATCCCGCAGGCACACCGCAACGCTTTGAAAAGGGAGCATGCAAGACACTCCGCTGTTGCGAGAGAGCTGAATGTGCATCCTAGTGTCAGCAATAGGCTGTGAAATTGTAATCAAAGGAATGAGAACCCTGTAAAGATGTGGTTCTGGAAGCCGGAAGATTACCACAACGTCACACGATTGCCGATTGCTCCCTGTTGCTATCTGCAAGACGCCGTAGGTCACTAACAACATGGCAGCTAGCGTCGCATCTCTCTTCTGCTACAAGACGGCCCATATCCCCCTAAACTGTTTCGCATTGACTGCATGAAGGTGGACTGTACGCCCGACGACCTATAGTTTGTGTTCTTTTGTCCCCATCTTATGTCAGGGTGCGGATGAATTGGTCCCATGAATAACGCAGTTGGACAGCAGAGCAATGAGGCTACATTCTCTTTACTAATGAGTCTCGATTTCACACCCAGGACGATTCCCGAAGGGTAGTGGGAATGCTAGTCAAGGACACGCTATAGTACACGTAATAGTCAGCGACACCCTATCGGGTGCCAAACATTGTGGTAAGAGTCCAGGAGGAGGATTACTTGTATGAGCTGGGACAGGAACGAATTGGCCGTCCTGATTTTTATGTGATTCCTGGTAGTTCTGTCACAGCAGCCCGATATCGCGATGAAATTCTACATCCACTTTTGCGTCATTTTATGGCCGCAATGGGTACCGAAGTGAAATTTATTAACGATAACGCCCGCCTACATAGAGCTCGAGTGGTGCAGGGTTGCAGAGTTATCTAAAGAGTGAAACCCTTTCACATCTGCCGTGGTCTGCTAGGCTACCGGACCTAAATACTATAGAGTATGTGTAGGACAAGTTGGGACAACGGATAACAGGTCTCAGTGTGCTGCCAGGCATCCTCCACGAGTTTCGACATACATTACTATAGGAATGGGCGCTACGGTCACAATAAGCGATAAACGGCACTATTGTCAGCTTGTCTTGTCATTGTCAAGCATGCAATTGAGCTAGAAGTATCATATGCATTATTAGCGTGATGTTTCTATTGCACATCTTTCCAAACCATTTGGTCTATCGCGATGTAATGTTCGTAATACGTACGTTTTTGTATGTCTTTGCTTTATTATTTGCTATGTGGTCTAATAATGCTACGCCAAACTCTTAGATCATTTTCACGCATATCCATTAAATAGTTTTTGTTTTATTCCGAGTTTTCGCTTACTTTTTGAGCAGGAGTGTGTTTTACTTACGAACCATAATTGGTTCTATGAACTGAAAGTTCCGGTTGTTTCTTTAAACATGCACATTTAGAATGAATGATTCATTTGAAGTTCCTTATTGTACCTTAGATTTGCATTTTTACAGTTAATACAGACTGGATCTCTAGAACAACTCTGATGATTATGCCTGGATCCTGAACTACGAGCACATATTTGCTGCTGCTTATGTTTTGACTGAAATGTCCAAAATGCTGAAACGTAAAACATCTTGATACATTTAAATATTCTTAAACTGTTATTTGGAAAAATCTGAAATTGACTTTTCCAAGCGCAGCTACAGATTTAAACGTTTCTGGTTGAGCTTGAACAACACAATGTAGTCTATCATTTTAATCTTTTATTGGGAATACTTCAGTATCCCCTTCATTAAAGATCTAATTTTTCCGTACTAAAGCATTCATGAGCTGACTTGATTTCATTTCGCCATCTATGTCATATAATACAACTTTTAGTTTCTTCTTTAAGGGTAATTTAGTCTACAAATCATCTTACAGTTAAGGTTTAACTCTTATTTCTTCAGAAAAGACTATCAATATCATTCTTATTTGAACATTCCACAGCAAGACAAGCATTGTTAACCATTTGTACATTACGAATTGTAATATTTAATTTAACGGCATCCACTGCTTCTACAATTCGAGATTTAATCTCTTCAGAAGACCTATCACTATTTTTCAGATAAATTAAAAGAGCACTTTATTTATTCTTTTTTATCTTGCCCCACTTTTAAACCTTTATTTATAAATGTCAATGTTCTTTTACAATATCAACAGATGTCGGAACAGTTTTCTGCTGAGGTTTCAAAGCTTTCTTTTTCTTTTCAAATTTGGCCCTCGATAAGCTATTCTCCAATGCTTGTGAAACATTCAGTCGAAAAGCAACTCATGTGCATTTAACATTTTCTTCTTTAAAGGCAAGCGTATCCTAGTAGACTGATTCATTACAGTCTCTATCTCCCCTCTTTAACCATTTCATTATTTTTAATAACTGGCTCTATCTGTACCTCTTTAAAAATTACTGCTGTAATCTTCGCGGAGACTGCCTCTTTTAGAAGACAGAGTCCCCAGACCACGACAAGATCCCAAACTCCTGGGAAGTGTGCGTTGAAAGTTGAAACACAGATTCGCACAGTTCTAATAAGCCAATAAGTTTCCTTTTATCTAGAACACTTTCAAACTATATCCACTTTCCCTGGGGGACCAGAAATGTAAATCAGCTAGAGAGTTTGACTGCTAGGTAAAATTTTCAATTGTATTTGACTGTTACTTTAATTATATTCACAGGATTATCTTCACTGGAAATCGCCACAAGTGATGGTCGATCCTGTTAGCATAAGAATTACGTTTAAAGTTCCGAGTCAATAAAAAGTTTATTTTAACCTTCTCAAGTCTTTGTCATTAACTCTAGACACAGCGGTAATTCTTTCAAAGTCTGTTAGAAGTTTGATAGTAATTTAGGTAAAAATAACACGCCGAACAAATATTAATATAGAAGTCAAACAACAAAAATCAGCGTTAGATTTGCAAATTTTCACAGGACTAGTTTCGAAGGTTTTACTCAACCATCAACCTCAGATGAAAAAGAGCAAATGAACGAGATAAGATATAGTTATAAGATAAGAATGGCCGGAAAGGAGTTAAGCTACTGCCGTCATCTATTGATGAAATAAGAAAACTAAAACATAATTTCCTTAAATGTTAAAGGTAATAAGTGTAGAGACATTAAAATATTTAGAAGCAGAAGATATGATAAATGAGCAATGCCTTCGCCGGGACTCGAATCACGGACCTCTCGATACGCGCCGAGTGTGCTGACCATTACACCACGAAGGCATGCAAGGAAGGCGGGAGGCGTACTTTATAACATGGATTGAAATTAGGGTCGTTAACCAGAACAGAGAGATTATTTTTTTGAATGTGAAAGGCATTTAAAAAATCTAATTCACAAATAGATCTTTTTTGAATAATTTTGGCTGGAGGAAAATGGAAAGCATAATTTTCAGACCAACAATGCTGGGCAACAGAGGACTTCTGTGTGTTTCTTTTTTCCTAACATATGCCTCATGCTCTTTAACGCGAAATTCTAAAGCTTAGTTTGACCAATATAAATTAAATCATACTGGCAAGGAATCCTGTAAATACCCCAAGAATTCATATCTGGAATGGATTCCTTAAATATTGAACTCGGAGTTTTATTGATAGGATAAAAATTCTCCTATCAATAAAATTCCGTATTTCATAACACGTAACCAAATAAAACCGGATTATGCCGTTTGGAAGAAATTTGTTACTATAACACTAAATTGTGCTAAGCCAACCCTTGCACAGCAGATTTAATACAATACATTTTACTACCTTTTATAAGCTATTACAGAACACTTAAAAAATTAAGGTTTAGACTTCATTCGTAGTCGTAAAGCCATATCTCGATTATGAGACTTAAACTCTGTTAATTTCATGATCCCTTTTTGATGCTTATGTGAAGATTCAATAATATAAGAGGAGAAATCAAAATGTTTGTAGAATGGGGTTAATAAGCCAAAATATGCTTTTATTTTTGAATATAATCCTTTTCGCTGAAAAGGTATTTCTTCCTGCGTTTTTGCTGCATTTAGTTTTTGAGAGAAAGTTTTCTTTTTATGCTTTTAAAAACATGTCATCAACATTATTCATAGTATCATCGCATGCATGTCGCATGTCACAAAGACCTTCTTTCAGATTTCTAAACAGAAAAAAGTGGCTTCAAATATGTAAAGGGAGTTAATACTTTCAATACCACAGCACTTAGATAGCCGAGGTGATGCCTTAGAAGAAGTATGTAATGTACATTATAGTGATCATAAAGAATTACTTTCGTTAACTTTTCCCCTCCATTTACTCGTAATTTCTTTGTCAGTTTTGCTTTTGACTATGCATAATACTTGCATAAGATTTTTTTATACGCTGAAGGTAATCAATCATCAATAGTCCTTTGTCATTTCACAAAATAGAGGCCATAGCTTTTCTAATGATTTTGACACACGAAAATTCTTTCAGACAGAAGAAAAGACATTCCTTCAACCAGGTCATGTTTAGTTGTTATTTAGAATTTATTGTTCGTGGTTATTTTTATTTGTTATTTTGTATTTCATCCATAGTCACAGCCACATAGTAGAATCCTTCCAGATCCTGTTAAAATATTGTCAGAAGTTTCTCTGAAATCATCACATCATCTGTTTCCTGTGCCTCCGTTAACATTGTGGTTTACTTCTCTCTGAGAATTTACTCACCCTGAGATGTTTTATAGTATTCGATTCTGTTATACCAAGCAATATCGTTAAATCATTTTTGCTATACACTCAGTAGTCAGTTATCTATATGACATCACAAATGATTCCACATTCGTAATCGCATCTTTCGTTACTGATGTGAATGGTCCATCGGAACGTGAATTATCTTCACTGGAAATTTTCAGCGATGAAATTCTTCTACTGATATATAACTGCACAGTAAGCTTGGACACTCTCTTAACGTCTGCACTAATGCTTATGAATGCTCTGTATCGATCTGTACTTCAACTACAAATATTTCATTCACTGCTCGAATTTCAATTTCATTATTTTTGTAATTTGGGTTGACGATTTACAGTGGCTATTTAAAAATTGCTATAGGTTTCAAAATTTATCTTCTTTTATGTTGACTGTTGGGTTACAGGCAAAAACATCGCGGACGAAAATGTCGCGGAGCAAACAACGCAAGGCGAAAACGTCGTCGTACAAAGTATCCCTAGCAGAAAAGAGTGTAAGGAGTAAACATCATTTGTACAAAACATCGTCGTAAAAACAAAGCGACTAAAATACTTCGCAGTTTGGAAACGTGGCCGTCGAAAATATCATGGTAAATATTGAAGCCCCCCCCTACAAATTATCGCATGACGATAACATCAAAGACCTGCATTTTTCATGCTTTAAAAGTTGTAAATGCATATTCGCATAATGATTAGTGAGATCAATGATTTGAAGATAATGATTCACATAATGATTTGAAGAATCAGGGCTATTTTTACTTTTATATTTTATAGTTTTGAATAAAGTAATAAATTTTTGCTTGAAAAGTAAAATTTCAAACTAAGAATTTAAAAATTATTTTATTAAAAGACTTTTAGTGAAAAACATTACCAAACTTTATCAAAGAGATTGATAAGGCTTCTTACGTTTCCAAAAAAAATTATTAATTAATTTAGAAACATAAAATATAAAAGTAAAAATATTCCTTATTCCTTCTTGAGGTTATAAATCATTATACGTATCTGCATTTACAACTTTTAAAACTAGGGAACTTTTAAAACTTTTTCAGGAATTTGAAAAAACACATATACTTGATGTAATCGTCGTGCGATGATTTGTGGGTACTTTATTTTTTACCAAGTTATTTTCGACGACGATGCTTTTAAATTGCGAACTTTTTGAACCGATTTATTTTCGACAATGATATCGATCAACTGAAAAGTTATTTAACGGCTTATTTTCGACGACGATTTTTTTCGCCTTGTGTTGTTTTCTCCACCACATTTTTGTCGCGATGTTTTCGGCGGACATATTTGAATAATATTTTTACTGTATCAAAAATCTTTAAATGCGTTAAATAAACCACTTAGAGGTGTTTTCCGATTCATTTCATTTTCTATTACTGAAAAAAAAAATTAGGTATTTCTTATTCCACGATTTTTTGAAGGAACTATTTTAATGAAATATTGAAATTACACAGATGCTAAGGAAACAAGATTGAAGAAACGGATTCGAATGAAATATGGTTCAGGAATTCGAGCAGACGATATTTTAACATATTTGGTGAAGCTTTGATGCAAATTCATGTCATAGTATCTACTATAGTAGGTAGTTTTTTTTCACTCTCAATTACGTTCGAATACTTCTGAGACAATAAATTCACGCTTCGGAGAAGTTATTAAACTTTAAGCTAAATGTTTCATTTTTGGTAAAAGTCTTTGGAGTAAAATGAAGATTAAGCAAATGTATTTCAAAGAAAACATAATTTTGTTTAGAATGTAGAATTAGTATGCAACAGTTTTACGCATTTATATTTTTAACAACATTTTTCAGATTAAAAGATTAAAAGATTTCAGACATTTTACCAGAATTACTTCAAGTATTATTTAAATACTGCTTGGCGCTAAACGAATTTTTTTTATTTATATTTTATGATAATGTGATAAATAATAATGTTTGTTTTATTTTTTAGAGGAAATATACTATTCAAACATAATAGATAAAAAACATTTTTTTTTCAACGTGTAATAAGGAATTTAGCGATATAGTAAACAGGCAAAAAACATTCTGTTTTCCACCGTTTGGTCAAACTGGCGATGAGATCACTGACTTCTATCCCGTGAAATCGAACGCATGCCCCAATCATATTTCAGTATTTTTTCAGTGTACATTTGAGACATATTCTTGTCTGTAAGGTGTCTCGTCTGCTTTAAATGTCCTGTCTTGTACAATGATTCGAAAATTCACCTGCCGTCATGCTTGCCTCACGAAATGTCATAAATAAGAACTGCGACGAAAACAAAACTATAAAACACAAACCAACTACCTCCAGTAATGCAAAAGGCGATATAGCGTTATTTTGACAGGGAAAAAGGTGCGGAAGACAGACGCATGCGCTTTGAACTTTTTCTTTTTATTCCGTTTAGCTGAGAAGTGGGTCATTTTCTAATTAATATGGAATGGAATAACAACGCCTCACGAAAATGCTTTTTTGGATGCACAATTTAAAGAAAGTAAAGTAAATAATGAAAGTGTTCCCATACGAAATATTACGTAGAATTAAAAATTTTGAAGCATAAAAAATAATTAGAAACCATTAATTCTATTCAGTCATTTAAATTTATAAATTCTAACACTGGATTATGGAATTTTCCAGTGTTGCATTTTCGACTATCTTTGTCTCAAATGCCTATCGAGAGTTCCATTAGATAGGCCTATGATTGTTATTTATGTTTGTTATTTTACCAAAATACTGTGTATGTTTCAGAATTTCAGATATTTTATAAAGGTTCCTTATTTAATCCTTATTGTTAGAATATGAGACGAATAAAACAAAAATTGTTCGAGGACTTCAGAAATAAAAGTAAAAACTGAAGAATTTTTTTTTCTTTTTTCATCATCTTCCAACTTTTATTTTTGTGACGTAAATACTAAATACTCAATACTCAAGTATTGCAAAAAGCTATTATTTTTAGTAATATAAATAAACTAAAATCGCAAAAAAATTTAAACATCATTCGCTACATTTTCTATGCATTTTATCATTATTACATAGCTAATTCTTTAATAAAAGAACTTTTAGAACATACGTTGTTTAAGAATGTTAAGTTTTTAGAAGAAAACGGATATAGAGGTAAAGAACAACTTAGAACTG
Source organism: Stegodyphus dumicola (assembly GCF_044657685.1). Lineage (NCBI taxonomy): Eukaryota > Metazoa > Arthropoda > Arachnida > Araneae > Eresidae > Stegodyphus > Stegodyphus dumicola. Next base: position 149,978,266 of record NC_140777.1, read on the forward strand.
AAACAGATTTGAAACACATTTATTTGACCAGTAAATCGATTTATAAAGAAAATTTCGGTAAAACCAAACTGAATAAATTTGATTAAATTATATTCAAAACTTTATTTCGTCGGTAGCTGACAAAAAAAAGGGGGGGAAAGAAAATCTCTTTTTTTATTTCAATAAAAATGGCTGTTTGAAATTATGGTAAATATTTTCAAGCTCGCATCATAAATTAGCTTTCAAATTAAAACTTTTATGCGTGTTAGTTTGTCATTTTTAATAATTAAATATCATATAAAGGCATACAAATGTTTCCAGAATGATTGGTAAATTATCAGCGGCTAAGACAGCAATGTCTTCTACAGGACACATAAGGAATGTATTGCAAAAAAATAGCTTGTACTTCTGCTACACATTGGATTTCTTGAAATCAATTTTTCAGCCCTTCGCTGCGAAGTTGACAGTTTCTTGTTGTGTTATAACTTATCTCATTTGTGTGACAACAACATCATAAAAAACCCACGAAATACAGCGCTCCAAGCAGTGCAAGATTGCACTTGTCTTTGGCAAGAGACTTGAACACCATACCGGTGACAGTAGAACTTTGCTCAGTTACGTCCCAATTTTGAAGGCAAGCATCCCAGGGGGGGCGGGTCTGAGGGTCTCCTAACCCTTTTCCTCTACCACCAACCTCTTGAGAGGGCTTTCGGCTCGTCATGTTTTTAGTGCCAACATGCCGCAAAGACACTATACAAACATCCATGCCTTCTCCGGGATTCGAACCCGGGCCCTTCGGTATGGTAGTAAGCTCTTCTTACCATTATACCGTTTGGGCGGCTCAAAGTTAGTAGTAATTACCACTGTTTTGTGGATTTATTTATAATCATTAATGAGTCATGCTTTCAATTAAAAACAAGTTTTCATATAATAATGATGAATATCAAATTAATAATAATGACATTATTATATATTTTCCAGATTCTGTTTTTTATGTTTAAGATGATAATGAATATAGGTATTGTTATTTTGATTGACCTAAACGTTTATTCAAAACATTCATTATGAGTTTAGTTTTGGGAGATGATTTTCGTATCTACTGGCTCATTAAAATTGATTTGAAGACAACATTGAAGAAACAATTACAATCAACAAGTTTTATGAAGGCTAAAAATAGAATAGATTTGGAAACACAAAACTTTCCTTTTTATGAAAAAAACAAATCAATCATTATTTGTTTCTTTAATTTAGTTATTTATTATTATTGCATTTCATCCTTCAAAATCAGTTTTTATGAATTCCATTGAAACCTCGAAAGAGGTCTAAATTTGCTTTCAGGACATTCGAAAGACTTATCGAGTGAGCTATCAATTAAATTATAAGTTTAACAATCTTTCTTTCATTTTGATAAACTTGCCAGTGGTAATTTACAGTTGGCTGCAGAGTACTTTTAAAGTGTCATTTTCCTTCAGTGATGAACTGAACGCCTAAAATAGGCATATATGATCCATGTTATATCAACGGTCACTTTAAATTGCATCAAATAGTCCTTTCCTTTCAGGAAAGAAAAGGTCATTCTGAAACATTTGTCCTTATTAATGAGATTAAGAAGCACCTACATGATTTTGTTTATCATTAAGCAACTAAGAAAAAATTTAAAAAAGAGCATTCAACTTTTGTAGAAGCTCATTTATTGTTTAGAATGGATTTATTTCAAACAAGTCCTCTAATTTGAATGTATCAGTAGAAGAAAGGATGATATCCGGGTTACATTTCAAAACTCGTTTCTCCTGATCCAAACATTCAAAATCATTAGTTCATTTAATAATTATTAGTCAAACTTTATTAATATTTTCGGTTACTCTATTTGAAGAGTTCTCAGCTTATATACATAAAGACGAATAGTTTACAGCTAATTTATTTTCTCAGATGAATTCACCTTGAACCACTTCCATTATTACAGGTTCGTGGAAAGCAATAATTGCTATAATTGAATTCCCATATTTTCAGGCATCTAGTATCCAGTAACTAATTCATGTATAGAGAGCCCTTTAACCGAATTTTGGACGCCCCTAAGTTTAAGACACGAGATAGATTAAAATGTTTTTGCAATTTTTGCTATGTTTTTTAATTTAGAATGTTATCTGGGAACCCTTGAAAGGCACATCCCTTCCTGATTATGTAAGGTATTTTATCCACCCTTACTGCGTAGTGTGTAGTTGGAAACATGTCCGTCTAGCATTCAGAATAACCAAAGTTCGAATACGGGAAAGCGTATTTCTAATTTTTCATATTTTTTGCCTTGAAATATAACTAATGACTTTACAATTACAACTTGTGGAATTACATAAATCTGCTTCTGTTTTATATTACAAAACCTGTACATACTGGAACTCTTACTTTTACCTTACAAAGTAGAACTTTTCAAGCCTCTCGTTGGCTATTAATCCCTTCTGTTTATTCTTATATGGTTTTGGAAGTAAATTTAATAGGAGAAATTCTAAGAAATTTAACTAATTCCTAAGCTTTAGGTAAAGATTACACAAACTTAAAAATTAGTTGCATATGCACATTTATTTGGAAGTAAAACAATTTACAAAAGCTAATAAGTTTGTTGTGCTACTATATTTACAGTTAACTACAGTACATTTTATTTACAGAAGACGTTTTGTAGAAGAGAAAAAAAACTGAGTATCCCCACAAAAAATCCTCTTGATTGAAAACTCTAATATTTAAAATCGAATTTGAAATTTACGTACCTATGCATTTTTTCAGAATAAAAGCATATATATATATATATATATATATATATATATGTATATTTATAGTAAAGTTACCTTTAAAAAGAATTGAGTTTTGCATAACTGGAATACGGAGTAACTGAAAAGGTTAAAGAAAGTGTGGGATTTTAGTCAGCGAGTCCAAACGCAATCACCTTCATTTCGTTTAATTTTAGTTTTTCTCCTTACGTCATTCTTTAAAGATAAATGAACGTTTTATTAAACAAGCAAGTAGTGATCACCGTACATTGTGTGCAGAAAATGAATTACCTGCATGTATACTTGTTATCATAAAGCTGCCTGTCATAGATGCGTGTCAGCCTTGGGAGGGAAACACATGAAAGAAAGTCATTAATTAGCCAGTAATATAATTATTTAAAAGTACTAGGATATAGATATATATTTTAGCTTCGTATGCGCATTTATTTCTATTTTTTACTGCTAAAAATAATTCTGGTGGATATTTTAACAAATGGTCAAATGATTCGGCGCAGTTTGGTCAGAGTAAACAAAACTTAATGCTAAGTAATTTGAATGCAGAACATGCTCTCCATGATTCAGCAGAGATCGGGGAACTGGTTTCTAAAAAGACAATTAAATCCAGATTTTCCGCAACTGTCTCTTTAATAGCTGCAATACCTGTCTAAAAACTCAAGTCAAATACTGTTATAATTTTAAGAAACATTTGGGAGTCTTAGGACATTTGAGTAGATATTTGCAGCTTACTTCCACAGATTTTACAACTGCTTGAGCTCACTAGTTTTGCAGTTTTATGTTCCCAGCGAATCACCGGGAACTTTAAATGCCCGGAAATTAAAGCGAATAATAAAAACGTGTCATCCCGAGAAAGAAGCCGTAATAATAAACAGCTACAGAGTTGACAACTATTTACATCTTTTTATTCTGTGTTCTTAATAAAGCTTCAACTGGAATTTTTGAGACAAAAACTAAAAACGCGACAGTCACATTGTCGCCTTTAAAGGCTTTCTGGCAGCGGAGGAAATCAGCTTCACCACCGATGAAAAGTTTTCAATTGATCCTAGCGCCCACTCTCCAAGAGCAGGAGAATTAATATGCTTCGTTCCTTTCCTCTCCGACGGACGTCTGGTTTGGTGTCTAGATTTTCTAGACATGCTGCGCTTTCCTGCCACTCGTTGCCTTAGAAACGGAAGCTCCGTTGAGGGAAAATACACCGTTGAGCGACGTAAATTTTAGGTCTTTTATACTGCCAATCTATATAATGTATAGTGCGAGTAAATGCTGAGATAAGCAGGACAAGGCATCTAATTGAATGCAAGATAAATAATAGAACAGTGTGCTTAAAACTCGCAAAGAGTTTTTAGTTTACTACATTTTTATCCCTAAAGAGCATAAGGACATTTTCACAAAGCTGAATTTCTGAGTATTTCTGAGACTTTTCGGTCATTTAAACACCTTTATTTTAATTGGTGTACTAAGTGTTGCGAAATTTTAATTGGTGTACTAAGTGTTGCGAAATTTTAATTGGTGTACTAAGTGTTGCGTATTGTACTAAATGTTGCGAAATATACATACAACAGGCTGTATTTTTCACATAGATTGTATGCAGTGCATTTCACATTTCTTTACTCCTTCAAACTGCACTGCCGATTTTCTGCCGTTTTGTTAATAAAGCTTATTGTTTTGGTACAGTCTATAGTTACTGTTGCAGTTTGTCTTCTACGATGCATTCTGCTGTTCAAAATTACAATTATATCGTTTGCAATAAATCAAAATTTTTTACTATTAATGTTTTGAAAACAGATATCATATGTAATTTGACAAAAGGTAAATGTACTGTAAGCGCTTAATGTCTGTTAAAAAGTGACCATTTCCCGAATCTGGGGAATTCGTATGTATTATATAAATCTGCATGTGTTTCGGGAAAGGAACATCAAAGTATTGATTGAGTTCTCTAGAAACAAGTTCTGTCAGTCATTTAGACGAAGAATTAGGATGCAGAACCATCGCATGCTTGAGGATGGCCAGTCTAAAGCTTGAATCGTTTGATGATTACTAGTATCTAAAATGGGGATATCCATGTTATGGCACTAATTCCACATTATTTACACCATCACCCAGGCAAAGTCATCCAAGACCGATACTAATGGAGAATGATATGTGGCATTAAATACACAACGTCATATAGAGATAATGGATCAAGAGTTCTCTCAGAGCCTTACTAATGCCTTTCGAATACCAGTTTTCACACGAACTGTACGTAGACACAAAGCAGAACGTGCTCTTTACGTCCGATGAACTATTTGTCTATTAAAAGGAACACATACCGATAACTAGCGGTATGTGTTCCTTTAAACCAAGCACATTGTTCGTAAATACAACAAGGATGATGCCATTTCCTCTCCAATGAAGAGTCAAGATTATACACACACAGAGATTCAAAGTGAGTCCTGCTTTGGAAAGAGCCTGGTGAACTTTTCGCTGCTCAACGCAAGCAAAACAGGTCACTTTGGAGGAAAGAAAACCCTTGCACAGGAAGGCATCATGTTGGACTGATGCATACCACAGTACGTCTTTGATGCGGACACTTTGACCTCACAGCGTTATACGAATGAGGTTTTTTAACCTTATATGAGGCTTTTTCTAGAAGCTGTTCCAAAAGACTTTATTTTATGGATGAAGAGCTAAACTGGTCGACGATTTTCTGGAGGAAGATATATATGATGTGGTTAACAAAGTAGCCAGACTTAAATCCAGTACAGCATGTTTGGAATCTTTCAGGAAGAACCATTGTATGATGTCAATACTTTTCAGGACTGTTCGGGCATTATAATTTTGCTTTTTAGAAAAATGGGATTTGTTGCCGCAAGATAAAATCAACAACCTAATTTACAACATTGAGGCCTATTCTGAGGCAAGCACAGCTGTACGACTTAATTGCAGTCTTTTTTAGCCAAACATTTCTGGAAATAAGAGGTGTATCATGTTTTGGTTGTTTTTTGGATTAATTTCTATATCACAAAACATTAACCCCCTAATTATTTTTTTATTTGTTATAGGTGTATCACAATAACTGGACAACAGTATAGTTATTTGCATTCATACAATTTGTTACCAAATGCTCATACGTTTTATTCTGTTTCGCAGATATAATTTTGATAAATCTCCATATTCTAAGGTTTATTCATTTGATTGTAATGTTATTTTCTTTATCTTGTCGTGAGCAGTTTGTGGTAAAGCTTCAATTATTATTAGTTTATAAGATTATAATTGGGATGGAAGTTAAACAGGTAGTTTTAATGTGCTTTGTTGCAAATATATAATAAAATACAGACCAGTTGATGTAATATTATTTCAGAGAAGCTGGTTTTACTCAAGTCATTTAATTCTTTCCATGGCAAATACGAAAATTTCCCTTTTAAATGTAGTATTAACAGCAAAAACTCCTGAGGGCGGGAGATTGAATTTCCTTTTAAAAATATCATATTTAGCACATATTTTATCGATTTATAGGAGCTTACGCTAATTTGAAGGAAATTAGAAAAAGACAAATCAAATTTATCGAGGTGCAAAGCAGTATCATCAATAAATTTACATGTCATAAAAAATTCACACGTTTTACAGAATGTTTATCACATTCTGAAGAAATTGAAAAAAAAAAAAAAAAAATTGATGCTATTTTATCGCTTTCAAATCCAACCATTGTAGCATTTGAGGAAAGAAAACTTAGTTTATATATTTGAATTATATCCTTTTTATAAAAGTATACGTATCAGCGAATGTTTAAAGCGTTATATCGAATTTGTTTCACTTTAGCTATTATATGGGTGTCTCTTTAACTATTCGTTTTAATAAGTCAAGAAGACAGAAAGTTGAATTTGTTTTAAAGAACGGAAATATGATAAACAGAAAACATGTAAAGTGGTGAAATAAACTGGAGAAAATTTCTCATTCAATTGTGAGATTCCTTTATGTTAATTAATCAGTTATTTTATGTTTTTGATTTGTACTCTCACTTTCGGTTTTCCCACCAGAATGCAAGTTTAATTCACCTGCATTTAAGTTTAGGTTTTCGAGATTGCAAGACAGAACGTGTTTTGCCTCTCGAGGCCCTGTCGCTATTATAGATAAGAGTTCTTGTTTTCAGCCTTGCATTATAACTGCCGATAGCTGAATTTCACGCCGCTTAAGTTCTGAGCCAACTTCGCGTTAAAACGACCTGTAGCCTTCGACTACTAGCTATTTGAATTTAAATTTTACATACGACTTACTGTTACTTTTAATTTAGAATTACTTTTACATTTGACTTACTTTGAGATTATCTCGCTACTTCTTGTTGGCTGAGTTGTAATGTAAGCATAAGTGTGCTATCTGTTCTTATTTAATTTTAATAAGGGGTCTTTTACACCCTTCCTAAGTTTCCAGTTATTACTCAGCGATAACTCGCTTAACTTCTATCAAGAGTTTAAGTACTCTGATGTTATCTAAACATGTTAAAAACTGTACACAAGATATAGAATTTTGATCGTATTCTTCAGTTCCAAAGTTGTTGAATGTAGAAATTATAAACGTTTTCAGGTTATTAAAAGCTTTTAAAACTTGGTATTAAAAACTATCTCCTTCTTTAAAATGTTATGCACATTTAATATAAACATATTTCAGGGGTCTTCAAACTTTGTCGACTCACGGGACCTTTAGAACTATTAGGTTTTTCGGAGAACCCAGTCACAGCTTAAAATTATTTATCACAAAATAATACTTAAATGAGATTAATATGTTGTAGTACTTTATGTAAAGATTATAGAAAAGTATTGCGCTTTTTATTAAAATATTTAACATAAATTTAATGTAATTTACATATTAATAACAATAACTTGAACTCCAGATGTCACCCACCCCTTGCATTATATTTAGTGTCTGTGGTACGCTAGCATTTCTTTCTTTACCCAAACTATCGAAGTCTAGTTATATTGATATTATCTGAAGTCACATTTCATTTTCTTCGTTAAATTTGTTTCTGTATTTGGATTATGCTGCCACATACATTGAAAAAGATTTTTCACTTACATGCGTTGTTCCGAATAGCATTAAAATGTTTAGTTGTGTGAGAAAATTTTGGTTATTTTGCATGGATCTGCAACCAAAAATTTGTGAGATGCCCTTGCTTAAATTTAGATTTTAACCTCAAATCTGTTAATACGTCGATAAGTTCTTTCTTTTCCTTTACTGGCAAGCCATTTGATTTATTGTAGTCCTTGAATGTATTTTTTATCCAGTCATACTTACGTGAAATATTTTCTTACAGTTTCTTCAATTGAAAATGGTGCTCCGTTGTAAAATCTTTAATACAGTCGTCTAAATGTAATTCCTTTTCCATTATAAAAGTGTTTAGTTTTGTAAAGCATCGCAAGTCATTCTTTTTAACACACGTCATATATCGATTTTTTATTTTAGCTTGTGGAACCCCCTCAGCTTGAGTACCATTGCTGCACTTTATTAAATGTTTAACCCTTTGAAGGCTAAACGTTCTATACGGCTTTCCATTCAAACGACCATCACCTCCCGAAACTGCGATATTGTTTTCTTCCCTCCTCCTAAGGTATGCAGTAGCAGGTGCAGTTTCCTCAAATGCATTGTATAGGTTTATTGCAGACAGCTTCTCCTAAAATGATTTATTTGTGGTTTCTTATAATTAAGTTGCGCATGACATTTGAAATCTTCACATCTCTTTGTGATTTAATGTACAGGAAGGTTTGGTTTGGTTTGGTTTGTTGAGATTACGGCAAAGCAGAATAGGGCTATCTGCCTAAGGGAAAGGATACCTTCGTGGAAGACTTTCTAAGTGAAATGGCTCGTATACTTGTTACAGATGGAAAAAGCAAAAAAAAAAAAAAAACGCTTTTGCAGCCAACCCGTTCGCGGGATTCGAACCTCAGACCAAACTACCAGTATTCAGCAACTTTACAGCTTGGCCGTTGATGGGCCGGGAAGGTATGGTAATTGCTGTGAATCTGGAAAGACATTTCGGGCGGTTCGGTATTTTAAGCATACAGGTTAGCGACGGCTTCGGCTTTCTAACGGTTGCAGAAAAATAAATTATTTGATTCTAAATTTAAATCTTGCTGCCATTTTTAAATGCTCTCTGTAAGTATTGTTCAAATTACAGACTGAAATACAAACCAAAGGTAGGTTGTTATGAAAGAGTTTACATAATTATAAGAATTATTTATATATATATATTCTTTTTATTAAAATAATTAAAATGTTAAATTATTATTAATCGACTAAATCGTCTCAAGTACTTTTTATTCTGTGATTGATACTTTTTTCAACGCAACAAACTTGGTAAAACGAACTATCAATACTTTGTCATCAGTTTATTTCCATTTTGTAAGTTACAGAACGCACATACACAGAACACTTTAGTGACGTATATAACCAGGAAACTAAAACTTGCAAACTATTCTTGAAAATAATCACTGTAGCTAAATCCTATTTCAAAACATTTATTTATAGCTAATATTTAAACCCGGATTTAAAACAAAATATTTCCGGTAGGCTCTTGGCCTGCAATATAAGCAGGGTAAATTAAAAACCTGTCGCTTACTTGAAAAGGCTAATAGTTATGTAATGTCTTGGCCTTGAGCTTAGATGGAATGTCGTTTAGCAGCTATAAGGAACTGGCACTGAACTTCTTTCCTGGGGGGGGGTCAATTATTCCTTCAGCGGACCAAAATTATTTCAAAGTTGGCAAGCACCTCAGCGATAAAACGTTTTGCACTGGAAATAACAAGCGCATTTTCCATATCAAGGTTACAAATCAATTCTATTTTGCTAGCTTGCTATTTAAACTATCTGCCTCGCATTTGAAGTCTAATTTCAAATATTTTAAAAATTATATTTCTCGAATTTTAGGACTGGGAACAGCATACTTAATACGTTGTGTAACGATAAGGATCCCGCTCTTGCAAACTGAAAGTTTCACTTTGAACTCTGGGCAACAGAACTGTCGATATTACAACGATTGCCCTTTCCAGACTTGCTTCTTGTTTCTTCTTCCTTCTTGCTTCTTCTTTCCTAACAAACTTTACTTCTTGTTTTTGTTACAACTATATTTGGACTATAAATGTGTACGACTTTCATTACCACATATGGATTAGTAAACTTGAAATAATTTCCCATAAAAATATATTCACTAGGCCATGCATCAGTTTTGAGTTATAAGAAACGAAATATCCCAGTCGGTAAGGATGTGCTTATCATTGCACTGGAATTTATGTTCAATACGCCAGATAACAGACATTCATTGATGATGTCATATCACTATTATCTCCAGAAAATGAAATTATGGAATGGCGAGATGGCAGCTCAGATAACGAAATTATATATATAATTATATAAACGAAATTATATATATAATTATATAAACATATAAATTCTGCGTAAGTGATGAGGGTGTTAAGATTGTTCTCTGCACTTCTCTCTAACTGGTATTTAGAGTCACTCTCAATGATTACAAAAACATTTGCACATGCTAAGAAGTTGAGTTGTTTTATATTTTTAAATAGAAGAAACTTTCTATTAATAATAAGCCGAAAGAATTGGTCTATAAAAACGATGCACTTGATATCTGTTGGAATCTGTTGACATTATTTTATCAGGTATTTTCTCCCTCTTTTCAGCATGCGTTCCTGGTGTAACTGTAGCATACTCGGCACGTGTTCGAGAAGTCCAGGTTTCAGTCTCCCGGGGAGAAGCATACTCATTTTTCATGCTTTTGCTTCAAGAAATCTAACAAACCTACAGTAGCGCTGGAATTAAAAAGTGGTGGACAATAATTTGCCATTACCAAGATTTAGCGATTGGGTCCCTTAATACCCAGCAAAGGGGTAGTATATAAGATATTTTCTCTCTCCTTCCAGTATGCCTTCGTGGTGTAACAGTAGCACATTCAGCGCGTGTTCGAGAGGTCCAGGTTCGAGTCTCGGTGAGGACATACTCATTTTTCATGCCCTTGTTTCAAAATAACTTAATGACTCTGCAAGTTGTGCTGATGCTTTTACTAGTATTTGGTAATCCGTAAGTAAATGGCGAAAACGCCTAAGCTATCTTAGGTCAAGAGGTATTAAAAAGGATACGAAGTATATTCAACTACCGGAAGTTGAATGTTGCTTGGCTGCTTATTCTTTTCGGCAAGGATCCTTAAGTAGCTAATGTCATGAGTGACTAATTAGGCAGCACGGAACTCAGATTTTTTGGCATCGTTTACTGTGGTATTGTGATGGTCGTATAGCTTAGAAGGTCAATTCTTTCTAACATTTTGCCCAATTTTGGCAAAAGATATATGGAGGTATACGAAATAGCATATAAAGGTTATTTTCTTTATAAGGAAAAGTACGAGTTTATTGTTTTGATGCCTCAAAGAAAAAACGCAGGGCCATCAATCCAGAAGCCACTGAATGTTGCTTTTATGTATGGATATTCTCCTTATCAAGCCATCTGAATCAGAATTGGTTATACTCTGATCATGCTATGGCATTCTGCTTTACCTTTTGTTTCTGGTAGTGTGCTGAGGGTTATCATCTATTGAGATCGCATTCAGAATTCAAGAAATACCTTCAAGCTGAATATGGAAGGAGGAAGAATGATGTACCACATATAGCTGCTGGCATTTATATTTCACTCTGCCTGTCACTGAAGTGAGTTGTGTTTTGAAATTTTCTTTGTATATAGTGCTTAAATGCATCAACGTATTGCTCAGGTCTGCCGAGCTCTTAATGTGAGCTTCCAGCAACTGGTTAAGTCTAACGATACAGATGTTTTGATGCGGAATCTATAGTAGTAGGCCATGATCAATCTGATAATCATGTTTCATTTAGATTTCTAGAAATATGAGGATCCTTTCAAGGCAGTAATGGCATCTGAAATCGTAAGGCGTACTTAGATTGTCAAATCTTACTATTTTTCTCCTTTCTGAGAAATCCGAGTGGGAGAAAATAGTCTTGCCATGTCTATTAAAATAATTTAGGTTAATCCCAATCACTTTTAATGAAGAAAAGTGCAAAAAATAAAATATATTTCTCCAATATTCTCTTGTGATATAAACGGTAACAGCGATCTGTTAATTCAAATGCATAGTCAGTTTTACGACTGTTCTTTCCCAATTCCTCTCTTTTCTAAAACATAGGCAGACATACGTCTCTCATAGCCTTTAGCCTAATTGCTAAAGCATCATTAAACTGTAAATTTCTCTTTTGCGATGAAGTCGTAGTCAGAAACAATTTTTTCTGATTTCTAGTTTAAATATCTTCTATAAATATTTCTTAACAATAGTATAAAAATGAAATTGGTCATAACAAGCTGCTCACGTATTGTCGGCCATATTAGAAAGAAGGAATTCAAAAAGCATAATACCTGAAGTAACCTTGAAGTTGTTTAATATGTATCTTTTCTCAACAGTAATGGTTAAAGAACATCCATTTAAGCTTCTTTTAATCTCTTAATCTGTCTTCGCTGTGAGAATTGATTACTATTTTATGCAAAATAGATAGCTTTAACAAAGCAGAGGTTTATCACATGATTATAAGACGCTTACTGTTGTAAACCAGTTTCTAGCACGCGCACTTGTCTTTAGGATTCAGGAGATGAAAATTTTAAATTTAGATTTACCTGTTTTTCATTACTGGTTAAAGTTACTTAGTGCATTACATATGGCGAACCTAATCTAATAAAAATTACTTTTAACTCTTTTGTTGTTACTTGCATTCCCAGACACTCAGAGGTTTCATTAGTATTGTCATCCTACGCTATTATTTCTTTCAAATATTTAACCAATATAATTAATAATTTACTATAGGCGCTATTAAGCTTAGAAGTGTACTAGTTATTACATCATTGTTCTTTATTTTATCTATAACTTGCAAAAATCTCCCTAGCAGTAATTAAACATTTACTATTTGTTAGTGCACTCTCTATTAAACTCGGGAGTAAAGTAATGACTTTTTTAATATTCAGTTGCCGTAAGTTATAAATGAATCTTTAATAAACATATACCATATTTAAAAATTACGCCTCAGAAGCAGAATGCATGCAAGGTTATATTATATCTAACTTGAAGGATTTGGGATTTGTTTGCGTCAACTACACTGCTGGCTATTAGAATTGCAACACCAGGAAGGAATGATCTGACGAGTGTCAAGATCACAAGAAAGGAAGAAGAGGTTGGGATATACAAATGAATTGGAATTTCATCGCATTTAAACGACGCAGGAGGGAGAAGAATCTGAACGACATCTGAAGATCTGCATAAAAGAAAAGTTGTGTAGTGGACATCTCATTCGTAAAACGCTTTGTGAGGATGCAGTATGAAGAAGAATGCAGTATTCTTTCTTTTTGCTGTTGTTGATGATATTTTAATAAATGTTGCTTCAGTTCCAGATTTCTGACAAGCTCCAATAGGCTCGAATTTGTTCATTTAAGAGTCACAGAAACCAGTGTTTTGGTCTGGTTAGCAGTTAATCTGTTTTACTTTAATAATTTATAAAATTACATGTAGTTTATTTTATTATTTGCCTTTTACATTTATAGTGTGTTGTATCGCTTTGAAATTCAGAAATGAAATTAAATAAACATAGCTCATTTGATTTTACTTTGTTGCATTAAAATACTGTTCAGGATAATGGTCACACTGAACAACTGCGAAAGACAATAACTTTCCAACGGACAATTTGAAGCACAATTAGTTATCAGATAAAGAGATAGTCTGTTAGACATTTGATTATTAGTCACTTTAAATTTGCTTGATTAATACAAACAATAATGGTAAAGATTATGATAGCATGAGATTTCTAACTATTATCTTTTATGTGTACACAAGCAACGTTATCAATTCCGCCAGATGCTGGAGCGTTGCCGGATGATTTGGAAGCCATAACTGTTGCCCCATTCTTCTCAAATCTACCTTAATTGTCAATCTCAGACTTAGAAACCGTAAATTCGGCTTAACTGCTTTCCTAAAGACACCAATAAGGTGTAATTTTCTGATCATCAAAGAGCATTAGATTATCTTGAACTCAGTGCTAATTGAGTTGTGGGTGTTGGTACAAGTCTATAAAACGGTGTATTATTCTTATAACAGCAATCGCCATTGTCAAGACGTTCGAAGTCCCTGATAGAGTTCGTTATTTAACACGAATTGCTTAGAAAACGTTTCCGAATACATTTCTCATGCAAAGAATTCTTATACCATCATAGAGTGACTAAAACGACATCTCTACACTTTTAACTTAGAGTAAATCTGTAAGAGTAAAAAATTGTATTAACCTGACACAACAGAGTACATCTGATACAGCTTTGACCCATCTGGCAAAAAGCAAGTTTCAATGTAACTCATGCACGATCAACAATGTACACAAGTAGAATGCGCTTCTATTACCAAGAGTATCCATTAAGCATCTTACTGTCGGCTCTTTGATGTTTCCTGGAACTTCATCTTTAAGCCTGGTTAGTATTTGTGTCACCGTTGAATTTCGATCGATTTGCTCTATGACGAACATTTTATGCTGAAATAATGACACATAGGCCTTTTATTGCTAGAAAATGATATTTACGTCTCTGTATATTCGTCTTGATACGAATACCTTGAAAAGCCTTACTGTTTCTAGCACTTAGAATAAACCATATATCACATTCTGGCAGCATCATGTTTACTTCTTCTCTATGTTTACTCATTTCCACATATTATTACAACTGAGTTCTGACAAGCTTAGGTAATCGCTTATTCCAAACCTGCATTTGTTTTGAATTTAGTTCACTTTTTTCTGTAGTACCTCAGTCTAAGTTTCCAAATTCATCGCATTTTTCTACTATGTTGGTATTTTAATGTATGCTTTGATTTTCTAATTTTTTTACTTGAAATTAATCAACAGAGTTTCCTTACGCAGAGCATATGCACTTAGCCATAATTTAAATGCGAAAGAAAATTTTTGGTACAATAAGAAAAGGCCTAATACGGGAGGTAAAAGTGATAGGATCCTGAAAATGAGAACTATAAATGCAATATTTGCAGACGAGAATTTGGAAATACTCTTGTCTTTTAGATACAGAATAATCTATTCAGTATTTAAATAGGAAAATACTTTTATCATTTAATATTTTGGTTTTTAGAGATAAATAAGAGTGGCAGCGATGAGCTGTAACCATTACGTAATTTGTTTTGATAAATATGCGAATCGTAGAGATTTGCGATGACATACTTCAATCCATTCTACCGCCCTCGATCGAAATGAATCAAGAGCTTGTATCTGATATACAGGATGCAATTTCCAGCAATAAAAAATTCCTTATATTCTCCTGTGAGTTAAAGGGTATTCGTAGCTTACTTAATTTGCGCACTTACTTATCAGCTTACGACGATCCAAAATGCAAATTTCATAGCAGATATCGTGTTTTTGCGTATTTTTCCCTTTGTGTGAATAATGTTATCGTCCAAATATCGAGAGGGAAAATTATACAAGTAATTTAACTTCCAAAAAACGTGGTTATAATAAGAACATAACAAATAAAAATTAGTTACAGATAAACTATTGGTAGCGATCACAGCATTATTTCTTTAAAACAAAAACCTACATTTCAGTAAGAATACACAGTAATATTGGCATTACAATATGTGATTTATATTGAGGAGATATCTGACGATAACTGAGCTGGACGCCGTCCAGCCCCAGGGGCACCTTTCATGAATTAGTCTTGACCGAGGTTCCCAAGAGGGACATCGCACGAGCGAAAGAGAAGGGGTGAACACGGGAACCGGGTTTCGAAAAATTGAAGACATCAGCAACAAATAATGCTACAATGAGCCGTAACATTAATAACAAAAGTGAGGTGAAATGACATGTTTGGAAAGTTCCTTAACATCTACCAGAGAAAACAAAACGGTTGAAATATTAATATGAAAATACAAATTCAAATGGAATATACAATAAAAATAAAAATAAGGAAACATAATTTACGAATAAACTAGCCCTCAGAGGGAAGGGGGTAAATTAAGAGAATATGTTTTAAAACTTTCCTACCCTTGTGCACAAAATGTCCTACATTACATTACAGGAGGAAACTTACACGAGGAAATATGGTAACTATTCCTCCCATTCATTTGCTCACGTTATACAAATTTTACGTGTTCTTCGCGTGCTTTAATAAAATGTCGAAACATTCATTTCAGACTAATCTAAGCACAATATCATCTATATCACAATAGATATAATAGAAATCTATATCACAATAGATATAATAGAAATCTAAGCACAAATCAAGTTCTATGTTCATAAATACACTGCTGGCCACCCAAATTGAAACACCGAGAAAGACAAGATATATCACAACAAAATTTATTTAGTAGATAACATGTTCACCAAGTATCAAATGATTAAATTTACAGAGTCCTGTGAAGTGTGGTTCCTTCCAGAATCAGGAACCAGAGTAGCCGCCCATTGTTGGAGATCACCGCTGCCACACGCCTCGGCATTGATTCAAAGAGACTTTGGATGTGTTCTTGTGGTACAACATACCAAGCAGCTTCCACACGTTGCCAAAGTTGATCTGGTATGGCAGCTTGAGATGTAATCTGGGTCAATCGCTCAGCAATAATGAACCACATGTTTTTAATCGGCGAAAGATCCGGAGAGCGAGCCGGCCAGGGAAGTAGTTCAATCTGACGATTGACGAAGAACCCTTGGACAATGCGTGCCACGTATGGTTGCGCATTATCCTGTTGAAATATGGCTGTGGACAAGCCCTAAAGGTAAGGAAGGACAACTGGCTCCAACACCTCGGAGATGTATCGCTGGCTGTTTAAAGTACCAGCAATGCGTAGTAGAGGAGTGCGAGAGTGATATCCAATACCGCCCCATACCATAATACCCGGTGCAGGACCAGTGTGTTGGTGCATAACGCAGCTGTTCAGCATCCTCTCCCCACGGTGTCTCCAGACTCGAATCCAACCATTGTGGTGTTGCAGACAGAAGCGTGACTCGTCAGTAAAGACAATTTGATTCCATTCTATCTTCCACATCCTTTTTTCACCGCACCATTGGCGGCGGAGACGTCTGTGGTTCTGCGTCAAGGGTATACGAAGCAATGGACGTCTTGCGGACAGACCACTCTGCTGTAAACGGCGTAGAATGCTACGCGTAGACACTGGATGATGCGTTACAGACTGAATGTGCTGTGTTATGGTTCGTGATGTGACTGATCGATCCGTCACTGCCATCCGCAAAATGTTCCTGTCATCACGTGAAGTGGTGCACTGAGTTGGATGCGGTTGAACACGTCGGTCCGTCGTATCCTCTTTCATCCAACGGTCACATATCTGCATTACAGTTGTTTGGTTTCGTCCAACACGGCTACCGATTTCCCTGAAAGGTAATCCACACTCTCGGTAGGCCACTATCCTTCCTCTGTAGAACTCGGATACTTGATCAAATAATGATCGCTGTTTACTACGAGGCATAATTGATCTTTTTTTTTGAAAAAAACCACAAGAAAAACACGATTGTGATCTTGAAATCATCGAAAACTCCAAGCCTTAAATAACGCTTTTAAGTGGCGCCACAGGCGCTCGTGATTTGCGTCTGCGCTGAAATTCTAATCATTTGCATATCTCACCTCCGCTAATGCATGTTGTAAATTTCATGTTATTTGCATGCTTCCTTCAGGGTGTTGCATTTACAGTGGCCAGCAGTGCAGTTTCACTCCTTCTTTAATGAGGAAAACATAAACAAACGAAAAAAAGAGGGGAATGCTGGAAGCTTTCAAATTTCATATAAAGTTCGTTTAAGGGGCGTTTTTTTAACATTTTGTGTGTTACCTTTACTTATTAAATACCATGTTCTTCCCACATAAACCGTAAAATTCAAATCAACCGTTGTCTTATCAGAATGCGAGAAATATACATGCATTTATGCAGATTCTTCATTATTTAATTTCTTTCTCTAATATTTGGTGGCAACGATTTGAAAAGTGAACCCACATCTATAGTGAACCAACACAAAATGTCAAAACGAAATTTATAGCCGTTCTTGGCTAACATCCTTTGGGTAAATAATAATATGAAATTCCTTTTTTTACAAAATCCAGAATTCCTTGCCAAATGTACAATTTAAGGTATAAACATAGCTCATTTGATTTTACTTTGTTGCATTAAAATACTGTTCAGGATAATGGTCACACTGAAGAACTGCGAAAGACAATAACTTTCCAACGGACAATTTGAAGCACAATTAGTTATCAAATAAAGAGATAGTCTGTTAGACATTTGATTATTAGTCACTTTAAATTTGCTTGATTAATACAAACAATAATGGTAAAGATTATGATAGCATGAGATTTCTAACTATTATCTTTTATGTGTACACAAGCAACGTTATCAATTCCGCCAGATGCTGGAGCGTTGCCGGATCATTTGGAAGCCATACCTGTTGCCCCATTCTTCTCAAATCTACCTTAATTGTCAATCTCAGATTTAGAAACCGTAAATTCGGCTTAACTGCTTTCCTAAAGACACCAATAAGGTGTAATTTTCTGATCATCAAAGAGCATTAGATTATCTTGAACTCAGTGCTAATTGAGTTGTGGGTGTTGGTACAAGTCTATAAAACGGTGTATTATTCTTATAACAGCAATCGCCATTGTCAAGACGTTCGAAGTCCCTGATAGAGTTCGTTATTTAACACGAATTGCTTAGAAAACGTTTCCGAATACATTTCTCATGCAAAGAATTCTTATACCATCATAGAGTGACTAAAACGACATCTCTACACTTTTAACTTAGAGTAAATCTGTAAGAGTAAAAAATTGTATTAACTTGACACAACAGAGTACATCTGATACAGCTTTGACCCATCTGGCAAAAAGCAAGTTTCAATGTAACTCATGCACGATCAACAATGTACACAAGTAGAATGCGCTTCTATTACCAAGAGTATCCATTAAGCATCTTACTGTTATCATCTTACTGTTGTTATGTTGCGTTACCTTTACTTATTAAATACCATGTTCATCCCACATAAACCGTAAAATTCAATTCAACCGTTGTCTTATGAGAATGCGAGAAATATACATGCATTTATGCAGATTCTTCATTATTTAATTTCTTTGTCTAATATTTGGTGGCAACGATTTGAAAAGTGAACCCACATGTATAGTGAACCAACACAAAATGCCAAAACGAAATTTATAGCCGTTCTTGGCTAACGCCCTTTGGGTAAATAATAATATGAAATTCCTTCTTTTACAAAATCCAGAATGCCTTGCCAAATGTACAATTTAAGGTCTTATGTTGTTGCATCATGGTAGCATTATACCGCAAAATAATTTAAAAGAGCATATCTTTAGAATTTCCGATGCTCAGTCTCGCGTGCTGGAGATAAAAATGTTTCTTTTTTTTCTGTAAAGTGTTGCCATTGTTCTCTTTGGAATAGTTGAGTTTGTTAATAAAAAATTCTTTAATGTTTGATAAAATGCGAAATCGATAATAAGACAAAATATAAATTCAAAATTTGAACTTCCAGATGCCCACATTCGAATGGAGGAATACTTATTCAAAATTTGGACTTCCAGATGCCTAAATTCGAATGGAGGAATACTTATTCAAAATTAAATGTCTCTAGGTACCGTTGTTTTTTCACAATGCCAAAAATATACATATATTTATGCAGATTCATCATTATTTAATTTCTTTAAATATAACACAGGGCGATAATGTTTGGTGGCAACAATTTGAAAAGTGACTCAGTCTTTTAAAGTTTTCGAGGTAAAATGCCAAAACGAAATTAAGAGCCTTTCTAAGCTAACGCCCTTTGGGGTAAAAATGTTCTCTAAAAAACTTTCCAGTTGACAAAATTTGTTCTTAAAAAGAGATGCAATGACAGAGTTTTCTGTAGTACTTAATTAAGCTTGACGAGCACTTGAAATCTCTTACTGTTGTCGTAATCTGACTGTTGAAATAGTGAAAGAGATTGTATCTATACACTTTCTTTATGGCACATAACATATATGCAGAAGATTGTGCACAGATTACGTGTGCCGTCTGTCACTTCGTAAAGCAATTTGTCTACGTTAAAAATCCCGATAAGATCATTTACGCGTCATCGAATTCGTTCGTCGCTATATCTTTTTCAAAAAAATCGTTTTGTCACGAAAAGAATCGAAACAGTCAGGTTATACGCCTCAGCAGAGTCCTTTTCATTAAATTCTGGACGTCACTTAGCGTGATGTACGTGACCGTGTAACCCTAAGTAATTCTCGTTGGCTCATTTCGCCAGTTTAGGAATGAGCGGAATAGATCCCTCTTTAAAAAATAGCAAAGCAATGAAACATTAAACACGTGACATCATTATTTGCGGTTACACGGAAAATAAAATCTGCTACAATGTTTCAAGCTGATCCTTAAATCACTTATAATAAGGGACTGTATGGGAAAAAAGTAATAATAAAAAAAGTTTTGTAGAATAAGCTTTTATTTGAAACTCATAAAATAATTAATGAGCTAAAATACAGAAAAATAATTTGTGATACAGTTGAATGGGAACAAAAGTGTAATTCCCTATGCAAATTCCCTTACTATTTGCAACATCATATAGTGCTCCGGCAATGTCATTTGTTAATTATTCATGGTTCTTTCTCTCAAATAAACGTAATAAATGTACAAGTGGCGCCCGAACTAAAATGGAGTGGACGATATTTGTCATCACCAGGATCTGAGGACAGCGTCTCATCGTCTTCAGTCGCCATTTAAATGGCGAAGAAAGTAAGTAATGTTTTCCTTTCTTCCCTTTTGCCTTGTAGATTCCTAGCAATTCTCAGCAAGCAATCGGGAGGTCCGGAATTATTTTCTTATTTTTATTTATTATTCTCATTTATTTATTTATTTATTGCCATTAAAATGGAATATACTTAATTTTGATGTTGATTTATTTCTGATATGTTTATACATCATTTATATTTGTTCTTCCATAAAACGCGCATTTCCCGTTGAATGTATTTGCGTTAGGTATAACGATACCATGAATGCAACAACATAAGGCCTTAAATTGTACATTTGGCAAGGAATTCTGGATTTTGTAAAAGAAGGAATTTCATGTTATTATTTGCCCAAAGAGCGTTAGCCAAGAACGGCTATTAATTTCGTTTTGGCATTTTGTGTTGGTTCACTTTTCAAATTGTTGTCATCAAATATTAGAGAAAGAAATTAAATAATGAAGAATCTGCATAAATGCATGTATATTTCTCGCATTCTGATAAGACAACGGTACCTAGAGCCATCAAATTTTGAATAATGTAATCTTCCCCTGAATATGGGCATTTGGAAGCCCGAATTTTGAATTTGAAATTTGTTTTATTATCGATTTCATATTTTGCAACACTTTAACGAAATTTTGATTAACAAACTCAACGATTTCAAAGCGAGCAATGGCAATTATGTACGGGAAAAAAATAAAAAAAATGTCAAAGATTTCAGATTTTAAATCAAAGGTGCGTTTTTTAACGTTTTGTATGTCACCTTTATTTATTAAATATCATGTTCTTTGCACTTAAAGAAAAACATAAAATTCAGTTCAACAGCAATGTCGCAAAATAATTTTAAAATGAGCACATCTTTAGAATTTCCGATACATAGTTCCGCGCGCTGGAGATAAAAAGGTTTCTTTTTTGGTAGAGTATTGCCATGGCTCGCTTTTAAATAGTTGAGTTTGTTAATCAAAAATTCATTAAAGGTTTACAGAATATAAAATCGATAGTAAAAAAAATTCCAAATTTCAAATTTGGGCTTTCAGATGCCCATATTCGCAGTATGATTACGTCAATCAAAATTGGATGGCTCTAGGTACCGTTGTTTTATCACAATGCAAGAAACATACATACATTTATGCAGATTCTTCATTATTTAATTTCTTCAAATATAATACAGGGCGATAGTATTTGGTGGCAACGATTTAAAAAGTGATACAGACATTTAAAGTTTTCAACAAAAATCGCAAAACGAAAACAATAGTCCTTCAGGGAGAAAGCCCCTTTGGATTAAAAATCATTTTTATCTCCAGGGCGCGAGACTCTATATAGGAAATTATAAATGTATGCTCATGCGATATTGCTGTTGAATTGAATTTTATGATTTAAGTGCGAAAACATAATATTTAATAAATAAAGGTAGCACATAAAACTTCAGATTTTATTTTACTTTTTAATATGTTGCTTCCTAAATATTAAGTTCACCTGGCAATTAAACTGTTGCCGCAGTTATGTTTAATATATAGACATGAAATTCATGTCTATATATTAAACATTGTGGTCTATATATTATTGTCTATATTTTATTGTGGATGTTTAAATTTATACTTTATATCGAGATTAGAAAGGGGTATATTATTATCTAAGATCTAGGATAATTTTTAATAACATTTTATTGCAGTAGATGATGAGATTCTATACAGCAAGACTATTTTGCTAAACGGTTAGATCTTTTTCTTCATAATAATTTTTACACAACCACTACCGTACGCGTTAAACCTGTCTGTTAGTATGAAGGTTAACTGGGTAGATCTCCACTGTTGAAAGTAGGGGAAAACAAGAAATATTTGTCTCCTGATTTCTTTCAATATGTACTACTAAGCCATTTTTAACTTGCATGAATCTGACTTTACTTCTTACAAAGATTTGCATCTTTTTAGTCGTTACATTTTACATCACTCTTAAGTTAAGGACACAAGGCGATCAGTTTGACAGCTTTAATTGGTCTTCCATGGCCATTTTTGCATAATTGTGATGCATCTACAGTAGCCTCCGGCAAGTTCTTTTGCCCTTATAAGCGCCATTTTCATGCATTTGTAGATTTTGTTGGCCTCCGTTTTCCCAGCCGATTTCTTCTTCTGAAGGCGTATGTAGAGCACAGAAAACGTAATATGTATCCATAAATATTGCTCTATAATTAAAAAGGAAACTAGAATAATAAGAATATAATTTGTTTTCTAACGTTCGGGGAATTTTTTAAAAATTAAATGGAAATAAAATTTGAGAAAAATTAATGATCTTCTAGCTGGTCACGTGGCGCTTTTCTAAAGAAAAGACTTACTAGGAAAAGCTTTATTGAAACAGCAAAATAGTATTTAGTGAAGCTTGGAAACTGTCATTATATTCTTATACTTAAATGAAAAAGAGTAGTGCTACCTATGACACCAGACAACCCACAATTTATAATTAAAATCCCAAAATACACTCTAGACTTTAAAAGTAATGAGCACAGGAATACTCAACAATCATATCTATATTCTTAGATGCATTTCATTTTACAAAATAGTGTTTGGATTACAACAAAATGTAAACAGAGTAAAACATCATGATATTTTAATGCTACATGTTCAAAACGTTCTTTTAAAATTGCTTCAAAAACATTAAATATTTCAAGTAATTTCATAAACTTTATGATTTAAGATTTACAAAAAGTTAGCTTTATACTAATTTCTGTCCTAAGATCCTTGGCTCGTCACGATACTCTCTCAGATCAGAGGTGTTTGCAAAATTTATGCCAAGCTGCATAGTTTTACAAGCTAGGATGTTATTTTAACCACAGGATCACTGGAACCTGATACTGTCATCTCGTTCTGGGAGCCACTTGTTGAGTAAGGATTGTTGATGATGCTGTACCAAATGTTTGATGGAGTTCAATACGTCTTAAGAGGTTAACTCATTTTTTCCTGTAGACCCAAAGATGTTGTAGTACAGCGTCGAACTTACTGTTGCAATCATGTTTCACTTTTAGCATATAGGGAAGGAGGTGTTAATGTTATGAGGCGGAAAAAATTTACGAGAACGCAAAGTCATCCATTTTAATTTAATTTGTAATAACTTATATTAAATTTGATATTTGTGTACTAATTCATGACGAATTTAATATATTATCATTTAAGCATAGTTTTCTCTAAATGCGTTGCATTTCTTAAAAAAGTTACCTAAAATTATGGTCTAGATAGAAGCAGGCGATTTTTCCCATGCTGCTATCCTTTTCGAATTCAAAGATGAAAACAGGACAACTACGTATCGCACCTTAACTTTCAACACTGAATACGTGTTTCTGTCGAGGGAAGATGCGAGAAATTTTGGTTTAGTCTCAAGTGTAAACTTTTATGAGTGGTTTATTCTTCCTGATGTCACTACTTTAAAAAAAATACCGGTGGAAACATTCCTTGAAATTTTGTGTGAAAAGAGGGTTTGGCAGCACTGGAGGTGCTAGCGTTTTTCCTTCTAAAAACTTCTCTTAGGTTTTACCAATTTTTCGATGATTGTAGAGAGTTTAAGAAATATTTGAATAAATTTATAACTAATTGGAGTGAATGGTGCATTTAGAGGTTTTCATTTTCGAAAAACCGAGCTTTTAAATGTTGTTGCACGAAAGGAAGACGAAGGATTGTTTTAAATCTGATTAAAATTACATAAAAAAAAATGAAATAAAAAAAAAAAAAAAAAGGAAAAGAAAAAAAAATATAATTCCCACTAACGCCTACGAGCTTCGGGGATTTGACCAAGTTGAGGTCCGAGCTCGGCGATTGAGAAATAGAACGAATTTAGCTAATAAGAAAAGAATGGTGAAGAATTTTCGATTTTATCTTTAAGAGTATTTGGATCGACATGCCTGCGTTTTACTGAGGAAAAGTTATATTTTTTTCTGCGTTCTACTTGATTTCGATGTGGCTAATCAAGATCTGATTATGCGCATTTTTGGTACCTTCTTGTGTTCATGTACTTCGACAGCTGTGACAGAGTCGGTTGGGCTTGTTTTAAATCATTTCTTCTCGCTTAAGATGGCGAAAGTGAAGTTAAGGATCCTGAACTTTGTGCAAAAGTTGTCAGTGCAGTGTGCAACTTCATTCTTCCCTTCCCTTCAAGAGACTGTTGGACATCATAGGGAGATAGCTGATTCTGCTGTAGCTTATCGACGGGGATGTCACTTTACATCTCCGTCGTTATGTGAGCTTATTTATTATATTGTTTTTAATTATCAAGTGGTGTTATTTTATTTTATCTAAAATTAACTGGAAGAAATGGAATTTAAAGTTTTAATTAAAGGGAAATGGAATGGACTTAAGTGACTGTAAAATATGTATAAAAAGAATAATTCGATTAAATACAAATTTCTTATAGTAATACATAATGATTTGTAACGTGTAGGCTATGCTGTAAAAACATTTGTATGTATGAGATTTTAAGGTTTGTTATATTCCAAATGAAATTTAATTAAGTGAAAGAAAAGCAAACGACTTTCAAATATAAAAAAAAAACTTTTCTGCGATAATTTAAAATAATCACATATTTTAAATTGGTAATTCAGTTTTGAGATACATTACACTTGTAATAGATATGATTTGGAATGTTACTTAACCAATGAGTTAGTCTGCCCAGCTATCTTAACTTGTGTTAATCAATGATTAATTAATAAACGTGTTTTGATTGTAAATTCTTGTTCATGTTAATTTTAATAGTAGTCTCACGTTGGACATTTTGGAAATGAAAGGGCGGACGCACTGGCCGAGGAGACAATTACCGATGTTAATGCTCGTGATATTGATGTACAGGGATCAACAAGGAAAGCTGTGACTATTATGAAAAATTATATTTATGATAAATGGAGGAAGGAATGGGAAAGGTCTGATCGAAATAAAGGTTATATGAAATTTGTTAAACTTAAAAAAGGTTTATGTTATTCAGACATTGACGTTAACCAAACCATTACAGGTCATGGCCGTTTTCCTTTCTATTTTAAAAGGTTTAAATTACAAGAGTCTGACCTTTGTGGTATCTGTAAAGAACCGGGCACTGCATAGCATTATGTGGAAACATGTAAATATTTTACTGATATCAGGAACTAGTTTAAGAAAAATGATGTTTTTAATATGTATGATATTTTAAATTATTTTAAAAGACTGAAAAAATTTGCCAGGAAAAAGATGGAGAAGAGTAACCATAATAAGCTTGCAGTAGGGATTTTTATCTGAATTTTGTTTTTTGGTTATGTTTTTTATGTCTGTTGAAGGTGCTGTTTCTGGCTTGCTCTGGCTCAGGCCTCAAAAAGGCCATAGGGCGACGTATAGTCTGCCAGGAGGATCGGGCTGCGTCCCTCATATCATATCATGTCATATCATGTGATCCTTAGGGAAAAGTGAATTCTTCCTATGCACCTGGGTAACATATTGCTGTTAAGATGTAAAATTAATTAATACTGCGTGTCTGAATTTACGATCTTATTTATTACCACGTTATTTGAACTGGCGATTTAATTTTTTTCATACATAAGTTATCCTACTTTGGTGTTGTGAGGAACTTTTGCATTCGTATTTCAATGAAATGAGTTTATGGCTATTTCTAGAGTTTTTAGGAATTATTAAGTATGAGATTTACGTGTTTTCAGGAAAGTAGGGAGGTTATTGCATATTTAGATTTTTGAGCTGATTTGAATTTCTTGAAAAGTTTATGTTTTGATTTTGTACCAAGGCTTTAGAGAAGATATTATTTCACTGCAGTCTCAATTACCTTGATTTAAAGAGTTTGAATTTTGATTCAGTTTAATGTAATTTACAAAAATGGTGAATTTATATAATTTAGTTTAACTGCAATCATCATTTTCTAGATTTCAGAGCTTAAATGAGGTTATTTTAGTCCGGCACCACCACTTCAGTATTTAAAAGAAAACAGGAAATTACTACATATCAATTAAATTAATTAAAAATTTTCTCCCTTCATAGCAATGCCACTACCTATTAATCGTGGCTAATAAATTTTTATGTTAGATTTTACCATGAAATCTCATCTTGCGTTCAAGTACACTACGGGAAAAAAAAAAAAAAAACATTCTATATCTCCCGTTTTAGTGGGCCGATTGACAAAATTTAAATTGCGTTTTTCATGTCTCAAAAGCGCCACTTAGGATATATATAACATTTATATACAGCATTGTTCTAACATAGGTATTTTGACGAAAATTGGACTTTTTCTGAAATAACATACCATTTGTTTTCCATATTTCGATTCTACAACTCAAATTATGCATAGATATTAAATTTTGTAAAATTTAGTGAGAAATTTACGAAGAAATAAAAAAAAATATCTTGGCGCAATTTTTTTTAGTTTGCGACAAGAATAATTTACTTGACGAACTTCTTAATATATGGCAAAGAATTTTCTATTCCCTTCCATTATGCTGAAGCAGAAAAAATGCACTTCATTCCTAACTTTTTACATTGTGCATGAGCGGGGAAAAAGTAACATCGTTTCTACTTCCAAATAATTTTAGCAAAGTGCCTAAACCTTGATGTTTTATCGTTGCAACAAATATGCCAAATTTCAAAACGCGCCAATATATAAATTCACGTATAGCTTCCGAAATTTTGAATAAAAAACTGTAATGTTTTGCAGGTATACTTAGAAATACGTCTAATTTAAGATGACGGTAAAAGTTTTATAGATTATAATTCAAATTTGGTTTGAAAAATTTATAAAAATTATAAATTTTAAAAATAAATCATAAAAAATAGGTGAATTTTAAGTGGAATGAACCTAAATTTCCAAATGTGAAAGGAAGAATTAAATAATTTTAATAAAAAAAGAGAGATTAATAAATATATACCAAACTTAATTAACAATGAGGAGGTAAAATTTCGAGAGCTAATTTTTTGAAACTACTGTATTACTACAATGTTTCCTTAAAATGATAAAAAATGCAGCTAAGTCTTAATGGCAGACTCTCGACTCAGAGCGGAAGCTCGCAGATTTGAACTATCTAAGTCGGAATCAAGAAAGACTTACAGGAAACAGTCAAACAGCTAAATAGCAATAGACAGATATACATCAAACGGTCCATCACACATCAATCATTTCACAACTGAAGCCGAGACTCTAGATCTTCTCAGGCTGGAACTGATATACTCATATCCTTTTCTCTTTTGCTTCTTCATCGCACACCAATTAACAGTCTCGACTGTTAATTATTAATAAACGATTTTTAAGTCTCGATTATAAATAAATAAGTCTTCAGTTGATCATCGTTGAAAAGAAAATATAAATACGCACTTCTTCGCGAGCATGTTTACAGTCTAAAGCCTTAGCTGATTCCAGCATCAGTTATCTTCCGTCATCTTGCAAAATAAATTCACTTCATCCCTGTACTCTTCACAGTTCTATGCTTTCTTTATACGTTTCCTCCCCGCCATTTCTTCTTCCTTATCACAAAATTATATCAGGTCATTACTCCCAATTTACCATCATCCACTACGTTTTTTAACCCTTTCTTTTGGAGAATATTTTCACTATTTATCCCTTTTCTTAACCATCTATCAAAACTGACACTTCATGCAACCATTTCTTACGTCATCTTACAGTAGCCGCAGTGCATGTAATTCAGCTTTTTTGAAAGCCAGTAGAATTAGTAAAAAAAGTAAAAGATGCAATTATGACCTTCTTACTTTTTTAATAATCGTTCCGGTGCGTAAGAGGAGTCAAAGTTATTTAACGAAAGAGCTCTTTGGAAGTAGTAGGTTTTGTGGACTGTTTGTCTGCTTATTTCCTTTATCATTCCGAAGATTTCTAAGAATAAATAGCACCAAACATATAAAAGAAAGCATTTTTAAAGCTGTCACTTACAACATCACCCTCGAAGAGATATTTTTCTCGTTTTACCTACATTCTGTAAATTCAGAATCACAGGTTGTTTGATGGTCACATACAAAGGGACACTTTTTTTCAATTTGCGTATCTTCATTTGCATCGAGTACCTCTCAATGCGCTTTGAATAGATTTGCCTCTTTAGGAAGAGAGAAAATGAAAGTATACCTCTTTTTTTTTCTGCAAGAAACTAAAAGGAAGAGTGTTTTTCAAGAATCCTTATCTTGAATATTTGGTCTCTATTTTCTTTTTCTTCATTTCCCTCGAACACTAAAATTATCTGACTTTCCTTGCTGAGAATGGAAAAGAGAACAAGTAGGATTGACTTTCCCTAAAGTTAGTTTGCTGCATAACAACTATATATATAAATTACAACTGGATCTCAAAATTAACTCCAGAATTAAACTGCGAACTATTTTTTCCCTTTGGATTGGCAACGCTCTCTGAAGCAAACGCTGTAGAAATCACATTCTGCTGTAGTCAGTTGTGACGGAGAAGTACATAATGCAAGAGCACAGAACTATTGGAAAATATATAATAAATATGGGCAGGGTATATAAACTGTACATAAATTACGTGGTATGTTTGGATGGAAAAACCCGTCATTCGTAACGACTATAAAAAGTGTAGTTCAAAAATTTATACAAATAAATTCGGTAACCAAAAGAAGTGCCAGGTATTTTGCGAAAACATTGGCACCATACTTGCCAACCTATGACACTCAAAAATCAGGAGAATTTTTTAAGAAATCAGGAGATTTTTCACAATGTTAAAAACACTTTTTAAATGATAAAAATATAGTTTTTAATAATGAATTAACTTTTAATAGTTACTAAGTCTTAAATGCAAGCAACACAAAAATACCTTAGACATAAAAAACATTTTTATTACTTGCATCGTTAAAAAAAGACACTTTAATCAGTTTTCATACAAATGTTACGAACAGTGGCAGATTTTGCCTTCGTTAAGAAAGAAACTTCATAATTTTGTTCATAGCAATTGCCACGTAGGCCTGCTTTCGCTAATAAAAGTTTTTCTAATGTGTCATCACTCATATTAGATCTGAATTTAGTCGTCGTTTTCGCAACAACACTGAAAATCCTCTAACACCCCGCATTACTATGGGGAACTGTCAGGATGGCCAACATAATTCTAGACAGTTCACTATATTTTAAAATTCCATCAGCACCTTTCAGTTTTCCAATTAAACTCCACTGGGTGTCAATCCTAGCTGATTTTATAACTTCATCCAAGTTTTCTAATTGGAAATTGCAAAATTGCGACTGCAGTATATCAGTAGCAACATCAATATCATCATCTTTCATGACTAAACGAAGTAACACAGGAAATCTGTTCAAAAAGTACCTTATATCAGAAAAAGATGCATTTGCTAGAGCAGAAACATCACGAACTTTAGCATGCAAAATCACTTCATCGACTGGAAATTTATGTAGTATGTAATCACATACTCGACAGAAGTAACTTCTAACATGAAGATAAAACTTATTTTTGTCTTCTTCTGAAAGTTCTTCCACTACTTTTGCAGTTGCAGCTCCTATTACCAAATCTTCATCTTCCTTTTGATTTTCTATTTCACCTTAAATCACATCATATATAGAGTTACAAGACAAAACACAGACTGGTTTTACAAACTTTGATAAAATGTCTTTAAACAGATCATAAATAATTGATTGCAAAACATGAATTAATGGAATTCTTTGTAGAATTGTGTTAAGAACATCGAATGATGGCAAAATGAATTGTAAAAAAAAGCAAAAAGCTTTGTTAAGGTCCGAAGAAAAAAATATAAATATTCGTTCTTCAGAAGATAAACTTACAGTAATCGGAAAATGGTTCGTGTGTTGAGCAATTTTTTTTTACTTTGAGAGAAATTTGTATCAGCTTTACGCTTATATTTTGCAGTATTATTTTGAGAACTGCCAGTTGAATTGCTGAATGATGCAGAAATTACTTTATTTTTCTCAAACCTATTTTTAACAATGGAAATAGTAACTACATCTCCATGTACTTTAGGTACTTTATAACTCTCAATAGAGCCTTTTATCTTAACTCTCGAAGCATTTACTTCTTCTTTAAAAAATGCAAGAAGTGGGTTCCATTGATCGAGGATTCTAGATAAGCATTTCTTTAAAGACAGCTAGCGTATAGATACATGTTTCAAACTTTTTCTCATTTCAGTATTATGCAGCTGTTGTAACTGTTTCAATTTTTCCTTTCTTTTAGAACACCTTTCAAGATAATATTAAATATCAACAATGTGTTCATCCACATTTATTGGTAAAGAAGCTAAGTCCTTTTTCAGCTGCGAAATTTAAGAGGTGACAGGTGCACCTCATACTCTGCAAATCTGAATTTGCCTTTCTTAAGATGCCTGCAACACCAGTCTTCAAGCCTATCATTACTGGTACATTATCGGCACCAAGTGCTAAGTAATTATCCAGAGTGACTGCATTTTCTTTTAAAGTTTTAATAATTAGCTGTGCTATATTAAAGCCTGTCGAATGTCCTCTAAAGTGAGGACAGAAAGTAAACTGCACTCAGTTTCTGAAGACTCTGGATTAAAAAAAGAAACAACAATTGGATACAGTTTTGAATTGGTATTATTGCTTCTATCCATAGAGAGGCATAACGGAGCTGTTTTAATGCAATCAATAACCGAAGATTTATTTTTCAAACCCATTTCTTTAACAATTGCACCTGTTTTGGTCCTTGCACTTGAGTATTTCTTAGCGATTTCACTATCGGGAAACATTTTTCTAAATAAAGCTGCAGCGTGATCCGATGCATTCAGCGCTAGGTTGTGCTCCAGTAAAAAGGCAGAGAACAGACATTCTGCATTAATGACTTTTTGGTCTTTTGTTTCCGAAGAAAAATTTAATTTTTCGTTTTTTTCAAAACAACTTATGCTGATCTTGTGTTTTTGTGTACGCACATGTTTGAGAACATTCGCCCTTCCACTATGCGAAATCGAAAAATTGCAATGACAGGCGGTACACATCGCAAACATCACATCCAGAGGAGTAGGGACGACTTGCAGAAATTTAACATTGGTTGCCTATTGCAGCATGTATAATTGTCAAGAAAAAGCTGGTTGTAGAGCCTCATTTCCCAAATTAGAATTTCTACATATTTTTATTTTTGACACTCAGATCGTTTAAAACAATTTAGCATATTTATCAAGCATAATTAACGTTCCAAATAATTATAAAGCTATTGCATGCTTTCAGGGCTGGATATTTTTCAGCTTTTCTTATGCTGTAAGGAAATTTGTAACTACTTCTTTTAGAAAATAATATTTTAAATCTGAACTAATAGAAAATTTCAAATAATCAATTTTCTCTTGCAATTTTTATGCTTTTTATTGGTGTAAATAAGTAAAAAATACTAAAATATTTAAAAAGGAATTTTTGAAAGTTGTGTTTAAAATTATAAATTGTGCTGCTTTTTTAAAATTATAGATGAGTATTATATCACAATTTCTATTAAGGAATTTTATTTCAATTATATTTCATAATACATCATAGTGATAAATACGTTTGACTCCTTAAAATGTTTATACATTTAATTCTAATATTAAAATTGTATTTAACCGTATCAGGTTCAGTATTCCTCCTTACTTGCTTGGGGAACATTAAATGACCTGACTCGGAACAGGGAGCTTACTAAAGCTATGTTCAATAAATGTGGGAAGTAGACAAGATACACAGGAAGGGTATACGAAACCCTTTATTTTTCTCTCTTTACAATGATTTCCGGACTTCGGAATACAGAGACCAACCACTTGTGGTCTGAACGTAAGAATATAAAAATATTAACTAAATTCTAACTAAATTAACTGTGGATTAATAAACAAGTGTCTACTTGAAGATTGGCCGTATATTAACAGAAAAGCCGTATGTAGTACAGAGAACTGTTAACACTACGATACGTTTAAAATTATCAAGAGGATTAAACCTCTGGCCTTGAAGGCAACCAGCAACCGAGTAAAACTGCAATGGCAAGCGGCCTGCTCCTAATCACTCCTTCCTCTCTCTTGCTTGGCAAAAAGCCACAACTTAAGTACTTGGCGTTCGCAAGACAAATTTTCATAAATAAGTTAAAGCTTTTAATTCTGGCCGGAAGTAGAAAATAAGAAGTGATAGTAAAGATTTAAAATAAAATAAACGTTAGTAAAACTTAAGATCCTTACATACTTCCCGCCAGAGTTAATTAGTTTGAAACTGAGGTCTAAAACGACCTTGTTGAAAACTTTTAGCTCTAGAATCTAACGCGAGGCCAATCTTTTACAAACAGTTCTCACTAGAAACTAGAAATTTAAAAAAAAATCGTTTTTTACATTATCAACTTCATGGACAATTACTTTTCATCTGTACTGCATCTAAACAGGAGTTGTTAGTTGAAATCTGGTTCCTTCCAGAGATCTTAGTGATATTCGGACATTCCTTTTTCTGCCCAGTTCTGGAAGGTAGCAAAGACTAGCGTTTGGTTTATCTTCCTTCTTGTGCGGGCTCGCCCTTCAGTTCCTTCATCTATGAGCTTTCTTTTCCTTCCAGTTCGGTCACCATTGAAGACCTTCTTTTTCGCCTCTGCCTGTGGTCTTGGCCGTTTGATGGCAGCTGGTCTTGGCGGAACCAGGACACTTCTCTCTCGTTCCTGCTTGGATCTCGTTGCTGGCTTTTCAAATTTTCCTTGATTCTTTGCCTCCGCAGCTGGTGTTCCTTCCGCAATTCGTCGACATTTGCTGCGTAGACTCCTGTCCGATGGATAGATCTTCCGTTTGGGAGCCGGTTTATAGTTGCCGATATTTCTCCTGGCTCTCTTTGCATTCGTCGTACTTCTCCCTTCTTCATTCTGGGGGTGGTCGTGCGCTCTCTTTTCTGGTCGGTGGAACGGCTTCTTTTTCTTGTTACCTTCAATTTTCCAACGGGGAAACTTTCTTTTCAATTGCTCCTGCCTCCTAATGGCTTGCCCTTGTGATTCTCGTTGTTCCACCTCTGGAGCTTGTGCCTGCCGTGCCGGATCCTGTAAAAGATCTTTAAATATTTGCATTTTATTACGGTCATAGAATGGTTTTATCTGGTCAATGTTTGCGGAGCATGTTTCACCATTCCTGGCTTTTAACACCACTACAGCCTGAGTTATTTTTTCTATGACATATGGTCCTTCAAATCGTGGAAAAAATTTGGCGGTTTTATCTTTTAGTGCTGAAGAAAGTGAATGCTCATCTCCTACTTTATAAGTTACTCCCCGTCGTTTCAAATCGTAATAAAGTTTTTGTTTTCTCTGTGCTACTTCAGTGTTCTTTTTTGCTTCTTTAATTAATTTTTCTATATCACCCATTTTAAATTCTGGGGCTCTTTGTTGAACATAAAATAATTTATCTAACGGCGTTATAATCTTTCTGCCTAAAAATAACTCAGCAGGAGTTTTGCCCGTTGTATCATGTTTTGCGGTCCTAAGGGCGAAAGCTAATTCATTGACATAGTTATCCCAGCTTTTATGAAAATTTTTAACATAACTACGGATAATTTTCACTATATTTCTATTGACCCGTTCCGCTATATTTGATTGCGGCGATACGGGACCATTTCTAAATGACGTATGCCCAGTTTTTGGCACATGTCTTCAAATATATTACTTACAAATTGAGGACCATTATCCGATATAACTTTTAGGGGCGCCCCGTATTTTAAAATATATTTATTTAAAATAGAATCAGTAACTAATTTCGCGGAGGCTCGTTTTAAGGGAACAATTTCGGTCCACTTACTAAAATGATCAACCATAACAAGGAGATACCGACTTTTATTTAACTGACTCTTTGGGAAAGGACCCAATAAATCGATGCCAATTATTTCATTTGGAAATTCGGATTTAATGCTATTTAGAAACCCGGCCGGGCGGAAATTAATATAATTAACTGCTTGACATGTTGGGCAGGACTGGACATACGCCCTTGTTAACTTTTGCAGTTCAGGAAAATAGACTGCTTCGCGTACGCGTTGGATAGTTTTTCGAATACCAGCATGAGAAGCTAAAGGGCAGTCGTGTAACTCCTGCAAGATATTTAATCTAAGACTAGCTGGGATAACAGGTCGAAATTCGTTGTTAGAATTCGTAGTTTTTGTATAGAATAATAGACCATCTATTAGTTCGTAATGGGCCGCCTTATTTCTTATCGCCACAATATCTCGGTGGCTAAAATTTTCAGGATCCTTTAAATACTCATAAATGTTTCTGAATTCAGGATCCTGACCCAGTTCGGTTATTACAGTTTCTCGGGAATTTATTGTACATGCTGTGAGCATTGCCACCTTTACGGTATTATCTTGTTCATCTATTTTAATTCTTGATAGGGCATCTGCTACGATATTTTCCTTTCCGGGGGTATGCTTGATTACCAGATTATATTCTTGCAGCTTGAGTGCCCATCTTATTAACCTTGGGGACAAATTTTTCTCTGAGTACAATCTAGTTACCGCCGCATGTTCAGAGTACACTGTTATCGGCGCCTTTCCAAAATAGACTCGGAACTTTTGCACTGCTAACAGAACTGCAAGTGCCTCTCTCTCGGTCGCGTAATAGTTTCTTTGTGTTTGATTTAAAGTTCGGCTAAAAAATGCCACGGGCTGCTGATTTTGCGAAAGTACCGCTCCTACCGCATAATCCGAAGCATCCGCTGAAATTTCTAAATTCTCATCCTTTTCAGGAAATTTCAACACAGGGACTTGCGTTAATGCTTGTTTTAATTTTTCGAAAGCACTATTGGCTTCGGCCGTCCACGAAAATCTTGCCTTTTTCCTTTTTAATTTTAACAATGTCTCAGCGATAGCCGCAAAATCTTTTATAAAGGACCTATAATATGAACAAAGTCCTAGAAAAGAAGAGAGCTTCTTTGCCGTGTTTGGAGTCGGATACTTTTGTACAGCGATTATTTTTGATTCGGCTGTCTCGATTCCTTTTTGAGATATTTTGTAACCTAAATATTTTAATTCAGGGGCTGCAAATTTGCACTTTTCAACATTAACTTTTAGACCGGCCTCATTTAATAATGAAAACACCTGTCTTAAATCCTGTACATGTTGGTCCAGATTATCACTAGTAATAATGATATCGTCTAAATAGATAAATGTGGACTTTCCAAGAGCAGGCCTTAGCACAATGTCCATACATCGCTGAAATGTTGCCGGTGCCCCTGAAAGGCCAAACGGCATACGCAGGAATGCATAAGTGCCAGACTTGGTTATAAAAGCAGTCTTAGGCACATCCTCCGGTCTAACCCCTATTTGAAAATAACCATTCGTTAAGTCTAAAGTCGTCATGTATTTGGTAGAAGTTATGTTCCTCAGAATTTCTTCAATAATAGGTAACGGATATACCGGATATTTAGTCATGGAGTTTAATTTACGATAGTCAATCGCAAAACGCCACCTTTTTGGATGTGTTACTGGATAGTCATTGTTATTCTTACATAAAACAACCGGGCTAGCATAACTACTTGAGATGGGCGTTATGATCTTTTTACGTAACATATCTCTAATATGCCACTCTATAATTTTTTCTTTATTCTTATCATACCGGTATGTTTTGTGGCGAACTGGCAGTGAATCTCCGGTGTCGATACTATGGTTAGGAACTTTAGTAAATCCTGGAATATCACTAAATAACGAAGCAACTTCACTTACCACTTGTCGGATTTTTTGTTGCTCTTCCTTAGGCAGGTGGTCAAGGTTTAACATTGGTGGTTCTGTTTTCTCTTCTCGAACTGGTTTCATCGTCAGCTTAAGGAACGCTTCGTTAAAATCCAGTGTTGCTTCTGCCTCTGAAAGAAAATCTATCGCTAAGATGATATGTGCTTGCAGATTCTTTACTATAAAAAACATAATCTTTACTTGTTCGTCCTTGATACGAACGTATAGCGGTAATTTACCTATGCACTTACATCTT
The DNA here is from genome assembly GCF_044657685.1 of Stegodyphus dumicola. NCBI lineage: Eukaryota > Metazoa > Arthropoda > Arachnida > Araneae > Eresidae > Stegodyphus > Stegodyphus dumicola. The sequence goes on from NC_140777.1 coordinate 150,014,679, forward strand.
TCTCCCTGCGCAGCTAACACTGTCGTATTATCCGAATTATATATGCGGTATTTACGAAAATACTTCTAAAAAAAATCTTCTGCCACACAGGAACACTGCGCGCCTGTATCCAGGAGTGCGGTGGCTGGGATGTTGTTCACCAACACTTCAATCTTTGGAAGAGTCAAATTTTTCACCATCACTGTATTTAACTTGAAGGAAGAGGGGTTTTCTTGGCCTTCGGATTTTCGCACCCTCCCGTCAGCAGAAATCCGTTTTAGTTTAAATCTTCATTTTTCCTTTCCGTGCTTTCCTTCTTTTTCCACTGGCCTTCAGACATTTTTCCTGGATTACTATTGAACTGTCGACGTTCGCCGGTATTTTTTTTGATACTCGGGTTTCCTTGCCCACTGATTCGATTTGCTTCCGTAGCCGTGTTCTTGACTTCGGTAGCTGTGGTCTTGGCGCACCAAATTGGTTTCGTTGTTCATACTGGCGTCTTCTTTCAATGTCCGCCGTTCTTCTACTTTCAAACTGGATTGCTAGCTCAAATAACTTTTCCAGTGTAGTCGGATTCCTTAATTCAATAAAGTCTTGTACTTGGGGAAGTAACCTCGGCAAAATCACTTGAATTATCTCAGGATCCGGACGGTTTCCATACAAGAGCTTGAAGACGTGAATTTTTCTTAAAATAAAGCTTGAGAGGTTTTCGATTCTTTGTTGATATATACTAAAAAGTTCCGTTTCTAATTTCGCACGATCCCTTACAACAGGGAAGGCTTTTAGTAGGGCAGTCTTGAAATTCTCGTAAGTATAGGTGGGACTTCCTGCTTGACCCAAGAGACTTCTGCCTATACACTTGAACCAGTTAAGCGCTTGAACCTCAAAGCGCTGGTAGCTAAGGTAACTTTTTGAAACTCGTGCACGGGGTAGAGCATGAAGTGGTCCTCGAATTTTTCCAAAAAACTGGTTACCGGTGAGTTTCCATTAAATGTTGCTTCTGGTTTTATCGATGCGCGCATGGTCTGGACGATGTAACCAAATCCTTCCAGGGCGGCAGCTGGCATTTCTGGATTCTGAGCCGCTTCTGCAGGCAGCACAGGTTCTTCTTGAAACGCGGCCATGGTTATTCTTCTTCGTCAGGCGCCACTATCAGGTTCAGTATTCCTCCTTACTTGCTTGGGGAACATTAAATGACCTGACTCGGAACAGGGAGCTTACTAAAGCTATGTTCAAGGAAGGGTATACGAAACAAGATACACAGGAAGGGTATACGAAACCCTTTATTTTTCTCTCTTTACAATGATTTCCGGACTTCGGAATACGGAGACCAACCACTTGTGGTTTGAACGTAAGAATATAAAAATATTAACTAAATTCTAACTAAACTAACTTTGGATTAATAAACAAGTGTCTACTTGAAGATTGGCCGTATATTAACAGAAAAGCCGTATGTAGTACAGAGAACTGTTAACACTACGATCCGTTTAAAATTATCAAGAGGATTAAACCTCTGGCCTTGAAGGCAACCAGCAACCGAGTAAAACTGCAATGGCAAGCGGCCTGCTCCTAATCACTCCTTCCTCTCTCTTGCTTGGCAAAAAGCCACAACTTAAGTACTTGGCGTTCGCAAGACAAATTTGCATAAATAAGTTAAAGCTTTTAATTCTGGCCGGAAGTAGAAAATAAGAAGTGATAGTAAAGATTTAAAATAAAATAAACGTTAGTAAAACTTAAGATCCTTACAACCGTAATAATTAATTTTGCTTGTATTTTATAGTGATTTTAAATTTATTTTTAGTTCTGCATAAGATTTTTTTTTATTTACTGTTAATTTAATTTATTAGCTTAAAGGGGCGGTAGCCTAGAAAGGCTGTTAGTTTCGAAGCGGAATTTTGCGCTGTTTTACTATAAATGTCCGTGTCTCTTGCAAATTGTTGTTACCAAATATTATCGCCCTGTATTATATGTAAAGAAATTAAATAATGAAGAATCTGCATGAATACATGTATGGTTCTCGCAATCTGACAAAAACGACAGTATCTAGAGCCATCAAATTTTGAATAATGTAATCCTCCACCCGAACATGGGCATCTGGACGGCTGAATTTCGAATTTGTTTTAATCTATTTCTTATTTTGTAAAACTTTAACGAATTTTTGATTAACAAACTCAACGAGTTCAGAGAGAGCACTGTACGGAAAATAACAGTTTTATCTTCAGTGCGGAAATTCTAAAGATATGCTGTTTTCAAATGTATGTGGTTTACGGGCGAAGAACTTTGAAAACAGCATATCTTTAGAATTTCCGCACTGAAGATAAAACTGATATTTAATAAATATAGGTAACACACAAAACGTTAAAAAAAGGTTTCTTTTGGGCGTAATATAATATCTTAATGCTTCTAGATTTTATTTTACCATTTTTTTCCGCTTCATTACACTCAGAAAATTTTATGCTCCGAATTTTATAAATTACTAAAATAAATATTCCACTTTAATGTTAATAAGTTAATGATGATATAAATCAAATAAATGATTGTTTTGTAATGTTATTATAGTTTTGAAAATCATTCCCTGAAAATGGTCATTAAATTTTTTTTAAAAAAAGTTATCAGATCTTGTTTAATTTTACCTTATTTATTTCAAAGCATCCTGTACTATCAGTCTTACTTAATTTTACGTTATTTGTGCGCAAAATTAAGTTCATAAATTTTGTGCCTAGAGTTTTTACCGTTTTACCAAAGTAAAGATATTTGTATAAGAATTACGCGTGAAAAAAATGCGCGAAATGCAGTAAAAAAGTGCTTTATTAAGATATATTAAATCCTATTTGGAAAAAACTGTAGCTTTCATAATCTCATCACTATACAAACATATCACATTTAATAATTAAAAAGAGTTATGTGATACAAACGCCATAGGTTTCAGTGTTAAAGTAAACCAGATCGTCCCTACTCTTTCTTGCCGACATGTCCGTGACGCGCGCCCCGCCCACTGGGTTAGTCTATGTCTTATAAGGTTCATGCTCTGGATACGTATGCTGTCACTCACAAAGCAGAAATTCTCATCTGATTTGCAAGGTTTTATTTTAGATATAATCTAGAGAAAATTCAGTTGCTTTCAGACGTCCAAAATCACTTTTTTTTTTTTTTTTTTTTTTTTTTTTTTTTTTTATGTTCATATAACGAAGTATTAAGCCAAGTTCCATAAAAATCGTGAGAAATATTAAGAATAAGAAAAAGTCGGGAGAAATATATTGTAAATCGGGTTGGCGGGAGAGCGGTCGAAAATCGGGAGTCTCCCGCCTAAATCGGGAGAGTTGGCAACTGTGAGCCCTAATGTTGCTGAATGATTGAGAGCGTCATTTCGCAGCAGGTACCTTGAGTTATACATCTGGAGAAGCACCACGCAGAGTATAATAGCAACAGATTTGCGTATACCCCCATTCAAGAAGTTAAGCCAAGCATCCATATGACACGATAGGCATTCATCAATTGGTTCCTGCAGAATCTGTAAGTGGATGCTGATTTTGCTGAGAAAATTGTCTTCAGTGTGACGATTCACATTTTCATTTGGATGGATTGTGTTACAACAAACACTTCTATTCTTAAGCTTAAAGAAAAATTTCTACACGTTATCACAACAATCGAGCCAATATCGATAAAATTATGATTACAAATTTTGACAAAAATTGAGCAAACGTCATATGAGTTATGGAGAACATGTGCTAGATATTATTTTCCATAGTTTGTCTGAGTGTAAATATTTATAAATAACTTTACCAGTTCATGCATAAAGTTTCGTTTAGTAAATTTAAACCCTGTATCTTTTTTAAGATGCCATTTATACGCTTGATTTCAGTTTTGATTCAATCTCTGTTTTTTTGGTTTCTTCATTGAATGCTTTCAAATGCTATAAATATATATTAAAAATGATATTAAACGTTTAAAAGTAACCATTTTGATAATGAATATTAAACTTATTAATAACACATGCAAGTGATCTCGAACAAAATAAATATTTACATTAAGGAATTAAACTTACATTTCAACGGATTCATAAAATCACAACATTTTAAAATTATCTTCTATAATTGCCTTACAAATGTGCGAGACGAAAAAAATGACTTTAGCACGAATCGATATTAATAAACAGGAACAAGCTGAAGAAATAACTCCTTTGGCAAATAAGCAATTTAATTTGAACTTCCCTAAAAATTCAAGCTATTGAAATTGAGAATTTTCGTTTTAATGGATGTTGCTAAGCTGCAACATAAATAACAAATTTTAGTCATATATATAAGCTTATAGTGGAAGCCTGTGTATGTCTAATTGCGCCAAGACATTATCAATGGTGAGTAAGAGGAAGTGTTTTGTTTTCTTAATGATATAAACTAACTCCCTATTCGAAGGCAGACAACTAATTAGGAATTACATTTTTTGGTAAACGGAAAACTAAATGGTAGATTTTTGATCAATTGCACTCATGCCAAAGCTGAGTTAAATAAGAAAATAAATTCTGGAAGACGTTGCATGCAAATGAAATGCGAAAATTCTATCCCAGACTTTAAAAACATGAGCTTTATAGATGTATATATAATTTGAATTTAACAGATATTCTCTATTCGTAAAAAGCTAATATAAATTTTAAATTGAATTAAGAAATTTTAATTGCAAAAATAAAAAGTAAAAGATTAATTATTGCTTCGAACTAATTAAAAACATCATTTAAATTCTAAGAGCATATGTAAATTAAGCGCACATATCTAAAATCATGAAAAATTGTAATATTCCAAAAAACTAATCTAAAAAATTTGTTTAATGAAGCTTTAAGACCAAATTAATTTGCATAAGTGAATAATTGTTGAGCAGGTAGGAGACAGACTTATCAAGAGGAAGTGGTCTTCAAACCTAACTCTTCAGTTACTCAATACGTGTTTCATCATCCATATAGGTAACGGTATAGTAAAATTCAAAACCAAAAGTAAAGCCCAATTTTGTGAATTACTAAAAAAGGAATATAAACTAGTAGGAGTTTTGAGAAATTTAGCAAGTAAATGACTAGGAATTAAAATATTAATTAAATGTCAAAATAATTAAGAAAGAAAACCAATTTTTTTAGAAAACCAAAGTAATTTAGAAACTCTTGCCTATTGAAAACTTCTCCTACACGAATTATGCATGTAAACCTAAAATAAACTATATACAATCTATCAAAATATAAAAATAATACCAAAAAGGCTAGTAAATAGCAAGTTTTTAATTTAACTTACATAGAACTACAATTTGAATTCCTGAGAATGGATTAGCATTTGCTAAACTGAGGTTGAGTAGTTTGTTACTGAGTAGTTTGTTAAACTGAGGTTGAGTAGTTAAATAGAGGGCGCTAAGACAACGTAAAGTTGAGTGTTAAGCTGCTATCCGTGAGAGCTATTGTAAAAACCTACGCTGTAAACTTTTAGTAATGTAAAATGTAAAATGCTGTTTTGTGTGCAAAAATATTGCTAACTTGAAGGCATTGTGATTGTAAAAATTGTAAACTGCTACTGTATGTAAAAGTTGCTAAAGAAGTAAAAATTCGAAAAAATGTTTTTCAAAAAAAATTTTTGAAGTAAAATTAAAAGTTCGAATAAATACTTTAATTGAATAAATTTAACTTAATTTAAAGTTGAAAATTATTTAAAATTTTTAAAATCCCAAATTGAAATAGAAAATTATTGTAAGAAATTTTTTATACTAGATTGCATTATTTAAAACTGAAGTTCTACAAGTTAAATCAAAACCTAAACTAAATACTGGCCAAAGGCAAGGAAAATTAGAAAAATTAGATAAAAATCTTCACTCAAATTCGGGCTATAATTGAGACTGGCCCTTCATTAGTAAAAGGAAAGAATCCAGTATTGATTAAATATATATTTTTACAAATAATTATTAATAATTAATTAATATTTAGAAGTATAATCCTTTAACTCTTCAAAATCCTTCATTACCCTCTAGTTAAGATTTAAGGTAATATTATCATAGCATAAAGAGTTAAAAAATTAAAAAGAAAAGTTAATACCTGCCTTTTTAATATGAAATTTAATAAATTGCGTTGGAACCTGGTTATTAACTTAAACATTAATTAGTTTTATTATTTCTTTCTTTAAATCTTCTATTTCAGTACATATATTTTTTATTCTAATTATTTGGCTTTAAAAAGTGTTACCTATTACTTTTTATAGATATTAGAAATCCAATTAATTAGTTTAATAGTTTCAAACTGGAATGCCCTCCTTTTATCATATAATTTAATTTTGATGTGTTTAATAATGAGCAGGTCTAGGTATTTAATGTTATCATGATTCGTATTAGTTCTATTAAGTGTTAAACTATCTGAGTAAATTTTGAATTGTTCAAAAACAGAATTATTATTGAAAGTTATTATATCATCAGTGTATCTAAATGCATTTGCAAATAACATTAATTCATTCTTATTCAAACTTAGTTGGAATTTATATTCATTAGCAAAAAGAAATAGGTCACATATTTGTGTAGAACTGTTTGCTTCCATTGGAATTTATTTCACCTGCTGAAAGATATTATTATTGAATTTAATGTAGTTACTAAATAATGTACAGTGCAAGTAAATTTTCCATCTTACATACACTTTACATACAGCATTTATTCATGAAATTTTAACAATTACTCGTTGAGTTGTGTTTGCTGAATTAAAAAATTTTGTGCAGTTAACAAATTTTAAATCTTTTGTAAATTTATGTTCTTGTTGGTTTAGATATAGAAAACTCTGAAATTTAAACTAAACACTTCTAAATTTAAAAGTTAGCTCCATTTTTAAAGAATTATTTGTAAAATCTGCTGTAAAGCATTGATTAAAACAAGTGAAAGTGATTGATTTACTCAGATGTACTCAAACGAAATATCAAATGACATAAGAACTTAGGCAAGCATTCTAAAAGAGGAAATAATTGCTATTTGCGTTTAGCCACATGCTATGTTTTGAAACAACTGAGTGGACATTTTTAGCTGCTTAGTCCGCCTAGTTAACCCACTTCGCTGTTAAGAAATACAGGGTGTCCAGAAAAGAAGCCATGAAAAAGAATAACATATCTATCCAAAGTCAATGTGCTTATTATATTATTGCGGTTTTACATAACTTCAAAAGGGTTTACTTGCCTGGAGCGGCCTTGACATCTTTAGATTGCTTTCTATGACAACTTGACCCTTTTTAATTTCTTTCTGTGGGGGTGAGGAGGGTTATGAAAGAAAGCGTATATGGAATATCTACGACCGATTTTGCAGAGGCGAGAGAACTGATCACACCAATGATGTTTTCGAACATGTGGAATAAATATGGGCAAAAATGTTCTTGTACGGAATCATATCAAAGTCATTTGCACACTGGACTGAATCGATTTTTTTTTTACGACTCAACTCTCACTAGCTGCAATGTTACGAATAAGATCGGGAAGAGCCGCGCAGACGGTATAGTTGTTAGGGGAGTCTACTGCGATACCGAAGGACCGGTGTTCGAATTCCGGAGAAGACATGGATGTTTGGAAATGTATAGTGTCTTTGCAGCAGGGAACACTCTAAGCACATGGTAGGCCAAAAGTCATCTCGAGAGGCTGATGGTAGGAGAAGAAGGAAAGAAGACCCTTGCACTCGTCCCCTGGGGTCTCTCAATCAAAATTAGGGTGGAAGTGAGCGAAGTCGTTCACTGTATGATGTTAACTGTTACCTGTATGATGCCAACGACAGGTGCAGTCTTGCTCTCCTTGCCATGATGAATTTTGTAGGCTTGTTCTGACGTTACTGTCAGATAAGTGAGATAAGTCACAACAGAAGGGGAACAAGGAATGAATCAAGAACATTTTGCGAGAAAGGAGAAAAGAACGAAAAGAGTGGAATCGGAAGGATCGACTCAGTAGAACATCTAACCCCTTGTATTGATTTATTTCAACTGTCGTTTCGAAATTCCCAAAAAAACCCATTCTTTACAGATTTAACAATAAAACTCTGGAATAGAAAAATTTTCTCAGAATTGGAAACTTGTAAAAATTAAACTTATTTCCATTTTATAGGAGAAACATAAGAACATGGGGTTTCCTAACATAGGAATTGAACTTTCCAGACATGCTTTTAAAAGCAACTCAGTTTTGTAGGAGGATCACTATTAACTCTCTGAGTAAATTGAAATGGCTTTTTGAATCAGTTCGCTAGCGGATCGTGCATTAATAGTGTGGAGCAAATATCGCTTAGACATAGCCCTAGCTACATACGTGCTCACATAAAAAAACAGATGCACTAAACTGTTTGGGTAATCATTTCCACCTGTGAAAACCGCAGTACAATAAAAATATTGATTTTGAACATATGTGCAATTTGGTTTCATTATTTTTTTCCCGGGCAGCCTCAAATCCAAAAAAATTCGAGAGTAATTTCATAATATTTTTCGTTTGGTGCTCTAATCGGAAAGTTCGACAACTGTAATTTTACTAACAAGTACATATCAATTTTTCAGATGATGGTTTGATAACAGAAGGCAGAAACTGTGATCAAAGAATAAAGAAGTTTCTGAACGAACTTAATAGACAACTCTCTTTGACCTAGTAATTCGTAAAGCGATGCCCTCTGAACTCCTGTTTTAGGAAACTGCATGGAAATTGCAAGGGAACATATCTGAACTGTGACCAACATTGGAAGATATTGAGACATCTTTTGATGTTTCAAGGACCAAAGTACATTCAATTTTATATGAGGGATGGTTGCATTAGTAGTAATGGTATGTGCGTGTTGGATCACACACAATTTATAATAACTTAAACTTGGAAGGGTTGCCGTGTTGGTGCAAGCAAATTCTCAAAAGATATAAATCATTTGCATCAAAAGCTCTTTATCATACAATCTTATAAATTTCTTGTGACTCTCTATAACAGTGCTTTGGTTTCAGCTATGAATAAAAAATTAAAAAAAGAAAATTAGAAACAAAACAAGTTACTGGGATGTTGAGAAATGCATAACGTAGTTATTTTTTCATTTCGTTCACACATGCACACAACAAAAATACAAACTGAAAGCTTTCGGATTACGCCCTAGGGGCCCTTTTTTCGTTTACACATATATAAACGTTTCCAGAGCATTTGGACTAAAGCCCCTTTGGGCTAAAAATATTTAAAAATAGCATATCTTTAAAATTTCCGATAGATAGTCTCGCGCTCTGGAGACAAAAACGTTTTATTCTGTACAGTTTTGCCAGTGCTCGCTCTGAAATCGTTGAGTTTGTTAATTAAAAATTCGTTAAAGTTTTCAAAACATGAAACAGATAATAAAACAAATTCAAAATTCGGGCTTCCAGGTGTTCATATTCAGGTGGAGAACTACGTTGTTCAAAATTTCATGGCTCTAGATACCGTTGTTTTCTCACAATACGAGAAACATACATACTACATTTTTGGTGCAACACTATGAAGAATGATTCAACGCTTTTAGTGATGAGACTCAAAATTCCGCTTCGAGGCTAATAGCCCTTCTGGGCTAAAACTATTAGGTGCAATAATATGAAAAATGATTCAACGTTTTTAGTGATCAGACGCAAAATGACGCTTCAAGACTAATAGCCCTTCTGGGTTAAGGTTCCTTTGGGCTAAAACAAACGCATCTCAGATACCTTTTTCTCATCGAAGTGAGGAAATAACGAAAATAGGATGGACGTGAAAAATAGGATGGATGAGAAAAACCATTAACTCCTCCTTTCCCAAACATGAAATGTTTCTCTTCACTAACAGAACATAAGGAAACAGAGTAAGAAAATGTAGTTTATGGTTGTAACAAACTTTTCTTCTCTACAAAAGCAAAATAACAATGCGACTTGTAACATAAGAAAGATATGATTGGATGTACAGAGTGTTTTATATTGAATGGGGCAAAAAGAATAGCATATTACAAATTCTTTAATTGATTTATTAGGCCGGAATAATTGTTTCTGAAACTACAACTATACAAGTTTTATCTGACAACAGCGAAAAATGTTCTGATTTCGAAATCGCCGCTAGAGGGACTGTTAATCAGACTAGCGCCATATATTCAGGAGAAAGCGTATTGTGTTTTGAAATACGCCAAAACATCATCGTTTATTTTCGTTTAAAGACATTTTCGCACGGAATTTGGTAAGGAACTACAACAATAGATGAAGCAGTTTCAGGACACGGGCTGCTTGTGTAAGAAAACTAGCCTAGGACGAACAGCAGCCCAAACCGAAGTGGTCAAACAAATACGTGAAACGTTTATACGAAGTCCCCCAATCAAAATCAATGCGTCATGCAAGTTCTGAACTCAATGTACCTCACGTAACGGTATGGTGCGTGTTACGGAAACGTCTACATTTCCGACCATACACTTTACCGATGGTGCAGGCTTTAAAACTTTCCGACAAACCGTTTCGTAAAGCTTCTGTGAGAATTTGCGAGATAAGCTGGAGATAGAGGATTTCGAGAGCAGACTTGTGTTTGTAAATGAAGTCACTTTTTCCATTTTTGGTAAAGTTAATCGCCATAATTCATTATTTTGAAGGACGGGAAATACTCAGGGTGTATTTCACGAAGTGGGGCACGTAAAATTATGAAATGGGTTACTCAATGACCCACGGGTCATAAGCTGCTGAGGCTTGATGTAGAACATTCTGGCAGAATTTTATACAAATCTTCTTGTAGAATGCTTTTTGTATTTGCCTATAGGAAAGAATGCATTTGTGTAAGATTTTTTTTTTGTGGGCTGTTATTCACAATACACTTGGGAAAAACTATAAGAATCTCCCATGCAGTTAGCACGTTCACTGGGTTTCCTATTCAAGTTAAACAGCCAGTACACTTCTAGTTACTTAAAATTATGATTTGAATACATTTGTCTGAAAGGGTTTTTATTTTACGTTTTACCTATTGCACAAATACGGTTTTCGCATTATTATACAGGATAGTCCAAAATTCGCACACATAAAAATAAAAGAAAATTGTGCAATTTCTAAAATGCATATTAATGACAAATTGTTTTAATGGATGATACTCATATCCTGTGACATGTACTAATAACTTAAAATTTTTATTTCAGTTTAAACTATTACCTTTAAAACGGTTTATTTGGTGAAAGATGGAGGTGAGGTTTCCTCAGGCCAAATTAAGTTTTATTCTCGAATAATTTTTATGAGCGGAACCATCCCAAAGCATAAATTTTATTGCGATACTACCTGTCTCACACTCTTTGCTGGCGATTGCAGTGTGTTTTATTCCTGATTTCCTCCATTTTGTTCAGGTTCAGGAGAAGCGGGAGGTTACTTCATTTCTTATGGTAAATGCTTCTAGTTTCTCGAAATCAAGTCACCAAGCGAAATTCTATTCTCTTGTCAGATCCACGAGCATATGGGAAGGTCTCTTCAACGCTTCAACAAAGTTTACTTAAGGTTTTGTGAAGGACCAATCCTAAACGTTCGCTGTGCTTGGGAAAACCGCATCTCCATCTTGCACCAAATAGAGTTAATAAAGTTGTAAGGATCTTAAGTTTTACTAACGTTTATTTTATTTTAAATCTTTACTATCACTTCTTATTTTCTACTTCCGGCCAGAATTATAAGCGTTAAGGTTTTTATGCAAAGTTTGTCTGGCGAACGCCAAGTATTTAAGTTGTGGCTTTTTGCCAAGCGAGAGAGAGGAAGCAGTTGAGTCAAAGCAGGCCGCTTACCTTAGAAGTTACGCAGTTGCTGTTTGCCTTCCAGGCCAGAGGTTTTAATCCTCTTGATAAATTTAAACGTATTGTAGTGTTCTCAGTTATCTGTACTACATACGCCTTCCTGTTAATATAAGGCCAATCTTCCACGTTTATTAGTTTAAAGTTAAATTAGAGTTTAGTTTTATTTTTATACTTTTACGTTAGACCCCAAGTGGCGGGTCAGTGTATTCCGAAGTACGGAAGTTATTGTATATAGAGAAAAATAAAGGGTTTTGTATACCCTTCATGTGTATCCTGTCTACTTACCACAATTAGTGAACATAGCTTTAGTAAGCTCTCTGTTCCGAGTCAGGTCCTTGTATGTTCCCGAAGAAGGTAAGAAGGAACATTGACCCTGATAAAGTGAACTACATAAACTCTAACTAACTGAAATTCCAAGGATTATATTTTTTAAAAAAGCACAGGGGTGTCATCCGTTGAAACAATTTGCTATTAATATCCATTTTTGAATTTCAACGCAGTAATTCAAAAATGTTCACTTTGGGATCACTCTATGTAAGTAACATAAGAAAACCATTGTTTAAAGAATGAATTTCATAGGTTGTATGAAATGTAAACGTATAACTATGCATAGGGGAAAGAAAGACAGAAATTACCAAGCAAAGGGAAAACTTCAGAAGGTATTATAAATTTAAATTAGAATTTTATCTTACTTGTATATATATATGACCTCTTTAATATAAACATCTCACTGAAGCTACTTATTTTTTTGGTTTTTTTTTTCACCGCCGACGAGACGGCTAATCCACGTAGGAAATGTGCTTATCAGATAGTTATGCCATGTTGACAGTTAAAATTTAATCTCCTTGTCAACGCTTACGTCCCCTTTAACGTTTAGATAATGATGTTAGCATTTAGTTTTAGTTTTACATATACCTTGCATAATCATTGCCCAAATGCGAGACAAGTGCTTTCATCAACTTTTTGCAGTAAGCTCTGTTTAACATTTTTTAATATTTTGAAGAATCACGGCAATGTTATCGGAGCTTGACTTCATGCTCAATATTGTACATACACCTAATTCTGTTTCTACACGAACTTTTAACAGAAGGCATTGTTCGTGCTTACAGAAACAGCCAGCATTTAGGCGCAACTCATAAAGTAAGAAAACTGAAATTAAAACTAACTGTCAGTTATCCGAAAAGGCTACACAGACAAGATACGCGCAAGTTGGCTTAAAATCCTAACATCGGCGTGACGAACCTAATGGCGAGAATAACGCAAGCATACGTGGCCTTCAGCAGGTTCAAGTTTAAATATGCGTGAACTATAAATTAGCATTCTGGCAGCAAAATGGAAAACGAGAAAGACGGAAAAGCTTAATTAACATAAAATAATTGGTTAATGAAGCTAATTGTATAATGTACAATAATTTAAATAAAGCAAATAAATTGAAAAACCGAAGTAACTAAAATCTGGGCAGTTTTCTAGTTTTTTTAATAGTTATGGAATAGAGAAACATTTTCCCCTTTAGAAAAAAAAAATAAATAAAAATTAAGAATAAAGTTAAGTAAAAGTTTGTACAAAGTATAAGTAATGAATTTTTAATTTACTATTTTCCATCGGATACATTTCCATGATTTCAATAAACATAAAATATCATCTGGATGATTTAGATAAGCAAGTTGTTACTTCAGGTATAAAACTGCTGAAGTAGAACATATTTCAGCAATTGGTAATTGCTTTTTGTTTTATCTATTTTGAGCATCATGTAACAGATCTAATTTGCCCGTTATTTTATCGTTTGCCTCACATACTGATAATTCGACATTTAATGTTTTCTGGTTTGGTGTTATTTCAAGAAAATTTCAAGAAACCTCAACTGTGAACTGATTTTTCTACGGTTTCTTTTACAATAACATCCAAGTTCAGGGTTTCTTCGTCTGCGATATAATCGCATTGAAATTTGTTTTTAAAAAGAATTGGGTTATATTCTTTGAAATCATGTTCTGAGGTAAATGATAATAGACTAGATTTCTTTATTAAAAGTGTTCGAGGGATATTTCAAATGTAATAAAACGGTTACCAGTCCTTTCTTCTTGAATTCGAACTTTTCAATCATTTAAAAATTTGGAACTTATTTCAATATCTATTTTCTTAGCTTTTCAATATAAATTCAAATATGCATTCCTTTCAGATGGGAAAGTGGCTAGTGACTCTGACTGTCCTACCGAAGGACCTCGGTCGAATCCTGTAGAAAGCATGGATGCCTCAAATGCGAAATATGGCAGAGACACTAAAAATATTTATGATTTTAGCTAGCTTTATTCCACTTATAGGAAGAATGATACCATTCAAAGCTAAAAAAACAGATGCTTTCAGTATTAAAAATCTTTCAACCATGGTATCTGCATTATATCAACTAAAGTCATGATAAGATCATAGTCTCTTTCTTGTTTTACATAATACGGAAAGCTGTTACTTTGATATTTAAATATCTATAATTTCTTTTAATATTATTCAATTAAAATTATAAATTGTTTTTCTTTATCACCCCAATTCATTGTACAACCCAATTCATAAATGATTTCCCGCTTAGCTTTGCCTTTAAACACATAAATGAATTCCATAATTCTAAAGCACTTTGCGCCTCCCCTTGGCTAATGAATATAATGTTACTGCAAAAAATTTTTATGAACGAATCTATTGTGTTACAGTTAATGGAAAATCCATTCATTGCAAAATCCTTTGTAATAATTTCTTCGAAATTGCCTTTCTTATATGAAATTTAAAACATTAGCTTGTTTATGTGGGCAGGAGCAAAATTAAGATATTTTTTGGTCATCGTTCGTCTGTCTTTTCTTAGATTATTAGTCCAAAGAGGCTTTGTCCCTGAAGGACTATTGTTTTCGTTTTGCGATTTTGCGTTGAATCATTATAAATGTCCGTTTCACTTTTCAAACTGTTGCCACCAAATGTTAGAGTCCTGCAATATATTTGAAGAAATTAAATAATGAAAAATTTGCGTAAATGTATGTATATTTCTCGCATTGTGATAAAACAACGGTACATAGAGCCGTCGAATTTCGAATGACGTAATCCTCCTACAAATATGGGCATGTGGAAGACCAAATTTGAAATTTGGAATTTGTTTTATGATCAATTTTATATTTTGTAAAACTTTAACGAATTTTTGAGTAACAAACTCAACGATTTGAAAGCGAGCAGTAGCAACAATCTACGGGGGGGGGGACACCTTTTTATCTCCAGCGCGCGGAACTGTGTATCAGAAATTCTAAAGATAGGCTCATTTTAAAATTATTTAGCGATATTGCTATTGAACTGAAATTTATGATTTAAGTGCGAAGATCATGATTTTTAATAAATAAAGGTAACACACAAAACGTTCAAAAAACGCCCCTTTGGGTTTTTTTGTTTTATGAGCTGTTTTCAATTGATTCCAATATAATTTCACTTGATTTCTGTTGATCCAATATGAACAGTAGGCCATAAAATATCCTTCATAGCCCTGCTAAAAATGTCCCGTACAGATTAGTAAAAAAATTGTACGAGTACTCGGCCAAACCACGTAATTATTTATACGTAGAAACCCGTAATTATTTATACGCGCACCCGTAGGCTAAATCTACGTAAAAATTTCTAGACCAAACGCTGTAGAACTACAGCGGATACCCATAGGCCAAATCACCGTAAAAACCAGTAGACTTATATAGGTACCCGTAGGCCAAATCTTCACAAAAACCAGTAGAATTTTATGGGTCTCCATACAGAGAATTCATATGAAAAACAATATTCAAAAACCAATTGAACTGTAAATAGAATTTCCATAAAAACTAGTAATTATAAGCATCAGTCAGTAGAAACACACAATTAGCAGAGGTGAAATGCACAGAAGTATATCAGGAAGAAAATGCATATAGAATAATTTTAAATAAGATTCAATGTGAATTAAATTGATAAAATTTTAAATACCTAGAAGCCTACAGGCCATTCCCTATGCGTATCAGTAGAAATGAAATATAAAATATCTGTTAAAATTACCTTAACAAAATAATTTTAAACTCCTCTTATATAATTTTGAACGTGAAATAAACAGAAAGGTATTAACTAAGGACATAATTAGCAACGATCAAATAATATATAGTATTACATCTCATTTAATATATTTGTATAGCACTCTGCATTTCAGTGCTTTCAAAACATTTTAGTATTACAGTCAGTGGTGAGCTATGAAAACTGTTACAAAGGACTCCTACTTTATCTTATAAAACAAAATATAAAATACTAATTAAAGGTTTCATTCAAAAAAAAAAAAAAAAAAAAAAAACGGCAAATATAAATTATACTGAAAGAAGAGCACGTTTTAAAATTTAAAAAAATCTTTTATAACATTTAAATAAAAATATCACAAAATATCTGAAAAATTTCACTTTAGTAATAACTAATTTACTGGTATCAATAATTGGGAAATTAAAAATTTTCATCGCATCGGTTTGCTATTTAACAGTTTGACACCTAACAAGAACCAACCAGCGGATAATATTTTGTAGCATTAAATTTTAAGTTATCTATAATGCACTAAACCAAATTTAAACTAAACTAGAATAAACCTTAATTTTCATAAATGAAAGACCATCGCAAGTCAAAATAGCAAATAAACAAGCCGCAAGTCAAAATAGGAAATAAACAAGCGAGGGTAAAAAAACAACGGGCCGGTAAAGTAGATGTTTAAGGAAAAAGTTCAAATTTAACATCGTTGCAAGCTCTTTAAAGCTTACCACTGACAGCAACAAAATACTGCAACTTCTTATGATCCACAGATGCTCTGTATGGAAGAAAGGAAGAATCTTAGAACATAATGCCGTAAAGAAATAAGAATAGTACTGTGACGACCACCTCCATATAATAACCATCTCTGAATGTTACATGTATTTCTCAAAACAATACAATAAAGTTATTAAAACACAAAATATGATAATAGTTGAACCCCGCCTTCGTTTGCCG
The DNA here is from genome assembly GCF_044657685.1 of Stegodyphus dumicola. Classification (NCBI taxonomy): domain Eukaryota; kingdom Metazoa; phylum Arthropoda; class Arachnida; order Araneae; family Eresidae; genus Stegodyphus; species Stegodyphus dumicola. The sequence goes on from NC_140777.1 coordinate 150,031,404, forward strand.
GGATTCGAAAGTTGGACCGAACTACCAGTGTTCAGCGATTTTAGGGTAGGGATGCCTTCGTGGAGGACGTTTTAAGGGGAACTTCCTCGTATACATGTTACACATGGGGAAAATCACAAAAACACACCTACAGCAGCTCGTTTGCCCGGGATTTGAAAGTTGGACCGAATTACCAGCGTTCAGCGATTTTACCCGGGCTGCGTCCGCTTTATTCACGCATGCATCCACAAGATACTGCATACACGTTACACATGCGGAAAATCACGAAACCACTCATTCAGCAAGTTATGGCGCACTTATAAATGATACGGAATAATACATATTGATACTAATTAACACATTTAAAACGTATTGAGAATTAAATTAACGTCGACACAGTACTAATTGTAATATTCTTTTGTTAGTATTCTTTTAGTGCTATATAATCTTCTAGAGATTTGATATAATAATTTTGTATAAAAAAATTTACAATGTAATCGGTATTTATACAGTACGTAGTTTTCAACGTAAAAATTATTAACTTTTGCACTGTAAAAATTCCATATCTTTGAATAAATATGAATATGATCACAGTCATGTGAATACGTAATTATAAATATCTATTTATTAAATAATTGATTCAGCAAAACCAAAATCCCTAAGGGAAAATATATAATTACCATTCATAATGTTCTGAGCGTTTCCTGTACATACACCACCAAATGAAATTTTCACAGTGCAGTATTTAGCAGATTTAAATACATGTTTTATAATAGCTTTAAGTTAAAATTACTCTCATTTCAATTAAGCAAATGCAACACATATAGTCACATTTGTTTACAAACAGTTTTATCTACTTTAATATTATCTATACAAACAGATAAATTTAGCATAAAAAATTGTAACTGCTATTCCTACAGTATAATTAATTTATAACTATTTAAAGAAAATAATATTTAGATATTAAACTATATTTCAAAGCAATGCTAAAATAGTATCCTTTCAAAGCCATGATTTGAAAAACTTTGGATTTAATTGTCTTGTAAGAACTTTCAATTACTTTTGCAAATTCATACATGTGTAAAAATTACTATATTTAAATTAACTGAATATACAGTAAAACTTTCCTGAAGCAATTAACTACAATTCCAGATAATGCCAGTTTCTCGCTGCCTTACAAAACTATCAGTGATTTAAAATACTGCAATTAAATTATTTTCTTGACACATGTGTCAGACGTGGTCATCCTAAGGAAATAAATACTATATGAGATTTCACTTCACGTAAATTATTTAAATAAATTATTCTCATTTCTATTTTATGTTTGCAAGATGGAGCACATTTAATATTATATTAATTATTCACAATTCTATATTAAAAGATATGTATGAAAAAAACATTCGAAATTTTATTCATCAAACTTAAATACTAAAATGAAAACTAAAATATGCATAAAATTTTTTATTATACATGTTTTAATAAGATAGCATAAAATAAGTAACAATAAAATGTAGTAACAATGTGATTCTAGTATCACATTTATACAGAAAATAGGCTAAATAAAAAAAGCAATGTAAACAAAATGATCATCTAAATTTTCACGCAATATTTTAGTAATTTAAGAAGATTCCTTGCCTAACTCATTCAATAGCTAATGCATAAATTAAATATATATAAATGGTTATCTCATTAAAATTGTTACGTTCGGCGAAATATAATTAGCACAATTTTCAACGAAAAAAAATATCCTTTCCACCTGCCACAAAATTTCAAAACAGAATCATGCATGAATTTTTATGAATATGATATGCTCAAATATGATATGCTCAAATGCATTAGTACATAGTATTCAAATAATAAACATCGACATCAACAAAACTTTAAAAAGAATTTCTAAATTACAATTAGAAATCAAGTTTTCAAAAATACAGTTTGAATAAAACTGAAAAAATATGTTTGTCAAGTGCTGTACACACATTGATTCAAATTAATAATTCTGAAATTATCGGTTTCCAGTCCTTACGTACATTGTTTCCTATGATAAAACTAAAGATGACAAATTAAATTATAGTTTCTAAAGTTTATTAAGTTTATTAAGTATTAGCTTCTTCTGACCGGAGAAATCCTATTTCAGAACTATTTAGCTGTCAGCAAATAATGCTAATAGTAATTGCTGCGTACCAGGACAACATCATTCGAAGTTCACTCAAGCATTGGACTCAATTACACGTGCATAGCATTTCCTTGCTGATTATTTTGTATTCACATGTAATGCTGGTATTTGGTTCTTCATTATAAGTAACTTAAACAGTAAAACGCATTAAAAGTAATATTATTTATTGCAATACTGCAACGTACCATCCATCAAGATCATAACACAAAAGTTTCATAATAACGTTAACAAGAACCAAGCCATGTTGTTTGTTAGCAACTTCTATTTCTGAAAGGAGGGCCCATGGAGAATATTTTCCTCACTTCAGTGTCGAGATGAAAAAAAAGTGGTTTTGCTCCCAGAAAATTTTCCATTCGGGAATAAAATTGAAATTGTCACTCTTAAGAGACTGAATATGCACTTTTTGTAGAACCTAAGCGAATATAAACATTGAAAATTATCTCATTAAGACGACCATTTCCGCAACTAACCAAAAGCATTTGGAATCATGGGTGTTTGCTTTATAAAGTATTCATTATACGTACATACAGATACCTAACCCTTTCGTGGTGATCACGTCCCTAAGATAACCAGTTTTGAAGGGGACAAGCAGTACTAGTATTGAATATAATTTCTCTAAGACGACTATAATTTCCCTAAGATTTACCTATGACGACCACTTCCAAAAGACCAAAGTCCTAGACAGTTTTTTGTGAAAGTGGTGCGTCAAAGAGATAAATGTTTAATACTAGTATTTAAATGGGTTCTAAGAAATGTTGATTATATGAGTATATAAATGTATGTGTGTATATTCAATGAACCAACTTGTGGTGACCACCTTTCTAAGACGATCGCTGCTAAAACGAAACAAAATTTCTGAGAACATAAGTATTGTTACGAATTTGGTATTTAAATAGCTAATGTTAGTAGATAAATTAAATTGTTTTATTCCCATGCAGTGCAGCGCGTGACGTATGTTAAGAGAAAGCTAAGCCGGAAAATTAAAAATACAAGAGCGCGTGCATTGAACATTTAATAAATAAATAACTCTTTTTGATTTCGAGAAATCGCTGGAACAATCTCGTGCATTAAAAAAAAACTTATATAAGCGGGATCAAAACGTCTCAATTCGGAGTTTTGTTTAGAAAACTGCTGTTGTTTACTGTAGCGAATTCGCGGATTAGCTTTCTTTACTGTGGGTTCTCCTCACGGACTGGAGGAAACGGCTTTCGCCAAAGTCCTCATCTCTTTTCTTCTTGCTTAAAAGCAAGATTGCTAAAAATAGCTTTCTTTACGTTTCTCTGTTTTGAATTAAGTTCTGTTGAACGTTTTTAGTAGTTTAAAATATGACTATTGTGAGATATTGGGCTATTGTAAAAATATCTGAGAAAATTTAAGCATTTCATTTTATTTGTTATGATAATAATAAATTTTATTCATTTTTCATCGGACTTGTGCATTCAGTTCATAACGAACCCGTACGCACGCAAAAAGTTTTGGTGTCAGAAGTGGGGATTTGAATGACAATTACAGGAGAGATGAAGAACAATTAAGGCAATTCATGGAAAGATTCTGTTAAAGTTGATATGAAATTTGGTCAAGAAGGGATGCAAGAATCCGTTAAAAAGGAAATGAAAGCCGTTCAAGAAAAGATGGAAGCTGTTAAAGCAGAAATGAATGTGGGCCAAGAGGAAATTTAAAGAAACTTCATAATAGAAAACAAATTTGAAGCTATAGAAGACAGAATTGACACGGTTGAAAACAGAGTTGGACAAATTGAAGAAAAGTTTTCTGCCGTCCGACAACAAATTGATGACAGGATTTCTGCAGTAGCCAAAGAAGTTGATACCTTAAAGAAATTTGTAGCGACGGCAGGGAGCAATAGTGATGGTTTTAAATTTTTACCGATGCCAGCTCTTCCATCTCTGAAGCTGTCCACGTATGATGGGAAGACTTCCTGGCAAGTGTATAAAAGACAATTTTCTATAGTTGCGGAAGCGAATGGATGGGATTCCCAAACTAAGGCCTGTCATCTCGCCGCTTCTTTGAGAGCAGACGCAGCCGATATCCTTCAGACTCTTTCCGAAAACCAAAGGGTAGATTTCGAAGCTTTGTCTGGCGCATTGGAGCTGCGGTTTAGAGAGAAATGTTGAAAGACTACAGTAAGCTTCAGTTAAAATCCCGCAAACAGAAGTCCACGAAAACATTCCAGGAACTCGCCACAGATGTTGAAAGGCTGTCCCATCTTGCCTTTTCGGAGTGCCCGACAAAAACAAGAGAAATCTTCTCGCTGCAATATTTCATCGATGGCATCTGGGACCCTGAAATATAGAAAGCACTGCGAATGGCAGATGTTAAAAATTTGAAAAGCGCTCTGTTGTACGCAGTTAAATTCAAGGCAGCCCAGCAAGCAACTCGTAGAGATCACTACCCGGTCAGAGCTGTGCGAGTCCACGAGCCAATGGATCAACTGATGGCTCGTTTAGATGATTTATCCAGACAAGTCAATGCTTTGCTACGGAGTAGGAGGGGGAACTGAGGCTCTTAGTGAAGTGGCTCTAAGGTGCTGGAAGTATGGTACTGAAGGGCACATACTACGGAATTGCTGAACACCCCAGGGCACGGATGATAAAACGGATGATTTGTCAAGACCAGTGAATGCCTTGAGACGGAATGTAGGTGAGAAAAAATCAATTTTAAAGTGCTGGAACTGCGGTGTTGAAGACCACATACGAAGGAACTGCAGAACACCCCAGAGCACGGAAAGACGAGTTGAAAGAACAATTAAATGCCATCGGATGAAAAAGGAGTGAGAAGAAACGAAAGAGCTGGAGCTGTGGAGCTGAATGCCATGTACGAAGGAATTGCAGAACACCCCAGGATAAGGAAAATAGGACCATTTCCCAACAACGGCGCAGGAAACAAATTAATGACCATATCGAGGAGCGGATGTTGCCGGATAAATAAAAAATCTGTTTTAAAGCGCTCAAGATTTCTACAGTGAATAGCAACAGTAACGAACTGTCCATCAATGGGCATATTTGATGGAGTTTCTTGCAGTATGATCATTGACACAGGATCTAATGTTACCATCATTCGGAGAGATTTAGCTCAACAATTTAAAGATAAACTTATTTGGACGCCATCCTGTGTTACCCTTGAGATTGCATCTGGTGATAAGATCGACATAGCTGGGAAGTTAAACATGAACATCACGTTTGGAAGTGCCGCCTACCATAACACGGCATTTGTGGCAGATATTACAGATCCATGCATACTCGGATTGGACTTTTAAGGAAATACAGTTTTTCCTTAGAGTTTAAAAACAACAAACTGCTTTCAGGAACTGAGGACATGTCTATCCATTCTCAGAAGGGATCCTCACCTGGAAACGCCGATCTCTTGTCTGAAAGACAATGCTCAGAAAGCTGCCGAGATCATACTAGGGTGGAAGAGAAACAACAGACTGCCGGCTATTCTCCATCCTAGATGCTCTTCGGTCGAGACCTTCGTCTGCCTTGTGATCGCCTATTTGGTCGCCCTAAGGATGCACCTTCATTGCCTGAGATGAAGCGCCCGATGTTGCATCAGGTTCTCCTATTTACAATAAAATTAATGTAAAATTCCTTACCTGCTGCATCTTCAGTGTTCTCGACGCCAGGCTTCTAATAATCACGTTTTCCAGTAAGAGTTTCTATTACAATTAGCAGGCCATCTTGTCTTTTAATTATTTATTCAAAGAAAACGCTAATATACACTATTTACAAGGTAAGTGATAATTATTTTAAGACAGTACATTTTTAACTCTGAGTCTTTACGCTCCTCAAAGCGGTTCCAATCTCGACTGCTTCTCGGAACTTCATTACAGCAAAAGGAAGAGATGCCCGCCACCTAGTGGCAAGAATGTGACATCCTCCCACCTTTTGATTTTACCTCGATAAGATGGGAAAATCAAAACAAAATTTATCAATAATCAAACAAAAATTCAAGTACAACTTTCACAAATATGAAAATTAACTAATGCTCTAAAATTAATACTTACAAAGAAGGATTACACATCTAAACATTTTCTACATTACATTCATACCATATCCAGATAACATGTTCCAATTGACAACTGTTAGGACAATTAAATTTCTAAAATACTGAAAAGAAACAAAAAATAGTATAGCAATTTAAAAATATGTAACAGGTTTTACAGTTTTACGTCCATATCTAGTTTGATAGTTCATATCACTGTCACACTTATCGGCAGAGTTTCTTCTGTTCATGGTGAAGTCACTAAACAAGTTAGGTCTATCAAGTTCGAGAGGATAAATACGTTTCACAGGTCTTAGGAGTTCACCCGTTGCAGTTTTCACTTTGACAACACGTACTTCGTTGTCTTTCCCAGGATATAGTTCTACAACACGACCTATTGGCCAATCTATTCTCTTCTTGTTGTCGCTGCCGACAAACACCAAGTCATTTTTGTTGATAGTCCGAGTAGATCGTTTAGATGGTTTTTGCACTAGGATAGCTAAATATTCATCACGAAATCTTTTGCGGAAATGTTCTCTTAAGTTCTGCAAGAACTTGTATCTTTTTGTCAGATTAATGGTATCCAGGTAGTCTAAGTCAGGCATTCCGACGTCGTGCACATCTTGTAGAAACATTGAAGGAGTTAGTGCCGTAAGATCATTTGGATCTTCTGAAAGGTACGTAAGGGGTCTTGAGTTGATTACTGATTCGATATCACAAAGTATAGTCAACTTTTCCTCATAAGAGACACAGGACTTGCCGAGAACATTTCTCAACATCTTCTTCACTGTTTGTACCAACCTCTCCCACCAACCGCCCCACCATGAAGCAGTTGTGGGATTAAACTTCCACTGTATTCTCATACTAGTTGAATTACATTCTATTTCTTTCCAATCTATCGATCTTAACAGATTTTCAGTTCCAACGAAATTAGTGCCATTGTCGCTGTAAATAATACTTGGACGACCTCTTCTGGCAATAAATCTCCTTAATCCCAAGATGAACGCATTTGTTGATAAACTTTCTATCAGCTCAAGATGTATCGCGCGATAGACCGCGCAAGTAAAGAGCAAAATCCATGCCTTTTTTCCTTTTCTTAAATAAAGAGGACCGGCTACATCGACTCCGGTCACTTCAAACACCAGAGCATCTCGAACTCGATCTTCAGGAAGAGGTGCTGGAACAGTCTCTATATTCTTTGCGCTATATCTTCTACAGCGAACACACTTCATAAGAACTTTACGTACTGTTTTTCTTCCTCTCAGGACCCAGAATTTCTGTCGAATATTGGCTAGTACGAATTGCACACCAGCGTGGGATAGTCGCAAATGGTAATCTAAAATTAAGCTATGAACTAAGTCATGATTTGAGGGCAATACAATTGGACAGAGAAAATTTCCTTCTTCCTCTCTTCTAGTAATCTTGGTCTTTAACCGAATAAGGCCATCTGAGTCAAGAAAGGTACAAAGGTTGCTAACTTTAAGTTCTTTGCCAAATGCTTCTATTTGTATTATCTTGCATATTTTCTTTTCTACAGTTTCTATTTCAGGGACCGTGAGTTCTCCTGATTGTTTAGAATCTGGTCTTCTGCAGTTGTTGATAAGTCTGCATATCCAAGCAGTTATTCTTAACATTTTATGGTAAGATGAATATTTCTCAAAAAAATGTTCTACCCTTTGCGTATTTAGTGCAGAAATGACTGATTTCCTTTTTTCTGAATTTACTATTTCCATGTCCGGTATTTCCCTTTGTCTAGGCCATTCTTCCTGATTTTTCTTCAGCCAGTCGGGGCCCTCCCACCATCTAACTGCTAAAAGTTGTTTAGCGGTGCAACCTCTTGATGGGAGGTCAACTGGATTTTTTGTTCCAGCAATATGTTTCCACGTTTTTGGATCTGTGAGTTTTCTAATCTCCCTGACTCTGTTTTCCACAAAGACAGCCCAGACAATCTCTTCCCTTTGAATCCATGTCAAAACTGTTGTAGAATCCGTCCAAAAATGCGTTTCCACATTTTGCCATCGTAAACCATTTAAAACAGAAGAGCATAGTCTGGCACCTATCGTGGCAGCTATCAATTCCAGACGAGGTATCGTAATAGATTTCACGGGAGCTACCCTAGACTTCGATGCCAACAGATGAACTTCAACTCCAGAATTCGTCACAGTTCTCAAGAAAACTGCAGCAGCATACGCATTACTACTGGCATCACAGAATGTGTGAATGCTGCAGAACTTCCTATTGTCCTTGCTGGAATGTATCCAGCGTAGGAGGGATATTTCTTTTAAGAGAAAAAGGCTTTTATACCAATTCACAAAATTTTGGTTTGTACTCTCGTCGACTTCAGTATCCCAAGAAATTCCTGTTTTCCATAGGTTCTGCAACAATACTTTAGGATACAAGAGAACAGGACTCACAATACCAATAGGATCAAATATTTTGTGTGTTACAGCGAGAATTGTTCTCTTCGTTATTATACCCATTTCAAAATCTTCTAGCCAATTCAGATTCAAAGTTAAATTATCTTTCTGAGAGTTCCATAACAGACCCAATACGGGTGAAATAGTTTCCTGTTTCAGGTTATCTCCATTATGTAACCAACCTCGAAGATTAAACTTTCCTTCATACATTATTTCTCGAGATTTTTCGATGAACTGAATCATCTCGGATTCTTTGTCAAAACTGGCAACAACGTTATCTACGTAGAAGCTACGCAAGAGTTTAGCTATTATCTCCGTATCATATGAAGAATTTTTCATGTACTTTTGTAGATGGAATTCTATAACAGCTGCTAAAAGGAAAGGACTACTCTTAACCCCAAATACTACCCTAGTATGACGAAATATTTTCGTTTTCCTTTCTTCCACATCATTCCACCAGAAAAACCGAAGCCAGTCTCTATCTTGAGGCCTTACACTGATCTGTAAGAAAGCCTTTTCAATGTCTGCTATAGCAGCAAACTTGCCTTCCCGAAATTTCAATAAAAGAGATGGAATTAGTTCTATCAAATTTGGTCCACACTCCAAACACTGATTTAGAGAAGGAGACGATTGTTTCCTCGCAGACGCATCAAACACCGGTCGAATTGGTGTTGAGCTATTTTCTTTGATCACTGGTCTATGCGGTAAATAATGTCCATAGTCAACCGCAATATTTTCTTTAACTTCTTCGAGCACTCCTAAGTTACACCAGTCATTAAAAATTGCATTGTATGAAGAAAATAAATTTTGAGATAGAAGTTTCTGGGTGGTAGATTGTAGACGTTTCAACGCTAAATCCTTGTGGGTGGAGAGTGGTACATGATTCTCCGCCCACGGAAGTGCGACTTCATAACGCCCTTCTTCGTTTAGAGATACAGAATTTTCGAATTGCAATTTTGCTTGCAAATCCCTTTCCTCTCTAGCCTTTTTTGTAACTGGATCTGTTATTCCGATAACATCAAGCCTCCACAGTTCTGACAGCGTGACATCAGAAATATGTAAAGATAACGAAAGCGTGGAAAAGGAATTTTCTATTTCATAATTGTCAGTGTTCGCTTTCCCCATGGCTGTCCACCCAAGTCTTGTACTTACAGCAACTAATCTTCCCCAAGGAAGAACTTCGATTTTACCTGTAAATAAATTTGCAGCAACATCTGCCCCTAACAACAAATGAATCTCTTGGGGGTTCTCCTGGAATAATCTGCACTTTCCATTTTCAAAAACATCACTGACGTAAATTCCTCTTCTTCTAAGTTCTCCAATCCAGTGTATATTTTTGATTTTAGGGACCGAAGAACATATTTTTCTTTCATCCAATACATTGATTTCGCAATTATACCGTTTATCTACGCTACCCAATTTTATTCTATAACGTTTATGTTTTTCCGAAACTTCTATGCCACCGAAAAGTCCGTGGGTTACACTTTGTTCACCTAAGCTTCTTAATTGTAATCTTTCTGCTGCATAACTGCTTATGTATGAGTTTTGACTTCCGGTGTCAATTATCGCTCGAACAAATTGGTTATTCCCTCTTCCATATATGCGAACAATTAAAGTTTGCAAATATACTTCTGAACATCCTGCTTGATTTGAAAGTACTTTATTTTCATTCTGTTCGTCTTTTTTAATTTCCGAAACCTCGACAGAAGGATTTTGTTTATTACACATAATAGTTGCATGTTGTTTTTTACAAATAGAACAAGTTATTTTTGTTCTGCAGTTTTGAGCCAAATGGTGTAATTTTATGCATTTATAGCAAGCACATTTTCTTTTTAAAATGTCCCTTTTTTCTTGTAATGATAATCCGGAAACGAAAGTACAGTCATAAGTCTTGTGAAATTGATTACAGAAGACGCAGTTCATATTTTCCTCTCTGCATTCGGATTTTGTAAACAAATCTGTAGCGGTCGGAATCTTTGGTTTATTATGTCTATTTGAGAGACCATATGCGCTTTTCGTTGCAGGGGGAAAGAAGACTGTCGCCGATCGGATACTTTTTGCTGTTGCGAAACCGTTGACCTTGTGCGTTCACGGGATGAAAGTTCTGCGTGTAAAAATGACATTAAATCTTTTATGTTATAATCGGTGCCAACATTTTGTGTTCTATGAAATTCAAACGTTAATTCTGAAGGCAATAACTTCAAAATCATCGGACACAGCAAAGCGCTGTAAGATTCCGATACAACATCTAACGCTTCGAGACATCTAATCTGCGTTTGTACTTTATCATACAAGTTACGAAATGTTTTTATGTCATTTGCATTTTTTAATGATTCAATATTCAGCAAATTATTCATGTGCGCATTAATAAGAATGTCTCTCCTTCCAAAACGGTCGTGTAAGATTTGAATTGCTGAATCATAATGCTTTGGCGATAACGGAAGTCCTTGAACGCAGCTAGCAGCTGTTCCTCCTAAATATGCTTTCAGGTAATTAAATTTGTCTACTTTGTTCAATGATTCGTTATTATGTATTGAGGACTCAAAACTATTCCAAAAAGTAAGCCATTGACTACTGTTCCCATAAAATACGGGAAACGAAAGTTTTGGTAATTTAACATTAGGTGTATCTTTTATATTTTGCTGTGTGTTCGGTGCATTTAAGTCATGATTAAGTTCCTTAATCCGTTTCTTAAGCCTGAATTTCCATAACGTTATCTTCTCGCGATATTGTTCTGTAATTTCGAATTCATTTTCGAATTCATCTACACTCAGAACTGGTTCAACTTCCACATCGGCATTAGATAGCGTTTCGGTTTTAGCATTAAGCTGTTCTAACAATTCTTCGAGCTCATTAATACTACCTTCAGATTTATTTAATTCACTTTCGATTTTCTTAAATAGTTTTGTAACGGCAGTTCTTAAGATACTTCTTTTCATTTTTAATTTATCTACTTCAGCCATTATCTTTCTTAGATTCAAACATTTACACAAAAAATATACGTCTCATGAAAAACAAATATTTAACTCTTACTTAGAAAACAAAATTATTCTTTTGCTGAATACTTCAAGAACAAGTATTAAAATCTTCAATTTTAATATTCAGCTTTTGAATTCACTTTATTAGAACTTTTCAAAAAACCTGGCGTTCCTGTTCGGGCGCCATAAAAATGTTGCATCAGGTTCTTCTATTTACAATAAAATTAATGTAAAATTCCTTACCTGCTGCATCTTCAGTGTTCTCGACGCCAGGCTTCTAATAATCACGTTTTCCAGTAAGAGTTTCTATTACAATTAGCAGGCCATCTTGTCTTTTAATTATTTATTCAAAGAAAACGCTAATATACACTATTTACAAGGTAAGTGATAGTTATTTTAAGACAGTACATTTTTAACTCTGAGTCTTTACGCTCCTCAAAGCGGTTCCAATCTCGACTGCTTCTCGGAACTTAATTACAGCAAAAGTAAAGGAAGAGATGCCCGCCACCTAGTGGCAAGAATGTGACACCCGAACATCTTGAATGCGCCTTCATCGCCTCCATCCTAGATGTTCGGGCCATCCAAGATGTTTGAAGTGATGCACCGTTCTGCACGAAAGCGAGTCAACTTGGCGACTGAGAACGTGAAGACTATGTACGACGCGAGAGCTACTGGACATCAATTCCACGAAGGAGACAAGGTGTGGTTGTGGAATCCGACTCGACGGAAAGGACTCTGTCTGAAATTACAGTCACCTTGTAATGGTCCTTTCACAGTCCTAAAGAGGCTGAATGACGTCGTGGTTCGGATCTGTAAGTCATCGAACTCTAAACCTGAAGTCCTTCATTACGACAGGTTAGCTCATTACTATGGCCATAGTATGTAATGTAAATAATTGTAAATAGTGTAAGACCATGGTCCTTTTTGTTTTTGAATGTGTATTTAGTATTTGATTTGTGTTAGTTATTGCACTTATTTTTAGTCCAAAGGGATTTGAATCCCGAAGGACTATTAGTTTCGTTTTGGCATTTTGCGTCGGACTCATAAATGTCGGTTCACTTTTCAAACTGTTGCCACAAAATGTTAGAATCCTGCATTATATTTGAAGAAATTAAATAATGAAAAATCTGCATAAATGTATGTATATTTCTCGTATTGTGATAAAACAACGGTACATAGAGTCATCGAATTTTGAATAACGTAATCCTCCAACGAATATGAGCATGTGGAAGACCAAATTTGAAATTTGAAATTTGTTTTATGATCGATTTCCTATTTTTTAAAACTTTGATGAATTTTTGATTAACAAACTCAAGGATTTCAAAGCGATTAATTGCAACGTTGTGCAGAAAAAACATTTTTATCTCCAGCGCGTGAGTCTCTGTATCGGAAATTCTAAAGATATGCTCGTTTTAAAACTATTTTGCGATATTGCTGTTGCACTGGATCTTATGGTTTAAGTGCGAGGAACATGATATTTAATAAAGAAAGGTAACACACAAAATGTTAAAAAACGCCCCTTTGGACGTAATTTAAAATCTGAAACATTTCAGATTTTTTTTTTAATCATTTTTTTTTCATGTTGTTTTTTATTGTAATGTAATGTTTATTATTGCATTTATACCTTAGTTGTAAGTTTGGCTTCCTGTCCAGGGAATGTACTGGCTGGAATTTGCAATCCTTGGGAAGGGGGCAGTGTTACGGATTTGGTATTTAAATAGCTAATGTTAGTAGAATTATAAATTAAATTGTTTTATTCCCCATGCAGTGCAGCGCGTGACGAATGTTAACAGAAAGCTAAGCCGGAAAATTAAAAATACAAGTAGCATGTGCATTTAACATTTAATAAATAAATATCTCTTTTTGATTTCGAGAAATTGTTAAAACAACCTCGTGCACTAAAAAAAAAAAAAAAAAAAAAAAAAAAAAAAAACTTATATAAGCGGGACCAAAACGTCTCAATTCGGAATTTAGTTCAGAAAACTGCGGTTGTTTACTGTAGCGAATTCACGGATTAGCTTTCTTTACATTTCACTGTTTTGAATTAAGTTCTGTTGAACGTTTTGGCTAAAATTCCATAAGCGGGGTAAGTTGGCGCCAAACTATTTTGGCCTTCAAAATTTGGCGAATTTTTTAGGCGCACAAATGAAAGCACTAAAATGTGATTTTTAAACGTGAATAGAATAGTAACTTTTAAGTTTTGCAGTAGTGAAACGCCGTTATGTTATGTAAACAGAATAGTAAAATGAGATGATAAAATACTAGATGAGTAAAACAAAGTCCAACAGCTTTGCAAGTAAAAGCATAGTCCTATATATATGTAATTCATCATAATATAGTAGAATGAACAATTCTTGTAAATAATTATTGAGTAAATAAATGTATACACTTATCAGATCAGAGCACTGCGATGTCAGTTTTAAACGTAAACAGAATAGCAAATTATGCGTATTCAGCATCATAAAACTAACTAAAATATTCAAGTTACTATCGTCGTGGAATTCAAAACACTAAACAGCTCTCGTTCAAAGCTTTAAATATTACACATCTTTCGATTGCCACATGCAAGAAATAAAACTAAAAAAAATTTAACTAAATAAAATTAAATAAAAACATTCATAAATTATAAACTTCATGTCATATGAAATCCAACATTCTCCCACCAACAACAGCTTAACCATCTGCAAATATTTATATAAATGTAATATTAAACATATATATAACAGTAATATTAAGCAGTAAAACTTTTAAAAACAAACACAGTATTTCAAAATTAAATTAAAAAAAATCTGAAATGTTTCAGATTTTAAATTACGTCCAAAGGGGCGTTTTTTAACATTTTGTGTGTTACCTTTCTTTATTAAATATCATGTTCCTCGCACTTAAACCATAAGATCCAGTGCAACAGCAATATCGCAAAATAGTTTTAAAACGAGCATATCTTTAGAATTTCCGATACAGAGACTCACGCGCTGGAGATAAAAATGTTTTTTCTGCACAACGTTGCCATTGCTCGCTTTGAAATCCTTGAGTTTGTTAATCAAAAATTCGTCAAAGTTTTAAAAAATAGGAAATCGATTATAAAAAAATTTCAAATTTGGTCTTCCACATGCTCATATTTGTTGGAGGATTACGTTATTCAAAATTCGATGACTCAATGTACCGTTATTTTATGACAATGTGAGAAATATACATACATTTACGCAGATTTTCATTATTTAATTTCTTCAAATATAATGCAGGACTCTAACATTTTATGGCAACAGTTTGAAAAGTGAACCGACATTTATCCGTCCGACGCAAAATGCCAAAACGAAACTAATAGTCCTTCGGGATTCAAATCCCTTTGGACTAATAAAAATCTGGCTACACTAAATTCGCGCTCTTAGTTACCGAAATAAAGCTCTACGTTTGCCACAAGAAAACATATAGCCGGAAACCACAAACAAATTTATATCGCGCCAAATAAAAAACTTTCGCCAAGCTTGGCGCTCACCCCGATTATGGAATTTTAACCAACGTTTTTAGTAGTCTAAAAGATAACCACTGTGAGATATTGGGCTATTGTACGAATATGTGAGGAAATTTAAGCATTTTGTTTTGTTTGTTGTGATAATAATATATTTTATTCATTTTTCATCACTCATGCATTTAATTCATCACGAACCCGTACGCATGCAGCAGTATATACTGGTGTCGAACATCACCTCTATAAGGCGACCACCAGCAAATAAAGTCTTATATCTATTGCTCGTCGCCTTAGACAGACTCATATCGGGAAGTAACAGACCGACAACCGCCTTTAAAAGACACAAATATTTCTAAGAACGTAAGTACATAGTGGTATTAAACATCCCCTCTCTAACGCAATCACCGAGGAAGAAAAATTCTAGATCTGTGGCTGGTCGTCTTGTAAAGACATTAGGTATTTTGGAAGCAGGCAAGATGAAAAATGAGCAACACCTGGAATGGAATCATGGACCTCTGGAATACGCGCCCAGCGTGCAGACCCCCACACCACGAAGGCATCCGAGGAAGACGGAAGAAATACCTTATATACTCCCCCTTTTAAAGGGCGACTGGGATTTTTAGGGGACCCAATCGCCAAATTCTGGATGAGGAGAATCATCATCCACCACCCTTTTTATTTCGGGCGCCACCCTAGAGACATTAGGTTAATTGGAAGCAAGAAAGAGTGAAAAATGAGTAACCGTGTTCGCCGGAAATCGAACCACGGACCTCTCGGATACGCGTCGTGCGTGCAAACCACCATACCACGAAGGCACGCTAAGAAGGCGGGAGAAATACCTTATAGTCTTAGAGACACCTCCTTGAGTGTTTATGTATATATGTAAGCATTACTTATTCTTTATTGTTTTCAAAAAAATTTTACATAAAATAAACAAAGAAACCAGCATATATAGTGAACCCCCTGTAAAACGACCATCTAGGTTTTCAAGTCATTCTGATCTTCTTAAAGAGGTCATATTTAATGGTCATGTTTATTTATATTCTTAGGATGCTTTCAAAAGTTTCTTCGCTTTCAATAGGGCGTCATCTGAGGGAAGTTGTCGGAACGAGAGAGTTCACTGTATGTTTTATGATTTTAAACGTTCGCAAAAAAACAAAACTGAAATATACTTAATCACAACAGTAGCAAATGAATAAATAAATAAAAATAATTCAAAGTAATCAATAGACAACACGAATATCATTTAAATTTTGGTTTATTAATACCAAATATAGTATTAATTTATAAAATAGTATTGTTACGAATTTGGTATTTAAAAAGCTAGTGTTGGTTCAGTTATAAATTAAATGGTTTTATTTCTCGCGCAGTGCAGCGCGTGACGAATATTAAAAGAAAGCTAAGCCAGAAAATTGAAAATACAAGAGCGCGTGCATTAAATAAATAAATATGTCTTTTTGATTTCGAGAAAGTACCAGAAAATTCTAGCGCGTGATTTTTAAAATCTTATAAAAGGAGGAAAACATCTCAGTTTGTAGTGGTTGATTAGTTTGTTGTTTAGAAAACTGCTCTTGTTGATTGTAGCGAATTCGCGGATTAGCTTTCTTTAGCTGTTTTGAATTACGTTCTATTGGACATTTGAGTACTTAAAAGATAACTACTGTGAGATATTGTAATACTGCATGATAATTTGAGAAAATTTAACCATTTTTGTTGTGACAATAATAAATTTTTGTTCATCTTTCATCGGACTTGTTCATTCATTTCATAACGAACCCGTACGCACGCAACAATTTTTGGTGTCAGAAGTGGGATTTGAATGCCAATCACAAGAGCGATGGAAGAGCAGTTAAGACAGTTGATATCAGCCTTTGCTGCATTTAAAGAAGAAATGAAAGATGATATGGAATCTGGTCAGGAAAAGATGGAAGAATCTGTTAAAAAGGAAATGGAAGCCGTTGGAAGCTGGTCAAGTAACTTTTAAGGAAGATATAAAAGCTATACAAGAAAAGATTGAAGCAGGTCAATACGAAATGAAAAGAGAAATAACCTGCGTAATAGAAAGTAAATTTGAGGCTATGGAAGACAGAATAGGAGCTGTCGAAAATAAAGTCGGGCAAATTGGAGAAAAGGTTTCTTCTGTCAAAGATGAAATAGAAGATAGAGTGTCGGCTGTGCAGCAACGAGTCGAAGGAAGAGTTTCGGCCGTCCAACAACAAATTGAAGAGAGAGTTTCTGCAGTTGCCAAAGAAATGGAAACTTTATAGAAATTCGTAGCGACGGCAGGGAGCAGGAATGATGATTTTAAATTCTTACCGATGCCTGCTCGTCCACCTCTGAAGCTATCCACATATGATGGGAAGACATCCTGGCAAGTGTATAAGACCCAATTTTCTATAGTTGCGGATGCGAATGGATGGGATTCCCAAGCTAAGGCCTGTCATCTTGCCACTTCTCTGCGAGCAGACGCAGCGGATATACTGCAGACGCTTCCCGAAAACAAAAGACTTGACTTCGAAGCTCTATCCGGCGCATTAGGGCTGCGTTTTGGCGAGAAATGTTTAAAAGACTACAGCAGGCTTCAATTAAAATCCCGTCAACAAAAGCCCACCGAATCACTCCAGGAACTTGCCACGGATGTTGAAAAGCTGTCCCACCTCGCCATTAAGGAGTACCCGAGAGAAACGAGGGAAATTCTGTCGCTGCAATATTTCATCGATGGCGTCCGGGACCCTGAAATACAGAAAGCACTGCGAATGGCGGGGGTTAAAGATTTGAAAAACGCTTTAGTGTACGCCATGAAATTCGAGGCAGCCCAGCAAGCCACTCGTCGAGACCGCCACCCAGTCAGAGCTGCTCAAGTCCAAGAGCCAGGGGATCAAGTCACCGCTCGTCTAGACGATTTAACTGAACAACTGAACGCCTTGAGATGGAATATTGGTGAGAAGAAACCGACCGTTAAGTGCTGGAACTGCGGTGCTGAAGGACACATACGACGAAACTGCAGAACACCCCAGGGTACGGATGTTAAGACCGCTCCTAACAAACAGCAGGGAAACTAATTAGTGGCCATCTCGCGGAGCGGAGGTTGCCAGATAATGAAAAGCCCGTCATTAAAGCGCTTCAGATTTCTGCAGTGAGAGGCGGCAGTAATGGACTTTTCATAATAGGACATATTAATAGAGTTCCCTGCAATATGACGATAGATACATGAGCCAACGTTACCATCATCCGAAAAGATTTGGCTGAACAACTGGGAAGCAAACTTATCTGGACGCCGCCCTGCGTTACCCTACAGACTGTGTCCGGTGAGAAGATCGACATCGATGGAAAAGTAAATGTTAACGTCACGTTTGGAAGTGCCGCTTACCATCACACGGCATATGTAGCAGAGATCACTGATTCTTGCATACTCGGATTGGACTTTTCCTCGGATTTCGAAAAAATCCGAGGAAAGGATTGGACAAGTGGTTGCAGCATCTACTCCAGTAACCAGCGTTGAAAGAAAGAGTAACATCCAAGAATCCGTGTCCTCAGAGAGCATTAAGGAAATACAATTTTTCCTTGGACTTTAAAAATAACGAATCGCATTCTACATCTGAGGACATAGCGTTATTTGGAGTTAATGATGAAGAAGTTAAATCTGTTCATAAAATCATAGCACAAGACAATATCACAATACCGGCAAGAACAGAAATTTTACTTCCTGGATTCATAGCCGAAAACAGAAATTTCCGCTACGGCATCATAGAATATCCCAATAATTGTAATAGCCCAAAAGGAGTACTAGTAGCCTCAACACTCGTCGACCTATCCAGAACGGTTATCCCGGTGAGAGTCGCCAATGTAACTGAGAAGGGGAGAATTATTAAGAAAGATGAAGTGGTTGCAGCATCTACTCCAGTAACCAGCGTTGAAAGAAAGAGTAACATCCAAGAATCCGTGTCCTCAGAGAGCATTACATCGCGTCATTAAAGATCTTCAAGTTGTTTTTTCCCGCTCGTCTTCTGACGTGGGTCGAACTAGTTTGACACAACATAGAATAGATACCGGCGATCATCCCGCGATCAAGCAACATCCAAGACGTTTACCGTTTGCTAAACATGAAGAGGTGCGAACACTGTTAAAAGATATGGAAGAAGGCGATGTCATCGAGCCTTCAGTAAGTCCATGGGCATCTCCCATCGTCCTAGTCAGAAAGAAAGACGGCTCAACGAGATTTTGCGTCGACTATCGCCGGTTGAATGAGGTCACGAAGAAAGACAGTTACCCTCTTCCTAGAATTGACGACATTCTAGACACTCTTTGTGGAAGCAAGTGGTTGATTTAAAGAGTGGGTATTGGCAGGTATACACCCTGAAGACCGAGAAAAGACGGCATTTACTACGGGACAAGGGCTTTGGCAATTCAAGGTGATGCCGTTTGGACTGTGTAATGCGCCGGCAACATTCGAACGTCTTATGGAGACTGTTTTGAAAGGCCTTTCCGACGAAGCCTACCTGATATACCTGGACGACATCATCATCGTCGGAAAGAGTTTTGAAGAACATTTAGAAAATCTTAGGAAGGTGCTTCAGAAACTGAAAGAAGCCAATCTGAAGCTGAGTGTCGCTAAATGCAAATTGTTCCGAAAGGAAGTGACTTACCTGGGATATGTCATCTCTGCAGAAGGTGTGCGCACGGATCCTGAAAAGGTATCAGCGGTTAAATCCTGGAAACGTCCCGAAAATGTCCATTAGCTGAGAAGCTTCCTAGGGCTTTGCACCTACTATAGGAGATACGTGAAGGACTTTTCTTCCATCGCAAGACCCCTTCACAAACTGACAGAGAGCAACCAAAAGTTCTTGTGGACAAAAGAATGCGAGGATGTATTTAACAACTTAAAGGAGGCTTTAACATCTGCTCCAATCCTGACGTATCCTCAGCTCGACCGACCATTTATTCTCGACACCGACGCGAGCAATGAAAGTGTCGGTTCTGTTTTGTCCCAAGAAATAGACGGCCAAGAACGTGTAGTGGCGTACTGGAGCAAGTGCCTGTCTAAACCGGAGAGGAATTATTGTGTCACCAGGAAAGAGTTGCTCGCCATAGTCAAAGCTGTAGAACAGTTCCATCACTATCTATACGGCAGAAAATTCCTGCTCGGCACCGATCATGCATCATTGACCTGGCTTTTAAATTTCAAGAATCCTGAGGGTCAAATAGCCAAGTGGATACAGAGACTCCAAGAATATGACATCACTATCCGTCATCGTAAGGGATCATCACACGGAAACGCCGACGCCCTGTCTAGAAGACCTTGCCAAGAAAGCTGCTGATATTGTTCCAGGGTGGAAGCGAAATACTAACTGCTGACTCCGGTCGCAAGACAAATTACAACATCAACATTGGCTGATCGAGAACCGTGGAGTGATGATGAAGTCAGGAAAGACCAGCTGGAAGACCGTGACATTAAACCCATAATTGATTTAATGGAGTCATCAAACAGAAAACCTACCTGCCAGGACATTTCTATCTGTAGTCCTAGAACCAAACAGTATTGGGCACTCTGGAATTCACTTCACATTCGAAACGGCGTCTTATACCGGAAATTCGAATCGGATGATGGAAAGACGTTCCGATGGCAGCTGATACTTCCAAGATCCCGAATTCCTGATGTCCTTAAAGAACTGCATAACAGCCCTACGGGAGGTCACTTTGGAATAATGAAGACCTTACAGAGAGTTCGTGAGCGCTTTTACTGGAATAATGCAAAGGATGACGTGCAAAAGTGGTTCCGATCCTGCGATGCCTGTGCAGGTCGGAAAGGACCGAAGAGACGCAGCCGAGGCAAGCTGCAACGTTACAACGTAGGGGCGCCTTTTGAACGTATCGCCTTTGACATCTTGGGACCTCTGCCACGAACTGCTGATGGCAACAAATACATACCTGTTGTCATTGATTACGTCACCAAGTGGCCTGAAGCGTACCCTGTTCCTGATCAAGAGGCTGTTACAGTAGCTGAGGTGATGATACAGCACTGGATTTCCAGGTTCGGAGTGCCTCTTCAGTTACATTCCAATCAGGGAAGGAATTTTACTTCGGTAGTAATCAAAGAACTATGCAAACTACTCGGCATTGACAAGACCCAAACGACGCCATTACATCCCCAGTCGGACGGCATGGTAGAGAGGTTCAATCGAACCCTCCTTAATAACCTCTCATTAGTGGTTTCCAGAAACCAGCAGGACTGGGACAAGAAATTATCGCTGTTTTTACTGGCTTACCGCAGTGCTGTCCACGAGACTACCGGCTATTCTCCATCACAGATGCTCTTCGGTCGTGATCTTCGTCTGCCTTGTGATCTGTTGTTTGGCCGCCCTCCGGATGCTCCTTCATCGTCTGAGGAATATATTCAAGATCGTCCAGGCCCGGTTTGAAGTGATGCACAACTTTCCACGAGAGCGAGTCAACTTAGCGACGGAGAAGATGAAGACCCGATACGACACAAGAGCTACTGAACATCAATTCCACGAAGGAGACAAGGTGTGGTTGTGGAATCCGACTCGACGGAAAGGACTTTGTCCGAAATTACAGTCACCTTGGGATGGCCCGTACACAGTTCTAAACAGGCTGAATGACGTCGTGGTTCGGATTCGCAAGTCTTCGAACTCTAAACCTAAAGTCGTTCATTACGACAGGTTAGCTCATTACTATGGCCATAGTACGTAATGTAAATAATTGTAAATAGTATCAGACCATGGTCCTTTATGTTTCTGAATGTGTATTTGATTTGATTTGTATTTAGTATTTGATTTGTATTTAGTATTTGTTTTGTGTTTAGTATTTGATAGCATTTGATTTGTTTAAGTTAGATATTGCATTTATTGTTCATGTTGTTTGATATTGTAATGTAATGTTTATGCCTCAGTTGCATTTATGCCACAGTTGTAAGTTTAGCTTCCTGTCCAGGGATTGTACTGCCCAGTCCTTGGGAAGGGGGCAGTGTTACGAATTTGGTATTTAAAAAGCTAGTGTTGGTTCAATTATAAATTAAATGGTTTTATTTCTCGCGCAGTGCAGTGCAAGACGAATGTTAAAAGATTCGTCACGCGTAATAAAATTTCCCCTAAGCCGGAAAATTTAAAATACAAGAGCGCGTGCATTAAATAAATAAATATGTCTTTTTGATTTCGAGCAGAAAATTCTAGCGCGTGATTTTTAAAATCCTATAAAAGGAGGAAAACATCTCAGTTTGTAGTAGTTGCTTAATTTGTTGTTGTTTAGAAAACTGCTCTTGTTGATTGTAGCGAATTCGCGGATTAGCTTTCTTTAGCTGTTTTGAATTACGTTCTATTGGACATTTGAGTAGTTAAAAGACAACTACTGTGAGATATTGTAATACTGCATGATAATTTGAGAAAATTTAAGCATTTTTGTTGTGACAATAATAAATTTTTGTTCATTTTTCATCGGACTGGTTCATTTATTTTATAACGAACCCGTACGCACGCATCAGTATTAGTAGTGTTGTTGCGTTCTTCTGTTCCTGACATCAGTTGTTATGTTATTTTATTCGTTCACGTTCGTACGGTGTTCGAATGATTTTTTTGGATTTGGAGTGAATAACGACGACACTTGACGAATTATCAAAATACACTTTATTGGCCAATATTGTCAGGACAGCTCCAAAACACATCTACAGCCGTCAAAGATCTACTATACACTCGCCGGAACAATCAGCGACACAGCCTTCAGGTTATCAGGCTAACACGGTGGAGACAGTTTCACTGCAAAGCACTAGAGTACAGCTCCCGACTCTGCTTGGTCGTTCTCGGAACTCCACGTACTCTGGCTACAACTCGCGATGCATTCGACGACACACAGATCACAGCTCCCGACTCTTCGGTTTAGTCGTTCGAGGAGCTCAACACGCTCTTGACGATGCACTAACCGCGATACACTACGAGACCCTTTCGGTGCCCTCGACGACCCACTCGGCACTCGCTGCCCGGCTGTCAACTCGATTGACTCGT
The DNA here is from genome assembly GCF_044657685.1 of Stegodyphus dumicola. Lineage (NCBI taxonomy): Eukaryota > Metazoa > Arthropoda > Arachnida > Araneae > Eresidae > Stegodyphus > Stegodyphus dumicola. Next base: position 150,054,434 of record NC_140777.1, read on the forward strand.
TAGACGAGACACCAACTCGATACTAACTATCTCGCACTCTAGACGAGGCACTCTCACTCGCCCTCTTGGCGAGGCACACTCTCAATGACTGACTATCAGCTCGCTAGACAAGGTACTATATACTAACTGACTGCGGACCAGCAGGGTTTATATAGCTTTCGGCTTGTGTTCGAGAACATTCTTGGCTAAACCGGTAAGAATTTGTTCCAGAAGGTTCTCCATCTGCCCATGGTATATCGCCAATTTTGACGCCAAATATCGCCAAATAGTCGATTTTCGCCAAATGTGGCAACTTTGTATTCCTTTGCCATTTTATGGCAACCCTAAAACTGCTTTTTCGGGAAAGCCATCTTATCGCGCCTGTACATTTCGTAGCAGTATTAATTAAAAATAGTGTTAATTTCTCTTAAATTTCATTGTTTATAAGAGGTCTACTGGTGTCAGTTACAAAATTCGTATAAACCGATATAGACTAATAGAAGATATAGTATGTAGTGGTATCAGCATAATTCTATTGCTACCAGTAAGAAAATCAATAAAAGTCAATATAAACCAATACACACCAGTAGAAAGGTATATTAACATTGACGTTGATTGTATGGGTATCGCTGATACCCATAGAATATGATTGTATGGATATACATACAGTTATCAACTGATACCCATACAATTGATACCCCTTACCCTTCCCCGAAAAAAAAAGATTAAAAAAAAAAGAAATAGAATTTTATGGGTATGCCAGTGGAAAGCTATAGTTGTTCTATAAGGCATTTTGATACCAGTAAGGAAAGGAAAAGAAATCAATAGAAACCAGTGAAAATCATTAGAAATCCACAGAATGCTATGTGTACCCCCCAGAAAGTTTTACTAGTTCCTATAAGACATTTTTAGTATTTTTGTACCCTCTTTTTAGAACCTGCTTCGTTCTAGCCACAGCCGCGTAGGTAAAATGCATGTTGGAGAGTTAATCCGCACGAAGACGAAGAAATTACAATTTATGATAGCGAATGCATTTATCTTCCGCTTAACAGCGACTTACCCTCTATCTACATTTGCAATTTTGCTAGATTATTTTCCGAGCACCCTGCATATTTAAGAAGTTGTTAAATTAATTAACATTAAATGAGTCCAACATGTGGATTAGCCTGGAATGTGTCAAATAATAAATTCCTTTATTTTTTAAAATTTCATATCAATAAAAACATTGTGTTTCTGTTATAGCTGGAATGATTTCTGATCTTTGTTTTAAGAAAATTAAAAATAATTTCAGTTTTTAAATTTTATAAATAAAAACAAGTAATATAAAAAAAAATTAAAAGTCAATTCCTACTTAGGTCAACAAAGAAAATTTTTATTTTAGTTACTTTTTATTAACATTTTTTCGTTTCGAGCAGTCCAGTACTTCAATTAATATTCCATCTAATAATTTCACGCGACTCAAGGTGACATATGTTTGAACTGCTGCGAAGAGTTATAATATTAATGAATTATTAATCCGTCGCTTGCGTTGTGTTGCAGTTTCTTTTCTCTTTCTTTTCGCATTCTCCGTTTGTGGAGCAAGGGACATTTTAAAGGGTTATATTTTAAACATATATAATTATCACTTTAACATAGAAATATGGGGACAATTTTCGCTACATAATGGGACATTACATCCGCTTCATCCAACTCTATAAAAATACAATTCTTTAATTTCATACACTTTAAAAATCTTTAGAACTCTTTCTTACTGTTGCCACTTATTTTTGTTAAACCTTACAATCCCATTTACCACAGTCATGTACTATTATTTATAAGTTATTATAAAATTAATTTTTACAGCACGTGAGAATTCCTAACAAACGGTCATTATTTGTAAGTCCTATAATATATTTAATAAAAACAGCATATCTTTAGTTCTGATAAACAAAAAATAAATAAGTAGGAATTTGTGAAAAAATTGTATTAACATCAACAAAGAACAAGAATATATGCACCTATGTAATAATTTTAGCATATCCATATACATAAAAGATTATTTTATTGTTATATTTTAGTTCAAATAAAAATGTTTTTAAAGAACTATAATGCAGCGTGCAACGATATTTAATCATAAAATGGAAAACACTTTCCACGTTACTGTTACATCTTACATTATAATCTTTTTACAATGTACAAGCGCAATTTATAACATGAATACATTAATTTTATTTGCATCAATAAAACTAATTGGTCAGTATAAATAACAACGTTTACCAATAATCGATAATTTTAGTTAAAAAATATTCATTGCGAGATATTTTTTGACTCGCTAATTTTTATTTTGAGCATTATGCTAATAGCAAACAAATGAATAACATTCCATCAGCTTTCACTTGGGGCGCAGCGAAATATAACTCAGCTACATGCATGAACACAATCTGAAAGTTTCGTACTTTTATCAGTTGCCTTGGAATTAGGCGAGTCATTAGATTACCTGAAAGATTACTTTATCGCTTTTTTGGCGATATATTCTATAGCTCTCTCAGAAAAAAAATCAGACAATCACGTGATTCCGGGTATAAACAAAGTATCTTTTTTGTGTTAGGGAGTGTCTCGACGAAGCTTTGATCAGACTGTCTGATTTTTCCCCCCGACTGTCTGGATTTTTGTGTAGCTGCCACACTTGGCCATTTATCGCTATTCCTGGTATATGTTTTCACTTTTCATTGCTCTTTTTAGGATAGCCAAAACCGTTTAATTTCGGAACTTCGCGAGCTGTTGTTAAAGGCCGTGACCAAATTGTTCGGTTGATAATCTCGCCAGGAACCTGACCTTTCGATTTTTGCTTATGACGTAGATTGTTTTCACGTACTTTATGCTGCCCGCAGTTAATAGTCAATGCGTGAGAGGTTAAAATTCTGGCTCTTTGTATTCGATTTGTTTCCATCTCGTTTGCCTTGTTTATTTATTTTTGCTGGTTACTGAATCTCGCTAATGAATTGTTTATTATGAATCATTTTCTTTCTTTCTTTTTTAAGTATAAGGACATTTTTTATGTCTAAAATGTTAAAAATAATGTTTCTACTAGAATAATTTGATTGTCATTTGACAAATCTGCTTCAATTTGTCATCTTAACTGATCGACATTTCTTCACTTATTTATTCTTTCACAAACTAGTTTTAAATATGAAAACTAGTTTTCATTCCTACTTTAAAAATGCACTGCATGTTTCAAATAGAGAATATGTTAATCTAATTCTTATTCTTACTTTGCTGAAAAAGTGGTTTATTTATTAAGTTTGCAATAAATGAAAATTTTTTATTGACTAATATATTTTACTTTTACCAGCCTAACTTATTTACATTTAAGTATTCATTTTTAATAAATAAAATAAAATGAAAATACGTAGCTAGTGGGTTTACTAACTTATTTACTTTAAACATAATTTAAATGAAAAACATTTTCGTTAAATAAACAGCATTTATCACAACAACAGCTGAATTTTATGTCTGTTTTTAGTTTCATCATTTTTACCATTAGTTAGTTTCATCATTTAGACTAGAACAGTAAATGAAGCATAAATATTACATCTGAAATTTTTGATAGGCTTCGAGAATGTTTCTTTTTCAATCTTCATACGCAGCATGTATTTCTCCTTTCTCACGAGTGTAATTCAGTTGTCAATTGTGGTACTCGCTGGGCAACTTCCTCGGTGATGAGACGGCTAAATGACCAATGGGTGTTATCCGTTTCCGACGAATATATTCAGTTGCAAGTGTCTGTGAGGATTTGGAGCAACAGCAGTATTTAGCCACCATGATGGAAGGAATGGTTAATGCTTCTTCGAATCCCGAAGAACGCTTCTACATGTCTAGTGCAGGGGTTTTAACTAGGGATCGACAAGGAACGGATTTGTCCGTCTCTCCTAAGAGATCAGATCGAAACTACACTGGTGTGCAAAAATTAAGGACGAAGTCGAAAAATTAGCATATCAGCTGAACGAAGAGGCAGAGCGGACAGAAAGACCAATAAGGAGATTAAGTAAGGTGATGTACGGTAGCACATGCGCAGATATGCAGGTAGACGTAATGGGGGAGTGTCTGAGTAGTATAAAGCATGTTGTCGGTGTAAGATCAGTATTTCTGGCAAAGAGATTGCACGCCGTATATCAGTTAAAATCACACCGAGTTGCTGCCTCAGCGAGAAATGGCGAATAATCAATCTGTTAGACGACATCTGGATGCTTTTATCCGAGGTCGAATCATTGGGAAGTTGGAGGAAGACCGCAGTGTGACAAGTATGGCTGCAGAGTTCGGAATTACTCACAGCATCGTTTCACGACTTTGGAGACAATTTCCAACTACAGGAACAGCTATCCGGGGGTTTAGTAGTGGTCGTTCACGAGGAACCACACCCTCAGATGACCGGTATATTGCCTTACAGGCCAGAAGAAACAGGCGGTAGACAGCGGGAGAAATCCCTAGACTCACGACACAGGCGACTTGACGACCGATATCGCGTTTTACCGTGGCCAGAAGACTGCACGGGGGTGGTTTGTTTGCATGACGCCCTGTACGGTGTGTACCTCTAACGCCTGCCCATCGGAGAAGACGTTCTCTGTGGTGCCGGGAACACGGAATTGGACAGACAATGAATGGGGACTCTTTACAGATGAGAGCAGATTCAGTCTGAGTAGCGATTCTCATCGCATACTCATCTGGAGAGAGCGGGGAAGCCGCAATTATCCCTCGAACATCATTGAAAGGGACAAGTATGGAGGCGGCGGTGTTCTCGTTTGGGGAGGCATCATGCTTGGTAGTCGTACAGACCTTCACATCTTCGACGCAGGTAAAGTCAACGGGACCCGTTATTGTAACGAGATTCTTCTTCCATATGTGCGTCTTTTTAGAGGCGCTATACGTCCGCAGTTCCTTTTCATGGACGACAATGCACCATGTCATCGCAGAGTAGCTGCCGAACAGCTCTTAGAGAGTGAGGATATTGAACGTATGGATTGGCCGGCACGATCTCTGGATCTCAATCCGATCGAGCATGTATGGGATTTTCTAGGCAGACGCTTGGCAGCTCGTACCTTACCACCAGTAACGAATCTGGAGCTTCGATTGGCGCTGCAAGACGAATGGGCAATGCCTCAACAACTCATTGACACCCTCATTCTCAGCATGGGCAGACGCTGGGAAACCTGCCTAGTAGTCAGGGGAGATCATATAACCTATTAAAGACCGGATGTTTCTTGCTGGACACCCATCACAGGGATGTTTCGGCCTTCAGTCGCATTGCGCTCCATGCTACTTTTTCAATAAAGCTTCTTTTTACCCCTCTGATTTCTCTTTTAGTAAGTGTTGCTTACATTACTCATGTCCTTACGTATTGGGGATCTTACGGTATTAAATGTGTTGATTTGGAAAGCTTTTGTGCAAAGTTATATTGAAAAAACCGTCTCGTCCTTAATTTTTGCACACCAGTGTATTTGCTCACTGAAGTGAATCAGCTCTTTTTTTATGATTCACGGCTCACTAACAATAACCTTAATAAATATACTCGGAACGAAAGTGGATCAAGAGCGGTGTACAAAGATGGGGGAAAAGGAGTAAGAATCGAACAAGGAGTGGGATCAGTGGAATCAACTCGATTAAACAACAAGCTCCTTGGATTGATTTCTTTCAACTGTAATTTTGAAATCTCCCAAAAATACCTTTATACATAGAACTTACAATAAAATTCTGGAATAAAAAATTGTTCATAAAAGTTGTAGAGACATTAGGTATTTTTTGGAAACAGGAAAGACGAAAAATTAGCAACGCCTTCGCCGGGAATCGAACCGCGGACCTCTCAATTACGCTCTGAGCAGGCAGACCACCACACCACGAAGGCATGCCAAGAAGGCTGGAGAAATACCGTATATACTTCCCGTTTCAAAGGGCGACTGGGGTTTTTAGGGAACCCAATCGCTAAATCCTGGGTGAGGAGAATCGTCATCCAACACACGTTTTAGTTCGGGCGCCACTGTAGAGACATTAAGTATTTTTGGAAGCAGGCAAGATTAAAAATTAGCAACGCCTTCGCCGGGAATCGAACCACGGATCTCTCAATTACTCGCAGAGCATGCAGACCACTGCACCAGGAAGGCTCGTTAATCGTGAGTGTATCGTGGAAAGTATGAAGAGTACGTTGAGTTTAGAGAGCGACCGAACCGAGTCGAGATCTGTACTTTAGTCTTTTGTCGTTAAGCTGTCTTCACAGTTGTAGCCTAGAGGCTGTGCTGCTGATTGTTTCAGCTTATTTATCGCAGTTTTCGACGACTGTAAACGTCTCTTTGGAACTCTCGTGTGTGATACTGACGAATAAACTGTGTCTTGATTATTCATCAAGTGTTGTCATCAATCACTCCAAATCCAAGAACCTGTAGAACGCAACACTATTTTTTAAAGCTAGGATTCAGGAAAGTTGCCTTCGTCACTAGCTCTTTCTTAGAGATAAGCCTAAACCGTTCTGACAACCCTTTCGGTATATCTTCAGTTAATAACTCTGTTTCTTGTAACAGCATCATGCCTTTATTTGCACTTGTAAGCTTTCACCTAAAGTGGCATAAATTTACTAAAATTCATATTTAGGAAAGACTAACAGTTGGTTCTGATGACACTCCTTGTATTACCTCATCGAAAATTTTTAAAACCTTTGCTGTCTGTTTTGTCATGATCTGGTAAATTATTTTTCGCTTAATATAACAAGGGAAAAAATATTGGTTCATTGTTTAAATAAAACCTTTTTTAAATATCACAGTTAGAATTCCACCTAGTAGATGCGTCCCGTTTCAGTTTGAGTTTATCTTTCTTTATATTCTCCTGCATTTCAGCAAGTTTCTTACAACGAATGAATTTTTTTTAATACATCACTATCTGTTTAACTACGTCAACAGTTTTCTGTATCTGATAGCGTGTTTTAAAACCAGGTTTTATGAATGTGCAAAGCATAGCAGATGTGGAACTTTAAAGCAATAGCAGCTGATTTCATATTTGAAGCGTTGTCAATGAGTCTACGATTTTCAAATGTATATCAAATTTACTTGCAACAGCTTTGACCCAACTGGAAATATTGTTTGCAGTGTGAGCAACAATCTTCGAAGTGTGAGCATTCTAATAGATATGATTTTAATTTTGAACTTTCGTCTATAAAGTTCTTCGTAAGCGCATAAAAACTGAAGTTATGAATAATTGTCCAAACGTCCGAAGTCAAACAAACGACTTTGGCACTGGTCAAATAATTTTTAATCTTAAGTATCAATTCATTATAAAGACTGGGCAACAGCGAATTTGATAAAGTTTTCGACCTAGCAAATTTTGGTTTTTCGACCTGCCGTGTACCCTATGGCTGCCCCTGTATCCAGCCTTGTCGTTTAGCGCATCAGACTCGCCAATTCTCTCTATGCTGCATTGTCAAGAGAAGCCGAGGTAATAGTCACCATTCTGATAGTCCACGCTGCTTCAAACGCCAAGGCACCGTACGAGCGGATACTGGGCGTGCTGCATACCTGCCCATTTCATGACTATAAGTATGTGATGTGGTTGTACGGTTTTGCAGAGCTGATCTCACAATATTTCTGTCCTCTCGGGCGTTATTTATGGGAGGGCGCTGAGATCCTACATTCCGTTCAGCATGACCTTCAGCAACGCACTGATTCCGTATTCGCATGACAGTGGTTGGATGTCGATATCACGGAACAATAATCCACACTTTCGTTAGGCAACGATCCTGCCTCTATGTAATTCCGACACTTACTGGTAAACATTTCTTTGTATTATTCGAGGCATAAGACGATATTCTGAGCAAACTTCGATCTTACAAAACGCTTTCCAAATGAGAAGTCCACTGCACAACTTCTCTTTTATGCAGTGCTTCAGATATCGTTTTTCCTTCCTGCGTCGTCTAAATGCGCTGAAATATGAATCACCTGCATAATCCAACCTCTTCTTTCTTTCATGTGATTTCGACGTTTGTCAGATCATTCCTTCCTGGTGTTGCAATGTTAATCTCCAGCAGTGTAACAAGCTAGTTATGTTTATTAAGACTGTTTCTGTGTGGTTTTATTGATAACTAATTTCGTTTGTTATTAAAATAGTCTTGAATTGTCAAAAACATAGTAAAACTGAATAGGCACTAATTCGCGTTTTAGTCGAGGCCGAAAAAACTGCTGCATAGTTCTGACTGGAGCAAAAATTACAGCTGGCTTGACGGTAAAAACTTAACTTTTTATTTTTAAATAACAACAATTATTAAGAAATACATTAAAAAAAAACTCATTTAAAACAATAAGAGTGTTAAACGCGCTCTACAATTTCTATATACGCAGTTTACATTTTAAATAATAGAAAAAAAAGTTTAGCTAAGAGACGACGTGACTTTTCCTTTGAAGAACAAGCAACAAAAGAGTGATGCGTACAAACTGCAGTGGTGTTTATAAGCTCGGAAAGTTTTTGCTTTAATCCTGAGCAGCGATTGGGTTCGCAGCGTAGAGAAACTGTGGGGAAAGGGTAACGTAACATACTGCAGATTGACGCAAAATGGTGCAAAGCGTATCCTTGAAGAAGGGATGCGTTTAATTAAAAAATTATGAATTAAAAGAATATGTTGCCAGCTGGCTACAATTAAGTTTAGCAAATTTATTTTAAATTTTATATTTTGCACACACACACATGCATATACGTATATATACTTTAAATTTTGCATAAGGGCCAAAATTTTGAGCTCCGCCACTACTTGTGTGTAGTCACATATCGTTTTTATGTGAGCTGAGAAAAGGTATCCAAAAGTCTTTCTTTTTTATTCAATGCCACGTTTATTAAGTAAACTTACCTATGAGAGGCAGTTCATGTAATGTGATATAAATAAACTTTAGAAATTTAAAGGCTTCCCGAAATTAAATGTACAAATATACTTATGAATAATAACCGTAGTATTTTTAGATTAAAAAATCTGATGTGTACACCACATAACTTCCTTGTACGGAATCTTAAATAATGCGCATCTTTTCTTGCATTTCATTTAAGCCTATTTCCTTGAACTTCATTAGAGGTATATTTCTCATTGAATTCAGTTCTCACTTCGTGGCAAGGCAAAAATGCATAAAAACTCAAAATATCTACTATATTAAAAATTGAAAGGTAAAGAAAAACATAAAACACCAAATACAGTTAAGACAATTATTTTTTTTACAATTAAAATTACACTTTCCACATAAAAACAAGCAATTCGGCTAGTAGGCATAAAGGCAGATTTTTTGGCGCACAAAACTAATGGTTATGTATATGCTATACTTATATTATGTGCACAACTACATGTTAAGGCAGTTCTATATACACAATATCAATGTTCTGAGGTTACTCGTTTTTGAGTTATGCGAGATACGCACATACATACGTACGTACGTACGTACAGACGCTCCGAAAAAAATCTCTTCTCAATCCATTCTAAATCAGTTTCATAACTCATTCATGAGAAAAGAGTCCTTCATTCTTGCCTTACGTACATATGTCAGGCAAAACCATCGTTAAATTGCATTCAATAGCGGTCAAAATGGATATTTTCGTTCAAATATGAAACCCGGAACTTTTCGTGATTACAATACTTCCTTTACTTTGTACGAGGAAGGAAAAAATTAAAATAAGCTATATAAAGGCTGTAAGAATACGTTGATAGTTAGGTGCTAATGATAGATTATGTTTGATTCGTAAAGAAAATTTCGCAAAAATATTTGTTGCATAAACACCAATAGGCCCTACATAAACAAAACATATTTGGGTATTACATTAATGAAATACGCCTTACATAATGTGTAACATATATATTTTTCCATTTATTGATACATTTTTGAACAGTGTGATGCTATATATTTATTAATTCATCTGAATTTTTGATTAATTCAACTTTAACACCTCCGCCTTGCCATATTTTGTTGTATTACATTCATAACTTCCCTAATTTTGCCATATTTAAGTAACCTAACTTTAATAAACATGAAAAGAACTACAAGAATTTCCGCTTTTTACCTCGTGCTGATCAATGATTTAAGAAGGAAACGAAGATATATGAAATTTTCTACATTTCAAATGAACGAGAAACACATCAGTTTTAAACTTAAACAAAATTTATCCTTAAATGGCAAGTGTAATCTCATCTGTCCCAAGTTCTTATGAAAGCTCTACAAAAATGTAAGAAAGTTGATGCACTTCATTTTGAAAAAATTAAATTACTATGTATTGTTTTTCCAGAACGGTGACAGAACAAAAACGGTGAAGCAAACTTAGGGCTTCCTGTACACAGTCATCATGAAACTTTCAAGGGTAAGCAATCATGTGAATAAAACAGCAGATATGACCCTTCGCAATTCCAAGGCATTCCCGTTATGTTCCAGTCAACCTTTCCCACTTAAATTGTGCCTCTTCAGCTTTTTTATCTTCCTTCTGCAAGTGTTAGCAATGAGAATATTAAAAATTGTCCATTCCAGCCGTTTCTTCGCATCATAGAATTCTTTGTTTAAAAAAAACAGCAGGTATGACCCTTCGCAATTCCAAGGCATTCCCGTTATGTTCCAGTCAACCTTTCCCACTTAAATTGTGCCTCTTCAGCTTTTTTATCTTCCTTCTGCAGGTGTTAGCAATGAGAATATTAAAAATTGTCTATTCCAGCCGTTTCTTTGCATCATAGAATTCTTTGTTTAAAAAAAAAGAATTTCTGGGAAGTATTGGCTAGGCAGTCTCAACCACGGGGGTATATCACTTGTCTTTACAGGACTAGGACATCTTTCGCGAGTTTATTCTCAGGTTGGTTCAGACTTGACAGGGACCGTACTGGTACTGTCGTGTCTCTTCCTCTGGCTGTGGTGGAGCTATGTCGTACGTAGATTTGACCTTTTCGACGGAGATTTGGCCCTCAGAGTCGGGCCTGACAGAGTAAGGTAAGGCACCGAAACGAATTTATTCGATGCTGAGGGAGTGATGCCCCAAGGCAAAGATGTTACCATTTTTCTATTACGTTCCAACGTTTTCTCCTTTGCTGACGCTATGTACCATATAAAGCCGTGCAAGGACTGTGGGGTCTGCGCCGCTGTTGAGGGGTCTCTGGAGTTTGGATATCTCAAGTCCGATAAGGCTAGTACAGGGCGGGGATCCTTCTCTAGCGTCCTGTCCTGTACCTCTCTCCCTTCTACTAAAAAAATTTCAGAACTTATCATAGTTTATTATCATAGCATTTTGGCTGTAGCAGGTTACTGATTTCATTAACTACACATTGACCATTAAATACTGTTTAGCAAGAAATCGTTCTCAGTGTTTGTTTTAGAATCAAAAACTCAAAAATAAAACACACATATTTCAAATTATTCGAAATTAATGGCTATAATAAAAGGAAACAAAGAAAACAGAGAAATAGGCTTTTGAAGGTGGACGGAGAACATTCATTTCATTCATTTCAGTCAGAAAAGGAGGATACATCCTCTATTCGAAAAGCATAGAGTAATTATGTTTTGTAGATGCTCGAAGAGACTTCTTTCGGTAGAGATCCACATTCACTTCCACTATAAAAGGAGCATTTAAAACTATATATCGAGTTTACTTTAATAAAATCTGTGATAGCAGTATCAACTGCGATTTTATGAGTCATTAAAGTGTTATTTTAAAATATTGTTAGGAAATGTAAAGGCGCGGTGAGATAGCTTCCCCGCAAAGCAGTTTTAGGGTTGCCATAAAATGGCAAGGGAAGGCAGGGTTGCCACAATTTGAGAGAAATCGCCCATTCGGCGACATTTGGCGTCAAAATTGGCGATATACCATGGACGGTTGGAGAACCTTCTGGAACGAATTCTTACCAGTTTAGTCCAGAATGTTCCCAAACACAAGCCGAAAGCTATATAAACACTGCTGGTCTGCATAGTGCCTCGTCGAGAGAGCGTGTTGAGCTCCGGGAACGACTGAACCGGAGTCAGGAGTTGTGCTCTGTGTGTCGTCGAGTGCATCGCGAGTTGTAGCGTGGAGAGTCTCGAGAGTACGTGGAGTTCCGAGAACGACCAAGCAGAGTCGGAAGCTGTACTCCGGAAAGCAGAGTCGGCTGCTTTGCAGGAAGTTGTCTTCACCGTGATAGCCTGATGACCTGAAGGTTGTGTCGCTGATCGTGTCAGCGTGTTTATAGTAGTTCATCGACGACTGTAAACGTGCTTTGGAGGTGTCCTGACAATACTGGCAGTCAAGCAGTGTCGTCTTCATCAAGCAGTGTCGTCGTTATTCACTCCAAATCTACGAACCCCGTACGAACGTGAAGGAAGAAAATAACGTAACAACTGGTGTCAGAAGAATTAAAGGAAAAACGTAAAAATATGTTTAGTTTAGCTGGTTAGTTAGGTTAGGTTATTAAAAATTATGTTTAGCTCAGAAGTTCTCATTTTCTCTTTCATTTAAGGTATAGTACTCTTAAAATGTTTCAGCCATGATTGTTATTTAAACATCAATATCATCATATGTAATATGTATCATCATATGTAAATTATCTATATGTAAAAAATAACACTAACACTGAACTATAATCAAAACAAAAAAGATTCCTGTGTATTAACTGGGCAAACAACTCTAACACAAAATATTTTGCAATGTTCGTCGGAATTGTGTCATCTAGCATCAAGTTCTTAATGTGTCACTTAACTTTTGTGCACTTGTATTACAGACATGCTTTCTCCGGGATTCGAACCTTCCTTCGGTACGGCAATAGTTACTAACCACTTTCCCGTCTGGACGGCGCTTATAGATATTTTTCAATTTATTGCCGTAAATACTGCAGGATAAAGAGCCACTTTACACGCCATTTTCTAGAAGTTGAGGGCGATTGTTAACACTTGCGACTTATTTTTATTTGTAGCAGTTATTTTGTTCTCATGCTTGATTGCCCCTGAACATTTTATGGCGAGTGATGTTGGGAAATCCGACAGCTTTCGTTGTATGGTTGTCGCTGGTGTTCCCCATACTCTTACATGTACCTTACATGTACTCTTACATGTAGAGACAATAGGTTATTTTAAGCAGGATGCATGAAAAAATGAGTAATGCCGTCTCCGGATCCTACGTCTCTCGAATATGCACCGAGTGTGCCACCGTTCATCACGAAATCATGCAGAAAGGTGGGAGAAAACACTTTATATACTCCCCTTTTTAAAGGGAGAATGGGAATTAAGAGACCCAGTCGCCAAATCCTGGTAGTGAAGAATCGTTATCCTTCACCTTTTAGTTAGGGGAACCAATTTACAGAAATAAGATAATTTTAAGCAGGAGGTATGAAAAAAGAGCAATGCCCTGGCCGGGACACAAACCTGGACCTCTCGAATACGGGCCGAGTGTGCTATCGTCACACCACGAAGACATGCAGAAAGAAAGGAGAAAATACCTTATATCTGTACCTGTAGCCGTGATCTAGGATTGCTGGGGTCCCGATTGCTAGAGTCGGGTCGTATGTTCAAATCTGTAGTAAGCCTCTGGTGTCCCACTCACTTTTACCTGCCTTCGTGATTTGCCGTCCAACCGGTATAGTGGTTAGTAGCATTGACTACCGTACCGATGATCCTGGTTTCGAATTCTCCAGGATTCGATGTACCGCAGTCAGTGTTTCACTCTCCACTATACCGACAAGATAGGAATAAACATGTAGGACATTAGGATTTTAAACCATACGGTGATACAAATATTCTCCCTTGACACTATTGATCCATTACAGTAGCTCCATGCAATTTTTCATAAAATTATTATTTAGATAGGTTGTATGTTATTGTTAAAGACCGAAATTAGATAATACCAATATTCTCCGATGAATGTAGACACATACCAAACACGTCTTTCGCTTCTTTCTACAAAAATCAACGTTTTAATTACCTGTAATGTTTGTTTCCTCGTACGCACCAAACTACGTAAGAAAGTTCTGTATTCAAAAAACTTCTGTATTTAAATTTTTCAGTCATCTTGTCCTACAAGGATATCAAATACCTTTTTTTAATGAGACTAAATTTTTAACTAACATGATGAATGTCATTTTTACTAATTTAAAACTCAGCATATTAATTTTTTTTTAAATATCTCAAAATAATTTTATGAATATATTAATGACAATGATTTACAACTTAGAAAGTGAAATAAAAATCTCAATTTCCGCTATTTTTTTTAAAGTAGGCAGAAGATTAACCTTAGCTTAGTTTTATAGTAAAATCTACGAATTTAATAACTTGAACACCTTCCAGATTCTCAAAATCTTCTAATCTGAACATACTGAGCTTTTTTTGGGGAGAATAGGCTAGAAATCTGAGTTTGTTAATTTTTTCTCGCATTTCATCATGACTTAAGACAGCCGCGGTAATAAGAAAGATTTAATTATAAATACCTTTAATTTTTTAGATTCAGCAAGGCATGTGCAGTCATTTTCAAAAGAAACAAACTTCGATATTAACCTTTGAAAGAGGGCATGTGCCACATTACATAGCACTTACTATACTGTAGATGCAGGTATTTCAGTTTTATTGTTAAAATTCTTTAGACAGACTGAAGAAATTTCCTTACGAATAATTTTCAATAGTCCATTTTGTATTTTATATTGATACATGTACCAACTTCTGTAAATGATTTAAAGAAAGTTTGGTGTATGCAGTGATATTAGATAATGATTTTATTTGAGCTACTCTGAGCTACTGAATGGCACAAGGATTAATATTCCTGACTTCCCGAGCAACATAATGAGAATTTCAACATCAGAAAAAATAAACGAATTTAATTTTAAAACTTTAGTTTATGTTGCTTGTGAATAGGTTAAATTTGAATGCATGTTCTTCCTTTCAATAAAACAAATGGATTTGTTATTTTTAATTTCCGAGAAATAAATTTAACCTGTTTCAATAAAGGCTGTTAGAATGTTAAATGGAAGATGTCTTATTAAAATCCTTCAAAATTAAATGATGGAAATTTATTAGTTTAATGATATCTGTGAGAAATTATCTTTTCTTTTTTTGACTAAGTGCATCCAAAAGTTTTAAGCCTCACATTAAAAATATCACTTTGATTATTTTGTAATAAATTGCTCTTGCAGAAATGTAGCGGCAATACGAAATGAAAACAAAAATCTAGACCTTTCATAAGTGAAACCTTCTGCATTGGTTTTCGATTTTTCGCTGAATGAAGTGCTGCACTAGTTTGTTCTAAATTGTTTAAAACTGAGTGAGGGTCGTTCTATGATTAAACGTTTGCCTAATGCAATCTTAATGCCAAAGAAATGAAACGATACTTATACCATGTGTATGCTGATTCGCATTTTACTTATTCTGTAATTAAAGAAGAGTAAACTAATTTTGCACGGACGATGAGTCTTATGACCATTAGATGCACTATAATCAGAAAATGTTACTCACTATACTGCAGATCCAATGTTGAGAGATGGGTATTAAAAGTCAAGGAGTTCGCAGCATGTTTGGCTCTGCTTGTAAGATCTATTTCGCGAATTCTACATGAATACCTTCACATCAACAAAATCTCTGCAAGATCAGTAACTAGTAAGATTACTAACTTCTTTCAGTGGTTTAAACAAAGCAAGTATCATTTGCTGTGAACAGTCGTTGGTGATTTTACAGTCCAGATCAGAGGAGTGTTTTGCAATGGACTGAAACTACTGAAGAAATAAATGATTCTATACTATGATCTTTTATGGAAGAAAGCATCAGTGGAGTGGAGAAAATAAAGTGAATCTTGGACAAGAAGAGCGAATATTTAGCAATCATCAAAAAGAGTAATAGTCCTCCTGCTAGTCCTAAAACGGTCCTCCTGCTAGACGCCAAAGAAAGATATACAGCCTTTTATATGGAATATAATTCAAATTTCTACGTAAACTGCGCATTGAAATTAAAGAGAAAAGGCGTGAAATACTGAACGGCAGAGTTAATCTTGTTTATGATAATATTCCTCTATATTCAGTTTTCGTTATTGAAGAAGTAAAAGTAAAACGTTCTCCGTGAAGGAATCCCCCATCTTACGCAGATAGGCCTCGTGTGCTTTGCCGTAATTAAATAAACTTAAACCTAAACCTGAAGAAGTAAAGAAATATAAATTTCAAGGTGCTTTGAATACTCCTTTACAACTCAAATTCAGTTCCATGTGATTATTATATATTCTCCGAACTGAAATCCAGCCTCCGTAAAAATAGATTAAATAATGATGATAGTGTGGCTAGTTAATACGGTAAAACGTACACAGTAGGATATCTGCATAAATGGAGGGACACCTTCGTGGTGGACTTTCTAAGAAAACTTAACTCACATTCACATTATACATATAAAAAACCACAAAAACCAACCATACAGCCAGCCCATTTACCCGAGATCCAACCCAGGTCAAACTTCTGGCAATCAGCGAGCTTAACCACTCGGTCACTGGTAGGGATCATGATGTCGTGAAAAGAGTAGATTTGTTCATAATCGACGTGAAAAGTATTTCGAAGTGCAAGGAGATTGAATTAAAAAATAAACTATCAAAATTTTGGCTATTTCTTTAAAAGCATATCAAACCAAGAATGCTTGAATCTAACTAGCGTCTGAACAGGTATACTATTATCGCATAGCATTAAATGAGGTATTAGCTTATTCATTGAAACATATTAAATATTCATATGCGAATAAACAAATGGATTATAAATCGAGAATTCCTGATCAAAGTGTGACAAGAGAAGTTTTCAGAAACTTTGATTTACTTTATCTACATAAGTAGAGGGGGAAAAAACATGAATGTTTTCCCTTCAATGTAGTATACATTTTTTCTCCTTACTTTGGTTCACATTTTTCCTCACATGCAAAAGAAAGCAAGTAAAGAATTTAATTTCTATTGCATGCAATTTACTCATAAAAATAGGTACATGAATGTGATAAATAAGAATATTAAAATAAAAATTGCGTATACTGGAAGAACTTCCAAGAATGTATTTTCTTGGAAAACATATTCCCAGAAGAACCACAGCAATGCAACATATTTTTCTTCCTGAACCTAATAGTTTCTAAATTTTTCCTTTAAAAGGTATCCTGTTTCTCGAATTCTTAGATTCGTTACGCATTTTCAAACTTCAGTCAATTTTTTCTGCATAGTCCTTTTTGTTTGAAAAGTTCTGCATTTAGAACGCTATAGAATGTTAATGCAGAATATGCGTGTTTTTCGAAACAAGACAATAACATTTTGAATTTATGGGCAGCATGAAAAATAAAAGTGAAACGTTATATATGGAAAAGGTTCAGCTTTCTTTGCTTGGTTATTCTCTTCCGGTTAAAGAATTGTTATTATTTTAAGTATTTCTCTTTGAAGAGAGATATCTCCTTTCGCTGTAACATAGAAACAATCTAATTTTAGATTGTCTAACTAAATGTTTTCTTTTATACAGTGGTGTAGCTAGAGGGAAAGAACAGGGCGGTTTGCCATCACACGTCATGTTTTTTTGGGGGAAAGAGGCCTTTTTTGTGAAATATTATTTTATCTGGGTTAGTTACGTAAAACATCAAAGTAGATTAATAATAACGAAATTTTGAATTGTATATAGAACTAAATTGAGAATAAAAAGGGTTTTACACTATCTTGTAGTCATTAGGCTTTTTCGAGGCAGGTGACGTGAAAAATGTGCAGTGTTCTCGCTTAGACTCGAACCCTGGACCTCTCGAATACGCGTCGAGTGTTCCCCTAATTACACAAAAATGCTAAATATGGCATGCGATAAGGCGGGAGAAAATACCTTATAAGCTAAAATATTCAAAGAATATTTGCTACATATTCTTGTTAGACCCACCAGGAGCCAAGGGGTGAAGTCCCTTAACACTAGTAGTTCGGTCCAGAGCTTGAATCTCGAGAACGGGTTCATTTCATGTATATTTTCATTGCTTTCCCCATGGATATTAGTCAGTTTCCCTTAAAACGTCCTCTATGGTATCCCTGTCTTTGGCGGATACATTTTGTGCAGTCGTACTCAAGTACATATTCTTATTATACCTTCTTTATTTCGTCGAAATTTTGGAATGAGAAATACGAATATCAACTAAATTTTGATCACGATGACATTGATAAGGAAGAATTATTCGTTAAAGTTTTGAACTTTTGCAATTTGTTTTCAAAAGTACGGTTGTAAGGATCTTAAGTTTAACTATTTTATTTTAAAACTGTACTACCACTTCTTATTTTCCACTTCCGGCCAGGGCCAGAATTAAATGTGTTAACTTGTTTATGCAAATTGTACTTGCTACCGCCCAAGTATTTAAGTTGTGGTTTTTTGCCAAGAGAGAGAGGGAAAGTGAGCCTCCTTGCCACTGCATTCTGTTCGAGTTTTCAATCAGTTGCTGCTTGCCTTGCTGCTTTAAGGCCAGAGGTTTAGTCTTCTTGTTATTTAAAACGTATTGTAGTTTCGGCAGTTTGCGTACTACATACGTAATCTTTTAAAAGGCCAGTCTTAGTGTTAGACATTTGTAAACTAATTAAAAGTTAGCTTTCAATTAGAATTTTAGTTAGTAGTTTTATATTTTTACGTTCAGACCACAAGTGGTTGGTCTCTGTATCCCGAAATGTGGGAGCACCTGTAATGTTATAGAAAATAAAGAGTAAAGTCAACCCTTACTGTTTGTGTCGTCCATTCCACACATACTTGAACATAGCTTGAGTAAGCTCCATGTTTCTATTCAGGACACAGCATATTTCCGAAGCAAGTCAAAAGACATACAAGTCCTGACAGTGGCGCCCGAACTAAAAGGGTATTGGATGAGGATTCTCCATACCAAGGATTTGGCGATTGGGTCCCCCAAAAAACCACAGTCGTCCTTTAAAAGGTATTTCTCCCACTTTCCTAGCGTGCTTTCGTGGTGTAGTGGTTCTGCACGCTGGGCCGGTATTCCAAAGGTTCGAATCCCGACGAAGGCGGTTGCTAATTTTTCATCTTGCCTACATTCAAAAATACACCTGATGTCTTTACACGGTCTCCAGAAGGAAGTTCCAAATATTGCAATACTCTTGCGAACTTTCCTCACAACTGCTATAAGTGCTGCTAGTTATGAGAAGAGTGTCTAAATAAAATAATCATTAAAGTAGTATTAATACAAATGCATATTTTGCATTTAAGAAATCTTTTAGCCTGTCTGCACAATACCAACTGCAAAAAAGGAAAGAGACCTCTTCAGAATCACCGATACTTTCGCAAACAGACAAAAAACCAAAATAATAACACAGTTTAAAAATGTGGGAATTAAATTCTTAATTCAAAATTAATAAGCATTGAGTTTTATTTTCTATTTACAATTTCGACATTTTTTAGATATATGCTTGGGTATAGAAAGGGATAGCAACATTGTAAGGAATTTCCGCGTTCCTTGCTGAGTGATTGTCATTTAGAAACATACAAAAACCTTACATAATTTTACTTAAGACGTTATTAGTACTTGATTTAAATGGAAAAAACTATTCTTTGTGTAACAAGCATTTTTTTCAAAGAAAAGGCTTTGCGTTATGATCATCACTGCGAAAGTAACATTTAAAATTTTATCTTAAGAATGCATACACAAAAAAGAAATACACAGAAGAGAATACATATAACATTTCAAAAGAGAATGGAATGTGCCAGTAATTATATTCTTACAAAGATATTGAATGAGTTAATGAGCATTTTATCGTTAGAAATCAATGCTAAAATACTCATCTTTCAACAAGTGGAGTGCTTATTTTACATTTGATTGCAAATTATAATATTAATGCGCTAAATTATATCGCTATAATCGAAAGCAGAAATTTCCATTCATATGTCGGAAACTTATTTTAAGTTACAGATGCTTGAACAAGGCACAGAGAATAAAATAGTTTCGAATCAGAACCAAAAAAATTTTATCCGAACATGTTCTTAAGTTGGCATTGTAGGAAATAGATAAACTTAGTTATAGTTTCAGATTGACTACGGAATTGTGAGCAAAAATAAAAGATAATTTGGAAAATGGCATTTAAAACTGAATTACCAATTAAAAATTGTATGATTTAAGAATCAATCACCAATTAAAAACTATATGACTTAACAGTAAATTACTAATTAAAAACTATACCATTTAACACTCAATTACTAATTTAAAACTATATGCGTTTGCTAATTTGAAGCTGCCAAAACTGATGATGTGTTTCAGGATGCTGTCAAAATTATAAAATTGATTAAAAGCTGTGCTCTTAAATACAGTTTATTTCTAAATCTCTGTAAAGATATGGTTTGTGCGGTTTGATAGATTTTGTCAAAGATCATTAGGGCCTGCGTGAGGAAAGGGATGCCTTCGTGAAGCTCTTTCTAAGGGAAACTAGCTCATATACAAGTTACATATGGGGAAAGCCGTGAAAACGCTAATGCAGCCAACCCGTTCGTCTGGAATCAAATCCAGGTAGGAAATACCAGTGTTCAACGATTTTACCGCTTGGCCGCTGGTGGGATATAAAGACATGGAATTCGAGCATAAAAATTATTATTACATGCAGATGAAGATGAATGTCAAGGGTGGAAATTTGTGGTTATTATTATTATTAAAAGACAAAAATTATTGAAATTTTAACTAAACAAATGTCTGATCTTGCATCTCTTCTTCAAAATGATTTATGGCTATTAGTACTGGGCTCTTTGTGAAATATTTCGGAGAAACTGAACGTTCAGTTTGTATTTTCAAACATAATTTAGCAATTATTCTGAATGATAAAAATTGAAGGTTTTATTAAAAAATGACTATTTGAAAGAAATGTTAGAAAATAATTCATTCGGAATGTTTTCGGCTATCAACAATTTTGTAATTAAAAAATAAAACTGCAAAATTTTAATTGCGAAAACTATTATATATGACCTAAAAACTACAGAAGCACAGTTTTGCAAATAATTTGATTTGATTTCAAAAAGTTATCCTTTAACTCAAAACCATCTTTGATAGATATTTATCAGATTAATACCTGCCATATAAAGCTAAGAGGGTGCTCTAGAGAAGTGCAGTCAAATATGCGATATTAAATTCATAATAAAAAAATAAAGAAAAGGAAAAAAAGAAAACCTTTCCAATAGCCCAGAAAGAAACGGAAAAACAAATTCCTTGATTAAGTTGTCTTTGGAGTAGCGTACAAAGTTGAAGAATTAAATTCAGCTACAATGTATCGTATTTCAGATAACGATAGACTACATGTTACGATTAAAAGTGCTCACTGGATGGGACATAGAAAAAAAACCCATCAATCAGCGTAATACATTAAAACCAAAAACTGCAGCCATCCATCACCGAAGTGTTTTAAAAAGACTCCATCAATCAAATTCTTGATAACTGAAATGCGAAAGTGTTTTACTGCCAAAATGGATTTGATTTTTGAAAGCAATATAACATAACTTTTTTTTTGTTTTCTGTTTAGCATGGTTGTTCTTCCGAATATGATGATTTTTTGCAATGTCGTTCGATCTGTGCATATTTCAAAACAAAAAGAAAATAAGTTTAAAAAAAAGGTTTTTATACAATAAGCTTTTGTTTTAAACTCATAAAATCATTAATGAACTAAAAAGAGAACAATAATTTATCATTTAAGTTTAATGGTAACAAGAGATTAAATATTTCTTTTACAAAATTCATCTACAGTTGGATATCACGGGTAATAATATCTTGGAGAGCCCTCAATAAATCAATCTATTAAGATAATGGCTTATGTTTTTTACGATGCAATTTGATTATTCGATTTCGTTATTTAGGCTTACGCGATTTATTATTCATGATATCCGCGATTTATTATTCATGATTCTGCGATTTATTATTCATGATTAAATATTTCTCTCTTGGTCGAAAACAGCTGGCGATTTTGTCAACAAATCAGAAATTACTCTAAAAATCTTGTAAAGTCTTCATTTAAATCATTGTCCCAGCTCTATCCGATGTTGCAAACACTCAGTTTCTGAGAGCTTTAATTTATCCGCTACACGAAGGTATGTGGGAAAACAAGTTTCAAAATTAAATTTCGAATTCAATTTAAATCAAATTTCGAAAAACACGCTTTACATCATTGTACTTTCATCCACAATGAAAGTTCCTGTAAAATTTCAGCTCGCTAACTTATTAAAATAAAGCTTAATTAATCAAATTAAATTAATTTTAATTTTATAATTTTGAAACTGCATAGTTTCAGAAGTACAACTTTTAGTTTTCTGCTAAATAATATTTAAGGAAAAATTTAAGATCCCAGTTTTTTTTCTTTTTAATTTCCAAAAAAAGCCAAAAATAAAAATTAAAAGTAAATATGTTACCTTGCCTGATATATCTGAACCCCAGTATAACTTTATTCTAAAAAAAACTGGAAAAAAAAAATTGTAGAATAAACGTCATTTAGCCAAAGTCCTAAATTCAGCAAAATTGAAGCATTTTAAATCAAACGCAAATTAAAAACGAACAGGAAGTGCCTAATTTTCTTTGTGAAAAAATAAAAAACAAATAGGCTGTACATAAAATTAATAACTTAATCACTACCAAAATTACATATGTATATACACATATATATGTGTGTAAAATATAAAATAGGAAAGACATATTCGCATATAGACCTCTAAATTCTTAATTTTAATTAAATACAAGCCCTCTTCAAGAATTCATACTGCACTATTCTGCGTTATCATTTCTCTGCATTGTGCAATTCTTGGCCAATCGCTACCCAGAGCTCAAGCAAAATATTTCCGAACGATAAATACTTCAGCTTACTGATCAGCATTCTCGTTTGCCGTCTATACTCGTTTGCTAAATGACGTCTCTTCGCTTAACCGCATTCTTCCATTGTTCTAATGTAACTGCGTATACTAAATTTGGGGGTGCCTATTGTACCCATAAACATGTGTAAAGCATACGTTATGCCTCCAGAACTGCTTTATCCGCTAATAAAATTATGTTGAATTCGGCCATGTCTATCTGCAAGTCCATCATTCCATCTACGCAGTAAACATGCTCAAGTTTTTACAACTACGCTACCACTGCCAGTCCATTACAGGTTATCACCTACGATTAAAAAGTGAACTGATGCTTTCTCCACTAAATTCCTCATTCCCAAATCGTACGATAAACGTAATATTTATAACATATATATAAAGAAGAGATGGAATATTTATGTGAAATTCCAAGGAATAGGTTAATTTGCGCTTAAGCAGCAAATTGAATTACATAAAAACATAAAAAATAGTTTAAAAAGTCGAGATAATTTTTAAAAAATTAAATGATAAAATCGAACATAAAACATAATTTTAAGTAATTTTTATAGGAGTAAATTCAATAATAAATTAATAGAATAATAAAGATTATTTTAAACAAGTTCTCCTCGGGGAGGGAAGGCGTGCTTAAAATAATCTCTTATCAGTATTTCTGAATTTACGTAAGATAAGGTAAAATTTAGAAGCAAAAGTAAAAGGAAAAGGTAATTTTAAAATGTAAAATATATAATTAAAATTGATAAACGTGCAACCTTCACTGGTATAAGATAACTCCTAATGCTGGTTTATTCTAATAGAAACGGTAAATCTTAACAGACGAGTAAAATGGTAACTAAGCCACATATTCAACATTTTCAAAATCCAAAGTATGGCAAATATAGTTTTGAAATGAAGCTCAAATTACATAATTAGGAAGTGCTTAAATTTAATTATTTTCTTTATGAAATAAATAAAATAGAAAGACGAAAGAAAAGGATAACAGGCACAAATGAAAAGAACACAAATCTTACAACTACCCCACTTGCTTCCTGGATTTAAGCAAACTGCAAAATAATTTAAAAGTTGTTACAACCAAACACTTTTTCGAAAACCGAAACTTTTTGACTCTGTCTCCCGCACTTTTTTCTGAATGCGTCACTTCCTTCGCACTTGCGAACTTGCAGTGGCCTCTCGCTGCTCAGTGTCATCCATTGTCTTACTATGTGCTAGTCTTACAAAATTATGGGGTGCATATTCCGCCCATAATAGCTGCCCAGCCAGTATAGTGGTAACTGCCCCTAACTGCTGTAGCAATGGGCCCGGGTTCTAGTCCAGGAGAAGGCATAGTTGTAACTGTCCGTCCTCCTTCATAGGAGGAACGGTGGCTACCTATGAGCTGCTTCCATAATGAAAGGGTCACCACTTCTGGCCCTTGTAATGGCGCAAGGCTAATGGCTAAAGCGCCGACTTACTAAAAATAATATTGCACCCATAATGGTGTGAATCAGATATTGCGTCCCGGAATTGCTTTAACCTGAAATAAAATGTGTTACGTCGACGACTAAGTCTGTCTACAAGTGTGATCATTCTGTCTACGCAATAAAGCCTCTTCAAGTTATCATTCAATGCGATGTATATACATAATCAAGAAAGCGTAAAATTGCACAGAATTAATATCCTTCTACATTGGTGAACTTACTAGCAGGAAAGCACAGATAATGCAACATAATACAAACACTTGTAAAACAAAGTTGAATATCATTTCTGCATTTAGTCAAATCAATACAAAACAGTCAAGTGAATTAATACAAAATTAAACAAAATTCACACAATATAGTATAACAGAAGTCCTTTAGTCTTTTTCAAGGAGGGCAACCGAAAGAATTATTAACAGAACCATGTTTTTGAATTCTATCTGGATGAATAGCAAAGCTAATGAAAGAAAATTAAATTTAAAATAATTAATAAATAATCCAGTTATAATTCAGAAACGTGATTTAAATTTTTATTAAAGCTTTAATTAATTTTCCCAGTTTCTGATCTCTCTATCTCTTTTTCTTAATATATGTAATATATTCAGTATCAGGAATTTTGATGGGGTAGAAGTGTTGATCCATAATGACTAGGAAATTGGAGGCGAAGGCAGATTAAATCTTCAGTTTTATTTTCAGCAACATGTTGCGGCTACACACAAGTCGGCACATTAAATATGCCTATTCCAAAGGGCTTACATTTTTGATAGATTTGCATCAAAAAAGAAGAAGCAGACATACTGCAGTCTAGCTAAGACTAAGCGTAGAAAGAAAGTGCGTAATGTTCAGGATAAAATCTTAAGTCAAACTGAGTTAGTTTTGTTTCTCAAAGCATTTTTATTGGATAGTTAATATTTCTAAAAAATTATTATTGTCTGCCTGAGTTTTAATTCAATTTACATCACCATAATTAGGTAAGAGTCATATGACATAGATTTTTCTTTAAATGACGCAGTGCAAATAGATGTTGCTATTTATAGAATAGAGAAGAGAAATTAATTTACGCTGCTAATTTAATCTTTTACTTACATGTTCTTTATTTTTCTCTCTCTCTGTCTCTCTTTATATATATTGTTGATTACGGTGTTACATTCTAATGCGCATAAAAATAGACCTAGGGCTATGTTTCTAAAAATCAAGAAGAAATTTAACGCATTATTTTGTCTCTATTTATCCTTCTTTTTGTGTTCGTAAGAAGGCTTAACCATCGATATGTTAAAGCTATTATTACTGGCTTCCACTCTGTAGTCTGGTGTAGGAAATTCCATGAACTTTTGATAAAAGAGCTAGGTCGGTTTAAATTCCACATATCTTTTGTATAATTTATTACTAAGATGAGAATATTCTTTGGGCTCTTAATTAAGGTTACAATATCGAAACCATCAACTTAGTTGTTATGCTTGATTATTCAAATGCAGTTTTCTCTCGGTATGCACTATAATCGATTCGATTTATTCCACTAGTACTAGAATCATAATCGATAGTGGTGAGATTGCGAAAGACATTCATCTAAATAGCCCAGACATAAGCAGTCAGTAATATGATTTTGAAAATTGCGTGCGGGAATTTAAACATAAAATCATAGGCGAAGATAAGATAACATACGACATTAACGTATGTAATTTCTTCTTGAATGGAAATGGTAATGATGAAATTTCATGAAACATGATTTATTTAACTTTAAATTAATTAAAATGAATAAGAATTAATGCAGCGAAAATGCAGAAATGATATTAAACATTAATGTCCTTTCAACTTTCACTCCTTTAGTAAAGAATCGTGCATTTTAGAGCGACTTGAATTTTGCTTATTTTTTTATAAACAAATGTGCATTAATTAAAAAAATTCTAGTGATGTGTATCTGAGGTTGAGTTTTAGACGAGGTTCATAAGATTTCACATTGCAAAAGTTTAAAAACAGTTCAGTTACAAAGCTCCATTATATAAGTCCTGTAATTGCCATGTCGAGAATTGACTGAATTGTAAATCGTATTTTTTCGTTCTCAGGAATCTCCCTGTAACTTTCTTCACTATTAATAGAGATGTCTTCTGATTTTAGAACCATACTACAGAGTTCGCCGTCCGTTAACTGGTTGATAATTGTGGCACTGCCACCGCAATATAAAATCTTCTCTTTTATCATCTGTATTTTTACTACTCCACAATTCTATTAGTTTGAAAATTTCGCTTTTTGTTTGCGATATTTGAAAATCTTCTAATTCGCGGCTATCATCATAAAGGTTAACTAGCGTCCGCTGCACACTATTGGTGATGTACATCATATTTTGTCTTGCTTCTATCGCACGTTGACGAAGTAAAGCCTGAACTATATTAATTTAGTTATTCATAGTACTTATTTTCTGCACATGTTTAAACTTATCTGAATCTTCAATAAATAAATTCACATATGTACTTAAGGCTTATCCAGGGCCGGCGCTAGATATTTTGTGGTATAACAGGCTTTGCAGGTCCTAAATTCTGTTGCCAAATACCGCCCTACATTCTAAAAATTTTGTCGCCTCTAAATTTTGGATCCCAATGCCTTCCCTAAATTCTAGAGATTTTGCCATCTCTTAATTTTATTACTCTGCGCTTCTATAAATTCTAAACTTGTTGGCTATCCTAAATTCTGGCGACCGGAGAGGGTACACCAGCTCCAGCATCAGTCCTTGGTTTATTCGAACAACAAATGAGTTATTCTCAGTTGAAAAAAATTTAAGGTACTTTTCCCGTTTTCTTAGCACGCCTTCGTAGCGTGGTGGTCAGCACGCTGGGGACGTATACCCAGAGGTCGGTTGTTCGATTTCTGGTGAGGGCGTTGTTCATTTTTCTTCTTCTGCTTCCAAACTACCTAATGTTTCTACAATGGCGCTCGAATTAAAAGGTGATGGATGATGATTCTCCACACCCAGTATTTGGCGATTGGGTCCCCTAAAATCCGCGGTAGCCCTTTAAAAGGGTGAGTATATAAGGCATTTTTCCCCGCCTTCTTAGCATGCCTTCGTAGTGTAGTGGTCAGCATGCTGGCCGTGTATTCCAGAGGTCCGTGGTTCGATTCCAGGCGAGGCCGTTGCTCATTTTTCATCTCCTGCTTCCAAAATATCTAATATCTCTGCAGAGTCTTAAAGTAATATTTTGATCTACTATGTGAGTATTTTTTGACATAAAGTATCTTTTCACCTATCAATTACGAAATATATTTTTTGCATATGGAAAGAAATTTCTGTGAAGTTTGTAATCATCGCGAATCGTAATATCAACGTAAAAGGTTATCATGCAGTTTGATATTCAATTATTAATATTTAAAAGAATTGTTTAGAATCATTTTATGAGTCAAACAGCTGATTTATTGATCATACTGAGTTATGTTAATAGATGATTGTTTCTTCAACGTGCAGGTATTTTATTTAATGCCGACTTGAAATTAAGAATCGGATCTCTTCACATCACAACCTACGGGATCCCAGCCCTTGAGAGATCCGGGGATAGTTGGCGCAATGACAGACATTACTCTTTGGAGCATCAGATCAAACTCCAGGTCAGCTTGTCGTTTCTGGAAGATATGTTTTGACTACTCCATTAAGAGTGTCGTAGGGGACTCTTCACATATTTTATTATAAAAAAATATCAAATGCACATGGTTAAAGGATACAAAAAATTTCTAAAAAAGAAAAAAACACTACTTAATAATCAGCGTGCACAAATTTAGCTTTTTGAAAAATATACCCTTAGTAATTTAAATATTTTCCTCTGTCATCCTTACTTTCTTTGCAGAATATTTTAAAAAGATTACTTCCTGAAACTCTTAAAAACCTTTCTTTTTAATTCTGTAGACAAAAATCTCGTAAATTTCTACTTTATTTAAAGCTTAAAATGTCAAGCCATTTAATGTTATGCACTTTAAAGCAAATTTCAGCTATCAAAACTAAGTTTTACAACTCACAGGAGCTTTGGAAGGTGCTTTACTGCTCAAAAATAAAAAGAAATTTGAACAAAACGCGCTTTAGATTATATGCTTTCCATTCATTAAATGAACGATTTTAATATAAAAAATATGAACTGATAATGCTGTACTATGCAAATAAACCTATGGTTAGTGTGTTTCTCTTGTCTTTCTATAAGGTTCTTCATTCGCAATACTGTGGTTTCTTCTACTGAATTTAGTGAGTCTTTTTTAACCGTTAGGACAGATACCGAAGTACGGCCTTTAACCTGGTTCTTTAAGAAATCCTATGAACAGAAGGCTTAAATGTAGAGATCCTGGAAGCAACAGGGAAATCGTGGAAGCAACGTGGAGACTACAGGGAAATAAGAGCTAATCATCTTCGTATTTGGGAAAGTCAGCTATGCTGCATGTTGAGAAGAACAAGCACCGCGAGGAGGTGCACAATCTTACATGAACGTGGTGTCTCGAAAGCATCTACGCTGCTGAAGCTCTGGGATCACAATACTCGTCAAAACAGTTACGAAACTGATCTCCTATTAGTACCGCAGCTGACGATAATTCTGCGAAACAATACGGAGCGTTTATGAACGCTTTCGTGAAAGCAGACCATATAATAATTTTTCATTACCAAAGGATTTTCTGTGGATCACATGAGGATTGTCCTTTCCAAGTGCAATATTTGCGCGTGTGCCAAAATGCAACATTTGCGCTTAGCAGTTTAGATTCGTCAATTTCTACTTTTCTCTGAGGAAATGACGATTTGTTCTGCTTTTCTGCTTTTTTACATTTCTCCATCATACATTTATGAGAGTATAATTAGACGACTTTGAAAAACATCGATTTTCGTGTTCTGTAAAGCCTCCATAGCAGACCCAACTTGTCTAGGGCCGTTGGTTATCATCGTTCTAAAAAGTTGTTACCGCAGTTTAAAAATACCAATGAAATAAATTATAGTAAAAAATATTATAATATTATATTTCTTCAATGCAGAGTAAATTTTTACTTTATTTTTTATTCCGTTCCAAATATAAGAATTTGTTAAAAAGGGAAGGAATACATGGGAAGGAATACATTTGAGGCTAGTATAAAAAAGGGCGCCCATTAGAGTAACTCTCACCATTCTTTGGGATCACACTATTTTTACTGCAAAAATTATTTCACAAAATAATACATTTTATTCATCGAATGAAGCTCTTTGCAGTACACGTTATTCACATTATAAATAAAGCTCTACAAGAAAGCATTAGCTAATTATTACTGAAACAATGCCATTGATGAATCCATTCCCTGCTATACATCTACTGAGACTGCTTTCTCACTTCAGTTTCATCAAATTAATAACTTACTTGTTGTTACAGAGAAATTTCTCAGTTCGTTAGTGCGCCATTTTTCTAGTAGCATTGCTTGTATAAATTTACGGGCATCCCTTGAGTAAACAGATATATTACCAGATAATGTTATATTTTTAAATATTCTTAGGATACAAATGTATGTAATTTGGCTTCTTTTATAAAGGTTACTGCTTTTGTATTTTATAAGTTTTCGAAAAATTACTAGGAGGCAAAAAGAAGTTAAATCTAGCTATATTTATGGATCTGGCAAGTAGTTTTGTCACTATTATACCTTTGTTAAAAACATCATCCCACATACAGAACAGGTTTTTGTAAATATAACAATAAATACTTTATAAATATAACATTTTTCTCAACTGAAATGAGGGTGTTATGAAAATAATTTCAATAATGGGAGTGGAAGGGTTCTGAAAGTAGAAACCTAATTTTTTATGTGGTCCTTGTAAACTGAAACTTCTAGTTAATAAAATGTTGATTTTGTCTTCAAGAGTTAAATGCCAAATATTATTTATTTTTGTGTCCATAATTCACATAAATATAAGAAACTGACAAGTTTGTTCCACCGGATACAAAGTCAGTAACGAAATATGTAACTATTTAAATCACCCATCAACCATGTAACCATTCTAAAAACAATATTTGTTATCAGTTTTATCTTTATATACGTAGATGGATCCAAATGTTTCCGGACTGATATTTTTCTAAAACAAATAAAAATATTTCAGTAGTTTTTTTCGATGTGATCTTCTGACATTTCGATACGATTTTCACATCGTTTGATGATCAATCTTATGCCTCTAAGAGAGTAATCTGAAGGTATACCCTCAAAATGTTCCATAACTACCGTGAAGGTCAAATTTCCGGCTGTAGAACACATTAACAGAGCACTTGGAGCTGAAGAACAGATTAACAGAACACTTAGAACAGATTAATAGAACACTTGGAGCTAAAGGCGAAAGTTCAGGCTGCTTAAATCGAACAACTACTCACTGAAATCGACCCACTGCTGTTTTATAATTCCTGAAAGAATCCGGGTTGCCATCTTCCCCAGCGTTTGTTTCTGTGAAGGCATTCATGTAGAAGTTTCAAGATAGTTGTTTAGATAGATCCAGTTTTGATGCAATCTTCTTGAATTTTAAACTCCTATTTTGTCTGGAAGCAATCCCGGCGTTCTAGCTATGTTAATATCTAGACAGACTCGAATTCTGGAGAAAAATGAACAGTCTTTACAGTGATTAAAACCATTGTTTATTCGGTGACAGATTCAGGCTCGGAAGGGACCATATGGTACTGCCTTGGTTGTGGGGACCTTACATGATCAGATATCGAAGGTTGTCCTTGGTGTTTTGACTTCTCTTGATCAACAGTTGGGGACGGTCGATGTTTAACAATGACTTTGTTCTCTTTGTGATGGATGCGTTGACGTCCACTTTTGAACTTTGTTCTTTTAACCTTGACTGTGTGAAACAAAAACTGTCCCCCTGGCTTGACCATGGATTGTGCCTCCTTGGATCACTTTTTGGATTGTGGGCTTTAACTTTGTAACACAGCTTCGAGCTAGTCAAGTTTGAGCAAGGCCATCTTGATGGAAGACCAAGGCCATCTTGATCTTCCCATCAAGTTAGCCTTGGTCTGAGTGCTCTTGCTCTTAACGCATTTTCTCTCAATATATTCTCGTACCCCAAATACACCAATATATCCTCCTACCCTACATTTTCTGATGCTAATGCCTTAAACCTTAGATTTTTCAAGACAATCTTCGGCTACGGTTTCTCTGTCCAAGTAAAATTATTTCATCCATTCTTTCACTTTAAAAGAAAAAGATGAAACAGAGCACTCACGATACAAGCGCTGTTTTATTTCCTTGAGATTAAAACCTTCTTTAGAGGAAAATTGAATCATAGAGTGGTGTTCAATTTGGAATATTTCGAAACAAAACAGCACATTTTACTTCATTCGACAAACAGTCAAAAATGAATGTATATGATTTCTCAAACGGAATTTTCAAATTTATTCATTTAATATTGGCATCTTGTGTCAGCAAAAGGAATTTATTACAAACCAAATTTTTCTATGTGAGCCCAGAAACTTTTGGATCACGCAACGTATGAACAGAAAATAGTCAATGCCTGCATAAATGCTTATTCATATTATTACGAAATGTCCAGGGGCGGTAAGATAGCTTTCCCGCAAAGCAGGTTTAGGGTTGCCTTAAAATGGCAAGTGAAGGCAGGATTGCCACATGACATTTCGCGACAAAATTGGCGATATGCCATGGACGGATGGAGAAACTTCTGAAACGAATTCTGACCAGTTTAGCCCAGAATGGTCTCGAACACAAGCCAAAAAACTATATAAACCCTGCTGGTACGCGGACAATAAGTGCGAGATAGTGTCTCGAGTTAGTCAGTCCGTGCGAAGTCGATCGAGCTGACAGCTGGACAGCGAGTGCCGAGTGGGTCGTAGAGTGCACCGAAGGAGTCTCATAGTGTATCGCGGTTAGTGCATCGTCGAGAGAGCGTGTTGAGCTCCGGGAACGACTGAACCGAGGAGTCGGGAGCCGTGCTCTGTGTGTCGTCGAGTGCATCGCGAGTTGTAACGTGGAGAATCTCGAGAGTACGTGGAGTTCCGAGAACGACCGAGCAGAGTCGGAAACTGTACTCTGGTGTTTTGCAATGAAGCTGTCTCCACCATTATAGCCTTAAACCTGAAGGCCATGTCGCTGACTATTCCAGCATGTTTATTGTAATTATATAATTTATTTGTAACGTGATTTTGGAGCTGTCCTGAGAATACTAGTAAATAACATGTGTTTCGATATTTCATCAAGTGTCGTCGTTATTCACTCCAAATCTGCACGAACCCGTGAAGAAAATTAAACGTAACAATATTTTCCTTTTCAATGCCTATTCATATTTGATAGGCATTGAAAAAGTATCTAAGTTCGTTCTGAATATATCCAAAAATTTTGTATGCAACGAGAGCAGTTTATATGTAACTTACTAAAGCATAATAATATACGCTTTACTAATGCAATTTGTGTTCCATACGAGCAATACAAAAGGTTAGATTTTATCTGTACAGAAACTTTTCACCTTCAGTGCTAAGACGATTTTTATAAAATTTTCCACTTATTTTGAAAACTTTATTTTTAACTGGAAATACATATCTAGGATCTGAAAGAAATACATCAATGAGCCACCATTTTCGAAAACTCTGTATAAACAGAGCAAATTAAATCACCTATATTAAACTAAATATTCTATTTCATGCTAGTTTTGATGCGTGAAAGTTTATTGCATCTTTTATGAAATATTTTCATCTATCTCAGACTCTTTTAGTTAATTTGTTTGGAGGATAAAATCCTGTCTTGAATCATTAAAAGAGATTAATGATTTCAAGATAGCTCAAGTTCTTCATAGTAGGTGTGTCTTAACGTGAGGAGGTATTTTTTCTTTTGACCAATAAACAAGACGGGGGGTTGCCATCACACCTGTGTAAGGCTTTAAGCTTGTATTCTTAGCCAATTAGATCACTCTAATTTCTAATCGCTTTACAGTCGAAAAATAATTGATATTTTTATAAATCATTTGTAATTTATTTCGGAATAGTAAAAGGCAAAACAAATTGATCTCAGGAATTATGTTTCGTTATTACGAAGATTTGCTCTTATAATATTACAAATACCTGCTCACAGGTTGTCAAGAATAGAATTCATCTTATTGCAAATTCATCTTAATACCTTCAATAAGATGAATTTGCAGATAAGGAAATTTTCTTTAAAACTTTTAGCGTTCATTTCAAAAACCTGAAATGGTAATGTTCCTAAACTACAAAATTATTTTCTTTTTTCATGGAATGATATAAATATTTATTTTTCAGTTCTGATATTGAGGCATTTATGCTTAAGTTTCAGAGTCTCACTCATTTATGTAACATACACTAAGTCAAGAATCTTGAAAGACGTAAGCGACTTATTGCTATGTTTGGTTAATCACGCGGAAATATATGAAGTGTGTAACACCCTTTTTTTTTTTTTTCAAATGATTGAACAGAAGTTACTTCTTGTGCATTTAAAGTAAAGCTAAGTCGAAGATAGCCAAAGGCAATACAGAAATAATTAGCTTACAAGTCGGCTCAATCTTACACCGGCGTGACAAGCACTACTGGCAAGAATACAGCAAAGCTGATGATAAACTGTTAACGTAGAACATCAATTATAATGTGATCTTCAGCAGGGGGAACACGCTTTGACTAAATAATCTAAAATATTCCTTTAAATGCTATCTCCTTCTAGCTCATTTGAATACGCGCGAAATAAAATTTGCGTTCTGGTCGGAAAACGGAAATAGAGAAACAACCGTACATATAATTAAGACACAATAACACGCCGAATAAATACTAATTCAGAAGTCAAACAACAAAAATCAGCGTTAATTTACAAAATTTTCACAGGACTAGTTTCGATGGTTTTACCGAACCATCATCTTCAGCTGCAAAACCGCAAAATATTTGCGGTTTTGCAGCTGAAGATGATGGTTCGGTAAAACCATCGAAACTAGTCCTGTGAAAATTTTGTAAATTAACGCTGATTTTTGTTGTTTGACTTCTGAACCGTACATATACTGAATATAAAAACTGGGTTCTTTAAATAAATACTTTAAAACGTTTTACTAACGAAATGCTATTTTAATTTACTTTTCTCCTTTCTATCTCTTTTCGCTACGAGGTTCTCTAATTCCAGAATTCACGTAGATTTGAGTGATAAGCAGTTTCACTATAAGTTTAAAGATTTACGAACAAGTGCATGAGATTTTGGCGAGCGCTTCGCTGATTGTAATAAGCAGACTGATACTCAAACTGATACTGCTGGTCTTGACGGGAATATCTTGGATTGAAGTTAGATCCTGTTTTGCTAAGTGTATGTTTGAAATTCCTGTCGTGGTCTAGGTAATATTGTAGTCTCTAGTCAAGTTAGATTAAAATAATTGAATTTATATCTATTTTGAAAGGAAACTTTGTGTTGAAACCAGGTTAAGGACGGCTGGTAATTTTACACTTAATCCCACACAAGTGGTGAGATAGAATAAACTTAAAGTGTTTAATTCTGTGTCTGTTTATTTGGTTGATAACTATTCTGGTAAGGATAATTCACTTTTCAGAACAGATATAACAATTTGTTGAGATTAGGATTGTTCAAGCTAAGTAGTTGGAACCTACAACAGGTACTGCAGTGTAAACAGATAAAGGATGTTTGTAAAATTTAAGTTTCAACTAAGTTGGAACTTATGGAAAGACTTTTAATCTAGAACAATCTTTAGAAAAACATATCGGTAAACATATAAGCTATTTCTGCAGCTGACAATAATAAACTA
This sequence comes from Stegodyphus dumicola, assembly GCF_044657685.1. Taxonomy (NCBI): domain Eukaryota; kingdom Metazoa; phylum Arthropoda; class Arachnida; order Araneae; family Eresidae; genus Stegodyphus; species Stegodyphus dumicola. The sequence goes on from NC_140777.1 coordinate 150,089,370, forward strand.
AAATATCAATCACAAAAAGACTTCATTAATGAAAATATGAAGAAATAAGAGGTAGATTTTATTAGAAGAATACGTAACTGTATGAGAACAAGTGCTTGAATTAATTAATGGATTTATATTGCATGCAGAATATCTAAAAATAATATCTACATATTTTAACGTTAATCAGATAAATTACAGAAGGTAAATGATCGGATATCCTACATTTTAAACTTTAATGGCTTTGTTGAATGTGTGAGTTTGTATGCAACCAATTTCCTAATTGCTAGTTCCGTCACAACTTTCCAGAAGCCAGGCGTCAGTGTACGCTAAAATCCATACACTTTTCTTTAATCGTTTTCTTTTTTTTCACACAATGATTGTAAATTTTAAAGCTCTATCAGAAAAATGAGAGTATAGGACAGATTAACCCTTAGAAAACCGAAGGCCTTCCTTAACCTGTATACTTAAAATACCGAAACGCACGTCCCCATCAATTAATGCCAAAGAGGTGTGAATATTTCAAATAACATCCTTTCTACTTCTTAACAACGAAGCTTCCATTAGCCTTTCAGGACAACTTGTGTACAATAAACTGATATAACGCATTCCGAGAAACTTCACCTGCTACCTTCGGCGAAGAGAAGAAAACGACATCGCAGTCTCAGCCGTTTCGGGCGGTTATGATGGTGTGAATAAAAGGCTGTCTCGGGCGTTTTAGCCTTCAAAGGGTTAATATGCTCGGATACAGTCACAGGTAACAGTTACCAGATTACCTGACAGAAGCTCTGCCTAATCCGAAGAAAGGATGATGAAGCAATAAGGAAGCAGCAGAGAAGAAATTAGTACTTCGCCACGGACGCAGGTTGAGCTTGAGGTATACAATTGCGTATACCTATGCTTAATTCTTTATTTTAGTAAGTATTCCTTCCCAAAGACTGTAAGCAATATTTTGGGACAACTTGTATTTCTTTATTTTTAATAAAATATTTAATGCTGCAGTTTTTATATGTTCTACACTTATTTTAATGGGTCAAGATTACTAGTACTGCAAAGGCAATCAGATAACATATCGTCCTGCCTACTATCTAATTACGGATTCCACAAACTACAAATGAATGTACAAAATAAATCCTATCTATTATTAACAAATTATTATTAACAGATTACAAACTAAAGGAAAACAAAACTGTAAAAATATAACAGAAACAAATATCCGCTACTTGGGCGGGGAACATACGTTCAAGTCTAACTGAATGCGAAATACATATTTCCAATCATAATAAACTTTAGCTTTTTTTGGAGCATTCGTGAAACAAACAGCGCTTACCAAACATTAACCGATAAAGTTTAAATTCAATCAGAAGGAAAGCGAAACAGAGTGACAGCCAACAAGCGCTGCCAGAAAGCAAGAACTCTGCGTTTACTTGTGTTCGTACTTTATCTAATTTTGTATTCTGTTGATAGTTACGAAATCAAACGTAAGAGTACTAACGTAAGAGGTATTGTAATGCTGTAAGGTTTTATATAAACCTTACAGCCTTACAATACCGTACACGCCTCCCAAAAAAAAGCTGGCAGCCCCACTAAAACAGCATTATTTAAGAATGCAAATTTTGTCAATGACTTTATCCCATTTATATTTCTCTTGCTAATTGTTATTTTTGATTATAACATGCGTTAGTAAGTGTTTAATCATTTTAATTATAACCTTTAACATTTAATAGCATATTTTAAAACTCTTTTCTGAGACTTATAAAGTATTCACTACTAAAACAATACTTCTGATATCCAATGAAAACGACTGACATTTAGTTAGTCTATTTGCAAAGTATACGCTAAAGAGCACAGAAGCATTATACACTTAGCATCATAGTATTTATAAATGAATTATCTCCGATTTAAATTACTTCAATGCCGTATCAGAGATTTTTATCAGAAATACTATGTTTTTAGAGCGTTTGTTATGATTTAATTTTAACAACAATCACAGTTTAACTAGATACTATCTCTGACATATGAACATTTATCTCAAGAGCCAAAGTATGGTTTGATAACATGCATCTTAGTCTAGATAAGCAAAATATTTCTTATAATATTTCTGAAATTAATGATAGCGCTAAGCACCGATAACATGCTTTTTATAAACTACATATGTAGCACTAATGCTTGACTTTTATCTGATAAAAATTATGATTTCTTTACATTGTTCTGTTCCAAAAATTCTAAAATCTCTCGAACCCTTAACATAAGAATAGTAATAAGATTCACACAAGTTTTACTTGGCACTGAGGTTTCCAGTTAAAACAAAATTTCAAATCTGTGCTCAATGAAACACAAATTTAAGAACACAACAAATATAATCATATATACTAGAAACATACACATACAAAACAAAAACAAAAATCTGAAAGCTTTCATATTTTATATGACGCACAAAGGAGCGTATGTTTTTCATTTACGCATACATACACGTTTCGAGAGCATTTGGGCTAACGCCCCTTTCGCCTAAAAATATAAAAAACAGCATAGCTATAGAATTTCCGGTAGACAGTCTGGCACGCAGGAGATAAAAATATTCTATTCCGCACAGTTTGCTGCCACTGTTCGCTTTGAAATTAGTCAATTAATCAATCGAAATTTCGTTTGAAAAATATGAAATAGGTAATAAAACAAATTCAAAATTCAAGATTCGGGCTTTCAGGTTACCATATTCTATATATATTGGAGGACTACATTATTCAGAATCTGATGGCTCTACGTATCGTCGTTTTTTCACAATGCGAGAAATATACATACAATCGTGCAGACTGTTCATTATTGAATTCCTTTAAATATAGTACTGGGCGATAATATTTAATGCCAACAATGTGAAAGTGATGCAGTCGTTTATAGTGATACAACGTGGTTTCGAGACTAATAGCCGTTCTGGGCTTATACCCCTTTATCTTCAACATACAGTTACATGTCTGATATTACGGATGAAAGATCTAGAAATGTTCGATTTGCCATTTTGGAACTCTTTGCTATTATTATCCTACCGGATCTCTTGTGGGAGGCCAAGTTTACGATAAATATGGTTACTTGCCTGTGAAGCTTATAGTCCCGTGCTCCCTCATTTTAGTGCTGTTGTGGGTGATATTGTATGTCTTGGATACGATACCGAAAAGAACTTATATCACAAAGAAAGAAATGTTTATGGATGTACTTCGATATGATAACATGAAAAGAGTTTTAAAATCTGCCTAAAGGAAAGACCTGGAAACCTGAGAATGCAGGTCTGGTTATCAGGGTCAATGTTCCTTCTAACCTTCTTCGGGAACATGCAAGGACCTGACTCGGAACAGAGAGCTTACTAAAGCTATGTTCAAAACTGTGGGAAGTAAACAGGATACACAAGAAGGGTATACAAAACCCTTTATTTTTCTCTATTTACAATGACTTCCGTACTTCGGAATACACCGACCCGCTACTTGGGGTCAAAACGTAAAAGTATAAAAATAAAACTAAACTCTAATTTAACTTTAGAATAATAAACGTGGAAGATTGGCCTTATATTAACAGGAAGCGTATGTAGTACAGAGAACTGTGAACACTACAATACGTTTACAATTTATCAAGAGGATTAAAACCTCTGGCCTGGAAGGCAACCAGCAACTACGTAATTTCTAAGGTAAGCGGCCTGCTTCGACTCACTGCTTCCTCTCTCTCGCTTGGCAAAAAGCCACAACTTAAATACTTGGCGTTCGCCAGACAAACTTTGCATAAAAACCTTAACGCTTATAATTCTGGCCGGAAGTAGAAAATAAGAAGTGATAGTAAAGATTTAAAAGAAAATAAACGTTAGTAAAACTTAAGATCCTTACATACTTCCCGCCAGAGTTAATTAGTTTGAAACTGAGGTCTAAAACGACCTTGTTGAAAACTTTTAGCTCTAGAATCTAACGCGAGGCTAATCTTTTACAAATATTTTTCGCTAGAAACTAGAAATTTAAAAGAAAGAAATTTGTTTTTACAATAGCAGCTCCCAGGATACACAATTTTTTTCATCTGTACTGCATCTAAACAGGAGCTTTTATTCAATTCTGGTTCCTTCCAGAGACCAGGAAGGAAAACTAGTTTAATGAAATGTTACACAATGAAATGGCAAGTAGCATGTATAACTATATTTCTCTTAACATTCTTATTTCATTCATGACTATTTTAATTATCTCTCCCCGTGCTCTCTGACATGTGTTGTAAAAGAACATCAAACACGAATGTGTTTCTGTCTACGTGTTCCACACTTCCTCTTACAATCAAAACACTAACGTGTTAAAATTCAACATAACAAGACCTCTTAACACACCCTAATTTCAACTCTAAACCCTGAGGTACTATTCTGAAAGTGTCTAACTCTGAAGTGTACCGTCAGAGAGCCTAACTACATCATTCAATCTTTAACACATATTCACCATGATTTAGTCTTTTTACAGTCACACGAATAAAAAAAATTTTAACATTACTTTCACTTTTACCATATCACGGTATTAATAACAGTTCACACTGTATATAAGAACATATCAACATGCTGTTAATTTTACACATTTGAAAACATACATTAGTAGTACATTGTTAACTTCTATTCTTTTCAAAGCAAGTGCCAATTCTTTCTACATTGAAATAATACATTTCAAAAAGTCTTTCAGATTAAACTTCTTTCCTGCTAGAATGTTTTAAATAAAATTTATACAATAACTTTTTACAATATTTAAATCTTTACACAACGCTATTATACATCAACTTTAGTTTTACGCGCGAGTAATTGAAAAACATAATACCAAAATCGGTAACAACTCATTTCTCGCCCTTTTGGCGATAAAGGTAGACCTCGCATGAGGTAAAACGTCTTGAAATCTGCCACTTTCAGTAAGAATGAAAGATTAACTTAATGTTTGCAAAGTAACATAAAATTTTACTTATCTTTGTGATATTCGGACATCCTTTTCTGGGCCCAGTCCTTAAAGGTATTGCAGACAGTTGTTTGATTTATCCTCCTTCTTGTACGGGCTCGCCCTTCAGTGCCTTCCTCTTGATGCTTTCTTTTTTCTCCAGTTCGGTCACCCTTGAATACCTTCTTTTTTGCTTCTGCCTGTGGTCTTGGTCGTTTGATGGCAGTTGGTCTTGGCGCAACCGGGAACCTTCTTTCGTGTTCCTGCTTGGACCTCGTTGCTGGCCGTTCAAATTTTCCTTGTAACTTTTCCTCCGCCGCTGATGGCCCTTCCGCAGTTCGGCGACATTTGCTGCGGAGAGTCCTGTCGGATGAGTAGATCTTCCGTTTCAGAGCCGGGTTATAGTTGCCGTCATTTCTCCTGGTTCTCTTCACATACGTCGTCCTTCTCCCTTCTTCATTCTGGGGTGTTTGTGAACTCTTTTTTCTGGACGGTGGAACGGCTTCTTTTTCTTGCTACCTTCAATTTTTCCGCGGGGAAATTTTCTTTTCACTTGCTCCTGCCTCCTAATGGCTTGCCCTTGTACTTGTCTTTGTTCCACCTCTGGAGCTTGTGCCTGCTGTGCCTGCCGTACCGGATCCTTCAAAAGATCTTTGAATATTTGCATTTTATTACGATCATAATATGGTTTTATTTGATCAATGTTTGCGGAGCATGTTTCACCATTCCTGGCTTTTAACACCCCTACAGCGTGAGCTATTTTTTCTATGACATATGGTCCTTCAAATCGTGGAAAAAATTTGGCGGTTTTATCTTCTGGTGCTGAAGAAAGTGAATGCTTAATTCTTAATACTTCATCTCCTACTTTATAAGTTACTTTCCGTCGTTTCAAATCGTAATAAAGTTTTTGTTTTCTCTGTGCTACTTCAGTATTCTTTTTTGCTTCTTTAATTAATTTTTCTATATCACCCATTTTAAATTCTGGGGCTCTTTGTTGCACATAAAATAATTTATCTAACGGCGTTATAATCTTTCTGCCTAAAAATAACTCAGCAGGAGTTTTGCCCGTTGTATCATGTTTTGCGGTCCTAAGGGCGAAAGCAAATTCATTGACATAGTTATCCCAGCTTTTATGAAAATTTTTAACATAACTACGGATAATTTTCACTATATTTCTATTGACCCGTTCCGCTATATTTGATTGCGGCCGATACGGGACCATTTTTAAATGACGTATGCCCAGTTTTTGGCACTTGTCTTCAAATTTATTACTTACAAATTGAGGACCATTATCCGATATAGCTTTTAGGGGCGCCCCGTATTTTAAAATATATTTATTTAAAATAGAATCAGTAACTAATTTCGCGGAGGCTCGTTTTAAGGGAACAATTTCGGTCCATTTACTAAAATGATCAACCATAACAAGGAGATAGCGACTTTTATTTAACTGACTTTTTGGGAAAGGGCCCAATAAATCGATGCCAACTATTTCATTTGGAAATTCGGATTTAATACTATTTAGAAACCCGGCCGGGCGGAAATTAATATAATTAACTGCTTGACATGTTGGGCAGGACTGGACATACGCCCTTGTTAACTTTTGCAGTTCAGGAAAGTAGACTGCCTCGCGTACGCGTTAGATAGTTTTTCGAATACCAGCATGAGAAGCTAAAGGGCTGTCATGGAGCTCCTGCAGGATATTTAATCTAAGACTAGCTGGGATAAAAGGTCGAATTTCGTTGTTGGAATTCGTAGTTTTTGTATAGAATAATAGACCATCTATTAGTTCGTAATGGGCCGCCCTATTTCTTATCGCCACAATGTCTTGGTAGCTAAAATTTTCAGGATCCTTTAAATACTCATAAATGCTTCCAAACTCAGGATCCTTACCCAGTTCGGCTATTACAGTTTCTCGGGAATTTATTGTACATGCTGTGAGAATTTCACCTTTACGGTATTACCTTGTTCATCTATTTTAATTCTTGATAGGGCATCGCCTACGATATTTTCCTTTCCGGGGGTATGGTTACCAGATTGATTACCAGATTATATTCTTGCAGCTTGAGTGCCCATCTTATTAACCTTGGGGATAAATTTTTCCCTGAGTACAATCTAGTTACCGCCGCATGATCAGAGTACACTGTTATTGGCGCCTTTCCAAAATAGACTCGGAACTTTTGCACTGCTAACAGAACTGCAAGTGCCTCTCTTTCGGTCGCGGAATAGTTTCTTTGTGTTTGATTTAAAGTTCGGCTAAAAAATGCCACGGGCTGCTGATTTTGCGAAAGTACCGCTCCTACCGCATAATCCGAAGCATCCGCTGAAATTTCTAAATTCTCATCCTTTTCAAGAAATTTCAAAACAGGGGCTTGCGTTAATGCTTGTTTTAATTTTTCGAAAGCACTATTGGCTTCGGCCGTCCACGAGAATCTTGCCTTTTTCCTTTTTAATTTTAACAATGGCTCAGCGATAGCTGCAAAATCTTTTATAAAGGACCTATAATATGAACAAAGTCCTAGAAAAGAAGAGAGCTTCTTTGCCGTGTTTGGAGTCGGATACTTTTGTACAGCGATTATTTTTTATTCGTCTGTCTCTATTCCTTTCTGAGATATCTTGTAACCTAAATATTTTAATTCAGGGGCTGCAAATTTGCACTTTTCGACATTAACTTTTAGACCGGCCTCATTTAATAAAGAAAACACCTGTCTTAAATCCTGTACATATTGGTTGAGATTATCACTAGTAATAATGATATCGTCTAAATAGATAAATGTGGACTTTCCAAGAACAGGTCTTAACACAATGTCCATGCATCGCTGAAATGTTGCCGGGGCCCCTGAAAGGCCAAACGGCATACGCAATAATGCATAAGTGCCAGACTTGGTTATAAAAGCAGTCTTAGGCACGTCCTCAGGCCTAACCCCTATTTGAAAATAACCAGTCGTTAAGTCTAAAGTCGTCATATATTTGGTGGATGTTATGTTCCTTAGAATTTCTTCAATAATAGGTAACGGATATACCGGATATTTGTTAAGGAGTTTAATTTACGGTAGTCAATTGCGAATCTCCACCTTTTTGGATGTGTCAAAGGATAGTCATTATTTCTTACATAAAACCACCGGGCTAGCATAACTACTTGAGATGGGCGTTATGATCTTTTTACGTAGCATATCGGTGATATGCTATTCTATAATTTTTTCCTTATTCTTATCATACCGGTATGCTTTGTGGCGAACTGGCGTTGAATCTCCGGTGTCAATACTATGGTTAGTAACCTGAGTAAATCCTGGAATATCACTAAATAACGAAGCAAATTCACTTACCACTTGTCGAATTCTTCGTTGCTGTTCATTAGGCAGGTGGTCAAGGTTTAACATCGGCGGTTCAGCCTTTTCTTCTCGAACTGGTTTCATAGTCAGCTTAAGGGACGCTTCATTAAAATCCAGCGTTGCTTGTGCCTCTGAAAGAAAATCTATTCCTAAGATAATATGTGGTTGCAGATTCTTTACTATGAAAAACATAACCTTTACTTGTTCGTCCTTGATACGGATGTATAGTGGTAATTTACCTATGCACTTACATCTTTCTCCTTGCGCCGCTAACACTGTCGTATTATCCGAATTATATATGCGGTATTTCCGAAAATATTTCCTAAAAAATCTTCTGCCACACAGGAACACTGCGCGCCTGTATCCAGGAGTGCGGTGGCTGGGATATTATTCACCAACACTTCAATCTTCGGAAGAGTCAAATTTTTCACCATTACTGTATTTAACTTGAAGGAAGAGGGGTTTTCTTGGCCTTCGGATTTCCGCACCCTCCCGTCAGCAGAAATCCGTTTTAGTTTAAATTATTTTTCATTTCCGTGCTTTCCTTCTTTTCCCCCTGGCCTTGAGACTTTTTTCCTGGATTGCTATTGAACTGTCGACGTTCGCCGGCTGTTTTTGAATGCTCGGGTTTCCTTGCCCACTGATTCGCTTTGCCTCCGTAGCCGTGTGCTTGAGTTTGCTGTAGTCTTGGCGCACCAAATTGGTTTGGCTGTTGATATTGGCGTCTTCTTTCGACGTCCGCCGTTCTTCTACTTTCAAACTGGATTGCTAGCTCAAATAACTTTTCCAGTGTAGTCGGATTTCTCAATTCAATAAAGTCTTGCACTTGGGCAGTAACCTCGGCAAAATCACTTGAATTATTTCAGGATCCGGACGGTTTCCATACAAGAGCTTGAAGACGTGAATTTTTCTTAAAATAAAGCTTGAGAGGTTTTCGATTCTTTGTTGATATATACTAAAAAGTTCCGTTTCTAATTTCGCACGATCCCTTACAACAGGGAAGGCTTTTAGTAGGGCAGTCTTGAAATTCTCGTAAGTATAGGTGGGACTTCCTGCTTGACCCAAGAGACTTCTGCCTATACACTTGAACCAGTTAAGCGCTTGAACCTCAAAGCGCTGGTAGCTAAGGTAACTTTTTGAAACTCGTGCACGGGGTAGAGCATGAAGTGGTCATCCAATTTTTCCAAAAAACTGGTTACCGGTGAGTTTCCATTAAATGTTGCTTCTGGTTTCATCGAAGCGCGCATAGTCTGGACGATGTAACCAAATCCTTCCAGGGCGGCAGCTGGCATTTCTGGATTCTGAGCCGTTTCTGCAGGCAGCACAGGTTCTTCTTGAAACTCGGCCATGGTTATTCTTCTTCGTTGGGCGCCACTATCAGGGTCATTGTTCCTTCTAACCTTCTTCGGGAACATGCAAGGACCTGACTCGGAACAGAGAGCTTACTAAAGCTATGTTCAAAACTGTGGGAAGTAAACAGGATACACAAGAAGGGTATACAAAACCCTTTATTTTTCTCTATTTACAATGACTTCCGTACTTCGGAATACACCGACCCGCTACTTGGGGTCAAAACGTAAAAGTATAAAAATAAAACTAAACTCTAATTTAACTTTAGAATAATAAGCGTGGAAGATTGGCCTTATATTAACAGGAAGCGTATGTAGTACAGAGAACTGTGAACACTGCAATACGTTTACAATTTATCAAGAGGATTAAAACCTCTGGCCTGGAAGGCAACCAGCAACTGCGTAACTTCTAAGGTAAGCGGCCTGCTTCGACTCACTGCTTCCTCTCTCTCGCTTGGCAAAAAGCCACAACTTAAATACTTGGCGTTCGCCAGACAAACTTTGCATAAAAACCTTAACGCTTATAATTCTGGCCGGAAGTAGAAAATAAGAAGTGATAGAAAAGATTTAAAAGAAAATAAACGTTAGTAAAACTTAAGATCCTTACATGGTTACAGTTATTTACTATTTTTTCTCTCGGCAAACCTTTTCCAAACTCTTGATAAAGCCACGTCACTTAATTCGCACATTAAAGCGTTTCATTGATAAGCTCTCTTCTTTAAACTTGGATTTATGTCAACCATCATAGAACTTTATTCTGCATATAAGCTCCATACGAATCGGCATATATGACTTCCGCACAACTATACTTCATTACCTACTATATACAATCTGTTATAACATTCTATAGTATACTTATATGTATTTACTTATTGCATCATACAGACTGACTACATCTTTTTTATTAATATTACTTATTAGACATTTCATACAAATGGCTAAAATGTTTTGTAACAAAATATCATCAATACATATGCAATTATATTCAACATAGTATTTATATACCGCCTTGCATTGCTTCTATCCATCATTTATTCGTTAATTAATGGATTTATAATGTGCATTTTAAACTATTTAAACTATTAAACTATTTTAAACTGTATATGCTATATGTACATCTATTTTAGTCTATGAATTTAGACATCTATGTTTTTAAATTATTCTAAACTGTATCATGCCATATGTACATTTATTTTTAACTTGCATAATATTTTCAATGTAATTTACTGCAAACATATTAGTCTATACCTATGTAATCAGCTGTAAATTACTGTCTTTTTATCATCCTATACTGCATTTTTAACATACTGTCCTGTATTTTTATCAACCCATAATCTCTCTACAATTATATGTTTGACTTCTCTTCAGGAGTTTACCCTCGTGCTGTATCATGTATTAATTATAATGATATATCACTTATTAGAAGTCTTATGCAATGACACATATGACTTCGTATTTACATTGTATTATGTTAAATGTATCGTAATCTGCTATTTACACAAATGCAACAATTCCTTATTGCCAAGGTATGCTACAACTGTTTAAACTATATCATGTCATATGCACGTCTATTTTTAACTGGCATAATATTTTCAATGTATTTTACCGCAAAGATATTAGTCCATATCTTTGTATCTATCATTACTGTAATCTGCTGTAAACTAGTGTATTTTTGTCATCCTATACTGGATTTTTATCATACTGAACCGTATTTTTATCATATTATCATTCTCTCTATAGTTATATGTTTGACTTCTCCTCAGGAGTTTATCCTCGCGCTGTGTCATGTATTAAGTATAATGATATATCACTTGTTAGATGTCTTACGCAATAACATATATGACTTCGTATTTACATTGTATTATGTTAAATGTATCGTAACTTCTTATTATTGTTTGTAATCAATCATTCATTTTCAATTATGTACTCACGTATTTGTATTAGTGTTGTCTTAAGGGCTCTCTATATCATGGTGGACGTGGTGCTATACTAATTAACCGTATGGTAGAGGCATAGTGCCCACGTCCCCCGTTCCTTTTCCTTATCCTTATCCTTATACCCCTTTGAGCTAAAAATGAAATTTAGTGAATGATATGCGTATATAAAACTCGAATGTCGAGGTTTTATTTCGAATAATAAACATCATTAGAAATGAAATAAAAAATAGGTTTTTTATAAGCTTTTATTTGAAATCACTAAAAAGAGAAAAATAACTTATCGTATAGTTTAAAGGAATAATGAAATAAATAATTTTATCTACATAATTATCTACAATTTCATATAGCGAATAATAAAAGCGTGGGACGTCCGTGATAAATTAAAAAAAGAAAATGGCTTATACGATTGACAATGCAATTAAATTAATTCAAAATTTAAAAAGTTAATGGCTTGCACATTTGACAACGCAATTAAGTTAATAGATTTCATCATTTAGGCGCCTCGCGCTTTTGTTATTCGCGATATAAAATTCTAGATGAATTCTGTAAATAGAATTATTTAATCTCTTATTATTATAGCCATCACACCAGATGATAAATGAATTTTCTCCTTTTAGTGCGTTAACCGTCACATCCATTTCGAATAAAAACTTATTGCATAAAAGAAAAAAAACCTTCTTTTCAACTGTATTTTGTTTGTTTCCTGTTTTTTAGCGTCAGTTACACGCTATGATGAAAGTTTTAGTCATTAATATAACACAAATAAATTATGAAATAAAGTAATAACTGAAGGTCATTCAGATAATTTAGAAATCGCTTTGAATATTCAGTTTCGGAGGTTAGATGTAACAATAATGTACAATAGCTGTACAGATAGCTCGTTTTTCTTTCTTTTTTTTATGTGAAGCAAAAATTTGAAAACGAATATCACCAATTTGTGATTGCGTGCGGCAAGATGAAAACTCCGTAAGTAAATGCGTTAAGATAGCAAACTTAAACTCAATTTTTCGGCGAGAAACGCCTTTTCTCCCGTCTGCTTCAGATTTTTTTTTTCATATAACATTTAATAATTATTGCTTTAAGCATGGAAGGGTGAAAAATTCGTTTTACAATCTGTGAAAACTTAAAACATTTACTATTGATACATTTTTAGATGTTGGAAAAAAAACTTAAAAACTATAAAGATAAGAAGGCCCAAAAAAATTGAGCAATTTTCAAAAATTCGCCAAATATTCAGAAATCAAGTTAAAATTTTTCTACAAGTTTCAGTGGAAAGATTTTTTTTCCCATTCTGTCTGATGGTACAAACAGTGAAATTCTGATCACTTTTGTTTGGTCATCAGAAGACGATACATGCGAAAAATCGTTTAATATCAATTATCGGAATTAAAACAGTCCCTCGCCACATTGAAGTATCGTCGACAAACAGTATACGTACAAAATTAGAATTCTATAGCTTATCAAGAAGTAGGTTAAAAATCGATGACAAAATAAACAAGTTACAAATGACTACTACTGCTATCATTTTTCTTTCTCTTTTTGTATTTTACGTAGACTCTTTTGCTTTAAAGTTTTGATTTGTGACAGCAATTTTTTCATCACTGCAAAACAAATAAATATATTTATTTATTTTTTTCATTATTATGAACAACACCGTTAATCCATGCGTGGCTAATTGGACTTTACTAGGATGACATTTTTCAATTGCTAATGTATATTTTACGATTAATTTTTTACTCTAACCAAATTCCAGCACATATCTGTGAATACTACTTGAATTTTTTTGAAACTTTAAAATTGATAGTAAAAGAGAGCATTTTTAACTAGAATTATTTGATCTTGAAAATTCAAAATTCATAGAAACAGAAGATTTTTAACTAGAATTATTGAGCGTTTGCTACCTAGAATTATTATTGTTTATAGTATGAAATTATTCATCATCCTTTGCTTTATATCTCTTATATTAATTTCAAGGATATTTGAATTTCTGGCTGGATTCGTATCATACTGAAGACTTTTTATCTATTAAGTTTCTGTTGTGAAATAATATCTGGTCACTAGGAAAAGTGAAGCTAAAATAATAGTTATCTTTTTTTTTTTTTTTTTTTTTTTTGTGTGTGTGTGTGTGTGTGTGTGTTTCAAATTCAGTAATAATTTACGACTGCCGTATATGTGACGACTGTTAACTGTTGCTGCTGCCGCTTTTAGAGAAGCAATAGATGGAAGCCTATGTTTCTACTCTTTTCGAAGAAAATTATCCGTATCGAGTTATTAAATAACGTAAAAGCCATGGTGTTTCGATATCTAAATCTACGATACGTAATACAGTCAACAAGAAAAGAACATAACGTCTAAGTTTGTCATTAAGTGGAAAAATTGTTCAAAATACATATCCAAGGAAAAGATGGAATGATTCGAATGTTGCAATCTTTAATGTTAAAAGAAAATCCATTAAGTCAAAGGACAGTTGTAAAATCATTAAAATGCTCAGTGTCAACTGTAAAGAAAGTGGTTAATGCTGATTTGGATCTTAACAAGGCGAAAACATATAATATGCATAGACTTTCTCCGCGACATATCGTAGAACGCAGAATTCTTTATGAGAAACACTTATCCTGATAAAAATGGAACAATTTTGTTAAAATATATGAATCGTGTTTGTATTTAAATGACTGCAGTAAAAAGAGATCCATTTATTATCGTCAAAGAGAAGAAGAATATCTTTTAAAACATCGTTCAAAGAATCTTAAGAAAGTTTTTCAAAGAGGTTTATGATTATTACTGGTTTTTCATATAACGGCAAATTAAAAATAAAGTCAGTGGAGAAAAAGTTTTAGATCAACTTTACATATTATCAGGAACATACTTGATACAAAGTTTTCAAATATGAAGTACCTTCTCTTTATCCACTATGCCATTGTGATAAGGTGGCATAAAGGTTCTTTGTCTAGGACGAGTGAATTCAGAATGCAATAATTTTCATCAGTGGTGAAATCCTGTGCCTATGTTAATGATTCCGGTTGCAGCCTCGAGGGTCACTCCCGTAGACAAAGAGGTAAAAGAAGTCTTTTCAGCAGGGTCAGGAGATGAACACTTTGTTATGTATGAGTGAAAGAATCATTCCCTCTCGGGAGTTCAGTGCAAGTAAACACAGAGAGATACGTAAGGTTTTTTCCTGAGAAGAGAGAAGAACTTTTATTTAAAAAAAATGTTTAAAGCTATGGGCATGTTGGCCTGCTAAGAACGATCATTCCTCGAGCATAATGCGTTAGAGCATTTTTCCTGTAACAACATTCTGAAATTACGGGGCTAAATATATCCAAGTCCCATACAGTCAAGATATCCAACTGTTAAGGTTTTCATCTTATTAAAATTCATGTTATTGTTAAGGGGTCATACCTTCCCTAAAAGGCTAAAACGTCGAGTAAATTGGACTATTTCAAACTACTGTATCTCATAATATATAAACAGGAAACAAATAATTTTTTTGCAGAAGACACTTAAAATACTACTCTATCTGAAAATGTGACTAAGCTTATAAAATACAAAAAAAAAAATTATTTAATAATGCTGAAAACTATATGGCACTTTATGTAATCTAAAAATGTAATATCAGTTTGCGCGCAAGATTACTCTTAAATTATATGCTTTTTCAAAATATTTTCACCTGTAATATATTTATTATAGTCTTATTATAATTTTGAACCTTTAAAATTTTAAATATATATAAATTTTATATTTTTTAAAAACAGTGGTTTTATGTTACTGAAAATAGCATACTTTTTATTACTTTGAGAACCCAGAAAAATAACAAAATATAAATGGAAATTGCAAATTTTAGGTTCAGGTTGTAGCAAATTACATATTGTATCTGTGATACAACTTTCATTAGAATATATTGAATCTTTCAATTGTTATGATGCGCGCAATAATGAAAAATCATGTTTTGAGAAAAATGACTTTAAAGTTTTTTTCACCACATATTACCTGATAACCATTATTATTGCACCTTAATTTTATATAAAATGAAAAAATTATCACCTGATGTTGTTTTCTTTACTTATTTTGTATTTGATAGAAATTCCAACTGTTTACACAACATTCACACTAACACGACAATTCATGTCGTGATGTGAAATTACACCGAATAGCAAAAATGCACAAAATATATCAATACAGATTCATCATATAATAATTATACACACACTATTAGCATTAAAATGCTCCTGAAAGGTATGTTACTCCTTCAGCTTTATGAGTCTTTTTAATTTCATGCAGTTTTGCATGACGCTTGGCGCGATGAGCATCAATCGTACGAGCTATTACTCGTTTCTTCGAAGAAGTTACACGTTTATAGTCACTCCTGAATTGTGCAGTAATGCAATTAATTACAGGGTATATATTCAGGTATCTCAAAGTAGATAATCTACCCTTTCTAACATCATTAAAAAGAGTAACTGCTTCATGAACTGCTATTTCTGAAATGATTCTGCCACTACCAGATGTCTTTGGACATATTTGCCAAATCAAGCAGTTCAGTGACTCATTTGGATTTTGAGTATGACCTCCAAAACAGCGTTTTAAGAGGTCTGGATGCGACAGTGAGTTGAAAACTGGTTTGATCACATCCATGACTGCCAGTGGTAAGGTTTCTTTATGGCGAAAATCATTCACAACCCCTTTCGCTGAAGCAATTTGACTATTTCCATGAGGACTCACCAGTTGGACAAAAAGTATGTAATGGGTCACTGTCTGTAGATCGAGTATGAAAATACAAAGCCCAGATAGCATTTCGAATATCTTACAGTGAATCTGCATGTTGGCGAATTGCATTTCCATAATACAATGACAGTCGGCTGATTGCACTATCTGTAAGTCGACCTTTTCCAGATAGACTTTTGCCATCTGAAAGCTTTCGTCCCTTATAATCAGCTTTCAGTTTACGTAAGCGAGTGCCCATCCTCTTCTGGATGTGCCCTACACACTCTAATTTTGACACAGTCACACCTTCATATGGTTTACTTTCTGTTATGGAAAGAAATGTTTTTGAATCACCATCACCAATATAATTGATGTATCTCACACCCCTTGCACTTTGAGACCTCTGAAAAATTTTAACCATTCCGTCAGCTTCCATTTTGGCAGATGAACCGAAATGATTTCTCCTGCAAGAGCGAGAATGGGTTTTCTGCCACTCATCAAAGGCTTCACCAGATCGAGGACCCTTCCACAATTCGCATCCTTTACATGGCTACGGATAAAACCTCTACGTCGATAACTTTTCCACTCTCAGCACCAATAACCGTACATACACCAATCTGAGATGTATGGCCTCTTGTTTTCCAGGTGCCATCACCACTTACACTTATGTCTGTAGAATTACTGAGTGATACTTCTTCTGCTGCTGCATTTTTCATGCTTTCAATTGCAGTCATTTTTGTTGCATTATTGATTAAATTACAGATTCTGTCATAAGTTTTTTGCATCACAGGAGGATCTAAATCCATTATTCCACAAAATGTTTTCAATGGTTCAAGTCCTTGACCAATACAAAGCATTGCATAAATAATACGACGATTAATTTCTGCAATGTTCCTTTTCTCCCCAACACGTTTAGTGTTGCTTGTCATCACAACATTTTTGCATCCTTGACATGTCAAGATCATTCTGGAACACAGACCTGCAGATCTTTTCGCAGTAAATTTTAATTTACCATGGCATACCTTACACACAGTGTTTTCTTCCAAAAAGGAACACAGAATATTTTTATCGACAATCATGTTGCCATCAAATCGATTGCTTTCACTTGAAAAATCAATGTCTGTTACATTTAACTTTTTACAAGAAGCACTTGTATTTAGTTCATCTGAATTTCCAGGGAAACTATGTCACAAAGTTTAATATCTGCAGTATAATATCTAGCATAGTATAATATCTGCAGTTTCACAAATAACAGCTTGGTTTGGGGAAGAAATAGAAAATCCATTATTTATTTCATTTGAAACTGTTGATTTACCAGTTCTGGTGAACTGGTTTCCATGAAATCGGCGCTTTTTTGAATGCTTTCCAGAAGCACGTTTGTAAGCATTATCAGCCATTTTACGGAGCAGTGCACAGTAAGATAATAAATTGCTTTAAAAACTTACAATTATATTTAAATTCACCCACAAACTGTTCTAAAATCACAACTGAATGATCATAAGTGACGGAAATAACAAGTGGAGTGATATGAAACACTACTAAAATATAATGAAATGAAAGGAAAAAAGAGCAATAAAAATAAAACGCAAGAACGGTTAAGAATGTAAACAAACTACCGAAGAGTTGAGAAATAACATTGCTACTCCATAAATAGATCATTAAAAAATAAATCATTAGGCTTGCCACATAACACTTCGAGTAGAAACTGCTTACGCTTTTCGCTTGGACCTTTAAACCTTGTTTACATTAGTTCAGCTGATACATTTTCCTTCATAACTCATGAAATTTTACGAATTTTTGCTTGGATTTTTTTTAAACTGTGCAGAAAAAATCAGGCTATAACATATATTTTTTTCGAAAAATCAAAAATTTTGATAATTTAAGGAAAGTATGACCCCTTAAAACTTGAGTTAGAAGTTCATTTCAACCCTGTGTCACAACCCAGGGTTTGCGTAGCAGTTTCGGCCACTGCACCATACCATCAATCACTAGAAGTGCACCAAGACAACGCAAGCAGCCACACTTCAAAATCTACTGCTAATTTCCTGGAAAAATGACAAGGCCATACTCTTCATTCATATTCCTACTCAATCTCCTGTTGGCCCACCTATGGTTTATTGTGCTTCTGGACTTTTAAAAAGCGCATTTTTCAGCCGTCGACCTGCAGCCCTCCTTGGACTTTGGAAAGCTGTTCAAGAGGAATGGATCAAAAGAACCTCTTCTGATACTAAAAAGTCTTTATTGTTCTGGAAATTAGTGTGTAGAAAGATAGTGAAGAATAAGGGTTTTTAAATAGAATATTTAAAACATAAAGCGTTTAGGTAAAATATTTCTGTAAATAAAATGAAAATCTTCTAAACAATGGACGAACAGGTTCTGCATTAATGCATTTCTTTTATTGCGTAAAGTGTTTTTTATAAAAATATTACATTTAATCATAATGTTAATCAAAGAGTTATCTTTGTTTTTATTTTAAGCATTACAAATATTTTACAATAAATTTATTACAATAATTTAAAAAATGCTACATTTAAGATATCTCATAATCATTATTATTTTTAAATTGAGAGACACCGTTAGAGCTATGCATATGGAAAGTTTCTTAGTGCGAAAGCAATTACATGCTGCTTAAATAATGCAAAATTAATTTTACAAATTGCTGCAAATGATGCCTCAGTCAGAACTACAGTAAATTAAATTTTCAAAAGCGCTGTGTGATACTTGCGATACATTACCAGAATTTCTGAATAATATTTCCTTACTATTAAGGATTATTTCTTAGCTAAAAGCTGTGTACATTTTCAGGTGACCGCATTTTGTGATAGACTCATCGCAAACTAAAATTGATCACTTCAGTCTGCTAAATGTTGTTGTCACATAATAATTTCGCACTTGACGTTACTAGAGGTGTATATCTAGTTAAGGGAACACTAATACACGTATAAATGTATGAGTTTATCTATGATAAATTAACAGGAATTGGAGTCAGATTTCAGTACACAGATAAAAATCACTTAGCAATGAATGTGCAGGTTTTGCAGCTGAAAGTTCTTCATTGCAGCTTATCAGGAGGAATTGTGACATCAGCAATCTCCATCGCTACTTTACATTTGGCTGCTTTGAAGGAAGTCAATGTGATGAATTAAATGTTCAATTCAATGCCTTTACTTTAAACTAGTCAAATTTTAAGCTATGGGGACTGAATATCCAATATATTTTTATTATAAAACTTTAATTATGACGCTCTATTTGAAACAGTTTATCCAAGTTCAGAGAGAAAGTGTGTAGTTTAAGTTGGGATAAAACTGTTAAGGAATTTATGATATGAATGAGTAACACGGGAAATATTTATTATCCTCTTGTTAAGAATAACTGTGAATAAAGTTCGTTTAACATTGTCAATAATAATATTTCAGATTATCACCACTGCTATCTAACATAATATTTTCGTTCAAAAAATGTGTGCACGCAGTTATTTGATCTCTTCTTTTATTTCACAATTTATTGCGCAATGCTCTGCAATTGATCTTTTTTATCCTGAAACGTTTTCAGTTTCTTTTACTTCATCTATCTGACTTATAGTCCCTTTTACCGTTGAATTTAAAATTGAAGACAAAAATATTGAAGCCATTTATTACACAGATTACATATTAAGTTTTTCTGGAACAAGAAATACCAATAATGCCTCTCTGAGATTCTAACCACTAACTAATCTATTAATATTTCAACTGCTAGATAGATGTGCTTCTACTGGCACCATGGAAGCACGCACGGAAGAATGCTATAATTATTATATTCTTCCTTACATAAAGGGCTTCTTCCCGATAGATCAAATTCAGATGTTGACGACTTGTATTTTTAGTCTGTGTGCGAGAATAGAGGCAATAGAATTTTTGAATTAAGAAACATCAGAAATCAGCTATGCCTTCTACGGGATTCCAACCAATGATCTTTCAGTCGCAGGCTAGAGTTGCCTCTTACACAATGACAGGACATTGGGAAAGGCTACTTGATAATTTCTTAAAAGGTTAGCTACACACTTGTTACTAAAACATACAACTTATTATATATGTTAGCTTAAAGTTACTTTCCAAGCGGCCAGTTTTGAAATGATCATACAAATTTATTACACTTGAAACAGCTAAGAAAATGATTAAAATGGAATAATGGACGTTCAATTTCACGTCTCAAAATATATATCGCTTTTCCTCATATCGAAGATTTATTGGAGCTATGCTTCAAGAATATTGCGCATTATAAATTCAGTCAAAAATCACGTGAAGAAAGCAAACGCTTTAATTTTTCGTATATTTTGCAAGACGTTAAGTTGAAGAAATTATTAATATTTTAAAACATTTAGCCACCTTTATAACACTCCAACAGCTTAGTTTCTAATAGAGCTGTCTAGATAAACTAGTATATAAAGTACAGAAGGACTTTTATGAATAATTTAGGCTTATGAAAGTAACATAAATTAATAATATTAACATATTTTTTCATTATATATGAAAATATTAACATATTTTTTCATTATCTATGAAAATATTAACATATTTTTTCATTATATATGAAAATATTAACATATGTTTTCATTATCTATGAAAATATTAACATATTTTTTCATTATATATGAAAATATTAACATATTTTTTCATTATATATTTTTATTTTTATTATATATGAAAATATTAACATATTTTTTCAGTCATTTAAAATTTTTTCAGTTAAATTTGTAATTGAATAAAATTGGTAATATTATTCCCAGTTATGATGTCTTACTGATAATAAGCTACTTAAGAGAAATTGAAAAACGTTTTTTGAAAAAGTTGAGAAACTTGAAGAAATTTATTATGCAAATTAATTTCAAAAATAGTCTCTGTGCACTAAAGAGCAAACACGCAGATAGATACAATTCCTTTTTTTTTTTTCGGTATAGCCTTGAGATAGATTGTAGCTGATTTATCAGATAAAAAGTTGCTATTTCAGACTTGTCTCAGACGAAAAACGTTTGGTAAGAGATAAAATTGTTACATGTCTTGTCTTTTTTAATACTTTTCTTTGGCTGGTTAGATAACATTGATAACTGAATTAAACTCCTGATACTGAGGCCTTTTAGTAGTAGCGGAGGGCACGATGTTTGCCGTCGCACTGAACTCAAATACGAGTATATTGATATGTTTACTGTCAGAAAAAAAATCATTTTACACCATGTATGATAAATTGTGGATCTCTAGAAACACCAACTGAGCAAAATAAATTCTCATTCAAGAATCTAGATTCCAAAGATATTTGATGTCAATAAATACGACAAACCAATTAAAATATTGATTTTATTAACAGTTTCACCAGTGGCCGAGTGGTTAAAACACCAGTGGTCCGCCCATGTCAATACACTTCTGACATCTGGCTGGGAGGTTCCACAGGGCTTTGGTAAACCAGTCTGTGGGGGTGTTGGTGTCTGTGGGGGTAACACCTATGGACAATTGCATGCAATTCGGCAGAAGCTTCAACATGTTGGCCCTAGACTGTGTCTATCATCTTGTCAAGCAAGGCGTGGTCTGAGGTCTTTGTTCGAGTTTCGAGCTCCACCCACTTTGCACGCACATTTGTCGTCTCCAAATCACCAAGAACAATCGTCAACAATGTTTCTTGCGCAAGCCTTATCTTTTCCTACATCTTGTTGAACGTTATGCGCCTGTTCGCCATGATCAAATCCGACACGGTTGCCACATTTGCTGCTCACCATTTAATGAACCTAATAAGTAAATGCATACGAAAGCAGTGTATATGATATAAATATCTTAAATTTGTATATAATGTATGTAAAATGTAACCAAATGTACTTAAATTTTCAATGTAATCTGTATTCACAAACTCTGTAAAATGTGCATCCAAATGTATCATTATGCCCTTGTTTGGCCCTGTATTTCAACTAATTATTCTGGCCAAACTCTAGATAAATGTGGACGTGGCGCTATACCAATTAACCAATGGTTCCCACGTCCTCCGTCGCATGTCGCATGTATGCGATGTTGATGGTCGTCCGGCGCTGACACTTTTAAATGTAGTCTCCACTCCACTGCTGAACTTGGTCAACCAACGGGATACGGTACGCCTTGAGAGTGCTTTGCTCTCGCACACTGACACCATTCGACGATGGATCTCACTACTCTATATCACTTCCTTCTATTAGAACCACGCTGTCCAATGCCTCAATCCATCCCAATTTCAAGGAAGATCTCCTGAGGAAACGATCCAAAGATCAAGCACCCCTCTTCTCCTACCACGAAATCCTTAAAGAAGCTCTCCGCGTATTTAAGTGCTCCCATGCCTCAAAAGCCTTATACCCTTCCAAACATCCAAAATTTCGTCGAAATTCGCAGTCAAGCTTAACAACAAGATAGGCAACATCACTAACCCTATTATGTTGATCAGGGTGAATCTTGTGTAATGTTTATGCAAGTCAGTTTCCCTTAGAAACATTTCCACGAAGACATCCTTCCTCTTAAGCAAATAGTCCCCTTGCACTTTGCTCAGTTCAAATAACCCAACCTAACCTAATCTTTTTCATAACTGCGTTTTATATTTGAGCTATAAAAAAATCTTAATGTTAGAAATCGGTACAGGAAAATCTTTTCTATACGTATTTTTTTTTTCTAATATATGCTCGAAAAATATATGCCAGAAAGGTAAAGGCAGACAGGGAAAACTGAAACAAGAAGATTTTGTAAATGTGTGCCCCAAACTTATACACTGAGGTGATACACAGCGTGTTGACAGAAAGATAAAAGTCTTTAACTGGAATAAATCGTCAACACCTGCGCAGATTCAGTGTGATTCTGTCAGTGTGATTTTGATCGATATACGTTTCTACACGAACACGGAGCTCACTGACATAAATTTTATTCTTAGATCTGTGGTTAAAACGAAGCAGTTACTAAAAATGTGTTACAATGACCAATTCGCATGCACATCCTTTGAGCAGCTCCTTTTTCATCTGCAGTTCTGTAGATAAAATGTATCTTGGCGAGCTCTGCTTTTGGGTAACGATGCAACCGTTCAGAGAATGGCAATTATCGCCAACAGGAAATTTTTATCTCCGACTCAATACTATCTTGTACTACATAAACGCGCGATTTTGAGTATAAATTCTGTTACAAAATCTGTTTGTTTCGGTTTCTTCTACTTGCCTTTATGTTTTTGTCTAATATTTTCCAAGCAACCTGTATATGTCTAATATTAACTTACAGTAGGCACCGTTTAATGTGATCATGGTTAATGGACGTAGACCGGTCCATTTTTATATAAAAACGTGAAAAATACATCGTCCATTGTGATCAGTAATTCGGTTAATGTCATCAAAATATTGCAGAACTGATTTTGAAGCTGAAATAAATTTACCAAATAAAAGATAAAATCGCCAAATAAGGTCGAAACAGAGTGTTAAAAATTGCCAAATGGCAGAGACATATCTTCAAGTAGTTTAGTTTTGATTTAAGACTACCTCGTGGAAAGAAGCCCGTTTTCGAAGTTTCAGGTTTATCAGATTTATCAGAAGTAGCAAATAACGAAGCGGAATTTTAGACGACCTTCTTTTTTGCGTTTAAATATCTGAAAAATTTAAGTTGAAGCTTCAACGACGGAAGAGGATACCTGGCATTTATTTTCTGAAGCAATTCGAAGAACATCATGGGATAAACTTAATGAAGAAGGAAATGGTGACACTGGTGAATTTTCCTACAAATAACTGAGATAAGGGATACTCTACGAATATTAGTTATATTCATATTAAATTAGGGAACTTCTATTGATATTTTGATGTATAATTTCTCATAGCTTAATGTTATCATTCGGTTAATATCATCAAAACAATTCTTGACAAAGGTGATCACATTAAGATCAAAGTCCAATAATTCAGAAAACCTGAAATAAATAAAATGAAATGTCAAGTTACATACAATGACAAATTTAACAGCCTAGTTTCACTGCATTTTATATAAGGTGATGCTAGGGGCGTTTCTCAATAATATTTGTAAGATACTTTACATGCGAATCACATGTCAGTGTGATTCTTCGCGATTGTCAATTGCGTGGTTTAAGGGTGTTTCCATTCTGACAGTTTCCAATTTTTTTTAAACAATTTTTTAAAACAGTACATGTGCAGAAGCTCGTTGTAAAGGATTTATTGAAATTTAGGTAACTGGCAAGGTCAAATCACACAAAAGCGCACTGCATCTGTTTAGAGTTAAAATGCCTGATGTGTGAATAATCTGTGTTTATCTAGAAACCGGAATTCTACTATATCATTCAGTGCATCTCTCAAATTACTTATTCAATTAAATTCAATTTTTTAGACACCAATTTGAATAAAATTACCTGCAGCTATATGTCTTATTACTTTTTCCAGAAGATCAGTATTTAAATTTTTGTAATTTTAAATCTGATTTTTTGCTCGCTTATAAATGCTTTTTGTTAAAAAAATAATTTAGAATTTATTTTGTCATTCAAAACCTTCCAATTTTATACATAGAACTACTGTTATATTTAGTTGTGTACTTACCATTTTTATTGCAACCTCAGAACCAAACGTACGTATATATACATATATCTATATCTATATCTATCTATCTATCTATGTATGTATCTATCTCTCTATATATGTGGGGGGGTAGTAATTTAAAATGCGTAGAATGAGGAATCCAGTACTTTTAACTCCTGGCTGTAAGCATGGTTGAGAAGACAATAATGGCTGAGGGTGAAGGTTTGATGAAGCAGGTAACAAAACTAAATTGACGAATCACAATCTTTATTTTTACACATCTCAAATCATCTCTTTGGCAAACAAATTTACTTTTCAATCACATTTGAATGCAATAACTTCTTATATCCACAGATAGAGGGATACCACGTCATTTCAGGCAGGAAAGCATAAGGATCGCAGAGTTGTTTGCAAAGCAGAAGTCAAAAAGGAAAAAGGACGTAGTTCCTCGCAAACCCGTATTTATACTACGTAGGTGCAGAAAGTATTCTAAGCTATGAATGGTCGATATTAGTTTTAGTTACCTTTTTCAAGCAGTGTTAAGCAATTTAGAATGATCTCGAATGTGGGATAACAGATGAATTTAGAAGGGAGAACACCAAATCTAGAATCGTTAATTCTGAGGTCGCCAATTATTTTTAAAGCAGCTATCGTATTTTGCTATATATTAGATATATATATTTACAATATACATATAGCCACCCTCTTACCCCTTTCCTGGCCTTTATTTTCTTAATCATTGGTCGTAGTCATATACTTTTAATTACGGAAGTATTTTAAATAATGAAATCTGTTAATTAAGTTAGAGAATATTTCGAGAAGTGCAGCCGAAACAAATTGCGTATAATTTTATAAGCCATACTAAGAAGTCATGTAGTGTCCACATCAAATTTTTAATTTTGGTACTAAAGTCTTCTTTGGGAGGAATGCCAGCTAGCAGGGTTTTGCTACACATATTTTAATGGTAGAAAACTCTTTCATTTTATGAATTTATCACTCAAAACGTAAAGAAAGCAATAAAATTACCCTCATCTCTGATTATACTGGACGTATTAAGCTGTGGATTCATCCAGCCCTGCCTGAAGAAAAAAAAAGTTTTGTTTCGAAAATAGGAAAACTGTTAAACACACTAACTACAGAAAGTACGAAAATGTAAATAAAATGTAGAAGCTAACAACAGAGATAAGAGATATCGTAATATTTGGGAGATGTTTATATCCACAACAGTCAATAATTTTATTATATGTAATCTGGAATATACACACATTGTTAAATCCTCTGTTTGATATACATTGATCAGTTTAGAAAATAAATCTGGAGTACGACCATTAATTGGAATTGAGGAAGAAACACAGACAGTGATAAGAAGAAAGGAGAAAAACAGTGCATGAGAGAAAGAATTTAAATGCAGATTTAATTTACATTAATACGTGAATTTATTCTCCAAATTAAACTGCTGGAAAATTCAGACAAATTATTAATAATATTTACTGTTAATTACAATGCTGTTATTTCTTTGTTCTTTGAGCTATCGTCAGATTAACAATGTCCCCAGTAATAGTTTGGTTCACCAGGAGTTGACTGTAAAACATTGCCTGACTTTCTAAACGGTTGATCTATTTGACTTTGGCAAAGCACTATGGCTGTCTGAAGACAAACTTGCTCGTATGCACATTACACATGAGGAAAGCTCCGAAAACAACCATGTAAGCAGCTCATTCGGTTGCATCGAACTATCATGTTCAGCAACTTTACTGCTCGGCCACTGGTGAGCGCTGACATTCCATAAGAAATGCGTTACATATGTGTATTTTCAAACTTTATTTAGAACAAGAAAATAATTCCTTTCAAAACTTAATTCACACTCCGTGAAATTTGGAAAATTAATGAAAAACGCAGTACACTTGTATGAATATTAAAAACATTATGGAACATACATATACTATAAACACATAACAAACCCGCATGAGAACAAATAAATTTTGAAAACGTTATTGAAACAAATCTGGTCTTCATTATTTTCTATTATAATTCTTATATATATAAGCATCAATTTGTATAGTTACTCGTATATACTAGCGTTTTATGCATCATTTCTCTGTGAAGATTTGTTCATTGAAGTTTTCTGGTCAGAACATGCAAAATTAAAAAATTTAAAAGCTCATATTTGAGGTAAAAAGCTCCATCATTTACTTATATATCTCTTGAATATACAGATATATATACAGCATCACTTATATACCTCTTGAATATATATATAGCATCACTTATATACCTCTTGAATATATATATATAGCATAACTTATAATATCTTTTTCCAGGGGGCTGGTACATATATGTCCCGCACTTTCACGACTTTAAATGTGTTTCAAGAAATTTCAGTAAACTATGGAGATTTAAAAT
This sequence comes from Stegodyphus dumicola, assembly GCF_044657685.1. NCBI lineage: Eukaryota > Metazoa > Arthropoda > Arachnida > Araneae > Eresidae > Stegodyphus > Stegodyphus dumicola. The sequence goes on from NC_140777.1 coordinate 150,116,538, forward strand.
TTACTCCTTAATATGGATTAGGAAGTGCAAGTCCCTGTCGATTTGTTTTTCTCTTCCTTTCATTTAAAATAAGTGACTAAATGGTCATAATACGTTCGAAACTGGCCCCTATAGCCCACGGGAAAAGGATATACCTCTTGAATATATATATAGCGTAACTTATATACCTCTTGAATATATATATAGCATCACTTATATACCTCTTGCAGTTAAAGAAACTGCATCATTTACTCATATACCTCTTGCATTCGTTGATTTCACAGCCAGCTAAGCCTGTATGTATCTCTGTATTTTTAATAAGCTACGAATTAAGAAGAAAAAGAAGCTAACGGCGGCAATGGCACATTCTTAAAGGAATACTTTCTGAAGTGTGTCCAGTATCGTTTGCAGCTCTGTTTAAATGTTCCCGATGTAATCAAAATAATTACTTTTCCAAATCGATGTCAGTTTTGAAAATAAAAAAGCAAAGTGTCAAATCAGGCGGATAGGCAAATGGGAAAATAATTTGAATTTTTTATCATCAGTTCTTGATTCTTTCAGATCGCTGTAGCTTGGATGAGTTTTCTTGAAGCAAAAATTTCCAACTTTGAATAAACGAAATAATTTAAGGGAGCATCAAAATAAAATACCCGATAAATTGCCTAACTTGAAGGAATGGCCCTTCATGTCGGGGGGGGGGGGATAAAGGAATCATCAATTTTATTATCGCTTTTTTTTTTCTATTTTTCCTTGATATCCCTAGTCTTATGGAATTTTTGGAGCATTAGTAAATCGTAACTATGAATCATACTCTTGCTGCTATAATATGAGACATTGATTCTATAAAAGATGTTCAATCTGAATAATGGAAAGTGTTATATAGTTGCTGTGGTACAAGAATTGGTAAAGAAGCATACATACAGTGGTGCCTCGGTATACGTAAGCTTTGAACTGCGTCCAAATTGGTATATCTCTTGCTTGGACACCAAGCTTTTAGTTTGGTATTAAAAGTTTTTTAGAAATATCTCTCGAGTTCGATGAAACCCGACTGCGAACTACACTTGTTTACCTCTTTTGAGAAAATGCCCATGAGCGTCAGTATATGTGTAGTTACTAGTCAGTAACCAACCCGCACTGTAACTCTGAATCTTCAGGTGACTTTTTGCTTTTTTGAATAAACGTTTTCTAAATTCATTAGCAATGAGGTTCTGGAATACTAATGAGAAAAATCAAACAAGAAAGAGGATTATTAGGACTACCATGGACATGAAAAAAGAAATTTTTGAAAAATAGGAAGATGGAAAGTGTATATGGGACTTGGTTATTGCATACAGTATGCCAAGTATGATGGTGTCTACGATTTTGAAAACCTAAGACCCTATTAAATCGGCTAATGTTGGGAAAGGATGAAATCGATTACCAAAGAAAGATCAGAGACTTTACAGAGCGTTGAAAATTACGCTTGATCTAGATGATAATAATCATTTATGTACATCATCGTGTGAAGTGTTTCTTTTACATATTTCATCCACTGCATTTGTATTTTAATAATAATCTTTATTATACTAACAAAGAATTTTTTCCTTGCAGCAGATAATTATTTATCCTTTGTTCTTACTAGAAAATTCGTCCAAACATTTGAACGGATTAATAACGTGTATCGAGGTACTACTGTATTGTCCTTTTGCACCGAGCAATGATAAACCTTTGATAAAGATGGGCCCCTTAAAAGGCGGCTTTTCACTCACCTGCTTATTGTGCAAACATTTCGAGAGAGCTAGAATTGCTTATCTTTACTTGGGTAAGAATTAACAATAGCTTTTTACTGAGCAGTCGTGGCCGAGTGGTTAAGGCGATGGACTTGAAATCCATTGGGGTCTCCCTGCGTAGGTTCGAATCCTACCGGCTGCGTTATTTCTTTTTCCTCTTTTACATTTATAGCATTATGAATAAATATATTTTTAATGTTATCATCAGCAATATCTTTGCTGTAACCGCTATAACAATAATAGAAATTTATTATTAATTTTCTGTAAGCTTTATAAATTATCTTGCTATTAGGACTACTAGAACTTAATGACAAGTTATGCAGAAGAAGCTCTTTAGGTACTTGTTGCTGATCCGATGTCAATCGAAACAGCATAAAAAGTTTTTGGAGATGAAATTTGGCCTTTTTTCAAGCGGTTATTACTTGGCAATAGCATTCAAAATGGCATTAGTTTGTTATTGGAAGTATCTTGTTTTTGCCTCTATATTAACTATGGTAAGAAAGAACACAGGTGATAATGAGTTGTACCCTATTGTTGTTTATTATGCCTTTTGCTGATTCTCATAAACGTTCTGATGTTTGAATGTGAATGCTACTCTTGGAATCGTTGAATAAGTTGACACAAATAAAAATAAGAAGATATCCTCATTCTTCCTTAGCAAGCTCTTCCTTACAATACAAGAAATGAAAATCTCATCTTTGTAGAAGAATCCGGAATTAAAACAATATTTGTTTGTATTGCAAATTTAAAATTATTTAATAAATTCAAAACTACTTTTTTCATTTCATTTTCGATTTTTGGATTTAATTCCGTTTTTAGTTTCCTGTTTAATTGTTTTAATGTGATTAAAATTGAGCAAGGTGCCTTTTCGATCCCAGCCTGTAAAGACTGGTCTAATAAATATACGTATTTAATTATGATGAATATATGTTACTTAATTGGTACTTTATTTATTTAATTTAGCATATTTTCCTGATTTAAGATTAATTTCATATATTCGTGCATTTTCCCATTCAGGAAGGTTTCTTCTTCCCTTTTCTTGCGATACCAACCTCCTGACAAAGATGTGCTGGGATACCCTGTAAAATCTATTGGCCTTTATTTTTTCTCTTTCTTTGTGCAAATATCTTGCGTATGTGGTAGCTTTATTTCGAATTATGGTTTTGTATAGCGTTGGTTTGTCCGGGGCATATGGAATAGTTCCCATGCTTTGTTAATGTTTTGCATCTGCGATTTGCAATATTTATGTTTTTTTGCCTTTTCATTATTCTAGAATTGAATATGAACATGAAAATTTTTGTTGGTATACGATATTTGTTTCGAATAGGAGTTAAGTTCCATAAAACACTAATGTGTGCACGATCCTTGTAACGAACTGAACTAAATCGCATTGTCACCTGTAAGCTGCTCAAGGGTTGCCAACGACAGGCGTAAACGTTTGCTCCTTTCCACGAGGAATTTTTGGGGCTTGGGCTTCATACAAGTGAGCAATATTAACAACAACAACAAATATTTCAAGACTACGTAGATTAGTTTATGTTTTACTAGCTCTTCAGAAGTTATCTGTTGTGCATATTATCAGCCAGTAATCCTTTAATTTTACAATGTATATGATAAACTGTATTTTCAAATACATTTTTTTTCAATTAGCATGTTCAGCCTATTGAGAAAAGTACCTGAATTATTGATTGCTTCTTTACATCTTTAGCGTACAGTAGTTAATGAGTACTTCTTCATTTTATTATTTTACTTTACGCTAAATTTTAATAAATTGCCCCAATTATTTAAAAATCATCTTAAAATATTTTGAATTCATCAGTTGCAAGATAAGGGAACTTCTTTACACTTATTTGTGCAGGTAAAAGAATTCATGAAAGAGGAAAACATTAAATTCTTTATTAAGTTTCACACTTAAAAAACTCTGCATTCAGTTTCCAAAATCGTTCAGAATTATATTTTAGAGAAAATCAGCGGCCAACTGTTTCCTCTTAGCAAATAGCTCAAAGCCATGACCTTAAATTCCAAGAGCAATTTCCGGTTTGAAGAAGAATTTGAAGTTCCTAATAATTACAAACACATGCTTGAGGCATTTGATGTCTGTTGTTTAAAACTTTTCGTAAGAGACCTTTAGCTTCCACTTCTTTTAAATTTTGAGTTTTGTAGATATAATTAAATGTGATGTTTACTGAAGTTGACAAATTAACCATTAACGAGTCGCCAATGAAAGTAATGAAACACGACGTTGTTTCGCTTCAGGACAACAGATGATTATTCGGTACAACAAGGACAGCTTCATCAACGAATACTTACACGTAAGTGTTGGAGGGCCCCCGTGTTTTAAAGATTTCGTGAAATGAGAAGTTCCATAGATCTGTGGCCATGAACTTTAGGCGAATCCTTTAAGTATTGGAGACTTTGAACCTTAGGTGGAACCATTAATTTTTGGAATCGCCACCTTTCCGTTTGTATGTAATATTGCAAATTTTCTGTTCTGTGATTTGAAATGGCTCAGTTATGAGTTATTTTTTATAAGATTTGTTTTGCTGCTAATTACCAAAGTGAAACAATCAAGCTTTATAGAACCAAGGCATTGACTGCATTACGTATTTTCTTATCTTTGTTATGAGAACAACCACTTACAGCTGTAGTAAGTGCAGTATTGTTGACGTCATCTCGTCGAAGCCATGCTGTTCGAAGAAGTTAAATGGCAGCTGTCTAGTCCAAACAAAAGCTATTCTTGCATTGTTGTTGGACTTCAAAGAATGTAAACACGTCTTCTAAACATCTTTTCTTCATTTAGCATCCCAACGATGTTAACCTGTATTCAATTTAATGCGAATGGAAAATTCGAGCTAAGAGTTCAAAATTTCTCATTTGCTACAGTTGCTTAATTTTCCAAACTGACCTAATGGATCTTGATATTTTTTATCTAAACTCCTCCATTAATCAAGCTGATTCTTAAACTATTATTGCCATTTTCAATAGAAGTTGCAAAAACGATCAAATGCAAAAAACCTTCAGGGTTGCTAAAATTTCTAAAATCTCAAATTTAAAATTGGATAAGGATATATTTATTAAAAAAAAGAAAGTGAGCAACTAAGAGTGGAACTCGGGAACAAGAATTATATATTCATAATATTTCGCATCGCTAAAATAACTTTTTAGGAAAATTGTACCAAATAGAGAGCTTTCATAGTTAATGACCACAATGAATAGGAATTATATACTATTTTTAAATAGATCAAGCACTAATTAAAAGCTTCTTAAAAAGTAAATGAAGAAAAACGTAGTCTGACAAAAACCGGCAGATGTTCCATCTGTTGAAAGAAAAATAATTTATTTCAGTTTACGATCTCAAAAACAAAATTATCAACAGCAATCTTTGTACAGACACAAATTAATTATTAAAGGTAGTCTACCTTACACTCCGTTATAGGAAGATAATGATTTATCACTTGGAAAACCTGTCTCTTGTAATGTTGTATTACCACAAATTGTTACAGCAGATGTCATGACAAAGCAAATAAATTTAAAATATTTGTTGACTTCATAATATGTTTCTTGAGAACTTAATCATTATGTCAAGAACGTTTTTCATTGTTCTTTTAAACAACTTCAGAATTGGAGATTGTCTTCTGTGTGAGGTTAACTTATTTAATCAATCAAGATATTGTATTTATTCGATAAAACTTTGATAAATTCTATTTCTGTTAAATATTCTCTCAAGTTTATTTTACATATTATGGTGTAGTCGTTGAGCTCCTTTATTAGAAATATTGAATGGAAATTATGAAACCAGATAATTATGATGAAAATTTTCGTTGCGATTTTTTTAACTTTAAGCTTCATACGAACGAACAAAACAAACTTGAAGGATTATATAACGGATTAACGTCGCGCAAGATGCAGAGAAATTAATTAATTAAATAAGAAAGCTATAAGAAATATATAGAAAGAATATATATGTAAAATATAAAGTATGTAAGAAAACTGTTAATTTTAATTTAGATATAGTGTTTTTAATTCTTCATATTAATTTAACCATCTCTCCTTTCCGTTCTAAATTGTTTATAATAATTTTTCTGGATTGCGTCTTTCCAAATTAATTTGTTTAATGTTTCTTACGTAAACATGTTGTATTAGGATGGCTCTTATCCAATCAGATTAAAGAAACTTCTTACCTATAAATGCCTCTGCTATTTTTGTCTAGCCCTCTCTTTTGCTTCATCTTTCCACTGGCAATGGGTCGCTTAGCCTATGCTATCTGTTCTCTATTATTCTAAAAATGAAAGCTGTACACATTTGCGTAAACGTGCCTAGTGCACACATAAATGATGATGTGTGAGTCTATTTATTCGTATCAAGGTTTACTTTATTGAGAAATAACATTATGTTTTGAAATGAGAGGGCAATTCTGAAAGATTTTTTTCTCTGTTATGCACCTTATGAATTTACGTCATAAAGAATCATCAAAGTATGTACAGAGTTCATATGACATATATAAACCAAGCTTGCTAAATTTGTCTAAAGAGAAGGCACAAATTAAAAAAGTTAGCAGCAAATATTTGGAAGAAATCCTGAAATAAAAATAAAAAAAACTAAATAAAATTAACTTGTTTTCACAACTTTTTCTTTTTGATTGATACTTGTTGCTTATTGGTTATTTTCTGTTTATGTTTAATGTATAATTTTGAATTGAAATTTAGTTTTGGAAAATTTAGATAGCTTGAACGATATCGTTATTATCACATTTTAGAGAGAATTATGAGAAGTTCAACTATGCCCAGCAGTGGTCGAGCGATAAAACTGAACTCTGGTAGTTCGACCTGATTCTATTCCATCCAAGCGGGTTGGCTGCATGGGTATCTTCGTGGTGGTTCCCCTGTAAACTTTATATTAGCAAGTTTCCCTTAGAAAATACTCGCCTAAAACATTCCTCCTTTTAGGCTTAGATTGTACTCAGCCCAATGATGTTTGCCATAATCAAATAAATCCAAACCAAATCAAACCAAAGGTTTGTTTAGGAAAGAATTCAAAGGAAATTGGCAAGAAGAATGGGATAGAGATACAGAAAGAAGGGTGTACAAAGTGTTAAAACAAATTTTAGAACCCCGTTTATGGTCAGATTTTATTTGACTCAGATTGTAACAGGGCACGAAACGTTTCAACAATATATCAATCTTTTCTGCGAAGTAAATACGCAACGTAAATTTAGAAAATTACATGAAGAGGCGAATATTAAGCATTATATTTGGGAAGTGCAATCCCACTATCATTTAGAAGAAAGTTCTTCAGTAACATTTCCTAAATATCGGTATAAAAAGATTTATGAAGCTCATGCATAAGACAGACGATATTATTATTTGTAATGAGGAAGGGTATTAATGTCTAGTTTTACTTTGCTGTACAATGTTTACAAAATGTGTATTATAATTTTTACTTGTTTATATCATTTAATTTGTATTGTAAATTTTACTGTCTTTTTTGTGGGTTGAAGCTAGCATTTATTATTGGAGTAAGATTTATTGTAAATATTGTCATCTTCTATGTAACAAATGACTAATTTGACATTTTGGAAATGCCAGTGCATATTTTTTTTTCTGTGGACAAATTTTATCTCATTTCGTGTAGGCGAATTTGATTTTAGTCTTGCTTTTGTAAACGGAGTTTTATATTTTAACGAAATAAACCTTAGTTTGTCTTAGTTATAGAGCCAGGCACTTAAAGGAAATTTCTCTGGTCTTTTATTTCACATTGTCTTTTCCTTTCTGAGCATTCATGTTTGAGATGCAATATTCTTTCTCCGTGAAGGATCAGTAAGATCAGTAGATATGGATGTAAGGAATATCTCAGGTTTATTCGCAAGGTCTAACCAAAGACAAATTTAGATGTTATAAGCTATTTGAGATATGGAGCCCTATATGAGCCTGTTATACTACATTTTAATATTACATTTATATATTATTAAAAATTTTTTATATATTATTTTAATTTAATTAAATTATTTATTATTTTAATTTACGTATAAGCTACACAAGCTATAGCTTAGGGCCTTCCCGTTTTTGGGGTCCTAAGCTATAGCTTGTGTAGCTTATATGTAAATCCGGCACTAGACCTAACCCGTGCAAGTTTACTTTCAGAAATACTCTAGCTTGTTTTTCAGTCTTCTTTGTGACCAGTCGAAATTCCTGAAATAGGTATTTGGCGGTAAACGTATCAGTGTCTCACATAAACTCCTGACCTTATGATGGATATTTTTCCTAGAGTTTTACTTTATTTATTTATTTACAAATACGGAACATTAGAACCTAGGCCTTTAGTTCACGGGCTCTTCAGTATTTTCAAATGTCCTCACATTTGAAGTCATAATCAAACAGAAGATAGGAGAGAGCGGTAAAGCTGTAGCAGATTTAGTGTTAACCGGGGTGCACTACGAGGCCTGCTACGTTATACCCCATACAGAGTTTCATTCTTAGTCAAGAACAGAATCGCACGAGTGGTTACAGCTGAATACATCGCTTCAAAAACATCGCGAACGGAAACGTAGCGAAGAAAACAACACAAGGCGAAAACGTCGTAGTACGAAAACATCGTGAGAGAAAAGAAAGCAAACAAATAACATCGCAGTTCTGAAACATCGTGGTACAAAATATCATCGTCGAAAATAAAGTGGTTCAAAAACTTCGCAGTTTTAAAACATCGTCGTCGAAAATATCGTGGTAAAAATAAAGCACCTACAAATCATCGCATGGTGATAACATCGCACACATGTGTTTTCCAGGTTTTAAAAATTCTAAATGCGTATTCGCATAAAGATTTGGAAGCTCAAGAAATGTTAACGATTTTAAGAATAAACGGAAACAAAACAAGGTATAATTTTGACCAAAACAATATCAGATTAACAAACGTGAAAGAAAGTAATTTGATAATTAACTAAGCAATTTTATAGAGGCATCAGGCAGTTATTTATCTTCCTTTTTCTAAACATTTTTAAGCTGTATTTTTCATGAAAAATTATGAGTTATGAAAAATTATGAAAACTATAAAAAAGATTAATTTATTAACGACCTTTGTAAATTAACTACGAGTATTTAAATTTAAAATTCTATTAAGTCCTGTAAGTTGCATTAATTTTCTACTCATTTCCAATTTTTAAATGCATATACTTCATACTTACATTTTCAACAAAAATTTATTAGTTCACTCAAAAATATGACATATAAAAGTAAAAATATCCCTCGTTCCTTCTTGCGCTCCCAAGTCATTATGCGAAAATGAACTTAGAACTTTTAAAACCTGAAAAACGGATATGTGCGATGTTATCGTCATGCGAATGATTTGTAGTTAGTTTATTTTTTGTCACGGTATTTTCGACGACGATGCTTTTTAAACTGCGAAGTTTTTGAACCGCTTTACTTTCAAGACGATATTTTGTACCACGATGTTTTTAGAACTGCGATGTTTTCTCTTTGCTTTCTTTTCTCCCACGATGTTTTGCACCACGACGTTTTGCCTTATGTTGTTTTCTCCGCGACGTTTCCGTCCGCGATGTTTTCGGCGGACACCCGTATGTGTGAGTGTTATCTTTATCGCATCTGTAATCAATCTCAAACGTTCATTTTGGATTACTCCTGCCATTCCTTTTCCTACTCAAAATAATTTTTAAAAAAATCTCAACTATCATCGCAGAGATGTTTCCAACGATAAATCGAGATAAATATATCAACACGTTTAATAATTGTACACTTCTACATAGATATCTCTAATTCTTTAACACTAAGTTTGTGGACATTTTTATATACCTACATTTACCGACAACCATCCCATCAAAGGGTGTAGGAAATTATGTGCTTTCTTATAAAGACGATTACTTTAATTTAAAAACACTTACAATTTTAACACTAGAATTACAGATAACATTCGGTTTGAATAATTTGCAGTTTTTTTATCAGTGAAAACAATTTACAGTAGTTTTAGTGTTAACATACTTACCAGAGCTTGTACTAGAGCAATCTTCGCAGATGTTAACTATTCTCTCGGGCAATTCAGTATCACTTCTTGAATTAGTCGTGATATCTAAAGAAGGGTATTTCATGAAAATCAATATACTTCCCTTCGATTCGATAATGATATTGTTAATACTCATAATAATTTAATACTTTCTTTTCAGTCGTCTCCACTCGCACTAATTGAAACTTTTTCTAAAATATCTTGACACATTGACTGAACCCAACGACTTCAGATCGTTATTTTCTCTTGAGCCTAACGATTTATGTTTACGCGTTAGGCACGTACGATTGACAGATAATGACACATATACCTTACTCTGGCGAAACATGGGGGTTTTGATACTGAGTTCGAATTATCGAACAATATACATAATGAATTATGATTTTTATTTTGTATCTACCTTCTAACTGCTTTCATATTTGTCACAAGAAAAATAATTTCACAGAAAAAACGGTTTATTACGATTAACTATAAAACTAGCTTACACGTCATTTTGATAGGTATCCGTAAACATAAATACTCTGAAATTACAAAACTCTGAAATTAAAGGGCTGAAGGAGAAATAATTTTTTTTATATATTCGTCTCATTGCATAGTTAATTGTCAGCATAAATTAGAAAAGTATAAAAATGACGGTTTTTGTAATTTTTTCGTGAAATCCGAAATCCGTCAAAATGATGGCTCTCGTAAATCTAACGTTAAAGTACAATATATATAAATTTCCATGACGTATTAATAAATTATTTTTTTCCAGCTATGGAGAGGATGAATCAAATTAAGGTATCATTGAGATGCAGCATTTCATAACAACATATTAAAACAATTTAGCATTTTACAAATAAAACTTCTATTTAAGTATGTAATTTCAATAAATTTAATCAATAATAGATCGTTAAGAATAGTTTTTTTAGCAGAAAAAAAGAGAGTTTTATCTCTTACTTACACAGAACTTTATCATATAGTGTGACGGACAAAAATTTCATGAATATTATGTTTCCAGTATCTTAGTTTGCTATAACGAACTTTAATATAAGAAAACGGTCTTATGATATTTTTCTACAAAACAGAAGATTCGTAATATTAAACATCCATTTTTTAAGTCATGACTACATGGAGGAGTTTCGTCTTTGCTTTCTTATTTAATCAGGCTCATATCTAAACCAAATACTGGTATTCATTAGAAAAACATTGTAAGTTTTCCATTCCTGTTTACATATTGGAATACTGCCATTATTTTAAAAAAGCAAGCTTCCTCCTTGCGTTCAGATTTAGATCTTGATTCATATTTCCCCCTCTGTAATCTCAATAACTGACAACCATGATCTTACAAACTCGTTAGCGGGACAGCAGACAAATAAAACAAAATTAGCTCAAAAGACTGAAACACTTAGAAGTAATCTTATGTGACATAAATCGATAATTTTCTATATATATAGTCCTTCAAAATCCTAGAAAGGAAAGAATTTAATGGATAATGCTTTTGGATCTAAAATAACTTATGTTGTATTTGTATCCCTCCCTATTAAGTCACAGAACCTGCAGTATTAATTTTATATTAAATCTGAGTCCTAAATATGGTTTTAGTCTAAAATTAAAAAGGCGAATGCGGAGATTTTAACATTTCAGCAAAGTAACAATTCAATAACTTGCCCGCTTTTTCTAAATGGGGAGCGATATCCAAAGTAATCAAAGAGTAGTGTGTATGAGCGTTCGTTGACTGCCAGCATATCCTTTCGTCACTGGCTGAATGTTACATCTCTTCATCGTAATATAAAATGTTTAATTTCAAGTACTTAACAAAATTTCTATGAATAAATTTCTCATTTGTTGAATGACTGGCTGAAACGAAGTCTTTGCAGTTTCCGTTGAAAAGCAGTCCCTTGCGTTCTTTAATGTCCCTTAATCAACTAATGGAAGTGAAACGAACTACTAAATTCTATTCGGCTGCCTCTCCTTCCTCTAGCACGAAATGAAAGCTGAGTTTTACATAAAAGGGGACAGACGCTTGTTGCCGCAGCGGGGGAAAATATATGCAGGAAGTCAATCACTAGGTTTGCGTCGAATGATATATGTAAGCATGCCATTCCTTATACAGTCCTCAAGTTTTGTTTTCCGAAAGGATGATGCCTTTTTGGGGGATTTTGTACCATGAATTGTTTCAAAGTGGTCAGGATAGAAAACCATGGACATGGATTAAGCTGTGGAAACGCCATCAGTACTTTAAATTAATTGCCCACAGATTTTAAATTGTATAACCAGAGGGCCATGTAAACTTTGCATTTAACCACGCAAATAAGAAAGAATTATAATTATAAGAAAAACACTACATGGAAAAATTACATGTCAAAAGTAATAAAAGTAACATAAAGCAATTACTCTTGGATAAGAGTAAAAGTTATGTCCATGCAAAAATTTGTCGAATCTCTTTAACTAACGGTTCAGATGTTAGATGTTTCAATTTTTGTTGACTGTTGCCATTTAGCGTTAGGTTATAGACTCCCCCTCGGGCTCTGATCACGTCTCGACGAAGAGTCCACAAGATATTTCACATTCATCTCTATGAAGAGTAAACCGGGAATCTTTTGATGACGAGTTTGAAATGATTGATTTAACTGCACAGAATCAGGATGATTCTCCAAAATATCAATGAACCGGGAGGATTCATTTAACATGGAATCGGGTTATTCCCCTCAAACTTCACAGAATCGTTATGATTCATTTAACTTGGAATCAGGATGATTCCTTAAAACTTCACTGAATCGGGATGATTCCCTGAAACATCACTGAATCGGGATGATTCCCTGAAACATCACTGAATCGGAATGATTCACTTAACATAAAATCAGTTCTTGAAAAGTTCATTATATGGGGTTGGATCTCCCGCGACTCTCGAATTCTAAAAGCCAAATCACAATATCAGATCCATCCTATCACAACATCCCCACCATCCTACTGTCAAGGGAACTTTGAAATTAAAAATTTTGAAAATCTCAGAATAGTTCGAAGGCAACTTGACGGCACCTGTGGAATTATTATTTTGTTTATCTTCATTACTTTTGCTAGACGACTGCACTTAACAGATTTTTGAGCCACTTATTTTCCTTTTCTAAATTTGAATTTTGTTCCTTAACTTCTCCTAATTCTATGAGAGTATTAAAAAGTTCACTAGAACAATTATCTATTGTAGAACTAGAGCCTTTCAGTTTTTAAACCGTTTCCTCCACTTCATCATCAAGGTCTTATTTTTCTTCTTCCAAGCCTCTGATGAGTTGCTCCATTTCTTCGCGGGTTTTTGTTTTTCAGATAGAGTTTAAGATTTATTTTCTAATCAATGATAACTGAGACTAATAAGATTGAATTTAGGATCTGAAGGTTTTCCACATTTATTCTTTGGTTCATCCGTTCCAGCAGCTTTGACTTTTAATGACATATTTTTAGTCATTTCCTTCAGTTGATCCATTTCTTTTTTATTCTCAAATATTATTTCTTTTTATTTAGAAAATTAAACATGCTTTCACTCTATGTTAAACTATCATAATCAATTTAACTTTATATAAAATACAATTCCTACTTACTACATGATTGCTTTACAATAAGCGCAAGAACATTGGATTAATCCTTCACTCCTAGGGTGGCTGTTAATTTCCAGATTGTCAAAAATCAAAATTTTACATATCACCAGGGTGGTAATTTTCTTCTTTTAACGCAGGAAGAGCTCGAATAAAAAAATTGCGCTCCGCTTTCGGTAATAAGTTTTAAATTTTTGAGGCTTCGGGCCCACTGTTGGGCTGCCAATTTATAACCAGAGGACCATGTAAACTTTACATTTAACCACGCAAATAAGAAAGAATTATAATTCTAAGAAAAACACTACATGGAAGAATTACATGTCAAAAGTAATAAAGGTAACATAAAGCAATTACTCTTGGATAAGAGGAAAAGTTATGTCCATGCAAAAATCTGTCGAATCTCTTTAACTAACGGCTCAGATGTTAGATGTTTCAATTTTTGTTGACTGTTGCCATTTAGCGTTAGGTTATAATTGTTTAAAGCAGAAAATATAAACGTAGCTATTATATTTTTATGATGCAGTCTCATTCTTTCTGGAGAGTAGAAATGTAAGCTTCTGTGTAAACTGTCAAATATTCTGAAAAACGCTAATTAATCGTAAACGAACGCAACATATGTAATTCTTTATTCTTTTGAGCAACTTCAACAAATTTGTCATTTTCTACGCAATTTAATTATTTGGCAACAATTTCATTTCTTTTGAAAGCATTTGTTTAGTTATTCAATTGAAAATGTAGAGATTTTTTGGCTTTCTTGTGGAGAAAACGAAATAAACACTCAACTTCCTGTTGTCTCATTAGTCTTCTCTGAGATGAACCGCATACTTTCTATTCGGACAATACCTCATGGAATATGATACTGACCTTTGACATGGTTTTCATTTTGGAAAATGATTCATTTCCTTCACTTTCGAAAAGGAATTTTGATTCTTCTGCTGTTCTATCTGTGGCATACATCATTTATTCTCTGTCGTGAAAAATAGCTAATTTTGTATATTGTTTGTAAACTCTGTTCATCTTTGTAGGAACAAACATTAATCTTTATTAATTATAAATGGTAATAAATGTAGGGAACTTTTCCATGAAAAACGACCGAAGACTGAAGAAGTTTTAGTTGGTTGCATCACTTTAACTGAAAACATTTTAGTTAGACTTACTATAAAATTTGTTCTTCGTTTAATAAAATTTCGTCTGCGACAAAACATAACTTATCCGAGCTACCTGAGATCACAGCCCTTAAGATAATAGGATAATCCGGATAATTAGGTTACTTTTCTTTTGTAAGCCAAATAATATTTAATGCTTGAAGATACTAAAGCAACAAGTGTCAGCGTTAATAAAAGTTTTACTGTTATACAAGTGACATGGAAAATTTTATCTTATTTAATGTAAACAAAGATTGTACAATTAAAAAAAATAAAAGAGACGTATTTTAAAAAAACGTATTTGAAGTTTTCACTACATCTGAAATCATTGTTGTTCCTACTCTTTATATGCAACTTCACCTTGGGTTTCACCTCCTTTTTCAGTGTTAACGATATTAATTTTGCATTTGTAATCACACCAAAACAATTCTTTTTCGGCGACAGGTTAATAAAATACAAATATTACATTTTATTTTACTTCAGAAAAAAATGATAATATTTTATTCATAACAACAATAAAACTGAATAAAATTTGCACGCAGAAGGGATAAACTTGCATAACTTTGCATAACTGATTTTTCTGAACTTTTCTCATTAGAGACTTTTTTAATAATTAAAGTTTTTCTTTGCTGTTTTTTACTTTTGGAATGATATTGTGCTTTATTTATTATGTTAGTAATAAACTTTATAAGGTATTTTCTCCATCGTTTGCTCAAGCTTCCGGGGTGTAACGGTAGCACACTCGACGCGTATTCGAGAGTTCCGGAGTCAAGTCCCGGTGAGAGCATTGCGTATTTTTCATGTCTCCTGCTTCAAAAAATATCCTAAAAACTGTACAACATATTTTTTAACACTTGCAGTATATTTTGCGAAACGCGAGTAAAGGTATCACCCCTCTCCGCAAAAAGAAATTTCACGTGAACCAACCATGAAAACCCTCTTCACCAGAAGAATTGTTAGTGTTTGGTGACCCTTTTCTCTCAGCTGCTGATCAATTAGCATAACGTATTTGAAGAAAAAACGTATTTGAAGTATTAATACGTTTTAATACATTATAGAAGCCCTCACACTAATAATAATTTCCACAATAAGCCATTACACACTAATAATAATTTCTGTCTAAAAATTATTCTAAAAACTAATAGTAATTTTGAATGAACTGTAGAAGGCCATTCAAATAACGAAAAGTTTAAAAATGTATTATAAATTTTGACGCATCAAGGTCCAGTAATATTAAAATTTAAATAAATTAAATTGAAGAAACTATCTTGATTATTTAAAATGAAGGTTGAAACTACATATACATGAGAGTTTCCATTTTCTGTAAGAAGCAAGATAAACGTTTACTTATTACAGATACGACACGTGTGCTAACTTGACAAGAGTACAGGAAAATGATAAGATTTCTCTTTTTCATGCAGGCTTCTGTATCAGATGGGTACTTACCTTATCTTAAAACTCGTGGCATTAAATTTCTTAAGAGATTCTCGGATATGCAAAGTAAAGCAATCAGTAAACGAGAAGTTAGAAAGCACAATAGCTTACTAGTTATCCGGACACCAAACAACCAGAATTCTATTTACCCGTTTCACTTACTTAATTCTAATTACCCGTTTCACATTCTAATTACCTTTTTCTTCTTCCTAAGACAAAAAAAATTAAACTGGCTGTTGATTTATTTATTTGTTTTTTACTTTTTCGTTCATTTAAGTAATATAAAAAGGCAACCCAATTCAGAATAAATGTTTTTTTAAAGAAATCATTAAATTAATTTAAGTGAACATGTAGATTGGGAGACGAGGATATAATGTTTAGAAAATATATATGTTATGAATATTATTAGAAAAGCAGTATTTAATTATATATACACTGCTCGCCATTAAAATTGCAACACCAGGAAGGAATGATCTGACAAACGTTAAAAATCACATGAAAGGAAGAAGAAGTTGGGCTATGCAAATGATTAGTATTTCAGCGCATTTAGATGATGCAGGAGGGAGAAACACACCTGAAGCTCTGCATAAAAGAAAAGTTGTGTACTGGATTTCTCATTTGGAAGGGCTTTGGAAGGTTGAAGTTTGCTCAAAATATCATTTTATGCCTCGAATAAGAAGAGGATGTGCTTACCAGCATGTTTCAAAATTCGATAGAGGCAGGATCGGTGCCTATCGAAAGTATAGACTATTGTTCTGTGATATCGTTGGCCGCAGTGGTCGACATCCAACCACTGTCATACGAATATGGAATCAATGGATTGCTGAGAGTCATACTGAACGGCATTCAGGATCTCAACGCCCTCCTATGACTAACGCCAAAGCGGACAGACATATTGTGAGGTCAGCCCTGCAAAATCGTAAGAACACATAACGGACCATTTGGCAGAAAATGGGCCTGTTTGCAATACTCCCAGTATCAGCTTGTAAGGTGCGTCGACGTTTGCAACAGCGTGAACTATCAGCAGGATAACCATTACTTCGGCTTCCCTTGACAATGCAGCATAGAGAGAGATGGCGACTCTGGTGAGCTAAACGACAAAGCTGGGTACAGGAATGGACCAATTGTCGGTTTTCAAGCGAGTCCCGGCTCTACATGCAGTATTCTGATCGCCATATACGTGTCTGAAATGTCCGTCACCTGCTTGTATTCGATATCGGCATAGGGGCTTTGCACCTATTGTGATGGTTTGGCTAGCCATTGGGTTCACGACACGCACATCTCTAGTTCGAATCGATGGTAATTTGAACGCAGATGGGTACTGACATCTTACATCCAATGGTTGAGTCCTATCTTCGAGGACCCAAACGCTATTATGCAACAAGATAATGCAAGATCACATGTTGCATGGTGTGTTCCGACCTTCCTCGATTCTATTGCTGCCCTGTTCTGCACGTTCTCCAGATTTGTCACCCTTTGAAAACATCTAGTCATGGGTTGCTTAGAGATTGACCTGCCACCCCCTCTCCAGCTAATGCGGTTGATGAAGTATGGCGTAGACTTGAAGCAGCATGAAATGATTGCCCATTTCTATCATCCAAGCCCAGTTTGCCTAATGGGGTAGAGGCCGTTTTAGCTGCGAGGGGTGGCAGCAATTTCTACTAATTTCGCAACCCTGTAAACCTCCAAAATGGTTACAAATATGATCGTTTTGTCTTCATGCCATACTGTTATTTACGTGCAATAAATACTTTTTCAGTATTTGCTTTCCTTCACGGTGTTGCAAGTTTAATGGTCAGCAGTGTATAAACTTATTTGACACGAGTAGTTCGATGCAAGTTCGAATCCCAGCTGTTTGGCTAGCTTCATGAACATTTTCGTGGTTTTTTTCCTTTGCGTAACGTGAATATGAACCAGTTTTCCTTAGAATGTCTTTCATGAAGTCACTCCTTAGGCAAATGCCCACAAGCGGCCGAACGGTAAAATCGCTGAATATTGGTAGTTCCGACCTGGGTTTGATTCCAGGAGAACGAACTGGCTGCATGGCCGTTTTCATAGATTTCCCATGTGTACACGAGACATTTCCCTTACAAAGTCCTTCACGAAGGCATCCCTTCCCTTAGGCAGACAGCCCTAGTGTGCTTTGTGATATCTACGAAACCAAACTTTAAAATTTAGGTAGATAGTTATTGCGTTCTTTACCATAATCTGACAAACAAACAGCATATTTTTCTTTACATACGTAAATAATAATTAATTTGTTTTTGAAATTTTAGAATAGCAAAAATAGAAATAAGATTATTTGCTAAGTTATAGTACTTTTTAATTCAAAAATTAATTTCATAGTTAAACTGACTGGAGGGACTGAGTGAGTGGTGGTAGTATAATCAAGTAAAATTATTAATTATTTTTGGTCGAAAAAACTATCTTTTATTTTGCCTTCCCCAGTTGTAAAAATTCTTTAGTTTTTTTTTTTTTTTTTTTTTTTTGACTTTAAACTCTTTGTTGGAATAAAATAGGATGAGCGAGGAAATAAAATCCTTTCAGTTATGTATCGATAAGTACCTAATTTCGTCCTCATAAAATAATATTTCCTAATTATCCCGAATTTTGCAATGGCCTATAACTCCAGTTAGAGAGACTACTGCAATCAACAATGTCACTTTCAACCCCTTAGTACTGATGTCAGGGAATGGAACAACACTCTGAAGTTATGTAGTGACTCACTGCTGGATCGTCAGGAATTCTTATCAAGATAACGTAAACCTAGATAAATTTTACCATAGAAGCAATGCTTAGTTTCTGCGTTTTAGTCTCAAATATTAAAAACGACTAAACCTTAACATAATAACCTTAACCGGAAGATAAGGGCAACATAATTCAATCATTTTTAACGCGAAAAATTCACACTTTACAAACAAAAGTAAAGAAACTGAGATCACTGAGCCGGGTAATATATATAAATATATTTATAGTACAGTAAATTTCCTTCTTTATTATTATCACTTTTTTATTAAGTTGCATCTCTTCCGAGAAATCATATATCCCTTCCTTAGCTGATCTTAGCAATACATCAAGACATAGCAATTATTACATAATACCTTAGCAATAATCTTATTATGAAGTCTGAGGCCAGGCCTTAATTCCTTTCCGAAGACAACTTTGCGAAAAGCAGTAATCAAAGAGAATAATTTAGGAATAGGATTTTTGGAAGATACTAAAAACGTACGCAGGGTCATAACAAATTCTTTTGTTTGTTTAACCATTATTGCTTTATAATCTTTTTGTAATTCTTTATCATTCTAGTCAGTCGGGGTTTAATATCAGCCACAATTTCTGCATTTATTAAAATCCTGTACGTTGCAACTGAATTGCCCCTTCAAAATAAATCTTAGAAGAAGATTTCAAGATTTAATTTAAAATTTTACGTTTTTTAAGGCTATATTTCTCTTCTGGTCTTCAACAAATTCGATGATTTTATTTCCCTCTTTATTATTATATTTTTTTTTACTAAGTTGCATCTCTTCCGAGAAATCATATATCCCTTCCTTAGTTGATCATCACTGCATTCGAAGCTGAAGACGCCAGAAAATAACCACAAGAAATATTGTCAGAGGCTTAGGATGTTTTGTCTTTTAAAGCAAATAAAGAAACCAACAAAAACTATTTCCCAGTCACGTGAAACCTGGGGATTATGGATGGGTAAGCTCTCAGATCACTAGGACGATTCACTATTTCCTGGGAAAAGGATAGAGATTCAACTGTTTGTTCATACTCAGACACAAGAGTCGGAAATCCGGGATAAAAAGGCTCTTCCCTCCCCTCCCCGAGAGATGAAATTTTGATACAGCTGTGAAAAAACATTCAATTAATACTCAAATATTTTTTCCAACATATCAAAGGAATTCGAGACAAACAGGTTCGACTAACGTAAAGGGCGAGGGTGGAGAATGAGGCAAGTTCCTTCAAGCGAATGACCGTTAAGTTAGATAAGAGGAAGTTAGACATTGAGTTTGAAAAATAAACCTATTATTTCAGCCTTGAAAAACATTGAAAAGTATCATGTTAAAATACCATAATTAAAGTAGCAAAACTTAATTAACAATATTTATTGAAATATAAAAGCGTTACATGCTTCACACTATGTTTCATTCTGGTGTTATATGGCTGATTTCACGCTTTATTTTCGGTTCTAGATGACTGATTATCTAAGTTCACACTTCATTCTCAGTGCTATAAGGCTGATTGCCATTTTACATTTCATTCTTAATCTTATATGACTGACTAACTGACTAACTTCTATTAGTCACTTTTCTTAGCCCTCTGCTTGGTCAGCATGGAGCTTCTCACGTTTTACGTATCACCTTTTTTACGTTTTACGCAGCGTTGTGTCAATGCAATAAACAATGAAATTGCTTATGCTTGAATTAATTATTTTACATTATTATTTTCCCTTATAAATATTTCATATAGCTATAGCTGTAATACGAGTTTATAATATTGATAAAGCAGAAGATCTAGCCGACATTTTTAAGAGTTTAAAAACATAAAGATATCGTCTAAACATTCTTGTCATTACAGTTCTTTCGTAACGTGATTTCTTTATTTGTAAGAACATTTATTCTCATATTATTTATAATATGTTCTTTTTGTTTTTAATACTGATTTAATTTATGCAATTAACGTGAAAATGTAGATAAATTGTTAATAGCATTTATAGTTAAATAAAATACTGGCTATTTCACTTTAATGTGATTTTAACTGCTCTCAAATTACCTATGGCCTTGAGTTAATCACAGACTTCTCCTTTGTCATGATCCCGATAGTCAAAGTTGATTATATGTTTATGGTATAATTTTCATCAACACCAATGGAGGATCAAAGTCTATTTTGCGTTAAGAAATACGCAACCGAAATAAAAACAGCCAAAATAATGCCATCAGTTTAATCTCAAAAGTAATGCGCTTATTTGTTTTAATACTAAGCTTTCCTTTATTGCTGGGATTAAAGCATGTACTTTGTTTCAAGCTTACAATAGTTAATTGCATATTACCGATTATATCAATGAATCTTAACTTGCCTTTGTTTGGCTTTCCCTTTCGCTTTTCGGAGGATTTTCCACTATGAGAAAAGCACACATTGTTACCAACTGGCTAACTTTCACCACGCCGGCTTTTACTGTCCAGTTAACAGGACAGATAGAATTTGTCCTGTTTTCATAGAAACTGTGAAATTAGAATGAAAAAAAAAATAAGCAATTAAAAAAAATCTGAAAGTTTCTAGATTTTATATTACGCCCAAAGCGACTTTTTTTTAACGTTCTGTACGTTCGTTATCTTTATCTATAAAACATCATGTTCTTTGCACTTAAACCATAAATTCAATTCAACAGCAATATCGCAAAATGATTTTAAAATGAACATATCTTTAATATGAATTTTAAATATGAATTTCTCATACACAGTCTCACGTGAAGGGATTAAAATGTTTTTTTTTTCGTACAGTGTTGCCATTGCTCGCTTTGAAATCGTTGAGTTTCTTAATCAAAAATTCATTAAAGTGTTACAAAACATGAAATCGATAATAAAATAATTTCACATGCCCATATTCGGTGGAAGGTTACGTTATTCAAAATTTGATGTCTCTGGGAACCGTTGTTTTATCACATTGCGAGAAACATGCATACATTTATACACATTCTTCAGTATTTAATTTCTTTAAATACAACACGGGACGATAATATTTGGTGGCAGCAGTTTGAAAAGTGAACCGACATTTATAGTGAATCAACGCAAAATGCCAACACGAAATTAATAGCCCTTTTGCTGTAACGCCCTTTGCCCTAATAAAATAAATTTGAAAAAAATATTTGAAAGTATCTTTTATTTCAGCGGGTAGTTACTATGAATTTAATTCCCATAGGAACTTATCCCAAGACCAGGAGTGACAGAAAATGTAATTTTGAATCTGCAAAAATTGTAAAGCGAATGCAATACAGTTTATAAATTTAAAACTTTTATTTTAATTATTCATGGTAAATAAATAAGATCTGAATATGTATATATAGTACTTAACATACAGTTAATATATAAATTAAATTAAATAAACGAGTAAACAGGTAAAATTCATAGCTTTTTGTCTTGACATTGTTTAAAACTTTTGTTTCACTGAGACAATTATAGTTTTTTACAAATGAATATTTTATAAAGGTAAAGGAGACAAAGCTGTTTCTTCATTAATTCAACGTTTTTAATTAAAAACAAATAAATTAATAAAGAAAAAAATTTAAAAAAAAATCTGAAATTTTTCAGATTTTAAATTACGTCCAAAGGGGCGTTTTTTTAACGTTTTGAGTGTTACCTTTATTTATTAAATATCATGTTCTTTGCACTTAAACCATAAAATTCAGTTCAAGAGCAATATCGCAAAATAATGTTAAATTAAGCATATCTTTAGAATTTCCGATATACACAGTCTCGCGAGCTGGAGATAAAAGTATTTTTTTTCTATATAACGTTGCCATTTCTCGCTTTTAAAGCATTGAGTTTGTAAATCAAAAATTCGTTAAAGTTTTACAAAATATAAAATCTATAATAAAACAAATTCCAAATTTGGGATTTCAGATGCCCATATTCGCAGTAGGATTTCGTCATTCAAAATTCGATGGCTCTATGTACCATTGTTTTATCACAGTTCCAAATTAAGATTTAACTTGAAATTAATGTAGATAATTACTGAGAGCATTAGATTTTTGTAGAGAGTAGTTTACGTGAGAAGAGATCGCTTCGGGTCACGTGATATGAACCATGAAAGCGTAGTAAATTCTTAAATTAATGTCTTTTTACAAATTTATTGTCTTTATTTATCGGTTTTTTTATAAAATTTTAAGCGATATTAAAATGTTTATGCCTTTAAAAAAAGAATTCTTAAAACTAACATTTTTTTAAATATTTTTTATGTGTATACTGTATGTTGACGCCAATAAAGTCTGCTTGGCGAGATTTGCGCCGGCGAAACGGAAAAGTACCAATTCATTTCTAAATTTTAATCCAATGAGATTTTAGTAGTGTAAGACTAATAAAAGAGTATTTTTTACTTTAATCTTAACATCCGTTGTTCTGTGTCAAAATTTTTAACGCAAAGGAGCATTAGTCCAAACCGGCTCTTAGTCTTGAAACGGCATTTTGTGTCAATTCGCTACAAACGGAGCATCGCTTTTTTAAATTGTAGCCACCAAATATTATCGTCCTGCAATATATTTGAAGAAATGAAATGAGGAGGAATATGCATCAATGTGTAACAGCTTTAAATAGTATTAAAATCTTGTAGTTTAAATAATTTAAATAGATGAACATTAAGTTATTTGTGAATGGCAATATTCGAAACCAGACTCGAGTGCCACGTGCGACTCTCGCACGAAGAATGTAATTTATTTTTAAATGTTAGAATATGTTTTCTTTTCTTGTTTGTATGTCGCCATTTTTTTGAGTGTTAAATAAAAGTTATTGCTGTGTTCCATCATTGGAATTGCTTCATTTCGTCAAAGAAGTATCACAGTCATAATTATTTTGGAGGCACCGACCAAGATCGAATAATCGTGCGTATTTTTATTTTATTAGTTCATCACTGAACATAATATTAGTGATACCAGATTATTACTTCCTGTTCATATAGAATTGCTTTATTTTATTAGTTCATCACTGAACGCAATATTAGCGATACCAGATTATTATTTCCTGTTAATATTAAATTGTCTTATTTTATTACCGTATTTGATATTATATTTAATATTCATTTTAGTTGTGCAGACGGTAGACATATATATATATTGCTCTATGTTATTATTCTTATTTTAATCACAATTAATGTGGTAGAGAGAATGAACTTCATATAATTTAAATATTTCATTTTTGAGGTATACGTACTTAACAAAGTGCATTTAATTTCGTGATTCCTGACTGCATTAATTAATTAAAGTAATTGAATTGAGCTATTTTGAGGAAATATAAAGAAGACAGTGTTCGTTAATTTTAAACATAGAAACAATGTCTTACGTAGGAAGAACTCGTAAGGAAGATTTGCAAAATCTCGCGGCTGAACTGGGAGTTCATGTGACTGCAGATTTGAAAATAGTCGATTTAAAACAGAAAATTGTTGAAAGTAGAGATTATGATGAAGTATTCGTCAAAGGAGTCTTAGACACAATAATAGAAGAACGGAAAGTGAGGGAGGAAAGGGAAGAACGGAAAGAGAGGGAGGAAAGAGAAGAACGGAAAGACAGGGAGGAAAGGGAAAGAGAAGAACGGAAAGAGAGGGAGGAAAGGGAAAGAGAAGAACGGAAAGAGAGGGAGGAAAGGGAAAGAGAAGAACGTAGGAGACAGGAAGAAGCGGAAGAGCGGAGAAGGAAAGAACAGTATGAATTAGAGAGATTAAGACTTGAAGCAGAGACAAAGTCTCAAAATACCGGACAGATCCGGCCGAAAACGGAGCTGCGTCACCTTATGCAGAAATTCGATGACAAGAAAGGAGATATCAGTCTATATTTGCTATTGTTTGAAAGGCAAGCAGAATGGGCTAAAATTGATAAAGAAGAATTTGTATCTCATTTACTAGGACTACTTCCTTACGAAGTAACCCAGTTAATAGCTAGAGAACCCTCCGATAAAGCTAAAGACTATGAACACGTAAAGAATTTATTGTTAAGACGGTTTAAACTAAGCCCGGAAAAGTTTAGGCAGAAACTTATGAAACATCAAAAGAGTACCGAATCCACATGGGTGGATTTCAATTATGAAATAGAAAATTATTGCAAGGAATGGGTGACTGGTCTAGGAGTTAAGACTTTTGATCAGTTGCTAGATTTGATGGTGATTGACCAACTTAAGCGTCGAGTTCCTCCTGAAATTCGAGATCATTTTCTTGATGAGTGGGTAGAGATGATTTCATCTAAAAAATTAGCTGAAAACTTGATGCCTATGAAAACGTTTGCGGAAACTTTAAAAAAAAGCCTGTAGTGGATAGGCAGAAAGAAAGATACAATGCACTAACTCAAGGTAAATTGAGTTCAGATAATAAAAATAAAACTGAAAACAAAATGTCATCAGGATTTAATACGCAAAGCTTGTTTCATAGACCTAGAAGTCCACGTCCAGATGATAAATATGAAAAACGAAAGACGCCACAATGCTATCAGTGTGGGTCCTATCAACATTTAAGGCCCCAATGTCCAAAACTTAAGAATAGTACTGAATCTCCTGCTAATCTTAACAGAATTAGTGCAAAACCAGAGGATAAATTTCTATTACCTTATACTAGTATGGGTTACGTAAATGGTCATAAAATTCCTATATTAAGGGATTCAGGTGCTAGTATTGATATAGTTTGTCGCAAATACATCACGCCGGAAATGCTGACAGGTGAAAATGTGTGGGTGCAACAGCCATTAGACTTGAATCCAACCTGTTTACCATTGGCTGAGATCGAACTAAATTGCGATCTTGGGCGAGTAATAACTAAGGCTGCCATTATTAGAAATGAACTCGACAAAGGAAGGTATTTATTAGGCAATCGAACTTTTGCACTGTTGAATAAACAAAGAAAGGAGCCTGATAGTTGTCCTCACCAGGTTAATGCTGTCTCTACTAGAGCTCAAAGGAAAAGAGAAATAGCTGAAGAGAAGCTCTTGGAACCGATGAAGGAAGAAAATAAAGCATCCAGATATGTTTTTGAAGAAGAAGATAATTTACCGGAACTAAATACGGAAGATGAAGCTCTCATGAAACTGGTAAAAATTGACTCAGAAGAAATTGCACAACTTCAGCTTGCTGATAAGGAACTGTCTAAAATCATCCAAGAAGTTAAAGAAGGTACATGCAAAAATGAGAACTATAGTCTGACAGGAAAAGAACTTTTAGTTAAAAAAACGACGGATAAAATGGGCTTTGAAAGACAGCTTGTCGTTATACCTGAAAAACTCAAGCCGTCAATTATAAAGATGTGCCACGAAGGAACTTCTGGTCATTTGGGTGTCAAAAAGACCAATGACAGACTTGCTAGATATTTTTACTGGACGAGGTGTTACAAAGAAACTGAAGATTTTGTAAGAACCTGTGATGCTTGTCAGCGCGCTGAAAAAGGAAATGACAAAAAGAAGGCTCCAATGACATTAGTACCAGTAATTTCCGAAATATTCACTAAAATAAATGTCGATGCCGTTGGTCCGCTACCTATTTCAAAGACTGGAAAAAAATATATTATTACAGCTCTGTGTATGTCGTCCAAATATCCAGATGCTGTAGCGGTGACCGACATTTCTTCGCCATCTGTGATTGATGCTTTCTTACAGATTTTCAGTCGTATGGGTTTCCCAAAAGTGTTCCAAACAGATCAGGAGACCTCTTTCGTCAGTGCTTTGACAGAGGAATTTTTGGAGCGTTTCGGCATTAAACATGTAAGAAGCTCTGTGTATCATCCGCAGAGTAATCCCGTTGAGCGATTCCATAGAACGCTAAAAAGGGTGTTAAGAGTCGTATGTATAGGAGCGACTTCGGATTGGGAGAATTATCTACCATCAGTTCTTTTTGCTCTCAGAACAGTCACACACGAAAGCACTGGTTTTACACCAGCAGAATTAGTTCATGGCAAAAACCTACGAACGCCAGTCACTTTACTTTATGAGCAGTGGCTAGAACCGATTGAAGAAAGTAATAATGTTGTCAGTTACGTTTTCAAACTTATTAATCGAATGAAGAAATGCCAGGAACTTGCCGTGGAAAACATGAAAGAAGCTCAACAACGGAGGAAAACATGGTACGATCGAAACGCAGTGAAAAGAGAATTTGCTAGAGGAGATTTAGTTCTTGTTTTATCAACGAATCGTCAAAATAAACTAGAAGTACAGTGGAAAGGACCTGGAAAAATAGAGCAGAAAATTTCAGAAACCAATTATATTGTAAGTTTCGAGGAACAAAATGAGCCAAATCAAGTATATCACATTAACATGCTTAAACCATATTACAAAAGACCAGAAATGATTAATATGATAACTGAAGTGGAAGGAGACTTAGAAATGGACATTCCTCGTTTACCTTCCAATCCAAGTATATTAAATTTCTCGGACATCATAGAAGAGAATGAACTCGAGAAAAGGTTGAAATCCGAGCAAATAGAAGATTTACGAAAGATTTTATGGAAATATTCTGGTTGTTTTTCAAATAATCCTGGACTAACAAACTTAGTTTGTCACGATATTGAGCTATTAAATAACGAACCAATACAAATAAAGCCATACAGACTGTCACCCCGACAGACTGAAATTCTCAAAAGGGAAATACAGAAAATGCTCGATCTTAAAATTATAGAGCCGGGAGAATCGGACTATACATCTCCCATGATTTTGATAGAATCTTCATCAAAGGATCCTCGGCCTTGTATTGATTATCGTAAACTCAATGCTGTTACTAAAACTGAATACTATCCTTTGCCTAATATTGAAGAACGTATCGAAACTGTAGCAAAAGCAAAATATATTACCCTATTAGATTTATCTAGAGGCTACTGGCAAATTCCGTTAACAGAAAGAGCCCAAAGATATGCAACATTTGTAACTAGTTTTGGAAGTTTCAGGCCTCTACGTTTACCCTTTGGATTAAAAAATGCCCCATATTTTTTTAGCAAAGTTATGACTAAAGTCCTGGCTGCATGCGAAGGTTTCGCTGTACCATACCTGGATGACATTGCCATTTACTCAAAAAACTGGGAAGAGCACCTTAAAAACTTAACTTCTGTTCTAGAGAGAATACAGAAAGCAAATTTACGACTAAAACCATCAAAATGTAAATTTGCACAAGATCAAGTGAGATACCTAGGCCATGTTGTGGGACAAGGACAACGAACCCCGGATGAAGTAAAGATCCTGGCTGTAAAGGAGTATCCTACACCTAAAACCAAAACAGAAGTACGTGCTTTCTTAGGACTGGTAGGGTATTATCGCCAGTACATACCGAGATTTTCGGAAATTGCTTCACCCCTCACGGACGCTTTGAAGGGGGTAACAAAAAAAGGAAATATACAATGGTCTGAAATATGTGACAGAGCTTTTAAAAATTTAAAAGAGTTGCTATGCAAGAAACCAATTCTGTATGCTCCCGATTTTGATAAAAGGTTTATTATACAAACCGATGCCTCAGACAATGGCATGGGTATAGTACTATGCCAATTAGATGATGAACAACGTGAACATCCTATCTTGTATATAAGCAAAAAATTTACTAAGTTTGAAAAGAATTATTGTACTACTGAAAAGGAGTGCGCTGCTATCATCTACGCTATCAAGAAACTGCATTTTTATCTGGATGGTCAGCAAGAATTCTTGATTCAAACTGATCATAATCCTTTGGTCTGGCTACAATCCAACGCCAAATGTAACTCTAGATTGATGCGCTGGGCACTCTCATTACAACCTTATAATTTTAAGGTCATTCATCGCAAAGGATCTTTGCACAAGAACGTAGATGTTCTGAGTAGAATTAAGTAATGTAACTCTTAGTGTATGTAACCACGTTTAGAATTAATTTTATTGTTTAATGTATGCTC
Source organism: Stegodyphus dumicola (assembly GCF_044657685.1). Lineage (NCBI taxonomy): Eukaryota > Metazoa > Arthropoda > Arachnida > Araneae > Eresidae > Stegodyphus > Stegodyphus dumicola. Next base: position 150,145,038 of record NC_140777.1, read on the forward strand.
AACTAATGTATTTGAACGTTCTCCATTTCTTTCTTTTTAAATGTAGTGTAAAAGTATTGTTTAAAACTTAAAATTTTTTGGCCTGAAATTTAGAAATTTATAAGAGAAATAACCTTTGCTCTTTAAGCAAATGAGCAAGCCGAGCTTATTAAACTGTCAAATTTTACAGAACTTTTCCCTTCGGAAAAAGTCTCTCCGTTGGGGGAGAGGTTGTAACAGCTTTAAATAGTATTAAAATCTTGTAGTTTAAATAATTTAAATAGATGAACATTAAGTTATTTGTGAATGGCAATATTCGAAACCAGACTCGAGTGCCACGTGCGACTCTCGCACGAAGAATGTAATTTATTTTTAAATGTTAGAATATGTTTTCTTTTCTTGTTTGTATGTCGCCATTTTTTTGAGTGTTAAATAAAAGTTATTGCTGTGTTCCATCATTGGAATTGCTTCATTTCGTCAAAGAAGTATCACAAATGTATGTACGTTTCTTGGACTGTGAAAAAATGATGGTACTTAGACCATCCAATTTTGAATAACGTAATCCTCCACGCAAACATGGGCACCTGTAAGCCAAAATTTTGAATTTGTTTTATTATCCATTTTATATTTTGTAAAACTTTAACGAATTTTTTATTAATAAACTCAATGATTTGAAAGCGAGCATTGGCAACACTGTACGAAAAAAAAATTATCTCCAGCGCACGAGATTTTCTATTTGAAATTCTAAAGATGTGCTCTTTTTAGATTATTTTGGGATGTTGTTGTTGAATTGAAATTTATGTGGTTTAAGTGAGAAGAACATGATATTTAATAAAGGTAACACACGTAACGTAAAATAAAATCGTCCCTTTGGGCGTAATATAAAATCTGAAAGCTTTCAGAAGCTTATATGTATATATATATATTGAAAGAAACTAGATTTCAGAATGTTGTGAGAAAAATGGTAAAATGATCAACTTCCGACAACTTATTCTAAGATTATACTTTTATATTCTTTATCATGACTCAAATAACCTTTAATATACGTCATCGAGAATCATCTCTTTAAAATTAAGTGTAACAGATAATGTCTTTTTATTCTTATTCTGTAATAGCTCTCTTAAAATGATCAGAAACCTGTAGCAATTTTTTTACCTAGTTTCTTGATCGTTTTTCTCTAGTTATTGCCCAGTTGGCGATCTTGGCGAAACATTTGGCTACCGTCTGAAGCGCTGTCTGCCCAATTTCCGTCTCATTTTGCATATCTTGATAGATTTACGATAGAAAGAAACGGAAAGAATGTTGTAAGATGAAACACAGCTCTCCAGATGTTTAAATTAACTTTAAAGACACCCTTCGTGTATGCAATTGTTTACAACACAAAAAAAAAAAAAAAAAAAAAAAAAAATATCCTTTTTTCAAGGTCACGTGGACCGTATTTTCTGGCTCAGTATTGATTACAATGAAGTAGAATATCAAACACTTGAAGTAAACATTTGAAGGACCAAACGAAAATTCGGATAGCAGGATTATTTATTGTTTTGCTTCCTTTTCATCCATAAATTGACAATACATTTAATAAACTGCAAGTTATTGGTCTTTTTTTAGATTTTCGTTTATCGCATTTTAATTCAGCAAAGAGGCATTAAAAAGCTAAGGCAATTATAATTTTGTAAAACAAAGTATGAAACACTTTTTTTCGAAAAAATTAAAGAAAAATATTTATTTGCCTGTATCATGGGAATAGTTCTGACTGCAGTTACTAAGTATATTATAATTTGAATTAGGACTTTTAAGAGCATTAACGTAAATTCATCACATCATATTAGAAAAGCATATTTTCAGTGTTTATGCAATGGATAACTCAACAAGGGAAAAATCTACAAGGTAACATACAATATTTCATCGCCTTTCCATTAAGCATTAAAATTTTGCCGAAAATTGAAGTCAAGCGTAGTACACATTTAACTAATTTAATGAAGCAAGTTATTGAAAACATATGTTCTACTATAATCTTATTTCACATCATTTAAACCGGTCCAAAACTATGTAAATAAATTTAAAACAAAATAACACTCGGGTTTAGAAGAAAGAGCAAGTGATTCGAGTAAATGGAATTTCGGGTATCTGGAGTCCTGACGATTGCATTTTTTCTTTTAAATGAATTGAACTAAAACTCGCCTTCAGACTCATTTAAAAAGGATGCTTCAAAAGTCCTTTAGCACAATAAAATTTTTCTCCTATTTAATATGAAGGAAACAATATTCTTGGCAGAGATATTTCATCTCGATCATTCTTCTCTCTCTTCTACGTTCCGTTTACTGAAATTAACTTGCGGACTTCCAACGCCAAGTGGCCACTGAGGCTAAATTCAAAGAAGATGGAAATATAGCAGTAAACGTTTTTACTCATACGAGTCTCTTTTGAAAAACGAAACCCCACCAGTGGCCGTAAAGTGGTCGTAAAGTCGTAAACTGATAGTTCAACCTGGTTTCGATTCCGGCGAACGGGCAAGCTGCAATGATGTTTTCGTGGTTTCCTGTAATTGTAAATTCACACCATAGGATAGATCGGAAGACCTGGAGAAAGAAATGACTCCGTTCGTATTTGATCGATGCGCTAATTAGAAGAATAACCTTCATACATTCAAAAACAACTAATTTCTTAATTTTTTATTTTATGCATTCTGTAGACTATAAAGGATAAAATTAAACATGTAAGAATTAGTTACATCCACTAAAATGTAAAACATAATTCTAAATTATCACAATATTCTTCGTCATATAGCTCTAAAAATACAGTTATGGGCCGCATTAATACGAACTGCATTAGGACCTTACAGAATTTTAAAATGCTACAGTACAGATAGTATGGAATTCCTAAATGTTGATAGTTCCAAAATGGGCTCGAATGCAGGCGAACGGGCTGACTGCAAGGACTTTGCGTGGTATTCCTCATATGTAACGTGTATACGAGCCAGTTTTCCTTAAAACGTCCTCCCCAAAGGCCCCTCTACCATTAGATTGATAGCTCTGGCGTGCTTTGCCATAATAAACTAAACCAAACCAAAGTAAACCAGCAATATAGAAATAGCGTAGGTAAGAATAATTAAATTTGATTCTTATGAATTTCTCTTTGGCAATACTGATTTTAAATCCATCCTTCTTAGTAACCACACAGTTTTACTTTTAGTTATATATGACCAAGAATGTTATGATAACTATCATAAATAATTTTGACGTTTTAGTATATTTCGTTAAAAAGGGTAAACGTTTAAATTAATTTATAATTCTATACCTTTTTTTTAAATTATGAGATCAATTAAAGTGATAGCCAGTCAGAGACAACCAGAAAGTTGCAAATGATTCTTCTGTTTCATTTCAAGCGTAAAATTGATGGAAAATATAAACAGCTATTAGCAGCCGAGCGATGAAGCATTTGAGCACTGGTAATTCAAACTTCGGATCAAATCCTGCCAAACAGGTTGTTTGCATGGCCGTTTTCAGACATGTTTCCTGTAACATGGATGCAAGCTACTTGTTTTAGAAAAATTCTTCTAAAAAGCCATGCTTCCTCTCAGGTGGGATGCCTTTGTGAAGACTTTCTAAGTATAATTGCCGTAAAGTTTTGCCGTAGTTAACCAAACTACTCGCATATGTGTAGAAGGAACAAAGCAAAAAATCTCATGTCTATGTCTTGCAAATTTGGGTATTAATTTGTCACGCTACCCAGAATTTCAAATTGCTCAAGTTTCTCTTTGTCACTTTTCATGACATAGGTTCCTTGTTCTAAGTTTAATAATTCGCCACTCACATTTTTAGTGAGGAATATCAAACCATCCTTTGCTTTTTCATCAAACCATCCTTTGCCCGTTAAAACTGCAAAAAGTATACTGCTGTTGATAATCGTGCAAGCCTTATATTATATTGCTTACCGCATTTAATTCGTTTAATACGGATGAAATTTTAAATTTATAAAGCGTAATCTGTTTACCAGTCTTCGCAAATTCAGGTACCATTCTGACTGCAAGAGGTGCACCAGACAAGAGCCAGACATTTCTAAATTTGATTGACAGTTGTAACAAGATATTTTTCTTCATCATCAGTCTCGGATTTGAGCTCTATCAGGTTTGAAGAAGATATCGACTAGACTGAAATTTAATTAAAAACGGCTGGTGATCGGGTCTATGGATGAAGTAAAAGTTTTTTTGAATAAATATAGCAGAAGTATTCAAGGTGAATATTATTAACAACGAGTAACTTTTCAGTGCTTCTGACAGTGAAATATCCTTCTCCTCAGAGCCCAAGGCAAGAATGAAGCGAGCGAGAGATTTTCAGACTTATTATAGACTCTGAATTATCTATAAAACATAAATTTTTTTTAAAGGAAGAATTATAGAAAGCAAATAAAAATTGCTAAGACATGAATTACTAACTTAATTTACACCATTAATATGCCTCAAAAATTTTTATAGAGTTACAATCAGTTGTTAATGATATTTTTTTTACATATATGTATCTGTAAAATCCGCCACATGGAGTTCAAATGAAATTCTATTTTATAAACAAACCTAGCTTAATTAACTAAGGTAAAATAATGCAGTTTAAGTAGTAATAGAATCCAAATTTAAAAGATACGCTGACAATACGTCTAGACGGGTAAAGAAATTTTAGGAAACTTAAAATAATAATTTTTAAAATAATCAGGTCTTCCTTTCATCAAGAAATTTTTTTAACGAAAAAAAAAGTTTCTATCTATTGAACTCAAGCAAAATAAAAAGAATAAATAAATAAAATAAATTACGTCCAAAGAGGTTTTTTTTAACATTTTGACTGTTACCTTTTAGTTGCCTTGGCACAGCTTCAGTATAGCCCACCCGGAATTTTAAACAAAAAATATCGCTAGGAGCGGCGATAAATGATATCATGTGGTAACCCATACTATTCGCCAAACGCAATGTAAACAATAGGATGGAATTACAGTTACAGCTAATATAGTAGTCAGTTACATTTATTGAATTTTAATACAAATTACCAAGATATCCGTTTACTCAAAATTTAATGCACGTGCCCTGTATTCTTACTTTTCCGGCATAGATTTCTCTTAAAATTTGTCTCACGCTGCACTGCAGGGGAAAATCCAACATTTTAAATTAGAATTCTACTAAAATTAATATCTAAATACACAATTCGTAACACTGTTTTTGGCGATTGTTTAACGCTCAGATACCGTGAATACTATTTTGTATATACTTTTTTGTTTACTTTGGAGGTGATATTTTTGCTTTTAATTATTGATTGCTCTAAACCTGCTGTTAGTTATGTTGTAACTAAGTATCAGGAGATTTTAAAGGAAAATTTAAGGTGAGAGTTTTCAAACAAATGTAAAAGTTTGGGAACAGATATTTTTTATGTATGAATTAACAAGAAAGTATGCACTTTTCAGGGGATTTTTGATGGATTGTGGATTACTGAAGGATAACGTTTGTTGTGAAAAATGTAAGATACCATGCTGGTTAGTTAGTCAGAAAAAGGCCTCGAATGGTAGTATTTGGAGATGCAAGAAGTGTAGGGTTGAGAAATCAATTAGGCTAGGATCTTGGTTCGCCTGTAGTAAGCTCATTTTTCTGGAAACATTTTTAAAAAAAAAAACAACAACCGGAATCAATGGTTTTGCACGAGTTTCTCCAATTCTCCGACTTCTTTTAAGTATTCTTAGTATATGATCAATGCAGAGTTTATTCAATGTCTGATTTTTAAGGGGGAAAAATCGCTATATACATGGGCAAAGCCAAAGTAGTGCGCAATGCCGATGTTGTGCTCGATGCCGAGTTTGTGCAATTCTTTGACCCTTTTTAAGTGAAAATGATCGATGTGCACATGGTCAGAGCAAATGTAGTGCGCAATGCAGAGGTTGTGCGCGATGCCGAGTTTGTGCAATTCTCGGATATTTTTTAAGTGAAAATAGATCGATGTGTTTGAAATGATCGATGTGCACATGGGCAAAGCCAATGTGGGGCGCAATGCCGAGTTTGTGCAATTATCTGATATTTTTAAGGTGAAAATAGATGGATGTGTACATTGACACCGAGTTTGTGCAATTCTTTGATGTTTTTTGAGCGAATAAGGATCGTTGTGTACAAGGGAAAACGAGATAGTGTGTGATGCCGAGCTGTAATATAACGTATTTTATATGCAATGTTTAACATATCGTTTGTGTATTTTAAATTTGTATTGTTGTTTTAATTGTGAATTATATTTAAGACATCATTTTCATTTAAATTGCATTTTTAATTTTTTGGTTTTGATATGTTTATAACGCTTTCCACTTACGATATATATCGATAGCCCGACGATCTACTCAACAGTAGTAAAACTGTAAACTTTTACCCTATAAGTAACTTTTACCTCATTATTATAATACGTAGTGTTTGGTATCGTAATTGCACTTGATAATATGAGTTCTTTGATAATATGTATGTATGTATGTGAAGCATTGGTTAGCTTTCCAAATTTGTAGTATTTATTTTCTTATAATATTTTCTTTTATTGTGAGAAATTATATTTTTTTATTTATTAATGCGTAAAATTTTAGTATGCCTACCTACAGAGAATATGATGTGATTTAGGAATTTAAGAACCTGTCTTTCATTAATGTGAAGTTTAAAATTTTTAGAAAATAATGAAATTTGTCTAGTTACTAGTATGTAAGGGATTATGTTGTTACGTAGCAAAACGTTCATTTGTGAATATGATAAAATTGATATGTTCCAGAGTATTAATAAAAATCTTTTCTTAGTTGTTAAATGCTGAAGCTTAAAAATCTTTGAAAATACTGAGGGCTGTATGAAATACAAGTATGAGAGACTGCGACGTTCTTTATCGTTTTAATAATTGGTAGAATTCGCTTACTGTATCATGGTAATTTCAAATATGAACAATTTATTATAGTTATTGTCAGTTACGCCAAAGCTTAAATGTCTGAAATGTAAATTTAAAGTAATGAATTTCATGTTAATTTACAATAATAAACAATTCATTATTGTTTTTTTAAGAGAAAATAGAAATTACGCGTAGCATAAATGCGAGAATACATTGTGACGTCACAAGCTTATTCCCGCCCGTTTATGGACGTCATCTCAACTTCTCAGCTTTGTTGATACAGACTATTCTACGCTTTTACCAAATTATTTATTAAGAATGAAATAGCTAAAGGTTTCCGGTATTGTTTTTAAAATACCATTTTAACCGTAATAATTTTTATTAATAATTTCTTAATATTTCTTTCTCTTAAAATCGTGTATAATAATCGTAAATTTATTCCTATTATCCACAATTTCTGGTGAAATCAAGATGGTCGCCATTTTTGGAAACACGGAGTTTCGTCGAAAATCTGGATGGCAACCATTTTTCAAAACAACGTATTTCATGCGTTTTGGCGGCAAAACAAATTCGCCAAACTTTGAAGGTGGGCTATACTGAAGCTGTTCAGTTGCCTTGAACTAAAAGCATCAGCTTTGTATAAACTTTATTGATATTCTAAAACATAAAATATTTAAGAGAAAAATTGCGTGCAGCGCAGTGCGGCTAAAACGCTATTTTACTGAAACATAAATATGAACAACTGTTGCCATTCACACAAACTCAATAGTAAAATAAAGCATGTTGCCAGTAACAAGATTGTTGTAAATCATAACATAAAAATTAAACAGTGAGAAAATAAATAAGGTAAAGAAAAAAGAAATGCAAATATTAAACATACATCCAACACCTTTATTTATTAAATATCACGTTCTTCGCACTTAAATCATAAAACTCAGTTCAAAAGCAATATCGCAAAATAGTTTTAAATTGAGCATTTCCGATACAGAGTCTCGTGTGTTGGAGATAAAAATGTTTTTTCTGTACAACGTTGTCATGGCTCGCTTTGAAATGCTTGAGTTTGTTAATCAAAAATTCGTTAAAGATTTACAAAATATGAAATTGATAATAAAACAAATTCCAAATTTCAAATTTGGGCTTCTAAATGCCCATACTCGCAGTAAGATTACATCATTCGAAATTCGATGGCTCTACGTACCGTTGTTTTATCACAATGAGAGAAATATACATAAATTTATACAGATTTTTCATTATTTAATTTCTGCAAATATAATGCAGGACTCTAACATTTGGTGGCAACAGTTGGAAAAGTGAAACGGGCATTTATAGTGAACCAAAGCAAAATCGTAAAACGAAAACAATAGTCCTTCAGGGTCAAAGCCCCTTTGGACTAAAAATAGTGGTTTCAAAAACTTTAAAGTTAGAGCAATGATTTTTATATTAATTACACTCTTTATAGACTCAGGTTTTAATCAATTATCAGTAGAGATTGTTTTCTTATTTAAAATCGCGGCCGAGCGGTAAAGTCGCTGAACACTGGCAGTTCGGTCCGAGGTTCGAATCCCGCGAACGGGCTGGCTGCATGGGTGTTTTCGTGGTTTCCCCCATGTGTAACGTGTATACGAGCCAGTTTCCCTTAGAAAGTCCTCCACAAAGGCATCCCTTCCCTTAGGCAGATAGCCCTAGTGTGCTTTGCCATAATTAAATACACACACTTATTTAAAATCACAATCTGAAAAAACGTCAGATCTTTGTTTCATCAAAAAGTTTTTTAAATGCTGTACTATCGATCAAATAAAAATTAAGAACTCAGGTAGATTAAAACGCAAAAATTAGTGGTATAAGAAAGCTCTGAAAAATTAAAGAAATATTCTGTTTATTATTTTAATAACTAAGAAATATTCTATTTATTTGTTTACACTATTTCTTTTCAGTCCTAGGGTCTGAGTCACGTAACTCAGACTAAGCCAGATAAGCCTGCCCAGACTACGCCAGATAGAATTACAATAATTGAAAATCAACATTAGAAAAATAGCTCGCCTCGTAGAATAGTAACTGGAGTCCAAGAGCACAAACTTTTGTAATGTAAACCCATAACTATCCATTTTGCATCTACTTGTTAAAAATAACGTTGTAAAGTAGTTAAAAGTAACATAGAAACTTCAGTCAATGTGTAACTGAATTACAAGCTTACTCTTATTGCCGCAGTAACAATATTACATATATGAAATCAGATAATGTTTAAATGTGCATATGATTGTCATGATTATATCTAAGAATCTCGCGTAACTTATACAAGAAAATATTTGTAATTAAGGCCTTGTATGAAAAGGTAATATTTATATATGGAAGAAATAATCCTTTTTGCCAGGATAACTATTAACATCGTGAGACTTTTGCAACAAATCCAGTCAGTGGTTATCTCAGGCGGCGCTCAGTCCTGAGGTTTTTCATGAATTATCAGTGAAGATAGTTTTTTTTTTCTTGAAATCATAATTAAAAAAATTGTCAGATCTGTTGTTGCATTGAGATAAAATATTAAAAAAAGATATTCTAGGTACTGAAACTACTGCAAATTAAGAACTCAAGTAGATAAAAAAATAATACTTTAAAGATGCTTGAAAAATTAGAATGGTAATTTGTATATTAACTACTCCATATTTTGTAGTCTTTAGGTTTTTCACAAATTTCCAATAAAGATTGTTTTCTCTTTAAATTATTAATCGTTTAATTAATTTATATAATTTTCCTGAACATAAAAATACTGCTACTAAAACTTTCTATAACAATTATAATGCTATGATTTAAAATGATTTCCCTAAAATTTATTAAATAAAAAAATACACTTATTTATTTAATTTTACATATTATATTTTTTTTTAAGGAAGAAGGGAAGATTTTGCTATGCTCTGTATTCCTTTATCTTGGCTATGGTATAACGTAACATTACAATATTTTTATTTATTCCAGTGGAAAATATGTTTTATTTGCACTCGTAATTTCTATGTTTCACTAAATATATTCCTTTATATCTTTATAGCGCTATAATCTTCGAAAAATAAAAATTAGCTTACAGTATTATAATCATCAGATAAACCGCAACCGTTTTTTTCAAACTGGTGCGGTTTTGCATTGCGCACCTTGGCAACCTCAGCATTGCGCACCATATTAGCTTTGACCATGTGCACATCGATCTTTTTTCACTTAAAAAAATCACAGAATTGCACAAACTCGGCATTGCGCATCACATTGGCTTTGCCCATGTGCACATTGATCTATTTCCATTTATAAAAACATCACAGAATTGCACAAACTCGGCATCGCGCACAACCTCCTTATTGCGCACCACATTGGTTTTGCCCATGTGCACATCGATCTATTTTCACTTAAAAAAACATCACAGAATTGCACAAACTCGGCATCGCGCACAACCTTGGCATTGCGCACCAGATTGGCTTTGTCCATGTACACATCGATCTATTTTCACTTAGAAAACATCAGAGAATTGCACAAACTCGGCATTGCGCACCACATTGGCTTTGCCCATGTGCACATCGATCATTTCAAACATAATTTCAACATGTGCACATTTCAAACTTTTCTTTTTCCAGGATAAATAAAATTAAACTTGCTGTTTATTTATTTATGGTTTCTTTATTTTTCAATTGATTTCAGTATTATAGAAAAAACAATGCAATGCCATGTATGATTTGTTTTAAGGAACTACATAGACGACTGTGTATAAGAAAAATATTGCAGTTTAATTTTAGTTTAATAAAAGCATATTATATATTTAAGTTGTAATATCGTGTGGCCCCAACTTGTCAGGAAATGTGACTGCTACTAAGTGTGAATTTACACAGTCACGTAAGAAGGGTTTAAAGCCCTTTTTATTCAACTTTTAGAATAACAGCTGCGTCCACTTGACGCTCACAAACTACGCCGACCCGGCGGTTTAACTGAAACAGAATGTAAAACTGAAAAATAATGACTGGATGAATAAATAGCGAGATCACTATCCACGAGGCTCTGAGATCTTAAACTAACCTAACCGCGTTCTAAAATACCGCTGAGATTCAGCGAGCTTACTAATTAAGCAGTTGAGAGATCCAGCAAAATCTGCTGATATAGGCCCACAGGCCGACACGCGCGGTTCTTAAGTTATACCTAGCAACATTTACGTTCGCGATTCAAGAAGCACACCTATAATCTCGTTTTCCTTCTCTTTAAACTCAACTTACTTCCGCTAAATTTGAATATACTGCGCGCTCTACTACAATTTACATACTCTAGCATTGGTAATTCTAGGGGAAAGTAAAGGCTTGACAGGAAAGATAACTTAAAATAAATGATAGTTAAAATAAATATAAACCCTACAAAGTTAATAAAATTATTTCTTTGTTTAATTCTACAATAAGAAAATATATGCTTTAAGACCTATATAAATAAAAATTGCATTTCTCTGTTCTGTTTCGGTTGAAATGGAAATGAGTTTTAAAATGTAACTAAAAACAAACGTATGTATGTTGGAAAAACTATATTTTAGGTCTTCTTTTATGAAAAAAAAATATTAATTGTTTTATAAAAATATATGTTCTGTTAAAATAAAATACGATAAATAGAAAAGTAAAATTCCCATACGCGTGATTAGAGTAAATATCTATTGTAGAAAAGCATCTAAAGGGAAAACACTCAATTATCTGGGTTTTCCGAATATGCATATGGCCTCTGGTGTTAGTTACACCGGATATTTGATTTTCTACCGCGCGAAGACGTCAAGGATGCCATCCATAATACTAGAAAAAGTTATCCCAGGAAACGTGACTAATGCACCACATCGTCGGAAAAAAAAGCCAGGAGAAAACATCACAATTCTGAACTATCAGCGCACATAGCATGCTACTAGGCAATAAAAGGGTGCCAAAATTTCGCAGTTTTAGAAATATCTTCGTACAACATCGAAGAAGTATCAAACATAGAGGATCGAACACATTGAGTGACGGGAAGTTAAAAATGAAGGGATAGCAACAAGGTTAGATCCAGATAATTATCTAGATCTAACCTTGTTGCTTGTTGTTATTTAAATAACTGTTTTGCGCATTCTACATTATCTCCTTCTCATGAAAGAAACTTCTTCGAGGATTCGGTTTCAGCTTAATTGATTATGGCAAAGCATACGAGAGCTATTTGCCTAAGGAAAAGGATGCTTTCGTGGAGGACTTTCGAACCGGAGCTGGCTCGTATACATTGGGAAAAACACGAAGACGTCCATGCAGCCAAACCCGTTCGCTGGGATTCAAATTACCAGTGTTCAGTGATTTTACCGCTTGGTCGCTGGTGTGCAAGTTTCTTAAGAGTTTACATGTATTTATTTGAGCAATTCAAAAACAACAATGTGTGGTTTGCTAGAAATAATTGATGCAATATTTTAGTGCACATTGCAGAATGTTTTAATAAATAATGGGGAATATTCAGCAAATTTTTGCATTAAAATGCGCAGTGAAATTAAAGACGCAAGGAGTGGAATATTGAGCCACGGATTTTATTTTCTCCATAATGCTCAGGCACATTCAGCTGTCAAAAGTAGTAATGAAATGAAGATTAAGGAGTTTGACCATTTTCCTCCTAGTGGATTATCTATTTTCTAAACTGAAACCTAATATTCGTGTCAAAAGATTTAGTGATGACAAAGGCACGAAAACAGCAGTAATAGAACATGCTGAAGTCAAACCTTCGGATTACGTTTTCATGGATCAAGTTTAGTTTTTGAGTTCAACTCACCAGTGGCAGGGAAATAAAGTTGAAGATAATTTTTACATTTTACATTACGTCTTATTTTTAAAGTCAATCAAACAAAAAACAGTAACTCTCCCACACATTTAAGATAACGTTCGATGGTGAGTGGTTAACAGAAAAAAGTAATTAGATGATAAAACACTCCTTAATTGCTTTAATTGTAATTCGTGAAGTCGATGAACATTGTTCTGTTTCAGAAAGGTGTTTCCACTTGGTCACTTATCCAATGAAACCATGTAGTTCTTAAGCTGGTTTGTCGGAAACCGTATGATTTCAAAATGGCCCTGGCTTTTATCCGATTTGTGTCCAAAACATTTTTTAAAATGGGGATATCTTGAAGGAAAGGTCTATACATATAATCCACATGCACTGAAAGACCTAAAGAGAAACATTACGACAGTGGTTAACAATATCAGAGTTTAGGTGCTCCACAAGTGGCCTCACACAAGGTAAAAAAACACGTTCATAACATTTCTAAATAGAATTGCCATTTCGAGCATATATTATGTAATTGAAAAGGCATGGTTTGATGCTGCATTTGCTCGATGCGAGTCAACAAACATTAGTAACAAGTATTGTATGTTGTATGTATTGTTTTTTTTTTTTTTTTTTTTTTTTTTTGCTTATTACGTGCTCCGCCCTTAGGCACTACACGGAAAGGGAGGGATGTCCCGTGGAGGTCTGCTGAACTTTTCAATCACCCTGTATATTAAAACAAATATAGTACACATACATATACAATGTTTAAAGATTTGGAATATTGTAATTTTTCAATGTAAAATGTCAACACTTACAAAAACGCCGTTCATTCACATGATAAACTACACTCAGCAAATTTTTATTTGCTTTAAATAAATGCTGTAAAGAAAGGGCTTATTAATTTTCTCGTGTAACACTTATGACCAAACTACTAAGCATTCTAGCACAATTAGTTTCTTGTTATAGTATTGGATAAACATCGATTGCTTGATGATAAGATATCTGGATCTTCTGTAGTATTTTTAAATCAGATAATTTATTTTGCTTAACTGACAATAGCAATTCTTTAAATTATTCAAAATAGGTAAAATAATATTATTTTAAGGTTAGAATGATATTTCAATTTTGAACATCAAGTGCAACACTTTTCAACAACAGCTTGAAGGCAATAAATTTATAAACATGTAAATATTTTCATTTCTTGTTTAAACAGTTTTACTAAGCTTACTTACTATATTCTCTGTCCTTTTTTAGTTTCTTTTTCTTTTTTTTATTTAGTTTCTACTTCGTCAACGCAATGAAACTATTTGGGATAAAACAAAACAAATGCTTGATAAGATCAAGGAATGTTTTACTAACTTTAGTGGTATAAATCCGACTTAGTTACATTATCTGTACATCAGTACAGTTAAATAAAAAGAAGTGCTTTATGTATGTAATTCAGGAAGAAATTCAATACTCATTGTTTGGTGAATTTCTGGAAACTGTAAGATTGCCGAAAAGGGGATACTGCTTGTCAATGCTTTGGCATTCAAATATTTTTCTCCAAATTTGAAACATACTTTTGCAATTTACATTCATTTCTTTTTTACCATTATTATAAAAAACGTAGACTTTGAAGTGTTTCTAATAATGCTCATCCTACAGAAAAATTACTTTTTTTAACCTTTTAGAAATGCGTAAGGTAGTATCAGTTTCTCTGATGAAAATTTGTAATGGCAGTATAGAATTATTTGAACTTTATGGAAATATGTTGTTGTAGTTTACTATTCACTCTTCTTATCTTTACAGTTTTCAAATAATTTCTTTGTATCGACAAAATATATATAAACACTTTAACATTTTAAAAATAACACTTTTTCCCCCAATGGCAGATTGTGAACAATTACAAATGTAACCTAATCCATTAATCTATACAAGGTCGAATGTGGTGATCTCTTTATTATGGAGGCACCTAATAGGTGGGCCACCATCGCCTTTCCTATGAAGGGACGGTCAGTTACGACCATGCCTTCTCCGGGATTCGAACCCAGGCCCTTCGGCGTCACAGTCAGCTTCCCTGACCACTTTACCGACTGGAACTTCGCAAAAGTAATAGACAACGACCTTTTTATAAAGCTGCCCATATTATGTTTTCAGAATTTTATACTTTTAGTGCACGTATTATCTGAAATCAAACAAAAATAGAGTTTCGAAGTTTTTTTTATCCATCGTGACCAATCTCTGAAATTAATGCACAAACTTCAAAGCTGCTATCCTAAAGAAAATCTATAACTCCTAGTTAACTTGTTCTTTAATAAAACTACATTGATCTGCTACTAAGTAAATCTTATAAAGTTAAATGTATATTTCTTGTACTATTGGACATATTATTGTAGCTGCAAATCTGAGTTAATAATGTTACTAGGTTGCATGTGCCTATGGAATACCTATATGTAATGTTAGAATGCTATAAGATTTGCTCTTCCCGACCAGAAATCTTTAAGCGCGTGACGTCACTGCCTCATAATCTGCTGCAATGCCACTGAAACTAAATGTAACTGTGCCTTCGTTTTTCTCACTTCTGTAAGTAAAGTGACATCATTGAACTCATCCTTTGAGAAAAGCATAACCTTGTCCATATCCATGGAGAGCTAATAATCAGGCAATTCCTGTCTGTCTATAAGAACAGCTATCCCCACAGTGTCTGGCGGGTGGTGGTTGCTAGTATATTTCAAATAAGGGCGAACCAGGGTTGCTTTATTTTCTTTTTCTTTTTTTTTTCCTGCTGACTGTTGGCAGGGGGGAAAAGAGTTATCAGTCATCTTCAAGACACTCCCACTGAAAACGGGTCAAGGCTCGTTTCTACGACAACAGACAGCTGCAGCCTAACTGGCGAGAGCTTTTCTTATGATAGACAGACTACTACTGCTACTACATTACAGACCAGGCTTCCGTCCTAAGGTAAAACCAATCGGAATATTGCCTGATCTGTAGAACAGCGGCATTTATTCATTCCAAAATCAAAATTTACAGAGTCACAGTATTAAAATGTGTTAAAGAGTCATCTTTGCAAATATAAATTTTGCTACATAAGATTCACTACAAATTGCTGTACAACGAGATATATTATACAGTAGTACATATTCATAATACCATGCTAATTATATAATATCATGAATAATCTTAGTATATATATATAGAAAGAGAGAGTACAATTGTTCTTATGAGGCATGTAACATATAAGCCATATAACAGTATATAGAGTATATCCTATAGAAAAATACATTAAAATATAAATAGCATATAGAAATACATATGAATGCTAATACAATGATTCAATTAAACAATTCTTTCAACATAGTACAATATTTTGACAGTTCTTACAACAATTTACATTAGTTATTTCTTATACAAAAAGTTAGTAAGTTACTATGAAATTTCAACTTCTTATTATAAAATACAGTTTTAAATCCTTATACAATGATTCAATTAAACAATCCTATTAACATAATGCAATATTTTGACATTTTGTACGAACTATTACAAACAATAGTCATATACAGAGCGTAATTATGATAGACAGACTGTGGTATATCATGTGGTCTGCTGTCCGATATAGCTTCGGTAATCTTTTGTAGTGATTGGCTTTCGAAGATGACTGAAATTTTTTGGCGCGTGAAGCGCACAGCAGACAATGCAGTAGAGCAGTACCTGAGGGTTACTGCTAAACAGATCATTAGTATATCATGTATTGTTGTTCGGTACAGCTACGGATTATTGCTGAGAAAAGCTTCATTCAAACAGTTTCTGTGACTGATGCTCAGATGGCATTGCGGCAGAACTATGAAGAGTCTCCAGAATTGTAAACAAGTTGGAAAAAGATGGAAAAAGCATATGACGCATTTTCTATGTCTACTTTCCGTAAGTCAACTAACATCAAAACGATAATCAATTTCGGGCCACATAAGGTATACCTGACTAAGAATTAACTAGTTATTGAAACAATTTGTAGCCAGATTTCTTATAATGATATAAATAAGAAATTGAAATGATTGCAATTTTGATCATCTTAACAGAAGCAGCAGAAAATGATGTGACGAGTGCTCACCAGAATATTATGTGCTAGTTTGTCCCCACCGATTTAAATGATTGATGCTGTTTCGTGCAAACTTGTTTCCCCACAGCCGTATTATAACCACAAACGGTTCAAAAGATTTAAGCATCACTTTTCATAGCACCCTCCTCATTCAATTAATTCATAACTTTTTTCGGTTATTAAAAGATGAAGTATGCGATAAGTATATAAATAATAAACAGGAAGTAAAACATGATGGAAATCTGTGATTTGATAAGGGTTACCGCATTTAAAATGAGCAGTTTAAATATAAATATGTATGAAACAATTCTTTTGAAAACAAAATATAAACATGCCTAGTATTTTCGCGCATTAAGCTGCAGAAAAATTATCATTAAAGACCTAAGGTAAGAAATTTAGAACTAATATTTCACAACGACCAGAAATTGAAATTCATAATTAATAAAGTTCAACTAATCATATAAATGCAACAAAGAATTTGAAAATGTTAAAACCAAAACTTTTCAAACAAGCAAAACCCCATTTAAAAAATTAATGAAATTTAAAGAAAAATGAACAACAACAGCAAAAAAAAAAAAAAAAGAGAGAAACTCAATCAACCTCAATGCCACTTCATCAGGGGGAGAGGAACACTGAAATTAATTGGAAATCTCTCTTCTACAAAAATCCTTGCTTTTCTGTATCCAGAATAATTAGCCGATGAACCATTTCAATGTATTTTAATTATAATAGTTCTCTTGAAAATTCTTGCCCTTCCCCAAAGCATGGAAGAAGCAAAGTAAATTCTAATTAGAATAATCTTACATAAAGAGAATTCTGTTTTATAAAAAGAATTGAAAACGAAAGTGAAAAAACAAAAGTGAAAAACAAAATACTTCAATGAAAAATTTTAAACCAAAATGTTTACTTTTAAACACACAATTCAATGAATTAAGATGTGAGTGACAGCAGTTAATCAGTTAAAGTGTGATGTGAGTGACAGCAGTTAAAGTCACAGCAGTTAATATCGTAAATTTTAATATTTTTAACTTCTTCGATGATTTTTCAAGTTGTCGTAAATAATCCAGCAGAAGTTTTTGTCTTCTTGTTCAAAAACTACTTTATAAACAGTCTTAAGTAGATTGGTAAAAATATTATCAAAATTCTTCTTGAAGTTTCTGGTACTATTAGCGATAAATCTAAATTTTAGAGGATTTTTATGAATATATATATATATATATATATATAAGTATATTTCCTGCCGCATTAGCGCCATATTTTGGTTAAATTAACAAAAGACAATATTTTAACCCAAACATAGTTGTGCTTTTAAAGAAAAAGAAATTTTTTTAATCTGAAAGTTTTCAGATTTTATATTACTTCCAAATGGGAGCTTTTTAACGATTTTGTATATTACCTTTATTTATTAAATATCATATTCTTCGCACTTAAAGCATAAATTTCAATTCAACAGCAGTATCACAAAACAATTTAAAAAGAGGATATCTTTAGAATTTCCGGTACACAGTCTCGCACGCTGGAGATAAAAAGATTCCCCCCCCCAGTAAAGAGTTGCCATTGCTCGCTTTGAAATCATTTTGTTAATCAAAAATTGGTTAACGTTTTATAAAATATGAAATAGATAATAAAACAAATTTCAAACGGAATAATAAATAGAGATAATTTTGAAACGCAATGACTTTATGAAGTAATTGAATTCAACGAAATGTAACAAAATGTGGCCAAATTTTTTAAAGGAAACTAAATGGTTTAAAAAACATAAATAATACAATTCAAATGTGTATATATTGTATGTTAATAGTTCATCTGACCTTATGTTTTGAGGGTATTGTTTTACTTTTAAAAATTGAAGTTCTAGTTCATAAAATTAATCGAAATGAGGCCCTTCATAGTGGACCGATGATTTCCATCTTATGTACCTTCATTTCGCGCATAAAGCATTTTAAAAACTGACATCAGGATTCATATTAAATGCATTTTTATATGTTTAAATTTTTATTATTTAATTTCCTTATGCAAAAGGTTTAGTTGCTAATGCTTTGTCCAATCAAAATTTTTATGGACAACTTTACGTTCCTTGCGCTAGTCTTGCGTTCAGTTCTTATATTGCATGCTTGGCCAATATTATAAAATCACATGCTTGTCTCCAGTTGCCGAGATCATTAGATATTTCGGAACATGAAAATGTAATTTCTCTCTCACTTAAAATACAATTGGGGAAAGGCACGAGATCCAGTCGACGAAATAAAGGAGGGGACGAATTATCATCTACCACATTTTAGTTCGAGCATTACAACTGAGATTATTTTACATTTTTTAAGCAGTGAAACAAGGAAAACATCCTCGCCATATTTCGAATAACCGACCTTTCATTTGCTAGCTGGTCGTCCTGATCACTTACACCGCGAAAGCACGCTCGGGGGGGGAGGAATGCGATAATTCCTTGCACAGTATACATGGGCTTTAAATACTCGTGATATTTTATGTAATGCAATTAATGTAGTTCAAAACTGCTGTTTTTGTTTAGCAAATGAGACTGTAGCTATAAAACAAGGTATTGTATTATATTAGCTATTTATTTACTTATTTATTTATTTTTTGGACTTTAAAGAAGAAGCCCTTCCTGCAGTGCGCATGGAAATAAACGGTAGCTAGACTATTTTAGTGAGGTCAAAACAAAAAAAAAAAGTTCACTTAGAGCAAGTATAAATTAGACTTTCCTGTTTTACTCATTCTTAACCTCTTCTTTGCATCAGCTAATTTATATCCCCATATGGAGTGGGCCTTAATGGAACTTAAGATAACCGTGGGAAGCAGGATAGAATAAAAGTAAACTTAACTGGTTACATATTCATAATAAAAGTTACAATTTTGCTAGACATTTTTGAAGCTAACACAATAGCAAAAAAAAAAATCATTGCATGGCTTAATCCTCAACAAGAAACGATAGGGAATGAAACCAAAATATGCTTGAAATTAAAAAAATAATATTTATTCTACTAAATGGGAAAGATAACGTGTAAGCAAAGCATTCAATAATAATTTTGTAGCCAAAACTCGTGTCAAAACTTATTTAAGATGTTTTGATCTAAGAAATGTCAAAACTTATTCAGCAGTTTTGATCAGAAGAGTCAAAACTTATTCAACAAGTTTAGATACATTCTTCTGGATCAAACAAATGAATTGTTAGCGACATTTCAAAATAGTTTATTTTAAGAAAATGGGTAAGAAAAAAAATGGGTATACATTGTGGATATGGACAAGGTTATGCTTTTCTCAAAGCTTGAGTTCAATGATGTCACTTCACTTACAGAAGTGAGAAAAACGAAGGCACAGTTACATTTAGTTCCAGCATTGCAGCAGATTATGAGGCAGTGACGTCATGCGCTTAAAGATTTCTGGTCGGGAAGAGCAAATCTTATAGTTTATTTTAAGAAAATGGGTAAGAGAGTGTTAGCAAAAACAACGTCTTTGCATCAACAGTTTCAGAACCACAAGCAAATGATATGAATCCCTTAATAAAATAAACATCATTTTAAATTTTCTTTTTTCTTAGGCGTAAACTTAAACCCCAAACTTACCCACCTTATGTTCCACAAAATACATTACGAGTCTTATAGACGTGAATTATAGCACTGTAGTCTTAATATCATAAATAGATACTGTGTATTTCCGAAAATAAGATAATTTCTGTACAAACTGAGAGGTAAAATTTTGTCACAAAAATTAACAAAAATTAAAAATTCATATACAGATTTAACTTAAAGTCGTCCTACAAATCCAGCTATACGTATCGGTAAAAATTGGAATATTTGAGCATCTAATTTAGATCTATTAGACGAGCTGAAGGTAAGGGCCAGTTCACTTTCAGTTTTACTCGTAAAATGGGAGAAGGAGTACTGCAGAAATGGCGCCTTGGTGCCAATACTTCCACTCTCTCTGTTCTTTTAAATTTTGGGCATATGCATCACTTGGAGTTTTTGAAATAGCATCACGAATTTTATTTAGCTCTCAACTGAAGTAACCTTTCTCAAACAGTCATAAGATATTTTCTTCCAGGTGCGGTCTTGCATTTGAGAGCAATATACTATTCTTCATTTTTGCCTTAGAGTAAAAGATGCCTGGGCAAAAAAGAAGTTACCACTTTTCTATGAAAGGAACTGGATGATATCGCACTTAAGGTGGATATGAATAATGTTGTTAATGAAACGGAGATCGATGACATTCACTCGGACAAAACTCAAACAAAAAGTTAAGAGAATTGCTAGAAATTTCCGAACTGACCACCAATATTAAGGAATTTATTAATGTATATATTAAGATAAAATGAAATAAGACATATTTTCCAGTTATTTAACTTTTAATATCATTCTTGTCAATCAAATTATTTGTAAATTATTTTGAATTCGCATACAATCCGACCCCACACACTACTACAATTTACTAAAAATTCTTGGCTTACACCAAGAAATATACTCTAAGAAAAGTCCAAAATTTCAATAATACTTTTAAAAAAAATAAAGAAAGAAAAGAGCGGAAAAAATGGAAAAACATTTTCTTTTAAATGAGATGAAAAAATAATGATTTAAAAGCAGCTTCAAATTACTCAGAAAAATAAATTAAACAAAATGCTAAGGTGAAGAAAAAGTCTCTTTTTACTTCCCCGTACGAAGCAAAGGAAACATTGTAATCGCGAAAAATTTCGAATATCATAGTTCAACGAAAATATCCATCTTGACCGCTCTCGAATATATTTGAAAGAAGATTCTTGCGTCACATCAGTACGCACGGACAGAATAAAGGTCTCTTTTTTCCCAAAATTGATTTAAGATGATTCAGAAGAGAGTTTTTTGTGACAACTGTAGTTATATGCGCATGCATGTATTTCGCAAAACTCTGAAGCGAGTAGCCTTGGAACGTAGAAATTGTGTATATCGGACTGCTATGACATGTAGTTGTGCACCTCCCTTTTTGGTTGAAATACGCCGCACCAAACATACTATATATATTTAACAAAGTGAGTATATATATATATATATATATATACACATATATACCCACTCTGTTACGCGGCTCGGTGAGCTCAGTTTTCTAATTCTTATATGATGGTAAATTGTGCCTTCTTTTTTGCTTTAAAAGCAATTGAATTATTTTGTTCTTATGTTTTATGTTCCGATTAAGGTTTTTTATGCCTTTAGTTAATCTGCATGCAATAGTTGTAGAATTATTAACAATTTAAAAGTTGTTCCTCTAAGACTAACGACGCCGCCATTTGCTTAAACTTAGTAGCATAATGAATTAAGTGAGTTTCTACACCAACTTCAGTGCCTTTTTGCCGAGTGGGGCCAAAACGCACTGAAATATCAGTTTTATGACCGAAATATCTGCCTTCCTTCCCACTAGCCGAATTGCTTGTTTTCGCGTAGAAGCTCTGATTTTAATCGTAAAAATTTTTCTTTTTTAACTGTTTTAACTGTATTTGGTGTTTTGCGTCTTTATATTATTTACAATTTTTTATGAAGCTGTCTTGAGTTTTTAGGTTGTTTTACCTTGCCGCGAAGTAAGAACTGAATTAATTGAATGAGAAACATATCTCTAATGAAATTCGAGGAATATGTTTAAATGTATAATGTATTTCTCCCGCCGCCTTAGCATATCTTCGCGGTGTAGTGGTCAGCACGCTCGACGCGATTTCGGCAGGTGCGTGGTTCGAGTCCCGGTGAGGGCATTGCTCATTTTTCACATTGCCTGCTTGGAAATAACCTAAAGTCTCTACACTGGCGCCCGAACTAAAAGGTGGTGAATAATGATTCTTCATCACCAGGATTTGGCAATTGGAACTCCTAAAACCCCAGTCGCCCTTTAAAAGTGGAAGGCATTTTTCCCGCCTTCATATCATACCTTCATAGTGTAGTGGTCAGCACGCTCGACGCGAATTCGAGAAGTCCGTTGTTTGAGTCCCGGCGAGGGCATTGCTCATTTTTCACATCGCCTGCTTGGAAATAACCTAATGTCTGTACGAACGAAGTGCAGCAAAGAATACGTACAATTTAATAGGCCGTACAAGGAAGTTATGTGACGTCCCCATCATATTTTTTTTTAATGTGTGTGGATGCGTACTGTGTTTTTTGGTACAAGGTATTTCCTGCTCCAAATACAGATACTATAAATACATTTCCTACAATTTAATACAAAATTTACAACTAATTACAAAGAAATGCTTTTCATATATTATAACCCTTCTGCTATATACGTAGATGTATAGCTGTTACATATTAAAACATACATTTACTATTTAGTAAAACTGTAAAGATGCGCATAAAAAATATCTAAGACGATTTAAAAAATAAATCAAAGCTATTAAATTTTTATTATTACATGAAGAATACTACTATATTTTCTATTTTTATTTAGTTCAGCTATGGTCAAAAGTTTGTTATGAATTTTTAATCTTCTTTTTAATAAACTATCAAGTTCAAATTTTGTACACAAATTGTTTGAGAAAGACAAAGCACAAGAAAGAAAGCTTTTCATAATTCCGAATTTGAATTTTTTTTATTTAATGATTGAATGATTTTTCGCAAATATCTTTGTTTAACAAACAAATTAAGAATCTCAAAAAATTTCTACCTTGGTCAACGAATAGAACGAAAAAATAATTATTAAAATGAAATTTTAAAAGTATTAACTTAATTTTTGATAAACTTTCGCAAATCGCTCAATTTCTTTTTTCTATTTGATGTCTATGAGTTTTAAATTTCGACGGCTAAAAATGTATCTTCTGTAAAGTTTTGAAATTTTCACAGATTATAAAACAAACTCTTTGCCCTGTTTTAAAAATAAGACCGATTAAAATAATATTTTTAGCGATTTTCTACCATTTTTACTTCTTTGCACGAAGTAACAAGAAAGTATTGTAATCACGAAAAATTTCGGGTCTCATATTTCAACGAAAATATCCATTTTGATCGCTATCGAATGCAACTTAACGTTGTTTTTGCGTGACATCTGTACATAAGGACAGAATAAATTACACTATTTTCCCCAAAAAATTATAAAACTGATTCAAAATGAATTCTGAAGAGGATATTTCGTGGGGTCTGTGCTTACGTACGTACGTATCCGGCAAAACTCAAAAACGAGTAGCCTCAGAAAGTTGAAATTTTGTATATAGAACTGCTATAACATGTAAATGTGCCTCTCCCATTTGGGTTGCAATCGACCGCACCAAAAGTATATAAATATATGTATATATATATATCCACTCTGTTACTCGGCTCAGTGAGCTCAGTTTCTTTACTCTTATATTTATATTGGTATTTTTTGTTTTAAAAATGATTGAATTATGTTGTTCTTATTTGCCGGTTAAGGTTTTTATGCCTTTAGTTAACCTGCATGCAATAATTGTGGAATTATCAAAAATTTAAAAGTTTTTTAAGTGCGAGTACGCCTAATTTTTGGTTACGATAGCAGCCATATTTGTTTACATATGAAACTTAGCAGAATAGTGGATTTCATGCCAATCTAGAAAAATTAAGCTTCACAACAAAGTAACATCTTCTTTTATTATTGCGAATTAAATTATGCTTAATTCATTCTGGAATTATCATATAATGTATTAGCTTGTGTTTGCGTACAAACTGTAATTTTAATTGTAAAAATAGTTTTTTTTTTTTTTTTTTTTTTTTTAGTTTAATGTTAAAATGATTTCGTTCCATATCTCCGTTAACAAGCATGCTAAAATATCTCATAATTTCCTTCTATGCACCAAGTCATACAGCGGATAAAAATATTTTAAAGTAAATTTGTAAAAAATTTTGAGATTATTTCTTTTGGCGAAATCTTTTATTTTCTACCATTTGACGTAGTAAAATTGCTGAAATTAAACAGGGATTATTCACTATTGAAAAATTATTTTTAAATTGAATAATTTGGTTATTAACATGTCATTTAGACCAAAGAGAGGAAAGCAAGTAAGTAAATTAAAACAAATTATAAAATAGGCTTTGGGCTGAAAATATTTGAAAGCATACCTTTAGAATTTCCGATAGACAGTCTGGCGCGGTGGAGATAAAAATGTTTTATTCTCTTCAGTGTTTCCACTGCTCGCTTTGAAATCTGAGTTTTTATTAAAAATTCGTTAAAGTTTACAAAATATGAAATAAATGAAACAACAAATTCAAAATTCCAAGGCTTCCAGGTGCTCATATTCGGGTGGAGGGCTACATTATTTAAAAGTTGATTGTTTTAGTTTATTTATTTATTTATTATTTATTTAGGACTCATTCCGGTCCGCCTGACGAGCAAAGCTCGCCTTATGATACGAAGGAGTTGCGCCCATACTACATAACACGCACGCGCACACACACACACACACACACACAAAAAAAAAAAAAAAAAAAAAAAAATAGGAATTGGTAGCTGAAACTTTGGCTTGCTCAGGTTTATCCACTTTATGTGTAATTTCCGTATTATGTAGATCTGCATTTGCGTGATGGCTCTAGTTACTGTTGTTTTTTTTTTCACAGTGCGAGAAACATACATACGTTCACGCAGATTCTTTGTTATTTTGTTTAAATATAATATAGGGCGATAATATTTGGTGGCAACAATTTGAAAAGTAATTCAGACTTTTATAGTAATTCAACGCGAAATCTCGTTTTGAAAGTAACAGTTCTTCTTGGCTAACGCCATTTGGGCTAATAAAATAAAAGTAAATAATGTAGTATTTTTAATGGACGTAAGTACTGAAGGGAAATGGATTTTAGTTGCACCAATTGGATATGCTAGCAGATCTAAACTAAACTATAATTCTGTATTGCATTTCTAGGAAAGCATACCAAAAGGTCAAAATACTATAATAAGGAATTTAAAAGCGCGAAGAATATTAAAACGTAAATTCTGAACTTCTAGAGAGAGAATGTATGTCTACATGTGATCGTTTATATATACGGAACTGCGCACATAAAAGAAATTTGATTGTTAGAATTAACACTAACTGAGCGCGAAAAACGCTATTACTTTTTTCAACCAGCCGATCTCGAGGTTGCGTGTTTTTCTTCGTAATACAGCGCGCGCTCTCTCTGTAGGATGCTGGAGCAGTAAAGAAGAAAGAAAACCGCTTCTGATAAAAACAATTCCCCGCCGGCCTCTATAGTTCGCGCACAATTCTAGACACTGTCTCAAAATCGAGTCGACGTAGGTAACTTTCAGCAATCAATCATACTGACAGATCAAGGTCATCGCCTTTTAGTGGATCTTTACTAATGAGTCAATCCTTTTTCGCATTTCTGTGTCTCTTTGGAAATAGGGTACTTTTCGTTTTTGCAGTAATGTTACGCATGTAGCAATTTCTCACATTTCCTACGATTCAAGATAAGAACTATCATCATGGGCGACTTTGAGCAAAGCCCACGCCTGGTTGCGTCATAATGTACTCGTAATAGTTTGCATGCGATAGAAGAGGAAAAATAAAATAACGAATGAGCTGTTGACAAGTGGGGTTATTAATCACCGATAGCTTCTGAAATTTGAAAAATTGTTTGAACTTACTTTAAAATTTCGTCTATTTTAATTTTTTATTTATTGCTTTTTTTTTTTTTTTTTTTTACTCAGAAGATTTATTATTTTCCGGTATGCCGTCAGAATTTCAAAATGTGAAGAAGAATATTGAATAATTTAAAACCCGGTTTCCCCCCCCCGCAGCCGCCTAGCCAGGTTAATGGTGAATGACCCTGATTACTGCAGTGATGGGGCCAGGTTCGAATCCCAGAGAAGGCGTGG
The DNA here is from genome assembly GCF_044657685.1 of Stegodyphus dumicola. NCBI lineage: Eukaryota > Metazoa > Arthropoda > Arachnida > Araneae > Eresidae > Stegodyphus > Stegodyphus dumicola. The sequence goes on from NC_140777.1 coordinate 150,171,534, forward strand.
TTGTAACTGTCCGTCCCTTCATAGAAGGCAACAGTGGCAGCTCACTAGATGCTTACGTAATAAAATGAGTACCATTTCCGGCCCTTGTAGTGGCGCTTGGATTTTATGATATTTATTACTTACTAGCAGATGTCTGGCTTTTAAATGTACCAGAAAAATGGCTGAAGTTAACACTAAACGTTAAATTTAAAAACTGCGTAGAATTTTACTCTGCAGAACAACTTCATAAAAAAAGTTATTACGTATAACAAAATTACAGTGAAATAAGCAATATCCCTGCATACAAATATTAATTATCCTAATAAATAAATTAACCAACTTCCCTTTGCAAAATCTTAAGAACTCAAATGGTATAAAGGAGGTTAAAAACTTTGTTTCCTAAAAAAATCACTCAAAACTTTTCAATATCTTAAAGACAGTGAAATGAGCAATAAATAACATAAAAGAATACAAAAAATTCTGAAAAGCAAAGTATAATTAATGATATTTTATCTTATACTTTCAAGAGAAAATAACTACAATGAAATAAGCTATATACCTTAATACAAATAGTAATTATCCTAATAAGAAAATTAACCAACTTTCCGTTGAAGGAAAAAAATCATGCAAAACATTTCAATATCTTACAAATAGTGAAATAAGCAAAAAATAACAGGAAAGAAACTCAAAAACAGGAAATAAGACAGGAAAATTGTTGCCAAAATCACATTTTTAAAGATATGAGATGTGAGAAGTGTACTCGGAATTTTCATTTAAAACTTTTTTTAAAAATACAAAATATTATAATTTTTCCAAAATTCTTTTTGTAAAAGCAGTCGCAAGGATGAAAGTTTAACGTGCCCAAAAATCAAAGAAAAATAAAGTGTGCATTTTAAAAAATAAACTTTTTTATAAAAAATCCCGTTGAAAAAGTGTTAAGCTCACTTTGTTAAATAAATTCGTATTGAATCGATTTATTGAAACACGAAATTTATTTTAAGTTCGCAAAATAGCTAAGTGCTTACGTTTCATGACGATGTGAAAATGGAGTGTGTAGAGTAAAATCTCGCTTTCCTTATAGCCCATTATGTCTCAAATGACGCGATTTCGTCACAAAACATAAAATAAGAAAAACATTTCTGTTTGGAATTTCGAAAAATCGCTTCGAGGTGCACTGGCTCTTGTCTAGATGCACCTCTGTACCAAATTTTGTAGCCGTGGGTCTATTAGCTTACACGCAGCGCGAACAAAAGACACACACAGACAGACTCTTTCTTTTACTATATGTAGAGACGAATTTCAAATTTGGGTCTTTGTAAAACTGGTTCTAAATTTCTTTCTTTCTTACTTTACGTCTCTAGTGATATTTATCAGCAGCTTAATGCGCAAAAATACTACATATGATTACATTAGGTTTAAAAAAATATTGTAATTAAATTATTGTAATATATGTGTGTGTGTGTTAATGCAAAAGAAATTGCTAAGATTTATCTCAAATTAGGAATAAAACATGTTCAATCTTTTAGTTAGAAAGGGGCGCGGTAGTGTTCACTGCAACCGAAAGTTCTGCAAGCAATTTTTGTGATAGTTGCTGCGGTTTTGACTATTCGTATTTATAATAATTCTTACAACATAGAAGAACTCCAGTTAAACGTTTTTCTGATATCCGGAAATGCAGCTGACTGACTGATTGTCTGGGATACTTAAATTCCGCTTTAAAGAAACAGAAATATCGTAAAAATGAAAACTCTAAAATTTCGCATTTATGCGAAGATAAAACAAAATCCAAAATAAATAATCAGATAACTATAGATAAATATACAAATAAATAAATTTATGAGAAATACAAATCACCGTTTTTCTATTCTACTGTAATCAAATAAAATATTGTAATAATATGGCAAAAAAGTTTTCATTATAAATATATCGTATAATCACGTTAATATCATTTTCGATGTTGTTGTTTCAAAATGTCGGTTCAGGTAAATGAAGATTCGCTATAATGGATGCCCGCGTGTAACCGCTAACCCGGAATAATAAAGTGTCGATTTTCGAACACGTAAGAGTTTCTAATAGCTCGTATTGTCGAAAGAACACATAAGCATCGTTTATCAAAATGTACAACACGAGTAGCAGAGTATAAGAACCTCGAAAGCATATAAAGAGTTCGAACGAGAACTTGACACCTGAACTCTTAGCCATTGAAAAGTACTGCAATTTAATAGCAATTATAAGTGAGGGTGATAAAAAGAAATGCCAATATTTGCAAAGATAGTTTCTGGAGGAGCATGAGTGAAGTGATATGATTACAAAAATACGGCTTACGTAACAAACATAGGTACAAAGCAAAAAAAGTCAACATGGACATGAACATAAAAATTTACATAACGAATTTCAATGAGATCACATATATCAGGGGCTCTCAACCGGTGCTACGCAAGACAAAAATAGGTGGTATGCAAAGAACCAAAGTATTTTTAACCATTCAAAAATTAAATACCCCAACACACCAACATTTAATATTTTGTTACACTTCAACGAATTTTTGATTAACAAACTCAACGATTTCAAAGCGAGTAATGGCAACACTGTCCGAAAAAAAATAACATTTTAATCTCCAGCGCGCGAGACTGTGTATCGGAAATACTAAGGGTGTGCTCTTTTTAATATTTTGTGATATTGCTGTTGAATTTAATTTTATGGTTTAATTGCAAAGAACATGATATTTAATAAGTAAAGGTGACATACAAAACGTTAAAAAAACGCCCCCTTTGGGCGTAATATAACATCTGAAAGCTTTCAGAATTTTTTTTTTTAATATTTCTATTCAGAAATTGAAAAGTAATCATTGTAAAATGTAGAACTGGTACTAAAGATTTTCAATTTTTGTTTAGATGGTACGTATTAGTCAGAAGGTTGAGAACCGCTGAAATATGTTATTGATTTAATTGACGAAGAATCGCAAGCGGCCTTCTCCGGTTGTAATGACTTTGGTAATCGTAGTTTAAAACAGGTATGGTGCTGTTTTGTAGGACAGTTAATGTTTTCATCGAAATAGCTAACTGCATCGGTCACTAATCGCTTATCTCTGTGAATGTTGCTCTGTGAATGTTGCTCAGTGTTTACAGAAGTGGCATTCCGGATAATGGTAACCGGCTTGCCTACCACCATGTCAACAAGGCGGCAAAAAACGTTATCACCATTGCAGTCTCGATAATCTCTCTGTTGAAATTTATGTCTTCATCCATAACTACCGGTGTCGTAGATGCTAAAATATAGAAATCGATAAAGGAACTATGAGGGCTCTGAATTTCTGCCTTTGCGAAGTTTTTGTGACAGATATCCTTTTTCAAGCATCTGTATGCCGTAAATAATAGTATTTTGACTGAACCTTGTAAGGATTTCTTTGTGAAACGTATTTGTCAATGAGTTCGGCTTTTGAAATAACTTTGAGAAAAAATTATATTTTATAAAAACTTTCCAAGAAAATGTTTGATTTCAAAGCGAATTAAAATACGAACTTTTCACCAATTTTCGTTGGTAAAAATGTATAAACAGTGTTTCACATTTAATCGCTAACACTGGTAAGTTTGGGTGTTATTCACATAAATTCCGTAAATGCTAAAATTACATATCCCTACCAATTATTCTTTCTAAGCCGAAATCCTCCTATTGATTTATTAATGTATTTCTAACATACTAACCTATTAGGATACTTCTAACTTTCTATAGATACCATTGATTCAAATGAAACAATACAAGAAAGTTTACATTTTTTAAGAATAATATTAATGCCTTTCATTAAAACATGAATTTTAAGTTTTCCAGAATTTGAATCCGAATATTAAAAGATTTGCGATTTTTTTCAAACCTCAAAACTTTCATAGCATAGAAGAATAAGAAAAAGAAGAAAAGAAATTTTTCTTTAATATAAAAATTATACTTATTTAAAGAAAGGTAAAACTCCAAATCGAAAAACAAATTATTTAATAACACAATTTTCACTAACTCTTTCATACAGACCAGTCTTTAAGATCCTCTGTAGCTCGGTAGTGATAAGTTCTAGAAAGAGAAATGAAATTTTGTAGGTACCAGGTTTTATTAGACGTGATGACGACATAAAAGCATTCTGGGCAATTCGAAGAGAAAACTTTGCAAACCATCATACACGTTCTTCTTTGTTTGCTTCATAAGAGTGGTTTGGACTTGGATGAACTCAAACTTTTCTTTATCCCGATCGTTCGATTCGGGTTAACACGGATCCTTTTGCCATACCTCCATGCTCCATGATCTGCCTCCCGACGATGTACCTGTCATTCTGGATGAGCTTATCAATGACTAATGTATTTCAATCGGTTGAATAGTTGACGGTCTGCCTGAACGTAGCTGGTCCGCGGTGTTGCAGTCACCAACCCAAAGCCTCTGTCATCGATACACATTGCATCGATTCATTACATTGTCCCCATAGATTGGAAAAAGCTTACTCTGAATAAAAGTTCCCCGTATTTAAAGATGCTTTCGATCAATATACGTTGGCGTAGTAAGTTCACGTTGATCATGCATGGTGTCTTGCATGTAATAGTGAGAAATAAAAATATAGGTTAGGTGGTAAAGGACAAATAAAATTTCATTTAATTAGTGCTTACTATTACTGAACTATCACACGCCAAACGTACATCTACTGTAAGTTATGCAGTTACTGTAAGTTAAGTTCTTTCTCTCAATTTATACTCTGCCACTTCTGCATAAATCAACAGACCTGCATCGATCTCTCGACTGAGCGAGTACGCGACGAAACGAGAAAAACAAGAAAATTAAAATTTTCAGTATACAATTGTAATAGAACATTTAAATGAATCAAACCACTAGTGAAGTTTCAGTTTTTTTTATTTAACTATTGAGACATAAACAGTCATTATGTGAATATGAAAATCCCACTGATAATAATTTCAAACTTATTTATTGCACATTTATTAATATTCATTCTGTTTTCATGGATAATTACGTCTAATTCGTGGCCCGTTCCAAAATGGATTTCCACTTATATCTTTGCCAATTCAGCTGTCTGCCGAGATTACCTGAATAAGAATACAAGATAATGGATGGAAATGAAATGAGAGAAGGATGAAGAAGTGGAAACTTGGTTTTGCTTTGCAGCGTCAACTAATTATAATTAACATGGATGAAAAAAAAACAGAGAAATATATCTTCAACATCACCAAAAGATCCATTAAAAATCCTTATTAAAACGGAAACAAATAATTTAAAATCTTAGATATAATTCCAAGTATGCAAACACACTTACTGTAAAAAATGCATTACATGAAAAGTACAAAAGTCGTTGTACAGCAATAAAATTAACCCTTAAACTCTGGCTAAAAATACAGAGTACTCAAAGTTGAGTTCAAAACCACTCAAACTTAAATCGCAAAGTAAATTGATGATTGCCTTTCAGATCAAGTCAATGTATCCGATGTGCAAATAAGTTTGCTTCCTTGTTTCAATAAATAAAGCAAAGAATAGGATTGCTATTTTTTAACCTTGTAAGTTATTTACATTATTTATTTATTTATTATTATTACGCCTCCCTCACCTCTCAATGGGCACTACAGGTCAATCATGTTATTCTGATCGTTGCACCAACAACCTTTTTTTGGTTGTTTATCTTTTCAACCTTATTATTGATAAACAGATTTAACATTAGTTATTACTTTTGTTGGGTGCTCCAACTTACAATTTTTTGGGAATGTTAGTATAAAATTTGCAAAAAGGGTTAGTTAGTTTAGAGATATTTACATATATACATGAGTAGAGACTTGCTGCCTTTATATTTAGTTAGGTGCCTAGACCTGGTTATCTCCTATGATTATGTTACTCTTAGAATAGACATACTCTATGATAGTTCTGACGCCTAGCTGTCCGTAGTAATCCTGAAGAAGGTCTTTGAGGTTATGTGATCCCTGGAGCTGAGGAAGGAAGGCTCTGATGGGAGAAGTGAGTGGACAGTCGTGGATGTAATGTGAAACGTCTGCTGAAGAAGCTGAGGCACCACAGACGCATTTTACGTTTTGATGGTAGAACCTGCTGAGGTACGCTGGAAATCTTCCGTGATTTGTGAAAGTTTGTTGTAGATAGAAATCTGTTTTGAGCCTTTTGGTGGAAACTACGAGAAAGATGGAGTAGGTATGTCGAACGGTGAACTGAGTCGTCCCAGCGAGCTTTCCAGATGGACATGAAGGCGCAGAAGATCTTTTGTTTGGCAATGACAATGAAAGTGGAATCTCTGAGTCTATGAAAGGGTGACTTGTGGCTTCTTTAGCTAAAGAGTCGGCTTTTTCGTTACCTTGTGTACCTTGATGACTACGTACCCAGCATAGAGACACTTGCCTGGAAGAAGACAGTGTAATAAGCACTTTTTTAATGAAGAGATGTGGAAGGCTTGTGTGCCGATCTTGTTCAGTGCCTACAGCACGGTCATGCTGTCCGTGTAGAAGCTGATGGATGGAAAATTGGTGTTGCCTGCCCAGAGGGCTGCCTTCTTTAAAGCTAATGACTCTGCCTGAAAAACCGAGGAGTGGTCGCTAAGTCGTGCTTAGTGAATTTCTGTATTGTTGTGGAAAGCGATATAGGCTGCACCTACTTGCTCTGAAACTTTAGAGCCATCAGAAAAATTTCCTAAGTCCTGTCCTTTTGTAGATGTATAAGCCATTTTATATCGTTCGTGAGAGATGGCTGGACGGGAGTATAGTGGCAATGCGGTTCTAAGGAGCGGTTGGTCTATGAATGAGGAGTCATCGAGCTGAAAGGAGTCCTTAAAATGAACTAACCTATAAGTACCACACTCAATTTCTGCTTTGAGATCTAAGGGAAGAACGCATGCTAGGATTTGAAGAGCTGCTGTGGATGTGGTAGTGAAACATTTAGTGATCTTGAGAAAAGTGATGCGTTGAACTTTGAGTAGCTTCTGACGAACCCTTACCGTGCCAGTTATCCAGATGGGGGAGCTGTAAAGGATTATCCTTGCAATGCCCCGCAGATATAGTTCTTTTAAAAGTTTCCCTTTTAGATTCCATTTGTCTGTGATAGTGCGGTTTAAGCTATTAATAAGATTGCAGGTTTTATCTCGTATCATCTTTAAGTGCGGTAACGAGGCGAGTTTTCTATCAAGTAAGAATCCTAGGTATTTGAAAGTAACTTCATATTTTAGTGCTCGGCCCTGCCATCTAATAGGGGGTGGGTTATTTACAAGTTTATTACTCTTTGAAAAGGTGATCATTTTTGTCTTATCGATGCTGAATTTAAGCTTGAGTTTGAGGATCCAGTCAGTGATAAGATCTAATGCCTTTTTCGCTTTGTTTTCTATTTCAGTGCGATTACCTACTTGCATGATTAGGATAAAATCGTCGGCGTAAGTCTGGATTTGTGCATTTTCTTCGAAATCTAAATCTAATGCAGTATTCGCAATGATATTCAATAATATTGGGCCAATACTGGACCCCTTGGGGGCGGCTCTGTAGTAGTCGTGAGTGACACTGACCCCTTCTCGCTGGTAAGTGACTTTACGATTGTGAAGGTGGCTGCCTATGATCCGAAAGAGATTCTTAGGACATTGGAGATGTTTGAGTTGATTCCTGAGTTCTGGCCACCAAAGTTGGTTGAAGGCCACGTCTAAGTAGATAACACACGTGTGGAGACCTCGCTGCTTGTTATCGTGTATTTGCTCCCTTAGATTGTGAAGAGCGTCGATGGTGCTCTATCCCATCGTGAAACCGTATTGCGCTTTGTTCATGAGGTGGTTTTTCTCCAGGTGGAAAGTGAGACGTCTGGTTATTAGTTTATCTAGGACTTACCCAGGCGGAGAGAAGACAGATAGTTCTATATGCGTTCCGATGCTCACTGTCTTTGCCCTCCTTTTTGAAAAGAAAAAGCTCAACATTCTTCCAGGCTTCTGGAAAGTACCCTTTTTGAAGGCATGCATTAAAGAGATATGTTAGTTGGTCTTCGTTTGCGATTCTCAACTCTTCGAAGTCTATATTGAGTTTGTCCAAGCCTGGGGCTTTACCCCTTTTGGTAGTTTCTATGATCTTCCGAATTTCTGTGGTAGTGAAGGAGGGATCATTTGAGGTATTTTGGAGGGCTGCTTACTGGTATCCTTATCTCCCTGTGATGTGGGGTGTCTTCGTCTTGAGTATCGTTCGGAAAGTGATATTTGACAATTTCTCTAATAGTGTCTTCAATTGAAGTTGTGGTTGTGCCATTTTGGTTTGAGTATTGAGCTTAGTTTTAAGGGTCCTAGACTTTTGCCCTTAATGATATCATAGTAGGACCCAAACGGGGAAGAAATCTGAAGATTTTATCAAAATGTGTCCCAGGAGGATCTTTCGGCCTCTAAAATCTTTCGTCTATAAATAGCTTGTTCCTTTTTGTAGATGACTCTGTTTTTGGTGCGTATGTCTCCTGAGGTGCGATGGTACCGCCGCCGTAGGGCTCGTACCTTTTTTCTTGTAATCGTGAGCTCCTGATTCCACCATGGGTTTCTTCTATAGTGTTTGTTGTTCTAATTTGAGTTATCGACGTTTTGAGTGTGCTCATGATTATCATGGAAGAGTTTCGTGGTGATCTCTATCTGTTTATTTATTTCCGTGATGGTATGTGGTAGTGAAACTGCAGAATATTGTTCTGCGAGTTTTTGCCTGAATGTCATCCAGTCTATATGACTTAGTTTCATTTTGTTGGTGTTTTTTCTCTGTAGGTCTACATTATCGATGTCATATTGGACGTAGTTATGGTCACTAAGGTTTGCTGCCTCCTGCATTTTCTAATTTGAAATCTCTATTGGATTTTTTTTTCGAAATAAAGTGAGATCAATCCACGAGGTACCGCTGGAACCAGAGAAGATAGAAAGGCTATCAGGGTTGTTAATGACGGCTAAATGCGTGGCTGCTAGTAGTTCTGCTAATATATCTTGAGACCTCTTGGGTTAGGCTGGGTGGGACTTTAAACTGGATGTTTTCCGTTGAAGTCCCCGCTGATTATAACTGAGAGATAATCATTTGTTTTGATTAAGTTCTCTATAGAGGCCAATATAGGCTCAATTTCCTGCGATGGAGGGCAGTAAACAGAAACAATCAGAAAAGAGTGGTTTCCTTCGATTCCCTATGCTGTGATGTTATCTGTGCTAATGACCTCTAAGGCAGGGAGTGCCTTTTCCGTAAGTATGATTGCTGTTTTGGCGTTTTGTGTTGCGTTTTGGCGTTTTGTGTTCGGATTTTACATTACGCCGTAAGGAGCGTTTTTTAACGTTTTGTGTGTTACCTTTATTTACTAAATTTCATGTTCTTTGCACTTTAACCATAAAATTCAGTTCAACAAAAGCAGCATATCTTTAGAATTTACAATACACAGTCTCGCGAGCTGGAGATAAAAAAATTTTTTCTTAGTACCGTGTTGCCATTGCTCACTTTTAAATAATCAAGAATTCGTCAAAGTTTTACAAAATATCAAAATATTAAATAGATAATAAAAAAAATTCCAGATTCTAAATTTGGGCTTCCAGATGACCATATTCGGATGGAAACGTACGTTATTCAAAATTGGAGGGCTCTAGGTACCGTTGTTTTGTCATAGTGTGAGAAATAAACACACATTTATAAAGATTCTTCATGATTTAATTTCTTTAAATATAATACAGGGCTCTAATGTTTGGCGATAACAATTTGAAAAGTGAACCGACATTTAGCGAACTAACGCACAATGGCGAAACCAAATTAATAGTCCTTCTGGGCAAATTGCCCTTTTGGACTAATTATCATTTGGATCATATAAAAAATAATTAAACGCATTTTAATTTACATCAATAAATGCGTTATTAGAAAAGTAAAATAAAATTTTAAATTATTAAGAAGTACCTTAATTACTTTTAACCTACTCCATTTGTAAATCAATGATTATGAGAATGATTATATTTGAAAGATAAAGTTAGCAAGTTTTGCCGAAAAACGATACACTGAAAATTAACTACGTCCGAGGGTAATTAGAAGATAAATTAAAAATTATATGTTTTGCACAGTTAAAGACGCTTCTGGATTTATCTTTCCGTTTTATTTGCCTGGCAGCTTCTGGAGCCCAACAGAGCAGTTATATCGCTGAACACTGGTAATTCAAACTGAGCTCTGTTTCAGAAGAATGGAAAGCAATTTCGCCTTTTTTCCCATGTATAAGTGGATACTAACCAGCTTCCCTTTCATTGTCTTCCACAAAGGCATTCCTTCCCTTATGCAGATAACCTCATGTGCTTTGCCATAATAAAAAAAAAGGCCAGTTTTAGAAGCATAGTTATGTCTAAAGATTTTATTTTGCCATGAAAAGATACCAAGTGAAAATAATACAGCTCTTTCAAAGTGTAAAAAGAAATTATCATTAATTGCGTATAATGTAATTACTATTTCCTCTTTCTGCCTTGGGCAGCAACATATTAAATTACACCTACTATGTTACTGTCTACATTACTACTACTACTGTCTACATTATTTTTAACCTTCTAGTTCCAGTTAGATTAAAAATAATGTGATGAAATATTATACCTCTAAGAAATTTTATCTTTCATTCGCTATATTTCTTTATCTAGTCTATCATTTCCGATTCTTGGAAATATATTGATTTTATCTATGTATGAAGCTCTGCTACAGATTACTATAAAGGAAAATAATATATGATATGTAAACTACATATAAAATAGCCTTCTTTCCAGAAAATAATGACCTGTTGATGACTATTAAGCTATCAGTAGTCAATAATGGGTATGCGAAACCTCAGTAATAAAGTTTGAATTTTATTTAAAATACTATCCCTTCCCATGTATGTACAGCAAGTCCACAAAAACGTTTACATGGCCTTTATTTTTGCAACCGTTGATCATAGATATACCGGGTGACTTAAATCACCGTTAACATTTGAAAATTAAATAACTCACTGAATAATGTAGGTAGAGTCATAAAAACTGACACACGTGCTTGAAATGTCGTGGAATTTTACTGAAAGCAAAAAGATAATTAAAATGGAGAGCAGATGGCACTTTATGATAACAAAAGCAATAATTAGCATAACAATTTATTTTTAGCAAAAACTATGTTTTTTATAACAAATGTTCAACATGCCGGCCGTCATTCATCAGCAATATATGTAGTCGAGGGACAATGTCGTGAACAGCATCCTACAGCATATCTGCAGATATGGTGAGAAATCACCGTAGGATGTCCCTAACGAGGTAGGACGAGCGCTGTAGACTTCCGATTTCAGGTAACTAATAACCACACGGACTGGGGACCTGAGAGGCTGAACGTGATAGAAGTGGTGGCTCAGCAGGAAATTTTCACCAAATGGTGTGCGCAAACGATCCGTTACCACGTGTAGAAACATGGGGTGTAGTTCCATCCTGCATAAAAGTCATACCTTCCAACAGGTATTAGCAGCCAGAATAGGGATGATGCGATTCTGTAACAGATCAGCGTACCTTGCACCCGTCACACAGACAGTTTCAATAACAGAACCACGCATTTTCGCGAAGAAAAAAGTCCGATAACGACTGATGTGATAAATTCCCATTACACCATGAAAATATGTTCATTATAAATATTTATGATTATAACACTGGTACCTGGTTAGCAGGCCTAGTTGGACTCCTTGAGTGTGACGGAAGCTCCCAGACTGCGCTCTTACGTATAGCCAGCGGTCACGTTTAGTTCTTTTTTTTTCAAGGACAGCTTGAAAATCGTTCATACATGCACCAAGTGCTGAGATCATCACGCTTCTGAATATATTTTGGTCTGTTTGGATCTCTCTACAGAGAATATTTATACCAATCTCCTCCATCTGCTCGACTTTCTTTGGGTCAATGATCTTTTAGATCTTGTCTGACTTCATCAGAATCCAGATAAAAAGCAGCAACAACAACAGCATTGTAACAGATCTTAAAAATAATCACTGGATTACTTTTTATCATCCTTCGCCACCTGAGATTGTAATACACTGTCCTTACTTTTTTAAATGTATCTATTACTATAGAATCAAACTTCGTATGCGCAACAATTGTAGCAAACTTAGTGATTGAAGTTTTATTACTGAAGCTATGGCAAGTTGTTAAAATATATCCATGCACATGAAGTATGTTTAAATCGTTTAAAATAATACTGTTAAGCATAAACTATGTGTTGGAAACTATATGATTTTTTCCGTTGAGTTTCGAGACCGATCGCTCAAAATGGTATGGCATAGCTAAGTACTGCCTGTATCAAAACAAATCTCTTCTGAATTCGACTACTCTGTGTTTAAATAGACTAACAAATTTGACGGAAGAATTGAAAAATATGCAGTGTCCTCGCTGGCTCTCTAACCTGGACTTCTCGAACACGCGCCGTGTGTTCTGCCGTTACACCGCGAAAGCATGCAGGAAGAGGGAGAACATGCCTACTTCCAGCGTGCCTTTATTCCTTTAAAAGCAAAAGCAAATAAATAAGATAACAGGTTAATAAATGCAGAATGTTTCAAAAAGAATATACGTAATACAAAGTGTTATTTTGCCCAAACTATCGATCACTGCGCCTCGGCTCGATTATTGGCGAAACGAACACATAGTCTAGTTTATATTAATATCCGTTAGATGTCAGTTATCTTCTGTTTTGCGTGGTAACCGTCACATGTTTAAAATGGCTACTCCGCAGCAGAAATCATTTTGTGTTTTAGAGTTTGCGAAGTGCAATTCCGTGATTAAGAGTGCAAAAACGTTTCAAGTTGAGGTACCAAAGTGATCCTCCGAATGGGTGGAATATGCACAGATGGTATCTACAGTTTGTAAATACAGGATGTGTGTGTAAAGGAAAGAGTCCTCGTGTTCCCGACGAAAATGTTGCACGAATTCAAACTGCTTTCCAACGTAGTCCTTCAAAATCAACTCGTCGTGTCAGTCGTGAGTTACAACTACCTACAACAACATGGCGTGTTTTGGGAGGTCGGTTGGTTAAGAAGCCGTACAAGTTACATTTGCTACAGGCCCTGCGTCCTGATGACAAACGCAAACGAGTGGCATTTTGTAACGAGATTATTGATGCTATTGGCAATGATAACACTTTCGCACAATGCATCGTGTTCAGTGATGAAGCGACTTTTTGTGTTAGTGGTCATGTAAACAAACACAATGTTCGGATTTGGGGCCTACAGCACCTACATGCAGCCATTGAACATGTACAAGATTCGCCCAAAATCAATGTGTTTTGTGCGATATCCCGATCATCTGTTTACGGCCCATTATTCTTTGATGGAAACACGGTTAACGGTCAGCAGTATCGCACTATGTTACAAAACTGGTTGTTTCCAAGGTTGCACGAAGACAACTTCATTTTTCAACAAGATGGGGCACCCCCTCACTGGTTTCGCCAAGTGCGTGATTATCTGAATGAAACTCTACCGAACCGTTGGATTGGTCGTCAAGGAGCTGGCGACTTAGCATGTCTCTGCTGGCTTCCATGGTCACAGGATTTGACACCCTGTGACTTCTTACAGTGTGGTTTGATTAAAGACAACGTTTATGTACCACCACTCCCGCAGAACCTGGAAGAGGTGAAGAACCGGATCCGTACTGTCATAACATCAGTGACGACGGACATGCTTGCCCGAGTATGGGAGGAACTGGAGTATCGATGTGATATTATTCGTGTCGCTGATGGAGGACATATTGAACATCTGTAATCTGAACTTGAGAGGTTCGTACATATGTCTGTAAAGTTTCATATTTGTATGTCATGCAGTTTAATAAATATATGCATTTGAAATGCGTATATTCTTTTTGAAACACGCTGTATAAGACATGAAAAATATTATAAAGCATTGAACAACACAATGAGCTGCTTACAGCTTTTATGATTGGGAATTGAAATTCTAAGCAGTATAGAGAACTACTATTCCTACATTGTTACAAATGAGCCACCTAGATTTGGAAGTGGTTAGTCACACTGACTGTCGTACCGAGAAGCCCAGGATCGAATCCCGTAGGAGAACGGATTAATTTGTCTATCTCTACATAGGAGCATCGGTGACTCACTATTACGTATCTCCGTAATCAAAAGACCACCGCTCCTGGCCTTAATAGTGGCCAAGGCATATAAACGGCTAGATCCTGCCAATGGGGAAGGCAAAAAAATTCTTAAAAATTAAGGATGTTTTCAAGTTCTTGTCAGAAAAATAGAATTGTCAAATTAGTAAAATGCTCTTAAATAAAATAAAAATAAGGCTAATTAAACGTTGAAATCAAGGTCTTATACCTATCGTAAAGTAGTTGAGCAATATTAGATGGCTATTTGAGATCGAACAGAAAATTTTTGCTTTGTCAAGTGAGACTGAAATTACTGGATCGACGAAGCCGTTAAAAAAAGTTAAGTGAAAGAAACAGTTTAACACATATGTACACATACATAAATGACCTTGGAAAGAACTGTAACGTTTAGTCAAAGCCTGATCTGAAATGATAGGATTTCCATATCAGTTTCAGCTCCAAATTTTTGTTTTAAGCGAGCAAAACAAAATAACATTTTCTTCCCAAAGGAAGTAAATGAACTTACATGTAGCAAAGTGTTGTTTCATTCACAATTTCTGGACGCACGGAAAGACAGTTTTCAACATTTGGAAATATGGTATATTTTTTACGAAGGAGAGATCATGATTCAGGAATTTATGATTTTTGAAGTTCGAGGTGATAGGCAAAAGTTTTTAAAAATATTGTTCCAGTTTTAAAACGAATAATGTTTGCATTTATTTTGTGCTCATTTTCAATTTAGTGACTAAAATAGTGAAATAATGTTGGAAGTATTGAAACGTTGAATGAAAATATATTATATACAAAAATTTATGCTGTGAATGAAAATATATGTTTGTATGAAACGAATGTAGTATGTATGAAAATTGTATGTATGTATGTAAAAATGTATATATGTATGTATATGTAAACTGCCGAAAACATGGAGGTGGACTAATATTAGATATCGTTTACCGATATTAAATCGCAGTCTATATAGGAGGAAATAAAAGCAAAATTTTGATTTCTTATGCCGTTTTGAGTGATTTATTGCATTTTTAAAATCTAGGATGCAATTTATGAGGCAGCCTAGATTTTCTTTTTATGCCGAGCAACGATAAAGCTATCAGACCATGATGAAGACGATCCCCTTCAAAGATGGCCTTTTGACTCACCTGGCTTTATTGTGCAAACATTTTGAGACAGCTAGAGCTGCGTATCTTCACATATTTAAGAATTAACAGAAGTTTTTTTTTTCTACGGAGCAGTCGTGGCCGAGTGGTTAAGGCGATGGACTTGAAATCCATTGGGGTTTCCCCGCGTAGGTTCGAATCCTACCGGCTGCGTTCTTTTTGCCTTTTTTTCTGCTTATATCTATTTATGAGTAAAAAATGAAATGGCTACTTAAGACTGCTTTATTAACGATAGATATTCGAAATAAATTCTTTTCTGCAAGTTGTTGAAGATTCAGTTTCTCGCAGTTTTGCTGCTATCTGACTAAGCTGCCAACGGCATATTTCTAAATTTGTCAATAGTTAGGATTACTAAAACCCTATGACAATTACGTAGAACAAGTTCTTTTGATATTTGTTGGTTATCCGATGCTCGTCGACAGAGCGCGAAAAATCTTTTGGCGATCAATATTTTTTTCTTTTATCTATCTTCTGCGGCTATTGTTCGATAATCGGCATCAAATTGGCATCAGATTGTCTTTCTGCCCACTTGCCTTTGTATGAAATCTGATAAGTAAAAATACAAGTGATCACTAGCTGTACCACAACTGCTATCTATTCCATCATATTGCTAATTCTCATAAACGTACCATTGTTTCAGTGTGGATGCCACTCTCGAAACCGAAGACATTGAAATAAAATAAAGAACCATTCTCACCCTCCAAAACAGAAAGAGAAAGCTAACAATAAAAGGGGAAAAAAGCCTTTGTCGAAGAAACTGAAATTAAAAAGAATTATTTACCTGAAAGTAGATATTTATTTTTGAGATATTAAAGACCATTAAATTTTTATTTAGGTATTTATTTTGTTTGAAAATTATCCTAAGGTGTTAACTCAAAATTCAATAGCTTTTTAAAGCTTATTTCTGTATATATGAGTTCGTGAAAAGTGCACCCATCCCGAGAGGCAGAAACCAGCAGTTTGCTGTGATTCAGCAGGGTAAAGCAGTCTGCCACTCTCCAAGGTTCACTTCCTAGCCGAAGATTAGATGCTTGAAATGAATGAGAAGCATTGCTTGAATGCAAAACTGCAACGTTTCTTCTTTCAAACCCGCGCGGTAGGAAAACTAAATTATTAAATCCATTCTGACATAAAAATCTACCATAATGCTTCGAATATAAAACAGTCTGTCATTCTAAGACAACCTCACATTTTTTAAAATTCTTAGAAGAAAATTAAAACACTAACATTTAACATGACATCACATGTTCGGATTCTAAATATTTAAAATATTCTATGAGAAAAATAATTAAGTGATCTTGATGAACTTTGTTTATAATTTATTTAATTTTAGTTATTATCTTAGTATTTAACTTTAATGAATATTTATTTAATTTGAAGAAATTCTTTAATTATTATATTTTATTTGATTTTGAGTTATTGTCCTTTAATTTTAATAATAATAATATTTCATGTATATGTTTATTTTCTGCTTTACATTATTTTAATTTCAATCTTAATTTAATTTACATAGATTAAAATTGACATATTCACAGTTTTTTTAGTCATTTAATTATTTAGAATTTAGAATGTATTGCGATTGCTTTTAATTGCCGTCTTTATGTCATTAATTATTTTGTCGCAAATTATTAAATAATGTTTTGTAAATAAAAAGAGGTAAACGTTCCACGACTAAAACATTGAATTTAATACATAAAAATTGCTTTAGAGTTACCTATGAGAATTCACTACCTTCACACACTATTATTCCTTTGGTTAACATGCAGTATTTGATAACCAGGATAGATAAGTGTATAATGCAACCAGATGGGAAGGAAAACAGATTTACATTATTTTTCTAGCATCATATGAGATTAGATGATCCAGATCTTAAGGAATATATTATTCATGTAAATTTTTTAAATGTAAAACACAAAATTTATTTTACATATTATTAAATTTTTATATAAAAATCTGTATTGCTATAAAAACCGGACATCACTAAAATACAAATATTATAAGATATTTCTCTCGCATTCTTAGCATACCTTCGTGGTGTAATGGTCTGCACACTCGGCACATCCGTGGTTCCGTGGTTCCGAGAGGTCCGTGGTTCGAGTCTCGGAGAGGACATTGTTTATTTTTCACGTCTCCCGCAATCAAAAACTTAATGACTCTACAACATAAATATAAAAACTCAAAAGATTATTTTTGTTATGCAAATGAAATATTTCTTCCTTGATGAAGTTCATTTTCTCTTGATTTATTCTTAGATTTTCGTGAAATTTTATAAACTGAACTATTTATAAATTTCTCTCTTCTAAATCCGCTTCGGGTTTCAATATATCTGTAAAGACGCTAATACTTTTTAAAGCAGACTCCTCAACGATACTTTCAAATTTGTTTTGTAAGACATGTTTTGAATTAACAACATGTAAGAAAGTTATTTTTGTGGATTTATTGTTCCTTTTTCTCTGGCAGTGAGGAAAGATTTTTCTATGGTGCTCAATATTTCCAAGAAGACAATCTTTCGTTTTTAAAAGCTTGGTTATTTCAAAAGGTCTATTTACGTAAAGTATAAAAATTTAGAATCCTTTAACATTTCTTACATGATATTGAACAGTCTGAAAACAAAGCAACAAAATTTTTCTCCTCAGACAAAGACCATCAGACATATACCTTTTGTTATTCTAAATTATCAATTTTTCCAAAAGTATAAAAAAATCGATATCTGCTAAGCTTCCATGAAATCTAAGTTGCTTAATTTACGTAAAGCTTTGTCTTTCCTACATCTTTTACGTTTTGAGCTCAAGTTTTTGATATGTTTATATCATTCTCCGTTTTTTCTTAAATTTTTGTACTCCATCTTGAAAGATTTGGTATTGCTTTTATATTTTATGTATAGATGTTTTATTTCTGTAAGTTTTGAAATGCAATTTTTATCTCTCAGTAGTACAGTTAGAACTTGAACGATAAAATTAACTTATCACTTAGCCATAGGTTATTCTGACTTAAAAGAATCTGAATTCGAATGTTTAAGTTTCGAATGAACTTAAGAACTTCGAACTGAATTCGAATGAACTTACGTTTTTGTTATGTTTATGTCATTTCCTTTTTTTTTTCTTAATTTTTGTATGCCATCTTGAAAAATTTGCAATTGCTTTTATATTGTTACGTTATTTTTCTGACTCCAGTTGTTATGCTATTTTTTTTTTTCACGTTCGTACTGGGTTCGTGTGGATTTGGAGGGAATAATGAGGACAGCACTTCATGAAATATCGAAACACACTTTATTTAGTCACTATTAATCAGGAGAGCTCCAAAATCACGTTTTTACAGTCGTCGAAGTTCTGCTATAAACAGGCTGACACAATTAGCGACACAGCCTCCAGGTTATCAGGCTATAACGGTGGCGACAGCTTCACTGCAAAGCACCAGAGTACAGCTCCCGACTCTACTGGGTCGTTCTCGGGACTCCACGTACTCTCGAGACGCTACAACTCGCGATGCACTCGACGATACACAGAGCACAGCTCCCGACTCTTCGGTTCAGTCGTTCTCGGAGCTCAACACACTCTCTCGACGATGCACTAACCGCGATACACTAAGAGACTCTTTCGATGCACTCGACGACATACTCGACACTCTCTGCCCGGCTGTCAACTCGATTGACTCCGCACGGACTGATTAACTCGAGACCAACTATCTCGCACTTATTCTCCGCGTACCAGAAGGGTTTATATAGCTTTTGGCTTGTGTTCGAGAACATTCTGGGCTAAACCAGTTAGAATTCGTTCCAGAAGGTTCTCCATCCATCCATGGCTTATCGCCAATTTTGTCATGATGTGGCAACCCTGCCTTTCCTTGCCTTTTTATTGCAACCCTAAAACTGCTTTGCCAGAAAGCTATATCGTAACAATATTTTATGTATATTTATTTTTTATAAGTTTAGAAATGTCCTTTTTATCTCTCAGTACTACAGTTAGAGCTTGAACGATAGAATTAGCTTATTACTTAGCCATAGTTTATTCTCATATAAAAGGATCTGAATTCGAATGTTAAGTTTTGAATGAACTTAAGAACTTCGAATTGAATTTGAATGAACGTAAGTTTTTGATATGTCATTCTCCTTTTTTTCTTAAATTTTTGTTCGCCATCTTGAAAGATTTGGTATTATTTTTATATTTTATGTATATCTGTTTTATTTCTATAAGTTTCGAGATGCCCTTTTTTTCTCTTAGTACCACAGTTAGAACATGAACAATAAAATTAACTCATCACTTATTAGAACATGAACAATAAAATTAACTCATCACTTAGCCATAATTTATTATCACTTAAAAAGATCTGAATTTGAATGAAAACTTTTCAGTAGTGGCTGGATTTTTTTGTTCTATCAACAGAGAATGATCTTTTTATTCTTTAATTCAGTTTTCTATCACCTGAACAGTAGCTGTGGGGAAACTTTAAGAATTCTAAGGTTTTTATAGCTCCGCGTGATGAAAGTGAAGATCCAAAAGGGAAATAAATGAGTTAGATGCTATCAAAATTTAGCTCTGCAGTATTATTTACAAACTTAAAATATTTGCTGAAACTATAGTTAAAAATAAGATATCTGTAACAGAATAACCATTTTTTATTCGCATATATTTCTGGGAACAAAACTTAAACGATCCGGCTAGAGTTGTTACTCTATGGAGAAAGAAACATTTAAGGTGCAAATTTAATATTGAAGTCAATACTGAATAATGTTTAACGCACATAATAATAATAATTAGTTAGAAAATCCTAGACTTCTAATTTTTGCTAAAGTCTAGGTTTTTAGAGCGTTTATTAAACTTATATGAAAATATAACGATTTTTCGTGCCCAATGAATGACAGAAGGTACTTTTTTCTTAACGTGGCGCCACTTCGCGCCACACACAAACGTGGTGCGAAATCTAACTCTGGGTTGCGCAATCTTATTGATACTGTTGCGTTCTACGGGTCGTGGGTTTGGAATGATTGAAGACAACACTTGATGAAGAATGAAAACACAATTTATCAGCCAATAATTTTCAGGACAGCACCAAAAACACGTTTACAGTCGCTGAAAAACTACGACAAGCACGCTGGAACAATCAGCAACACAGCCTTCAGGGTATCAGATTATAACGGTGAAGGCAGCTTCACGGCAAAGCTCTAGAGAACAGCTCTCGACTCGGTTTGGTCGTTCTCGAAACTCAACGTACTTTCGAGACTCTCCTCGCTACAACTCGCGATGCAGTCGACGGCACACTCACGATAGACTCGACTATGAACTAACTCGCGATATACTGAGAGACTCTCCCGATGCACTTGACTAACTTAAGACGCTTAACATAAGACGCTCAACTCGATAGTCTATGAGACACTATGGATAGACTCGCGATCGACTGTTACTCTACGTACAAGCAGAGTTTATGTAGTTTTCTGGGCTACTTTCGAGAAAATTCTGGGCCAAACCAGTGAGATTTGGTTCCAGAATGTTCTCCATCCGTCAATGCCATATCGCCATATAGGCGATTTCGTGCGAAATATGCCAACTCTGCCTTCCTTTGCCATTTTCTGACAAGTACGCTTTAAACCTGCTTTGTGGAAAAGCTATCTTACTGCAGCTAGACTACGTAAGCATCATGAAAGAATGACTACTTTATTAAATTCAGAATAAACATACAAATTAAAGACGACTACAAAAATATAAAATAGATTTTGCCACATTAATTTCTGACTCTACATTTTCTCCTGAATCAACAAATTATTACGAAAGATTTCATAATGTACTAAATTCATTATTTAATTGTAGCCATCCTAGTATGTGGTTTTTGCTTGACGGACTGAAAAAAGATTTAGCCTGTCAACGTTTATTACTAGCCATTGTAAAATACAGGACGTACTAAAGTAAAAAAGAAAAAGAAAAAGAAAAGAAAGGGAAAAAAATATGGAAACATTTGGTAATCGCGAATCATGTAAGAAACTATGATGAAATCGATGGTAAAATTAAATATTTATATATATTAGCTAATATTCAGTAAGTTAGTAGAGATATTAGGTATTTTGGAAGCAGGAGATGTGAAAAATGAGCAAAGCTTTCTTCGAGAGTCCAACCACAGACCTCTGGAATACGTGCCCAGCGTGCAGTCCACCACATCACGAAGGCATGCTAGGAAGGCGGGAGAAATACCTTATATACTGGACAAGTATATTTACTCCCTCTTTTAAAGGGCGAGTGGGAATTAGGGAAACCAATCACCAAATCCTAGTGGTGGAGAATCATCATTCACCACCTCTTCTTAGTTCGGGAGCCACTGTAGAGGCATTAGGTATTTTTTGAAAGCAGGAGAAATGAAAAATTAGCAATGCCCTTGCCGGGACTCGAACCACGGACCTCTTGCATACGCGCCAAGCGTGCTGACTACTTCACCACGAAGGCATGCTAAGTAGGCGGGAGAAATGCCTTATACTGTAACCGATTTTCTACGGGTCCAGGAAGGACTATTTGTGCTTCGTGAAGAGGAACACACGCCGGGAACATCGCACATATCATCGCATTGGCTTCACGTGTAATCTATGGGTCCATATAATTCTCCTACATCATACATTTAATCACCTAATACATCTGATCATCTTTCATGAGGGCGATACGTCTTCAGTAGAATTTCTTTTATCTCGGAACAAGAACACACGCCAGAAACATCGCACAAATCATCGCATTTGCTTCTCATGGAATTTATGGGTTCATATATTTCTCCTACATCATACATTTAATTACCTAATACAGCTGATCATCTTTCATGAAGCCGTTACGTCTTCAGAAAAATTTCTTTTACCTCGCACACCCTCAGGAGTCATCACAGCATTACTGTCGTTTATCTCCTCTATTTTTCACACCCTTCAGCTAGTTTTCACCAATAAAATGTTCCTTATCGAAACTCCTACACTCGAATTCCCAAAACCGGTAGCTTAACGAAAAACGTCTCCGCTTTCAACCAAGTCATCCCTTTCAATTTCTTGCCTAATTATTAATTATCCAACAGCGCACGACGCAACCAAGCCTCATTTCAAAATAATTGGTGAATCAAAGTCTGATACGATCTTAGCCCAACCAATAATAACTCCGTAAAAATTTGAATAGGCGCCGCACATCCTTTTTTATTAACGGCGTGCGAAAACCTCAGAGTACTTGAGAGCGAAAACCTCAGAGCCTGTTCCTGGGGGGGAGGGGAATCGAAAAAAACATGCCCCAACAAAACGTCTTCTATGATGAACAATAGTTTTGTCTACATATTCTGTTTGCATCACAGATGAAGTAATGCAATTAAAGGCTTGAGCCATTTTTCAATCAGGTCTTATTTTACAAAAGTAGCCGCTTGCACAATAACAATCTTAAACTTACAAAGCATAGACATCACCACCGTAAGAGTCTTTATGCTGCCGTTTCTGCAGACCACCCAGTGGCGAAGATCTCATTAAGAAAAGGAAAGAATTTCTCTATCGCAGGACACACACGGAAAGCGAAAGGGTCCTATTCGCTAGTTCTGAACTCGTATATAAGTCCCTATTTTGTCGACCAATTTCCTCTGAAGGAATTCATAGTTAGAAAAAAATCCCGAGACCAGATTTACAATATAACAATAACTGGCGCTGTGACCAACTACCATAACTGGCGCTTTGGCTTACATTTAGCACCCCTTTAATGTAAAAGTACTGATTAGAATACTTATTCGACAATAAAAGCAGTGACTTGTATCTTTTGCAAGGCTTTGCGTTTTCGTCGCCTACAGAATTTCTTAATTCTGAGCATTCTAAAGAATAAATTATATTAGAGCAATCCAAAAATTGTTAATTATCTAGCTGCTGCCAATATAGTAATACATGGAATTCACAAAATTTCTGGCAGTGCTGCCACGGGTTGTCCATAATATGTGTTGCTACCTTCTTGTTTGTATCCATGAGCGCGGACAATAATTTTAACAGTTGTTATACTATTTTGACACTAACAGAAGACTGCTAAGAATACTACTGTGGCAAGTAAGCTATCTTACTGAACGTATAGAATTATATTGTATATTATATGAATATACAAATTATGAAGGTAATTTCTGAAGTAAGGATTTAAGACCACTTGTTGCAAGATTTACATGTTAAATTTACAGAATTCCATGGTTCTCAAACTATTCCTACCCCTTCACACCCTTTTTTAAGGTAAATTTGCTTTGTTTTATTTAATTACGACAAAGCATACTACGGCTATCAGCCTAAGGAAAAGCCTATCCTTAGGTTAGAACTACCAGTGTTCGGGGACCTAACCACTTGGCCGCTGGTGGGCCTTTTTAGGTAGGAGGTAAACATCGAAGTATGTAGATAAATTCGAGGTACGGACAAATCTCGATACTAGAATTTCTTCTAAATCATCGGTACTATTATTTCAAATAAATATTACAAGTTATCCATTGAGTACTTAAAATAGTTTGATTATCTCTTATATTATACATATTATTCATTTTTGAAGTTAAGGTTTTTCTGATTCTATGAGGAAAACATAACTTTAGTTTTGTTGGGAACTAAAACGAAACTTCTGTATATAAATCATAAGAACTTGATTAAAGTGAATTCTCGAAAATTTTCTAGCCACCTGTTTTCTGTGCAAATATTTCGAGAGACATAATTTTTATTTGCAATCGTATACTGAGTTATCACGAGACCTCTATGCGCAGTCGTGGCCGAGTGGTTAAGGCGATGGACTCGAAATCCATTGGGGTTTCCCCGCGTAGGTTCGAATCCTACCGGCTGCGAGCTTTTTTACAAATTTCATTTTTTGGTAAACTTTTAACGTTAATAAATACGCAATAAATAATAAATAAATAGATACCTGCCT
Organism: Stegodyphus dumicola; assembly: GCF_044657685.1. Lineage (NCBI taxonomy): Eukaryota > Metazoa > Arthropoda > Arachnida > Araneae > Eresidae > Stegodyphus > Stegodyphus dumicola. The sequence continues at coordinate 150,195,647 of NC_140777.1, forward strand.
TTGTAAGAAATCTTTTTTTTTTTTTTACAATCTTATACAGTTTCAAAGAAGGGCTACGTTAAAACGGGTTAGTTTCGCGGCTCTTTTGAATAATGTTGCAAAATTGGCCTTCAAACAGGATTTCTGAAAAATTCTGATAATTTCCTCGTAAACATTTCGAACTATTCAGCACTTCAGAGTATGTGTTCCGTAACATGAAACCAAAGTAGCCAGTTATCAGTTAAAAATGATTAATTACGATAGTTAATTTATATAGATTATCAAATGTAAAAAAAAAGTTCTACTCAATTCTTTAAATTACTAAAAAATATTGGTAATTTTTAAACGAAGAGTTAAGCCTGAAGGCCTCAGTCATTTAAAGAATCCTAAACCACTGTTTAAATATTTATTATTATGTTTTCAAACTGATTTAAAAATCATTTACAGACATGATGTAAGTGGTTAGAAGTATTACTAACAACATATTGGTAAGTAAGTACGAGTATAAATGGTGTTCTATCGTTTCCATTAAATATTGTGCATCTACGTAGCATCTAATCGTTTAAAAAGTTTATAATCTATTGAATCACATTACGCTTAGCATTATTATGTAAATTTAATATGTCAAAATTTATATCATTACGTTTATCAATAATCTTTCATTAATAAGATCAAAGAAAGGTATTTTTACAATAGTTGAGGATTTAAATTATGGCACTTTCTCTTTTTCAGCATCCCCATCATAATGACCTCGAGATTCTGAACCTCAATATGAAAAGAAATAAAATACCCATTTTCGCCAAAAATGATGTAGCATCTTCCTCAGTCGTTAGTAAATCAAAAACTATCAAAATTGTCTTCTTAAGAAAATAGAATGGTATCTCGGTAAGCATCTGCTTTAGAATAAGTCCAACTTTGCATACCACAGAATAAATCTAACTTGGTCCTATTTTGGACGCGAAAACTTTTATTTCTTATATTTTTGTTTGAGCATTTGCTTGGAATACGACTTGAGTTCGATAAGTCACGACTGCTCGCACTACACTTGTCTATCTCTTTCGAAACAACGCTTTCACGATTTTGCACAAAAATGCAATAATAAATGTTCTGCAAACTCTGATACCAAATCGGTGTCAGGCGCAGTAAACTCTTATCCAAAGCGGATTTGCGAAACGTGATTCCGCTTACACGCGTTATCTTAATTGTTCCCATTTAATTTGTCCAACTCTTATATTTCATGCACACGCGGTTTAGTGATCCTTTATCGACATTAAATGTTTGCTGGTATCAACTCCGGCCAGAAGTTATTAACAATTTTAAAAGATTTCCATTGATTGAAAATTGTGCCAAAAAAATTTGTGCAAATGGCAAAAGTACACTGGTTTCCAGAAATTAAGGAAAAATCATAAAAATAGCAGTAACGGGTCCAAAGGTGAGCCAATCCGTATAAAATTTGAATATGTTGTCAAACAAGGTTTGTTGAGTAAAACTGCACTATAACAAATTAGTGGCTCTGCAATCGGAAAGCTTCAACTGGGAGGAGAAAAAAATTTTATGTTTGAGAAAAAGCCTGTAAATTTCGCTCTGATATCAAGGTAACAAGTTTGGGATAGCCAATTCGTAACAATGATCTTCAGGTATCAATTGCCCGAAGAATTGCGATGGAGAGCTATTGGGAGACTAGTTGCAGGACAGCGTCAGATAGAAGTGGCCAAATGGCTAAATGTGAGTCATTCTTGGTTCATAGACTTTGGAACCAATTTCTAACCAGAGATTCGACATCCAAGAGGTTCAGCCACGGACGGCCAACCCCTAAGATGAGCGCCGATGAACGATATTTGTTGTTATGCTCACGAAGTGTAGAACCACATCTCCGACTCAACTCAAATGCGTCGACGTTGACACCAGAAGCTTCGTGTCAACGTCAACTTCACGAAGCAGGTCTATAGGCAAAGCGATGAGCCATTTACCTGCCACCACGGTCTTGTCATAGAAGGGAACGTTTGATGTGGGCACGTCAACATATCCATTGGGCAGTTGATCAATGGAGGGCTGTTCTCTTTACGGGTGAGTTCCAGTTTAGCCTTTAAACTGATAGTAAGCGTTATTTGATTTAGAGAGGATATAGAACCATTCAACAAGCATTTTTGAAAGAGATGCATACGGAAGAGGCAGTGTCTGTATTTGGGGTGGTATTTCTTTGGGTGGTGGCACAGATGAATACTATAGAGATGACATCCTTGATGCTTATATGTGCTCTTATGCCGAGGCAATAGGTGATGATTTCCTGCTACATGTTGACAACTCTAGACCGAACAGGGCTCGCATCGTGAATGATTATCTTCAGCAAACAATTCAGCGCATAGAGGGGCCAGCTCGATCACCTGACCTGAATCCTACAAAGCATGTTTGAGATGCTTTACGAAGATGTATAGCTGCTCTCAGCCCTCCTCTTTAGATCCTTGCCAGGCTGCAATTGCTTTTCAAGAACAATGGTTTTCACTTCCTACGGAATGATAGGCCGTATAATTGAGAGCATCACACATCGCCTTATAGGGAAGATCAAACTCCATGTTGAAGGCAATTTTCTTATACCAAACTGACACATCCGATTTGTTAATTTTATACATATGCTAATTTCTATAACACCATAATTATCTGATATTTTCTTTTCATGTAATTTTATACCTTACTATGTGCTGTATACTATGGTTCAGGTTAATTAAAATACATTGTTAGTGCCCAAACCGTGAAATTTTTAAAGAGCTACGTCATCAGCTTTTCAAAAAAATAATAGTAATTGACATACTTATTAAGCGGTAAGAAAAGCATGTTCAATTAATAGTTATTTCTTTTTACTTCCTTGTATGAAGTAAAAAAGAAGTTTTACTTCTTGTACGAAGTAAAAAGGAAGTATTGTAATCGCGAAAAGTTTCCGGCAGCATATTTTAACGAAAATATCCATTTTAACCGCTATCGAATGCAATTTAACGAGGTTTTTGCGTGATATCTGTACGTAAGGACAGAATAAAAGACTCGTTTCCTCCAAAAAAATTATAAAACTGCTTTAAAATTAATTCTGAAGAGAATTTTTCGTGGCGTCTGTACGAACGTATGTACGTACGTACGTATCTTGCATAACTCAAACACGAGTAGCCTCAGAACGTTGAAATTTTGTATGTAGGACTGCTATAACATGTAGATGTGCACCTCGTATTTTGGTTGCAATCGATATTTTGGGTTGGTCTGCAATTTCTTCGCTTGTGACCTTCATCACTGCAGTTCCAGCATCTTAGGATTGGTTTCTGCCCCTTATACTCCGCTTTAAGGCATTGAGGTACCTGGTTAAATAGTCTAGACGACCAGTCACATGATCCACTGGCTTCTGGACTTGAGTAGTTTTGATTAGGTGACAATCTCTTAAAGTTCCTGCTGGGCTGTCCCAAATTTTATGATGTACAGTAAAGCGCTTTTTAGATCCTTGTTATCCGTCCTTCTTACGGCTTTCTGTACCTCAAGATCCCAGATGCCATCAACGAAGTACTGCAGGAACAAGATTTCCCTTGTTTTTGTCGGGGAGTACGGAAAGTCTCTATGAGACGGCCCTTCAACATCCGTGGCGAGCTCTTGGAATGTTTCCGCGGGCTTCCATTGGGGAAATTTTAAGTGAATCTTATTATAGGCTTTTAACACTTCTCTCTAAAGGGCAGCTCCAACACTTCGTGTAGAGCTTTGAAGTGTAGCCACAGAAGTGCAGTTCGATCTCCGCTCCTAACACCAAAAATTGTTTAAGTGTATACGGGTTTGTAATGGATTGAACGCACACCGAACCGATGATAGCTTAATAAAATTTATTTTCCCAAAATAAACACTTTACACCTCCGGAAGTTTTCACAAAAGTACTTGTACATTTCTTCTTAATATGACAGAGCACAAGCTTGCATAGTGATCTCTTAATATTCTCAATACTCTGAAAGTAACTCTTAACTAAACTAAACTGATGCCTGTCCTACACACTTCCCCCCCCGTCAGCCTGTAGAGACATTACGATATTTTGGAAGCACGAGACATGAAAAATGAGCAATGCCCTCGTCAGGATTCGAACCAAAGGCCTCTCGAATGCTCGCCGAGGGTTCTGGCCATTACACCACGTTGGCATGCTAAGAAGGCGGGAGAAATACCTTATATACTACCCCTTTTAAAGGACGACTGACGATTAGGGACCCAATCGCCAAATCATGGGAGGTTAGAGAATCATCATCCACCACTTTGTTTTAGTTCGGGAGCCACTGTAGGGACATATTCTAAAATATTCAAGAGAATATTTTAGAAGCAGGAGTCATGAAAAATGAGCAATATCGTCACTGGGACTCGAACTACGAACCTCTCGAATACGCACCGAGTGTGCTGGCCATTACACCAAGAAGGCATGCTAAGAAAGCGAGAGCAATATCTTATAAGCCGAGAACTTTCAAGTACCTTCGATTTCTCAAAATTGCTGGGAGGTATGCAAAGTTCCAGTTACGGTTACAAAGGGGTCGGACCAGTTACTGTTACGTATGTATAGGATGAAAATATCACCAAATGATCGCCAAATTTGGCGATAAAAATTAGTTGCCAGAGAAAAAGTACAAAGTATAGAGTGTCCGTTTTGAAAAAGAAAATATTAATATCAAATTCTTTGTTATGCATATTCTAATAATAAAACAATGACATGTCACATTACAAAACAAGTAATTCACAACGCCATCCAATTCTTAAAGTCTACCGATATGCCTGGCAAAAGTTTTATGCAGTTTCTTCCATTGCAGGCAAATTCTGCAAAATCATATTGTAAGGATTATGTTAATTTTATTAACAGTTAAATTTTAAGTTAAAGTTCCTTTCCTATCAAAGTCTTAACTTCAACTTACTACTTCCTGCCAGAACGTAGTTTTGGAATCTTTCTGAATACTTAATGAGGAGGAGCGGTATTTAAATCGCGAAGTTACTTACAGAGTCAGAGAGAATCAGAGTTTGTGATTTAAGCGCGTCTGCCTTTTGGCCACTCTCTCTCTCAAAGCTGTTATTACGCTCGGCCGTACTCAGGCCCTTGATAAGCTTCGTAGTCAAATAGAGTTAAGGGGCCAACTCGATTAGAATCTTGATAGCTAGATCTATATTTTAGTTAATTTAAGATTTAGTTTAATTTTTAGTTTCTTAAGTTCAAGACCAAGTGTCGGCTTTGACTGTGCACTCCAAAATGGAGTTTTGTGAAATCTTATTGGAATAATAAAGGGTTAGTTACCCTTCCATCTTGTTGGTTCCTGTTACACGAACTTAAGCGATTATTCGCTAACTAGTTCTTAAGATTCGTCACTTTCTACAGTAACTGAGAATTACACTAGTGAGAATCTTACAATATCTTAAAATTAAGTTTAGACAAAAAATATTACGATCCTTCGATTAAAAACTATCACTGTGTGCTTTTCGCTTAAATCCCAAACTTTATTTTCAACAGCAGTTTTCCAGACTACAGTACATACTATTGCAGTAGCTGTTTAGTTAAGGTTTCTTATTTTATACCGTAAGCAGAAAAAATACTCTTAAACTTTTTCTGTTAAAACTGTTTCAACTTCATTGATGTTTAAAATTTAGAGAACTTTAGCATTTGCTGGATCATCTCCAGAACTCAAGGATAGATTTTACAGAAAGATATGAATATCGATTGATATAATGCAAAAGGCACTGCAAACAAGTCAATGGAACACACCCATAATCACTCATGAGGCGCATGATCTCAGAAACGATTAAAACAGAGGCTACAGAATTGAGCAAAAGAGAAAGAACGACAGATGGTGTGATCACCTCTAACAATCATATAACTCCCACAGTGTGACTCCATACTGGAAATGAAGCAGTGTATGAGTCCTTGTGGCAGTCGATTTCACTTCTGCAATAATGTTGCTTTCAGATTCTGTAGGATTCTATTAGGGGTAACGTGAGTTTCAGTTGCTCTCCCCAAAGCGTCCCAGCCTCCTACAATAGGGATTATGTTTTGAGATCTGGCAGACGAATCCATCCAGTTATCATATTCACTTTTCATAAAATCATCCACTAGATTATTACTACGGAGACAAGAGTTATCATTCATAAAATTGAACAGGACCAGTTGCTTTTCTATAAAGGCGAACATAGCTCTCTGTTCCCTATATCTCGCAGTAGTCGCACAGCATGAAGGCATGAAGGTGTGGCACAGCATGAAGTCGCACAGCATGAAGGCTCTTTCAAAGGCATGTTGCCAGCATGAAGATACAGTCGCACAGCATGATGGCATGAAGATATGACAGCCCGTATAGCATGATGTTGACGCAGGCCATCATACCTCCGTGGGAACCTATGGTCTCTTTCTTTTATGGAGGACAGGTAGGGGGTCCTTGGTTTTCTCCAGATGAAGCTATGAAATGTTTCAAATAAAGGTAATAAAAAAATACATCTCATAGCCAAAGTTCTGAAAAATATAACATACCATCAAATATACAATGTTCTCCGCAAATTAACAACGCATAACAAAATATCTACTTAACTGAGCAATAAATTTATGTCAAGCTAATAATTAAAAAGCCATTCATTATACTCCATAAAGAAAAGTTATCTTGTTGTCTAGCTCAAAGATTTTAAGCATTTTTGAGGCATAGCTGTTTTTCCTCCATCCGAACAAAGTCAGCTTTTTATTTCGTTAAAAAAAAGGTTCTTTCCTGAATAAAATGTTTGCAGTAAATATGTATTTTGTATTCGCAGTAAATACGTATTTTGTATTATGTATTTGGTTCAGATTTGGGGCAGGGCTTAGGTTATAGCTGACAGCCATGGTTTTCAGGGAAAATAAAATTCTTAGAAGCTTTTAATCTGCTAAAGGTACGTTTTGAGATTTCCCCTATATATTTGAAAAGACTACAATTAAAACTGAAGTAGTCAATGAATTGAAAAATGATTTCTCTTTTTAATTCAGATATTAAAAATAAAAAATATGTTAAAAGAACCTTTAAAAAGCGTTCATCGAGATATAACCTATACCGGCGCAACTCGGAAGAAAATACGTATTTTATGTTGTACAATTAAAATCATTTAAATTCGTAAAATGAGTAATTATTTGGAGAAAGACACCTAATCTAAATTTTGAAACAAATAAGAAAACGTTTAAAGAAATTCTAATGAGAAAACCTTTTTGTAATGTAAAATGTGAATTTGAAATACCAGAAAAGTAGAACTGTGCAAGAAGCTAACGTGAAAGATAATTTTTACCAATGCTACAAGTAACAGCAAAATTGTCAAAGTAGTACTACAAGTAGGCATAAATGCAAAAACTGAGAAATTAATAATCAATGTAAAGTTTTTTAAATGTGGCATATATAAAATTAAACCAAATCAAATTAGAATATAATATTCAGTACGGCACATTATCCTTAAGGGTGTGATAAGCACTCCGATAATTTTTTATAACTGATCACATCTCGAGACAACAGACGACAGACGACATAGAGTGCAGAAACGCGTGCAAGTAAAACGAGAGGAAGACATGAAAGTGAGAGCGTATTTCAGCAAGAGGACATTTATAGTGTTGATTTCTTTGTTTATATGTTTAACGGTGAATGAATAAGAGCTGACCGCATTCCGCGACTGATAAGATAACACAATAAGAATTGGTTTTAATATAACGCAATTTCGATTCATATATTAGTATTTTTTAAGACAGGAAAGGGATTTAGCCAAATTAAAATGAGAAATTAAAAAAGACTATTGCTAAATTAAAGTTAGTAGTTTTCTTTCATATTTTATATCGCATAAACATTTACAAGATGTCTCAGTACCAGATTTACAAATTTATTGAACACACAGAGGTCACTCAGACGATTTAAAGTCCTAAAGCAGTTTGGGCTCGGAAATGAACTGTGCATGCCGCAGTGTGCACAGTAAATACCAGAAATGAAACGTAAGTGAAGATTGATATTAATAATAAATGTACACTTAGAAAAATAACATTTGTCTGATAAAGTGGCCGAAGTGTCTTCTACAAGCTGTAAGGCAGGACTTACATCTCCGGTGCACGGAAGTCTGAATATTTTGGGAAATTTCTGGATAGGTTTCAGACTTACCGACCAGTTACCACGATATATACAACGAGTACTCAGCGTTGTCAACACGGATATCATACATGAGTGTTTTCACCTGTCTCCATATCAAGGCATGATAGATTCGGCTATCGACTGCCCAGTGGGCCAGACTATCACTTCTAATCCACTGTGGCCAAATATAATGTATAAGTGGTTCCGTTTGTCACATGTATTTTGGCTAACTCCGCGTTTACATAATCTTCCATCCTGTTACCTCTTGCGTCCGTATGTGAAATGAAGTTTTCTAGCTAGAACTCGTCATCTACCTTTTTAGCATTGGGTAAACCATGTGTTTCTATATGATTTCGTGCCATCTGGGTGCACTCTCACTTCGTACAAGTTTGTAACCTGGAACTAGGACACCTTCAAAATTTAAACTTATATTTGCAATAGCCTTTAACTCAATATTTTAATTCGGGTATTTCCTCTTTCTATTCTACAAACAGTAAACTTCTCGGTAATACATGATTTCTTAATTAATCCATATCATATGACTTTTAATGAACGCTCTGACGATTTTAACTTAAATAAGCTTTCAACCAACAATAATTTTATAACTGCATTAATTTCCAAATCAAAATAAAATCAAAATCGAAACTAACCCAATCTGCATTAAGATTCTGTCCTGACTCACATCACATTTCCCTTCTGCTCTTCGGCCAAAGTAGAGAGCTACTTCGTTTGTCACTGCAACTCTATCAAAAATTCAAATGTTTTAAAACAGGCTCAATTAGTGCGCTAAGTTATTTGTGGCCGCAAATGTTAAACTAATATAAAAGGAATATTATTTAAATCACTGGTGTTTTATATTACTGTTCCATGCTTCAACATCTCGTGTTTGGGAATTCCCAAGTCATCACATCTAGGTACATGTTGATGCGTGTAATTAAATGTTTGGTTCCGTCATAGATGCGAGATAACAGAGGTGTTTGTAAAAATGCACACTTTTCCCCTTAAAAAGTCATTCTTAATCAAAACAAGTGGCGAAACTCTATGCGCCCGTTCTTAAACAATTACATTTGTACTTTTCACATTTTTTAAAACATTTGAGATAGGAAAGAGAAGTAGAGCAAAGTGTGTTAGGAAAACGGAGAAGCTGGGAAGAAATGCATAGATAATAGTTGGAAGTTGGGTTGTTAATAATGCTATTAAGTGAGTCCTAAGCACTTTATAAAAATCATATGAAAAGTATTAATTTTGAAATGACGCATTATGGAGAGATTTATTATACATATATTACTATTTTTATTATATTATATAAAAGTCTCTAGGCTATACTGTTGGAATTCATCATACATTTAAGTTCAAGAATTGAGTAAATAATTCGTTTTCCCTGAATACTTTGCATACTGATCATGCTAGGTTGGTAAAAATAAAATCATGCGCTTTTTTTACTTAACCAAAGACACCCTCCAATTACACCTTTATGTACGACGTTCAAGCCGAAAATTTCTCTTTACTATGTAAAAAGGAAAATAAGAGCTATATCTCGGTGAACTCTTACACAAACTGAATGAATACTTGCCGAAGAAGAAACTTGCTATATTCACAAATTAAACAGACTGAGAAAAGGAAAACAAACCGGTTTGTTCCTTCATCTTCGCTGGATAACCACGGTATCACCTTTTGTTAGAAGAGTTATAATAAAATAATTCAAGACAAGCACCGCTTCTTTCAAACCAGACAGCTATAAAATGTCTACTCTTAAAAATTTACGCCTGGTTAACATAAGAAATGTGAACGCAGCTGGTGTTCTTGTATTATTGTTTTGCATTTGAGTCTAAAGTGGCGCATTCTTTTGACACGAAACAGCTGAGTAAAATTCACCCTTGTCTTCAAGGTAGAGAAAAACACATAGAAATCTATATCTTCGTGGATGATTGCATCTTCTAATCCCATATCTTTTTACCAGTGTGTTTGGATTACATGAATTTACTAATTTTCTTAGATGCTAAACCTTTAAAGTGGTTTTTAAGTCGTCTGAGTTTGTTTACCTTTCTTAAAACTTTCAAATTTTGCATAGTAAAATTAGTTAGTTTACATTTATTAGTGAAAAATTAAGAGTTTTGTGAAACCCTACAACCGGCCAGGGGTTTCATTCCGAAACCCCAAATTTCCCAGAATTGGCATGAGATAGGTTTGGTTTATTTATTTATGGCAAAGCACACTAGGCTATCTGCCTAAGGGGAGGGATGCCTTCGTGGAGGACTTTTTAAGGTAAATTGGCTAGTATACACGTTACACACGGAGAAAACCACGAAAACGCCCATGAAGCCAGCCCGTTCGCGGGATTCGAACCTCGGACTGAACTACCAGTGCTTAAAGACTTTACCGCTCGGCCGCTGGTGGGCCGCATGAGAAAGGAGTATTTTCTTAACGCCAAAATGCCGCTAGTGCTATACACATCGTTTCATTTACTTTTAATATATTTCCTTAATTTCTTCAATATTTTTTAAGATATACGTATATAGATATACAGAGCCGGGACGACAGTGAGGTAGGTGGGGCCTCCGTTTGAACAATTAGAAAGGGAACCAAATTAACTATGGAAATTCAGAAATTTATTTTAAAGAAGAAATTACGATTTTTAACTTTGAATACATAAGCATTAATTTATTCTCAAAAGAAATGACTTTCACAGAAGTTTATTTATTATTTTTTTAGATTAAAATGTAATGTAAAAGTTTTAATTAGCTTCGTAATGCTACTTTAAGTAATAACTGTATAAGGTATTTCTCCCACTTCCGTAGCGTGCCTTCGTGGTGTAACGGTAGCACGCTGGGCTGTATTCCAGAGATCCGTGGTTAGATTCCCGGCGAAGGCGGTTGCATATTTTTCATCTTTTCTGCTTCCAAGTAACCTAATGACTCTACAACTGAAATTAACATTCTGAAGCTATTTTACACTTTGTGTAAGGAGTTGCACAGAATAAACTTTCATAGAAAATATTATACTGAAGACATTTAGTAATTCTTTCTTCTCTGTTATTAATTTCAACTAAGCTCTTGCGGCTCCTACTTCGTTATAACCAGCTTCCCAAACTCCTCTAACTAAGCATAGACGGCGATATAATTGCTGAGTTTTGCGATTGCGTAAACGCCTCTTGGAATAGAATCTAAATGAAAAACAAGGGTAATTCAAAATGAAATGTACCATATTATTAGTTAGTGGTTTAATTTTTGTAGCACAAATGGGTTTTACCCCGAAGAGCGACTGGTCTCGAAACGGATTTTGCTTCGAATCACTTTAAATGTCCGAATCACTTTTTTCAGATTGCTGTCACCAAATATTATAGAAGCATTAGGTTTTTTCGAAGCAGGAGACATGAAAAATGAGCAATGCCTCATTTTTTCTAGATTTCAATTCTAGAGGTCAGGGACTCACACCTCTGACCTCTAGAATACGCGCCAAGCGTGCTGACCATTACACCACGAAGGCATGCTAAGAAGGCGGGAGAAATACCTTATATAGAATTATCGCCCTGTATTATATTAAAAGAAACTATATGAATGCACTCAAGTTTTTCGCATTGCGAAAAAACAGCGGTTCCTAGAGTCATCAAATTTTGAATAATATAGACCTCCACAGGAACATGGACATTTTTTTTCGTACAGTATTGCTACTGCTCTCTTTGAAATTGTTAAGTTTGTTAATCAAAAATTTTTTTTAAATTTGACAAAATGTGAAATAGATAATAAAACAAATTCCAAATTTAGGCTTCCAGATGGATGAATATATTCAAATGGAGCATCTACGTTATTCAAAATTTGATGTCTCTAGGTACCGTTGGTTTTTCACAGTGAACATACGTTTGAACACACATACATTCATGCATATTCTTCATTATTTAATTTCTTTAAACATAATGCTGGGCTCTAATATTTGGCGGACAAAATTAAAAAAGTGAACCGACTCAAAATGCGAAAAGGAAGGTAACAGCCCTTCTGGGAAAATTGCCCCTTTATGCTTTAAAAAGAAAAAAAAATTGAAGAAGTTTTTAGAATTTATATTACACCCAAAGGGGCGTTTTTTTAACGTTTTATGTGTTGTCTTTATTTATAAAAATGCCTTGTTCTTCGCATAAAAACCTTAAAATTCCATTCAACAGCAATATCACAAAACAGTTTAAAAAGAGCATATCTTTAGAATTTCCGCTACACAGTCTCGCGCGCTGGGGATAATTTTTTTTTTTTTTTTTAAATGTACCGTGCTGCCATATTCGCTTTGAAAGTGTTCAGTTTACTAATCAAAATTCGTTAACGTTTTACGAAATATGAAATAGATAATAAAACAAATTCCAAATCTGGGCTTCCAGATTTCCACATTTGAGTGGAGGACTACGTTATTCAAAATTTGATGTCTTTAGGTACTGCTTCGTTTTCACACTGCAAGAAAAATGCCTACAGTCATGCAGTTATTCATTATTTACTTTCTTTAAATATAATGCAGTGCTGTAATATTTGGCGGCAGCAGTATGAAAAATGAAACACCCCTTATAGTGACCAGTGCAAAATGTCAAAATGGAGTTAATTGCGCTTCTGGGCAAATTGCGCCTTTGGGATAACAAATTCAAAGCGAGCAGTGGCAACAGTGTAGGGACTAAAACATTTTTAACTCCAGCGCACGAGACTGTCTATCGGAAGATCTGAAGGTACCTGTTTTTAAATATTTGTAGCCCAATGTGGTGTTAGCCCAAGCGTTCTCGAAACGTGTATGCGTCTGTAAATGACATTTGGGCGTAATATAAAATCTAACTGCTTTCATATTTATTATTATTGTTATTATTATTATTATTATTTTAGCCGGAAAGGGACGTTAGGCTCGAATGGGATGTTAGTTTCGAAACGGCATTTTGCGTTGAATCATTATAAACTGGGTATCCGCAAAATTTGATCGCGCATATCATATTTAAAGAAATTAAATAAGGAAGAATCTGCTTGAATGTATGCATGTTTCTAGCATTGTGAAAAAAGTTAATGAACTAAGTGCCATCAAAGTTTGACTAACGTAGTCCGCCCTCCGAACATGAGCACGTGGAAGCCCGAATTTTGAATTTCGACTTTGTTTTATTATCTATTTCCTATTCTGTCAAACTTCAATGATTTTTTGATTAACAAACTCAATTATTTCAAAGCGAGCAGTGGCAACAACAGTGTACGAAAAAAAAAATATTTATCTCCAGGACGCGAGAGTCATCGGAAATTCTAAAAAATGTTAGCTTTAAATATTTCGTAATTTTGCTGTTGAATGGAATTTTAAGTGGCTTAAGCCCCAAGAGCTTCATATTTAATAAATAAATTAAACTCAAATTTTAGTAACAAAAAGACAAAAACGTTTTGTAAAGTCGTCTTAGTAAGAAAACTGATCATTGATATGGTGAACTTAGAAAAGACTGAAAAAAAACAGAAAAATGTATATGCCAACACTTACCTTGCTTCGGAATTTCGAACGTATACTACTATGTTTTAAAATTTTAGTATTTTGCTCTTGAATTGCATATGGCATATATGCGAAGTAAATGATGCTTAATAATAAAGCTAAAGAGGGAAAAAAAATGGGTTAGTTGGAGTGAGTATTACAGAAGACTGGTAGACTACGAGCTCAGCGAGAGCGTAAAAGCATTAATAAACCCCTTTGGTGACCGTTAAAATCTTAAACCTTTCCGATTTATTTTATTTTGTTTACTTATTTATTAGCCCAGAAGTGCTAAATAAGTCTCGAAACGGCATTTCGCGTCGAATCACTTTTCAAATTGTTGCCACCAAATATTATCGCCCTGTATTGTTTTAAAGAAGTTAAATAATGAAGAACCTGCATTTATAGCATTATAAATAAAACGACGGTACCTAGAGACATCAAATATTGAATAACCTAGTCCTCCACCTGGAAACCCGAATTTTGAATTACGAATTTTTTTACCCAAAATGGTTATTAGTCTCAAAACGCAATTGTGCTTTGAATCACTATAACTACCTCGTTTCACTTGTCATTCGAGTCTGTTGCTATTCGGCTAAATGCAAAATATTATCTTTCAAACTGAATCTGTCTGTTGTGAATTGACAAATTAAGCTATATGAAAGCAACAGATGCAGTTCTTAATAATATTCATTTCTCACTTTTGAATAGGATTGATATAAGTGTATGTAATTAAACTTATTCAATATTTTCATAGAAAGACGTTATTTTATAGTTTATTATTCATTTGATATTTTGTATAGTTTAATGAATAAATCTATCAAGACAGAAAAGAAGAAAATAATTAGCAGGAGTGAGTGAAAAAGCAGACTGGTAGACTGCGAGCTTAATGGGAACGTAAAGAACATTAACAAAGATTTATGGGCAACCTTTAAAGTCTGAAACATTCCAGATAAATAATTTTTCAACAATGAATATTCAGTCGTTTTCTTCCAGCCAACTATGTTACGTCCAATAATCGAAAAAAATTCAACGAATTTTTCAAAAAAAAAATATATATATATCAAAATTTTATATAAATTTTATTTAAAAAAATTTTTTCCTGCTCTATGCCGTTGTTCAAACAGCAAAATTCCAAGATGTTTAGTCTGTTCGTTAAATAAATGTGTTCGAAAAATTGTTTCATCGTTAAATCTTTAAAAATTCTAAATCTAAATTTAAGGAAATAGTCTCACCATATTGCATTGCCATCCGCAAAGAGTGTGTGTACAAAATTTGAACTCGATGACTTATTAAGGAATCGTAAGAACAGTATGACCTAATGATAGCATAACCTTGAAACTATGTGACCGAGGTAAAATTGATTTCCCCCTTCTGCTTCAGACCGCAATGTATTTTTTTAATGTAGAAAATCGCTCTATTAATATATTTTACCATTCTTGCTTTAAAAGACGGTTAAAAAATTTGATTGATAATGTGTGAAAATTTCAAAATTTTATACAGTACATTTGAGATATTGAAATTTTAAAATAATAGACGTCAAAAAATGAAAGAATCGAAAGAGTTTTAAAAAAAATCAGAAGTTAATTTAAAATTTTCATTTAAAAGACGCTCTATACAATGTTGCAAACAATAAATTTATGATATTATAAGTTTGTTCCTTAAACGAAGATATATGTGAAAAATGCTTTAAATCAGAGGTTCTCAACCTTTGGACTAATGCGTACCATCAAAACAAAAATTGAAAACCTTTAGTACCACCATTACAAAGTACTACTACCACCAACACTCTTGAACAAAGCTCAGATCGCAGATATTTACGAGAAAAAACTCATTTAGGATGTTGGGGTTTTAATTTTTGAATTTAATTTTTAAAAATACTTTGCTTCTTTGCGTACCACCTATTTTTCTCTTGCGTACCACCGGTTCAGAACTCCTGCTTTAAATATTACATAAAAAAAAATTTAAATCAAATTTGGAAAATCGCTTTACTACCTTGCATTTTCTCCCACAGACAATGTACAAAATTTGAACTTGCTAGCTCATGAAAAGACAGGTTAAAAAAATCAATGACAAACTTTTTACAATGTGATAAACATCATGCATAAAAATTGAATAAAAACTGATAAAAATAATCTGTTATATTGTAGGTTTGATGTTAATAAAAAAACTTGATTAATCAGCATATTATTCTCGAATACCTACGTTGCTTTATGGAATAAATTTTGGTCAATCTGTACACACACAAAAAAAAAAAAAAAAAAAAAAAAAAAAACGAAATTTAATAACTCAGAAGATCGTTTTCGTTATTAAGTAGCGCCATTTACTTAATATTTGCGACATCATTGTTACATACTGTCAGTAAGACAAAGTACAGAGTAACAAGAATCTAAAAATATCACATTAGAAGTTAAACTCTTGTTTGTGTTCTTTTTCCCAGAATACTATATTTTCGAGGAATAAAAAATAGTTAATGACTTTTCTTAACGATTTGAAACTTAAGAATGTCACAGACGAAAGAAATGTATTTTTTGAGTTGAAAGTATACATTATGTTTCTCATTTTGATTGGAAGACTACATTTCATTTCCATTTGTTTATATATATACCTGATGGGTTTCTGTTAACAACTTTTGTGAAAGTTATATAGTGTGTCTCAAAATTCATGTCATTTGTGCAATAAAGTGTGGCCAACTAAAGCAAAGCGGAAAGCGTGGTGACAGCTGAAAGTTCAGGCTTTTTAAAAACGGAAAAAGGCGGTACACAAAAGAACAACATGTTTCCATTGTTGAGCAATATTTTAAAAATAACGAAGGTTTGACAGCTAAAGCTCACAATTTTTATACAAAATATGATCGGAATAATGATTTAACTTCATGTACTGTGTAGAGATTATTTGAAACATTTATGGAGACTGGATCAGTTAGCGACTTAAACACGCTAGCAATCATTCAACAAGTCGTTAAACACAAAACATCAAAGCAGTTCGTGAGAGTGTTGCTGAGAGTCCAGGGACATCAGATCGTTGTCAAGAATTGGACATTTTGAGAAGCTCTGTGCAGCGTATTCTCACGAAAGATTTGCGTCTTCATACTAACAAAGTTCAGTTGACCAAAATCTGAAGCCTACTGACCACACATAACAAGGAGCGTTCGTTAAATGAATTATAGAATATCAACAAGTGGATTCTGATTTTTCGAACAAAATCATCTCCAACGATGAAACTCATTTTCATCCTGATGGCTTTGTTAATCGACAAAATTTCGCATTTGGGGCTCCGAAAAGCCCCGAAAGATTGTTGAGAAACAAATGCATCCACAACGAGTCATTGGTTGGTGCGTGTTTTGGGCTGAAGACATCATCGGACCATTGTTCTTCGAAAACGCGCCTGGTCAGGCAATAACAGTTAAGTGTGGTGACTATCGCGACATGATAATCCAGTTTTTGTGCCTAAATTGCAAGATATAGATGTGCACAACATGTGGTTTCAACTAGATGATGCCACATGCCATACAGCATTAGAAACAGCTCAATTACTGCACGAGTCATTTCTAGATCGGGTAATTTTTCTTAAGTACCATCGACATTCCAAAGGCCAAGGCCATAGACGTAATGGATGATCTTTCATCCAACCGTGTACCAATAATAGCTCAATCAGTTAAGTGTCACTAAGCCGAAATATTATCTGCTCAAATAAATTAACCGATTGGGGTCTATTTTAGAATTTAGCTTGCACCACTCCATTAAATATTAACATCCTGAGACTAACAAGTGATATGTTAATGATATGACATGCTTAACATTAAATATTAACAGCCTGAGACCTACAAGTGATATTACGTTTCCCTATATATCTAGGGAAATAACAGCTTCACTATCATGGGAAACATTCCTCTCACTTCAGGCACCTTATCCAGGAAAGGACCAGGCTAAGGAATACTTTAATCGGACTTGGGATGCTGATAAGAAGCCCCAAATTAACAGATTCAACAGAATTAAAACTGTCATTAGCAAGCGTAAATCAGACATCTGGCAACACAGGATTGATAATGTCAATTTCGAAGGTGGTTATTTCTAGAATACCTTACGAAAATTAAAACGAACAGACCGTATAGCAAACCAATCAGAAGTCACAACAACATGGCCTATACGAACTAGGAGTGAGCTGATGGTTTCTCCGAATATCTTAAAATGCACTGTCAGCTTTATTTCTGTCTAACAAGGATAAGGATAAAGAAACTATTGACTCAGTAAATTTCTGTCTTAACTCCCCGTACCCCAGAAATATCGGTAAATGCACCCTCTTGCTGAAATAGTCATATTATCAAGGCCTCATCGTTCAGGAAATCCCAGGGTTAGATCAAATTACAAACATACTGCTAAACAACACTGTCTAATGACTAGATAGCTTTTTAATTCATGTCTATGAAATTCGCATTTTACGGACGCCTGGAATCAAGCATCAATTTTCCTGATTGTAAAGCCTCTCAAGCCGCCCGATTCTCCCAGCAGCAGCAGACCAATTAGTCTCATATCTATGCTTGGAAAGCTATTAGAATGAATTACTATTTGCAACAGAATGAAGCCCTACCTACAAGATATTTCGGATGTGCAGAATGATTTCGGAAAACGTTATCTACCCCTAAACAGCTTTTAAGAGTATGTGAATACATTTTATGGGCTATTCACATGTAGCTAAGAGTGGCTATCCTCATGTCTCTAAAGCTTTCGACACCGTTTGGCATGTGAGGCTTATTTTCAAGTTAATCAAGATAAATCTTCTCCGTCAAATCAGTTTCTTATTAAATTCTTCTTGGAAAATAGATTTGTGATTTTTGTGATTAGATAAGGAGATAAATTCTTCACACCCACTCAGATTAAAGCCTAGGCCTGATTATTTACATAATTTTCGTAAGCAATTTTCCTAAATTTAGTGAAGATCATACCACAGTATGTGTATACTATGCTGATTATACGGTAGTTCTGGCAAAACCCCGAAACCCAAGTCATGCTATCAAGAGACTGCAAAACAAGATACCTGTCATCGAAAATTGGTGCTGCAAGTAGAAAACCAAAATCAGTTCGGATAAATTTGAAGTTTTTGCTCATAAGAAATTTCAGGAAACTAAAAACAAATCACAAATGATGTCAATATTTTTGCCTCACAAGTTCCTCTTTCTCCACAGCAAAATACCACGCAGTCACCCTAAATAGCTCCTTTAACTGGAAAAATCATATTAAGCAAGGCAAAACCTTCAATATTATCTTCAAGCTTAACTAGATCCTTTCAGCATAAACATGATCGGGAAAAGTCGAATCTAAACCTCCATCATTAGGGGCCCATTTTCACTTACGCCTCGCCTGCATGGGTAAATCGCACCTGAAACGATATTAAGCAACTACACGTTATCCAAAATAAGTTTCTGAGAATCATCATGGGGGCAGCTTTTAAACCTCAACAAAATTAACAAAAACTTCTATACCTTAGCAATGTTGTGTAGAGAATTTGTCTGATCGCGTTATAAAAACTAGGTGAATGATTTTCTGATTTAAGGAAATCTTAATTTTATTTGATTCTGAATTATTTATTTTAATGCTTTAATTTTGGGGAAAAGCAGATGCTTCTGGGAATATTATTTAGTTTAAAAGAATATTATTTATTTTTCTTTTATTTGCAATTTTTGTACAAGATTTGATTCATTGTGAAAAGAAGCAGGGAAAGGGAGGCAATTTTGCTAAGTCATGATTTCGCGCGCTTTGTCCTTTAGAATGTTCTAGAAGAAATTTCATTGTGCAGTTGACCTTAGGACAGGAAGTACGTGACAGAAGGGTCAGAGGTTGCCACTTAACTTTCGATGTAAGTCATTCAGGTTTTGGCGATTGAGGGTCCGGTTGTTGGCTAAGTGAAGAAGGGCGCGCATGCGCGATCACCCTTATTTCCGCATTTAGGGGTTGAAAACGCAAATTTTGCCAAAATTAAGGGGGCGATAATTGAAGCCATAGTGGGAGCCCTCGTTTGTGGAGGAGAGGAAGAAAATTCGAGTTTGAATCACTTTTCGTGCGAGACTTGGCGAGACTTGCTTGCTGAACTTACTTTTGGACGTTACTCTTGAAACTTGCTTGAAAGCGATAGAAAAAGATGTAATTTACGAAGAGAGATGTTTCCCGGCGGGGAGCGGCAAATATGCTCCCCGGCCGCATTTTGGCTAAGAGGCGAAATTTATAAGTGTACGAGTTCTGCTGAGAGATTTAAATACTTTTGGACGTTACTTTTTGCCCGACTTTGGACTAGTTTTGTTGAAGGATTTAAGACTTTCAGGATTAAGACTTTTTGCCGGACTTCCAAGCCTGAAAGATTTGTTAAGTTTCTGTGGATGATTAAGTGGTGAGTCAGGCGGATCACGACGGACACTATCCGGCCGTCGCCTTGCTGTCGAAAAGAAAAAAAAATGATCCAGCGAGTATGAAGTTTTTTTTTTCTCTCCAGCGAGTATTAATTTCCAAAATTATTGACCAAGTTCCACCCCGCCAACGTGAGATTTGATACTCGACATCCTGACTGCGAGCTTGAATATTCTGCTCGGGTGCTGTTTCTAGGGCTTGTTTTCGGAGATACTGAGCGAGCGGATTGTGAGGCTGAAAAATCATGGAATCTGTATTATCCGGAATTGCGGCCAGTGACACCGAAAAGCGTGAGACTCCTTAGACGCCTGTGTACCCCTTACGAAATGAAATTTTCCAGGAATTATGGTGGGACTTATAATCCTTTGAATTTTCTCCCAGAATGCAAGGCCAGCCCAATACCTTTCCGGGTGCGTTTCAAGTCGTCAAAAACACAGATAAGTGCTTTGTTATAAATTTTCCTTAGAACTTTTAGAAATTGGAACTTTACCTAAAATTGAATCTTAAATTCAGTCTACTGAAACTGAATTGCTTCCTTTTTCCCCTTCTTAATTGACCGAGACAAACCTTAAGGTCTTTATATGAATTAGGATGTAATAATTTAAGTTGTTTGTGTAATCTTCCTTAGAACAGATGTGAATTGCAAATAATATGTTTTCTTTAACCTCTTAGAAATTATAGAACGGATACCCGTTAAATTAAAAGAGTCATGTAATAGATTTGCAAATCATGAATTTAAATGTAAAAAAAGTAAATGACAAATTGAAGAATTCCCTGTGTCTAAAAATAAGCAAATTGAAACTGTAACAAAAATAAGAAATTTGACTCTCCGATTAGGATAAGATTTAATTTTAATTGTGAGGAATTTGAATAAACTGGTATTTAATCTGGAAACCTATTACTTATGTTTTCTTTATATCTTTTATGTGTTTTTCTTATATATTTATTGATTTTACATGTTGTTTATTCGATCCTCTCACGGCGCGGTTCCGGATGCATTTTCACAACGCAATGCATTAAAAATTCACTTATACGATCACTAAAAGTGTGGTAATTAGCAAACTCTTAAGAGTTTAGTTTCTCAGTTGATATTTAGTTAATTACGGTTTCACCTGTCTGTTTCTGCATTAGTTTCCTCCCTAAGAGGAAGTAGTAACAAGGCATTGGTGCCCATGATTTTACGGCAAAGTATAGAAACAGAACATTGGTGCAGTAGCTATTTAACAGCAATACCTTAGCAAGCTGCTCTTTTAAGCTTCTCTTCTTCTTCAATATCTTAGCAAGCAGCTCTTTTACGAACTTTGCCAAAAATCTAAATTATGAAATTCTCCGAGAAGATATCCATACTAGACCATTAGTAACTGACAAAATTGGACAAGACAATTACACTTAGTCACTTGCTTCATTTCTGAGACTGTACTGGGTACTTTATTTATGTACGCAATTTATCCTGTTTTCCACTAAATTAGAGGATTTGATTCGTTCAGTGTTCTTATCTCTCAAGAGCTGCGAATATAATATTAACAATGATACACCGACAACTCTGCTCCTTAAATTTATGAATCATTCCTTAAGAGTTCAAATAAGAACTTCCCACTTTCATCACTTCCCACATTCGGACTATCTGAGGTTACAGGAAAGAGTTAACTGAGTATTCGAGAATTTTTAGAGAATGAAATGAAACTGCGTATATTGAAATAATGTATATATTTTTTTCATCTTAATTTACTTCTATGTATATCTCAACTGTATTTTACGGCTACATGCATTTCTTCTGCAAATACTTAAAAAATTCCCATTTCAAGCTAATATCAGAAGGAGAACTTCAGAATCATCATCACATGTCCAACAAGAATGACTGCTAAATCCTTCAAGCAAAGCTTAAGTATTGACTCTCGAAGTCACATATCTCCATCCAAATTAAATCAAAAGACCGCATTAAGATTATGAAAGACCCAATAGGTAAGCTTTCTCAGCATGGTCTCCTTATTGGCGCGTGCCCCTTTGTAGAGACATTAGGTATTTTTTGAAAGCAGGAGATGTGAAAAATGAGCAATGCCCTCGCCGGGACTCGAACCACGGACGTCTCGAATTTTCGTCGAGTGTGCTGACTACTACAAGTCGAAGGCATGCTAAGGAGGCAGGAGAAATACCTTATATCTTCACGTGACTTCCAACTCTGCATACAACTGATTGACTCTCACAAAAACCCTGCTACTAAATTTGGAACGATACAGAGGAGATTAGCATGGCCTCTAACCAAGGATGAAATGCCTTGACATGCTGAGAATGATGAATATATGGACAGCGACGCAGACTCTGAAATTTCTGCGAATTCCAATATTTCCCGATTATCAGAAAGAACACTTTACGATACGCTTGGTGAATCAGGAATAAAACATGAAGAAGCAGATAGACTCTACAAAAAAAAAAAAAAAATCAGAACAAAATCTGATCAGATGCCATCCAAGGAAAACTTCAGAGAATATTTCCTAACCTTTGTAAAGCTGCAGCTCGGTACCAGTAACAAGGGAATTCTTCAGCAGTTAATAAACCAGCACAGACAGCAAAGAGCACACCCCAGTAAAATACCTTTCTAGAAATTATACCGCAAAATCAGTGGATCACCCCTACAAAGACTTGTAAGTCTTCTAAGAAAACAATCTAATCCAGAAGTTCCACAACACAACAGATATGAAATTCTCTCTCTAGATAAAGCTACTGCAGATCAAATGAACGTTAAAAGTACAGAAAATATGGAACTAAAAAACGCACAAAATTCAGAAACTATCCCACCAATTGTTATCGTCTAAAGCCACACAAAATGGCTATCTATAGATAAAATGCTAGAAAAAACTGTAAAAATGAATTTGAAGCAGAAATGAAGGGTAAATCTTTTTTTTCTCTACACTGCAACTGTTGAAGGTTACAATAAATATCCACGCGTATTAGATTATTTCAGGAGCTACCATTAAAGTCATTTTAAGAAACATACCCAGTACGTAACAGAATAAGCCATTTTTGACGATCTCGAACGAAGATGTTTTCTTATCATCAAAGTTAAACAATTCACTAAGAAACAGGACGATGAAATTATCCGACTCCCAGTATTTTTTCTCGAACTAAAAAGAAACGCTACAGGTTAAAAAACCTATAGCCTAAATAACATGATCAACTTTAACATGAACATATGAACAACTTAAATTTTCATCATTGAAAAATACAACAAGAAAAGACCAACACAATGTTTTAATTATCAGGAGTATGGGCATTCACAAACCAATTGTTTCAAAAACATTCTCTGCAAATGCGGTAAAAGTCATAGATCAGACACATAGACTTTAAAACCAGAAGAAAAACCCACTTGTATTTTTGGTTCAGAAAACCATCTAAGCTCCTATAGAGGCTGTAAAGTTTATCAACGAAGATTTAGAAACAAAGAAAAAATAGAACCTATACATACTCCACCAAAAAGAGAAATTTCCTGCACTCAACATTAATCAAGAACCTAGTAGTCATAGTACCACCAAACAGACTTAGAGTGAAAAACTGAAACAAAATCTACTCCAGACATAAGAGATAACTAATATCTTTACTATTTTTAAAGACTCCAAAATACTTAAGCTTATGAAAACCTTCACCTTAACTGCTTAGAACATTAGAACTGAAAGAACAACCACTCAAAAATTAAACTTCGCGGTAATTTTCACTCACTTCACGGTAATTTTCACGACTCACAGATCCGCATTTCGTGAGTTCGGGTCCCGTCCCGGCTCACTTCTTCCCCCCCCCATCTAAAATCACCTCTTGGCCTAGCTAAAATGGACTTATTTTTTCCTTCTTCTAGAGACGTAGAGGATACTGAAATTTATACTGGTAAACGCCTGCTCAGGTTCTAGACATTTTATATGCGTAAGACTAAGGACTACGAAGACCAACTGCCTGCCCAACATCGCTGGAAAGCGTTTTCTCCTGGTAACAAATCGCTAAACCCTTTCGGTTCTTCCCCTCCATGTTTCCGTGTAACATCGCTGGAAAGCGTTTTCTCCTGGTAACAAATGGCTAAACCCTTTCGGTTCTTCCCCTCCATGTTTCCGTTCTCATGAATATTAACTAAGCCATGATTTCAATAAATTCAAGCGCCGACAAAGACAGAATTTCATTACTATGCCAAGCAAAGGCTGCGTAACTGCCTAATTTTAAAACCTAGCCTGTTAACTTACATACTAATGTTATAAATTAATTGATGACTAGATGATTCAAACCAGATTTTTCTCAAAAGAGTTAAAACTTGTTACAGTTTTACTGCAATTATCATCTCATCATGGTTACATTAACAGGGAAATAAAATCCATTAAACAAATGAACTACTATAACTTTGAGATGAAAGTTTCATTTATGCAAATACAATTCGCTGAAGTGTTTTAAAGGCAAGGCTATTAATAAAATTTATTTTTCTATTCACATGTGAAAGAGTCAAATGCTTGTATAAATATATGTTTTGGAGAAAGTGATTAATAGTGCATTATACATAATACCCAGAGCTTTCGGAAAGAGTGATAAATATTTATTAATTTTTCATTTTGTCTGGGAATAAAGCATAGTGTTTCCTACTTCCCAAGAAATGCTCTCATAATAAATTTTATTAAAAATGTTTTAAAGAAACTTTCATGCGTTCTGAATCAATACCAGATACAGAAGCTTCTCTAAGACAATGTATGAGAAATTTTTCATAAGTTAGACTAAGTTTACAGATGCAAAGGTATACAAATGTCCGAAAGAAATGGAGGTGCGTAACTCAAAATGTCATCTGAATCTCAGCTCCAGTCAAGACGCTCTAACTTAGAGTTTCTTAAACTGTGGGTCGCCAAACATGTTAGCAGTTTTGATATTTCTTTAACTTATAATAATTTTACAATTGCCAAATACTTTTACACAATGTATCTGAAAATAGATAAAGATAAGACAATACAGACAAAGAAAAAAAGGAATACGTTTCGACGCATTCTTTTTATGATACAAATGTTCATTTTACTTGCTTTGCACGTGACGCTGTCATTTTGTGTATTATTTATTTAAAATTTTTCACATTGTTCTATGTCTTAAAATTAGAAATTAAAGACCTAAAACTGCAATGGTATATTACAGTACAAGTGACAAAATTGACGGTTTCATTCACGCACGTGTCGGATTTGCACAATGCTTATCGGGTCCCACAAAATTTTGTAAATATTATAGAGTAGTAGGGTCGTGAAAGTGATAAAAAAGGGTCGGGACTAGAAAAAGTTTCATAAGCCCTGTATCTAACTTAAACACATATTAGAGAGATTGATATGTGTCTCCTTGAGGTAATTGTTGGTTATCAACTATCAGCATTTCATCAAAGTTATCTTATGTGAACCCCGGACCTGATATGAATATAAGACAGCATGCCTAATGCCATACCTGTATTCTAAGCAAACAGTGTTTTAAGGTGCATATTATAAAGATGCATAACCAACTAAGGTACTTAGGCTTCTTAAATGCAGTTTGTATCGTAACAAATAAGAGTTCTCTGTTTGAAATAATATTCCAACTTGAAAGAAGAAATTGGGAAATGATACGCTGTTTTAACAATCAGTTATTTTATTTTTAATTTATGTACGAGGGTTGATAAATACGATGCCACTAAAAAAATAAAACTTGCGTTATACAAAAGATTTAAATTTTTACAAATTGTTTTTCTACATAATGTTTTTCTTTCATATTACATTTTCCCCAACGTTTTGGTAGCTTTGTTCATTCCTTCACTCATTTGGTAGCTAGTCTGTCTATCTAATTAACTGCATTCGAATGCGTCCACTTGATCGTCGATCTCAAATCGCTCGTCCCAAGTGCTTCTCTGAGGATCCAAACATGCAAACACTCAGTCCCAAAACACCATAGATAATATTTTGTTCACATACAATCGAGTTCTAGCGTTCATGGGATTTGCTTCGCCTTTCTTCTTTCACTACCTGTTTAAGGAGTGTAATGACGCACCCATGTATAGTCATAGGTGACGATTTTATGGAAATAAGCTCTTCCTTCTTCAAAACGAGTTTGAAGCAACTGAAAACTGTGAACTCGTCTAGCAGTTTGATCATCATTCTGAAAGGACGACGGGAATAAGATAAATTTGCAACACGTTCGCAGACTTGCTTGAATTTATTGCGCCAAATCTTCACTCTTGACCAAGAAAGGGTATGTTTTCCAAATTATATCTTCAAACTGAGATAAATTTCACATTTCATGGTGAGGAACTTTACATTTTTACTTTATTTTATCAATAGAGGGTACACGGTTCTCAGATTTCTAAGGGCAACGAATGGGATCATCACGAAACGACTCGTGATGCCAGGAGGAACTTTTCCAAGAAACAAACTTCTCTTTCTCTTAGCATTGCAGGGTTGCTTCAGAAGCATGATTCGCTAAAACCAATGTTCAGGCTAGCTAGGCCAAGACCAAGGATTATATATTACCGAGTGCCTATGGTTCAAAGCCATTTACCTCCACATCTGAAGAAGTCTAGATAGTGAGCAGAAGTAGGGAAAATACATCATTTTTTTCAACTGAGATGAAATGCTTTTCTTAAAGCCGTGCTCTTCTTAGACCCTTTGCGTAAATCAACCATTCAAGTATCTCGAAAATGAAAATTTGCGGAAAAGTTTTATCGACACGCTGTTGAGGATAGATAGTAGACGAGATGCCGGTTTAAACAAGTTGGTTGGTTTGGATTTCTTACTCAAAGTAACCCAACTTAATGACCTCAAGTGTTGAATCATACCCAGATAAGCATCCTAACATTCAGCCAATAAAGGCTGTTTCATATTTGATCGCCCTATTCTTATATGTATAGAAATTTTAAACTCTTTCAAATTGTGTCATTTCTGCGATTTATTACCACATTGATATGACCACAAAAAAGATAAATACGTTAACAAAGCGCTACGTAGACGATATACCTCAAAGCTCACCGAATGGCATTATAAATATATTTAGTTACAACTTGCATTCCGGGGGAAAAAAAGGGAAAGCGTACCTGATGATCTAAATTTTCTAGGTCTGGAATTAATTAAATGATTTTAAATTAGCTTTCATTTCCTTATATTGGTTCTCATGTTACTTGTGTAAGCAACTAAATTAAAACTTATTCCACAAAAAAATCTTATGTTTTAGAAATAACAGTGAAAACAGTGTAAGTTCTGTTTTAAAAGTCTTTGCGTTACTCATTACTCGAAATGAAAAAATTTCTTTTGCGGAAGGCCTTATTATACAGCTATATCTTCTCTCTTTTTCAATTACGCCTATTTAAAATCGTTCAGTAATTATACGTATAATCAACAAAGGTTTCAAAAATAAAACCCGAAAAAAAAAGAGGGAACTTAGTTTTTCTTTCTTAAATAAAAACAATTCGAGAAGGCAGGTACAGACAAAAGCTAGGCCAGCACCTCCGTAGTATCACATGTGACTCAGGTTGTATTAAGCATCGCCTTAATTTTGAAGGAAAACCTCCCGTGGGGTGATCCGAGGGTTTTCCTGCCTTCTTCTTCTACCATCAACCTCTCAAGAGGGCTTTAAACTCTCTGTGTATTTTGAGAACCCTCTTGCGGCACAGACACTACAGAACCCGACTCATTGGTAGATCACTCAGCGTTGTTGGACGCTATACTGGCTATGCGGCTAGCGGCTAAAACACTAAGAAACATCTATTTTTCTGCGATATTCGCAGTCGAGTCCATGGGTATGATAGACAGCGTCGCAGACTACTATACCGAACAGAGTGGCTGAAGATATTTTACAAGACAGATAATTAATTCTTTTCCTTGATTAAAGCAAAGAAAGTGATGGATATCTGATTCAATGGGAAAGTTTTCTTCGGGGAGGGCTTCCAAAGGTAAGTGGTTTTCCTAGGGAATACAGGAAAGCGTTTTTGCAACCAATCTGTTTTAGGAACGCATAATTGGATCTAACTTCTGGTTTGTTTTGTAGTGTTTGTAAGATGCCCTTGTTCAGTCGGTCTTTATTCAGACGCCAAACAAACAGACAGACGCTCACAGATTTTTAATAATAGAGACTGCGTAAAGCATTTTGGAATTTAACAAGTAAGATTTTGGAATCAAGTATAATAAAAAGGCAGAAAACAATCACCATATCAGACACTAAATCACACGTAACCTGTGCACCAAGCCTTTAATTCATCTTTCATACTAAAACTATAAATTGCTAAAGATATTGAAAGGATTTATATGAAATATACTGATATAAACTATGTATTATAATATATCTAATTCCTTTAATTTTTACATCTAATTTATCTAAATAGTATTTTTATTAAGATTTGCAC
The DNA here is from genome assembly GCF_044657685.1 of Stegodyphus dumicola. NCBI lineage: Eukaryota > Metazoa > Arthropoda > Arachnida > Araneae > Eresidae > Stegodyphus > Stegodyphus dumicola. The sequence goes on from NC_140777.1 coordinate 150,223,960, forward strand.
CACTTTTATAGTTAATTAGAAATTTTGATTTGTACCTAGTTCGCTACATAATTATCGTTTCTGTGTTAATCTTTGAGACTCAAGATGTAATTCTCAGCCACTTTTCAAAGTATTGTAGCAACCTGAATAGCCACTAATAATTGACATTTTAAACTGCTCCCCTCAGAATTTATTCTTGGATTCTATATCGCTGCCGGTAATTGAGCTTTGCCATTTCAAAGAAACAAATTTATAAAATAAATAAATAAATAAATAAAATAAAAAATAAAAAAAAATTATCCAATAATTAATGTGAGTTGCGAAACATCTTGTCTGGCGATATCACAATTTCTATTACTATGCGAAAGAAGTGGTATAAATTGTCAAATTTCTTTCAATTTAAATATAGGCAAAAAATGTAAATTTAAATTCATATAAAACTGTTTCATCACAACATTCTCATTTTTTCCATTTATATTCAACATTACAACAAAAGAAGCTTAAGGATATATATATATGAAATTTTCTGTTTTCCAACAAGTCTTTTTTTCTAGCCATCAGATGTAAATATTTTTTTTTCAATTTTATAATATAAAAAATGAGAAGCATTCTTAAATTTGCATAATATTACACATCATAAAAGATACGAATTTTTTGTTAGCATTATTCATCTGTAAATTATTTTATTTTATCAATATTTTTCAGTGCAATCTTAAAATACGTTTGAATGACTATCTGTAATTTTTTTCCTTTAATTTAAATTTAGTGGTTTAAAGTAAATAACATTTCTTGCCTGTGTTGGATGTATGAATCCTTTTTTAAAACTCGTCTCCAACTAAGTAGTCTGTCTTCTTAAGATTAGCCATATATTTTGAATTTTTCCAAAAATTTAACATATTTTACTTGAAAATTTAACATATTTATAAATGATAAATTAAAAAAGCTATTTTATTTTCGTATTACTTTCCTCTATGTCTATGAGATTAGCTACTGGAACAATATTACGGTTGGTTTGATTTTGTTGATAATGGCAATGTACATTAGGGCTATCTGTTTAAGGGGAAGGATGCCTTCATGGAGGACATTCTAAGGGAAACTGCCTCGTATACAGGTTACACACGCTGAAAAATACGAAAAAACCCATGCAGCCATGCTGGAATCGAACCCAGGTCGAAACTACCAGTGTTCATCAATTTTATCGTTCGGTCGCTGGTGAGCCCGAAATGATATTATGAGAAACCGGATTAAAAATCCGCCAAGTTTTGGCAAAGTACTCAAGAATTGCCTTGGTGGAGGATGTTTTAAAGGAAACAGACTCATATTAACATGGGGAAAACGAACAAACCCATGCAATCAGTCCCTTTACTTGGGTTCGAATCTGGGACGAAATAGCAATCAATATTTCAATATTATTTAATCGTTCAGACACTGGTGAAGCTTTAAGGCTTTCGAAAGCTGTGGGGATAGAACGACTTTGCTCAGAAATCTGATTTAATTTAGTTTAATAACGCTCTGAGAAATACACATTTTTGAAAACTGTACCACTAAATAGTAATTTCACAACCGAAGTTTTTTTAAAAAAACAAGTTTTAAATGAATGTGGCTGAAAGAAAAAAAAATTGAAAGAAAGGTAAAGAAAAATTACTTCGAACTGAAATTGAAATTTTCGACTTACTTTAATGCCTCCCGATAAAGTGAGGAAAAAAATTACTTTTGAAATTTTTACACATATCCTTTTGATGATATTTCTGAAAATAAAATTATAATTTTTAAAAGAAAAAATTGGAATGGTTTTTCTGGGTAATAAATAAAATTAATGCGAAAGCATTTTATGATTTTTAACAAATAATTTAATAGTAAAATATTAGATTTAACGTTATTCATTTCCGAAAAATCTATAGTAGAATAAAATTTGTAATTTTTTTTTTTATTATACTGTAAGCATTTCGAAACATCCAAGATTTTGCCGCATTTGAAAACCACTTTATCGTGATAAGCTGCTTGGGATATAAAGAGAAGGAGGGGGGATTACTCTTTTTTAAAATACAGGTGTTTTGATCAAGATAATGTAAGAAGGATATCTTTTTCACTTTTGCTTGAACTCTGCTGTTAGCAACAAAATGTCTTAATGGGAGATATCTAAAGCCTGCTTTATCCTCTTTCTGTGTATACTCTTTACATGCATTGTGTTCTTTCTTCTTGCTGTTACCAGAAACTGATGTTTTGAAAATATTTCGGCAACCAACTCTTAAGTGGGTGGTATTAAGTGCTTATTTACTAAATTTTTATTGACTAAAGAGTTCAGCTGAAACGCTTCAGTAGTAGCAAGCATAGAGCATGTGGATTATTGTTGCATTCCCCTTCAAAGAAGTGCTTATTACCTTCTTACTAAATTTGATAAATGTTACCCTTTATTTTTCCACCAAGGAAATTCTAGAAATTCAGGTAACTAGTTTTTTAGTCTGTTCAAGGGCACTTCTCCAAGCAATACATTTATTAACTGACAAAATGTTTCGGGTACCATTTTTAATTCCACATACGCTTATTAAATTTAAATTGGAAAGTTTTGCAACAATATTGCAAAACCTCGTTATAATTCTTTGTATTAAAGAAGGATTTTAAAATTTTATTCTATTAAACAATGTTTAAAATCAGAACTCGAATTCAAAATACTGTTCAAAGTTTAATATTTTAATTTTGGAATGAACGTTTTGCATTTTAAATAATTCTTGGTTTTAATTGACTGAAGTACATTATTGCAGTTGTTTAAAAAAATAACTAAAATAAAAATAATAAAAACGTTTTTCACGTAGGAATTCACAGTTCACATATGACAGAAACAAAGATTAAGAATATACATGCAAAAACAATAGCAACAACTTTTATTTTATAGAAATGAATACTTATATTGGAGAAAAATGTGTGAAAATTGTGAGTTTTGTTCTCAAGTGTTGATCTGCAGTTGTTATTTCAATTTCGTGGACAATATCCCGGACAGTCTATCAATATCCAGGAGAAGTCGTTCGCCCGATTCATTGAGGTGGCGGGCTATCGGATGGATGGAAATGGGGATGTCATAAATTGACGTTGCTAGACGTCTTAATGTCTCTCGTAGTGTGGTCCACCGACTGTGAAATCAGTTTGAATCCGAGAATTCTGTGTCTATAAGGCATATTTCAGCCAGACATAGAGATACAACACCTGTGAAAGACTGCTATTTAGCTCTTTCGGTCCGAAGGAGTAGTAACATTACCGTCCTCAGCTCTTGGCAGATCATTTAGCCTTTTCCCGTGGGCTATAGGGGCCAATGTCAAATGTATTTTGGCCATTTAGTCATTTATTTTAACTGAAAGGAACAGAAAAACAAATTGACAGGGTCTTACACTTCCTAATCCATATTAAGGAGTAAATTTTAAATCTCCATAGTTTACTGAAATTTCTTGAGACACATTTAAAGTAGTGAACGTGCGGGACATATATGTCCCAGCCCCCTGGAAAAGGTTAGTCGCAACAGGAACAAGAATCTCTGTCATTACAGTGCGCAAACGCCTGCACAATACAGGTCTGTATGCAGAACTACCAATTGTTTATGTCCCCTTGACCTGAGGACACAGACGTGCTCGTTTATATTGGGCAAAAGAACACGTCTCCTGGACCAGTCAACAATGGGCGTGTGTTACCTTCACAGATTAGTCCAGGTTCACCTTGGAAAGGGATTTAAGTCGTCAGCTGATTTAGAGGAACAACGCACTTGATACAACCAGTCCCACTTTGTGGAAACGCACAGTTATAGAGGTGGTGGAATAATGGTTTGGGCTGGGATCTCTCTCGGTGGTCTCACTGACCTGCATATGTTCCATGGAGGAACTTTGACCAGTGTGAGATACTGACACGAGATGCTTGATCAATATGTCCTCCTATATGTCGCAGCTATTAGTCCTGGACTTCTTCTGATGAATTACAATACGCGACCGCATTGAGCTTGAGTTGCTGAAGAATATGTTGAGGGTTACGGTATGAAGCAGATGGAGTGGCCAGCTCAATCCCCAGACTTGAATCCGATAGAGCACCTTTAGGACTACCTTGGGAGACAGGTTGCTGCTTTAAGTCCTCCCAAAAAAGTCGTTAGATGAGCTTGAAAAAAGATTACTCCGTGTCTGGTAGTTGCTTTCCATTTCACTGACCCATAACTTAACTACCGCCAATGTATTGCGGCTAGTGTTGGACACATTCCTTTTTAGAACCCATTTTTGTAATGTTACCACCTCAAAAAACTTTGATATACTGTTTCTCCAAGACTGGATTTCTCTGCTAAGAGTGCAATGTTCTGTTGTAATTCATGTTTCTGTTGAACTTTAGAACGCTCTATGTCGCATTCATTAAAGAACTATTTAATGAACATGTCTTGTCAATTTCTTGTTTCTGTGTTGCTACATTCTCAAATCAGACACAAATAACATGCTGTTCCTCAACTTTTGGAGAGCAGTTAATTCTCTTTACAAAATTCATATACAGTTATATATAAAGAATAATAAAATCCTGAATAACCTTTTGTAAACCTGTAAAGATACTGATGTATGCTTTCGACAATGCATTGCGATTGCTACAACATAATTAAGCGCCCACATTTTTATCATTCATGATGCAAACTTTTATATGAAGTTTGCAAAAGGAATTACTTAATCCCTTATTTCCATTAAATTACATGGTAATTTTTAGTTCATTAAATATTTTCTGAACTTTAAATAAGAGCTTATTTTATAATAAAAGAGCTATCATTTTTATTTTCTTCTTTTTAGTCTCCATTACGCATAATCAATAAATTTACTCAACTGAAAAATGAGACTCAGTTATTAAATAATGAATAATCACGCATTTACTTCCAACCATTCTTATATTATTAACAAGCTTATGATAAAATATATTATTTCTAACTCCACATTCATATTTATGAATATTATCTAACTTCACACCACTTTCACAGTGGCGTTGCCTTTTCTTCATTTCCGCTAAAGCATTATACAGTTTTAACGTAAGATTACGTTCCTCTATAACAGTCTGATGTGAAAGCAAAAATTAAGACTACATTTGAGGTATGAGCGAATGCTTTTGTCTTCGAAACTACAAATGTTAAAATCTATGTAAGTACATAGTTAGATGTATGAAAGAGCCCATTAGCAAACATTAAAAAAATTAAAAAATAAGCAAAGGGTATATGCATATTAACACGTCAAAATTAATGAAATTTTGGTGAAGCTCCGTACGCATGCGAGACTGCGTGCGAATGGCGAGGTCATCTGGTAGACAGTCAGTGTGTTCGAGTGGTCTCTGCGGTATTTTATTTTATTTTCTCAAGCTAGTGGTGCTGCGATTTATAAAAATTTGACATGTATAGCAAATTGTGTCCCAGTAGAATTTACTGTTTACAGGAATACAGGATATTAAAGAATGCAGGATTCAGAAACAGGCGATATTTGTGTGGGTGATGTAATTGTTAATGGACACTCAAGGTTTATTCTGATATCTATATATTCATCCAATTGTTAGTTCATGAGATTTGAAAATAATTTTGTTTTATGCATTGATGAAATATTCTGGGAGTACTTTACTGCTAGATAAGAATATACTATAGATACAGATATTCCTATTATTATGATACGTGATTTCAATATCAAACGAAATAAAAAGGCATTTGATTTTATGAAACATCATTTTAATCTCAATATGGTGCCAAGTAACTATCCAAAAACAGCTGGCAATTCATTTATAGATTTAACATTTACTAGGAATATAATTGTAGCCATCTTAAGTTATGCATCTTATTTATCATATCATTGACCAGGATGATTGGTTTGCATAGGATGCTTTTGAATGAATAAATGTAATAAAAAATAAAATAAAATATATGTTTTTTTGCGTGCAAAATCTTTTGTTTGCTTTATTTGTGTTCTAACGTCCTCACACTTCCCTTAATAATCTTAAGCATTAAACCGCAGTGGCTCTTAAAGCTAAAAGAGAAAGCCTAGGCAATTTCTCTTTTTTTTCTTCTTCTTCTTTTTTTTTTTTTTTTTTTTCCTTGCTAGAAAACTTTGTGTTATCTATCTTATCTTTCCAACATATATTTTTGGATATTAGAATTTTAATATTCATTTAAAGAATATAATTTTATATTCGACAATAAAACTGAGAAAATTTTATCAGCTTTTAAAACGAAATACTGATAAAAATGTAAATAAACTTATAAAACGGGGAAAAATCTTTTCCACTTTTACAATTTATTTATTTTCTCTATTTTGCAAGGCACATGTTACTACAAATAAATTTTAGCGCTAATTAATTCTTAAACTCTTTTTTGAGGTTAATAAATGAATAACAAACACAAAATATATCAAGAAGAAAGCGATGAGAAATAACCTTAAAAAATGAGAGAGTTCTATGATAATTTCTTTATTATAGAAGCCATGAATTAATAAGTCTTAACCATTCTATAAAGGCTATTTCTTCCTGCCTTTATTTACAGATATATTAAGAAATACATATTTATAAGAATTAAATAAATAAGTTTTTTTTATTTATCAACAAGAAAAAGAGAAAAAGAGATGAACAAATAAGTTTTTTTCCTTTAAACCTGGAGGGAAGAAAATCCGTATTAGAGCAATTGTTTGATGTATAACATCAAAACTTAAGCGAATCAGGTGGTGCAAAGGAAGAAGCGAAACTTCCTCTTCTTAAAGTCATATAGAGCATATTTTTGCAACGTGGAAAATCGCCGATTTAATACCTTTTTATCATTCTTGTGTTAAAAGAAGGTGAAAAGTTTGTTTTATAATCGTCAAAATTTTAAAACATATATGTCTTCAGATGTCGAAATTTTAAAATAATGGGCGTCAAATAGTTAAAAAAAAGTGATTTTGGAAAATTCTGCAAAAAGTCAAAACGTTCATTAAAATCTTCATACAAGTTTCCTTAAAATGATTTTTTTACTCTTTCCAGTTGTGCAAACAGTAAAATTCTTAATTGTTTAGTTTTTGCGTTAAACAAAGATATGTACGAAAAATCGTTTCAACTTCAAATCGAAAAAAAAAAACGTAAATCGTATTTTGAAAATGTTATTTCACTACATTGTATTGAAATCCACAAATAGAGTGTGTGCAAAATTTTGCTATTTTGCATCGATTCACTACAAACGGCGAATCACCTAGCAAACTGTTGCCACAAAGTGTTATCGCCCTGTGTTATATTTAAAGAAATTAATTAATGAAAACTCTGTATAAATGTATGCATCTTTCTCTCATTGTGATAAAACAAAGATACATAGAGCCATCGAATTTTGAATGAAGTAATCCTCCTACGAATATCGGCATGTGGAAGACCAAATTTGAAATTTGGAATTTGTTTCATTATCGATTTCCTATTTTGTAAAACTTTAACGAATTTTTTATTAACAAACTCAAGGATTTCAAAGCGAGCAATGGCAACGTTGGACAGAAAAAGAACATTTTCATCTCCAGCGCGTGAGTCTCTGTATAGGAAATTCTAAAGATATTTTCATTTTAAAACTATTTTGCGATATTGCTGTTGAACTGAATTTTATGGTTTAAGTGCGAAGAACGTGATACTTAATAAATAAATGTAACACACAAAATGTTAAAAAAAGTTCCTTTGGACGTAATTTAAAATCTGAAACATTTCTGATTTTTTTATATTTTTTAATCTAATTGATTTAAATGATTTTAATCTAATTGATTTAATTCATAACATACTTTATTAAAAGCATTAAATATTTTTTATAGGATTACAGTGCACACTTTTCACCTTTTTAATACACAGAAAATATATAGTTAATTTTAACGCATATTTATTTAATATCCTATAAAATGTTTCGCTATTCCACCTAAGATATCGCTTTCTATAATTTCTACTCACAGGCCATACTAAAATTTAAAACATCCCTTTTGGGTTCTTAGGTATTTCTCCCTCCTTCTTAGCATGCCTTCGTAGTGTAGTGGTCAGCACGTATGACGCGTATTCAAGAGTTCCATGATTCGAGTCCCGGCAAGAGCGTTGCTCATTTTTCATCTCTCCTGCTTTCAAAAAATACCTAATGTCTCTACAGTGGCTCCCGAACTAAAAGATGGTGGATGATGATCCTCCACTACTAGGATTTGGCGATTGAGTCCCCTAATCCCCAGTTGCCCTTTAAAAGGGGAGTATATAAGGTATTTCTCCCGCCTTCTTAGCATGCCTCCGTGGTGTAGTGGTCAGCACGCTCGGCGCGTATTCGAGAGGTCTGTGGTGTAGTGGTCAGCACGCTCGGTGCGTATTTGAGAGGCCCGTGGTTCGAATCCCGGCGAAGGTGTTGCTCATTTTTCATCTCTCCTGCTTTCAGAAAATACCTAATGTCTCTACAGGGGAATCGTTAAAGTCTGACGCCTTTCAGAAATTTTGTAATGAAATTTGAAAGATAATTTTATCCAGCTGTGCTCTTATGTGATGATTAAAGAAAAAGACAATGAAAAAAGAAAATGTAATTCAAAAGTATTAAAAGCTTATGCTATTCAAGTTACTGCGTTTATGCTCATAAAAGAAGAATCGCTTAATAGCTTTTCGGGGGTCTTAATCTTAGCTTCTACCAATGTACAGGCTGTTCATAATTTATTCACAGAAAAGAAAATGTTTTAAGTAATGCAGAATAAGAGACAGTGAAAAAAGTCAGACTGAATTTTATGCAGCACTTTAAGGAATTTTATATTTATACACTTCAATATAATTATTAATTGTTGCTCGAAGAATATCAGATCTGTTCTGAATTTCCTTCCTGGTGTCATTAAGCATTTACGGAGTTAGCTGCTTTTGTGCTGATTCAATTTTTTAATTCTTCAGTGTTGCGAACCTCTTCAGCATAAACTCGGTTCTTGAGGTGTCTCTAGAAAGAGACGTCTAGTGGTGTGATGTCCGAAAAACAGAGTGGCCATGAAATTGGTCCACCAATCCAACGATCTGGCAATGTTTCATCAAGGAAATCATGCACATATGTTGCCAATGACAACGATCCCATCCTATTGGAAAAAAAAAAGTTTGGCTGTAGTTCATAGTAAACACTCTCAGCATATCAAAGTAAACATCCATATCAAATGATGACTCCGAGAAAAGCGAGAAATCATTTTGTTATGAGTTATCGCACCCCAAATGTTAAATTTTGATTGCTCAGTTTCCCTTACATAATGCACGTTTTATGATTCCGAAATCCTGCAGATAAGTCAAATAAGTTAATTTTCGCCAATGAATACAATTTTCTGAAGAAACTTGTTTACAAAAAATTCCTTACGAACGATTCGACCATTAGGTTTGATTTTTTTTCTCAAATCTGCAATTTACACGCAGTCAGTTTCAACTATTCAAGAGCAATTTTATGAACATTCGACCTGAGAATTCCTATTTGCAAGCTGGCGCGGCAAATGGATTTACTGAGACAGCGCTCAAACACATCTGGAATGGCGCAAACATTTTTATTACTGACGTTTATTTTACCTGCATCTCTTTTGTGCAGAACATGTCCGGTCTATCAAAACTGTTTAACCGTCTTTTATCTGGTTGTTCCATTGGATTATTAAATTTATTAAATTTATGTCATTAAATTTATGTCAATATCGCCTCTGATTTCTTTTTGGAGATTTTGTTTCCCATAATAAGAGAACGCACATTGCTTTTTATTTAACAAACAATTTCCCTGTTGCCATTTCCAAATTAGAACAAATGAAATTTCTTGAACTGAAGATTATATCGATATAAATTATTTCCGGTTACTTCGTAAAATTACGTTTCATTTTATTTTATTATCCGGGGATTAAATTATGGACACTATGTAATATTAAAATGATAAATTTCCTCCTGTTGCTGCTGCTCAAGTATAGCACCATAAGAAACTAAAATGTGAAGAACCGGTTTGCTTTCTCAAGTTCTCGAGTTTCTAAATGATACATTGTATCCTTTTCTCTTCCAATTTATTACTTTAGACAGTGGTTGAGGGAAACAAGAGAAACATAGTATCTGAACTGAATGGTAAGTGATTTAAAATGAATGAGAATTAAGTAGTATTGTCTCACGGAGGACATCAGTTTGAATTTTAATAGTTTTTAGCCCAAAGGGCTATTAGTCCCGGAACCGGATTTTGCAGGCGTATCACTTTTTATATTGTTAACACCAAATATTGTTGCCCTGCATTATTTTTCCAGAAATTAAATGATGAAGAATCTGCTAATTTTTAAGAGCTAATTTTTTAAAATCTACTTAGGCGATTTTTACAAAACTTGGCAGTTTGGCATAATTTGAGTCGTAGAATCGAAGTATGGAAACAAATCGGTATGTCATATCTTAAAAAAGTCCGATTTTTTGTCAAAATACCTATATTAGAGCAATGCTATATATAAATCTAATACATATCCTATGTCGCGCTTTCGGGACATGAAAATCGCAAGATGAATTTCGTCAATCGGCCTGTCCCCCCCCCGCAGTGTACAAACCATTATTTTTATAAATTTAACAAGGGCTCCCCACGCTGTTATTGGTGATATAAAACTGCAGATGATTTTTCTAAAGAGAACTACTAATCACTTGTTCCATGAAACTATATGACAAATTATACTGCTTTTAGTACTATTCTAATACTATTTTACTTGTACAAAAATATGCATGTAATTTTTAAAAAACTAAACCTGAAATAATATTTAGAATTTGAGAAAAATATATTATTCGCACCCTTCACGTTTCGCTATAAATCGTTTAAAAGTTCGAATACTTGTGTCTTTAAAAGTTGGAATCATATTACAGCAGAGTTCTAATATTTGTTGGCAATAATTTGAAAAGTGATTCAGACTTTTATAGTGAACCAATGCAAAATGCCGAAACGAAATTAACAGTCCTTCTGGGCTAACGCCTATTTGGGCTAAAAATATTAGATAGTACTAAATCACAAAATAACATCAATGAATGAAATTAACAGTGAAGAAATTAAACTTTAATTCTTCTAACTTGTTTATTAATAGACAAGTTTGACGTGACGTTAAATATGGCAAATTTTGAAATTAAATATCTCGGTTTGGTTTTATTATACGGGAATCAAACTTACTTTTTTCTTTAATTTTATAATGAAGATATATTTTTGAAATTTTTATAATGATAACATTTTCCCAAATATAGGGACCACAGGACTGTTGAAAAATTAAATTAGGTAATTTTTATGAAACTGATGAATTAGTTAGTTTTTTAATGAATTAGTCAATTTTCTTAGTTACCGATGCATTTAGAAAGCTCGGGCAAAAATATTTCATTATGTTCAAATTAATGGATACAAGTTCTTACAAATTAATTTTGATTTAAGTGTTCCTATTTTTTATAACCTAATATAATAGTTCTACAGGAATATTGAAATTTTTTTTCTTTAAACTAAAAAAAAATACCAAAACATGATTTCTTGTGTTATTTATAACATTTTATAATTGGAAATATATGTCTATGCTTAACGGCTGAAAAAATAAAGATCGGCTATGGACTTTTGCAGACGCGGTGTACATTAAACATGTTAAGGTTGCCTTTCATATCACCTCGGATTTCTTTGGGTGCTTTACATATAGCTAAGCTTAATGAAATTTTCGAATAAACAATATGGTCTCTGGGCCTATCTTTCGCTTCAGTGAATGATGTCTTATTTATCGGTTTACTATCCAGATGGACTCTTTTACGAAGTAGCTGTATCAGTCCTAGTGTTAAGTTTTAAAAACGAACAGCTGACAGATGCTGAGCAAGAAATTAAAAGAAAATCATTTACAGACTAAACACTTTTTTATTTAATCCGTGGAAAAACATATTTCCTTGTTTACACCACAGAAATGCATTGAAATCTTTATCTTTCTCACTTTCGATCTTTGCAGAGACATTGTTTTCTCCGTATCAATCGTATATTTTTAGATATGTTGTTATTTTTCTACTTTCCCGTTCTTCTTTAAATAAAAATATCGAGCCTCGAAGCTTATCTTGACCAAAACAAAAGTATTATTTTCCTTTGTTGTTTTCTTCATTATATTTGCTTTTAGAATTACTTTGAAAGAAGGAGAAAATCTCCAAAAATATTTTTAAAACTGCAAGACAGTGGTAGAAGTTTGAAAGTTGTTTGCAATTTTTTAATGAATTAGTCAATTTTCTTAGTTACCGATGCATTTAGAAAGCTCGGGCAAAAATATTTCATTATGTGCAAATTAATGGATACAAGTTCTTACAAATTAATTTTGATTTAAGTGTTCCTATTTTTTATAACCTAATATAATAATTCTACAGGAATATTGAAATTTTTTCATGCGAATAAGAAATTGAAACCAATATCAAGCGTCTCTTCGTTTTTCTTGCTGGCTTCGACTCTTGCTGTCAAAAAACTGCGAAATGCGTTTCTTTTAACACTGTTAAATTTGGATAGCTGTTGCTAATTTAAGTTAGCGTTTTCCAAGGTAAGTGGTAGATTTATTAGTTAGTTGATTGTAATTATGAGCTTAGATATAAGTAACAGTAATAATTTACCAAACATCACTCTAGAGGTAAGACAAAGTTGATTCATACTATAATTACTGCGTACAAAATGTTTGGAGCTTGAGCTGTTATTAACTGCGATAACAGCGATTGATACAAATAGTTTTTTTATCTTTCCAGAATTTCACATAAATTTCCCAGTAAATTCTTACTGGAATTCTGGGAATAATTAATAAATTACTAAACTAGTTACTGAATGCTATTATTATTATAAATTAATTAATAACGTTACTAAATTAATTAATAGTTATTGAATCTAATGAAATATTTTAGATTTTAATTAAACCTAAAATACAATATTTGAATATTTTAAACTTATGCCTTGATTACATTCTACTGCTTATATCTAAGATTTATTTTTGTATTAGGGACAAGAAAAGGGTAAAGTTTATTTCATATTCTCTGTTTTATAAAGGAGCTTTCTATGCATTTGTAGTTAAGCTAAAAAAAAGTAACTAATTTGTTAATAATTTACTCTAGAGTATCATTTTCCTCGTGTTAAAATGCTGGGTATATGCAAAATCTTTTAACACCAAAATACCTTGTAAACGCAGACAGCTAGATTTGTAGAAGCTGTTGCTACCTACAGTACAAGGGGTGATCAAATGAAAAGGTACGAAACGACGTAAAAATGTAACAGTTAAATATTTGTATATTCCGCCTTGGGAGAACGTAGCGAGACATCTCGGGATGTGATTGGAGTCTCTGACTGGGATCGGAGCATGCGCGGGCGCCCGCATGAGGGTCTTATCAAAAGTGGCATCCAAATGATGCGGCAGTCCGTATGAGGACAGGATGGAGTTCGCGTTGCAAAATTTGACGATTGAGGAGCAGCGAGGTGTTATTCGATTTCTGACAGCGGAAGGTGAGAAACCGTCAGCTATTCATCGCCGGATGGTGACAGTTTACGGGGAGAAATGTGTCTCTGACAAGTCTGTCAGAAAATGGAGTGCCCGTTTTCGTGCAGGCAGTAAGAGTGTGGGTGATGACCCGAGACCAGGCCAGGCAAACACTGTCATAACGAACGATCTCATCGACAAAGACGACGACCTAGTGAGAAGTGATCGGCGTGTCACATTGCGAATGTTGGCGGTGAAGGTGGATTCCAGCTATGGAAACGTGTGAACAATTGTTCGCGACAGGTTGCGATATCGGAAGATGTGTGCCGCTTGGGTTCCGAAGCAGCTCACCGATCAGCAAAAGGAACTGGGGCTAGCACTGAAACATCTGTTTCGGTATCTGGAAGACTCCGCTTTCATAAGCGGATCGTCACAGGTGATGATAACTGGTGCCATCACTATGAGCCAGAGATAAAGCGGAACAGCATGCAGTAGAAGCATGCGTCGTCACCTCCCCCTAAAAAGTTCAAAGCCGTGCCGTCAGTAAGCAAGGTGTTGCTCATCGTCTTTTTCGACGTGAAGGTCTGCTACTTGTGGAATTTCTCGAGCACATAAAAACCATTAACTCCGATGTGTACTGTGAGACACTTTGACGCCTACGTAGGTCCATCAAGAAAAAAAGACCGGGGCTGCTCACGGAGGGTGTGGTTCAGCTCCATGATAACGCGCGTCCACACGTCTCCAGAGTCACACACGTGGAACTGGCCACGTTCAAGTGGCAGACGTTGGACCATCCAGCCAACAGTACGGACATGTCGCCCTGCGATTTCCATGTGTTTGGTCCACTGAAGAACACCTGAAAGGGAAGCGCTTTAACTCGGACAACGTACTCAAGGACGCTGTGAAGGACTGAGTCTCGTCACGGCCACAGGAATTCTGGGAACAAGGAATCCTGCGGTTTGTTTATCAGTGGGATCGTTGTGCTCAGGCCTATGGTGTATATTTTGAATAAAGTCTACATTTGTACCCACCGTGTCGCTTTGTACCTTTTCATTTGATCACCCCTTGCACAATGACCATGCTTTATGTATTATGGGACTGACTGCAGCGCTTCTGGAGACGAATTTTGGAAATTAGCATTCTTATTGCAAAAAGTGAGAGACAGCGAGAAACGCCGCTGGCCAAACGTGTACAGCGTCACTTATTTAGTATGCATTGGCATCCTACATTATTTTATTGCTACTTTTTCTTCATTTTGTAGGCTAAAATGTATGAAATAAAATACATAATTTTTTTTAAATTACATGTTTGAACTAAAAAACAAAAAATAATTTCTTCATTAAGTGTTATATATATATTTGAGTGCATCTGAAAGAGAATGATTCTGTACGAATTATTAAAGTAATCCGTATACTAAATTCGTAGGATTCGTATTACTTTAATTACTAAAGTAATTGAAGTAATAAGAATTACTAAAGTAATTCGTATACGTTACTAAAGTAATTCGTATATAGAATTACAGACATTAACAAAATTTCAAGGAAGAATAGTAAGAGTGATAGCGCAGAAGTACTACTATTACAATAGAAAGCGATAAATATCATGTTAGTTTAATAGAAATCCTACTAAAACAGGCACAAAAACGTTATCACAATAGTGATAGCACGGGAATAACATATATCATAATGGTTAGATTCACATTGCTTACATTTCCATCTGACACGTTTGAATTAAAATCTATGATATCTTGTAGTGCTACGATTCAATTTTTAATCTTACACGATGAATAATATTTCGATGCTAAAAATTATTCTTACTTTTTATTATCTTAATTGAAACCTTGCACTTAAAAGGAAATTTTTTTGCGAGTTATATTTCCTTCTCCTTGTTAAAATATTTGTATAATTTTCTAACTTTTTATACAAATTATGTGGTTACAGAGAATATAATCTCATTTCCGTAGAGACTCTAAATTCCATAACACACTCTTGTTGTTAAACCATGGTCAAACTATTATTCTATATCTAAATGCATTATACATTTCTTTAATAACTCCTGGAGGAGTTATTACTTTTATATGAATTGAAGTGAATTTCAGTAATATTCTAACCATGTTCTTAAGTGTGTATGCTATTTAAAAGCATATTTCTAGATACCACTGGAAATTAAAATGTAGAAAACGTGCTACTCATTGCAATGTTTTTTTATCGTACTTCCTCCTATAAATGAAGTTAAATAAGTAACACTTGAAAAGCTACGAACGAAAACCTTAGAAACTCGTTTTGCCATTTTTATTACCCCTGTTATCATTTCAAGGGTCTTAATAAATTTCATTTACTGCGCCGTTTTTAGCTGCAATGAAGAACTTCAGTGTTTTTTCAAAAAAAGCATTTTACTACGTTCTTGAATTTCTATCATAGGCTCATAAAAATCTATCAGTTGCGTAGTCTATCAGAATTTAGAGCAGGAATACCCAAACTTTTTCTTGCACGAGCCCCTTTTAAAAGAATGGTTTTCTTCATTGGCCCTCTTTACATTTTTCTGTACAACATAATTATAACACAAATAATCGTAATTGAGTAACTTAAAGATAAAAATTGTATTAAGCATATGAACGTTGCTATCAAATATTATCGCCCTGTATTATATTTAAAGAAATTAAATAATAAAGAATCTGCATAAATGTATATATGTTTATCCCACTCTGATAAAACAACGGTACCTAGAGCCATCAAAAGTTGAATAAAGTAAGCTTCCTTAGAATATGGGCATGTGGAAGCCAAATTTCAAATTTGGAATTTGTTTTATTATCTATTTCATATTTTGTAAAACTTTAACGAGTTTTTGATTAACAAACTGAAAGATTTCAAAGCGAGCAATGGCAACGTTGTACAGGGAAAGAAAAAACATTTTTATCTCCAGCGCATGAGACTGTGTATCGGAAATTCTAAAGATATGCTGCTTTTAAAATTATTTTTCGATATTGCTCTTGAACTGAATTTCGTGGTTTAATTGCGAAGAACATGATATTTAAGAAATAAGGGTAACACACAAAATGTTAAAAGAACGCCCCTTTGGACGTAATGTAAAATCTAAAACCATTCATATTTTTAATTCATATTATATATATATAATCAATGGGATCTTCATTATGCTGATCAGTTGCCGGTATATATTCCGCTATCGTTCCCATACGACCCTTTGATCATCATTCCATCGACCCCTAGAAAGTCAGTACGTACACGCTGGGAACTCCTGTTCTAGATGTAGTCGTTGCTGACAATTTTATCTTTTGCCAGACTAAATAAATTGAACGCTAAAAATCAAAGCATGTTGTTAGATTATATTATTATTTTATTTCACTGCTTATTATGTAGGAGCAGGATTGTTATTCTTTCTTTAGCTGGAAGAGAAATTCATCCCCAAAAGACTGTGGTCCCCTGGGACCCTAATCTTTATTACTTCGCTTTGTTTTGATTTTATTTTAGCTCAGTACCGTTTTTCAGCTGGGTATCTTCAAAGAGGTTTTTAAAATCTCTCAGTTAAATTTTTTGAGCTGAAATTTTTTAGAGCTAATAAAAAGATATTCTTTGTTGGCACTCAAAAATGAAAACCTTTTTTTTACTTTTATTATATTTTTGTCGGAAGTTGACTGCAGGTTCCCTTTTTTCTGAACAATCTTAATTAAAAAATATTAAACAAAAACCTGCAATCTAAACAAACTTGTTAGCCGTTTAAAAATTATTTTCCGAGTAATTATTTGAGACCAGAATATCTGTTTAAATATATTCGTTTGTTATTTATATATTTTGAGAAGCGTACTAGTTTTCTTGTTGCATAAAATTTGGAACGTTTCCTGTAGTTTTGATTTTTGCTGTTGAGAGTAATACGTAATAGAAAACGTGGTTGCCTACTAAAGAGCATATTCGATTTAAGTGAAACATTAATTTTAATGGATGCTTGAGTTTTAGAAAACAGATGAAGGTGGATATAAAAATTTTTGGCCTTATATATTTCTAAGAAAATCCGAGAAATTTTTTATAGTATCTGCTTGTACTCATATACACTTATATTCCTTGTACTCTGCTTATCAATTTTATACAGTTTTCACGTCGTTTTTACCACTCATTACAAGTAAATCTCTTTCTCTACGAGGGTCATTTTTCGGAGTGGAGAAAACAGGTAATAATCCCTCAAAGCTAAATCTGACCTTTTTTTTTTTTTTTTTTTTTTTTTTTTTTTTTTGTAAAAGCGGGTGGTAAGGCTTTTAAAAACCACACTGCTTCTTGAGCTGCGATAGTTAAATGCGCAGAAACATTATCATGTACAAGACGAACTCTACGGTTCAGTATTTTAAACCTTTCCTTTTTATTTTCATTGGGAAGTTTATGTACAAGGCTTGTATAATATTCAGTATTGATCGTTGAAATTCTTCGTTGAACGTCTATGAGACGGGCACCTTGACAATGCCTAAGAAATGGTTGCCATTATCTTTTTCGTTTTTCCTTGATTTTGCTTTTCTGGTGGCGTTTTACCTGGTTTTCTCACTCCATTAAATGCAGTCCCCCTCTTCATTAAAGGATCATCGCAGTGGACCACTGTTTTATTAATAACAATGGTCTACTGTAAAATATTTTTGTAATTTTGCATTTTAAAGCTGCAACAATGGCTTACAGCAACACATTGCTTTTTCAATTACTGAAAGAAGGCGGGATATCTATCACACAGGCACTTTGTTCGTGTAAAGAGTTCAAAACGGTTGTTTTAATCTTGGAGTTATCTCTTTGACTTTAACTCTCCTGTCACTCAATATTTTCTCCTAAATACGAACAATATTTTCTGATGTCAGCATCTGCAGTCATCCACTTTCACAAGAATGGTCTTCTAAGGATATTTCGGCATGTACAAAACTGTTTCTTGCATTCTTTCAGTGTAGAACAGGAAAGAGTTGAATCAAAGTACATGACTTAAGCACTGTTTAACTTCTATGAAAGAGTTTATTTAGTCTCGTATTTGATCACATAATGGTACTTAGTTTTAAACATTTGAGAACAAACGAATGAATCACTTAGTTCATCAAACAGTTAAGAAATAATGGAGAAGATTTTACTAAAGAAGCTTTCAAATTTAATCATTTTAGTACCTCTACTATATGTTTGCTAGAGGAATTCATCGTAAAGCGAATTTTATATGTGAGGTGGGAAACTTTTTTATTTACGTACTTGCTTGCTTTAAGGTAAAACTAGAATGTAACGAGTTAAAAACAAGATAAAATCAGTTTAGGTGAGTCGTATACCAAACACCTTTCTCAGTCGCCCACATTTAACCTTGAATGCTACTATATTATGTATAAATAAGGAAAATGATTTAAAAAGGTCTAACTCTGTTAGAATACAATCAATTTCAAGTTCAAGGTGAAATCGCTTGAATTTTGATCTTTGGGATGGAAACCATTAATATCCATAATTTGTACTGGCGTTTCCGTACTTAAACAATTGGATTCAATGGTCAAAGCTGGGATCTTTAGAAACGCTTCAGAAAACTGAGTTGGTAAGGAGTAGTTTTGATTTGTGTTTAAGTAAGCTCCTTGAATGAAACGGAGAAGTAAATCGTTACCAACATTTACAATTTATTTAAATACAAGTTTCTAGTTTTCCCATTATTCGAAAGTATATGCTTAATGAGTTTATTAAATGATTGCAATGTATTTGTATGCAAATTTACCGAGGTTCAAAATCTTTTTTTCTGAAGATGATATTTAAATACCTGCATTCGATGTCGGACAAAGTAAACCAATATTTGCTCTGCATTAACAGATTCCTACTTGAATTTGAGCAGACGAATATATCTCTTGAAAGCCTAGAAGTCAATCTAATATAATTAAGAAGAAAGAAGTTCTTTAAAATCTAATATAATTAGGAAGAAAGAGTTCATTGAAAATCTATTTGCCTTGGGAAGAATGAAATCACTGAGGAGCTAATACTTTTGATATCATTTCTTATTCCGCGAAGTGTTCCTCACTGAATGGGCCTGGAGCTCAAAGTATGGACAGATATAATTTCTTAGGGCATAAAATTATCTTTTCTATTGGAAATTGGCATTCCTTGTTTGGACGGCGCTGAAAAATGACGTCCTGAAGCTCTACTATTTTAAGAGAGAAAACGGATAGTAATGAAAGTTATTCCCGTGCTACCGATTCTTGTTCTGTGCTTTGTTGCCTACGAGGTGTGCTCGGTTCCTCTTCTATTAGCCACCACTGCTAGACCATACCAGCAGCGTAGGTTCTTGTGGGGCTATTAACTAAACAATTAGTTAAGATGCAGCGTATTCAAAGTTGTCTTCACTGCTGTTGTCTGTGTTTCTGTATGGAAGACACAAAATTTTGACAGAAAGAGTTCAAGAATCCTTGATTATATATGATTTTAAATTTAAAGCTTTAAATTAACATAATCTAACATTCAGTTATTGCTTTTATTCTACATTTTTAAATACACTGGCCACGTTCCTCACACTTATCACTCACCTCACACTTAGATTTTCAGAAAAGAAATATAAGCAGGAATGCATAAAATGAAGTTTAAAAGTACGTTACATCCACATTTTCGTATATCTTCTGAAAACCTTACAACACCTTTTGGTAGCTTCCTCTTCTGATTCGATTATAAATGCAGTGAATTAAATTATTTTTTATAAACTTTTTTTCAGGCAAAGCTCACAAGAGCCGCCTGCTTGAAGAGAGGGTTGCCTTCACGGAGGATTTCTAAGAGAAATTGGCTCATAGCCACGTTATACATGGAGCAGATGACAAAAACCAACCATGCAGCCAGTCCGTTTGGCCTGGGATCGAACTCAGGTCGAAATCTCAGTATACAGCTGTTTTAACCGCTCGTCCACTGATGAGCTGTTACTCGGCTCCCTCAGGACGTTTCTCGCTCTAGTCAAACGTTTGCCATCAATTTTCAACTATTTTCCAAATAGCTAACGGTCTCAAGTTTTATCCATGTATATCCAAGTCGTTTGTAGATGACAGTAGAATGTAATGAAACGATTTTTTTTTTCAAAATTCAATTAATTTTTTTTTAATTTTATGCTTAATCGATTTTTACGCATATATTATTTAACGAATACATAAAACATCTCAAAATTTTACTGCTTGCACCATCGGTTATACGAACGCACATTTTATTTTAACATTAAATTAAACGTAACTTTAAATTTTACGTAATTTTAATGTAATTTTTGATTTTTTGACGGTTTTTTCGAAAATTCCCTCAATTGTTTCGACTATTTCACGCTTGGTACATAAGGGCTTTATTCTCCTTGTGGCATGTCTTTGTGATATAATTGGAAGCCCGTCCAGCTAGCATTGAAATGTTCAGAGTTCCAGTCTCAGCAACACAGTGAGAAATAATTATTTATCCATTCATTTTGCCTGACTTATTCATTAACATTTGCAACAAGTTAGCATAAAAATTTTGAAAAGATTTTATAAATTTCTTTTTTTAATTTTCAATTAGTAATATACCTTTTTTTAATATTTTGATATTTTTATCTTCATAGAGTCGTACTTTCTATTAAAAAATCTGAGGCGGACATCTTATGACTTCTTTGTACTGTCCATTAAGTTATACATTGCTGCTCTTCATTTAAACCAATTACCTTGAATTAGCCAGTCCCTCAAGTCAAATTCAGAATGACATAAAAAATTGCAAATTTTCTTTAATTAAATATACCCGTCAATTTTTGTCTTACGGTAGTCAAACTTCTTCTAATTTTATTTTTTCATAAAGAATATAAAATTTTCCCCAAACACTTCTGAAACTGGAAGTATATGGTTACGACAAACGACTGCGAAAATAAGGCCCGATAAACACTTTTTAAGCCGAGTAAAGGGGTGGTTATATATATATATATATAATATAAAGTAAAGTAGAAAAAAACAAACGAAAAAAGACCTATGTGGTCAAAAATTTTGCGCATTGTGGCTGCAAAATCAAGGAAATTAGAAGATAAATTTTAGTACGCACGCTAAAAAGTTGCTAAAACACTGTGGCTCCGCGAAAACTTCAACATAAGCAAATTTAGTTGCAAATTGTGTTAAAAGAGAAATATACAACATTTGAATATTTACAAGCAAAAATTAATAAAAAATAGTAAACTATATGTTAAACTAATTAAGTATATTTAAAACATAGTAAAACAACTAAACTAAACAACTAACTAAAATTAAAAATAAAATTAAAATTAATATATATACATATATATATATATATATATATATATGTGTGTGTGTGTGTGTGTGTGTGTATATATATATATATATGGTACCACGGATTGTAATAAAAAAGGGAGGTGCACAGCTAGATGTTATAGCAGTTCCAAACACAAACTTTCAACGTTCTTTTTCAATTATGCGAGATACAACGTTTTTCAATTATGCGAGATACATACATACTTGCATGTACGTATGTATAGAAGTCATGAAAAAAAATCCTTTTTAAACCCAGTTTACAATTCGTTTCGGAGAAAAATTCCTTTATTATGTCTGTACGTACAAATATCAGGCGAAAAATCGTCCAAATGGATTCGGGAACAGTCAAAATGGATATTTCTGTTCAAATATGATACACTAAAGTTTTTGCAATTACGATATTTCCTTCACTTTATACAAGGAAGTAAAAACAAATGTAAAACAATTGGAGCTTTACTGAAATTGTTCTTGAATTAAATTGTAATTTTATTCAATACTAAATGCTAAAACTCATAGCAGTAGCAATAGTAGTTAATATTCACAGTAGTGATAGCAGTAGGTATTATTTTTTTAAAAACGATTTTTCATTTTTTTTAATTAATAAATACTTCTTCCGAGAGAGAGATTATAATAGAAAGTTTTCAGATTTCAAGCAAGATTTTTGCAATACCTTTATCTTCCTTGTTTAATATTCAATGTGCTACTCATTTTTATCATACTGACTTAAATTTGCTTTGAATAAGTGAATAAAGTCCATTCCTTTTTGCAAATTTTGAAGAAATATAATGGGATTGATCATGTTTCTAATGGATTGCTATTAAGTTTCTTGAATTTCAAGGGTGCTTTTTCTTTTTTTGCGTTCCAAAACATTCACCTTTCACTTAGAATTTATATCAAGGATCTCACTGAGTATTTCAAGGAATATGAAGTTCGAATTCATCAGTTAAAGATCCAAAAATAGTAGGCGCATCATAGTAAATTTCGTCTATAGAAACAAATTTACTCTGTAAACTTATTCTTAGCGCATTTAAGTTTACTTATAACTCCAAATTAATTTTTTTCAAAGCATTCGGATTTTTTTACATATGTAGAGAATATCCTAAATCAGAAACAATCGTAATTTTATTTAATTGATTTTTTAAAATTGTTTAAAGTATATCCTTTTCATTTCAATATTTTTCGAAAACAGAACTTCAAGATTTCAAAAATTAATCTGATCAGAAGTCTTAGTGTTTTGATAAGAATACAGAACATTCTAAAAGCCTCTTTTTTAGTTTTATTTTTCTGCTTTATTCAGAACCTAAAACTCTTAATATCGGGCTCAAGCTTGTTAATCGACTTTTTTTCCGCTGTATAAAATACATAAAACAACTTCAAATAATACGTCTTAATTTATAAAGCATTTAATAGGTCTACCCGGAACATTTCCTTTAAAAATCAAAATGCAAATAGTGGTGTTAGAACAATAAGGATTGCACTGAGCTTCCTTCACAGAGCTTCTTTTATAGTTACAAGTGCACGGTCCCTCGACACCTTGACCGATTTCATTTGCAAAACCTGTCTTTACCACATGATTTGCATGGTCTTCGACTAAATATTTATGAAAAATTTAGTAAAGTCCATAAGGACAAATACATGGTTTATTAATAATAGCAGTATACTGTCCTTTACTTATTATAAAGGTCTGCCATCTATGTTATAAATATCTCAAGGTTATGTCAGTTTTAATTTAAAAAGCATGCTAACCTTGCTTCCGCTGGAATTCGGCATAATTTCTTGTTAGCCTTGAACAAATTTATCGCTGGTTATTTTTTAAAAAGGAAAATGACTGCGCTATATTTGGAAAGTGTGAACGTGATTATTGTAACAATTACCTTAGATTTTCTCGAGATCGCTTGAAGCGTCCTATTTATATTCTTAATTGCGGAATGAACTAAGCGAAGGTCAAAACTATCCAAAGTAACTTTGTAAGCCAAGGATGTTGGTAGCAAGAAAGGTACTGAGAGATTGTTGTTAGTTACGCGTATTTTTACTCAATACACAACATGAAGATGAAAGTGCTAATGAAATATAGAACTGGGAAATTTCGCAAAAAGCTGCGGTCATCAAAACTTGCATATCAGCGGGTTTCCGGTGAATCTGATTTTTCGTCCGACGTTGATTCCTGTAACAGCAAACTTAATGATCGAGTTTCGTCCAATAACAACAAATCAGAAGCAGAAACTGAACTAGCGAATCCTTCCAAAGTGAAAGGGAAACGTAGTTCTAGCTCTACATCGAGCATCGACACCGCCTGGTTGGAAAAAATGAACATTAAGTATACACCATCCGAGGAATACACCTCTGTGACAGGTAATAAATCAACCAGCTCAGTGGCCAGCTCAGAAGCGACCGGTCGCAGTCATTCAAAAGACTCTTTGATTTCGAAGTCTTCTGCTGGAGGATTGAGGAATCCTAAATGTGCGCGTTGTAGAAATCACAACAAGAATGTGGATGTCAAAGGTCACAAACGTCTCTGTGAATATCGGAAATGTCGATGTGAAAAGTGTTTGGTCATTGCCGAAAGGCAAAAGATAATGGCAAAACAAGTGGCTCTTCGCAGAGCTCTTATTCTAGATGAGATGCTGCGTTCTAGCTCTGATACGACCTCCTTAACGGAAATAAGTGCTAAAGAAAATATTACTGCTGAAGACAGCGACTCAATAGAAGTGATTGAGGAATATGATCGTCCCTCTATAGCGGATGCTGGAGTACAAACATCACCCGATTTGCTGGATTACAAAGGTAGGGGTATCTTATTATGTTTCCCTTTTCCTTAAACTCCTTTTTTTTAACTCTGGGCTACAAGTCAGAAGAAAGTTTTACAAGTATTTTAGCCTGAAGTTTGATGACACTGAATATTAGCAAGGGCGACTTTGAGGTTCTTAAATGTTACTTATTTTTCTGCCTAATTGTTGAATCGATATTCAGGTTAAGTTAGGTTAATTGATTAAAGCGAAGCAAATAGAGGGCTGTATAGGCTATGCATTCGTGGAGAACTTAAAGGGAAAATTGGATTTATTTTTTGTGGCAATGAAACGTTCACTGCAAATTTTGCAGATGAGTAAAGCTCTCACGGCTGACTCAGCCATTCTATCTCTTTCTTCAGACCATTATGATATTCATTATTGAGAATACTCTTTTGACTTGTGCCGAAATACTACCTACCATTTTCAAAATGTATTCTTTATTTAAACAAATTGGGCAATGAAATTTTTTCTTTCAAATGACCAAAAGAATAGTATCCTTTTCGAACCTTTATTTTGCTATATTTCATAACCACACTCGTGTGCAAAATTAAGAGAATTTTCGCGATAATAATGAGAGAATGTCGAATTTGTTAAGGATTAATGGACAGCTTTTAATGAAATTTGGTATGAATATACACTTGAATCGATATTCAGAGAAATACCATTCTATTTATGCCAGAGAAAAAGTTGCACCATCCAAAAGTCATTTTATGTACGCCTGATTATAAGTAAAGTCTTAATGCAGGGATGTCCATAATACACATCGGAATATCGAGCTGAAAATGAGTCTACAGCCAGACAGATATGGTCACAGCCAGACAGGTCTCACAGCGTAATGGCACTGGACAGGAGACAGTTGAGGAGTTTCTGTGGCAGTCGATTCAACTCTTGCAGCAAGGCAGTTTTCAACTCTTGAATGGTTCTCGGAGAGGGATAGCGAGATGAAATTGCCCTTTTAAGAACGTCCCAAACGTGCTCTTTATGTTTGAGATCAGACGAACTGGTTGGCCAGTTTATGAGGCGATTATCCTCACTTTCCATATAATCGTTGACCAGCTATTATTGTAATGCATTAACTTAAATTTATTGTAAATACTGTTTTCACTTCTACTTTTAACACCCCCTATTGTGTTGAGACTTATCTCATTCGTTTGACAGTAACATCAGAGCAAGCCCACGAAATCCATTGTGGCGAGGAGTGCAAGACTGCGCCTGTTGTTGGCAAGAGCCTTAGACGCCATACAGGTAACTGTACAACTTTGCTGAGCTCCGCCCCCCCCCCAATTTTGATGGAGAGCACCCTATCACTAACCTCTCTAGAGGACGTTCGGTTCGCCACATATTTAGAGTTTCAGCTACTATACATTTACAAACATTCATGCCTTATCCGGGATTCGAAACCGGGTCCTTCGGTACGGCAGTCAGGGTCACTAGCCACTGTCCCGGTTGGGCGGTTTAACACCCCTAAAATTAGTAATGTAATTGTCTCCTTAAAATTCAAAAAGAATTTTTTCTGTGATAGGAACTTTTATAGCTGCTGTTAAACGGTTTATCGGCATTCCTGCAATTTTGCCAGGAACTGACTGAAAGTCTAAAAGCTTAATTTTTACGCCCCATTCTCGTGCAAAACGCAGCACAACAATCGACACAGCTTTAGTTTGTTTCTCGTTAAACGAATCTATTAATACCTTCACAAACTTTTTTATATAAATCTTTACAAACCTGCTGAAACAACAGTGGCTTAATGATATTGACAATAACAGCCCCACATTTTGTTCTGCCTAATCTAAACTTTGCTTCAAAGAGCTTTAAAATCAGTTTAGATGAACAGTCGGCTCACTAAAAGCTGAAGCTGTAAATATCAACATGAAATGCAAAAGTTGCTTATTTAGCTGCTATTAAGAATTATTTGTCAATTAAACTGATAAATTTAAAATGTATAAAAGAATAGAAAGTAATAGAAAACACGTTTCATAGCCAAATAATCAGAATAAAAAATATATGTACTGAAATAGACGATTTAAAGGAAGAAATAATAAAGTTAATTAATGTTCAAGTTGACAACCAAGTACCACTAAAATTTATTAATTTATATATTAAAAAGGCAGGCATTAACTTTACTTTATAATTTTTTGGCTCTTTTTGATATGATAACATCACCTTAAACCTTAGCTGAAGGGTAATGAAGGATATGGAAGAGTAAAGAAATTATTTGTAAATTTTTATTGTAAATAAATTTATAAATATGTATATTTAATCAATACTGGATTCTTTCCTTTTACTAATAAAGGGCCAACTCTTTTCAAAAGTCTCAATTATAGCCCGAATTGAGTGAAGATTTTAATCTTCTTCTTCTAATTTTCCATACTTTAGCCAGTATTTAGTTAAGTTTTGATATACCAGTTGAAATCAAGTTCATTAAACTTACAATATTTTCTTTCATTAACTTTAACTTCTTTAAGGAATTTTTGAGAATTTTCTGGGAACTTTTTAGAGGTTTTTTTTAAGGACTTCGTTTCAAAAAATTTTGGAAAATTTTTAGACATTTTAACTTTTTAAATTTTGCTTTAAAACTTAAATTTTAAAACATTTCATTTTTACTTCATTACTTTAATTATTTGCATTACAATATTTACACAATTTTTCAACAGAACACACATTTCCCATTACAAACAGTTTACATTTCTTAATTCACAATACCACTTTACTCTATTTTACTTCCAGCAAACTTGATTGGCTTAAATCCCTAAATAATTGTTCGTTAAAATTAAAACTTGAATTACATACCTTTAGGATTTTTAATTTTTAATTTAATTTAATTTTTTCTAGATTTATTTTTTATATTTTAATTAATGTTTGCAAAAAAAAAAATTAATATAACAAAGATAGCAGCTTGGCACTCAACTTTACTACATAAGCGCCATCAATATAATTAATTTGAAGAACACGCTTACTTCTCTATAAAAACACTTTTGCTTACCCCAACGCTCATATAGTAGGTAAGTTAGAATTAAAACTTACTATTTACTTGCTTTAAGTATTTTTTTAAAAATTTTTATGTAGTATTTAAGTATTTTCTAGATACGAAATTATATTTTTAAGTATATATTTGTTTTTTAAAAATTGTGAATTAGTTCTTTTTGTTTTTTATTGGTTTATATGGATTATGTATAGTTCTTTTTTAGTTTCTTTTTATTGATATGCATATTCGTGTCGGGGAGGTTTCTGTAGACAAGTGTCTCTAAAATACATTGGTTTCTAGATTATTTTTTTTAAATTAGTTTTTTTTTAAATTTATTTTTTTTTAAAGTTTAATTTAATACTTGACTTTACTTGCTTGTTTCTCAGACTTCATTAGTATTTTCCTTTTAGAACTTTAATTCTTAAATGCTAATTTCTAAGGGTACCCACTTTATTGGTAGTTCTTTTTGGACATTCTTCACTTTTTACTTTTGGTTTTGACTTTTACCCTTGCCTGCATGAATGACGAAACACGAATTGAATGATTGGAGAGTTAGGTTTGGAGGCAACTTCCCCTTGATAAGTCTGTCTCCTGCCTGCTCAACAGTCATTCACTTATGCATTTTAAAAAAATTGTTTGGATTAATTTTAATTTGCTAAATTAGTGAATTTATTTTCATGGATTGTTTTTGCATTTGATTTGCTTATGCTTCTGAATTTAAATGATATTGTAGATTAGTTCAAGAATTAAATCTTTTATATGTTTACACATTTTTTTTAATATTTAAAAAAAAACTTTTTTGGCTTTAAATTTGCTTTTTTTACTTTTATACGTGTTTGTTAAAATTTAAATTTGTTTAAATTTAAAATGTATAATATATTTCAGAAAATTACTGCCGCTGCTACTACGCTTGCCTTACGTATCGCACATTTCAGTGATTTGTAATGTCCGAACGCCCATCATGAGCTACTGAAAATTCTGCAAAGCACGGCTCACACTTCATTTTGTCAGTACGATCACAAACGCTTTTCAAAAACTGATAATCCTTTAATTCATTAAGTAAGCCCACAGTTCCTTTTTGCTAGTTTGGAGATTAAATTAATTTAATGTGCGGTGCAAAGTAATCGCAATGTCGACTCACAGTTTGAACTCATCTAAGATAGGACAATGTGCAACAATAACATGGACAGTGTAAGTTCCCAAGTTGCCAAATCTAATAATAGACTTAGTATACAATAATAGATTCTAATAATATACAAGATATCTAAAAGGTGAAATAAAAGTATTTGGATCTCATGGGCTATTTTTAATATTGTGAAAAATATGTGGATGAAAAATAAAATTTCTAAATTTATTAGGCCACATTTGGGAGAAACACATCAGGACAATATTAAAATTACTCAGAAGGAGCTACAAAATATTTAGATTGGGAACAGCAAGTGCAACAGAGAGAGTATTTCAACTGCCAGTTTGCCATTTTACCCAAGACTGTACTATATTTTATTCTTGTATATTCCACCCTTTTAAAATTTTACGAAATAATCGGTATAAAATGACAAACTGGCTGGGACACCAGGGACTACATCACCGAGACAATCCCAGTCAAAGCGCGGATTATGGTAAGCCTATATACTCGTATATTGTCTTAATTCAATTAAGTTAAACTGTGAACTATTTTAATTTGAAAGAATTTAAAAGCTTGTGGCACAACGAAAGGCAACGCCTCTTAAAACTGGCAATTTACCAAGCCACGTGGAGGATAAATGTCCTTACAGTGCAATAAAATGTTACAACAGAAAAAAGGTAAGAGCAAATTGTAGCTGTTTATAAAGTCAGCATTTCAGAAAATTAATCTTCATGCAAATTTTTCATTTCCATTCAGAATCCTTTAAAGAGATCAGCAATAACACAAAAAAAAAAAACTTAGTCTTATCCTTCATACAGCTTTCCGGTTTATGAGACCTTTTAAGCACGAAGAAAATTTTAGGTGAACATCAAAATGTGTCATAAACCAATATCGCGGCTGCATATATGTAACGAATTTTTTTCTTTCGAACCACGTTCCTTTGTAAAGTAACTGGATGCACGTCTGGCTAGCAGTCAGTGATCCGAAGTTCGAATCCCGATGAGGGCATGGTTAGTTTTTCATGTTTTCTGGTCTAAAAGTACCTCATGATTATACACGCGGCCCGTAGTACACCTCATAATTCTACACGTGGTAAAACATGGGGGAAGATAATTTGCTTCTACCCCTGGACTTGGCGGCTTGATTTTCTTTCCTCCTTAGTCGCCTTTTAAAGTAAGGGAAAAGTGGAGTTTATCTTTTCTTCCGCTTGCCTTCGCTGTGTGATTGGAAGCACATCAGCACTAGCAGTAGAGAGATATAAAAGTTCGACTGTCTGTGAAAGCATAGCTGATTTTTCCTGTTTTCTGCTTCGAAATAAATTTAATGATTCTACGAAGCTAATGATAAAAAAAATATAGTAACCCTCAGACTGCTGAATTTTTTTTCACAAAATCGCTTCAAAAATTCCGTATTATTTTAATTCATATTTGAAATCCATACATGGTTTAGCAAAATTAAACAACTACATCAAATTTATTAGCCAAGCAAATCCATAGGATGAATCCATATATGATTTAAAATTTAAATGCAGCAAAAAAATGAATTGCCGAATGTTAGAAACTGAAACAGCGGGATACGATTTTAATAGATGTAACAACCGCATTCCCACGGATATCGCTGTATGAACAAATTTGCTAAATTTAATGTTTCTCCTGGAAATTGCGGGATAAGCAGTTATTGGGGTAAAAGCGTTATAGTTGGTTCTATTATAGGTATATCAAAAAATTCCGCTGAGGAAATATCGTACATATTTCATATAGCGACACTTTTGCGAATTCGCTGATTTCACAGTTTTGTGTTTCCTATTTTGAAATAAATATAATGACGCTACATATATAATTTAAGTCCATTCAAAAATGTGTGTAGTCATTATTACTATGAAAATATTTACTTTAAAATAAAAGAAAAAATTATACATTTCCTGTGTTATATCTTATATAGACATTTGCTTGCATTATTATTGTTACGAATTTCGTATTTCTCTGTAATTGATATTTAATCCGAATCAATGTAATTGACTACTTTGTTAACTGTAATCATAATTCTACTCTTTTTGCTGTTCAGAAATGTCTAGAACTGTCTCACCCGGCCGATTTAAAAAGTTATAAAAGCCGGAGAGAAACATCTCAGCTCAATTATTTAGATAACTGTTGTTGTTGATTGTAGAGAATTCGCGGTGAGATCAGATAAGATTTCTCTGCGCTTTGGATTGCGTTCTATTTAATTTTTTAGTAGTTTAACATGTGGCTACTGATTATATTGCGTGATATTGGGATATTGTAGGAATAACTTTGACGAAAATCCATAGTTTTGTTATATTTTTTGTGATAAGAATACATTTTATTAACTTTTTATCGGACTCGTGCATTCAATCGATTACGGGCCCATGCGCAGTCAACATTACTTTACATACTGTATCTGAAGATAAGATATGTAATCATTTGCGTAATTTGATAAGATATGTAATCATTTAACCAATACATGTATATGCGTATGACAGGCATACTCTTCAGACATTTAAAAATTCTGAATTATATTAATGTAATTTTACTTTAATTAAAAACGCTATCAAAACACAGAAATGTTTGGTTTCTGTATTTAAATGAAAATAGTATCGTCCAATTTAAAATTTATTCATAGAAATTTCTTAACTCCTACCTTTGACTGATTATCAGTTAGTAATATCACCAGGTATTCAATCAATAAATAATCCCTGAATAATAATAATTCCTAAATATTACATATTCAGGGATTATTGTTCGTCATTACTTGATTAAAGTATTCATTAAGTACTGCGTTTTAATTCAGAAGATTATCTATCACTTCATTACAATTTTCTTCGAGATTACATATCAGTGCGTACGTAAAAGCCAAACAGAGTAAAATAATTGAAATAAATTTCCCGTTCTTTTGAGGTTCAGTATTTTTACTTCCTTGATAAAAGAATTTTAATATTTATTTTATATTTTAATATATATTTAATTCACTTTACATTAATAGTTTCAAAAAATTACCTCTCGCGTTCCTCGTATAAACAAAGATAAAGTGTTTTTAAATTTGAGGTACATTTATTTATTATAAAGACGTGATTGTTGATAACCAAAAAATCTCTTCGTCTTTGTGAAAGAATATAAAAAATTCTTTTTCAGTTTAAATATTCCAACGTGAATTTTTTATTACCTGCCTTCAGTAATATAAAAAAATATTCGCTCCGACTAACGATGTATTTCCTCAAAACTATTTTGCAGATCATAGTAAGAGGTTAGGCTATTTGAATATGGCAAAGCACATGGGACCTCTCAGCCAAAAATGAAGTCAAATTTTGGTGGAGAATTTTTCTGAGGAAAACTAGCTCGTATTTGCGTTACATATTGGGGGTATCTAATCATGCAAACTTTCTGTTCGCCTTGAATCAAACCTGGTTAGAACTAGCAGCATTTAGCGATCTATAACCACTCGACCACAGGGGGGGGCATAGTAAAAGAGACCGTGCTGCTTGTTTCTTGAAAATGAATTGCGCATTTTCATTTAACATCAAAATGCACTAGAAAGTCGAAAACTTGTTTTCATCAAATCGCTATTCCGCTCCTACATTTATTAAACCTATAGTATTATAATATATTTTCTTCCGCATGACTTCATGGTATAATTGGAAATATACTCGACGCGTGTTCGAAAGGTCCAGGGTTTGAGTCCCAGCAAGAGAACAGCACACATTCTCTTGCTTCAAAATAGCCTAATGTCTCTACAGTATTTTGCGCAATAAAGTATATGTAATGCATCTACAGAGTTTTATACTTGAGTTTGCTCAAGCATTCCATTTGACCCTTAGAAATAATTACTAAGCAAGTTCCAATATTCTTTTACTCAATATTATGTCCTTATGCAAAGAATTTAAAGGCAAATTTTTATTTGAATTTATACAACCGTTGTCTAGTGATATAGATTAAGGAGCAGAAAAAAAATTAAATAATTAAAATAAGGATTAAAATTAAATGGCAGACTCTAATCCCAATTTTTTTTTAAAATCGTTACTAATGATGAGTGGCTTCCTAATAACCGAGAGGCAAACATACGACTATTTGCATGGCTAAAATTATGACGGCAAAAAAACTTAGCTTGGAAGGCATATATTTACATATTATCCTGGCGATTGTTCAACTTGGCTTCCGTCGACTATGAAAATTGGCGGGCATTTCTTTTAAAGTTACACCAATCATTTTTGAAGATTTCAGAAGAAACTGGAGCCTCATATGTCAACATTCGACTGCTAAGATTTTTGCGCTATGTA
Source organism: Stegodyphus dumicola (assembly GCF_044657685.1). Taxonomy (NCBI): domain Eukaryota; kingdom Metazoa; phylum Arthropoda; class Arachnida; order Araneae; family Eresidae; genus Stegodyphus; species Stegodyphus dumicola. The sequence continues at coordinate 150,256,776 of NC_140777.1, forward strand.
AAAAAAAAAAAAAAAGGGCTTTCATTAATTTCTATTATTTTGTTAGGACACCGAATTTTAGTGGAAGCTTTGTATAAAACAACATGCGTACAAAGTCTTCTCAGGTAATTGTTCCCATCTATTACAGTTTTGTTTTCCATATTCAACTGCCCGTATCGAGTCCATCGGTGAACTATTTGTTTAAGGTAGAATGCTATAACTTTGAAAATTATCTACTGCTTGCTGTTCTATAGAAAGCAGGTCCCAAATTCTAATAATTTGTTTCAAAAAGCAAGGGGAAAATGTAGAAATAACAGCTAATTTATATGGCTTGTTAATAACAATGAAACGGCGTTTATCGTCAATCATCATAGTTATATCAGATGAAAGCGCAGATATTAAGAATGTTGTTACGTCCCTCTCATTTGTAACTGGAGCTAAATAGCGCTGCTTGGTTACAGTTTCGTGGTCGACGGAACAATACGTAAGTACCGAAATTTCATTGAAGGGAAGTAAATTAAAATTAAGTTTTTCTTGAAGTGGGCGTGTTTGCTTTAAGTGTATTCATATATTAGTTTGAAAAGATTTGTTTGCTGAATCAAGATGTGATGCTTTGTAGATTCATTAGGTACTAAAACTGGAAGGGATTCCAATTACACTACAAAAACAGTAGATAAAGTAGGAAAAAAACAGGAGTTTTTTTATTCTCTTTGAGAGAGAATACAAAGGAGTTATTCTCTCTCTAGTTATTCTCTCTCTTTGAGAGAGAATACATAGGAGTTTTAGAATTAAAGAAGGGCTGGGGAGGTGAGGTGGACTTAAAGAAAGACTAGAGAGGTGAGGTGGACTGAAAGACTTAAAGAAGGACTGGGGAGGTGAGGTGGACTTAAAAAATTAAAGAAGGGCTTTGGAAGTGAGATTTTAGATTTAAAGAACTTTTAGACTTAAAGAAGGACTGGGAAGGTGAGATGGATTTAAAGACTTAAAGAAGGACTGCGGAGGTGAGATTTTAGATTTACAGAACTTTTAGACTTAAATAAGGATTGGGAAGGTGAGGTGTACAGTGTCCAAATACAGGTGATGAATTATCCTCCAGCAAGTTTGAATTCAGGCGCCACTTTAAGAGGTATTTAGGATTTTTTTCAGCTGAGAAACTTGAAGAATGGGCTATGCCTTAGTCTGGGTTCGAACACCGGTCCTTCCAACTGCTAGCCGAATGTGCTTCCATTTACCCCACAAAAGTCTGCGGTAAAGAGGAAGAAAAATCCCTTATATTCTTTCTCACCTCTTAAAGAATGACTCGGGAGACGAGGGGTCCAATCACGAAATTCAAGTGGTAATGAATTATCGTCCGCAAAATTTGAATTCAAGCTCCACTTGCAGAGGCTATTTAGAATTTTTTAAAGGCTAGAACCTGAAGAATCGGCTATGCCTTCGCCGGAATTTGAACTCCGGTCCTTCCGATTATAGCTGGATACTTCCAATTAGTGCACAAAGTACGTAGAAAGGAAAGAGAAAATGCTTATAAATTCATTTTAGAACATATATAGTTCATTCTATGACTAATATAATGCAAGAAGAAAGTGGTCTTGTATAAATGCTTATATGTGATTTCTAACTTTTTTATCTCAAAATCATAGCTATTTAACTCATAAAAATTTCTAAGCCAGTTTCTAACGGAAGAGAACAGAAGCATTAGGTTGTCTTAAATTAAAGGTGAATAAAATTTAATGATCCATCTCATCCCAAGATTCAGTTTTCTAGAAGTTTTTCATGTTCCTCCAACACTACTCTTTTATAAAATTTTTTCTACTTTATTCAACGAAAGCTTCGACATTACTGTTGTGACGTCGTGGATGCTTCAGTATTCATCACTTTTATTCACACAACATAACACAGATACAACATTTAATTAATACATTTAAAAAACTATAGTAGATATCCGAGCTGGTGACACGATCAGAGACGTTAACGAAGATGGCACTCGTCATCACTCGACGAACAAAGTCTCCACACCTCAGCTCGCTGGCGGAGCTTCCCAGCACTCTCTCACAGGCGTCTCAACAGAAGTCTCATCTCTTTACGCATGCGTAATTCTCAGTTAAGTCGTTGCCATTCACAGTTCTTTAAAATATGAATTAAAAATGAATTATAGTCCTCGTAGTGTGATCTCTAGTCGAGAGCATCATAGATCTTTCTAGTAGAGAGTTCAGGAGCGTTCTTTACAGACTAACTCCTTCCGCCTCCAGATTTTGTTTTCCTCGGACACAGAGGAAATAAATTTTTTTTTAGTTACTACAGGATAAAATACAAGTTCAGGCTGGCGTTCGCTACACACAAACACCTTCCGCCTCCAGTTTTTGTTTCTCCGGACACAGGAGAAGTAAACCTTCACAGTTTATAGTTTCAATACAGATTGTTCAACATTTTACCAGTTAATTTTAAACCACACTGTTACAAATGCTCTCCACTCTCATAACCAGGCCATCATAAAAAAATACATATAACAATACATATACAATATATGAAAAACCAACACAGAAATTTTTGTCTTTAAGAATAAAGCTAACAATTTACTATACACTAAGAATCTTTTAAAAAATACAATATATATAATCAAATAACAAGAAAATTTAAAAGGAATTATAACTAGTCTATTTAACTGGCATGTACAGAGTTTCTACTTAAGCAGTCTACATTTAAGTTGTCACTTCCTTTTTTATGATGTATGGTAAAATTATAAAATTGCAAGGCTAAGGCCCAGCGTAATAATCGACCATTTCTACCTGCATTATTTTTTAGCCATACTAGGGGATTATGGTCCGTTTGAATGGAAAATTTAGTCTGCCCATCTATATACCCTTTCAGTTTTTTTATTCCATACAGAATTGCGGCACACTCTTTTTCAGTGGTGGAATACTTCCGCTCACTATCAGTAAATTTTTTACTGAGATACAATATGGGATGTTCTTTTCCTTTATCATCCTTTTGGGCTAAAACAACACCATATCCTTGATCTGACGCGTCTGTCTGTAGTATAAATGGTTTAGAAAAATCGGGTGCATGTAGCACAGGCCTACTAGATAGCTTTTCTTTTAAGGATTTGAATGATTCATTACATTCATTATTCCAAACAATTTTACCCTTTTTGTTAAATCCCTTTTAACAAATCTGTCAAAGGTGCGGCTATAGCAGAAAACATGGGTATATATTGTCTGTAATATCCAGCTAACCCTAAGAAAGCTCTAATCTCAGTTTTAGTTGTGGGAACAGGAAAATTTTGAACCGCCTCGATTTTTAGTTCTGCTGGAGAACGGTTTCCTCGACCTACTATGTGACCGAGATATTGCACTTCTTCTTGTGCAAACTTGCACTTAGAGGGTTTAATAGTTAAATTGGCTTTTCTTATTCTTTCTAAAATTTCATGTAAATGTTGTAAATGTTCCTCCCACGTTTCAGAAAAAATAGCAATATCATCAAACAAAGGGGTAGCATATTTCTCACATCGGCACAATATTTCGCTCATCATTTTACTAAAATAATAAGGAGCATTTTTAAGCCCAAATGACATTCGCAAAGGCCTATATATGCCAAAATTTGTAGCAAATGCAGCAATTTTCTGAGCCCTAGGGGTCAGCGGAATTTGCCAATAACCTTTAGTTAAGTCTATCAAGGTGACAAATTTGGCTGCTGCAACAGTGGCTGCTGCAACACGTTGCTCTATATTGGGGATCGGATAGAACTCAGTACGCGTTATTTCGTTTAACTTTCTGTAATCAATACACGGCCTAGGATCCCTACCTGGTGCTTCAACAAGGATCATGGGTGAAGTATACTCAGAGGGTCCTGGTTCAATAATCTTGTATTTTAACATTTTTTCAATCTCGACTTTAAGAATTTCGTTCTGTCGATTTGTCATTCTATAAGGCTTATGCTGTACGCGTTTGTCACTGATCAGTTAGATATCATGTTCGACTAAATTTGTTTTCCCTGGAATATTCGAAAATATAGCAGAAAACATTACCAACAACTTTCCCAACTGCAGGATTTGTTCATCACTAAGTCTTTCTTTAAGATTATCTTTTGCTATTATTTCATTTAAATCAAACACAGTGGGGTCGGTTAACATATAAGGAAAATCCTCCTCTAATTCCGAGGATTCAACTATCTCCTCGTTGTCAAGGAGCACCATATTCAAAAGTTCAGGTCTCTTATGATAAGGTTTTAACATATTGATGTGATACACTTTATTCCCTTCTTGATTCCCTTCAAAACTAACCACATAGTTTGTTTCTGATAATCTTTTCTCTATTTTCCCCGGCCCTTTCCATTGAGGAGCGAGTTTATGGGGTTGGTTCAATGCTAATACTAATACAGAATCTCCTGGCTGGAATTCCCTTTTCACGGCCTTTTTGTCATACCATTTCTTCCTTTTGTCTCTCACCTCTTCCATTTTCTCTGTAGCTAATTCTCTATATTTCTTTAACCTATTGATTAATTCGAAAACGTATTCTATTACGGTATCTTCTTTTTCCTGAGGATCTAACCATTTCTCATGCAATAATGCGACAGGTGTTCTGGGGTTGGTCCCGTACACTAATTCAGCTGGACTAAATCCTGTACTATCATGCGTTACTGTCCGCAGGGCAAAGAGAGCGGCAGGTAATTGTACTTCCCAATTTGGGGCAGCTTCAATACATAATACCTTTAAGACCCTTTTTATTATTTTATTGACCTATGGAACCGTTCTACAGGATTGCTCTGGGGGTGGTAAACCGAACTTCTGGAAATTTTTATACCAAACCTCTTCAAAAATTCAACGGTTAAGCGACTTATGAAAGATTTTCCTTGATCAGTTTGAACCTCCCTTGGAAAACCCATCCGACTAAATACCTGCAAGAGTGCACTTACAACAGATTTCGACGTTATATCCTGTACCGGGGCAGCGTTAGCATATTTAGATGCTAAAAGCACATAACTGTAATAAGATATTTATTACCTTCAGTAGTTGTAGGCATAGGCCCGCAAGCATCTACATTAACCTTACTAAAAACTTCAGATATCATAGGTACTATTATCAACGGTTCTTTCTTTTTGTCACTTGCTTTTCCTACACGTTGACAGGAGTCGCATGTTTTAACGAATTCCTCAATGTCTTTATAACAATTTGGCCAGAAAAAATGTCTTAGTAACCGGTCTTTTGTTTTCAGAACTCCTAAGTGACCTGAAGTTCCTTCATGACAAATTGCTTTAATTTGCTCTCTGAGGTTTTCTGGAACAACAATTAAATGTTCTTCTCCTCCTAACTTATTTGCCTTCTTTTTTACTAAAACCCCATTTTTAATCCCATAACTTGTTTTACTTCCGCTTTTTACTAGTTCTAATAAAGGCGCAAGTTCTTTACTTTTTTGTTGTTCATGAATAAAAGTACTTGAGTCTATTTGAATCGCAGGACTTGTGGGGACACAAAGGTTGACAGGAGGTAATATCTCTGTTTTCAGACTTCTCATGAGCATCGTCCTCCTCTTCCAATTCTAACTCATTCTGCTCAGAATTTTGGTTCGTCTCACTTAAATTTTCCGCTTTCTTAAATTGCCGTGCTTGAGATCGAGTAACGACCGCATTAACATTCCCGACATACGACGAATAATTTTTCTCAGTTCCTCTGAAAAGAGCCGCTCTCTGGTTGCCTAATATATATCGCCCTTGGTCTAAGTGGTCTCCTATAACAGCTGCTTTGGTGGTTACTGTACCCAAATCGCATTCAATATCTACTTCAGCAACAGGTAAACAAGTCATATGATCATCCAACAAATGTCGAACCCACACGTGTTCTCCCTTCATTCGATCTATGTCTACATATTTTTGACAAATAATATCTACCGTTGCTCCTGTACCTCTTAGAATAGGTACTTCAAAACCATTTACTCTTCCATTTAATGTATAGGGATCTAACAGATTCTTCTCTGATCTCCCGCTTATCCGATACAAATCTGCCTTTTGAGTTTTTAAATTAGGGCACTGAGGACGTAAATGGTCAAAAGATCACCATTCATAGCACTGGAGTCTTTTTTTCCTATCAAAATTCGAGTCCGACTTTTTCCCAACATTGCGTGCATCATCATCTTTTTAAATTGTGTGCCTTGAGGGTTTTTTCTATTTTTGTAAACGTTACCAGTGGACTGAAAAACACCCATTTGTCTACCTGATATTTTCGTTTTCATTTCCCCCAATTTCGTTTTCCCAACCATCGTCTTTTTCGCATCTTCAAATTCCTCTATTTTACACACCAACAGTTTTGGTGAAGTGATCGTGGCCCATTCATCTATAAAATATTCCTTAAACTCATTAGGCGTGCGCCGTTTAATCTGATCTACCAACATTAAATCCTTGAGTTGCTCAAATGTTTCGATTTTTAATCCCTTGAGCCACCCATCTAAAAATGTTTTAATTTCGTGATAAAAATCGTACCACGTAGAATCCGGATTTTTTTATTTTTTTATTTATTTATTTATTTTTTTTTTTTTTTTGAGTCTTAACAAGAAGTTGCCGAAACTTCTCCGCACTTAATTTAAATCTTTTAAGTAGTAATTCTTTAATATGTTGGTAATCTCTAGCCTGTTCTTCAGGCTCCCTAGCAATTATATTTACCTCAACCGGAAGGACACCAATGAGATATGACACCCATTGACCCGTGGGCAATTTTAAAACTTTAGCTTGCCTCTCAAAAAGTTCTAAGAATAAACTGATATCATCAGTTTTTAAATTAAACTTGGGCATAAGTTTCTGAAAATTCTGATTAAATACCGTTTCACCTCCAGGTTTAGCAGATTCAGTGTTCTGTTTTGCTTTAAGGCATTCTAGTTCTAACTGTTCCTTTTCAATTTCTTTATTTTGTTGTAGTATCTGAAATTCCCTCTCCCTAGCTTCCTGTTCTAACTGTAGTTCTTTCGCTCTTGTTTTCTTCTCTAAGTTTTTCTTTTCTATCCTATCAGACATAATACTTTCTATCAAATTTTTAACAAATTCTTCCTCATAATTTTTACTATTCGTTATTAAATGTTTTAAATCTATTACTTTCATATCTTCTAAAGCTATTTCCCCAAGTTCTGAAGCGACAAGGAATAGATCCCCTTTCTTAGCTTTCAGCAGAAATGCCATTTTCACAAAAGTAATTGTTCAAAACAAAAAACTCAAATAGTTATTCACAAGTAATACACATAAAAATATATCAGAGATATAAAAAACACTTTCTTCTTTCTTACAAAATTAGGCAAATAAAAATAAAAGGTTAATAAAGCATTAATCATTTTGGATTTATTTCCATTCAAACATAAAACGAATAAACAACCTTACTGAATACTTCGTATAAAAAAAATAACAACAAATTCTTTTCATTTAGTACAGCCAGACAGAAAAAACCAGAGTGGCGCCAATAAATATAAACACCTTTAATTAACTATCGTTTTCATGACAGCAACTTCCGTTGGCAACCACATGGCCAACGAAATTACTACGTAAATTCGATAGGCGCAGGTTTAAATCAGAACACTATTAGAACATTTCTTTACTGCTCAAAGCTTTAAAATGTAAAATGAAATGATAAAATTTAACATTCTACTTATCAGAAAATACACGTCCTATTAAAATACAGCACTGGTGTGCTTTCATAAGAAAACAAAAGTAACAAGTTTTTAATATATTCAACAACTTAATTCTTTCACGAGAATTTAACATAAATTTTCTTCTAATGACTTAGAAATGAAAATTGCAATATTGCACTGATGTGCTTTCACATATACACAAAATAAACAGTTCAGATTCTATCACTCCAATTTATAGCGAAACGTTAAACATAAATACACTGATGTGCTGTTTATTTACGGGAATGGATTTTTCCCATTATCATACAAAAGAAAAATATCTTGTTAGATATATAAATGCAATACTTTGATTGTTTTCAAAAAAACCTTATGCACTGACGTGCTAAAAATGCACTGATGTGCTACGTGTTAATGGGAAAATGTTTTCCCGAATATACCACAAAAGGAAAATATCTTGTTAGATATACTATAAACCAAACACACTGAGTGTTTAAAACTCTTATGCACTGATGTGCTACTTCTGCTTTGGGAATTGATTTCCCTAATAAGTAATAAATAACTATATTATACACTTCAGGCCTGGGAATGAATACTGTGGAGAACACATACCTGGTCTCTTGTCACACAAATCTCCAAATTTTTATTTCTTTCGTCTGTGACGTCGTGGATGCTTCAGTATCAACACTGGTAGTGGTGATCCATCACTTTTATTCACACAACATAACACAGATACAACATTTAATTAATACATTTAAAAAACTATAGTAGATATCCGAGCTGGTGACACGATCAGAGACGTTAACGAAGATGGCACTCGTCATCACTCGACGAACAAAGTCTCCACACCTCAGCTCGCTGGCGGAGCTTCCCAGCACTCTCTCACAGGCGTCTCAACAGAAGTCTCATCTCTTTACGCATGCGTAATTCTCAGTTAAGTCGTTGCCATTCACAGTTCTTTAAAATATGAATTAAAAATGAATTATAGTCCTCGTAGTGTGATCTCTAGTCGAGAGCATCATATATCTTTCTAGTAGAGAGTTCAGGAGCGTTCTTTACACTGTCACAACTTGCAAAATACAGTGTTTACTCGTGTGGTTAGATTTTACTAATATTTTAGATTAATCTGGTATACTCCTTTTGTGTTGGTTATTTAATTAACTAAAGCTCATTTCCCTAAATTCTCGTGCAGTTTTCAATAAAATAGCAATTTTTACTATAAAAGTTTCAACACGATTTGTTTACATTCATGTAAAAAAAAAGAGTTCATTAGGTGATGTCAAAGTTCAAATTCATAGTAAAATCCTAGTATCATTCTTCATTAAAATGTGTTTCTGGATTCAAGAATGATAAATTACTCCATTAAACTATTAAACAACTATTGCAATTATTTTTTATTTCTGAGAAGCTTTTAAAGCGAAAAGAGAAAAAAGCTTTAAAAAGTATCCTTAATAAAACATTTTTTTTTTCTTTCTAAGCATTACAATTTGTTTTAGTTTTCAGATTGCTTTGCTTTTCTGCTTTTTATTTTATTTTATTTTTTTTTTAATTTTTCTTTAGTGAATCCCTCCCTCTCTTTATTGTGGTTTTACTCTTTTATATGTTTTTATGAATATATTATTTTCTTCTATGCCAGAGCTTTTGCTCTTTTACTGTACTAAATAATATCTTTTATATCTGCGTCTAATGGAAATAATTGATAACGGTTATTTATTACATTCTTTATCGGCCTAAACAAGATAATTTTACATGTCTGTATAAATATCTTTCCTCCGGAACGGATTAGCAAACATATATAAATAATAGTATATTAATGATAATTATATTTCCACATTTCCTTTGTAACTTTTTATTATTCACATTCTTCTTGAATAAGAAGAACAAGACGAAGGTTTAATTCGAATCTAACTATTAATAAGACTTTATAATTATTGTCACAGATAAAATCTTCGCCTGCAGATTTCCGTTAGATTGGATAAAGAATATTTCAACTACTGGTTTTTCCGGAGATTTTTCAGATCTGTTTCTTCATTTTTATATTTTAATTATATTTTGTATTTTTGTGTTTTATTTAGCTTATTTTATTTCATCTTCGTAGACGTCAAATTAATTATGCTCATTCTTAACTTTTGATTTGGTTAATTTGATTTTGGCAAAGAAATTTGTCTAAGAAAAGGGATGCTTTCGCGCAGGCCTTTCTGAGGGAAACTGGTTTGTATCCGCAAGTGTTTGAAAAGTCAAGAAAATATCCTTTCAGCTTAGCCATTCGCCTGGAATTTATCCCAAGCCGAATTATCAATGTTCAGCGATTTTATCGCGTGGTTGCTTCACATATCAGTTTTAAGAATATTCTTGATAACGAGGGTTTTACATATTCCATCGATAAAATAATTTCAGTTTTTTTTTAATTCTTCTACACAAATAACTTTAATAAGACAAAATAATAACTAATTCAGAAGTCTCGGTATAGCTATTCTAAAACTAGATGGATATTATGCGTAAGTTTTGACTCGTAGCGTGTGTATTATAGAACATTATGTAATTCATCAAAGATATAATTTTCATATTCATATTCTCTTTTTGATAGCTGTTACTTTTAATTTGTAAACTAGCGATACTTCTCACAAAGGCACAGTTGCCTAAATATTTCAAAAATGTTTAACGCTGCACAAGACAGTGAAATCAGAAACATAAAAAAATCAGAAATTCATTTCAATTCAAGAGCCACCAACGGCAGAGCGGTAAAGTCGCTGAACACTGGTAGTCCGGTCTGTGGCTCGAATCTCGCGAACGGGCTGGTTGCACGTAGTAACTAATTCCGTTACCGTCTGAGAGCATTAATTCCAGAGGTAAGTGATAATCCGCTTCGTTATTAATACGCACACGTTTTATTTACAATATAAAACAATGGTTACAAGCATTATTATTAGGCTTAACGCCTTCGTTCTTCCATCAAACTAAAGTTATAGAGTTTCAACTCTAAACTAAAGTTATAACGTTATCAATGGAGACAAGACGTTCGGAGCGCTACCTAACGGCGCAAACTATAAATTTATAACATTGCATGGGCGTTTTCGTAGTTTTCAGTATATGCAACGTTTATACGAGTCAATTTCCCTTAGCAAGTCCTCCATGAAGACATCCCTCCCCTTAGGCAGATAGCCCTTGAGGTTTTGCCGTAATCACATAAACCAGTCATTCCAATTAAAAAAAAAGTATTGTCTCAAATCTTAGGTTTTAACTTTAAAAATATGCGACAACAATCTTGGCTAATTCTTTATGAAAATCAAAGATGAAACTTCTATTAAAGCATGTATGTAGTATTGACTTTATAAAATAAACACTCCTAAAGAAAACATTTTTCGAAAAGAAGAACATAGGTACTTCAGGCTTGTATATTACAAGAAGACAGAGTAACTTCTATATATCCCTTTTTAATTCTTCCATTCTTGGCTGTTTTTAGTGGAGAAGTGTCTTTCTATAAAATAAGAAACTGGTGAATTTTCTTTACAAGAAGCAACATTTAATAAAGAAAAAGTGTTTGGACTGACTTTTAATATCTAAATGAATTCAGGAAAGATGGAATGCAAATATATGGAATTTTATTTACCTTATGTAGAAATAGATCCCTTTTTTATTATGATTCTTTACTTTGTTTCTTTTTATCAATGTGAAAAGCTGCCTATATTTATGATCGTATGTTATTGGCTAACTGATTGGATTCTGATTTACATTAATAGTACTTCTCACATTTGTCTATCCCAACATTGCACAAACTTTTTTTTCAAGTGGAGACCATTTTTATAAATTAGAATATTCTGTGGACTACTTACTGTTGCCCTCTATTTCAGCAGTGTTTTTAGCAAATGTTATCACCAGCATACAAAATTAATTTTATTTTATATCGGTACTGATCCAGAAGTACAAAATAGGTAGGCTTTAAGCACCACTTACGGTACGCGAACCACAAACTGAAAAACACTGGTCTGTAACATTACCTCTCTCAGTCACTGTAACTCGACTTTTTGTCTGCTTTTAAACATCAATACTAAAACGCCAAGAAAGTTAGAGGATAATCGATAATAGTCATGAATCACACTTAATACCATATCTCTTATTATGTTACGACGATACATTCTGGTACGAGATGTTTATCATTTTCCCTTTCATCACTTAACGGTTTTTTAAGTTCGGTTTGTATGAATGATTTACAAGCAAAAGGGGTGAAGTAATCTGCTTAACAATTTTTGCAGGCATCGTAAAGAGAAAGTTAATAAATGAACAGATAAGACAGAAGACAAACAATTTTGTTTATGAATAAACATTTGTAACTGCTACAGCATTCATTTTACTCTTGTAACAATCAGCTAAAAACATTTATTATACTCTTGTGACTTTGTTGCCAAAATTCAGAATATTTCTCCCATTTTAAAAAAAATAAATGAATAGATGAGTAATGTCTTCAATAGTTTTTTAAAAGCAAAACATTATTTTTCAGCAGTCCTATCAGTTTCTTAAATAATTGTTCAAGTCTTTAATTTCATTCATAAAGCATCATATACTGGCTGTCCAAAATATGACTGATCAAGAACCGGTTGAGTGCAAGATGATTCCTACATTATTAAAAATCTGAATAGTCTATAAATTATGAAAAATCCTTTCCTATAAATTGATAGGTAAGCATGTTTAAATGCAGTTTTATTATATATATATTTCCTCAATATAAGATATTTGGCAATAGATTTTTAAATCCGTATATTTTAATTAAACACCTCCTTGTTTTATAGATATGCTTTACTTCGTCACTCTGCCGCATGTTACGTCATTCTTTCTTTGCAGTTTCTCTACACTGCTACATCTTAAGCCCAATCTCTGCTCAATATTAACACAATGACTTTCTGGCTCTAAATAGAATCTTAGTGAGTACGCATTACCATATCTTGAACTTCTATCACCTGAAGAGTTTAGCTTCCAACAAAATCTTTCTACTACTAAACAATTAATAATACTTGTTGAGTTTGCTGGCGCAGCTCTGCATAATCGTCAAAATATTGCCTTATACATGCTGGCGTGGTGAAAGCATTCGACCGCATCTGGCATGAAGGGCTAATTTACAAATTAATAAACCTGAATCTCCATAGAGAAATCATACTTCTAATTATGCCATTCATTACAAGTAGGACATTTATATTTACTGTTGATAAAGCACAATCATATTAATAGTTTGAGAAATCAGAGCTGGAGTTCCACAGGGCTCTATGTTAGGCCCTGTCTTCTACCTCTTCTACGTGATGGACGTTCCCAAAATAATGTATTATATAATTATTTGTGGGGACTGTTATGCTAATGCTACCACCTTGGCAGTTAAATCAACAAACGCAAGCCATACGATACGAGAGCTCCCATAGTTAATGCCAATAATTGATGACTGGTTCACAAAATGGAGATTATCCATCCATGTCCATAAATCTCAGTTGTAAGTTATTCGTAAAAAGCACATGAATATTTACCCAAGAAAAACCTGATTCTTTTTTATGGCATTATTCCAAAAGTTCCCAAAACCAAATATCTTGGCATCACTCTCAACAGAAAATTTAATTGGAAAGATCATATCAGAAATGTTAAAAATAAAGCAACAATAGTGACTGCGTTTTTCCAATTGTGCGTTCAGTACTTACCTATGCTTCACCGGCTTGTACTATTCTTGCCAAAATTTACCTGCTAAAAGTCCAACAAGTGCAAAGTAAATATGTGGTGGAAAGGTATTGGAGCACTAGAGGCCAAATGCTGAGATCTTCACTTTTTATGATCACAGAGTTTTGCTCTGTTTCTTTCATGTTTGTCTTATTCTCTGCCATTAGGGGGGGGGACTTTTCAAACTGCGGTTATTTTTCTTCTTCTAAAGCCGCATTATTATTTTCTGAAGGCCACGAGTTTGACTGTTTTGTTTATGTGATGACAAAATAAAAACGATTTAAACAGTAAGGACAATAAAAGGCAATTCCATTATGCTTTGCCAGAGAATTTACAAGCCTAATGACATTTTTTGTGTAATATTAATGTCATTTATTGTTTTCAGTTATATTTCAGTTCCTTTGTATACTATTTATATTATTGTCTGAAGCGTTCAGAATGTGAAGAATAAGAATGAACTGCTGCTAAAATGACCATAAAATGCTGAAAAAAAACGAACACGGAATTCTGTGTTTTTACGTGTTGTAAGTAATTCCTACAAGATTTCTACAGAATCTACGAAAAGCAAGATAATGTTTGCTAAGAACTGGAACTATTGTTAAATGCAAGTAGTTCTCGATTTACGGCGAGTGCCGTTCCAGAGGCTTCTTTTTAAGTCAAGTTTCACGTAGATTGGAGACTTATTTTGTTCTTCATATCTTTGACAATAATTTTATAAATTAGGCTTTCATTTAATGGAAAATGGGAAAGTAAGAACGTATAAACTTACATAGCATTTACAAATAATTTATTTACATACATATGCGCTGTATGCATACATATTTGAAAAAGTTAACACATGTTCTTTATTTAAATTAGTGAACATGAAAAAACATATCTTAGTCTATATAAGTCTTACTTAAAAATAACCTGTGAGCGATTTCTACTCATTTGTATCACTCACTACTACTCGTAAAATTACTTCAATGAGAGCATTTTATTATGTTGACTTTTTTCCTCTCCTTCAGACATTCCGGGAATAACATCCAGCTGCTTCTTGAACTTTCTTTCCAAGATCGGCCAACGATCTGAGTTGTTTTTCGCATAATTCAGTATTATCCTCGAGATAGATCCTCGATTTCATTTAGAAAATGCTAAAAAAAATCCTTTTGCAGAAAACGTTTTTGACAGTGCAGACCTTTTACGTCTCCAACGTATTCTCCTATTCACCAAAAGAGAAAACTAAATAACGTTGACAAGTGCAGTGGCATCTTAATGATCATTCTGTAATGCGAGTGCAATACATATATATATAAAGCATATACCGGCAACAAACTTAGAGAATTTAGAATCTTAACTACTATCAGTCACAAAAATGAGTCATTGTAAATCGAGTACTATGTGTATGATGTGTGAAACATACTGATATATTCATTATAATGCGGACGATGTCAAAGAATTAAACACTTATCAGACTTACGCGTTATAAACAAGGTGACAAGTTCCTCAACAAAATTACAGTATATGCGTAGAATGAAAAAAAAAATCATGTATTTAATATTAAATTTAAGAAGATATTTCTATGCATTTTAGTCAAAAAAACTATGTATATATAAATAAAATGATTAAATAAAAAAAATAAAATGCAAAATATAGTTGATAGAAAAAGAGTATACAAAATGTTGTTATGACTTTCTACTTTCCTATTTAGCTGAATGTGGATTTAGTATAGTAAATATTTTTTACTGAAGAAATGAAATCTATCGGATATCACTAAACGTGGACAATTGAAACCGATTAAATTTGAGCCTAATATAAAATCTCTATACAGAAATCATCAAGCATAAGAGTCTCACTAAATTTAGTACAGTACAATTCCAATTATCTGAACTCTGACTATCCGAATCGCTTTCAGAGTTTAAGAAAAAAAATTAAGACGGAAATTTAGTGTTGAGCAATCAACGATTTCAGACATTAAAAGGAGCAAACCTACACCTTTAAACTTTGCTTCACTATTTGGAAACGAAGAGGGAAGTTCTTCAAGAAAATCAATGCAACAACAAACAAAACTTTAGATGTCGTTTTCAAGTAAATTTTGCAGCAGCGTTCTATAGGAACCCCAATTTCGGGTCCGATTCTTTGTGAAAAATCTAAGATCTTAGCTGGAAAGCTTGGTTGTTCATCCTTTAAAGCATGTAACGGCTGGCTAAAAAAGGCACGGTGTCCGTCAAGCAGTTTAGTTTGACCGAGATGTTCAGCAAGCAATGACTTTCAGCAGCTATATAACATGTACGCAAAAGTGTTGCCTTTTCATTTTAATTAATTAAAACTTCTTTTTCTTTAAAAACAGTTTTTTCTCCCATTTTTAACATACAGTACATACAGTAATTAATTAAAATGTACGTAGACCCTTTCTTTGGAAAAAAAATCCAGTTATCCGAATAGGGTCCGGTCCCAATTGATTCGGATAATTGGAGTTCTACTGCATATTCATTCTACGGGTAACCTCACATTCCATCTTAAAATTATTAAATAATTAAGTAATTATTGTTTAATAATTAAAATATTATTCGAAAATATTTCATTAAATTTATTTTATATTTGAATTTTAGTTCGCTATAATATGTTTTGAAAATTTACTTTTTTTTTTCTTAACCGTTTCCTAAGTAACACCAAACTTTATTTTAAACTCATGCGTAGATTTAATTTTAAAAAATAAAATTGAGTGTTTATTTAAGTATTTTGACCAGTTAATTTCAATTTATACGACGGCGATTTAAATTTAAATATTCCTCAGATATTTCATTCAGATTATTCTTCAAGCATTGGCGAGACTCATTTTTCATGTAGAATAAAATCCTTTTCAGTTTTATTAAGTGGAAAGTAATCTAAAGCACTTAACGCAGTGCTACTGCAAATCTTCAAGCTTACGAAACAAACAGGTTTCCCCCTCATCGAAAAATCCATTTTTCATCTGCAGCTGATGAGTCTCGGAAATACTTTGGGCCTATCACGTGACCCTACTTTAGTGAAACGTTTCCCATCGAGCAAGTAACAAATAAAAATCAACGGAAAGGGAGGTGAGCGATGCGCGTGCTAGTTTGAAACATTGTAAAATTGTTCGCTGAATGATGAAGTCTGCGATAGCTATCTGACTGGGGACTCGGGCGGGAAGTTTTCAGTTTTCGTGGAGACTGCTTTTATAAATATTTATTTCTTCACGGCAGTTTCAAAAGAACTGATGTATTGTTATTAAAGGTTTCAGAGGCTGGCTGATCTATTTTAAAATACTTTTGTTTAAAAAAGAAATTGTTTAAAATACAGATTTTATTCGGTTCTGAAGAATCAAACTTTATTTCGCTATTGTTGTTTCAAACGGCCAAACGTTCGCGACTTGATTTTTTTACCGGAAATGGACGATACCAAATGGTCATTCAGCCGCTTCATCACCAAGACCGTTGCCCCATGGGAGACAACCAATTTGACACTCGCAAGAATAGGGCAATTTCGCCGTAATTCTGAGGGTTTTCAACTTTCTTTCCCTACCACTAAACTTCTCGAAATAACTTTCGGCTCGCCAGTATTTTAAGTCACCCCATGCAGTTCATGCACTCTACATTTTCAAACATGCTACCTTCGATACGATAGCCATCATCGCTAATCACTCTACAAATCAGGGCGGAATTTTCCCCACAGTAAAAAGACGTACTGCTTTCTAAAATTTAATCATGTTTTTTGCATGCCATTGCAAGTTTATAAACGCGTATCTGCTTGCTGCTTAAGGAGTTCTAACAGAACTCTTATTAACCTTTTTAAATTTTATCCATAGCTGCTAAGTGCTAGTTAGGTTAGGTTGTTGGAATATGGCAAAACAGGTGAGGGCTATCTGCCTAAGGAGAGTGATGCTTTTCTAGAGAACTTCCTAAGGGAAACTGCTACATATCCATGATACACATGGGGAAAAATTTGAAAAAACA
The DNA here is from genome assembly GCF_044657685.1 of Stegodyphus dumicola. Taxonomy (NCBI): domain Eukaryota; kingdom Metazoa; phylum Arthropoda; class Arachnida; order Araneae; family Eresidae; genus Stegodyphus; species Stegodyphus dumicola. The sequence continues at coordinate 150,274,006 of NC_140777.1, forward strand.
ATTATGCAGCCAATTCATTGGCTTGGGTTCGAGCTACAGTATTCAGTGTACCTCAACCACTCGGCCACGGCTGTGATATGGCTGATGATACGGCTATTCGTTATTAAGGTTATTTGGCATGAGCGTTGATACCCTCTCTCCCCTTTCCTGCTTTAACTCTACTACGTCACACAAAGCCCGAGAATCGACTCTTGACTTATGATCGTAGTCAACATCACTGATAGAGCTACATACAGTTTATACTGCCAACATGCCCACATTTTATTGACATTGGCAACAGTTTGAGACGCATTACACCAAACTTTTAATTTGTTCAAAACGCTTTGCTTTGAACTCATTATGTAGATTTTTCAATACGAGGACTAAGTCTGTTCGATTTAGACTTAGACTCTATAATTGACCGAGCTATTGCGAAGAGCAATGTTGCCGGTTCCAGAATTAAAGCAAGGGCACTTGACATAAAGAAATCCGGACGTGGAGAAAATCTCAGATGAGAAAACGGAGATAAGGGGAAGAAGAGAAGTACCAAAAGGAGCAAGACAATCCAATCGGACAAGTTCGCAAAACGTAACGAGCGATCATAGTTTTCAAGGAGTACCCAAGACAATGTAAATCAATGACAACGATATGAGAAGATACACTACAGCAATAGTTCCAATGACAAATTCAAATAGAATTAAACAACCTCAATCAGTAGTGCTAAATACAACACAATACAAAACAACTATACAACACAGTTTAAATACAACAATTCAACGAAGCTACAGAAGAACTTCAATCAAAATCAGATGCATTGGAAGTATAAACAGCTACCAATTGAGTATCTAAGTGAAAAAGTTGTCGCCTTCTTCCATGAAGGTGTGAGCTGCAAGTGGTCTGACGCTTCTATCTTCGAAGAGAATTTCATAATTAAAGACTTGGGAGTAATTAACAAAGTCACATTGCACAGCTTTGTTGAAGAATTTTTCATTAGATCTTCTGATGTAATCTTGAATCGTCTCAAGTTTTAAGTCTCTGTGTAAAAGTTTATTGCGGATAAGATAGTGTGAATCAGTAATAATGCGCAGAAATTTGTTTTGCACTACTTGTAATTGATGCAGTTGAGTTTGAGTGACCGTGTTCCAAGCAGGAGCAGCATAACAAAGTATCGATCGAATGCAAGTGGTATATATATGTTTTTTGGTACGCAAGCTAATATTTGAATATTTTCCAATGACCGGGAGAAATCTGCATATTATGCCCATGGCTTTGTTGCATGGTTTCGGTCCTTTTATAGCCTCTGGGAAGGCGGCGCTTCCAAGAAATGACGTCAGCCTCGACAGCCATTCCAATTCGCTTTAAATATTTCCAGAACATTCTATAATTGTACGGGTAGAAAAGGCGGGAAAAGCAACTTGACTATGGGGCTGTGGATTTAATTCCACGTACTTTCAAATAAAAGACCGTCGCCATTAAAAATGATATGGAATTTTATTATTATATATATATGTGTGGATGTATGTATGCATGTATGCATATGTATAAATCTCTCCAAATCAGTGAAGTAGTTTTGATAAAATATGAAGTGAATAGTAACATAATCAGTTTTAAAATTTTGATGAAGATTTTTATTTTTTTCATTTCCTTACTTGTGTTTTACGGACTTTTATACTAAAAGAAAAAAAATTCGCTCCACTTTAATTTTCGTGTTTCAGAAAAAGAATTCTTTTAGCAAGTATAAAATGTTTGCATGTAAGATCTGGGAAATTCTGCAATTATAGATAACCGCAATTGAAAAAGAGAGCTGGGTCTTAGAATGTTCATGTCATATCTGAGAAATTCTGCAATGACAAAAACCTGCAAGAAGACATTAACGTTTGGATTTTAGAAAACATTTGTAATAAAATAAAATCTACTCCAATTATTCTTTGTTTTTCTTTAGAGGCAGAAAATTCGTTTCAGCTACTTTAGAACAGTGGATTCTGATAAGTGCTATCTCTCAGATGTTTTTAGTAGATTTAAGAATTTGAAAAAAAAATTTCAGAAGAAATTCAAAGAGTCATTAGAAAAATTAATAAAGATATCTCAAAAAAAGTTATCATGAACTTCATCTACAGAGTTATTGCGTATTGAGAAAATGTGGACGTAAGCGAGGTATCATTTTCCACTGTTAAAAAGTGAAGCAAATATAGTGTAACGTAGCCAAATAATCGAAACTTGTTCTAAGATAAGTAAATTTAATGCTATATACAACTATGTACAGATTACATTTCAGAAATTTTTAAATATAATTTCTGCACAACAGAGCAAACACAACCCGCGATCGTTTCTTTGCCTTTCGAATTCTTTAATTTCTACCTACGACCGGGAAAATGTCTGCCCGGCACAGGCGAGAATAGGGTTTTCTGCCTCTATTCTGAGGTGAAGCCAAGTCAGGAAGTTCTCTTCCTATCCCCGCCTTCCTAGAGATAAAGAGACGTAATAGTAAAAAATAAACGAACATTTAGATTTTCTCTGAAGTTATGACTGTTTCATTGCATTTTTAAAATTTGTTCAATTTATGAACTACCCTATACATTGTTTTGTGTTTCGCAGATAAATTAAGGGTTTTGTGAACAGAAAAAATATTTTTCATTTTTAAATCTTAAGACAGACGTTAGCCTACGTTTGTATTTTTTATAGCAGTATTCCATTGAGTGAATATTGACTTAAATTACTTTATAAAATTAATTCATAGCTTAAAGAATTGAGACTTTATTTCTATTCAGTTTCGAAAATTCATAAATTTTAGAATTTAGAAAACATTTTGTGTGATTCATTTAACATTCAGATCTTCGATACCATTTTACCCCAGATGTCTATTTTCTGTTTATTTACATGATCATTATTGCATCTGATCCTCCTACTCTAAAACACCTTGCTTTAATAAGTAATAAATACTGATATTTCTACTAAAACAGATTACTTTTAATATAAGTGGAATAATTCCAGCTGATAAGGCCTGGAAAAAAAAAAGAAGAGAGAGAAAAAAGAAAAAGAAAACTTAAAATGTTAAAAAATAATTTCAATAAGTATGCCCTGTTGCAAATATTGTCTAGCGCACAATGAGCTTCTCGCGATGGAGTTCCGTTCCTAGACTCATAGAAAGATCTCGCAAGATTTGCCTAAATAAAATGACTAATTTTTTTGGCCGCTTTGATCACCTATTGGCTGCTATATCGTTAAGCACAGGTACGAATGTGGGAGAAAGTATAGATGTTTATAAATATAAAATGCCATTCCTATAAGGCACACCGAAAAGCCGAAAGTTACCTCGAAACGGAGATCCTTGTATCCATTTCCGAAGATCCTTGTATCATTCAGTTCCATCTGCAGGCACAGGTAGAATTGGGCGGGACACCAAAAACAGGGGCGGAACTATACCTATACGACTAATGGTGAATTTCTGGTCCAAGAGTCTCTTACTCCTTTTCCCTACGATCGGTCTCAAGAGAACTCACCGTGCATTTTGACTGCCCCTTTTCTATAGACACTATACGCTCACAAACATCCCTGCTTTCTCCAGAATGTGAGTTTGGCCCCATCGGTACCGTAGTTATCAACCATTTCACCGCTGGACGACCCCAAGGATATACATTAACCTGGAAGAGAACTGGCTAAAAATCATACTACACATATTATAAAGTGCGTAGAGACAACAACAGGTGTTCTTCTCTTCTTGGCCATGATTAATTTGTGAATCTGATCTGACCAGAATCCTATGATCAAAAGGATAAGTAACAGGATAACAACTAAATTTTTGAAAACGTTTGGCGTATCTCCAAACATGAAAGGACCATAATTTCAAATTAGTGTTTCGTAGGAGATCTAAACATTTTTCAGCATGATATACTTCTAAACAAATTGAAGGAAAATTAATAGTTTGTTTTTCAGTGCGATCTCATTTCCGTGTATCTCGATACGCTTTTCACACAGTTTAGTGAGCAACCTTATGCCACCGAAAATAGTCTAAAAGGTGTGCCCTCAAAATGGTCCATAGTTGCTCTTTCCACGCCATCATCATCATTCAATCTCTTTCAACGAATGTCGAATTTTAGTTTTCCTTTCGAGCTAAATTTAGGGGGCGGTCAGACTCCTTAAACTCATTTACGGTTTTAAAACTGCAGTCATGTGATGCTGTTTTTAGATTGCTGAAAGAAATCGGGTTTACATCTTGCAAGTTTTTTTTTTCATGTTAAGATATTTATGTGCAATGGAGAAAATAGATGTTTTAGATAGATTCAATGCTATTACTATCTCTTTAAACGTTTTACTTGGCCTATCCCTTAACACTCCTTCCTGAAGGTGAACAATATTACCTGATGTCAGTGCCTTCAATAGTCGCCCTTCACTAGAATCCTCCCCTAGGTCAGGGCTCGGTGACCTTTTAGTCATTGAGGGTACAAAATATGATTTAAAATTCTTAGCCGGCCCCACCCATTATCAAACATCAAGCTTCATATTGCAAACTAGTTTTGTTTAAAAGATGTAAATTTATTGAACTAAATTAACAAATATTTATAATTTATAATCTTTAATTTTTTTATATGTCAATGTGAAACTTAGGTTTGTAATTCGTCCGCTGACTTATCATAATATAGTAATATTATTATAATCGACAATATATTTGAAGTGCATGCTCTTAAATAACTATCTGAGTGCGAATCAGTTAAGTTTCGAACAACACTTTGATTTCAAATAAGTCATATTCAAAAACAGCCTCTCACAAATGTAGGTACTTGAGCAATAAAAACTGATCCTTATTCCACGTTACATTAAAATATTGATTTCTGCTTATCGTACTCCAAAATATCTCATTAGTTTCAAAAGATTTAAAAATAACATCATTTTTCAAGCTTACTATTTCTAATCTTTTATACTGTTAAGACGAAAATAGTTACAAATTGCTGTAGCCATGTTTTCTCCTAAAGTAATTTTAAAAGGATTTAAAAAGAATTTTAAATACGCTCTAAATTTGCAAAGTCAACAACAGATCTAGAATCAAAGATGAAGATATGAGTCTGTATTAATATTATGCTCTTTCAGATTTTCTGCCCCCCGCTTTTTTTTTTTTTTTTTTTTTTTTTTTTTTTTGTATTGAGGAAATGCGTTAACGATTTTCTTAACAGATGAGACCTATATAATTCTAATATTGACATGAAGATTTTGATAAGACTTTTCATATCAGCAAAGTGATTATTCCGGCCAAGTAATTTCGTTTAAGTGGTGCTAGTCTTAACGAGGCAGCCCTTTATTTACATTTTAAACTTAGCAGAACAGTGAAGTGAGTTTGTGCACCAAATTCAGTGTCTTTTTTGTGCAGTGGGACAAAACGTCAACTTTAAATTTTGTGCCAAAGAATGTTGTGGTTGTCGGAAATGCTTATTTTTGATTAGAAAATCTAATTTCAATGGTGAAAATTGTTTTTAGGCCAAAGAGGCTTTGTCCCTGAGGGACTATTGTTTTCGTTTTGCGATTTTGCGTCGAATCACTCTGAATGTCCGTTTCACTTTTCAAACTATTGCCACCAAATATTATCGCCCTGTATTATATTTGAAGAAATTAAATAACGAAGAATCTGCATTAAATGTATGTATATTTATGGCATTGTGATAAAAAACGATATCTAGAGCTATCCAATTTTCAATGCCGTAATTCTATAGCGAATATGGGCATCTGGAAGCCCAAATTTGTTTTATTATCAATTTCCTATTTTGTAAAACTTTAACGAATTTTTGATTAAGAAACTCAAAGATTTCAAAGCGAGCAATGGCAAAGTTGCTCAGAAAAAGCATTTTTATCTCCAGCGCGAGACTGTATATCGAAAATTCTAAAGATATGCTCAATTTAAAATTATTTTTTTACGATATTGCTCTTGAACTGAATTTTATGGTTTAAGTGCGAAGAGCATGATATTTAATAAATAAAGGTAACACACAAAATGCTAAAAAAACGCCCCTTTCGACGTTATTTAAAATATGAAACCTTTCAGATTTTCTTTTTTTAATTTTATTTTTAACTGTTTTTAACTGTATTTGGTGTTTTATGTTTTTCTGTATTTTTAATTTTTTAACAAAGCTATTTAGAGTTTTTATACATTTTTTGCTTCCCGAAGTGAGTATTGAATTGATTGAATGAGAGATACGATACGTCTGTAATGAGATTCGAGGAAATAAATTTAAATGAAATGCAGCAAAAAATTTGAATAATTTAAGAGGCCGCGCAAGGAAGTCATGTGGTGTTCGCATCAGGGAGAAGACTTTTAGATACATATATGCCTCAAATGACATTTTTCCGCTCAGCAACACTCACGTGACAGTAACCTCGTACCTTTTCTTTTTCGAGATTAGTGTAGATTCTCATTAATTTTTCTCTCTTTGTTATTTGTTACCTGTAATTATGTCACAGATGCTCCATTGGTGTTTACATTTTTGTTCTTATACTAATGAACGGCAAGAAGCTTCATTCATGTTGTTGTCTATATATGCTACACTTAGCGTGCAACTAATTGCACTGTTTTGTGTCTGAGTCTCCAGCCAAATATGTGTTTAAACTTATTTTAAGAAAATGGCATTGTGTAAGTTTACAACTGGCATTTAAAGCACTAAATATGCAAAAAACAAAAGCGTTAGTTTGCATTTTTTTGTTTTGTATTCCTTCTTGTAAATTACTTTGAAAATACTTCTTGAAGAAAACTTAAACTTCCTTTAAGAAACAAATGCTAATGTCTTTTCAATTTAAATTTTAGTTTTGTTTATTTCAGATTACATCGTGACGATACATTTGTTTCAGTTGTCAAAGAACAGAGCTTTCTTTGTTTTTATTCGTGATAGCAATCTTCTATAAACATGCAATATTTATGCTGTGATTACTGCAGTTTCTTAAGCATAAAATAGTTACATGTTAAGGATCTGCCTTTATTTATTGCTAAAACCGCGCAGCAAATCAGTTCCCTGTACAGCTTCATATTATCTTTGCAAATATGTTGTAGTAAAACGATGTTGTTATGTCTTTAAAATTCAGAACTAACTTTTTCGTCTTTGAAAAAAAAAAAAAAAACAACTAATAAATTTATAATTAAGATTAAACTAATATAATAAGTTGCAATCAGAATCTAGTTTAATGCCTTAAAACTGCAGTAAACTGTAAGGAAAAAAAGACAAACAGATCAAGAATTTATATTTTTATTATTTACGATTAGAAATATCTAATTCGTATGTAAAGATGTATATGCATTTTATAAGTATCATATGAGGGTTAAGAGAAATGTATTCAAACTTTACTAGGTTGAGAAACATTTACCACTGCATACCGATGATAGTAAATTGATCTAAAATTCCAACAATTTTGACTTTTATGAACTGAATTTCATTATATATATATATATACATTGCCCTCCAAATATTAATGACAATCGGTTTTCTGTATCTAATTTGAGAATAAAGCAACACAGAAATAAGAAATTTAGAGAACATATTCACTAAACAGATCTTTAATGAATAAGATAAAAAAATTTTCTAAAGCTCAACACAAACATGAAAATTACAACAAAAAATTGCATTCTTGGCAGAGGAAATCCAGTCTTGGAGAAATAGTGCATCACAGTTTTATGAGAAAAACTGTGGTGGTAACATTACAAAAATGGGTTCTAATAAGAAATGTGCCCCCCCCTAGCTAGAATACATTGGTGGTAGCGACGTTTTATGCTGTCAATTAAGTTTTTGGTTACTAAAATGGGAAGCAACGACCAGACACTGAGCAATATTTGTCCAAGCTCATCTAACAACCTTGGAGCAGGACTTAAAGCAACAACCTGTCGCCCAAGGTGGTTCCAAAGCTCATGTATCGGATTTAGGTCTGAGGTTGAGCTAGCCATTCCATCCGCTCCATACGGTGATCCTGAAAATAATTTTCAGCAATCAGAGCTCGGTTCAGTCGCGCACTGCCATCCATCAGAAAAAAATCGGTTCCACTAGCAGCGGTATATCGGCAGACGTCAGTAACAGCGGCATATCCGCAGACGTCAATAGCAGCGGCATATCGGCGGATCAAGATCTCGTGTCAGTATCTCACACCTGTCAAAGTTCCTCCATGGAACATATACATGTCAGTGTAACCACCCAGAGAAATCCCAGCCCAAACCATTATTCAACCTCTATAACTGTCTATTTTTACAATGTGGAATTGGTTTTATCTGATGCGTTGTTCCCTCCAAATGAGCTGACGACTTAAATCACTCTCCATTGTGAACCCGGACTAATCTGTAAAGATAACAGACGCCCGTTGTTGACTGGTCCAGGAGATGTGTTCTTTTGGCCAACATAAACGGGCACATTTGTCCTCGTGCTAAGGGGACAACAACTTGTCATCTTGCATACAGACATGTCTTGTCCACGCGTCTGCGCACTGTAGTATCTGAGATTCTTGCTCCTGTTGCCACCAAATCATCTGCAATGAGCTGAGACATAATAATGTTGCTCTTTCTTCGGGCCGAAAGAGAAATAACGATCTTCCCGCAGGTGTTGTAACTCCTGGTCTGCCTCTAACATTCGTTCTGGACACAGAATAATCTGACTCATACTGATTTCATAGTCGGTGGACCACACTCCGAGAGACATTGAGACGTCGAGCAGCATCCAGATTGGGATAGCCTCATTTTCATCCATCCGATCTCCCGTCACTTCAACGAACCGGGCAAACGACTTCTCCTGGACATTGACGGACTCTCCTGGATATTGTCACTGAAATTGCTAACAGCAATTGAATATCAACAGTTGTGAACAAAACTCATAATTTTTTCATTTTTTTCTCCATCTCTTACATGCATGTTCATTTCTATGAAATAAAAGTGGTAGCTGTTGTTTTTTGAAGAGATTTTTCTTAAACTGCGTTACTATCAAGCATATGAACTGTGAATTTGTTTGTGAGCTGTTGTTTTTTGAAGATGTTTTCTTAAACTTCGTTACTATCATGCATATAAACTGTAAATTTAAATGTTACTGACATTTTTGTAAATGGATGAACTTTGGAAAACTTGCTATTCCTTACCTTTTGGAGGGCAGTGCATTTCTCATTCAATGAACTCAGTTCTCACTTCGCGGCAAAGCAAAAATGCATGAAAACTCAAAACACCTTCTTTAAAAATTATAAAATACAGAAAAACATAAAAATACCAAATACAGTTAAAAATACAGTTCATTCAAAAGAAAAAATGCATATACACTCAAAACACTTTCATTAAAAATTGTAAAATACAGAAAAACATAGAACACTGTAACAGCTTTAAATAGTATTAAAATCTTGTAGTTTAAATAATTTAAATAGATGAACATTAAGTTATTTGTGAATGGCAATATTCGAAACCAGACTCGAGTGCCACGTGCGACTCTCGCACGAAGAATGTAATTTATTTTTAAATGTTAGAATATGTTTTCTCTTTCTTGTTTGTATGTCGCCATTTTTTTGAGTGTTAAATAAAAGTTATTGCTGTGTTCCATCATTGGAATTGCTTCATTTCGTCAAAGAAGTATCACAGTCATAATTATTTTGGAGGCACCGACCAAGATCGAATAATCGTGCGTATTTTTATTTTATTAGTTCATCACTGAACATAATATTAGTGATACCAGATTATTACTTCCTGTTCATATAGAATTGCTTTATTTTATTAGTTCATCACTGAACGCAATATTAGCGATACCAGATTATTATTTCCTGTTAATATTAAATTGTCTTATTTTATTACCGTATTTGATATTATATTTAATATTCATTTTAGTTGTGCAGACGGTAGACATATATATATATTGCTCTATGTTATTATTCTTATTTTAATCACAATTAATGTGGTAGAGAGAATGAACTTCATATAATTTAAATATTTCATTTTTGAGGTATACGTACTTAACAAAGTGCATTTAATTTCGTGATTCCTGACTGCATTAATTAATTAAAGTAATTGAATTGAGCTATTTTGAGGAAATATAAAGAAAACAGTGTTCGTTAATTTTAAACATAGAAACAATGTCTTACTTAGGAAGAACTCGTAAGGAAGATTTGCAAAATCTCGCGGCTGAACTGGGAGTTCATGTGACTGCAGATTTGAAAATAGTCGATTTAAAACAGAAAATTGTTGAAAGTAGAGATTATGATGAAGTATTCGTCAAAGGAGTCTTAGACACAATAATAGAAGAACGGAAAGTGAGGGAGGAAAGGGAAGAACGGAAAGAGAGGGAGGAAAGAGAAGAACGGAAAGAGAGGGAGGAAAGGGAAAGAGAAGAACGGAAAGAGAGGGAGGAAAGGGAAAGAGAAGAACGGAAAGAGAGGGAGGAAAGGGAAAGAGAAGAACGTAGGAGACAGGAAGAAGCGGAAGAGCGGAGAAGGAAAGAACAGTATGAATTAGAGAGATTAAGACTTGAAGCAGAGACAAAGTCTCAAAATACCGGACAGATCCGGCCGAAAACGGAGCTGCGTCACCTTATGCAGAAATTCGATGACAAGAAAGGAGATATCAGTCTATATTTGCTATTGTTTGAAAGGCAAGCAGAATGGGCTAAAATTGATAAAGAAGAATTTGTATCTCATTTACTAGGACTACTTCCTTACGAAGTAACCCAGTTAATAGCTAGAGAACCCTCCGATAAAGCTAAAGACTATGAACACGTAAAGAATTTATTGTTAAGACGGTTTAAACTAAGCCCGGAAAAGTTTAGGCAGAAACTTATGAAACATCAAAAGAGTACCGAATCCACATGGGTGGATTTCAATTATGAAATAGAAAATTATTGCAAGGAATGGGTGACTGGTCTAGGAGTTAAGACTTTTGATCAGTTGCTAGATTTGATGGTGATTGACCAACTTAAGCGTCGAGTTCCTCCTGAAATTCGAGATCATTTTCTTGATGAGTGGGTAGAGATGATTTCATCTAAAAAATTAGCTGAAAAACTTGATGCCTATGAAAACGTTTGCGGAAACTTTAAAAAAAAGCCTGTAGTGGATAGGCAGAAAGAAAGATACAATGCACTAACTCAAGGTAAATTGAGTTCAGATAATAAAAATAAAACTGAAAACAAAATGTCATCAGGATTTAATACGCAAAGCTTGTTTCATAGACCTAGAAGTCCACGTCCAGATGATAAATATGAAAAACGAAAGACGCCACAATGCTATCAGTGTGGGTCCTATCAACATTTAAGGCCCCAATGTCCAAAACTTAAGAATAGTACTGAATCTCCTGCTAATCTTAACAGAATTAGTGCAAAACCAGAGGATAAATTTCTATTACCTTATACTAGTATGGGTTACGTAAATGGTCATAAAATTCCTATATTAAGGGATTCAGGTGCTAGTATTGATATAGTTTGTCGCAAATACATCACGCCGGAAATGCTGACAGGTGAAAATGTGTGGGTGCAACAGCCATTAGACTTGAATCCAACCTGTTTACCATTGGCTGAGATCGAACTAAATTGCGATCTTGGGCGAGTAATAACTAAGGCTGCCATTATTAGAAATGAACTCGACAAAGGAAGGTATTTATTAGGCAATCGAACTTTTGCACTGTTGAATAAACAAAGAAAGGAGCCTGATAGTTGTCCTCACCAGGTTAATGCTGTCTCTACTAGAGCTCAAAGGAAAAGAGAAATAGCTGAAGAGAAGCTCTTGGAACCGATGAAGGAAGAAAATAAAGCATCCAGATATGTTTTTGAAGAAGAAGATAATTTACCGGAACTAAATACGGAAGATGAAGCTCTCATGAAACTGGTAAAAATTGACTCAGAAGAAATTGCACAACTTCAGCTTGCTGATAAGGAACTGTCTAAAATCATCCAAGAAGTTAAAGAAGGTACATGCAAAAATGAGAACTATAGTCTGACAGGAAAAGAACTTTTAGTTAAAAAAACGACGGATAAAATGGGCTTTGAAAGACAGCTTGTCGTTATACCTGAAAAACTCAAGCCGTCAATTATAAAGATGTGCCACGAAGGAACTTCTGGTCATTTGGGTGTCAAAAAGACCAAAGACAGACTTGCTAGATATTTTTACTGGACGAGGTGTTACAAAGAAACTGAAGATTTTGTAAGAACCTGTGATGCTTGTCAGCGCGCTGGAAAAGGAAATGACAAAAAGAAGGCTCCAATGACATTAGTACCAGTAATTTCCGAAATATTCACTAAAATAAATGTCGATGCCGTTGGTCCGCTACCTATTTCAAAGACTGGAAAAAAATATATTATTACAGCTCTGTGTATGTCGTCTAAATATCCAGATGCTGTAGCGGTGACAGACATTTCTTCGCCATCTGTGATTGATGCTTTCTTACAGATTTTCAGTCGTATGGGTTTCCCAAAAGTGTTCCAAACAGATCAGGGGACCTCTTTCGTCAGTGCTTTGACAGAGGAATTTTTGGAGCGTTTCGGCATTAAACATGTAAGAAGCTCTGCGTATCATCCGCAGAGTAATCCCGTTGAGCGATTCCATAGAACGCTAAAAAGGGTGTTAAGAGTCGTATGTATAGGAGCGACTTCGGATTGGGAGAATTATCTACCATCAGTTCTTTTTGCTCTCAGAACAGTCACACACGAAAGCACTGGTTTTACACCAGCAGAATTAGTTCATGGCAAAAACCTACGAACGCCAGTCACTTTACTTTATGAGCAGTGGCTAGAACCGATTGAAGAAAGTAATAATGTTGTCAGTTACGTTTTCAAACTTATTAATCGAATGAAGAAATGCCAGGAACTTGCCGTGGAAAACATGAAAGAAGCTCAACAACGGAGGAAAACATGGTACGATCGAAACGCAGTGAAAAGAGAATTTGCTAGAGGAGATTTAGTTCTTGTTTTATCAACGAATCGTCAAAATAAACTAGAAGTACAGTGGAAAGGACCTGGAAAAATAGAGCAGAAAATTTCAGAAACCAATTATATTGTAAGTTTCGAGGAACAAAATGAGCCAAATCAAGTATATCACATTAACATGCTTAAACCATATTACAAAAGACCAGAAATGATTAATATGATAACTGAAGTGGAAGGAGACTTAGAAATGGACATTCCTCGTTTACCTTCCAATCCAAGTATATTAAATTTCTCGGACATCATAGAAGAGAATGAACTCGAGAAAAGGTTGAAATCCGAGCAAATAGAAGATTTACGAAAGATTTTATGGAAATATTCTGGTTGTTTTTCAAATAATCCTGGACTAACAAACTTAGTTTGTCACGATATTGAGCTATTAAATAACGAACCAATACAAATAAAGCCATACAGACTGTCACCCCGACAGACTGAAATTCTCAAAAGGGAAATACAGAAAATGCTCGATCTTAAAATTATAGAGCCGGGAGAATCGGACTATACATCTCCCATGATTTTGATAGAATCTTCATCAAAGGATCCTCGGCCTTGTATTGATTATCGTAAACTCAATGCTGTTACTAAAACTGAATACTATCCTTTGCCTAATATTGAAGAACGTATCGAAACTGTAGCAAAAGCAAAATATATTACCCTATTAGATTTATCTACAGGCTACTGGCAAATTCCGTTAACAGAAAGAGCCCAAAGATATGCAACATTTGTAACTAGTTTTGGAAGTTTCAGGCCTCTACGTTTACCCTTTGGATTAAAAAATGCCCCATATTTTTTTAGCAAAGTTATGACTAAAGTCCTGGCTGCATGCGAAGGTTTCGCTGTACCATACCTGGATGACATTGCCATTTACTCAAAAAACTGGGAAGAGCACCTTAAAAACTTAACTTCTGTTCTAGAGAGAATACAGAAAGCAAATTTACGACTAAAACCATCAAAATGTAAATTTGCACAAGATCAAGTGAGATACCTAGGCCATGTTGTGGGACAAGGACAACGAACCCCGGATGAAGTAAAGATCCTGGCTGTAAAGGAGTATCCTACACCTAAAACCAAAACAGAAGTACGTGCTTTCTTAGGACTGGTAGGGTATTATCGCCAGTACATACCGAGATTTTCGGAAATTGCTTCACCCCTCACGGACGCTTTGAAGGGGGTAACAAAAAAAGGAAATATACAATGGTCTGAAATATGTGACAGAGCTTTTAAAAATTTAAAAGAGTTGCTATGCAAAAAACCAATTCTGTATGCTCCCGATTTTGATAAAAGGTTTATTATACAAACCGATGCCTCAGACAATGGCATGGGTATAGTACTATGCCAATTAGATGATGAACAACGTGAACATCCTATCTTGTATATAAGCAAAAAATTTACTAAGTTTGAAAAGAATTATTGTACTACTGAAAAGGAGTGCGCTGCTATCATCTACGCTATCAAGAAACTGCATTTTTATCTGGATGGTCAGCAAGAATTCTTGATTCAAACTGATCATAATCCTTTGGTCTGGCTACAATCCAACGCCAAATGTAACTCTAGATTGATGCGCTGGGCACTCTCATTACAACCTTATAATTTTAAGGTCATTCATCGCAAAGGATCTTTGCACAAGAACGTAGATGTTCTGAGTAGAATTAAGTAATGTAACTCTTAGTGTATGTAACCACGTTTAGAATTAATTTTATTGTTTAATGTATGCTCAACTAATGTATTTGAACGTTCTCCATTTCTTTCTTTTTAAATGTAGTGTAAAAGTATTGTTTAAAACTTAAAATTTTTTGGCCTGAAATTTAGAAATTTATAAGAGAAATAACCTTTGCTCTTTAAGCAAATGAGCAAGCCGAGCTTATTAAACTGTCAAATTTTACAGAACTTTTCCCTTCGGAAAAAGTCTCTCCGTTGGGGGAGAGGTTGTAACAGCTTTAAATAGTATTAAAATCTTGTAGTTTAAATAATTTAAATAGATGAACATTAAGTTATTTGTGAATGGCAATATTCGAAACCAGACTCGAGTGCCACGTGCGACTCTCGCACGAAGAATGTAATTTATTTTTAAATGTTAGAATATGTTTTCTCTTTCTTGTTTGTATGTCGCCATTTTTTTGAGTGTTAAATAAAAGTTATTGCTGTGTTCCATCATTGGAATTGCTTCATTTCGTCAAAGAAGTATCACAACACTAAATACCGTTAAAAATAGTTTAACAAAATACATTTTTTTAGAATTTTTAACCCAAAACAGTTAATTCTGCTAGCGGGCTAGAAGCCAAATTTCTTTGGGTGCCCAAAACTGAAAGTTTACTTTTGGTCCAGTTTGCAAAAAGAGATACTGAAGTTGGTGCACAAACTGACTTAATTCACTGTTCTACTAACAATTTCAAATGTAAACAAATGGCGGCCACGTTAAGCTTAGTACCACTTAAACAACTTACAAATTGTTGATAATTCTACACGTTCTAGAGAAATTAGGTTATTTAGAAGAAGAAGACATGAAAAATAAGCAATGCCCTTTCCGGACTCGAACTTGGACCTCTCTAATACGCGCCAAGTGTGCTACTGTTACACCACGAAGGCATGCAAAAAGGAGGGAGGAAATACCTTTTCAAGAGTGACTGGGGTTAAGGGGACTCAATCACCAAATCTTGCTGGTGAAGAATCATCATCCACCACCTTTTAGTTCGAGAGCTACTATAGAACCATTGATTTATTTCGATAGCAAGAGTCATGAAAAATGAGCAATGGATTCGCCTGGACTCGAACACGCACCGAGTGTGCTTAACCGTTACACATGTTACGAGTGTGCTTAACCGTTACACATGTTACGAGTGTGCTTAACCGTTACACAAGGTATGCTTGAAAGAGGAAGAAATAAATTATATACTCTCCTTTTTAAAAAGTGACTGGGGTTTAGGTTTAGGGGACACAGTCGCCAAATCCAGATGGTGGTGAAGAATCATCATCTACCATCTTTAGTTCGAGCGCCATCGATTGGGATTTTACAAAATACGCCGAACACAAGGTTGTCGATTTGCCTGTTTTACTTTCGAACTGTTCTTATTAATTGTACTAGTGTCACAAAATTAAAAGCATAGCCCTTTGGGTGCTCTTGTAGTGTAAATGATTAACACGTGCAGCTAGAATATTAAAATTCTGTGTTTGGAATCTTGGTGAGGTTGTACTCGATTTCTGGCCTTTTCTGACTTCAAAACGTTAATAGGTCTCTACAGACATACTTTGTAAACTAACTACAATCTGGGAAATCAGACAGAATTTTGCTCGTAAATTACGTTAGAAAGGAATTTTACTGAAAATTGATTGATAAGCGCACTTTTTCCTTGTGTTCATTTTGTCACAATTTTATTTGCATTTAGATTACGTTCTACATTCTTAACATTGATTTCAGCTGAAAATTATAATCTGGCTGCCACGGGTTCGAATCTAGGAGAAGGTATGGATGTTATAAATGTGTAGTGTCTTTGCGGTGTGGAGCCACTTAAAATGCTATCCAGCCTAAAATCCACTTGAGAGATTAGTGGGAAGAAAAGCGAAGGATGAAAGCCCCCATTATCTGTGCTGCAGGGGTTTATCCTTCAAGATTGTGCAAATTCCTACTGTTACTGTAAGGTAGCCAAGATTTAAGCCTTTAAGGTTTCATCTATAAAGCTATAAGTAAGCGCAAGGTGCAACTCTTGCCACTTGGTCACGATAAAATTCGCTGACATGTTCTGACATTTTTATACGGACAAGAGAGATAAGTCCCAAAAACAAAATTTTTAATTATACAGTTAAAATAAAGCTATAGAAATAAGCTTTATAATATTTTAATTTGTGACAAACAGCTGTTATTTGCAATAGATTTAAGTAAACCTCTTTACTCAAAACTCTAATTTAATTGCAGTATTGTCGATTTCCAGAACACAAATACATTTAAAGTATATATTTACACACAATTAAATACATGGAAACAAAATCTTCACAATTATCTTTTGTACTTGAGACACGATGTCTTCCTTGGGAATTAAAACACAGAAGCAATATGTTATTTCATAGATAAAATGCAGTTCAGTAACGATTCAGAGGAAAGCGAGCATCACGTTATCAGAGTACTGCATTTTCTGAAGTCCTTTATGGCTTCACGTTGCTCTGTTTCAACCTGATATAATAGAGTCGTCTTTAACTTTGAAGAGATGTTCTCCTTGATCAACAAAGGGAAACCTAAATGGCGCTTGAACTTGCAGTGCAATGAAATTTCCCACCTGTCTGCAGTATGTTCTGGAAAGTAAGCCTTGCTGAAAATTAATGAATGAATTTGTTTTGTTAGCGAACTTTTCGTTCCATTTTTAGAATCATTATACCAACCTGAATCAATCGAAATCTGCCTATTACGAGCAAATCTGTGAAAGTGTAGATATTCTTATATTTTCGCAACAAATGAAACAGGAATTCATTATTGATACTAAGGGTATTTTCTTCTGCATTTTTTAAGCTTAGAAATATATTTTAAGTGCCAAAAAAAAGTTCAGTATGACTGAACATTAAATTAAAGAGAAATACAATAATTCCTTGTTGTAAAAGATTTTTGATATGCTCTAATTTCAGGTATTATGTGGTAATTGTCTGAAGCCACAAATAAATTACGCTATTCCGAAATGCCAAATATAGAAGATAAACAGTAATTTTTGTCAGATTGTTTGATCGTTTAATTGCGGCAAAGCACGCGAGGATTACGTCTTAAGGTGAGGGATGCTTTTAAGAAGAACTTTTAGGGAAAACCAAGTTAGCGTGAACCACGTGAGAAAATCACGAAAACTCCTATGCAGCTTTTCTATTCGGATCGAACTATCAGTGTCATCTGTTTTATCCAAATTGTGATAGATTGGCCATTCTGATGCTCTTCTTCTTAACATTGAGATTTCCTATAAATAACGTGCACTTAGCTCTCTATAACTTTAGAAAGTTAATTTCATTAAAACTGAACATTTACCTTATAGAAATCTTAGATCTTAATTTTATAAAACAATATAAAGGCCAAAAAGCATTAAATATTTCAATAATGTTTTCTAAGCCATAAACATCCATACATAGCCATTACATGTGTATGAATCCTCCAAATAGCCAAGGATCTACACTAAAAATTCCAAAGATCTGGAAGAGGTCATTGAAAATACATACTTCTTTCAATTTACTGAATTGAAAAAATGCCCCTTCGACTATGTACCTGGACACTTTTCGTTGCGATACCCTTCTTCAAAAATCTCAGTTTCATGACACGAACGCTTAATAGTGTTGGGATAGGTATTATTGAACTTAAATAGATGATATATAAGTCTATTGGGCGGTTTTAGATTTGGTTAGTTTGGTTCCTAATTGTAGCAAAGCACGCAAGGACTATTTGCCTAACGGAAGACATGCATTCTGGGAGGACGCTGTAAGGGAAATTGGCTCATATCCTGCGTTATTTCCGCTGTCTCACATCCACGTTATCCAATAAAGACTTCATCATTAAAAATTTAAATATGTAAAAATTAAATTAAAATAAACCTGAATTTTATACATAATATCTAATATCGGCATTATGTCTATGATCGTATTTCGTACCAAAGAGAAAAATAGAGAGAGTCTATTTAGAATGCCCTTAAAAAACTTTATAAGGGTTATGGGCACCATGACCTATTTCCAATGACATTGATATTATATTACTCCACAAGTCTTAGAGCTATGTATTAAACAAGAATTTTCATCTCCGTTACTGACGACGAGTTAGAAATAAAACCGGAACCGGAACCCATGCCTTCGCTCTGTTCTGAAAAGTCTCTTGTTTTTAACTTGTTGTTCGCAAATGCGGAAGGGCTTGGTACGATCCGAAACCTGATAACGCTAATCACCGTGACATTGTTTTCCTTTGTATCAGCTTACACGAGAAAGAATATTCTTCATAATGATTCCTGCAGATTAAATTATACCCGACCAAGTCGTATATATACGTCTTAGAAAACTTCTTTTACACAGACATTACA
Source organism: Stegodyphus dumicola (assembly GCF_044657685.1). Lineage (NCBI taxonomy): Eukaryota > Metazoa > Arthropoda > Arachnida > Araneae > Eresidae > Stegodyphus > Stegodyphus dumicola. Next base: position 150,292,910 of record NC_140777.1, read on the forward strand.
TTTTTGTTCACAGAGACATTCCCTTTGTGTATTGCTTGAATCTTTCGCTTATACTTATGTGATTCATTATCAAACTAAAGACAGAATTCATTCCGATGATCCCTTCTGCTAGAAAGTGAGTCCGATTCGGCAGCTTGGGCATTTGGTGGCACAGAAATTGGTATTTCGAAAGATTACACATCTCATTATTTAGCTGATTGCATGTTGTCTGGGAATATTCAACTTCCGATATTTTAGTTCAGATTTTCAAGCAGAATTTTAATTAAGCATATTTCTGTCTAACATGAAATAATAGAGTTAAAATTACTTAAATGTGAAAAATAGTCATCAGTTGTAGAGACATTAGGTTATTTTGAGGAAGGAGAGATGAAAACTTAGCAACGCCTTCGCCGGGAATCGAACCACTAACCTCTGGAATACCGGCCCGTCGTGCAGAACCACTACACCACGAAGGCACGCTAGGAAAGGCGGGAGAAATACCTTATACAGTTATAGTAGAAATTCAAAAATAATGAAAAATAAAAAGATTTTTAAAAGGTTTTTATAAAATAAGCAAACAATATAAATTATATAAAACGCAATCATCAATGAAATATAAAAGTAAAATTAATTTATGAACAAGAGATAATTTTGAACAAGAGATTAAATAATTATTTTTACACGATTCACCTATAATTTTTTATCATGTATAATAAAAGCATGAGGTGCCCTTGATAAAAATATTGGCTTATACTTTTGATAATCAAATTTTATTTCTTTAAAACTCCCAAGCTTTTATTATGCGTGGTATAAAGTTGTAGGTCACTTTTGCAAGAATAATTATTTAATTTCTTCTTTCCATTAAACTATAAGATAAGTTACTTTCTTCTTTTAATTCATTAATGATGTTATGAGTTTCAAATAAAAATTTATTTTTTAAATACTTCTCAGTCTCAATCATATGAAAAGAAAAAAATAGTGTTGAGTAATGACATCATAACCTTGAAATTGAAGAACCGTTATTTCTCCCTGCTGTTTCAAATCGTAGCATATTTTTTTTAATTGTAGAAACTAGAGTAATTAGTATCTTGTTACCTTTCTAGTTTTTAAAGGAGGCCTAGCATTTGTTTTATAATTTATGAAACATTTCATAAACCAGCAACCGGTACAATTTTAAATTAAACATAAATGGTCAAAACAAATCGAGCAAATTTTGAAAATTCGCCAAAAAAGAGTAGAAATTATTCATATATTTCACGAAAATTTGATTTATAAGATTTTGTTTCTATTCTATCCAATGGTGCAAATAATACATTTCTGAGACTTTTAGTTTGTTAATTAAAGGAAAATATAAGCGAAATATCATTTCAACATTAAATTAAAAATATCTGAATCCAATTTTTTTTTTAAAAAATCGTTTCTCTACATCTTATAGTCATCCACAAAGAATGTGTGTATAAAATGTGAACTCGATAGCTTATCAAGAACAGCTATATTTAACTGTAATAATAGCATTAAAATTAATTATATATAAAAAATCAACAATATTTTATAATGAAAATTCAGAAATACTAGAGAAAAAACTTAGGGCCATAGATTTATTTCATACTTGGGGGAAAATTTTACACTTGCGTAACCTCAAAGTCACCTAAATTTCGAAAGAATACTTCCGAAAATTCGCTGTATGGTAAATTCATTCGCCTAATGATAGTAAATAAAGCCCAATAAGACTTTCAGTCGCGTGAATATAGTCTGTGAAAGAAAAAATCTCACAATTTACTATAATGTATATTGCCATAGAATATCATTATTAATTACGATTTTTTCATTTAGATATGGATATAAATAATAGTGTATGGATAGAAAATTCTATGACCAACTCTAAGATACACAACACAAAACTGTACTACCGTCGAAAAGTATTTGCTGTAGTTAAGAAGGAAATAAAAATTGAAATGCATTTAGTTGCATCGAAAAGTATTTAGCTGTAACTAAATTAAAATTGTTTCTAAATAGCTCACTCTCTTTATTGCTAAGTAGTTTTATGAGAAATTATTGCATTTCTTTCAATGCCTGCCTTCGTGATATAACTGGTAGCACATCAGACTAGAACTTATATATCTCGGCGAGGATATAAATGATTTTTCTGGCTTTCTTTCTTCTAAAAATTCTAAAGGTTCTAAAATTTACTGTTAAAAAAATAAGATAAAGATTTTATACCAACTTTCTCTTTGTTTGCTTATTTATTTTATTTGTTTTATTTAGAGCGCCCGAAAGCCTTTGGAAACTTCTCCTTAGGCAATACGTTACAAATAAATTACAACATATGAACATAAGCTGCATTTTATTTCATTTCATAGAACTCAGTGGAGAACTAAAATTTAGAGAAAAGTTTAAACCACAATGAAGAAAGTCGCATGAACTTTTCAGAAACTTTAAATAGAGAACTCGTTGTTACAGCAGACCAAAAAAAGGAGTGATCATCATCCATGAATCTGGGAAAGCAGACGAGACACTCCAGACAACCGAAAATTCAAATCTTGTTCAAGTGGGCAGCCAAGCAGTCATGTCCAACTGTTAGCCGACTGCAGTTACTGCATTTTCTTGAGAGCAGACTTTGTTTTTAATGTGATTTTGAAAATAACAAATAACAAAAAAAAAAAAAAAAAAAAAACTGTTAGTCTCGTTGCTTACGATCTTACAATCTGTTTTAAAAGAAATTTTATTTGAAATACTTTGTTACTGTGTTATTTTAAAGCCATTTTTCCCACTTCTGAGTATCGCAGACAAATGCGGAAGACTCAGAATCAGAAAACAGAACTTATTAAACTGCCCAATGAATATGATGTTAATGCCATTTGCAGTGTGGAAGCTAATTAAAAGTATGCGGATTTACCGAGATTCATGTTCCTTGGCTTTAATAATTATACACAGCTAGCAATTTTGGTATTTTATTAAAGCAAGCCGTCCAGGCGGGACAGTAATTAGAGACTTTGACTGCCGTACCTAAGGGCCCGGATTTGAATCTTGGAGAAAGCATAGATGCTTGTAAACGTATAGTGTCAGTGAGGCAAGGAGGTACTCTGAATACACGGCGACTCGAAACCTCTCGAGACGTTGATGGCGGTGGAAAAAGAGTGGTAGATCCTTGCAGCCCGCAAGGATGTACCATTAACTCCATCCGAGGCCATCCGGGCAAGTTGGTGATGCTTAATATGCCTATCTGGATATACAGATGCCGGTCTTACTTCATCCTGTACCTGTTTATTAAGGTAGAACATTCAAAAATTGTTTGTATTAATACAGGAGGCAGTCGTAAGATGCGTCATAGAAGAAAATTATTTGTCTTTGCAAGACATTGAGGGGAGGTGATTCCAAGCAGTCAGGAAGCTCAGTCGCCGGGCCTGGAACTGGGAGGCACCACCAATGTCCATTAGTCTTACGCATTTTATAATTGTTGGGCTTCAGATGTTAATAACTATAGAGAAGATAATAATTTTATTACGGTATAATTTTTATCGTTGTTTTCGTTAAATTTTAAATTTATTAAGATTTGGTAGAAATTAAGATTTTGATAATTGTTAAATAAATTCACAAATTTCAAATACTTCCCTTTTGTTTTCAAATTTCTATTGCCGTTATTACATTATTTTTCGCTTTTAAATAACTTTAATACTGCCTTAAGTAGCCAATTACTAAGAAAATTGTGACGTAAAATAATCCTGCTCCAAAATACAAGCAAAACTATTAAATTCTAAATAACCCCTCGTTACAGATAAAGTTAGGAACCAGCGAATATTTATAGAACTTCTGAAATGAGAAAAATTATAATTTTCCTAAACAATATGAAACCACCGTTCTTATCTCTTTAAATGATCATAAACAATGTAGATGTCGAAGGATTCTTTCTTAAATTTTAAAAGACGTTATGAGGAGGCAGATAATGAGTTAGGGAAAAAAAGCATATGTTTATACACTATGATGTTATAAAAGGTCTTCCTCTTAAAAGAAAGCCTTTATCTCCATAACAGTTTTCATAATACTGGAACCAATTTTATTGTTTTACAAATGTAATCAACAGTAATATTACGCTTAACTTAAAAATGTAATAACATTAAGCTTAAAATATTTTATTACGTACAAATTACGTTAATTATTCTTCCCCAGCTGATATCCTTAGTACTTCCCTAGCTGATATACTTAGTTCTTTGAATGTGTGTCCTTAACTACGAGAGTTTCGCAAAAGTTGATAGTGTAAGTACTACTCCGCGAAATTTTACAATTTTCCCCACTACCGCACTGTAAATTTTTTTTTTTTTTTTTTTTTTTTTTTGGCGTCGAAGGGGGCAGGATAAAATTATTGCCTTAACTCAAATACTACAAAAAGCAGTTTGAGAGCATTGAGACGAAATGAAATGAAGAAAGGATGTAGAGTCCACTTACTTATCTTCTAAGTGACAACTGTATGTGTAGTAAATTCGCATCGGAGCTACACAGGAGAAGGGTTAAAAGTTGTTGCGGCAAAGCCAGTGAACTATTAAAAATAACATTACCCTTTTGTGAATGGCATCACTTACGTTTTTGTATTCATAAATGTTTTTGCTTGTTTTATACTTTATTTTTATGTTAGGAAATAAATAAGTGTAAAATACTATCTCCTAATATCTGGTGCCGAATAAACCATTTACGAAACAGGACCTTGAACTTATACATCCTACTGTTGGATTATTCTTGCTGAATTATTTTACTTCCAACATTAAAACTTAGTTTTGTTTTTTGTTCTTTTCTACTACTCGGGCAATGGCGCCGACCGGTGAAGCTTATAGACAAAATGACACACCTGAAACGAAAGCGGAAAGCCGTGCGAAGTAATGTCTACTGAAATTGATACTTTGAAAGATGATTTCTCAATTGAGAAAGTTGAATATATTTGTAATCGCTTAACAATAAATGATATGAAACTAATAGATAACGAAATTCACAACTTTCTTTCTGATGATGAATATGAAAGTGATAATTTGCAGTGTGAAAACTACATAGATACTGGTGAATCCGCAATTTTTCAAAGCAGAAAAAATTATTCAGAACAAATTATCACCAACTGCAAATAATGTTACTGCTTCGAATATGGATACCAATGAGTTGGCGATGACATATGGCGACCCTTCTACTACAGCGCCTATGACTCAATCATATACAGTTAAATTGCCAACAATTCAACTACAATCATTTACAGGAGAATTTTCCTGAGAACTTATTTAGATAGTGAAGCTAAACGCTTTGTTAATGGAATTAGTGTAATAGGAGACACCTATGAAACAACAACAAAATTGTTGGAGGAAAGATACGGAAATAAACATCGAATTATCCAATCACTCTTAGATTACTTAAAACATTTAGATGTTATTCAAGACCTATCTCCTACGCATCTAAATGATCTTCACATAGAATGTAAGAGAAGAATTCAAGCTATAACTGCTCTGGGTGAAAATATTGAAGCATACGGTAGAATCCTAGTGTTAAAAATTATTCGTGCGTTCCCTAGTGATATTTGTTGCCGCTGGATTATCTATGCCAAGCATGAAAAACTAAACGAAGGTAATATTACTAGATTGATGCAGGTCTTGACAGAAGAAGTGGAAGTTGTAGTTGTAGCACAAAGAGATGAACGTCTTTTACTGATCAAACCGTAAAGTGATCAGTAAGGTACGTCTTTTTCTGATCAAACCGTAAAGTGCACTGTAGAAAATTTTAATATCAATTCCAAAACAGTAAAAAAAACGTAAGAAAATTTCGCCATTTTGTTCATTTTGTGATACTACAGGACATTGGCCTCAATATCGTGAAACTGTTACAGACTATGATACTCGTGTTCAGAAACTTAAAACTTCAAATCGCTGCTTTCTATGTACTAACCGTTGTCATAGAGTTTCAAACTGCCCAAAAAAAAAAAAAAAAAAAAAATACTGCACGATGCACTAAATGCAAGAAAAGGAATCGTGTTTCTATTTGTCCTCCTGTTGAAAACAATCAATTGCGGATAAATAACAGTGCTGTAAATCACATAACCTTTCCTAAAACAATTTTCACACATTTTCAAACTGCTCGCGTGTATGCTTCTAGCTCCACAGGCATTACCAAATTAACACGCTGCATTTTAGATGGTGGTAGCCAAGCAAGTTTTGTTCACACAAACCTTATTGAAAGACTTAAGCTTAAAGTTGTCAGTTCTGCCTCACTTTCAGTTTAAGCATTTCAATCTTTTACTTCACAAGAACAACGTAGATGTGTTCAACTGTCACTTTCAAGTTTGTGGAGCAACCAAGCATTTTAAATCTCCGCATTTGAAAGCTCCAATTCCTATACTACACATCCTACTGCTCCACCAGAAATAGTTCACTTTGCTCAGGAGAAAAGATTGAGTATTGCTGATCCACCGGATGACTCTTTACTGCCCATAGAAATACTTGTTGGTGGTGATCATTACTGACAAATTGTTTCCGCAGAAGCTCCAATCCAGCTTTCAGAATCTTTTGTTATGGTACCGTCAGTGTTTGGAGCTGACGTTTGGAGTGGAACAAGAGCACATACTACAATCGCTGAGAAGACTTCTGTCCGTCAAGTTTGTGTGCAAGTTAAAACTGATTGTTTAAATGATCAGGTACGTTGCTTCTGGGAATTAGACTCCATAGAGATACAAGATGCGCAGAAACGAAGAATGACTACTCGCGATGAAGACATTTTATCAGAATTTCACAAAACTTACAACACTGAAGACAATCAAAGAATTGTGTCTCTGCCTAGAAAACCATTGGTCACACTTTTGCCTATAAACAAAATTATAGCAGAAAACAGATTTCATTCTCTTCAAAAAATACTTGCATCTAGTGATGTGTTAAAGACACAATATGACAAATGCATGCTGAATTACATTGAACAAAACCATGTTGAAATTTGTTCCATAGATGAATCCAATGAGAAGCCAGTATATTACCTTCCTCATCTTGCTGTAAGAAAGAAAACGCAATCTAAAACCAAGAGGAAATTTGTGTTTGACGCTTCCTCGCATGCTCCAAGAATGCCTTCACTGAACGATACCTTGGAAGCTGGCCCGAATCTTCTTTCTGAAACTATCGGTTGTCTACTAAGATTTCGATTGCATGAATTCACTGTTACATGTGATGGTAAACAAGCTTTCTTACAGTTGTCACTACATACAGAAGATAGGGACGTCACATGTGGTACAAATTAAAATCTGATTCATCTCAACCTACTACTTTTACAGATGAAATAACTGTTTACAGATTTACTCGTTTACCATTTGGCCTTACTTGCAGTCTGTTTTTACTGTGTGCTGCCACACGAGAATTGGCTACAAAACATATCACAGAATTTCCAATTGCTTTCTTGCTAGCATGGAAACTGAATCACGCATTATAATGCTATATCACGAGATCAAGAATTTAATGGCTCTAATGCAATTGCCTATGGAAAAATGAGCTACAAATTCTTTGAAACTCAAAGATGTAATACAAACACATGAATAATCTCACAAAACGGAAACAACTGTCTTAGGTATTGGCTGGAATACAAATTCTGATACTTTGAAGCATGTATTCAAGACTTCCCTCTGTGTTTCTACAGACAAACCACTTACAAAGAGATGGTTACTCCGCTGAATTGCTAGTTTTTATGATCCCTTAGAACGTTTTGGGGGAAATTTTATTCCAAGATACATGAATTCTTGTAATCAAGTGGGATGAATTACTACCTGCTCATATATCAATGTTATAATATGCTGCTGTAAAAGAACTTAATGACATTTTCTCCCTTCAAACTCCTCATGCATAGACATTTCATCACATGTTCCTTTTGGTATTCATGTGTTTTGTGACGCATCTGAACGTGCCTATGCTTCAGTTCTGTACATTGTTACCTTTAAAGGTGACCAATCGAATGTGAATTTAGTGTGTAGTCGCAACAAACTAGCTCCTATGAAGAAAATTACCTTATCTCATTTAGAGCTCCTGGCGGCCCTGATGGGAGCACGATTGTTGCAATATTTCTGTGCTGAAACAAACATCTGTTCGTAAAATGCAACATTGTGAAGTGATTCTCAAGTTGTCTTAGGGTGGATACGCAGTGACCCCAACAAATGGAAAACTTTTGTTAGCAACAGAGTAACAGAAATTAATTCCTATACTAATCCTTCACAATGGAGGCATTGCCCTGGCAAAAACAATCCAGCTGACAAACTTTCTCGAGGTGTTTCACCATCAACACAAAAAAACCTGGAAACTTGGTGGAACGGCCCTCCATGGTTAGTCAAATCTCCAGAATATTGGCCTCTTTCTGATACTATTTCTAAAGGTTACAGTCATAACTTAGAAGCATAGAAAGAACGGACCCTTCACATCGTATCTACTCAACCAATCATAAAGGCTAGAAACTACAGTTCTTACTTTCAATTGTTACATTACTTACTTTCAATAAAGTGTAACATCTTGGATTCTTCGCTTTATTCACAACTGTAGGAAACAAGAAAAGTTAGTGGGTGAGTTACATGCCACAGAACTGAATCAAGCTCGTATTTATTGGATACAGGCCGTTCAGAAAGAATCCTTTCTTCAGAATATGAAGCTCTATTGACAGGAAAATCACTAAGAAATAACGGATAAAACAATTTAACCCTTTTTTCAAGAACAGTGTTATACTTCTTGGTGGTCGACTACAATTTTCTGATTTATCTCATGCTGGAAAACATCCCTTATTATTGGAAGGTTCTCATAATTTTACAAGCCTACTGATACGCCAAACACATTTACGAATGCATCATCTCGGTGTTCAGATTGTACTTCTCAGCTTCGTTCATATTAGATATTAAGAGCAAGGCAAGCCATTAAAAAGGTGATAAAGACTTGCCTTCCATGTAAAGTACTGAAACAAAAGAGAAGTGAACAGATAGAAGCTCCATTACTAGCTGAGCGAATTCAAAAGTCATCTCCTTTCGAAGTTACCGGAATTGATTTTGCTGGACCACTCTAAGTAAAAAATAATAACTCCGTTACAAAAGCTTACATTGTCATCTTAACATGTGCTACAACTCGAGCAACTCTACTCACTTAGAATTAGCTTCCGATATGCGTACTGACGTCTTCCTACTTCCATTACAACGTTTTGTCTCTCCACGTGAACTTCCTCATACAGTGTACACCAGGGATGTCAAACTCATAGGTACACTTGGGCTAAACAAACAAGGTTTAACTTTAGGCGGGCCGAAAAAAAATATTCATAGAAACGTAGATTTATTTCGAATAATACAATAATAAACATATATATATATATATATATATATATAGAAAAGAACAAGAAAATTTAATGTTTACGTCCTGATACTTGACATCTCTTCTCTGCTATTATCTTTCCTATTTCGGGAGAAATTTTTTTTGCAGTGATAACTTTCAACTCTGACCCAAGGTGAGCATCATTAATACGGTTTCTAATAGGAGACTTATTACCTTTCATGACTGAAAATAACTGCTCGCACCGATAAGTGCTACCAAACATGGAAATAATTTCATATTCGAATTTTCGAGTATTTTCAAACCTGGCTGGTAAATATTTGTAAAATTCAGGCACGCCCACTTCAATGAATTTTGCTTTCAAATTTGAGTTGCATTGAATCTCGATCCTCTCCGTTTGCATATGGCTGGGTACTGAGTCAATACTTATTGAGAAAATCGAAGAAAACAAAAAAAAATTGTCTTCGAGGGAACTAAAATCATTAAACCTCGTTTCAAATTCAGTTGTTAAATTTGCAATTTTTTCTGCGTATTTTTGATACGAACAAGTATCATCTAAACTTGATTTATTCATGCTGCACGTCGGGAAGTGCATCAAATCTTCATTTTTAAGTTGTTTTAAAAGAACTAGTTGACATTTGAATGCTTTAATTATGTCAAACATGTTCGTAATAATATGATCTTTTCCTTGTAACGATAAGTGTTTGGTTATATCAAACAGGAAAGATAAATCTTGTATCCATATTGGATCGTAAAACAAACTTACGTCTTGATTTTTCGTTTTTAAAAACTGACATATTTCTTCTTTCAAATCCCAGAATTGTTTGAGAATCTTGGAGCAAGATAACCAACGTACCTCGGTATAGTAGGACAAACCCGAATATTCACTATCTAACTCACTTAAGAAAGCAGTGAATTGACGCTGATTTAAACCTCGAGATCTTATAAAATTTATAACTTTTTTTTATATATGACAAAACATTCTCCATATTTATTACTTTCGTGAATAGAACTTCTTGATGTATAATACAATGCATATGATGAATGTTTGAACCATGAATTTCACTAAGTTTTTTTCTTAGTAATGCTACGAAGCCCTTGTTTTTCCCGGTCATTGATGGAGCGCCATCTGTAGCTACAGAATTTAATTTTGCCAAAGGTAGATTGTATTTCTGCAGAAGTCCAAAAACACAAGTAAATATATCTTCTCCTGTGGTAGTACCAGGCATCGGTATTAGTTCCAGTAATTCCTCAAAAATGTTAAAATTCTTGTCACAAGAACAAAGAAACACTGCTAATTGAGCTTTGCCACTAATGTCCGTGCTCTCGTCACAGGCAATGGAGAAACTTTCGAAACTAGATGATTTTGCTTTGATCTGATCACTTAAATTCGCGGCTAAATCAGTAACTCTTTCCGCAACTGTATTTTGAGACAATGAAATTGATTGAAAAGCTTTCACATTTCCAGGACAAACAATTTCTCCAGCTTTCATTAGGCATTCCTTGATGAAATCACCGTCAGTAAAAGGCTTCGAATGTTTAGCTATCAACTCGGACAAGACGTAGCTTGCATGTACCGCCGCTCCACTTTCTTGCAATACTTTACTAAACATGGACTGTCGCTTTTTCACTCCTAACTTGAGCTCTTTCAACTTTTCTTCTCTCATTAATCCTTCGTAATTGTTATATTTCGATTTGTATTGTTCGTAATGACGTTTAATATTATATAACTTTGGTACATTAATAGCATTATTACATATCAAGCAGATTATTTTATCTTTTATTTCACAGCAAAAATATTCTAATTCCCATTTTACTTGGAATATTCTATGTTCGTCAGCGATTTTTCGTTTAGTTTTACTACCCCTTGGTTTTGATATAGACATACTGAATACAAAGGGCTGGAATAAACACGGTTAACGTTAAAAAGTTAACAAAAATTTATTCTTTCCACAAGAGATAAATCAAAATGCTGAAATATTTCTTCAAAAATATTCTAACAATATCACAAAATGTCAAACGTTTAGCAAAAATCAATTCAAAACAGAGAAACTAATTCTATCTCACAGCGAAATCGCTACAAATCAATCACAGCATTAAGTAAACAAACAGTTCGCTAGAACTATAGCTACTACTGAGATGAGTTGTTTGTTCTCGGCTTTTATAAGCTTTATAATTAATTTCTCGAATATACTGGAAACATCTATAAATATCTGGATTTTTGTGGATGGCAACAACAATTACGAGATATTTATTTATTAGGTATTAAATGCACGCGCTGTTCTATTTCTAACCTTCCAACGCAGCTGTCTTTTCAAAAATCGTCTGCGTCGCTAAGGCAACATGAAGCAAATCTAATTACAATTTTAAATAAAAAACTAACTAAATAAATAACTATGAAATCCGTAACAATATGAATTAAGTAATAATTAATAATAAAGCAAAGTGCATGCATGCACATGCATGCACCAATATATCGTACAAAACTATGATTGGAAAACTGAGACCATGAGTTCGGCCACATTCGGCTATCGGGGGATGCATACAAGTTCTGAGTGCACGTGTCCCCCAAAAGCCGAAGGTAGCTGAACGCAAGCTACTCACACGCAGTTGTAATTTAAGTAGTGTGTGTGTCAGCTCGCTGTGAGTAATCTAACAACACTGAATAAATTATCGTTAATTACTTAGCAGTAAACATTTCATTTTTTCTTCGTCGATATGTTATTTTATTATTATATATTATTATTTGTCGATATATTGGCTGGGCCGCAAAAATATTTGTTGTGGGCCGCATGCGGCCCGCGGGCCGCGAGTTTGACATCCTTGCTGTAAACTGATAATGCCACAACTTTCTGCGCTGCGGACAAAGAGCTGAAATTATTCTGGGATACTATATCCTCTGCCAAGGCACAACAGTTTTATGCCCACCACAACATCAAATGGAAATTCATCGCCCCCCGAGCGGCTTGGTGGAGAGGATGGTGGGAAAGAATGATAAGCTCAATTAAGCGATGCCTTCGGAAAACATTAGGTAAGGCTCTTTTGGATGACACTGGTTTGATCACTGTATTATGTGATATTGAAGCCGCTCTTCACAGTAGACCGATTGTCCACGATATACGGAGTAAAAGATGACTCTGAGGAAGCTTTAACACTCTCACACTTCCTCATAGGAAAGAAATTAACTACTATTCCTTCCAGCCCCACAAATCTTGAAACAAATTTAAATCGTATGTGGAAAAATCGTCAACATTTGATGGACTCCTTTTGGAAAAGATGGCAAAAGGAATATTTGATGGACTTGCGTACATTTCATCAAGTGCGGAATCCATCTGAAACAAATAAAGTAAGGAAAGAGGATATTGTCCAACTACAAGATGTTAGACCTCGCCACACCTGGAAAAAGGCCCATGTTGAGGAGCTAATCCTTAGCCACGACAAAAAAGTCCGTACTTGTGTTCTGCCCACCAATGGACATACCATTACCCGACCTGTGCAGCTGGTCATCCCCCTGTAGGTTGACCAGGGTGGGGAGAATGTTGCGGCAAAGCCAGCGAACTATTAAAAATAACATTACCCTTTTTGTGAATGGCATCACTTACGTTTTTGTATTCATAAATGTCTTTTGCTTGTTCTATACTTCATGTTTATGTTAGGAAATAAATAAGTATAAAATACTATCTCCTAATAAAAGTGCTCTTTATTAAACTCTTTAAAATTCACACTGCGTCAACTTGAAGCTAACACACTACACCTCGCTTGGGCGGTGACTCAAATCACAAGAACTAAAATAAAAATTCTAAAATATTCACAAGTAGTATCAACTAAGCTACAGGACTCAGAAAACTCCTTTTACTTAAAACCGCGTTGAAAATAGTGGCTGTAAAGTAAATGTCGTTATGCCACGTAAACCAGCAATAACCGCGAAAGTTCACGCTCCAGAAGTGACGGCAATAGCTTAACTTTCCTTCTAAAACTTGGTATTTAAACTCCTTCTCCACGAGATAGAGTTTGTATTTCTTCACGCACGCTACTAAATTTAAATATTCTGACATTGACAATTAGGGGAATGCAGACTTATAGGAAAGTCTGTAAAAGTAAATAAAATTGGTTATTTAAAATATATATAAATTCCTACAAATTAATAGATGCTTAGCATTATAATTTACCGTAGCATACTGACTGGTCCCGCCCGTCAGAAATCATCTTCAAAAAAAGGCCTTAGTGCCGCCAGTGCACTATTTTTCAAAGACTTCTTGTAATTTGATAAATGTATGTCATCTTTAAAGTACACATTTTGAAACTGATAAACGTTCCGTAAGGCTACTAAGAAATCATATGGAAACTGGGATGCAGCGGATTATCAGAGGGATGTTCTAAGTAGCTTTAGTAGGATTATACCTGTAAAGGCTACAGAGGTTTGACATGTAATGTTACAGGAAGTAACTGTGTAAACAAAATATAGTTTTTGTATGTGGGTTTCCAGAGGATGTATCTGTAAAGATTACAGATATTTAATATATAATATTACAGGATTTAGTTGTTTGAGCGTAACACAGTTTTCGTATGCGGAGTACCAAAGGATGCATCGTAAAGGTTTAAAGATATCGCTAGAAATATAGAAATCATTTTCGTATCAACCATAGAAATCATTTTCATATCAACTTTATCTCAAAGTTTTAAGCCAATATGAAGCGAATGATTGTTTCCTATGTATATTAAATTTGTTTGTTAAAAATGTTAGAATCTTTTCTCAAACTATTTTTCTTTGCATTGTTTGAAACTTATTTCACAGTGAAACTGTGTGAAGTATTTTCTTAATGACGTTTATTTCACAAGATCTGAACAAAATAGATGCCTGGTGGAGTGAATTATAGATGATAGGGGAACAAGAAATTCAGATTTCAGTTTAAAATTGTAAATTCAATACGAAGAAAATCATCAGGAAAAAAATCATATGAATATTTTTATTACTTTTTTACGGTTACTTCTTCTTTTGAACTATCAAGCAAAATATGTTCTTTTATGAAGCAAATTATCATTTGATTTTTTTGTTTCGGAAGCTTATCTAAATCTATGAATCTATTAAATACAGTTATTAAAAATGTTTGAATCTTGACTCAAACGATATATTTTGTTTGGCACAGCTCGAAACTTATTTCACAATGAAATCGTGCATCTTTCTGATGAAGATTTCAAAAGATCAAAACGATATAGGTCTTTGAAGATAATTTAGTAATTATTGATGGTAGGTGAACAATTAATTTAGATTTCAGTTTTAAAATGTAAATTCACTTGGAAGGAAAACTGATTAAAGGAAGCGCATATGAAAATGTTGCTCATTATTTGCAGTTAATTCTATTTTTAATTATTTCTTACTCACAGCAAATTACCATTTGATTTTTTTCCATGAAGCTTATCAAAGTCTATGGATCTTTAAGAGCGTAATTCACAATTCATTAAATAATTTTATTAACAGCTAAGTACGCAATCTCCAAAAATATAGCAAATAGCCCAAAGGCACAATTTGCTCAGAAGAGCTATTAATTTTGTGTTGGCATTTTGCGTTGATTCACTGTAAATGGCGAATCACTTTTTAAACTGTTGCCACCAAAAATTATCGCCCTATATTATATTTGAAGAAATTAAATAATGAAGAATGTGCATAAATGTATGTATGTTTCTCGCATTGTGATAAAACAACGGCATCTAGAGCCATCCAATTTTGAGTGACACAATCCTACTGGGCATCTGGAAGCCCAAATTTGAAATTTCGAATTTGTTTTATTATCAATTTCATATTTTGTAAAACCTAAACGAATTTTTGATTAACAAACTCAAGGATTTCAAAGGGAGGAATGGCAACGTTGTACAGAAAAAAACATTTTTATCTCCAGCGCGTGAGACTGTGTATCGGAAACTCTAAAGATATGATCTTTTAAATATTTTGTGATATTGTTGTTGAATTGAATTTTATGATTTAAGAGCGAAGAACCTAATATTTAATAAATAAAGGTAAGACACAAAACGTTAAAAACGCCCCTTTTAGCGTAATATAAAATCTGAAAGCTTTCGGATTTTTTTCTATTATTTTTATTATATTTTATTCGAATTTTGAGACTTTTTATGTTAACTAACCAGTTATTATGATTTTTATCTTTTACTATACTCTCGTTTTTCTTCACTGGAATGAAAATGAGATTTCACTATATTAAGGCTGAGGTTTTTGAATCTTAGAAATGCACTCGCTTTTACATTCAAGTTTCCGCCAGCTCTATTTAAAAGTTATACCCGGCTTTCGCATCTCGTTAGCTGATGCTTTAAACTCATGCGCCGGTAAAACAACTGAGCCAACTTATTTCCTATTCCACTGAATGTATAGTCTTAGACAACGTTAGTCGCATTTGAATTTTGTCTGTTATTATTTAATTTGTATAGTCACAAGTAGTGGTTCTTCTGTAGCACATTTTGTGCCTTTTATATTCAAATTCCGATAAAAATAAAAAGGTTACTTTAAACTTTTCCAGTACTTTATGATGTATTGAAGCACTTAAAGCGTAGCGATAACTCGCTATATTGCCTAATACTATTAGCAGGACTTAGTTCCTAGATGCAGTTTTAATTGTACAACTTCCAGAATTATTTTTTACAACATGACACATTTTTTTTAATAATAACTAGAACGTGAAACGTTTTTACATTCATATATTCCCTAGTTTCCAGATCGTATGTTTCTTGCAAGAGAAAGAAACAAATTCTGAATATAAATAAAAATACTATATATTCCTCAGGATTACTGGAATTAAAAGCATGTTTCTTGGTATCCAAGAAATAAATCTGTTTTGAACCTAATTCCGTGAATAATTACCGTCTTCAAAAGTAAACTAATAATAAAATAATCTAATCTTTCTATTTCTAAGTAATTCGTAAATTTAACAATGTAACTGTTTTCAATAGGTTTAATAATAACTTTTATATATATAAATAGGTACACTACGCAGAAAAGAAAAAGGACATTTCTATATGATTGACGAAATTCAAACTGCGTTTTCCATGTCTCGAAAGCGCGAATTAAGATATGTATTAAATTTATATATAGCATTGTTCTAATATAGGTATTTTGACACAAAACTGGACCTTTTTCTGAAATGGCACGCCAATTTCTTTCCGTATTTTGATTCTACGACTCAAATTATGCCACTGTGCCACATTTTGTAAAAAGTAGTTTTTAAAAAATTAGCTCTCAGAATTTCAGCTCCTCAATGTTAATTGAATTTAGTATATATTTATTAATATCTCTTTTTTTATTAAATATATTTGATTCTTCCTTTCACATTTCGAAATTTAGGTTCATTCTAAATAAAATTCTCCCATTTTGTATGATTTATTTTTAAAATTTGTATTTTTTAAAAAATTTTATCAATTTTTCGAAAAACATTTTTAATTTAAACCTATAAAGCTTTTACCATCGTCTTAAAGTAGATGTATTTCTAAAGCACACGTGCAAAAAATTCGAGTTTGTTATTCGAAATTTCCTAAGATGTACGTGAATTTACATATTCGCGCGTTTTTAAATTTGGCACATTTGTCATGAGTGATAATAATGCTAAATGTGGTTTACGAATTTTGTTAAAATTACTATAAAGAATGAAAGATGCGTTTTTTGCTCACCGCTCGTGCGCAGTGAAAGGGAAAAGAAAATAGGCCACCGTAAATTAAGAAGTTCACCTAGTGAATTATTCTTGGCGCAAACTGAAAGAAATGCGCCAAGATAAATTTTTAAATTGCTCCGTAAATTTCGCACCAAATTTTACAAAATTTAATATTTAAGCATAATTTGAGTTGTAGAATTGAAAGATGAAAAACAATTGGTATGTTATTTCAGAAAAAGTCCGATTTTATATCAAAATACCTATGTTAGAACAATGCTATATAAAAATCTAATACATATCCTAAGTCGCGCTTTCGAGGCATTAAAAACGCCAGTTGAATTTCGTTAATCGGCTCGATAAAAAGGAGATATAGAACTGTTCCAATTTTTTTTCGCAGTGTACGTGTATATGTTATGGGAATATTTATATTTAAAATTAATTATAATATTCTATTATAATTTTAATACCTTTCTATATGCGTAAATTGTTTTCAGATAGGAATTAGATGTGTTTATTCGTATATTAAAAATATTTTGCTTTGATACTTCTAAGCAAGATAACGATTATTATTTATATATCACAGTAATAATAATTTACGTAAGCTTACTTTTTAAGAAATCTAAAATTTCGTGTATATAAGAAATTGCGAATACATGTAAATGTAAAATACCGCAAAAAGATGCAACTTATTTAAATTATTGTAACCTTTGACCCAAAGTTAATATTACATTTCTTCTAGTGATGAGATATCGAAATATTTGATGTCTGCCAATCTTGTAAATTATTTGTAAGGTTCAAATGCCTGGATCTTCACTTTCATCCTTCATTCTCATCCTAACCTGAAAAACAGTTAAAAGTTTTAAACTAGATTACTTTTACTGATATTCAAAGAAAGGCGTTCATTAAAAAGAATGCAAAATTTAAGGAAACGTTCCATAATGTTCATAATCAAATCTCATTAATAGTAATTTCAGAGAAACTCTTCAGTATATAATTGAGGGGGACGGAAAAGAATAGGCTCGCAGAGTACGTTCGAATGCTAGTTCTCATTCTTAAATCAGAAATTCTTATTAAAGATTTCTGCTTTTTTTTTTTTTTTTTTTTTTTTTTTTTTTTGATTGGGTGTAAATATGTCAATGTTTAGTGCTTTTATTAATTCTTAAGCAAATTTTATTTACAAAATTTCTGCATCCCTATATACATAGGCTGTTCGCACATTTTTTAGATGATTTTGCTTTAACTATGGAAAAATTCGAGTGTTTGGAAGTTGTTTTTTAACTGCAGCCATATTTCTGAACGTATTAATTATCAACTACTACTTGACAATTTTGTTTTCACGCAAACTGGCGGTTTTGCATAAAGCAATGGATGGATGCCTATGTCTGTGTTCTTTCTGAAGAAAATTATTCGTATTGTTACGAAATGTACAGGCGTGGTAAGATGGCTTCCCCGCAAAGCAGTTCTAGGGTTGCCATAAAATGGCAAAGAAGGGCAGGGTTGCCATATTTATCATTCTGAAATGTGCATCATCAATTTGGCGCCCCTGGATGCAGCGCCCGGGAACGGATGTCCCCCGTTGCGCCACCCTAGCTACGCCACTACAGATTGCATTGTGGAAATTGATGAAAGTTTGTTTAATAATTGTGCTCGATTATTACCCGAACAGAGGGTGTTTGGTGGTATATGTAGAGAGTCAAAAGATTCATTTGTTGTCACTGTTCCTAATATAACTGCTTTACCCTTCTTAATAAAATTATTGAAAACATTGCAGATGGAAGCACAATTTATTCTGACAGTTGGAAAGGTTACCAAACAAATATAATAGAAAAAGGACTTCTACATGCTAAAGTTAATCATAAATACAGTTTTATTGATACTGATACAAGAGCTCATAAATCATGTTAAATCCCAAAATAACCGGCTGTAAAAGTTGAGAGAATGTGGGGCAGTGCTAAATGGAGGAACAAGAGTCATAGGGGGCAGTGTGACATCATTTAGAATCTTATTTAACAGAGTTCATATGGCGACAGCATCAGGTCAAAGAAAATAGAGACTGTTTTAAATCTATGTTAAACTCTATATCGGCCCATTTTCCCCCGAAATCCGATTGATTACTTTGATTTTAAATAAAGCGTTTTGATTTTAATTAAAGTGCTTTACTTTATGATTTGTAGCAAAATTTTTAGGTGTAGATTGGCGGCACTTAAAAACCGCCAAATCTGCAGCTGCGGTGGCGTTAATACGTAAGTACCATAAAAACTCTGAACTGCTACTCAAATAATTTTTGCCGAATTACATTCAGAAAATAATCCTCAAGGTTTGAGATTTTTAATTTAATATTTCCTAACTAAATTTCATTTTAATCTGCTAAATAAACAGAGATGTATTTTTGGAAACTACATTCTTAGATGTGTTACTTATTAAACGCAATTTTTCAAATTTTGATTAATTCAAAAATTTTTAAGTAAATGTCTTATTTTTACTTCCTTGTACGAAGTAAAAAGGAAGTATTGTAATCGCGAAATTTTTCAGGCAGCATATTTCAACGAAAATGTCCATTTTTACTGCTATCGAATGCAATTTAACGATGTTTTTGCGTGACATGTGTATACGAAAGGACAGAATAAAGGACTCATTCCCCCCAAAAAAGAAAAAAAATTATAAAACTGATTTAAAATGAATTCTGAGGAGAATTTTTCGTGGCGTCTGTGCGTAGGTACGTATGTACGTATCTCCCATAACTCAAAAACGAGTAACTTCAGAACGTTGAAATTTTGTATATAGGACTGCTATAATATGTAGATGTGCACCTCGTATTTTAGTTGCAATCGGCCGCACCAAAAGTATATAAATGTATGTATATTTATACCCACTCTGTTACTCGGTTCAGTGATCTTAGTTACTTTATTCTTATATATTTGTAAATTGCGCTTTTTTGCTTTAAAAATTATTGAATTATGTTGTTCTTATCTTCCGGTTAAGGTTTTTATACCTTTAGTTAACCTACATGCAATAATTGTGGAATTATCAACAATTTATAAGTTTTTTACGTGCGGCTAAGCCTAATTTCTGATTAGTATGTCGTCCATGTTTGTTTACATTTAAAACTTACCAGAATAGTGGATTTGTTGCCAATCTAGAGAAACTAAGCTTCACAACAACGAAGTAACGTCTTCTTTAATTATTGCGAATTTAATTATGCTTAATTCATTATGGAATTAACATTTAAGTTATTAGCTTATTCTTATGTAGAAATTGTAACTTAAATTGTTTTTTAATTGTTTTAACTGTATTTGGTGTTTTATGTTTTTCTATAGCTGTAAAATTTTAATGAAAATATTTTAAATTTTATGTATTTTTGCCTTGCTGCGATGTGAGAACTGAATTAATTAGTAGCGCATGCGCATTAGGTAAGCGGCGCTGAATCGTCTGCGAAAAAGTTTTTTTTATTATTATTATTGGTTTAATTTCTTTTATATATCGTTTTGGATTTATTATAGTATTTGAATAGAACTTATGGTAATTCTTCAGATGATATAATTTTTGTGCACTCTGCGTTTTAAAATGATTGTTAATGCTGTTAAGTGAACGTAGCGCCGAAGTGTCGCTTTGGTAAGTAAATATAGTGATCTTCAAAAGAGTGCATTTATTCTAATGTGGTCTAAGCTCTATCGACGAAGTAGATTTAATTCAAAATTCGTTAACTGTTAATTCAATATGTTTAAATTAAATGTGGGAAAATTGCGTATGATTTAATATTCCATACAAACAAACATGTGCTGTACACATCATATTTTTTCTTATTAATCTCATTTGAAGGCCTCAAAAGATTTGAAAGCTCTTTTGGCATTTGTATTCGGATTAGAGAAAATTTAGAATTCTTCCTAACTTTTAACTAATCCTTTTTGACAGTTCTAAAGAGTATTTTTAAGTTTTGAAAATATTTAATATTGTCAGTACATCCTACTGCGTAATAACTTAGTATGAGAAGCTTTATCGAAATATGATCCGAAGCATAAAAGTACAGACTTTCACTTGATTTAACAGCTCATGATTTTGATAAGGGTTTAATAAGAGACAGATTTATACAACTTCTGTTACAGATATTGTAAGCTTAAGGATGACGGTAACGTAAGAAAATTATAACATTGATATTAACATCCTAGAGTTGAAACTTAATTATATTCAGACATTGTTCAAATGAGAAAATATGTCCATGATGACATGTATGAAAATGTCCATGTAGTATGTCCATTCTGACATGTTGTTGAAGTAAAACGCATTCACTGGTTTTTTAAATTCAAAGTTCGTTTTTGGTGGGTATTTTCTGGGACAGTCATGCTGCGCAAAACAAATGGTAAAATGCGTAATATAAATTTATAATTCCAAAGTTCATAATAAAAATACAATGATGAAAAAGACCTATTGTGAGAAAAATTCATAATTAAGATCAACAGAATTTCTTCATATTGAAAGGAACGTGAAAAACGCTCAATGCTACAAAACGAATGACATGACGTGCTAAAAAATTTACATAATGGGCAAAGATTATGGAAAATAAGTAAAATCATGTATTGCTAAAATGCTTGAGTAACAGTTATTAAAAGGGTTTAAAATAAATGGTAAAATCTAATATCTTTTTCAAATTTAAACAAATCAAAACGTGAATGCTTTACTTTAAAATATCCAATGACAAATAAAAACTTTCAAAATATTTAAATTGGAAATTTTAAAAAGAGTCTATTAAAACAAGACGCACCATCAAAGAAATACTACAATTGCTTACATATTCCCTTTTTCCCTTTAGAAGACTGCGACGCATCAGGCAAGTATAATCAATTTTTAAACATGTCAGTTGAACTCCTTCTCCCGACTTTTAGTAAACTCTCATTCTGCGTACCTAAGAGCGTTTGTCATTTATTAAGAATTTTATGACTGATGTAGAGCTGATATATTGGAAAGGAATGGGGTTGCACAGAAATTTCAAAGCTATGTATGTTCAAATATCATATAGTGATAGCTTGTAAAGGCATTAGGTTATTTTAAAGCTTGAGACATGAACAAGGAACAATGCCCTCGCCGGGACGTGAACCTGAGCCTCTCGAATACGAGCCAAGTGTGCTACCGTTACATCATCGGAGGCATGCTGGAACGACTGGGCCATGGACATGCTGGAACGAAAGCCGACTGGAGATTAGGGGCCCAATCGCAAAATCCTGGTTATGACTAATTATCATCCACGAACTTTTAGTTCGGGCTCCATTGGAGAGTTATGTTTTTTTTTTTTTTTTTTTTTTTTTTTTTTTTTTTTTTTTTCTGAAGGAGGTGTGAAAAATGAGCAATGCACTCGCCAGGATTCGAACATGGACCTCACGAATGCGCACCGAGTGTGCTACTGTTACGCCCACGAAAGCATACTGGAAGGTGGAAGAATATACCTTATAAGCAATATCATATCGTTGTGTGTTATCCGCTTTGGCGGTAATTCCAAGATTAATATTATGTACACCTTATAAGCAATATTGATTGTCAACGGCCGTACCATACTGAAAGTACTGTACTGAAAGTATACTGAAAGAGTCCATGGTCACGTCTCGTCCGATCACCGAAGTTAAGCGGCATCGACCGAGGTCAGTACTTGTGAGGGTGAACACAAGGAACGCAAGGATCTGATTTATGAATCTGTGACAAGATCCCACGTTTTGCAAAATGTCTGCCAATTTAATGAAATATTAGTCTGATGCGATTTTGATGGATTGCGTTATTTTCCGTTCCTAAGCTTAATGCCGAATGTAATTTAATCCACTCTTTTTCCACTATTGCAGATATTTGGATGTTGCAAACACAAATATTGAATAACTAACTACATCAAAAGTTGACCCCCCCCCAAAAAAAAATCTCTCTTTAAAATTCGAAAGCTTTCATTGAGACTTTGAGATTCACAAAAGAGGATACGGAACGAAATCGGTGTAAATCGGAATTTAAAGCATTCGTGATATGTGAGTTGTCGCTTTAATTGAATAATTAGGGAGAAATAATTTAAACAAGTAGTCAGCTGTTTTGGAAAGAACGTCTTTCCGGCGCGAATTCAAGGAGTTGTCTGTGAGTCACTGATCCTGTTCATCCAAAATGTTTGGATAAAAGCCACAAAGAAGTAGGCTCTTCCAGTTCGCATCTCTCCGTGCCTCAGAGATACAGTCAGTATGGAGAAGATCGGAAGCAGTTGTCCCTCCCCAGACAGTCTGAAACCGCGGGGACATTCCGCGGAGCGACCGAGCAACAAATTGAAGAAGATCCCACGTTGTGCAAAATGTCGGAATCACGGTAAGACTGCCAATTTAAAAGGACACAAAACCAAATGCAGTTTTAAAGACTGCCAATGCGGAAAATGCGAGGTAGTTGACGCGCGCCGGAAAGCCTGTGCGAATGCAGTCAGGATGGCCCGGCAAGAAGCCTTTGATGACGGTAAGCATGTAGAAACGACCACTGTCCATCTTTCAGTGTGGCGGCCTTTCTGCGAAAAAGGTGAGCTCTTTATTTAATAACGCATTTGACAAGTCTTAAGATTAATAAAAATACGTTTTACAACTTCCTACAAAAAATTTTATACATAACCGGAATAAATTTTAAAATGCCTCTCTGGCCATCTGTAGAAGTTGTTATACTGAAAAAAGAAATTAAAAAAAAATCTCAACAATAAACTTTTTTTTATTTTTTTTAAATAATTAAAAAAAATTTAAAATTTTATTCAATTTGTAATACGGACTAACATGAAGGAATTTTCAATTATCGTTTTTAAAAAAATTTTATATTTGTATATGATCTAAATACATATTTTAATTTCTTCTGTTCCCTTTAAGCAATATCCTTTTATTTATCATAAATTCAACAATTCTTCATGTTTACGTTATAATAACTTTTTTAATTTAATTTTTTCTTTTTCAAGAGTTTTCTCATCTTTACAAAATTTTGTTTATTTTAAGTTAAGAGAAAATGTTTCTTAATAACTTTTTAACTTACTTTTGAACTTACACCTTTTTAAATTTTAATTAATTAATTCCATTATTTATGCTTTCTAATTGCATAAATTTTGTATATGAAAAATTAAAACAAAATTTAGTTTAGTTGTTCAACCTATAAATGTTATGTCTAAAATACCCATGGTTAATTTTTATTTTTTAAAATAAATTATTATGTGGACTTTAGCATTTCAATTAAAAATTATGTAATTTTTAATTGAATTCATATTGTAATTAATTTGTAACTCAAATAATAACCTGCTAGAAAAAAAATCGGCGACAGTTGTCTTGTTAATATTGTGAGTTATTATTTTGCAAGACAAAAATTTATGAGATAATTATCTATATGTAACTCCTCTATTTAATACTAATAACAGTTTAAAGGAAAACAAACGTCCCAATTAAGAAAAATAAAGCAATCTGTTTCATTACGTTTTAGTAATAATCGCTTTCTGAAGATAAATATTAGAATAGGATTCTTAATATTAAATTAATGATATAATTAATTAAATGAATTAAATAGTTAAAAAGATAGAAATAATTAAATGAATGGGGAGATATACAGATAATGCATTGTAATTTTAAATTTGAATGATAGCAAATACTGCTTTGCGTATTAGTAAAAAATTTTCAGTTTTTAATTTTAATCCATTTTGGAACATGTTATCGCATTCCTTAACATGAAAATTAGTTTTTATAAGCTGACGTCGAAAACATATGTTTTTATGATAACACGAATCACTGCATAGACCCACAGGGCTCAGAACTAGGGCTCCGGATTTCAAGCAGCCCGAAAAATCTTCCTGTATCTCTTCAGATCCCTGTGTTCCTAGTACTAAAATAAGGATACGAACCTTGATGAAAATAACGTCTAGGACTCGGAAAATCTTAGTCCTACTTGGAAAGGTACTAATAGCAAACTTTTAATTCTTTCCATTCCCAAACCTCTCCCTTTCAAAATTATTAAGAATAGAATGAATAAAAAAACGCTTCTTTCTTTGTGCTTAAATAAGTTTATTTTAGTATAATATGCTATTTAATTCAGATAGGAGTAAATGAAGGATTTAAATGCTTATATTTCCTTCCAGAATTAAATAAATATGAAACTGTTCAACAACATTACATTTCCAATTCAATAATACAGTTCCTAATATATAGATGAATAATTATTAGCCCAGACAATTATAAAAAAGTACTGTATTTTTTATTTAAAACTTTTAACATAAGACTAATGTAATTTGTTCATAAATAACATTAATTCCTGATCCAGGTGTGACCTACACATGCATTATATTTAGTGACAGAGGTGTGCTTGCAATGTTTAGTCCAAAGCGGCGTTAGCCAAAATGGACTATTAGTCTCAAAAGGGCATTTTACGCTACATTATTAAAAGCGTTGAATCCTTTTTCAGATTGTTGCTACCAAATATTATAGCCCTGTATTATGTTTAAAGGTCTTAAATAATGAAAAATCTGTATGAATGTACGTATGTTTCTCGCATTGTGAAAAAACAAAGGTACCTAGAGCCATCAAATATATTTTTTTTTAATGGCTATAAAAAATTAGGTCATTTTAGGCTTTTGCCATTACTAAGGCCAGAAATGGTGGTCGTTTTATTACGAAGGCACCTAATGGACTGCCGCGATTATCCCCTCTGAGGGGACACACAATTCACATCTATGCCTTCTCCAAGATGCGGGTCCTTTGATTTCGCAGTTGGCTTTTCCCTAACCATTGTACCATAAAATTTTAAATAACGTAGTACTCCACCCCAACATGGGCACTTGGAAGACCGAATTTTGTATTTCGAATTTATTTTATTATCTATTTCATATTTTGCATAACTTTAACGAATTTTTGATTAAAAAGCTCAACTATTTCAAAACGAGCAGTGGCAACACTACGGAACAAAAAAACTTTTATCTCCAGCGCGTCTATCGAAAATTTTAAAGATATGTTGTTTTTAAATATGTTTAGCTCAAATGCTCTCCAAAAGTGTATGTGCGTGTAAATAAAATTTTAAAAAAAAAACGCCTCTTTGAGTGTAATGTAAAATCTAAAAGCTTTCAGGTTTTTTTTTTTTTTTTTTTTTTTTTTTCAGTTTATTTATCCGCCAGAAATTAATAATCTGACAAAGAAATAAAACAAATACTTTCAAATTAATAAAACAATACGTTGCTTGCTTTTTGTAATAGTTAACTGAAATGTCATAATGGATAAGCAAAATGGGACTTTAAACAAGAATGAACGTCTGCAAGAAACAGGCTGTTGAAATATATAATAATATTTCGACCTTTTATAATACGCGTAAGTCATTGAGAATAATTTGCAAAGAATTTTATCTTCCAGTTCATTGCTGACTATACTTCTGCTGGTATAGTGCAAATATTTCATTGAGGAGAAAGCAAAATAAACAGAAAAACTGACAATCATGAAAATATTTTTTAAAATTTAATTATAAACAATCCTTTGTGCTTAATGCTTCTTATTCTTCTGATATTCTCGTACTTCAATGCATAATGCAAAATAATTTCATACTGACTTAAAAAGAGAAATAGCATTGAGTAGCAAAAAAAAAAAAAAAAAAAAAACATTTAATGTTCATTATGTAATTTTTTGTTAAGTGGAAAGGAATAATTTGTTTATTGTAATATTATATACCATAATTTGCATAAGCAAAATGAAAAATTCATCGATGTATTTTTAACGAAATCATTCTATTTTAGCATTTTATTTTATTCGTAATGTAACGCCTGATCTTCAATGGTTAATATACTTATAATTTATAAGCAAGCAAAATTATAGTGTCGTATACTTTATAATACTTGTTATGAAACTACATGTATATAATGAAAGCAGTAGACTTAGATGTAATGATATAGAAATTTTGATTACATAATTACTAAGATCCATAATGAAGAGCAAATTTGGCAACCGAAGCAGATTGAAAATCCATCTTTAGTTGAATTGACATTTGCGACTTCAATTCCGTTGGCACTTTAATCGTGCCTATATTTACATACATATTTTATATTATATATATAGAATATTCACATTTTTTTAAATTGTTGTGGTAGGAACAGAGCAGCTAGACACCATTCTTAGTGAGAACAGAGGTAGAAGCAAAATGTGCAATTATTCAAATACGGCAACTTATTAAGAGAAAGTTTCGATTTAAGTTTCCAGTTAGCTACGTCATCACCATTATTAAGCCATACTTATGGGTTGATCTCGGAATGCCACAGTCCAGAAAAGTAGTTACTGTTTTTAGAGCAAAGAGGAGAAATATCAAATTAAAAATGAGAAATTAAGGAGCTATTGCTAAATTGCTAAATTTGGCTCATTTTTTTTATCTTACATATACATACGTGCGCTTGTAAGTACTACATTATAGTATAATGCACACGCTAATATATATATATATAAAGAATTTTTTATTCAGAAGATTGTCTTATCCCATTCGATTTTCGAATATATATAATATCTTAGCTTTTATATACACTAATGGATTTTATATAAACTATGATATTTATTCAAAGTAGATATATCTACACAAATATCTGATTATATGTTTTATATATATGATCTATCAAACGTTTTCTGAAAGATATTTTCGGTTTTTTATTATATATCCAAAGCATATCCAAAATCCATCTATGATCTTTACCATCAAGACGTAATTGTTTAGTATATTCATTAAATCAATATTTTGTTATTAAATTGACTTTTTAGTGTACCAGTAAGAAATTATCTGCATACTCTGTAGGTATAAATGCTTTTTCCAAAACATCTAAATATCAATATTATCCTAAAGATTAGTTTGGGCAATAATGCATTAAAAGAGTAATAATTAAATAGAAAAGTTCATCTACCGACCTCCCCCGCCCCTAATTTGAGTAATTCTTCCTTTTATTCCTCGAGTGAAAGTGCTTGTTAAAGTAATTTTTCAGCGATTTCCCATAAAAATCTTAGGCCTTTTTTTGAGTTCTATTAAATTTTATGGTATTGAAATCATAGAAAGAACTTTATGTAACAGTTATATTTTCCTCCTTGACAGCGGAATAAGAAGGGGAGAAATTTTAAACTCAACCAATACTGACCCGAAATAATAAGTGTTAAACTGTTTTTGAATTTCCTGTTAAATAATAAAAGGGCAAATTTAGACGATCTACAGTTTTCTAAAAATAGTACGGTAAAGAAAATGTAATAGCTTGTTATATGCCTGATATATTTTTGGTTTACTCTGAGGCAGCCAGGAAACATCTTATCATATCTTTATTATCGGAAGCCCGACAATCAGAAAGAGATACAGTACCAGGAAACTTTACAAAAGTCCTCTACTATTCTTTTCCCGAGTTGGGACGCCCATTAGCGGCAACCCTGCGAACGGGAGGTAGCAAGTGAGACTTTCAATCGAGAGGCCGGCTTTCGCATCGTTCGCGGCGGCGCATGAATACAGAGTGTCCGATAAACCGCGTCCTCACCTAGGGCTTCATTCCTCCACTTTCTCTCAGACGATCCGCATGTCGCGCTCGAGTCTTCCGTAGCTCCGCCGCTATCGTCACCCCCCCCATGAGGAAAGAAAAGAATACATACACTGCTTAAGGAATTCCCGCTGCACATTTCCGAAGCTTCCCCCCCCCCATTCAATGAGCGCATGTGGAACAATGAACTGATCGTCTCGCGTAAATTACCAACTAGTGAGCTGCTATTTAAGGTGCTGTTAAGCGCAGCGGATGTTTGGCGCGCTTGTTTTCAACATTCGCACTGCCATCTATCGAACGTGAGTAGTGGCAGATGACGAAACGGTCACGGACGACGCTAGTGTCGTCACGTGACTAACCAACCACTTTGAGCACTAAATACGAACTGAAAATGCGAATGCGTGTCTTGGAATCACGGGGTCGACTGCACCAGAGCGAAAGATCTCTGGACCGCGACGATCCGTATCTTCTGCAGGATAGCATGGCCGATGAACCACCGGAGAGAGAAGTCCCGTCTTCCGAAGTCCCAGATCCTGCTTTCAGGAACGGCGATCCGAATAATCCCGCGGAAACGAGTGGTGAGAAGCTAAACGGCAAAGATCAGAAACCCCGGCACCCAAAGTGTGCAAGATGTCGGAATCACGGTATATTAGAAGATATCAAAGGACATAAACGATATTGCAGGTTTATGAAATGTCGTTGTGCAAAGTGTAAATTAATACAAGAACGACAGAAAGTGATGGCAAAGCAGGTTGCACTGAGGAGGGAACAGGCGATGGATGAAAAGATGGGAAGAACTCCTGTTTATAGTCAGGAACCTGTGCTCCCCAGTGAAACGACACCATCACCAACTGCCACAACATTTTCACCTCGAATGGCATCACCCTTTCAAACTACATCAGCTTTTAAAGCAGCAGGTAAGACAAACAATTATCTTCAAAATATTTCCTCGCCTCTTCTCTAGAGTATTCGGCACTGATTCATTTTAACCCTGTACGAATTCATCCCTAGTATTCGAAAGTTGAGCCTTTTAAATCTAAGTTTTATTCAATAATGTTTTACAATTGTGTGTCTTTCTGAGTTTAGATCTGAATGTAAGGTTTGTTTGGTTACAAAAGAAAATTGTAGAAAAATATTTAGAATCGTTTTAGCATTATGGAATAAATATAATCCCAATGCTATATGTTTGTAACGTATTGCTGTAAGTACTTTTATGCAATATTTATCTAAATATCTTTGATAGTGCATGCAGAAACTAAGTGAAAAATGGCACAGGCTAACCTTTTGATACAATGTAAAGTACATATGTTAAAATTTTAATACAATATGTTAATATCATTAATTACGCATAAAAATCCAATCAGAATTTTAGCACATTTAGCTGAAACTTGTCTTAATCTCAAACAGCATCGGCATTCAGTCCGATATGGGTATTTATTCCCTATAATCTTAGTATACTGTATGCATTATTAATTCACACAAAGTATCTTAAGATTCTGAAGTACGGCTTATGTTCTTGGGAGTTTTCTGCTATGTATTAGTTTTATTTTACTACGTATGTTCATCTATAGTTCGTTTTTTGTCTTTATGCCAATTTCTCTATGTATATGGGTGTTTTACATTATATGGTGTGTATAATATATATGTCTCCAGCGCTTCGCCAAAGCCACGAATTTATTAATTTGAGAAAAATGCCTTTAAAAAGTTTTTCATTTATGTATATCTGATAGAATAGGCAATTCCAACAGGGTCAAAATGGAAGAAATTCCAAAAATTTTAATCATTACACGAAAGAATTCAAAACATGCTTTAACTTAAATACATGTAATCACATTCCTGAGAAAAGAGAACTATTAGATCAGTTCTGTATGAATTGCATACCAGAGAAGTAAAAAAAAAAAAAAATCTGCGAATAAACTTTACAGTATCAATGCACCTATGAATGTAATTTTCTGTACCAGAACATTTCCCTTTTTAAAATTTGTTACATTTATAAAAAGAGTTATTTAAAATCTAAGCAAATATATTGTTTTCTTTTAAGCTTGTAGTGCTTTAATTTGTTGTCCTCTGAGCGAAATTATTGCGAATGCTCATCATCTTTGCAAAGTAAACCAGGAAATAAGACATAAGCGAAGCGTAAAATGAAATGTATGATATCCAGTTAATGTAGCTTATGATGAAATTTGCATCTTAATTTAATTTCAAATCAAATGCTTTAAACGTCCTAAGACGCTGAAAACATAATCTGAAAAAAAATTCTTCTTGATACAAAATGCATGAAATGCTGAATTCATTAAGTTATGAATCCATTATAGGTTGTTGAGTACAATATATCAGGAGAAGGAAATTGAGGTAGATTTAATAGTAAATGAAATAACAAAATATTACTTTTTGTCAGAATATTAGCTTCATATTCAAGAACTACATACTTTATTTAAGGAACTGATTTTTATCCCTAATAACATTTAATTTAATTTTAAAATATTTAACATTTAATTTTAAAAGAAGAGTTACACATTGTTCTGTTTAAAGACCTAGAAAAATCCACGCTGTTTCACAAAACAGAAGAGGATAAATTTATATTTACTTTGGGGAACATAATGTTTACAATATACTTGCATAAAAGTGATGCATGTATAAGAGTTTAGGGTCATTTTTCAACGATTCATATAGTTTCGTTTTTTGTCATCTAGCCAAAGTACAGACAATTTGGAAAGGAATCATCTTTCCCCATATATTATATTCAGATTCTGTGGATCTTTCGCTTAATTGGTGCAGCCGCGTTCCGGAGAACGATTTGGAAAGTTATATGGCAACCCTTTTGGGAGGGTGAAGAAAAAAGGAAGAAGAGCGATCAGTTACAAAGTTGTTACATCTCGGCGAATACGCGCGGCTCTGTCTCAGAAGCTGCGCGCGGCGTCCGATTAAAGCGCTCGCCCGTTTCACTCTCACTCTGACAGCGGGGAGAACTACAAGCACTCGTTCCACGTTCAAGTCGATTGGTTTGTTTCTCCGCCCAAGTCGTTTGTGAGTGGCAAAAAAAAAAAATTCTTTCGGCCTTCATTGGAACAAAGCTGATGCGGAAGAAAAGACGGATGATGTTTATCATCGGCGCTCAATTTCTCGTCTCTCATTCAGAGGAGAATCGGAGAGGTTTCGCACTGCCACCTGTCGACGAGGTTTGCAGAGAGAAGCGCAAGTGACTGTGCCGGCGCTAGATGTCGACCGGCTATCGTCACGTGACTCGTCTCCCCGTTCATAGCACCAAATACAAAATCGGAATGAAAGTGCGGTTCGTGGAGACACGAGGTCGACTTCACGAGAGACCGAGCGTTCCGCGGCAAGACGACTCTCAGATGGACAACTCAAACGAAGAGGAGATAGATGTAGTGACCTGCCCTCCTGATCCTCAACCATCTGCCGAAAGCGGAGGGTTAGCTGCCAACACTGACACGAAACCCACTCGCAGACCAAATTGTGCAAGATGTCGGAATCACGGTGTAAAAAAACAAGTGAAAAGTCACAAACGATATTGTCCGTATAAGGACTGCGTGTGTAAATTCTGCTTGCTGATTGTAGAGAGGCAGAGAGTGATGGCCTTGCAAGTTGCCCTGCGAAGAGCAGAGGCTCAGGACTTGGCTAGGGGTATTAATCCAAACGCCGATAACCAGCCTGTGCTACCTCATGAATCTCCACCGCGATCTTCTCCGGAACAAATACCCTTGAGACCGTCTCCAGTTCATGTTTCGGCGTTTAAGCCAGCAGGAGGTAGGTTGCTTCTGTTAATTAGCAATATGTAAACCTACGATGAGAGTAGTTAAGTATTTTTTTCATTTCTGTAATGCGTTTGAATGTTTATCACCCTTTTATTAATAATGGAGGTTTTAATGCTTGAAAGATTTCTGTTATTTCATACATTATTCGGTCTTATAATCAGACATATTAATTATTTACACAAAGTACATAATTATCACATATGGACTTAACAATCCTTGATGCTAATATTTAGTCATAAATTGCATTAATCTGTTGCACCTATGCTTAGTATACTTATGCATATAGTGTCGAATTTCAGTTTCAATCATTTTATTACCGTATAAATAACCATGTAAGCTTTTTCTTAGATAAAAATGACTTATCAAATGAAATCTTAACCTGTAATTATGTCTTATAATATGCCTTAGATCATGTAAATTTTAATCATTTCTTATATTTCAGTTACTTCAGAATTTTGATAGCTGTTGATTTCAAATAAATTAAATTTTATTTGTGTTTTTATTTTACGTTAGAAACTTAACTTTTAGGTAAAGAATTATAATTTCTGTGAATAATCGAATTTTCTTTACTATGTTGTTAATAAAACATTTTATTTCGCTATCTTTGATTCATATTAGTGAGTTAGAAGTATTAAGCAATTATTTTACTAAATATTAATGAATATTCCTATATTTATTTTTTTCCAGTTGGTCGTAAATACTGCAGTTATTTGGGATTTAAAGCTTCTTACTATGCATTTGATATCACGCGTTTAGGTGTGAAAGTCACATAAGAATTTAGATATTAAAGAAAAATGCATTTTCTCTATTTTAATAGAAACCCAAAGATTTATTGAAAAGTTTTTCTAAATTATACTAACTTTAAAGTTTTCAATAAATATTAACATTCGCGTCAGGGTTACAAAGTATGTTATTTATCTCTATTTCTGTTTATCGCCAAATCTCGCCATGTTGAGAATGAAGTAACGTTTTCTTTCTGTTTTACCTTTTTGAACAAGTATAAAGAAAATTTATTAAAACAGTGCATCTATAAAGATAAATTTTACTTAGTAGTTAAATTTTGCATTTTCCCCTTCATTGATGTCTTCTTTAATTAAAAGTTAGCAGCTTATTAAGCTTGTTTTGATGGTGTTTTCTTCATAGATATCCCTTTTATTTTAGAAAGTCCTCAGCGAAGGACTTTCTTCTAAGTCTTCCGACTCGTCTATCATGTTAATGATTGTAATAATTTCAACACAGATCTGCAAAACGCTTATTTGTACAATATATGCTAATTCTCACTTTAATTGGAATCTTCAAAAACAGATTACTTTTCAAATAATAAATATATCTACTAGAAAATAATTGCAATTTTTTTTAAGTATGTTTAGTCAAAGTTTTCTGGTTCATGGTTATTTTACAGCCCTTTTTTATCTACAAAACTGTGATATCCAAAATTAAACAAATAAATAATAGTCCTCATATATAAACTCTAAATTTATGCATTAAGTTATAAAATTTTCGAATTTTATCGTTTTTTATTTTATTTTATCTCATCTATCATATTTATGCGTGTATTCACATAATTATGCGTATATAGATGTACCTGAAAATAAGGAGAAAATTGATGAAGTCATAATGTTGTTCCTAAAATACCAATAAAACTAAGTGAAACTAATTTAATGAAAATTTTTATGAATTCCCTCTAATTTCCCTCTCATATTTGCGCCGTTAATTTAATTGTTGCTTTAGGTATTTATTATTGAAATTTCTTTAATTGTGTACAAATTCCATTGTTTATTTATATATACAAAATACTACGATGCAATTAAATTTTCTTGTTTGCATTTTTTTAAAAATAATTCAACAGAACTGAGATTTTTTTGAAAAATATTAATTTTGCAATCAGGACCGGATTAAAACAGTATGGATGGCTAGGGCTATCATATATTCAGGGGCTTCTAATTTTCATTTTATTTGCTTTTATAAGGAGAAAAACAATATTCTGAGGAATTATTAGATTAGTCTGGCATTCTCTAAAATTGGAGCCCTAGCCTCAGACCCTGTAACCTTAAACGGTAAATAATACGAGCCTTCTTTTCAACAACGGCATAAAGACAAATCAGCGTAATGCGAAAATTTTGAGTAAAAATTAAGAAAACAAATAAATATTTTTATGAGTAGAATACGTTATTTTAAATATAACAGACTAAAATTAAGCAATAAAGCGTTATTTTAATTCACTATTTTGCATAATTAACTCTGAATTTTTTTTAACTTCGAAATTTTGTAAAAGACACTAAAATGCTTTCCAAATATTTTATGTTTTATTCTTATGATTTTTTTTAATTCATCATTATTTTCTCTAGAACAAAGATTTTCAACATAGTCTTTAGGAACCGATATAAGTTGTGAAAAAAATTGCGTTTATTACATGTATTGGCTACAGATTTTTGACATGTTGTCGATGACAATTGTTGGATGATTAAGTGACGGTTTGAATAGTTTCTAAGAATCAAAGATTTATACATAACTTGATATCGAAATAAATAACTCCATTCCTTGACATCTTGACTGTAACTAGTGGTAGCTCGTCTGTGAAGCTGGGTTTTAGTGCAGAATATTGGAACTTCCACACGCGATTCTTAGACATCTGTCGCGACCTTCACAAACGAGACGCGGAACCGACACAAGGACGAAAGGTCTGACGAGGTTGTCTGATTTCGAAGTTCAGAATGTACCTATGATGTCATTCCGCAACACTTGGAATTAGTTGTCTTTTGATAAATTTCTTACTTAGTGCCTTTCAATTTTCATTACAGTTACGTAAGCATTAATTTTCCGTAAAACTAATAACGTAAACTTCTTCAATAAGACTGATGTATAAACAGCAGAACTCCTTCTAATTACTGCGGGCGGCGCTTTTGGGAAAACCTCTTGACTATGTTTTAATCAGTCAGAAGTAGAAATAAATACATATAATATTGTTTCACATAAATATTTACTTCAGTATTTTCATACATATTCTATTCCAAACTTTTAATAATAAGTGAGCACAATTTTTGGTATACTTTTCTAACGCTTACGAAGATTGCAGAAAGTGTTGACTAGCAATATAGACCGGTCGAGTGCCTGAGTGGGTAAGCCTAAGTTCGATCCCTGGCGAAATTGTTTTTGTTATTTTCTCCATAAGTAGCATGAATACAAAACAGTTTCATTAAAAAAATTCTCTACATTACATCTCTTCGTGGGATCTTTCGTTTTCACCACCTTATGGGAAGAGACTTAAAATTACTTTTGATATAATAAACTGAAATTATTTCTTGTGAAATTATACTTATTTTTGAAAATATAAGAAGGAACCGATTTAAGATGAAGTCCAAATGCACGGTTTTTAGGTTTCACTAAATCAGTATTATTTCTCTCCACTGTTTAGGCAGAACTCATGCATCGCAAGATCGGGTTTCATGACGTAAAACAAGTAACATTTTCATACAACGGTAGCATTTTTAATATATAAAGTATAAATTTTATGTTCGTAGCAAAACTGTAAAATGAAAAAATAGCTGTTTTATTTTACATCCCAAAAATATATTCTTTCATTTTATATTTTTGCTATTAACCCACGGGAGTAGTTGGCACAGAAGGGCTATTTAATTCGTTTTGGCATTTTGCTTTGGTTCACTATAAACGTCGTTTCACTTTTCAGATTGTTGCCACCAAATGTTAGAGCCCTGCATTATATTTAAAGAAATTAAATAATGAAGAATCTGCATGAATTTATATATGTTTCTCGCACTGTGAAAAAAACAACGGTATCTAGAGACATCAAATTTTGAATAACGTAGTCTTTCTCTCGAATATGGGCATCGGGAAGTACAAATTTGGAATTTGAAATTTGTTTTATTATATATTTCATATTTTATAAAACTGTAATAAATTTTTGATTAAGAAACTCAATGATTTCAAAGCGAGCAATGGCAACACTGTACGGAAAAAACCTTTTTATCTCCAGCGCGCGAGGCTGTGTATAGGAAATTCTAAAGATATGTTCTTTTAAAATTATTTTGTGATATTGCTATTGAATTGAATTTTGTGGTTTAAGTGCGAAGAACATGATATTTAATAAGCAGAGGTAACACACAAAACCTTAATAAACGCCCCTTTGGAAGTAATATAAAATCTGAAATCCTTTTATTTTAATTTATTGCTTTTTTATTTATTTATTTCTAGAACAGCAAATGTTTAAAACAAATTTAAATAATTATTAAATATTTGCTTTTGTTGCTGTGATATTACTTGGCAAATTAACATAAAATTCCCAGAGTTTCCTTTTTGTATTTTTATTATGGCAACAGCTATCAGCTTTCTAACTACGTAACCTTGATTATTTATCAGTTCCGCTACCGTCTGCGTAAAATTGCTGAGTAGACTTTTCGCAATGAAATGTATGTTTTATATTCAGTGTCTTTTATGTTTTAATGTAATGAGTTAGCTTCAAAATTAACTGTCCATAAATTAATTGATAGTTAGATAATTTTTAACCTGAGGCGTATCCATTAATCACCAAAATGATTAACTTTTGTTTTGTACATGATTCTCAATATTTCTAAAAATTATTTCGTGCATAAGGCATGGAGAGTTTTGCTTTTACCTGTTTAAAGCGTAACGGATATTTTCCTAAGCATAATTTTTCATCTATGGAAGCCATACAAAAAGTTTTTTTTTTATTATTATTATTATTTTTTTTTATTTTTACAAAGCTTTTCTATCCGCAGTGTCGATCAAGTTTTAAAAGAATTCTATAGGTTATTATAAAAAATTTTTATTTTGGAAACACTTGTGCAATAACTGTTTTTTTTATTAATTTATGTGTTGTTTGCATATATGGTTTTAGAATTAGACTGCTCGACCTGTTTTGTATTTAATTCAATGAAAGATTCTGTTGCATTTTTTGAAATTATCTGGATCTTAACGGATTTTGGATGCGTGGAAAATTGAATAAATTTCTGTTCTTATTCCACCCTGCAAGCAGCTCGACTGAAAACGACACAAATTGTTTCCATATTTTATAATTTGAAAGGAAGTTTAAATTTAGTAAATTTGTACCATTATCAGTTCACAAACATGTTGTTCCATTGCTTCCCTCGATTCACCAACCCCTGGCGACGATTTGTCGAGAGATTTAAATTCTTTATACATTTTTTCTTTACTATTTTACTTTATTACTTTACTACCTTTTTGCTTGCGTCATTTATCGCCCATTCTACCTTTTTCACTTCTCAAGAATTTATCGCGTTATGATCTCATTTCTAGACTCGTTTATTTATTTACTGTAGTTTATAGCTTAAGCATACCATTTTTATTCTTATATCAGCATACACCGGTTAGAATATATATTAGATTTAAATGTGCTTTATAGTTTCAATATTGGTTTTTGAATTGCTATTTTTGTATTGTATTTATTATTATTATAAGATTATATTTAATCTAATAATGAAACTACTTCAGGCCTATAACCCTAACTGACATGTGACAAGTGAGTTATCACTCTGTCTGAGATAGTACGACAGACTTACGAAGGTTTTAAAGTAACCTTTTCATTTAAACTGAACTTTTAACAAACCAGGGTAAGATTCGTGTTTAAGTCCGATCACATATTCAAATGTTTTCGGAAGAAAAATTCTTTAGAACAATTTTTCTGCTTTGTCACACGTTAAGAAATATACAATCCCTGTGGATCGTTTTGGGGTTAGCATGAAAAGAAAACTAGTTCTCCAATACAAATTATGGTTGATGACGTGGGATTCGATGCTGATAGTTGATTGGTTGTTGAAAACAAGCAACTTACAATTTTTTACTAAAGAAAGAA
Source organism: Stegodyphus dumicola (assembly GCF_044657685.1). Lineage (NCBI taxonomy): Eukaryota > Metazoa > Arthropoda > Arachnida > Araneae > Eresidae > Stegodyphus > Stegodyphus dumicola. The sequence goes on from NC_140777.1 coordinate 150,330,973, forward strand.
AAAATCGTGCGTCTTTCTTTCAAAATTGCCTGAAACAGTTGTTCATCTGAAATAAATGGACGTGTGATACCATCCTCATCGACAACCAGAGCTTGTGGCAATGCAAATAAGAACCATCAAATAAATTTAAAATGTTAATCAGTAGTCTAAGGCTACACAATTAAATATAAATTTGGCTCAATAAACTACCGAACCGTCACTTTAAAGTATCAACTACGAGAGAATGCAAAGCGGAGATAGTTACAACTAGCTGGAGCTGGCAGAATCTAACCACGCAGAATGCATGCTAGAAGCACTCTCTCTCTCAGAATCCAACAAAAACCTCAGCTTAAATTCAAAATCCACTAATTTCCATTCGGGTGAGGAATGTGGAACGAAGTTAAGTAAAGATCCAAATCATAATAATTGGTTAGTTTAAAAAGGGATGTAGTATACAATGCATATAGTATAAGATACGTATAGTGCACATGATACTTATTATAGCTTGTGTACACTCACTTCCAAAAGTTAAGCACGGAGAGGAAAATGCTAATTTCCGGAAGCCAATCAGAATTGAAAAGGATGCAATTCGCTGCAGAGATAGATGGAAGTATGCAAATACGTTAGATAACAGCCAATCGCGCTTTTATGTCAAGAAATACGTAAAAAATGCAGTCTTATAAAAAGCGTACGCTCGGGTACCTCGAGTTTGTGTTCCTCTATCCGTCCAATCAAGAGGGGCACGATTACAGTTGTGCCGGGAACATGTCAATTGGAATGTGTCTGACTGGGGCAATGTTATGTTTACTGATGAGTCAAGCTTTGCTGTGAAGCCAGATGACAAGCGTATAAGGATATGGCGGGAACAACGAACAAACAATCAGTCCCAAAACATCACCGAATATCACGCATTCCGAGGCGGAAATTATGGTGTGGGCAGGGATTTCATTAGGATACCGCACCGACCTGCCCATCATTAAACGGGGTTCTTTGACGGTTGTCCGGTATCGAGATGAAGTCCTAGAACCCATTGTGAGATTGTACGCTGCAGCAGTTAGCCCTACTTTTGTTTTAATGGACGATAACGCACGACCCCATAGACATGACATCGTCGATGACTACCTGGAGAGTGAAGGGATCGCGCGTTTGGCGTGGCCAGCTTATTCGCTCGACCTTAATCCCATTGAAAATATTTGGAATGCTCTCTGCCGTGCTGTATCTTCACGTTTCCCACCTCCAACCACTCTTATTGAGCTGGAAACTGCTCTACAAGAAGAATGGCGATTGCTTAATTCTGCGGTGGTTGACCACCTAATTGAAAGCCTGATCACAAGGTGTATACAGATGCAACAGAAACTTTGTATACTGATACAGAAACTTTGTATACAGATGAGGGGGGATCAAATACCCTATTAATGTCCTTTTTTTCATTTTATGCTGTTTATTTTCACTTTATACATAATTCTGTTTAAGTCTCCAGTATGTCATTATCTTATAACTTACAAAAATTTAATATTGTTTTCATTTCTGTGTATAATTATTGATTTTGTTTTATGCGTAAATATATATGCTACTTTTCTGCCGAATTTTGTGTCAATCAAAGCAGTATTTGTTGATTTTTTTTGCATTTTACATCTTCGTGCTTAACTTTTGGAAATGAGTGTTGATTCCAAACTGCGTAAATGAAAGCACCTGAACTTTAACAGCTTACGACATGCTTTAACATGCGTTGACGACTGAGAAGACCGTAATAGCTTGAAGGTGGCAGAGTGGAAAGCATGATGACGCAATTTAGCGCACTGTATCTTGAAAATCACAATCTTTATTTTATTATTATTATTATTATTAATATTATTATTTTTTTTTTACGCATTGGGAGTGGGAATGTTTCAGTTCAGAGTTTTGGTTTACGATTCATTTCATTGGACAAGAGGCATCTGCATTAAAACGTTACGTAAGATAGAAAAATCTGGAACCTGTGAGAAGAGATGAATTTAGAGGCAGATCATCAAATTTAGAATGTTAATTTTGAGGTCGCCAATTATTTTTTTGAAACAGCTATCATATTTTGTTATATCTTAATCATATAAAATTTTGTATAACAATCATATTTTGTTCATCCCCCCTTCAAAGGAAGGTGAGCAGGGTGGAAGAAAAAGCATTAGAGCAGCAAAATATGAAAAATACAATTTTTAAAATACAAAACATATTAACAAACCTATTTAAATTTTAAACAAAAATTATTGTCATAAGAGTTTGACCGATAATTTTGACATTTCACTGGAGGTCATAAAAGTTTTGAATTCAATAATTAATTTTAGCTCTGTATTCTTTTAAAACAATTGCATGTAAAAGAATGTCAAATGAAATTTTGTAAAATTCTTGATAGTTCCACACGGTAAAAGTTCAAATTTTTTCACAAAGTACATGTTCAAGTTGATGAAAATATTTCTATTATATTGCAGATTGAGATGCCAACTTTCATGCTATTTATTAGAATTTCCATAATTATATTTTTAGGGAAGGCATTTTTAAAATATAAAAATTTTGTAACACATCATTCATAAACACAACAAATTTCAAACTTTTCATTATTATTAAGACATTTAAAATTTACTTATTCTTTACAAAACTTGAAGACTCCACAACTTTCTCTAAATATTAGCATTTCCATCATATTGGTTTATCAGTTGAGCAAACTGGTCTTTATTCTTCACTAGTAGCCAAAAGATTCGCCAAATTAGCAGTTACTGTAGGAAAGACCTCCGTTCCTTCGATAGAGGCAATTGGCCTTTTTCGAACTGCTGTCATTCCATTATAAAAATTAAAAACACACTCTATTTTATGAAAAAATAAAAAATACTTAGATTTAATAAAAAAATATATTTCTTCATAAGGTGAGAGCCTTCAACGTTTATCTTGAAAACATAAAAGAAATAGCTACAACTCAAAAATTTCAAACAATAATTTCATTCCTAACATACAGTAAAAATTTAAAAATATAAATTCAAAGAAACTTAAACAATAGTACAAAAATCTTATTCACATTAGGAACCTTCCCTAAGTAAAACGTTCAAATTCCTTACCTAATTTTTATGAGATTCAGTAATTTTTCCTTTTCCAAGTCAGAAATACAAAACTACATTTTAAATAAATCATAAAATTTTTGAATTATTAACTTTGATTTTAAAATGATTTAAGCAAAATATTACTATCAATAAATCGCAATACAATAACTTATAAATGCAAAGTTTTTCCTCCCTCTTTTTTTTAAACGTAATTTACTCATTTTGGAACTTAATATCCCTTCACTATCACATTTGATGCCTTTTGATAATACCGCATTCTTTTAACATGAAGAATTTGCCGAATAAAGCACTAAACACGCAAAAGAGTTCAAAATACTATTTAGTATTTCACATTTCGCTGTTGAGGGTGCTGACTTTCAAAGCACTTTGGATGTTTAATTTTCTATTTAAGCGATGATCGGAAATGAATAAACATTGTGAATATTCGAAGCGAGCGAGAACCAGTAACCATATTTCTTCGAAAAACGTTCGATTTCTGAAATTACAGATACTCGATGATTTTCAAAGCACTTTTTGAATACGCCGTTAAATCACACACCGGAAACGAATTTGATGATTCACTGGAAGTTTGAGGCAGCAGAGTTCGAAAGAACATTGGGGAAATTTGCACCGGGTTAATCCTGTCTTCACTTTATATATATATATAATATACGGTATATTTAGTATACAATACTTATTATTGTTATATACTTATTATTATACTTATTAACGATAAATCAAAGGCCGTCTTTATGGATAGCTTTTGATTTATTGTCGTTTATGCTATTGTGCCCTTAGATACTGGTGTATCATAAACAAGATTGAAAGTACGTGAACAAGACCGATTAAAAACGTAATAAGATAATAAAGAAATATTTTATAAATAAGTCCACCATGAAATAATGCAAACGTAATAAGTATAAAAATTTTGATTTGAATAGTTTATTTATAATTATAATTTAACTAAATTAATTTTAATGCAGTGGATAATTTTAATTATTGTAAAATGTGTTTAAACTATTCATACTTATTTTCACCATTAAAATAATGTTCTTCTAAATGTGTCTTTATATGAGAGTAGTATGATGTCAAATTGTTGAAACACATTAGCTCTGAATGTAATAAGAACTGCAATTGAATGCATTTGATGCAGTAACTATTAAGATGTTTATAAATATAAAATTTTTCACTAATGTAAAAAATTGGTGCTTCTGAGCATCTGAACAAAGAGATGTAGATAAATTATTTTTATTTCCAAATATGGGTCCTTAAAAAATTTCTCCACGAAGGCAACCCTCATCTTAGGCAGATAGCCCGGAGTGCTTTGACATAATTAAATAAACCAAACCAAATATATATCAACGTATAAGTTAATTAAGAAAAAAAATTGAATTTTGTTTTGATAGCTAGTATTTCCAGTTACAAATTTCTGTGTAGCTGATTGAAATAAAAATAATATAATTAGTTATGGCTATGTTATGAATAAATATCAACGACAATAGCAGTTGAAAGGAATTTTTAGAATGAGGGTGAACTGCCCTCTTGAGATTTAAGTTAATATAATAAGGAGATAAATACAATAAAAAGAAAGAAACAAAATCTGAAAAATTCAGATTTTAACATCACGCCGGGGGATTTGTTAAGATATTTTATGCATCATCGTAGATCATCGTAGGTTATACCAACCTGCTCTTGGATTCATTCCTGTTAAAACAATTTTTAAAGGTCTATTTAGCTTTATTATTAAGCATTGTACAAAATCTAATATATTCCCTGTCTCTTACAAAACTTCAGGCAAAATATTAATACATTAATATTAAACCACTGACAAATGGGCGAAAAGCAAAGACAACTTTTTTCAAGCTTGGTGACTGTGGAAAGAAAGGACTTTTTGACAACAGGCAAACCTTGGACAGTTTCCTTTTAATTTAATATGATTATGTTATAATCGAAATAGCAATTTTGATTTTTTCAAGCTTTATTAGTAATAACTGCAAACAAAATTTTTTATGATATGGCTCAGGAAAGAAATAAATGTATGTAATATGCCCTCACTTACGTAATTTTGTTATTTGAAGACTATCAACAAGGAAGATAATTAAATGATCATACTTTACAGGAAAACTAAGCATTGTAAATACGTTTTCCTTTAATTTAATAGTAAAGTATTAAACTAAACTTTACCTGGACCTATAATTAACTAGTTGTATTGACATTTGATTACATTATTGCAGATTGTTTTGATCTTCTGTAGAGGAACTCATCTTCAAAAATTCGAAATTCAAAGCATCGGTATTTACTTATATTCTTACTAATCACTTAGATGTAGTCGATTACACCTACAAAAAAGAAGAAAAAATTGTGTATTTAACAATATTCTGACGATTGTATAAAATTTCGTTTCCTAAACAATGTGTATTATTGGTTATACGGTCTGATCAAATGAGTCCACGAGATCTTCAAAGCTGAAGCGGCATTCAAACATAAGAAATACAATAATAAATCGATGGATTTCTTTATAAATAAGAAGAAATAATTATTAGTCGTAGAGCAGATTATATCTTCGAAATTTTCTCGAGGCTTTGTCTGAAATGTAGCTGCTGTTTCTTATGAAATATCCCAGTTGATTTCTGAAACTGAAATATATTCTTATATATTTATGGGACTCCTACAGTGAAAATGTTAGCATCTTGTATACCTGATAAAAAAATCTGATGTATACACCACATGACTTCCTTGTACGGAATATTAAATTATACGCATTTTTTCTTGCATTTCATTTAAACTTAATTGATTGAATTAAATCTACTTCGTCGATAGCGCATAAACCACAATACTATAAATGCACACTTTAAAACTCACTATATTTGTTTACCATTGTAACACTCTGGCACTAGGTTCACATAACAGTGCTACATCTCATTCATAACTTAATGCACAAAATGTATATCATTTGAAGAATTATATAATCGTTGCCACATGTTCTATTCAAACATTATAATAAATCTAAAACAACGTATAAAAGAAATTAAACAAACCAAAAAAAAAAGAAAGAAAGGGGAAAAAAAGAAAGAAACAGTTTTTCACAGACGATTCAGTATATCTCATTCAACTAATTCAGTCCTCACTTCTCTAAAAGGCAAAAATACATAAAAAACTCAAATTATCTGTATTAAAAATTACGAAATAAATCTTTCAAATGTAAACAAGCAATGGCCGACATGGCAAAAATTATTAGGCTTAGCGGCACTTAAACAACTTTTAAATTGTTGACAATTCTAAAAATATTGCATACAGATTTACTTAAGGCATAAAAATGTTAACCGGAAGATAAGAACAGCATAGTTCAATCCTTTTTAAAACAACAAATGCACAATTTACAAACATGCGATATGCGATATGCGACGGAGGGCATGGGCACCATGCCTCCACCATTCAGGTTAATTGGTATAGCGCCACCTATATCTAGAGATACATTTTGTAATTCATATTACAACTGCATTGACATTATTTGCTTAATGTATTACTACACTTGACAATACACGCTTAATATTTATTACGTTTAGAACACTGTTACTGCAAAGAATAAAGAAACTGAGATCACTGAGCCGAGTAAAGGAGTGGATATATATGTGTACATATATTTATATTTTTTTGGTGCGGCCGATTGCAACCAAAATACGAGATGCACATCTACATGTTATAGCAATCCTATATACAAAATTTCAACTTTCTGAGGCTACTCGTTTTTGAGTTATGCGAGATACGTAGGTACGTACGCACAGACGCGATATATTCTCTTCAGAATTCTCAAAATTCTCTTCAGAATTCGTTTTAAATTCGTTTTAGAATTTTTTTTCGGGGGGGGGAGTCCTTTATTCTGTCCTTATGTGCAGATGTAACGCAAAAACATCGTTAAATTGCATTCGATAGCGGTCAAAATGGATATTTGCGATAAAATATGATGCCTGAAACTTTTCGCGATTACAATACTTCCTTTTTACTTCGAACAAGGAAATAAAAAGCAGCAAAACCAGGTAATATGTTGTCTCTCTTCAATAATGCAGTGAAGCGGGAATCAATAATGCAGTGAAGTGGAAATGGCAGACAATATCGAGGAAACTGTTGTAATTCTATAAAAGTGTGCAGTTTTTCCCTTCAAGTCGATGAAAGTATGGACATATCGGCCAATGCTAATTTAATGTATTTTACAAGATACGAATATGAGAATACATCCAGTGAAGAATTTCAGTCGCAAACCTTTGAATATAAGAAAAAACAGCAGAAGAAATTTTTATCTGGATTGATACTTGCATCAGTCCAAATGACATTGAATGGAAAAAATGGTATGTGGGACTGAGCAGCTATGGCGCTCGCTCAATGGCAGGCGTCCGTGAAGGGCCTTTTCGAAAAATAAAGGCCTTGGCCCCAGAATATGGATAGCTATATTGCAGCATGCACATAAAAACCTATTAAAAATACCTTCGCAAACAGCTATAAAAGATTGTATAAAATTTATAAATTTTATAATATATCGTTCTTTGAATGTCAGATAATACATTCTATGATACAAAGAGATGGACAGTGAATATGAACATCTTCTTTTACATTGCGAAGTACGATTGTTATTCAGAGAAAAGATTTCTAAGAGACTTTTGTAAATGTTTCAAATTTCATTGTTTTTAAACCATCATCCCTTTTAACGGCTAAACTTGAATATTTGACCTTAAAGATAGTTTTAGCGATGTAAATGAGTTGATGAAGTTATCTTACCTTAGCAACATTTCTAACTTTTTACATAAATTAAATTTTTCTTTACCAAAAAAAAAAAAAAAAAAAAAAAAAAAAAGTTTAACTAATATATTTCAAGTGAAAACAAAATGGAAGATGCAATGAAAAACCTTAGTTTGTGGAGCCATTGTGTGGAAGCAGGAAATTATAATGCTTTTATTAAGCTAACTGAGGAGCAAAACGAATATAATATTAGTTCTATGCGTGAGAGATTTCAGTTACTCTCAAGGTAAATCTGACAGGATTGCTGACAAATCTGGAAGCATATTTTCTTCCAATTCATGGCAAGAAAGCATGGATAAGAAAACTTTGAAGTAGTATTACTTTGCTACCTCTTGTGCTGCCAATAGCTGTGCTGTTTGTTCTCTGTTGGAATTAAACTTATGTGTGATAGCTCGATTCTTGACTTGATACTGAGACCTTATTATCTTTGTTTTTAACCTCGTAAGGTGTATGTTATAACAGTTATACAGTCTTATTTCTAATTTTTGTTATTTTTAATTTTAAAACCCTTTCCTTTCAATTCTTGTTTCCCACTTACAACTCCCTTCCGGAATGATTTTTTAGAATCGAGTTGAAGGAGTTAGAAGTAATATTTAGAGGAAGTTCTACTAATTTCGATAGTTTCGATAGAGAGGATCTTTAATGGCGAGTGTTTGCCTTCTGGCTAGTTCGTTCTTGAATCTATTACGCTCGGTCGTATTGTACGTATTTGTTGATAATTTAATTTAATAATTTAATTAAAGGATTTAGCTAATTAATTTTTAACCAGCTAATTTAATTTAAGGATAGGTCTATGTTAGATATTTGTATCTACCTTCGGCTAAGTCTATTTTAGTTAGTATTAGATTAGTTTCTTATTTTCTTATCCTGATTTAAAAGCCCGAGTGGAGGCTTTCTTGTAAGCCCGCGAAAGGCCCATCTGTTACTGTTTCTTTGGGTGAATAAAAGGGTATTTTAACCCTTCTCGAGTCTAGGTTGTAAGTGCTTGAACTCAGCGACAAGCCGCTACTTAGTTCACTAGACTCCTCGACATTTTATCATAGATAAAGTAGTGAGGGGTATTACACCCTTCAAATAAATATTTACAGTAATTTTTCTTACAACAAAAGCATTTACTTATGCTCATAGCAATAAATTTACATACATTCTTTCTTTATTTTCAAAATATGTAATCTGTTAGCAACCAAACGTTGACATTAGAATGGCATTAGATGGGGTTAGTAATTTTATTTTCGAGTTCTAAACTCGTCCAGACTTGCTCAAATATTCCGCAAACTAGTCTAACGTAATCTCAACCATATGGTGACTTACATAGAATTTTATATTTAACCACAGAGGCAGCAGGATAACGTGACAGACTAACTATTTATACTTAGTATAAGCTGATTAGTTAGCTGCGCAAACGAGAACAACTTTTCTTATTTTACCATTTAATACTAGGGCTTATATTTTTTGCTATAATACAGTCTCGCTGCAGGCTGAGATGACGTCATTTTTGATTGCGATGTTGTCATTTAGTTGCCTAAATTTGTTTCTGACAACTGAGAAGGTTTTTCAAAAGATTTTATCTTTTTAATGCATGCAATTCGTAACTGTACCATCTGAGACTAGAAACTGTTACTCAAAAAAGCACGTACTGGATATTATTACGCAGCAAAACAATTATAAATATGTAACTGAGCAATCATTTGTCTCCTATTGTAACCTTTTAACCACTATCAAATTCTGTTACGTTTAAAGTTTTGCTAGTTAACTATTTTTTTTTATTTCTCTATTAACGAGTTAGATAAAATACAGCGTACCTATTTTCCACGAAAGGTAAATAATTCTGTATTGGAGGGTTTTTTTTTTTTTTTTTTCTTTTTCATATTTTTATTCGGTAATATTCACGTCTAATTGTCTAACTGGCACGTACTTTTTCACGAATAAATTTACTTTTACTTCACATCCGTAAATATATTCTGTAAAATGGCATTAAGTAATTATTTAACCATTTTAATTAATATTTTTTATATTTTTCTACATCAAGAAAATTTATTGAAATCGTAATTTCTCTGAAACAAATATTGAGTAGTAATGTGTTTTTTTTTTAAAGAATAAGCCACTTAAAAATTCCACCCGATATATGATTGAATTAAATTAGTTATTTTGAAAAATAAGTAATTGAGTTAATATTTTAAATGCTCCAATTGAAAATATCCGGTTTAGTTGATTTAATTGTGGCAATGCACAGGAAGGCTATCTACCTAAGAAGAGGGGTGCCTTTGTGGAGGACTTTCTAAGAGAAACTAACTCATATCCACGTCACACGCGGAGAAAGCCACGAAAACGCCCATTAGCCAATCCGTTCGCTATGACTCGAATGCCAGTCGAACTACCAGTGTTAGAGACTTTACCGCTCAGCTGCTGGTAATCATTTGAGAGTAACGTTAAGTCTGCGCTTGTAATAGTGAAAGATTTAGAACTTATTAGTTAATGCTAGTAATGAAAATTGACTAGTATATTTTTAGAAATATTAATAAAAATTAATTCTGAACATTGTGTTTTTAATACGACCACCTACACAACTCTCCATGTTCGGATGATTTCACAATATTTCGATACAAATGATATGTATTTTTCAAAATATAACACAAGTATTTAAGCTTTGTTCGTTACACTTCTTAATGCAATATCAGTACTCAGTTATGATAATAAAAAGGTTTATCAGAAACGTTTTGTGTGTTTTGGTATGAATGAAATATGAATATTAGGAAGTCAATAGGAAGGTATGTTTTTTCAACGCTTAATGTACCGATTCAACCAATTTTGCAACGAAATCAGAAATAAAGCGCAGTTTGTTATCATCGTCTAGGTAAATGCGCTCTTCCTACGCGTTTACAACCTGTGATGACTAAAACTGCCATTATAAAGAACTTCCTGGAATTTCCTAGGAATTTTCTAGAGTTCATTATCGTAGTTTTACCCCACAAGTAAATTTTGGCTGAAAGTAGTTAGCAAGAAAATGGTATGTATTTAAAACCTAATTTATATTTAATTTTAAATTTAATACTATAACCTGAGCAATAAATGTTGTAACAAAAAGCTAAGCATTTTTAAGAACACCTCCCAATCATAAAGACGCTTTTAAAAAAATTTTGCATTTTTTAAAAACTCTATGTCGAAAGCATGTGTTTAAAATTAAAATTTAAGAAAAAAAAAGGAAAACTGTGCTCCCTTTTGCTCTGTATTAAAAAATATTTTAATTGTATATTGTAGTTTATAACAATTATCCGTGAGGATTGATTCTTTTAGACATCTCATTCATGAAGTTAAGATTTCTACTTTTCTTTGTTTCGGAATGTATGGAATATATGTTAATATTCCTGAACTTTTGTCAACTGGAACTGGTGAATAGGATAAAAATGTCTCCTGGCAATTTTCAAGACTTTTGATATCGTTACCTTACCGTTCTCTACCAAGCGCAAATACCACGACATAGGTTGCACGCATGATTTACCTAATGGGAAGGTTTCGAGCCTAAGATGCATCACAGCTGGTTTACACGTGAAACTTAACTCATTTTTAAATATATTTAGAAATTGTATTGAATTCCACTTTATTTGAAAACTTTTTATTTCCTCTTTCATGATTTGTCGATTAAAAACTTATAAGGTATTTCTTACGCTTTCCTAGCGTGCCTTCATGGTGTAGTGGTTCTGCACGCTGGGCCGATATTCCAGAGGTCCGTGGTTCGATTCCCGGCGAAAGGCGGTTGCTCATTTCTTTTCTCTCCGGCTTTTCAATCAACTTAATGTCTCTACAGTGGCGCCCGAACTAAAAGGGTGTTGGATGAGGATTCTCCACACCCAGGATTTGGCGACTGGGTCCCCTAAAAGCCCCAGTCGCCCTTTAAAAAGGGAAGTATATAAGGTATTTCTCCCGCTTTCCTAGCGTGCCTTCGTGGTGTAGTGGTTCTGAACGCTGGGCAGGTATTCCAGATGGCCGTGGTTCGATTCCCGGCGAAGGCGGTTGCTAATTTTTCATCTCTCCGGCTCTTCCAATTAACCTAATGTCTCTAGAAACTATTAAAAAATGCTTTACGTTTTAATTAAAAATTAGGAAAATCTAGATATAAACTTGGAATACTAGGCTGCTGATATAATTGTAGAATTTAAAATAATAATAATAAATTTTAAAGCTCATTTTTAATTTTAAAAAATTTAAATTAAAAGTATATGTATCTGTTAATCAGTTTTCAACACATTATTATTGCAAATTAACTAATTACAAATTAATAGATTAACCTATTTATTTCGATTAACCGATAAAATTCCTGGAATGGCATCCACAGTTAACCCAAAACTCTGGTAAATCTAAGAACAGTTAAAAGGCACCAAAGATTAATCAACTTTTTAATTAAAATAAAAAATATTATAAAAAATAAAAAATCTGAATGGTTTCAGATTTCATATTACGCCCAAAGGGGCGTTTTTTTCCATTTGTACGCAAAATTTTTTCATTTGTACATTTGTTTTTTTCATACGTACACCTTTTGCGAGCATTTCGGTTAATTTCATTTTAGGCTGAAAATACTTTAAAACAGCACATCTTTAGAATTTCCGACAGACAGTCTGCACTCTGTAGATAAAAATACTTTATTCCGTACAGTGTGTTGTCATTGCTCGCTTTGAGATTATTGATTTTTTAATCGAAAATTCGTTAAAAGTTTTACAAAATGTGAAATAAACAATATAACGAATTCGAAGTTCAGACTTCCAGGTGTCCATATTCGCGTTGAGGAATACGCTGTTCAAAATTTCATGGCTCTAGGTAGTGTTGTTTATTCATAATGCGAGAAACATAGATACATTCATGCAGATTCTTTTCTTTAAATATGATACAGGGAGATAATATTTGGTGGCAACAATTTGAAAAGTGAACGTCCATTATAGTGAACCGACGCAAAGAGCCGTTTCGAGACTAATGGGTACATTTGATTACGTGTAAATTAAATCAGTATTCAAAATGAAACGGAAATGTTTATAAATTCCACATTATGCACAGTTAACTTATGTAACTGTTGTGGATAAAAAAATTCCTAAACATTATAACATCATCTGCTATCAATTTTCTTCTCCGCTTTGTGTTTTCCATAAACAGCTTGCATTATTCTGATAGTCCATGATATTAAGTTTGCCGTCGCTCTGCAATAAACAAACTTAACTTTGTAAAGATTTGTGCCGGTTAATTCCCAACGCGTTTAATCCGATATCGGTTAATCGGGAGTTGACTGTTTAATTAATAGGGAGTTGACTGTTTATGAGTTATTTTTATAGGTTTTTGCTCAATTCATTCATAGCGTTTGTTACTATATTCAAAAGTTTCTCATCGACTATTAAACTGTCTCCTGAAAAGCTATAGAGGCCATTCGGCTCTTTGTAGATCATAATACAAATGTGATAAAGCGATTTTTCTCAAAATTTGATTTAGAATTTTTGAAATTTACTATTGTTACTGATTTTCTCACCTATCTTGATTTAACAAACAAGTTAAAAAAATCTCAGAATTTTACTGTTTGCACCATCGGAAGAGAGAATAGCAAAAAATATTTTGCAAGAAATTATATGAAATTTTTAACATATCTCATGATTTTTGAAAATTTCTCTAATCTTCGTTTTTTTTTTCCGGCTATTACTACTTTAAACTTTCAACATCTAGAAATAAATCTAAGTTTAAAATTTTCACAGATAATAAAACAAAGTCTTCGCTCCCTTTTAAAGCAATAATGATAAAAAATACTAATTGAGCGATTTTCTGGAATTTTTTAAGATATGCTACGCTACGACTTTAAGCAAAAGGAAAATTTTCCTTTCGTTATTCCACAATCATAGAGTTCTCTTTCGGGCGTGGTTTCGAAATTATGATGCTGTTATTATACGCCAGATTACTTTTATAAGCTTCTGCATAACTCATTGATGTTGCTTCTATGTAACTATGCTCAAACGAGATCATTTTTTTAAACAATTCCCTGATGAGATAATGAGCTCATAATTTGCACATACGCACTTTGGCAATGCAAAGTGGTGCAATAACATTGTGTTAAAACATTTTAATGAATAATTAGTAGTTTGATATTTCTAATGCATATATTTGGCCTATAAATCGCTTGCCTGGCATTCTACCAAAACACTTAGATTTATCCAGAAGTGGTTTAATTCCAAAATCACATGCATAAGTTCTCCATTTGCATGATTCATAATCATCCACTCTATTTCGTAAATAAATTTGTCATAAACAAATTTATTAAGGGCATTCCACTCTTTTATTATTTGCATATAATATTGTAGTTGGTTCTATTAAACTACATAGTAAATTATTTTTCTTCTTATAGTTAAATTATTATTTTTTGAGTTTTAAATAAAATTTTATTTTATAATTTTTGGAGGTACTGTACATTTTAAAATGTAAATAGTTTTTTTTTTACAAATTATTCGACAGAGAAATGTAAATAAATCAGCATTTTGACTATTTCTCATGAAACAATATTTTCTGAATCCTATGAGTCCTATTTTAATCGTAATTGTACTTTTAAATTGTCATTTTATACCTTTCATAAGCCCAGGTGATATATAACATCACATTATTCCGAAAGGCGCTTAAAAATGAACCTCTGGGACCTAGAGTCACGAACACTACTACGCAGAACAACTGTTACAACAGGTAACATTGTATAATTTTCGATCTGATAGCATATTATTTCCTGTTTCATAGTTTACTTAGAAAATAGCGGTAAAAAAAAAAGGCGCAATCATTCTTATAACCTTTTCTGCAAACATTTATCATCTGTGTTGTTTCAGGACCCAATTTCACGCAACGTGATCTAAAGGATTGCTTTCTTCGAAGGCATACTTCAGCGATTACGGTATTGAACGTCACTGGATCATCTGATTGCTACTCTGATGATGAGAATTTTCTTTTTTGCTAAAAGACAAGATACATAATTAAATATTCTTTACCTTAAAAATACAAAAGTTAAGGGTTTTGATTGGCAGGAGTTAACCATTTATTTGTGTTCGTTTTAAAAATGCATCATATTTTGTGATAAATATTAAACTGAACTGCACCATCTTCATCATATGCTAAAAAGAACCACTAAGCTGTATAACAAACCAAGTTTTATATTGTTCTATATGACTAATTTAAAAACAAAAATTTTAATCTGAAAGCTTTCATATTTTTATATTACGCCTAAAGGGGCTTGTTTTAACGTTTTGGGTGTTACCTCTATTTATTAAATATCATGTTCTTCGCACTTAAAACATAAAATTCAATTCAACAGCAATATCACAGAATTATTTAAAAAGAGCATAATCTTTAGAATTTCAGATACGCAGTCTCGCGCGCTGAAAATATTTTTTTTTTTTTTTTTTTTTTTTTTTTTTTTTTGTGTGTGTGTGTGTTTGTGTACAGTGTTTTGCCGTTGCTCGCTTAGAAATCGTTGAATGTGTCAATCAAAAATTCGTTAAAGTTTTACAAAATATGAAATATATAATAAAAAAATTACAAATTACAAATACGCGACGAATGCATTAATTTGCAAGCACCCGGCCATTTGAAGCAACAACAGCAAAAAATTTAGTGAATAAAAAATGGCAATGTCAGCAAAACATTCTAAAAGAATTTGTGATCTGTTTGTTTTCACTTTTTGTAAGTCGCGGGTAGTCCTTCTTTTTGTGATTTTAATAAATTATGGAATTTGTTATTCAAGATATCTATATTTAATTAATTGATTAATTCGGTAAATAGTCGTATGAAATGCTCAGACATCGATTAAATGTTCCACATAACCTGGTTCTTAATATCACTAGTAGCTTTCGTTTGAATATGTAAGGAATTTTTATTTTTATTTTAACTTCAAAGACACAAGAACTGTTTACCTTTAATTCCATTTTATCATTTTTATCGTTATTATTATTATAATTATTGAAGAATATGCATTTAATAAAATTATTATAGCATCGCATTTGAAAAAATTATATTTTGTGCATGATGCATTGTTTGGTGAATCATTTCTGAAAACGTTAAACAAGCATTTCTGAAAACTAGGTTTAAGAAACTATTTATTCTAGAAGTATTATTACTGTATTTATTACTATTATTATTACTATTATCATTATTTTCTTAGAATGAAGTTAAGTTAATCTATTTTGGCTTTATCTTCTATTAATTAATGTATTTTTATCTTAAACCTTTCTTTTGTGAATTTTAATAGGCGCATTTTTTCCTTTTTTTAATTCTGAACGCTTTTTTTATGAAAGTTAAAAAAAAAAGAAAGAAACCGTTAGCACCGGCAATCTGCGAATCATTGACAAACGTGCGGCATATTTAATGTATTTTTTAAATGTAACAGTATAATTATGTGGCAGTCTAAGCCAGTGCTTTTCTTTATGGGAATGGTAAGAATGTGGTGGAAGAAAGACGTGCATGTTTCAGCTCCTCATCACACATGCGCAGTTTTTTCATAATATCCGGGTTATGTGTGATGAAAGTGAATTTATTTTATTCACGTTTCATTCCTGCATAATTTGTGTCATTGTATTAAATATTTTGTCTTATATTAGTATTTATGTGTTTTGTAGTATGCTCAAAACTTTTTGAAAAATGTGTGCTTATGCAGAAAGATTATTAATTTTCCGCTTGAGCAGTTATTTCAATGCAATGTTTCGAAGTTATTAATAAATATCAGTGTTTTAAATAATTATATTTCTCATATATTTTCGCTTAAAAATAAAACAATGTCAGAAACCATTGTTTGACTGATATTAAAAAACTAATTGAAAAAAATTGCTTCCTGTGTGTATATAGAAACCACGTGCAACCCTACTAATATTTTAAATCGCATTTAACATATACTGGCATCTTCAGATATATAAAAAATAAAATTTTTAAATCTGAAAATTTTCAGGTTTTAACGGTCACCCAAAACAATTTGCTAAGTTTTTTTTACTCTCTCGCTAAACACGCAGTCTACCAGTTTGCTGTTATATTCAATCGTACTAACTCTTTTTTTTTAATCCAAAGGGGCTTTGTCCCTGAAGGACTATTTTTTTCGTTTTGCGATTTTGCGTTGAATCACTATAAATGTCCGTTTCACTTTTCAAACTGTTGCCACCAAATGTTAGACTCTTGCATTATATTTGAAGAAATTAAATAAGGAAAAATCAGCATAAATGTAAAACAACGGTACATTGAGCCATCGAATTTTGAATGACGTAATTCTACTGCAAATATGGGCATGTGGAAGCCCAAATTTGAAATTTGGGATTTGTTTGATTATCGATTTCATATTTTGTGAACCTTTAATGAATTTTTGAGTAACAAACTCAAGGATTTGAAAGCGAGCAATGGCAACAATCTACGGGGGGGGCAAACCTTTTTATCTCCAGGGCGCGGAAATGTGTATCGGAAATTCTAAAGATAGGCTAATTTTAAAATTATTTTGCCACATTGCTATTGAAGGGAATTTTATGGTTTAAGTGCGAAGAATGTGATATTTAATAGATAAAGGTAACACACAAAACGTTAAAAAAACGCCCCTTTGGACGTAATTTAAAATCTGAAACCTTTCAGATTTTTTTTTTTATTTTTATTTATTTATTTATTTATTTATTTTATTTATTTAGATATTTTTAACTTTGTTATTAAGCATTATTGTCTTCGCATTTAAGCCATATACAATTCAATAGAATTTTTCTTTAAATTTAAACACTGTTAAATGTACTGTTAAAATTAAGAAAATTAGTGAAATCTTATGTGACAGGAAACGGTAACAGACTGCAAGATTTGTATATATGTGTATATGAAGATTTGTATATATGTGTATATGAAGATCTGCATAAGGTATCTAAAAAATGCGGCAAAAGTTATAGAATTATTTAATATTTTAATTAATATTATGTTCATTTTTGAGGCTGTAGAAATATCTTCTAGAGCCCTGATGGAAATTTCAATAAAAATGTTATGTGTGCAGCTGTTAATGATAAATCTGGTGGACAGCATATTAAAATGACATTTCACAGTTTGCTAAATTCATCATTATGATCACAGAGCGGTACAAATCCATCTCTGTCGGGGGGGGGGGAATGAGCCTACAAGGGAAACAAACGTCTGAGCAAAAGCATTTGTTAGCACAGATGAGCATACGTAATAAATAATATGCACTTGGCCGAAATTGCAGAAGCAGATGAAACTACGTACATGTATTTTTATTTTGCTTTTGCGATTTGCGTACAAGAGATGGCGCTAGTGTGCTGTCTGTCCAAGAAATGATAAACGGGATATTTTAGAGCAATTTAAAGTTTTAAAGGAGAGGAAAATTCCTTTGATTCTAGTATTTTCATTTATTTTGTCTGTCTCTTTCGTATGTCAGATATCGGAGTGAAACGAAGACAGATGTGTATTAAAAAACCCCAAGAATTTTTATTTTAAAATTATTAAAAATTTCGAAGTAAAGGAAAGAAACTGCCAATGATCGTTTGGCAAAAATTTGAATGAAGCTGAAAGGCATAGTAAAATATATGGGTAGGAAACAAAAATTGAAAAAATGTTTAGTTATTTCACATATAATTCTGGCTGGGATTTCCAGATTTTCTTTAAAACTGTTTTCGTTAGATAGAATTTTGAATTGATCGTCGATATGTTAGATAATAAATATGTGGATGAAATGGGTTCTCAGTTCCTGATAATTTAATAAGAGATTTCATATTATATTTTTTCGTTTTGTATCTTGTTTAAAGTTTATTAAATGATTGTCAGAAATCTGTGCATATTCTCTTTTCTTAATCTCTTAAGATAATTATTTCATAATGCGCTTTGAAGAAGCTATATTATTTTTATTTATATAAATATCTATATTATTTTCACTTATATAATAAAATACAAAATCCCGTTCTGTCAAAATAAAATTCGCCGAGCCGATAATGCTTCAGAAACTAACTGATTAAAAAAACATGAAGAATCTAGAAGCAGACCTTGTCACGTATTGTCTCAATTCAAAATATAACACCTACACTTCTCACATAACGGTTTCTCAGAATGCTGCCAGTCAGCAAATCATAAGATCTTTTAATCTGTGTGTTTTAGTCATCTGTTTATTGATTTGATTTAGTTAATAATAGCAGTTTGGTTATAATTTATAGTAGTACATAAGTTAATAATAATCTTTTTGGTTAGTAATAGTTACTTATGTCATATATTACGTAAAGGGTACTTTTAAAGAATTTACATTTTTAAACTTTTAATGATTTTTTAACTTCTCGAAAGTTTTAATAGTAAATTCTTTTTTAAGACAGTAGATTATAAACGGAAGTCATCAGATTTTTACTTCCTTGTATGAAGTAAAAAGGAAGTATTGTAATCGCTAAAAGTTTCAAGCAGCATATTTTAACGAAAATATCCAATTTGACCGCTATCGAATGCAATTTAACGATGTTTTTGCGTGCTATCTGTACGTAAGGACAGAATAAAAGACTCTTTTCCTCCAAAAAAATTATAAAACTGCTTTAAAATGAATTCTGAAGAGAATTTTTCGTGGCGTCTGTACCTACGTACGTATCTCGCATAACTCAAAAACGAGTAGCTTCAGAATGTTTAAATTCTGTATATAGGACTGCAATAACATTTAAATATGCACCTCGTATTTTCGTTGCAATCGGCCGCACCAAACATATATAAATATATTTATATATATATCCACTTTGTTACCCGGCTCAGTGATCTCAGTTTCTTTACACTTTTATGTTTGTAAATTGTGCATTTTTTGATTTAAAAATGATTGAATTATGTTGTTCTTATGTTCCGGTTAGGGTTTTTATGCTTTAGGAAATCTGCAATATTTGTAGAATTATCAACTATTTAAAAGCTGTTTGAGCAAGTTCAGCCTAATATTTAAATAACATGGCGCACATGTTTGTTTGCATTTGAAACAGCAGATTAGTAGATTTGTTGCCAATCTAGAGAGACTAAGCTTCGCAACAGCAAAGATAACGTCTTCATATATTATTGCGAATTAAATCATGCTTGATCCTTTCTGGAATTTTTTCGAGGAAATAAGTGTTTAAGATTTACTTCGCAATTTTTAATATTATTTTGAGTTTTTATGTATTTTTGCCTTGTCGCGAAGTGAGAACTGAATTAATTGAATGAGAAATACTCAATCGTCTGTGAAAAACTGTTTCTTTTTTGTTTTGTTTGCTTAATTTCTTTTATACATCGTTCTAGCTTTATTATAGTATTTGAATAAAACATGAGGCAACGATTAGATAATTCTTTAAATGATATAAATTTTGTGCATTCTGAGTTATAATATGAACGAAATATAATACTGTTAAGTGAACCTAGCGCCAGAATGTCTCTATGGTAAACAAACAGAGTGAATCTTAAAGAATGCATTTATTCTATTGTGGTTTATGCGCTGTCGGCGAAGTAGGTTTAATTCAATCCAATAAGTTTAAATGAAATGAAGAAAAAATGCGTATAATTTAATATTCCGTACAAGGAAATCACGTGGTGATTTTCACATCAGATTTTTTATGCGTTATTTACGTACGTGTGTTTATAGATAATACTTTTCTTACGTTAAATTAACAAAACAATCACGACTGATCAAAGTATATGCGGAATGAATCATTATACATCATCGTACATGTTTTTCCTTAGTGATTTGAAGTGTGCTTTCTAATGCAAATCTAATGTTTAAAATTAATTGAGATAATTTATTATTCACCTCTTAATCTGTGTGCTAAAAGGAAGCAAATTTTTAACTTAATCTTAAAAATGGTAATTTAAACTGTTCATTTATCATTTTTAACGCACTCAAGATAAGACTATTTCGTATGCAAAACCAGTTTCCTTTTATCCTTTATCAAGTGCTCTTAGATATTTTGGGTTATTTCACGTGAAGACCATCTTACATTCGTTTCAAGATCGTAAGCAAACTTTATAAAAAATTATTTTTTAATTCAATAACTTTTAATTGAAAAGAACTAAGTATTAGTTATAATTCGGATTCTAAAGAACTAGATCTGGTCGAATTATATCTCACTCATAAAATACAGTTATTGACATAAAATTAGGAAAACAACAGCCTTGTGTCTGGCATAGATTTAGTCAATAACTCAATCAGTTTAGAGGGCAAACAGGTACAGGTCCCTCTTCATCAGGAGCCAAAAAATCTGCAAAACTGGAAAGCAGGGGGCGCAGCGATCATATTTATAAAGCGAACGAGAAGTTAGCGTCATTAGTCAGCCGCTTTACTGCGTAGCGTATAAATACGACCGTTGCGTCCTCTGCTTTGCAGTCTTGCAGGTTTCTTTTTTCCTGATAAAAAAGGGACCTATACCTCTTTCCCTCAAAATCAGCTGAGTTCTTGACTAAATGCCCGACACCAGTTTGTTGCTTTGCTAATTTATGTTTGACTTCGGCGTGTTCCTGTTCTTTGATATAGTTACTGAGTAGTATAAAGCACATTATAGGACTATTTCCCAGCTTATAGAGCTTCTTTTTTCGGCTATGCAGAAATTTTTTGTTTTATTTATTTTATTGCATTAGTTATATGTTAGTTTTCCATTAGTGCTGCTATTGTAAAAGCGTTTTCATATATCTATTAATAGTCCTTCAGTTCTGTCACTGTGTTAAGTTCTTTAACTTGAAAAAAACTTTCCCCTTCTTCATTGCTTTACCTTCGTGGTGTTATTGAAAGCAAAGTCGTCTAGCGATCGAAAAATCCGGAGATCTAATCTCGGCCAGGGTATAACTTATATTTAGCATTTTCCGCTTCGATAAATACCGAATCATCCTATGGGTAAGGCCTATAGAGAGTGTTTACACATTTTAAAACGATTTCGGCAAACAAAAAACAAAAAACAAAAAACCTAATATTTTGGATAATTGAAATGAGATATTTCGTCTGCTACTTTTAAATTTATTCTCCTTTCAGAATGTCGCATGTAAGCAAGCTGTGGATTGAAGGATACGTTTCTGCGCTTTCTGAAAAGAAATATTCTTATTCCATAATTCAAAAAAGTTATAAAATGCGTGGTCTTAAAATTTCTAAGTGCAAAATAGCACTTATTAATCGGAAAGTGAAAAACCGTCAGCTATTACTTCTGCGAGGGAAAAATGCTCCAAACGAATACCTGAGAAAGGTACGTACCTTTTTGATGTTTTTAAAATTAAATCGTTCATAATAAAATAAAATCCGCGGAGACAGAAATCAATTGCAAAGTATTCAAGTGCATCTGTAGTAACAATAAATAAAATAATAAATCAAGATTTACAACTTAAAATAGATAAAACATTAATGCTTACTAGAAGTTACAGAGATATGTGGCTCAACGCAGAACTATTTGTAGAACTCTGTATGAAAACTATTTAGCAGGATATAACTGGAAATACATTGTGACTTTTAATGAAGCGTAGGTTTACCTTGTGGCCTTCCTCCCTTTTATCTAACAACTTAAGTGTGGAGGAACGTAATGAACTGCTTAGCGAATAATCGCTTAAGTCCAGAAACAGAATTAAAGAGATGTAGCCGAAGCTAACACAAATCTAACTAGTTGGCCCCTTAATAACGAAGCTATTAGAGCCCCGTAATACGGCCGAGCGTATTAACAGCTTAGAGCAGCGGTGCCCAACCTTGTGCTCGCGAGCACAAGTGGGCTCGCCGATCCTTTTGTATGTGTTCGCAAGCCCGATTAGGTACTATGAACAAAAAATATTTTTAAAATAATCATTCATTTATATTTCTTAATTGTTAAAATATAGTAAGCATTTATAATCATAAGAGATATCTTACAAGACTTTGTAAAATAATTGATTGCTGACTGATGATAGCGAACATGGAATCTCATTGCTTCATTCCGATGTTTGACGGCTCAGCAGGGGAAAAGTACTTCAACGGTTTGTAGAACGTCTTTCGCTAATAAAGCAGTTTTTGGAATCCGGAAACGAAAGTTATATAGAATTGGACGATAATAATTGGTTATCTGATCTGTATTTTCTCACGGATAGAGCAGCTAAACTGAACAAACTGAATGAAGATCTCCGGGGAAAAGAAAAACCCCTTTTTCAATTGACTGGGACTGTAACTGCTTTTCAGGTAAAGTTAAATTTGTGGATAAATCGGTTGGAAGAAAACAATCTTACCCATTTTCAGAATTTATCAAGCCATATTAAAAACCACAAAGCAACTGAAACAGAGAAATACTCAGAAAACCTAAATGCACTAAATTTTGGACTCCGCTTCTCTGATTTCTATAAAGTTCAACCAATATTCATTCCAATTCATCTCAAACCCACGTGCCGAAATTAATATTTCAGATGTATAACATAAGACTGGAAATATATTTAACAAAAATGTTGATGTTTTGAAAATGTGCTCGCGATAGGCCAAAATGTGCTCGCGGGAGGCCAAAGGTTGGGCACCGCTGGTTTAGAGAGACGTGGCGAAAAGACAAACGCGCGCTCGTCAGAAACTCTCTCGAAGTTAGTGGAACTTCGACTTAAATACTACTCATTTGCATTAAACGCGATTCTGCAAATGCATTCTGGTAGGAAATTGTAAGCTGAAATTAGGATGGATAGAAAAGGAGCTTTAACTTGAAAATAACTGTTACAAACTTAGTGTAAAACTTACAACTATATGACTACAACAGTAAAGGTTTATTAATTATCGAAAACGAAGAGAAAAAAATGTACAAACCTGGTTACGTCAGTGAAAATGTTTCAGTAAGGGGATTATGATTGTCAACAGGGTTCTCTTACAATGGGAAATTAAAAATAAGAAGAGTGAGAAAAAATGTTAAAATCAACTCAACGTGCTGCCAAAGAAAGTTTTGCGTCCTTCATTTGCAGAAGGAACTCAGTTTCTTAATCCCAAAGTGTGAAATTTCATCAAAACAAAGCAACAGGTCATACTTTGAAAAATACCTCTGCATTTTTTTACAAACTGAAGCCTGTTACAGTTACTTGCATATATACATTTTCAACGTGTTCTTGTAGTCCCCTGACGTTTCACCTACGGACTATTGTGCCTCCATTCTCTTGAGAAGAACCCACCACGATGGATGAACTCTCGAAAGTAGCAATGGAAATCAGTAACCTAGAAATTTTATGAAAAGCTCTTTGATCATGTAAATTACATTGCAGACTTATAGTTCAGGAAAAAGGCAATCTGACAGAACATTAAAAAAATTTCTTCATATTAAACATTAATTAAACGGCCCCGAAATCGCTCTAAAAATGTATAAACACCCTCTGTACTGTAGTATCCTCTAAATTCTGTTAAGGTCGTCTAAATGTTTTCAATATACATTAGTATTACCTAAGATTTTGTGTATTCCTCTTTGATGAAGAAGACATTCTTCATCATTCTTAAAAGAGAGATTATGAGAAAAATAAATGCTATTTATTTTCGAAAGATGTCATAAATGTTTTCTCGTATTTAAGAACTATATTCTTCTGTAATACTTCGCGGCGTAATTCAGTTATGGTTTTAATGTCTTGGGAGTACCACCAGTGTACTATTTCTTTCTAACAGATACGTAGATATTTCTGAATATACGATTACATTCTTCTGCAAATGAATTGCCTGCTTACACCCAAATATAGAAATAAAAAATATGAGAGTTTTGACAGGTGCTAGTACTTACAATGCAGTTTGTTTTTGGATCTCATAAAACTTGCTTCATTAAAAATTATTAACAGTTTCAATAACATCTTTAATCAACTACGTTTTTGTTTATTAGGCTACAGAGGAAACTGAGAGATCAAACAATATTTTATTGGAGCTTTCAGTTTAAAAAGAAACCATATTTTCTATTAGAAATTTTTGTATACTCCACAATTTTATTACCTTTATTCGGATGTAAAATCGATTATTTTTTATAATAATAAATACTTGAAAATCTGTATTGTAAACGATAGATGTATTTTCTCTGCCAAGAATTGCGCTTGAAATCGTTGTTGCAATCGATTATTTTTTATAATAATAAATACTTGAAAATCTGTATTGTAAACGATAGATATATTTTCTCTGCCAAGAAGTGCGCTTGAAATCGTTGTTGCAATCACGTAAAAGCGATGCCATTTTTCAGTTAAAAGTCAGAAAAAATTAGCATAAATGCATATATTTGTTACATAAGTACTGAAAAATAATATCTGCAGATAACCCAAAACATCTTAAAGAAAGTAAAAAAAAAAAGGAAACTAACTTTTTATGTCTGCAAACTGTCAAACAAAACCTTTATATCTGCAAACTAAGTCTGAAAAAAGGGAAGAAAGTATTGAAAATAGGAAATTTTATTGCAATCTAAATTAGAGAAGTACAATAAAAAAACAAAAAACAAAAAAAAAAAAAAAAAAAAAACAGAAACTCAAGAATAAATATCATTTCAATAGGAAACCTTGAACAAAGGGCAGCAACAAAGAAAGCAATTCAGCGAAAATTGAGATAGAAAGTTCAGTAGAGCAGCAGAAATGTAGAGTACTTAAAACTGAAAAAGTTGCAAAACAAAATTTAGGAAATTTGTTATTGATAAGAAACCGGAAATCAGAACGTCTTTCCAAGGCTTTTAGTCGAAGGAATAAATGCCTTGTAATATTGAAAACTGAATTTTGAATTTGAATAAATGATCATTCTTTTGAAACGAAATTTTGCTCGTGCTATTTGCAATTTTTTATTTTAAATAAATTTTGAGTTTGTATTCTATTGCATTTACTTTGTTTGATTTTAAATTGTTTGATATACTAATGGATGATAGACAAAACTTTAGTTTGTCTATCAGATTAAATCAATGCATTTCTTAAGTGACTGAGTATTTTAAAAACAATTTTTAATAATTTGTATCATTATTAGCCCAAAGCGGCGTTAGCGCAGAAGAGCTATTAGCCTCGAAAAGGCATTTTGTGTCGAATCACTAAAAGCATTGAATCACTTTTCAGATTGTTACCACCAAAATTTATCGCCCTGTATTATAGTTAAAGAAATTAAATAATGAAGCGTCTGCATGATTGTATGTATGTTTTTCGCACAATGATAAAACAACGGTATCAAAAGACGTCAAATTTCGAATAACGTAATCCTCCACTGAACATGGACACCTGGAAGCCCAAATTTTGAATTTAAAATTTTTTTTATTGTCTATTTCATATTTTGTAAAACTTTAATTAATTTTTGATTAACATATTCAACCATTTCAAAGCGAGCAGTGGCAACACGGTAAGGAATAAACATTTTTATCTCCAGCGAGCGAGTCTAACTATCGGATATTCTAAAGATATGCTGTTTTTAAATATTTTGTGATATTGCTGTTGAATTTAATTTTACGTGGTTTAAGTGCGAAGAACATGATATTTAATAAATAAAAGTAGCACACAAAACGTTAAAATAAAGCCCCTTCGGGCGTAATATAAAAGCTGAATACTTTCCGATTTTTAACCCAAAGGGACAATTTATTTTATTTGTTTTAGGAATAGGAATTTGTTCTATGATATGCTTGCTCTCTTCAGAAAATTCATCTATAATTTATATCACTAATAATAAAAGCATGGGCGCCCAGATGACGAACTGTATTAATGGAATTGCATTGTCAAATATATAAGCCATTATCTTTATAAATTTATCATGGGCACCTCACGCTTTTATTATTTGTAATATGAAATCATGCATGAACTTTTAAACATTGTTACTTAATCTCTTGTATCCCATTGAAATTATATGATAAATTGTTTTTCTTCTTTTAATTCATTACTTATTTCATGAGTTTTAAATAAAAGCTTATTTTTTAAAAAAAACTTTTCCTTTTATTTTAGCAGTACTGCTTAATTTCGAATTTGAGTCCCAATTTGAAAATTCTGTTGTTTAAACCTATGGTATTATTCAAATACAATCCTAAAAAAGAAAATATCTTTTAATGCTTACATATAATTTATTCTGAAGTCTTCTATCAATATTCGCCATTTATCCTAATTATTTTGGTAATCAAAATTATAAGCAATATTATATTTTCTCATAAAATTTAAAATCTCATTAAAAATTATAAAAAATTTAATTTTTTTAATGTACCTTAAGGTGGATACTTACTCAAACATGGTTAATGATTTGACGTTAGTGATTAATGATTTGATGATGACCTATACCTTCTAAGCAGCTAGTGAAGCATTGAATCGAAGTACAGGTAATTAACTTTCGATAATCAACAATTATCTTCATCATTATCGAGCTTTAATTGCACTTAAAATAAAGTTTTCCTGTTGTTTTGCACATCTGATGATTCTAAATTTTTTTTTGTTCTTAACTTTGTAAGGATCTTAAGTTTTACTAACGTTTATTTTATTTTAAATCTTTACTATCACTTCTTATTTTCTACTTCCGGCCAGAATTATAAGCGTGAAGGAGTTTATGCAAAGTTGTCTGGCGAACGCCAAGTATTTAAGTGTGGCCTTTTTGCCAAGCAGAAGAGAGGAAGCCGTGAGTTCGAAGCAGGCCGCTTACCTTAGAAGTTACGCAGTTGCTACTTTGCCTTCCAGGCCAGAGGTTTTAATCCTCTTGATAAATTAAACGTATTGTAGTGTTCACAGTCTCTGTGCTACATACGCTTCCTGTTATTATAAGGCCAATCTTATTCTAAAGTTAAATTAGAGTTTAGTTTTATTTTGATATCTTTTAAGTTAGACCCCGAGTGGAGGGTCATTGTATTCCGAAGTACGGAAGTCATTGTATATAAAGAAAAAAAATAAAGGGTTTTGTATACCCTTCGTCTGTATCCTGTCTACTTACTACAATTAGTGAACATAGCTTTAGTAAGCTCTCTGTTCTAGTCAGGTCATTGTATGTTTCCGAAGAAGGTTAGAAGAAACATTGAACCTGATAGTGGCGCCCGACGAAGAATAACCATGGCCGAGTTTCAAGAAGAACCTGTGCTGCCTGCAGAAACAGCTCAGAATCCAGAAATGCCAGCTGCCGCCCTGGAAGGATTTGGGTATATTGTCCAGACCATGCGCGCTTCGATGAAACCAGAAGCAACGTTTGATGGAAACTCACAGGTAACCAGTTTTTTGGAAAAATTGGATGACCACTTCATGCTCTACCCCGTGCACGAGTTTCAAAAAGTTACCTTAGCTACCAGCGCTTTGAGGGGCCAAGCGCTTAACTGGTTCAAATGTATCGGCAGAAGTCTCTTGGGTCAAGCAGGAAGTCCCACCTATACCTACGAAAATTTCAAGACTGCCCTACTAAAAGCCTTCCCTGTTGTAAGGGATCGTGCGAAATTAGAAACAGAACTTTTCAGTATATATCAACAAAGAATCGAAAACCTCTCGAGCTTTATTTTAAGAAAAATTCACGTTTTCAAGCTCTTGTATGGAAACCGTCCGGATCCTGAAATAATTCAAGTGATTTTGCCGAGGTTACTACCCCAAGTGCAAGACTTTATTGAATTGAGAAATCCGACTACACTGGAAAAATTATTTGAGCTAGCAATCCAGTTTGAAAGTAGAAGAACGGCGGACGTCGAAAGAAGACGCCAATATCAACAGCGAAACCAATTTGGTACGCCAAGACTACAGCAAACTCAAGCACATGGCTACGGAGAAAAAGCGAATCAGTGGGCAAGGAAACCCGAGCATTCAAAAACAGCCGGCGAACGTCGACAGTTCAATAGCAACCCAGGAAAAAAGTCTCAAGGCCAGTGGAGAAAGAAGGAAAGCACCGAAAGAAAAAATAATTTAAACTAAAACGGATTTCTGCTGACGAGAGGGTGCGGAAATCCGAAGGCCACGAAAACCCCTCTTCCTACAAGTTAAATACAGTAATGGTGAAAAATTTAACTCTTCCGAAGATTGAAGTCTTGGTAAATAATATCCCGGCCACCGCACTCCTGGATACCGGCGCGCAGTGTTCCTGTGTGGCAGAAGTCTTTTTTAGAAAGTATTTTCGCAAATACCGCATATATAATGCGGATAATACAACAGTATTAGCGGCGCAAGGAGAACAATGTAAGTGCGTAGGTAAAGTACCTTTGTACATCCGTATCAAGGACGAACAAGTAAAGGTGATGTTTTTTATAGTAAAGAATTTGCAAGCACACTTAATACTAGGAATAGACTTTCTTTCAGACGCACAAGCTACACTGGATTTTAATGAAGCGTCTCTTAAGCTGACGATGAAACCAGTGCGTGTAGAAAAGGTTGAACCGCCAAGGGTAAATCTCGACCACCTGCCTAATGACGAGCAAGATAGAATCCGACAAGTGGTAAGTGAATTTGCTTCCTTATTTAGTGATATTCCAGGATTTACCCAGGTTACTAACCATAGTATTGACACCGGAGATGCATTGCCGGTTCGTCAAAAACCATACCGGTATGATAAGAATAAGGAAAAAATTATAGAATGGCATATTACCGATATGCTACGTAAAAAGATCGTAACGCCTATCTCAAGTAGTTATGCTAGTCCGGTGGTTTTATGTAAGAAAAATAATGATTATCCTTTGGAGCATCCAAAAAGGTGGAGATTCGCTATTGATTACCGTAAATTAAATTCCATAACGAAATATCCGGTATATCCGTTACCGATTATAGAAGAAATTTTAAGGAACATAAAATCAACCAAATTTATGACAACTTTAGACTTAACGAATGGTTATTTTCAAATAGGGATCAGGCCTGAGGACGTGCCTAAGACTGCTTTTATAACCAAGTCTGGCACTTATGCATTTTTGCGAATGCCGTTTGGCCTTTCAGGCGCCCCAGCAACATTTCAGCGATGCATGGACATTGTGTTAAGACCTGTTCTCGGAAAGTCCACATTTATCTATTTAGACGATATCATTATTACTAGTGATAATCTAGACCAACATGTACAGGATTTAAGACAGGTGTTTTCTTTATTAAATGAGGCCGGTCTAAAAGTTAATGTCGAAAAATGCAAATTTGCAGCCCCTGAATTAAAATATTTAGGTTACAAAATATCGCAAAAAGGGATCGAGACAGATGAATCAAAAATAATCGCTGTACAAAAGTATCCGACTCCAAACACGGCAAAGAAGCTCTCTTCTTTTCTAGGACTTTGTTCATATTATAGGTCCTTTATAAAAGATTTTGCGGCTATCGCTGAGCCATTGTTAAAATTAAAAAGGAAAAAGGCAAGATTCTCGTGGACGGCCGAAGCCAATAGTGCTTTCGAAAAATTAAAACAAGCATTAACGCAAGCCCCTGTGTTGAAATTTCCTGAAAAGGATGAAAATTTAGAAATTTCAGCGGATGCTTCGAATTATGCGGTAGGAGCGGTACTTTCGCAAAATCAGCAGCCAGTAGCATTTTTTAGCCGAACTTTAAATCAAACACAAAGAAACTATTCCGTGACCGAGAGAGAGGCACTTGCAGTTCTGTTAGCAGTGCAAAAGTTCCGAGTCTATTTTGGAAAGGCGCCGATAACAGTATATTCTGATCATGCGGCGGTAACTAGATTGTACTCTGGAAAAAATTTATCCCCAAGGTTAATAAGATGGGCACTCAAGCTGCAAGAATATAATCTGGTAATCAAGCATACCCCCGGAAAGGAAAATATCGTAGCAGATGCCCTGTCACGAATTAAATTAGACGAACAGGGTAATACCGTAAAAGTTGCAATGCTGACAGCGTGTACAATAAATTCCCGAGAAACTGTAATAACCGAACTGGGTAAGGATCCTGAGTTTGGAAGTATTTATGAGTATTTGAAGGATCCTGAAAATTTTAGCCACCAAGATATTGTGGCGATAAGAAATAGGGCGGCCCATTACGAACTAATAGATGGTCTATTATTTTATACAAAAACTACGAATTCCAACAACGAATTTCGACCTGTTATCCCAGCTAGTCTTAGATTAAATATCCTGCAAGAGCTCCATGACAGCCCTTTAGCTTCTCATGCTGGTATTCGAAAAACTACTCAACGCGTACGCGAGGCAGTCTACTTTCCTGAACTGCAAAAGTTAACAAGGGCGTATGTCCAGTCCTGCCCAACATGTCAAGCCGTTAATTATATTAATTTCCGCCCGGCCGGGTTTCTAAATAGTATTAAATCCGAATTTCCAAATGAAATAATCGGTATCGATTTATTGGGCCCTTTCCCAAAAAGTCAGTTAAACAAAAGTCGCTATCTCCTTGTTATAGTTGATCATTTTAGTAAATGGACCGAAATTGTTCCCTTAAAACGAGCCTCCGCGAAATTAGTTACCGATTCTATTTTAAATAAATATATTTTAAAATACGGGGCGCCCCTAAAAGTTATATCGGATAATGGTCCTCAATTTGTAAGTAATATATTTGAAGACATGTGCCAAAAACTGGGCATACGTCATTTAAAAATGGTCCCGTATCGGCCGCAATCAAATATAGCGGAACGGGTCAACAGAAATATAGTGAAAATTATCCGTAGTTATGTTAAAAATTTTCATAAAAGCTGGGATAACTATGTCAATGAATTTGCTTTCGCCCTTAGGACCGCAAAACATGATACAACGGGAAAAACTCCTGCTGAGTTATTTCTAGGCAGAAAGATTATAACACCGTTAGATAAACTATTTTATGTGCAACAAAGAGCCCCAGAATTTAAAATGGGTGATATAGAAAAACTAATAAAAGAAGCAAAAAAGAATACAGAAGTAGCACAAAGAAAACAAAAATTGTATTATGACTTGAAACGACGGGGAGTAACTTATAAAGTAGGGGATGAAGTACTAAAAATTAAGCATTCACTTTCTTCAGCACCAGAAGATAAAACTGCCAAATTTTTCCCACGCTTTGAAGGACCATATGTTATAGAAAAAATAACTCACGCTGTTGTAGTATTAAAGGCAAGAAATGGTGAAACCTGTTCCGCAAACATTGACCAGATAAAACCATTCTATGACCGTAATAAAATGCAAATCTTTTCAGATCTTTTGCAGGATCCGGTACGGCAGACACCGCAGGTACAAGTTCCAGAGGTGGGAAAACGACAAGTACAAGGGCAAGCCAATGAGAGACAGAAGCAAGTGAAAAGAAAATTGCCCCGCGGAAAAATTGAAGGTACAAAGAAAAAGAAGCCGTTCCACCGTCCAAAAAACAGAGTTCACGAACACCCCCAGAATGAAGAAGGGAGAAGGACGACGTATGTGGAAAAGACCGGGAGAAAGGACGGCAACTATAACCCGGCTGTGAAACGGAAGATTGACTCATCCGACAGAACTCTCCGCAGCAAAAGTCGCCGAACTGCGGAAGGGCCATCAGCGGCGGAGGAAAAAGTACAAGAAAAATTTGAACGGCCAACAACGAGGTCCAAGCAGGATCACGACAGAAGTTTCCCGGTTCCACCAAGACCAGCTGCCTTCAAACGGCCAAGACCACAAGCAGAGGACAGAAGGAAGATGTTCAAGGGTGGCCGTAGTGGTGAAAAACGGAAGCTTCCAGAGGAAAGCACTGAAGGGCGAGCCCGTACAAGAAGGAGGATCAACCAAGCTACGGTCTGCAGCACCTTTAAAGACTGGGCCCAGAAAAGGATGTCTGAATATTACAAAGATAAGTAAAATTTTGTGTTACTTTACAAACTTAAGTTAATCTTTCATTCTTACTGCAAGTGGCAGATTTGAAGAAGTTTTACCTCATGCGAGGTCTACCTTTATCGCCAAAAGGGCGAGAAATGAGTTGTGACCGATTTTCTTATTATGTTTTTCAATTACTCGCGCGTAAAACTAAAGTTGATATATAATAGCGTTGTATAAAGACTTAAATATTGTAAAAAGTTATTGTATAAATTTTATTTAAAACATTCTAACAAGAAAGAAGTTTTAGTCTGAAAGACTTTTTGAAATGTAGTATTATTTCAATGTAGAAAGAATTGGCACTTGCTTTGAAAAGAATAGAAGTTAACAATGTACTACTAATGTATGTTTTCAAATGTGTAAAATTAACGGCATCTTGATATGTTCTTGTATACATGTGAACTGTTATTTTGAATGTTTAGAAATAACGTGATATGGTAAAAGTGAAAGTAATGTTAAAAAATTTGTTATTCGTGTGACTGTAAAGATTAAATCATGGTGAATATGTGTTAAAGGTTGAATGATGTAGTTAGGCTCTCTGACGCTACACTTTAGAGTTAGCCACTTTCAGAATAGTACCTCAGGGTCTAGAGTTGAAATTAGGGTGTGTTAAGAGGTCTCGTATGTTGAATTTTAACACGTTAGTGTTTTGATTGTAGGAGGAAGTGTTGAACACATAGACAGAAACACATTCGTGTTTGGTGTTTTTACAACACATGTCAGAGAGCACGGGGAGAGATAATTAAAATAGTCATGAATGAAATAAGAATGTTAAGAAAAGTATATTCTATATGTTATTTGCAATGTCATTCTGTAACATTTCATTAAACTAGTTTTCCTTCCAGATCTCTGGAAGGAACCAGAATTGAATAAAGCTCCTGTTTTGATGCAGTACAGATGAAAAAGAAAAAAGATTGTTGTATATTCCGGGAGCTGCTATTGTAACAAATTTCTTTCTTTTAAAATTTTCTAGTTTCTAGCTAAGTTATGTTTGTAAAAGTTTGGCCTCGCGTTAGTTTCTAGAGCTAAAAGTTTTCAACAAGGTCGTTTTAGACCTCAGTTTCAAACTAATTAACTCTGGCGGGAAGTATGTAAGGATCTTAAGTTTTACTAACGTTTATTTTATTTTAAATCTTTACTATCACTTCTTATTTTCTACTTCCGGCCAGAATTATAAGCGTGAAGGAGTTTATGCAAAGTTGTCTGGCGAACGCCAAGTATTTAAGTGTGGCCTTTTTGCCAAGCAGGAGAGAGGAAGCAGTGAGTTCGAAGCAGGCCGCTTACCTTAGAAGTTACGCAGTTGCTATTTGCCTTCCAGGCCAGAGGTTTTAATCCTCTTGATAAATTAAACGTATTGTAGTGTTCACAGTCTCTGTGCTACATACGCTTCCTGTTATTATAAGGCCAATCTTATTCTAAAGTTAAATTAGAGTTTAGTTTTATTTTGATATCTTTTAAGTTAGACCCCGAGTGGAGGGTCATTGTATTCCGAAGTACGGAAGTCATTGTATATAAAGAAAAAAAATAAAGGGTTTTGTATACCCTTCGTCTGTATCCTGTCTACTTACTACAATTAGTGAACATAGCTTTAGTAAGCTCTCTGTTCTAGTCAGGTCATTGTATGTTTCCGAAGAAGGTTAGAAGAAACATTGAACCTGATAACTTTAAAAACAGGAAATCTGGGTAAAAGTTGCAAAATAATTTTCCTTTCCCTGCAATTTTTTTTTCGTCCCATGTGATTCAAGAAAAAGGAAGAAAATTTAAATTAAATATGTAAATAAATGTATAATAAATTATTTAAAGACGCTGATTATACTTTCCTTCTACAGCGTCATCAATAACAACAAAAGCAACTTAACAGCAGACTCTCTTTCGTACAAGGGAATCGAAATATTTCTTTTATGCATGGAAGTGCATCTTTTAGAAATAGTTTAATTATATGCTGCTTTAAGGCAAAGTCAGAAATTATAAAATAATGGAATAATAGAAAAGAAGTTATTAAAATGAACAGCGTGTTGAAAAATGAAATTTGAAAAAGAGACAGAGTTGTGTGAAAATAACACACTGTGCGACAACTGATTAAAATGCTATTGTAACTTTCCCAGTTATGATTTGTGTTATAGCCGCCCAGATGGGAAAGTATTTAGTGACTTCAGTTACCGTATTGAAGAATCCGGGCTCGAACCCGGTAGAAGAGATTGATGTAAATTGTCTGCCCCTTCATAGAAGGCCCACTTATTAGGCGCCTTTATGATAAAGCGATCACCGCTTCTGGCTTTAAGTAGTGGCCAACGTCTATAATGGCTAGTGCCTACCATTGAAAAAAAAAGTATTGTTATAATGCTTTTTATTGTAGTTTGCGATTTTCCTTTTCAGTTGCATTTTTGTCTATAACATGAATCTTTATCAATTAATTTATATTCTCATCAATACTAAGCATCACACGGCAGCAGAATATATGAAATGTTATCTTGAGTTAATGGATATGTCGTGTTTATATATATACATATACTAGAAAGCCCGGCAGTCATACGAAATTACCGCTGTTCTTGATATTAGAAATCGTAATTAAAATGATTTGTGCAAAGGTGTCTGCTAATTCAAACTGAATTACCCAAGGCAGGCGGCGAGGACGCCCCTTTGCTTACTGCCCACGGGGTTCCCCCTTCTACTTGCTTAATTGCTTAAAGTAGAGTGCAATGAAGGAAACCACTGGCGGTACATTTCTTAAGAGCAACCCCTAGCTCAATAAATAAAGGTGATTTAAATAATGAAATGTTAATTCACATGACGAAGATCTCTTTGTACACAATATTTCTTGTATAGATCTTTCCATCATTTTTAAGCTCGCCTTGCAGAGGACCATCCATTATTTTTAATTTTACGTCCGTTCTTTCACGAACTCTTGAACAGGCAACATAAAGTTGACCGTGTGAAATGAATGAAGGCTTAGGTAAAAAAATGCCAACACGCTTAAGCATTTGGCCCTGAGACTTATGGATGGTCATAGCAAAGGCAAGTTTTACAGGAAATTGTCTATGTCTCAATTGAAACGGCAACCCTTGGCCGTGGCAACTTCATCCCATTGGCTAGTACAGTTACGCAAGCAACCAATAGACTATCGGTGACAAACAGACACTTAAGCCGCATATATATATGGGGTGAAGTAACAATATCTCCTTCGAAACGGCTGGCTTCCGGGCTTAGCGAAGCACACCATTGGTTTCCGCAGGTCCGTGGCTCACCATTTTGACCATTCGCGTCTTCTTGGGACTTTAATTAGCCGAGATATTAATTAAAAACTAATTTTCCACTTTCTTTCTTGGGTTTTCCCTATTAGAGGGATTTGGTTGCATGCCAAATTCTTTTTTCTCGAATATCTACGGAACGACGCCGAGTTGAAATTCGAGACGCGTATCCTCGGATTCCAAAAAATTCTGCGAATCAATCGATACCGTTCTCATCTTCATACGACTTTAATCGGCGGAGATATTAATTAAAAACTGCGGAAACGTTAATTTCCGCGCTCATTCTTTCGAGTGTCAACAATAAACTTACAGCGACACACACTTTAGCCGCTTATATATATAAAAAGATGTTATATGGATTTGTGTGCGTACGATTCTGTTTCTTATTTATTATAGAAGAATTATTTGATTATAGAGGAAAAAGTTTTATTTTTATAATTCGACAATTCTTCTTTTTCATGGAGGCTACGTATACGTGTAATGTGTAAATAAATGCTGTTAAGAAAATCTAATTGCAAACAGCAAAGTTTAGAGTATAATAAAAAAAACTATTTCTCTTGGAGGAAAAGGTAAAAAGAAATAATCGGAGAAATTGGGAAGCACATAACTGCTGTGGCTTGAGATATTGCATCGACATTATATCAGTAAACTTCAATCAATCCATACAATCTTCAAATCAAAATATACAAATCAAAATATATAAAGTATCAGCTACTCAAAATAAAGCATTAAATCGTTTAGAAGCTAGGCAAGTAAACAGGTTGAGAAGGGGTTTAGCGGCATTTTTAATCCAGGGTTGATTTCATGTATTCCAAAGTAATGCAAATTTAAATAATATCGTAATGACTACTTGAAAGCACAGCAATCGCTACTTGAAAAATCCCTTACTCTTCCAAAAAAAAAACCCTCCGCTGATTTCTTTGAAGATTGCGATTTACATGTTTATTGTAGCATTCTTTGAAGATCTGAAGAATGTACGGATTGATTGAAGAATGCAGTATTCTCTGAAGATTGTGATTTACATACTTATTGTAGCATTATTGGAGAAGTCAAACAACAAAAATCAGCGTTATATTTGTAAATTTTGCCGGACTAATTTTGATGGCTTAATTACAGAATCATCGAGAATAATCCTTCAAAATTTACAAATATAACGCTGATTCTTATTGTTTGACTTCTCCAATAATCATTATTCGACATGTTATTATGACCTAACTATTTGTGTCACTCTTTGAGCATTGTGATTCTTTGAAGATTTGAAGGTGTGATGTAAATATTGTGATTCTTTGAAGTTTGAAGATTGTATGGATTGATTGAAGAATACAGCATTCTTTGAAGATTGTGATTTGCGTACTTGTTGTAGCATTCTTTGAAGTATACATCATTCTTTGAGGATTGCAATTCTTTGAAGATTTGATATAAAAAGATGTATGTATATGGATTTGTGTGCGTACGATTCTGTTTCTTATTTATTATAGAAGAATTATTTGATTATAGAGGAAAAAGTTTTATTTTTATAATTCGACAATTCTTCTTTTTCATGGAGGCTACGTATACGTGTAATGTGTAAATAAATGCTGTTAAGAAAATCTAATTGCAAACAGCAAAGTTTAGAGTATAATAAAAAAAACTATTTCTCTTGGAGGAAAAGGTAAAAAGAAATAATCGGAGAAATTGGGAAGCACATAGTGCGATTGAAGATTGTGATTCTTTGAAGATCAAAAGTTATTGAAAAATAAGGAATTGGAATTCAAATTTGGAATGTCATTGAAGAATAAGGATTGATTGAAGAATACAGCATTCTTTGGAGTTTGTAATTTACATACTCAATACAAACTTATCGTGAAGAAGCCAAAAATTTTGGAATTAGTTTACAAACATGTAACCCGAAATGATAAAAATGTAGAAAATGTCGTAAACCTTTTAAAGGTATATATTTCCTTAGCTAAAGTTGGATATTACAAAAGTGAACTCATCTTAGTTTATAATAGGAAGAATGCATGACTACACTGATTATAGTTTTGCTGTTAAATAAAGTTTCTATGCATATAATTCAAGGGAAATAAGTACTTAATAATTTCATATGTTCAGTGCTTGACAGATTAGCATTGCGACTCCGTAGAAGAATAGTTTTATTTTAAAAGCCTCAGGTGAAATGATGGGAAAAAAAGCAAAGCGCTGAATATTGTAGTTAATTAAGTGTATCTAAATTACTTAACAATATTTCACAATATTTAGCAGTTTATTTTGCATTTAGCAACTTTCTTTTTCATCCTGCACTCCGTTAAAAATTGTGTCTACTATTACATTTTAGTAGAGGCATTATTTTTACGTCTGTATATACATACACTGGTAATGAAAGTAAGGATTTCGATCAAAAAAATTCAATAGTGAGTTTTCAGTGAATAAGCCTGAATTACGGTCCCCATAATATGTTTTTACTGTTTTTTTAAATAATATTTGGCTTCTAAATGTATGTGTATGACGATTTTTTCGTTCCCGATAAATCATATATCAAACTTCGCCCTCCTTTTTTTATTTCCCGTATTTAGGCTCTCTGTATTAATATAAAGAGTTCATTAAAGTATAACGTATTTTCTTCCTCCTTCACGCATACCTGGTGTAACGATAGCACACTCGGCGCGTATTTGAGAGGTCCAGGCTCGAGTGCCGGTGAAGGCATTGCTCATTTTTCACATCTCCTGCTTCAAAATAATCTAATGACACTACAGTGGCGCCCGACCTAAAAGGTGGCGGGCAATAATTCGTCACCACCAGGATTTGGTGATTGGGTTCCCTAATCCCCAATCTCCTTTAAAAGGGGGAGTATATAATGCATTTTCTTCCTCCTTCCAGCATACCTTCGTGGTGTAACGGTAGCACACTCGGCATGTATTCGGGAGATTCAGGTTTGAATCCCGGCGAGAGTATTGCTCATTGTTCACATTTCCTGGTTCAAATAACCTAATAATTTCCTGATTCAAAATAACCTAGTGTCCGTACTAGATTTTCGATAAAATTGAAAAACCGGACGTAGTACATTCCTTGAAGCCCACAGTAGTTTATAATGGACAACCGGAAATGGTTCTTTACTTGAAGCCCAAAACAGCTTTTAATGAAAAACTGTATTAAAATATAAACCGAAACTTTTAACATTTATAAATTTTCTATCACTAGAAGTAGCATATTAGATCTTGACTATTTATGATAAACTGGAAGTGATACTTTATTTGGAACTTTTAGCAGATTTTTGTGGAAAAATACGAAATCACTATAATAGAAGTTTAATATAAAATAATTCAGAACATGTTAAAGCTGTTTTTATTAAATCTAGACGTGATATTTATTAAAACCAAGCGGCAGAAAGGAATATTTTTAATAACAGTGTTTTATTTGCTGCACTTCAAAACTCGTATAAAAATTGCACTTTTTTTTTTTTTTTTATTATTTTGCACTATTGATGATGATGAGGCACAAGAGCAGATAGCAAATTCGAAAACATGTATCCAGTAGTCACTATTCAGTTGTAATTCTAAAAACTAATAAACATTGTTTATTGATACCTAAATATTGCGGGGATATACGTGCAGATAAAAAAAATAGATTTGTTCCTACATTAGAAATAACACAAAAGAAATTTCAGTTATGGTATTCGTTTCAAAGTATTTATTTTGAATGTACTATAAGTGCTTAATTGTCTTTAATTAAAAATCAATAAAATTATAAGTAATTCAACTGCCCGATAAAAATAAATTTTTAATAAAAACAAATAAAGGGACAGATATTTGATTACGTTGTTATAATATTATGGCATTTGATTACTTTGTTAAGTTAGGAAAATCAGTTTTTACCGATGGACAGTTATGCCTAATAATCCAAAATAAACATAATCCAAAATTTCATCTGTCGTATGATAACTGTCATAACAGCATGTCATGTTTTCATATGACTGTTCATTGGAACAATAAATTAGATTTTAATTAAAAAACAATCAACTGAAAGGGATGCTTTGGTTAAAGATCATCGATATTTAAAACATGAAATTGGAGGCAGATCATGAGCTGGCCACATCATATTTTTAATAAATACTGGCTGGCGCATTAAGTCTTGGAATATGGTAAACTTAATTTTATTATATCAAAATATTGAAAATTCTAAAATGTTTGAGAAAATTTTATGTGGAAGTATAGTGTATAACATTATTTTAAAAAAGATAATAATAATAATGGGTGGTCTTTGGAAATTATGCGATGCAGCTTTATCTTTAAAATTTAATTTTTTTGCGTTTTTGTCTGAGATTTCTTTCCTACAAATATTTACGCTCTCCGCGATAGGCAAAGTCAGTATTGTTATTAGTAGATTTGTGATACAGATTATCATCATCAGAGTCATTGAATTCCCAATATATTTGTGAACTTCTGCAGGAATCCTATCATTTGTTCATGCGAACTATGGCGAAAAAATATCATGTACATTCTATAATCTTTTAGATGATTTCTATCTTAAAGCACATATAAATTTAATTCGCCTTTCAAACTCACCATATGGTAAAGTCATGTTGTCTCGTATGCTTATACCTATCTTGTAAATCAAAATTAATTTAAGATTTGTATTATATTTTAGACTGAAATGGGTTATGTAAAGGAAATAAATTTTGTCTTAAGCTTTGACGAAGAACATAAATTTTGAATTTTATTTATAACATATAAAAATACTTTATTCACTTTAACGGTATAATATTTCCCGAAATAAAGCAAAAAAAAAGTATGAAAAATACAATCCTCTCATTTGCATTGCAGTAAATATTTATCTCGCCTATAGAAAAAAAAAAAAAGACAATCTGACTGCCTGGATTGAAATGGGTACTAGTTAGTACGGGTATTTGGAATTCAGTTATATATTCTCATATGCTTTTTAGTGCTGTAATGGGATTTCTATCTTCTTGTAGAAATATCAAGCCGCCCAATCGGTATAGTCGTTAACGACTCTGACTGCCGTACCGAATGGCCCGGATTCGAATCCCGGAGAAGACATGTATGTTTGTAAATGTATAACGTCCGTGCGGCATGGGAACACTCTAAATATGCGGCGAGCCGAAAGTTCTCAAGAATTTGATGGTAGGGAGAAAGGAGTGGGAGACCCTCGGACCCGTCTCCCTGGGGGCGCTCTCTATCAAAATTGGGGGCGGATCTGAATAAAGTCGTGCTGTTAACTGTATTGTGCTCAAGGTTCTTGCCAACGATAGGCATCATCCTGCGCTTCTAGCCAACAGGAAATTCTTAGGCTGACAATTCTTAGACAATTCTTAGGCTGACAGTCATTGCAAAAAGACTAAGCATTATTGAAGCTTTCATGCACTGAATTGTTTCTTAATCTTTTATAAAATCAATTAATTATCATCAGTCAATATAAAAATTGCAGAATATTTTGCAATTTGTATACAGTCATAACTAGGCTAATTTTTAATTTCTACAAAACATGAGGTATAACTTAATAATTCTCGAAACTAATGGCATGCTACAAGTATGAAACAAATTCAAGGCTTTCAACAATTTTAATTGCCTTTTGTTCTAGAAAAAAAAAAAAAAAAAAAAAAAAAAAAAAAAGAATCTCGGCTGTTTGCCAGCTTTTCGATTTTTGGTTGTTAAATCTTGAACTTAAAGGTTGACAGCAGTCATAAATTACATCTTCAGTCACATCTTCCGTAATTCTTGTAAACATTACATTTGCAATGGTAACATTTGCAGTTGATCTGTGAGCTATTTTCAAGGGCATTTATTTGCTTATCACTCAATAACAAAAATGTGAGGTATTCAAAGTGGTATTCAAAAATCTGCTTGCTGGTTTTATTTTCTTAAATATACATCCCAGACATTTGCTTGTATTTACAAAGGTTCTTGAAAGTAGACGTACAGTTTTATGAGGAGACGTACAGTTTTATGAGGAGACGTACAGTTTTATGAAGACCAGTAGTAACTTCCAAAATCCGATTTTTTTCAAAAAGAACCTTACTAATTCCAAAAATATGTAACATGTTTCGGTTTATAGTACTAAACGCTAGTAAATTAAGATAAAGAGAGAGAGACAATTTAAGCCAATACTTTTTTCACTGAGCCAATTTTCAAGATGTGGCTTTTAAATACCTTTTAATTGGGGCTTATCAAAATTTTTCGTAATTATTATGTTCTGCTTATGTAATAATATTATGCATAAGCATTTCTTTTCAGAATGACGTGTGTTAACAACAAAAATTCCTTTCTGAACTCTAAATTCGAAGAAGGATTTAGATGAGCATATCCATAAATAGAACGAAGCTTCTAAAAATAGGTTTGTTGGTGTAAACTATGAATTGATCATCCCTCACCTCTCGAAACTGAACCGCATTATGAGTTCCTTCGCCCCTTAGAACCCGATACGAAGGTTTATCCTCCGCCCTCTCACCTTGGAGAGAAGGACGCATCGCCTTTTAGCGACACTGGTCGTTGACTGATTTGCTACTTGCTCGTCGCAGAGGGACATTACCCAGCGTACCCGGGGAGCTATCCCCAAGCTAGTAGAGCTTCTCTACTCTAGGACTTGCCAGACCACCGGACCGGTCAATAAGTGACCTTTCCGGGGCCTCCAGAACCACTAGGTTCATAAATTTTATACCTACGTGGCCGAGACTGCCTACGTACAGATACTAGCCAGTAGTTTCGCAGAGTTCTCTACATCGAGCTCCGGGGGTTTGTTGGTGTAAAATATTTGAAAATTGTTTTTAAGTATAAATGTTTTAAACAAATTATTTATTTTTTAACTGAGGTACTAAAAATTTCTAATATTAAGTAGTGTTAAGTAATGTTAAGCAGTTTCTAATGTTAGGTAATTTGTCTTAGTAGTTGGCCAACGCTTATAAGCAGCTAGAAACTTCATCTCGTATTGTAGATTCTCTGGTCTGTTGGGCCCTTTTGTTAGGCTATATAATTTTTAATTAGTGACTGTATAAGGTATTTCTCCTGCCTTCTTAGCGTGCCTTCGTGGTGTAGTGGTCTGCACGCTGGGCGCATATTCCAGAGGTCCGTGGTTCAATTCCCGGGGAAGTCGTTGCTCATTTTTCATCTCTCTGCCTTCCAAAACACCTAACGACTCTACAACTGGCTCAAGGAAAGTAATGGGGGTTGGGGAGAATTACACACACACAAAAAAAGAAAAAAAAAAAAGTTTTACCAACTTTCGGCTAGCGAATCAATTTATTTATTGTACCGACGTTTAGCCTTAGTCTAGGCTTGCAGCCTAATATGCAAGCACACAAAGATATTTTCATTTGTCTTCCATCGTAAATCTATCCATTCTACTTCATTTTATTTCGCTAGCGATTGCGCAAGTAAACGCAATCCATCTATTTCTATTTTTTTTTTTTTTTATATTTTAAATTTTCATTTCTTGAGATGTGAAGTTTAATGTCCTTTTTTTCCCTTAGCTACTTTTGTGGGTCTTTTAAAAGTGTTGTTATAAATGCGTTACACATGTACTTTTGGCTGCGTGCCAGCGCTAACTTCAAACTTAATTCGAATGTAATGACAGCTGAAATGTTTGCTTTTCTTCAAACAAGAGAAATAAGCATCCTAATACTGTCCACTGCCCAATTAATT
Organism: Stegodyphus dumicola; assembly: GCF_044657685.1. NCBI lineage: Eukaryota > Metazoa > Arthropoda > Arachnida > Araneae > Eresidae > Stegodyphus > Stegodyphus dumicola. The sequence continues at coordinate 150,374,298 of NC_140777.1, forward strand.
TATGCTATATCGAAATCTATAAGCGATGTATTAAACAAAATACATATTTCAAATAAATGTCCTTCGGGAAGTTGTTGAGTTGGAGAATACTGATTTATAAAATCAATCACTCAGGAAGCAAGAACTTTTAAAGGACAAAATAAAAGGAATTTTAAAGCTGCATAACAATCATCAGAATATGATTATACAGCAAAAATGTTTAAATGTAAATATAGTTGATAGAGGAATTTTTGTTTTTATGCTTTTCTGTTTTTATTCCAAAGGGGCTTTATATCTGAAGGACTATTGTTCTCATTTTACGATTTTACGTTGAATCACTATAAATGTCCGTTTCACTTTTCAAACTGTTGCCACCAAATTTTAGAGTTCTGCATTATATTTGAAGAATTTAAATAATGAAAAATCTGCATAAATGTATGTATATTTCTCGCATTAGGATAAAAAAAGGTACCTAGAGCCATCGAATTTTGAATGACGTAATCCTCCTACGAATATGGGCATGTGAAAGCCCAAATTTGAAATTTTGAATTTGTTTTATTATCGATTTCATATTTTTTAAAACTTTAACGAATTTTTGAGTAACAAACTCAAGGATATGAAAGCGAGCAATGGCAATAATCTATGGGGGGGGAGGAAACATTTTTATCTCCAGCCCGCGGAACTGTGTATCAGAAATTCTAAAGATAGGCTCATTTTAAAATTATTTTGCGACATTGCTATTGAACTGAAATTTATGGTTTGAGTGCGAAGAACATGTTATTTAATAAATAAAGGTAACATACAAAATGTTAAAGAAACGCCCCTTTGGACGTAATTTTTTTTTTTTTTTATGTTTTATGTTCGTTTTTATGTTATTTCAAAACGAGTTTTTTAGGTATATTTTAAATAAATTCTTTCCAACAAAGAAACCTTAAATTTTATTTTATAATGCTACTTATCTAAATGTATTGAGGAAATCTATTAAAATTTTTTAAGAAGAAATTGATTATTGAAGCACTAACTTTCCTTAAAAATAGGTTAAAAATTTAAATTTTCTTGAATTAAAACATTTTCCCACATTTTTTAGCTTTACACATTAGAATAAAAATAGCTTCACATAAATTTCTGAATAAGAGCTTTCAAAATTTTTCCCCAAAAATATAATATTAAGAATAAAAGTAAATTTTTATTTTGATATCAAAATAACGATATGCAGTGTCTGTTGTTGTGACTAATCTCGCTTGTCTGACTGATATCAGAGTAAACCCCCGAAATTCATCATGGGAAAGAGGTAAGACTGCGCCTGTCACTGGCAAGAACCTTGGACACCTTGTGGGTGACAATACGATTTTGCTCAATTCCGCCCCCACATGAAGAGGAGAACACCCTGGGGGACGGCTCTGAAAGTCTCCCGCCCCTCTTCCGTTACCGCAACCTCTCGATAGGACTTTCGCCTCGTCGAATAGTTTGAGTGCCCCCACGTCTCACAGACACTTATAAACATCCGTGCCTTCTCTTGAATTGGAACCCGGGCCCTTTGGTACGGTAGTCATTGTCCCTAACCACTATCCCGGTTGGGTTGGGCGGCGTACAATTTCTATTAATGACTAATAATTTTAACAATGCTATCAGTTTTACTGGGACAATGGTTGGGTGTGTAATTATGGAAACTTTCACGGTTTTTAGCTGTCGGAATTGTCTTATTTTGATTCAATGATTGGAAGAATTCTGAAATATATAAATCTAGCCTTTTATACTGTCTCCATAGAGGGGGGAAAATGAATAAAATATTCACCATGCTTTAATTTATTGAAAATCCTTCTATCTTATCCTTATTGTAAATGCAGATTTCTCTAAAATAAACTTAAATATTTTTCAGCAAAAATAAATGAGTCATCTTCAGATTTAATAAAGAATGTTTTTCGTTGCTTAAAGTAGTTGCCTAAGATACACCCAATTTTAAGAAATTTTGTAAAATGAAGATATATAATTAGAATAATCATTTAAAGGTGTGAAGCCCAAAGCCATCTTTTTCGAACATCACGTGACCAATAAATTAATATTATAAGAAAATAAAATAATGAAAATCAATATCAGATTAATGATTAAGCCATTAGTAAAATGGCTTTAAAGCTAAAAATCTAAAATACGAGTATTACTCATAGTTTTAAAGCTATAAAAACAAAATACTGCAAATGTGCTCAATGATTGGAAAGCGAATGCAGGATACGGTGTGCAAAATAAAATGCAACATTGAAACTAGAGAATACCAAGAAAAATCACGGACAGTATCTCTAGAAATATTAAAATTACCGTTGATTTTATTTGCATGTGCACAGAACGATGAAACGACTTCATTTTTCAAAAGATACAGGAGTTAGAATGTAATTTTAGTCTCCGTCCATATAAAACTTTTTCGGCAATAAATTTCCCTTGGAGACATGCATTGGTAACGCTAAATAAAAAATTTAAAATGTTTCGTCAAAGAAATAGTATGAATTCTTTCATATATATTCTTTGAATGAAGCGATATGCAAGGTTTTCCTGGAAGGCTTAAAATGTAATATCTTTCGGTGATAAAATGTTAGGCTAAAGAAGGTCTTAATCCCAAAAACATAACAAAAACCGCTTGGTTCATTTATCTGTTGACTGGTCTCCTTTCTATTCTAAAATGAAAGAATGCGTAAAATAATTTCGCATTTCTCGAGAATGCGTCAAAGATGATTTTAGTGAAGGCCGGCATTGGAGGCACTGGCATCGGAAATTATTGCTCCAGTCCTGAATGAAATGCTGAGTCATAGGTAATTAAACGTCAAAGAGACGTCAACAAGACTGGATCTACATAAAACAATTATTTTGTGCATTCTTCATGAAAACTTTCACATAATAAAAGTACCACCTTACTGGGCTAGTGGTTAGCTACGCTGACTGCCGCACCGAAAGAACTGGTTTCGAATCCAGGAGAAATCCTGGGAGTCTGTGCGGCATGGGGCACTTGAAATATGCGGCGAGTCGAAAGTCCTCTCAAGAGGTTGGGGTAAGGGAAGACGGGTGGGAGATCCTTTGACCCATTGTCTCGTGGGTGCTCTCTATCAAAATTGGGGGCGGGACGGACTGTGCAAATTCGTACTGTCAGCTGTAATGTGCTCAAGGTTGTTGCCAACGAAGGCGTAATCTTGCCTCCTTGCCACGATAAATTTCTGGGCTTGTCCTAATACCATACAAGCGAGGTTAGTCAAAACAACAACAACATGATAAAAGTCTCTGAGAGATAGGTACCGCTCCATCTCAGCAATTCAAAAGCAGGAACATGTCAATATAATTCAGAAACAGCAGTGTGGGTTTAAGGAGCTTGACCAAGCTCTTTGTAGGCCAGATTTAGCTCGAGATTATTATTATCTATTAATCAAACTGAAATCTGACTGTCGTGGAAAGATATTTAATGATAATGATGGCGTGCAAAGAGCAGCTGAGTAACATTTTAAAAACAGACTTTCAGATTACTTTTCAAGAGCTGAGATTTGCAATTTAAACGGTATGAAAAGTGTATTACGTATCGTATCGAGGCACAAAGGATATAATATTGAAAAATAAATTATATTCAAAACGCTGTCAAATGGAAACTTTTGGATCTACCTACATACCTTGCTTTTTGTTTACCTAGAGAAAGAAAAGTAACTGTGAAGTGCCGCAAAATTAGTACTAAAGACATTTATCTTCCAAGCAAAGGGCAGAAAGAAGTCCCAAAGATCATAGTGTGTAGTTTATGTTTCGAAAAGCAACAGAACATTTGAACAACGTAACAGAAAAGAGAATGAAGTTTGTTGTAAACAAATTCCAAACTGATCACCTTACGCACGTTGCCTCCATGCATATTCGCAATAAGACGCCTCCGCATACCAAAGCCTCTACGTTTACCCGTTACATACAGCTGCTGTTCTCTGTGGTTGAACAGCAGCATTTCTTAGATCTGTGGTTTCGCTAATAATTGATAAAATACGGTACGCATATCTGATATTCTTTCAGATACTGGTTAGTTAATTTACAATGATAGCCTTGTAAATTGACAAACTATTCTGCCAAATAACATGATTGGAATCAGAAATTAAGTATATTTAAATATCTCGTATAAAGATTATGGCATCCCGGAAGAATTAATATTCTCAAATTAAAAAAGTGTTTACTTTTCAAAGTTATTATTTAATAAAGTTTATTTTGCAGCTATTGTTGGCAAAGATATTCCGTTACAATTTTGTAATTCATATAGCTTATTAACTGATTTATCCCTCATTTCGAATAGGAAAAGAAATCCGCAAAAAAGAAGAAGCATTCATTCTATAAAGATCTCATCGTGTAGCGACGTGGGGTTTTTCATGCATGCAGAAAAAGCGTAATAGGAATAATTCTTTCAAAATGATGATGCTTGATTCCGAAACTTGTCGAAATGCTTTGATTCGTGACACTTGAGTGTAGATATTGTTACAAATATTATAAATAGATAGATAATTTTAGTGAAATTATATGTAAAATTTTTGTATTTTTCTGTATAATGTAACATGAAAAGCTGAGAGATACCATGCTCTGCCGGAAAATTAAGAATACAGGGGCACGTCTATTTAACATTGAATAAATGCCTATACCGCTAAATTGGCGAGATATCGCTTTGCTAACGATGATTCTGGCAACTAATTTTGGCGCCAAATTTGGAAAAAAATCTCCAAAAGTCGCCAAACTTGGCGGACATTTGGCGACATTTTGGTTCAGTTCCTATATAACTGTAACTGGTATTGTAACTGAAAAGTATAATTGATGCAAAAAGTACTAGAAATATCTCGGCTGTCACGTGAAAACTGTATAAGAGCAAAGAGAGCATGTGCTCTCAGTTGTTTAGTTCAGTATCAATTCGGAGTACCGAGATATCTCCGGGTTAGCTTCACTCTTTAGATTGCCTTTTTGTTTAGCGTTTGTTTAATTTTCGATGTTTAGCGTTCTTAGTAGTTTGAAGAGTAACTACTAATTGTATTTTATGATAATGTGAAGAGTTGTACGACTATTTTTGTGGAAACTTACAGAAGTGTGAAGTTGTTTTTTTTGGGGGGGGAAGCATAAACTTTATCAACCTACAATCAATTCTGTGTGCATTCAGTCTATTACGAATCCGTACACACGCAACAATATAATTAGAAAACTGATCTTGCGTACTTATAGTACTAGAATGAATGCATTTTTATGATTTCAAGTCATCTTTTGAATCAGGTCAAAGGTTGGATTTTATTCAATGTAAATTTATCAGTATGGAAATTGAAGCCACCTAATCTAATAATAACTACTGATTATTCTTTAAAATATGACAACTGATAATTTTTTATCTCTTATAATCTTTGCGAAAAAGACACCAAAATTCGTTTGCAATATCACTACAAATCCAAGTCACAATTATCCGCTGGTAATCCCTCCAAAACGTATCCCAACTAGAAAGTTGGCGAAGTTCATCCAAATAATATACGAGATTAATAGCATACCTAATTTGTTACTTTGCTTAGCACTTAGTAGAGCGTAAAAGAAGTATTTTTGGCATAACTTTGCTTTTCTTAAAATCGATTTTTTTTCCAATGAAGGAAATACGCTTCAAACATAGTCCCACCAGCGGCCGAGCGGTAACGTCGCTGAACACTGGTAGTTCGGTCCGAGGTTCGAATCCCGTGAACGGGCTCTCTGCATGGGCGTTTTCGTGGTTTTCCCCATATGTAACGTGTATACGAGCCAATTTCCCTTAAAAACTCCTCCACGAAAGCATCCCTCCCTTAAGGCAGATAGCCCTCGAGTGCTTTGCCATAATCTAATAAACCAAACCAAATAAGCCAAACGTTTCAAACATATCTGTTGTTTTGCACTAAGAACATGAAAAATGTATATTGTACTAAGAGCATTTAAAAATAAGGTATAAAACATCCCTGAAATAATTCGCAAAGATCTTCATGGTAAGAGGACTGCTAACTGGTTAACAGGAGTTAAATTTAAATACATCACATTTTAACTAAAGTTAAATAAATTACGTTCGTCTAGTATAGTATGTGTAGGTATGGAGACTTAAGTTGTATCTGAAGCTATTAACAACTAAGTGACAACTTCTATATCTAGAAGAAAAACTAGTGTGCATTAAAAATTTCCTTAGTATGTGAATAATCTCCGATTTTCAGTGATTTTCTTTTAATGTTTTTCCTTCTTAATTTTTTTCCATTTTTACTTTCTATTCGGTATTTATAATTATTTTAATCCATATTAGGCATGACCAGTAAGTAATTTTCCATAGCTGATTGTTATTCGAAACGGGCTTTGTCCTTGAAGGACTATTGTTTTCGTTTTGCGATTTTGCGTTGAATCACTATAAATGTCTGTTTCACTTTTCAAACTGTTGCTACCAAATTTTAGAGTCCTGCATTATATTTGAAGAAATTAAATAATGAAAAATCAGCATAAATGTATGCATATTTCTTGCATTGTGATATAACAACGGCACATAGAACCATCGAATTTTGAATGACGTAATCCTACTGCGAATATGAGCATGTGGAAGCTCAAATTTGAAATTTGGAATTTGTTTTATTATCGATTTCATATATTGTAAAACTTTAACAAATTTTGTATTAGCAAACTCAAGAATTTCAAAGCGAGCCATGGCAACGTTGTACAGAAAAAACATTTTTATCTCCAGCGCTTGAGTCTCTGTATCGGAAATTCTAAAGATATGCTTAATTTAAAACTATTTTGCGATGTTGCTGTTGAGTTGAATTTTATGGTTTAATTGCAAAGAACATAAGATTTAATAAATAAAGGTAACATACTAAACGTTAAAAAAAACGTCCCTTGTAATGTAAAATCTGAAAGCTGTCCGATTTTTTTTTTATGTTTTATTTTTTATTTATTTATTTATTTTTAAGTATAATTTTAAATTCACGGCAATATAATTTCTACTTTCTATGTTACTATTCTAATGTTTTATTTAGGAAACCTTTCGTATATGACGCTGGTTCATTTCTTGCATCACCATCACCAGTAGGATACACGGAATAGGTTCAAGGATAAAGGAAAAACGGGAATGAAGTGAGAGAAAAAGTATCTCACATTATGAGAATTCTATTGGGATGATGGTATTTATTGTTCAAAAGGGGGAGTAAGACACAGATGCAACCCGAAAAGTTTTTCGGAGGGAAGTGGTCAACCTTTCAAAGTTTCACTTTGCGAGGCTGTCTCGTCTTCGGAAAATCCAGACGCTCTGATCAATACCGTGCAGCTAGTAACTTTGTCTGCTGACCCAGTAGGTGCGCCTTACTTCCAGACTACTGTCTCGTTTTGAACTGCGTCGCGTCTCGCTTTGTTTCCCTACTGTCTCGAAAATTTTCCCTGTTTCGATCCCTATCTCTCTCTCCTCCTTGAGCGGCATGAAAAATGAAGTTTTGGGACTATCTTATCTTTTATTCGAGTGATCTATGACCCCAGGTAATGAAGAACTATAATCTGTAGTTGAAAGATGCAAGTTTCTTCCATTACATCGAGGAGTTAGTTGATATAAATAAATAAAGGTTATTTTCTCCCAGTTATTTTCTTTGCACCGTAATATATACTAATTTCATATCTATTCATTATTAAATAATGCAGAATATCTATGTATTTGTGCCTCGCGCTGTGGGAAAAAGGCGACACCTAGAGACACCAAATTCTGAATATTCCCCTCGAAGCCCTAATTTTGAATTTCGAATTTGCCTTTTTATTCATTTTATATTCTGGGCGAACTTAATAAAATTTTCATTAACAAACACCTCGAACTGTGAGAAATGTATTGCCACTAAATAAAATATTTTCGTATTCTACGCACTAGTGAGTTGCCTTTCGGAAAAGTGTAAGATATTTGATTCATGCATTATTGAGAACAAACTGAACGATTTAAAAGCAATAAATGTAGTTCTTCATCTCTATTATTATTAATTATTTAAGGTACAGATACAGGTAGAAGCATGTTGCATTGGTCGCACAGATGTACTCCACAGCACTAACAGTGTAGTTCTGGCCCAATTTTTGAGGGAGAATCTCTGCTAAACGATCTGAGGGTTTCATACCTTTCTTCGTTTACATCCAAATGCTCGAGAAATATTCGGTACGCGGTGTTTTTGAGTGCCTCCTTGCCGCACACACAGTGTACGATTACAAACATCCATCCCTTTCCCGAGATTTAAACTTGGGTGCATCAGTACTGCAGTCAGCATCATTAATCACTAATTGAATGGCACTGTTAATTATTAGCTGGACTTATTATAATTATTATTTTTTTCTTTTTCATACTAATCATTTTAGGCGGCTAGCAGATTAAAATAGAAAGTAACCGCTTTTTGATTTGGCTACAGACCAATTTTTAGCATACTCGAAAAATAAACTAAGATAATCAGTTTCCATTTTAAAGGATGTAACTGATGTTGTTGCAACCCCCTCCTCTCCAAAAAATACTTTTAATTGTTAAACAAATGGCTTGTAAACGTTTCTATTATCAACAGAGAATATATCTGTTCCAAGAAAAGACATATTCTTTGTTGAAAATGGAAACGTAACATAGCATTCATTATCAAGGTTCTCAAATGGAGCTTCTATATTGTAAGTGATGAAAATTTAAAGAAACGCAGCTGTATTATTCAGGTGTGTTATACGAGAACACGATCTACTTTGAATTATTCGTGCCTGCTTTCAATTTGTTGAAAAGGATTCAAACTGAGTTTACTGAAACGTAAAGCTTTCTCTAACACAATGTGTGTCGATTCAAGCATATGCCCTTGTCTAGATATTTTCTAGTTTTCAATAATTCTACACCTGTTGGAAGGTGTTCTGTCAGTTTCATGTTTACTATTCAACTGTCTCACAAATAACGTTTACGATTGGTAAATTTTGACCAAAAAAAAAATGTGTTGATAAGTTAGACTGTAGTTCTTGTCTTAACAAGAATAATTCACAACAGTGTATAATTAAATGCATTGATAGTTTTAGGTTTAGATAATTTTAGGTACAGATAATCTTATATTCTTTAAGCATTTTATTTCAGCGTTAAAGTATGTAATCCTCAGATCATCATTTACATTTCTTTTCAAAAGTAACTTTCTTCTTTTTCTCTCACCTTTCTTCATTAGCTGCTTCGAATTTTAAAAAAGCTAATTAAGTACATATTTTCAAAAACACATAGTCAGTTATTATCACATAAGTAAGTTTCCTTTCTTTTTCTCATTTTTCTTCGTTATTTCCTTCAAATTATAAGAGAGTTCATAAAATCTGTATATTCAAAAACAAATATTCAGTACTTAACTTATTATTTCTTCAAATGACTTCCCACTGTTCATATATATTAATATATAGTTCTAAAGTAAGGAGAGATCCAACTTATCAGTAAGAAGACATTAATTTCACCCAAATAGAAAGTAATGGTAATGGTAGTACATGGCAAACAGCAATATAAAAATCTAACAACATAAGACGTGATTAAGAGCTACGCTTCCGAGTCTCAGTGAATTAGTCGGAACGAAATTTGTTTTGGCTATTTAATTAATCGACTGGATATGAAGTTTCAAAAAACTTTTCCCTTGACAAGTTCTGTTATGAGGCTCCAAACAAGGGAGATTAATCTTTGCAAATTTACTCTCTTAATTTTTAATTTCTGCATTAAGTTAAATGTCTTTGATTCTTAGATTTTTACATTGCTCTTTGTCATGTATTACATTACTTAATGAAATTCATGTCTTCTTACTTATAAGTAAATTTAGCAGCACTTTGCGCTAAATTCTTCCTTTTATTGCAAACGTATTTTCTTCTTCCTAGTTGACTGCTTTGTTTTCCCTTAATATATATATATATATATATGAACAAACAGTCAGTATAATATATATATATATATATATATAATTTATTATTATAAAATTATTTATACCATCTCCAGGTAACATAAATTTAATTAATGTGATGAATTATTGGAATAAATATGAGTCAGTATTTTATATATGTATTTATAGATAGATAGATATGTATATCTGCATGTGCATGCTATGATTTAGTGCTACGATGAGAGATTTGACTGCATAAGGCACCAGTTACTTTTCAGTCGCATTGGGGATGAAAATGGTGATGCAATGTAAAACTACTAAGTTCGAGTCAGATGGAGCCGGCATGACGATTAAACACATTTTATTTCTGAGCAAAATTCTTTAGAATCACATTCTGTAGAAATGACTCAGCGTAATGGGTGCAATTAGCTTCCTACAATTCTGCATACACTGATCCCATTTTAAATAAAAGATAATCTTCTACTATTTAAAATGTGATCAATGTATCGTCGCTAAGCGAAGAGACGTGGGTTATTCAGGCAGGGACAAGCATAGGAAGTGACTGCGTATAAAACAGCTGGAGTATTTATAAGCTCGGCTCCTTTGCTTCAGTTCTGAATGGCGATTGGGCAAGAGCTTTCTCACTGCAGATGAAATAGTGACGCAGATGGTGCAGAAAATACGATGCAGATGAAATAGTGACAGATTTATTGAAGGGGAACGCATTCAAATAATATAGGAAATAAAAAGGGCTATTGGCAATTAAGTTAGTAATTTGTTTTCATATTTTATATTTTATATGCATGCATATAATCCTTACATTAAAATAATCGTTTTTAATTAATTAATAAAACTGCATAATGGGACAGTATCTTTTACGAATTTATGCAGTATAAGTATACGTAGAAAGTTATTGTAAATTAATACATTATTAATTAAAAGTAATAAATTAATCGTCTGAATATGATGTATTATTTTGAAAATATGTAGAAAACACTAATCACGTGATGCACGAGTTATCACACAAAATCCTTTACTACAAAAGCGTATTTACAGAGCCAGGAATTGTTCTTCTGTTAATTTAGAATTTTAACCGTTTATAGTTTCGTTTCAAATGCAAATAAAATTAAGCAAATTTATCCCCTCTTTTTAGCCAAGCTGTAAATTTAGGTTGGAACACAGTTCATAAGCTTAACTGTGATTTTAAAAGAATATTCTGGTATAGGGCGTGTATAAGGATTTTCATTACCTTTGAAGTACGTATTTTTTTCCTATCTCTCCACGTTTTGCAAAATTTCAGGATCATTTAACTTTAAGGCAAATTTAAAATTACAATATATGCTCGCTCAATTAATTTTTGGGAAAAAATATGGCAACACTAGCTCACTTAAATGTTTTTTTTTTTTTTTTTTTTTTTTTTTTTTTCGTTAGTATTTTACAAGTTAAAGCTATTTCTATTTATTTTTGTCCCCCCCAAAAAAAAAAAAAAAAAAAAAAAAAAAATGGAGTTTGAAGACTACAACGGGCGAGTCTTTTAAAAAGCGATTCCCATTTATGTTTGTATAAAACATAATTTCGAAATTGTAATGGTATCTTTAAGATTGAGCAAAGATATAATGGCAATTTTCTTAATTTTTGCCTTCTTTTATAAACTTTTATTTGCAAAGGAGGGAGGCGGGGGCTAGAAACGACCGTCTCTTCGTCTGAGATAAGCACGCTGAACTAAACAATTTCAAAATTTTAGTGCAAAGTATATTAATTTTATCTAAAATAATTTGGAAATTTGCGAACAACAATTTTAATCAAATCCTGCATTCAATGAGCATTTATATCATTCTCTGTATTAAGCTAAATTAATATCCCAATGCATGCATTAATAACTTAATCAGAGTTACAGTTACATTTATTTACAAATACGTAACATAACCGCCCCAAAAGCTTATTTTCTGATGTAGAAATTTAGAGCACCGTTCCAAGAAAGCATCGTATAAATGCACATTGTGTAAAAGCATTATTTCTGTGATACCCTCTTTTATCTTAACTGGCACGAAACTATAAATTAGATTAGCGTAGGTTATTTAAATATGACAAAGCAAACAAGGGCTTGCTGTGGACGCTATGCTCAGTCAGTACATAGGATAATTAAATAACTTTAATGATAATTCCAAAATGGATTAAGAATAATTAAACCACAAAAATAAAAGACGTTAGGGTTACAACATCAAAGCAAACTTGCTTTTATTTACGTTCTTTCTTGTTGCCAATCTAAAGAAACTATGCAACAATAATGATAATATTACACGTAGAGAGAGCTTCTATACGCTATCTGCCTAAGAGAATGGATGATTTCGTGGAGAACCTTTTAAGGGCACTTTTTAAGGGTCGCGTTGATATCACACACGAGAAAAACCACAAAAATATACCATACAATACGCATACATAGATACTAATACGCATACATAGATACACGATAATAATACGTATACGTTTGAGTACACATATATAAGTCATTTTGTATGTTTATACATACATGTTTTCATAGCACAGCTTAAAGTATTCTTCAGAACTACTGTATGGGTTGTTCAGAGACTAAAAGTTTAATCATGCACCATTCTTCAATTTAATTATTTTTATTCTCTCTATCCGTCAAACAAATTCCAAGATTTTTCCAACTGAGTATTGAACAATAATTATTAAAAGTCTACTATTGAAGTAACTGACAATAATTACAATAATGATAATTAAGCATTTAATTCTTTTAATTTTATTTTATTGGTATACCAGAGCAATATGTATGATGCAAACAAAAAAAAAGTCAGAATAATTTACGTAATATAACATTCATTAGCTTTCCTCTGAGCCATTTATTTACTCTTTTGCAAATAAATTAGAAACTTCGACAATATTTCTCGAAACGGGAGGAACAGCAAGTCGATCCATCACGCAACTGATAAGTCCCTATTCTAGGGAAATTTTCATCTAGAAGAGGGAAAAGTAAATTGTCACGGGTCCCGGCGCACTTCTAATAAACTTTTCACCCAACCCGTTCTCCTTCGTTCGTAATTCCTGTCGAAGAAGACAAACATTATAAAAATGATTTCTTATAAAACTTAACAAGTTGGTCCCTACCGTGAAGTGACTAAATAATAATTCGGTGAGAAAAAGGGGGAGGCGGAAAGAGGAAACAAGAACCAAAACGAGACGGTAGTTAGAATAATCCGCAAACTCAGACGTAGTCTGAGTTTGGAGGTTAGTAAACAAGTTTTTAAGAGGCCGAAAGCGAAGGGTTTCTCGACGCCTTTGTCTTCGCTCCGAGGAGGTCGCCAGAGGAGCATGATTTCAAATGAAAAATTTCTCGTGCTTCGTTCCATTCTCCCCCTTCTAATTTGTTTGAGGTTAGGTTAAAAACCGATCTTCGCTCTCTTTTTCTTTTCCATTCTTTGTGCAATTCGAATTCATTTTCTTCTTTTTAACATCACTGAATTCGTTTTTTAATCTCCCAATTATTTTTACACTTGATTGTTACCGTAAATGATAATTTGAAATAAATATGTAAATTTAATTTTAACTTCTATGCGTAAGTGGATAATTATACTATTTAGACTGATCGTAACATCATGCCTGTTAATTAATTATACTGTCTGAGGAAGGGTTTGATAATTCGCAAGTATAATTTGAATTGCGAGGGACAGCAAAAAAAGTTTTAAAACAATAATAATAAAATACAATAAATAAAATAATTAAAAGTTAAGGTGTCTAACTTTTATAGATGAAAATTTTTCTATTTATAGATGAAAACCCTGTTTATCCAAATTACAGACATTCGAATCTCAATTAAACGAAAAGCTTGTACTCTTGTTAGAAGTTAAATTGTGTTGCTAATTTATTTAATTTTTTTTTTTTTTTTAAATTTCATCGATTCAAAAAATAGAGATTGTCAGTAAAGTAATTTTAAAAAGTAATGATTTGGTTTTGGTTTTTGTTAAATAAAAGTATTTTATCTTTTTTTTTTTTTTTTTTTTTTTTTTTTTTTTTTTTTTATAAACAAACAAGAAACATTCTACATTGGATTTTAGAGTGGTAAATAATTAAAACAAGATTAAATGCTTTGTTTTAAGCTTACTCAAATTAAATCTTATTTTCTGACTTTGCTTTAGGCGAAATAGGTTAAACTTTAAGGCAAAAAGAAATAAATTCTTTAATTTTGGATTTTGTTTACGAAACCTACAGGGAAAAAGGTTTCATTAAAATTTTGATTTTATTAATATATAAGATACGATAAGAAGATTTGAAGCGATAGAGATGTAAATTTTTGGTTTAAATATTGCATATTTATCAATCACCGAGTAATTGCGTAAGAATCATTAGATTTTGCAACGGGGATTAATATTTTGATTTCCTTTGGCTTTTCAAAAGGGTTAATTATTCTAGCGAAATTAAAAGAGCATGTGACCAAAGAGAATATTAGACACCGAGACAAAGAAGGAAATAATTTATGTCTGTGATGACTGAAATATTAGAATAATTTCTACACACTGCCGTAATGAAATGTTTTAAGCAATGTAGAGATAATCTAAAGGTAATTATTGGACGAAAATGAAGCTCAAAAATAATTTTCAAGGTAAGGGAACAGTGTGCGTAAACATGGCCCCTTTCTATGATATTAGTACTCCGTAGTAAGGCTCATTAAGCTTGTCTTTTTCTTTTTTTTTTAAAATACGTCAATTAAATACGCAATAAATACGTCAATTGAGAATATTTCATATGGATTCTGATACTCGTATATTACATTTACACTCAAACTAGAGACAAAAAGGGAAGATGTAACTAAACATTATATTCTTAGCAAATTTATACATAAAAATATTAGAAAACATTTCGTTCTCTTATAATGGAAGAATAATCTTATAATTAGAATTTGCTGTTTTATTGTAGAAGTTATACATACTTGTTCTTTCTGATATCTGATGTACTGGCATTTGAAACTCATACTTTGTGGATGGATGGATTAAATTCCTGTTTTAATTTTTCTATTTATGCAACAGCGGTCAGTTGCTATTTCTGTAATTTTTGAAACTTATATGCAAAGTGTAAATTTGTATATTTATTGATTGCAAATAGCTTCATGTGGGAGGTGAAAAATAAGTAAACACGATCGCAGAGAAGCAAGATTTATTTTAATTCTACTTAGTATTTCATACTAACTTGGATAATCAGTTACTTAATAAGAATATACGTTTTACGTTTTTACAATCGAAAGTCCAAACTCTTCGAAATGCTTAAAATCTTGTAAAGAGGAAGTCATCTTATATCACCTATCGCTTTTTGAAGCCAATTAAAAAGTAAATCAAGTTAATTGGACTTCAATCTAACCTCAAGATCTCATTTATTAAGTTTTTATGAGTTACCTCCCTTCTCAAATAGTAACATCAGATCAAGTTTATAAATTTTACTGTGGCTAACTGCACAGGGTTACACTTATAGCTTAGGGTCAGACACATTACATGCGACATTACGAAACACCTTTCAGTTTTGAGGACAGCACTCCGGAGAAGAAGCTCTCCGAAGATATCCAAACTTTCTTTAACAACCAGCCTCTCGCGAGGACTTTCATCTCGACTGTGCTTTAAGAACCCCTATGCCGAAAGGCCACTACGCTCTTATAAACATTCATACTTTTTCTTGGATTCGAGATTCGAACCCAGGCCCATGGCTATAGCAGCCGCCTCCCCTATATAATTACTTGAACTGTTAATCGATCAGTTTTATAAAAATTCTATAAAACTGAAGGATGTTAAGTTGATTTCACTGGCGTCGAATTAATATAAGAATTTTCCCCTATATCTTAATTACATGCATAACTTTTATTGCACAACCATATTATTATTTATTGTTAACATAGAAATTTTCCACAGAGATTGCTACATTAGCGCTTTCGCCTCATTTTGATGCCAAATTTAAAGGACTACATAAATAAATAAACTTAATTTGAAGTTTGTATTACTGACATAATCCTTCAGTGTGATCGTGCATTTTTTTTCACTTATTTCGAACCTGTATTTTATTTCTAAGGTTGTAATGCCTCGTAGATGTTTTGATTCGATAGATGATATAAATTTATTGGAATTTCGTTGGCTTTTCATAAATCAGTTAAATCCAATTTATTATTACTCGAATTTCATGAAGTTGCATTTATTCGTTTCATTAAACTTAACGTCGTTTAAAATGTTTGGGGCTAGAATTTATTAAAGGTAATCAGTGTTTACAAAGTATTCCTTAAACTAGTGGTCTTCTAACTTTGTTCCGCGGGTCAAACCGCAGGGTTCGCGGAAATCAAAATAAAAATTCGAAAAGAAAATTATAAAGCCTTCACAGTAGTTGGATAGTGTTAGTGTTTATTAACTAAAAATATATAAAGATACGTTTAGTACAGATTAGTTTAAAAACTTGTGGTCATCGCATGTCTAAGAGAATAACGGCCAATGATTGCTTTGCAAAACTAAACAATTTTCTAATGGAAACGAAATCAAATTTAGATAACAGTGTTAAAAACTATGCAATGGGGCACCTTTTTTATTTGAAGAAAATTATAAGAGAATATTTTCCAGAATAAAAAAAAAAACGTTCGTTCGAGTGCTACAATAATAAATTGGAAGGCTTGCCAGTGAAGGAAGGGGAACAAGTTATCGGCATGTCAACAGATTCGAAGATACAACTACCTATAACATCAATAGACTAGTCTTCTACAGTTTCGGTAAAAAATAAATAAATAAGTAAAAATAAAATCTGAAAGCTTTCAGATTTTATATTACGCCTAACAGAGAGTCTTTTAGCGTTTCGTCTGTTACGTTTATGTATTAAATATCATGATGTGCTTCGCAATTAAACCATAACATTCAATTCAACAGCAATATCGCAAAATAACTTAAAGAGAGCATATCTTTAGAATTTGCGATATAGTCTCGCGCGCTGGAGATAAAAATGTTTTTTTCTTCGTACAGTGTTGCCACTGCTCGCTTTGAAATGGTTGAGTTTGTTAATCAAAAATTCGTTAAAGTTTTACAAAATATAAAATAGATAATAAAGCGAATTCCAAATTTGACTTCAGATGCCCATATTCGAGTGGAGGTTTACGTTATTCAAAATGTGATGTCTCTAGGTGCTGTTGTTTTTTCACAGTGCGAGAAACATACATACATTCGTGCAGACTCATTATTTAATTTCTTTAAATATAATGCAAGGCTTTAATATTTGGTGGCAACAATTTGAAAAGTGAAACGCCGTTTATAATGAACCAACGCAAAACGCGAAAACGAAATTAATAGCCTTTCTGGGCAAATTGCCCCTTTGGGTTAAAAAATTGCAAGACTAGGTGACACTTGGAGCACGAATTAATGCTATTAATGACATTTAATTAATGAGTAACTTGCGTTCATTTTATGTAAAAGCTTTTAAATTAAAAATACAGTACTTTTCTTTAATTGCGTTTACATAAAGTACTTATAACATATTGATCTGCTTTAAATATTATTGTAAGATATATTTTAAGGGTGAGATAAACTTAATAAAAACTTAAGGGGACATGTAACATAATTTTCGAATTTTCAATTTTGGGCTAAAATAATAAAGTAGCCTGAGACGATTCTAAAAATATATAATTTATGCATGTTTCAAAAGTTTAAAAGACCAAAATCTTTCATTACAAAATGTAAACAAGCATTAGCAAGCCTACCAGTTTAGAAGGGACAGATGTCTGATGTGGCAACAATAAAGCCATATCAACTGGTAAAAGTATATTCATAAGCATTCTTTGCCAGAACCTGTTTTATTAGCTGTTAAAAGTGTGTTTAAAAGTCTCTGACAAAAAAAAAAAAAAACTACTGCCAAATTGCATTTATGAAAGAACTCAAGCCCGAATCAAAGTTTTAATAATTGCATCTGGACACGCATACGAAAAACTAATTTTGTGAGTGTCCTCACATTAAAATTAGGTTTATTAGATGCGATAATATTTAATAATGATGGGGTGTAAACTCGCAATAAAGTAATGGAATTATTAAGAATACAACCAGGATTTTATATGGTAAAGTCTTTGGGAAAATAGATTGTGAAAGAACTCGTGAGGCCCATCTCGCTTACCAAAAGCTTTCTAAAATGACCAGAAAGAAACATAAATTAATAAAACAAAACAACTAAACGAAGAAATTTCAATTCAAGTTGTTTAGGGTGCAGGAAAATGCCAAAAGGATTTTTGATTTCTATAAGTTATTAGTGTTTAAATGATTTTTTTTTTTTCAGTTTTCTCAATTTTTTTTTTTAATTTTATTTTAACTTTCAGTACACTTTTCTTGAAAATTATTCAGCCTGGAAGGTTTAAATTCTCCTCGGTTGCTTATCTTAACTGTTTCTGTGAAACTATGCAGGATATAAAATTTATGATCATTGGTTTTGGATATATTAAAAATTCAATGCAATTTTTTTCTATAATTTTCAAAGCATTTTACTAATTTATTTTTTATATTTTTTATTTTTAAGTAAAATGTAAAATACTACTTTTTTTCTTAATGATATTTTTTAACCAGCATGCAACATTTAAGAGTTTGGTGCAATATGTTTTAAAAAAAGTAGCATAGTGTCACAAAAGATTCGTCAAAGGTAAGAGAAATTAAACAACTGGTTTTTAAAAACATTAGGCTTATAATTTATATTTTATGCATTTTACATAATCTACAATTTATCTATTTTAAATGAAAAAAAGAATGTACTGGAATGTGTGTTTTGAGAAAAAGTATACCCTAATAATTTTTGTCTCGAAACAGTTGGATTTCTCCAGTCGAAATTTCACATGCCCCTTAAGAGTTCTAAGGGTTCCGTGAGTAGTCAAATTTGAAGACCACTACTTTAAACGAATGAAACAGTTATTCATGAGCTAAGTAAGTGGCAGGCGGCTGTGAGTGATGAGCCGCCTGTCACTCGGCGATAACACTAATTCGATCTTCGCTTGCTGGAGTATCTCTCTGTTTTAATTTTCAGGTACATGAGGTACTTAAGATTACAGATATTGCTTGATCTTTAGAAAATTATATAAAAAAAGAGCTTTTTTAGTATCCTTTCCATTTTGTCACACACGTTGTTCTATCTTAAGAACATTAAATTCTATGTCACGTCCTTTGAATGGTGCAGAATAACCCATGCGGGTTTTGCGCCATGAAAACCAAACCAGCCAACTTCTGTCACGTAATTTGAACAGAATATCTGTTGATCAGTGTCGACATGTAAGTGTCTTATAACGACTTTCAGGTTCTTCTCTTTTGGGAAGAGATATGAATGATAAGATTAAATTGTGTTCGTCAAAAAGAGTTGTTAGCTTTCACTGTGTACCAGAGTTTTGCCGGAAGATATCATAATAACCTTCCGTCTATGCCCCCCCCCACCCCGATAAATTTAACAGTGTTTGCTTTTTCCAAAACTTCCATGAAAATCTTCAAACAGGCGGCATTTTCGCTAGGCAAGAGACATTTTTCGAGTGCTTATTATTTGGGAAGTTTTCATCTATACCCTGTTCTTTAGGAGCAATCGTCTCGTTATCATAATTTGGCTCAGCGGTCGAGCTTAGCATTTCTGTCTTTTCAATATTTCTTTGCTGCGTTAATACTCCATTGTCCTCACCAGAGCTTTTATGAACTTTACTTGCTTTTAATACTTTATTTGTTTTTATTTTAAATTCAAGCAGTGTTTTGGCAAGAACTTTCGTGGTATGTGTAGCTGTGTTCAATAATCTCAGCATCTTCCAATAGAGTAAATGTTTTTCCAAGAGCGGCAGAATTATTTTCCGTAACGATAGGGTTAATCGGTAGTTAGGACTTTTTACTGGATTTTTTTCAATCCATATTCTCAATATTAATGAAAGTATCACCAAGAGATGAGTGATAGGAATTGAGTGTGTTCGATAAAACTTAGAGTTCAAGTGATGTAAAAAATAAGAAAACTACCATTTTCGTCAGTAAGGCAAATATATTTCTGTTCTGAGAAAGCTACCTTTCATAGACTTTAATTTCCTTAAATCCAGTAATATTTCACCAAGTAATTTTAACCGAGTATTTTCCAACTAATACTTTTTATTGGGTGTCATTTTCTAATCTAATCTAAGCTTATTCAACAAAAAAAATAATTCTGTCCAAATCAATAATCATCCAAAATAAAGTACTCCTTTTCAAAATTCTGTCCTAAACAAAATCAAAAATCCATCCAAAACAAAAATATTCACTTACCGACGAAGAGGAGACACTGTATTCCTTCCCACAAAGGAATAATCCAAAGAACAGAAAAATCACAAATGTCTACAGGCAAATCATAGTTCAAGTAACAAAAAGTCAATATAATAATCGTTCGCTGAAATCAACGGTACACAGTAAACTATTTAAAGGTAATAACAAGTAGAACATCTGGAAGCTCTCAGATTTTATATTACGCCCAAAGCGGTGTTTTTTTAACGTTTTGTGTGCTACCTTTATTTATTAAATATCATGTTCTTCGCATTTAAGCCATAAAATTCAATTCAACAGTAATATCAAAAATATTTAAAAAGAGCATATCTTTAGAATTTCCGATGCGCAGTCTCGCGCGCTGGAGGTAAAAATGTTTTTGTTTTCGCACAGTACTGCCATTGCTCGCTTTGAAATCGTTTAGTTTGTTAATCAAGAATTCGTTAAAATTTTGCAAAATATGAAACAGATAATAAAGCAGATTTGGGCTTCCAGATGCCTATATTCGAGTGAAGGATTACATTATTCAAAATTCGATGTCTCTACATACCGTTGTTTTTTCACATTGTTAGAAACATCCACACATTCATGTAGATTCTTCATTATTTAATTTCTTTAAATATAATTCAGAACTCTAATATTTGGTGGCAACAGTTTGAAAAGTCATACAGCCGGTTATAGTGATTCGACGCAAAATGCCATTTCGAGATTAACTGCCCTTCTGAACTAACGCTCCTTTGGACTAATAACAGCGTTCTGTTTATTTATTGATAATAAAGTTCCGTTTGTTTATTGATATATTCTTTTTATCTTTTTATTGGAAGTTTATTTCTCGGCTAAAATGTTCATAAATATGCTTGTAGTACAATACTTGGCTTACTGAATCAGCTGCAGTTATTTTTACATCATAAAATCAAAATATATATCTTAATACATCTATTTGCCTCAAATACTTTAAAACTAAAAGGTTATTCTGCCTTGCACAGTTCTAAGTTTATGTACGGAGGATTTTGTACTTAAGGTTAAATTTTAAATTCTCTGCATTTTCTGAAATGCTCAGGCGTGAAGTTGCTCAAGTACTTAATTCAATCAAGAAAATAACCTTCCGAAGTACGGTCAAAATACTTTTATACCTCTTAAAAGTCATCAGATTTGACTTAGCTTGTATGTTTCAGTAAAAGAGTATTTTGATGAACCAATAAAAATAAGCAAGAAAAATATTTTTATTGAATTTTCTTACGCAACTGAAAAAAATTGCATACTTTCCTTTTAAAATACCGCGTTTTCGGAGATGACAACTCCCTTCTGCTTAGTATTGACTCCTGCAATGCAGCGCCATCTATTGTAGATCTCCCAGCTATTCAAGTCTTGGTGTTGTTGGTACTTTTTTTTTTATTATTATTTCATTGTAATCTTATAATTTCCCACCAGATGTCGCTCGTTCATTTATTCTCTCGGACTGTAATCTTCGGTTCGTCTGCACGAGAACTCTTGCGAGTTTTAAGTTCCACTATGCTTGCTTTGACCTACTGTGTTTTTTGAATTAGAATTTCGACTTGATCGAATTTTTTTCAAAACAGGCATTCATGAATATTTTTAGAATAGTTACTTGATGCTTTCGTTGAAGGAAAGCAATGACCCATAAATTATTCTTTACGTTCCCTATAAAAATAAATCGCTTCTTGCAAATTAAATTGGAAATTTATCTTTCAGGTGCAACTAAAAAACGGTTCAGTTAAGTCATTTAAATATATGAAATGTAAAATAATAATCTAAATTATTTTAATTGTTTTTTTTTTCAACATATAAGAAAAAAAATCGTTATTTTGATACTAAACAGAATAACACTAATTAATTTTTTATTGCGTTCGCATAGCATAGTTAGTACTCTGTCATCTCTTACTCTAGAAACTATGATAGAAATTCAGTCATCAACTTCGAGTGCTGAATATTGTTCGCGTTTATGTGTAGATGGCAGCACTAAATCTTATCGGCGAGCAAAGAATTGAATTAAATTAGATTTCACTCAGCAGTCGCTTTTATTAAGTAAAAATAAAGAAAAGATGCCATATTGTTTCCTTATTAATAATATAGTTTCATTTTTTTGCTTTCGACTTGTTCATTTTTTAATATACCTGGTACATAAAAACAATACGTAAGTTTTCGGTTTCTGTTTATTTTAGGCTCATAAACAACTAATTTTTAGATTGGACTTTTCATTTTTATGACAATTCTTGCTTTCATTTTCAGTTCTTCCGACCCCCCCCCCTTTTGTTATGCTCATTTTTGGTTATGTGCATTTTTAGACTTCATTCAGTGACCAGTACCTTTCTAGACTAGACCTCTATTACATTTTTAATATGTTGATTAATGTACTTATTGACTATCTTTTCGGAATTCACCTTTTCAACCGAGGTCGAGTAATTTCTAAAATAAATAAATAAAAATAAGTAAATGAAGAAATTAAATTAAATTAAAAATGAAAATAAACTACCGAGAATATATTAACGCTTGCTGGATCTGTAGTGACGATGACTTAGGTTTCTATCGTTGTAATAATATGTAAATTATAATAAACTATTGATGTTAGAAACGCTTATAGTTCTTTAATTTTTCGCCTGTCGTTATGTTACCAAAGCATTAACCGGTGTTGAAGGGTCGACAATTGTCGTTGCCGATCTTGAAGAAAAATTAATTTATTTCTCAATCTATAAGAATGCATTTCAAAACAAGCTGAACAATTTGAACGGGAAAACAAATGGGCTTTCTCTTTGAATAATTTCGATATTGGAAACATAGAGGACTAAAAGCTGGTCGGTCATACAGTGCTTTTAATTCCTTCGAGAAATATTATTAAACTATTATATTATTTTCTATTTTTCTCGCACATCGACAAATCGCGTAGTCGCTACAGAACAACAAGCTTACACTCAGTAGCAAATGCTCCCTTTCGTTGAGGCATAAAATTTCAGAACAAGTCTTAAATTCTCAACGTTATTGCCATTAATGTTCTATAAGATCTTTAATTTATTTTTAATAATAAAACAGTATATTGTTTAAGTAACTGATCACCTTAAAAGCAATATACACACTTCCTGGTAATTCATATATTTATTTCGTTTTTTAATAATACCCCTATTCTAGCGTGTGTAAATTACGGACCTTGATACAAAATAATCGCTTGCGCGCCGACTAGCAACGAATCCTTAAACACCTACAACAGGTGTTTCTTGCTTTTAGCAATAAGATTTCATGTCCGTGTAAAATTTGAATTGGTATTGTCATTTGAAAGAAGCATTTGTTGCAAGCTTCGTGCATAAACGAGCCAGTAATAAAATGCACGTTTTTTTATTAAATAAATGCCCAAGTTTCCACTTCGTGTTAATTTATGGTGAAATAAAGCACTTTTCAGCTTTGCCATTTTAAACACCACATGTAAAATATAAAATGTTACATTCTCTATTTTTATTTTCTAGGGTCATAATTTTTAAACTAATAGTCATAATTTTTAAACTAATGTGTCTTAATAATAGACATGTTGTAATATTTTATGTGTTATATTAAAATCTGCATAGTAAGATCAGATTTCATTTTCTTTTTAATCTTATGTTGTTGTTGTTTTTTTATAATTTTAAATTTTCTTTTTAACTTTTCGAAATTTTCTTGGTAAATTTTTTGAGGTTTTAAAGTTTCAAGCGCTTTTTTTTTAAATTTTTTCTCCCCTTTCTTATTTCAATGATAATGCCAAGCCTTTATTTAGAAACGTTTTAAAACGTAGGCGACAAGAAATTAAGATAAATTTTGAATGAAGTAGAGGACTAAGAAGATGTCCTCTAAAGTCAGTTACCTGATGTTATTATGGAATGAACTTTCACATTCAAACAATAACATCTTCTTCATCATTTTTCACTTAATGTCGTCCACTCTCATTTTCACACGGGTAGAATAAAATGAAATTAAGTTATCATCCTTTTTATCCGTTTAATAGTGTTTTTATCTTTTTTTATCTTACGATTCGTGTTTTCCATTGATTTTGTGTCATGAAAGCACAAAATGCTGCTGTAAAGCTTAAACAAGTATCATCTTTGGTCTAAAAATGAATTGATCCATTTTGATCCATTAATCTATTCGTATGGGTAAAAATGTTTCCGTTTTTGAACATTTCGCTTAATAAACGGCCTTCAGGAACGGATTAAATTCTTGAATTGAGGCTTCATTGTACTTTATAAACAACCCTAATGCTCAATCTATACCGGCTAATACTCGCTATGCATCACCAAATCATCAAATTACGTTAAGGCTAACAAAGAGATTATTTTCCCATTCCTTGTTTAATAATATAAGTAATTCAAAATAATAATAATAATAATAATAATTGTTTAAATAAACGCATGAATGAAACAAAATTAAATCATGGTGTAATGTCTTAAAGTATTAGATATTCATTCGCTTTATAAAATATATCTAATTTCTTGTTCGTGTATTCTGAATTATCCTAATTAATCGTCTTTGAAGTAACATTTTTAATGCGAATGTATACTAGCAACAATAGCCAATCTTTCTTCATTAAAAAGACTATAAAGCCTAATCATCATTGTAAATTAATACGAATGATTTATCAGAGAATTATAATTTTCCCTTTCAGTGCGCAGTTAAAGCATTCCAAGACACTTATCAACATGTCTACTACGCTAGTTGTACCATCAGTGGCTTGAAGCCAGGGAAAATATTCCATGAAATATTTGGAATTCGCAAATATTCATAGTGAACGGGCGTCTGTCTGCATCCGCAACTGTTAACATGCAATTAAATTGAAAGATGGCGACGTATAAATGTTTATCCATTCTAAGTAAGGTATCACTGTCGATCAGGGTGTCTTCGAATAAAGCAACGTCCGCGATGGCAGACGATGCGAAGTTGACTGGCCCCGTCGCCTAGCGTACTGTCCTCAGCGAGTAGCGCCAATACGGGAGATGACACCTGAAACGATTTCAGACAGTGTCTAGTCGGTGTTTATACGCGCAAGCTATCCGCTTCTCCTCCTCCCCTCCCTCCGCTACGCAATCGTTTGGATGACGGATCTGTCGCAATTTTATTGTTGTTCGGAAAAGAGCTTCCTTTTGCTTGCGCCCCCCCTCACCGTTTCGCTTACTTTCTACCTCTCCATTTATTTGCTGCTCCGTGGGGTGAAGGGAGAAGAGAACGCTGCGATGCAAATAATTTTACAGCTCACGATTATGTTAATAAGATACGAAGAGGTTGAGATATTTTTAACCAAGAAAGCGGGGAGGGAAAAAAAAATTAGGAACAGTCGGTCAAAAACGTTTTAATCAATTATATGCCGCATTTCTGAGTTCGTAAAATTACTTTACATGATTGGAAAACTGTTATTTGCTTGTCGTGGGATTATTCGGCTTAGAGCTGTGTTATTGAGTTTACTGATTTTATCATGATTGTACCAGTCCTAAAGATGATAGCTATCTCGTTTTTTTATCAGCGGTAAGTACACCTTTACGTATAAAAAGTAGGTAAAAAAAAAGTTAAAATTACTTACCAGAGGAAATTTTAGATTATAATTTTTGCGAGCAGTCAATAATTGCTGCTAAGCAAAGTTTATGAACTTAAATCATCACTTTTCAAATTTTTTTTCAGGTGGGCACTTTCTGCATAAATTAAAATGTTCTTCGGACGTCGCCTTCGAAAGCAATTTTTTTAACATATATTACATCTAATAAGATACTCTTAGAGAAGATCTCCAAGAATTAAGGCTAATATGATACTCTTATTAGAGAAGAATCTCCAAAAATTACAGCTAATAAGATACTCTTATTAGAGAAGAATCTCCAAGAATTACAGCTAATAAGATACTCTTATTAGAGAAGAATCTCTAAGAATTACAGCTAATAAGAAAATGCTTTAAGAACACAATTAATAAAAATTCATTTTATTTATATATTGGTATTAAGTAATTAAGTAATAGATAATAGTAAGTTAATAGGAGGAAATCTGCATTTTTTTCAATAATTCTAAGCTATTAAAATTTGGATAATCTCTATCTTATTAACTAAAAGTTCCAAATATTGTTTGCGAGCTGCCCAGACGGTATGGTAGTTAGGTGAGCCTACTGCGATACCAGAGGGCAGGGTCCGAATTTCGGAGAAGGCATAGATGTCTGTAAGTGTATAGTATCTTTGCGGCATGGCAACACTCTATACATAGCGAGCCGAAAGCCCTCTGGAGAGATGTGGTCTGATGCCCGCTAGGCATTGAAACTAACCCTATTTCCAATAGTCCTCTGGTGAGGCTGGTGGCAGGGAAAGAGGAATGGGCGGATCCGAGGATCCCTCCATCAAAATTGAGGCGGAATCGCAATCTTGCTCTTCTTGCCACAATGAATTTCGTAGGCTTGTTCTGATGTTACTGTGGGACAGGCGAGATAAATCACAACAGAAGAGAGAAAACGGGAGGGACGATTACCAAGTGTAATTCCAAACTATGAGATTTTCAACTACAATCTGGTAAAGTAGTTGATTTGAATTTTGTAGTTTTTTGTTTTTAAAATCTAACAGGACCGCAAATTGAGAAACGCTAAGTTAAATAATAACGTGAAAATAACTCAGCCTCTTTTTCAATAGACAGTTTTTGTCAGATTGAAAGCTTTTTTCGTATTTGAATAAAGATTTTAGTTATTAGATCACTTTTTGTAAATTTGTGAGCTTTATTAAAATCCAATCATTTCGGATTTAAGTGTTTCAATTCAACAATTTTAAGTACAAAGTTTCAAAATTGCATATATTTTTGTATCGAATTCCTTTCTTTCCCTTTTTATTTCTTCCCCCCTCTCTCTCTCTATGTTTACCTTCACGCCTGTCGTAGTTAATAAACAGATTAGATGCTCTGCTTTGACAATGCGCGTCCACGTCGTCGTCGCCACGGATTTCGGAATTTACGACTGTTTTGTTTTTTTAGTTGAATTATACATTAATTGGATTATAATATTTAGCTGAAATAGTTTGAATTCATTAAAGTTGTAATTAAACGAAATTATCCATTTATTGTTTCAGGCGCCATTTAGATTAGCAGCCAATGTTACCAATCTGTTTAGTTACTAATTAGTTTTATGTTACCAATCTGATATATTTAAAATTAAATGTATTTTAAATAATGTCAGTAAGGTATGTTATTATAAAATAAAATAAGGATTTAACTGATTAAAAAAAATCTGAAAGCTTTCGGATTTTACATTACATCCAAAGAGGCGTTTTTTTAACGTTTTGTGTGTTACCTTTATTTATAAAATGTCGCACTTCAACCATAAAATTCAATTCAATAGAAATATCGCAAAATAATTTTAAAATGAGCAAAATAAAAATGATTTATTTAGAATTTCCGATACAGAGTCTTGCGCGCTGAAGACATATATATATATATATATATATATATATATATATTCCCGTACACTGTTGCTATTACTCACTTTGAAATCGTTGCGTTTGTTACTCAAAAATTCGTTCATGTCTGACAAAATATGAAATAGGTAATAAAACAAATTCAAAATGAGAGTTTCCAGATGCCCATATTCGGTGGAGGATTACGTTATTCAAAACTTGATGACTCTGGATACCTTTTTCTTATCATAGGGCTAGAAACATACATACATTTATGCAGATTCTTCATTATTTAATTTCCTTAAAAAATAATACAGTGCTGTGATATTTGATGGTAACAGATTGAAAAGTGAATCAACGCAAAAAGCGCAACTCGATGCAAAATGCCAAAACGAAATTAATATGCTTTCTGGGCAAATGCCCTTTGGGCTAAAAAATGCCTTTATTGCTTTTAAATTCCTCAGTTTGTTAAGCAATATATATGAGTTTAATGATAAATTCAAGATCTTATGTCATGTCGAGTTGCAACATTCTGGAAATTGGCTATTTGCCAGGCAGAGTGGAAGATAAACTGAGGTTTTGTTTCTCTGAGTGATAGCCTCTGGAAATAAATCTTTTAATTGCCAGTTTAATTGTTAAGCTACTTGTAGCTGTTCAGAAATTTTGAAAAGAATCCGGTGATAAAAACGTTTTTAATATTAAAACTTAACATCGTATCTAATTCTTCAGAGCCGCCGTAAAATCTATAAATTTTTTTGTCGTACTTTTAGTACAAAAACCAAACTTAGAAAGAAATTTTCAGTTGTTGAAATTGTCATTCTGAGCAGATATGCGGGATTCTTACGAGTAATTATAAGATGCGTGTGTATCTGTTTTATCTATATGAAAATTTAATAAGAGCGTGGTTATGAAAACTATATATAACAGGATTAAATACCATATATTAATTTAAGTCAGTATAAATGATTGTCGTACATTAGGCGAAATAGTGTACAAAAAATAAAATAATTGTATAATATCTAGAACTTTCAAATTTCTTTCTAGAGCAGAAAATAGCCTCAACTTTAAATCGAAGATTTTTCTTGCAGTTAATTGACATTAAAATTAATTATATAACATAGAGATTTTATTATTCCTTAATGTTGTTACGTTATTTTCTGACACCAGTTGTTTACGTTATTTTCTTTTCTTTACGTTACGTACGGGGTTCGTGAGGATTTGGAATGAATAACGACAACACTTCTTGATGAAGTGTCAAAACACACTTTATTGGCCAGTATTCCCAGGACAGCTCCGAAATCACGTTTACAGTCGTTGAAGAACTACTATATACACGCTGACACAGCGTCATAGCCTCCAGTTTATCAGGCTATCACGGTTGTGACAGCTTCACGGCAAAGCACTAGAGTACAGCTCCCGACTCTGCTTGGTCGTTCTCGGAACTCCACGTACTCTCCGGACTCTCCACGCTACAACTGGTGATGCACTCGACGACACACAGAGCACAGCTCCCGACTCTTCGGTTCAGTCGTTCCCGGAGCTCAACATGCTCTCTTGACGATGCACTAACCGCGATACACTACGAGATTCTTTCGGTGCACTCGACGACCCACTCAGCACTCGCTGCCCGGCTGTCAACTCGCTCGACTCCGCAGGGATTGACTCGCTAGACGAGACACCAACTCGATACTAACTATCAGCTTGCTAGCCGAGGCACTTACACATACAAACTGATTGCGAACCAGCAGAGTTTATATAGCTTTCGGCTTGTGTTCGAGAACATTCTGGGCTAAAGCGGTAAGAATTCGCTTTCGCTTCAGAAGATTCTCCATCCGTCCATGGTATACCGCCAATTTTGTCGCCAAATGGACGATTTTTCGCCAAATTTGGCAATCCTGCCTTCCCTTGCCATTTTATGGCAACCCTAAACCTGCTTTGCGGAGAAGCCATGTTACCGCGCCTGGACATTTCGTAACAATATTTTGAAGTAAAATTAATATGGCGAAATTATTCACTTTGTTAGAGAGTGGGTTTCGTCATTTTTGCCATGGAGGTTAGAATAGGTAAAGTAAGAATGACGTCGCAAAATTGAAGATAAGGAAACGTTAGCAACGGGATGTAAGTCTTTCATGGCCGCCATACAGGGTACCAGTAAGACTACGAAACATACTGTTAAATAAAATTACACTGAATTTGAAAGCAAATGTCAACGTCCACAGGCTCAGAAAAGTGTTTTTAGGCATAATTTGCGTAAAATACAATTGAAACTTCCAGTGATCTTCCAGGTTTTGCCATGTATACATTTGTGCTACAATGACCATTTACAGATTTTCAGGTACCTAGATTTTAATAACTTTGAAAAACTTATTTGCAGTCCTTGTGATTTTTGTATATACTAAGTAAAAAATATTTTATGTTAAATATTAAAATTAGAACGGGAGACTTATAAACATGCAAACAACGCCGATTAATATGTAAACAAAGTCCGTTTACGGCAGCGGCCATAATGAGATCATGACGTCATACCGTGACGTTTCATGGCTTCATTTTCATTCCACGGGATATGCCATGGAAATTTATTATAACCTTCATGGGATATATGGAGAAGGCTTACTCCATCTATTACAACCTCTATGATTTTTGCTTTGGGAAAAAGTACTGAGACTGATGCCACATATTTCGTCCTAAAATTTAGTTTTGTTATATATCTTCCGTCTTCATGCCTTATTTCGTTAATTAATATTCACTTGAGATGAGTTCATCAACTTATCAGCTGCTTTAATCTTTAAAAAAAAGTATGTGACGTCATTCGCTGCTAAATGCATGTTAACGGATAATGTCAAAGGAAAGAAAACAGACTGCAAGGATGCGACAATTAAAAAAAAGGAAGCAAAATATTGCGTCATGCAAAACGTCACTGAAAAGTTTCGTCAAACCCTGGAAATAGAAGTTTATCCTATCTTATGTCACTCTTATTATGGGCTTACATTGAAATGAGGAGGAAGCAATGTTTAAAAGGATTGTTTATAAGCTATCCTGAAATTTCTCTTTCTATCTTACGCGGTAAGTAGGTTAGCAAGGACGGGTTTAGGTGTAGAAGAAATATGAAAAAATATAAGACAATCCTTTATGCGAAATATCAAGTACACGAAAATTGTTGTTTTCAGTGAGAATCATGTAAAAAATCTTTAATTAAATCTTAATCTGACTTTATCTAAACATATACGTAGAATTTTTATTCTATAAATTTGTAAATATGCGTAAACATATATATGTCAGTTATTCTTAAGCACCTCGAAAGAAATTTCTTTGGCTTTCCCGAGGGCCTCCCGCTCTTCCTCTACCACCAACCTCTCGAGAGGACTTTCGGCTCGCCGCATATTTAGAGTTCCCCAAGTCTTCAAGTAATGTTAATTTGCAATGAAATAATATAGCAAAACTTTATGTACCATTTGACTTTGCCATTTTAAATATAAGATTTTTTTGTTTTGTAATTTTAATTTCTGGGAGGGGGGATAATTTCTTAAAACATTAAAGTAACAACTGCTCAGCTTAAAACTGTTTCAGCTATTAAACTGGAATCTACGTACTAATAGTTATACTTTTTTTATTATTTTTATTTTTATCTTTGTAAAACTGCAATTTCAAGCTTTTCAATGCATTAAAAAAAATTTTTAATTTTTCAGATTTTATTTATTTATTTATTTATTTATTTTAAAGCTCTTAAACTAGCAGAGAAAGATAAAGTTTTCTTACACAAAAGAAGACATTTTTGTTGATTCTGTAGATTTTAGTAAAGAAAACTAGTTATAATATTTCAGTTTTCATTTGAAAGATTTTCATACCCCAAATGATTATTTCTGAAGTCAATACCTAACTTTAAGTAGCATTTTTATTATAAATACATGTTTTAATATTTCATTCTTGAGGAAGAATACATTTTTAGATTTTTTTTTTTTTTTTTTTTTTTTTTTTTTTTTTTAAGAAATCATTTGAACAGTGTAAGATCAATCAAAAAACAAATTATGTAAAATGAAAACTAGATCCACCTTTGTGTCTGATTTATAAAAATCATGTAAATTTATCTAAAATTTATTTTTTAACCTTGAACTCTTTTATTTATAAAGTAGAAAAACGTTAAATTTCAAAGAAAATTTCACAAATAATTTTTTATTGGACAAAATAATCTGTGTTCCCTGCTTTTGAAATTATCCACAATGTTATCTGAACAATACCTGTTTTCCGATTTATTATTTGCATATTTATTTTCTTTCCTAGTCTGAAGAACTTTTTTAATGCAGTGAATCTATATAATATATAGCTGTATTATATACTTCGTTTATTTATACTAATATAAACACCCATTATATATTGGCCAAAAACACTGAGCATTAGTAGTTTCATTCTGTTTTCTTAGTTCCTCCCCCCCCACAACAAAACATAATCTTTGAGAGTTGAATAAACTCTTCACAATCGCAAGTAAAGTAACAATTACCCCCTTTTTTTAAATGAAGCGACAAATGCTATAGCTGAGGGTTAAATTGTGAAAAAATTAAAAATTAAACAACCTTATCAATATTTGAGTAGCCTAGCAGGTAATATCACATATTGTTTAAAGGTGAAGCTTCAGAATTGTTATTTTGCAGAAAAGGACGCACTGGGTTACACACTATTATTGATCTTGAGAAAAATCGAGTTATGGCACCTGCAAAATAATTCTCATAGCTTCAGCTTATAAAATGGATAATCTATGTACTTCTAGTCAGTAAAGAAAAAAAAAAAAAAAAAAAAAAAACGCCCACCAGCAGTCGAGCGGTAAAGACGCTGAACACTGGTAGTTCGGTCCGAAGTTCGAATCCTGTGAACGAGCTGGCTGCATGGGCGTTTTCGTGGTTTTCCCATAGAAAGTCCTCTACGAAAGCATCCCTCTCTTTAGGCAGATAGCCGTCGTGTGCTTTGCCACGACTGGATAATCCAACCCAATCCAGTAAAAAATCTATACATGCGTATAACTGAAAGCAGCAAAAAGAAGGTAGATTCTTGGATTTGGCGTAGAGCTGATTCATGACATCGAAACCTGGCAATGAGTTTCGTCGATTAATGGATTGGGCACAATTTTATAAATTTCTTTTTACAGAGCTTTATAAAACAACACGTTACATAACTCGACAATGCTTTTGTAAGAAATGCATGTCATTGATAGATTTACAATTTGTCCAGCAGTGCAATGTCTGTGCAAATTTATTGCTTCCTATAATTTATTGTACTGTAATGTTATCAGACCAAACTCACATAGTTGTTATTAGTAAAAGCGTCTTTATAGGAAAATATTGTGGGAAAAATTTAAATATAAGTTTATTTAAATTATTAAAAATTTAAAAATAAATTTTTCATAATAAATGATTTAGGCTCATCTCAAAGAAGATAGCACCTTTTCTCTTTCGGCTGATAAATGACGAAACAAAGTCTAGAAAATATACCCAAGAAGAAATTCAGATTCATACTTTTGGCGTGGATGATGATACAATTTAAATATAGTACAGTTTTACTGTTTTGCATCGTAAGAGGATATAAGTTGTAAGAGAATATATTAAAGTTCTCATTTTAATCATTATTATCCCGGATTAAAATCGATAGAATACTGTAAAATTAAAGCATTCTAAAAATTACGTTGTAGAGACATTAGGTTATTTTAAACAGGAGACGTCAAAAGTGAGCAATGCCCTCTCCGGAACTCGAACCACGGATCTCTCAAATACGCGCCGAGTGTGCTACCATTACACCACGAAGGTATGCACAAAGGGAGGAGAAAATACCTTGTAACGTTAAGTAGAAAAAATAAGCATAAAATATGTAAATGTAAAATAGCAAAACATTCATGCATAATTATGGTTTTACTGTAAATAAATACTTAGCTCTTCAGTATCTTCTCTACGAGATAATATAATTCCATGTAGATACAATGACCAATTAAATCAGGACAATTACACGCAGAACTACAAGTTGAACTAATGTTTAAAAAAAAAAAAAAAGCGGAAATATTTCTAATTTATTACCATAAGGATTTTAGAACGTTCAGTTTTAGAACTTTTTAAAGAGGGAAGAGAAAAATGAATAATTCCTTGCGTGGTCATAAAGACAGCTGAAATTTCTTCGTAGCAATGCAAATAAAAAACACTTCAGCAACAATAAAAATAATTAACAATGAAAAAATTAAAAACAAGTTCAGAATTACTTGCATAGCGCTGCTTCAATGTGACGCAGGTGGTGGAGTAGGATTAAACACTCATTTGAACTGAAAATGAAAACACACGGAAAAAAAAAAAAAAAAAAGTATTTACATAATATAAGAAAGGCGAAATTTGTGTGTACGTATTTAATAGTGAGCTTTAAAAAAACTTTTATGCATGTAATAATGAAAAAATAATTATACCTACATGGAACTTAATGAAAGTGCTAACATTAGAAATGTATTTTTATTGTTTACCGGAGAATAATAATTACCGCATTTTCTCGAGCATTTTCCCCATTTTTTAAATAATTTTATCATCCGGAAATCAGGAAGGGAAAATTATGCAAGTTTAATTTCCGAAGAATGAGGTTGCTGCAAGAACATACGCATGAAAAGTAGTGATGGATAAACTACTGGTAACTATGGTAATATTATTTCTTACCAAGAAACCTACATTCCAATAAAAAAATACCTTTATATTAGTATTGCAATATCTGACGCATATTGAGCCGATATCTGGCGGTTATGAGCAAGCCCCAGGGGCACCTCACATGAATGAGTCTTGACCCCAGTCCTCAAGTGGGACATCGGAGAAACGAAAGGAAAGGAGACCCGAAAAAAGACGGATTTCAAAAGATCGAATATTTCAGCAGTAGATAAGGCTACATTGAGTTGGAACATAAATAATAGAAGTAAGGCGAAATCACATGTTTTGGAAGTTTTATTAAGTGTGAGAACACCTGCCACGTGCAGATAACTCCACGAAGAATGTGCGCAAAATATGTTTTAAATAATAAATGCAAGTGAAAATAAAACGACTGAAATGCTAATACAAACAAAAAAAAAAAAAAAAAAAAAAAATACAAACTGAATACAGTGAATAAAATAAAATGAATCAAAGAAATACAATTTACCAGTAAACGAGCTCTCGGAGAAAACTACGTAAAAGAGGAAGAAGAAAATTTTGCGAATATTTTTAAAATTTTCAAGGCCTGACGCTGAAAAGTTAGGCGAGGTTAAAGAAATAATGCCATATTTCACTAAAATATCTTATTCTTTAATAACTAAGGAAATAAAGTTAAATATAGGAGCTGTTAGGAAGCAATCAGCGTTAGTGGCGGCCTAAGTGAGCTACGTGGCATGTGACCTGCTAACTATCACATTTAACATGACATAAAAATTTTAATTTATTTTTGAAGTTAATACTAGAAATTCCTTAATGAGCTGAAAGATTTAAATCTATACGTAAGTACTTTCTTTTATGTCTTTTTACGTTTGATACATCTAACTGATGTATTCCATACTACCTAATTTCTGTCATCGTATTTATTATTTTTGTTGAAAAAGTCCTCTATGTCGTTTCTACTCAACGAAACCTAATGGAAGTTGTAGTGTGAAAAGGACTCTTCCATTGATTACTTGCAAATACTAATTAAAATTCATTGTTGATTATTAAATAAGGAATAAAATGCAAGAAGATTAACTTATTTTCTGTTTTTACCGAAGAAATCACAAGCAATTGTTCTGTAACAGTCATGTATACAAAGAGAAAGAGTTTTGTTTGACTCCAGTTTGATTGGATGTTAAAAATTTCAGTTCTCAAATTTTAGCATTATTATTGGCTGAAACTTCATGTCAGTATCTGCGTCTTTAGCATTACATAAAATCATGTGGCAAAGTTTAATTTTGAAATGACGCAGTTTAGGGAGAGATTTATTATAAGCACTTTTAGGATTGAAAGAGAAAATAACTGGATTAAATAAGAAAAAAAAAAAAAAAAAAACTTAAAGGGGCTGTAACAAATTTAAATTAGAATTTTGCTTTACATATTATCTTACTTACATATATGTATGTATGTATGAAATGTAACAGGATACAATAGGAAATGTCACAATGCAGATTTGTTTATGGTAACGACAATGTAACTATTTCTAAAGCAATATTATGTTTGCTTGATAAATAGAGTTAAGTTTGCATTTAATCTTACTTTTTGTTTTAATGTAAATAATTTAGATATTTGGTATTAACTTATTTCTTCAACCATTTTAAAAACGGAGAGAGGGTTTCATAAATTCGACTAATGAAAAGCGGCAGCATCAACGATTGTAATGAACTGTTGTCATTTTTAATGTGCATTACTCTTCTGAATTTATTGTTGTTGCTATGACTTTTATCACTTGCCTGACATAAACATCAGAACAAGCCCATGAAATTCATCTTGGCAAGGAGTGCAAGGTAGCTCCTGTTTTCGGCAACAGCTTTGAGCACCCTGCTCCCAGTTTTGAAACGCCCCAGGGGGATGGATCCAAGGTCTCCCACACCTCTTCTCGTACCACAACCTCTCGAGAGGACTTTCGGCTCTCCACATATTTAGAGTGCCCCCATGCCTCACATACACTATACGTTTATAAACATCCATGCCTTCTCCGGGATTCAAATCCGAGCCCTTCGGTTCGGCAGTCAGTAGATGGTTGGCCGACTATCCACTATCTACTATAACCACTATTCCGGTCGGGCGGCTTTCTCGAACCAAGACTGGGTTAACATCCAGAGGAACTGGACGGGCTGGATTCAGCTAATAAAAATATATATATTAAAAAAAAAAAAAAAAAAAAAAAAAAAAAACGAAGTAGAGTAGAAAGATGCTAAATAGGAAACATGTAAATATATGTAACATTTATTTTAAATGTGAAATAAAATACATTTAAAGATCTGTAACATATATTTTAAATGTAAAATAGAATACATGTAAATATATTCTGTCTTGCATATGTATGCATGTAAATCATATATTGTACATTTTAATTTCTTTATTATTTACTCAATATGCATGGGACGTAATTGCTCATTGGTCTTTATGCTTTCTGTAAAATTAAATTTTGTGTCTTTATTAATTTAAATATTCGCACAAAATGAGCTTTCTTTTAGTAACCATTCGCGTTCTTTACATAGTTCTTACATAGGATTTTAAGTAACCCTTCGCGTTCTTTACAGGGAAAAAATTTTTATCCTTGACGTTAATTTTAACTCTAACTAAGCAGTCTAATTGCGACCACAGCCCATCATGATAATCAAAAAATACCTGAACTTTCTGTTGACTTTTTCTTTAAACCAAATGTATATTTTTTTGTTTACGTATTATTTATTTGTAACATAATATATATTTGTTATTTATTTTTTATTTATTTTTCTAAGCACACACCTAGTATTATTACAACAATTTATTATTATTTTTTTTTATTTTTTATTTTTATTTTTTAAAGTTAAACGCATCATTTTGCATTTAATTTTTCTACTGGATTTTCTACCTTAAATGAGAAATTTATTTTTCATTTCAGTAAAACAAACACATAATCTGTTTTTATTCAACTAAAATTTAAA
Organism: Stegodyphus dumicola; assembly: GCF_044657685.1. Taxonomy (NCBI): domain Eukaryota; kingdom Metazoa; phylum Arthropoda; class Arachnida; order Araneae; family Eresidae; genus Stegodyphus; species Stegodyphus dumicola. Next base: position 150,411,400 of record NC_140777.1, read on the forward strand.
TTAAATCATTATTTCTTTGTGGTTATAAAGTAATAATCTTTGAATAAATGATGTACTACATTGATTTAAGGTACTAAAGTATTTTTTGTATTACATTTCAAATAATTGAAAAAAATTAAGAACGAGAAAAATAAACTGAGAAACTGAATGTTACGTGGTTGGAAAGAGCAAAAGTTTCGGTTCATTGGAGTTTTTCTGTGCCATCATTTTGTTATTAAGCGTGGTTTCTGTCATCACTGCATAATACCTAAAATCATGGATTATGCCATCAGTAATGAAACTTGGAATTCACTATTTTTTCTCCTTCTTGTTAATATTATTAAAAAAAATTCCTATATAATTTCCATGAAAAAGACAGCAGATATGTCCCTTGTATTTTGTCAAGCCTTTGGAAAAGGTTAAAAATAATAGTTGAGCCATTGTTGACAGTTTTTGTTCAGATTAGTCAGGTTAAAATGGGTTGAGTTTCGGGAACCCAAAAGGCCTTTCTGTGGAATGAGCCCTCAACCAATCCAAAGTTGTAGGAACAGAACAGTTAGACATTCGCCTACAAGAGAGCCTTAGAGGAGGAGCTCAAGAAAAGAAGAACCTGTCTAACTGCTGGATTTGAACTTTTTTATTTACTTCACTAATGGGCTACTCTGGTTTGCCGTATGAACAAAAAAAAGTCTGCCGTCCATAAATTTATTAAAATTTAGAAATGTAATTGCAGTTACAATGCATATTCAAGTGAAATGGTAAACATAAAAGCTATGGTATGCCTATACGAGAATATACGTAATATAAAAAATTAAAAAAAAAATATTAAAATTAGAGTACAAATTAAATAGCACCAATTTAATTTGTACTCTAATCAAGAGATTTAAAACTGAAAACAGCAAAAGAAATTCTCTTGCATTAGTTTATTGAGGAAGACAATGTTTATATACATGTGCCAGATTCCATTCTTTAACATCGGATATTAAACTCCAGGTATACGAATTTTTGCATTTTGAAATTTTATCTACAGTATTATAAAAAGGCTAAAGCAATTTTTCCCCATTCTGCTAAAATTGGGTTTTAAAAAAAAGTATAATGTTCAAAATTAAAATTTATCTATTTCATTTCAGTAAGGTGAAGGTAGTTGAAATGTTTTTATGACAAAGTAATTATATTTTAGATGTGTTATGAATACAGTTGCCGTATCACAGAACACTCGTGAGCTTTCTAAACAAGGAGCTAGAAGCTTTCGTATAATGTGCATGGGACCAACTGTATTTGTTAAAAAATTATTATGAATCCAAATCATTAGAGAGGAAAAAAAAAAAAAAAAAACATTTCGTGGGAGGGGGAGGAAACTTTGGGTTAAAAGATCAAAAATATTTTAAAACTTTATTCTTTAGAACTCTTAAAATATTCTTTAGAATTTTCGATAGATAATTTTGCGAGCTGAAGATAATATTCTGTACAATATTGCCACTGCTCGCTTTCAAATCGTTGAGTATTTTAATCAAAAATTCGTTAAAGTCTTACAAAATGCTAGATAGATAATAAAACAAATTCCAAATTTCAAATTCGGGCTTTCAGATGCGTATATTCGGGTGGAGAACTACGTTATTCAAAATTTGATGTCCCTAGGTACCATTGTTTTTTTAACAATGCTGGAAATATACATGCACTTATACATATTCCTCATTATTTAATTTCTGTAAATATATTACAGGGGGATAATATTTGACGGCAACAATTTGAAAAGTGATTCGACGCAAAATGCAGTTTCGAGACTAATAGCCCTGATTGGCTAACGCCCCTTTGGGCTAAAAAAAAAGACAGAGAGATTAACAAGCAAAATCCTAAATGTTAGTTTCCTAATAAAAATAATTGCTCCGATACTCGTAAAATTTGCCGGCTAGTAATCGGGAGGTCTAGGATACGAATCCCGTAACTTTAATACAATCTCTGAACACAGTCAATCCTACTTATTTAAATATTCGTTTAGCTTTTTTTAATCGCTTTGTTAAGTTTTAATATGTTTAAAATTCGAACAGTACTTACTTGGAAATTTATGTGATTATTAAATTCGGTTTTGTAATATTGTTGTTATGGTCAGTCATATTAAATTCTTTTAATACAGATTTTTTTAACATTATTATTTTATTGAGACTTCGCTTAAAAATGATGAGTAGTAGAATCAGAGAATGCACAACGGCAAACTAGAAATCAGGCAAAACTTATCAACTGAGAAAATCTTGCTGTTATTTTTCGAAAAGAATATTTGGGGATTAACTGTTGTGATACCAAAATGTAAATGAAGATATGACAAAGCGATACATAGAAATGTATTCATCGAGTTCATTTACTTTCCATGTCGCAATTTCCTAGCTCTTTTTTTAAAAATATTCTGGAGCAAGCAATCAATCAGAGACTTTACATGCAAAATTTCTTGGCTTCAATTAGGAACTGAATGTGAAACTCATCTATTATCCGAAAAACAATTTCTTCATTGAAACCCCTGAATCATCTTATTAAATTACATACTGATATGAAAACAAAACACTACAAAATTTAAAAGTACGATGCTTTGAAATAAGCAGCATATTAAAAAAAAATGTGATTAAGTAAAATACTCAAGTGCAATTCTGGAAATAAATTTAAAAATTAATTTAATTACAAGAAACTCATTTTGAGACTGTGATACTTCTGTTTGACAAGGGTTGCATCAACACTGCAGTTTCGCCTTGAGTAGAGAAAAATAAATTCGCATCGACTGATATTCTCAATGGAAAATATTGACAATTTTATAAGACGTTGTCTCCTAACTTTACGAAAGTCTTCGTGGTGTTAAACTGTAGCACGCTGGATGTGTTTTCGAGAGGTCCAAAGATCGAATTCCGGATAGGACATTGCGGATTTCTTCGTTTTTCTTTCTTCGAAAAATTCGAATAACTCTACAGTTTAGTTTACTTGATTGCTGAAAACCATGACTATGACGCCATAGCCTTGAGGATCCGGTTTTGAATTGGTATCTGAAAAAAATTTAAACTTCAAATGCTGAAGAATTATTAACAAAATGCATTGTACGCCAAATGTAGTAGTTTTGTTTTCAAAACATACTACTATTTATAAAAACAAAGTACCTTACCAAAAATTTCAGCTTTTTCATTATCTTCAGCATAATCCAAAATAAACCTCTCCTCCGCTACTCTCATCGGCATAGTAGTTTGTGTTCGAATCCTGAAGAAGACTTGGATGTTCCTTAAGTGGACCGTATCTTTTCCGTACGGAGAAAAATAAGAAACACGGCAAGCTGAAAATCCTCTCCAGTAGTTAACTAGTAGATAAAGAAGGGCTGGACCCAGGGCCAGTCCTAGCAGAGGTGCAGCGCCTAAAAGTACGCGAACGGTCAAAATCGGGGGCATTTTTTGAGAATTTTTTTCAAATTTTGGGCAGGCAATCTTAGGAAAGTACCCAGATAGCCAATAGCCTAGGAACGCTCTGCTTGGACTCATAGGTATTTTTCTTTAAGCTTTGGCTTAAATGAGAAGAGTTGAACTTTCACCTGTCCGATGCTCAGGGCCTACTTTCTAACAATAGGCGAAATTCTGCACTCCTGACAATGATAAAATTCATACATTTGCTCTGATGTTACTGGTGACATAAGTTACAGCACAATAAGCCTCATTACCGCTAACGCTCATAATTTTTCCATCACTGGATTTACTCTTACTTGGGGTAATCATATTGTTACGGTTTTTTTTTCTCCTAACGACGACAGCACTTAATGGAACATCGAAACACACTTTATTTACGAATATTTATCAGAACAGCTCCAAAACACTTTTATAGTCGTCGAAGATCTACTATAAACACGCTGGAACAATCAGCGACACAGCCTTCACACTGTCAGGCGATAACGGTGGAGACAGCTTCACTGCAAAACACCAGAGTGCAGCTCCCGACTCTGCTTGGTCGTTCTCGGAACTCCACGTACTCTCGAGACTCTCCACGCTACAACTCGCGATGCACTCGACGACACACAGAGCACAGCTCCCGACTCTTCGGTTCAGTCGTTCCCGGAGCTCAACACGCTCTCTCGACGATGCACTAACCGCGATACACTACGAGACTCTTTCGGTGAACTCGACGACCCATTCGGCTCTCGCTGCCCGGCTGTCAACTCGATCGACTCCGCAGGGATTGACTCGCTAGACGAGACACCAACTCGATACTAACTCTCCGCGTACCAGCAGGATTTATATAGCTTTTGGCTGGTGTTCGAGAACATTCTGGGCTAAACCAGTAAGAATTCGTTCCAGAAGGTTCTCCGTCCATCCATGGTATATCGCCAAACGGGCGATTTCTCGCCAAATGCGGCAACACTGCCTTCTCTTGCCATTTTATGGCAACCCTAAATCTTCTTTGCGGGGAAGCTATCTCACCGCGCCTGTACATTTCGTAACAATATGATAAAAATGTAAATGTCTTTCCAAGTATTTTTTGTGATGCCGAATTTTGGAAAATATCTTTTCATTTTAAATATAAAATGTGACTAGTTTTTAGTATTGTAATAAAAATCTGCAAAAGATTTCCTTCAGATAAACTGTTTCCAGAACAATAACTTGAGATTACTTGCAGTCACAGAATATAAGCTCAAATTTTCCAGTATAGGCATTTTGTCTCGTTTGCGCCGAGTTAAAAACAGTGGTCATTAAAATGATCACATTACATAGAATAATGGCTGCTAACTTTATTTCATTTCGTAAGCCAACTATTGAAAATGAATAATAAAATTACATGTATAACTAATTGTAAAACATTTTGTTCAGTTTTTGTTTCAGCGTTTATAAACGCCAACATTGATAAAGGTCCATATTGAATAAAGCCTATATCTAAATCACTTATAACAATATTTCTGATTATGCAAGCAAGTTCTTTCATAATCATTGTAGGATACTTTATCTCTTTCGCTGAAACAAAAGTTCGGTTATTATTCTTTCTGCATATTAAATTCAATACACATAAAATTTTCCCTTATCAGATTTATTTCATGTTTAGATAAAATAACTAAATAGAAATAGGTAATTATTTATATTTTTAATTGAATTTAATTTGAAAACAAATGTATTTAAAAATTTTAGTTAATTGTTTTATAGAGAGTTTAGAAATTAATGCCTTTTATTTTGCTGAGAACATTTCTCTAAAATTTAGTGAGTTTAAAAGTGATCAAGTTAATAGGTGAATTAATTTTTCTGAAAAGCTTTAATACAAATCTCCTTTCTCTAAGAGAGAAAAACCGTAATTAGCAATTAAATCTTTTTTAAAGTGATATTTGTAAAATTATGCACGTGTGTTTTTTTAGAATCCACCACTGATATCTTTCTCTGCAAGAATTTGAAAGCGGATGCAATAAAATACCTTTTTCTAAACGAATTTGCGATCTGTTCCTTAGACCTCGGATCCCGAACGCCTCTCTTCATGAAAGTTTCGGTTTAACAAGTAACAAATTATCTGAATAAAAAATTCTACGGATCACAAACGCTCTCTCAAGCTCCAAACACTCAAGTCGACAACGTACGATTTTCAAAGATGTTTTGAAGTAACCCGGACCACAGAATTAACAATCAGGCATTTCCAAAATTACAATTTTAATATTTTCCATTTCTGACGTCCCACTAACGGAAGCCGCAGCAAGTAAGTGACTTGCAAGATCATGACTTCGGCCTGGAAGAAATTACCGCCAGATTATGTTGCAAATGGAGACTTCCAGGGTTCTGATACTGAGGAATTCTTTATTATCTATGGTATTGTGTCTATAGGCAAAACCATGGGCTAGAAAGTTCCAATAAAGACGTGGAGTTGTTATATGAGCAGCGTTTCTCATCATGTTTTGTCCCATGCACCCCTTTAACCGTTGCTAGGAAACATTTTCTCCCTTTCGTTTCCCAAACTCCAAAAATACATATGCATTTATTTAAATTTTGCTTACTTTTAATTTGTTTTATAAATTAAACAACAAAAGTATAGAAGATGTTGATAAATCCCAAAACTTGAGTAAAGGAAGTCTTTTATATTTATACACTAAATCTAAGTACTTAACAGCTAAATCTGATCGCATTACCTCCGTGAAACTATGAAATTCTCCTCCAGGGAAAAATTTACTGTGCTTGAAAACCCCTGTACTAGAGAATCATAAAAAAAAAAAAAAAAAAAAAAAAAAAAAAAACTCAGCAAGAAAGAATAACAACTTTAGAGGCAGCCGCTTGTGGAAAAAAGTTTTCAGAAGAGGAAGAATTAAAAAATGAATATTAGTTCACGGATCCGCGAAATTCATGCAAAATGCGATTTTCACGTAATGATATTGCTCTGATAAAACAATCAAAAGCTACAGCATAAGTGTTCCCAATGACAGTGCTGAGTCTCATTTTAGAATCATTTTAAAACATAGACAAGAAAAGGTACTGGACTAATTTGAGTGAAGCAGAGGCTCAGGTAGAATAAGCTGCGATTAGAGACAGGAAAAAGAAGGGGGGTGGAGGTAGTAGAAGATGACCTCTAAAAAGAGTTATATATTTGCTTTAGGCAATTTCGCATCCAGACGATATCATCTTCATCGTGATTTTCCATCTATGCTATTCACTGTCTTTCGTAACGATGCAGTCATATTAAATTTTCATCTATTTGATAGTTTTGATATTGTGTTTTCCTTTTTTTTTTTTGTATTTAAAGATTTTTATTGTTTTGAGTTAGGAAATTCTGCGCAAAGTATTGTTGTAAAGTTTAAACAAGAAATTATCTGTAGTTCAGGAACGTACTAATCCAATTTACATTAATTCCTGTAAATGAAAATGTTTCGGTTTACCAACATTTTGGTTCGCTACAGCCTTTAGAAAAGAATTAAGTTCATAAACCGAGGTTTCAAGGTATTTCATTTTCTGTACATATCGATTAGGTTTTAATATAGCACCTTTACGAGATCAAAGCTTCACAAGGACAGATAAATCTCGTCATAGTGTCTGAGCTTGGCTGATGTGTTAGTGTTGTGATACTTGAAATGATCTCCTTTAAATTATGTTGAAAGGAGTTTTCCTGTCTGAGATAGGACAGATAAACTGATATTTTCTCTTTGATTTATACTTAACAATAATGACAAGTTTTTTTTTCTTCCAGTGCACTGGATTACTATTTAAATTATGTATTTACTGTGCTTGGTGTTATTTTTAATTTTATTAATTATATGAAATGAAAATCTTTAAATGCAGCATATATCAGAATTATAAATTTGTATTGAATTTGTTAATTACTTTATATGATACAATAGACTTCTAACTATTTTAATATAATATAAATCAGCATTTTAATCAGTATTATTTGCGATTTCTTGATTACTTAATATCTTAACTTCTTATATGTTGCGCAAATGATTTAAATGCTAAAATACAAGCATAATTGTGATTAAAGCTAAGTGTTAATGTTTTATTGCTATTATTTATTAATGTTTTATTGCAATTATTTATTTAGTTTAGGTTTTTTTTCTTCCCCCCCCCCCGGTTTACGAAAGCACAACTTACCATTGAAATGTTTTGTAAGCTGAAATAATACAAAGCGAAGACATAACGTCCACTAACTTGTAAGATAAAGTTTTTTAGGTACGTTCACCTTTTTTACTAATTTTACCTTTTCAAAATGGAAAGGAAGAAAAATATGCGAATAATTAAATTATCGAAAGACGCGGTTATAGTAAGAACGTAACAGATAAAAAGTATTCATGGATAAGCTAACGGAAATTATCACAGTATTATTTACTTAAAACAACCCACATTCGATTAAGATTGCATAATGATATTAGCATTACAGTATCTAATAAGATATCCTCATTTCCACTTCCCTGTATCTTGAATAGCGTCTGCTCTTATTGCTGTCCATTGCTATTCTTTAGTCACCAAATAATTCATTGTTGCTGAAATTGCTCTTTGTTTCATCTGCTGCAGCTTAAATCGTTGCCATCGTCACCGTTGTCATCGTCTTCCTCACTTTACAGTCTGTCTTCCACGTGCAATGATGTTCAGAGCCACTAAGAGCATTAGATATCCCCATTTCTTCGAAGAGCTTCACTATAATTGCTTCGTGAATCATAGGCAGGCACCATAAAACCTTAAATAAACCAATTAGACAAAAAAAAAAAAAAAAAAACACTACATAGACGAATCCATTTTAAAATTTATGGCAGCTCGCTTTCTTAACGCCTTAAGGAAGGGAAAAATTACGGGAATATCAAAAAATTCAAACCTTGGGCTAGAAAACATGAGTCGCGATAGTATTTACAAAGTTAACACACAAAAAATCGGAAAAATATTTATGTTGAGTTTCTTCATATTCCAGAATCGGAAAGACGGCAAACTTACTGAAATGTCCTGAATGGGTAACAGTGACAGTGCTACGTTAGGCTGAGTATCGGAGACGGACGTTAGGAAGTGGAGGAGAGAAAAGAAGATTACTTATTGACATCTCAATAATAATCTTTATAAGAGTATATAAATCACTAATTTCTGCAGATTTTCTAAGCGTGCTTGCCTTAATCATCGAAGATCGAAATTTATCATCTGGAGTGATTCACGTAGAATGTTTAAAAATACGCCTTATTTCTTATACACGCTTACGTATTTTTATTACTTAATTCTTCATAAATTCTAAAACCTGCCAATTAAACTTTTATTTTAAGAAGAAATTATTTTAGTCCAAAGGGCCAATTTGCCCTGAAGAGATATTAATTTCGTTTTGGCATTTTGCGTCGAAAACTTTAAAAGGCTGTATCACTTTTCAAATCGTTGCCACCATATGTTATCGCCCTGTCTTATATTTAAAGAAATTAAAAAAGGAAGAATCTGCATAAATATAGGTATGTTTCTCGAATTGTGGTAAAACAACTGTACCTAGAACCATCCAAATTTGAATAACGTAATCTTCCATAGAATATGGGCATGTGGAAGCCTAAATTTGAATTTGAATTTTGTTTTATTATCGATTTCAGATTTTGTAACACTTCCACGAATTTTTGATTTAAAAACTAAACGATTTCAAAGCGAGCCATGGCAACACTGTACAAAAAAAAAAAAAAAAAAAAAAAAAAAAAAAAAAAAAAAATTATCCAGCGCGAGAGATTTTGTATCGAAAATTCTGAAGATATGCTCATTTAAAATTAATTTTTTATATTGCTGTTGAACTTAAATAAAGGCCACACAAGAAACGTTAAAAAAACGCCCTTTTGGACGTAATTTAAAATCTGAAACTTTCAAATTTTTTTTATTATTATTTCGGAACTCTTATTTATAACTAAAGGCCAGATTCTATTGTAAATATTGCACAAAGAAAACATTAAATGCTATTTTCGCTTTTCGCAAAAGGGGAAGTTTTCTTGGATTTCTATAGGTTACAAGGTATTTCTCCCGCCTTCGTTGTGTAGTGGTCTGTACGCTAGGCGCGTATTCCAGAGGTCCGTGGTTCGATTCCCCGAGAAGACGTTGCTCATTTTTCATCTGCCCGGCTTCCAAAAATACTTAATGTCCCTACAACGTAAACGAAAATAGCTTAATATTTCATAAAAGCGAGGCTATATGAAAAGATAAGGATGTCCATATTTAAATTTCGTTTATTTATTCATGTTCCTTATATAGTCTGTAATGTTTGATTTTAATTTTAAGAGTCAGTTAATGTTTTATTGAATTTTATTTTCGATTCGCTTCTTTCTGGGACATGCTGTTTCTTCTCGAAAGAAGCAAATGAGCAAAGAAAAATGCCTGTAGTATATGACTGAACGCTTAATTCTTTTTGTTGTTAGCGAACTTTTCTAAATCAAAGAAATTAAACGTAATCAATATTATTAAATATAAAGCAGTGCAGTTTACTTATTATAATAACAAAGAAAATATTGCGAGAAAAGAATTTAAAATTTGGCTTACTTTCAAATTTTATGAAATAAAATAGCATACGTGTTTGCGATTTCATCTGATTTCACAATAACTTTATCTAAGCAAGATATAAAAAATAAAAATCGAAGATTGTAAAATTTTTATTTTTGTCTACTTTTTTATGCATTTCGAAAGAGAAATAAGCTTTTTTATCAAATATGTGTCGCATAAATATCTGCAAATTTGTTTATGCAGACAAAGTAGAAAATGTCCTTGGGAGATTTATAAGTAGTGATTGTTTTAAAAAAAAAATTAAACTATTTTTTAAAGGAAAAAAGTTCGTATAATATTATTTTAAAAAACTAATATAAATTGTACTTGAATTTATATATACAGTAAGCTCCGCTTAACGTAATCATGTTTGTCCATGACTATTCTGATACCATTAAGCAATGAAAAAAACTATCCTTCAAACAATCAATAACCTTTATTTAAGATAATTAGAAGCATGTAAGTACTTACTTTCACGGTACTTTAATTAGACAAAAAGTCATTAATAGTTGATTATCTGGAATCATTATGCAAAAGTGAAGTGGTCATATTCATGATGTTTTTAGAAAATTGTTTCAAAAAGTAACAGGCAGATATCTTCTGCCATTGATGGTACAACTTGAATTTTTTTATGAACATCCATCTATCTAAGCGTTTATTTCCCCTCAATTTATGTTAGTTGGAGACGTTTTTAGCTACTGAGCGCCGCCTAAGACAACCACTGACCTGACTTTCTTATAAAAGTCTTACAGGGTTAATAGTCATCCTGGCGGAAGGGAATATTTCTTCCGTATAAAAATATAAATATAAATAGTACATGGGCATACAAGGCCTGTGTATAAGCATAGATATGTTAATTACAAACATTTTCTTGTACAAGTTAAATGTGATAGTTAAATCAGGACAGTTATGTGTACATTTGAACATTATCTGAATTGATATTTACAATATTTTTACTGAGATAATCAAAGTAAACTTGCAATTCATTTACACAGTGACTGGATTTTCAATGTCATTTTAAACTGCTTTACAATATTATTTTTATCAAGTACATATAAACTGGATAGTAATATCTTACATTACAATAGTTTTGCTTTTACAGTTCTGTTACATTTTTATAGGATTACAAAAATGACTTATCCGAAATATTGTCTCAGTTTCTTATATTAACATTCTACGGGGTGAACTATTTTTCAAGTGCTGATTTTCAGTTGTTGTAGTATTTTGATTTGCCATTAAAATTATGTTGCGAAAATACAATTCTCAAGGGAGGGGGAGAATTTCTTAGTACCTTGCTGAGCATAGGCTGATCACCTCATTTTTAGCTACTCAACTTCCTTTATTTCATCGTTTATAAGAAAGGTTGGCATATTTAAAACAATTCTTTACTATCTTTTCTGAGACGCATTTCCAAGAATTAAATGTTGCCTGAAATCAAAATCAAATTTCTTGGCGACTTAATTCCTTACTCAGAGATATGTCTGTGTCAGACAATTTCTATACTATATTTCGACCTTGTTAGACCAAAGGGGCAATTTGCCCTGAAGGGCTATTATTTTCGTTTTGGCATTTTGCGTTGGTTCACTATAAATGTCCGATTCATTTTTCAAATTATTGCCACCAATTATTATCGCCCTGTATTATATTTAAAGAAACTAAAAAATGAAGAATCTGCAATAAATATGTATGTATGTATAAATAAATGTATGTATATTTCTCGCATTGTGATAAAACATCGGTACCTAAATTAATCCAATTTTGAATAACGCACGTTTCCACCCAAACATGGGAAGCCCAAATTTGGAATTTGTTTCAAATTTTGTAAAACTTTAACGAATTTTGGATTAACAAAACTCAACGATTTGAAAGTGAGCAATGGCAACACTCTACGGGGTAGGGGAAACCCTCTAAAGACATGATCATTTTAAAATTATTTTGCGATATTGCTGTTGAACTGAATTTTATGGTTTAAGTGCGAAGAACATGATATTTAATTAAAAAAAAAAAAAGGTAACACACAAAACGTTAAAAAAAACGCACCTTTGGACGCAATTTAAAATCTGAAACCTTTTAGATTTTTTTAATTATTTTTTTATTTTTCAGTGATTTTTTTATATTTTATTTGATACCATTATTTCTGTTTAAAAATTTATTCTGTAATACTTTCATATGATTAACCGAATTTTTGATCGTAATAAGAGATATATTTTCCATGTTTTAGTATCCGAACGGGCGGGACTTCTACAGTTCGTTAACAATATCGGAATCACAACATTAACCAAGACTTTAATGGCGATCGCATAAGGCGGAGCCTACTATACTGTCATTCTAATATAAATGTTAATATAAGAAACTGAGACAATATTTCGGATAAGTCATTTTTGTAATCCTATCCTGGTAAATTAGAATTCTGTTGCTTGTTATCTTTTCCCATAATGCAGTCCATTATTTCTCTTCAGTCTACGTTTGCGCAAGTTGAGATTCTTCAAAACTCTTCATAATTCACAGCAATTAAACAGGCAAGGAAAGTCGTTTTTAAAAAGCGATGAAATATTGTAGGATATTTATCATTTTAATGATTTATCATTTTAAAAATTTGATTACTTGATTTCAAGGTTTCGCATTTAAAAGCAGTATTATTATTATATTTGAAATAATAGACTTTTCCTACTTCCTATTGTACATAAATCAAAGGTTACTTTTCTCTATCATTAATAACTAAATGAATTCAACTAATAATTACGTATACTAACAATGCCTCAAAAATAAGAAAAATATGAAATTTAAATAATCCGAGAATATTTTTCCATAATAAGTACAATAAATGTTTTGAAGTATCAAAATTGTTTGAACACCTAGAAGGACAATCATTATAATATTGAACAGTCACGGAAATGTGCACGAAAATTCACAGGTAATTATGCAAGATTAAGCAACATAAAATTAAAAAAGAAGCATAAGACTACGAATAAATTATCTTAAATAAAGACATAACTTCTGGTGTAATCTGGTTGCATGATATCGTTCATCATTTTATGGAATCCTAGGGATTAATTAAACAGATCATAATTGGGATGGAAGGTTATAGGCAAAAAACATCACAAGAAAAGCAACACGAGCGAAAACTTTGCGGAGCAAACAACGAAAGAGGAAAACATCTTCGTACAAAAGGTCTTAGGAGAAAACAACGCAAGAGGAAAATATCGTAGTACCAAAGATCGTAGGAGAAAAGAAAGCAAAGAGAAAACATCTCATCGTGGTAGAAAATAACGTCTTAAAGCAGTTCAAAATCTTCGCATTTTTAAAACTGAACAAGAATCATTCCGATTGATATTCGATAAGCTTCGCGTGGAATATCGTGGTATATAAATATTTAAAAAAAAAAAAAAAAATTCTGAACGAAGGCCTTATTTCCGTATCATCTTATATTGATCTTCGATATCTCGTAATTCGAAAAACCCACATTTCCCATTGTACGTTCGTAGGATAATTTTTGCTTACCGTAGAATGCATTCCTGCGGAAACACAACTTTCAATTTTGTGCACCAAAAATCATCTTCCTGCCCGCTGTCCGAATTGCTTGTTTTTGCTTAGAAATTCTAATTTTAATTTTTTTAAAAAATTTTAACTGTTTTACTTGTATTTGATGTGTTGTGCTTTTCTGTATTTTACAATTTTTAATGAAGATGTTTTGAGTTTTTATGTATTTTTGCTTTGCCGCGAAATATCTCTATTGAAAGCCGAGGAAATAAGTTTAAACGAAGTGCAGCAAAAAATATGTATAAGTAAAATGTTCGCATAAGGAATTCATGTGATTTTCACATCAGATTTCTTTAGTGCGTATGTCAAAGGAATTATCAATTCAGTGGCATTCTCAGTACTTAGACAAAGTACTTTCCTAGGTACTTACGTATTACCTCGCCTACCGTGAAACTATTGCCAGGTACGTGATTTAGCAACGCCAGGTAGCAATTGCCAGGTACGTGATTAGCATTGATAAGCCTGATGTAACAACACACTCATACCATCTGTGCTTTCATTTGAAGTCATTCGATTATTGATTCTCGATAAAGGTTTTATGAAAAAGGATTTTAGTGAACTGTTATTGCTGCATTTTTTATCTTTCATTTAAAAAAAATATTAAAATTTGGGACCTATAAAATAACAAGCAGAAGCTAATTTTCAAAGTTATGATATTATATTGTCAAACAAAAACATATTAAAGGGCACATAAAGATCAGCTGAAATGGCCCGACGAAACGGTAATAGATTGGAACTATTACTTGCAGGAAGTCTGTGCGCAATTTAAACAGAGCATCCAGTGTGAATTTTAAGAACTTTAAACAGAGCATCCAGTTAAATCGGATGGCCTAACAAAATAGTAGAAACTGATAAGAACTTTTTTACGAAGCACATAAACGAAGCCTGTCGAATACTGGTTGTTTATTAACTAAAGAAGCGTAAGTTCCTTCAGAATTTCGCAGGCACGATTAGTGCAGCTTTGACAGGATCTCCGCCAACTTTCATGGTTCGATGACAGTCAACTTTCACTGTCGACGGGATAATACCTAAGTACCTTTCATATTTGTGTATGCATTTTAGAGTGCTGCCATAAATCAGAAGTTTCTAAATCATATCTGGAAAAAACTAGGGAAAAATTATGTGAAGGGGCAATATGTGAGTAAATACGAATATATGTAATAGCAATACCTATATAGTGTAACATATATAGAAAGAGAAAGAGAGAAGGATGGGAGAATATCTATATATATATTTGTAATACCAGTTATGCCTATTCTCAGATGAGTAAGGTTACATCACATGATATCTATCTATATACATATAATATATCAAGCAAGGTAGTAATTACAATTTTGAAAAACTAATTTTTGGTCTAGAAAACATCTTGCGCAATATGCTGCAAAATAAGTAAAATATAAAAATTGTAGTAAGCTCGCCTAAAAGTTACCAAGAGCTGCTGCTCCAAAAAGTTCAACACGTTTTAAAAAATTAATACATATGAAAATCAAACCATTAAACATGTAAAACATTAAAAAAACAGAATCAGATAAAAAAGTAAGCGGAAAATGGTAAATTAGCCCAACTCGATATCCAAACTGGCTTTTCAAGGGAAATTTAATTTATTTGAACGTCGAATCAAGCTAACCCCATTACGCGTTTCGCCGAAACAGACAATTGAAACTTTTTCGCTACAAAATTTTTTTAAATTTAGACAAAGTGTCTTGCAAGTTTTACATGTTTAATGGTTTGATTTTCATATGTATTAATTTTTTAAAACGTGTTGAACTTTTTGGAGCAGCAGCTCTTGCTAACTTTTAGGCGAGCTTACTACAATTTTTATATCTATATACATATATATATATTTGAATTTAACAACAGCAAAATTAAATTATATGATAAAAGGAAAATTTTCCAGTTTAATACTATTAAACTAATTAATTGGAACTCTATAAAATCTCTAGAAAAGTAATAGGTAACCCTTTTTATAGCCAAATAATCAGAATAAAAAATATATGTACTGAAATAGAAGATTTAAAGGAAGAGATGATAATGCTAATTAATGGTCAAGTTAATAACCAAGTTCTAGCGCAGTTTATTAATTTATATATTAAAAAGGCAGGCATTAACTTTTCTTTATAATTTTTTGACTCTTTATGGTATGATAAAATTACCTTAAACCTTAACTGGAGGGTAATGGAGGATATTGAAGAGTTAAGGGATTATCTTGTAAATATTTATTGTTAATATTTGTAAAAATGTATATAATCAACAGTGGATTCTTTCCTTTTACTAATGAAGAGCCGACTCTTTTCAAAAGCCTCAATTATAGCCCGAATTTTATCTTTTTCTAATTTTCCTTACTTTTTGGCCAGTATTTAGTAAGTTTTGATTAAACATGTTGAAATTCAGTTTTAATAAATTAAGACTATTACAATAAATCTCTTACTTTAATTAAAAACATTTAAAAAATTTCAAAATTGAAATTTATTTTTTAATATATAATTAAATTTCAAAATTGAAATTTATTTTATTTCAAAAACATTTTCGATTTTTTACAGTCCTTAATAATTTGCAACCATTTTTTCACATTACGTTACGATTAGCATTTTTACAGTTTTTTACAATACTTCACAGTTAGCAAAAAATATTTTTTGCAACAGTACACACATTTTACGTTACTAAAGTTTATAGAATAGGTTTTTAAAATAGATCTAACAGATAGCAGCTTAACACTCAACTTTACCTTGTATTAGTGCCCTCTATTTATAAAGTTAGAAGAAATAGTCACTTAGTTTGGCATGCTGCTCCACTCTCCAAATATAAATATAGTTGGTAAGTTAAATTAAGACTTACATTTTAGTATTATGTATGTACTTTTATAAATAGTATCTAGTTTCTTTTTGATTTACTTGCATAATTCGCGTCGAATAATTGAAGAGTTAGGCTTGAAGGCAACTTCCCCTTGATAAATCTGTCTCCTGCCTGCTCAACAATTATTCACTTATGCATTTTTATAAATTTTTAGGGTTAAAAAATTTATTGGAATCATATATTATACATTAATTATATATTCATAGATTTTGATACTTGCACTTGATTTACATATGCTTTCAGAATTTAAATGATATTGTGGATTAGTTCGCAGCAATAGTTAGTCATTTATTTGTAATTATGCATTTTTATAAATTTTTAGGGTTAAAAAATTTATTGGAATCATATATTATACATTAATTATATATTCATAGATTTTGATACTTGCACTTGATTTACATATGCTTTCAGAATTTAAATGATATTGTAGATTAGTTCGCAGCAATAGTTAGTCATTTATTTGTAATTATGCATTTTTATAAATTTTTAGGGTTAAAAAATTTATTGGAATCATATATTATACATTAATTATATATTCATAGATTTTGATACTTGCACTTGATTTACATATGCTTTCAGAATTTAAATGATATTGTGGATTAGTTCGCAGCAATAGTTAGTCATTTATTTGTAATTATGCATTTTTATAAATTTTTAGGGTTAAAAAATTTATTGGAATCATATATTATACATTAATTATATATTCATAGATTTTGATACTTGCACTTGATTTACATATGCTTTCAGAATTTAAATGATATTGTGGATTAGTTCGCAGCAATAGTTAGTCATTTATTTGTAATTATGCATTTTTATAAATTTTTAGGGTTAAAAAATTTATTGGAATCATACATTATACATTAATTATATATTCATAGATTTTGATACTTGCACTTGATTTACATATGCTTTCAGAATTTAAATGATATTGTAGATTAGTTCGCAGCAATAGTTAGTCATTTATTTGTAATTATGCATTTTTATAAATTTTTAGGGTTAAAAAATTTATTGGAATCATATATTATACATTAATTATATATTCATAGATTTTGATACTTGCACTTGATTTACATATGCTTTCAGAATTTAAATGATATTGTAGATTAGTTCGCAGCAATAGTTAGTCATTTATTTGTAATTATGCATTTTTATAAATTTTTAGGGTTAAAAAATTTATTGGAATCATATATTATACATTAATTATATATTCATAGATTTTGATACTTGCACTTGATTTACATATGCTTTCAGAATTTAAATGATATTGTGGATTAGTTCGCAGCAATAGTTAGTCATTTATTTGTAATTATGCATTTTTATAAATTTTTAGGGTTAAAAAATTTATTGGAATCATATATTATACATTAATTATATATTCATAGATTTTGATACTTGCACTTGATTTACATATGCTTTCAGAATTTAAATGATATTGTGGATTAGTTCGCAGCAATAGTTAGTCATTTATTTGTAATTATGCATTTTTATAAATTTTTAGGGTTAAAAAATTTATTGGAATCATATATTATACATTAATTATATATTCATAGATTTTGATACTTGCACTTGATTTACATATGCTTTCAGAATTTAAATGATATTGTGGATTAGTTCGCAGCAATAGTTAGTCATTTATTTGTAATTATGCATTTTTATAAATTTTTAGGGTTAAAAAATTTATTGGAATCATATATTATACATTAATTATATATTCATAGATTTTGATACTTGCACTTGATTTACATATGCTTTCAGAATTTAAATGATATTGTGGATTAGTTCGCAGCAATAGTTAGTCATTTATTTGTAATTATGCATTTTTATAAATTTTTAGGGTTAAAAAATTTATTGGAATCATATATTATACATTAATTATATATTCATAGATTTTGATACTTGCACTTGATTTACATATGCTTTCAGAATTTAAATGATATTGTAGATTAGTTCGCAGCAATAGTTAATCATTTATTTGTAATTCAATTTCATTTAAAATTTTATTAACTTTGCTTTTTACGAATAGAGAATGTTTGTTAAATTCAAATATCATTCCTTGCAGCAACGGCGCAAGAGAATTATTTAAATTTAATTTAACTAAAAATTTAAATTTAAATTTAATTTAATTTATCTATATTCTCTTGAAACAATATATATATATACACACAGAGAGAGAAAAAGGGAGAATTTATATATATAATTAGCGATGGTTCTCTGCGTTATAATAATTTGGAGAAGCTTTACTGCGCAGTTAGAAAAATGGCATTCGAAGACAGATATAACCGAAAATTCCACACATAATGTTATTAATGTTATTCCTGGATAATTAATCCTGAGGACACATTCTCTTCCATTTCACATTGTGGGTGCACTATACACATCACAATTTAATACAGATTATGTTTTTAGAATAATGGATGGCAATAACTAGCAGCGGATAACCCACACGTCAGCGAGCAAAGTAGCGTCTTAAGGGCAGGAAAGCTGAAACAAAAAGTGCGCAATTATGCAACACGGACGCTCACCAGGAGTAGGTTTGGTTTATGTTGCTTATGTTGCTTAATACTTCTCCCCCCTGATTTTTGACATGTCGTTGATAATGTATAACATATTAAACATGGTTCGTTTACTGATACGTTTTGCTGCCTTGATCATATAAAAACACTTTTCCGTTTCATTACTGCTTCACTTCTCTGTTTGCTAGAATTGCATATGTTCCATTTATCTTAATAATAATCTAAACTCGTCAATTAATCACTCAATATAGACGCTATTTTAGTTCTTTAAAAAATTATTTTCTTTAGGTTTCAGAATTTTAAGATGGCAAAAATTGCCTGTATTCTCAATATTCTGTAACAGCAGATATTCAAAAAGCTGCCTTTATGAGGCTCCTAATTCCAAAATTTATTTTGCTGCAATATCTCTTCAAATTTATCGAATATTACGCTTTACAAATAAAATTCTAGCCAACTGTATTTTCCTTTTCAGTTACTGTTCGTTACTAATTTTGGGATACTCTAATGAGTGATCTGAAATTACTCGTTCAGTCTCATTATATTTTAGGGCAAAGTTGCCTGAAAATAAAAATAAATAAACATATATAATATGTGTAGCATCATCCTATATTCTCCCTATCTTTACTATAGCATTTGTTATTAAACACATTATTATCCCTATCTTTACTATAGCATTTGTTATTAAACACATTATTATAAGAGAAAAGTTTCAGTTCTCGAAATGTTGAATTCAGGTCCCGAATCAGCTACGTCATCAGCGTTACGCAACATTTGTCATCGATTGATCTAGAAATTATTTATTTATACGAAATTTCTAGATCAATCGATCAATAGAAAAAATTGATCTAGAAATGAAAATCCATAAAATTTATTACTATTTTTTAATACAGAGAAGAAATACCCAAATTAAAAATGAGGAATTAAGAAGCTGTTGCTAAATTGAATCATAAAGCTGGTTGGCATATATTTTATCTTACATAATATACAGAGAGGAAATTCCCAAATTAAACATGAGAAATCAAGAGGCTAAGTTAAATTATAAAGTTGATTTGCAAATTTTTATCTTACACACACACACACACACATATATATATAATGTAAGTAAATTTGTTGTAATTGCTTGCATTAAGTAGTGAAGTAATTTTGTTTTACTTAAAAGTATATTAAGTTGCTCTCCATTTACTTCAACCTGAAACCTGTGGACCTCCTGTATACCAAACCTGTGTACTGTATACCTTCGTATAAATACAGGTTGACGTAAATGGTTTGTTATAGTGCATGTAACAAGGAAAACCATTATCACATTATTCGACACGACATATTTATCATCTACCGCTTTGTTTATGCCTTTCTCTCTGTTTGTATCTGTATATATGTGTGTGTGAGACATATTCCAGCGAATAAGGTGATAATGATTTTCCTTTTTAGTGCATGTAATAAACCATTTACGTCAAACTGAAAGGTGTATAAGTTAATCACAAGGTAATTTAAGGAGTAGCTAACTAGAATAAATTTACTTGGGAGGCAAACAGGAAAATCATATTTAACATCTGTGAGCGAATTTGCGTCACTCTGTATATGCGCTATTAGACGTCTAGACGTTTTAGTTCTGTTATGGTATTTATTTTAATGTATTCTTTTCTAGTTTTGAAACAGTAGCATTTTTACCACTTTATAAAAGCTAGAAAAGAAAACCCTGCCTAAAGACTTTCAGATTCTTGCTTGAAAATTGTCTACCTAAAAATAAGAGAACACGAGCTTAATGCAAAAACGCTGTTGACTGATGAGTATGTAAAAAGAATAAAACTTAAAAAGAAATAAGCTAAAAAAAGGAAAACCTTCTGGGAAAGCATAATAAGCGAAGCATGGTACCCTAAGAATTTAAATGAAAACATATAAGTAATTATTTTATCCAGATTCTATTTGTTTATGATCTTTTCTTACTTTATTCCCCCACCTCGATTTGTTTCCTATATTGTTTTAGTTTACATGCATTTTTCTTAGATAACGCTTTCAGATAAGAAGCAGTGTTTTGGATGTTCATGTGCTGTTCAGTATTTAATACTTCTCCCCCTGATTTTTGACATGTCGTTGATAATGTATAACATATTAAACATGGTTCGTTTACTGATACGTTTTGCTGCCTTGATCATATAAAAACACTTTTCCGTTTCATTACTGCTTCACTTCTCTGTTTGCTAGAATTGCATATGTTCCATTTATCTTAATAATAATCTAAACTCGTCAATTAATCACTCAATATAGACGCTATTTTAGTTCTTTAAAAAATTATTTTCTTTAGGTTTCAGAATTTTAAGATGGCAAAAATTGCCTGTATTCTCAATATTCTGTAACAGCAGATATTCAAAAAGCTGCCTTTATGAGGCTCCTAATTCCAAAATTTATTTTGCTGCAATATCTCTTCAAATTTATCGAATATTACGCTTTACAAATAAAATTCTAGCCAACTGTATTTTCCTTTTCAGTTACTGTTCGTTACTAATTTTGGGATACTCTAATGAGTGATCTGAAATTACTCGTTCAGTCTCATTATATTTTAGGGCAAAGTTGCCTGAAAATAAAAATAAATAAACATATATAATATGTGTAGCATCATCCTATATTCTCCCTATCTTTACTATAGCATTTGTTATTAAACACATTATTATACACATTATAATTATTACTATAGCATATGTTTATTTATTGTTTTATTATTAAAACGTAACTATGATATAGTATTTTTATTTGATTGAGGACTTTTAAGTACATCAAGCATATCGGTATAATAAAAAAAATATGTCAAGTTATTCTTGTCATATTTCAGTTCTTTCTGATGAAGAACTTGGATTAATATATAATCAGTATTTGCCTGTATCTTCCACTCAAAATGTAAAACGAGATCGTGATACTTCGGATGAAAATCCTTACAATATTTTCGCTATTGTTGAAAAGAGATTCCAAAATAAGGCCATTGCCTTATCAGCGTTCGCATCCGATTGACTTCTTTTATCGGTTATTTTTCAGCTCTTTTAGCCATTAAACAGACAGCAAACAGCAGAGAGAAAAGCGCGCTCTAATCGCGGAGAAAGAGCGATTCTGTGCGCTGCGGAGAGAGAAAAAGAGAGAGCGCGTTAGGGAAGAGAGAATGTGGCAAGAGAAGGAAGGTGGGAGGGAAGGATGGTCGCGAGTCACGTGACCTCGAGCGGGAGCTCAGGGAGGGAAAGGAAGCCACTTTCCAACCAACCAAGACGGGCGTCCACTCAAAACCGTGATGAAGTCACGGGTCTTCATGCAGTCCAGAGCGCGTTTACTTCAAACCAGTAACGCGTCGTTCCTCATCTCGTCGTTCGAGCAACAGCTGCGCAAAGAGAGAGTCGGCGGCGGCATGGAACAGCGACGAAAAGATGACGACGACTGCGAAAGCGACAGAGAAGAGATCAAAGTAAAAAAGAGATCCGAGAGTGATGGGGAGGGCAGCAGCCCCTCTTCAATCTCGGTCACTGTGTCCGGCGGGGAACTCATCCGCCGCAGGTCAAGTAGCCCCAGCAGCAGTACCACTAATCACCAGGCGGTGGTGGCGAACTACTACGCGGCCGCCTCAAGCTCGGGTGAGTCCGGCGGCCAAGCGCCCCGGCCGACCGCGGTTGTGCAGCCGGCCAACAACTCCACAACGGGTGGTACGCGCAATCCCAAATGCGCTAGGTGTCGAAATCACGGAAGAAGCGAAAATGTGAAGGGGCATAAAAGATACTGTCCTTTTAGGACCTGTAGATGCCGCAAGTGCAAATTAATTGCCGAGCGGCAAAGAGTGATGGCGCAGCAAGTGGCTCTTAGAAGGGCCCAGGCCCAAGATGAACAGTTGGGCCGACTGCCTGTTGAGGACGATGACGAAATCCTGAAGGGGAGCTCTAGCCCCCCATCTCCAGGAAGTGATGGACCCCTTTATGGATTAGGGGTTTTGACATCAGCTTTCACGATAACTGGAGGTAGGTGTGCAGTTTTCCTTCTGAGGCAAAATTTATCTTGATTCTTCTGAACTTTTTATTATCAAGAGAGATTCTCATTTTCAGTGCTTCTTGTTCAATACTGTCATCTTCTACGAACGTGACAAGTTATCATTTTAGTAATTATTGACAAATATTTCGTGCTCTTCAAGCTAAAACTTATATCAGTTTATTTTTAGTATGATTATAAACTATGATTATAACTTATGCTCAATGTATATCCTTCTAAATGCGAAATTTGGGGATTGAAGCGTTGTTTCATAATATTCGTAATCATTAGAAGCTCGGATTTTTTTTTATTTTGAAAATATGTTTAAAATTTGTTTTGCCGAAAATATTTCTCTGTAAGCGTAAGTGATATTTCTGAGTCTTTTTCTGGTAAATTTAATTATTGTTTCTGATTACTTCAGTATAGATTCTAAAATCAAAAATGAAATTTACAAATATTTAAAAGCTAGATATACAAAGAAAAAAATTAATATGTGTGTTAAAGTAAAAAGTGAAAATTAATTTATATATGGAATCATGAATTATATGAAAAAATTATTGAAAGTATATTTCTCTATGGATTTCTCTCTATATATAGAGAGAAACAGAACGCGAAAGACAAATCTTATCTATAACATCAATGATGAAATGATCTTTAATGACAGATGAAGCTACAATGAGATAAATTAGTTAAGACATCAATTAATGCTGATTCTTATTGCTTTACTATTTTTAACATTTTGCTTTTCGACGCGTTATTTTAGTTAATATTAGTTAACACAGGTTTAAATGCTGGTAATGCTGTTTATATAACTTTGTTTACACTAGCAAACTTAAATCTTTCTGTATATTTACATATTGTAAATTATATTAACAAAAACAATTAAAATTAGGTGCTTCGATTCTTAAAAATGTGGTTTTTTTCAGTACAAAACTGCATTTGCAGCACTTAAGGAATGTATTTTCTTATTATAATGAATGCTTTGAACTTTTACGTTCAGCATGATCCTTCCTTTCCTTCTTTTTTTACATTGTCATGTATATAGTGGCAAGGTATTAACAAAGGGTTATTTATGTTTCAAAAATGTAAAATATATTGCAATATATGTTGCATTTACGAGCCATAAATTGCACGAGTTGAATCGTATTGCATATTTATCTGTTTGTAAAAACGTGAATAGACCTAATGCATATTGATTAAATATAATCTCCATTTTGAAGAAACAACACAATTCCATATTGTAATATTTAAAGTAATATCCCAACTAACGAATAATTGTCTTGCATACATATTTATGATTTGTATATTATGAAGTTTAGCTCTAAAGGTTATTTAAAATTGACTTTTGAAAAGCAGAAATAACTTCGTAAGATAGCGTTTTTATATGATGCCTTAAAATATGCGGGTGTATGTGTATGGGAGAAGAAGGTATCAGTCTTATCTACAATTGATTAGAACAACACTACAACTTCATTAGAAAACTGTGTCATGTAATTAATAAATGGATATTTACATGAAAATTATTTTTTTTTCTTTCTTAACGAATAAATTGATTTTTAAAAAGTTAAAAAATGTTTCCGTTTTTAAATCTATGCCGTTTATGTAACTGTAACATGTGCTATGAAAATTCATTGCTATCTAAGCGATAGAGTCAGAAAATAATTCGCATATGATTTAGACCAGATATTTTTAATTAAAAGCATTTTTATGTGTCTGAGATTTTCAAGTTTATTTTCCATTGCTATTTTAACAATGTTTATTTTTTAATTGCTTAAATAATTTTTCATGGTTCACCTTTTACTTTTTAAGTATCAACTATAGATAATGCTTTAAATCTTTTCCGATATTTTTTATGTTTTTATAGAGAATTCTTTACATTTTATGAGCTAGAAAACAGAAAACTGTTATAAAAATTTTCTATATTATGAATGCTTGCTTTTAAATGTTAAGGTAATTTAATAAATATCATTTTGCAGTATTTGAATTAAAACATCTGATAAAATTTATAAATGAAATTATAAAAAAGTGTTACAAAAAAAATATTTTTTGATAGGTTGTAAAAGTTAATTTTCACTTTACTAATAAATAGTAACTTCCTTTAAACTCTTAAAATAAAATTTCTTCACTGAGTAAATTTTATTTTGATACTTTTACGTTATAATTCAGTATAAGTTTATTATGTAGATTTAGCATCTGTAATTAGTTTATTGCCTTTATTCTTGAATTACAATAATTACATTATTCAGTTTTTAATCACTTTAATATTAAAATTATCAATTACAGTACTTTCAGTGCCAATCAAAAACACGGAAAACTGGAAGTTGTGCTGGCATTTTTTGTTATACCTTAGTTGTAAATCATAAGACGAAAAAGGTTGTTTATAAAAGAAACTTTTGAGAATAATATTTACTTAATCTTTTCCTCCTTAAAAGCCTACAAGCGGGTGAATGGTAACGTCGCTAAACACTGTTCAGTTCGGGTTCAAATCCCAACGAACGGGCTGGCTGTATGACAGTTTTCGTTATTTTTCCCCATATGTAATATAAATACGAGTTGACTTCATTTAAAAAGACTTCCACGGAAGTCTTTCTTCCCATTAGAAAGTAGTCTTCGACTTACTTTTCTTATTATGTATTAATCAATTAACCTAACCTAACCTAATCTTCCTTCTTAGTATTAGGTAAATATATTATATATAATATTGCGCTCAAAATAAAGATTTCTACTTGATAAAATTCTTTCTTTCAACTTAATTCATCATTATTTAAGCTATAAATATTTCTCGCATAGTGTGCAAAATTTGTGTTAAATAGTATGTTCTCCATAGGTCAAGGAAAACTTCTCCCAATTGTTTGCGAAATTTATGCTAAATAGAGCTCTATGTTTTCCAAACGTCAAGGAAAATTTTTCTCTGAATGTTTTGCTCGTAAACATGTGTTGAATTCGAATAAGAATTGAAAATAATACAACTGAGTCTATGATTAGACAGCTGTTACGTCTAAACAACTGTCTATGATTGAGCTGTCATGATTACGAGGATTTAGTCTCAGTAGTTCTCGATTTTAAGGCAATAGAATAAAATTAAGCAGAGACGAGGATTTCTCACTATTCAATTTTACGAATAATTTGAGTTCCGTTAGCTCCGAATTTGAATTATGTTCGAAATTTGCAACTCGCAGTTCATAACAATTAGAAATTTAACTGGATGGTTTTTTCCCCCACATCCCTTTTTTTAACCTTCTACTCAATTTTAAGTAGAATTTTGCTAATATAAAGCAAATTAAATTATTCTTATATCGGAATCACTGAAAGGTTTTTTTTTTTTTTTTTTTTTTAATAATTCCTTCCAAAAGTCTTTAACTAACGAAATAAATTGTTAACGGACGCATCAAACTTGAATTTGAAGGACATATTTTGCCTTACAACAATTTTGGCCTAATTCTTTTATATCTGTTTATGATAAAACTGAAAACAAGAGGAAACTGATTTGCATTGTCGAATTACACATCATTAAAGCGAAATGCCATGGGAATGAAAATGTTTTATTTGCTCAGTTGAATTACTGCGGTTTACTGAACACAAAATAAATCAAAAACCAATCACGTATAGTATGATTAAGTAAACAGTGTGGAAAAATATAAGTCATGTAATGAAAATTATATTATGAAATAAATTAAAAGCAATAAAAATTAAACAGTACAAATACGAAAATAAATACTTTTCCCCCTCCACTTTTGCATCATTTTGAGAAAATTATATCATATCTTTTGATTTAATGTCCCTCATTTCAGCTATATACATTAATTATATGTTTTGAGATATTTAAATGTTTTATCCTTTTTGCACAATATGGCGAAGATGTTGCTTATAATATTAAAGTAGTTAGTTTGGATAATTAATGAAAGAAGGTTATGGATAAAAAGTTAAATCTAAAATACATGTACTTTATTTGATGAAAATGAAAATGGACATTTTAGATTTTGCCCTTTAAGGAAATATTTGAAAATCAGTAGAGTTCCGAAACTAACTAAATAAAATTTTGAGAAAAACTAATGCATTACTTCTAGTTATTTAATATTTCTTTCTTTCTTTCTTTTTTTCTGTTATCATTTTTAAAATCACACATTTTTCACATATATTTCGATTCAGAGCCTGTTAAAGTAACTCTATTACTGTTTTCAGTTTGTTATTCAAACTACGATAAGTGCTGAGTAAAATTCTCATAACAACTCATCGTGTGATCGTTTTACAATCACACGCTGTTGACAGTGAAATATTTGAAAGGCTTTAATCGACATATTTTATTTGATGTCATTAGCAGTTGATATTTAAGTCTGTTATCATAGGCTGAGATTAACGAAACTTTCTAAATAAATAAGAATTTTTTTATTCTGTATAACAGAACTTTGTTAACCGAAAGATCAATTATCCGAATTCTTTAAGACTTATTTCCTCAGATTTCCGGGAAAATTTCGAAATGTGTTACAGATTTTAAGAGGAAAATAAAGTAGTCAGCAAAGATTCAGTCTTTCACTGTTGTAGGTAATTAGTTCAGTTGATCTCTGAAACTTCTTGTAATCATTATTCCTGCATTCATATGCCCTATTGTGCATTCTTAAGTCTTATTTCAGACTTATTTCTGTTTTAAAAGATTCACCTTTGAGCTTAAGATGGTTCCTAATTATTAATAAGAAGTGAACTGCTTATAAACATTAATAAGTAGGTCATAACTGTCGTTTATCTTTCGATGTTATTTTGGAGCATGACCGAGAAATACCAGTCACTTTACCCCCCTCTTCATTTCACTGAAGCTTAAAATTTAATTTTAAGGTAAAATATTTGCAGATCTATTAGCTGTAATGAATAATAATGTATTCGAGAACAGTTTATTTCATACACTTTTTCAATATGAATATCAATTATCTGAAGCCATTCTGGTCCTATTCATTTTATGTGAAGAAGCTTTACTATTTACGTAATTTAAATATTTTATTATAAAAAATACAAAATTTAGAACACTGGTAACTTTACTTATAAATTACTAAAAGCAGTCCTCTTAAAAATTAAATAGATTAATAAATAATTAACGAAACTTAAGCCTTAAGAAAAGTATGACGTATTATATATATCTTCAATTGAAACTTTTTACCTAAACACATTCTCATTTTCAGCAGTTTTTGTAAAATATAATTTTAAAACAGAACGTAAGTAAAACTTTCGTGGCTGGTCGTCTCATCATGAGCATTTTAAAATAATGTTATTGTTGTTATCAATCTTACAATGGTCAGCACAAGCCCATGATTTTCCTCGCGGGAAAGAGTCAAATGCTCCTGTCATTGACCTTGACCATCATATAAGACCCAATTTTAAAAAAGGGCACTCCTGGGGAAACGGGTCCAAAGGTTTTCCACCTTTCTTTCCCTATCACAAAGATCTCAAGAGGACTTTCGGCTTGCCGAATATTTAGAGTTCCTCCATGCCGCAAAGACACTATGCATTTACGAACATGTACGACTAAATTCAGTCATAAATGAGCGTGACGAAATTCCATCGAATTTTCAATGGGATAAAATTCAACCATAGAGAAAAGATTATTATTATTATTATTATTATTATTTCTTTAAATGCCAGAGACAATAAATAACTTCAAGCTATAGAAAGTCATTTTACCTCTTGTGTGTTGGGGGGTGATTTCCGTAGATCGTATTTTGTCACGTAGACGAAGATTTGGGGAAAACCTCTCACCCAATCAATAAGGCTCGCTGAAAGCTTAACCTGTAAAAATTTACAAACATTCAGTTATTTTATTCATACGGCATTAATTGTTCATTTGTGAAAACAAATCACTTTTGAATAATAATGTAATGTTCATTAACAGAAATATTAGTTAAATCATCTCTTATATATCACTAATGTTCATTAATGATCACTTTTATTAATACTGCAATGGTCCTTGGTACAACAAAAATTTTTGAAACTGACGAAAGCTCGAGATGTAACCAAATTTCAAATTAGCTTCTGATTTTTAAAATTTATTATTTTTAATTTCCTTGAAGATAAATACTATGTAGAGATATTAGGTTATTTTGAAGCAGGAGACTTAAAAAATGAACAGTGCCCTCGCCGGGACTCGAACCACGGACCTCTCGAATACGCGCCGGGTGTGCTGACCACTACATCATAAAGGCATGCTAAGCAGGCGGGATAAATATCTTATAACTATGCTGATCTGTTCTGTAAAATTTGGATTAGTGCTTAGGAAAATTGGAACCGGTATTTTTGAATATTCGAACTAGTATGCTAATGGGCTGGATAAACCCACACGCTCACACATACGAGAAAATATCAAGTGCAAATAAAAAAGATTTCAGCAACACTATAGAAATAATTTTATTGAAATACTGAGCCGTGTCGAGGATTCGCGGTTCTTTGTTGAGTGAAATGTGGTTTAATTAATTTTAGCAGATTTTGCTGAAAATTTACTGTGCATTTGATAAAACCACATTATTTTTAAGAAATTCGAATAATTCACTTCTTTTGAGAATTAGTTAGTTATACATCATAGCTAGATATTAAAATTCTGATGCTGCGGATTGAACAGTTAGCGTCATTTGCAGAGTCATTAGATTTATCGGAGCAGGAAATACAAAAAATATGCAATACCCTCACCAAGATTTGAACCCTCTCCCCTTTCACCAGTCACACGAGAGGACACCTGAACACCTTACACATTAAATAAGAGTTAGAAATTTTCTGCTATCGTCTCTCAAGATGGAGAGTGTAATTTTCTTGAAACGTTAGATATGTTTTGTGTAGATTATATATGTACTTTCGAATTTTCTGCTATCGTCTCTCAAGATGGAAAGTGTAATTTTCTTGAAACGTTAGATATGTTTTGTGTAGATTATATATGTACTTTCGAATCCTGTAACTTAAAATTGCCTATTAATTGTCTTAACCGAACTCACAATGAAGCCTATAATTCAGGGAACTCCAACATTTCCGCACCTTAGAGCACATTCTAGAACATCAGGAGGAATGGCAGAAACATTTATTCTTTCAAGTAAATTTATAGGTTGACATAGATAATAATATCCAAAAAATATATATAAGTATAAAAATTTCCAAAAATATAAGTTTAAAATATAAAGTTTATTGATTTTATTCTTATCTGAAACCAATGGTGCAGACAAAAATTTACAAATTCTCCGGTTTACAATTCATTGGTAAAAAATTGCTTAATAACAATGTTATTCGTAGAGCCAAAGTGATATTTTGCATTGAATTTCATGGGGGCATTGCTTCATAATTAAGAGAACATGATGATGTTACTGCTCGTAAGCAGTCATCAAGATGTTCATCTGTAAGTCGAGATCTGTAATTTGATTTTGTGACGTTGAAAGCAATGCTATTTGGCATTTTATAATTTTTAACCAATATCCGGGTAAAAATGACAAATTGGACAGGACTATACCTTCAAACTGAGACATTTGACAATCTCGATCCAACCGGGATATCTGATAAGTCCATTTAAAATGATAAATATATAGCTATAAACAAATATGCTAATATTTCTCAAATTAATTACTAATTATAAAAACATTTTACATAACATTTTATTGAAAACTGATATTTTTATTAGTCTTTATTTTAGTTGCACAATAGCAGGCACAGGTAAAAAAAACTGTGGCGGGCGCAGTGCTGGCCGCGAGCATAATGTTGGGGATCCTCGCTATAATTGAAAGATTCAGTGACAGAATCTCAAACTTTCTAATCAGAATAAAATACTTTTTATATTATACTAAAAATCCTGTGATATTCTTAAAAGTAAAATCAGTATAGAATTACTGCAAGCTTATGGTAACGTATGCTATATACAAATTAACGTAAATTATATCAATAAAAATAGAAATTTTTTTCAGCATTTACTCTTCATCTACTATGAAATTACCTTATAAAACAAAGATTCTAATTTGGTATAATATCTTGACAGAGTAGCATTTTTTCTGCTTTTCCAATAAATAATTTTTCTTTAAAAAGTTTCCCGTAAAATTTTTGCCAGAAAGGACTTTAAAGTTTTCTTTAACTTATATTTGACTTACAAACTTCTCAGGACTTATAAGAGGTAATGTAGGGGATGTGTATCAAAGCCATCGTAACAAGTTTTAATTAACCTATTGTAATATAGTAGGAAACTTTGCCGTGTTTGTTATCAGTCGATTCATCAGTTAGCCATTCCAGTTCTTTCTCAATGCAACTTTAAGTAAGTACGCGTAAGCGAATCTTTCTTTCTAAGGAAAATCGTATCGGACTTAACAAGAGGCGTGAAAGGGCAGAAAATGATTGTAGAAATACCTGTTAAAGGCCGTCAAGACGTGCAGTTTTCGTTTTTAAAGGTAACGTAGGATGATTGATGTTTGTCCCTGTTTTAACCAAATCTGAAGCTGTTGCTTACAACAATGAAATTTGAATTTTTTTCACTTGTTGAAGTATTAAAAGCACATTGTTTTTCAAAATCAATGCAGAAGAAAAATTTATTTATTTTAGTAATTAATATTTATTAATCTTAGAGATATAAATCCTTCATAAACTACTTGTAATTAGTAGTAATTAATAGATTGTATTTCGAAGAAAATAACAGATATTTCCATTTCAGTGCAAAATCCATGCCTTCGAAGAACTAGATTTTCTGAAAAGTTCACCAAACAGTATGAGCCAAGAAGCTAAATCTATTGCTATGCGCTTAAATGGGATAACATTAATTCCACAAAAGCAATATTACGTCATCATCCGAAAAGAAAAATTTGACAACATGATATTTATGATGTTATAAACGTCCATCTTTGTTTGAAAATCGATCCACCACAAAATTGATTCGAGATAAAAGAAAGAATAAGTTAAAAGCATTATACTCCGTTATTTAAAGAGTGACACACCGTTAAATTATTAGATGCAAAAGTAAGCATAAGTGACAAGCGTTATATGCGTTAAAAGCAATATATGTTTTCGTCGGCAAAGAAAGCATTATACTTTTTAAAGTTCTGAGCTTTCGTGCTTTATAAAAATAAGTTATAATTGTTTTATGCGGCACTGACAGGATTTAAATATTTACAGAAATTTATAACAACATTGACTGTATAGCACAGGGGTGGCCAACTGTAGTATGTATATATGACTGACTTTTGATTTAAAAAGTGATACATCGTAAAAAGTAGTTCAACGTAAAAGTGCCAGAGTAATAGATTCTCTGGTGCTAAAAATACTTATGTAAATAGGCTGTTTCTAAGGCAAATTCTTGATGAGAAATTTTATTTTAGAGCATATAAACCTACTTTTATTGAATCATAACTTCTAAAAATAAAATGGAACAGAATTTGGTTAATTGTAGAATTTGGTTAGTTTGGAGAGACCGCAGGAAAATTTAACGTACCAAAAAAGGTTAAAGACTTAATATGAATTTCGAAGTCTACATTTCGATATTTCAGCCAGACTGATCGAAGTTACACTGTTCGTTAATTTCTATTACCTACGGAAGTACAACTGAACAATTCTCGATTCACATATAAAAAATTGTTTGGTAATGAATTCCGCTTGCAGACATATAGAGGCAATACTAATTCAGTCTCTTTTTCCTCAGCTTTTATGAAATGCGTGTAATTCTTGGGAAAATGGGAGAAAAATTCTTCTTCATTCTCTGAAAAATCTGTCACATTACCTTCAGATGCAAAAGGCATCTTGTGAAGGACGTTCATCAGATTTTTAAACAAAACAAAACATAAAAGGTCACTTGAAGCAAGATTTTTAAAAACTGAAATGAAGAATGAAATAGTAATGTTCGCAGACCTGGCAAAGAAGTTACCTTATTAAAAACATATTATGGCGCATTTTGATAGTGGTAAAGATAGTCCTGCGTATAATTTGAATTTCTTCTCATGGTTTTGCTTTTGATTTTACGTAATACTTTCATGCGATTATTTTTCAGTGCTTAAAGTAATCAAACATCAGCAGCCCTGTGGCATATTATAAAATAGTGAGCATAACTGGGTGAGGAAACTTCTTGTTCGCAGGAAAGATATACTGTTCTCTTGTAAACGTTCCCGATCGTGCTGATATAAACCCTATCGGAGTTGCTTATGCTCAAAAAATCTTCTGGATCCTGTTAAGTCATTGTCAAAAAATGATTCAAGTGACCATTTTTCTGTTACCTTCATTAGCATTTTGCGTAACCGGGGTGAGATATTTCTCGTCTTTAGATGCTTTTCTTAAAACTGATTTTATTCTACCATGTGAAATGCCTACTGGTTTGTTTGTGTGACATCATGATTTTCCCGCTTAATTTGCGATCGATGTGGATAGAGGATCAAATGCGAAGTATTTTCACACGAAGTTCTTCTATGTTTCTATTTTCATTTGGCGCAGAGTGGGGTCAATTAATGATGAAACTCTGTTGTTCAATCGAAACCTACCTATCGTGTTGTTGTGACTACACTCACTTGTCTGATATTAAAGCGAGCCCACGAAAATTTCCGTGGGAAGGAGGCAAGATTGCTCCTATCATCAGTGCTTGTAGTTGGCTTTGGACACCATTCAGGTGACAGCATGACTTTGTTCAGTTCCGCCCCTAATTTTGAAGGAGAGCATCCCGAAGGGACGGGTCTGAGAGTTTCCCATCCCTCTTCCAATACCGCCAACCTTTAAAGGGATCTTTCGATTTTCTGCATATTTTGAGTGCCCTTATATCACACAGACATTATACATTTACAAACATACCTACTTTCTGCGAGACTCGAATCCGGACCCTTTGTTAGGAGAGTCAGGTCACTAACCACTATTCCGGTTAGGCAACCCTTAAAGTGTTGTTCTGAAAATTATACGTATCGTTTTATATGCTCAACTTGTAATTAAAAAAATGTGTTAATATAATTTATCACTTATTCCGTAATTTTTAAGCTTAAGAACAAAGAATAACATAAGAACTTGCATAATTTAATATCGAAACAGAGCTCAACGAAATCTCTCACAGAAACTAACTCCCTAAGGCGGCTATTTCTGAAAGTGACGAGCATGTCTGAAACACCCTCAGTAATCACATTCTCTAAGGTGACCACCTCCGCAAAGCCTAAAACAGTTTAGAATTGAGAATGATCTGTTACAGAGGTTTGAGGCTTAAGCAAGTTAAAAAAAAAAAAAAAAATGTCCCAATTTTCCATACACAACTCGAGTAGGCCTCAACTGGCCTTAGGGGTACTATTCAACACTTCTTCAACAATCTATCCTATATTCTTGAAACTGGAGATTAACCGCAGCGTTACTGCATTTAAGAAGCACGCTCTATTAACTGAAATAATCACTTATTTCAGATATTAAAAGAGCTTTTAAATTAGAAATTTAAATTATCTGATTTTATCTCATAATTGTAATCCGTTTAAAATAAAAGTTTTGATAAAGCTACTACTAAAGTAAACGCGCAATTTAGACGCTATTAAATTATGAAAGCAGATAAGAGTAAAGAGTAAATAACTACAGAAAACGGTAATGTGCATTTTAAAAATTAGAAGAAAAGACAATGAAACCTAAATAATTACCTAAAAAAAATCATTCTTCGGAAGCTATGAGCAAAGCATGTCCCATTTCAGTTTGATAAAACTAATCTTAATTAAGTCGTTCAGTTATAGAGATCTGCTTGCTTGTTTAACTAACTTGAGCCACTGTGAGACTGTCATCGCCCCATCTATTGACAATTTAAAAAATCTTTTTATAAAAGATTTAACTTTAAAAATGCAAGGATTACATTCACACAACAATCTGCTTTGCTTGCTGGAGCTAAGCTAACATATATAATATAAATAAAAATTTAACGTAATTTAATGCCAGAATTTCACAACGCATGTCAAGTGCAGATTAAACGATTCTTATTGTGCGAGCAAACCCAGATAACAAAAGGCTAACATCGTAATGCTTAGAACTGAGCAAGGAAATATTACAGCCGTTAGCATCGTTGCCAAAGCTCTCCCCCCAATTCAAAAAATAAGGGGAAGATCTGAAAGCTTTCATATCTTATATTACGTCCAAACGGGCGTTTTTTCACTTACAGACACGTACGTGTTTCGAGAGTATTTGGGTTAATGCCACATTGGGCTAAAAACATTTAAGAACAGCATGCCTTTAGAATTTCCCACAGACATTCAAGATGAAGAGGATCTGGAGATAAAAATATTTTATTCCGTACAGTGTAGTCACTGCTCGCTTTGAAATTGTTGAGTTTTTAAATAAAAAATTCGTTAAAGGTTTTGGAAATATGAAACAGTCAATAAAACAAATTCCAAATTTGGGCTTCCATATGCTCATATTCGGGTGGAGGGTTACGTTATTAAAAATTTGATCGCTCTAGGTACCGTTGTTTTTTCACAGTGCGAGGAACATACATACATTCATGTAGATTCTTCATTATTTAGTTAAGTATAATACAGGGTGATAATATTTGGTGTCAACAATTTGAAAACTGATACAGCCTTTTTTAGTGATTCGACGCAAAATGCCATTTCGAGACTAATAGTCCTACTGCGTTAGCCCCTATTTGGGCTAAA
This sequence comes from Stegodyphus dumicola, assembly GCF_044657685.1. Classification (NCBI taxonomy): domain Eukaryota; kingdom Metazoa; phylum Arthropoda; class Arachnida; order Araneae; family Eresidae; genus Stegodyphus; species Stegodyphus dumicola. The sequence continues at coordinate 150,446,824 of NC_140777.1, forward strand.
AAAAAAAAGGAAGCTCTGTTCTTATAAACATATAGCTAATTAGCATCCTGATAAGAGCTGGCGAAAGAAGAAGTAACAGTACAGATAAAATAAGAAAATAGTGGGTTAATTAGAATCATAAATTTTGCATAGTGTGCTAGAATTTTCGGTCAATCAGATATAACGTAATAGAAAGAAAGCATTTCTTGCTTTTCTTGCTTTTTAAGATAAGGCTTTAAACATATTATTAATATTAGGTGTTCCGCCCTAAGCCGCTACAAGGAAGGGAAGAATGTCTTCGTGGAGGACCTAGTAAGGGAAGCTAGCTCGTATTAACACGTTACGCATGGGGAAAATAAAGAAAAAGGCCCATGCAGCCAGCTCGTTAGCGGGATTCGAACCTCTGACCGAACTACCAGTGTTAAAGGACTTTACGGCTCGGCCACTGGTGGGGTGGCTTAAAAGATAAGGCATTAACTTTTTTGCATGCTGCTATGTTTAGCTTTCTTCCAGTAAAGACAACAAACAGTTTTGGCAGTGTCCTGGGTGAGGGGGGGGGGAGTTTTTTTAACAACGAAGGTACCATAAGCATAGCTATTATAAGAAGTTATTTTGATAATATTAATACAAACATAAAGTACCTAGATGTTTTAAAAACGTTTCTTCCCCCTCCCCTCGTGTCTGAAGTTTTGATAGCTCTGAAATTGACAATCAGTTTGATTTCGTCAGAAGTCATAAACACCAAATGCGTGAATTTACTATTTACGATTATGCGGCTATATTTTCTTTTTCTTTTGGTTTAGTTTAAAACTTTTTTTTTTTTTTTTTTTTTGCTTTGATTATGCTTCTAAACTCTATTAACACTATTATTTGCTTTCATTTTTCAATTGCTTTAAGGATTAAATTCTTTTTAACATTTGATAGATAGCATCATTTAAATTTAAAACTTAGAGTAATAATCTTCAGAACAATGGAAGAACATCATAATGTTTATCTTTATTACCCCCCCCTTGTAAAATATAAGCGAATGATAGACATCAACTTGGAGCTCACATTATATTTTTCTCAATTTCCGATTTAATCGCGGATAACCCCGTTAGGACAGGTTGTAGATAATTCCAGAGCAATCAGCTATTATCACTCTCCAACAATAAAGAAAATGGTTGGTGATAAGTCAAAATATCATTTATGAAATCGACACAAGCTTCATGGCAAACTAGTTTTAAAATCTCGTTTCCGATATATTACTTATATATTATTACGTTCAAAATGATTCGCGAAACAAAATTTCGCAATGGAAAACACAATTCTCGTTCCATGGTCACGCGCTTCTGCAAAAGTTGCGCAAGTGAAATATATAAAAGCCATTAAGTAACGCTTTTCTCTCTCTTTCTCTCTCTCTGTAGATTATTCTTTTTGTTACCTTTTCCATTTCTGGGTAAATGCTCATGAAACGATATAAATGGGCAATAAGGAATATTTCACTTTTTGCTTTTTCTCTTTAATAATATGTTTTACAGTTTATTAAATTTCTGAGAAGAATTTCAGAATTGGTAATGCGATTTTTTTTAATAAATGCTAAAAATCGTAGAATAAATATTTTGTCTCCAACTCAGTTTTAAGAATGTTTCGTAATAAAAATTAATCGTCGCAAGTCATTAGTTATTTTACATCACAACAAGAAAGAACACAGGCATCGAAGGAATTCGAGTTGAAATATTAAAATGAAAAGTAAATTTTACATTATTTTTATCAGCTTTCTCTAATTCTGACCAAAATACGACGAAATCCGTTACAGAGTATTTTATTACTAGATAACGCATAGATTCCTTTTTCCAATATATTATATATATTAATAATTCAAGTTATCTTAGATTTCTGATTATAGTAAAATATGAACTATCATTTTTATAACAGTTAAATAAAATCTTTCTAAGGGAAAGTTATTTTTGTTACATTGATGGAAATGGTGTAACGGCGCAAAACAGCGATAAATGAGCTATTAGTATGACTTCCGGTTTATATTTCTTTCCGTCTAGTGGCAAGATCGAAGAACATAAGCTAAGGGATTTCTGTTCATTTTGTGTACTAAAATGGGGGAAAACGACATAAACAAAAGGGGTAAACATGAAAAGAAAAGAAAGAAAACCAAAAGTTAACCTCTGAAAGGGTTCAGATTTTAACGATCGCCTAAAAAAATTTGTTAAGCGGTTTTTTACGCACTCGCTGGGCCTGCAGTCTACCAGGCTGCTGTTGCATTCATTCTTACTAATATTCTTTTGGTCTATATATATTATTTCTTTATATGTATTTTCTTTATATATATTTTTTATATATTTATATAATAAAGCTAAAAAGACCAAAAGAAAATATATATATATATATTTTTTTGGTCTATATATATATTTTCTATATATTTATATAATAAAGCTAAAAAGACCAAAAGAATATTCCTTTGGCCTTTTTAGCTTTATTATTAAGCATCATTTTCTTCGCTTCTTCGCACATACGCCACATACAATTCAACAGCAAAATCACAAGCATTTTAAAAACAGCATATTTTTAGAATTATAATTAATAAACTAAGCTGTATAAAAGCAGTGTACATACAGTTTTAATAATATTGTTATTTTATTATTTTTTTTCTATCCGATTGATTTAAATAAAAATGCATTTACTAATTCAGAAGTCAAACAACAAAAATCAGCGTTATACCTACAAAATTTTCACAGGACTAGTTTCGATCGTTTTACCGAACCATCATCTTCAGCTGCAAAACCGCAAATGAACAAGATAGGAAATAATGATTAGATAAGATAAAAAAGCCTGGACAAGATTAAGCAAGTGGCGCCATCTGTTGGCGAAACCAGAACTAAAACATAATTTCTCTAAAAGCCGAAGGCAAATTTGGATTGGAATTAGGATCGTTAACTAGAACAGAAAGATTTTTATGAATGTGAAATGCCTCTAGAAAATCCAGTTCTCCAATGGAAGATGTTTTTTTGAATAATTTTGGCAGCAGAAAAATTGAAAGTGTGATTTTCGGACCAACAATGTTGAGCAACAGAAGACTTCTGTGTTTCCTTTTTTCTAACATATGCCTCATGTTCTTTGACGCGAAATTTTAAGGCTCTCTTAGTTTGGCCAATGTAAATTAAACCACACTGGCAAGGAATCCTATAAATACCCCAGGAATTCATATCCGGAATGGGGTCCTTGAGTATAGAAGTTGGAATTTTATTGATGGGAGAATAAACAACCCGAAAGTTAAATTTCTGCAAAATATGTGCAACTTTATAGCTAATTGATGGAAAGAAGGGAATGACAACAGAATTTTTATAATCTCCTAAAATAAGAGTGTGGCTTTTAGTGTGTTGAGATGAGAATTTTTTAACTGCTTGATTAATAATGTTGGGTGAAAAGCCCCTGTCAATAGCTATTGCTTTTAAATAATTTAGTTCTTCATCAAGGGCTAATTTGGAGGAGCAAACTTGAAGAGCACGGAAAACATAGGAATAAAATGAAGCTAACTTTTGTTTAGTCGGATGACATGATTTAAAGTGTGGTGGAAGGCAAACCGATGAAGGTTTACGGTAAACTGTAGTACTGAAGTTGGATGTGTTACGTGTGACCAGAATGTCGAGAAACGGAAGAGAATTGCAAGTCTCAAGTTCAAAAGTGAACTGAATAGCAGGATCAATAGTTGTTGTTGAAATTCATTGTTGAAAGAACTTTATTTAAATCATCTTTATTACCTTCAAACAGGGTAAAAGTATCGTCTACGTAGCGGAACCATGCCGGGAAGTTTAAAGTTTCAAACAATTTTGATTCATAATAATGCATGTAGATATCAGCCAGGATGGGACTGAGGGGGCTTCCCATGGCTAATCCTTCAGTTTGTTTGTAATATTTATTTTGGAAAACAAAATGCGTTTGTTTCAAACAGAGTTGAGTGAGAGAAATTAGCTCCTCAATTTCGATGCAAGAGAAATGAAATTCGCGAAGTCTGGTTTCTAGACATTTTAATGCACCCTCCACTGGGACATTGGTGAATAATGATTTTACATCAAAAGAAACCATGAGTAAATTACTAGGAGAAATGTTTTTAACCTTTTTTACAAACTCTATTGAATTTTTTATGGTGTAACTGTTATTGTCTAAAAGAGTGGAAAATCTAGAAACCAAATATTTAGCTAAAGGATACGAGGCAGTACCTAAATTTGATACAATAGGGCGGAAAGGAATACCACTTTTATGAATTTTGGGAAGAGCATATAATCTGGCACAATTCGCAACAGATGGGATAAGCGAATGTTTTAAGTTGCTTGAAATGATTTGCGAAGATTTGATCGCAGTTTTTATTTTGGATAAGTCCGAAGGTGAAGGTGAAGGAGGGATTGGATTATATGGTCCTTCGTTTAAGAGTTTAGTGACACTATCGATGTAAGTGTTCTTATCCATGACGACTATCTGGCTGCCTTTGTCGGCCTTTGAAATGATAATATCCGGGTTAGAATGAATTTCGCGCATTGTAGCTCTTTCTCTCGCAGTTAGATTTGGTTTCAAAGGTTTATTATTGAATTTCACATTATGAGCGATAAGATGCCTAATCATTTCTTTCTGTGAATCTGAAACTTTACTGAACTTGAAAGCTTTTTCGATAGGAGCCAAAATCTTTGGAATCGAGGGTTTACAGGTTTGTGAGAAGTTAAAATTATATTTTAGAATTCTCTCTTGTTCTTCTGAAAGACTAACATTAGAAATATTAACTATTGGCTTGATGTTTACAATGGGAAGATTTTTTGAACTACTTGAACTGGAAGACTGTAAAAGAAGTTTTTCGAATTTAACTGCAAGGGTGTTTTTATGACGGTTAACTGCATTCTCCGTTCTAGACCAAGACTTTTGTTCAAGGGCAGTGAATTTTGGATATGATTTAGCGAGTTCCAGATGAAGCTTATAGAGTTCATGTTATATCTTATAGAGCTTATAGAGTTCAAGCAATAGCTATTGACAGGGGCTTTTCACCCAACATTATTAATCAAGCAGTTAAAAAATTCTCATCTGAACACACTAAAAGCCACACTCTTATTTTAGGAGATTATAAAAATTCTGTTGTCATTCCCTTCTTTCCATCAATTAGCTATAAAGTTGCACATATTTTGCAGAAATTTAACTTTCGGGTTGTTTATTCTCCCATCAATAAAATTCCAACTTCTATACTCAAGGACCCCATTCCGGATATGAATTCCTGGGGTATTTATAGGATTCCTTGCCAGTGTGGTTTAATTTACATTGGCCAAACTAAGAGAGCCTTAAAATTTCGCGTCAAAGAACATGAGGCATATGTTAGAAAAAAGGAAACACAGAAGTCTTCTGTTGCTCAACATTGTTGGTCCGAAAATCACACTTTCAATTTTTCTGCTGCCAAAATTATTCAAAAAAACATCTTCCATTGGAGAACTGGATTTTCTAGAGGCATTTCACATTCATAAAAATCTTTCTGTTCTAGTTAACGATCCTAATTCCAATCCAAATTTGCCTTCGGCTTTTAGAGAAACTATGTTTTAGCTCTGGTTTCGCCAACAGATGGCGCCACTTGCTTATTCTTGTCCAGGCTTTCTTATCTTATCTAATCATTATTTCCTATCTTGTTCATTTGCGGTTTTGCAGCTGAAGATGATGGTTCGGTAAAACCATCGAAACTAGTCCTGTGAAAATTTTGTAGGTATAACGCTGATTTTTGTTGTTTGACTTCTGAATTAGTATTTATTCGGCGTGTTATTGTGTCTTAAAAATGCATTTAATTCGCAGCATATCTAATTAGAAACACAATACTTTTATACATTTTTTTTATATATTTTTTCACGTTTCAGATATGGGAAAGAATGTAACGTTCTTATGTTAGTCTAAATATATATTCATTTAGCATTCTATAAAACTTTCGCTATTCAACCTGGGCCTATTCTGTTCCTGTTCTATTGATAATCTCTACTGATAAATCGTAACAAACTTTAAAAGAGACTCTATTAATTCCGTTTCGGCATTTTGCGTCGTCCACTATAAAACGGCCTTTCACTTTTCAAATTGTTGCCACCAAATATTAGAGCCCTGCATTACATTTAAAAAATTAAATAAGGAAGAATCTGCATGAATGTATGTACGTTTCTCGCATTATGAAAAAACAATGGCATCTTGAGACATCAAATTTTGAATAACATAGTCATGCACTCGAATATGGGCATCTGGAAGCCCACATTTGGAATTCTGAATTTGTTTTGTTACCTATTCAGTATTTTGAAAAACTTTAAAAATTTTTGATTAACAAACTCAGCGATTTTAAAGCGAGCAATGGCAACACTGCGCGGGGGGGGGGAATTATATCCAGACTGTGTATCGAAAATTTTAAAGATATGATATGATCTTTTAAATATTTTGTGATATTCGATTTAAGGGATCTTTCGATATTTTTCTTTGACCACGTCTGCCATGAGGGGCTGATAAACTTTAATATTGATAGAGAGATTATCGAACTTATTGTTTCTTTCATTAACAATCGAAGTTTCGTTGTCTCCATTGGAAAGGATACTACTAATACACGAAAGATTAATGCTGGGGTCTCCCAGGGGTCCATTTTAGGACCCATTTTGTATCTTCTATATATCTGATTTTCCCCGGATACACCTGAACCGAAATAACTTCTTAGGCTGTTAGGCAGATGACACAGCTCTAGCTGTGAGGTCTGCTAACGCCAACCACGCAGTAAAACTAATAGACATTATGCCAGAAATTGAAAGTTGGTGTACCAGGTGGAGAATTTCAATCAATGCCCAAAAATTCCAATTGCTCTTAGTTAAAAGGAAACACAGACTCAGCTCAAGAGGAAAATCTACTTGTTCAACGACGTGGTTCCACAAGTGTCAAATGCAAAATACCTTGGGGTTACACTTAATAAGAAACTGACCTGGAAAAACCATATCACAAACGTCAGAAAAAGGGCCTTCATAGTAATAAGTAGCTTAAAGCCCCTGCTGAACAAATATTCTAGATTTGTTCGCAGAAAACGGCTTGTTTACACCATGAACATAAGGCCGATTATAGCTTATGCATCACTCGCCTGAAATACGGCCAACAAGAATGACTTACATAAGCTGCAGCTACTGCAAAATTAGATTCTTAGATTGATCACAGATGGTCACTATTTTGTAAGTAATGCCATGTTACGTAAGAATCTGAAGTTAAGTACCATAGAAGAACATCTTCATAAGCTGAATAGAAGTTTTTACCAGAAGACCATTAACTGTGCACATCTGTCAAATCTGAACACGCTGAATTATGTGATTTTGGAGGAGGACTGTAACATTAGACCGTTAGCGGCCTACCTCACCAAAGACTCAGATTTTTCTGCTTAGGATTACTAGTGCATAGCTGCATGTATATAGTGTATATATTGCATATATACTTGTTATTGTAAAGTACTATTCCTTTTTTTTTCTTTTTCACACAGAATTATGACGGTATATTCACGTTTTGTCTGTTCATGTTTGCTGAATTCTCGGCCGCACGATGTTCCGGTCCCCTTTTACCTACCTTCTCATTACCTACGGGTTTAATATACTCACAGTCTAACGTGATGCGCCTATGTGGCAATAAATTGATTGAGCCGGAGAAACCGAACTCCGGCTCAATCGGTATTCCGGCGATACCTAATCAGTCAGTCAGTCGATTCCAGACGAATGAGCTGTCTTCATGGACGGGATTTCCCACACGTAACGTCAATACAAGCCAATTTCCTTTTGAAAGTCCTCCACGCAGGCAATCTTTCCCCTAGGCAGGTAGCCCTCGTGTGCTTTACCATATTCAAATAACTTAATCTAACATAAATTATCAAAACAATTAATAATTTCTAATAGCGAGTTAAAAAAAAATTCTAATGTAACTGAATTTAAGTCTCCGCAGTGTAAATAAAATGGTTAAAAAGTTCGGATGACTAACTGTTCCAATAACCAATATTCTATTTTATGAACTAAAAAAAAAAAAAAAAAAAAAATCCGACTCATTTTGAGGATAAAATTATTATTTAACCATACGTAGTAAAATAATACTGTAGATTAGCGAAAAAGTTTATAAATTTTATGCTTTGGAAAACTGATCTGTTTATTAGCAAACTTATCCAAAATCAATATAGAAATACATTATGTCGTAAATAATGCTTCAAATCTAAAGCAGAACTAGTTTACAACAAGGTAAAATATCAAAACTTAAAAGAGTTTCATTGTGGGGTTGGTCACGAAAAATGGCAGTTCGAAACAGGAAATCGATTAGAAAAATATGTCACATTAACGGTTACAGTAAAAGAGCATAAAAATGATCTAAAAAAATGTGTTGGGGGAGGAAACCGATTCGCCAATATTTCTATACAAAGAAAAAAACTGAACTGTCCAAACAAAGCCTCAAGCCTGTCACGCTCAATCTAAAAACTGTCTCGCAGAAGATTTTGTCCATGGAATCCTGGGAAATGCTCCATTAAGCTTGATTCCTTTTCTCTGTAGTCACGATTGGAGTTCTGATTTAAGGCCCACTGTTTGCCCATGTGTGTGAAAAGTATCTACAGACTCAATTGCAACAATTGAATATAAATTCTATGGCGAACAAAACAAATACAGTTTTTATAGCTCTCATTTAGAGGTGTGGGAACTCATGATTTTCACCTTTCCCCGGCTATTTTTATAACCGACGAAACAATGAAAATATTTCCCTTATTTCAAAGAATTTTCTTTGGCGGGTATGTTGTTAACACTTCTTCTATACTCAAGAAAATTACGCTTGTATTTCACAGAGGCTAGCCCATGAGAGCGTTCACATTCGTTCACTCTTTGGCCCATTGTTTGTATTTCGCTTTGAAGAAATGCCGGGAGATACTAGCTAGAACATGGTGACGCTATTTCTGTTTCAAAATATATTTTACTCTGCACACAGATTTTAGTAGGTTGTATTGCTTATTACACGGATATACTTCCGAAGTAGGTCGCACTTTTTTCTTTCGCTTGGTCTTCTTCCTTAGATGAAAGGAGCCTAATGTGTCACTGAGAACATAAAATTAAAAAAAAAATACATGTTTTAGTTCGACCAGTGTTGTAGCTAATCAGTGCAGTAACTTTAACATATGTAATAGATTAGGTCAGTGGTGTCCAACCTTTGGCCTTTCGCGAGCACATTTCTAAAACATCAATATTTTTGTTAAACATATTTCCAAACTTATGTGATATACATCTGAAATATAAATTTCGGCAAATGGGTTTGAGATGAATAATAATATTAGTTGAACTTTATGGAAATCAGAGAAGTGGTATTCAAAAATATTTTTCAGTGCATTGAGGTTTTTCGAGTATTTCTCTGTTTCAATTGCCTTGTGGTTATGAATATGGCTTAATAAATTCTGAAAATGGGTGAAATTTTTTTCTTTCATCTGATTTATCCAAAATTTAACTTTACCTGAAAAGCAGTTACAGTCCCAGTTCAAATAAAAAAGGGTTTTTTTTTTTTCCTTTTCTTTTCCCTCGAAATCTTCGTTCAGTTTGTTCAGTTTAGCTGTTATTTTCGTGAGAAAATACAGATCGGATAACTAATTATTATCGTCCAATTCTTTATAACTTTCGTTTTCGGATTCCAAAAACTGCTTTATTGGCGAAAGAAGTTCTATAAATCGTTGAAGTACTTTTTTCCTGCTGAGCCATCTTGCGATACGTATTCTTATTCACGCATAGTCATCAGCGCAATCTTCGTCCACTCTCCATATTATTCTTTGAAATTTATGCCTTAATACAGAGAGGTAAGCGACATCGTCCTAAAACGCACCATACAAAGCAGAAACGTGGTAAAATGTTAAAAGTTTTCAGTTCTTTAATAGAAATCTTGATCTGTGACTGTATAAAATATATCCGCATTTCGGGTTACGTAAGGTAACATAATGTTGATTAATTTTGAAATGACGCAGTTTAGTTAGTTAATAATTATTATTTCTAGGGCAGTAAAAAGAACCAAAATTAAAATGAAAAATGAAGAAGCTAGAGAAAATTCAAATTAGATGCTTGTTTTACATGGTTTATATCGTACATATGTTTCCATGTATATATATTACACAGGTGCTTGTACATGCTTGCGTATGTACGTAATAAACTGGATATATTGAAGGTGGATGTTGAAGTATAATAGAAGAAAGAACTTATAAGCCGGATTTAAATATATAAAACAATTGTTGCAAGCTGTTATCCAGAAGTACAGATTTTTAAATACTTTACTTTCTTATTCTGATTAACAATGCACTTTTATAATAGTAAACCTAAATAAATTACCTGTATTATGTATCCTCGATTAGCAATATCATTCTATATGTATTTCTGGTATTTATTTTGTGACTAATCTTGTTAGTGTGATATCAGAGCAACCCACAAAATTCATTGCTGCAAGGAGGCAAGATTGCGCCTGCCGTTAGCAAGAACTTTAGGCGCGATATAGGTGACAGCACGACTTCGTTCAGTTCCGCCCCCCCCCCCAAGTTTGAAGAAGAGAACCCCAGGGGAACGGGTCCGAGAAATTTCCACTCTTCTTCCGTACAACCAGCATCTCGAGAGGACTTTCGGCTCGCCTTTCATTTTGAGTGCCCCCAAGTAGCACAGACTCTATGCATTTACAAACATCCATGCCTTCTCCCGGCCGTTCGGTACGGCAGTCATAGTCACCAACCATTACCGCAGTTGGGCAGCTTACCTTTTCTTCCCACGTTTATTTACTAATCGTCTAAAATACAGTTATATATGAAACTCTTTCTTCGTATTTAGTTTGAGTTTAAATGGTAATCATTATAAATCTTTGATTTTAAATGCTAATCTTTATAAATCTTTGATTTTATCCGATCCATAACATTTAATTTATCCTTTTTACATCCTTGTACGAAGTAAAAAGGAAGTACTTCAATCGCGAAAATTTTCAGGCAGCATACGTCAACGAAAATATCCAATTTGACCGCTATCGAATGCAATTTAACGATGTTTTTGCGTGACATCTGTACGTAAGGACAGAATAAAAGACCTTTTCCTCCAAAAAAATTATAAAACTGCTTTAAAATAAATTCTAAAGATAAATTTTCGTGGCGTCTGTACCTACGTACGTATCTCGCATAACTCAAAAAACGAGTAGCCTCAGAACGTTTAAATTTTGTATATAGGACTGCAATAACATTTAGATGTGCACCTCGTATTTTGGTTGCAATCGGCCGCACCAAACATATATATATATATATATATATATATATATATATATCCACTCTGTTACCCGGCTCAGTGATCTCAGTTTCTTTACTCTTTTATGTTTGTAAATTGTGCATTTTTTTATTTAAAAATGATTGAATTATGTTGTTCTTATCTTCCGGTTAGGGTTTTTGTGCTTTAGGAAATCTGAAAGCACTATTTGTAGAATTATCAGCTATTTAAAAGCTGTTTAAGCAGGTTAAGCCTAATATTTAAATAACATGGCGGACATGTTTGTTTGCATTTGAAACAGCAGATTAGTAGATTTGTTGCCAATCTAGAGACACTAAGCTTCGCAACAGCAAAGATAACGTCTTCATATATTATTGCGAATTAAATCATGCTTGATCCTTTCTGGAATTTTTTCGAGGAAATAAGTGTTAAGATTTACTTCGCAATTTTTAATATTATTTTGAGTTTTTATGTATTTTTGCCTTGTCGCGAAGTGAGAACTGAATTAATTGAATGAGAAATACTGAATCGTCTGTGAGAAATGGTTTCTTTTTTGTTTTGTTTGCATAATTTCTTTATACATCGTTCTAGATTTATTATAGTATTTGAATAGAACATGTGGCAACGATTAGATAATTTTTCAAATGATATCGATTTTGTGCATTCTGAGTTATAATATGAAAGAAATATAACTCTGTTAAATGAACTTAGCGCCAGAGTGTCGCTATGGAAAACAAATATAGTGAATTTTAAAGAGTGCGTTTATTCTATTGTGGTTTATGCGCCATCGACGAAGTAGATTTAATTCAATCCAATGAGTTTAAATGAAATGCAAGAAAAAATGCGTATAATTTAATATTTCGTACAAGGAAGTCATGTAGTGTACACATCAGATTTGTTAAATTGCTAGAACATGCTTGAAATACTGAAATAGAATATAATAATTTATTGGAAATAAAAACTAGAAACGAATTTGCTCTTAAAATATCAAAATGCTAGATGAGATGTAGAAAAGGAGTATAACTATCCTGGTTAAAAGCAAGAGTGGTCAAAAATTGCTATATCGTTTAGAAGACAATTCCAACACACACAGGGAAAAAAAAAAGAGTGTGGTTGGTTTATCTCTACGTGCTTATGAGCGAAGAATTAATAAAAGTAAAACTAAAAGTAGGAAAAAATGAAAGTGTGTTGCCTTAATCTGATGGTATAACAATTGTTTATTCAATATGTCACTACAATACTGAAGAGCTATATGTCTTAACGGAAGTTTATACTTTCTCAATGAGCCATGCAATTATTTTTTTCTCATAAACTTAGCGAGAAAAATAGTTGTTTAGTTTTACTCATTGGCCAATTCCATCGTGTACAATAATATATTTATTTTAGAAACGTTGCTTCATGCTGCTTGCCCGTGAAACTAATTTATATTTCAGCTTTTTTCTAACATAAACTTTAAACATATTTCACCAGTGAAAATGGTATAGAGATGCCATGTTATGTTTGCTGTCATTTGCATACAATTGGTTGTATTAATTAGTGTAGCAGTTATATTCCTTGTTATGAATGTGTGCATTTTTATTTTGGGCATTTGGAGACTAAATTTCCAACTGAGCTTTCATGGGAAGGCCAAATGTTTTGAAGCGCCCTAGTCTTAAGACAATTGCCTACGCCTATGTCTTACGTCTCATTGCCTATATCTTAAGCCAATTGCCAATTGCCTATGTTAATTTGAATATCAATACTTCCTGTTTGTGCAACTACTTGGTTCTTCCTTTGCAAATCCTTTTTAAAAATTTTTCGATTTACTAATTTGCATAGCATCTTATTTCGGATGATGAATTTATTAAAAAGACAAAGGACATCCAATATAGATGTCAGAAATAATTTTTGTGAGTGTGTTTATTAAAAAATCAGAATCTTTTCCCACTTTATGCAGAAGGAATTAATATCAGTAGCAGAATAATACACACTATCTTTACTCACTTTTCCTAACTCTAGAGTTGCTTTACGTTCTGGCTAAGCCGATAAGTAGAGAGAATTTATTCTTATTATTGGAAACTATGTTTTTAACTAACATGATACCGATCAAACGTTAAAAGTCGGTATGCATAAAAAATTATACTTCTGTGGTCTAAACGTTACATCACAAATAAAATAGCAAACTAAGCTTTTATTCTTTTTTAATGAGGTAAAAACTTACTTTGAAAATATTTTCCAGCTTATTGTTTTGTCATGAAGTAGAAAAGAGATTTCGCATTCATTGGAAACATCGAATAAGTAAAATACCGCAAAACAATGCTGCTAAGATCCGCAAGTTTTCTACTTTTTTTTACCTAATTCTATCTTAGGATTCTAATTTATAATCAAGCCAGGAAATGAAGGGAAAGGAAATAAAATTTAAATAAGCTTTAACTTAATTTATATTTGGATGATTTTGACTAATATCCACCACCCCTCATTGGCGGGCACTAACCATTTTAGGCGTTGATCACTACTAAGGCGGGAAGCGAGGGTCACCTTTTTTATAGATACATCTAATCTGATAGGACATTTTCTTAGTGAAACGAACTGCGAAATGTACACATATCTCAATATAATAACGCGGGATAGTAAAATATAATCCCATAGGTAGGCCACTGTTGCCTTTTATGAAGGGACATTATGCATTAGCAGAAGGAACATTATGTATTATTGACAGATGTATTAACAAAGGAGACAGCACAAATCAAATAGCAGAACGCTTTGATGCGCCGTTTCTCAAGATCCATCTGAGGAATATACCAGACATGCAAAAGAAAAACAAGATTGGGATACTTAAAAGATCTGCCAACAAGATTGGGACGAAGTGACAATGAGTCGTTGGACATACCAATTCTTTCCAAAAGTGGACAACAAAACCAGAAATACACAAGGTTTCCTAAAGTAATATTTGTCAGACCATAGCCCCTTCCCGGATTACTTCTTCAACAGGACTCTGGCAAATACCGACACATGTTCATGCGGAGAATTTGGTGATGCGAATCATTGCGTTTTCAAATATCAGCTCCCAAAAGAACCCCACTTGAACTAACCCTCCAACACTGACATGTGTTATTAACACAGCAACGCATCCTACAGAAACTAAAAAAAAGTCATGAAAAAACGGTTTCATTACGGGCTTGAAATCTGCCAAACTTACCCAAAAAATGCCGAATTTAATCAGCATCCACAATGACTGAATAATTTAATAGGTTGTACAACTGTACTATTCATTAAATCAAGAATTTCCCCAAACGAGCATGTACTATAAAATACGTCGCATAACAAACACCCACCTGTGGTATCAAAGGAATTTCATCGCCAACAATAGCCCATAATCTTTCCCATCCAAACTCAGTAGTCTCCATGGTAGGATTAAATCTAAAGATGGTTAGTGTGCTGAAGCATTACCTGTGCGATCCATGGTGAAGTCTCTGGTGCCCCTACTGTTACCTATCTATGAAAAGGGACAGACAATTTACATGTATTCTCTCCTCGGAATTCGAACCCGGTACGTCAGTCAGTATCACTACCCACTTTCTCGTCTGGGCGGCATTTTCACTCATAGTTTCCAATAAATAATCAAACAAATTATTATGGCTTTAATATTTGGTATGCCTTCAAAACTATAGCAATTTATAAAAATAAATAAAGTAAAATAAAATAAAATAACCTGGCCAGCTTCTACCACGATTTGTGGTTATTCACGTAAATGATCTCTAAAATTGCTTTGCATTGTTACTTTTATTGGAGAAACCCACTTTTTCCTACACAGCAACTTTTTTTCTTTTTAGTTTCCAAAGGGCTATCAGACTTCTATTCTAAACTTCTACGAAATGACGAATTTGCTTCCTAATGGAGATTAATGAGACAAATCGGTTTCACAATAGTCCTTTAGTCATAGATAAAATACACTTTCTTTGTTTGATGTTAATTAGAACGGCAGCTCCATTTCCTGTGCTTGTTTTTAGTGAATGTTCATTTGTAATTGTTATTCATTCAGTGATAGGTAAACAAAATGCTAAGCAAGAATACTATAAAAATCACCATTGAAGCAAAAGAATAACAAATTTGGTTTTTAGCCAGAAGTTGCCTTCTTTCTTTCTTTCTTTCTTTCTTTTTTTTTTTTTTTTTTTCAATAAATACTTTTTGAGGGTAGTATATCTGTAATTCATTTGGTTAGGAAGAACGAGAAGAGTTTAAGTTCAAAGAAGTTATCAAGTATCATTTTATAGTCATTTACGATCGACCTCATTTATTTTTTTATTCCTGTTCTCTAGTTACGATAATGCAAAGATCAAGATCTTATCTCTTACAATGATTTATTTACGTGACAACAACAGCAGTCTTTAGATTTTAATCCCAACTTTGATCGAAGTAGGATTTAAAATTGCTTAATTTTATCACATTAGCGGTTTTGACTGCGCTAACTAACAAGAACAGGAACTTTACAAGGGTAAAGCTACTTACACTGGAATATTATTTTGGAAAAGCACATTGCATAACGAATATTATTTTGGAAAAGCACATTGTATAACGAATATTATTTTGGAAAAGCACATTGTA
This sequence comes from Stegodyphus dumicola, assembly GCF_044657685.1. Classification (NCBI taxonomy): domain Eukaryota; kingdom Metazoa; phylum Arthropoda; class Arachnida; order Araneae; family Eresidae; genus Stegodyphus; species Stegodyphus dumicola. The sequence goes on from NC_140777.1 coordinate 150,462,648, forward strand.
TAACGAATGTTATTTGGGAAAAGCACATTGTATAACGAATATTATTTGGGAAAAGCACATTGTATAACGAATATTATTTGGGAAAAGCACATTGTATAACGAATTGCTCATTTGAAAATGTAATTCGTCAGATTTGGAGGCATGATTAGGAAACGTTTATGCAAATGCTCTGCTTTAATTAAACTAAATATGTAAACAGAAATTAAAAAAAAAGTTATATAAAATCAGCATCGGTTATGTAAAGTTTGGCTTGATTTGTTTTATTGAGATTACTTCAAAATACACTAGGGCCATCTGCCTAAGGGGAGATGACTTCCTGAGGACTTATTGAGGGAAACTGGCTCGTATACGTTACTCATGGGAAAGCCACATAAACGCCCCATGCAGCCAGCCAGTTCGCCTAGAATCGAGCCCTGGTTAGAACTACCAGTGTTATGCGACTTTACCGCTTGGCCGCTGGTAGGCCTCGTTAATGCAAAGAAAGCTATACGAGACTCAGAGATATATAATTATTCAATAAGCTGGAGGAAAGTGCATTGTTTAATTCTATCAGCCCGTCCTCAGTTTTCGTTTCTAACTGATGATCGAGTTCAAAATTCTCAGTTATTACAAGGATTTGTTTTTGTTTTGCGTACAGAAATGTCGCACAGCATAGAATATACCTTTGCCAAATTGTTAATTAATTGTTAAATATTGAAATCCCTAAGCTTTTCAATAAAAAATAATCAGCAGAACCACCAGTCTATTTAAATTTTAAAGTTTCGCCTTCATTGAAAAGCTTAATCAAAGTAATTTTATCTTATTTATTATAATTTTACTAGTTCAACGTTTTTAACTTTTCAAACCCATAAGAATTCAGGCAATTTGAGTTTCATTCGATGCAAAGTTTACATTCGAAGGAGAGTAATGACTAATATTAGATTTTAATATGCAAATATTAGTTAAAAAAGACAAAACGTAACAATAATTATGCGGAGATTTCTTGATGAAAGCAGCTACCAGAGAGAGTGCGGTAAAACGCCTAAGCGCTGGTAATTCAATCCAATTCATATCCTTTTTTTATACAATCCATAACTATTTACTATATTTTTAGTATTTAATAACTACAAAACTGTAGCGCCAATGCTTCCAAATTTGCTGAAAAATTTCTGATGGAAAATTGCATTTGTAATTTTTGTGATACTCAGTGCTTTAAACCATGTAGTGAAATACCTAAGTGCATTTCAGCAAATTAAAGAAAGCTAATCATTTTCTGAATATTGGGAAATATTTATATGCTAACAGCAATTTGGCTGAGTAGTTAAAATTTCAACACACGTGTTTTGTTTGACGTTTTTGTTCTGGAGCGAATATGCATAAATTTTAATTATTTTCACGATTTTTCGTCAAATTTTAATGTAGTTTCTAATTTCAGGATTAATTTAAAGCTTCCTGTTTAAATTAATGAGATTTAATTTCATCTTTTAAATCCTGTAGAGTGGCACTGAAATAAATTTCTTAAATTAACCATTAGAAATTTAAGAATTAATCTCAGTTTCATATAAAAAAGAAGGTCAAGCAAAATTCAGCAAAAAGCAGTTCATCATCTTCATATGAGTATTGAAATTATACCTCTTTTACTATAAAAAATTTACTTAGCAAGAAATTGGAAAAAAAACAAAACAAAAAAAAAAAAAAAAAAAAAAAAAATGTGTATTTGAAGGCAATGAAGTTATAGGTATTTCTTACATCACCACAATTTTAAAGGAATTTAAATGATTTGCAGGCTTATATAGCTATGATATTAAAACCAAAAGTGGAACTACTCGCGAATAGTTTTTCTGCAAGAAATTTTTTAATTCTTTACAAGAAAAAAAATAAACAAGTAAACGAAAGAAAAACTCTTATCGACTTATTTATTGTGTTGTTCGGCTTGAAATATGTTTGTCATTGCCATCATTTTACATCATGATCTACGTAAATTTTGGGCGAAACATAGAAGTAGAACAACCCATATTGCGAGGTAACAATCCCTTGCTTTAGCGGCCTATTACTCGTCGTCTAGCCAATTCTGCAGCACCACCTCTTCCTTGATTTCATTGGTTGCAGGACAATCCGTCATCTGACGCGTTGGGCGGAGCTTCTGAGACCTCTCTCAGCCTCACTCGTCACGTTGGCTATTATTTACTGTGCCCTCAATCGTCCCGTTGCCGTAGGTCATCCCTTCCTGAATGGCGGGCTCAAATGAAAGGGCGCCCTATTCATTCAAAAGGCCCACTTACCAATCTGCTTAACCTCATTATGTAATGGTTTAACAGATCTGCTGCTGCTTTCCTGAAGCAGCCAATAATTTGTACCTAATAAGGTGAGAAGAGAGGGGAAAAAAAGAAGTGGGAACTGGAACACCTTGTTTATTATTCTTAGACAGTTACCACATATAAACAACACAATAACTGTGATCAGTTTAATCGACGTTTTCTGAGTTATTTCGCAAAAGTGTTGCTCCGATCTCTGCAGAAAGCTGCGTGTTTTCGAATTAGTGACATTCAGTTGTGAATATTCAATACAGAATGTTTAAAAGTGTAAATATATGTAAAAGATTCATGCAGTAAATTATTGAATGAGAAGTATGGTAGTTCTAAAACCATTTAAAAGTATGGTAACTTTTAAATAAATTGTTATTTTAGAAATATATATATATTTCAAAAACAAATACAATGCAACACAGCAAAGCCTTCGTTTTCTAGTAAAATTAAAAAATACTTTATTGAATGTTATGTAATTTAAAACAAACTTAAATTGACAGTGAGAAAATATATTGATATTATGATACGCACAACTCGGCAAAAAGAAAATGGTAGAGCAACAGGAGTCCGTTTATATAACCAGAGGTGAAAATTTGCCAGTAAAACTGTATCGAATGTATTTTCAACAACACAGTTTTTAAAAATTAATACTTCAATTTTAGGAAGGGGGAAGATGGTTTCTGCAAACCGATAATAAATTTTTTAAGCTAGGAAAAATTGAGTCTTTAAATAACGAAATTGGTTTATAAAATGATTAATTAAATAAAAATTTTTAAAAAGTCAGAGAGAATTGAGATTTTAAAGCCGCAGCAGAGGTTCAATGCTGTTGTTGTTGCCGTACATCATTTGTCTGACATATTCAGAACAAAACTAGGAATATTTTCATAAAAAAACCAAAGTCTCTCTCTCCAACGTATGTGTGTGTGTAATATAAATTCTGTAGATATCCTGATGATTCCTTTACAGCGTAGATTCATAAAATGAATACCAGAGAAAAAAGCTTTCAGAAGTGGCCGTTCACTTAAACACAGAATTTTTATTTCTTAACAAACAAGCTTACGCATAAATATATTCTCACAGCATCATTTATGGGTGGCAATGGAGAATAACTAGCAGAGGCTAAGCAACACGTTGCCAGCAGGAAAGCGAAGTAAAAAATGCAGTTTGTAGAATAATAGCAGTGGTATTTATATACTTCTTTCTTAAAATTCTGGATATGCGATTGGATACGAGCTGTCGAAATGCAGGAAGATTACATGCAAGCAGGAAACGGAAAGATGCAGTTCAGAAAAATTATATACACACACACATGTATATTACATACAAGCGTTATAAGCGATGCACGTTTTGATCTGAAAAGCAAACATTCGACAATCTGATATTTTTAAGCGTCCATGCGTTAGTTGAAAAGTAATACACAGAACATGAGGAAAGGTTACAAGCGTTATTCGAACAGTGATGTGCCATAAAAGTAATTCTAAGCAAAAATGAGGATAAGTTGTAAGTGTTATTAGCGGTATACATTATCGTCCGAAAAGCAAACATACGACAGCGTGATATTTTTTAGCATTATAAGAGTCCATACGTTGTAAATATTATAAAAATAAGTTATAAGCGTTATTGGTAAAATTTAAATATTTACAAAAATCTGCAACAATATCGATTCTACTAGCGATACCTATCCGACAGAATAAGGGTGGCCAACTTCTACATATATATTATCTACTTTTGATTTGAAAAGAGATATGCCACGAAAGTGAAACAGCGGAAAAATGGAGATCGAGACTAACCCCTCTAATGCTAAAAACAAACTAATTAATTTAAATAAAAATAAAAATAAAAATTGATTGAATAGTAAGAGTATTGCTTGTTTCCTTAAGGAAAATCAGAGAACTGGTATCAGGTTGATTTTTTCCAAGGAAAGAATCTAATGCTTTTATACCTCTAAAAATCATTGCTGAAAACTATTTGCCACTGCTTCATTGCACTTTACCCTGAACTTTCGATTATCAGTGTTGTTTATAACATAGGCACAGATAACCGAAATATATGAGAAACCAGAAAATTGTAGAATTTTAACTAATACTCAGTTAACGTACAGGTGTTCAGAATATATAAATGAACGACAGGTAGTGTACTATTTAAAACAGGATTTAATTAAAGTAATAACAAAATGTTTATTAATTTAAAAAATTTCATTTTCAGTTTTTCTTCCTAAAAAAGATTGTAATATTTCTTTTTTAGAAAGCTATACTCACATTTTTTTCAAAATATGCAATGCAAATAATGTAAAATTAATTAATAAATAAGCAAAGTTACGATGTTATTGAATTCAATATATAGGTTTATTCACCTTATGTAGGACAACCTTTCAACGAGTCAAACAGCCCCATCGCGAAAATCCTTGCTAATTCATCCATATCTTCCTGATGGCTTCTCTTGAGTTATTGTATCAAGAATGTCTTAACTTGATAAAATCTTTTAACTTGCATTATTCTTATCTTTCTTCCGGATTATAACCGTCGTCCAAAAGGGTTTATTAAGGTTTTTTTACGCTCTCGTTGAACTCGCAGTCTAACAATTGTTGTTACACACTTCCTACTAACATTTTTCTTTTTTTTTCCCATTGCTAGAAACATGTATACATTCTTACATATTCTTCATTATTTAATTTCTTTAAATGGAATACAGGGCTAATATTTTGTGGAAACAATTTGAAAAGTGATACGCCGTTCAGAGTGATTCAAATGCCAAAATGCCATTTCGAAACTAATATCCCATTCGGGGCTAATGTCCGTTTTGGGCTAAAAAGGGAAACAGTTTACGATCAACAAAGAAAAGAATATTCTAGTTCTCATACTTTAAATTTGTAAATATTTCTTATTAAGAAGTCTAAATAACTCTTCCGAAGCAAGTTCAAGGATTAATTTGTTGTCGAAACATATCTGCTTACCTAAATCCGTGCTGAACAAATAGAGCTGGATATCGGTCACTGTAGAAAAGGAACTTTACAGTACAGTAAGTGTATTGCTTGTTTCCTTAAAGAAAATCAGAGAACTGGTATCAGGCTGATTTTTTCCAGGGAAAGAATCTAATGCTTTTATATCTCTAAAAATCATCGCTGAAAATTATTTGCCACTGCTTCATTGCACTTTACCCCGAACTTTCGATTATTAGTGTTGTTTATAACATAGGCACAGATAATACCCAAAACCATCTTCGAAAAGATGCCGGGCCCCCTCTATGCAAGTAGAGGTTTAGTTTTACAATCTGGTTGATAAAGCAAATGAAAATCCAGCTTGCGTATTGGTACCCTGACATTAAGTGGTAGTACTTTTATGAATATTATTTTCTTAAAATTAGGAGTTGAATTTTTATAAAGGCATTTTATAAATTTATATTTTTATTCGGTTGTGCAGTGGCTAGCGTGTCGCGCAGCAGCACCACAGGTCTGGGATTCGATCCCCGGGCCGGGCAAGGTTAACTCAGCTTTTCATCCCTTGAGTAGGTCGACAAAAATGAGTACCAAGTTCGCTTGGGAACCGGCTACTTGTCCAGGCAAAGCTGCTCAATCATCCCGGAGCCCACGGTCTAGAAAGCAGATATCAGGGCACTGCCGGCCATGGCTCTACAAGGGCTGTTTGTGCCGCTGAGTTTAGTTTAATTTAGGAATCTTACAAAGGATGTCTTGGCGAATAACTCCCGACTTGCTGGAAAGTGACGTTATCTTTGTGCACCTTTATAAAGGCGTCCTTAATAAATCAATACTCTGTTATCCTTTCTAATAAATTGATGAATTCTGATCCTCAATCAGTATAGTTTCTGGAAGACAGTCATGCTTGAAGACAACGCGGAAATTAGAGGAGTATTATTTTATATTAATATTTAAATTTTCGCAAGATTTGCTTCCAATCATGTGATACATATGATATTGGTGAGAAACTTGTATAAATACCTTCATTGGTATTCTCTTATCGTATTTGCCATTATCAATCATATTTACTGCTGTCAATAGAATGAAATTGTTCTTTATCCAAGAGTTGTTCAAGGCTTTATTTTGAGATTAGATTTTATAATTCAATTAAACTCCATCCCGGTTTTTAACGAGAAAACTCCAAGGGATGGAATACAAAACCTTCGCATCCCTTGTTTCAAGAATTCAATGGGATTTTTTATAGAAGGTATTTTTAAAAAAAATTGTTCCAGGTCAGTTTCAGAATTTATCTATTGCTGAAGATCTATGGAGACTTTTTTTTCTCTCAGTGAACGTTTTTTTTTTCGGGGGGGGGGAATTTATAGGTATATCTCATATATTCAGAAGAAAAGATAAGGATGAATAATCTGTAGTATTGGTCTCCAGTGTATGTAAAAATTTGGATATCAAATCAAATAAGTTTTGATTTGGATTAAAAAACGAATAGCTTTTTTAAACTAAACAGAAAATCCAGTTATCAAAATTTCAGTCAAAATCGAAATTTTCAAAAAAATCAATGATATCAAAATTTTAAAATCGTATTATCATTTTACTTGTTTTTCAGTTGGCCAAACCTACGATGACATTATAGAGGTCTACTATTACCCCAGTTGCTGTTATGCAGACAGTACAGAAAGAGTTCTTAAATACAAAATATTCATTTGCTTAAATACCTATTAAATGATTTTTTATTTAGAAAACTCTTCTTACAAAGCTATATTTCGCTGTAGTATTATAATATTTCGAATTTTTCTCTAGAGTATGTATTTTAGAATAAAATACGAAAGTTCAAAAGGACCGCCTTCAACGTGTCTGTTTCATTTTCCCTAGCAATAATGAAATGAAACTCTGAAATATTTCTCTTCTAACGAGGAATTTTTTAGGTTATTACTTATATTATCGTGATCATGATTTAACTGATATTCGTATTTTTCATTTAGAAGTATCGACGAAATAAAGAATCTGTAACAAGAATATGTAGCTGTTGAAATCTCACAGTAGTTTATTTGAATACACTATCTTGTATAAAAAACCATTTTTCTAGTAAATTTAATTCCATATGGCAGTTATGTGTTGCTTGGGGTGGACTCCTCTCTTTCCCTCTAGCTACGCTACTGAGTTACTTGATTTCTACTATGAACATATTGAATGAAGTTGCAGTATAGGGTTGCAAAATGACGCAAGACGAAAACATCGTTATACAAAATCTCATGAAAGAAAAGAAAGCAAGGAGAAAACATAACAGTTTTAAAATATCGCGGTGGAAAACATCGACGTTGAAAATAAAACGACTAAAAAACATCGCAGTTTTAAAACATCTTCGTAAAAAATATCGTGGTAAAGAAACAAAACATCTATCATCGCATGACGATAATATCGCTGTAATTAGTTTTTCAGGCTTTAAAAGTTGTAAACGTATATCCGCATAACGACAGCTGGATATCTGCCGCATGATGTTACTAGTAGTCATTCTATATGAAGTATATCATTTTCCTTATTAGACATATGATCCTAGCATTATAATGGGCCGTTACATACGTATAGAACATACATGTTATTAAAGTGCGATATGTCCAAATGATAAACGAGCACACCAGCGGTCGAACAGTAAAAGTGGCTGAATACTGGTAATTTGACCTGGGTTCGACTCCAAGCAACAGGCTGGCTGCATGCGCGTTTTCTTGGTTTTCCTCGCGAGCCATTTTAGGTCAGGAATTCTAACAAAGGTTTCCATCTCTTAGGAAGATAGCACTCGCATACGCTCTCATATACAAACAAACCAAATCAAATCATACATGGGCTTTAAAACATGAAACATGCCATTCTTTTTGGCAACTTTCACACAATATCTGGTTTTCTAGTGTGTCTTTTGTTTCACTGCTGCTAGACATCACTTTAGCTCATAAAATACCATCAAAGCATCATCTGAGATAAGAAAATACAGATGAAACATTTGCTTTGTTCAAGCAGTTGTTCTTATGAACGCATGGACTTACTTGCTGGTCGAGTTGGAGGTAATGCTGTCATCTGTGCAAAACTTGCTAATTACTAAATGTACTGAAAGGTATTATTTCGCACTTTCATATGCATACTTAGCTCAATTTTCATAAGCAGTGGAGTATGCTGCTTACGTGCTTTTATTTTCCATCAAATTTTTATATTAATTTCATTCCATTTTACTGATAATAAGAAGCAGTTATGTTAATTCAAGAAAGCAAAATGTCTCATTGCTTTCAAAGTGTTTGTTCTTAAATGTAAACGGTTAATAATAGGGGAAAAATTATCAGGAGATAGTTGTGAACTGAACTTTGTAGTTAATAAAACTCACTAATTATTTGTTCTTAAGAGCTAATCAGTATGATTTTGTTACTTTAAGATTAAAAGCTAAAATTTTTCGTTTAGAACGCAGGAACAGTATTTCCTTTGCTTTTTGAAAAACAGGATGAAACTAAGGAATTCCCTCAGATTTTGCTCTAATGGAAATGATTCATTTTTTTTTCCCATGCGCTTTCTTACGCATTTTCTATGCGTTATTTATTTTTCTAAGATTCCTTCCTGAATGTGAATTCCACATTTCCACGAATTTCGAAACAAGTCTTGTTCACGTTCTGTTGAATAATGTAATTTAAGATCCACGAATAATACTTCACGTTGCTCTTTTTATTTCTATCGAACTAATTTATTTTTCTTACATTTTTAATGACAAAACTGCTCTTTAGGTTGTAACTGTAATCTGTTATTAAGTAATAGAGAATCTATATATGTGTATGTATTTATGAATGTAATATTTATGTATGTAAGTACGCATTGTGAAGAACGTCGACTTCCACCACATTTTGCACACGCATGGTCTTCCACTAAATATGTGTACCTCCAAGCCCGAATTTTGAATTTTTTACTTAATTATATTTTATGTTTTGTGAAAACTTAATTAAATTTTGATTAAAAACGGTGTGTTAAAAGCAATGTGTAGCCGCTATGCAAAGAGTAAGATATTTGTCTTTCATATATAATCAACAAACTCAGCGGTTTAAAAGAAATGTGTTGCCACTCGGCGAAGCGTAAGATATTTGTTTTTGAAATTTAAACAACAAACGCGGCGATTTAAAAGAAATATGTTGTTACCACTCGAAATAAAATAACTTTATCTTCCACGCTCCAGTGTGTTGCTATTCAGGAAAGCATAAAATAGTTAATTTTTCTTTCAAATTTAATCTGTTTGTTATTGAATAACAAATTAAGTGATTTAAAAGCAATAAGTTCAGTTCTTTATCTCTACTGTAATCAATTATTAGCTGAACTCATTAAAATCATTATATACTTTTTTAAAAAAACTACTCGTATTTAAGGCGGCTAGTCATGCAAGTAGCTAGTTATGATAAAGGAAGAATATTGACTAGAGCAGTCTGGTGAATCAAAAAAGTGTGCAGTCAAAAGAAAACGTTTAATAGAAGTACACGTATCCACTGATTCAGCGTTTTTTACCCATCCTGCGGCATATCCCGTACTCTCCGAAAAGTTTTCCGAACTGAGTAAATAAACGATTTAAGAATTACAAATCTTGTGGGAAATGAGAATGGACTTTGCCTAATGAAATGCAAAATATATACGCGCCGAGTATTGCCTTCACATTCGATCATGAGCGCAAAAGCGCATGCGCCATCCTGACGGGAACACAGTGCGGCAAGAGACCTTAAACTCGTTCATAATTCCAAAAGATCTTAAGAACTATTTTAATTCAATTTAAATTATTTTAAATGATATTTAGTTTACAAATAAAATAAACAAACATATTTTTAAATGTTTCTTTTTGCTTAAATCATCGGATTTTCTTTTCCACAGCTCCTTCTCGCCAGTTATAATAACGTCACAAGTTTAAAAAAAAATGACTAAATTAAAATTAAAAATAGTAATAATTAATAAAAAAAGAGAATCCGAAAACTTTCAGATTTTAAGCTGACAAGATTTTAAGATTTTTAAAAATCGGATTTTAAGCCTTTTTATTCTGAAAGCTTTCAGATTTTATATTACGCCCAAAAGAGAGTTTTCTTAACTTTTTGTGTGTTACGTTTATTTATTAAACATCATGTTCTTCGCACTTAAACTACATAAAATTGAATTCAACGGCAATATCAAAAAATATTTTAAAACAGCTTGTCTTTAAAATATCCGATAGACAGTCTTGCGGGCTGGAGATAAAAATGTTATTTCCCGTACAGTATTGATATTGCTCCCTTTGAAATCGTTGAGTTTGTTAATAAAAAATTCGTTAAAGTTTTACAAAATATGAAATGAATACTAAAACAAATTCGAAATTCGGGCTTCCAGTTGCCTATGTTCAGATGAAAGATTACGTAATTCAAAATTTGATGACGCTAGGTACCGTCGTTTTTTCACATTGCGAGAAACATACATAGATCCACATAGATTTTCATTATTTAGTTTCTTTAAATATAATACAGGGCGATAATATTTGGTGGCACAATTTGACAAGTAAAATGGGCATAAATAGTGAAGCAACACAAAATGCCGTTTCGAAACTAATAGCCCTTCTGAGCTACTGCCCCGCCTTCTTAGCTGGCTTTCGTAGTGTAGTGGTCAGCACGCTGGACGCGTATTCCAGAGGCCCGTGGTTCGGTTTCCGGCGAGGGCATTGCTGTTTCTTTATCCCTCATGTTTCTAATTAGTCTGATGTCTCTACACTGGCGCCTAAACTAAAAGGGTAGTGGCTGATGATTCTCCCCATCGGGATTTGGCGACTGCGTTCCCTAAAACCCCATTTGCCTTTTAAAAGGGAGAGTATATAAAGTATTTCTCTCGCCTTCTTAGCATGCCTTCGTAGTGTAGTAGTCAGCAGGCTGGGCGCGTATTCCAGAGTTCCGTGGCTCGATTCCCGGCGAAGGCGTTGTTCATTTTTCAATTCTCCTGCTTCAAAAAAAAAAAAAAAAAAAAAAAAAAAAAAACCTTATGTTTCTGCAACTCTATATGTTAAAGAAACCAGTTAGTTTTGTGAAAGATTTTCTTAAAAAACAATCGTTTTTCAGGTTCATTCTGACAGAAAGTTCTTCAAATGTTAGAAAATTCCTTTTCTTTTTCCCTTTTTCCTTCTTTTTTCTTTTCTCTTTTTAACTCAACGGGTCGTTGGCTCTCAGTCTCGAAACGGCATTTTGCGTCGAATCACAAAAAGCACTGAATCCAATCAAATTGTTGTCGCGAACCCTGTTTTACCGTATTTATTCGCGCAATAGTCGCACCCCCCCCGTTTTGAAGCAGAAAAAATCGTCAAAAGTGTACAGTATTGTGTAATAGATTTCCCCCTCATAATAGTCGCACCTAGACTTTCGCAATGAAAAATTGGCAAAAAAAGAAATTAAATAATGAAGGATCTGCATGAATGTATATATGTTTCTCGCAATATGAAAAAACAACGGTACCTAGACCAACAGCCATTAAATTCTGAATAACGTAGTCCTCCACACGAATACGAGCGGTTCCTAGAAGCCCGAATTTTGAATTTCAAATTTGTTTTATTACCTATTTCATATTTTTTACAACTTTAACGAGTTTTCAATTGAAAAAAACTGACCAATTCCAGAGCAACCAGTGGCAACTTTGCACGAAATAAAACATTTTTATCTCCAACGTGAGAGAATTTTACTCGAAAATTCTAAAGATACTCTTTTTTTAAATATATTTAACCCAAAGGAGCGTTAACGCAAATGCTCTTGGAACGTGCATGTGTGTGCAAATGAAAAAAAACGCCCCTTTAAGCGTAATATAAAATAAAAAACTTTCAGATGTTTTTATATAGAATTTTTAGATTAATATGAAATATTAATTTAAAAGTCAAACAACAAAAATCAGCGTTATATTTTCAAAATTGAAAATATAACGCTGATTTATGTTGTTTGACTTGTAAATTAAGATTTGTTCGGAGTGCTATTTTATCTTAATATGAAAGCTTTGAGATTTTTTTCTATTCATTACTATTCATTATTAGACCAAAGGGGCTTTGTCCCTGAAGGACTATTGTTTTCGTTTTGCGATTTTGCGTTGAATCACTATAAATGTCCGTTTCACTTTTCAAACTGTTGCCACCAAATTTTACTGTCCTGCATTATATTTGAAGAAATTGAATAATGAAAAATCTGCATAAATGTATGTATATTTCTCGCATTGTGATAAAACAACGGTACATAGAGCCATCGAATTTTGAATGACGTAATCCTACTGAGAATATGGGCATGTGGAAGCCCAAATTTGAAATTTGGAATTTGTTTTCTTATCATTTCATATTTTGTAAAACATTAACGAATTTTTGAGTAACAAACTCAACGATTTGAAAGCGAGCAATGTCAACAATCTACGGGAGGGGGGGGGGAACCTTTTGATCTCCAGCGCGGAACTGTGTATCGTAAATTCTAAAGATAGACTCATTTTAAAATTATTTTGGCACATTGCTATTGAACTGAAATTTATGGTTTAAATGAGAAGAACATGATATTTAATAAATAAAGGTAGCACACAAAACATTAAAAAAACGCCCCTTTGCACGTAATTTATAATTTGAAATCTTTCAGATTTTTTTTATTGTTAATATTATTATTATTTTGTCATTTGTATGTTAGATCCAGTTCACATTACTATATCTCACTGTTAAATATACGCCACGTCTCATAAACATCGCATTGTTTCATTAGCAAATTCATTTTAGTTGAAATCGAAGGGGGAACACCTTGCCATATTTCTGGGATGAATTCAGATTATTTCCATACAAAACAGAAGTGCTTGCTAGAACCCGGAACTGAATTAAAATCCTTTCTATTTATTTTCTCTCACTATTTATGAAGAATTCTTTTCATCTGCTGTTTTTTAGACCTTCTAAATATTTGTTACATTTTACACAACATTAAATATATCTTGAAACATACGTACTTGACTTTATAACTACCATACGAAGGAATTAAATGAAATCAAAATAAAAGACCTATAAACAAGTTTAAAAGTTACCTGAGGAAAGACTTGACCACGAGCTCCTGCACACCACTTGCAAAAATCAGATTAATGCCAACTTCCGTTTAACACTGGAGAAATGTAATCGGATTATGGGATTTAAAATATTTGTTTTCCTGTGCTCAAAAGTATTGTATCCAATTTATATTACAAGAACAGTATTTTTTATTACTTTATCGTCTCTTATTATGCTTAAACGTCAGAACCACTTTTTTTTTTCTTATGTTGGTGTAAAAGAAATTGGGTTATTTAATTTATGCAAAGAACACGATAGCTTATCTCAAGGTACCTAAGGAATTGAATCGTAGGGTGTCATATTCCTCTTCCCCTGCCTCAGGCTTTTCATAACTTTCAATTAAATAAATTTTTAAATGCTCCTATTCCGTAAGACAGAGGTACTTTTATGTCGTGCATTGAGCTACTTTAAGGCCATCAGTTCCGGACAACGTATATTTTTTGGCAAAAATTGGGGGCAGTTTTTTTGGACTTATATTTTAGACAAATCAACGTATATTTGGTAGCGCATGCAGTTAGCCGTCGCTAAGTGCACAACAGACTTGCCGGACGCTCCGTATACGGTGTTCTGTAAATCTTCGCTAATTATGTGTCGCCACTAATGTGGAGATGTATGAAGACATTTATGTGTACATTCTGCATAATGTTCGCTACTATCCGCTATTTATGTATAAGCACTATAGATTTTGCAATTCATATAATGCATACTTCAGTGTAATCCTGTTATAACCTACTGTGTGTATGCACTGCATGAGTTTATAAAATGTATCAAGTGCATATCCAGGCTTGTTAATTTCAATAAATGAAACGCAAATTCGCATTTTACCTACTCCACCCTTTCAAAAGTGTCATTATTTAAGTTTAGTGTAATCATATGGTTCTCTTGTGTGTGAATAATATGAATTAATCATTAGTGTAATCCTGTTGTAATCGTGGGCACAGGAAGGCATTGTTAATCTGGATAGGAGACCTATCCCTACTTAGTCAGGGTAAATAACAGGTGGTCTCTGCTGTTATACCTAATAAATTTTGGAAAGTAAATTTTTTAATTAAAAATTTTAGCCGCAGATAGAATCAGTACTGTAACGCTAATGTTAAATAAATTTGAATTAAAATTACTTTTTATTTTATGAAATAACAGAATAATTCCGGAATTAACATAAACAAAAAAGAAACCATTCTCTGAAGAACATAGCGCAAAGTCCTTTTTCTTTTAATCTCCTATCATTTTCATTCAACGGGGATTAAATTTATTACTGAACGTTAAACAACAATTTTGCAAACCTCAGTAGAGAAACTACACTTACGGTTAGCTGACGCTCCACGTCAGTTTTTCATTTCTCCTTTCAACAAAAAATGGAAAACTAGGGGGGAAAAAACGAGTAAAAATGTAAACAGTCTATCAGAAAAGATGCGATTTGCTCCAAAAAAGGGACTGATTCATATTTTTCGTCCTTGGTGTTTATCGGATGTTGTTGAATCCACGTTCGTTACCAGACACCTCGTCAGACACTGGCGGGAAAAATTCTGTCGTACCGTTCCTGTTGCCGACCTACTTTAAATATCTGCAGAGTCTAGACGCTTTTTCTAGTGTCTGAAAAAACAAGCGACCGGCCTTGCACTGCTGATTACACAAGTAACCATCCTTCACTACTCTATGTTACTGCCTCCTTTTCTGTTAAGATATAGTTTAGTTTTAGTTTATTTTATAGATCTGGGAAATTATTTTTTAACCCTCTACTTTTCTTCACTGGGGGTCGCCGACGGGAAATAGGAGTTTCTCACTGTTAGGGTAATTAAATTATTTTTTGTTATTACTTTTATTATCTCCTTTAATGCAGCGATGTATTTCCAAGAAGCTTTGGAGGACTTTTGTAAATAGCTAACGACTTGTTTCCTTATTATTGTTAGTGAGAAGATGTCTGTTGTTAAGCAGACCTCCAGATATGCAAACCAGCTGTGAACTACAGCTTATCCGAATATTTGAAAAGTGAAGATAATAAGTTTTTTTTTTTTTTTTTTTTTTTTTTCTGCAACCTAAATCGCATTTACTTTATTAGAAATTAGAGTACCATGTTTTCTATCATTGCATTTTATTTCGACAGTGATTACTTAATTAAAAATAGCAAAATAGCATTCTTCTATAAAAAAAATAAAAAGTATGCTTCCACCCCCGCACATACCACGAAATTCAAGAAGGAAACTAATTTTTATTTGTCTGATCATACAACACATTTTTATTACAATTAAAGTAAAAATAATGAAACTTAAGAGAAATATAGTTTTCTGTTTGCTTGACAAAACAGATAATTAAATCATAATTTTCTAAAACTAAACTAAAATATATTTTACTATCGTAAAACAATAAGTCAATTAAAAACATTAAAGGTCAATCTGCTGTTGTCTTAGTTTCAGTATAAATTCTTATAATTATCTATTTTTTTTTAGCCCAAAGGGCGTTAGCCCAGAAGGGCTATTCATTTCGTTTTGGTATTTTGCATTGAATTACCATAAACGGCGAATCACCTTTTTAAATTGTTGCCACCAGCAATTACAGCCCTGAATTATATTTAAAGAAATTAAATAAGGAATAATCTGTATAAATGCATGTATGTTTCTCGCATTGTGATAAAACAACGGTACCTAGAGCCATCCAATTTTGAATAACTTACGTTTACACCCGAATATGTGGTGTCCGCCGAAAACATCGCGGCAAAAACATTGCGGACGAAAACTTCGCGGAGAAAACAACGCAAGGCGAAAACATCGTGGGAGAAAAGAAAGCAAAAGGAAAGCATCGCAGTTCTAAAACATCGTGGTACAAAATATCGCCGTGGAAAATAAAGCGGTTCAAAAACTTTGCAGTTTGAAAACATCGTCGTCGAAAATATCGCAGTAAAAAATAAAGTACTCACAATTCATCGCATGATCATAACATCGCAGACATGTGTTTTTCAGGCTTTAATAATTGTGAAAGGATCTCTCGCATAATGATTTGTAAGCGCAAGATGGAAAGAAGGGTAATTTTTACTTCTACATCTTATTACTAATTAATAAATATTTGCTGAAAATGTAAAATGAAACTTAAGCATAGAAAATTAATGCAACTTAAATAACCACTTAATAGAATTTTAAACTGACATAGTTAACTAACAAAGGTCATTAATAAATTACTTTCTTATAGAGTTTTACTAGTAATTTTTCATGAAAAGTATAATCTAAAAAAGAAAGATAAGTAAGTGCATGGCTTTATCTATAAAAAATTACTAAGTTAATAATGAGATTATTTTCTTCACTTTTGTTAATCTGATATTGTTTTGATGAAAATTTTATCGTGTTTTGTTTCCGTTTACTCTTAAAGTGTCGTTAAGATTTCTTGCGCTTACAACTCTTTATGCGAATATGCATTTACAACTTTTAAAACCTGAGAAACGCATATGTGCGATGTTATCGTCATGCGACGATTTGTAGATGCTTTATTTTTTACCGCGATATTTTCGACGACGATATTTTGTATCACAATGTTTTGGAACTGCGATGTTTTCGTTTAGCTTTCTTTTCTCCCACGATATTTTGTACCATGACGTTTTCGCCTTGCGTTGTTTTCTCCGCGACGTTTTCGCCCGCGATGTTTCGCCTGTAACTGAATATGGGCATCTGGAAGCGCACATTTGGAATTTGTTTTATTATCTATTTCATATTTTCTAAAGCAGTTATGAGTTTTGTATTAAGAAACTCAACGATTTCAAACCGAGCAATGGCAACACTGTACGAAAAAAAAAAATTATTTTTATCTCCAGTGCGCGAGACTGTGTACCGGAAATTCTGAAGATATGCTCAATTTAAAATTATTTTGCGATATTGCTCTTGAACTGAATTTTATGGTTTTCAAGTCCGAAGAACATGATATTTAATAAATAAAGAAGGTAACACACAAAACGTTAAAAAATAAAATTTAAAAAAAAAAAAAAAATACCACTACCCCACCACCTTTTGAGCGTAATGTAAAATCTAAAAGTTTTAGGTTTTTTTTTTTTTTTCCCCCTCTTGAACATTTGATGCGTCGAACTTGAACGCTACTTTTTATAGGAAAACTAATTGTTCTTACACATACTAAGCATCTTACGCTTCCGAATATAAAACGGCATTGCACGTAAAAGGCAGTGCACATTAAATATGCGCTGCTTTTTATCTTTTAAAATTTCATGTATATGCAGTGGTATGAATCGAATAACAAGTAGAGATGACTTAAATATGTTCAGAGTGATTACTAGTACTACCCAAACAACCAGCTTTGCAAAGAAATCGGGAAAACATTTTCTCGTACCTTAGATGCCGAAATTTTGCTTCTACATTAGCTCACAGCTTTCATAAAAATTTAGTTTTTACTACCAGTTTAAAAAAAAATGTCAGTGATTACTTTGAAAAAAAAGCGGATAGAAAAAAAGACTCTTTGTGAAATTACCTGGGCTGAAAATAAATACATAAAAGCACAGATCGACAAAACTGAAATAAATTGAAGGTTCTGTGCATACAAAAAATTTCTGATTCCCGAAAAATCAAGCTGACGCAAGCAAGCAAACAAACACTGCAGTACAATCTTTTAAATAACAAAAGAACAGATGTAAACATTTATCTTGGGTTTCGTGAGTTATTTATTATTAACAGTGATATTTCATAAATGACTAAACTTCGTGAACACGGATGTATTTTATTTACTCATTACACTGACATGCTTACCATTATTTCCTTCTTCTTTTGTGTTAGCTTTTTTCAATAAATAAAAATGCAAAAATACATATAAATATCGAAATGAGTAAACATTAGCGAAGCGCTTGACGCAGGCTTTATCGAACCGTCTCGTGCCCATTGGTGCATCCCTGCAAACAAGTTTTATCGTTTCGTAATTATCATGTTTCCTTAATTTATTCTAGTATTTATTGTTCTTGCCTTGCCTTGACAAACTTGGCGAGCTGGACTTGCCTGGGAAGACATCATAAATCAAAACTAATCTCGTAAATTTTCCTTCGCATGTGACAGAAAATAAGAATATACGACTGTTTTATTTGCATTTCCGCTTTCCTCTTGGATTCGCATTTATTCCTAATGCACAAATTTAATTTCATGTAATTTGATGCGCTACCCGATCGTTGCGCGTGTTCTCGCTTGCTTCATTGGTACTCGTGTGGGGATCTATTAACAATAACCACGGAGTTTTATTTGATTAAAAACTAGTTAAACAAGCGTAACGTGCATACTAAACCTCTCATCATCATAAATTAAGCCTCTCGCACGCCATATCTGGCTGTCGCCTCTTAATTCTTTCCCTCCATAAAGACAGATTAGCTTAACTTCAGATTGTGTTTGGCGAAATGTGTTGTGCTTCCTTTCTTGGACAGAAATTAACTTAGCTTCAACCGAATTGGTTGAAATAATAATGCATCCACTGGCAATCACTTTCTACGAATGGTATGATTGGAGAAAAACACTTTATGAAATAAGCATCGATGCAGTTGATTATGATTATACAGAAATTATCTCATCAAGTTCTGAATCGATTTCATTCGGAGCAACACAACTAAGGTCTAATATGAATAAAAGATAGTATTTTAAACCCTTATTTCGCAAATTCATTATATATACAGTGAAATCTCCGTTCACGAAATTAATTTGTTCCCGAAAGCTGTCCGTCAATCAAAATATTCGTACCCGAAACAATTGTCTCTATAGGAATGAATGTAAAATGGATTAATTCGTTCCTGGACCACACATGATTGCTTATTTAAAAGTATTTTATGCACAGGTTCGTAAGCAAAAAATAATCGAAATCAACAAATCTAAAACGAAAAGATAAACACATTATTAAACAGATAAAATTGATGAAAACGTAGCTTAATTTTACTGTCCCTGGACGGCGTATGTGGTGTATAAATGATGATAGATATTGTATTGTTTGGATGCGAATTTCTTTCCATAAAAACATTTTTTCCCCCAATGGCGGGCACAAACCTTTCACAGACCTTGTCCACTACAAAGACCAGAAGCGGTGGTCACTTTATTATGGAGCACCTTATAGGTGGACCACCATTGCCTCCTACCATGTCTTCTCCGGAATTCGAGCTCGGGCCTTTTGGTATCACAGTCTGCTTCCCTAACCACTATACCGTCTGGGCGGCCTATGAAAACATTAAGTAATTGTCTTTAGAGGGTATCTTCTTTTACGTTTTCTTTGTCTGTAAGCAACATTTCATTCTGCTTGAGATTCTCTCATTGGGATTCTTTTTCACTCAAATTTAATCCCATACAATTTGTTGTTGCCTACGTTTTAAAATGCTGCTAAAGTAAGAT
Source organism: Stegodyphus dumicola (assembly GCF_044657685.1). Taxonomy (NCBI): domain Eukaryota; kingdom Metazoa; phylum Arthropoda; class Arachnida; order Araneae; family Eresidae; genus Stegodyphus; species Stegodyphus dumicola. The sequence goes on from NC_140777.1 coordinate 150,482,283, forward strand.
ATGGCATTACCACTGAAATTTTATGTTGTATCTTGTTACTTACTACTTTATCACAGTAATATCGATATGTGACAACTTTACATCTTACCCCATTTTGCAAAAAATTCGCCGATTAGGAGAGCTACGATCATTTTTATTTTTTCCTTCCTCTTCTTTTGAAGCTATTTTTTCCACTCTCATTTTTCTCCCCTGCTTCTGACGCTGTATTTTTTTCTTGTTGAGCTCATTTTTATGGTCTTCAGTTAAGTTCTCCACGTATTCATGGTTAACTTCCTAGCTGATGGTTTTGTTTAGAGACGCAACATTATGAATAACAAAAAAGTTCCTAAATGTCAAAACACTCAAAATCTGTGCCTTCAACCCAATCCGGTCATAATTTTCTCGAGGCTGAATTCATGGTATTGTAAGCCAGTTGCTGCTAGGCTACATTAATGAAAGTTACACAACATAAAATATTAAAATATTTCCAGAAATCTTTGATTGTTAATTACGTCGCACAGGTTACCTCAAAACTGTTTTGAAAATCTTATGTTGCTGACCTCGGTGTTCGTAACTCGAGGCCAAGTTATCGGCTTCGTCCTGCCACTTCTTTATCCGATGTCTCCGTCATCCGAAGCGTTCTTTGTTCGTGAGATGAGGCTTTCGTGATCCGAGGTTTTACTGTATCACCATTCAATATACACATACATGTATAAGACAGATAAAAAGAAATACGCAGTATGTACAAAATTTTAGGACTGAATATTTTGAACGAAATCCAGACAACTTGTCAAATAACAATTGATAGCATTTATTACTAAAGCATCTCAACTGCTTTTCCTCAAATATCGTTTGCTTACGGACAGAATTTTCTAAGCAATGAACTACTTGAAGTAAATCCATTAGCATGTGTAGTCATGGACTGGAAAGCTGAGCAAAGAACAGCACTTAAGTTTTGCTGCAAAGTCAGAATAATCTCTGATTATTTTTTAGATAAATTATAGCTTAAAATGAAATTTGATAATCTACTTATGATTCTGAGATAAAACGGCAGTCAGGTAGAATAGTAATAGAGATGGAAAACATTCGCCATGACTATAGAAATGTCGGTTTCAAAAATCTAGGATGAAGACCATTTTTGTGACTTTTTTTCTAATTCGAAAAGGAATCGCAAAAAAATATGTCCATATTTTATAAACTCCATATTTTATAAAGACGTAATGGATAGACTTCTGAATAGAATTCAGAGCGTTAGGCCTAAAAAAGTTCAGTCAAATACTGGTTTCTGATGCATGACAATGCGCGGTCACACAAGTTATTCGCATCAAGCAGTTTCTAGAAAAGAAAAGTGTCACAATTTTCACACGCACTGCCCCTCCCCGTATTCACCCCATTTGGTACCTACAAATTGTTTTCTGTTCCCAAGTGAAATTTCACCTTAGGCTATTACACTAATTGCACTGGAGACATTCAGTAGACCGTAACTAGAGACTTAAAAAACAGTATTCCAGGAGATGCGTTCTGGGAAGGTATCAAGAGGCTGTATAAACATGACAGGCATTGTATAAAAGAATCCTGTGTTAAGGTTAAGAAGAAAGAATGTGTGTTTTTCAATTATGAATTTTATGCGAGTTTAGTCTTAAAACAATGGAGACGCATTGTGTCTTTTTTGCTATTTTTAAATATAAACTTTATGTAAATTAATTAAACAGTTCTATATTGTATCCACTTTTCGCCTTAGTTTTCCACATTAGAGGGAAATAGGTATTAATATTTCAGAATAACCTCTTGGATAAAACCCTGACTTAGTGGTTCGAAGCTTGATAAACAGTTACACAGGCATTTTCATGACTTTTCCCACGCGTAATGTGAGTACAAGCCAATTTTTCTTAAAACTTCTTCCATGAAGGCACACCTTTCCTTAGATAGCTTTTGCCTCAATTAAGTCAGCCAACGAACATCGCAGAGATTAACCGACAATTTTCAAGTCACCAAGTGATTACTGAGTGGCCTTGGTGGAATGTAATAACTTTTACATGATAGATCGGATTAAATTATCTAGATTAATGCAACACATGAAATGGCTTCTACGTAACAGTAGGGATGCCGTTGTGGAGATTCATTCTATAGAAAACTGAGTTCTAGTGATTTTACACATGGGAAAAACCACGAAAGCACCAAGCAACTACCCCATTCACCAGGATTTGAATCCGGGTTCAACTGTCAATGCTCAGCGATTTTACCACTCCGCCGCTGAGGACGTTTAAAATTTTTGTTTTACGCGAAGCAGATCATTGGATTCTGTAGCCGCAGAAGAAAGGATCTGACATGACTAAAAACAGATTAATTCTACTGTCATCTGTTATGTGTTCCGGGAGCAGAAGCAATATTTTTAATACTGATTTTTAAGTAGCGTAATCCATTTTTAAATTATTTTATAAAATTAATTATGGTATTTAACTTAAGGGATATTTCGTTAATAAATATATCGCAATATATTCAATGAGTTTAGCAATTTGTACATTTTAGCTGTTGTAGTTTAGTAATCTGCTTTCGGTTAAAATTGAATGCTTCCGATCTGAAAATCGAAATGAAATGTCTTAAATAGTTTAGCAGAAAGTAATTGTGGAGTTATAAGGGAACGTATCAAAATAATCAAAGCAGTCTTTGGAAATAGTCATCTAATTAGTTTATTAACTGTTGTTATTATCGTTATTCCCTACTACTACAGATTTTTATTTTAAGTAAGTAGAAAAACTGCGTTTCAAAACAACCATATTTTGTTACTTTTTATCAACAAAACCTTTCTTGGAAATCTGACTACGATTGCTGTTCTTTTTTTCAACGACAACAAAATTACTTTTCTAATATTTTTCCCCCTCCTAAGATGTCGGATTTACAAAAGAAGTTTTAAATCCCTTTCTTTTCAAAAAAATTTTGTTCTAAGTTTGGCGTCGTTGATTATTATTATTATTATCACTATTTTCGGAAGAACAGTCGCCATTTTGATGCTCATAAAAAATCATCTCTATTTTTTTATTTGACAGAATTTGGTTTTTCAGGATGTAAAAGATTTTAAGAGATGCATACATATTAAGCTGTGTTCAACAATAAAAATAATCGGCCGGCTACTGAATGTATTATTTCAGTGATGAGTTTTAAAAAATTTAAGTAATAGAAAAATTTAGTTATACGGGCTATTTTTCGCATAAACAAACAGGAAACGTATTTAAAGTTATATAATAAGGAAAATATCTACATAGACAGAAATCAGAGGTCGTCTTGAATAGTTTAAGTGTCGATTAGTGAATTAGCCATTACTTACGAGTCATTATGATCTTGCAGAGAGATTTTTAGATGATAGAAAAAAACTAAAGCTCAGAATGCTATTTGAAAGCTTTATTTACAATTAAAAAACATATACTTCATTTCTTAAATATTCTTATCATATTATTTGATATTTTTCAAGTCACAAACGCTTAAATAATTTGACTTTGACTTTTAAGAAAGCAATTATGTCCTATCAGTCATGAAGGCGAGTCTTTTGATATATATTCATAAATCGGAATGAATTTGCTTAATCTGAACGAACCAAAGAAATTACAGAAAGCAGCATATTGTATGCGAAAATCAAAAATTGCCACCTACATTATTATTGTTGGGCAAAATATTTCCTATTTTCCTTCATATTAAGAAAGAATCTGTTACTGATTTTAAATGTAAAAAATTAACGGTAGCTTTTTGGATTATTTAAAATCGATTCTATTTTCAGCTCAGGCAACAGTAGGTAGCATGTGTCTCCCAAGCGTTTTTCCGATTATTCTTAGAATTCTTAGAATTTATTGTTCTTAGAATTTATTATTCTATTCTTAGAATTTATTATCTTTTCAACTCTTTAGTTTTGGTTTCCTCTTAGTTCAGTCCGAATTTAACTTTTTTTTTAGGGTTCACTTTCGTTTTCCCGACTTCTGGGTGTCAAACTGCTATCTCTCTTGGATTACTTACTGACATATGGATAATCAGTGTCCGCCATACCCTTAATAGGGCATTATTCATAAGACGGTTTCTAAAGTCCTTTCAGACGACGGTATAGAGGGCATAAAAGGTTTAAGCCGAGCTGCGTTGCTAGGCCACCAGTCTGTGTAACTTCACAAAATCTGGTTTAAGGATGTTGGAATAAAGTTCGAAGTTTCCAACTTTATGCCTGCTTGGGATAAGCGTCTACCAATAAGAGCGAACGCGAGAAACCTGAATGGGAAAATAGATCGGGAAAGCTGTAGACGCAAACAAGGCATGCGCTTCTCTAAGTCGGTGCGGTTTAGATCCTCTGTGGCATTTACTTCGCCGTCTGAACGCAGCCTTATATACATGAAGTACTTAGCAAATCAGCATAGACAGTCAAGTTGATAATTTCTTAAGTGCTTCAACGTATATTATCATGTTGATAATTAACATATATAATAAAATCATCATAATCGCATTACCATCAAGTTCGAGGTTCCCAGATATTTGACAAACAACGGGGTGGGAGATTCTTACCCCAGTCTAGCAAATCAGACTAGCCCATGAAATACAGTTTTCACGTCGAAAGTATGTGTCTGCCAATGTGAAACAAAGGTGTCCCATCAAGTACAATATCATGTAGATAAATCGCTAGCTTTCAGGACGTTGACAGGCAGCCGGAACGGGGGGATGCTAAATAGTTCCTGTACTATTTGACATCACATGTATTTCTGGGCCATTGTTTATGCCGAGATTATTAATCTGCGATGCCTGGAAGAAACATCAGGTTTGTCATTAAACTGATTTTTGATTCATTGAAAGTGACTACATTTGTGTGTTGCAAACTTAGGGAAGCAGTTAATACTGAACTGATTTATAAAATTTCCTCTGATGCTGTAATGATTACAATTTGAGAAAAAAAAAAAAAAAAAAAAAAGAGAGAGAGAGAGATTTTACTAGCCTTTAAAACTCGTATAAAAAAAAAGAATATTTCATCGGATATAGAATTTTGTTGTTGTTATTTGTTGGCAGATCTGAGCCTTAGCTAGATCTGTCCACGAAGTTTTATCACGATAAAGAGGCAGGGGGTAGCATCTGCCATTAGCCTGTGCATTAGGCTCCTTATAGGTGACAGTACAACTTTGCCCAATAACCCTCTTGCCTTACACTACCCTCGAGAAAGGGCTTTCGGTTCGACAGTATTTTAAGCTGTGAAGACAGAACAGACCAGCAAGAAGTGGGCGGGAAATCAAAATTTCAGCAAGTATTCTCAGAGGTGTAATTTCACTACACTAAACTGTACATTTTCCACCCGAACCTAAACTGGAAGCCTTCCTACCATACTGAAAGAAGCGACATAAAATTTCTATCATCTGTCTGTATATTTGAGACTGTTTGGAAATTGCTATAAGGGAAGAGATGGATGTTCATATAGTTGTTGAAAGTTGTCTTTTTAAAAACCGTCATTTTTAATCTGAAATGTTATTTATGGCTGTAGGTTCAAAAGTAAAAGATATGGTTACAGTTCTGTACTACGAAACACCTAACAACCTTGAGATTAAAGAAAGAAATGGAAAATCTGTCCTCGAACTTTGTAAAAAGTTGCATTATCCACTCGTTGATAGCTGACCTGTTGATATCGCGCAGATAAATAATTGCTGAATATGGAATTTTTACTTATTTTGTGAGTTTTTCGTATTTCAAAGTACACATTTAAAATTTCAGCTTATCAAAAATTATGTAATCCTTTTGTTTTTAACCTCTTTGCTGGTGATAAAAAGATTTACGTTTTCCGCAAATGGTTAAAATTTGTTTAGTCGTAGTTTTGAAGTGGCGTTGAAGGACATTTCTTTGTTTGCTGCTCTTCATGTTTTAGACAAAGTTATCGGCATCTTTGCGGGAAGTTTTATTGACAAAAGTACAGAAAGATGGGAAAAAATGAGGAAAACAAAGTGTATTGCCTTGGATTTTGAAATTTAAACTCTTCTTGACTATGCGGCTTTGTGATTGGTCGTCATGCACTTTCATTTCCTAGGTCTTCAGATTCGGGGAATAATTCTAAATTTCTTTAATAACATTTTGAATAGATTTGCTTCTTTCCTTCTTTCTTTTTAATACTTTTAACTTTCCTTAATCATTTTCTTTCTCTTTCTAGAAATTTATTCACTTCAACTTAAAAACATTATTGTTTTAATTTTTTGAAATATTCTGCTCAGCTGCGAGATAAGAATGTGTATGGATTTTATAGTTATTCATTTATTCATTTCATAATTGAAAGAATTATTCTCTGAAACTAGTTTGCTTAAAATGTATGAAATCTGGTTGACAGATTTGTTCGAGATTTCGAGTGAATAAATATTAAATACTTTCATAAAAATAATTTGAGTTCGTTTGTTTACTTCAAGAGCTACTGATAAAAAGAAAATTTAAGAAATTGCATTTGCCAAATATCTGCCATTTCATGTACTTCAGAATACATAGCTTTCAACTGAATAGTAGCATATTTAAGTTGGTCTAACTCTCAGTGGCAAATAAATTAAATTTTTTTATCGCAAAAGTTAACTATACTAGCTGAATATGATTATTTTTTACGAGATTTTCTTTTTATCTCCCTCTCAGGCACTTTCTCTCTTTCTTTCTTTCTTTCTTTTTTTTTTTTTTCTTTTTTTTTCCCCCTTTCTTTCATCTTTTTTTTTTTTTTTTTTTTGAGAGGGGTTGGGTTAATCAGGGTCTAAAGGAAATCGCTTGTGGAACTTATACAACTATGGGGGAAGAAAAAAGGCATTTCGTTTCTTTGACTTAACACATACGAATGCAATAATCTGCGAATGAAACTTCCTAAAAAGAATTTTTCTTCGTATCTAAAGGAAAATAATCTGTACGAAAATTGGACGTTTTGAAGAAAGCAATAATTCTGAAGAAAAGAAACCATCTCTTCACATTTAGTTGTCCAGAGATTATTACGGTTTTCGAAGTATGAAACATGAAAACAAATCACCTGTGCTCTCGCCAAGGCTCGGTCACTGTAGTCTGTTATTTAAAAATTAAGCTCTTCAAGGTCGTAGCCTCCCTCCCAAGTTTAGGACGATAACATATATCACTAGCACTAGAATTAATTAGAGAGTTTTAGCAAATCGGAGGACAGGACCATACCCCGCTTACCGCGGGGTCTGAGGGGGTCGACCCTTTATAATCATATGGTCCAGTGGGACTAGGAGGATTGGGTCTTCCCTGTATTATGTATTATGTATTATGACCCCGCTTACCGCGGTTACGGAGCAAGCCAGGAGGGAGAAATGATCTTGAAGTGCCTATTCTAAAGTAATAGAGTATAGCTGGATATGCTACAGACGTCTTGTTGGCTTGCTTGATTGCTTTACACTATTTACTGTTTTCGATAAGCGGTTCTGCTTTTATTTGAAATAATACGAAAGGTGCAGAGGAATTTTTTAGTAAAATTATTTAAGTTTCTTTATAACTTGTTCATGAGGCAGTTGATATCCTAGTGTTTATTCTCGTCTATTTCTGAGTGCTAATCGTCTTAATAAATCATTATCATCAGCCACACGACACTCTTTTACTTTTTGTGTAAATCTAATTTTAAAGTTGTCAAAAAATTTCACTTTTAATTAGATTAATGTATTTTTCTTTCAGCGTTATTCTACCTACCCCGCTTTTCGCGTGTGGTCACAATTTGCTTTAAGAAATGTGTCATATTATAGTGATTAAGACAGGAAATAAGCACAATTAGTAACTCATTCGATTAAAATACGTTTCACTGAGATTATGTAGCACTTAAAGCATATATGTTTGGAAGACATGTTTAGCTAACGCCAAATGGGTAAAACAGTCGTAAGATCAATAATTTAGTTCTGGCAGGGTTTGCGTTAATCTTTTCAATTAGTTGCTTCAAAACATATTGAAAAGTTTTAATGATCTGCCAGATTGAGATTTGTAAAATTCACCAACGAAACATTCTAAACCAGTTTTCTGAAGTGTGTTCCGTTATCAAGTTTATATTTCTCTGCAGTTTGCCACGCTTTTAAACTCATATAGTGTTATGGTATGAAAACTTGCCCTTTTCCACAAGCCATCTTTTATCTTATTCATCTTTTCTTTCGGAATCATTTTTTAATTATGCAGACACCCTCCTTTTAATTACCCCCTCCACTTTTAACATTTGCTTATTTTAAAAGCTGCGAAAATTTAAACCGTTATGAAACGCACATTTTAGAAAAACCAGCTATTTCATACAGTGTTAATCTAAGATTTAATTTTTCAAATAATCAGTTATAGAAATTTTAACAAGTGCTTGAATAACCTTTATATAAAAGATGTCTTCTATCTTAATGAAAAATGAATGGTTTCTAGCTTTCTCTGCGATGAGAATATTAATGCCAGAATATACTGTTATTAAGCTAATGCCGTAAAAGAAGTAGCCATTCGTAGACAAATTTGAAGCGGAAATAAGAATCATCATGATGACAATATTAGTTTATAAAAATACACAATGAAAGAGAGTTGTAGAATGATAAGCACATATTCAAATTATCAGTCAAGATATCTTTTTAGCCATTTTCTTCTATAGTGATACAAAATCGCGCTATAAATTTTAAGTGCAGCTTTCACCCTGACGTAAAGTATAGAAAAGGATGCTTTCACCCTGATCGGTACGGTGGTTACTGCTAGCCATCCTGATAGGTACAGTGGTTAAATTCTGCAGTTTGTCCTGCCCACTTTTATCTGTAGCTGTACCTAAACCGTGTATTTTGGGAAGTCCATTGAACTAAGGATTTAATCTTACCATTGAAAGAAATATTATTAAGGCAGATTACTTTCCTTCAAAACTTATATATTTGTTCTTTCGTAAGTTGAAGAGATTAGGAAATGCAACAAGAAAAGGGGGGGGAGTTGTCAATATCTGGTAAATGAACAAGGAAATTACCTTGCAAAAATAATTAAAAAAAGCCAAATACAAAATTTTGCGTTTCATTTAGTAAGGGAGAGAGGAAATATAATTTGAAAAAAAAAATTTTTTTTCCCCTTCATCTCTTTTGAAACTGTGTTTTGGGGAACGTCGAAAGAATAAACTTCCTGTTTCGTAAGAGGTGTAAACCTTTAAAAATTCAAATATTCTTTCGCTTTTTGAATACAATGGAAGAACAAGCGATGCCTTGGCGTAACCTTGAGCATGATTCCAAAAGCGCGTACTTTTACCGCAAATGGTATGCTGTAATTTTTGTTAAACGCTTCTTTTTTAAAAAGCTGATTATCATACAAGTCGTTTCGAAATAACCTGCTCGGGCTCCTCCCACATCTGCATTATTTACTACAAATATGTTTCTTCTTATTCTTTTTTAAGAATAAATTCTTAATTTTATTTACGAATTAGTATTAGAAGTATAAATTATGCAATAAATATGCTAACAGGGCTTCCAAAGCGAATTTTTATTTTGTTGTATAGTACAGTTAAATCTGCTTTCAAAAGAATTTATTAATCATTCTGTTAGTAAAATATGTTATTTGCTTCTCAAATTTCGAGCTTGGCCTTGCCCGACAGTATCCGGCCGTTGAGGATTTGGGGCCACTTTTCGTAATTTTTAACAGTAATTTCATTTGTAGTAGTAATAGGTCTGCTTTATTAAGCAATACTAAATTAAACATTTCAGGATCGTTAGATAGGCTTCTACTAAATTACAGATTTTAGCCCATACAGATAAGAAACAGAAATTACCAAATATTTTTACATTTTGAGTAATACTTTATGTTGGATGATTTGGAAAATATGATCCAGATTTAAGTGCAGGAAAGGAAGATCTATTCTTCACAGAAAAAGAACAGGGAATCCAAAATGCCTGCTGAAAATGTTAAAGAAAATATTTAATAATAATAATGAGAATAATAATAATTTGTTCTTTTTGCAACTTTTTGAGCAACATTTCTTACATTATTATTTGACCCACTTTTCCTTTCTGTCGACCTTATGAACATCTTAACGCGAGTTCTTTGTATTTAATAATTCTAGCCTAAACAAATCACTGCTGCAAAGCACTTATTACCTTGTTCATGTGCACTGATTAATCTGATAAACATTATCCAGTACAAAGGCTTATTATTATTATTATGAGAACGCATAAGAAGATTGATTCACAATGGGAAGGGATGCCTTCGGGGAGGATTTTCTGAAGGGAACTGCACTCACGTTACGCATGGCATAACACAAAAATTCCTCCTCTGTAGCTAGACCGTCCGTTCGGACTCAAATCCCGGGTCAAACTACCAGTGAAATCTAAGAAAAATCTTTGGATATTAATTCTTAGAGTGTATAATTATAAATTTCCAGTTTATTAACATATATTTTTAGCTCTAAAACATGAGCAATAATTAAAATTTAATTCAATCGTAACTAGACAGTTATTTAACCTAATTTCTCACACACTATGAATCTTCATAGTACTATGAGACTCTTGATATTAATAAGAGCGGGAAATCATTTAGGAAATATCGCATATGATTTTATTATGAATTTCTCGTCTTCCTCTTGCATAAACTGTAGAATCATTATGTTAATTGGAAGCCAGAGAAGTGAAAAATTAGCAAACGCCTTCGCCGAGAATCGAACCATGGACCTCTAGAATACCGGCCCAGTGTGCAGAACCACTACACCACGAATGCTCGCTAGGGAAGTGGGAGAATTGCCTTATATACTCCCCTTTTTAAAAAGCGACTAGGGTTTTAGGGGAACTAGACGCCAAATCCTGGGTGCGGAGAATCATCATCCACCCTTTTTAGTTAGAGCCCCACTTGTGAGGACTTGTGTTTCTCTTGATTTGCTTTGGGAACATGATGTGTCCTGAATAGGAACAGGGAGCTTACTCAAGCTATGTTCAACAATGTGTGGAGTAGACAACACAAGAAGGAAAGGTATACGAAACCCTTTATTTTCAATACTTTACAGGTACTTCCGAACTTCGGGATACAAAAACCAACCACTTGTGGTCTGAACGTAAGAATATAAAACTACTAACTAAAATAACTAAAAGCTAACTTTGAATTAGTATACAAATGCCTAGCACTAAGACTGGCCTTTATTTAAAAAGGGTACGTATCTAGTACGCCGAGCTGCTGAAACTACAATACGTTTTCGAATATCAAGAGGGCCTTAAAGACAACCAGCAACCGAGTGAAAACTCATAGAACTTCAGTGGCAAGCGACTTGCTTCCTAAATCTCATTTCTCTCTTCCTAACTCTTGGCAAAAAGCCACAACTTAAATACTTGGGCGTTAGCAAGACAATTTGCATAAACAAGTTAAAGCATTTAATTCTGGTCGGAAGTAGAAAATAAGAAGTGATAGTACAGTTTTAAAATAAAATAAATGTTAGTAAAACTTAGGATCCTTACAAAACATACGAATAAAATTTGAGTAATAAAGCGCGAGACGTTGACTTCCTTCTTTTCAAGTGATCCTATAACGCAACTAAAATGCCAGAGCATTTAACGAAGTTAAAAATGAATAAAAGCAAAAACTTGTGAAAAATCTTGCCGGTTCATGACCCCTTTATCTCTCGCTCAGTGGTTTGATTTCTCTCTTAATTTGCGTTAGAACTTCGGTGGAGTGCCAAAAGTTTGGTTGAAAGTGGTTAATATTTAGTTTGGTAGTCATCGCTCAAACACTATGACGATACCTCAAATGCTACAGCAAATAAGTGAAAGACTTTTCCAAGTGTTTCAAAGGATTTAAATATAAAATCGACACTTTTCTTTGCGTTACCTGACTGTTACCGCTGATACTTAGGATATGTTTTCTTATTTTCAACGCTATCATTGGGGACCAATATCATAAACTTGTATAGTATAGTAAAGGAAAGGAAAGGAAATTCATTGATGCATGTAAAAAACTAAATATTGAAGTACTCGATGTAGAGCCGTTTGTTGAAATGAATTCGTAGATGCGTTTTCTGTTCATTCATGCACGGAAGCTGAATGTTTGTTCCACTATAAAATTAGATTCTATATTTTTAATGCTAATCCTCTTAACTTTCAAGTTTAGGATTATAATATTGCCGTTGGTTGGCTCAAAGTACAAAGATGTTAAAAAGTATTTGTTTAATGTTTTATCATGTAAGGAAGTTCACACAGCGCAACAAAACGCTTGATTCAGACCTGTAATGGCGCATGGCATCCTCGGGGTTCGATGCATGCGGAAATGCGGTTGGGCATGGGCACATACGAATGTCTAATGCTGGCCTAAGATATGTTCCGTTAGGTTCGTTGTAAATGCTCAGCCAGGTCATAAATGTTTTGCGATGGCTGGAGACAGCGGCCATTCATGTCCCAGATGCATTCAATGGTCCCAGATGCATTCAATGGTCCCAGATGCCTTCATTGGTCCCAGATGCATTAATGGCTGTGTATGTTTAATGACATGCATAGTTCAAATTCAGAAATTTTATATCAAGTATCATTACGTTGCCCTGCGTTTTCGCCGTTGAAATTAATTATCATAGTACACCGTTTAGGAATAAATTATAATGCATACTATAGCAAAAAAATTCACGAGTGGAGTGTAATTCATTTTTTAACAGAAAATTCGTTCAACAAAAAGGAAAATGGGACTACCGTTTTATGTTTTGCGTATATCGTTCTCAATACACATCTAAGTAATTAAAATGTGATTTTAAAGAAGTAATTCAGTTTAGAATTTATGTATTAGCTGTCTTGGTCTATTGCGAACCTATTTAACTTTTTTTTTTTAAAACCTTAATACAATGTACTCTTGATTATCTGGGCTAATGCCGGGGAAGTAGGTCACGGATGACTGAAAAACAAGGATAATCCAAACTATTAATTTTCATGGATAATGAGTAAGTTTGTTTCCTTAGGAAACAAAAAATCTGTAATTATACTTTGGTTTTGAGAATATTTAAATATTTGATGAATTTAACTGCCAGTTTATCAAAGTACTATTTTGTCATTATATTCGAATCTCATTTGGTCGAAGAAGTCCATTAGAGTTTTAAAAGAAGTCATTGCAGTCTCAGAATTAATGAAATTTTCATTATTTTCTTCACTGTATGTTTAGTTGAAAGGACCTGCCGGTTACTTTCAGTTAGAAGGACCTGCCGCACTTTCCCCATCTCTTATGAAGACCTCTAACTTTTTTTAAACAATGTTACGAACAGTTTGTGTGAGAATTCCATATTCTTCGGCGAGGTTTATTGTCTATTCACCCTGCTCAAATCTTTCGATAAATGTTTTGGTTTTAATATTAAAACAACTTCATTGCGCTTAGTATTTGTAATGTGTTCTTTATTCTTTTTTTTTTTTTTAAGTTTTAAAATTTTAAATTTATTTTTAAAAGAATAAGAAGAAAATACGTATAAAACAAAAAAAAATCTCGGTGATCAACCGAAATGCTTTTGCACATGCAGAACGAATTGTACGAAATTATCGTTGGAACCCAACTTAAATATGCAATTCAGCAACTTAAGCAGCATGCCCAACCATGCTGCTGTTTGTTTTTACACAACTCATGCATAATGTTGAGTGCGAGTGGTGGTCATCGTCACTCACTGGATAATCTACAAACCGGATAATCTACACTAGGATAATCGAGAGTACACTGAAATTCAGAAACTTGGAAATGTAAAAATATATGCTGTTAAAAAATAATTAAACTGAATTTCTTTTATATCCTATTAAGAAATCAATAAGTATTTAAAAATTGAAAAAAATATTTAAAAAGAAAAAAATTGCTCTAAAATTACATCACGAATAACTTCATTTAAATTTGATATTTAGACATTAATATACACAAATTAAAAATCATCTTATTTATGGTAATTTGTACATCTTTGCATCTTGTATGAATTATTAATACACTTATTGCTTTCAGAATTTTTTTTAATTCTTGGACTATTACTATATTGCCAAATTCGTTGATAGAAAAGCATTCTAAACATAACCATCCTGAGTCAACTTGCCTTCTGCTAACTTGCTTCTGCCTTCTGCTAACTTGCTAATCTAACTTGCTTTCTGCAGTCACATGTATTAACCGAAACAGAACATTTAAGTTCGCAGTCGAAAATGTTTCGCTTGAAGCTCTGTCTTGCGCAGGCTTTCGAGTAAGTCAACCAATCGGATATCCCGAAAGAGACGATTATCGGAAATGTTTCTTTTAAGGGGTTTCAGCAAGCCGTATACCGACAACGTTAAATTGTCCAGAGCTTTTGAAATATTTTTAATTTTAGAGTAATTTACAGAATATTTTGTTATGCATAGTAAAATTTAGCACTTTTCTCACAAAAAATTTTTTTTTCTTAGTTTATCACAAAAAGCGCATTTCAGTAAATATTAGGAAACCTAATAAATAAGCCATAAAATATTAGATACCTGTGAGCAGTAGTTCCTGAAGAAAGGTACATCGAGTATAAAAAAATCACGTTTGGAACAAAATGCGTTTTTATGGAAAAATCCTCGTTTATCAAAGCATTCGATGACAAATTAAACTTAGATTTTTTTTTTTTACAGTTCTAATTTTCAAAGAAATTAAAGAATGGTATTTTTAGAAAGATAAAAGTGTGGAGAATTTGAAAATGCAAAAATCCGAAATCATCATTTTTTGAAGACTTTTGGGTTCCAACACCCATTAACGCGCCGTCACGGGCAGGTGACAGGTGAGAGCAGGTCCGGACACCCGGACAGCTTACATAGACTAGTCGAGTATCGTCCGGATCCCGCAACTATCTGAAGCTACACTCCGAAAACAATACAAGGGCAAAGTACATGGCCATACAAGGGCAAAATATAGATTTTTCTTCGTGCGAAATTTAACATTTTCCTGGCTACATCGCATGCTAACACATTGCTACACATACTCGCTACAATATACATTTCATAATATGCATTGCGTTGATCATTGCACTATACTTAAGGCACATTTACAACTCAATGCTACACTTAATACACTATATATTCTTTGCAACATATTACGCTGAACATTATTCTTGACAATTCAACATAGATTCTGAACAATGTAATTGTTTAAAACTGACATAACTGGATTATATAGTACATAACTTCGTTATATAAGACAGACTTAAATAAATAACTTGATACAGCAGATAAATAAAATAAGAGCTCTTAAATAAAGAGGAAAATTGCACATTACAAACAAATTACACATTTTACACACAGAAATCCTCTTTGTTTACTTTGTGCTGTACTTATACAAAATACAGATTTAAGAACACATTACAGCCCATATTACTTTTGATTAAATAACATGTTAAAAGTTAACTGTGGCATAAATTTTGCTGTATTCTTAAAACATACCAAAAAAAACTTTGTAATTAAACATAATACATATTACATTGAACGCTGCACTATATTTAGGACACCTTACAAAACTCATTTCTACACTTAATGCACTGAGTGTAGTGGCTTCATATTACATTGAACATTACTCTTGATTAAATAATATAGGCAGTGGTAGTAACTCTTTGTTATATACAACATAATTCTTAATACAAAAAGCTTATAAAAACACTGTTAGAAATACACATTGAGGAAAAAAATACAGATTAAATTAATTGTAGTTAAAAAAAATACATGTGCTAGATACATTAAATACCGTATTTACCATGCACTATACATTTCATAATATGCATGTTAACACATTGCTATATATAAATCACTCAATACACTAAAATTTACAGAATGCAATAATATTTACATACATATAACTACTAGAATAATTACTACTATAATATTTACATTCTGTGCTCTTGAATACATCAAGTTGTAGTACTACAGTTATAATTATTATGCTTCCTGCGGCTCAAAGCATAGCTCTGCATGCCGCGAGCACTTACACATTTTACCAAGGTACTATACACAGTGTGCTGTACAATACATTATCGCCGTCACGGGCAGCTTAACGGTTTGAAATTGATACCAGACCATTAACAAGCTTCGTAAAATGTTCTGGAAACATCACTTCCAACCGAACTGTGTCGGCTGGGAATCGAATAAATTTCTTTCAGCATCACATGTCGCTAAATGTGATAACGCCATAAAAGTCTATCACGTATTAAAATATTTTGGAAGAGCAACTCTTTAGAATAACTTTTCTCTTTTGTCACACGATATGAAACAGCCAGTCACTGCATGTCTTTTAGGATTACCATGGAAAGAAGAAACTTTGAAAAAGAAAAACAAATAATGGTTTTTGACAGGGGATTCGATGCTGGCAGCTGACTGGTTGTTGAAAACGAACAACTTACAATTTTTTGCCAAAGAAGGGGGAAACCGTGTGCCTTTCTCTGTGGTAAAGCAGGTAGAAAATTGTTTCAAACAGTTATTTGTCTAAAATAAATGTGTGTGTGATACCATTCACAGCAAGAAGAAAAGAAAATTTATTAAATGGTATCATGTGGGCTACGAGAATAAAATTAAATGTGGGTCTGCTTGCCAATGTAAAGAAAGCAAAATAGCTTTCGTATTTGCCAAAATGTTTTGAAACGTATCATACTCAGGAAATTATTAGCTATACCTTATTTAAGATTTTTTTCTAGATTTTGTTTCAGTAATTTTATTATTCCACGATAAAAACTTGCCGTACTTTTGAGTTACAAAATGTGTGACTCATAAATGAAATACGATTTCGTTATAAAAGTTTATAAAATATAGTGTCTAATAAAAATTAAATGTTCCTCATATAAATAAGTTTTCAAAATTAACGATAATATCAAAAAAAAAAATTAAGCAAAGCTATTAAAAAAGTTAGCAAAGAGTTCAAAAAAATTTTAAATAATCATGCAACCAATGGTTTGGCTTCGGAAGGATAGTAATTTGAAAATGACTACATTTAAATTTGCAGTACAGCACCCCTTAACTTTTCAAAGCCACTATATGTTTCAAATGATGCTTGGAGGAAAAAAAAACTGCTTCCATGGAAACTTATTATAGTTAACAATTATTTGTACATTTTCGTGCATAGCCACTGCAATGATAAATTAAAATCATGTTTTGCTGCTTGGAAGTTCTGAAAGACAATAAACTAACTGAAATGATCATTATGAAACCGATAATGATCACTTAACTCATAGACACGTTCCAGTTTTAGCAAAATCATTAAATTTATGTTTATTAGTAGGAAAACTTTTCACATCTGAATTTTGCTATATGTTTATGCGCTGTAGTTTTTCTCATTTCCGTCTTTACTGATGATTAGTGTCGGTTAGTAAAGTAATAATACTAATAGTTAGCAAAGAGGGAATGACGTCAAGGAAAGTGTTTTGCAAAATTTTAATAATTTTTCTAAACAGCAATCATTTGTTTGTTAAAATTCGTTTTCTGAGTTTAGGTTAAAGACACCAAACTTTTCTGTTAAATGATAGGTAACAGGAATATAATTTCCACTTTAATTTGTAAATAACTGATGCTCGTTTACCGCTGCTATCAACTGAAAAACGATGAGAAGTAGAAGCTAAAGTGCGCCACTATCCAATATGGAAGCTAACCAAGAGAAGGTTTTCGTTTAGCTTGTTTATTAAGAAAAAGGTTTCAGATCTCGAAATTTTGAGTTCAGGTTCCGAATTAGCTATATCATCACCGTTACGCATTGCAAAAAAAGAGCATTACTATATTTAGAAAAAGGGGAGGGGGGAATTAAGAGGCTATTTGCTGGTTTAAATTATAATTTTGATTTACATATTTTTTATCTTACATAACCCCCCTTCAAAGAGAAAAAGACTTGGAGACAGAAATGTCTTTTTAGAAGAAAGCATTAAAGCGTTAGCGAAATGAGGGAAGTACAATTTTGGGGAAAAAAAGGGGGGTAATGAAAAAAATAAATAACATTTTTTAAATAACAAAATCTTGTAGGTATCATTTTTAACAGTAAAGGCAAATTGAAAATTCTATTGAAATTTTGAAAGTCTGCAAGTTCATTTTTCTGTGAAAATACTGTAAGAGTGTCCTAATTTTTTTCAAGACGTAACTAGAGAAGTCCGCAGTTCTAGAAAATCTTTGCTTGAATATCATAATCGTAATATTTTACAGTCCTTTCCCTGGTTCAAAAAGGTGCTATCAATATAAAACCTTTTTTTTTTTTTTTTTTTCATATTCATGAAATTGTAAAATTAATTATTTAACACTTATAAAACAATCTACATTTTCTTGATTATAAACGAATGTAAAATGTACTTTAGAAATTAATAACAAAACACTAACAAAATATAATACAATAATATAACAATTTAATTAAAAAAATGGGCAGGCCCTCACAAAGGGAATCAGCGTTAGAATTTGCTGATGGCTGTAGGATGCTTAAACACAACAGAACCCAAAAATCTCCGTTTCTTAAAAATGGTAACTGGCTTTCAGTAATGTATAGTTATTAAAGTGTGCACTTAAAATTCATAAAAATCTTCAAATCAGTTAATATAAATAAAAAATACATACAAAAATTAAAATTCAAGACGAATAACTTGTATGCTCAAGTTAGATGCTTTAAATTTTGTAACTAAAATTCTACACTGCCTTACGATAATAACATGGACCATATAGTTTTTTGAATGTAAAATTTTTAAAAAAATGAACTTCACAATTATACTTGTTTAGAGAAGGCTTTTACAATTTTTCAAACATAAGCATTTTAAATATATTTATTAATTACGTTACAAAATCACAAGAAATTTCAAAATATTATAATGTAATAAATTTTTCATTCCAAACATCATTTCAAGTAATATTATCAAAATTATGCTTTCTTTTACTATTGACATTTCTAATTTACTTATTTTGTACAAAATGGAACATCCCACAGCTTTCTCTAATATTAACATAGACATCTAGTTGCCAGACGGCATCGTGGTTAGCGGAGCCCGACTGTGATGCCAAAGGGCGTGAGTTCGAAACTTGGAGAAGGCGTGGATGTATAATTGTCTGTCCCTTAATACTATTTCTCGAGCTTTGTTTTCGTAACCGTTGGTCATAGGCATAGACTTCCAGTTACAAAAATTTGCTTTAAATAAAGCAAATATTCATGTTTTGAAGCATTTTAAATTAAAAAAGAATTCTGCAAAAATTACGAAGCATGAATTTTCATTCATTCCTGCAATCCCGTTTTGCTTACATTTAAGAACAATCTTAATCAAATAAAAAATACAAAAAGTTTGACTTCCAAAGGACAAAAACATTTCATTTCAAAATTTGACGCCGTATTCAATTTGCATTGAAGGGTCAATTGATAAATAATGTGGAATAATTCGAGGATGATACTTTTCCTCTTAAATGCCATTCAATGATATTATTTTGGGATTTACTAGTGTCTTTAATTTCTAATTTATGTTAAATTTGGTATATCGAAAGAAATTTCACACAATTAATTTATAATAATGTATAATAAAGTTTTAAAGTCTAAAAATATGCATTAATATTCTCACGATGTTTTATTACTTTAGAATCATAATCTGGCAATCGTAGGAAAAGTTAATTAAATTTCAAATATCTTTTGTAGTTTATTAATCGAAGAATAGTACGAGTTGGCTGCGTGCCAATGCTGAAGCCTGCCATCGTTTTCTAGATTGTATATATATAACCAGAAAGCCCGGCGGTCATACGAAGTGACCGCTGTTCTAGATATTATAAATTGCAATTAAAATGATTTGTGCAAAGGTGTCTGCTAATTCAAACTGAATTACCCAGGGCAGGCGGCGAGGACGCCAATTTCCTTACTGCCCCACGGGGTTTCTCCCTTCTACTTGATTAATTGCTTAAAGTAGAGTGCAATGAAGGAAACCACTGCTATTATCGCTTATAACAAATATACCAAATTTCAAAACGTATATTTACGTATATCTTGCAAAAAAAAAAAAAAAAAATTGAATGAAAGAATAAATTTTTTCATGCATGTATGCCTGGAAATTTAAGGTAAAGGGAAACAATTTTATAGGTTCTAATTTAAAAAAAAATTCGAGAGATTTACAAAAATTATTTTAAAATACAAATTTTAAAAATAAATCTTAAGAAATAGATGAATTTTATTTGGAACGAACCCAAATTTTGAAAAGGAAGAATCAAACACCTTTAATAAAAAAAGAGATATGAATAAATATACTTATACCAAATTCAATTAAAACTAAAGGAGAATAAATTAGGAGCTAAAATTTAGAGAGCTTATTTTTTAAAAGCTACTCGTGCTTTTGCTAAACTTGGTACATTCGCATAATTTGAGTTGCAAATTCGAGACGTGGGAATAAAAATAGGTATTTCTTTTCAGAAAAGGTCCGATTTTGGGTCAAAAAACCTATGTTAGAACAACGCTATATATAAGTCTAATATATATTCCAAGTCGCGCTTCGGAGATTTGAAAAAAGAAAGTTAAATTTCTTCAATCGGCCACCTAGAACGGAAGTCATAGAACTCTTCCCCCCCCCCTTTTTTTTTTTTTTTTTTTTTTTTGTTTTTGTGCGAGGTGTACCTGCATGAAGAACAACTAATTCTGAACTTTTTCCTCCAAGGATTTACTACCACGCTACAGAGTACTACTACTTTCATTGCCATAGGCAGTATCTGTCCATTTGTTATTTTCATCGTTAGTATCCAAGCAATGCTCAGATCTTTGATGATCGCGCACGGGGGGGGGGATCGAATGGCTTTACTGACATAGTCAGTTTTAAAATTCCTGTCAGATGATAACCAGAAGCGAGTGACTGAATGGCTTTGTCGATGCTAATAGTTTCCCAGGTTTTTTTTAATAATTACATTTATAAATTTAATACTACAGGGTGGGCTAAATAAGACCTGCCAATGTTAAACACAAATAACTTTTTTATTTTTTGATATAATTGTTTTTTTCTTTCTGTAGGTTGTAACTGAATTCTTGGAAATTTATTGTGGAACCATACAGTACAAAACAACGCGTTAAAATTATCGAGTTTTTCTATTCTTGTCAACGATCAATTGTTATCACACAGCGTGCGTAAATATCGGCAATATTTTAATTCAAGTAATTTTTATTCAAGTTATGGCCAATAGAGTTATCGGCTCATATTTCTTCGAAAATGAGGATGGAACGCCGAAAGCTACTTCCGGAGCTTCTTACATGGCGGAGGAGAATTCTTTTTTTTTTTTATGGGGATATTTAAAAGACAAAATGTATGTTAATAAAAAAGAGACTATTAGATAGCTGGAGCAGAATATTCAAGACGAAATACTGAGCCTTCAACCAGAAACCTTACGTGGTGTAATGGAAAACGCGTTAAAAAGAGCCAATCTCTGTATCGAGAAAAATGGTGGACGTTTGTCTGATGTCATATTTCATACATAACTTCCATAAAATATACTTAATGTATAAAAGAATTAATCAAAATAAATGATTATTACAAGAGTTATCTGTGTTTAACATTAGTAGGTCTTATTTGGCTCACCCTGTAGTACTGTAGTGTAGAAAAAGACGCTAGCTAATAAATTTCGCGAATTCCAATCTTGAATTTACTTTGTAGCAATAGCGGCAGTCCAAAGTTCATTTTTGCCTGTTTAACATTAAGACATTATTTCATATTGCCATAAGATGCAGTTTCTGAGATCTGCAGTCATTTCTGTTTTAAGACTGTTTTCCCTGCATCAGTTGTAGTAGTTGCCGATTGCTGTGCTTATGTTGGCAGCCTATAAAAGGCTAATACAACTGAGTCTTTGTTGTTCCTAATATTTGCCTCATTTGTCAAAAATTCACAGCGCAGCCCTTTTGGACATTTTCCAAAAAGAATAGGAGGAAAACACCAGCACGGTTAAAAGACAAATTAAATCTATAGCCACCATAGTACACAATGTTTTCATTCTTTTGATTCCATGCAGTAAAAACTAGAATGATTTAAACTATTTCGAATAAATAAATGGTTTTTGTCTTTAGTGGGGAATGGTTGTTTATTAATAGCATAGCGGTTGAATACAGTCTGACAAAACGCGAGGTAGTTGAGCTTTTTAGAATGGAGTAACATTACTATATCACATGCGACTTCATCCATCTTCTCCAAATTAAGAGGCCATCCGTCATGTGTTTTTAATTACTCTCTCTTGACTTTAGCAAAAGCTATATCAAATTTTATTTTCGGTTGCATGACTTCCTCATATATTGCAGTTGTTTACTAACTCACTAATTGCTTTCGGAGGAAAAAGACCTCAGAGTCGTTTCCGCTCCATCCAATCGGTGTAGAGGATCGCAGTCGTCTCCGGGAGGGCGTCGCGAAATATTCCGCATTCGGGGGGAAGAGGAACAGCAAAAAGTATTCTAACTTTTCTTCGTTTTCATCCGTTCGTCGTATCAGAAGTCTTGCACAACCATGCGCTTAGTTTCTGCGCCGCTAGGTTATTCTAAATAAATTTAATGCAAATGAACTTCAATTATGCCCTGCTGTGACATTACATGGGACATAACCCGTGAATATGAGAAAGAGAAAATTATAACCTGTCATAATGCGAGTTATTTGTTAAAGTGAAGCTTTTTCAAACTACATGAGAATACGAATAACATATTTTTAGCACTTGAAAATATTTCCATTGCATGTGTGAAAATTCTTTCGACTTGCGAACTTATAAATTAAAGAATGTTAGTCAGAAATTATCAACAAAGTCGTCCTTTAAGTTAAAGATAATGTAAGGCATTTTTTCCTTCCTTAATAGTGTGCTTTGGTGGTGTAATTATAAGCACGTCTGGCTAGCAATCCAGAGGTCTGGAGTTCGAAACTCGGCGAGGTCACTGTTGATCATTTTCATGAGCATGCTTCTGAGCATGTTTACTGCTCAGAAGTAAACGTATTAACTTTACAACTTACCAATTTCATTGCTTTAAATTTGCCATCTCGTAATTAAATGGCGAGAAAATTATTAGATTTATTTTACAAGAAAATTTATTTTTCGGACCATGTCCTTGTGTCAATTTTGAATACATATTTTTTGTTCATGAGAGGTTTTTAAGTAGCAATCATTCAATACTTTAATTTATTAAATAAATTAAATTAAATTAAATTAAAAAGCGGGGGAGGGGGAAGAAATGAAAAAAAATTTTCAAAAATATGTTTTCGGCGTACACATGTCCCGAGTAGAACGTAAGTTTTCAGTATACATTAAAGAACATTTTGCAGTACAAATACCACTAACCGTGAGACCTTCGCTGTTTAGGAGAGCAAATATTAAGAAAAATTACCAAAAGCACTTATTAAAAAAAAATCTTTATTTGAAAAACTGTTAGGTTATAATTTCAGATTACAGCTGCTTGGATGTTACTTTGAACAGCTTACATTTAAAATTTCAAATGTTAAAAAATATATAAATAAAAGATTTTAAAGCGATAAAATTATTTTTAAAATATCAAAATAATTCGATTTAAACAGATGAATCTGATTTTGACAAAAGGTTTTCAGTTTAACACCTGAAACAATTTTAAGTTAAGCAGTTACGAATAACTGCTTTAAGAATTTTTTCTCTAAATATTAGACGTAGATCATAAAATCTTACGTTCAAAATGAGCTGATTAAAATGGCAAAGGCAGTTTATAAATAAATAAATAAAATAGAGAAAAGAAAAAAAAAGAAAAAGTCTGAAAGTTTTCAGATTTTATATTAAACTAAAGGGGCCTAACGCCGAAACGGGCCTTTTTTTAAATTTATTTATTCATTTACGGACACATATACGTTTCGAGAGCATTTGTTCTACCAGCACTTTGGACACAAAGTATTTGAAAACAGCATATTTTTAGAATTTTCGCTACACAGTCTCTGGCGTTGGAGATAAAAATGTTTTATTCGCTAGAGTGTTGTCATTGCTTGCTTTGAAATCGTCGAGTTTGCTAATCAAAAATTTGTTAAAGTTTTACAAAATATGAAATAGACAATAAAACAAGTTCCAAATTCGGGCTTCCAGGTGCTCGTATTCGGGTGCAGGGCTACGTTAGTCAAAATTTGATGGCTCTAGGTACCCTTTTTTTCGCAATGCGAGGAACATACGTACGTTCATGCAGATTCTTTATTATTTCATTTCTTTAAATGTAATACAAGGCGATAATATTTGGTGGCAACAATTTGAAAAGTGATTCAGACTTTTACGGTGATTCAACGCAAAATCCTGTTTTGAGACTAATAGCTTTTCTTGGCTAATGCTATTTGGACTAAAAAAGAAAAAAGGAAGAGATTTGTTTCAGTATTATTTTATCGTTAATTAGCGTTGCGCTGAAACTGTGCCAATTTAATATTAATTATATTCCTTCTTAGAATTTCGGACTCTGTTTTTCCTTTTAAATGAAAGCTTCTTTAGCTATCTTTTTATCATCTTATATTACACGCAAGCTCTAATTAATTATTTAGTCATTAAGCTAATTCCTTTAGTATCTGAAAAAAAAAAGTTTTTAGATGGTGTTATTTTTGTGTTTACAACTTTTTTTTTTTGTGTGTGTGTAAGTGTGTGATTGTGCAACTTGATTTCGATGATTTTATTCGGCTGTTGGTGAATGAAATTTAAATATGAGAAGTTTGGAAGGTGTTTTATTTTAGTTAGAACGGTATATATGCAGCAAATAAACATTCCCCATATGTTTAGGTTTTCGTAAAAGAAGAATAAAAATGAAGCAAATCTAGGGAAATATTCAGGGGAGCAAAATTAAGAAATTCGATGTTCGAATTACAGCTGCTTGGATGCTACTTTAAATGCAACTTTTGGATGCTGTAAATAAGCCCAACTACCTCCAAAATTTCTTTGTTGAAGGTTTTATCTTGTGAAGAATCTGTACTAAAACGAAAACATTCCTCAACTTATTCTACTTCCTTTGTTAAAGAATATGAATCTACTAAAAAGAAAATGTTCCTCAGCTTATTCTATTTCCTTTGTTAAAGAATATGAATCTACTGAAAAGAAAATACTCCTCAACCACTGGCGGATCTAGAGTATGGCAGGCAGGGTACGTGCTATGGGCGTCTCCGGCAGGTGGCGCCATTTGGCGCACTCATGTTTTTGAAGCCAAGTCAAAAAAGAATTTTAAATATTTTAAAGGGCGCGAAATTTTAAATCTTCCCGCGGGTGCCATTTTATGTAGATACATCACTGTCCTCAACATATTATATTTTCTCTGTTAAAGAATAATAACCTACTGAAAAGAAACTACTCCTCAGTTTGTTCTATTTTCGCTGTCAAAGAACATGAATCTACTGAAAAGAAAATTCTCCTCACCTTATTCTATTTGCCCTTACCTTATTATATTATAAAGAACTGGAATCTACTGAAAAGAAATAAAATTTTCCTCAACATATTCTATTTGCGTTAAAGAATATGAATTTACTAAAAAGAAAATATTCCTCAACTTATTCGATTTCCATAATCTTAAATTTCTTTGGCGTTGATAAGCACGTTATTAAAACGCAGTTAATAAGATTCGGAGGCTCTGGAACTCTAATTAAATTCAGTTTTGATTTATGTAAGCAGATTATTATGAAATCATCATTAATTAGGATAGAGTTTCATTTTAGACCTGCATATTATTTATAATCAGGTAGCCGAAAGATCTTAAGACAAAACGGGACTGTGCATGAGAACATAAGATTACTGCTTATAAATCTCTTCATTTAAAAGTACTTATATTAAAAGCAAAGCTCATGATAAATAATACAAAGTTATAAAAAAGTACGCCTTTTATATGATTTATAAAAAGGTACACTGCGAAAAAAAGGGGGGCAATTCTATATCTCCCGTTCTATTGGGCCGATTGACGAAATTCAACTTCCGTTTTTCATGTCTCGAAAACGCGATTTAGGATATGTATTAGATTTTTATATAGCATTGTTCTAATATAGGTATTTTGACACAAAGGCGGACTTTTTTCTGAAGTAACATACAAATTGTTTTCCATATTTCGATTCTACGTCTCAAATTACACCAAACAATGCTTTAACCCAAATTTTGACAGCTGTTTAAAAAAATCATCTTAAAATAGAAAATATATCTATGATTATTTCAGAAAATTGAAGAATATGGAATTGTCTGAGTAAATGAGAAAATTCCGCACTGCTATATTTGAAGAATACCGCTTCGATATATTTGAAGAATATATCGAAAGAGCCGACGACCCCTTCCAATAAGTCCAAGCAAATCCAGCTATAAAGCCAAGTCTCCAATTTCCCAATCTACAGTTTAATTTTGCGAAAATGGCCAAAATTCCTCTCGTTGAAACTGAGTTCCTTGCAGCATCTAAATAAATTCTAACGAAACAAACCAAGTCTTCTCTACTGTAGACGTCGCCATCTTGTCTCCCGAATCTTGCCGCACACAGAGTTGAGATAGCCTAATATTACCATATGGAATACCGCTCAAAATCGTCATACCTGCATGCAGCAGATTCAAGTTTCATCGCGATATCTTTTACTTTGCATTTTTCTATAAATTATTGAAACTGTTTACCAATTCTGTAATAATCCTTTATTATTAAATGATAATTTTATTCTCATATACAGGATTTTCAACTTTAAAAAGTTATAAATTAGAGCGAAAGTAACAATTTTTTATGATGCAATATGTGCTGGAATATGAAAAGTCAATGCGAAGCACAGTAAGTATGAAGAATATGAAGCAGTTCCTTGAGTTACGGATATTTATATGTTTGGTATATGTGGAAACTGTTCAAATAAACCGTCAACCAACTGCAATGCATTCATGACGATGATTGCGAAATAATTTGACTTATACTTCGGAAGATGTGCAGCATGTCATGTACTTCTGCAGCGGTGACGTAATTCAGGAGATAAGAGTAAAAGACATATAATGAGATTGTAAGCGAAATGCTTCGTTGTTAGGGTGCTTGTATTGTATTTGCTTATCATTCATTTAGACAATTCTTGTAAAACATCAAGTATCATTTTTACAAATACCTGTGATTAAAACAACTTCTTGTTTTCCTATGTTCCTCATTCGTACTGTGTTTTCGGGCTCCCATTTTACATTTCACAGTGCATTGCACAAACTCAGCATCTCAAGTGGGCCAAATAGTCATCAATATACAATCACAGGCCTCAAGGAAAAAATGCCGTTATCGTAACTAATGATGTATTTAAAAATTGAGTAAATGCATAAAATATTTTCTAATATTGAAGTTCTTAAGATATTGAAAGAACATAAGGAAAACCTGGTAATAGATGGATATCTATTGCTTCTTTCTCACCTTTTTTTACCTGAAACCAGCTTTCGGATTTCGGAAAATCCTGCTCGCACTAGCGAGTTTGAGAACAAAGGTTAGATGAATGTCTCTTAACCTGCATCTTGTTAGGGATTTATTTCTTTTTATAAGTGTTTCATACTAATATAAATTATCGAGCATAGAAATCATTTGCGATGCTAATTTGTGGCTTTCTGGAAACGCACAGGGTAGTATTTGTAGAATTCAAGTATACCCACGTCACTGCATTTTGGTTTTAGAGTTCAATCACACTGAATTTCTGTTAAATCTATCTGTAAATGGTCTAGCACATTCTTAACGTCGAATGAGAAGATACTTTTATAAAAAGACCTTCTCAAAAGTCCGTTTTAGCACCCCGAGGTTTTATATACACTTCGATATTGCATCGAATTTCGATTTGTATTATTGTATTATAATTATATATTCCTTCTTATTCTGCTGAGGTGAGGTTTTTATCTCTCTTTAAAATTGTGATCATCAATTCTAGTGTACCGTATATAAAACAGCAGGTGTCAGCTTCATCAAATCTGTTTCTCTACGGCCTTGCTTTTTTTCAAACAGTATTTGCATAAATTTTATGATGAAATTTTTAACTTAGTCTTAAAAACTTGCGCAGGTATCAGCGTGTTTTGTTTTCTCGAACAACGCTCCTTTGTTTTCTTTATGCCAAGCTGGAGCTGTTTAGTTTCAGAATGACTTTCTCTCCCCTCCTCAACCTACCTCATATACAAGAGAATAAGACTTCAATTATCTCGAGAAAGTAAGCATTGTTTTATTTCGAGAGTCCCTTGCCTGGCTAAAAAATTAAAACTAAAAAAAGTAAAAATGAATAAAAAAATAAATAAATACGTGTATTCTAACTTAGAAAT
Organism: Stegodyphus dumicola; assembly: GCF_044657685.1. Lineage (NCBI taxonomy): Eukaryota > Metazoa > Arthropoda > Arachnida > Araneae > Eresidae > Stegodyphus > Stegodyphus dumicola. The sequence continues at coordinate 150,510,356 of NC_140777.1, forward strand.
TCTGAGAACTCCTTTGTAAGCACATTTTCAGTAGTTTTCAGTAGAGGCGGAGTTGTGGAAGCTGCTGTAAGTTAACAGAAAACGACCACATTCGCGTGTGCAAGTAAAAATAACATGCACGTAACCCTATTTTACAAGCTAAGCTCTCAAGCTCGCGTCAATTGCTTGTTTTTGCACTTATTCATCGTTTCGCTATTATGAACTAATCCTACATTTGCAGCTAAAAGTAAACCCATCCTTCAAGCTGAAAAAATAAATTTTATTCTTTAAATTACATAACAACTGTTCCTCTGTTTAAGAAATAGCGTTTTAACGTCGAACCGTCTCTGTGTTAATCTTAGTCTTTCCATTTCCCACATCCTTTCTCGTTATGTTATGTTACACCACAGAATATTTATTATCCACGCGAACTGGCAAGTGTTATTATACCAAGAGACATACGATCTGTAACTTTCACGCACGCTGACAAATAGCTTAGTTAGCGTTGCCGTTCGACATCCTGTAAGATTATTAATTAATTTTGAATTTATAACTATAGTAGCTTGATAATTTCAGTGATTTAAATAAAATAACCTTATATTTTTAATAATTTATGCGTTTATTTTTAACTGATATAATTTATAACAAATTGAATTGAAAAATTTCTAATACAAACTTTTGATAATTTTTAGAAATATCTGCGACATTATTACAATTCATGAAAGGTATTTCTGGCGTTGTAAATGGGTAACAGAACAATCATTTATGCGTCACCTAACAATAATTTTGTTAAAAAACGCTGCTTCCATAACTGTTCTAAGCAGTTTGAGAAGAGATAAAATACTTACTCGCCTTGTACTTGCTATTCTTATTCTTCAATTGCTCTTGAGCTACAATGAACATTTCTTTCAAACAAGCGTAGCATTTCGATTTTTCTTTCGAAAAAATTAGCTAAGCCTGCAAATCATTTCATCGGTTTTCGGTAGGATAGAAATAAGTGTACTAGACACTTAATTCTTACCTTTATAATATTAGCTTTATAATATTAATTTTGCTATTCCTATAAATCTTTTGTATTATCAAAAAGTGGGAGATCATATGGCTACTAACAGAGTAATACTAATAGGAATATCACAGTAAAATATAACAGATATTTTTTTCAAATAATAATAATGATGATAATGTCTCATAAAAACGCCTGTGGAATATTTTACAAAATGTCACACTCTGCGTAAATTTTGATGGAGTTTACTTAATCTAGTCGTCTGTTGAATATTTATATCAGAAAATAAAATCTTTGGCTTAATTTAATCGAAGAAAATAAATTTACCTAGTGGGAAATAAAAATGTCCTTTGGTACTACTACTTTAGAGTAACAATAGTTACCGTTAGGCAGAGCAAAACAACTCTGTGATAATTGGTGTATTCAGCGACGATCCAACTATTATCCGCGATCAACTGAGCAACTCGCTAAGACATCAGACATATATATTGGAAATTATATTGATTACATAATGACTGAAGGAAGGAATGTTAAGTACCGTCATGCATTAATGGATACATTAATATAGTGTTTCGGAAGTGCTTGATATTATTTATTTTATGGTGAAGCTACTTGATTTTACTAACTCATCTTCATAATTTGAGTACATTTGAGTTCATCCTTTTATATAAAGCAAACATATACATTTATCATAACAAGAGAACAGAGTAGGTAAGTGTAAATGGAAGAAAACATCTTAGTGTTGAGTTTAAAATTATACGTAAGAGCAGCCTTAGGTTAGCGTAGATTTTGAAGTGCATAAGCTATTCTACAGCATAAGCTATTCTTTCTTCAGAAGCAAATATTTTGCTCCTGAGAAACATGATACCTATGTCTGATCATCTTTAAAATACATAGAATTTTCTTCAAACGTTTTGCCAATCTCAGTGATTAAATTTTAACGCCAGGTATGATTTTGTCCCCTGCTCAGCTTGCAATTAAATTTCAACTGACCATTTCATTTATTTAGCTGTTCTTAAAAATGATGGTAGTTAAGATGCATTTTATCTCCAGATATTTTATAAATCTGATAGTTTTTTTAATATTTATGATTCATCGCTCCTATATTTAGTGAAATATGGACAGCAAAAGTGATGAATTGAAACGTTTTGCAATTTTTATTATCATTTACTATACCATATTTAATTTAATAATAGAAATTTTTTTAATTATTTGCATTAATCCTAATTGGTTTAAAATTCTTAGTTTATCTAAAATTCCTTTCTTAGCACATTTTAGACTTAACAACAGCATTTTGCTACTAAACAGGACGTATATATATTTTATCACTTAAAAATTTTTATTCCTTTAAGATTTGAAGAAAGAACTCTTCCTTTTACTTTTATTTTTTACATTTTTTAGAAGAAATTTTAATTTAATATTTTTCATTTGTTGGATTGCTTCTGTTTTTCGGACTAAGTCCACTTAAACTGAAAATTTATTAGATTTTTAAAATTTATTTTAGATTATTTTGCTTCTTTGATTCTGAAGCTAAAATACTTTTTTATAAAAATTTTATCCGGCCTGTATGGTTTTAAAATTTACATATTTTTTTTTTATTTTTCCATATATTGGAATTCTTATATTTGTATTTTTTATTACGTCTGCTCTAAACAATACTTTTATGCTTTTAAAATGTGTTTATGTTTTTGATGCTATAATTCTGCAAATTTATTTTTTACTTCTTACGTCACCCCGTAAGGATTGTACTGATAAAGATGACAATTACTTTAATTATTTCCGAGATTATTTTAAGTCTTAAAATTAAATTTGTAGCTGATTTCTTCACTCCCTTCATTACACCAACCCCCTGATGACGATGCAGCGAAAAATTTAAATTAAAAAAAAATTTTTTTTTTCGTATTTTGCCTCCCTTTTTGCAGTTTGCCATTGTGCTTCTCATAGCATATGGCTTATTTCGAACTGAATGTAGAATGAATTTTTAAACGCATTATTTATCTTAATTTATTTTGCATTATTACTATCACTTGTTGCTGCTTTCAGCGCGTAACAGGATTAGGGTTTTCCCTGCTTTTTACTTTGTATTTATCCTTATACATACATACATATATTGTACTATATTATATCATGTAAATATGTCCTAAAGGATATTTTTTAAATAACAGTAACAACATTCACAACATATAGGATGCTGATTATCACCTATTTATTAATTTTCCTTCTACATTATACCGCAATGAGTTTCTTATCCATGCTGAAGCGAATCTATTTAACACGTTAAGAAACCATCTTTTGCTATTCCTATAGATCTTCTGTATTATCAAAAAGTGGGTGATCATGTGGCTACTAACAGAGTAATACTAATAGGACTATCACAATAAAAGATAACAGATTTTTTTTCAAATAATAATAATGATGATAATGTCTCATAGAAACGCCTGTGGAATATTTTACAAAATGTCACATTCTGCGTAAATTTTGATGTAGTTTACTTAATCTAGTCGTCTGTTGAATATTTTTATCAGAAAATAAAATCTTTGGTTTAATTTAATCGAAGAAAATAAATTTATCTACTCCTAAAAGAGATTGCTAATATGTTAGTAGTAGTACTGTCGCACCTATTTTTAGAATTTCAAATAAGCAATTTCAGAAAAATTTTGTTCTTAGTCTCTATAATCGAGTTTTCGATGAGATGTACTGTCCAAGTTTTCTAGGATAAGTTAAAAAATTCTGTAATTTCTCACATAACTCAAGCTTTTCTTGCATGAATCTATGCAAATGTTATTTTCTTGACAACGTCGGAGTTAATCTGTTGTATCCTTATAAAGGATTCTCCTAATTACGCAAACTCATTTTCGAATTACTAAACCAAATTTTGAAACAATTAACTCATCAATAAAAGAAGTATTCTTTCCTTTAGTTTTAATAACGTTTTATACAACATGTCATTTAAGTTAAATAAGTCGTATGTTTATTTTTAACATTCGTTTTATGTAAATTTTGAATTCTTAATGAGTTAAAATTAAGAGATTTGTTCTAATTTTAAATATTTCATGTATTTATAAGTATTTAGATTAAGCAAGAAATTATTTTGCGATATTGCTCCTGAACTGAATTTTATGGTTTAAGTACGAAGAACATTATATTTAATAAATAAAGGTAACACACAAAATATTAGAAAAAAGCCTCTTTAGACGTAATTTTAAATCTGAAACTTTTCAGATTTTCTTTTTGTTACTTTTTTTTTAAATTTTTTATATTCAACCAAATAATTAAAAATATTAATGTCTGTTCCTTCAGATGGCATAATAAAAGCTGTTCATTTGTATGCAACGAAATGAATAAGTTAACTAAGTTATTAGTATTCCTTAATGAATAAATCTACTTATTTTATAGTTTTTTAAATCTTATTTTAGTTCCAGCATTGTTAAAAATCCAGTCTGAATATTTTGCCAATGGCTTTTTGTAACAACCATCTCAGCTTGAAAGCATTTCAAACATTCCCGATATAGAGCACTCTTTTCCATGATAATTTTCGAACAATCAGAAAATGCACAAATGCTGCCGTAGATAAGAATACGTAACACAAAACGCAAATATCCAGGAAGCAAAGATTTAAGCATTCTTCAACAGAAAAGTAAAAATAATGACCGGTGCATTCATTCACTAACGACAAACCCTAAATTTAATTTTAATTGCTAACACCGTCTTCTCATTCTTCGCTGAAGGATGAGCGTTTTTTATTTTCTTTTTCCTTTCCCTTGCTTCTAGACGATTATGTTCGCCTAAGTGCGAAAGGCCGCGCTCGTGGAATTGAAGAGTTTTCTTCGATAAGTAATCTCGGTAATGAAATCATCGTTCTAATGAAAGTGGCGGTTACAGGGAGTCTCTTATCCTTGTTGACTGCCACTTTCAGAGACCATTAATCTTGCTGGTGTTTAAAAGATCATTTTTCATGTCACTTTCGTCTGTAAGCGGCTTTTCTGTAGACACTGGTTTTTGGAAACTAGCCTTTTTTTCTCAGACGTAGGCGATGCTTTTTTTAAATGGTCGATTTTTATCAGCTTTAAGGAACTTTAAAATTATATCTCTTCTTATTTGTGTTCTGAATTCAGTTTTTTAATACTTTTTAAATTAAATAATAACGTTTTTATAAAAAGCAAACATTAAAAAGAATTTTTCTTAATTTTTATTTTTACAAATGCTTTTGGCATTTAAGTTCATAGCCCTTCTTTCCTTCCAGTATTTCTGGAGAGCCGCAAAGAGAACACACTAAAAAATTTATTGTGTCTAATATGAGCAGAGCCGGCCAGACGGGAAAGTCGTTAGTGACTCTGCCCGGGTTCGAATACCGAAGAAGGCATGGATGTAATTTGTCCATCTCTTCAAGGAGATGTTAGTGACCCAACTATCAGGTGCCTCCATAGTAAAGAGACTACCGCTTTTGGCTTTAGTTGTGGCCAACGCCTTTAAAAACGGCTAGAACCCGCCATTGAAATATATACTATATATATATATGAGCCTTAAAGAAATCATGTTCTGTCAAAAGAGACCCGCGAAGAGTAGTAGCTCTACTTTCATCTCAGAAGATATAACAATGTGTCAAAAATGTGCGTAAGTTTTTGGTCAATTATAATATGCACCACGTACTATTATTCATAATTGTAAAAGCATTTTCTTTGTATACATGCTTGGTTTACATCATAATAACTCATGTGTAAATAATCTAACTATGTATAGAATATTTATATGTGCTTTATATGCGCATTGTTTGTACTTCTAACGTTCATGTATTTGTTCCTCCAATGTTCTAATGTCAATGGTTTCATCTCATATTGTATGTGGGCCGAATGCTCAGTTTGTAAACTTTGAAGCCCATAGGTTTTTCCCACCTCAGATTATACCTCATCTGAAGAATGCTATTTTCGGACTTCCTCAGGCGTCAGGCCCGATTCGGGATTCACTCAGGAATCTGGAAAGAGCAGGAACAGGAATTCGCTGCAGCATGCCAGAATAATAACAATAGTATCGAAGTATCAAAGTATCCTCTTGGTACAGCTATGACAACGTTCCGTTTTTTTCAAGCAATTTAATGCGGTCCGCAAATAATATATTATAGCAATAATGGTGATCAAAATGTTAGCCTTCTTCCCCCATTTTCAGACAACATTTAGCATTTTTTTTCACACGATTTATTTGATTTTTCTCAGGCCAAATACGACTTTTATTATTTGAAGGGAAAAAAATCCCACTGAACAAATGTTTGAGCTTGAAACGAAAGCTGATAAGCTAACATTTGTATATCTCGTACTTCGAGTAAACAATTAGTTTGCATTTTAGAAACATCTGCGCCTTTGCGCATGCGTTTCTAGTCCAGCTGCCGGTAATAAATGGGACTGGAGTTACAACTTTCCACAAACTGTCGAAAGTACTATTTTATTTCGAATGTATTTTTACGTTAGTGAAACATCATTGATTAAAATATCTGCTCTTTAAATGTAATTATTTAAAAGGAATACGATCCCAAAACTTTTATTCATAGCTACATCATTCGCTAATGCATTTTCTGTCTTTTTTTTTTTTTTTTTTTTCATCCAAGACATGTAATTTTTAATATGATTTTTGTAATTTCTGGCATTTCTTTTGAAACCTTCAGCTTTCGCATTAACTAGTAAATTTCATTTACAGATTTCGATAAAGTTTAAATGCCGTGGAAGAGTGTCCCTCAAAACATTTGATCTATATGTTTCCTTACTTCAAATGGCTTCTGTAAAGGGCATTGTGATAATAAAAATTAACCGGTAGGAATTCACCTATACTCACACATATTATAACACTGATTGTTTAATTAGTTATGAGAAAATTATTCGTAAAGGTTTTGCTTAGAAAATGTTTTTTGTCCTGACAAGGAACTCGAGGGCTTTCTTCTTTAGAATGAATATATCCGTGGAGGACTTTCTAAGGTAAGTTTACCGCTAGCTACTTTATATGTAGATCATACATCTTCTTAAGAGCGCTTTCTTGAGGAATAAACAAAACTTTTGTTTTCTAATTTCTTTAGAAGAGATTTCTTTTTTCTCATATTTATAACTTCTCCAAAAATTTTCCTACGATAGTCTATAAATATATAAACATCATTTCAATACTTTCATGACAATTCGGTATGGATCGGGCTGATCTGACCAGTGTGACCATTTTGAAAAATTTGCTGATACCTTTTGTACATTGGCCATTGGTTTCTCGCCAAGACATGAATGGAGGACGACATCCTTATGAAATTCAGTTTGTACGTTGAATAAAGAAATCTTAATCAAGATACCAAGAGCTCATATAAAGATCTTTATATAAATGAATAGTTGCCGACTTGCATAAAGGTGCCAGTATTTTTATGAAAATGTAGAGAAGGCGGGACAGGCTCGCTTTTATGCTATGGAGTAAAGGATTAGATCGAACAAGTATGATTTTGCGACGAGCTGACGATGATGGGATTAAGACGATGTGTTTACTATTAGTTTATCTTTTGATTTTTCTTTTTTCGCAGTGTCATTAAATCTTTTTTTAGCACCAGAGGTGCTATTAGTCCCAGAACTTCACTTTTTCAATCCGTATCACTTTTAAAATGTGTTGCCACCAAATGTTATCGCCATGTATTATTTTTAAAGAAATGATATAGTGAATATTTAAAAAAAAATGTATGGTAACATTTAGCATTTATTTGGGGATTCTAAAGATATTCGATGTACAATATTTATAATTTCCTTGTGCGAGTTTGTTGCCAGTTGGCGAAGCATAAGATATTTAAATTTTATCTGCTTCTTATTCTACACGATTTAAAAGCAATAAACTCAGTGGTTTTTTATCTCTTTCATTAATTACCGTCTGGACCCTTTAATTGGTACTAGCTCGATTTGTTAAAAGCATTATATACATATTTAATTGTCATAGTAATATTTTAGTCGACTGGAGCCAGCAGCTATTTATTTGAAAAGTGAAACTGTAAACAAAAGTGATTCGCACAAAAGCGAAGCTTGAGAGTTATAGCTTTTTTGTACTAAAAAGTTCATGTAAACGCTTAACAATTTATAGAGAGTTCTTAAGCCGCACTGTTTTAAAAAATTTTGTGATTTTGCTGTTTTGAATTTATGTACCGTTAGTGCAAAGAAGGGGAGTTTTAATAATAAAGTTAACAAGAGAAAAAGTTGTTTTGTCAAACAGAAGTGAGTCCGAGAACAGATAGATGAGCTGCAAGTTCAATGAAACCATAAAATTCCTTAACAAATCCTTTGGTATCACGATGAAATTTGAAATACTTTCAGGCTTACTACTTCTCCCCTCTCCTGATTAATGTTCCTTCTGTTTTTATACAACCGATATTAAATAACAAGGCTGACCTATAGTCGCCGATGTTTCTTCCCGAATTGAAGATAACTCCGTCTAACCATATAAATCTTTTAAAAGTCAAATAACATTCTTGCTGACGTTGCATGAGACGCAGATATTATGTTAATAAATATAGCATGGGATTTAAAATCATTCATGGTATATGCGAGAGTTACGTGGTTTTGCACTGTTTGTGTTGCGAACTAAGTGGTCCATTTCTTTTCAGAAATCGCCGGAAATGCAAGTAATTCGCATTCCTGTAGTCCGGAAAACTATCGAATGGAGAAAAAGCATCGATTGGCTGTGACGTCATGATCCAAAAATTCGTAACCGCTAAACTGTGCTCAGTCAATTTAACTGTTGTCTTTCCAATTCGTCTTAGTATTTTATCATTTGAAGACACAGAGGGCGGAATGTTTTAGTTTTCTCATTCGCTGATGCTTGTAATGAGTTGTTGTTGAATCAGAAACCAGACGCTGATACGGGAGTCACTCACATTTGCCGTGAGGAAAATGGTGTCATGGTTACGTAAGCCATGATTTGCTGAGATCAAAAAGTCTCTTTTTTAATACATAAGAGATAAGAGAGCGAATGAGGACTTCTATTGATTTTTCTGTAGATTTCTTTTTGCTTTATTTTCCTCCCGGAAACTCAAGCGTGGTAATAAATCTCTCGAAGTGTACGATAAATGCACAAAGAAGATAAAAATAAAATAAAGTACAAGCAGGTTATCTTAAAAATTTTTCACAGCACTGATTTTTCTCTTTTAATAACGCATATAAATACAGTAGTAATTTTTAAATAGGGTTGTGCTATTGAAGCATTTCTTCCCTTACACTTCTTATTCGGTTTGCGTTTTATAATATTTTATTTTCTGTGCATGTTGATCTCCTGAATGTTTAATTCTATAGGCGTACATTGCTTTTTATCTTTAAAAGCTCACAAATATTCTTAAACTTTAAATAATGCTAAAATATTTCTACTTCAGTGCAAGATGAACTTAGACTCCATTTGTAAATTAGTACTCTACTTATGAATGATCAAAATAGGGAACTTAGACTCCATTTTCAAAAATTAGTACTCTACTTATGAATTATCAAAAACAGGGAAATTAAGACTAGTTTCAGATTGATGCTGCACTAATTAAAAAATAAACTTAAAACTTTACTTATTAGTCACCAAAATAGTGAACTTAAAATAAAATAATACTCCACTCAGGAAATAAAGAACTTAAGGCTCTATTTATAAATTAATACTCTAATTATGAATTATCAAAATAAAGAACTTACATTTTTAAAATACAGTTAGAAATTAAACTCCATTTATGAATTATTAAAATAGTAAACTTAAGAATCAATTTACAAATTAAATTCTGCTTATGAATTTTCAAAATAGTGAGCTTAAGCTTCTACTTGTTAATTTGCAAATTAATATTCTACTTATGAATTACCAAAATAATACACCTAAAACTGCATAAAATAAATTTATTATTCTTATAACTTTTAAAGGGTTTAGATGTATTTTAAAGTTAACAAGAATTCCACAACATACTCTATTGTGCATATTTTAATGGTGATTCAAAGAAGTGTATCTTGAGAGAATATGAACCAAAATTCTCATTTTCAGAAAAACAAAATATTCTACTGATTTTGAAAATTTTATTATTTTAAATGCAAGACGAACACTTTGACAAGATATGAAAACAATAATAAAATTAAAGAGGTAAATTTAGGAACGCTCCAACGTTAAATTTAATCCGTATTTTTTAGCAATAATTTTATTAGAAGAAAATTAAAAAGCGTTTTTAAGATACGTCAATAATTCCAGACGAAAGATTTGTTAATTTCTGCTTTTTTGCTATAAGATTCGAATTATTTAATGTTAAGTTTTAAGTCTCTTCCGGTAGCTGTTAAACAATTGAATTTCTGTTTAGAACATATTCTTGAGAACAAACATTCACAGCACTAAGCACATAAGTGTAGAAAGAAACCAACTTTTTAATAAATATGACGACCAAATTTTGCCTAGGAAGAAATGCAGACAAGAAAGTGCTCAAGGTAAAGTATAGTGTTGAAGTTAATTTATTAGGCATTACTAATTTATTACTTAAAGCAAGAAAAAGGAATAGAGAAATTATTTTTTAAAAAAGGATGAAACAAAATAGATTTCTAGGCTATTTGTTTTCAAACTTATATATATATATATATATATATATATATATAATTAAAAAGTAATTCTTCAAGCTATAGCCTACGTGATATATATATATATATATATATATATATAATGTAAGAAAGGCAAACTAACTAAACTTAAAAGGACCTGTGAGGTCAGGAATTTTGCGCATTGAGCTGCAAAATTTGAAATAAAATTAAAAAGTAAATTCTTCAAGCTATAGCCTATGAGCTAAAGTGATACTTCGGTTCCTTTGCAAAATAGTATAAACACAAAGTAAAGATCCAATTGTAATTCAAAATGTAAAAACATAATATGTATGAAATGCTAATTAAAAAAAATAGAAAAAGATAAAAGCTTAACTTGATTCAAACTTAAAAGTTAATATGTATGTAGAATAAAGTGTAAGCTATCTCAAAACATATTAGAAAAAAAACTACAAAAACATCATATTAAAAAACAATAACTACTAAATGGAATAATTAGCCTGATTCGAATATGTATATATTTAAATAATTTTGAAAAGAAAAATATATAAATAGATATCTAAATATATATTTTATATACTTTCTATATAATAAACAAAGTTTTAATTAAAATTTTAGAAAAAAATTTCCGATCAATGGCAATGATTACTTGCTTTTAATTTAATTACTTGCTTTTAATTTAATTTTTTTTTTTTACAATTTAAATTTTGTTATTCATGATTTAATTCAAGTCGCCGTTAAACATTTTTAACAATTTACATTCAAGTTACTTTAAAACAATTTTCGAAATTAAACGTACTAACTATGAATTCATTCTTTTTAAATAATTCTACTAAAATTAATCTTAGGAGATAATATAATCAATATTTCTTTAGTAGGTAAATTATATATATATATATATATACAGTATTCTTTCTGTATACGTAAATATGCATTATTCTTTTTTACTGCATATGCATGTATGCACGTAATAAAAGAAAAAGGACTTTTCAATATTGATGGTTAGAACGTAGACGGCTGAATCCGTAATGAACAGAGAGAATTTTGATGTCGTAGAATACTGAAATGCCGATCCACAATGAATAGGAAACTGGCAGCCGAGTAATATTAAATATTAATTTTTATTAAATAGATTTCTAGGCCACAATTCACTTGGCACATTTGTGGCCACAATTCACTTGGCACTCTAATCGTGCCTTTTCCCAGAAACTTTACATTGATACCCTTGCCACAGAAAGAAAAGCATAGCGAAAGAGCCTCCAAGCAACACAGAAGCCAAGTGCGCATTTATCCAGTTTGGCAATCTGTTTAGAGAAAGGTTTTGGTTTGGTTTAGAAAGGTTTCAGTTCTCAGAGTTTAGGTTTCAAGTAACTACCTCATCAGCATTACGCAAGCTTTGTGTCACAAATTAATCTAGAAAGAGAGCAGTCCAGAAATTTTATTAATTTTTTTAGAATAAAGAAATAAACAAATTTTAAAAAAGGAATTAAAAGGCTATTACTAAATTAAATCTTGAAGCTGATTTGCATAATTTTTATCTTACATACACACACATATTATATAGAGACACATTTATATATATATAGAGAGAGGAATATTTTTCAAAAAGAAAAAAAGGAAAAGAAAAGTAAGAATTTAAATGGCATTTCATAATATTAATTTTAAAAAAATTATCGCCCTCTCCCTGAAAAACTGATATACGTCAAGTTTCTTTCCCGTCCACAAGAAACTCTTGTATTGAAATATGTGGAAAAAGAGTATTAAACTCTTTATTTCCAGCTTAACAAAAAATTGTTTCAACACAAAAAATTTGAAACTTAGGGTAATATCGTTTAGTTAAAAAGATTCCTTTTTTAATTTTTCGAAAAGGAACTGGTAACCTTGTACTTGCATGCACAGCGGAATAGCTAGCGAAATATATATTACTTTCCGAAATCTAGCGATAGCAGTATAAAATAATAATATTTCATTACTATCTTATAGAGATTCCTTTGTGGATTCTTTAAAAAGAGAACTCGAAATGTATTCGCGTTTCACCATTCTTTCCCATATGTTATTTCCAGAAGATCTAGAGGAGCTGGAAGTTTTGCCATTACAAACTTAATAAAGCGGAATTCCATTTAACAAAAGTGATTTTCGGAAAAAAATAAAAATAAAGAATTCCAATTAGTCAGTTAAATGATTCCTCTCATCTACCCAAGCGTAGTTGTTAGGATCTCAAAAAAAAAAAAAAAAAAAAAAAAAAAAAAAAATGAATAAATGATTCCACGATATCCTGTAGTGAAAGAATTTCTGTTTGTATGTTCACTTTCTGTGAAGAAATTCCCAAAAGAATTCTCAGCAGCCCTTGTACTTTTACAAAAAAGAAAAAAAAAAAGAAAAAAAAAAAAAGCAGAAAGTCATGGCTCATCCCATTAAGCGATTCCAATGCCTCCTTCTACCCTACGTTTAGGGCGGAGAATTTCGTTTCTGTTTTATTTTCGTCTGCCAAAATTTCTTAGTAGGAGAGATTCGCGACAGTTTCCTGTGAAAACAACAATTGTATTTTTTATTGATAAAATGTATTCTTTACTTTCCTGAGAAAACTGTTTGTTTCAGGAATTCGTCTGGATAGGTTGTCTGTAGAAGGTATTCTACATCTATCGTTTTATTCCGATTGTGTTTCTTTCTACGTTTTTAAACAAAAATATAAACAAAGGCCAAACATAATATCAAGAAGAACTTAGAGAGCAGAATTTGTAACGACATCATGTCGTTCCAAATACTAGGAAAATATTAAATGAAACAAGAAAGATCCAAGATGAATTTTTTCCCGCCTTTCTGCAAGCCTTCGTGGTGTAAAGGTTAGTACACTCGGCGCGTACCGAGAGGTCCAGGTTTGAGTTCCAGCGAGGCCACCACACATTTTTCAAGTTTCTAGCATCGGGATAACCGTATGTCTGTAGAGTAGCGCCCGAACTAAAAGGTGGTGGATGATGATTCTTTACTACCAGTCCCCTAGTCCATAGTCGCTTTTTTAATTGGCTCTCTCCTTTCTGGACGCCTTCGTAGTGTAACGGTTAGCACACTCGGTGCGTATTCGAGAAGTCTGGTTCGAGTCCCGGTGAGGGCATTGCAGATTTTTCACATTTTCTGCTTAAAGTAACCTAATGACTCTACAATCTTGCTTACTAAATGCATAAATGCTTCAGACCACAAGCCCTTGAATATTGTCCTTCTGATGCCACCCAAAAAAACAAGCTTATAAAATTTATTAACATGTCTTTCATCCACATTAGCTGTTTGGCAGCACAAACAAAATAAACTTTGCAAACGTGATCTCGATAGATGTAAATGAAACAGGACGTGGGAAGAAGTTTGTAAGAGCTTATGCAACATTCGTGATGCACTGTTATTCTTTTGAAGCATTACTTTATTATGACGTCTCTAAGCAATATTTGAGTTTATTTTATTCATACAGATTCTGCTTTACAGTTTTCATCAAAAGACATAATCACTTTTGAGTATATTTTCTTTTATCTTAACTCATAGGACTTCATTCTGCTTTTTGTGGTACAGAACGAACTTCGTGAAGGATTTTTTAAGACCATATATCTGGATATGGACTTTTGGAGGTTTTTTTTTTGCATAAATCGAACCCCGCCCTTATCACCTTTTGAACCAATCTCGCATGATATGTTAAGTGTTCATTGGCTAAATTTAACCTATTCTGTAGACTTCATGAAGATCAAATCTTACTCACGAAAACGGTTTTTTTTTTTTTTTCTTTTTTCTTTTGAGATATTTATGGGAACCCAATTTCAAAGTGAAAGGAATCAGAACCTTGCTGATCTGAAGTAAAGAACCTCTGAAGCAGCTGACCGACCGATTTTGCTCACGTGTTGAACTAGATTGAATTACCTGGCAATACATGCCGTGCTATTTATAAATTGTGCATATACAGAACAGTACTGCTTTTAAAAAATTAGCTAGCCATTAAATCTAACTGGTTTACAGTTTATTAAACGCTTATTATCACATAAACTAATACCAGTTAACACTTATTTTAAATAGACTTATGAATAATTTTTCTTTAATTTTATTTGTAGGTCATTTTCATCTGGATAAGTAAACTGAGACTTAATATTCTTTTAAAGTGTGCGAATGCTATTACTTGCCAGTTAGTTATGAACACAGCATGATTACCATTCAAGTCCAAAAGTCCGGATTTGGGCCCTTATTAGCCAGATTTATGGAGAAAACGTCATTCTGATAATACTTTTTCCCCCCTTAAAAGATAAGTAGATGCTAAAGGTGTTTAAAAGAAGGCTGTATTTAGGGCCATAAATTCGTTTAGCTGAGCTTAAGTTTGAACCTACTTATTTCCTTGAAGATGGAAGGCTATGACTTTAACCGCTTCTACCTTTAATATGGGTTTATTCTACATTTGACATTAAATCGATTTCAGATCTAATATGTAAATTCAGCAGTTTTTAAATGTTTCCTTTGCCAGCAGTAAGAAAAAATCATCATTCAAACTCACTGTTTTACAACATATTCAAAAGTTTCATAAAACTGATTTATTTCATTCAAATTTGACCTGACTAAACTATAAGGGCAGACTGGAAAACCTTGAACAAACGAAGATTGTTTAAACAAACCATAATAGACGAAAAATCCGATGGCCAAGATTTTAAACTGAACATTAAAAACAGTTATACTTTGCACGGAATGCGCTTTCCCCAAAGAAAGCGGTGCAGCCGGCACATTTCGTGAAAAAATAACTCACTGATGCCCAAAAAAATAACTCACTGATGAGCCAGTAAGAGATAAAGAAACAAATAATATAAATACTCAAAGTTTTTGAAGACAGAAGTTTTAAAACTACTAGCTACGCAACATCGAAGAAATTTGTGAAATGTTGCTAAAGAAAGTCGTTATCGATGACTCGCTTCATAGGTTAGATAAACTTTCTCTGATTTCAAAAAACTAAATTTTTGTGACAGTTTCTTTTGGCTTTAAAAGATTTTTTTCCATGGAGGGAAAAAAGAAAAGAAAGATAAATACAAACGCTTGACAGTTATTTGTTACAGCACATTTTCGAAAACATAGCCATACAATAATATAGCCAGTTTATCAAAACGGTGCAGTCCTTAAAATAAATTGCTAATGATGATATTAATGTGAATTTGTAGCATGAGTGTTAGAATTATGTATGCATTAAAAGACTAGCCCCCTTAGGTAGGATCTAGGTGGGCTTTAGCCCTAGATAGGACTAAATACCAATTAATCGTTCAGCAGGTCTACGGTTAATTAAATTGATTTCTATAACAGTATTTGGTCTGAGACGGAAACAAATGCTATGGTTGCCTCCAGTCTTCTTCTTTCAACACCTGTTTCGCCACCCTCGTCAAACGTATCCTCACCACTTAAAGGGATAAAATAGAGAATAATGCTAAAATGTCATGATTTGTGTATTCTCTCGAAACACCACAACAAATGGAAAGTAAAAGCTTGAAGTGGCCCGAGTTTCGATTCCCCCTCTAGAAAGCCTGAAATGGGACATCATGGTGTACTCTTATGAATATTTTTAGATTAGTTAGCTTTGCTTGATTCATTGCTTTTGTTTTATATCAATAAGGCGAGTATGGGGTTACTTGATTACGAAGTAAGCTCTATTAATTTTTGATTTAGATTTTTGTTTTTGCTATTACTCGTAGTTCAGTCCTTTACATATCTCAAATTTTACTCTATCAATTTTTTTAATCTTACCGTAGAATAGACTGTAATTTAAACATCAATTTTTATCTCATCTAAAGCAACTTTTAAGTCCCTAATGTCGCTCAACTGTTACTTATTTAAGGTGACTTTTTCAATTATAGTGAAAACTGAAAATATTATAAAAGTGGTTGAAAAAGTAAAATTAAATTATGTAGAGGAATTATAAAAGAATTAAACAACCCGAATAAAAAAATATGATAGAGTACTTTGGGCTTTCTCCTCTTAACAAGAAAATTCCTAGCCATTATGGCAAGGTAGAGAAAATAATGTGTCACACTTTACATTTTCTTTTAATATTTTTATGTAGTCATGCTTCAGAATTTATTTTTTATTTCCATTTCTCATAAGATTAACAAATTTTTTAAACGTGCGCATTCCTTAGAATGCTTTCCTATAAGGGTCGTACTCGTGCAGTGTGCACTATAAAAATATTCCTTCTGAGAAATCGAGTCCTTTCTTCACTTCTATTCTTATGTTTTACTTATATTCTCCAATATCACGCATTACATTTGAAGAAATAACCAAAGAAGTCGCTTTACCTCGTGCACTTTTAGAATGCCTTTTCGGAAAGGAAATAACAAGACACATGAAACAATTGTATAGAATATGTTTCTAGTGAATCGGAAGCAGGAAACAATACGTCATGTGCTCAAATGATCCAAAAGAATGCCTCATATTTCACGAAAACCTTGTCATAAATGGGTGGGAGGGAAGAAATAGAGGCTCAGGTTACCGCTTTCATCATAAAAGTTCTGCAAAGTGCCAAAAAGGCCGAAACAGCTAAGTAGCTATAAAATCTTTTGTTAAAGCAATGAACATTACATTGTCTTTATAATAGAGTAAGCATCAAAGGAAAATCGTGAAGTCCGTTGCGCGGGCATTATTAAAATCGTTTCTATCCCTCCTTTCTAAAGTTCATTGGCTGAATGGCGAATCGTAGTAACGGTATCAAAATTTCTGTCTGACTCATAACTACTTAATTTAAGTATGGTTTTCTACGCGTTTCTGTTATTAGCGTCGCAAGCGAATTGCATCTAAGCATAAAGTCATGCCATTTTGAATTCCGAGTAATTGTAAGCATGGTTTTGTAGAAAGCATTTAAAGGAAATTATGAGTGCATTGACATATTTGAGGTGCATAAATGCCACTGGATGTGGTAAGCTATTTGATGTGAAATGCATGTCAGATTAATACCCTCTCCTATACTGTAATTACAGAAATTGTTAGACGCTGAAAGCTATGAGTTGCATTTAATTGTTAAACATGTGGTTGTAGATGTTAACACATTATGTGCATTAAAAGCTGATTCAGACATGTATTTTTAATTAAGGTCTTATTAAAATAATGTGAAACTGTAAGTATTACATTATTTGACGGTTCCTTAGGCTGACGTTTACAGTTCTTATTGGGAGGGGGAAATAATCTGCCTTTTAATAAGCATGTTTACTCATAATAAAAGGAATTATCATTATTAAACACTAAAAGTAATATATAAAGAATTATTATATCCGTTTGTAAGACTATTAGAGGATTTCACGAGGGTTCTTAAATATAAGGCACTAGACTCGGATTTCTTAGACTTAGGCGGTAATCAAGGCCTTCATTTTATATGGTATCCTAGGTTAATTAACCATTTATTATGATTTAAGTCTTCACTATAACTTCCGCTTTCCGTTTTCCTCACGTGAATGCAAATTAAGTGTACGTAATTTAGCTGAGATTTTTGGTTTTCAGACAGAGAGTGTTTCTGGCATCTACGTACTAAGTCGTTAAAGGTAAGTTTCTACCAGCTCCAGTAGTAGTAATTATTCGGCTTTGCAGTGCTCTCGCTGCCGATAATTTAATTCCGACGCTCCGGTAAATTTATTAAACCAGGTTCTTAGTTTAGCATTTAATTGCATTGACTGTTCTCTTTATTTGCATCACCAGAAAGAGTTGTGATTATTTTAGCACAAAGGCGTGCCGTTATGATCCAAGTCATGTTTAAATTAAAAGATTGTTGTACCTTCTTAAGACTTTACCGTTTATCTCTGATATAAGGATAACTTACTTGACTTCTGTTGGGGTTATAAGACTAAAATTAGCATTACCAGATTAAGTGTGATCCTATTATTTTTAATTATACTTAATTGTAGTGATAATCAAGGTCTCCATTTAATTCTTCTTAATTGCAAAAGGGTAATCAAGACTTCCATTTAATTCTCCTTAACTGGAAAGCAGTAATCAAGACTTCCATTTAATTCTCCTTAATTGCAAAAATGTAATCAAGACTTCCATTTAATTCTCCTTAATTGCAAAAATGTAATCAAGACTTCCATTTCATCCTTCTTTAACTAACTGCAAATTCTTCTTATCACGTCTGGATTTAAGTATAAATAAGTCACGTTACAGGTTCCCTACACAACGAAATTTCATATTATTGAATTATTGCTAAATTTATATATTAGACATAAAATTTAACAGTGATTTTTTACTTTTATACTAGTCAAACTATTACAAAGGTCATACAATTTTTACAAAATTAATAATAAACTCTAGCTTGTTGATTAATTGCCATTACCAAGAATACTCTCTGCATAGAAAATTCTTCTAAAATTTTCAATATTTTCCGGTATTAGAACTAGAAATCAGATTTCAGATTGTGAATGTTAAAAGTTATGCTGATTAAATTTATTGTGAAAGAATTGTGCTGAACAGCATTGTTCATAATGTCAGGAATCCGGATCTACTTAATGATCATTGTCTAAATCTTAAATCTTTGCCCTTCATTTGATTTCCATTCGCAGACCAGCCAATATTTTGCATTAAAATTGTATTCGCTGTTTGTGATTTTTGTAAAATGGTTCCAACTGAGTTCTTACGTCCGCCCCCGATGATTTTTATTGGTTTAGGGTAAATTCAGTGCTCCTCCTCTTCTGACATAGTCCAGTGAACTCAATTCCCTCCCCGTTTGTATCCTAGAATCCTGTGCGTTTAATGAGGACAGCGCACATTTTTGCGATTTACATTAACTTTAAAATAACATCTATTCCATGAAATAGGAGGGGAGCAGGAAGAAACCTTTAATATCAAGGTTTTGTGAGGGTAGCGTTTTGAGTACTATTATAATTCCACTCATATTTTTCGCATTTCCCTCCATTCGTTTACTAATCGAATACCAAATGTAACAAATACGTAAACATTTCGAAGGTAGCGGTTTTATCACTATTTATTCTTACAAGGACATCGAATTTTTTCAGAGGGAAACATCTATTTTTATAGATAATATGCAACCTTAATTTTTATAGAGACGATACTAACATATACCAATAAAACTCTAATACTGTTACTCCAGTACTTATTTTTAACTTCTCTTCTGTTAATCAATGATTAAAACTGAAAATGTCAAGATTAAAATTTCACATTTGGAATAATATGGAAATTTTCCTGTTGAACAAATATAAATATTGAATAGAGTTATAAATATATCTTATTGAACAGTTATCATTTCTGTGCAATTTAAAAACTCTTGTTTTTTCTTTCACGTATGTGAGAGAGTAAACCTGACAACAACAGCAGTGGTAACCGTAATTGCAGAATTCTGCGCGAGCGAATTAAAAAGCTTTCCTGGGTTTGAGACTATATCGTTTTAAAATTAACTCTAACGATGAACACTGCGATAGAATTGAGTTCTGGGTTCGTTACGTGACATACTGAAATCCGCTGAGCATATTAGGGAATTCTTTCACTTCGCTGCGTTTAGAAAATGAGGTTTGTGTTTAAGTTTGCGATGTTCGATTTTCAAAAGCTTTCGAATTTAGGAAAAGAGTCTAGGTTTATTTTCGAATGCTCATTATATGTGTGTCTAATTTGTAAATGTAACTGTAAATAGAATTGTATTAAATGTTAAAAAATCTAGAATTATAATTTAATTTGGCATAATTGACTACACATTCTATGTCGGAGCCTATTGTAGTCAGATGTGTAAAAAATAATACCTAGCAATAAGAACATTTTGAGAGATTTGCTCACGACAGCTCTATAAATCAGGGGAGGGGATTAACTAACGATTAACTACTATTAACTACAAGAATCCAGTAGAAAAAAAATCTTTTTAATTATTGTCGTTGAAATTATCCATCCACACATATTTTTCAAACTGGGCCATTGTACTTGTATTTTACTTATTACCTTTGTCCAATTACAATGTCAAATCTTTGAATTCCATATTTGGAAGATTTATTAACTTTCACGTCAAAAGACTCTTAGCATCCAAGAATCACAAACATGTCCGTTTCTCTTTCTGGATAACCTTTTCACTTCTCCAGTAAGTGTAAAAGATCTAGTTTGTTATTTTCCATTCAAACCATTCCAATATTATTTTTCTCGTCGTCCTCAAATACCTGAAGAGAATAAGGATGTGGAAATTCTGCAGTGGTGACAAAGACAAGCATAAATATCTTTCCTTTATGTGTTGTTCCTTATCACAAAATTTCATTGGGAGGGGAATATTTATTTTAAGTTTTTTCGATATATCAGTTATGAGTTTACATGCTTTTAAATATTGTGAGATGTACATATTTTCTTACTCAAGAAGAATATAAAATTAGAAATTGTACCAACTGCAAAATTTCACAGTGCAAAGATAGAATATTTTATGAATTCAAATACATAACTAAGAGAAGAATGTGCAGCAGTTTGTGTCTAAATTCAATTGATAAATCTTTATTAAAAATATATATAGGTAAGAATCAAGGTAACATAATAAGCTGATCATTTATATGCTAATAAAATCTGAACGCATGTGATTTAGTCGTTGCATTTAAAAATCGGAACTGCTTTAACAAGCTCATTTTATCATATTATTCTAAACTGAGTGGCTCAAGAAATTATTTTACTTCGGAATTTTTTATATATTGGATGAGAAAATATCACATTGCATTATGTATTTTAATTGCACAATTACCAAATTTATCATTTATACCAATTTAATATGTATATTGTATCATATTAAGGTATTAAATTACAATAAATGCCATACAAAAATATACTTTTGCGACCATACAATGACATATAATTTTACGCACTATAAGTAATGATTCTTTACAAGTGGAAGCTTATTGAATACAGATACTGAAATATCAGATTCAAGGTAAGTGAAAATTGGTGATCAATGCGAATTAGTGCAAAACATGTATTGATTCACTTTAAGTGAATACAGTTTTGCAAAAATTATTTTATGAATCTTATAAATCTTGTCTTATAAATACTAGGACTTTTGAGCGCTGATCTAGCACTGATCATTCTGGAATTGAATAAATTGAAATATTTAATCCTAGTATTTAGAGAGAACAAAAGCTATATTGCTCCGCAACACAATAGAAAGCAAATATACATTTGGTGTAATAGACAGTTGAGGCGATTAAATATTTATGTTTCATATGGTATCTAAACAAAAATTGCACTAGCAGTTCTAAACATAGTCTAATTTGCAAAGTTACGTATGCAACTTCGTAAATTAGATTGTTTGATGTAATATAGGAAATCAGGTCACTGCCACGGGCAAACCACGGTAACTCCTTTACTAAAACAGCAAGTTTATGATAAAAGTATTTTTTGTTTTACTTTTTCCTCCAGTAATTTGAAACATCACTTTTTCTAGAAATTTCTCATTAAAAATAAATGTTCCAGTAGTTGCGGGTGGGAAAACGTATTTAAAAGTTAGGCTATTATTGTTTCATGTCATGATCCTAATATGGAGCGGAAGAACTTTTTCGTGAAAGTAGGTTTATGTGAGCAGTTTGATTTGCGTGTTTTGTATTTTTAAATTTTTTTAACCTAAATTAACAAATACTCTCATAACTGATCTTTCCAACAGACTTTGGGGTATTTATTTGTTTAGTTTTCATTATACCTTGTATGAAATAGAGTATTGTGATCGCGAAAATTTCGATTATCCAATTTCAACGGAAATATCCATTTTGACAGTTCACGACACGAATCCATTTGAGTGATTTTTTCCGGTATTACATTTGTACGTACGGACACAATAAAGGATTCTTTTTTCCAAAACCGATTGTAAAATTAATTTAAAATGGATTCAAAAGAGACTTTTTTCCCATGACATCTGTACGTGCGTATAAATATATATATATATATATAATAATTTATTTACTAAAGAAATATTGATTACATTATCTCCTAAGATTAATTTTCGCAGAGTTATCTAAAAAGCGTGAATATATATATATATATGCACGAGTATATATAGGCGAGCTTTCTACAATTTTTATTTTTTACTTATTTTGCAGCATATTGCGCAAGATGTTTTCTTGACCAAAATTGTTATTACTGCTTTGCTTAATATATATATAATATATATATATAATATATATACTCGTGTGTATGAGTATATATAATATATATGCGTTTATATATATATATATATATATATAATATATATCTTTCCATATATATTATATATATATATATATATATATATATATATATATATATATACTCATACTCATACCCCCCGATACCCGGCTTAAAAGTCCTTACCTGGCCTTTATTTTCGCAATCATTGATCATAATCATATACTTCCAACTACAGAAGCGTCTTAAATGATGAAAATATTCATGTTTTGGAAATGTCAAATTAAAACAAGAATAATGACTCTTTTACAATAGCGAAATTAAACTTTTAATGTGGTCTCCCATTTCCCATATTTATGTTTGGCAAAGTTTTTATACTCATTATGAAAAACTAAAAATACAAGAAATTTGCCTCCCGTACGCCAAAAATTAACTGGGATATTTAGTTTAAAAATCTGCAGCTTATGTCTTTTTCACCTTACCTTGATGGATATGTTAATTAAGTTAGAATAATTGAAGGAAATAAGTTTAAATAAAGCACAGAAAAAGTATATATAATTAAACAAGTTGTAGAAAGAAGTTATGTGGTGTTTACATAAGAATTTTTTCTTTAGCTGTACGTTACAGAATACAGAATCTTTCAAAAACGCTACCCAAGTAAAATTGTTTGAAAGGTAAGCTGATAATCCATGGTGCAGACTAAAAGCAAGTTTATATAATAAGAAAAACTTAAAATTAGGGTGATTTTATTCACGTACTACTTTACTAAAACGTGTCATATAACCATAACGGCCATAATCTGAAAGATTGCTCTGTTTGATTTAACTTAAAAACTGCAATTACGACCAATCATTGAAGCAATAATATTTATTTCTTCAATATTTTTTTAAAAACTGTATCCTGAAAACCCGTATAATGAATTTTGAAAGCCCTTTCCGAAAATCAGAAGCTAGAAGGTGCACACTTTATTTAAGAATGCACAGGTTTTTCTTCACAAAGTGTAAAAACATGCCTTTACGTAACGTGTTCACGTTATGTTGTCATTAACATATGCTAATATGAATATTACTGTTGATAGCAGTCCTAATCGAATATGGAAGCTTTTTAAAGCGCTTCAGAAATAAGAAGCAGAATATTTTCTCTTAAAAAACTATACTTTCTGGCATTGTAAAAATATATGATAATTTGCCTATTCAGAGAGAAAATATATCATGGCCCCGCGTTCATTTGCTTTCCTTACGTTAGCTGAATACACGTATTCCTTATCGCTAGCATAGTCACCGAAGTTTACAAGATGACCTTTGAGTCTTAGGTATCGGCATCTGACCCCCAAGCGAATTTTTACTTTGGAGATTTTCAAGGAAACCAAGCTTGTGTGTTTACTATATTGCAAGGACTTCGATGAATTTTCGCAGCAGTGGATCTTATATAGCTTGTGGCATGCAACTGACTATAGCTTTGTTGTAATGAAAAATGCCTGATGTAATAAAATTTCATTTTTTCCCTATCAAGTGAGGAATACCATATCTTTGTAGTTTAGGAAGTCAGCATGTTTTTATAGCATGTTCTTTCTTTTCGTTTTCTTCGTCTTCTTTCTTTGTAGTACTTATTGATGCTCTTGAAATGACCATTAATTTTAAAATTAATTTACTAATATTCTTTGCAATGAGCAGTTATTTGTTACGAGATAAACTTTTGCTATTACTAATAAAGTGCTATTTTTCTAGCAGGTGGCATAAACCCTCATCTTCAAGAGAGTCTCAACAGATTGGTGACCACGTTCGGAGCATCGGCCTCCATGGCCTATACTTTGTATTTTGCCATGCTTAAAGAATGTGGCTTCGATTTTGATACGACCTACCGAAAAATAAGAGAAGGTGAGTCTATTCCAAACTTTAGTCACATCATTAAACATTTTTCAGATTTAAAAAAGAATGATTAACTTTTTTTTAAAATCAGTAAACATCAATTAATTTTATTACCTACAATTAAAGTCTACCAAATAACATTTCAGTGCGATACAAATAGATTTATTCAGAATTTTATTACAATATTACAAATTAGGGATGCGTGCGAACGTCTCTACAGAAATTCTATCATATGATACAGGGTGTTCCAAAAATAAGTACCTATCTTTAGGAAATCGTGCACCTTTTTAATAAACCCCCAAATGTATTAATACTATTAATGCTTATCAAGTTTAAAATGTGCAAGTGTTTACAGAATTTTGTATGCACAGCGTGTTCCAGAATTTTATTTTGTGTTACAAAATTATTTTATATTATATTTTCGAATTTGTGTTCTACCTATTTGGTACCTATTTTGCTAACTATTAACTACCTATTAAATTAAAAACTAGATTAAAAAATTAAATAATTTTTAATTTATTTTTTCAGCTTAGTTTTTCAAAAAGGGAAGATTTATAAAAAACGAAAGTGATCTTTTTAAATTTTGTTAAACTGAACAAACTGTTAAGAAATTGCTAAGAATAAGAGAATTTTAATTCTTAAACTGAAGGCTCTATGAATTACTGTCTTAGGCATGTTAGTGCCCTATTTCAAAAAAATAAGGACTCTTTGAACGTTCATATCACAGATCAGAGTGCATGGTTTTTATTTTGAGATTTTTTAAAATGCTCCATAGAATGTGAGAATTATCACTAAAATTTATCTTTGTTTGATTTAAATTAAAATGTCTTATCCAGCAATACCACAATGAAGTAAAATTTAAGTAATATTAAAAAAACAAACTGGCTATTAATTTCCTTTATCCTTAGTTGCGTTTTGAATTTCAAAACTTTAACTTATGTAATAACTAAATTAAAATAAAATACATACAACAAATTTTAAGGAACATCATTTATAAGATATGATAGCAAATTCAGAAAAGAAAATTTATCTTGTGCCAAAAATTTGCTTTATACAAATACCTCCTAAAGAATAATTCCAGAAATTACATCGCGTGTAGGATACTGGTTATCTTTTTATTTCTTCATTCAAGGAGACACAGACATAAAAATTTAACAGAAAAACCTACTGAGGCAGTTACAATTTAGCGACAAATCAACCATTTGTGGCAACGGAATGTTTTCTTATCGGCAGCTGTGCAATGAATGAACACCACTATTTCTCAATAAGTATGTGTTCATTTAGATCAATGTATTACTTAGTATTACACCAGGTGTTCTAACTTTTGAAACAGTTACTATATTTTTCAAGAATGTAGTCATCGTGAGACTAAAAACAGGGTTAAGCTCTCTGCATATCGTTTGTCTTCCGAGAGTGAAAGCATTAAAGAAATCTGGAAAGAATGTAAGAAAGTATTTTTAGCCCGAAAGCTAAGTATCTGTAATTTATGCATGTTGCTAATCTCATAATTTGATCGATTATTAACAATCGCTGACGAGCCTAGTCTAAGTATTACATTGGCAACTTTAAAGAAGAGAGACGTAACCGATCTGGTACTTTTATCATGTTCAAAATTTGTTCTTTACATTTGTTTTTCATTATCATATATCGTGTAACATTGCCTGGGTCATCAATTTATTCTATGTAAAAAAATCCTTCACAAAAGTAGATCCTCCTCTCCAAAACATGTACTTTTCGCACGTTCCCAGCCAAATTTGCTACAGAATCGTTCTTTTTCTTCTCGTATACAGTTATGGAGCACCTGTTTTCTTTTATATGGGTACCCCAGGAATCCTTAGTGGTCCACTGTTTTCTATCATGTGACAAAGCTAAATATTTGCCCGATGGATTTATCCTTTCTAAATATTTTCAATGTGTGTTACAAGCTTAATGGGATCTGCTGGAAACCAAAATCTATGTGCCGACCCAAAAAATGGTTTTAAATATCATTCATTTAATCATTTTGATAGGGTGTTGAATCTTGTTTATATGCTATAATATTTCAATTCTCTGGAATTGGACGATATTAAAATAAAAATAAGCTAATTTTGAAAATCAGAAGATTTTCAAAGTTTTCAATTCTTCCGCATTTCCTTCTAATAATTTTTAAAAGCGCTAAACTCGTAATATTTTCGCAATTCGAAAGCAAATCATTCTCTATATTGTTTTCAATGGTTATTTTTCATGTCGTTTTAGATAATATCAAAAAGCCAATAGGATCTTAAAATATTTTAAAATTACTATTAAATCATTTTTATAATAAATCTTAACGTTGACTTGTTAAATTTTAAAATTTTAACTTATTTTTTATGCTTTTAACACTTTTATTCAGTGTATTTTTTACAGCATTTATTCAGTTTTAGGTCAAAAACAAAAAGCGAAAAATGTTTTCAAATATTACCAAAGGTAATACAAATTTGCTATCAATAGTAATACAAATTGACTCTCTCCAACCAAATTATTATGCTATGGTTTTTAAAAAAGATTCAAGTAAAGTGCGATCTACTTGAGCAAATTATTCTATAATCCTTAACCATTCAAGTATTATGATATAAACAAATACTTTTTAAGAAAATTATACCATAATACATACCAAATATGCAAGTATAAAATTTGTAACT
Source organism: Stegodyphus dumicola (assembly GCF_044657685.1). Classification (NCBI taxonomy): domain Eukaryota; kingdom Metazoa; phylum Arthropoda; class Arachnida; order Araneae; family Eresidae; genus Stegodyphus; species Stegodyphus dumicola. The sequence goes on from NC_140777.1 coordinate 150,537,522, forward strand.
ATCTATTATCAAGAAGAATGAAGGATTTGTTTTTGTATGCATAGCATAGCGCAGAGAAAGAAATGTTCAAACCTACAAAATTTAGGCACATATTATCTGGGAGCGGGGTATGCACGAGCAATTCGAAGAGATTTCTGTGATTTAAACACTTATTTCTAATTTAATGCTGAAATGATATTTTATGGATTTTTTTCATATCCTCTCTCAACAATAAAATCAGCTGTCGAAAAATCCTTATCTTTACATACCGGAAAATAAATCTCTCCATGAAGTTTATTTTAGTTCAAAGGAAGTTTATTTCTAAAAACGTTTTTAGATTTTTTAAAGCACCTGAATTATTTATATAAATGAATAAATACAAAGTAAAAGGCAGCTCACAGCTTAAACTGACTGCTCGCTGAAAACAGCAATAAGTAGTGGTAATAAAGCAAAATAAATTAAAATAAATAATGTGTTTAAAATTCATCCCATATTCAAAACTGTATATAAAAATCAAAAACCATAAGTACAGTAACAAACTGCAAGAACGGGAGAAAAATACGTCGAAACCAAAACGAAAAAGGAAATTTACATTCTTTCGCTGCGTTGTCATCGGACGGGGGGGGGTAAGGGAAAAGAAAGAAGCAAATAAATTAGCCTGTTTCTGAACTTTACAAAGACAAAAATCAAAGTTTAAAACTTAAAGTAATCTCAGAAAAACAATCAAAGTAATCAGTGTCTTTATCAGTCAACCCCTATAGGGCGAAGTAAGTAGTGTAAAAAACTGCAAAATTATAACATCTAAAGCATAAATAAATTTTAAATAGCATAAACATACTATTTTGAGTAGACCGAGTCCAAGAACAAAACATGCAAGTATAAGCAATTTAATACATGACAAAATAAAACTGTGTAAAAATTTGAAAACCCTATAGGTTGGGTTAAAATTAAAAAAAAAAAAAAAAAAAAAAAAAAAAAAAAAAAAAAAAAAATTAGTATCAAAATCATAAGCAAGCAAAAAAGCTAAAAGTTTAAAAACTATAACAATAATAATTTTCAGTTTACATATTATCGCCCTGTTGAAATCGTTGAATTTTTTTTTTTTTTTTATAAAATGTTCGTTAAAGTTTTACAGAATGTGAAATAAACAATAAAACAAATTCAAAATTCGGGCTTTAGTTGCCCATATGCGAGTGGAGGACAAAGTTATTCAGAATTTGATGGCCGTAGGTGCCCTTGTTTTTTCACAATGCGAGAAACATTCATACATACATTCTGCATATTCTTCATTATTTAATTTCTTTAAATATAATTCAGGGCGATAATATTTGGTTGCAAATATTCAAAAAGTGAAAAGGACATTTATAGTAAACCGTCACAAAATGCCGTTTCGAGACTAATAGAAGGTCTGAGCTATCGCCTTTTTGGGCTTAAAAACAAAAAATAAAAAGAGAAGTTAATTCTTCAAATTTGTAGCATTAGAGTAGAAAACATTTTGAAATGAAAAAAAAAGTATATATATTCTACCTGTTCAGTAGCAAAATATTACTGCTAAGCCTAAAATGTGCTAAGCATTGAATTTAGATTAGCTACATATTTTCAACTCATTAGTATTAATAGAAATAATATTAATCAGTTGAAAATATGTAGTTCAAGTAGAAAAAATGTCTAAAACAATCTCTTGTAACATTAAATATGGTTTTGTAAAAATGGATAATTTGTAAAAGGAATAAATATCGAATTACCTGGATTTCGCACACATATAATCTAGGTAATTCGGTATTTATACCTTTTAAAAACTTTTCAGAAAGAGAGGGAGGTAGGTAGATAGGTAGGTATTTGTTTCATCTCAAGTTTATTATTTCTAATATTATTTTTCTTTTTTTAAAAGGAATTTAGTATTCTTTCCTGTTTTATTAATTTCACTTTATTTATCTATTAGCTAGGCATTTTTAGCTTCTGATTTAGGACAAACATGTCTGTCGATTTAACTCAATACGTGGATAGTGTGTATATGTCTTATACAAAGTATTACCTGTCGAGGAGTGATGACATCGCACTAACATTTGCCAATAAAAGTAAATTTCCCGCTGTATAGAATGTGTATGGATACTTTCAGCAATCTCATCTTCAGGCTTTCAGAAATACTAAATCTAAAAGCCTGAATAATATTCTTAAGATTTCCTAAAATTTCATATTCAGGATTTCAGTCATACTAAATCCGAAAATATAAAATTTAAAGACAACAAAAACAAAGTTAAATGCAACACTAAATCATATTCTTGCTTTAATTTCTTTAGCATTTAGTCAAGGTTATATGGCATAAGGCAATCAAATTTGTGTCTAGTTTGAAAAATTATGAAACATAAACATAAGTAAATTAAAATAACTATTGAAATATTTATTACCTACACAACCACTAAAGTAGTTATAGCTTTAAGTAAAGTATAACTTCCAGTTGATCGTTTGTAAATAAAATATAATAATAAAAATATAATTTTATGTTCCATGAAGGTCTGTAACACGAAATTATATTTTATTAGGTAAAATTTGCTATGTGTAAAATCTAGTTTTTTTCTAAATTTATACTAAAAATCAAATGTTTCTTTATATTTTGTTTATTTTTTCTTAAAAATCGTATTTTATTGGGCACTTGAATAACATATAATTTAATTGGTTTTCAATTTTTAAATACTTTTAAAATAAATACTTTGAAATGAATTTATAATTTAATTTTCTTCTATGCTATTTTTATAGTATCAACAAACCTAAATCTATTTTGATCAGCATGTATATCCCCGCGATATTTAGGTATCAGGTAACAATGCCATTAAACAGCAATAGCATATTATAATTTATATGTGCAACAATATATTATGCTGATTCTGCAAAGCTATTATGTGGTTCAAGTAAAGTATCACTTCCGCTTTTTCTTTAAAAGGCTATTAAGGACTTGATGTACTACTTCCAATTATCCATTTTTTTATAAAATCTAATCAGCTCTATATATAAAGAGAAATTTTTGGAAGTTTTTGTACGAATTTATCATGGACGAAAAAAATCATCGCACACACGCACACACATAGAGACATCATCATAAAAATAAACAAAACATGTTGTGGGAACCCTAATTCGTGCTTACTCGCTAAAACTTCACAGTGGAATTATTGGAACATAAACGCTACCTCCTTATGTATATAGGTTGGGGAGAGCTAAAAAGGAAATGACAAAGAATTTAATTTTATTTCGCCTATGGAAAGGAGAAACGTTATTCAGAATAACAACTAAAATTCCGGGTAATTGAAGTTCTACCTATCTGGATACTGCATAGCTGAAGTTCTATTATGCTAAATATAAAATGAGTAAATGTAATAATATACGAGAGCTGTTAAAGAAAGGAAACTCTTTTGTTGATTATCAAGTCTCAAGAAGAAATAAATTCATGGACAGATCTTTCTTTGATCAGTAGAGAGTGAAGAACAAATCAACCAAACAACCGGGTCTGAAAATCAATTCGCCGGATATCCAACAACACTTGTTTCCGATGGGAATCGCCCAAGTATGCGTAACTGACTGAAATAAAAACACTTCAGAATCCTGTAGCAACTGGTTTCTGCAAGATCCTTAAAGCCCAGAGAAAAAGAAGAAATAATAGCCTTTGTTCAAAAGCTTTCTGTGTAACAGAAAAAAAACAGAATGGTCTGTATCAGGCCTGCTAGAAAATTGCTTTCAAGCATTTAATCAGTTTGACTAATAACAACATCTCAAAACTAAGAAAAATGTAATGGGCTGAAGATTCTCAACCTATAAATATAAACAGTAAAGAAAAGGAATATTTATTTCTTAGATTTGAATGATACAATTTCTATTCTTTTAAATATGAAATTTAATTTCGAATGATGTTACTGTGATAGCAGGAAATGTAGTCTATATTAAAAAATTCAAGAAATATCCTTGTCCTAATTCGTTGTTAACATAGTGAACGCTTTGCAAGCTCATTATTTTATTCTTCTCTCTAAATGAAGAGACGCAGCAATGCTTAGAATTAACAATAGACAAGCACTTTACATTAATTACTGATGTAGCTATTTGCAGCCGAGTATATGATAAAATATACAAATGATTTTACATTAAATTATAAAGAGATGCTACAGGGAACGTTTGTATAATATTAACCATTAAAACACAATTTCAATAATTTCTGTTTAATATATAGCATCACAGAAGTAATAATAACATCTTATAATTAATATAAAATATAAGCAAAATCTGTCACAGATAGAATTTTAAAGAAGTGGATAAAAGAAATGATGACATTAAAAGTGAATGAAAAGTTGCAATGATCTAATGATAGAGATGTAAGGGTACAATGATTAAGGGCTGACAGAGAGGTAATGAGGATGATTAATGGGACTTAATGGTAACAGATGGGAGAGATAAAGAGATGAATGAGCTTTAATTAGTTGACAGCACAAATTTGTTTTAAGCACAGCTAACTGAATTAGTAGAGACACTAGCAATGACCAATAGACTATCAGCGATAGTAAATTACCGTAGAACATTCTGTAAGGACGTTCGTTTATAATATAATTGATTAAAGGTATCTCACAACTCAAGCGTTATAGGGAATTTCACACAATCTGCTCAAATTGATTCACATTATTCAGAATATACAAATTCTGTCTATGCTGCCGTTTCAGTAACACAATAAGGATGTCGATAAGAGATCTCCTTCCAGATGTTGCTGATTCTCATCGCAAGCAAAGACATTTAGTGACTTCAGTGAGGAAACTGATGTCAGATTTCACTTCTTGAGGCCTCTTCAATTGAGCAAGGTAGTTTGCTCAGTGAATTGGAAATTGGTGATTAATCCTTATGATTCTGGATTTGAAGAAAACTGTTGTACAGAAAAGTTTATTCTTTTCAGATAATTTTATAAGTGAACTTGCTCTTCGTCTAAGAGAACTTTCATAAACATATTATTGAAACAGAAGCAATCATCAAGTATCCATTCAGGGATTGAGTCCATTCCATTTCCAGGAACTGGGGTTTGTTTTGTAATGCCACAGATGCAAGAAGTAAAACAAGATGCAAGAATAAATGCAACAGAACCACAGATGCAAGAAGTAAATAAATGCAAGAAGTAAAACTATTATTAAGCTACATACAGTTGTTTAAACTTTCAAAATTATGAAAAGAGGTATTATTTACAATGCTTAAATTTTAGAAACGGTATTAAAATTACAACTTAAGAATTATTTTAAAAGTAAAGGAAATTGATAATTGGCAAATAGTAGCACACTCTGCAAATATTTCACCACATTTAACTAATGAAATCCAATCGAAGTTGGAACGTATCTTCGCATTTTTGTTTTATGACAACAGTAAAACGACATTTTCTTTTCGTTAACTGCAAACCGAAGAGCCACGAGATCCTATTAGATAAATGACGAATTTCGAAACTCATGCGTCGTTTCTGATTACCGCAGAAGATTATCGCAATTCTGTTTGAAGGACAAAAATTAATTGCATTCATTTTCCAACAGCTGCTCTCATAGATATAATTGCGCGCTGAAGAATGCCTTTGATGATGCGATTGGGAAATAATTTGCATTCATGTTACTATTTTAAATTTCGTTATTGAATTTCATGTCATTGCATGAAATAAATGCAAGAAGTAAAACTATTATTAAGCTACATATAGTTTCCGAATAAGAAAGTGCTATTGTTAAGTGTATGCTTGGCTGAGATTAATTAAAATAATTGATATGAACTAAAAAGTAATTGTCTCATTACCCATCTGACATATGATTTCAATCTTATGTGAATATATTAGATTAGTTTTATCAGACAAGCAAAAAAATTCATTTCCCCTTCTTTCTTTCTGATTGTTAAAAGGATTTTCAAACTACGCTTTTTTATATAACAATTATATAGATATATCTTTCATAAAACATCTTACATCAACTCAGTTTAAAAATAGCATCGATTAGTTAACTATACTGCATCAATTAATTTAGAAGTCAAACAATAAAAATCAGCATTACATTCACAAATTTTCATCGAAACTAGTCCTGTGAAATTTTGCAAATATAACGTTGATTTTTATTGTTTGACTTCTAAATTGATATTTGTTCAGCGTGTCATTTTATCTTAATTATCTGCATCACTCTCAGTTATTTCATTCTTTTAAAATAAAAAGAAGAAGCTCCTTGATAAGTATGCTGCTCTAGAACTGATAAATTTTAACAGGTCCACTGAATTACATAAACTTTTAACAGGTCCGAAAGATATTACTCCATTGCTTTATACCACAAAATTATTAAGAAATATGATATATATATATATATATATATATAAATAATTCGTAATATTTTTAATTCATTTGTTCTGCGATTTTAGATAAATGGTAAACTCAGAATAAATTAATTGTAACTTAGACAAATACTTTCATAGTTTTACAAAACTACCATTCAGTACTTAATCAACTGTATACCAAATAACTTTCACACTAATGGCTAAAGTTGTAGCTATTTATACTAAGTTTTATGAACTCCTACCTTACAATCAAATTCAGTCCATGCTCATACATACTCTATCGTCTCGAAGCATGAGCATGCGAATACATTGTGATGCGCATGCCATTTTAATTTCATTGTAACTCTAATGCATAAGAATATCAAAAGGAATGCATTGGAGATTAAGATGATAAATACAGAGTAAATTAAAATGATTACGGTTGGAAAAAAAAACCTTTCGTGGAGAATTTCATAAAAAATTTAACCTTCCTGAAAACTTTCCTAAAAGGATGTTTATAAGAATATTAGTCAAACGGGAACAATTATCGAAAAATTCACTTTTACATTCAGCCCGTTCCCTTGCTAGGAACACTGGAATGTTTCTAGCTGGACTAGCGATGCCAGTCGCATTGTTGCCAGATTTCAACTACAGTGAATTTTTATCAGTCGCTGGATAAATGCATACCTCAGTGTATTCTGAAATTATTATTTTTTGATTATTTCTTGTCTTAAAAATTAGCTTAAATGAGCTAATTAGTTGTATTCGGTCCTTATCTTTCTGATATTTAATTTTACATATAAGGGAAAAAAGTATGGTCATATTTTCCTTTCAAATAATATAAGAGGTTTATCTATTAATCCAGAAAATTAGTTTTAATTGCTGTTGTCTTAGAAACGGTCCCGCCACTGGCCGAGTGATTAAGAACGTTGGATTCTGGAGTTCGACCCAGGGTGAAGAAGCTGGTTTTTGAGGCTTTTCCCTATGAGCAATCTGAACTCGACACAGTTTCTCTTAGAAGAAAAGGCATTGAAAGACACCTGTCCTCTTAGGCAGAGAGCTCGTGTATGCTTTTCCATGTTCATATAACCAAGTCTAACCTATCTTGCCAAGGCATGCAAACAGTTATGACAGTTAGTGAATACTATCTTTCGTACGTGAGCTTCAATTCTGATCTGTTGAAAAATAAAATCTTAAAGGTTTTAGATTTTAAATTACGTCCAAAGGTTTTTTTTTAGCGTTTTGTGTGTTACCTTTATTTATTAAATATCATGTTCTCTGCAGTTAAACCATAAAATTCAGTTATATAGCAAAATAATTTAAAAATGATCCTGACCTTAGAATTTCCGATACACAGTTCCGTTCTGCGCCGCTAAAGATATAAAACTTTTTTTTTTTTTTTTTTTTTCCCCGCGTTGCGCTTTGAAATCCTTCAATTTGTTAATAAAAAATTTGTTAAAGTTTTAGAAAGTATGAAATCGGTAATAAAACAAATTCCAAATTTCAAATTTGAGCTTTCAGATGCCCATATTCGTAGGAGGATGACGTCATTCAAAATTCGATGGCTCTATGTACCGTCGTTTTATCACAATGCGAGAAATATACATACATTTATGCAGACTTTTCATTATTTAATTTCTTCAAATATAATGCAGGACTCTAACATTTGGTGGAAACAGTTTGAAAAGTGAAACGAACATTTATAGTGATTCAACGCAAAATCGCAAAACGAGACAAATAGTCTTTTAGGGACAAAGCCCCTTCGGACTAAAAAAAAAAAAATCCATTTGCTCTTGGAAAATATTAAAAAACTGTATGAAATGCTCACAAAATGACGTGAAAAAATTTTATAAAAATGAGCAAACATGTGCAAAAACTTTGGAAAAAAAAAGTCACGAGAGACGTTCATAATGTTGTAAAATTAGATCTGAGTAACTATTAACATATTACTGAGTGACTTTTGTTTTGGAACAAAAAGCAGAACAAGTTTTTTCATTCTATAGAAAGTAGAATAAGTCTTCGTTATAAGCAATGGTAAATTAACCTTGATTTTTCTTAACAGCCAATAGCAGCAGCGAAGTTTTGACAATAAATTCTGGTCCATTGAAATCATTCTGTAAAGTACAAGGTTACTGGTAAATAGTTTAAGAAAAATGATTCCATCGTTTTACGCTAGGAGTTAAGTTATACAGTATAAACATTATTATATTGCGCAAGAAGGTACTTTTTTTCGGTGATTGATCTATGTTGAAATGCTTCTCATCAAAAAGTCGCTAGGCTATAAACCACCTCCCACTAACCTTCAGCGCAATCCAAACAGTATCCAATCATCGACTGGTGTGACGTCACGGAGATAAGAATGCGTAACGGCAAATTATTATATTGGTAACAATTCGGAGTGGCCCCTCCCTCCGCACTCGCAATAATGTAGCTCGGGTGACCCCCAAACCAACCGGGCGAATCCATCGAACAAGCTGTTTTAACAAAGTTTAATTTCCCTTGAAACTGTCAGGCAGAATCCGGCACCAGTCGTAAATAACCATCAGAGGCCTCACAGAGCCATTGTTAAGCTGCAGTCATCTGTGAGCCTCAAGCCCATAACTCACAGCAACCGGCATGTGCGTGGACTAGAAACCACGCTCTCTTCAGGAACGGAAAAACTATGCGACACAGTGAAATTTGTGGCTGAGCTTTACACTTGACCACCGTCCCGTTAACGCACGCACATGTATACCTTTATAGATAAATAGATATAATATAAATAATAAAGAAGTGGAGAAGGGGGTGGAATGGAGGAACGTTAAAAATCTAAAGGGAAAACCTTGTTTCGCATGCTCGCCGGCGAATCACAATGTTTTATGCTGCAATGGTAAACTCGTAAATTACTTCGCCATGGAAAATAAGTGCATGAGTAATAACATGACATGACGTGATGCACGAATAATGCGCAGTGATTCGCATGAATTCGCGCACAGAAGAGAAGGCAGAGCTTGTATCTAGGTGTAGCCAGATGCTTTCCTAAAAATCCTGTCCAACGGCATTCGATTTTTATTCCCTCCCCAACTGTTATTCGCGGTCTGACTGTCATGGTCGTATTTTATGCTTTTTTGAACAACGTTATAGCTTGAGATATTTTTTGTATTAGTATTATTATCTGCTTCTCTCTGGAATACAACTTTTTGTCCAATTCCGCTTCAGAGTGCGTTCCAGATTCGGAGAATTTCTCGTTCGTGTTGAGTACCAACTTTAACAACAAAACCATTAAGTGCAGCAGCGATTTCAGTTCTTCCGTTTTATCACCGTACAGAAGACCTACTTTTCTCGAATGTTGCAGTATCAATTGCTTTCGCATTTTGCGCGTGAGATTCGAAAGTTGCTCACTTCGAAATAGTCAAGTAGAGATAAGATTTGCGAGAATATTTGAATTTATAAATAATATTAAAATTCTTTGGCTACAGAATACTTTTTTTTCGTGTGAGAATTCGTATTTTGACTCCCAGTTTTGTTGTTTCATAACTTTTCATGATTATAAACGTTTTCAAGTAATTTTAATTTATTCTTTAATGTAGTTAATTACGCAGTTAGTTATACGATAGTCTTAAATGTAGTAAGTTGTGTTATTTCAGTTTGGCAAGGCACACTAGGGTTATCTGCTTAAGGAGAAGAATGCCTTCGTGGAGGACTTTCTACAGAAAATAGCTCGTATTTATGTAATTATATAGCGAAAATGATGAAAACCAACCATGAAGCAGCTCCTTTGTTTGCGATCGAACCTGGAGCAAACTTCCAGCATGAAACGGTATTAACTGCTGGGGCCCTGGTGGGGTGTTCGAAATGTAAGCTTATTAAAAAATTACATACTTATCACTGCATTTATATAAATGTTAAGTACATTTAAAATGCGTAACTTTCAATAAGTGAACCAGTTCAATGTTAATGACAAATATTAGATACATAACCTAAATTTCTAACATAATATTTAAACGGTGAAATCATTAACAAAGTTATGCAAAATTTTGTCACTATAAAGCAGTTTGATGAATAAAATATTACCATTAAATTGAGAATAGGTAATTAATAGTCGCTAGTGAATTATTTATGGTAAAAGCAATTATTCAGCCGTATTTTTTCTATACAAGTACATTCTAAAATAATATATGTTAATGCCTAATCATCCGAGAAGACAGGAATTCCAAGGAAAATTGCATTAAGTTCTGTTGTAATTCCAATAATCATTCCATCTAGTACTTTTTCCTTTTATTGCTTGAGTTCTACATTATTTATTTCATTCACTGAACGAAATTAAAACCTTAAATTGAAAGAATGAATTGTTTTCCATAATAAGTTCTTTCTCCTTTCTCTCTTTTCCCTCTTAATTTTGAAAAGGGTTTCGTAGACCTTTTACACTGTTGTTTCCTTCTTTGGCTTTTACCCAATTTATTTTGGCGGATTGCCTATTCTACAGTTCTGTGTGTTTGTGTTGATAAAAGCAGATGAAAAATTGGTCTTCCTCTTCTTTGTAGATTTATTTTGCTTTTTTTCTGTGAATTAATAATCATTCCAAAAATGCTCTTGTTTTTTTTAAATTAGCTTCTCTGGCTTTCAGTCGTTAACGTTACTTCATTTACTATGAAGCAGAGCTGTAAACACTTACCTTACCATTTCCTATGTTTTGTTGTTGTATTCGCAAATGTAAATGCCACAAATATTTCAAACAAAGAGTCTTAAATATAGAATAAGACAGCTTAAATTTTTTGTAGAACATATTTCATAAATTTCAAAATATATCTATATTTTGCTGAGGGGTTCAAGCGACAGATACTAACCTGGTAATTCATTATCGGCTTCAACAGTTATTGAGAATACATTGCTGTTAAAAGCAGTGTTCTAATATAATTTGAAATCTTACCGACGTGGCCCTATTGGCAAAATAAAGCAACGCCGAAGACAGGCCGCTTTCGTAAAATTTCAACTAATAACGTGGCCTTCAGCAGACGGAACACTCTCCTTTTAAACAATCTGAAACCTCCCTTTAAATAGTATCTCTTACTACCTCATTTGAATATGCGAAAGCTAAAATTTACATTCCGGCAGGAAAAAAGAAAGGGAGAAATGACACTAAAGATACTTAAATACATTTTGGTTAGATAGGGTTAGATAAAATAATTAAATACTTTACCGCATATTGAAATACCCAAGTCCTGTTCAAGAAACTCATCTTGAAAAATTGGCACCCTTATGCCAATCCGGTGTTTTTCATAAATGTGCGGCCACATTATGCTAGGCCACATTATGAAGGCGAATTATTTACTATATGGGTTGTTTATTAAATATTTCATTGTGTCAACACGAAGAACGATGTTCAGGTTATATCTCAATCGATGACCGAAACTGGAGCAGCTAGGGTTAAAATAGTCTCATAAACGTCCACACTCATAATTCGGCCCCATTTAATTTAAAAACTTGCTCCGCTAACCCGTGCAGATTTGCGTCTATGTGATTTCAGGCGATCTGTGGTAGAGCAGTAATCTAAATCTGAATTGGAAGCAAAATACTCCAGATAATATTCTTGTATATTTTAAATTATTATCTTTACCTTATTATCTTAAGTCTAGCTCTAATGCACTATAAGAATTTAAAAAATTCAGTCCAAATGAGTTCAAGTTTATTGTACATAAAAATGTTGATCTGTGAGAAAATTTCTCAGCACAGTATCTCTAACTTAAATATAAAATTTTTCGTTGAGAAAAAGAAATGGTGAATTATTTGTTCATTATCGACAACCCCACCGGAAGCCGAGCGGATTAGACTGCTGGACACTGGTAGCTCGATATGGGTTCAAATCCTGGAGAACGAACTGACTGCATGAGCGTTTTTTCCATGTGTAACATGAATACTAACCAGTTTCCATTAGAGAGTTCTCCATGAAGGCATCCTGTTACCCTTAAAGTGCTTTGCCATTATCTAATAAATCCAAGAGCCTTTTTTTGCGAATCCTAACATTATTTTATTGTCGCTTACTTTTTAGAAAATGGTAACCATATCATTTCTTTCTAGGGTCACCATTTTCGATAATATCTGTTTAGATTTCTAATAATTCTTCTATATTCCGTTGTTTCTTATAACGTGCTTAAAAGTTAATTTAAATTCTGATAAATATTTATGTATGCTAATGTAATGCGAGTTAATGTAATGATTAACACATTCAGCTGGCAAATGGAAAAACCGTAACCGGATTCTGTGTCAAGGCACAACTGATTTTTTAACGCTTCCTTTTCAGAAGTCTTGTCCTCTGCATATTTAACGAAATGTTGCAAAAATAAAGGCTTTATATTTGAGTTTTCATGTATACGTGCAGCTAACAAAATTTATTTTCTATTTAAAAAAAGACAAAACAAAATCTGAAAGCTTTCAGATTTTATATTATACAAAAAGAGGCGTTTTATTTCATTTACACACACATACCCGTTTTGAGAGCATTTGGGCTAAAATATTTAGAAACAACTTATCTTTAAAATTTCCGATAGACAGTCTCGCGCGCTGGACATAAAAATGTTCTTCCCTTACGGTGTTGCTATTGTTCGCTTTGAAATGGTTGAGTTTGTTAATCAAAAATTCGTTTTAAAGTTTCACAACATAGGAAACACACAATAAAACAAATTCGAAATTCAAATTTCGGGCTTTCAGGTGTCCATATTTGGGTGGAGGACTACGTTATTCAGAATGTGATGCTCTAGGTGCCGTTGTTTTTTCATAATGCATTCATTCATGCAAATTCTTCATTACTTAATTTCTTTAAATATAATACAGGGCGATAATATTTGGTGGCAACAATTTGAAAAATGATTCAGACTTTTATAGTGATTCAACGCAAAATCACGTTTTGAGACTAATAGATCTTTTTGGCTAGCCCTCCTTTGAGCTAACAATCTGAGCTCATCTTGCAGTTAATAGTTTTAAAAACCTAGCAGTTTTTTTTTCCTGTACACTTTCATTAAAAATGAGCAATAACTCAACTAAGAAAAAACAAATATGCGTATATCAAATTTATTTTTATCTATATTTAATAGCTGCTTATTGCCGAGTCTCTTCCTGATAATATTTATGGAAATACACTGAGCACTTCTAATTAAAAATGAAATTAATCTCACTTTTGTTTTCTTACTTGTATTTATTGCTTGCACGTATTTACGGTATCTTTTTCAATTATTAGAATTTATTACATTGTTACAGGTACATTTATATCATTCGTATTTACAAAATATAAATATCAGCTGATTCAGTAGCAGCTCGTAAGCAAAAATATTAATGACATCTTTACTCTAATCACTTTTTTATCCCAAACCCATCTTCCCGTAAATGCACGTTGTTACTCTTTCGATGAGTGCCAAGACTCTCCTTGCGTCTAACTATAACAGCTATGACGTAACTCTGCTCTCTTCTCCCATTTCGTAGAAAATAACGACATAAACATTGCATGTCACTGAACCTTCTCCTAAACAGTACGGCATCTATTGCCTTGCGAAACAATGTTCTCACAAAAGTCACTCAGTTGTTTTATGTATTACGATTGTTTTCGGCTCTTTTATTCAAATCATAACCAACGCTTTCCTTTATAAGCTTAATGTCTGAATATCAAGCCTTGGTTTGACGAATTGTATTGAAAAGGCCATACTGTAAAGCAAGGTGTTAAGATTCTTGTGGAAAATCCAGGTACGCTAAGTGAGTTAACGTAATTATTTGGGAAGATAGCATTGTTGTTTTTATTTTATTATTTAGTCACATTTTTACCTCTCCATTTATGCATTGAATTAAAAAAAAAAAAAAAAAAAAAAAAAAAAAAAAAAAGAGAATGCACTGGGGGGAAAAAAGATTATTAATTTTACTTCTATTCCAAATCTTCTAAAAATTATAGTAGCAAAGAGATATAGCCTTTGATACTAAAATAATACGTCAAAAGATTGACAGGAGTATCTTGAAGGGTCGTGGAATTAAGTGACTATAGCGTCACCATTTCTCTTTTAACTTTTACAATAATTCAAATACGTTTTAGTGCCAGAGAGAAATATCATCTCTGTCTGTCAATACATATATATATATATAGATAGATATAGATATAGATATAAATACACGCACACCACAATGTTTCAGGACTGAATATTCTCAGCCGATTACAGGAAATTGCCAAATGATAACTAGCAGCAATGATTTTCAACAAAACTTATTTCTCGTAATAACATATCATCTTCTGTAAAATATCTAACTAGATCAGAAACAATCAGTAATGTCAAAGAATTTCCTACGTCACAACTGCATTAATTGTCTAAAAATGTTTCGGAATTTGTGGGCATCTATCTGAACACGTTTTAACGACCTCCCCGAATGTTCCCGACCTCCCTTTCGTCTCCCCGAAGGCAGAAAATTAAAAAAATTAAACTATGATTCATCATAATAGATATTATTTTTTAGTGATTAAATATGATGTCATTTTTACTATTAAATATTCAAAATTGCCGCAACAGCTATAAAATGTTAGGTTTTATGCTCGTTTTCGCTGATATTATATATTAATGTAAAAATAAATTAATGTATGATTGACAAACATTAAATGCTTCTTTTCTGATAAAATCTGAAAAGTAATGTTTACAATATTTATTTCTTTATGCGTGGTTGTGAATAAATTTGCTATTAGAAAACAGCAATAGTTATATAGTAGAAAATTTAATAAATTGTTTGTTAGGAAGTACATCTTTCTCTCCCTCCAAACCCATAAAAATTGAATACTTATTAATTTTGTTTATAAAATAGTAGTACTTTAATGAGCTGTTACGAAAAATTTTAAAATAAAAATTACAAAATTTTAAACATTCTAAATAATTTTATATTTTAATTTCCTGATAATTTACTTTAAACAATACATACAACACCGGAATTAACAAATCCTTTTCTGTCCTTGTTTTGAATACGAGCAACGCTTTGTCTTTAATTACCACGGATGGGAAACTTGCTGACATCGATTACTGGTAACGTGTTCAAGTAGGAAAAGTCAGCACTATTCTAAAATTGATCCTGTAACATCGTCATTTCGAGGGGGAGGGAGAACTAAAATGTAGATACTCTTTGGAATATCAAGCATTAAAACATGTACGCAATAATTTCGGTCGCTTATAATTGGATAGGATAATTGGATAGGATTATCACGAGAGGTTGCCGCTATGTCTAATTCAGATTCGAACAACAGGAATGGCATGAATGTTTCTCATTCTAATATCGTTTTGGGGTTGGAGGCACTTGATGCCTCCAACCCAAAAAACCAACTTAATCCAACTTAATGTCTCCAACCCCCAAAACAACTTAATGCCTCCAACCCTTTCTCTGTCAATGCCGTAGTCCTCCCATGAGGATGGCGGTAAGGACTATTGGACTATTTGGATTCTAGTAAAGCACTGGAAGGCTATCTGCCTAAGGAGTGTATTCATGTTACACATGTGGAAACCACAAAAATTCTGTGCAGTCTGGCCGTTCATTTGATTTGAGTCCTCCCCGAACACCCGTTGTTCAATCGTTTTACCGCTCGACCAATAGTTAATGCTTGGCAATAAAGAAAAAGAGGTATCAGACATGCTTCGGAATGTCCTCGATCAAAATTAGGATGGAAATGGGCAAAATGAGAATGTCTTCACTGAAACCAATGCTAACATTGACTAGCTAGTGACCTACGACCAACCATAACGTTGGTCGTAGGTCACTAGCTAGTCAATGTTAGCACCTATTTATTTAATTAGAGCGTGGTAAAAGCCAAGAAAAGCTATTAATTAAAAACCTATTTATTTAATGGCTTTTCTTGGCTTTTACCACACTCTTGGAGACTGACAGAAGATATATTTCATCTGCCCATGAGGTTTACTAGTACAACTAAACGAGAATTCGGTAAACAAAAATAACAGAATAACTTATACTGATATTAGAGAGTGTGCACATTTTTATTTGAATCTAGCATGAAATCATCGAAAACAATTTACCAGATGCATAAAAAATGACGAAAGAGGCTAAATGTGCTCGAAATCGAGGTTTTGGCTTCGTGCCGACATTATATATCATATATCAATTTATCTCTAAACAGTACCCATCTAGATTTCATTTTAACTATTTATAATAGACACTGCAAAGTCCATTATTATAAAAATTATTACCAGTCCTTATAATATCGATACTATTATGAAAACATTCTACGTAACGTCCTTAATCTTTTCTCAGAAATAATAATGTCAGACTTCTTATCGAGAATAAAAAGAATTTGCTACGGCATGCTCCACAAAATGGAGGGAGTTGTCAAGAGAAATTTAATGGTGTCTAGTCCTCATTCATTTTAGGTTTTTTTCCTTTCCTTCCCCCCCCCTCTTGTTACTTCTTTCAGTCTATGTCTTTACATGATACCTGTTGTGAAAGAAAGCCAAAAGATACTGTTTTGATACTTTGTATCAACTACTAGGTGTTCCCTTTTTCTCAGTTTGTTTTATTTCCGGCATTTTATATAGCTTCTCTTTCTGTTTTTCGTTCTATTTCTTATTTATTTTTTATTGGCTCTTTCGTGTAATGATCTGTCAGAGACACAGCAAGGATAATTTTTGTAAAGTGACAGATAACGCTATCTATCATGCTCAAAAACCTATTTATTTAATGGCTTTTCTTGGCTTTTACCACGCTCTTGGAGACTAACAGAAGATATATTTCCTTTTCAGAAATCAGCGTAATTCGTTTTGCTCAAATTCCGTTCGCAATGGATCTCGACATACATACTTGCAACTATAACAGATTAATCTAACATTTTAATCTGACAGGTTAAAAACATTTAAAAAAAAGAAGCTTGTAACTATGTTCTTTGATAAGAATTCTATGTTTGCCATATCGTTTACCAGATACTTAAGTAAATAAGACACTACTTAATTAAACTGAGCAATATTTCTAAAATTATTAAGGAAGAAATAAAATGAATGAAATGTTTTTAGAGGTCCCTCTAAAGGCAATAAATCCTTACCATACTCATTCTGCGAAGCGCGATTTTACATATACGTGTTGTCTTAACTGCTTCGCTCTAAATTTTCCAGCGCTAGAATTCCATTCATAAACACTGAATGGTTGCTGGCATCAGATCCTTACTTTACTCTTTCGATACAGTGGCTGGTTCATTTGGGGATAGTATTTTTCAGCCTGTTTAAGCATCGCCAGTGATTCTAATTTCGTTCACAAGTCCGGATATATGCTTTCTGAGAGCTATCTTTATTGAAGAGGGCAAAAAATGTACAGTGTAAGGCTTGAAGTCAACTATGAGGCTAAAAGCATTCTGTTTTCATTGCTCAACTGTTAAGCTGAGGAGAGCAGAGTATGTGCTGTTCTTTTGGTTTAAAAGCAGAGCTGTCTTTTTCGGTTTTCTCGAAATACATTATTATTACAAGCGCACCGATGTATTCATTTAAAACAGTTACATAGCAGTACAGTATTATAGATACAAACAAAATAATATTACACAACATATGATACAATTCATTTGTTAAGTACTTAAAAATATTGTGCACTTCTGCAGTACCAAAACACTGGTGCACCAGTACAATATATGTAAAGCTACGATACAATTAAAGCATTATTACAATACTATGTTACACTATTACATTCTAATACTAATGCAGTTTACAAATTTGTTGTACCATAAGGTATTTTCTCCCTCCTTTTAGCATGCCTTTGTCTTTGTGGTGTAACGGTAGCACACTCGGAGCGTATTCGAGTCCCAGCGAGTTCACAGCACATTTTCCCCATCTTGTCAGCTTTCACAAAACACACACACATACAAAAAATGGTTCTAAAGTACATATATCAAACTGTTACGAAAGGATTTACATTGGAGATACAAGTTCGAAGAGAACTTGAAAAGACATCCAATGTGCTGAAACACCGCTATCTCGAAAAATATGCACATTGTATATTTTTTAAGTTTATGGCTTTTCTTTTATTTTTTCTCCGACAACGTAGACAGTTTGTCCACTGACGTTCACGATTCTGGATTGTTGCTACGCTTAGCTGCAGCAATGTAACGTCTAGTTATTTAGTCTATTGGAGATTCCAATAGCTATTTCTGTGCAGCTGTGGATACATCTGTGTCCACAAGTTATCAAAATATTTTAAGGGATTTTTATTGATTGAAAATGAAGCAAAAGAAATCGTACAAACTGTAAAAGTAACTGTCCGCGAAAAATGTTCAGACATGGCAGAAGTGAATTAATTGTGAAACGACGAATAAAAAACTGGATGTTCTTATAAATGCAGCAGATGGTAAAAGCGGTGATAATGAAGAAGATAAATCACCTTTCGCTTACAAGAATTTAAACAACTGGTTAAAAATGGCTCAGAAACTGATTTTGTAATAGAGATTGAGACAAATTTGAAAGAAGAAGAGGCATTTGAAAACCTCTGAGCTCCTTACCACGAAAATTATGCCTCAGTCATTGCCCCAAGTAATATCATCAACTTTTAAAAAAGAGTAATTTTATCACGTACTCATTAAACAGTAATAAAAATATTTTCAATTAATAATTCTTTCTAAATACAATAATATTTAGATTAGTTTAAATTATACATACTTCTTGATGTAAATTATACTTAACATATTTTGTTCCATAGAAAGTTAAACTTTAGAGAATGATATTATCGTACGCCCAAAAAGTATTAGTGACGTAGCCCTTGAGTTCAGCGAAAAGTACTGTAAACTGTATTAAACAGAGTTTTACCTGGCATTGCTGGATGTGTGATGTAATGAGTTGCCTTCATACGCATTTTAGTGATTTGATTTTGTATGACATAAATCAACATCGATACTAAGATTATCGCTATTCTTTAAGGTGATTATTGCGGAGATACCAAAATCGTCTGCATCTGGAGTCATCTTTAAAAGTTTCATTATGTAGGTATTAATTTAGATATTGATAACGCCGTAGTACCTAGCTTAATGTATAAAGATGATAACTGTCATAGCTGGTTAAAATCATTTTTTATATTAGAAAAAAATTGTTTTGTATAAATATAATATGTAATATATTTTAGTTGTATAAATATAATGCATAGATAAACTGGGGTGGTTTCATTTTATTCCTAAAACTAGAATAAAATAGGAATATATTTTATTCCTATTTTATTCTAGTTTTAGTTTCAGTTCACAGATTTGGATATAATGTCTGGCTGAAGCGTTAAGCTTCCACAAAAGGTATCATTCTAAGAGAAGTGTTTTCGATATCAATCAATCAAAACGACGTTTATTAAAATAATACTACAGGAATTAATCTATTTGGTTCAAGCATGATCTTAACGCAAAATTACGGTTTAAAGTTTTTAAAGTAATGAATATACTGCTTTTATATTTAAAATTTAAATAACAAGTAGAAAATGCTCTGCAATTTGATATTCTTAGACAACACAGTTTTTGAAATTAGATTATTTTACCTGAATTTAAGATAGCCTCACATAGAAGATGACCTTATATTATAAAGTTATTTGACGAGACAGAGCTTACCGTATCAGACGGTTTCATATCTATGAATTTGACACAATTGTATCCCACCAATTTACCCCCAAAAAATTTTCATTTATTTAAATGCCCGTTTTAGATGATGACAAAAAGCATGTACTCTTTCTTAAAACTATAGGACAAGTATATTTCATGTATATTTTAGTTTGATTGTGGTTATTAGACGAGTATGGCTTTTAGAAGGGCATATTAAGTTGAATAAATGTCTTATATTCAGCATCTATATGCTATTATTTTCCTTCTGCGTCTAATTTTTCGTAATGGAAATACGTGGCTTTCATATATATAATTTTCTTATACTTTTTATTACCTCCTTTTTAATTGTTTTTACTAATGCTTATTCTAAACTAATAATTTTAATTATAAGTAGCGCTTGAGATCAAAGTGATTTCTCTGCTTTATCATTTCAGGCACGTGGTATGACATCAACTAAAATGCACGACTATTACATACCTTTAATTAGAAGTAATGATAGATTAACACATTGCGTCGAAAATAAAGTACATTTCAATATGTAAAGTCAATGAAATAAACAAGAAAATACCAGCATTATCCTGTAATTGAATTTCGTTTCTTTACAATTCATTGTGGGTTTTTATTGAATTATGTGACATCATTGATAATTACTATTGCCATGACCACACAAAACGAGAGATTTAATTTGCGTTCCTTGCCAAGACTACTTATTAATATACACATATTTCTATCCCATGTGGAAATGAGCATTTTCATATTAAAAACAACTGTAGACAAATAGGTAAAAATAGGTAATGAATGTACTTTAAAAAAGATGAATTATATTTATTTCCGTTGGAATTTTTAAATGTAAATGAACGTATCTTTAGGAAATCTTATCAACTACGAATTTAAGACACATAAATTTAACTTATGTTATAAAAGCATCCTTTATGAGTAAATCTCTGCGGAAGTTTACCAGAAGAAGTTATTAAATCTCAGGAATTTATTTTACTGAAATTTACGATTCTGGTAGCAATACAAGGTACTCTAATTCATATAACAGCCAGTTTCTGGGTAGATCACAAATGAATTGCTGAATGCTTACAAGATGCTCAGCTCTAACACTTAACTGCGTGGTAACTTAGTCTTGCTTTAGCCTAAAAAATTATTAGAAAAAAGAATCCGTCATTGTCAGGTAAATCCTATTTTCATCAAATCTGTACAATAGAAATTGCTGCGAATAAAGGACCATTTTGAATTGATTCGGTAAAGTTTGCAGTTGATTTGAGTTTGAATTGATTCGGTAAAGTTGAACTTATGGGATAATTTGCAGAATAAACTCGTGTGATTTATAATAAGGAATTATTATGATATTATAAAAACATGGTGGGATTTTTTTACATTTTATGTTAATATTAATATAATTAATAAATGTCAATATGATTGGAATGTATATAGAAAAACTCATAGTGTCGAAATAAAGAATTATATATGTTTATTTAAGGCTAAACGCTCTTTGAACAAACAAACTTTCATGACTACCAGGCTATTTTACACAAAGAAAACTGATCCTGGGACACCAGGTTATTTTACACATCATATTAATTTCACCAGTTATATCCGTACTCTGCCCTCATGGAGGGTGGGATAAGTGAAAATAAACGTAGAGTAATTTAAAATGTAGGTTTACAAATGCAAGAAGTCTTTGAATTCTCGAGCAAAGCTTTGAGTCTTCATATGTGACATGCCGAACAGAAAGGCAGTATTGAATCGAATTGTGCACAATGCGTATTAAAAACCAATGCAGATGGCTTCTCGACGAATAAACGTCCATGTTACATAGCAAAAGCTTTAAAAGTAAAAGTCTGGCAGTAAGCCATTGCTGTTACATAGATACTGATATGCTCGAAACTAAATGCTTTTGATTACATACATCATGGGATCAGAAAAAAACCTTTTCTAGTTGCAGCATTCAGATAGTAGGGGCAAGATGTAGAGATGATACCATTGTAGGATGTATTATTGTTACAATGTCAAGACTCATCAGAATCTTATTGAAGCAACGATAGGCTACAGGACAAATTTTTACAGAACAGTACATACAGTTCAAGTGAAGCAATGTCTGACTAATCCCATTATTTACCATCAATAAATCCAATGATATTAGTGATTTATCCTAATGAAGACTGAGATTATGCACGTAATTGTAAGACTCCCATTGTACGAGCATGGTTTGGTTTGAGGAACATAAATCAAAGTTTTTTTCTAAATCCCTACATGTCAGTCCAGTAGAGAAACTGAAGATAAGCACAAAAGTTTAGTTTTTTATTATCAAATCTTCAAAAGGGGCGGGGGAGGTTTCACATTTGGAGGACTAATTTGCAGTACTGCCTAACGAAACATCCTGTAAGCGTTAGTAGAACTGAAGTAAAATTGAAACTGAGTCAAAAGTAAGAACATGGAATAACAAATAGCTAAATGATGATTACAATCAGGTGTACTTATACTGTGCTACAGAAATCCAAAAACTTTTCTTCTGATAACACTATGAAAGATAAGATAAATTCATCTTAATCAATTAATAATGTAATAGCTTTTAAAAACGAAAATAGTAAAAGGAGAAACAGAATTCCGGATCTACATGAATTTTTTGCGTAAGAAAGAAAACACATTTTATTCTAAAAACTAAAATATTTTTATAAAGAAACGTAAAACACAATACATTTAACAATAAATACAAATCATCTATCCTTAATTTTGAAACGTTCTATAGTTAGCACTGAACACAATTAAATTGTACATATTTAGAACATAACTACTAATTAAAGCAGTTAAATTGTGCATAAAGAAAAATCTTAAAACTAATTGAAATTGAAAATTCAATTGCGAATCCCATATTCATATATATTTGCGACAAATCTTTCAACTCATATTTTATAAACTTTCCATTAAAACGTTCAATAAAGTCATTAGTCACTCCCGTTTATTTAAGCTTCCAATTACACTACGAAGACACGGCATGAGGAAGGAAAATGTTCACTTACAATGTATCTACCTCATCCTGAGTTTGGGAAAATGTTCATATTGCCTTAGAATTACTTTTGTTAACATTATTATCATATTTTTGGTAAGTGATGATGATTATGGTATGGTGACATCGTATTTGATTATGAGCGTCTACGCATGTTAACAGAGTTAATTACATTATTTAAGTCAGAATTTTATAGATAAATTTGTATAATGAATTTGTTATAAAAAATGAAAAATTATATCAGACATACATTAAAACAATTAAGCCTCATTTTTGTTTATTTTAAATGTGATTTCATCAGTTCTGTAAATAATTCTCATATTATTAAATGCATCTGAACGCAGATTAAAATGGCAATAAGCCAAGGTTTTGCTGAAGAATTTCAATAATAAGTTCAGAAAAACTAGTAACCATTACTGCATTGTTTAAAATTATAATTTTATTCGCCATTTACGCTTGCTTTTTTTTTTACATGCAGAGAAAAACTAGAAAATACATTTCCGGTTTTTCTACTGGAGAGCCATTAGTTTTCATCTGAAATAACTGCCTAATGCAAATACCCACAACTTTTGTTTATTATAAGTAAGTCAAAGGAAATGGCGTATTAATATGAATCAAGAGCCCATCTTTTGTTGTTGTACCCAGCTGCAAAAGCAAACTGGTCATGACTTTCTTGCAAAAACATTCTTTCATGTTAGAGAGAATCTCTGTTTGAAAGAGAACTCTTAGCTTTCTTCAAGAGCAAAAATAGATTTTGTTAACCTTTATGGTAAGATTTGTTTACATTATGAATTTTAGCGATTGCCCCCATACTTCTGCTGCACGACTTATTTTGGTGTGTGGTGATATATTTCTCAAACGGTCATACGTTTATTGGAATTCTTAGTTCTCAGATCTTTCCTAATATGTAGTAAATCTAATAAATTAGTTCATGCTTCTAAAATTATCTTTTCCGTCTTCGCAGAACATACCAAAAAGTTTTCTGACCAAAATAAAATGGTGATTCACGTGTTGTAAATGCGATAGCTACTCTTTAATTTTCTTCTTTAAAAAGCCATTTCCATCATTCCATGGCTAAAACCTTGTTATTTATCTTTGACTTTTGAAAGTTTTGATATTTCTGAAATGGCTGTACTTTTAAACTTTGCTGAAAAATGAAATTATTTTCCTTCTTTCGTATTAATTTATATTTCAAATAACTAACTTCCATCAGTCGAACCCAACGTCAAGTTATTTAAATAATTCTGCTAGCACTTATATCTAGAAAGTTGCATAACAAACTTTAATAACTAATAAATGACATCTATTTAAAGTATAATAAGTAACGAATATTAAAGCAAGTATATATAAAGAAGTTTTACTTCGTTAAAAATATCGAGTTTTGTGCCGAAAAAACGGCATTAGCGGAAAGTTTTACTTCATAATTCTATTACAAAGAAAACTGCAGCAAAAGTCTACCGTTTGCTATTGGTAACTTATGGTGAATATAACTTGTAAACAGTACTTTCGATGGTTTGACAGTCATAATTTTGGTACAAACGACAAAAAAATTCGTTATTTCGTTCTATGCAAAACGATTATTTTTGGAGAGCGATTCACTTTTTTATAAGAATATCAAAAATTGGCTTGATAATCGGACTGTTTCGTAACGACCTAACTTTCTCCACGAACTCTTTTGTTGCCTGTCAAATGCGTGTGTATTTTAGTTTCTGATGGAAAACACTTCGAATAAATCTTTCCTTCATCTTAAAAACAAATGTACTATATTCATTCAAAAAAGGGCGGGTTCGCATTTATAAACGTACCAGAAATTAATTTCTAACTTCTGATTGGATTTAATAAACTTCTTAAAGTTTGTAAAGAAAAGAGCAATTGCATGATTTTGAGCTTATTGGCAAATGTCTGGCAATTAAGTTATTTGCCAATAAGTCTTGTCTAAATGTCTGCTTCTTCGGTGCTTTTCTAGAATGGTACTCAAAGGACTGAATTACTTAAATATCACGAAACATAAAAGGATTACTTGACTAATGAGAGATATGTCTTTGGAAAAGACGTTGTAGGGGGTTTCATTTTATTTCGCTAACAGTTATTTTTATTTTTGAACAAGCCTTTACTTTGCCTTCTTTATTTCCCACCTACGGTTTCCTACCATAATGAGTTTTTCAGTTTATGCATTATGCAAAAAAGGTAGAAGCTAGTATTTAAGCTGAAGTCTTAGTTACTTCAGTAGAAGAGCGTGTTTTGCCTTTCGGCCATGTTGTTGCTTTTAGTTAAAGCTTGCTATTCTACGGCGATGCTTAATGTGTGCCTTATTTTTTTACAAGTGCTAATAGAAGTTAATAAAATCTATACTTTCAAATCTTTGAAAAGAATTTATATCAAACTGTAAATGAATTAGCTCCATTTATAAATTTTCTGCTACGTTACTCATGTTCGCTTTTAATGAAAATGAATATAATATAAATTCGCACTTCAAATAATTAAAATAGTGAACTTTTTTGGCAACAAATACATAATAAAAAAAATCTTCGCGAGGCGCATAAAATTCCTTCTGGGGGTGGTCTGCCAGTTTGAGACTTATAGTATGACACTTGAACTTCTTTCTCTCGTCCTAGAGTTACATTAAAAATAAAAATCCATTATTATATCTGCAGCTTTAATAAATCGGGCAAATGACGTTATTGCCATAACTGTTAAGGAAAGAAATCAGATAATTAATTTTAATTTTAATGCCAACACTCTACTCGTTCGAGGTAGAAATTAAAATTTTCCAGTAACCTACGGAATGATGAAGCTCATTTTTATAAATTCTACTGATATATTAAATATCTTTTTTTTAATTCAGTGCATTACCTGTAACATTTTACTAGGATTGTAATTGTGTTTGCGGTTTACATCATGCGACTAGTTTAATGTGATAGTTTCCTAACTCAGGAATCTATTATTACTTTCTACATCATTACCACTGTGACATCAGCTCAGTTGTAGAAGTGGAAACAGACGAGACCAAAGTACTGAACGGGAGACGAGAATTGGCATGTTTTGTAAACACAAGAATTTTCACTTCATTAACTAGGGATACGGAAAAAAGGGGCAATTGTTTTGGCAAAGTCCGTATTCTTCAATTGTATTCAACTGCAACTGATAGGTTTTTAACAGTCAAACATTGCCAAAACAGTTTAAGACTCGAAAATCCCTTTGCTTTCTTTTAAGGAAGTAAAACAAACTCTATTTATATTTCAAGTATTTATGCTCAGCATTCGAAGAAATAGTTATTGCTTTTTAATTCGTTTATTAACTTGTTTAGCTAAGGCTACTTATTATATAGATTATTGTATAAAATTTTCAAATAAACGGCCTACCTATCAAGGGTACTTTTCACATCGTATGAAGTTTCGTATGCGAAAAGTTGCAAAGTTACTATTCTGTTGTACATTTAGAGTCCAACGATTGTAATATACGGACTGCCAATTCTTAAAAAACTTTTCATTCGTTTTTTCAATGGTCAGATATTTTACTAGTTAAATATTCGTCACGAAAAGTCACATCCATTGGTCATTTGGCCGTCTGATCACCTAGAACGTTGCTCAGGGTCCACCACAATTTCGTACCAATTTTACACCCGCGAGAAAAGGGAATATCCATCCAAATTTTGATTGAAAAATGACCTGAGAAACGTTACCCAGAATGTATCATAGGGAGCGATCGATTTTACATCCGCGAGAAAAGGTAATTTCTGTCCAAATTTTGATGAAAAACACCCTGCAGAATGTTGCCGAGGTCCTTCCGAATTTTTATGGAAAATACCCTTATAATGCTTTATAATGCTGAAGAAAATCCATATGACCAAAATTTCCTGTCCAGAAAAGTTTGAAATTATAAGGAAAGGAATAAATCACTTTAAACACATTTGGACACTAACGAGACCTTTTTAAAATCAAAATTTTAAGTAATTAAATCAAATATTTTTTAGCTTAATGACTAGCTTGATGAAAATATTTTAATCTGAATGCTGATGGCGATTAACGGCGGAACCAAATAGGTGAAAATAATATTTGACTGTGCTTAAGTTGATGCTAAATTTATTTTAATCACAATTAGTGCAAAATCGTGTGTTGCGAGTTCCAAATTATCAATAAATTCTGTTTTGCATAATTCATGCAAGTTCACTTTTAAATATAAATTGGTGTTACACTATTCTTCCGGATATATGTCTTAAAAATGCGATTCTAAGACGAGTTTTTAAATTTTTATTAGTTAGAAACGCAATTTAAAAAAAAAATTAAAAAAAATTAAAATTAAAAAAAAAAAACCTCCACGTTTTGTATGTTTTTTAATGCTGATGGAGCTCTACTACTCACGATTTGAAAAAAAATTCCAGTTTCCATTTTTCTAATTCGAATAGTTTTGCAGATGGAGTGACATACTACAATGATAATAAAAATTCGTGTCTCTATACCTATATGAAAGCTTTTCTTTTCCCAAGAATTAATGAAGTAAATAAGTTACTTTGCATGCGATTAGTATTCTGGTGATTTATCATTCATTTGTTTTTAAGATTTCTTAGGAAAGAACTAAAAATTTCGAACTTCATTCTTTTTGTTTCGTATACGCACTTCAGACGATTTACTTGCCACATGTGAAATGGCTAATTTCTGCTCATTCAAAAAAAAAAAAAAAAAAAACGACAAATGGGCACCGATTAAAAAGTGCTCAGACTGGAATTAGCCTCTGTTTTTCACATTCTTATTTACGACTGTCTCTGTTATTTGGTACGGTTGGTAATTCTTGACAGAGACGACTTACGTATGCAAATTTGTCTCTAGAAAAACGTGCCGAATGTTTTACAATTCCTGCATAATAAGTTCGACTCTAAATTCGCTTTGTTTTGAGTTCTAGAGAGTACAAAATAAATTACTACATTGATTTATGCATTTTTAGCAAGGGGGGATTTATTTCTATTCCTTGAAATATTCTTCTGCACTCGATTTATCATATTAGACTAGAGAATGACCCTACTCATGAATTCCAAACCCCTTCTCTGTATTACGCCATCCTAACTTCAAAAACAGCCATTATGTCATTACTTTTCATATTTTGATTGGCCCTTGGTAATGTCCGTCCATAATATTGAAGAGAAAAAAGGAGCGGGAATTGAGTTGTGGCCGAAGTTTGATGGATAAAGAACATTTTAATTGCCTTTGGGCAACTCAGCTCAGTATGCGAGTTACTCAGAAGAAAGTACTTAAATTATGCATATTGAAATTTTTGTGGTTAGGATTATTTAAGAATTCAGAAGTGCTGTAGGGCTTTGGAATAAAATTAATTTTGCCTTTATTTATTTATCAAGCATGAGGAATAAATCTTCGAACTGTTGTTCTAAAGCAATGTTTCTCAATTTTTTTTTCAAAAGGGTACGATTGTTATAAATTAGAACGTTCTACGCACCCCCGGTAAAACTTTGAATGTGAAATATCTATTATTATTTCTGTGAACTGAAACATCTACGCTGATCTATGCCTCTCTGTATATTCAGAATTAAAAATTTTGGATAAAAATTCTTCGAATATATGATCTTCATATTTCCTAACATTTTTTTAAAGTTCAAGCGAGCTTTAGCCCATAAGGGCTATTAGACTCGATTCGGCATTTTGCATCGGTCACTATTAACTGCGTATCACATCAATTGTTGTCACCAAATATTATCGCCCTGTTTTACAATTAAAGAATTTAAGTAATGAGAAATCTGTATGAATATATGTGAATGCTTGTATGTTTTTCGCATTGTGAAAAAACGACGGTACCTAGAGCCATCAAATTTTGAATAACGCAATCCTCCAACCGAACATGGGCATCTGGAAGACCGAATTTTGAATTTCGAATCTGTTTTATTATCTATTTCATATTTTGTAAAACTTTAACGAATTTTTGATTGGTTGGTTGGTTGGTTGGTTGGTAACGGAGGACGGGGACGCCTCCTGATGTCTAACAGAGGTAAACAGGCATGTGTCCCGCGCCCTCCACTAACCAGGAACAACTCCCTGGGGCCTCAAAAGGCCGCCTCGGGAGCTTTTTAGGATGTTAACAAGAGCATTTACATGGCCATACAAGGGAAGATTGCATTCGTTTTACCGTTTTGACATTTGTTGTTGCAATTTGCTATGGTAATTTTGCACATTCACAATAAAATTCTAATAAAAATACAAATTAAATATACAGATACAAAAATACAGTTACAAAATAATAGGATCAAAATACAGGCTCATAGGGAGGAAAAAAAAAAAAAAAGTAAAAATAAAATAAAATAAATAAATAAAAATTTAAAAAAATTAAGTATTATGCATATACAGAAGAGGAAATGTTAAATACATTTGATTGTACATTATTTGAAAGGTGTCTGTAATAGGTAGGGACTTATGTAAATTTTAGGAGTAGACTTAACGAATTTTTGACGAATTTTTGATTAATAAACTCAACGATTTCAAAGCGAACAGGGCAACACTGTACGAAAAAAAAAAAAAAAAAAGCATTTTTATCT
Organism: Stegodyphus dumicola; assembly: GCF_044657685.1. Taxonomy (NCBI): domain Eukaryota; kingdom Metazoa; phylum Arthropoda; class Arachnida; order Araneae; family Eresidae; genus Stegodyphus; species Stegodyphus dumicola. Next base: position 150,566,901 of record NC_140777.1, read on the forward strand.
CCAGCACGCGAGGCCACCTATCGGAAAGTCTAATGATATGCTGTTTTTAAATATTTTGTGATATTGCTGTTGAATTGCATTTTATATGTTTTAAGTGCGAAGAACATGATATTTGATAAATAAAGGTAACGCCCAAAACGTTGAAAAACGCCCATTTGGACGTAAATATAAAATCTGAAAGGTTTCAGATTTTATTTTATTCCAAAAGGGCTTTGTCCTTGAGGGACTATTGTTTTCGTTTTGCGATTTTGCGTCGAATCACTCTGAATGTACGTTTCACTTTTCAAACTTTTGCCACCAAAATTTATTGCCCTGTATTATATTTGAAGAAATTAAATAATGAAGAATCTGCATAAATGTATGTATGTTTCTCGCATTGTGATAAAACAACGGCACTTAGTTGGCACCAAATATGGGCATCTGGAAGCCCAAATTTGAAATTTCGAATTTGTTTCATTATCAATTTCATATTTTGTAAAACCTTAACGAATTTTTGATTAATAAACTGAAGGATTTCAAAGGGAGGAATGGCAACGTTGTACAGAAAAAAACATTTTTGTCTCCAGCGCGTGAGACTGTGTATCGGAAACTCTAAAGATATGCTCAATTTAAAATTATTTTGCGATATTGCTCTTGAACTGCATTTTTTGGTTTAAGTGTGAAGAACATGATATTTAAGAAATAAAGGTAGCACACAAAATGTTAAAAAAACGCCTCTTTGGACGTAATTTAAAATCTGAAACCTTTCAGATTTTATTATTTTTATTATTTTTTATTTATTTATTTATTTATTTATTTTGTTTATTTGTTTATAATTACAGCTACGCATACGAGAGTACCCATCGAAGGAAGTAATGCCTTCGTGTAGGACTTTTCAACGGAAACGTGTTCGCATTTACGTTAGATATAGGGACAAACAAGAAAACCATGCTACTAACTCTTTCGCCGAGTTCCGAGTCTGGGTCGAACTACCAGTGTTGAGGAATTTGAATGCTCTGCTGCTGATAATATATTTGCATGCAGGTTCTAGTCTGCACCAATCCAATTGTATTATCATATTGCATACATAGACTTACCCCGAAATATAAATAATCCGCAGTTACGAAGGTACATCTCGGAGCATGCTCCATTCCCGTCTATTTCTTACAATTTGGAAACAGAGACACAGAATTCAACAGCCGTGAAATCCAGACTATTGGTTAAAGTGCTAATAATTATCGTTGGTCACCTGCCCTTTAACCAATAGTCTACATGTAAGAATTCCAATAACAAATAGGCAGGCATACTTTAAGTACTTATTTAGCCATATGTCATTAAAATAGTCACTTAAATCATGGAAAAAGTATCCACGCTTTTGCATATAATAAACTATTAATAATATAATGTATACTTCCTCTGTAGTAAATAAATCTTGAACAATTTATTAATATCAGAACTTTTGAATAACTCTTAATATATGACTTTGAAAATGAATATTTCACCATATATCTATATTTCATCATACGTATATATGTATATCTGTATATATGCATGTTTTTTAAATAAAGGTGGACGCGGCCTATACTAATTGACTGTATTTGTAGAGGGATGATGCCTGCGCCCACTCTTCTGCCTCACCCACTCTACCAATCTTGTAAATAATCTCAATGTAGCGAATTTTATCGCTGCTCATAAGAGATTTGTTAAATCCAGTGCGCCTGTGTAAAATGTATAATTACGAAATTGCGAAATTTTTAACTGCGATTGAATGAAAATCCTTTATAAACTTTATTAGTATAAATTTCAGTGAAACTTAGTAGGTATTTAAACTGCAAATTTTCCTTTCCTCTAAAATATAATTCTTATTTTCAGCTTCTTGTAAAGTTATAATGAATTTAAACTGCAGATTTTCCTTTTCCCTAACTTATTCTTAAACATAATTCTCATTTCCAGCTTCTTGTAAAGTATAGAGTGTAATATATGTAGAATATAAAGCATGAATTAAACTGGAGGTTGTTACGGATCAGGCTTTCCTACACCTGTATGGTAGGTTGTTTTTAGGTAATGTATAGCCAAAAATAATGCGAGACTTTTCAACAGCACTTGTAGTCGGGGTCCCTAATTCACGTGTTTTTCAGGGCTTAACTATACGATTGTTGTCTAGTCCCCTCTATCGCTGCTATCTGCTTCAAATCCTAATGCGAACATGTATTCCAAGTATCAAGTATTTTCAATAAAAACATAATTTCAGTCATTTCATCAAACAGGCCCAAATACTATTAAGAAATAATGAAAATTGTTAAAGATATTTGCTGCTGAAGAATTGTGGCTTAGCTGGACGCTTAGCATCTACCATTTTGTTACTATTTAATTAGAATTATTATCCTGCTCTTTCTTAGCAATTTTCCAATTTCCTTTAAAGAATTATATCATCTTAAAACAAAGAAAGATATATATATATATACTGCACGCCGGTAATAAAAAGTAACAGGAAAAGGTAATGCATTCGCAGAAGAGAACTTCTTTCATAGCGGCACTACAAATGTAGCAAATCGAGAACTGTTAGAATACCATTAGAAGGGAATAAAACTCCTGTGCGAGCTCAACTTAATAACCCAAAATTAAAAACTTTACAACCGTCTTTATACTTGTTCGCCATGTTGTGGATAGGAGGCCCTGATTAAGAGATAATAACTGGAGAGCGTGCGTGTTTGACCCTTATGTAGTTATTAAAATGTTGAGAAGGCCGGATGCTGTACAAAATGCTTGTCGGACGAAGTACCTCATAAATTTTGAGAACTGCATTGTTTTCCTGCGAGGAATGAATCACGGTGCTCGGATACGCTTCCCTCCTTTCGTGCAAACGATAAGAATATGACAATTGGTTGCGTTTTCAATGAACATATGGATAACTGAAGGGCGCAAGGGGTCGGATATTTGCTACCAACGGAATATCGCAAACTTTTTAATTCCGACATATTTGTTCTGCGGAAATCTTTGTAGAGGCATTCCTTATTTTACTGCCCTTCGTTTTATCACATTTCTTAGATACTATATATATTTTTAGACCAAAGGACTATTAATTTCGTTTTGGCATTTTGCGTTGAAAATTTTAAAAGATGTATCACATTTCAAATCTTTGCCACTATATATAATCGCCCTGTCTTATATTTAAAGAAATTAAATAATGAAGAATTTGCATAAATGTAGGTATGTTTCTCGCACTGTGATAAAACAACAGTACCTACAGCCGTCAAAACTTGAATGATGTAATCCTCCTACGAATATGGGGATGTGGAAGACCAAATTTGAATTTGAAATTTATTTTATTATCGATTGCAGATTTTTTAACACTTCAACGATTTTTTAATTAAAAGACTAAACGATTTCAAAGCGAGCAACGGCAACACTATTAAAAAAATTATCTCGAGCGCGCGAGACTTTGTATCGGAAATTCTAAAGATATGCTCATTTTAAAATTAATTTGCGATATTGCTGTTGAACTGAATTTGATAGTTTGTGTACGTAGAATATAATATTTAATAAATAAAGATGACACACAAAACGTTAAAAAAACGCCTCTTTTGACGTAATTTAAAATCCGAAATCTTTCATATTTTTTAAATTTTCTTTTTTTGTTTTTCTTCCTGTTTTTATTTATTTATTTACTTAATTTAATGACACATTTGTTGTGATTCTTCATCGCATACTGGTAACTCTCGTTATGTTTCAGATTTTTTCATGTAATAAGATCCTATTCACTCTAACAAATTTTAGGCAGCGAATTTATGTAACACTTTTTTTTGGTTTTCTGACTGTCAGACCTTTCTTTATAAATTAAGATTGATAGCCGCTTGCACGATTAGCAGACTAAAAAATATTTACTATAAAAAAGCAAAATATGTGCAATGATTTTAATGAATCCATCTAGCATAATTTCTTTAAAATGTTTAATGTTTCTGATTAGATATATTACGAATTTTAAATTTTTATCATGAATTTAAAAATTAAACATTTTTTATTGGCCGAATGGCAACACACTAGCGCGTAGAAGACAAACGTATATTATTCCTAGCAGTGTCAACGCATTGCTTTTCAGTAGCCGAGTTCGTAGAGTAAGTTTGCTAATCTTTTCTGAAAAAACATCCTGGCGTGCCGAAGATAAAAATTCATTATTTCGAGTACTGGGAACGCATCCCTCTTAAATAGATCATTTTGTTAATTTAAATTTTATTAAATTCAGATAAATATGAAATAAAAGGTAAAAAAATCAAAATTCGGGCTTCGAGGTGCACATACTCAAGTGAAGGACTATAGGCGCTCAAAATATTGTGGTTCTAGGTGCCGTCGTTTTCCTACAATGCAAGGAATATACATGGATATATATGTACATACAAATACTTAATAAGAGAGGATAATTTAAATATTTAATAATAGAAGAAGTAGAAATAGTTAATTTTTGCATTCATTGATAACTACGTTATTTTTAAATGTATTTAATACGAAATAATTGCAAAATGTACATTATTTAATTACTTTTATTTAAATGTTTTGAAGAAAACAATATACGTCTGTTACAAAAGGTAAACTGTTGCGTCTTAGGACAAGCCTTTAACATTGTTTGGCAATATAAAAGAAGAATGGAAGTTTGAACGCTGACTTTACGTGATAAGGAAGCTTTGCAGATTTTTGAAAGAAGGATTTTGGTTTGCATATTTGGTGGGGTCCGTGTAAATGTATTGTGGAGAAGAAGACCTAATTTAGGATTATACAAGACAACGTGATGTAGTAAAATTCCCCAAATTACGGAGACTTAAATGGGTCGGTTATCTGGCCAGAATGCATGGAGATTGGTGTTATAAGGAAATATTTCTGCAAAGCCGATAGGAACCAGACCTCGGAGTATTACCCCGACGACATTGTTGAAAATGATCGAACTATTCTAAAGGTCTAAAACTGGAAAACATCCGCCACAACAACAGAGATGGAAACTGTGGATAAGGCCATGGTCCATCCTAGGCTGTCAAGCCAATTAAAAAGAAGGGTAAAAAACGCTCTCCTTCATAGAATGTTAAAAATTTGCTTTCCGTGTATTGTAAGATTTTTTTTGAAATTTGCTAAAACACTTCATGCTTTCCTATTCGTAATTTATTCACTTTGAAAGCATTATTTTAGCACAGCTCAAGTTTTAATTAACAAAGCTATCAATTTACATTTACACTCAAAAATCATCTCCAAAACAACCTTTAGTACTGTTGCATAAAAATATTTTGCGATCATTTGTGTAAATGTGTATTTACATTTGAATATTGAGAGAACAAAAGTTCAGTAAAAAAAAAAAAAAAAAAAAAGAGTGACTGGATTTGAAGCTTCCTAGTTCAGTTTTAGTTTCTTCCACCCTTCGACTGTGTGAGGATTTACTCTGTGTAGCCAAAAGGCCAAGATATGGTCGAAAAATGGGAATTACGGGCGCGGACTAAAATTTTTCTTCTGGCAGGAAAACAGAAAAAAAAGAATGGCAGCAAAGTTACTGAAAATAAAATAACTAGTTAGATAAAAATAGGTAAATTCTTAGAAGATTATCGCAAAGCATGTGAGGGCTTAAGAGGAGGTGCGTTTGTGGAGGACTTGAGGAAAACCTTGAAATCTCTCATACAACAACCTCGTTTGCGAGGTTTGAATCCAACTAGGACTACCAGTGTTCAATAGTTTCACTGTTTTACCGTTAGTGAGCAAAGTTAGGGAAAAAGAAAAATAACATGTATGAAATAATTTAAGTTATATGGTTTAAGTTAAATGTATTAAAAAGATAAAAACCAATTTTTTAACAACATAATATTCTGGATCACGTGTGGCTGAAAATAGAATCGTAGAGGGGCTAAGAATCTGCATAATCATTATAAAAGTCACTTCAGCTGCGCTTGGAAATTCTTTTAACATCCTAATACAGTTCGCATGTGACTTAGAATATGGTTATAGTAAAAAATGGTAATTAAACTTTGTATTGTATTTAATTAAACCATGCAAATTAAAAAGTTTTTACGTATATATATATATATATATATATATATATATATACACGTAAAAACTTTTATATATGTTATATATATATGTTATTTAATGCTTTTAAATCTATAAAATACAGAAAATTAAAATTTTAAAAATAAATTTCTAAAATGAAAATATTTTTAATTTAAATTTTAAATAATTATTATTTTTATTTTTAATTAAAAAATTTAATTTCTTACATTTTTAATTTTTTTAAATATTTTTAAAATAAATTTCTAAAATAAAAGAAAACCGTCTATGAAAGAAGAAAAACTATTTCTTCTAATCAGCATCATAACCAAGTGATGTAATTTTTAAGGTCTTCCTACCTATCCGATGGTTTAAGATTATATTTAATTCATTAAATTTCCTTTTGGTGTAAAAATTCGGTATCGTGTACATTTCAAACTACGGAGCACTTACAATGAAGGATTAAGTCTTTTGATTTAAAAATCCAATACTATTAGCAGTTTCACGATAGCTATAAAACTATTTTTGAAAAACTTCAAAAATTCAGTAGATTCCAAAATTATTAAAGATTCCAAAATGACCTTCATTTGGAAGAAAGCTTTAAAATTCTCAGAACATTATTATAATCTGTAAAGATCATGACTTATAAAGATCGAGACTTAAAGAGAACGTGAAATATAAATAATAGGACAAGAACTTGCATTTTACGGTGTGGCAACAAGAAGAGGATTCGAAAGATTTTGATATATTTTGTTTTAGAGAGTTTAAGATTTTTTGAGTATTTTTAATAATTATAAGAGTTTTAACTGCAGTAATTAAGAGTTTAAAATTTTGATAGTTTAGAGCTGCAGTATTTATTTTTTTTTTGTTCTGTTTTAAAATTTAAATAAAGGTATTTTGTTTATTCTGAAAAATTAGCTTTATTCTTCCTACAAGATTCAATATTCATTATATTGAAATGAGGAAAGGATTTTTACTGGCGCAGTCGACAGGATCGGAGTTTCCCCGCATATAATTACGAACCAAAATAACTCAGGTGAGAGCTCAATTTACCTTGGAAACGTAAAATAGTTAATTAAGATTATGAAAAGTTAATTATTGTTTCCGTCATGGAATCTTAGTTTATTTACTTGTCAAAGTAATGAATACGCCAGTGTTCAAATGTAATTTTCAAAGTAATGAATACGCCAGTGTTCAAATGTAATTTTCAAAGTAATGAATACGCCAGTGTTCAAATGTAATTTTCAAAGTAATGAATACGCCAGTGTTCAAATGTAATTTTCAAAGTAATGAATACGCCAGTGTTCAAATGTAATTTTCAAAGTAATGAATACGCCAGTGTTCAAATGTAATTTCGTTTGACTCGCCAGAGTAGGTGAACAACACATTAAGTATTGATTCTACTGATTGATTTTCGTGTCGAATAAAATTAAATTCATTGTGAATTATATTTAAATAGAAAAAGAAAAGAAAAAAAATAGCTTTTCATAAAACTAAGAGTCTATTGGCTGAATAAAATCGAGACATGGCTTTTATGGGACGTGGGAAAAAAGAGGATTTGCTGGCTTTAGCTGCTGAATTAGAAATTCAAGTAGATCCAAGTATGAAAATCGTGGCGATAAAAAATGAAATAATTCAAAGTGATACATATGATGAAGCATTTGCTAAAGAAGTGTTTTTAACGATTATTGAAGAGAGGAAAAGAAAAGAAGAGGAACAGCGAAGAAAGGAGAAAGAAGAGATTGAGGAACAGCGAAGAAAGGAAAAAGAAGAGATTGAGGAACAGCGAAGAAAGGAGAAAGAAGAGATTGAGGAACAGCGAAGAAAGGAAAAAGAAGAGATTGAGGAACAGCGAAGAAAGGAGAAAGAAGAGCTTGAGGAAAGGCGAAGGAAAGAAGAATTAGAAGCACAGCAGAAAAGAGAGCAAATGGAGTTTGAATTGAGGAAACTCGAAATTGAATCTCGTGTTCGACTAACACAAACTCCACCAACAAATGAAAATGGACATCATAATTTTGATTTAATTAAGCTTATTCCCAAATTCAATTTAAGACACGATGATATTGTGATTTATTTATCCTTATTTGAAAGACAAGCTAAAAGGACAAAGATTAATCCTAAAGATTGGGTTTCATGTTTATTGACTTTAATGCCATCTGAAATCATTCAATTAATTGGTAGGGAATCTGAAGAAAATTTTGAAGATTATGAGTACATTAAGGCCATTTTATTGAAGAGATTTAAATTAAATCCTGAAAGCTTTAGAAAAAAATTTGTGATGCACCAAAAGAGCGCTGAAAAATCATGGAGAGATTTTTGCTACGAAATTACAAGTTATTTTGAAGAATGGATCAATGGTCTTGAAATCACAAATTTTGCCGCGTTAAAAGACTTGATTATTACTGACCAAATTAAGAAAAGAGTACCCTATGAAGTAAGAGACCATCTTCTGGACGACTGGGCGAAGTTCGTTTCTCCAACCAAATTAGCTGATAAACTTGACGAATATGACAGTGTTCGTAATATCTCAAAACGGACTGGTGGTAATCCATCAGCAGACAGAACTAATAAAAAATGGCAACCTCATTCTCCTCTTCCAGAAAGAGCTTTCAGAAATAAATCGCTGTCCGCTGAAAACACGCCAAGAGTGTACCCATCCCGTAAGAGTGACGAACCACAAAAGCCTAGTTTCAAACTAACTTGCTATAATTGTGGAAAAGAAGGTCATACATCTAAGTTATGTACCAAAAATCGGATACCAAGAAGTGCTTCTGTAACAGCACAAAACAACTTAATACAAACACAAGCACCCCTTACAGAAAAAGAAAAACCAGAAGTGCTAACTGCCAAGATCTCTATTCCTGTCTCAAAATCAGTAGACGTATCTAGAAACATAGATGAATTAAAACTGGTCAAAGTTAAATGTGGAGATATTATTCTAAATGGAATCGTAGACACGGGAGCACAAATTTCAGTAGTCCGTGAGAAATTGGTTGACAACATACCTTGCGAAGGAGAAAGTAAAATAGAGATATCTTCTGCTTTTGGTGAAAACGAAATTACTCCACTAAAGATTTTCCAGATGAAAATTGACGATGATTTTCACGGTAGAGTGTCCATTAAGTGTGCTGTTTCAAAAAAGCTAGTTACCGACTTGCTATTGAGTTCTTCAGCTTATGAAACACTCTGTGGAAATATCGAACTGTGGAACTGTGATCGTCATTGGGATGCATCCCCCTTAGAGTACAAAGAGACAGATGATAAACCGTTACCAGTTGAAGAAAATACTACCAATTTGGCTGTTGTTAATCAGCTTTCCCAAGAAAACATAGAGTCTGGGAAAACAACGAATAGAGTAAGACTAGAATTCAAGACACATCAAGAACAAGACGAAACTCTGAAAAAATGCTTTGAATGGGCAAATAAAAATCAAAATTCATATACTTTCGATGATGGCATATTACTTCATTCCGAATATATCTGTGGTGAAAACATTAAGCAAGTTGTGTTACCTTTAGAAAAAAGAAGGGAAGTCCTAAGAATGGCACATGAAATCCCTCTTGCCGGCCACCTCGGTGAGAAAAAGACAATTCAACGAATCAAGTACTCATTCTTTTGGCCTACTATTAAGCAAGATGTTAAAAAATTATGTGAAAGTTGTAAAGAACTGCCCTTTACAGAAATAGAGAAAACAGAAATGATAGAAGATAAAATTGTTGAACAGGAAGCACAGAAGGAAGAAATTATAACTGAAGAAACTAAGAGGGTAGAAACAGAAGATGAACTCAAAGAGGAAAAGTTAATTGACAGCAAAATAACAGATGTAGAAATTATTCCACCTGAAAGTAAAAACGAATTTATGGGTGAGACTGAAATCCCAGTTGAAAAAGAAACTGTCAATGAAAGTGAAACTAAAGTGAAGCCAGTAACCAAAACAGAAAATACTGATGATGCTGAAACTGCAGCTGAAAAAGAAATAATTGCAGATGACAATAAAACACAAGTAAATCTTGATTATGAAAACATAGAAGAGAAAGAATATATTGCTGAAATTGGAAACGAGAAGGAAAAAGTAGATGATAAAAAGAATGACTTAATAATCCATAAGGAAAGTGTGAAAGCTGACTTAGTAACTGAAAATGAAAATGTAAATCACACAGAAGCTGCAGATCTTAAAACTGAAAATAAACTTGGAGATAACAGTGAACTATTACAATTTACTGAAAAAGAAATTCTGGATGATAACAGAAACAAAAAGTACAATAAGGGCAGCATAGATACTGTTGAACTGGGAGATGAAAAAGAAAGTCTGGATTATAGAACAAAAGTTGAAACTGAAAAGGAAAATGTCATCCACAATGAAACTGAAAACCACAGAAACCTTTTAAGTTTAAGGGTGAAAACATGGAAGATTGAACAGAAAGTTATTCGGATGACATCGAAGAACTGGAAGACGAGAAAGAAACGGAAGGAATTGCTGAATTAATAGAAGAGCCCGAGTCCGAGGTAGACTATCTACATCATGTTGATGAAGAATTATTAGAAAAAGCAGTAGAAAAAATTGCTGAGATTTTTTTAGTTTATAGGACTTTCAGCAAGCACAGAAATCCCATATTTGAAGAAATTGATAAAGCTGAAACAATTGATAAATGGTATGAGCTACTTGACAAAGCCATTGGAAAGATAGAACAGAGGAAAGATGATAAGGAACAACAGCTACTAGGATTGCCTACCATAGGTAAGAATGATAATAAACATAGGCCATTTACAAAAGAACTGCCCATAGCATTTTTCAGCAAGAAACTAACGCCCTGTCAACAATGATGATCAACCGTCGAACGAGAAGCATTTTGTGTCATCGAAGCCTTGAAAAAATTTGACACATGGATTTTCGGTGCCAAAGTGCAGATTGTGTCTGATCACAATCCCCTCACCTACTTGACCCAAAGCGACCCTCATGGTGCTAAACTGTCTCGTTGGGCCTTAGCGTTACAACGGTATAACATGACTGTGACATACCGCAAAGGGAGTTCACATGGGAATGCTGATGCTTTGTCAAGGTTAGCTGTTAACTCTTTCTCTCTCAATGAACTCTGAGCAACATTGTCTCTACGGTGACGAATGTGCTTCTTGTGGGGGGACTTGTAAAGATCATGACTTATAAAGATCGAGACTTAAAGAGAACGTGAAATATAAATAATAGGACAAGAACTTGCATTTTACGGTGTGGCAACAAGAAGAGGGTTCGAAAGATTTTGATATATTTTGTTTTAGAGAGTTTAAGATTTTTTGAGTATTTTTAATAGTTATAAGAGTTTTAACTGCAGTAATTAAGAGTTTAAAATTTTGATAGTTTAGAGCTGCAGTATTTATTTTTTTTGTTCTGTTTTAAAATTTAAATAAAGGTATTTTGTTTATTCTGAAAAATTAGCTTTATTCTTCCTACAAGATTCAATATTCATTATATTGAAATGAGGAAAGGATTTTTACTTAATCGTTTAAGAGTTAAATAAAAATAAATATGAGAAAACTTCAGTATTAAATTTAAAAAAATGTCTACATCGAATTCTTGTGAAATTTTGGGCAGTAATCTCAAGTATGTATGAAAACTTCTTAAAAGAATCAGGTTGGTGGAACGAAGTAAAAGTTTATTTCAAAATTAAGATTTGATCCAAGCAAACAAACCAAGAAAGGAGCCGGGAAAAAAGTGGAAAGAAACCAAATTACATAAAATGGTGTAGAAAGTAAACCTAATATATTAAACAATTAATCGATTTTTGACTGCAAAGGAAAATAAATGTCTTTAATGAAAATTTAAAGTGCTTCTAAGTAGTAAGAAAGTAAAAAAGTCATTGTCTCTAAGACTGCAACTTGCATAATTTTAATCTAACATTTGATGCCCTGGAAATCCAACCAAAAGTTGGCATGATTCATTTTATTGAAATACTTACTTTAATGGGGTGGACCCGAATCGAACGTGCAATATTTTGAGCTAAGCCTTTACATTACATAAAAGTCACGTCTACATTCGAGTTCAATATAATTTAATATTCATTTTTCTAGCTTTCTAAAAAAAAAAACACTCTTTGGGATCAATGATAATACTAAGAGACTTTGCAATTTGAATACAGTCTCTGGAATGTTTTTTAGATTTGTATGTATCCAGAAAGTTCTTCCTTTCTGCTTCATTTCGAAACGCAAGAATAACATTTTATTAACTCAACTGTAGGTAATGTTCTGTTTTATACAGCGCTAGAAAATTCTTTACTATTTATTTTTTACCTTAATTTAGTAAGTGGCCTGCAAATAATAAGAAAAATTAAGCAATCGAAGAAAATTATGGCTTTTAAAAAATGAAGTTATCTTTTAAGGCTACACTAAACGTGTAGCAGAAAGCTGGGTTATTCATAGGTAAATCTGATGCTTTAAATACTATATTGGAAAGTTATATGAGTTATAGGTATGTCAGTTATAGGAGCCTTCGAGTAGTCTGTAAAAACAAAACATAGATAGGTGATGAACGTGTGGTTTAGTTAAGAAAGGCCATAAAATTAAAGTTATTACTATCGTAAAATTTCTGTTTTAAAGTAAAATAGAAAATTTCTGATATGAAAAACAGAGACCTTTTTTTAATATCATAGCTAAAATTCTCAGATATGACAATCAATCAACTACGATGATTGATGCAATCGCATTTAAACCTTGACAAATAACCGATCTATGCAATCGCGTTTAAACCTTGGTAAGTCAATGATGCATGCAATAACATCAGTCATCTGTAGTTACTTCTGTGTGAAAGACACATAGACAGGATATTGAAATGAATTATTAACTTAATAGTTCTGCTAGAGGCAGCAAGCTTTAAAGTCTTTGTGCAATCATGTCAAAGAGCTGACAAGCGGCAAGTCAAACGGTTTGGGAAATTAGTCAACAGATTTGTATTTCTGATGTTCACAAACAATTTACTTTATACAAGGCAATTAAAAATACCTGTCGAAATACGTAGAATTTGTACTAGAAATATGAGTATGGAAATGGTGCGTTTAAGTGTACAAGGCGCTGCTGAGCGGACGATAAAAACATTCTGCTAGTCGTTATTCCCCATGCATATTGTAAGTGGTATGCATCGATACAAGAACGCGGAGCGAGTTCGATTTGCATTATATCTATGAGACTGTGGACGAAAACGCAGCACTTGGTCAAAGGAGGTTCTCAGGAACATCGTTCTCTTTAGATCTTTTGAGTAGCTGCTTCATTTTACCCGCCACCAACCTGCATAAAATGCATGTCGGCGTTCGTGTAGTCAACAATTACACTTAATATAGTCCTGTATCACCTCTACGCGTCATTTCCGCGCACTTATTACTCTATAAAATGTATTTATTTTGGCCCCCTTCTACCTGACATTGCATTTTTGGCAGATATTTTGAATCACTCTGTGTGCATGCTCAGAAAAAGCCGTTATATCGCGACTGTTATTGTTTCTCTCTTCATTAGTGATTAGTGATTAGTCAGCAAATGCGATTTTTATGAGCAATCTGTAGCGATAAATGCAAATGCGATTTTTAAGAGAAATCTGTAGCGATAAATGCAAATGCGATTTTTAAGAGAAATCTGTAGCGATAAATGTAAATGCGATTTTTGTCGCCAATCTGCAGCGATAAATTTCGTTCAAAACTATCAAAATGCAACGAATCCTCTCTCGGCAACCATCTTTCTAAGAAAACCACCGTCGAAAATAGTCAGTGTTTCTAAAAAAAGGAAATAAATATTATTTATGCATGAAGACAGCTCCAACATAAAACAAAATCATATGGAATCATCTATACACCTTCTCACCCACACAAAATTTTATACCATCGCAAAATCTAGGAGTCTGTACATACTCTTATATAATCGTTAACGTTCCAACGGACGCTTGCAGGATTAAGTCATCCTTAGTTAGTTAAGTTATTTTTAGGATGACTTTGTAATTTGATGTTTTACATATTTTACTTCATTAGCCATTAGTTTTGAAGCACTTATATGAGAAAAAAAAAAACAAAGCTAATTTTCTCTTTTACTAGGTTAAGATAAAACTAAAACAGTTCTATATTTACTGTTTGTTCTTTTGTTACGCTTCTTTATAAACTATGGTTTTGAGTAAATCTACTTAAGTTCAGCATAGTAAGTATACTGTAACTGCTATGAAAAAGATTAAAACTTAAAAGATCAGCTCTGTACATCTATCTATATAAATTAACACAAAATCAACTGGTGGCATAAAATTAAATTATGAATAAATTATGAGAATACGTTTATAACTCAATAAAAAGAAGAAATCGCATAAAATATGTATGCTAAATAAGGAAATATTATCTAACCAATATTCTCAGTATTAAAAGTTAATTAATTAAGTATAAAAACTGAACGATATTTGTTGAGCATAATACAAATATTCGGACATTCTTAGTATTTATACAATCGTATTTGCTGAGAATGATACCAGTGCTAAATATACTAAACGTTTGATATGTACTCTATGATTAATAATTTTTTTCTTATGTGGTTTATATGTCAGCCTCAAAAAGTCACTATAACATTACCCCCCCCCCCCAAAAAAAAAAAAAGTCTTTGCAATTTTTGCGTTCCGTTAAAATTACGTTAAACTACCTTTCCATTTACCTCCACACCGCATGGCTATTCGCCTGTTATAAAAGTGCTGTGATTCTATGAAACATAAGATCTTTAATTTGTTTTCAGGCAGACTAGCAAATTATACATTATGTCCCACGATTACAGAATGATCATTTGTATGTTGCCCAACAACAAGTTTACCTTTTTTTGTGTGTGTGTTGAAATACAGTCCCCCGCTGCTGTTACAAAAGTGTTACCGCCACTCGCGTGTAAAACGCTTACGCAGAGCGTTATAAGAACAACATCTTAATTGTGCGTATTAACAGTTATTTATTCCATGAACCAGTAACCGGGCAGGTGCTGCTCGAGAACAATGGATAACGTGGAGTTCAGTTGTTTAAGGCGCTATTGTCATTGAAAATAAGTTGAAGCGAAGAATATTTTTTCCCCGTCGACTTTTATAGATGCTCAATTTAAGTTATTGTAACTTCTCTTTGTTTCCAAATTGAAACAGAGTATTCGAGCTTTCATTTTACAAACATCTATGTATTCTGATGGGAGTTTTTCGCCCTGTACGATGAATGGAAAGAATGAAAATGAAATATGATAAGATGCAAACTGGAATTTCTTCGCACATCATGGATATTTTATGTGTCTTCTTCGTTTTAAATTGCATTCCTTTACTAAATGCTTGGATAAATATTAAGTTTACCTATCTGTTATCGTCTCTAATAATCCTATTTTTTATCGCCTCTAATAATCCTTTTAGCAAAATAGGAATTATTTAACTATTTTTAAAGAATTACAGATGTTTAAAGTTAGCAATATAATAAATTCTTGAAGTGATAAAATAAACTTAACACGACTCGCTGAATTTAATAGTATCATTGATGTTTATTATTACTTACTATTATTATTTGCATTTATAATAATGTGAAGCAAAGTAAAAGAAATATTCAACAAGTAAAAGATTTATTTTATTACTATAATTTTTCAATACTATTTGATTTTCCTGTATTAATTTTTGATTGATTTCTTAGGTGTATTGATATACGAAGTGAACTAAATTTCTAATTACATTTATTCAAAAAAATTATAATACATTCATCATGGAACCATTTAAATTTTGAAATATGTTTAGTCATTAAACGATACAGTCCATTATTTTACCATTTCAAATTGTTCATAAACAACATTTTTTGCAATTTTTTTTTTTTTTTTTTTTTTTTTTTTTTTTTTTTACAAAGAGATTTTGTTACGGCTTTAAACCTTTACGTGTCGAACTCAAATTGTATGCGGGTCACATGCAAGATATGAAGGCAGCTGAAGGGAGGGGGGGGGGCAAATTCACGATCTGAAAGCAAGGCATAAAGACAGTTCTTTTAAACAAAATTTTAACTAACTGACTAAATTTTAACTTAATTTCAAATTTAATTTACTAAATACCTATCACAATATGCACACAGAAATTATAAAAGTAACGCAAAAGAAAAAATTTAATTTGTCGTTCTTATTTTCTATCTGTAATAGGTATTTGTTGGTAACTTTTCTTAAATCAAATGTACTAGCAGCTAAATATAAAATTTTGAGACTGACATTTATTTCAAATAGGTTTAATCTGTTGAATTAACCGATAAACAATTTACTTTTAACATAAACTTAAAATAAACAAATTATGAAAACTTACCAAATTTCCAGAGAAAACTTCCCCAGAGGAACAGAACTTGAGAATAAATTAGGATTACCTATTCCTTTTTCTTTATATAGTATTAAATTTTTCATCGACACATGCAGAAAAAATACATGTGATCATATGCAAATAACTACACATTTCTTTATTTTGTACTACAGCTTGACATTTGATGGTATCAATAATTTGATAACGTTTGTAGCCATGGAGGAAAATTACCGCAAACCATTTCCATCACAAATCATAGATGCTCATCTATCCATCGGGCCCTTCTGTCAGATTTGTTAATATTCATTTCTGGGGGGAAAAAACTCTTCGCATATAAATATACTTGAAACAATTTCTAATTATTATTAAAGGAGTTACTGCAAAAATTCTCAACTCATGGTATTTAGCTTTTGCCAAATACGAATCATATCTGAATCTTCATATCATTTAATAGGATTATATTTATATTTATATCACACTGGAAAATTCTTAGTTCCGTTTGTAGATTTTCTGGTAACTATTCACATGCTCTTTTAACAGTAATGAAAATAATTTAAAATCGGACTCCAAATCATTAAATTTCTCAAATCTGCTTTGAAATTCTTCTCATAATAATGCTATTTTTCTTGCGTATTATTCCTGAGATTTTTCATTTGGAATAACTGGGCGAGATTTAGACAAAGAAAACGTGTGAAATGTTCTGATTTTAGCTGCGTTTTCTTTATGTGTAGTTTAACTTTAAAAAGTTAAATAAAAATAGTTATGTTATAAGGTATTTTCTTCCTCCTTTCTGCATGCCATCGTAGTGTAACGATAGCACACGCCGCGCGTATTCGATAGGTCCAGGTTCGAGTTCCGTCGAAGGCATTGCTCATTCTTCATATTTCCTGCTTCTAAAATAACCTAATATCTCTACAATATCAGTGATAATTTTCCCTTCCTTTCATTAGAGTTCTTTGCTGAGGATATTTAAATGGCCGGTTAAATCAACAAGAAATACTAAATCTGGTATCCACGTATTATTATGTAGTTCATACAAGGTTTCATTTCTTTGCGCCATGAAAATTTTTATTTCATTTATTAAAACAGAAAAATAGTTTTCATGCAGCTTTTCGATTTAACCACCTCACCTCGTTATAAAAAAAACATTTTTCCGCGCTGATTTTCGATTCCTTCAAGCAATACAACAAATTCTCGATGACTCAAAGCTCCTCGGATAAATTTTACTGTTATAATTACCATTATTTCCATAATATCATCCTTTCACAAAACGTTTGGCTTCTTGATGAACAATGTAATGTATAGCGCAAAAGTATTCTGAAAATTTTCTTTTTTCACTTTATTTCTTAATTTCATCCCTATTCCATTTCTTTACCAACCATAGCAGCTGCATTATCACTTGCAAATCCAACCATTTTTAACCCAATTTAGTTTATACTTATCTATTACAGTTTTTATGAAAGGAAAAGTATTCTCTGCAACAGTTTTTCGTTTCATAGGAATTTTTTCCAGTAATTCCTCAACTACTGAAATTCATCAATAACACCTCAAATGAAAGCGGCAAGCTGTGCTATGTCTGTGATGTCAGAACTCCAATCAACTGCTATTAAGAATGCTGCAAAATCTATAGTTTTTGCGCTTAACTGAGATCGTAAATCACAAGTGATTTCATTAATGAGTTCCGTTACTGTGTTGGCAGAAAAACTAATAATTTTAAATAAGTGTTGTTTGTGAAGACAAAGAAGTTCAGCAGATTTAATCAAACTATCTTTAACTAATTCACCATTACTAAATAGTTTGGATCTTTTTTTTAATGATGTGCGCGAAGGACAACTTAATTTCACTGGATTTATTTGCTTCTGGAAAAGCATTTTGTTGTTGTTGCAAGCCAGATTTTAAAAAGCGTAACTTTTCATCCCTCAGTTTTCTTTCCAACATTTCAAATTTTTCTTCTTTCTTTCTTTATTTTTTAAAAATTCGATAAAAAGTAAAAATTATTTTCTAATCGTCGCATGGAATATAAAAGGCCTTTTTATGATAATACAAATTACAACATGCAATGGGACATTAAAAAGGCCATTCATAATGAGGTTATGCTTCATTATTGTGTAATAGTTTATCAAATTAATGATAAAATATCATCACGAAAGTGAGATAACTACAGCGTAAAATTGACGAAAAAATCCTTGCGGTGATTTGAAAATGTTTCAGTGGAAGTGATTAATCATTTTGTTTCTTAATTACTGGTCTTTCTTAAATTTGATTTTCGGCTTAACCTAACTGAAGAATAAAATGAGAAATCAAATCCATCAATTATTCAACTCAGTTTTTATCTTATTCATTTTTCGTTTATTTATAATAAAAACTCTGATCTGAATACTACATGACTTCCTTGCCCATTAAATTATACACATTTTTTGTTGCACTTCTACGGCCTATTAAATTATACACATTTTTTGCTGCATTTACACTCATTTCCTCACACTCAATTTCATTAGAGAGTTATTTCTCATTCAATAAATTCAGTTCTCACTTCTCGGCAAGGCAAAAATACATAAAAAATCAAAACATCTTCATTATAAATTGCGAAATAGGGAAAAACGTAAAACACAAAATTCAGTTAAAAACAGTAAAAAAAAATAAAATAAAATAAAATTCTTGCAATCAAATTTAGAGTTTCTAAGCAAAACGGCCAACGAACAAAAAGACAGAATTTTGGGGGCACAAAAATTTCAAATTAACTTTTGCTCTTGCTGTCACTGAAATTGGGGCACCATATGACTTAATTCATTATGCTACTAAGAGTTCCAAATATAAACAAATGGCCACCCCGTTAAGCCTAGCGAATTTACACTTTTAAATTGTTGATAATTCTACTACTATCGCATGCAGATTAACTAAAGGCATAAAATCCTTAAACGGAGCATAAAAACAACATAATTCCAGTCACTTTTAAAGCAAAAAGTACATAATTTACCAACTCACAAGAGTAAATATACTGAGTTCACCGAGCCGGGTAAGAAAATGGGAATATATATATTTCCGTCTGGTGCGGCCGATTGCAACGAAAAAGGGAGGTGCACAACTAAATATTATAGTAGTCCCGTACAAAATTTCAACGTTCTAACGTTTAAATAGTTTTTTAATTATGCGAGATAGATATATACGTACGTACGTACATGTACAAATATCACGGAAAAATTCATTTTATTGTTCATTTTGGAAAAAAAGTTTTTTATTCTGCCATTACGTACAGATGTCACACAAAAAACCATTCAAATGGATTCGAAAGAATTCAAAACGGATATTTTCGTTGAAATATGATACGTTTCGAGATTATAATACTTTACTTCGAGGAAGTAAAAAGATACTTTTTTACTATTTTTCCCGTTTTATAATAATAAAAATATTTTTTAAACTAAAATTGAAGCAAGAGTTCGCTTTGCCTGAATGGCATCTAACCAAAATCAGATATGAGATTTATGCGTTCTTACAACATACCAGAAAATCAAATCTAACAATAAGCCGTATATTGTAGAATAAATGTAAGTTTTATTGCATTTTATGTCATACTTATGTCACGAAACTTTTCCTTACATATACATCAACAGAATGTAATGGGTTTCTAACAATGTTTCCTTCTCTTAACAACAATGTAATCCAACAATGCTTCTAACAATGCTGATGTTATATAAACAGCATTCTGTCATCAACATTTTTTATGATGGCACGTGAAGCCAAAAGAAAAATTGAGGTATTTTTAAAGATTTTTTCCACGAATCAGCATCATATTTACGTTAAACAGGTAAGGTGAGGGTAATATTGATGTGGATATTGTATTATGCGCTTCCTGTAACTGTGGTGTTGTTTTATATTCATAACATAAATAATTACACGCATCACGATAAATTTCTAAATTGGATGATTCTTCGATGAAAAACTTGAATTTCGGTATAAAAATTGAGAAAATATGTTTGCTTGTATACACTTTTAATGAAACCATTTTTTATACATTTAATCAACATTTTAGGTCAGCAGAATAAAATCAAGAAAAAAACGGAGGCGACGAAGAAATATGAAAAGAAAAAGGAAAATTGACAAAACACAATACGTAGTGCACAAAAAGTGCATACGTACATAAGATAGTAGTATGCACATATATTATGTAAATTATAAGCTTGCTTGTAATACTGCAAACATGTATTTTTAGATACCTAATGTGTAACCAAAAATACCTAATATGTAAACATACACATTAGGTATTTTGGGAAGCAGGCAAGAAGAAAAATTAGCAAACGCCTTCGCCGGGAATCGAACCACGGACCTCTAGAATACCGGCCCAGTGTGCAAACCACTACACCACGAAGGCACGCCAAGAAGCTGGGAGAAATGCCTTATATATATTACTTGGAAATTAAAATCACGTCATATATGTGTACGTTTTTAATGAAAAAATGTTTAGACTGTGACGTAGATGTTACATGAAGATATTGATACACGATGCATCTTTCACAGACAGTCTTTACTGAAGCGTATTTCGTTGAATACTAACGCAATACAAGATTTCACATATTCCTATAAATGTGCACATAGATGATACGCCAATAAACGGCTAGCAAGTCGTCAGCAATGCCCAGACAAGCGAAGAAAAGAATATCTGTAAATTAAGACCTTGAAATTAGTCTAATAATAGCAACGTTATAACTCCTGTATTTCCTTTGGGTAGTTACATATTTTGGTTTGAAATCAAAACCTTTAATTAACCGCTGGCCAAAAAGCTAGTTTAATTTTTTCCTCTATATACGTACTTTAGCGTTATGTAAGTAAACTGCGAAAAACAAAAAGGACAGTTCTATATCTCCCGTTCTACTGGTCGATTTATGAAATTCAAATTGCGTTTTTCATGTCTCGAAAGCACGACTTAGGATATATATTATATTTGTATATAGCATTTTTTAACATAGATATTTTGACACAAAATCGGTCTTTTTCTGAAATAACGTAGGATTGTTTTTACATATTTCGATTCAATGACTCAAATTATGCCTCAGCATTAAATTTCTTAAAATTTGGTGCGAAATTTATGTATAAATTCAAAAATTTATCTTGGTGATTTTCAGTTTGCGCCAAGAATTGGCGAACTTCGTAATATATGGCAACCTATTTTCTTTTCCTTTCTATTGCGAAGAAACGGGAAAAAAAGTCACTTCGTTCCTACTTTCAAATGATTTTACCAAAGTGCTTAAACCACATTTGATGTAATTATGGCTTTCCACAAATATGCTAAATTTCAAAACGCGCTGATATATAAATTCACGTATATCTTCGGAAATTTTGAATAAAAAACTGTTATTTTTGCAGATATGCTTAGAAATACATCTATTTGAAGATGATGGCAAAAATGTTATACATTATAATTCAAATTTGTTTTCGAAAAATTTATAAAAATTATTTAAATATATAAATTTTAAAAATAAATCATAAAAAATAGGCGAATTTTATTTGGAATGAATCTGAATTTCGAAATGTGAAAGGAAGAACCAGATAAGTGTAATAAAAAATCTGATGTGTACACCACATGACTTTCTTGCACGGAATATTAAATTATACGCATTTTTTCTTGCATTTCATTAAAACTTATTGGATTGAATTAAATCTACTTTGCAAATAGCGCATAAACCACAATAGAATAAATGCACCCTTTAAAATTCACTATATTTGTTTACCATAGCAACACTCTGGCGCTAGTTTCACTTAACAGCGTTATATTTCGTTCATATTATAACTCAGAATGCACAAAATTTATATCATTTGAAGAATTATCTAATCGTTGCCACACGTTCTATTCAAATACTGTAATATATCTAGAACGATGTATAAAAGAAATTAAGCATACAAAACAAAAAAGAAACTTTTCACACACGATTTAGTATTTCTCATTCAATTAATTCAGTTCTCATTTTGCGAGAATTAAGAAGTAAATCTTAAACACTTATTTCCTCAAACAAATTCCAGAAACGATTAAACATGATTTAATTTGCAATAATTAAATGAAGGCGTTATCGTTGTTGTTGCGAAGCTTAGTCTCTCTAGATTGGCAACAAATCAACTATATTGCTATTTCAAATGTAAAGAAATAATGTCCGCCATGTCATTTAAAACTTGAGGCTTAACTGCACTTAAACAGCTTTTAAATTGTTGATTAATTGTACAAATATTGCTTGCAGATTTACTAAAGGCATAAAAACCTTAACCGGAAGATAAGAACAACTTAATTAAATCCTTTTGAAAGCAAATGATGCACAATTTACAAACATATAAGAGTAAAGAAACTGAGATCACTGAGCCGGGTAACAGAATGGATATACATATAAATACATTTATATACGTTTGGCGCGGCCTATTGCAACCAAAATACGAGGTGCACATCTACATGTTATAGCAGTCCTATATACAAAATTTTAACGTTCTGAGGCTACTCGTTTTTGAGTTATGCGAGATACGAATGTACATACGTTCGTACAGACGCTACGAAAAATTATCTTCAGAATTCATTTTAAAGCAGTTTCATAATATTTTGGAGGAAAAGAGTCTTTTGTTCTGTCTTTACGTACAGATGTCACGCAAAAACATCGTTAAATTGCATCCGATAGTGGTCAAAATGGATATTTTCGTTGAAATATGCTGCCTGAAACTTTTCGCGATTACATTACTTCCTTTTTACTTCGTACAAGGAAGTAAAAAGATATATTAATAAATATATACCAATCTCAATTAACATTGAGGAGCTAAAATTTTGATTGCTAATATTTTTAAAAACTACTCGTACGATTCCTACAGAACTCGGCAGTTTGTCGTAAGTTGCGTCATAGAATTTAAAATATGGAAAAAAAATGGCATGTCATTTCGGAAAAAGTCCGATTTTGTGTCAAAATGCCTATATTATAACAATGATATATATAAATCTAATACATATCTTAAGTCGTGCTTTTGAGACACAAAAAAAACCATTTTGAATTTCGTCAATCGGCACACTAGAATGGGAGATATAGAACTGTCACCCCCTTTTCCCTGCTAATAGAGAGATATTTATTAACCGCAGATTACTAATACTAATTTTAAGGAAAGAAAGAAAAATTATGGAAGTATAAAAGGGCTCTTACAATTAAAAGTTACAATTTTAGCTTAGCTATTTTTATCTTACATATATATATATATATATATATATATATATATATTGTAAAATATTTAAAAGAACTGTTTGTAATATTTTTGACTGTTAATGAATTACTGTTTATCTTTTGTATTTTTCCATAAAATGAGGCATTTGAAAACTTGATAGAAATTAAACCGCATTGCCTTTGATCTTTGAGATCTTTATGACCTTCACTGTCTTTACTGACCTGAACAAAGCGGCTCACTTTTCAAAAAAAAAAAAAAAAAAAAAAAGCTTAATTTCTGCGCGTTGTTTTCGATTAGCAGAAAAATGGCGAAATAAAATGCGAAGAATGCGCGTAAGGGCTATATCATTTCCCTGACCAACTGACTCCCGCGTAAGGGCTATATCCTAATAATAACATTATTAACACGATATAGCTTATGGCTGTTATTTATTAAAGTACTGCACATTTATGAAGCATTACCCTTCTATTTGCTCTGTGTATATTACAGAATTCAGTTATGCAAACTATGAATAATTATAGCGCATACTACAGTATATTATAGTTTTTTTCTACCTATATGCAGAATAATGTAGCGTTATTGGGTGGCTAAGGTAAACCGAATCGGACATGGGAGACTTCACTTGCTTGGATGTGGTTTACTTTGCGCTACCTGATATGGTTGGTTGGTTGGTTGGTTGACTTTTAATGACACAAAACCTTGAAGGTTATTATGCGCCAGACGAATGGTGACTATCTGATATGATATTATTATTGAGTATAATGTTTTGCTATAAAAACAAAGTTACACAGAGAGAGTTGGAAGATTTTTTTGTGACAAAACGAAAATATAGAGTGATAGAAACATGTATAATTTTTATTTCTAGTTCTAATTCCACTCTCTTATTCAGTACCTAAAGAGTTTAAAGCATGAATTCACTTACCAATGTTTACAGGACGTTTCACTCACTATTTTAAAGGAACAGGTAGGTTTCAAGTGTAGTTTTTGGACATTCTCCTCTTCTGACAAAGCTACAAGCCGAATGAGTCTTAAAATATTATAAATATTCTTCTTTTTATCGTTTTTAGGTAAGCAGATAGGCATCGATTATGTTGTCGTAATTAATTAACTTATATAACGTAAACTCATATTCCGGACTTCAATGTTCTTGCGGATGAAGGGATCCTTTCAGTTTGCAATAGCCTTTCAATGGAGAATTCCATGACTTTAATCGAATCTGTATTTTGAGCTTAAAGCATAAACATAACATAAATATAATAAAAAAATCTGAAAGGTTTCAGATTTTAAATTACGGCCAAAGGGGCTTTTACTAACGTTTTGTGTGTTACCTTTATTTATTAAATATCAGGCTTTTCGCACTTAAACCATAAAATTCAGTTCAACAGCAATGTTGCAAAATAATTTTAAAATGAGCATATCTTTAGAATTTCCGATACACAGTTGATATAAATGCTGGAAAATGGAGATAAAAATGCTTTTTTTCCCGCAGAGTGTTGCCATTGCTCCTTTTAAATAGTTTGTTAATTCAAACATTCATTAAAGTTTTACAAAATATGAAATCGATAATAAAACAAATTCCAAATTTCAAATTTGAGCTTTCAGATGCCCATATTCGCAGTAGAATTACGTCATTCAAAATTGGATGGCTCTAGGTACCGTTGTTTTATCACAATGCGAGAAACATACATACATTTATGCAGATTCTTCATTATTTAATTTTTTCAAATATAGTACAGAACGATAGTATTTGGTGGCAACGATTTGAAAAGTGATCCAGCCTTTTAATATTTTCAACGGAAAATCACAAAACGAAAACAGTAGTCTTTCAGGTACAAAGCCCTTTTGGACTAATAAACAGCTGAAAGTGCTACGGTTAATAATAACATTTCTTTGATGATCATTTTATTTTTTAATAAGTATTCTATCGAGAAAGGTTGTTGTTTACATAAGATTTTAAGCAGTGCTGTCATAAGATATGCAGCGCAGCGCATCAATCAGTGTTTCAGGAAATTTGTATTAGAAGTTTTAGCACATGTCGATTCAAGTAATTCACAGTAGCCTAAAAATATAATAAACAGTTCCAGGTGTTGAACTTCTTTAAACGTTTTGTACAATTAATTAATTATTACTTTATTTTGAAAGTATTAATATACATAGATGACAATTTTTGAAATATATGCAGCGGAAAGTAGTAGTATCTCTAGTATCTTCACACTCTTACAATTGTGAAACAGTTTTTCCTGCAACCACTGCCTGAAAGCAGTGACAAGGCTTCCAAATTATTTGGGATGTTTCAAACCATGCATTCCGTGCTACAGTCACGAATTTAGTTTTAAATTAAAAGAAAAAGATATAAGAAAAATTATAAATATCAGGGAAGTAATTTTGCAGTTCAAGGAACTTCTTTCCGGGAGTAGTAGTAGAAGCATTTTGCTACTGAGGAAACAAAAAAATCGGAAACATTTCTAGCTAATGAATTAACACATGTGTATAGATAATAAAATATGTAAATTTAAAATAACAGAAGACAGTTGTTATGCCATTTAAAAGGTTTAGCATATAATATCGGCATTATTAAAAATGTGCCATTTTGAATTATCTGGAGTTCTTAGGACGATTTATGTGTATGAATATTGTTCAATATACATTAAGATAAATTTGTACCTGGAAATCTTCTAGTATTTCACTTACGTTTTGTATCCTCTCTTAAACAAAGTTTACTACAGCGCTGAGTGAATCTATGTCAATAGCTCTTCCATTCTTGAAAAATTGCTAATACTTGCTAATAATGCCATATATCAATAAATCCTTTAGGATCCCTCCTCATGTTGTGATGACTAAATGTGAGGTCTAGCAACAATGCACTCTAGGTTTAGCTCTTAAATTTAATAAAAAGAAATACCAAGCCAAATTATGAGCAGAAGTTAGAAAGCAAGAAGTGTTTTATTCAGTAATGAATTCCAAGAGGAATTCAGCAAATGGTGATCTAACTATATAGTCCTAGATCGACGGAACATTTTCTTTTGCAAATGTGTTGCGATTTATAATTGAAGGCTGTCTCTGGATTAGAAAACATAACTACAGCAGTTCGGGAAAAATGTCTCCATCACTTTGTCGTTCTGGCAGCCAGTAGGCCAGCTTCTGTTGTGTTTAGTTCTAGATAGGGGAAAAAATTGGGACTTTCACACTCTGTTAGTCTGTGTTTCAAATGAGTGGAAAGTTCACCTACATTTCACCATCGGTGCTGATTATAGGAGATTTCTTCATACTGAGTTTCTGTCAACCATTTCATAATAGATAGAACAAAGAATTTTTTTACAAGGAGCAAAAAAGAAGGATTTCTCTTTTTTAATTTTCAAGTGATTGCGAGCTAATACAGAATAGTTTGAAAACAAAATCTGAAGAGATTCAGAATTTAAAGTTTACTTGAGAGTTTTTTTCGAACGTCTGATTGCTCTCTCTCTCTCATATAAGTCCATTTTATCCGAAAAGCATAATTCGCCAACAGGATTACTTTTAGTATTATAAACATTCATACATTAAAGGCATTATAAAAATTTGTTGTAAGCATTACATGCGCCATCGATAGAATTAAAATATTTACAAGCTCACAGCAGTATTGATTGTATTAACAATTCTATAACACAGAGGTGAGCAACTCACTCCCTACGTTGCTCTTCAGGGGGGCAGGGAGTTCTTGCGTTGTACAGTTGCGTATTCCAGACGATGCCCGAATAGTCCTTGGAAGCCGCCTTGGTGTCCGAACTGGCTTTCATCTGTTACCTGTATCTATAAACAAATTGACTTTGATGATTTATAAATATGGTATAATGATTGGATAATCTGATGATATAAGGGATTTGAAAAAGTAATACAACGCAAAAGTGAGACAACGTAAAAGTGAGGGTCCAGACTGAAAAAAACTTAAAATTGCACAACCCTTTTTTTCTTTGTAGAACAAATTTGTGTCAGTTTTTATTGGATATACTAAATATATACAGCTAGATGAGATATAATACGCAAATAATGTACAGAAAAAGTATAATGTTAAAAGAAACGGAACACTCTACACTAAGGAGGAAGGACACCCACTCCTCAAATGTAGGTCCTCTTGTTCGGGTTCTTTATTGTGCAAATTATTCCCTCTTGTTAGGGCGCTGGGGATCACCAATGCCCTCGCCAACATTCAAGCTTCAAGCCTTCCACCTGCTAGCCGGATGTGTTTCCAACTTACACCGTGAAGGCAACCGGTGAGGAAAGAGAAAATTTCTTTTAAGAGTACATACTAGAAATGAAACTAAGCTTCTTTCCGAGCAGCATGTTAAAAGCGTTCGTAATATATTTCGGGAGGAACATTAAACGACAGATAAGTACTAAATTAAATATTGATAATGAAATCAATACATTAATAATGAATATGAACAGTTTTAAATTTATATTACTCTTAGCACTTAAAAATATTTTAAATACTAAATGAATCAGAAGTAGAAGCTTCTGTATATCAGAAATATATCTGTTGAGGTATTTCTATAGCTGCACACGAAACCTTAGGACCTCTCATTTTAAATTGCCTAGAAGTTTTAACTATATTAAAATCCAGTTACTGAGACTCGGTTTTACATATTCGTTAATATATAAAAATGTTTCGTTTAATATTTTCTAAAAAGATTTAACTAACTGTACAAGCTCATTAAAAATTACGGAGCTCACTTTGAATGCTATGGTACCACGGATGTGGTATGGATGTGAAAACTTTTCCTTGCTATATAATATTTATTTGGAATACGACTCGAGTTCGATGACAGATGATTACGCGCACCACACCTTGTTTAACTGTTCTGAGACATTGTCACGACTGCCCATGAGAGTCAGCACATCTGTTACTGCTATTCAATAAACAACCCGCGCTGTAACTCTGAATTTTCAAGTGATTTTGTGTTTTTCTCGTAAATGATTTGTGAATTCATCAACAATGAGTTTTAGGAAAAAAAGCAAAGAAGGAATTTAATAGGATCACCATGGAGGTGAAAAAAAGAGATTGTTGAAAAGTATGAAGATGGCATGCGTATCCGGGACTTAGCTGTTGCATACTGTAAGCCGAGAGCTATGATATCTACGACCGTGCAAAACAAAACCGCTGTTAAATCAGTTAACGTTGCAAAGGGAGTGAAATCCATCACCAAACAAAAAATAGAAAATTTAGAGCATGTTAAAAAATTGCTTTTGATCTAGATAGCAGAAAAATATTAATGCACAGTATCATGTGCAATGTTCCATTTATGTACAGTACAGGAAAGGTGATAATCATAGAGAGTTATTCAAAACGAATGACCCAGTTTTAAGTGAGAATAATTCTCTCTGTTTTACGTACATCAAATGAAAAATTTAATCTCAGAAATTTTGTTCGTCATCAAAATGTTTATCATACCTTTTAACAAAATAATCTTAATACTTTGAATTATCGTAATAGAATCTAAATTTTCATAGGTAGCTTTCCAGATAGTATAATCTTCCCACGATTTGTTTCGGCACATGTTTATTATTCTGATGTTCTTTACTAAAATTATCCAGAAACATACCAAAATCTCGAAACGTCCCTTAGTGCTGCTTCTTAGACAATAACGAAGCGGCTATGACAAGAATGTTATTGATTTAACACAAAACTTGTAGATAAACACTTTCCTTTTATTTCATGTGGTACTTAACGTCTTGTATTCGTAAATTTCAGAAAACAAGTCATCCGATATCGGGTCGGTCATATTGAATCATCCGGTATATTAGGTATTCTACATGTTGTTTTAGTATGAAGTTGAGTTCAGAATTTTGCTTTAAGTATGGATTTTATGAACATATTTTAGATCTTGTTTTTACAAATATAAGCTTAATGTTATCAACATTGGATCAAAGTAAGAAATTAGTGTTCCGAATCGATAAAAAAAGTTTCCAAAGTTATAAGTTAAAGTCTACGTTTACAGTAAAATCACGGAGAGATGTTTTTATTGTGCATAGGATAACCAAATGGAATATTTGTAATTCAGCTAGCTGGATGTCTGAAAATGTTTATTTGAAACACATTCTTAAGCTTCTATATATGCATACTGATGAATCACTCATTGGTGACGAAGCTCTAAGACGGATAATATCTAACTGGAAAAGAAGAGGACTGAATTCAGTTATGGGAATATTCCATTTCCTGACTACTAGCTTATTTATTATTCATGCTTATGTACATCGTGATTCATCTTAATTGCAGTGACTGTTGTCTTTTAAGAAAGAGAAATAATTCACCATTATTTTCATGAAATACATCTTTCATAACTGGGAGATTTCATATTCAGTGTTCATCGAAGAGCCAAGTGCATGATCCCCCTCAGACGAAGACCCGCCAAAAACGCGCCCAAAGTCTGGAAATAAAGTGTCTAGTCTCCTTTCTCACGGAACACATCCGTCTGCAATGAATGCTTCAGTACTACAAAACAACATCCTTTTGTAAACATCGCCAAACGCACAAAAAAAGAGGTTCCTCTGTCTGGTTTTTAACTACAGGCAAAACTACTTTTTACTTCCCAGGCATAAAAAATATCTACATTTGAAGGAAATAAGAAAGAATTTTGATAAAGTGGCTTCAGGTTTGTGTTCTTTTATTGTTGATGGTCTTGTTGGCCTGCTGTGGTATATAACTGAATTCCAAAAAGAGCGAATATTTTTCGTGCTTGAAGTGCTTAATTGCTTTTTAAGAGCTTCGAGACCAAAGTTCGTGACCAAATGAGTTGTGGGTTTCTGTTGAGCTAGAATCTGCTATGACTTGAGAATGGGTGAAGAGACAGAGAGAGAGAGAGATGGGGGACGAAGATAACGAAAGACGTTGACAACGCTGAATTAAATTGGTTATTCAAATCATTGTACTCATATGAACACGCGGAACATTTATCATACTTAGAAACTTATTTTTCACGTTTCAGTAGGTCGAAAAGAAAGAAGAAGCGTAAAACATTCTTTCCACAGACATGGCTTTCGTAAACAGGATAACAGATATCAACTTATTCTATCCACTATGTACCATTCTGAGTTTTTGAAAATTTCATCTTTTCTTTTATGTTAATTATTACTTGGAACGTGACGCGTCGAAGAAGTGAATCACATCTATGGGGCCTATGTAACTTTTGAAAGGAATCTAAATTTTTTTGTAAAATCATAATAAAAGTATTGAAAATAATTCGAGGTTTATACCTTAGCTTTATCTACTGTAGCTGCCTCTGCAAGCAGTTATTCTATTTCTATCATTTTATTTCTATTTACAGGTCATTATTCTACTTCTATCATTTTATTTCTATTTACAGGTCATTATTCTATTTCTATTCTACTTACAGGTCATTATTCTATTTGTAAAAATTCTTCCACTAACGATGTAAGTTTATTTCTCCCTTCTTACGAAGTGCCTTCGTGGTATAATAGGAGAGCACGTCTGACTAGAAATCGGATGATCCGGAATTCGAGACCCAGTCATGGCGCTACTCGATTTCTCCTGTTTCCACATTAGTTTCAGAATAATGCGCTCGTTTATAGTAACTATTTAGCATTCTAATAGGAGAAATATAAAAGTAAAAGAACCGTCCAAATAATAACATAACTGGACTGATTACTTTAAGCCTTACCAAACGAACGGATCTATTTATTGAAAAGTAATTTTTATCACTAATACTGTAAAATTTCTCTCAACAAAATTTTCAAACAAATTTTGATAATCGTGAAATTTCACGATATAAATCGTAAATATTAGATTCGAACTGAAATATATTACTAATACATACTTTTCTAATAATGTTTTATTGTTGCTTCATATTCCGAATGATTACAACTTAATGAATTCTACGGGAATATCTGTTACCCGTCGATCATTTGGCTGCGTCATCATCGGGAACATTGCCCTTGAGCACAGACCGTTGCACAAGGGTGACCCGAACGAATGGAGAACATTCATCCCGAGTTTGATGGAGAATATCACGTGGGAAGGCATTGATTCGAGGGTCTTCCTCCCCTCTTTCTCTACCACTAACCTCCAGACAGGACTTACTGCTTACCAATATTTTAATTGTTTACATGCCATACACACATTTATAAATATCCAAGTCTGGTCCAAGATTCAAATCAGGGCCTAGTGATATGGTTAACAGCTGAGCTTAACCACTATACCGATCAGGGCTGAAGTTTTCTAATAATAGTTCTTTGAAGTTAAATAATACAATGATCCATCAGGTGTTCTTTATGTGAAAAGTTATCACAATTCTTCAGATATCATTAATTATGCTTGGAAATGAGAGGGAATTCAAAAATATTAATTGATAAATATGATCATCAACATTTCTAAAGACTAAGTAAATGTAACCCATCCAATTGATATAATTAAGCCATATTAAAGCAATGCAGTAATATTATTTAATCATATAAATAAAAGAAGTAATTTTATCTAAGAATGGTATTATATTGCATATTCTTTTACTAGTAGAAACATGAAATTTTGGAAAACTTGACCTCCTTTCATTGAGAAGCTACTTGAATTATTTGAAACAACTATTTGTGATTTGAAGGCATCGAATAGAAATAAATTATACTTTATATCAGTAAAAATTACCGTTTTTGTTATAAAATGTTTTAAAAATCCGAGAAATTTTAATGTTATTGCGAAATAGGATATTGGCTTTTAGATTAATATTTTCTTTCATCTTTCAGTTCCTTTTTAATTTGCATCCATGCTTTTCATTTATAATTTGCTTTCCTAATTAAATCAAACGAAGAATTTTGTTTCTAAAAGTGCACGAAACAGTAGAAAGGTATTAGAATTAACAGTAGTGACAAGTTATTAGAATTAACAGATAACTTGGATGCATTAAGCCATAATTCAGAAGTCATCATATAATGTATTTTATCCCTCCTTCCAGCGTGCCTTTGTGACGTAACGGTAACACACTCAGCGCGTATTCGAGAGGTCCAAGTTCGAGTCGCAGAAAGGGCACTGCTCATTTTTCACATTCCCTGCTTCAAAATAACCTAATGACACTATAGCGGGGCTTGAACTAAAAGATGGTGGAGGATAGTTCGCTACTTCCAGGATTTGACCATTGGGTCGTCTAATCAATATTCGCCCTTTAAAAGTGGAGGAACACATTTTCTCCTACCTTCCAGCATGCTTTAGTGATGTAATGGTACCACAGTCGGCGCATATTCGAGAAGTCTATGTTCGAGTCCCGGCGAGAGCGTTGCTCATTTTTCACATCTCCTGCTTTAAAATAACCTAATGACTCTACAATTAAACATCCATTATTTATAAAGTGAATATTAATCCTTCTGTTGATCAAATAATGTTAAGAGTATTTCTTTTCTGTAATAATTAATGCTCTTTAAAATGTCAGTAAAAGGAAAATGTTGAACGATAAACGTGAATCAACAATACCTTTGAACTTAATTCATAAGTAAAGGAATTTTAACAGTTTGATCTTAATGATATAAAACTATTGTACGTGCTGCTTTTTAGAATTATATAACATATATTCAATAATGGATAAAATGGTAATGAAGCATACCATCTTCCCTGTTAACAACAGTGCGCATGCGTCAGTGCCTGTAGCACAGCGGAAGCGGCGGAAAATGAAAAGGGTGAGTAGACCCCCACGATGTAGTTCTCGTGACCATGGGTTATAAAAGTGATCATAATCCCGAGCTGAGTAGAGGGAAACGCATCGTTATTTAATCAGGATTGTCACATAAATCTCTTTGGCATAATTCTAGGCAGAAAGCGTCCTACCCTAATCTTGTTTATGATCAATTATTCAATATTCCAACTAAGCAAGATAACAACTTAATCTCATCTTCGTGTAATAGAAACTTCCATTAAGTGATTTCCAACGAGCCAGGAAGTGTGCAACTCAACGCAGATGTTTCTGTTCTTGCTCGCTGAAGCGAAACGGCAGCGCGTAAATTCGAATGTGCGGTCACTGCTTGCTTCAGGTATGTTCTGAATGGTGCGCCAAGCTCTGCTGTATAGAGTTGCAGGATATGTTATAAAAACACAAAGAATGCATCTGTATTTATTAAACATTTTGCAATGAAAATGTCTTTTGTCTGTTACCGAATTCTCACGAGCGGAAACGATAAAAAGTATAAGTCGTATTTTTCTTAATAATTCTTTTTTACGTTACGTTCAATGTTTTTCATTTTTCTACGATAAAGATATGTGTTACATTTGTATTTCCAACAATACATGTTACAGAAGAGATATGTGTTACATGAATATAATCATTATTCCGGTATTTAAATTTAAATGAAAAAGCAATGAATGACTGGAAATTTTCAATGCAGTTAAATTTTTATTGAAGTGCTGTATAATATATGCTTCAAATGATTTTTCAGATTTAACTGCAAGCATCATATACTATGTATTAGCAAAATGACTTTTCTTTTACATATACTACTGATCATCTTTTTTACAGACTGCTTGTTTTTTTTTTTTTTTAATTAAATGTTTTTGGTAAAAATATAATTTATTCAAAAAGTTCACCAAACGAACTCGCATAAGCATTCGGACACTTTGAACAAACAGGTTATAACGGGACATTCAATATTTCGTTAGATAGCATTTAGCTAAAATTACACTTTCTTTCCTTTTGTTCCACTCCTCCGTGAAAAGTACTTTTAATAGAACTTTCGAAGAAATATAACATTTCCTTATTCTTTTCTCCAATTCACACATGCTCGATAGAACTTAAAGTTCGGAGAATATGAAGGATTTTCGGAAATTTCAGGGCAGTTGTATAATAATCACAAGATAACATTTAGGATGCGTGCTTAGGATCGTTATCCTGATAGAACGTGGATATATTTTGCATTCCAAGTTTTCTTGCAGATGCCTTCAGATTTTAACCAGGAATATTTACATATTTATACTAATATTTATACAATTATACAAATTATTTTATATAAAAGCAAAACTTTCCATTCTAGAGGACTGAAACATTCTCAAACCAATTTGCGTACATCCTCGCGCTTAACAGTAGGCAATAGGTTGTAGAATCTCACCCTCTTTGGAAACATAGACTAACTTGAGACTCAGCTGAAAGCTAAGCGACTTATCGTTATTTTCATTACGAAAATGGAGACAAAGTATGAAGGATGTAAAAGACCCTTTTATTAAAACTGAGAATTTAAAAGAAGGTGCTTCTTGTGCTTACAAAACAAGCCAGCATTTATGGCGTAAAAGCAATTTATTCAAATTTAAACTATGTTAAATGGTAAGATAGCCAAAGGCTACAAAGAACGAATAACGTGCAAGTTGGCTCATACCTGATCCCGGCGTAATACGCCTAATGACGAGAATAGCGCAGTACCGCAGACAGCTGTCGAAGAGATTTAGCTGATTACGTGGCCTTCAGCAGGCGGAACACGCTCAGATTCAAAAATCTAAAAACCTTCCTTTAAATACTACCTCTTTCTACCTGATTTGGCTATGTGCGAACTTAAATATGTATTTTGGCGGGAAAACGGAGAAGGAGAAAGACAGTAAAGCTACTGAACATAAAATAACTGTTAGATAAAAAATAAATAAATTCTTACAAGGTTTTTTGGGTTCACTTGTATAATTCTGTTCATTTTTACTACAGAAATAATAATATCCAAATGCAGAAGATAATTCTTCTAATGTTTTATTTTCATTTAAAATTTAAAAAAATATATGATAGGAAACATCGTAGGCCGAAATACGGCAAAACTTTTGAGTGTTTGAATTATTATGTGAGTTACGGATTAACACTTTTTGAATAAATTATTTTATTACAAGAAATATTTTGATGATATATTTTGCAACAAACGAGACTTAAAATAGAGAAAAGAAATAATACATTAGGGGGGGGGAACTTCAAATGTGTGTTTCAATTAAGACACAATAACACGCCGAATAAATGCTAATTCAGAAGTCAAACAACAAAATGCAAATGAACAAGATTATTTCCTATCTTGTTCATTTGCGGTTTTGCAGCTGAAGATGGTGGTTCGGTAAAACCATCGAAACTAGTCCTGTGAAAATTTTGTAAATATAACGCTGATTTTTGTTGTTTGACTTCTGAATTAGTGTGTTTCAATATTTAGTACAAGGTATTAGTCAAATGAATTTCAAAAATCCAAGTGCCCGAAAACAAATATGAGCCGCTACATCATAATGACTGTTTTCACCTGTGTTGAAACCTTTCAAAAGAGGAGAAAATATTTTGTAGAATTTAAATTTTTGACTCGTTAGATTTCATGGTTTCATATTTCATGGTTTCGATTGATGTATTATTGTTTTGGTTGTTACTGATCCCAGATTGTTCAGCAAAGCTAGACAGTCTCCATAAATCCAAAAATATCTAAAAAGCATAGAACAATAGAGAACCCTGAAGGACCTCGTCTTTGTTAAAATTCAAGCAAGCTAAAATACGGGCCGGTGTGACCATGTCAGGCTTACACCAATGGCACTCAGGGAAGATCTTCTGTCCCTGCTGAAATGTGAGGGCTCTAATATGGCCACCCATGAAACGCAAGAGGCCGTCTGATAATTTTTAGGCGATAGCTGAAAGGACCCGCCCAGGCTTCCTCCAAAATACCACTTGTGATTAGCGAGAATCTTTCCAAGTTGGTTTAACTCCATCTTTCTAACAGAAGAGATTTCGCTATAAATTAAAGCCCCACAAGGGCCGTCTCCCTCCACGGCAGCAGTTCTATTGTTGTAGTTATTTTATTTGGCATAAAACTGCTTAAGTTAATTCTTAAGTCAACTCATTCAAAAATATTCAATTAACTTAAGCAGTTTCTTGTTTCCAGGAATAAATTACTGACTTGACTAAAACCGACTTCCACTAGATAATAAGAGAGAAAAGTAAGTAACCTTAGTTCGGTAACAACTTTTATATCGGAGTATTTCATTCGGATGACTTCGCGTACCTATGTGTTTTGTATAGAACTCGACACTCTATGATATAGCTTTATTTCAATAAGCAATTAATTATATATTTTATTAATATTTTTTGTAATCAATGGGATCTTGATTATGCTGAATATGGCCGTGCATATTCAACTATCGAGCACTTGAGTTCCAAGTTCCGCTGTTTGCCGCGATTATCGTTCTAGATAGCACAACTTGTCCCTGTTCTCATGAAGTTGTTCCCTCTAAGGGCACTTGTAGTAAAGTAATACATAAATTGGATGCGTGAAGATAGAATAGCAGGTGCAGAAAGGATTGTGACCAATTGTCACGTGATCTGGTTAAAGCTTCTGATTGGCTGTGCAAAATCGAACGAATTTTGAATTTTACAAGTAAAGTATAAATATAATATACAAAGTCAATGCAAGAATAATAAATAGGAAATTAGTCCATAACAATAATCAAGCATTGAAATAAGTGCAGGTTTCAAAGAGTGAGCATGGTCCTCATGAATGTCAGAGAGTGCAAAGTCATGTGATGGGGGCAAACATCCATAGTAGACTCTAATAGCCGCTGCTTGA
The DNA here is from genome assembly GCF_044657685.1 of Stegodyphus dumicola. NCBI lineage: Eukaryota > Metazoa > Arthropoda > Arachnida > Araneae > Eresidae > Stegodyphus > Stegodyphus dumicola. The sequence goes on from NC_140777.1 coordinate 150,603,904, forward strand.
GTTTCATAAAACTGAAGCCGTCCATGTAGTAGGTAATTGGCAAATTGCAGTAGTAAATACATATTAAGGATGAAGAAACAAATGCAGCAAGACAATAAAATTCATGAAATATATACATATGTACAAAAAATATGAGGTAATGTAACAAAGAAAGCACTTGATTCACTGAATAAAGTCATGTGAGTGGTCACCTTCTCATATTCAGTCTCTAGTGAATTCAGTGTATATTCAATTCAATATATTCTAGTGAATTCAGTCTATTCAGTCTCTAGTAAAAACACGTAAACTAGTAGCCCTTGACCATCAATGAACCCCTCTTATATTTTATCCACCCCAGGGGGTCAGAACAGGCACCGTTTGGAACCCCTGCTCTAAAGCACTCTTAAGTCATTTTTTAAAACAACGATAAAAGCTTTTCAAATAGTACAGACGTGATCTTATTAGAAACTGAATAAAATTATATGGCATAAACATTTATGAGAGAAATAATTATTTGTTTGAACAAAATTATTTAAGAGTTTTCTACCTCACATGTATTCTTTTATCCACAAGAAAACATTCAACAGTCTATCTTAATCCTTTTACAAATTTGGGATTCAAATGCATAAAACATTTAATAAAGCTAATACGCGATCGTACGTTATATATTGAATTACATGGCATGCCGCAGCTTCATTAGGATCGCAGTTTGTGATTTCCATCAACTATAGCTGAAATTACCGTGACTGGATCTCCGTCTGGGGGATTGTCTAGAACACAACGATGTTTAATCTCCAAATCTCCTCAGGCATATATCAAATAACTGCTAGCAAGTAGTTCAAGGGGACAGACGCCTCTTTTCCGATTCACTGGATCTGATTTGGATGCGTCACTGAAAGGACTGAAGGTACTTCCCGAGTTGTTGCCAGTTCTCGGAGCATTAAAATACGATCAAGAAACTGATAAAGTTGTTTAGAGAAGAAGAAAAGTTATTTTACTATGTGGAAATTATCTAGAAGTAAAATAATTTTGCGACCATGTTTCCCTGAAATTTAAAAAAAAAATAAAGCATGTCTGCTGGGAAAACGCTGACAAAATATGAGTATTAATAGTAATTTTTGTTAATAAATAATTAAAGAATTAAACGACATACTGCATATACTTAATAATAAAATAATTAGGTATGTCAGGTATGTTATTTTAAAACGAACCATTTGGATAAAAATTAATTTGTATCATGGTGTAATTAAAGTACATAATCACGTTTGTCATTTTTTAATATTTCCAAATCTGACTTCCTCTTAGTTTTGCAGATATCGATTCATATAATAATTAATAATTCTGAATCCAATTTTTAATCTTGTTTCCCGATTTCCTGCAAAATTTCTAGTTTCTTGCATCCATATTTCCTATTAGTAACACCTAATATCCTGCATTCATATCTCCTATTCATAATTATTATTTTCTTGTGATAATTTTTTATTTTTGTTCTCTATAATTCGATTTTTCAGGAATTTTATTCCTGAAATAGCAGGCCTGAATAGACTGTTATTTCATGGCTTCGTATAACTTGATTATATCTGTAATTCGCATACCTATGAACATAATTCTGTATGTAACCATATGATACAGTCAAAAATCCTTGTTGTTTCAATTTACACTTAAACTCATGGAGTATTTGATTATTTTTTGTCCCCCTGATGTAGACTCGAAAATTTATTAAATCAGTGCGCTTTTTTTCCTTTTAAGTTAAATTTTTCATCGTGTTCAAATATAATTCAGAATAATTATTTTAATATTAATCACTTTTGATTAATGTATTACATGCATAAGTTATTTTATTTTCCTAATCACCATTTCTGACTTTTGCATAGATTTGAATTGAAGTTTATTTTTTAATTCTTAAATGAGCATTTCATGATATGGAAATACTTTCTTCTTAAACATTTTTTTGTTAAAAGTGGAAGGATTTTTGTGCTCTAAATGCTTAAAATTCCATTTTACATTTCGTACAGAAACGTAACTTCCTGTAAAATTTGGGCTCTTAACTTCCCGTTCCACTAAAGCAAAAATTCTTATAGACATAAATGCACAACCAATGAAACCCCATTTAGGCGCTTAACTCATTATGTATATCCTTTAGCAATATTCTCCACATAATGTTTCTGTCTTGCCTTTTTCATTTTCTCATAATATTCAATAAACATCCTTGCTCTCTCCATAAAATGAATTCATGTAATAAAAGAATTTAAAAAGGATGTAAAAATGTTTTCTCGGAGTTTGAGCCTTTTCTGCAGCGAAAACAACTTTAGGTGAAAAAATTGCCATAAATAAATGGTAGTCATATATTATTGCGCGGAACCATCGATAAAAATTTCTTCACCAATTAAAATAATACATTTTTCAATGTATGCCAAAATGAACAAAATATTTCGAATGTTATCTGCTATAGCTATTTTATTCAAATTTATTTATGTATCTCAAGGAGAGAAGTCACTTTAAACTTTGTTAAACACTGAAGCTCTGGGAAGAAGCTCCGCTGATCATTTACATTGACGCATAAGTAGGAAATTTTCCTACTTACGTCAAAGTAAATGATCAGCGGGAATGCAGATTTGAAATCCTGATAATCCTAAGTTTTCTAAAATTTTGATACAGCAATGTAGCCTAAAAAGAAGAACACACCTGCAGTAAAACTTGGTTCACAAATTTAATATTGTGTTTATCTTTTATGTGTTATATTTAGTGATTTCGATTGTTTTTTGCTTATGAGTTTGTACACAAAATTAATAATCAGTGTTCCATGAATGGATTAATCCATTTTATATTAATTTCTATGAGAAAAATAGTTCCGGCATACGAACTCTTCGGTTGACTTCGATTTCTTTCAGGAACGAATTAAACAGATAAAATGCATAATAACTTACTTTATAAAATCTAGTCTTCTTTGATAGCGTAAATCAATTTCTCTACTTGAAAACCAATCTGGCTATGATTTCTTCCAGGAAGAATTCATGGTCCTCTAAGTTACTTGCTGCTTGGCTGTGTTAATGAGATTTAAGGGACGAAAAATATTAAAATGATGTTTCCGAAAGTCTCTGAGTTTAGTGATGCAACTTTTGAAAAATTCATATGTTGCGGACTTCATAACTCGAGACTCTATTTATCAACCGAGATATTTTTTATTCAGGTAGTTTGTTTGTAAACCAAATTATTCTTGAAGTGAGGCTTTCGTGATTTATGATTCCACTCTATTTTAAATTTCGATATTTCATATTAAATGTGCACAAAAGTTCCCGGCTTACATATAACAATTCGTTTGGTAATAAATTCCTCTTGTAGTCATGTAGGGGAAACTAAATGAATAAATTTGAAAGTTTCTTTAGTGAAATCATCTGCGTTCTTTTTTGATTGTTTACTGAGGGAAGTGATCTGCTAGTTTGTTGTAAAATATTTGAAACTGATTATCGTTCTGTGTTTTGATTAAAGAAGATTTTCATAAAACAACATTTGGGTCATATATGTGTTGATTCATCTTCTCCTTGTTCTACAATGAAAGAATTAATAAAGCAATTTCTCAGAAGCCGAGAATTCGTAGAAGAGGATCCTCATGAAGGTCAACCAAAGAAGGTCAGAAATCATTGCTCCTGTCTATGAGGAAATATTGAGTAACAGAAGAAGAATAAAGAGGAAGAGAGATATCAGCAAGATTGTATCCATCTAAAACAATAAATGTTTGCATTCTAAGTGAACTCCTTTACGTAAGCGAAGAGTTTGAGAGGGGTATCCCAACTTCCTTCATCAGTTAAAAAACAGCAAGGTATCATTTGATGTGTTGCAGCTTTACATTGTAAAATCAGATAGATATATTCCAGCCGATCATAACGGGGGATATATCAATGATCCTATACTATGATTCTCTAACGAAAAATGAGTCGCATTTTTCACTATGTACCACGAAAATTTCGGTGTGGCAAGCCCGTTTACTGAGATTTTGAAGTCGAGCATATAAGGGAATTATGCTTCTATATGCCGCTCAACCGAGATAGTGGTTAGTGACTCTGATTACCGTACCCAAGAGCTTGGACTTGAATTACAGAGGAGGCATGGGTGTTTGTATATGTATAGTGTCTGTGCGGCATGGTGCACACTAAATAGGCGGGGGGCGAAACCTGTCACCTGTATGGTGCCCAAAGCTCTTGCAACGACAGACGCAATCTTGGCTCCTTGCCAGGATGAATTTCGTGGGCTTGTTCTGATTTCAGATGAGCGAGATTAATCATAACAACAACAACAATAACATATTTCTTGATTTATTAAGTTATTTCAAAAAGATTATAAAGATTTTTTAAATAAATATTTATTTCGGCAAAATTAAGCCATTATTTTTTTTACTTTTTTGTAAATTTCCAACCAATTTCTATTTCAACGGTAAATTTTATTTAAATAGCCTAAAATCTAAATCTGGTTTTTATTTTTGCTTCAAGCTAATTAAACTGAAAGAAATAAATAACAATATAAATCATCCTTGTTTTAGTTTGGCATCATTCTGTTACCTGTCTTTAATAATTTTGATCCAAAAGCTTGGATATTCTGATTATTTTTTATTATTCCTATTCAAAATTTTGGATATTCTTTTAGCTTCTTCTGATTATAATGTCACGATTTTAATTCGTTCCTCTGCAATAAAGTTTGAAAGTTCTTCGGCTATTTCCTTTTGGCAGTCGCTTAAGGCATTTAACTTATTCATTTATAAAACCAAATATTTTTTATATATGATAATGTTTAAGAGATAGACATTAGAGAATTTAATCGCCCAATAAACATCTGTTCATGGGCCATTAAAGGTGAGAAGAGAAAATAAATGCAGGTTTCTTTTTCATTCACTTTCTAAAGAAAAGAATTAAAAGTGCTTTTCAGTTGAGATTACAAATTCATGATTCTGTTTTTGATTATACTCTCATGATTCTGTTTTTGATTATACTCTTGCGTCTGATTTCGAGGGGGGGGGGAGGAATCACTCTACTTATACGAGCAATGGACGACTCAGAGATCTGAAAATCAAGTTGTTCCTTTTAATGTCTTTTTACCTTTGTTTTCATCTTTTGAAAGAGCAGATGGAGACAAATTACGTTCTATAAATGTAATTAATAAACCTGTGATATTGCGCAGATAAAAAAAGAACCCTGCCATTATTGACAACGAGAAGCTTTGACGCAAAATAAAATTTTCAGAATCGTTTCCAAACTGTTTTCATTCGGCACAAGTTCTCATTTGAAAACCTTCAACAGTAGCTGACTTTTTTAATTTTTTGGCCTAGAATAGATGTTATATTTACTCAACTGAGTCTTCAGGAACTTGGGGAGACTAAATCTAATCTTGTTACCAATAATTAAAAAAGTACTTCCCTGAAACTTAAATTTCTACGTCGATTATTGGGTTATAAATCGTTAAATTAAGTGTGACTATTGAGCGCTAGGTAAAGCTAAATTCTTAAAAGATTTAACTTTACAGGACATTCTTATAGGATTTGAAGAAATAAGAAATGAAATGAATAAGTTTAAAAGATTATGTTTAGTGTTTATTAGGCTTTGTTTAGTGTTTATTAGTTTTGCATAGCATAGCAACATAATTATTTTTAAATCCATACTTTAATAATTCCTGATGAATGTCTTTGATTCTTTTAAAGAAACTTACCTTGATCGTAGAAAATAATTCTGTAGATTTAATTTAATATATTTTAGTAATTTAAAAATTCTTTAGCACCCACGCCGGGTTTCAAATACCTCGCATTTGCTAGTTTGATGTGTTAGTCACTTGCACCAAACGCGCACGCATGGGGGAATATGATAATTCTTTGCATTATCATTAATTATTATTATTTTTCCTGCCCCTCCTTTTTCGAGGTTATATTGGCTAAATATGTATTTACGGTAATCCAAATAAGGAAATTTTAATTCTGCCTTTTAGCATGTTTTACTTCAGTGACACTTACTCTGGACAGCGAGGAGCTCGAGCAATTATCAAGTTCATCAACGAACATCAGAGGGATATCATAATTGAAAGCTAAAAGCCAGGTTCCTATTTAAAAACCTGAAGTATGCAATTGGCAGCACGCCAAATGTATATTTTATAAATAGTGTAATATAATTAACTAACCTTTTATCTTAGTACACACTAACAGCTTTTGTATTAAATAATTATAATTGTAAATGTAATAATGTTCATTAAATGTTGTAAATAGTAATAAATAAAGGATAGCTGAAAAGAAAAAGCAGCTTAAGATAAAAACGCAACGACCGGAGTGATTTGACTCGACCTGTAGTGCCCAATGAGAGGCGGAGCAGCCTGTAATAATAATTATTATTATTACTTTAGTGAAGACGCATAAATAACGGTACCTGCCATATTTACTCGCGTAATAGTCGCCTTCACGTAATAGTTGCACCCTCCGTTTTGAAACAGAAAAAATCGTCAAAAGAACATAACGTTCGTCCGAAATCTAGCTATATTGCCGCAGTCCTAATAATACGTCAGACTTCAAGCAAAAACTTGCTATAATCATATATTATAATATATATAATGCTTCGCTAAAAACAGATTGCTGCGTAGACGGTATTCTTTGTTGTTTTAACTTAAAAAGCATCAGAAAATAGCATAAATTCGGCATGTAGCACAATTTTGACATAGCGCACATTAAACATTGCACAGCTTTTTATTGTGCGAAATAAACGGAGTACCGTATTTTGCCCTTTGACGCACATTTGGCGACTGTTAATAGAAAAGTATTCAAATAATTTAAGCTTAGTGGCGGTGACTATACGCAGGTTTTATATTCTACTAGCCCATGTGCCATGTAAAACTAAAGTGTTATGTAAAATTGCATGTATAATTTGATAAGAGAGAGAAAAATATTAAGTATTATTGAGCGAGAGAATATTTTCAATAGATATCATAATATTAATAAAAAATATTAAGTATTATTGAGCGAGAGAATAGGAATAAAAGCAAAGAAATAATAAACAGTTTATTTTAAAGTGAATAAATAAACAAAATAAAGCTTTGTATAAAATAGATAAAGTGTTATAGTAGTACCTCGTTTCTTTAACCCATTTTAAAATAAATTTCGAAATATGAGCGAATAGTATAAATTATATATTATTTTTTTTAAGTACAAAAATTTAGCTATTCCATAAAAAACCCTTTAACAATGCTTAAAATTTGAAATTCGTATAAATTAGCTCTCATTCACTATTGGAAATGTTATTTCCCTTCTTTTGATGTGTTCTAATGTATAAGTTGCTGTTGCATAGCTGCAGAGATGTTTAGCATGTTAAAGGGCCTAGCACTCTATTCATATTATAAAAACGTATTTTTTTTCCTCCGGGAAATTCCTTCAGGCTTTAATTATTTGAGTATATCATTGTGATACAAGCAATTAATTTGAATTTAACGTTCTGTCCTCTATTTTTTTTTTTTTTTTTTTTTTTTTTAATTCTGGGAAGACAGACCAGAAGCGTAAGATTCCAGGACCAGATTGAGAATTAAAGATTTTCAACAGACCTGTTTGTTCTTAAGTGGTCTTCCAATAAAGCAATGAACGATATTGTCAATCTCAATGTTTCTATTCATTTTATTCAAATCTTTCGAGTTATTAATGAAATTGTTTGTATTCTTTCAGCCCAGAATGATACGAGACCTCTGGCCCTAACGTTGAGGAGTTCCCCGACAATCAGTCCGGCATCTCCTGGCAACTTCTGGCCACACTCCTTGGTTCCTCCCACCTCTCAGTCCTCACCAGTGTCTCATATGTATCAGCCTATTCATTACTCATCATTACTCCATTCGGGGACTTATCCCTACAGCTTCGTGCACAACACTTCGGCAGTCGCAGCAGCGGCGCCTTCGAATGGGGTTCACCCAACTTTAGAATCAACATCCATCCACCCACTGTGCTCCTACTTGTCCGGGTCTCCTTATTCGTCAGCTCAGTCGGTGGGTCTGCCAAACCCTACTATAGCTTCAGCTCTGGGGGGACCGGGACCTCCACCCCGGCTCCTCGACGGACACACCAGCGGAGACAGCCATGGCTCGTTGGACTTAAGGGACGACTCAGACAAAGAGGGAGGCAACGGAGGGGGAGCTGCAGCTTCCCCAGCAGTCAGTAGTCCGGACAAAATCCCTCCCACAGCGCTTCCTCACAAACGAACCAGTAGGTTCCAGCCATATTATCTAATGTCAAGGCAGAAAATAATTGAGACGTCAGTGGATGCGTAACGATTCAGCATTTCTGTAAGTGATTTTTTGCTGCTTTACTGTTGTGTATACCTTGATGTCTGTAATTCTTTAATTGTTAAATATTTAAATGGCTACATGACACGAGAACATGGCAGTTCCGCACAAGCGGCATTTGCGCACATCATCTTTACGGAACATCAATTTTTCTAGCGGGTGTAACCAGCTATGGATAATGAGTAACACTTCCGCACAGCTTATCAAACACAATCAATCAGCCTTATGATTTATCTACATGATTTTTCTTAAAACTTGCTTAATAATACATTACTAGTAATATATTGTAGAATAAACCACTAACAATAAATTAATAAATTAACTAATAATACATTAGTTTATTTCCGAGGTACATTATTCCTTAAAATAGTTATCTATCTCTATATGCTCTCACACATATACAATATAAACATTTTGTCAAAATCTATATTTGAGCTGTTAGTAGCTTAAAGTTTCGTAAAGCAAATAAATAATCTTAGTCGCTGTTCCAAGTTACCGAAAGATAATCCAGAAGATGTGGTTAGCAAACCATTCTCATACAAGTTGCAGTGAATTTTCCTTGTGCGCAAGTGACTCCGCTTTTCGATTTGCAGGCAAGTGTCGTGTGCGCAAGTGCAGTTAAATCATTTAAATAGCATAATTTTTCTAAGAATTTATATGTGCCTTATTTGAAAGACACTCACTCACAACACGCATAATTGCATTAAACACGAATAATTGCATTAAACAGCGTTATGCAATTATACGTGCTGCTAGAGAGTGGAAAATTCCAGTCTTTTAATCAACTAATTACCTCCAAATATTTTATAATATTTGGAGGTAATTAATTGTAATTAATTATAATAATGTAACGACCAAATGGTTATAACCATCTTATGAAACTGCTCTTCTAGAATTTAGATGGTCTCCAACCATTTCTATAGGAAAAGATAAAAAGGATTAGATCGCTGTGTACTTGTTATGTGAGTAAAAGCACGCATTCTTTTAAGCAACTGCACGTTTGCACATTTAGTATTTCCAAGCAGATTTCGACCTTTCCTTGAATATCGAATATTTTTTGTGCTTCAGTCTCTTAAATATATGAAAAATTGTTGACAGATAGCTAATTCAGTTTAACAGTATCAAACAGGTCTTTCTTGAATAAAAATTAAATGCACCGCAATCATTTCTAAGCAGTAGCACTCTTTTTATTCGATTTCCTTAATGCTAAATTAATGCAAGTTGTCTCATAAGTTTTGGCCTATAAGCAATATGTATATTTATATAATTAAACTCATCTTACTGAAAGCATTTTTGGCATAATAATTTTACTCGAGAAAAAGACCTTCGCATTTATTAATATTGTTAATTGATCGGAAATTGGTTTGTTCTCCTTGAAAAGTCAACTAATTTCTGTCTATGACGATAATTACTTGCTTTATTGATTACATTTTCACTTTTAATTATACCTTTTAAAAGTTTCTATTTTCAATTTATTCAAGGTGCATTTCTGATGTTTCCATTTTCAATTTATTCAAGATTCAATTTTTAAATATGCTAATGAGTTACTTTTTCAATAGAATTCTAACTACCTTTGTCAAAGGAGATAATATACTAAATAATCTATTAGAAAATAAATTCTTATTATACATATATATATATAGAGAGAATATCTATATAAAAGGGAAAGTATCCACTATTAAAGGTATATCTAATGTTGTAAATGAATGGAAAGACTAAAGAGTGAGTTTCCCAATATCGTAGGCTACTTGAAAATTACAGATACAAAATGCTTCCCATTGTGCACACAGTTAAAAACGAAATTTCCATTTCTGTAGCACTCGTGGAAATTGACTGCCATTGCTATACGACATACTTTTAAATTTTGAGGACACTGTGAAATTTGATTTCATTTAGTATTATTTCAGCAAATAAAAATCAAGCGGTTTGAAATCTAGGCCTTTTTCTGCGAATATCTTGTGTCGGTAACAGAAAGAAAATTGCTGTGAGTTTAAAGGTATAAAACATACTTATACGAGACACTATATTATACTATATACGAGACACTATATTATATTTACTTACATTACAGGATATTTTTCTATATCTAATCTATGCAATTTTAGCTTTTAAAATTAAATTCCGAATATGAAATCGATATCTCCAATATATGAGCGTTTTCAACCATATTCAATGTATACATATGCAGAAAACAGTAGGGTAATGTATTCTGTTTCATTCAAAACAAGTCAAATTGCATCTCAGATTTGAAATTTTTGCCATTACAAATTTTGCTTTCAATAGAAATAAAATTAGTTTTTCAACGTTTCCATATTTTTATCTTTTACACTGTTTTAGAAGAAAACAATTGTAACAGTTTAAAAAGAAGAAAAGAGAGAGAGTGAGAAAGGATTTCTTAAACTTCAGAACAATTTAACTGCATAGCAACATGAAGAAAAATGTAAATTAATTTTCAGAGTGAAAATAATTATACAACATCATATGTTAAGACTATAAGGGCAGGCTAGAAATAAACAAACACAGAAAACCGAAGCGTCGCTAACAGAATCCCACCCCTTAATATGCTCGTCTCGATAATCAGTAACTGGTTGGTCCAGAAACTAATAAAGAGAAATTTTCCGCAGGTATATTTATATAATACGACGAAGTCTAGCCCGGAGCTCCCTAATCAATACAAGCCCCGTCTAGACAATTTGACAAGCAACGTCTGGTTTCTCTATCTTAATGCATTTCCAAAACACCGCAGAACTTTACTCGCTGAAAATTTCTTCTTGACAACTTTTAAAGAATTAGTTAAATCACATTTTCTTAGTTGCATTTCAGCACGATGAGAGCAAGAAGCTATTTTTTAGTTTCTACTTTTTTGTAATCTAACTCTAAAATATTTAACTTCAAAAATTTCTCGTTTTTATCATTTAATGCAGCATTAAACGAATCAGATTAGCATAAATATTTGCTCCCTCTTTTCACCTTTCCGCCCTGATTTTAATTTCGGAGAAGAAGACTTGCCAGTCTAGACAGACTAGTTAATAAAAGAAAGTACTTTGGGGAAACTTTTTAATTTTCTTGATAATCATGCTCAGCCTTTTGAAAGAGGATCGGACAAGAAATTTGCGCAAAACTTTTAACGCGGAAGACTCAAAAATGACGTGTTTACTTGTTCGGAAGTGTTAATTGGCTAGCTTTGCGAAAAACGAATCAACTATGTTGAAATCTGAAAGCCAATACTTTAATTTAGAAATCTAATTCTTTTATTTTAATTCTTTTCAGTTAGGTAAAGAATTAATACAAAGACTTAAAAAGAATTTCAAGCAAATACTTGTCGACGAATGGAAATTCTTACATTTAATTAAAAGAATGAAATTCTTAATTCAATTTTAAGATGGAAGGAAAATTAATTATGCATTAGATTAAAATTATGAGGCATCTTAAACAGCGTGGTATAGCTTTGCATTCCTCTTCAGCCTGTTAAAACATTTCTGTTAAGCCCCACTCTATGGGCCTGATGATAAAAGAGCTGGCTGCATAGTCTTGTTCCCAAGTTCGAATCCCACAGAAAGCATGGATATTTGTAAGTGTCTTTGAGGAGTGGAATTTAATACCTTGTCCTCATATTTAATAGCCTGGAAGGAAGGTGGTGCTATCTTTATGCAGATTACTTTCTTTAAGACAAAAACCGACCTTCAGAAAAGCGCAACCATCTTTATTACTGGGGCCATCCTTGCGAAGGTTTTTATCTCAGCTAACAGTAGCCAATTTGCAAAAAGGTACCGGCACTATTATGCTAAGCCGTCCCATAAAATTTATCTTTATGAGAGTGGTTATTTATTTTTATTTAAATTTTACGGCGTTTTTAAATTCATATCTAGGACTTTTAATTATTTTCTTTTCATTGTTCCAACATTTTTCTTCCTAATGGCTAGAAATTGGTTTGTAATAGCGGAAGATATTATACTAGTTTAAGATGAAATTATCACGTGTGCCAATGTACTGTTACGTTATTTTCTTCCTTCACGTTCGTACGGAGTTCGTAGATTTGGAGTGAATAACGACGACACTTGATGAAGTATCGAAACACACTTTATTTAGCTAATATTAATCAGGACAGCTCCAAAGTCACGTTTTACAGTCGTCGAAGATCTACTATACACTCGCTGGAACAATCAGCTTCAGGTTATCAGGCTATAACAGTGGAGACAGCTTCACTGCGAAGCAATAGAGTACAGCTCCCGACTCTGCTTGGTCGTTCTCGGAACTCCACGTACTCTCGAGACTCTCCAAGCTACAATTCGCGATGCACTCGGCGACATACAGAGCACAGCTCTCGACTCTTCGGTTCAGTCGTTGCCGGAGCTCAGCACGCTCTCTCGACGATGCACTAACCACGATACACGTTCGATGCCCTCGACGACCCACTCGGCACTCGCTGCCCGGCTTTCAACTCGATCGACTTCCGCACGGACTGACTAACTCGATGCTAACTCTCCGTGTATCAACAGGGTTTATATAGCTTTTGCCTTGTGTTCGAGAACATTCTGGGCTAAATGGGTAAGAATTTGTTCCAGAAGGTTCTCCATCCTTCCATAGCATATCGCCTAATTTGTCGCCAAATGGACAATTTTTCACTAAATGTGGCAACCCTGCCTTCCTTTGCCATTTTATGGCAATCCTAAAACTGCTTTGCGGGAAAGATATCTTACCGCGCCTGGACATTTCGTAACAGTACCAACTAGTATAACAATAGACTGGCATCTATGCCAATATTAAGGCTTCAAGTTTTTCTAACGGTTTTGTTTTACCAAAAGCATGAAACAGACTTTTTTAAAAGTCGAAAAATTTTCACTTCACGAGGTATTTATTATAAAGGTAAACAACATTAATAAGCAAACCAGAGAGAGAATCATTACCCTATCCTAATCGTTCACCCGTAATTCTGTTCTAAGTCAATGGGCAATGTAGTATGTTTTCTGAGGAAGTTAAGTATCTCATTAAAAGCACTTTCTTCCCATCTTATAATGTACATATTTAATGATACCTCTTTTCCTGTCTCCTCTCTCTATTTTTCTGTCTAGTACATTTTCGTTTAATCCTACGAATATGAGTAACTAGCTATCGGTATACAGAAAGTTTCTGGATACATTTTCAAACCCTAAAATCAACTTTCGAGCTGTCAAACTGCTGTATATTATGAAATTTAGAGTCATTTTGGGTTTTTTGGGAAATTTAGAGTCATTTGGGAAATTTAGAGTCTGAGGGTCATTTTGGAGTTATAATCAAGACAATATCACTTACTCTTGGCCTTTCGGGAAACTTGAAACCCTTGGCCATTTTATTTACTATTTTCAAAAGGTTGGAACAGAGTTTTTTATCTTGTTGTTCAATACCTGAGCTGAGTTATTTCTTGCTTGTAAGTGAGCATTTTAGTTCCTTCCTGAGATGAAAGATTAGGTTGATGAACTTTGCCGCAGCAATTTACAGTATGTAATTGTGATCTTTCACAGAATTAACGTAATCCTTCTATATGTTCTTCTGTTGAAGTCATAGAGAGGGTATCTGGTCAACAAAACCTTCATTTAGCAGACGTGGAGACAAAATTGGATTGATTTAATCAATAATTCGAGCTCGAGCAAGAACATGGTCATATACATCGTCTAACGTTTGCGTATTCAGTAATATCTTACTGAAGTCAGCGATTTTTCTTGATGGATTTTAACGTAAGCACTTATAACTGAATATTTTAGCAAAATTATCAAACTTAGCTATTTCAAGCTTAGAGGTACAGATTTCTGAGAAGATAATTCCTTTCTCGTGAGCATTTTGACATATTCATAAAATGAAGGCATAAATATAGAATATTGCATTATACTCCATCTTTTTTGGTAGAAAGAGCGTGAGATAACATAGCGATCCTGAGGAACGAGTCAAGATATAAAAACGTTTAGATATCAGCCTAATTACTTTTTAACAAGCAACTCCTTTTCTCGGAATTATAATGACTTCTGTTAGAATAGTAGATCTATGCAGATAAGAAGTATGGTTCTAGATGAACAGTTGGGACGTCCATTTCGACCCAAACGAGTTGAAGTCTGAATCAGGAAAGAGTGTAGCGACATTAAAATTACATTAGGACAGCGTAATGAAAAATTTAATTCCTTTAGATTTTTCGTAAAACACCATCTGCAATCATTCAAATGTATCAATTTGAAATTGCTTGTTTTGTGTAAGTTTCCAACCACGTTGTACTGTAGACTTTAAAAATGGTTCTCGCATTTTACAAAAGCACTCATAAAGTTACTTAAACTGAATTATATAAATTATTATACGCTATTCATAATGCATTCATGGAGAGATTGAAAAAATGAATTTGTAAAACTCGAAATATTTTTGGATTATAGAAGAATGTTTTAAATTAACTAACCGCGTTTATTCCAAATTCTCACTTCCCTGTTACTCCCTGATGCAAGGGAGCAGTCTATTGTATAATATGTTTATGTTTGATTTTTGTACCTTACTAAGTGAACAGATACTGATAACAGTAGTTTGCTTTCATTTAAAACCTGAGTGATTATTTTATATTAGCAGAAATATATACTTAGATCAAAGTCGAAACTTCGGCAGTATCTTCTTTCAGTAGAAACCCACGCGTGGTCGAGCGGTAAAAAAAATTGATGAATATTGCTGGTTCTTCCAGTTTTCGAGCCTAGAAAAACGGGCTGCCTTCATGGTTGGTTTTCGTGGTTTTACCCTTGTGTAACATGAATACGAGTCAGTTTCTCTTAGAAAGTCCTCTGCGAAGGCATATCTTCTCTTAGACAGGCAGGCTTCGTGTGGTTTGTCAAATTTAAATAATCAGGAAATTGAAAATTAAGGTTTCAGATTGTAGAGACATTACGTTGATTAGAAAAGCCGGAGAGATAAAAATAAGCAATCGCCTTCGCCGGGAATCGAACCACGGACCTCTGGAATACCAGCCCAGTGTGCGAGCCACTACACCACAAAGGCACGCCAAGAAGGTGGAAGAAATACCTTATAAAATAAACCTTAAATTTCAACAGAATTTAAGGTTTGATTCCACCTAAAACTCTATAAAGTAAACAGTCTCTCTCAATCTGGCACAATAGATTTTATAATTTATTCAGGGATTTTACTTTTGAATTAAAAAAGCGCTATTTGAAGTAATATTTTGACAGAGAGCCCTTCTTTTATAGAAAGAGGAACAGTTATGATTTAAGTTACTATTCTTAAATAAAAAGGAATAAAAAATAAAAATAAATAAATAAATGAGCTGGAGATGATGTTATTTCTGTTACCTGAACTTTTCGCATTGCCGAAGACTTTAGCAGGTCATGTGTCAATATTCTCGATACTGAAGCATTTAAAAACAATTATTTAAATTTATTATTTTTTTTTTCATATCATTCAGATTTTACATTAGCTGCTCATTTATTTCAGTTGATGCTTATTGCAAGAAGCTTTAACCACAGTTTGCACCAGCGAAAAAATATTATTTATTGTTTATTGTAAACAGATATTTTGATGCATTTTTTATTTCTTTGCAGTTTTTTACGGTGAAAAACCACAGAAACTAAAAATAATTAAATTTGAAAATAATCATTTGGTAATCACTAAATAACGTTGCAAGGATTAGGTTTAAGAATGAGCGATAGAATTATTGTGTAAAACTCTAATTCTGAATAAATTAGATTTTCTGCAGCAAATGATTAATTATCTAAATGTATCTAATCTATTTATCGGCAGGAGTTGTAGAAATTTTTAAAAGCAAAATACTAATTTCTATGCCATATCACCGGAAAAGCAACTCTTTACGCTGAGTAAGTTAATAATTTATATTTTATACTCAACTTCTGCATGCATTCTTAAATCTTCTGTGTCCATGTATAATCTTATTACGTATACACTTCGGTTATATTTTACCTAGAATTTTTTTAAAATCTCAGAATTTCCTTTAGTCTTTCAATAAAGGATGGATAGATGGATATATTCACATTGTTTTATAATTCAAAATCTCCTTTACAATCTTTCAGTAAAAGATGTGTAGATCGATATATTTCATAATCCCAAAAAATTAAAATATTGACGTCATCATTTTAATAGTTAACATATATAAATATAGTGAAAAGAGGAATAGTTTAAACCTATAAATTCTATCGTTTCATATGAAGCTAGTTATCTGATGTTGAACTGCACACAATAACATCCACAAGGTTCTCTGAAATAGCTTTTATTTTTATTAAAATAATGTTAAACTTGTTTTGGAGAGACAGAAAAACAACCAGTTAAGTTTCCTTATTGCGAGAGAAAAATGAACAGCGAAAGATTGCCTATCAGTATATCATTAGATTCTAATCACAATTTTCTAACTAATTTGTAGTTCAAATGTAATACAACATCAACTGTTTTTAAGTCTCATTATTCTTTAACGTAATGAAAAGGTTGTTTCCTAATCCAAGCTTTGAACCATAATGCTAATTATGTACCTTTATTGC
This sequence comes from Stegodyphus dumicola, assembly GCF_044657685.1. Lineage (NCBI taxonomy): Eukaryota > Metazoa > Arthropoda > Arachnida > Araneae > Eresidae > Stegodyphus > Stegodyphus dumicola. The sequence continues at coordinate 150,620,682 of NC_140777.1, forward strand.
CAAGTTGAGGAAATTATTTAGTGCGGGCCCAAAAGCATTTCCTTGTATTTTCAAGAAAAACTTACCCTTGTAAGCCGCAAGGCTGAGGATTTGCCCCGAGAAGGGCAAATATGTATTGTATATGCCATGAATGTGTAATCATGAATCATGATTGAAACGACGTTACAGAAATGTTATACTCCAGTTACAGAAATGTTTTAAATGACACAATAATTCATGTTTTCATACTATAACATGTATATAATCGCGAAAGAATTCGGGTATCATATTTCAACGAAAATATCCATTCCAACCCCTCTCGAAACCATTTGAACGATTTTTTTGTGTGACATCAGTACATATGGCTATCTGTACGGACAGAATAAAGGACTATTTTTGCCAAAAATCATTGTAAAATGGATTTAAAATGGATTCAGAAGAGATTTTTTTTCCGTGATGTCGGTACGTTACCTGGCTCGGTGAGCTTAGGTTGGAAAACAGTGGATTTTTTTTTTCTTCAAAAGTGACTGAATTATGCGGTTTTTATGACCCCGTCAAGGTTTTAATGCATTTAGTTAATCTGTATGCAATAGTTGTAGAACTGTCAACAATTTAAACGCTTAAGGGGTCAATTAAGCCTAACGATCCGCCATTTGTTTACATTTGAATTACAAGAACAATGAATTCAGTTCCTGCACCTTCAATGCCTTTTTGCCGAGTTGGACCAAAAGTAAGCTTTCAGTTTTGTGCACCGAAAAATCTGCTTTTTCGCCAGCTGGTCGAATTGCTAATTTTTGCGTATAAACTATAATTTTAATTGTAAAATTTTTTTTTACTGTTTTAACTGAATTTGTTGATTATGTTTTTCTGTATTTTACAATTTTTAATGAATCTTGAGATTTTATGAATTTTTGCTTTGCCTCGAAGTGAAAACTAAATTAATTGAATGAGAAATATATCTCCAATGAAATTCAAGGAAATAAGTGTAAGTGAAATGCAGCAAAATATGTGTATAATTTAATAGGCCATACAAGGAAGTCATATGTGATGTCCACATCAGGTTTTTAAACTAAACAACATTAATTTTGTATAAAATACGAAACCTAACTTTTTACACTTTCTTCCAGTCTTCATATTTACATTTAGGAAAATTTTTTACTCGTTATATAAAAAATAAAACACAAAGCATTTGTTTCGCGTACTACAAATATTGACTGAGGTATTTGGTATTAAAATCGGTAATCATATTTAGTAGTCGTATAAAAAAATTGAAGAGCGAAATGTTTGCATGTGTGCTTAAGTAAAAACAAAATATCAGTTTAGAAAATGATGTTAAAAAAATTAAATTACAAGGATTTCCATGTAGACTTTTTTTATTGCGAAATGAAGATTATTGTCATATAATGGTCAATATAATGCAATAATATATAATGTATAAAGTATAATGATATAATAAATACAATAAAATGTATAATATTCAAAACGGAGATTTTACTCACAGAATTTTATAGAATACATTCTCTAGAAAACTCTGTCAAACTTCTGTACTATTTCGCGACGAACTCGTAGTATTAGTTGCATTAGTTAAATATGAAAACTATTCTTAGTTTAATGAACTTTTTGTATGATTGCCAGATTATGATTTCGAAATTAATAAAATTATATTAAAAACTTTAGTTAGGTTTCGTAATTTTAACAAAATTGATTTCTTTAAATTGAAAAACGCCAAATCTCGAACTTTTGCGTCATTTAAAACATTTTTGTGATTGGAAGTAAATATGTACGATCAGTGGTTGCTAAAATAAAGGCAGGGTAAAGACTAATGGGAACACGCTGTGTAACATCATGCGAACCATAATGGATAATTTTACCACAAATCACTCTTAGAAATGAAGTTCATAAGTGTAGAATTAAACTAATGATCTTACAGAGGAAGTACTTCTGAGAAAACTCAGTGACCGATAAACGATTTTTTTATTTATTATTTTGGGGGGGGGTAGCCTTCAATTTAACAAACTCGTACATGCGCCTTGCTTCTATACCGGGGGGGGGGGCTCTCAAACAAGAAGAAATTTCCTACTTTCAGGAGAGGAGGGGAATAATATCAGTTTTTTAGTTCTCTGTTATATATTTAGTTTTAGTTTATGAACATTAAAAGTACTTTTACTCAAGTTTTAGTATTTATCAATATTTTCTATGCTTTTTATTGTTAAATTTAGTAAGCAAGTTAAAAATAATTTAAATATAAATAAATATATATGTATTTATCGAGTTTTGAAAAAGAGGAGGATGAATGATAGTCTAGTATTGGTAAAAGAGGTGAATGAGGTAAAGTTGGAGACCACTACACTTTATAAGCAAGTATGTATGCAATTATCTTAATGGTCAGTAAACTTGAAAGCTTTCACTCCTTTATTAAATCAATGCCGTGAAGCCTACTAAAACTGTCAGCAGAGTTATCGCCACATCTGCGACAATAACAACTGAGTCAGAAGAAGATTTAAACAATATTTGTATTTAAGACTTTAAACTTAAGTGATACTCGCTTGAGCTTAAAATTTAAATCTCTGCGGCTTGCTGGAGTTCAAATATACAGTAAGCAATGTGAATTTAAAATTCAGAATGATGCATGCTGGAAATTATAATGCAAATGCTTAGGTGAGCGTTCTAACTAACTGTGCCAGTGATTCGGCTACAAAAATGGCAAACGCTTATGACTAAGTAGCAGAGCTGGGTGAAGCAATAATAGTACGGTCAGCGACGCTTCCAAAGCTCTCCACTGCCCAAAATTGGAATCGAGCTGTTCAGTTAGTACAGGGAGACAATAACTGTACGATTGAATGGTAAAATTCTGGTGCCCAGCCCATTTCCCCCCCGGGGGTTGACTCAGGAAAATTCCTGGGAAGTACAGGCTAGAATCTGTACTTAGACAGTCTCAGCCACGGGGGCACATAATATGACTTCACAGGACTAGAGATCTAGTTCAATCTAAGGCAGGTTCAGGCTTGACAGGGACCGTACTGGTACTGTCGTGTCTGTTCTTTCAGTTGTGGTGGAGCTAGATCGAAGATCGTCGACCAAATTCCCGGGGGTTTGACTCCATTCAGTTCTCGTACCGGGAACTGACAGAGTGGTCAGAATGCACTCTACGACGTACGCTGCCCTTCGCTATTGTTCCTGGAGGCAAAATAACTAAATAAATTCATATCTACGATTTGGTCTTCCCGATGTTTTGTATAGATTGCCCCTGCGAGAATGAGGTCCTCAGGACAATAGATATACAACTACGCATGGATCCGCAAGTCGGACCTAGGTCGGAAGTCTATGTTTATCTGCTGCGTCTGTCCCACCCATTTGTACCTGTACCTGCCAAAGCTTTCTATATAACTTCCCAAAACTTAATTCTTAATTATTAGTGTCTCATTACTGTAATGTCTGGAGCTAACGAAAAGCAGAAGTGACAGTACGATTCAAATAAAGTGATTATGGGTTTATAAATATAAGATACTGTATAGACTCACTTGTCTTAACTCGAAACCTAATTTCAATTTTCATAACCTACCTAATATCCTCTATTCATAATCTAATTATCCTAGCACTCCCTTTAGGATTATGTTCTCAAAATGTTATCATTAAATGCATTCAAACTCAAACTTATAAGAGATAGGTTTAAATAAAGTTAAAAATCTAAATGTACAGTTACTGTATGATTCATCAAAAGCGAGCAGCATTTTAATTCTGCGTTTAACAAAGGCAGTTATTAAAACAGATTTTAAAGGCTTTTAAAGAATTAACAGTTTTTATTTTTAGCTCTAGCTACGTTTATATTTTCCTCTTCTAAAATTTTTTACGTTTATTAAAGATGTAACGCTGTAATTTATACAGTAGAAATTGTAATATAATAATTAACATGTTGCAAGTATGAATAATTTTACTGTCACGAAGTTCCATCGTTTCCGCTACTTGATGTATTTTACTTTGTTTTTATTCGAAGTAGCTTGGATTTAACGAGCGTACCTGTAATACCCACACGGCATATACAAAACTGCTAAGAAGCCAGTCACGCGTTACTACGGAAGTAAAAAGATCATTAGTATATAAAACCCCACCGTTGTAGATGATAATTTGTGTGGGGCGGGGTAGTTTAGGTTAAATGCTCTGTTTTTGATCTGAATGTGCACAATACCATCATTTATATGACAGCAAACATATAAAAGGATATTTTTTAATTAAAAAAAGTAAAAAAGGAAAGAAAACACAATTTGAACGATTTCCTGTGAGTTCTACTGTGACAGATTATTGGTGCCACTATTTTTCCACAATTTGAGGAACAAACGTTACATGAGTACATTCAAATTCTTCACTGCTTAATAACAGACATCATTCATACAAATGTGAATAATTCAGTGTTCTTAAAAAGTGTGTTTCATGTAAAGCGCAATTCATAGAGTAGTATTCCTTAAAGTGTAAAATATCTAAATGAAAACCCTTCGAATAGATTGATTCATCACTTAATTCTTCATATCAAACAGCTTCTCCTTTGATTCATCACTTAATTCTTCATATCAAACAGCTTCTCCTTTGATTCATCACTTAATTCTTCATATCAAACAGCTGCTCCTTGTTTTGCCGGGATGAAGATGATTTTTTCTGTGGATGTATTCATATTCTGCGTTTGCTGTTTATTACAAATAAGAAATAACTAAGAGCTCCTTGTGCGCGGCCATTTGGGAAATTTCAAACACTTAGTTCATTCACGACGCCAGTGTGCTAAATCACATAAGAGAATTTTTGCCTGCAAAACTATCAGTCCTCCCGAGAGGTTGAGGGTACGGGAAGATTGTTTACAGATCCTCGAACCGTCACTTGGGGTATTCTGCCTCAAAATTCGGGAGAAGCCTCACAGTTAGTGCAGCGGAATTATACCTATACGACCAATAGTGAAATTATGGTGCCCCGCTCAACTTGTACTTTTACCTGCAAAAATATCACGATGCCTGTCCGTCAGCCATACAGTCCTGACTTACCGCCTTGTGATTTCTTTTGTTCCCTAAGCTCAAAACCTATCTAAAAAATAAAAATTTCGAAAAGTCTACGCTGCTGAGAGGAGGGGTTTGAACAACATGAACGTGATAAACTGTAGATGCACGTTTTCAATAAAATGAAACTTTTTTGAAGGTCATTTGTATAACTTCCATTTGTGAAATTTTGCACACGTAGTTTATTCACTGCGCCAGTGTGCTAAATCACACATCATTGTCGTAAGAGAATTTTTGTCTTCCGGTGCAGACCTCTTGGTCCAGGAAGTTTGTAGCGGTTTTTTTCCTCTCCCTCCCCCCATTCCTGTTCATTCATAAATTTGTCTTCCTCTACGAATTCATATAACTATACAGGATGTGCTGCGATTTGCATGGAAAACTCTTTGTTACACTACTTTACCATTTTTAGGAGTTTTTAATATAAGAAATACGAACTCCCATCCCCAAGCAAAATTTGATATGATATGAATTACGTTAAAAAAACTTATATGATATGAATTACGAGTAAAAGCTCGAAGCGTATCGTCAATGATTTTCTGCTGATACTTGAATTGTTCAAGTCGAAGAACGGTTAAACTTAATATTTAAATAAAAAATAATATAATAGTAGGAATGTAATATGTAAAAAAGTGGAAATTATCCTTTCATATCTTATCTGAGCGTAAGTGGTAAACAAACAATCTAAACGATTGGCGGCCTTCAGACCAAATATTTGTCATGTACGTAGTTCATTAAAATGCGGAAAGGTTCCGTAACCTAATTTTCACGAGATGCTTAAAAACATTATGTGTAAAAAGAAGGTATGGAATAAATGCAATGCAACTTCCTTGTTGTAGTTGATTTCATAAACTTTGACTCTAATCGAGTGTGTCGAAATTTAATTTGAAGTTTACCTTGAAGAATGAAACATGTATATTAGTTTAACATTATTATTTATTTTGAAAACTGTATCGAAATTAAATCCTAAATAGGATAAAATTTACCATTGAAATATAGTTTTTCTCCCCTCCCTGTGTTGTACCCAAGTACTGATATCCTCTTAAAATTAGTCTGTCGTGTTACAGTACCACTTAAAATGTTTGCACATTTTTTCAGATACTAAAGTATTTTTTTAAATTAAAAGTAAAAAAAATTAAGTATAATAATTGGAAAAATTAAGCTCTAAACTATCTAACTAACTGTCCCTTCCCTAATTAAATAATCTAATCCAATATAATTAAATTGAGTATTCAAATGTTTATTAAAAATTATTTAACGAAGTAGGAAGCAAAAATATTATTTTGATTGTTGCCAGTAGTTTCTTTTAAGAAACTAAAATGCTAATTTCAGTGGTGAATCATGCAACAATATATGAGTATTTTTTAAGGAAGCTAGCAAATGGTTTTTTTAAATTGCAAAAACAGAAGTAAAATAAAGCAAATTTTCTACGTGTTGAAAAATGGCTAAATTCCGTAAATTATATTTAAGAAAAGATTAAATATTTCTGCTAATGTCTAAAATTAATTTTGTGCTTGTGTGTATGTGTAGACTGTAAATTTAAGGAATAAAAAAATGTAATAAAAAAAACAGAAAGGAAAACTTATAGAGCAATTTGTATATTTTAATTAAGTCGAACAGATGTGTATTGTATATTAAATTGCATCCAGTATCATTTTCTATTTCCTCAACCGCCGAAGAAACGTGTGTGAGGTCCTGATTATTTAAATGGCTGCTTAAACCAGTGAACACGACCACTAAAACGGCACTAGTACAGAAACCACATTTGGCCCCCCTCCACCACCAGCTATAATCATAATCTTAATTTACTACTATTCTTCTCTTAAAAAGCTCTTTGTACTGTTTTGAATTTATATCAGGAGAAACTACCGACCGTCATGTTTTATCGCCTATTCCCCACCTGTTGCTTCTGCCCTCCATTATAGTTCCGTCTCTTATTTGAACACTTGTTTATACATCTGGATTTGTAATGCTTAGAAAATGAATATTCGATACAATGTTTAACCTGAAGAGGTGAATATAAGGCGCAGAAGGGGATTTAGCTTATGAAGAGGGGGTTTTAAGGACTATTTTGTAATTGTTAGAGTTTAACATCGTTATTAATAAGTGGGGATGTAAGCCACCGTTTTACAGAAAAAAACTTTGATAAAAGCTAGCGCAGGTGCTGTGCCCGCAGTGTGTGAGGTGAGGTGGCAGGGAGTAGACGTTTATGATAGTTTATTTTTTTATAATAAAATTTAGCTTCACTTCCCGTTCATTGTTTAGCGAGTCCTTAAAAGGTTTTTTGATAACCGGCAAATAGCTAAGCAATTCTTATGCTAGTAATTGTTACAATAGCTATTTAGACAAACCATTCAACGGTTCCTTTATATTTACTTATAACTCATATCCGTTTTTTTTTTTTTTTTTTTTTATTAAAGCAATAGGAAATTATTTACTTTTCATTTCTTAATTTGTAGTATTTTCTAGAAAAAAGTGCGACTCGCATTTCTTTCAAAATTCATTATTTGTAGAAGAGCAAATAGTTAATAACTAGGTATATACTGAGTTTTCATAACTGGCGAAAATCAGTTTTCATTGGAGGCAGTGGTTTCAAATGAACGCCATCCAGAAGATATGAAAAGACTCAATGAATCTGTTCATATCTCCCCGAACAAAAATAATGAATCTGTATTATTTTCCTTTGCATTTTAGGTTAATACGGTTTCCTACGCATTTTAGGTATAATAGATTTATATTCTCTTAATTTCATCTAAAATAGTTATTGTACAGACATTATAACTCAAACTTCTTCAAAATCAAGTTCATATCAAACCTCTTAACCCGATCCCCTCCTTTGAAACAATGATTTTTCAGATTCGTAATTTTTTTCGCGGGTCTCAATAATTCCACATTAATGTGGACATTTTGAGTTGATTCATAGTAAATGCCAAATAAGGGCTTAGCTTCTACTGAGGTTATTCCTTTGGATTTAATGCGAAATATAAATTAAAATTTTTATTAACGGTTAATACTAATTATTTTTCTTGCATTCATCACTCTCATCATCATTAGGCAATTGAAAGAAATTTTAAGCTTACCAAAAGCCGAATCGCTTTAGCCATAGTTTTACTAGTAATATATTTTGTACCGGAGGTTTACAGCCGAAAACATCGCGGAGAAAACAACGCAAGGCAAAAACGTGGTGCTACAAAACATCGTGGGAGAAAACATCGCAGTTCTAAAACATCGTGGTGCAAAACATCGTCGTAGAAAATAAAGCGGTTCAAAAACTTCGCAGTTTAAAAACATCGTCGTCGAAAATTTCGTGGTAAAAAATAAAGTGTCTACAAATCATCGCATGGACGATAACATCGCAGACATGCTTTTTTCAGGTTTTAATAACTGTAAATGGATATGCCCATAATGATTTGTGAGCGCAAGATGTGAAGAAGGATAATTTTTACTTTCACATTTTTTATTAACTAATAAATTTTTGCTGAGAAAATAAGAAGAAAACTTAAGCATAGAAAATTAATGCAACTTATAGCACTTAATAGAGTTTTAAACCGACATAGTTAACTAAAAAGGGCCATTAATAAATCATTTTTATAAAGTTTTTACTGGTAATTTTTCATGAAAAGTATAATCTATAAGTTGCATTTAATTTTCTATGCTTAAGTTTCCTTCTTACTTTTTAAGAAAAAATTTATTAGTTAATAAAAAAATGTTAAAGTAAAAATTATCCTTCTTTCCATATTGCGCTCACAAATCATTATGGGAATATCCATTTACAATTATTAAAATCTGAAAAAAGCATGTCTGCGATGTTATTGTCATGCGATGATTTGTAGACACTATTTTTTACCACGATATTTTCGACGATGTTTTTAAACTGCAAAGTTTTTTAACCGCTTTATTTTCGACGATGATGTTTTAGAACTGCGATGTTTTCTCTTTGCGATGTTTTCGATGTTTTATAGCACGACGTTTTTGCCTTTTGTTTTCTCCGCGACGTTTTCGTCCGCGATGTTATCGGCGGACACCGTACCGGAGACAGACGAGCGGAGTTTTTGCGTAAGGCTGTGCCGAGACTTTCTTCATATATAATTTTCTTCATTTCTCCTTAAAAAATTCGCCATGGAGGCATCTTTCCTTTCAAGCAGATGACTGTTCAGTGATTTGTAATTAAAATTTCAGCAGCTGATTCTTTTGAAAGTTTGAAAGCAGATGATTGTTCAGTGATTTGCAATTAAAATTTCAGCAGCTGATTCTTTTGAAATAAAAGTTGGGCATCCACTAGTTTTCAATAATAATTTGCAGCAGAAATATAAATACCTTGACATAACTGCGATAATAATTCTGCCATTTTCATGAGCAGAATTTTGAAAATATTAATCACATCTAAAGACGTATTCGATAAATTTCAAGAAACAAAAACGGTATTAATGCACGCATATTCATGGATAAGCAAAAATACGCATAATCTCAAGCTGGCACTATTAACTAACATAACACAACATATAAATAACTAGTACATAAACTGTTAACTAGCATTCAGGTATTGTAAAAAATACTTTTCATGGATTCTGAATGAACAACAAGTAGTGTTTTAATATAACAGCATTTAACTAAGGTAATATTCAAATTTGTAGATCCGATTTTGTTATTCTTGTTATCCGTGTTAAAACGCTTATTGCATTCCCCCTTTTATTTGGCGGAAGGGGGGATTATGTCAATATTTATTCAAACAACAAAGTCATTGAATTCTACTTAACTTTATTCACCCAAATGGACCAAGAGCATTGTATCTCTCCTAACCCATGATTGCTATTTTAACTTCATCTTCCTTTTATTCTATCGGATCGTCTTTTAACCACTGCGTCATCATTGCATCAAGAATTCCTGATCTGATAAAATTTTATAAGCTTTACCATTCTTGTCTTTCTCTATCCATTTTTCTGCATTTCCTTCACTTTTAAGCCCTCAGATACGACGTCGATTTTAAATTAAACTATATCGATAAAACACAGGTCCCTCTTTTTCATCTAGTTGCTCTCGAAATCGAGAAAGTTTTATTTAAAACCTACTCCATAATAAGATCGCTGTTTTATCGAATTTTAAATTTTTTACTGGTGTGTTTTTCTTACTCTTTTATCAAAAATGGTTTCATTGAGAACTGATACCTTCTTCATTGGCAGAAATTTGATACTTTTTTGTGAGTTTGAAATTTAATACTCTTTAGTTGTTTCCACCCATGAACGTAGTTGCTATCTCTCCGATTTCGATCCAAAGACTTTCTAATGCAAACTTGTGGGCTCCGGAACTGAATCTTCGGGTTGAACAACAGTTCGTTCATACATGAATTCTGCTGTGATCTGACAAGTCGTCTTTATCTTTTATGATGGTAGAAGAACTCGGAAATCAGTTTACTTCATTCATTTATCTTTTGCAACAGTTATAGTTATATAAGGATAGTTATATAATGTAAAATATATAATGATTTTAAATAGTGAACCAAAAGTATTGTTTTTTATTACACTTATTTAATCAATCGTTTCAGTCCAACAGTTCTAGATTTTTAGATGCAATAGAAATTATAAATGAGTTCAATTGAATGCTGACGCTCATTGTTTAATTTCGTTTATATGAACAGCTACTTTTATTTATGCTCCTGGAATAAAGAAAAATATTTAAAATCATTTTATATTTAACTGCAAAAACGTAGGCAATTATTAAACAATTAAATGCGCGGAATTTAAAGTACGGATCACCTAAAACAATCAGTAAGAAAGAAGGGGAAAAAAGTATTATTAAAATTGCGTTAGTTTGTTAATCAGCAACACGTAAAATGTATTCAAATGTGAATTACCTTATACTTTGCTGAAGGACAACAAATAATTTTTTTTCAAGCAGCAGCAACACTTTGTTTTTAAATCGTTAAGTTTCTTAGTCAAAAATTCGTTAAAATCGCACAAAATATGAAGTACATATATAAAAAAATAACCTGAAAGCTTTCAGATTTTAGTTTCCGCCCAAACAGACGTTTTTTCATTTACACACACGTACACATTTCTAGAGCGTTTAGAGTAACGTATCTTATCTTTGGGCTAAAAATACACTGCTGGCCATTAAATTGCAACACCAGGTAGGAATGAACTGGCGAACGTCAAAATTACATGAAAGGAAGAAGAAAATGGGATATGCAAATGTACTTCAGCAGATTTAGACGCTCATTTGGAAAGCGCTTTGTAAGATCAGAATTTGGTCAGAATATCGTGTTATGCTTCAAATAATAATAAGAAATGCTTACTAGCAAGTGTCAGAATTCAATAGTGGCAGGATCGTTGCCTATTGAGAGTGCGGATTATCGTTCCGTGATATCGCCCGTCGCATTGGTCAACATTCAACCACTGTCATGCGAATATGGAATCAATGGGTTGCTAAGGGTCATACTAAACGGCATGCAGAATCTTAACGCCCTCCCATGACTAACGCCAGAGAGGACATACGTATTGTGAGGTTAGCCATGCAAAACCGTACAACCACATCACGGACCATTAGTCAGGAAATAGGTATGTTTGCAGTATCTGCTTTTATGGTGCATCAACGTTTTCAGCAGCGTGGACCATTAGCAAGGCGGCCATTACTTCGGCTTCCCTTGACAATGCAACATGGAGAGAGATGGCGACCCTGGTACGTCGAACGACAGAGCTGGATACAGGAGTGGCACAACGTCTTTTTAGACGAGTTCCGGTTCTGTGTGCAGTATTCTGATAGCCGTATATGAGTCTGGAGGCTATGCGGAGACCGCACATCGTCTGCTTGCATTCGATATTGGTATAGGAGCCCTGCACCTGCTGTGATGGTTTGGTCAGCTATTGGGTACACGACATGCACAATTCGGATCGACGGTAATTTGAACATATGTCGGTACATTTCTGATGTCTTACGTCCAGTGGTTGTGCCCTATCTTCGAGGCCTGCCAAACGCCATATTCTAACAAGATAATTCAAAACCACGTGTTGCATGTCGTGTTCTGACCTTCCCCGATACACAGGGTATTCGACTGCCGTCCTGGCCTGCACTGTCTCCAGATCTGTCACACAATGAAACCCTATGGACATGGGTTGGTGAGAGAATGACCCGTCTCCCCTCACCAGCAAATTCGATTGATGAAGTGTGGCATAGATTTGAAGCAGCATGGAATTAATTGACCGTTTCTATCAGCCAAGCCCATTTCGACACCATGCCTAACCGGTAAGGGCCGTTTTAGCTGCTAGGAGTAGCAGTTGTTTCTACTAATTTCGCACCCCTGTAAACCCCCAAACTGCTTACAAATTTAACCATTTTGTCTTCATGCTCTACTTATCACGCATAATTTTATATTTGCTTTCCTTCGTGGTGCAAATTTTTATATTTGCTTTTTATAAATTAATTAAATTTTAATTTATTTTTATATTTGCATATAATTTTTATATTTTCTTTCCTTCGTGGTGCTGCAGTTTTAATGGCCAGCAGTTGTATTTAAGAACATCATATCTTCATAATTTCCTATGCACAGTCTCGCGGCGCTGGAGATAAAAAATGTTTTTTCGTACAGTGTTGCCATTGCTTGCTTTGAAATCGTTGAGTTTATTAATCAAGAACTCTAACTAAGTTTTGTGAAATAGGAAATAGATAAACTAATGAATTCAAAATTCGGGCTTCCAGGTGCCCATATTCGGGTGGAAGACAACGTTATTCAAACCTTGATGGCTGTAGATACTGATGTTTTTTTCACAGTCCGAGAAACATATATACATTCATGCAGATTCTTCATTACTTAATTTCTTTAAATATGTTAAGCGGTAACATTTGGTGGCAACAATTGAAAGATGATTGAAAGTTTTTAGTGATGCGACGCAAAATGTCGTTTCGAGACTAATGACCCTTCTGGACTAACGCCCCCTTGAATGGCGCTAATAAATTCGAAATTAAAAATCCGAATTTCGAGATGCATATGTTCGAGGGGAGGACTATGTGTGTTCAAAATTCCTACAGCACGAGAAACAAACAAACATGGTTAAGTACACGGATGCTCATTATTTAATAATATTGATATAAATTAATAACATATATTATTAAAACAAATATGTTAGGAAATTAAAGTAACAATTAAGAACTTAACATAAAAATAACATACTGTAAGAAATATCTAATATTTTTATTATTATTAATTTAAATATCTATATAATGTATAAGGGGACATTCACTGAAAGGTGGCAATCGTGCTCATCAATCAAAGTCAAGTCATGAACTACATTGGTTTTAAGCATCAAACCCTGTGAGTTTCTTCCGATAAGGTAACAGGTATTTCATCTTCTTTAGCCGTCAGTCTGAGAACCCTTTTTTCAATCACCGTACTAATAATAATCTACTGTATAGTTAATTCATACAAGGATTACCAGACTGATATGATTAATTGATATTTCTTTGAATGGCAATTTTTTTAAACAAGGTATTATCTGAATAAACAGAATGATTCATATCGTCTAAATTTACCTTCACCAGTTTTCGCAAGAATACGCTTCTTCGTCTGCAGTCAGTTTCTATCATATCTGTCATATCATCTTAAAAGGCAAGAAAAGGGTACAATTTGTACGCATGAGAGGTTCTGTAGATCTCTATATGTGCATAAAAATTGTACTTAATGTTTATTTACTATCTTCTTCAATCTGTTAAATGTCTTGATTTTGTCGTGTCGCAAAATCACAAAAGAGCATGTTTATGAATTATTAACATGGTTTTAATGACTTGAAGAATGTCTACGTGAATTAATTCGCTACAAGCATTTGTTAGGCTAACTTTAATTCCATTAGACAAAAATGGGACGACATAAGAAAGAGTATTACTTTTAAAGTAATTTTTGTTGCATAAAAGTAGTGAACTTAAATAGCAATAAAGGCTGTATATCTTCATGCTAATACCATACGTTTCATTCAGAAGACATACTTTTACAGAACAATTTTTTATTCTTGAATATTCGTGGGAAAAGGAATCTATATGGCTCAATGGACAATGTAAAAATCCACATTTAAATGCTGATACATCACCTTTGTTTTATTTTTATAGCTAATTGGGTTAGTTTATATTCTTCTTGAAGATAATCGCTGAATTTGTACTTTCGTATCTTCGACAATTTTAATTTATTGACTCCCATAAATGTAATCCGAAAATTCACCGAATTTTCTGCTATTAAACGATTTGCCTTTGAGCCCTAGGCTCCACAAAGGCTTTAATAAATAAACATTATACTTTCTATAAAGCTAACGTAACTTATACGTAGTTAACGTATACTTTCTATAAAGCTAACGTAAATAAATCTTTAACAAGCGGACGATAACATCCTCTCACATTCTGATAATACATTATGATCAGAAAATTATACAAAATGTGGTTATATCATGTTCGATACAAATACACAATATGTGGCAACATATATTTTTAAAAAATGACAAAAATTAGAACTACACATGGGAGCTGAAGTCTAACTTTTACAAATCCACTGTCAGGAACTTTTATGTCTTTACCTGATCTCTATATTTTCATTTCAGATTTCGGAATACTTCCAGTGTCAACTGAATTTTTATTGTCAATACGATTTCTTTTCCTAAATGTTTTGCAAGTTCTTTATCTATTAATGGTAATTTGTACTCACAACTAGCTCCTTCAAGACGAAAAGGCCTTGGTAAATTGTCATTCGCTTTTCTCGTATTATGAGCAAATTTAGAAAAAAGAATTTACATAAAAAGTATTTTAAAAAGTCAAATTTACTGCATTTACTGCTTTGCCTCTACATCTATGCACGCACTTTAGATACAACTCCGACTAACGTGGAAACAAAGTATTAAAACAAAGCTTATTTGTAGCTTTGGATATGTCAAGGTGATACTTTATCCCATTCCACACTTTCGAAATCATTACTGATGTGACCAACTCCTATCGTCCATAATTCGGGAAAGCAAATGTAAAGAGGTCAATTCCGCTCCGTCTTTTTCGCAGAACAAAACGTTTCGAGTTCGTTCCAACTATGCGAAGCACTAAATGCACTGATTTCGGATTAATATTCTTAAAACATCGTTCTTGTAGTTCTTTTTCATCTCTCTCGCGCACGCTCTCTCTGTGTGTGTCTATATATAGATATATATCAGCAGCTCAAGGCGCTAATTTTGGTCTTATTTGTTCTTTCATTATTTTTAAAAGCACTTTTGACTACTTTATATATATATAGTAAAAGCTTGTGTGTGTGATAAAATCAAACTCAGAAGTAATGACCAGCAGGAATTTTGAAGGCATAGCAGTGTTGATCCATAATGAATATAAAATTTTTCAAACTAAAGCCCAAATTTTCTGTTAATTGTAGGACCTCACCCTAATATTTCCCGGTTAATCGGATGTTTACGGTATTAAATGCTGAATTGTGGCTCCAAAACAAGCCTTTTCCTGAGCCTCTAGATTTGTAAAACGAGCCCTGATCTTAGTTAACGAAACTCGTAACAATCTTTACAAATGTCTAAATTTAAACAAAACTCAATAAGTCAGTTAGGAATTTTAACAACTTCATTCTTTGCAAGTAATTTCCTAATAAATAAAAGTAATATTAAAATTAATTATTATTTTTTAAATAATTCTACGTACTGGATAGATAACAAGGTGAAGATTGACATAATATTTTCCTCGTACTCTGTCACGCTTTTGTTTTGGAACAAGTTCCAATAATTCTTGCGTTTAAACTGCATCATTAGCTCTTTTATTTTATTTCGAGTATATCAAAATATTTCAAATCCGTGCATGGAAGAGAGAAACTGCGATGTTTGCATAACAAATCTTTCGAATTCATTACGCGGAACCTTTTCGCTTCCGAAATCTTTCTCGAAGCTTTTAGATCTACACTGCCATCTGTCGGTGATATTATTAACTATGCAAGTGAAATTCATGCATACCAATAACAGTGAAGACTGAGAGGAAGACATACATTTTATTAAAGTGTTTTATGACATTTTATTGAAGATAAATTTTACGAATTTGAATCAGATTAATTCTTAAATGTTTCCAAATGGGCTTAAAATACGCAATTTTATTTATTATCATTTAACCATGTCAATAAAGAATACGAATCTATAAATTTTGAAAATAAGATACTAATTTCTTTTCGTATGAAATGTTGCTAGTTGGAATTCATAGGTTATTTATTAGGAATTATGATTTTTTAAGATATTAATATTCCGAAAATAGATTCGAAAGATAAGTGAATGAAACAAACAAAAACATCTGCACAAATAGGAAAAAATATGTCAGTATACAGTGTTATTATTAAATAATTATAGTAACAACTGTGATGGCATTTCCTAATTTTTTATTCCTTCAGTTTGGTTTTATTAGAAACAAACCAATTATTAAAAACAATTTAATAAACAAATAAAGCAACAGTAGTTATTTTCTTGTAAGATCCTTGTTGGATTTGTTGCGTCATTAAAATTGTCTATTTAATTGATTTGTTCAATATGTTTAATTAACATACTTAGACTAATCTAATATGATTATTTAGCATACTGAATTACTTTAATTAACATAATAATCAGTAACAGATAGTTTGAAGTAAATAATGCTTTATGACATATCTGTGGTTACGCATTGGATGTAGAGAGATATGGAAAAAATAATAGATTAACCTAGCTTATTATTTGCATGAGACTGTTAAACGTATAATATTAAAGGCAATTGTTGGCGTGTATAATGATTACTAGTAAGTTATTAATTAATGCCTTAAAATATTTTAATTATTAAACCTTTCTCTAAATCCCAAGTTTGAAAAAGACTAAAAAAGAATATCGCCATATCATTTCGATAGATAATTAATTATACATAACGACACTGTATTTTTTATTCCATACACTATTTTTCTTTAATCATTAATCTACAGGTAGTATGTTATTATAACGCGTCTTTAATAAACAGCGCTTAGGATATTGCGCTGTAAACTACGTATCTTGATCCCGGAATAAATAAATAGCGAAAGAGCACTGAGTTTTTAAAAATTAGGACCTTTGTTTGTGTTTATGCATTTTTTTTAAAACTATTCCCAACTCAACGTTATTAAAGTGTCCTTATATATATGCCAGTTGAAAATTAAATGGACTGTGCTTCCTTGCTTATATAAGAACTCATATTAAAAACAAAGTAAAAATGAGTCAGCAAAACCATCAGATTTACGCATGGTACTTCTTTAAGCAATGTTCTCAAATCACGATAGGGGAGAAACTAAAAATCCTGAATCTTAATTATTTTTTACAGTACATAATTATCAAAACTATTTCATATTTGGAATTTCGGTTTTACCACATTATTATTTGTAAGTGAGCAAAGTTAATTTTAAAAATTATCACTTTGTGTTATTTTCATGAACCTAATAGCTTGTATCTTCGCTAGGAACTATTCGTCGCATTTCCCATAACCTATTTAAATTAATAAAGCAAAACAAGCAGTTTCGTAAAAAGGATTGAAAGTGTTTTTCAATTAAAAAATAAATAAATAACCGATACACTGCCCTCCCATCTCGTCCTGTATACACGTAAAAACACCTTAAAAAGTTACTATTTGTCATTGACTTGTCTGCGGTTTCCAGACAAGGGGGCTATCGTCATATTAACTAGACATAGTCGTCTTATCGAGACTGTCTGGAAAATAGGGTTGCTAGAGGAGAACTACAAACTACGCCAAAAGATCGATAAGCACCATATAACGGTGTACAAATGTTACTCTGCATGAAGAAAGTAAACAAACGTACTAATTTTTTTTAATCCAAAAATTATGTCTGCGTAAATACAATAAAGCTTTTAGTTTGCAATAAATTTTCAGTAACAAGATATAAAATATTGTAAAAATTTTTTATGCTTTCGATATTTTAAAATGAATAATTCATTCAAATTTGCTGAACGAATTTCTTTCCTTTTAGTTTCGATTATTCTTAGCGTTAATAGGAATCGAAAATCTATCAAATTTTAACAGAATTTGTAAACGTAACTATTTATTTTTAAAGTCGAAGAAAAATTTTGTATATAAATTTATTAAACATAGAAATTTTAAATTATGATTGTTGTGTTTTTCCTTAATATATACTTGAAAACAGTTGGAAAATAAATTGATTCATATATGTTTAATTTAAAAAGTAAATTTCAAAACCTAAGTATTTTTTTTATAATTTTGATATCTTATAACATGTACGTTATTAGTACCAATTCTTTTTAACTGTCTGTGGGTCAACCTATATCTAGACACAGGTAGAAAGATAGATGGATATTTGTAGCTGTAAAGTAATAATATTTTCGTATAATCTGCGATCTGATTCATCTGCATTTTATCTCGGATTAAGTATAAACTATCTGAAGTTTTGCAGTTTTACTTAAAGATATATCTCCAGAAAAAGAAAATATACATAATAAATGGTAAATGCTTTTGCTCAAGTTCATTGCAAACAAATATGTTTACGTAGGATGTTTCCAGCTTCATACTTTCGTATTATCACATTATACAGCAGAATTTGTTTTCTAAAAGCGCAGTTGAACACACACACACCTATGTGTATAGATTTTATGCATTTTATTTCAAGTGAATGCGAGTCATTTTTCTTTAAAAAGTGTATAAAAGTATCTTTTCTAGGGTAAACAGCTGTTGCGTCTTTCGTAGTACGCAATTAAGCAACCAGTCTAATTTAAAACGAAGAAATATTTTAATATATAATGATTATGAAATTATAAAGTTTTTAAATGAAGGTAGTTTCTTTTGACATTTAGGATTATTGACATTTAGAATATAGCTTGAGTTATCGCTTTGACATTTAGAATATACTGTTTGACTTGACATTTAGAATATAAATAACACTGCCACATTTTAGCATTTCGTGCTGCTTTCGGTTCCCGGAGAACGGTTTGTCTACGCGGGGTTTTTATGGTTTCCTCCAATTGAATGCGAGTCATTTTTCTTTAATAAGTGTATAAAAGTATCTTTTCTAGGGTAAAAAGCTGTTGCGTCTTTCGTAGTACGCAATTAAGCAACCAGTCTAATTTAAAACGAAGAAATATTTTAACGTTTCGTATCTAATTTTGAAACCATGACAAGGAGTTTTAGAAAGTCTCAGAAAATAAAAGAAAATTATATTCGCAAGGAGTTTTAAAAAGCATCAATATGCAGTTTAAGTTATATAAAAAAGCCCACAATAAAACCGTAGCTAAATTTTACAATGTACTCAATCATAAATTCTTAAAGATCTTTTAGAAAAATTGCACCAAAATACATGAAAATTATTTCTTTTTAAAACTTTTGAGAATTATACTTAATCTTAAGTATTTTTAAATTTTTATATGAGAGGTATTGTATCAAATATAATATGATACTTATTGTAATTTCAAAAGCATCTGCTTTCTGAAACTATTAGAAAGCATCTTCCACCTAAGCAGCTAGCTTTGGCACGCTCTACTGCATTCAATTAAACAAACAAGCTTTTTTTTAAAAAAAAATTAACAGAAAATATTTTCACTTTGGAATAGCATTAAATAAGGAGTCTATTCAAATAAACGCAGTTTTTAACATTACCTCAACGAAGTACTGTTTCTCGTTTTCAAACGATTTTTAAAACTGAGGTGAAGTATCTGTACGTACTTTATTAAGAATTTTTAATTTACATTATTTTCTAAATTTTAATTTATCTTATTTCAGATTTGTTTCCTCTCATTCATCATTCAAAGTGACTTGCATAACCTTTTGATTCAAACCGGCATAAACGGAAGAACTTTCTGTCAGTATTCCACTTGGCGATCGCCAAGTGAGTTGTTTACAAGTGTTTAGCACGAAACAATTATACGGCCCCTTGTCTGAAAAATGGTCTTCCGCATTCACCAAGGTCGTCGGAAAACCAACCTTCGCTTCAGTCGTTTTCTGTATTAATAGCTGACTCGTCTCAATCTTTTTGTAGGTAAACAACACTTGACGGCCCTCCTGACCACCCTCTCCCTCTTGAGATTCCTACCAAACTTCGCCCATTATGCAACCCTTTAATATTTTTTTTTTTTTTTCCTTAACATTCCGTGAAATTCGCTTTGTTTCAGAACGCTTTCCTGCCGTTTTGTTTTAAATGGAATTGTCGTTTGAATCAAATTTTTTAACATCTAGGGAAGCAGGTATTTTAACAAAGTAATGAGTTGCTGTCTTTGAATACGGTGCAGTTTTACTGAAGAATAACTTGGTCACTAGTTTATTCTTCTTTTTCTCTCCTGCATCGATTCGCCAAATTTGAGTTTTGCGCCGACTGACCTACTTCAGAGGAAAAGGGGGGAGATGATATGAGATTCGCCATGTTCAGCTGAAAGTTTTGTTGCATGCAAATGTCCCGCATAATAAATACTTCTTATAACTGGAGAGTCTTTTGTATGTTTTTAACTGTACTCAAGATAAATTCAGTCTCTCTGGTCAATAGGCATTTAAATAATTTTCCGCCAACTTTAGATTTACTATTCTCTTATTCCCAAACTGGTGTTAATATTATGATCCAAAAATCATAATTACATTAAATTCTATAGTTTTAACAGACCTGGAAGTGCTATAATTTTAAACATATTTATAATTACCTGTTGGCAAACTAAATGCTTTCACGCATAAAATAAAAGAATCTGAAAACGTCTAATTTTTTTTAAAACATAAAAAAAAATGAAAACGTAAATAAAATGTTTGAAGCATAAAAAAGGGAAAAGCATAAAAAAAAAAGCCTGAAAACATGCATTTCCGATATAGTAAAATTTGTATGATCATAGTTTTTCTTCAGTTTTATTGGGTAATGCATATGATATTTTTTACATCAAAATAATCAATTTAAAAACTATTTTAGAAAGTCATTTCTTAAAACCTGATTTCTCAAAACAGATACGGTTTAGCGACCAAGGTAGAGATCTTAAAAATTGAATGAATAACAGAAAAAAGTCAACTAAACCTCAAGTCTTAAAAAATAAATTCAGCTTCAGACCGGTGGTAATGTTACAGAAATGTTATATTCATTTTGAGAGAATGAGACATGGATGTCTCTTCAGGAAGGAGAGCCCACCAGAACCCAGAGGGTAAGAGGGGCACCCCCATGAGCGGGGATAACTGTATGCGCATTTGTGTGTTTTTCTTCACGTGTAATGCGAATATGAGTAAATTTCCTTTAGAAATTCCTCTATGAAGGCATCCTTTCTTTTTGGAAAACATCTCTCTTGTACTTTGCCGAAATAAACTAAACAAACAAGAGAAAACCATCTGAAGGAATTTGAGTTCTCTGAATAGTGTTTCTTGGTACATTTCTGTCTCTTAAAGAAGATGGATTAAATTCTCGTGAAATATAAGAAGCATTGTAATTATTAAATAATGCTACTTCTTCTTATTAACATGATTCATATGTTATTAATTTAATAGTCACAATGGCGATTTAAAACCATGTTCACAGTTTTTACCAGTTCTAGTACTGAATTTTGACTTATCAGCATGATAAATAACCGAACTGTAAAACATTTAAAAATCAGTCATTTGAAGAAATGTTTGTATTATTTAAGAGCGGGTGTTACATTTTTGCTATACTGGTGTTGTTGCCTCATTTGGAAAGATAGTGAATAGAAGCTGAATGCAAAAATTTAAATTTTCATTTCTCTTTCTGATATATTTTTGTGTAAATAATGCTACCGATAGAAATAACAAGATCATTCATTAATGGCTGGCCGTGTCCTAATAAAGCCAGAACCATCGAAAACAAGAATTCTTGATGCATCAAAATTCAAAAGCGATTGTCTGATGTTGACTTGAATTCCTTTCCTTTCTCCCGTTTTTTAGCTTGACATGAAAAGAAGAAAATTAATTGTTTGAAAAATTTCATATCTCTGTAAGCTAGGAACAAACTCTCCCTCGTTGCTTGTTGTACATCTAAATTATTTCCAATCATTTCCTACCTTAAAATTGACGTAATTTAATTGACGTAAAAGCTATGAAGGTTTTAGGTATAGGAAACGTTAAACGTGAACTCTTCTTTCGACGGGGTTCAAGCAGCGGATCTTCCACTTGCTAGCTGGACGTGTTAACCACTTGTATCATGAGTACGAAATGAGGGAACGGGATAGTCTCCAGCGTAAAAAGTAATTGAGAAGAGGCACGAAACATAGTCGACCAAAATCTACGTGATGATGAGTTATCATTCACCGTAATTTTTACTTCTAGCTCCACTTTAATGATTGTTAGGATTTTCTGATGCAAGAAATGGAAAAAAAGCAATTGTGTCCTTGCCGTGATTCAAGCCATAGATTATCGATTTGTCATCTTGATGTGCTGAGCATTACACTATGACAACAAGCATGCATGGGAGAATGCGACAATTTTTTTTACAATATAAATTAAGAATAAACTATGAGTTTCATTCCCTTGATAGCCCTTCCCTCGCACGCACTTTTACAAGTTTAATTAAAATAGTAATTCATAGTTCCTCTGAGTCTTTTAGTTAGTCGATATTAAAAAAATTTATTAGTAAGAAAACTGGAATTATGGATATATGACTAAGACATTTTTATCCCAAAGTAGCATTAGCCCAGAAGGGCTATTAACCTGGAAACGAGATTTTGCGTTGAGTCGTATTGTAAAAAGGTTGCATCAGTTTTCATATTGTTGCCACCAAATATTATCTCCTTTTTAAAAGAAATTAAATAAAGAAGAATGTGTATGAATGTCAGTATGTTTCTCACATTGTGAAAAAACGACAGTACCTAGAGCCATCAGATTTTGAACAACGTAATCCTCCCCCCACATGGGCAGCTGGAAGCCCGAATTTTGATTTTCGACTTTTTTTTAATTATTATTATTATCTATTCACGTTTTGTAAAATTTTAACGAATTTTGGATTAACAAACACGGATGATTTCAAAGCGAGCCATGGGAACACTGTACAGAAAAAAACATTTATATCTCGCGCGCGAAACTGTGTATCGGAAATTCTAAAGATTTGCTGTTTTCAAATATTTTATGATATTTCAGTTGAATTGAATTTTATGTGGTTTAAGTTCGAAGAACATGATATTTAATAAATAAAGGTAACACACAAAGCGTTAAAAAAATGCCCCTTGCTTAATGTAAATAAAATCTCAAAGTTTTCAGGTTTTTTTTTTTTTTTTAGCAGAAATGTAATTTTACAGCCACAACATCACCGGAAACTTAATCTGAGACTTTGCAGTCTCTAGCAAGATGCGCTAACCGTTACACCACACGGTTGCATGAAAGGAATGCCTACGGTTTGTTAATACCTGTTGCATAGATATACGATGTGATTAAAATCAGCACAGATATCAATTGAAAGAACCAGCATTTCTAAATTCTTTTCAACATCCTGTACCTTCAGTTCACCTTTCCTATGAGAGTGGTTTTAAGTTTCTAGAGCAGTAAAATATCTGGACTCTGGTAGACCCGGGAATATCTTGACCCGGGCTCAGATTCTGACGAATAACTTCTATATTCAACAAAGTTAGCTATACTAAATCATACCATAACTCTTACAGTACTTGTAATCATAACCTTATGTATTCAAAAATTAATGCGTGTAATACTTTGTAAAAATAACAATAGTAGAAAATACTTTTTGATAAACAGCTGATAATATAATGACGGTAAGTTTACGAGATCGCGCTTTGTTAGTAAAATTGCATTACCAAAACAGCCGGCACTTTCGTAATGTGTGGCGGCCTCCCCGATCCCCAGACCTCAATCCATGAGATTTTTGGCTTTGGGGGCATTTGAAACATGTGGCAAGTTGTGACAATTCTAGAACTTTACCTGATCTTAAAGCCAGCATTTCACGCCACGTGCTGAACATTTTTTAACGCACACTTCTGTCAACTGGGGAGCATGCCCTCTTGCGATTTCAGACGGTTACTGAAAATGATTGCTAACATGCGAACACACGTTTTTTTGTGTAATAAAATTTTAAAACTATTGTAAAGGTGTGACTAAATGTATAATTAACCATGCACTTCGGTGACGCTATTTGTAACTTTTTTTTTTCTCTGAAAGACATTCTCAGTTATCCCTTCATTAAGTCCGCCACAAAGTTTCACAATTTTCTGATCAGTGGTTTCGCTTGTAGGCAACTTTGAAATAGGGCTTTTTAATTATAGACACCCTGTATGTTTAAAGTTTTTGGTTCATGTCTTTTCGTTTTTCTTGCAGTATTAAATTCAACGAAGAAACATAAAATTTTAAATTGATCTGCTTAAAGAGGCTATGAGGATGAACTTATTGTAGTGATTTATCGTTCAGTGCCTTATGTAACTTCGAAAGTTGTATAACTATAAAATAATAACAATGAGTTGAAAAGAATATAAAATATAATGAATTTTTGTCCCATTTTAGACATTAAATTGTTAATAATTAATTTAATTTTGCTAATTTTTTACAGAAACGTTCTTGAGTTCTGAAAGTGCTCAGAAATATAAAGTCCGTTTTATTGATTTAAATTTGTTATTTTAAAACGGTGCCCTGAGAATGTTTCGAAACTGAAACTTAACTATCGTCATTTATTTTCTAAATGTATTTCTAAAACTTTTCAGCTCGTTTGGCGCTCCTCCTAGTCGTTCATCTCAGGCAAATGTCTCACTTACCTCACCATCATCCCGGCTCTACATGCAGGCATCAACTCCAAAATTTACCATTAGAAAATCCTCCCCGGAAGCATCCCTCCCTTTAGACATATTGTCCTCGAGCGTATTGCCACAGTCAAACAAACAAACCCAAATAGAAATTACATTAATTGCGAAAATTAATGCTAGATTCAGATTTATTTGAAAGCGCAAAGAACAATAATAGCGTTTTTGTCTTGAAAAATGTATAAATTGTAGAGTTCGTACTTATTTCGCAAGATGATATCGTATGTAACTGCATGCACTGCTATCTCACCCGGGGGCCTTTTAAATTCAATGACTCATGAAAAGTTAATTTTTATTTGAAAAAGAACAATAAAGATAGGACCTTGAACAGATGTAAAGGACTGCATTCACACATAATGACATTAAAATTAATTCAATGAGTAAAAAAAAAAAAAAAAAAAAAAAAAGATTAAAGCGCAAAGGATTTGAGGCGAATCAGTGCAGAAAATATTACACATGCAGTAACTTCCATAAATCTTACTTTGGTTATCTACTGCAATTTTAAAGTAAATTACCATATATTTCGCTTCAAAATAACCTTTTTGAGACGTAAACAGTACCGTTCTTTCATTCTTTTACTAAACAGCTTTAGGTCGTAGAGGCAAACAAGTGAAATTGCCAAATTTTAATAGTCATCCTGAGAAGCGGGAAATTTCTGATCTTATGAAATATTGTTATTGGGTTTTCTTTTCTTTTTACGAAACGAAATATACTAGTAACAAAATTCTAGATACGATCACAAATTCCTTCTTATTATCATAGATGATTAACTTTTAATCCGAAGATTGTAATCTGAAACTATCGTATTTGTTCCAAATATTTTCAAATAGACTAGAAAATTTATTCGTTGAGGATGCTTCAATGCTGCATACAGAGTGGGTATTAGTGCAAGTAACTCTTTCCAATGGCCGGCGTTTTTTATGTTTTTTGCAGATGGATTCTGCTCTGAACTTCTGAAAAGGCTCCGTAATATGTATTTCTATTTCCCGTTGTATATGTGGCGAAGCGTGGCATTAATCTACGGCAAAGAGTATAAGGGCAGTAAAAGAACATATCACACTGCATTGTGCATTGATTTCATTGGCTTTGAAACTCATTTCGCTGAAATCACTGATAATGCAGTAGAAACAGGACTAACTTTATTTCAGTGTTTTAGATTCCGTCAACGTAAATGTTATTGTTGTTGTAGTCTTGTCTATATTACATGGAACAATAGTTGCCAGAGCCTACTCCGAAGAGAGGTTGGACTTCTATTTTCCACCCCCAATTTTGAGAGAGAACACCCCAAAGGGGAGATCCCGAGGCGGGGAAGACGCACCCCTCTCCTCTTCCAGCAAACCACACAAGAGGACTTTCGGCTCGCTGCATATTTAGAGTGCCGCACCGACACATACATTTACAAACATCCATGTCTTCTTCGGGATTCGAATTCGGGTCCTTCAGTACCGTAGTAGGCTTCCCCTAACCACTATACCGTCTGGGCGACCGTCAACGTAAATGAGTGCATGAAATCGAACACTGAAGAACTAGATAATGGAACACTTAATTAACATAAATGAACAAATGGTTCCTGAGAAGCTGGAAGACAGCTTAAACAACGGAAACAATGCTGAAGTGCTTGTGCGAGAATTTATAACTGAACAACTATAAAAATTTACTGGATTGGTTGAAACCTTGTCAGAGTAGTTAGTTATTGTTGTTGATCCCAATAACTGAACGTAGCCTTACGATTCGCCTAAAGATAAACGCAATTCGTTGCTGTGAAGAAATATGTAGATATCGTTATCGGAATTTTTACAGAAGAGAAAATGAATTATAAAAAACATACATTTTTAAAATTTATCTCTAATATAGACATTTGAATTTATTTATCGCTTTTTATCAATTTAAAAATAAAAAGTAAACATTTTTTGGAACCAATTATTATTTTTTCTTGATTTTGTTCAGTTTCGAACAGTCCTCGATAATGGCGAAACCAACTACTCGGATTATGCGAGCTATTGCTGTATTTATAGCTGGAAAAAAAAAAAAAAAAAAAAAAAAAAAAAAAAAAAACTGAATGTTTGCCAGTTTTGGCCGAGACCGTTTTATCTTGGAAAGCAAGTCCAGAAAAACGGCCATGAGATGGAATATTTAAGTGATGTACAAAAACTTGCACTTTAAAGATTCGGAATATATTAAAGTGATCCATTGCTTAAGTAAAGCGCGGAAAGCTCTTTTTTGTAGATGATTTGTCTCTAAAGTTTGGAATCATCTACAAAAAAAGGAAACAAATCGGGTAATCTGCAGATTAATAAAGCAATGTAGTAAACGTTAACCTTTTTCTAATGGTGACATAAATAATGTCTTTATCATTATCCTCAAAGTCGTTGGAACAATCACCATAGTTATATTTCTAATACATTACCATTCTTTCGTCTTCTGTTTATTCATGGTTATAAAGGTAGACAACGAAATATAACAAAACTTCGTTTAACCAAAATCCGGCTTAAATGGTACCATCGTTTCAGTGCAGTTTTTTCCAGCGTTGGAAAAAACTACACTGAAACGATGAATGTTATCACTAATTTATTTTAAATTAACATTTTCATTGTTTCTTTCTTTAGAGATAAATATATATTTTATAATGTAAAGAAATAATTTTTGTATACTTTAATACATAAATAGTTCATGGACTGTGGAATCTATATCCGTTATGTGATTTTCAAAAAGTGAAATGTATGAAAAGAGAATATATTTACATCATCTAACACGACGACTCTTACATCATTTCCTGATGTAACGTGATTCCAAGATGAAGCCATGCTCGCCATACGTGCCTTTCTGTGACGTCACTTCCATCATCCGAGGACCGTGGTCTACTACTAATAGTGTTTTACTGTAATACAAAGAGAAATTTGCAGTATTTGATGTCAGTGTTGCTTAAATGAAAAATTTTTTCCCTTCTTGCTGAAGATCATTTATTGATAGTTTTCTTTAGTTGGTTGTTCGACATGCATAAGTTTGACAGAAAGTAATGACAGTTTTAGAAAATATAATGAGGAATTGTAAAACAAAACGAAACATTATTTCATGTAAAAATATATGAAAAAAGCGCTCAAAAACTGTATACAAATTTCTAAACGTTTTAATTGTAAGCAAAGTGCAGGATGAGTCAGAAATATGACATCACGTTTAAAGCAAATATAGCGTGTTACTGTACGAGGCGTATTCATAAACTAAGTACCGTTTTGAAAAAAAAAAAAAAAAAAAAAAAAAAAAAAAAAAAAAAAATAGTAAAACAATTTTTTCGAATTAAATTTTATTTTTACATGAAAATACATGTCTTAAACTATTTTTCAACATAGTTTCCGCCAATGATCAAACACTTGTCATAGCTGGTGACCAGTTTTTGTATACCATCGTCAAAGAAACTTCCCGCCAATTTCGATAACCACGACTCGACAGCATTTTTCGTGTCATCGCCAGATCCAAACCGCTTGTCACCAAGCTCGAGCTTCATGTGCAGGAACAAGTGATAGTCGGACGGCGCCAAGTCCGGGCTGTACGGCGGGTGATCGAACTGCTCCCAATGAAACTGTCGAATTAACGATTGAGTGACACCAGCAGTATGGGGCCGAGCATTGCCATAGAGCAACACAATTCCTTTACTGAGCATTCCTCTTCGTTTGTTTTGCATGGCACGCCTTAGTTTTGTTAAAGTCTCACAATATCGTGCCGCATTAATGGTTTCACCTCTGGGAAGAAATTCAATAAGCAAAACGCCTTTCCTATCCCAGAAGACAGTGCACATGATTTTTTGTGATGACATTGTCACTTTGAACTTTTGTTTTTTTGGAGAATGAGTGTGTCTCCACTCCATCGATTGTTGTTTCGATTCTGGTGTAAAATGACACACCCAAGTTTCATCACCTGTCACAATTTGGTTTAAAAAGTTTTCTTCCTCATCACTGTACCGCGGGAGAAATGTCAGGGCACTAACAAGTCGCTTTGTTTTGTGAACATCAGTGAGCATTTTTGGAACCCATCGGGAACACAGTTTGCGATAATTCAAGCGGTCAGACACAATTTCGAACAAAACAGTACGTGAAATTTGTGGAAATGCCTCTGAAAGAGTTGTCATTGTGAAGCGTCTGTTCTCATGAATTGCTTCACCAACTTTCCTTACCAAATCATCTGTGACAACAGAAGGCCGACCACTCCGAGCCTCGGCGTGGACATTTGTTCGACGTGCATTAAACATTCTTACCCATTTCCTCACCATTCCATCACTTATCGCGTATTCACCGTAAACTTCTGTCACTTGACGATAAATTTCGGCCGGTTTAACATTCCTCGCGTTCAAAAATTTAATCACGGCACGAATCTCACAGTCAGCGGGAGAACTTATTGTCTTAAACATTTTGAATGTGCACATCAAACTGAAAACACAACATAGAGCAACCAAAATGGCGACAATTGAAAGTCAGTGAACAAGAAAGACTAGTGCGCATGCGCGGGATGCCTACCACATCGCTGCGACGGCACTAGAATGAAACGGTACTTAGTTTCCGAATACGCTACGTATAATAGACAGGGAAATGCTAATCTTATAATTATTTTTTATGTGCCATTCCCGAGTTTATGTCATAAATTAAGGTAGCTCTGAAAGTTACAATTGCAGCCTGGGCGACAAATGACAAATAATCATGAGACAGTGTGATTGCACAAATGTGATTTTAAGCAGCATTACGGCCATAGACTGTGGGAAAATGAGAAAAAAGAAAAGCAACAGAAAACTTCCAAAATAGATAACCCTCAGGAAAACTCGCTGTCATCCCAAATTGTTGTGTAAGCAATTGAAACGGCGAGTAGATTTTGAGACAATAAAGGCAGTCTGATTGATATTTTTATGTATTATTCTTTTTGACGACTCTACTTGCGACATTATTTCATTTCCTCTAGCCATTATATTACCATTACGAGCTCATCAACTGTTTATTAATATTTCTGTCTTATTCTATATTAAATCATTTCTTTATGAGTGTTAGGATCATAGAAGGGTTAAAACACTCAAATGTATAAAAATTCTGCTTTTAAAACGGTTATTATTGCGATTTTATCATGGAACTATGTTAATTAATACCAATATTTCTTTACTGTGTAACTTCTATGTCTTTATTTTTTTAAAGAAACGAAATGGTCTTCCCTCCCTTCTTTGAAAAAAAAATTATGTCTTCTATTTTCGCCGCGTAACTCATTGTAGGTGTCCTACACATTTCCAAACAACATATGGTAAATTAATAGGGCGAGACTCACATCATTTCCTCTAACTCTAAGATTCTAAATTAATGTCTTCATCGACGAATTTCTTTGACTTGCTTGACAATTTTTTAAACGGTGGTTATCCTCAAGTTCACAAGACAAATTAGGAAAACTCCACTACTAAGCCATTAATTTAGCTCAACAAGGGTTTGTTTTTTATACTGCGTTCAAATTATATTATAAAAAAGGAATTTTGTCATTTCTCATCATTTTGCTCATTTATTGGTGCATAGGTAAAAAAGTTATTATTTCAGAAGACTTCAGAAGAACAAGAAAAAATTGTTTCTAAAGCTCAAAATTAATTGCTTTTAGTGTCTGAATAAATCGAATTCAGAAATGAAAAAGAAAAAAAATTCGATAAGATATTTGTTATTATAGAATATCTTATCGATTTTGGATGAGAAATGAAACTATACGTTGAAATGCAGTTTGATGTAACGGGGAGAATTATTTAAAAAAAAAAACAACATTTTGGTTAAATACAACTGCTTCTTCTTGTGCTCGATAGATGGCACTAGTGGCTTGCTCATCTTAAAATTGTGCTAATTTAAGAAAAACGATGTGTATGGTGATAACGATATGTATATAAACGATATGTATGGGAAAAAAAAAAAAAAAAAATCAATCGTAGCCCCCCTTGCGCAAAAGAAAAAAATAGCGCAAGAAAGCCGAAAGAAAAATAAGTACTCAAGTACTTTTGCAGTTTATGTTTGAATTAAGAACCTAAAAAATGCAAGAATTACTCGGCGCTTAAAATGGATGTTCATCGAATCAGAACCATCTGTAAAACAAAGTTACAGAAGTATTTGGCAATAATCCCAGGAAATCAAAGAAAACCGTAAGATGGAAAGCTAATTTAACTAAGCCTACCCTCTTCTTGCGACTACAGAAACCCAAGTTCATATTTTTGTACAATGGAATTCGTAATACATATTATTATTATTATCGGCAACTGCATTCCAGCATCCCTTTGTTTGTATACTATATGAATTCTCAATAATAAATGTCTTCCTGCAATATCCTCTATTTTAAATAACCTTCTTCTTCATGATGTTCAGAAAAAGGAATTAGCGGTTTTATTTTTTTAAATATTGATCTTAGATGTGTATGTCTACAAAGTTTTTCAAAAACAAAAAGATAATTTTATGAAGCCAATTACAATACTCTGGATCTGTAAATAGAAAATCTAACTGTTTATTCGTTCCTCGCAGAGCAGCATTTCCAATGAGTAAAAAATTCATAATATTTGAATGAGTCAAGTAAAAAAAAAATCCATTCTTTACTTTCCAGATTAATAATTAATATTTTCGTTAGACGACCCGCAAATTAAACAGCGAGTGCTGTATTTTGTTTATGCTAGTGTGGAATAAACAATTGCCAAAAAAAGCAACATTTTGTGATTACTCTCTAAATTAGATAAAAAATTTTGAATTTCTCTTTTCATTAAGAAATGAAAAATAACCTGATTCACTAAATCTGTTCTTGAAATATCTCTGCAAATTTTACTCGTAAAAGTAAGTAAATTTTTATGCTTAACCTCCTAACATCGCAATGAATATTTTAACAATTAGAGCTTAAGGCCTATATAAAAAAGTAAAATTTTGTAAAGAATTGCCTTTCCCTGCACGGTATTGGAAAAATTTTCGGATAATTATTATAAATTTCGGATCAGTTTGAAAGCGTTTTTAATTTTAATACATATCTATGATTAATGTACACGAAATAAACGCGTAGCCACCATTTTTAAACACGCTGTAAATGCATTTAGCTGGAATCGGTAAATTAGCTAAAGATACATGTACAGGTATCAGTGGACGGGATGCCAAAATTTTACCATACAGGTACAGGTATAACTCCACCACACTGACTGCGCAATTCCACTTCAGTGTATAGGGAAAACACCCCGGGAAGCCCCCCACTACCGCCAACCACTGAAGAGGACTTTCGGCTCGTCATCTATTTTGAGTACCCTCTTGCCGCACTGACACTGTATATTACAAAAAGGCCTTCTCTGGTATTCGAACCCGAACCCACTGGTATGGCATTCAACGTCACTAATCTAAAAGTACAGGAATATAGGAATGCAAATTTCTGTAAAAGGTAATGAAAAAGAGGGAATGAAAAATAATCTAGCGTTCCTCTCTCGTCAGTCTTACCTTTGGCAAAGTGGCTAAAACCACTATGTAGAGGGAGTTCAAACCGGGTTCGATCCCAGGTGAACGGGCTGTCTGCATGTTTGGCTTTCTCCATATGTAACGTTAGTACCTGCCAGTTTCCCTTAGAAAATCCCCCATGAAGGCATTCTTTCCCTTAGGCAGATTGCCCTCGTGAGCTTTGCATGTTCAAGAACCTGACTTAACCTAACCCCTTCTCTTGAATTTTGATAAATTCAATTTTACTTCGAATGGTGATCACTAGCTGTGAATAGGTAGGGGCGGAAAATGGAATAAGGCGATAATTTTAGTTTCTCCAGTCAAACAAATTTCTTGTCATTTTCAGGGAAGAAACATAAGAAAATAACTAAGCTCAAATATTTCTGTCTCGGAATTCCTTTGTATCAGAACACTCTAAATTGTTCCTGCTGGAACTGGTATTTGGCTTATTTTATCAAATAAAAATTTATATCTCTTGCTGTCGTGAGAATCACAGATAAAGCTTACCTTTCTTGTTGGCTTAAAAAATAATTCACTAAAATAAATAGTAGATATACGGCGATTTCTCGTTATAATACGGAGATTGCTGCAAGAATTACACCTTCTTATAATGAATGAATGAAGGGTTTATCAATCAAAGAAAATTTGAATATTTATTTAAAAATAAAGAAATTACACACTCATGTTTTTATAATCAATTTTGAACACTATTTTTATGCTTTTATAAATAAGTTAAATCCGCCCAGATAGTATAGTGGTTAGAGGAGCCGACTGCGATACCTAAGGACCCGGGTTCGAATCCCGACTTTCCTGTTATTGACTCTTCGTCCCTTTATAAAGTGCCTCCGTAATAAAGTGACCACCACTTCTGGACATAGCAATAGCCAAGCCGAAGTCGGCTAAGGAAAAATAAGTTACTCAAAATAAAAGGCAATAATTGGAATAAAAAAAAAAGTACCTACAGTGTACTAGTACATAGGAAATCGTGTACTAGTATGTAAATGGAAAGCACATTATGTATATAGATAGATCTAAAAGTTTCCGGCCTGATATGCTCCTAAATGCAACAACGAAACTTTTAACAGCTTATTTTTTAATATGGTCTCAGTTTACTTTCACACACTTTTCACATCGAGTTTGTTCATTTTAATACACAAAGCAGTCTGAAGGTTGCTCTCGAAATGTTCTTTTCAAGCCTTTATCATTAACTATTATTGAATCATCTTCCACGAATATCAGATTTCACAGATAATAAACACTTGGAGATAAATCTGGGCTGTAAGGAGTGTGGTCAACTTTCCTTAAACCCACACTGCTGTTTTCGAATTGTTGAAAAACGTTGGGGTACCCATCTTGCAGAGTTTTGTTTATGTAAAGACGATCAAGTAGAATGCGCAAAATAGCTGATTTAGGTAGATCCAGTCTTGCTAATATCTCCTTGACTTTTAATTTCCTACCACTGAATACTTCCTTCTGGATGAGAGCAATATTTTTTATGTTAATCTCTTCAGTGGTCACTTAGCCCATGCCCGAATTTGTTATACCGATTCTTTCATTGTAGAGTAGGAAGGAGACGTATATACGTGATCCTAGTATTGTGTGATTTCTTTTTGATTAGCAACCTCTTTAGTGACAAATTTAATCGCCGAGAGATACTCAATTTAAACATTTGTGACGGTTTCAGGAAAACGACCGGATATTGTCTTTTATATAATATCCCTTTGAAAAAGCCATTATCCCGTTTAATTGTCTGATTTTCTTTTTGACTCCAATTCACTTTTTGTAAATCTGCACGGCAAAATTCATATTTTGAATATTTTTGTAATTTTTGAAAATTTTGTGATTTGGGGTTACGTACTTCCGAATATGAAATTGTATATTTTTTGTCAGCAATTTTTAAATAAATATAAATTCATTTACGAAGAAAAGCAGTCAAATAAGCCCCAAAAATATTGAAAATATCATTAATGAAACGGAAGATAAACACACAAATATAATATTTTAAATTAGGCATTGCCTTAGATATAAAAATAGCTGTTCGTACCTCCAATTCTTTAAAAATGTTTTTGCTTTTGAAGAAAGGGAAATTTGCCCGGCCGTCTTCGAATTCAATAGAGAGATTCAAAATCTACACGAAATTAAAATCAACTTTTTGGCTCTAATTTTAAGTATCATTAATGATTTACTTTTATAAAAGACCATGATATATATTTTAGTTTTGACAGCACTTGAAATTAAGATAATTATTTTGCGTAGGTTAAAAAAAAAAAAAAAAAAAAAAAAAAATATATCCCTAACCGCCTTTTTTATCGATGTCGTCCTTGGCTTAGCTTATTATCCCAAAGACTTTAGCTTGGCATTTTGGGTGTTTAATCTAAAGAAAAGTGTAGTTACAGGAAGGAAAATCTACAAAAACGTATACTTAATTTTACAAAGCTAGAGATTTTTAAGTAAGTTTTCCCTTAAGCATTATACTTCAGCCTTGCATTTTACAACAATGTACCCTGGAACGCAGACTTTATCGATGTCAAGAAAAGACATTTTTCTGTCATTAATAGCAGAAAGTTTCGATAAACATTACCTGAACTGTTCTGGGGGAAACGGTTCATCGCAGCAGAAGATCTGATTCCTTTATATTTGTTAACCATAAACAAATAACAGATGTAAGCCTCTTTCATGCCGAATATTTCAGATAATACCTCCTATGGTAATATATATAAGGTAAAATAATAAATCATCTTTTTTTAATTTTATTTTTCCCCACAGAATTACTGTCTTATACTGTTACTTCTACTACTTTTACTACCGTAGGAAAAAGTCCAATTTAAATGACAATGCTTCAGTGCTAATCCCACTGTGAACTCATTGTTTATGAGCAAAAAATGCAAATTAAAACTCACGCTTAACTTTACGCTGTCAAATTATTACATATAAAGAAGTTTAATCTTCAAAGTCTCCAGTTTTGTTAATTTCATTTATACGTTACAATTTTTATTAAGGGCATTTCTGACATCAGATAATCACTTTGTTTTATCCTTTCATGTACCTACCAATGTTTGTGTGGACCAGCGTCTACCTACCAATGTTTGTTTCCAGCGAAGGGCTGGCTGCATTGGTTTTCGTGATTTCCCAATGTGCGGCGAGAATATCAAGTAGCTTCCCAGATGAAATTCTCCACGAATAAGGATAACTCTTGAGGGCTTTGCTACAATCAGTTATCAAATATTGTAATACAAATAACCGCCTTTAGTGATGATTATTTACTTTTAGCAAATTGTTTGAAAAATATACGAAAATATTTTTAAATCTATTTTCTCTAAATAAAACATGTTGCTTAAAATTATCATGCTATCCCCTACCCCGTCAAGGAGGAAGGAAAAAATAAAACAGTGGCACCGAAAATTAATGAATCATTGCCAATCATGCGATATCATCAGAGGTGTATTGTTTATCCACAACGCAAAAATGTGGCAGAACCTGTTTCTTAAATGCAGAGAATACTCTCGGAGTAGTGAGCATCCTAAGACGATCATGTGTAAAATTGATCAGTATTTTCTTAGAATGGAAATAAACATTTTTGTTAGACTTTACCTCTCTAAGACGACCATCTCTACAGAATTTAAAGCAATGTACAGCGGTGGTGGATATCAAAATAAAAAATATCAAAACACAGTGAACTTTCTCTAAACTGTTAGAGAACGTTCGCTATATTTTGATATTTTTCAGTGGTAACAAAATTTTTAATTAAATATCTATCATTTAGACCGAAACTTCCATAAAAGATTGTTCTTATTCATAAACGTCCAATAATAGTACAAAAACCGAAATCATACTAATGAATTTTCACAAGCTGAAATCAAAAGAACCAAAAAATATCGATTAAATGCAAATTCAAATTTCGAAAAAATGCTCCTAAAAATAGTTTAAGGCTATATGTAGAACATACGTATGCTTGACAACAAGCAACAGAAATTAGGGAAGGACCTTTTTAAGGCAAACTGGCTTGTATATTCTCGTTACAAATGGGGAAGGTCACGAAAAAGTCGTTCGACTAGTCCATTCGCCGTGATTTGAAACCTGGTCGAACTACCAGTATTCAGCAATTTTATTACTCAGACACAGGTAGGTTAAATTATTATCTATGCGGACATTTATAATATTTAAAATTAGCTCTCTCCCCAAAAAACAACGATTTATATCACTTTGTAAATTAATAAATTCCATTTACAGATTATCTGCGGCGCCCTGTACACGTGAGAAATACATAATTTCAAATGCAGGGTTGAAATTTTCGAATTATTAAACATCTTTTATAGTTCGTTAGAGGACAAAGGTGCTGCAGACGATCAGGCACTTCGTTTCTTTATTATGTAATAATTTTAAAGACAAACAAATTAAACTGTTTTCACTGCGTTGTTTATTGCACTCGATTCTCGGAATCTCCAAACTGAACCAGCTGTCATTAATTTGAAAAGAATGAGACAAAAGAACGTTAACACGAAAGTTTCTCAGCGTTTGATTCTGGTATACAGCTGTTCTTCCCGACATATGTAATCACCTGCGTGATATATCATTCGCAAAGTATGATGATCAAAACAAGCAGTTCTCGCGTAGAGTCGGAGCGTGACAGAATCTAGTTTTAAAGTTTTCAAAGAATAAAATCTATCGAATTGACATAAATACATATTACTTTTGTTTTACCGTGGATGGCAACGAAGAGAGAGCAGAAGGTCATCCGCTTCGCGACTGTCTCGTTTTTGGGCCGGATAAGAGCGATTTTCAGACACACGTCTAGTCAGTGGAGTGATGGACGCGGCAGGGTTGCTTATTTTGGCACGTTTCGGCACTTTTGGCAATTGAAACCCCATTATGCGGGGCCAATGCGTATGGATTTTACTAGATGACAGATAAATGGGACTTCCGATGAGGTGGTTGATTCAACTTGTTTTGCTTAGTGAATTTAATAAGTCTGGGAATATCTTTATCATAAAACTGCATGGCTATATATGTATTTTTCCAAATCAAACGATTCTGTACCGAAATACATAATGTGCATATGGTGTTAGAATGTTTAATTGCAATAATGCTATTAAATGTTTTTTTGGAAATGCTAAGCAATTTATATGAAATATGCACTATGCGATTTTCAAGTAATATTATATGATACTATTTTTATAATAAATACATTTTTATTTTTAATAACATGGATTTTTTATTTTTTATTATTTATTTTGTTTAATAACAACCAAGTCAAAAGAAGGTTTAAAGAATTTTTTATTTAAAACTTTAAACTTAACAGATGCAAGGCTTGTGCTTACACGGTTTGCGAAATTTCAAATAACATAGAATGGGAATTAAAATTCAAAATAAAATTAATCCTAGAGGTGCACTGTGCAAAAATGTTTAACAAGCACTGGTGCGAGTTTTTCGGCTAGCAAAAAAGCTAACGCCCGATAACGTAAGTTTCAAAGCTGGGCGAGAAAATATCACTACGGCAAGCGTCGCTACCAAAGTTGTCTGTTAAATTTTCAAGAACTCTCTTCCTATACATAGGTATCCCATTTACATCCTGGTGAAAGCTAACGAAAAGTAGAAGTGACAGTAAAATTCAAGTCATAATATAATGGGTTAATGAAACCAAATACTCTACAGTTTGATATGGCAAATCATACAACAGCTGCCTCCCTAAAGGAGGAATGCCTTTTTTGGAGGATTTGCTCAAGGAAGCTGAATCGTATTCACGAGTAAATGGTACACTCTAATTAATGTGCATTGGTAATTGGACATTGGTGGATTATAGTTTAGTTTAAAATAAAGTTATTTAACGAATTAGATGTGATAAAATGTTCTTGAGATCTATAATAGTCATTTCACTGCAGAATTTAAGCTTTCCTCTCATTAAACAAGAAAAAAGTTCTTATTGCATACACATGTCAGCAATTCTTTTCAACAAAAGTTGATTTTAATAATTTACAGATAAAACAAGAAATATATCATCTAAAGAAGTAAAAGAATGAAAAACTTCCATTACTGTCTATGTTTAGGCTTTAAAGTAAACTCATAAATGCGAGTTTTATTACTAATAATCTACATAAACTGTTTTGTCTGTGTAGTTACAATTATATTCTAATCTGCAGTTTTAAAATGATGGTACTTAAACTAAAGGAAATGCATCTTTAGAGTTTCATTTTTTCTTTATCTTATTCTTTTTCCTCACCATTGTTAACTGTTGTTTCCGGGAAACTGGTCACATTTAGTATGCCTTACGGTTTAGAGAAACTTGCTCAGAAAGCTGGTATGTAGTAGGAAGCAAATAGGAAAATTTAACGAGGCTGAGCGTATAATCAACTTGCAGGAAAAACAGCGGGGTGAAAATAGGCATTTGCCATTTAATACCCATTAGAATTCCCAGAACCTCGTTACAAACTATCATTCGTGTATTGCGTAGCTAAGTGTAATCATGGAATCGAAATGCGTCTTTTTAAATAATTTTGGAAGTTTTATAAATTCCATTTGATATTTAATGACTTTGCATACATTTTGCAATTTTCGAAATAGAAACCCACTTTCTAACTGTGCTCTGATTGCTGGTTGATTGAAAAGACTGATTGAAAAGAAACTGCAATCCGTTCTTGGTATTCAGATTTCAGTAGCACTCAAAGCAATTTTATGCTAAACAGCTCTGATATTTTTACTAGTTCAAGAATTACTCTTCAAGAAACCCAAGATACATAACGAGAAATGTTATATTTAAAACAAGTTTTTCAAACTGTCAAAAGCAAATAGTCGAAAAACCTGATGTTTAAAATTAGAAAATACAGCAATCATATTTTGGTGTAGATTCTGAATGAAAATTGAATTTTAGAAAAAGGTCCCTCTTTTTCAGGAGGAAAAGAAGAAAAAAAAAAACGCCGCATATTTCTTACCTCCCGCCAAGCAGTAGGTAACGGAGGTAAAGTTTTCAGTCCAAAAATTCGGTAGTGAATTTTCAATGAATAAGCACGAATTAGAGTATCTACAACATGTTTTGATTGTTTTGATAATGATATCTGTCTGCCTGTATGTGTATTACGATTTTTTATTCCACGATAACTCTTATTTGAATTATTTTTCTTTTTTCCTTATTCTATTAATTAATTATTCCAAAAATTTATTCTATTTTCCTTATTCTACATTCATGTAAAGAGCTGATTAGATTTTGGATAAAACTGAATAACAGAAAGTCGTACTATAACACCATAACAGTTTTTAATGGATAACCGGAGGTGGGCTTTACTTGAAGCTCATAACAATTTTACAACAGAGCATTGTTTACTGATACATAAATATAACGGGGATCTGCGTCCGGATAGATCAAAATGAATTTAGATTTGTTGACAGTATAAAAATAACACAAAAGAAAATTAAATTATGGTTTTCCTATTAAAGTATTTATTTTAAATATATAATAAACACTTAAATTTCTTTAAGAAAATGCAATATTTAATTAAAAAGTAGAGGAATTTTAATTAAAAAAGTTTGATTTCTCTATTTTGGTTTCGTTTGATTTGAAATCAAACGTTTTTATTAAAAATATGTTTGATTATATTGGAATAATTTAGAAAAAAAAATCATTTTTTACACACGACCAGCACCTAATAAAATATAATTAAAAAATTCCCATTAGAGACTTTTCTATTTGTTAGAATAAAAAATTACATTTGGTTTATAAACGATCAACCGTAAACGATACTTTAACTGGTTGCTATTTAAAACATCAAAATGGCGGGAGGTCGGGTGGTCGTCGTCAGAATTTATTTTTAGGGAAGAGAATCTCCTTTATTGACAATCATTGTTTTTAAAACATATTCCGATGTATATACTCCACTGTTGATGAACTACATCACGGCCTTCAAATGCCCCTCTCCCCCAAGCATAAGAATCAAATGGGGGGGAGAGATCTGGAAGAACGTCATAAAAAATTTTTTCTCGTTCCCACGTATGGAAACTGTCCCTGTATATATATATGTGTGTGTGTGTGTGTGTATACATATAGTTTAAGTTAAATTTAAAACCGAAGAGGCTAAAGGAAAGCAAGTAAGGGAATAAACATTAAAATATTAATTCAGCAAATTAATGGCACTGCAAATTATAAATGGAATAAACTGAAGTTTTAAAAAAAATTAAAAAGTAAAAACTAGAGACGGAATCAAAATAATTTTTTCCATATCATATAAATTAAAATAGAGCAGTATAAGAAGGAAAAAGTTATATTATCGTCTTCAGACTCTCACGTTGTCAAGAGGATATAAAATTTTCATATGACAATATACTTCTTCCGGGCAGATTTTTTCTGTTTCTGGAAGCTTAAAATTATGCGAGGCACTGAATTAATAATATAAATGCTTTCAGTACCCCTGAAAATTAAAACTCTTCCTTTACAAAACAAATCTAACCTTCACCTTGTAGAGTTCTGTGAATGAACTTCTGTCAGAATACTGGAGTAGCAGAAAACTACACAGGAGAAGGGTTAAAGTACCCTTTATTAAATCTTTGAAAAAATTACAATGCGTCAACTCGACGCTAACAAACTTCGCCTCTGCTTGGGAGGTAACTGAAAGTCAGATAATTGAAACTAAAAGTTGAAATATTAACAAGTGATTAAACTAGCCTGCAGGACTCAGCGAGATCCCGTAACTTAAACACCCTTCTACGTTAGTGGCAGCAAAGCAATGCAATTAAGCTACTTGAGACAGCAATAAGCAAACGTAGCTACGGCAGCGAGGGCGATTAAAGCCTAACTCTCCCTTCCTCCTACCGAAACTCGGCTTTTAACTACTTCCTTCAAAATAGAAAATTTGCATTCGTTCACGCGCGCTACAACATTTTACTATTCTGGCACTGACAATTAGGGGAATGAAGGCTTACAGGAAAGGTCTAAACTCAAACTTTAAATTGTTAGTTAAAATAAATATAAATCCCTACAACCTATATATATATTGGTGAGGGTCAGAGCAAAAGTGAGGAGCGTTGTATGTGTTATAAATGATTTACGCTATCAGCCGAAAAGTATATAGCAAATCTGTCGTCTAAGCAAGGCAAGCAGACAAATATCCTGCAAACGAGTACAAAATACGTAATATTTGCCCCAACATATTAGTGATTAGATTGGATTAGTTAGATTTTGGCGGGCTTTGGGTAGGACTTCCCTATGGAAAATTGGCTGGTATTCAGGTTATACGTAAAATCACGAACCCCCTCCCCATACAGCCAGCCCCATCGCCGCGATAGGAGATCAAGCGAACAGCAGTGTCAGCGAATTTACTGCTTAGCTGGTGGTGGGACCACATATTGATGAACCGGGTCAGTTAAGTATGTTAAACAGATATAATGTTAAAAAGAAACATAACTATAAAAATTATTAAGAATTAAGTACTATCTAGTTAAACTATTCACACGAAATAATATTTTTTTTTAATCTACATTTTTCTCCTAAACTTTGGTAGCATTTCATAATCGGGTATTTTCGTAAATGAAATTGAGAATGAAATGAAGGAGGTCTTCATGCAATGTGGAATAAGCCCACTATTTAAATACTAAATAAATCACGTAAATAATTATCGTACACCTATACTTATTGTTTTTCCGAAATCTTGGTCACTTTCAAATGTGTTCGTCCACAGATATGCTCGCCATGAAAGGATAGATTGCATATTTCTCAGTCGATAGTAAATTGCGTGTTTCAGAATCAATACAGTTTTTTATATAAAATGTTTCTTTTGGTAACACTTTTCCTCTTTTACAGAAAAAAAAATTCAAATTTCTAGTTTTGTGTACGAAATTCGTAAGTTACTGATCACGGCATTCATTTTAAGTTCACAAATTAGTTATAAATAGAATAATCAGCAAACTCTGAACTGTCATATTTTCTCGCTTGCGGCATCTAATATCAATACCAGAGAAAAGGGTTTCTAAATTAAATTTTTTGTTGTTAGCGCCTCATTAAACTAGCAGCATTGGCGGCTCCCAGTAGCTCGCATGCAATCCAGCGCTGGAATACACAACTTAACCCAACTCATTAATTAAATTAAATTAACGTAAGAAAGAAATAATATCCAAACTCATTCCTAGATGGCAGCACCATTCAAGTAAACATTAATTCGTAGTCTTTATCCCATGAACAAGAACATAAAGGCCATTTGCAAGGTATAAGAGTCTTAGGAGTGAAGAAGGTTAATTGGCTGCTTGCGTTAGTATTTCAAAAATGAAAAATGCGAAACGGTGAATTGCGGCTGACATTATAGGATTGTTTACTAGTTAGAATTTTGACCCTTTGACATCCTTTTAGAAGGCTAAATGAAATCAACTTTTTGGATGTTTCTAGGTTACGAATTTTTCATGCAAGTTGTATTAAACTGTCTCATGTATATTTTCCAATATATTTATTAAGAAAAATCTGCTTTGTCAAGAAAAACATAGTTTTATTTCTCAAATTAAATGGGATGGGATTCTATGGAAAACCATCAAGAACAATGAAAAAATGATAAATAATATGTAACAGTAAATAAAACAATTTATAAAGTAATTAAAATTAAATAAAATGTAAGGAGATAAATAAGAACGTTAATAAATTCAAGCATTGATAATAAGTAAAAATTAATTAAATATGATAAAAATAAAAAAAGCAAAAAATTAGATTATTAAAAAAAGTATCACCAACAGAAAATTATTAATAAGACGTGACATCAAAAATAAAACAAGGACAAGTATTTAAACAGTATATACTTCGTAGTCAGATAAAACTATTTTGTTGTTCTGACTTTTGATTTAAAGCAATGGTTCTCAATCATTTTTGCCCCATTCACTCTTTTCACCTCTCACCTTTCATTCTTTAGGAGCTAAATAACAGGTTGACTACATTCCTCGCAAATGAAACTGAAATTTCTCCTAAGGGATAATTCGCTTCTGATTGAGAACTCCTGATTTAAAGCCTTCTTGATCAATTTATAGGATTTTATGGTTATTAACCAGTTATCTTATTATTTTTGTCCCTACTGCCCCTCCTACTTTTGACAGAGATCTTGAGTTTAAAAGAAGGCTTTTGCCATCATTAAGTGTCTGTTTCATTACTGTACATCCCGAGTTTCTGACTTATTTGGATCATGTTTAGACATTGTAGTTAGAATTTCTAGCGTAAGTTGAAAGTATGACCTATAACCCCCATGTGCAAAATATTTTTCGTAAATATCATATTTTAATGCTTTAAATTTTACTTTAAGCTCTCTTTCTCTTACCCCCGCAAGCTACAGAATTTAATTTCCGTTATTACGCAAGTTTGTATGGTAAGGCTGATGAACTTATAAAAATTTTCTTGTTAGCCGTGATCTTCGTAGTAAGTATGTCCGGCTAGCAATCAGAAGTTCCAGATTTAGAGCCTTGGCGAAGGCAATGGTCATTCTTTAAGCTTCCTACTCCAGAATCTGAAATTTTACAAGTGGCCTCAGACCTATAAACCTGGCGAACAGTATTTTGTTCCCACTTAGATTTGGCGAGTAAATTCTCTTTCCGGTCGTCCTTCAAGTGGACCAAAATGAAAGGGATATTCTTCTTCCTCACCGTTTGCCTGCATAGCATGATTGTAAACACTTCCTACTGGCAATGTCCGAAGTTCAAGTCCCAACGAAAGCACGAAAGCATTGCTGATTTTTCGTGTCTCCTGCTCCGAAACAAACCTAATGACTCTACAAACTAATAGGAATGTTTATTTTAAACCTTAAGTAGGAGTTACATTATTGAGGCATTAATATGTGTCGTCTCTTGGGCTGTCTTCACTTAGTCAGAGATAAATGTTCTGAATAATTAAATTCTGAACAAGATAGTGTTCAAGTTTTCCTGGCCAGATGCTTACAGTCGGTACGCGTCTTGTCAAGAACATTCCGGTATGGACCGCATTTCAGTGTGGGAAGGGGGTGTTCTGTGTTAAGTTTTCCGGCGTAATTTGCTTTTCCTAGGGAAAATGGGGCATTCATTTAG
This sequence comes from Stegodyphus dumicola, assembly GCF_044657685.1. Lineage (NCBI taxonomy): Eukaryota > Metazoa > Arthropoda > Arachnida > Araneae > Eresidae > Stegodyphus > Stegodyphus dumicola. Next base: position 150,664,890 of record NC_140777.1, read on the forward strand.
TATCTAGTATCAGTATTAGTTTTTGTGACAGCTCAATAGAATATTGTAAAAAGGAAAAAAAAAAAAAAAGATAAAAACCTGCAAGGTTTCAGATTTTAAATTACGTCCAAAGGGGCGTTTATTTAACATTTTGTCTGTTATCTTTATTTATTAAATATGACATTCTTCGCACTTAAACCATAAAATTCAGTTCAAGAGCAAAATAGCAAAGTAGTTTTAAATTGAGCATATCTTTAGAACTTCCATTACAGAGTCTCGCGCGCTAGAGATAAAAATATTTTTTTCTGTACAACGTTGCCATTGCTCGCTTTGAAATCCTTGAGTTTGGTAATCAAAAATTCGTCAAAGTTTTAAAAAATAGGAAATCGATCATAAAACAAATTTCAAATTTCAAATTTGGTCTTCCACATGCTCATATTCGTTGGAGGATTACGTTATTCAAAATTCGATGACTCTATGTACCGTTGTTTTATCACAATACGAGAAATATACATACATTTATGCAGATTTTTCATTATTTAATTTCTTCAAATATAATGCAGGACTCTAACATTTTGTGGCAACAGTTTGAAAAGTGAACCGACATTTATAGTGAACCAAAGCAAAATGGCAAAACGAAAACAATAGTCCTTCAGGGAAAAAGCCCCTTTGGACTAATAATGAAGTTTTCTGTTTCCACCGTGCTTCGATTATGCAAGAGAGTACTATCAGAGTTCGTCTTATTTGGCGATTCGGAACCTTTCAACTAGGACTGAAATTTCTATTAAAAACTAAGAAGTACCGAAGTCTGGCTGGTTCATTTGCGCCCTGTTTGTAAATTCATGTGTGAAATTTCATTTTTTTTTAAATCTATTAAATATGTAGTAATTAATAGGAAGAAGTAAAAGTAAAGAGCAAAAAGAAGCAAAAAAGGCTTCTATTTACGATTATGTATATTGCTTATCGATTACGTATATCGGTTATGTACATCGCTTACGATTATAAATATCAGTTAACGAGAATGCGATTATGTACTTCACATTCTCGAAGTTTGCTCGTTAAAATCTTTATTTTCCAATAAACTCAGCTATTTGAAACCAATCGTCACTGACACAGGATTTTCTCCTTCGGTCACTGATGAAGCTTTTAAAAAATTCCGCTGTTTGAAACAACAGTTATCTTAATCGGTATAGAGGTTAGGCGGCGCTAGCTGCCACACCGATGGGCACGGGCTTAAACCCCGGAGAAGTCACGGGTATTTGTAAGTACATATTCCGGCATAAGGACATTTAAAATAGTAATGAGCTGAAATCTAGAGTCGTTAAATAGTAGGGAAAGAGGTGAAGAGACCTTAGGACCATTTTTGGTGGCGTTCTCCATCAAATTTGAGACGGAGCTTCACAGTTTGTATGGTAGGACTACACTTGTGCGTTCAATGGTGAACTTCGGGTTTCTCGCACCTGCGACTGTTAAAAATAACATTAATAATCTTGTTGTCATTCCATTTCACACTTCTATCATTTGCAAAATTTCACAGATTTTTCAGTAGAACTTTCAAGACAAACATATCACCTTTTCACCTATCGGAAAAGATCGTGGTTCGATTTAAAAAACTTTATCTCTGTCATTAATTTTTAAGCAATTTATTACATATCTTGTCAATGTGGTTTGAAATATATAGGCCAAATTAAAACAGCGTTAAAATTACCGTCAAGGAACATGCTTATGCCTGAAAAGGAGAAATAAACAAATCTTCGAAAGCCAATTCAATAGTTGGAAGCTTAATCACAATTTTGACTTTGAAAAATTATCCATAAATTTCCTTCAGTTCGTGAACTGGATTTTCTTGAATCGCCCACCCCGTATAGGGGCGAGCAAACTGACAAACGGGCCTGGGTTTGAATCCCGAAAAAGGCATAAATGTCTTTAAACGGGTGTAAAGTCCTCCTCGGGGTGCACTCTAGATAATTCTAAATCTAGTACAAATATTGCTGCTATCCTTTTTCGAATATTGACCAGAGGGCAATGGCTTATGGCTTGGCATTTGTTTGTTTGCATTTTCTTGAAGTTCTCCCATTCACAAAAATTTATCTTCTGCGATTAAATACCATTAATTCCCAGCCAGTCCTTCCTAAATTTTTGGAATTCTAATACGTTAATTTTTCGGGTTTCATTTCTAGTTTCGTGAACAGATGGCGCTACGTTTGTGTTCGTTATACTGTGCCCACGGCTTTCGGTATAAACTTTATCGTCACCTCTCCTACTTCGCATTTTTTTTTTTTTTTTTTTTTTTTTTTTTTTTATGCTTCTGATGAAGAGGAGTCTGTGTCTGATCACTCTCGAAATATTTTTACCAAAATAAGGCTGTTGTTTTCTCTAATTTTAAATTAATAGAAATTAATTCCATAATGGTAGAATATTTTATAAAACCTTTAACTAGATATATTTATGATCAGTATTTTTTAATTGTTTTCTTATTTATTTATTTGTTTTTCAGAGTGAATAACCAAGCGCGCCTGCTGTTGGGAGCGACGACGAAGTCCAGTGCGGATTAGAATAGAATAGAACCAAAAAATTTTCTCGAATGGATGAAAAGAAGTACTTAAGCCACGGGAATGAGACGGAGATGTTTTCTTCTTAATGAAGTAATCTGTGATTTCAAGTGCTGGTGATAATGTGATACGAAAAAGGAAGAAAACTGAAGGAAAAGGAAAAAAAAAACGAAATTAATAACAATAATAACTATAAAAACTCTGTAAGCGCCGTCATTATTTCCTATGCAATGCGAAACGCAATACTTTTTCTGTGACATTGTTGTCTACGAGTGTTTCTCTATGCAAATATTATTGACTCAAGTGACATTGTAAAGAATGATTTTTATCGTGATATTTTATGTAGATTATTGTTTTTAAGTTATATTATTTTAATGAAAATTTCCCATAGCATTCTTCCCCCCCCCCCCAAAAAAAACAGGAAAAAAATGGAAGCTAAATATCAGTGTATAAACGAAGTATTTGCTACCTGGACTTAAATGTGTGCTAGCCCCCTAGCGTAATGTTGAAATACAGACCATCATATATCATAAGAGTTCCGGGTTCCTGCATTCTTTTAATGTTCATATTAAAGAATTATTATTTTGTAGAAATAATAATTAGAAAATAGGAAGAAATCAGTTTTAGTCAGATTCAAGAGCATGTATTGATTACAGCAATTTGGTTTGCAGACACATATATTGCGCTCACATTAATTTTTCTTCGAAATACAGTGGAATAAAGAACTCCTTATGTTGAATGCCAAAGAAGTATTTTTACATGATATTAATCGTGATTTTACTAGTCTCATGGGAAAAATTTTTGAATAATAAAAATGTAACATAAAAAATATTTAATCGAAGAAGACTTAATGCGTTTGAATGATAATGAGCCATATACTCAACTTGCAATGATATTAAAAATTTGAAATTAAAGAAAATTAGAAAACTTGGTTTGATATTGAAATAAACAAGCATATCGTTTACATTTTTAGCTCTTATAAAAACGGTAAGCTTGTTGTTTTCACAGAGTTGTAAAATGCAACCTGCTGAGTACATATCTTGCAAGGATGTTTTTCATTCACTTGAACCCACTCTGATCCAGTTCAAAAAGATCCTAAGCAGCTTAGAAAGAGGGAAAGAATAAGTGTTTTTAACGACTACACAACTGCGTATATTTACTTATATCCTCCAAATTTTGTAAATAATAAGTGCTTTTTTAAATATATAAGCGTCTCCCAAATACACTTCTGGAGAGGTATATTAACGTACATTTCTAGACTACCATAGATTTTTAAAAAATCCATTGCCAAAAAAAATGAGATAGAATTAATAAGAAGAGATAGTAAGGAAAGGGGGGAATATCCAGTTTAAATTCAATTATCATTTCAAATTTAAATCTAAAGTTAAATCTAAATTTTACGAAGGAGTGGTAAGACAGAAGTCTTCACAGTGTAATGAGAAATTGTATTAAGTCGCTGCCATGCCAAATTATGTTCCATTTGAAAACTTCACATAGGTAGTGATTAAGTTAAACATTATGTTGGGCAACCAAACCATTGTTCTGCATTGGATAGTTCTACTGTATTTCTACTGTTAATAACTAAATAGCAGGCTTTAGATCATTTTTAATATTTATCTGAGCTAAATTCTGCTTCAATTTAGCCAAATTTAATGCGACCATTCGCTAGTAAAGCTCATATTTCATATTAAAATGAGTATTTTCAGAGATATTTTACAAAACCAAAAAGGCGCAATATTTTGAACATGAATCTTTAGATAAAAATAAATTAGTTATTTCAATTAGAATAGAATTTTCATGTCTTAGACTTCTGTCATAAGATCAGAGAAACCTTTTAGAAATTTCTTTAAAATAAAAAACTTTGTGGTATACACTGGACTTCCAAACTTTTCACATTTATTTATTGAATGTGATGAAAGTGATGTTTGTTTCATTTCAACATTACGCTGAATAAAAAATTGTGATAAATTCTCGATTGCCAAGTTCCTTTCTTGTGCTTTATATTCTTTGTGATAGTTAAGTGTTAATTCTAAGGAAAATAAAAAACGAAGACTCTTTCTATCGAATTTGGAGTCTAAAGATAATTTCCAGCATGTCATAAAATCCATGTATGTTCTTCATAATTTTATAAGTAATGTAAGTACATGTTAAGCAGTTGTCTGGAAGTGTGGATATATAATCCAGGTTAACTCACTTCTAATAATTCACTTCCATGTGATGCTTCTCAAAAATTGTAAAATGCTCAAAAAGGCAAAAGAAAAAAGAAATTCATAAAATATTTTATATTTAGTCATAACATAAATTTAAAAAATCAGATACCTTTAAAAATGTAACGACAGAAAAATCCGAATTGAAGAAATAGCTTTTACGTTTCTTATACATTGTCCTCATATGACTGTATTTCAAAGTCGGCCTTAGATGTGAAACTGTCTTTAAAAATAGCATTAATGAAATTAGTATATTAGTTTCTGTTTAGAAAAAAGTCAAGTTCTATTAATGTCCCTAATTTTCTTACTATTTGAGATTTATTTCAAAATAAAATGAGAATATGAAAATGAGAAAATGCATATAAATGAGATTTTATATGCATTTTAATTGTATCGCTTTCCTAAATATTAGTCCTGTTTTGAAGTGTTTTCATAATATTCTAAAACTAAAAACAAGGTTTCACTAGCATTCTTTGTTTTATTTGCAAACGATTTTTTCACAAAAGAATTCCTTTTGCATATTTGCACCCATTTCTGGACGACCGTGTAATCGATCATCCCATCAACAAAACACACACACGCAAACCAAAACAAAAGAGGAAAAAATGGGAAGAAAAACGATTAAATAACTGCAATTACAATAGTCAGCAACATTTTGCGAGAAGATTTGTTTTGTGGCATACCACCAAATTTGTTATTGTTGATTGCTCAGGCGTCTAAACAGCAAACAAATACAGAGGGGTAAAAAAAACCAAGAATAGTAACGCCTATCTCTTTGTGTTGCTTGAAGGAAAATATGCATACACATAATTACCGTAAAAATGTCACTGTCCTTCAGTAAACAATCCAAATTCTTTATCATTCAACAATAAGTCAAAAAATGGCCAGTCGGTGCTAAAAATTTATATCATTATAATATAATATAAATGAGAAACTCTTTTCTTTCCTTTTATTTTAATTTGCAGATATTAAGGGGTCAGGTACCTTTAAAATGTCAAAATGCGCTAAAACTATAACACATTTTAAAGCAAAATGTCTTTATAACTAACTGGTTTATGATCGTGAAATTTTGTATGCTTATTTCTATATCGTGAATATTATAATTACTCTTTTGTTTTATGTTCCATTTATTAAAATACTTTTAATACAATAAAAATATGATACCTTCGTCGTCATCGACATAAAATTGTAATATGTACTTCGTACACTATTATAAATAAACAAATGGTTATGTTTAGATAATGTTTTTCCCATATTAGGAAACTTATGTATAATCAAAATAACCTACTATAAAAAAAAAACAGAATTATATTTTTCTAAAAAAAGAAAATTTTTTTTTTTTTTTAATTTTTTTTTTATTTTTGAGATTCCGAAATCAATTAGTTTTACATAAAATTAAAGGTAATTTTTAAACATTTCTAAACATAATTTCTAGGGCTTTTACCAATTGTCAAAAGTTTTAGAGTTTACTATATCAATGGTCAAAAGTGTTTTTTTTTTTTTTTTTTTTTTTTTTTTTTTCTGACTAACGGTTTTGGAGAAATCTTGCGCGCAAGCAGAAAATTTTAGTTTTGAGAAATCTTGACTTGAAGATTACAGACTTCAGATCCTGTAAGCAAACACCATTTTCTTAATATTAACAAAGAAATGTAGAAATATAAATTTATAAGTTATTGTTTGTAAGCATACGTAGCTATATGTTTACAAAGTTTCGCATACCTAACCGCCATAATTTAACTGAAATAATGAAAAGTAAGGTTTTTCGAAATTTCATGTAATTTTTAATTTAATTATAATTTTAACCATTTTTGTGTCAGACGCATAATAACTTGTCCTTTTATCCCGATTTAGTGTTCACATAATTAATCAAAATTTCTTGAAATTATAATCGGCCAGTTCTGAAAAATCATGCACGTAAGCCAGAAAATCACATTTTTATGAAATCTCAACTAAAAATTTTAAATTACCTAGAAATCCTCTAAGCAAATTTCTTTTTTAAATTAAAAATTAGATAGATAAATATTCTAATTAGTTAACTTTTCTATCATAGTTAGTGATACATCCGTATGAATTGTATACACAAGCATTTTATGTATAGTTCAGGGGATTTAATAAGATAAATCTGCTAAATAGCAAATGTAAATAAAACTCCTGGACCTTAGAATAGTAAAATCTTCGGAAATAATTTTTACCATAACTTTAGTACTGGATCGAATTTTTACATGGGGTTTGTTTTAAAATGTGTGTAAGGATTCGGCTTTAATTTTTTTCAATTATTTAAAAGTACTGGCGCCTTAACCTAATGCGAAATCAGTGCAAACATAAGCGACGTAACGCCAATCAGATAGTTGTTTTCTCAGAGATAACACAACTTTTCAGTAAAACATTTTGTATGCCACATAACTTATTACGTAATATCCTGAAAGACACTGATGTGATTTTTAAAATGAGATAAATCTATTCTTATTTTAAAATTGCATTGCATTTATATTGCTCAAAGGAATTTTATTGTCTGCTGGTTTATATATGAGGTATACGTTACTAACATTTTGAAAGTAATGAAGCAAATAATTAATGTCCATAATAAGTGTTTTGTGTGTTAAATAATACCCACACCCAATTTTGCCTTGAATTTATTTTACTTTGTAAAAAATTATAATACCTTGATTACTTAAGCAATATTACAAAGATATATAATGAATTACTTCTTTCAGGTTAAAATTTTAAAATAATTTAATTTTGCACATTCGTGAGGTGATGTAATATTGGATTTCTAAGCAGATGATTAGAATTTGAATTTCTTTTTTCTTTCTTTTTGCAGAACAAAAAACCAAAAATAAATAATTAATTTGGGCAAAAATAAATTTCTAAAGTAGCTGATAAATCAGACATAATGGTAAAACTAGCGCAGTTAATTATTTTATAACAACGGAACTTAATAATGTAACTAATGTGTAACTCTACAAGACAAACAGTAAATGCTACACGCATGTGTTATTTTGCTAATTTTGTTCTTCCTCAATATGCTCGTCTAAACGGATTTTAACGCATTTGGAATTTGATGTAGTATGTGATAACAAAGCGTTGTACGTTTCCTTCTAGAGTAGTATTAAATATGATTTTCTATTATTTTTGATTTCATTGTGTTTTTGACCTTCTGAAAATGTAATTTGGAAATCGAACTATATATAGATGTTCCATAAATCCAGCATCACTTACAATCTTACTAAAGGTATTTAAAATTACTTTCCTATGTTTATAATACACCACGTTCATTTGGAAATTGCCACTCCAGTTACACATATTCGACGATGGTAGGGTCAATCTAATGGTAAAAGTCATCCTTTCTTCAGGACACTAAACAGCAGTTAATTCCTCGGCATAACATAAATGATTTCGTAAAACAGAACAGAAAGTTGCCGAACTTGGTACTTTCTCCGGAGGTTACCAACCCGGTGGATGAATCTGTATGAAGAATTAGAGGTGCAAACGATCATCACACAGGTAAATGTCAAGTGGTATGATGTCTGGGCTTCTTTAGACGATCGTCAACAATCGCACGGGGACGTGTCCCGTCTCCTGGAACTGGCAGATTATACACTGTGATGCTTTGCTTATGGAACACCTTTTAGACCGATGATGCTAACAGGCTCTCAGAGAATGAAATTTATGAGCTGTCTGTGAAGAATGTATCGTATGGAAAGGATTTCAAAATCTCTTATATAATCCAGTCATTCAAAAAAATCATGTGGATGTGTTTTATGACCCTCTTTTCTTTGTTGAAATCGGTATCAATTTCAATTAGTTAGGACATGCTAGAGGTTTTTTTTCTCTCAAATTGAGCAAATGGAAAGCAACAGTTCAGTTCAGCAACAGATACGTTCTTCTTTCAGCAAGATAAAGCACCTCCCCAGTTTTCGAATCACGTGCGAAATGAGTTCAGTCGTCGATTTTCAGGAAGATAGATTTACATAAATGGACTTATCCTATATAGCCCATAAGCCATCCTACAACCGCTAGACACAACCCACTAGACTTCTTCCTATGGGGTAAAGAACTGATAATCTTGACCACGTATTGTATTTATTAATTTTTGTAATTTATTAATTTTTCCGTTATCTTTTTTAGTGAATGAATTAAATAAAAAGAAGTTGTAATCCATTTCGCACAAAAAATACTTCACAGCTACTTCACAAAATTGCACTTTGCATTCTCTGAAACCCTGTACTCAAAATTCATTTTCAGTGTTATTTGTGATACTGTGAAAGCCTTTAAGATAAATTTATTAAGTCAATCATTCATTTCTTCCTCATGACTTTTACCACAGCTTTTCAATTATTACCTTTTATGTATAATTCCTGACCCAGATGCCTGTAATTATGCTTTCGTTTCGATACGCAAAAAGAGCGGCTAAAGTCAGCCGCTAACACGAGTTGCATTCTCGTTAAAAGCCAGTATAATTTATGTGATCTCATGTTCCCATGAGAATTGTGAAGTGCATAAATAATGTTTATGTTTGCCACATGTATATTATAACTCCGATAGAATTCCATTTCTTGACCATTGTAATTCACACTTTTTTGTATAGTTCTTCTTTTGTATAGTCTTATCGATGTTGTCATTAAAAACTGGTTTTTTTATATGTTTGCTGAGCTGTGAATGTTACTTGTATAAAAGCAAATAAAAGAAGCAGTCTGAATATGTCTCAGCCTAATAAAGCTATGTGCTTATAATTAACTTGTTTCGTGTGGTTTCATATATGAAAACTTTATGAGAATGTGTTAACCTTATCATACCTTCCTGTTTACACTTAGATCAAGATTCAGTTTGTACATTTCTTTCTCATATGGGATTCAAAATCCAATTTACAGCATTTTATCTCTTCATTTTTGACAACTGTTCAAAAATTAGATTTTCGCTAGCATATAATTCAACTTTAGCGTACATAGCTGTCATATTTTATATACACATAGTTCAGAACATAGAAATTATGTAATAATAATTTTATAGGATGCAGTATAATGATTCATAAAGCTACATACATTATTGCGTTTCTATTTTTATGAATCACTGTAATATTTTTAAAACTTATCACAATTTCATTTATTTCTTACCATATTTTCATGCTGCTTATTCTTTCATCTTTTATTTAAAATGCGCAAAGAATGAAGAAGTTGTAAAAATTATGTGAATTAAGCGTAAAATATAACATTGAAATGTAAATCATACCTTTGCTTGAACAAGTTCCAAACAAATGATGTAACTATACACTTGTTATATTAGAAATAGTCCTTTAGGCATTGTGGTAATGAAACGTTTTAAATCATAAAACGCTGCCGAAAGACAAAAATCGAAACTTTTAAGAAGTGGAAGATTAAAAGTTCAATACTATGAACTAATCTGTAGCTTATGATAATGGTCTCAGATCCAAATTTCATGTTGGTAGTATACACGATCTGAAAGCATCTGATCCACCTGAATTTTTTTAGCAAATTTTTTTAAAAAAAAATAAGCTAAATTTGAAATTTTATTACTAAATAATTACCAAAAAGTATATAAACAATACTAATCATGACAGCACAAAGGAAAAGCTCAAATTTATGTTTATTTTCTATCTGAAACTTAAAGCATAGTAGCTGCAAGAAATTTCTGTTAGCTACATTTTTAATTAGCTCAAAAGCAGCATCGAAATGCTTTGTACAGTTCCAGTCATAAGTATTAATATAATCTAATAACAAGATATAATAACAAGGACAGAACTAAATAGGATTTGCAAGTTGTACGTCAGTTTCTCTCCATCTATACAGCCGTACAACTAGTCACATTTACTTAAATGCACATCAGAAGTTTTTAATGTATATCCTAAGCTTATAACAGTTATTTTTAGTTTTATTTAACTTTTCTGTCTCTTCTAGGTTCAGCTTACAATTCCTTACCAGAACGAGGTTTTAGAATCGCGTTAAATGCAAATGAGAAGTAGAGTAATATTTAAGTCGAAGTTCCACAGACTTAGAACAGAGAGAATCAGATTTCCCAAATAGCGCGTGTTTGCTTTTTGGCTACCTCTCTAAGCTGTTAACACGCTCGGCCGTATTACGTGCCCTTGATAGCTTCGCTAGCTAATTTAATATTAGAACCAACTAGCTTAGAAATTGTGTTAGCTTCGGCTAAATCTCTTTAGTTAGTCATTAGTTAGTTCTTATTTTTTATATTTCTGAGTTTAAGCCTAAGTGGAGGCTTTATTATACTCCCTGAGAAAGGGGATATCTGTCAATCTGTATTTTGAGCAAAAAGAGTAGTTAACCCTTCTTGTGTATACATTTCTATTCCTGAATTTAAGCGATTATTCGCTTAGCTGCTCAATAAGTTCCTATAATAGATAAAAGTGATAATCCCTGCAAGTTACTTAACTATACATCAGAAGAACCAACAGAAAAAATCTTGTGACGTCTTAACCTTCTGGCATGAAAGAAGCATCAAACAGGTTGCCTTTTGTAATTTTATTTAAAAACTTAATTAAATTTCATGTTACTCGAGAACAATGTCATAGTATTTTTACTTATAAAAAAGTCTCCACAATACGCGAACGTGTCTTTTCCTTACCAACTCTCAAAACATCTTCCTTTCCTTTTCTTTTAACGAGTAACAGAAACACAGCAACGCAGTAAGTCCAGACTCCCCGTCTTGGAACCATGGACCTTGTAAAGTCCACGTTTGTAATATTCTCTTCCGTTACAGAAGACTCCCCAAGGGCTGTCCGAACAGCAGGGCACTTTTTTTTTTCGTAGGAAAAAACCCGCATTAATTGGAATGCTGTAGTGGTACAACTTGAAACACCAGAATACTAAAGTACTAACTGTCAGTCTGGCAAAAACTAATTGGATTGTTCAAACGTAGGAAATTCTCCATCTTACCCCAGTTACGTACCCTGGCTACAAGCATCTTTTCAATCCCAGCTTTTTTCATTCTATCTCTTTTCTCTTCAATAACAATCGCGTCATTTAGTCATATCTCTATGCCTGTAAAACTATAAACAGCACTACCAGTTGCTACAAATGCATCTATTTCCTACAAATGCATAACTGAAATAAAACATTTAACACGAGAAATAAAATACTAATTAAAATAAAATTATAATCTAACTGAAGCGAGTCCTTTCCTATCACTGTAAGCTGATCTAGTAATAACTAGATATTATATCATTAATAGTTTAACTTAGTTATCATCTTTACTAGTACTCAGACGTACATAACATACAAAGCATGCAAAGACCATAAAAGTAATCATTTTTATTTTAAAATCATTAGAATTGTATCGCGTGAATCGTGCTTATGATCATGGTAAAACTTTTATCTCAGTTTCAATAATTATTCAAATTGAATTTACTCTTTGCACTAAATTAGGCGGCATCACTTCCCGAACACTGCTAACAGGCTTTGTTATTATCCTAACCTATGATTCCATTTATTTCTTTTATTATAAACTAGCAGTTACGCTGCCAGCCTTCGTCTAATTTTTAAATGCACCTGAAGTTGCTTGAAGGGAACACTACGCAGAATTTTACTCTGCAGGACAACTTCATCAAAAATAAATAAATAAATAAATAAAAAATCTGAAATGTTTCAGATTTTATATTACGTCCAAAGGGGCGTTTTTTTAACATTTTGTGTGTTACATTTATTTATTAAATATCACTTTCTTCGCACTTAAACCATAAAATTCAGTTCAACAGCAATATTGCTAAATAGTTTTAAAATGAGCATACCGTTAGAATTTCCGATACAGAGTATCACGCGCTGGAGATAAAACGGTTTTTTCTATCAACGTTGCCATGGCTCGCTTTGAAATCCTTGAGTTTTTTAATCAAAAATTCGTTAAAGTTTTACAAAATAGGAAATCGATAATAAAACAAATTCCAAATTTCAAATTTGGTCTTCCACATGCCCATATTCGTAGAAGGATTACGTCATTCAAAATTCGATGGCTTTATGTACCGTTGTTTTATCACAATGCAAGAAATAAACGTACATTTAATGCAGATTTTTCATTATCTAATTTCTTTAAATATAACACAGGGCGACAATACTTTGTGGCAACAGTTTAAAAAGCGATTCGCCGTTTGTAGTGAATCGATGTAAAATCACAAAACGAAAACAATAGTCTTTCAGGGACAAAGCCCCTTTGAACTAAAAAAAAATCACACACAAAAACATTGTATTACATATAACAAAATTTCAATGAAATAAGCAATATCGCTTAATATAAATATTAATTATCCTATTAAACAAATTAACCAACTTCCCGTTGCTTTCTCTCAACAAGCGTTCATTATCCAAGAGAAACATTAAATTTAAAAACTGCACAGAATTTTCGCCCTCATTTTTCCAAGTGGCTACGGTGCTGAGTTTCAACAACCAACAGTCCAGAATACAATTGAATGAAAAACTGTTGCCAAAATCACATTTCTAAAAGAATCAAACAATTCAAAATGATGCGATAAAATCGAAAAGATATAATAAAATAAAATCCGATTCGATTTTTGAAAAATTCGCTTCGAGATGCACTGGCTCCTACATAGACTCTTTCTTTTATTATATGTAGAGACTACCGGGCTGCGGGCAAAGAAAAATTGACACGTTCTATGTACACAGGAAAAGGAAATGTATAAAAAAATTCAGTATGAATGAAATCAACCCATTCTTTCTAAGTAACAACCAATTCGTAAATAATTTTTTGTTGCCAAATCAGGAAACAAAAACTTTTGACACATCAGGTTAATACGTATACGTACGACGTCATGATTTAAATTTAAGGAAATACAACATTTTTCTCAATATAAATAAAAGAATTAACATGACAATAGCATACCTTTTAAATTATCCTAATGCGAAACAAGAAAGTTGCCTGATTTGAAAGCGAGCCGTGGGAACACTTCTCGAAATAAAGCAGATTTTTATCTCCATCGCGCGAGACTGTTGGCACTCGGAAAAAATGAGTGCGAAAATTAACGTTTTCAGATTTTGTAATTAATATCTCGGCTGCGAAGATGAGAATGGTCGAAATGGCGCCCCACGAGTGTTTGGAATCCGGAGGTGTACCTCTCTCGAGCACAACTCTCGCCGTTCCAAAAGAGATGATGCCACACACACACATACACTGGTGCGCAAAAATTAAGGATGAGGTCGAAAAATTAGCATATCAGCTGAACGAAGAGGCAGAGCGGACAGAAAGACCAATCAGGAGATTAAGTAAGGTGATGTACGGTAGCACATACGCAGGTATGCAGGTAGACGTAATGGGGGAGTTTCTGAGTAGTATAAATCATGTTGTCGGTGTAAGATCAGTATTTCTGGCAAAGAGATTGCACGCCGTATAGAAGTTAAAAATCACACCGAGTTGCTGCCTCAGCGAGAAATGGCGAATTAATCAATCTGTTAGACGACATCTGGATGCTTTTACCCGAGGTCGAATCATTGGGAAGTTGGAGGAAGGCCGCAGTGTGACAAGTGTGGCTGCAGAGTTCGAAATTGCTCACAGCATCGTTTCACGACTTTGGAGACAATTTCAAACTACAAGAACAGCTATCCGGGGGTTTAGTAGTGGTCGTCCACGAGGAACCACACCCGCAGATGACCGGATTATTGCCTTACAGGCCAGAAGAAACAGGCGGCAGACAGCGGGAGAAATCTCTAGACACACGACACAGGCGACTGGACGACCGATATCGCGTTTTACCGTGGCCAGAAGACTGCACGGTGGTGGTCTGTTTGCACGACGCCCTGTACGGTGTGTACCTCTAACGCCTGCCCATCGGAGAAGGCGTTCTCTGTGGTACCGGGAACGCCGGAATTGGAGAGACAATGAATGGGGACGAGTACTCTTTACAGATGAGAGCAGATTCAGTCTGAGTAGTGATTCTCATCGCATACTCATCTGGAGAGAGCGGGAAAGCCGCAATCATCCCTCGAACATCATTGAAAGGGACAGGTATGGAGGGTGGCGGTGTTCTCGTTTGGGGAGGCATCATGCTTGGTAGTCGTACAGACCTTCACATCTTCGACGCAGGTTCAGACAACGGGACCCGTTATTGTAACGAGATTCTTCTTCCATATGTGCGTCTTTTTAGAGGCGCTATGGGTCCGCAGTTCATTTTCATTGACGACAATGCATCATGTCATCGCACATTAGCTGCCGAACAGCTCTTAGAGAGTGAGGATATTGAACGTATGGATTGGCCGGCACAATCTCCGGATCTCAATCCCATCGAGCATGTATGGGATTTTCTAGGCAGACGCTTGGCAGCTCGTACCTTACCACCAATAACGATTCCGGAGCTTCGATTGGCGCTGGAAGACGAATGGGCAGCAATGCCTCATCAACTTATTGACATCATCATTCTCAGCATGGGCAGACGCTGTGAAACCTGCCTAGCAGTCAGGGGAGATCATATTCCCTATTAAAGACCGGATGTTTCTTGCTGGACACCCATCACAGGGATGTTTCGGCCTTCAGTCGCATTGCGCTCCATTCTACTTTTTCAATAAAGCTTCTTTTTATCCCTCTGATTTCTCTTTTAGTAAGTGTTGCTTACATTACTCATGTCCTTACGTATTGGGGATCTTACGGTATTAAATGTGTTGATTTGGAAAGCTTTTGTACAAAGTTATATTGAAAAAACCGTCTCGTCCTTAATTTTTGCACACCAGTGTACACACACACACACACACCCCCAAAAAAAAATGCTCGCAGAGGTTTTAATATTAGAGATAGGGAATCTGAGAGAAGGCAGATTTATATGACTGTTGTAACTATACATAAATATAGAAACCAAAAAATTCTATGCACATAACAGATGGTTTTAGAAGCGCGTATAATTAATTTTAATTAGGTTAATGTTTATGCAAATTATATATATATATATATATATACGTAGTATTATTAATATGAGTATTATTTTTCTGATATAATTTACCTTAATTAGTGATAAATAAATCTGAATATTCAAAGCCTGCATATAAAATGTTAATCAAAATGCATATATTTTGAAACATGCTGACTATTATCAAAATCATGTTGAGCCAGTGAATATCTTTAAATGAAAATTTAATTTGAGAAAAATGTTTAAGAAAACAGAAAAAAAAAATTAACGTAAAGGAATACGCAGCTGTTTTATGTTGAACAACATAATAAAATGCTTATCTGCTTTTCGGGAGCATAACAATTAGGATGAAAGCGATACTTTGGACAGTTGTCAATCTTAGAATAAACTTCTCGACAGCACGTGATTGATGTCTATAATGAACCTGGTGACTAACAGATGATATCACTTGACCCATTAGAACATAAAATTCCAAAGCTTCCATTCTCCAAGAAGAATTATCCTTTTCAAAATAAGGAAAAGTATTTTTTTGTTTTGTTTTGTTTTGTTTTTAATACTGGTGTTACCAACTTGTTGAGCGTTTTCTTGCTTTGGAAAAAGCTACTGTTTTAAATTAACATTTTCAGGAATGGCAAAAATAAATGAAATAATACTTATTTTAAAAGTTCACAAAATGACGAATATTTGTTTAGGAGATCAAATAAAACACCAGAAAAAAGGTGTCGGAATCATTAACCAGAGTGTTAAAAAAAATGCTAATATAGTGGCTTACATTTGTTTCCTGACATTTGTGCTTTTCAATTTTATTTACAAATATCGGTTGCAAAATATTAACGAGATGACTTCATTTTTTCACATACTATGCTTATCATCTCTTTTTAAAACTGATTGTTTAAAGTGAGGTTATTCAAAATGCCTTTAGAAAAAAATAATGATAATCTATTCAAAGAGTTCTGAAAATGAACTGACATCAGTATTCGAACACTTAATTGAACATTCTGGGAAAATTTCATTCGAGAACATTTTGTAATTAATAAAAATATGAAAAGAACGGGTAACAAAACTTGATTTCAATTTTTCCGTGGATATAAGCTAAAATTGCATTTTGGCATGGAATCAACAAATCTTTTCGAGTAAAAATGTTCTACTTCGTTTCATTCCTCCTAAGAATTATTTTCCTTAAGGTTTCGAAGAAATATCACGCTTTTTATTCATTTCTTTAATTTAACTTCATACGTATTTAATAGGTTTTAATTCTAGAGACTATGTAAGAGATCTGATAACTTAAGGACAGTTGTATAATAACCACAAGCGAACATTTACGGCTGCATGGTTTAAGATCATTATCCTGATAGAACTGGAATGTATTTTGCTTCAAGTTTTTTGCAGATACTTTTAGGTTTTTCACAAAGAATATCTATATATTTATACTGATCCATATTATTTTTGATAAAAACCAAATTTCACCTTCCAGATACAGTGAAATGCATTGAAACCTTTATGCCTCTAACTTCCATGCGTAGTCAGTAATGCGATTTTCGGATTCAGTTCTTCATTCGGCTTTTTCCACCTAGTAATCGAACAAATATATATTAATTTTTGACTCGTTTGCAAACATGAAGTTATTCCAATATGATAAATCTTTGCTTACCATGGATTTATCATTGCCAGTCGTATTTTCTTCTGTTTCTTGTTGAAGAAGAATTTCGTCTTTGCTGTTCGTCCATTGTACCCATGTGCCCTAATGATCCATCTGACAATTTCAAGGTTAATTTTAATTAAAAAAAACCTCCTTCTAAATCCGCTGCAAGTTTTACAGCCCTAGTTTTTGCTTCTTTCTCTTCTTTTTTGATCTTTCGTGAGATAAATCTAAATTCCTTGTTGTTAGCTTAGAATATGAGCTATCTTCAACAAATTTTCAAGAGTTCTACGTAATTTCTATCTTTTTATAAATACTGTGGTGGCCAAAATTGTGGACACTTTTAGAAATTTTTATGTTTTTGAACTTTGTATGCTTATAGAAAATGTTACGTTTCACAAAATGCAAACTTGTATATATCATTTTAAAGAGAATTTATTACTGAATTCAATGCAAAACACAAAATTCAATTATTTGCAATACAAACAAAGTTATTTGTACTTTAATGTAAATAAAAAACACAGTTATAAAGTTATTTGTAATGTCTAGCTTTCTGGCAAATCACTTCTGAGAACCAATCAAATGTTAGTAACTGCCAGTAGAAGCTGACATCATGTTTACACTTGAAACAATTCATTATTTTGCTTTGTTCTGTAGAAGGAGGACCTGTTTCTTATACACTGCAATTACAAGTAGGAATTTTTGTAAAATTTTTTAATATTTAGTCAAGAAGCAATGACATCAAATAAAAGAGTAGATTCGACACCTAGAAAGAGATGTAATATTATTGTGTTACGATAAAGTGGTCTTTCCTATGCTGAAATAGCAAGACAGGTGGGTGGTTCAGTGACTACATCTGGAGTCCGAAAGTTTTGTTTACGATATCAGGAGACAAGTTCAATATGAAACAAAGAAGGAAAAGGCCGAAAAGGTGCACCACATCTATTGATGACAGAAGAATAAAAAGACTATGTCTCCAAGATAGAAAAATGTCATCAGCGGCCATCAGAAGTGATCTGAATGATGCTGGTGTTTCTGTCAGTTCAAGAATAATCAGGAGAAGATTAACAGATGTTGGACTGAGAGGTAGAATTCCACGAAAAAAGTCTTATCTTAATTTTCAGCAACGAAAAAAAAGACTACGTTGGGAAAGGAACACATTAATTGGACAGATGATCAGTGGTCACAAGTTATATGGAGTGATGAAACTAAGATATCGTTATTCGGTAGTGATGGGCGAAAATATGTAAGACGTAGAATAGGAGAAGAGCTACATCCTGACTGCATTCAAGCAACTGTGAAGAACCCAGTTAGTGTTATGATTTGGTCATGCATGTCAGCAGATGATATTGGTCGCCTTTATGTCATCGATGGGACACTGAATGCCAGAAAATACATTGACACTATTCTAGAACCAAAACTTCTACCTTCCATCAGAGATCTCTTTCCCAACAATGCTTCGTTTATTTTTCAGCAGGATTCTGCTCCTTGCCACACGGCCAAATTATCGAAAGAGTGGTTTCGTACAAAGAGCATTAAATTGTTGTCAATTCCAGGAAACAGTCTTGACCTCAATCCTATCAAAAATTTGTGGCACCGTTTGAAAACTCTTGTCCGAATGAATCACCCATCAAATAAAAGGGAACTAATTGAGGCTATAATTGTTTCCTGGCATCATGTAATAACGAAAGAAGAGCTTAAAACTCTTGTCAGCTCAATGAAACGCCGATGTGAAGCTGTAATCAAAAATAAAGGGTACCCTACTAAGTACTGATAACTCACTGCAATCATCAATATCTAATGTATATCGATAACTATTATCGTTTAACTTTTTTTGTATTGCAAATAATTGAATTTTGTGTTTTGTATTAAATTCATTAATAAATTCTCTTTAAAATGATATATACAAGTTTGCATTTTGTGAAACGTAACGTTTTCTATAAGTTCAAAAACATAAAAATTTTCAAGTGTCCACAATTTTGGCCACCACTGTAAAATATTATTAAAAGTTTTACGTGAAGAAATATTTGGATAGTTAGAATACTTTTGTCCTCTTTAAATGGATAAATAATCAAATTTCTAACATAATTTGACAATAACTGTAGTAACATGCCATTTTCGTTTCACATATGGAAAGGTTAATATATTTTGTAAAATAAGTAATAATTTCCAACCACAAATAGTTATTTTCTTGGTATACTATAATTTAAAACAAATGACAAGAAACTTCCAGTTACAGTCTAGATATAAAATTAGGTAATAAGTATCTTCTATTCAGTTTTATAACTGACAACCTTTGTAACTTTTCATAACCTGGTTTTAACTTTGAATTGCAAGTCTTTCCCAAACGGACCAATTTATTCTGAAATTCGCACAGACCGAGGGTATTTCTATTAAGCTATCAGATTCTAGTGTGTGCAGTTTGAACGGAAGTAAAAGGAATTCTTTCAGATATTATAAACAATTCTATTAATATATGTGAATTTCACTGCTGACGCCACATAAGAGTAACTGCCTAACATAAATACTAAAGGGAAAAAAACAACTTTTTATTCAAATTTTTAAGATATTATATAATTGGATTTTTAAGATATAACAAATATAATTTTTTTCTCAAACAAATATAATAACATTTTTCTAAATAAATGTAATGGGTAGTTTTGTTTTTCCTTATAAATTTCCAATTTTAAAAATATAGGGCGTTCGAGAAAGACTGCTATAGGCCATAAATAATTTTAAAGACATGTATTTGCAATTGCAAATTTATCAAAATAAAGTACAGAAATTAAACTGTTTCAGCATTGGATCTGTAAAGAACTCTATGAGTATAAAAACTAAATTTTCATAGGGGTCTTTGTAGAGGAAAAAGTCTACTTAATAAAATCTTCGTTTTGCTTTAAATAAGTTAGAACGGTTGGTGTGTTTTGCAGCCATACAGTAGAAACTAGACTCTTGGTAGACATTAAGCGAAGTATCGCTAAGTCTAAAATAACAACAGAAAATTGAAAAGGGCGCAAAAGACCCTTTATTTAAAGCTCAATAAGAACAAAAGGCACACTTGGTTCTTACAACTCAGCCAACCACTTGTGGAGAGATAACTCAAAGTTGAGTAAGTTTAAATGTACAATTTTAGTTCATATAAGCTAGTAGCAGAAGATTACACAAATCAGCTAAGGCGAGGCTGCCTTAAAACTTAACCGGCACGGATATTCAGCTATCGGCAATTGTAATGCAAGGCTTAAAGACTACAACTCTTGTAGACTTATCACTTGTAGCAATCTGGTAACGTGGCCTCGAGAGGCAGAACACGCTCTGTCTTACAATCTGAAAACCTCACCTTAAATACAGATAAACTAATTTGCATTCTGACGGGCAGATGGAAGGAAGAAGTGTCAGTAAAGACCCAAAACATAAAATAGCGTGTTAATTAACGTAAAGGAACCTTGCAAAGTCCAGCACAAATCTTTTAGTACCCTTGCGGGAGACACATGCAGGGATAATTAAGAATTAATTAGATAAGCTTTCAGCCTGCTACTAAGTATTTTCGATAAGATCTTCATCGAGTTTAGGGAGAAGCCAAAAAAGCAAAAGTTGTTTTAGTTTTAACGATTAATGGCTCAGTACATAGTACTTCATTTAACCTCGTAACTGACCCTATCAAATTACTAATTACTATTATTTAGGTAAATTGTACCCATAAATATGTAGAGAGCATTACAATTTTCAGAGCTGGAAATGTGAAAAGTCGACTGTGGCTTCCCGTGGATTTCAGCCATCGATTTTTTCTAATCGAAAGCTGGACTTACATCCGGAGAGACCACATGGGGGAGCATGCTAATTCTTTATATTCGCACCCAGACATTTAAAATTTTTTGAACACAAGAAACGATAGGCATCTCCGTGAGACACCTTGCTGGAATTCGAAATTCTTATCTTTCAATTTCAGTGTAACTTACACTACGAGAGAGCACGTATTAGGAAAGACAATAGTTATTTCTTAATATATGCAATTTTTTGTGTTTAACTCATACGACAGGAAAGCATATTTTATTAAACTAACATTTTTCTCAACGGAAATCATAGTTAGCTTAATTTTGTATTTACACATAGCTAAATGCTGTAAGACTCTCCTATATGGAATACTCAAACTGTTTTCGTAAAATATTCTACCTTTTTTAGAAATTGTGTAATTAAATGTACATATCTATTATCAATATTTAAGCAAAGAAAACATATAGCCTTTTCTTTTTTTTTTTTTTTATCAAATTCCTAAATTCACAAAATCATTTCCGGGGAATAATGTCACTTCATGGGAATTTTGCAGGGAATCCCTGAAAGGTAAATGTTTACTTGAGAAAATAGCATAGATGCGGCCAGTTGACTAAAGTTCAAGTAAATGTCAAAAGGAGACAGCTAACGATCAACGTAACAGAGAAAACTGAGGTGACATTTCATAACTATAAAACAAAATACCAACTCGCGGTGACGGATGTGTTCGCTAATTGTCTATAATTAAGGTCCTACAAAAACAACAAAAAGTCTTTTCTCAACAGTGAATGAGTTGGATCTTTAGAAAACAATATTAAAGCATAAAACTAGTAATTATACGCACTATGGGTGCCATGCTTTTAAAGATGCTATCACGGAGAGCCGGCATTTAAAAATAGATTTTAAATTCCTTCAAGCGGGATTCTTTTTCGTCACGTGAGCATCTGAGACACAGTGTGGTAAACATGAACTTGTTTGCTTAACACAACATAGGGGTAAACGATCTTGAATTAAGGTAAGCAAATGCTAAAAAGTTTTTGAGGTTGAATCTAACCCATATTGCGTCGTCACTGCAAGTCTCGCTACTAAGCAGCTGTTGCGGGAGAAGCGCCAAGAAATAAAATAAAGAAACATTTCATTTGAAAAAAAAAGGCTGCCATGTAGAATTTTGTTAAACTCATTCTTAACAATCAGAAGCCTTCCTCCAATTTTTAGAAGAATTCTCGCGACATAATAGAGAATATTGTACTTTCATTCCTTCGAAATTCTGACTGATGCAATAAATAAATACTAGCATAGTTGCTTCCTACGTAAAACAACTTTACACACACACACATATATATATATATAAAATATGTAAATCAGCTTTCCAATTTAATTTATTAATAGCTTCTAAATTCCTCATTTTTAATTTGGGTGTTTTGTTTCTTTATTCTAAAAATTTCAACATTTCTAAATTAATCTATGCCACAAATCTTGTGTAACGCTGATGTCATAGATCATTGGGAACCTAAACTATAAGAACTGAAAATCTTTCTAACGTAAATCAAAACCTTTCTCTTAACAGACTGCCATATTGGATAAATATGTACTTTTGGTTTCACCTTCTGTGCTGCTTGGACGGAGCTGTACTATCTTCCTATCGCAATATTGTTAAAAAATGTAAATATTCTTCAATATGCACGATTAGAGTGTCAAATCAATCGTGGCCACAAATGTGAATTTAAATGAAAATGAAATTTAATCCGGCTCGACTTCTTCCTCTTTAATATGCGTCGGCGCTCCATCAAGTATCTAAGCCATCATTATTTCTGTGTTTTTACATCTTTTTCTCCTTTTTTAGGATACATACATATAAATTCATATAAATGATATATATAAATTCATCTGTTCTCCCATATTCGAGATCTTTCTACGTTATGTGACACTACTGTTCTGATCTGATCGTCACCATGAGAGCAAGCTCCCGACCTAAGGAGTTAACCGAGCAGGAGAATGCTCTCATGGCAGGCATTTATTGAACAAAAATATACAGTAATAGTGACAGTAATAGTTTGATATGTATAGTAATGGTCACAGATGTACATAACAAGTTAGCACTAGGTGCTACGTTTACATTCAGATTTAGGTACATAGCTTGTAAAGATATCAATGTCATTACAGTGCAGTGATAATACAATGAACAAAGACATACAACACAACAGATAAAGAATACTATGCAAAGTATATACAGTTAGAGTCTTGTACAGAATCATTTGCCATCATGACATAATCGTTGTCGCTGTCAGTTGAATCATATTATAGTCGTTGTCATTTATTTTTGTCAGAGTTATAATAGTCATTTGTCATAGCCATTTTTGTCAGATTTGTAATAGTCATTTGTCATAGTCATTTTTTCCATAATCATATAATAGTCATTTTTGATTCATATCGTAGTAGATGGTAGATAGTAGATAATAATCAATGTGTCAGTCAACACGTTTTACAGGCAGTTCTAACACTATATAACAAATCATTACATTATACTATAACATTATACAATAAATCATACCAGTAAATATAAAGACAATAAAACATAAGTGTACTACTAAAGACAGTATAATTTGCATATTATAACTGTATTATAACAGCACTCATTGCATAATATAATAACATTATGCTCAGACGCACAAGTTAAGACAAGTATTACATCATAGCGTCACTTTTAAAATACTTCCATTTGAAAATGCAGACATTGTAATGTCTGAGAGACATAAGATAGAATGTTAATTACTTTATATGTGCATGCAAATAACGACATCATTACTTATACATGATGCAATATTTAATACGATCACGCTACAATATGAACTGCATTTATGCCACATGGGCATAGAATAGCACGGTATAATTTATTTATGTCATTCAAAGTTGGAAGTATGATAAACAGTTAGAACATTATGCATGATCTGGTGATACATGATATGCATGTTGATATACATTATACATTATACCAGACATGATATGCTACTAATAATGAAACACTTACAATGTTAACGTTCAATCACTATCCACACATATTATATAACGAGCCATAAATGCATTTACATTTATATGTGGTATACATGTCGCAGACAGTGTTGTATACGGTGTAAAAAAAACATATATACAAATAATAATACACAGATACAATATATAATTTAAATACCCAATACTATACATTTGCTATTATAATATCATATTAAACATATATGTTACAGTTCATATTACAATCAAGTTAAGTTATACTGGAGGATAGAATGGGACTAAAAAGCAATGGAGGAGTTAAGATGCAATTATTGATTGGCAGCGAAGGTGTAATGGCTATTGTGGATCTCAATAATTCATAATAATTTATTGACAGAAATTTGATTTATCAATAGTTGCTGTGCCCATTTCGTCCAATGGACTATTAGAGGCTTTGTTAGGTAAAACTAGCTACTATAAGTACAGTCAAATGCAAAATAATCGGGGTATCCTTGTTCCTTACAACCACAAAGATCTGATGTAAATAATATATAGTAGAGCTTAGGCAATAGTTTGTATCAGCCGCTGAAGAGCTTTGCGATACGATAGACATATCCTCGAATTTGAAGCGTGAGTGCAATCTAAGCCTATGTTATCTCTCTGGTTGGCTTCAGAACAATTTACACAAAATGGAGATGATTTGCAGTCGGGGGTGGGATGGTCGTATGCTTATCGTGTGCCGAGGATTGTACACAGGCTGATAGACACGTGCACTGCTTGCTTAGGTGTAAAGCAGCGTTGTAGTCGTACGTACTTATGAAATGGACAAGAGAAGAAGCCAAAATACACCCTACCCTGTGAGCCAAGCCTTAAGGAATAGTCCTTATCCAATCGTAGAACCTAATCGTTCTTTGCGTCGGGACGGTGTAGTGGCGTTCTAGGTTGAATATCTCCATCCTTACTAGGAGGAAGACTGATGCAATAACACTACTGGAAAAGGCAATTAAAACCAATCATAGCTTGTCTCTAGGATCGCTCCTACTTTGTCATAAATATCTCTGGAGAGCTAATTACGTCATGATTCTGCTAGCTTCTACATTGCTAATATCTTCCCGCTTCGCTTCTTTAAAATGCCTGCGTTATTCTTTTAAAAAAAAACCAAAATTTATAAGAAATTATCGTAATTGTATGATTAAAGAGTATGTTGCTTACTAGAAATTATTCTAGTGTGCTTGGAAATCTGGAAATAGAGATCATAAATGGCCGAACTTAGTTTGGTAATCGACTTCTTCCTCTCGCTCTAACATTTAGCCATCGCGACTGTGCTTCAAAATTCTGACATATATATTCTATGAATATACTCGTACATATATATATATAAAATTCATAGAATTCTAAACATTGTTTTCAAAGGAGATAATATATTAAATAATCTCAACATTGGAGTCTCAGAATTAGCACAACGATCCATACGAAAGTTTTTGTCAGTTTTATTTGCGTGATGTATTTCCATTTCGGGTTGGTCAGTTAATATCCGCTATCCACTGGTTTGATCTAGTGCCACCTTTAAACCCCTCGAGTGGACCTAAGGCCCGACGGTATTGAGTGACTACATTCCGCAAAGACACTATGCATTTACAAGTAAACAAAATACAAAGTCAGAAAGGAAATGAGTTGCCATAAAACAGAATTTAGAAAATATCATAAAAATAATTTTAGTAACGATTCACATTTAATTTTGTTTTTGAAACATTTCCAGATTTTATTTTAAGTTAATTCATATTTCAAATGTAAGAAATGGGAAAAAAGAAAACAAAATAATTTCCCCTTCACTTTTTTTATTTTCTGGAGGGATGTTATATCCGTAATGCAGCAGCAAATTTACTGCATTAAAGGGCAGATTATTGCTTTCGCCGTACAATGCTCCAAGAACATTGTGTGAAAGGATTGAAAATGTTATTTAATCATTCGCTGGGAAGAAGAAATGTTGAGATGTTCTCCCTGTCGTGATAGTTGGCGAGAAGGCGGGTTTGGAAAATCTCTATTACCATACTTGATAGAAGGCGTTTCAGTAGCAATTTATTTCCCTAGAATGAGCATGTTCGAGCAACACTATCATCATAGTAAATGTAATCATCTCCATATTTTTGCATCGTAAATAACAAAGACTTGGAGAGAAATTCAAGAAATTCGGAAGAAGAAATCTGTAGACATCAGAAAATTTGGCATGCTCTTTTTCTTTAATTTCAGCATTTCAATTTTCACCGCTGTTATAGGTTTTTATCAACTGTATTGCGAAAACAGTCCTTAGGTATCCAATGTCTAGAAAGAGGGGGGAATAAACTATCTCTTAGTAATCTGTAGTTTATTTTTTTCCTTTCCAGACAGTGAATTACGCATTTTAACATCTGTACCTCATATTCTAAATATGAACCAACACAGGAAAAGAAATAAAGATCTAGAAATTGAAATTTCCATAAGGAAATGCGAAAAATGTCTCAGTAAACAGCCTTTATTTTTTGTTTCCTACTTCTTGATTAACTCTTAAGACGTGTTGAAAAAAATTTTTTTTTCCTTCGTTGTGCAGTCACGCGTAGCGAGACAAGTTAAAGGTATTCATTTTTTAATTTTGGCATAAATTTTACGAAAGTTATCTCTTCCAACATCTTAATTTCAATAAATAGTTGGAATAACCATATTCCATTTTCTGACGCTCTAGTATCAAGTGTGAAGTCACGATTTTTTCTCAGAACTAGTATGAAGTGACAGTAATTTATCTTTATGCTGACAGCTGAGATGGATAGGTTTCACTTATGGAAAATAACAAGCACTTGCATAATAAAATTTTTAACATCTTGAAATTAAAATATAAACCAGTGCACGTTTCCTCCTGCACTCTTTTAAAGGAATTTTCACACAATTTACATGATTCCCCCGCACCCCCTGCCGTTTCATCATTTCGACATTTAATTTTAGTAAAATTTTTGAACTACTTCTGCTTTAGTCTACACTCAGTTTCAATATTCTATACGATTTCGTCTCGAGATTTCATTGAAAATAAAATATCACCATCTTTTATTTTATTCAACTTGTGGGAAATCTTGAATTATGGCTTCGGGTAGACCAAACATGTCAAACTTTGTACCTCATGGGGCTAAAATATTTATCGTTTTACATCAGCGTGGAGCAGGAGGAAAAATGCCGTTAACATATTTAATGGCGTATTTAAAAATTGGTTAAATGCATAAAATTTTACCTAATTCTACTTTTTAATAGAACGAATATGAAGAAAGTCTGGTAGTAGATAAATATCTGTTATTATTATTATTATTATTATTATTATTATTATTACTATTACTATTATTATTATTATTGACACCTGTAAGCTTCTTGGAGCAGATAGCTTCCATGTGTCTGCATTCTCCGAAGTCAGATGAATGTCTGTTAACTTGGATCTTGCTGTGAATTTGTTTCTTTTAAAAAGTTGTTTCCATATGTCCGACCGAATCTGAAAATCACGCAGATGCAAATCTGCGGCTTTATGGTAACTACAATTTGTAAACTTCAACGTTTTGTAAACTTCACCGATATTTGCTTCAGTGAAATTTTACTTTAAATTTTAGCCAATAAATTGCTGTTAACTCTGTCTGTAATAGGCTTGGCACTTTGTCTGCATTTTGCAAAGAGATCATCTCAAAAGTCTTTTTTAACATCCGAGATTGTATACATCCTTCGCTATGGAATTCAAAATTTGTTAACATATTATAATTAATGTTTTTCGTAATTTTCTAAGGGGGAACTAGGACAGAAGAAAAATTGGCATAGGTAGGTTAAAGGGAGTCGAACCCCCTATATAGACCATGTTAAATTGGTCATTTTCGATGTACCTTTTCTCAAACTGTGCTGTAGGTAAACATTTAAAACTCTTCGCGTAATTAAAATATACCTATCATATTACACTTAAATGAGCTTTTGAAACATTTTGAGTTTTAGAGTATTTTATAGAATATTGTATTAGGCATAGTAAAATTTAGCACTTTTCTCACCCCCCCCCCCAAAAGTGAAAATTTCTTTTATCAGTTTTCTCAAAAAGCTCATTTCAGTTAATATTAGAAAACATAATAAAAAAGCCATAAAAATTCACATACCTGTGAGCAGTAGTTCTTAAGAAATGGTAACGTCGAGTCTAAAAAAACACATTTGGAGAAAAATGCATTTTTATACAAAAATCCTTATTTATCAAAGTCATGGAAGATAAATTAAAACTAGAATTTTTACAGTTCAAATTTTCATAGAGATTAAATTATGTTATTTTTAGAGAGCTTAAAGTGTAAAGAATTTGAAAATGCAAAAATCCGAAATCACTATTTTTTGAAGATTTTTGGCTTCCAGCACCCCTTAAAAAGCTCTAAATACCCTGCCTATACACGGTGTAGTAGTAGCAGTGTCTTACGTTTAGAGATTAGCTTAAGAACGATCAACCCATGGAGGTAAGAAAAGAAGGAGTGGCCAATCCGGCATTAGAAGTGAAGCATCGTTCCGAAGCTTCAGTCACCAGTTGGAGTGTTTTTTGTTTACATTCAGAAGCTCGCTTAACAGCACTCTGATAGTATTTCGAAACACGACAGTTCATACAAATCGAAAAACACGACACTTCTGCATAAAAGAAAAATTCCTAGTATGATGGATAATAGCAATTTGTATAGTTTAGTGACATTTACGCAAAAATCACATCTTGGTTATTTTTCGATAACTAACAACAGCGATTTTGATTATGAATTTGTTTTATAAAATTCTAAGCTGTTGAACTACAAAAATATAGATTTTAGCAAAAATGTTACGCCTAAAGAACGAAAAATACCTCACCGTACCTTTAAAATTGTATATATCTTTCGATACCCTTGATAGAGTATTCGCTACTTTTATTTTATGTTCCAAAACGCCAAAATGTTTTAAATAAATTTTTTTCACATCCGCATGTTATTGTAACATGTACTTTTTTAAAATTAGTGTAAATTGCTTTACTCGAAAAATATAATGAATGCACAGAAATTAAAGATTTCCACATGCCGGAACTGAAAAATGGTATTTATGCATGCGCTTGCAAAAAACATGTATCTGCATTTAACAAGATACGTAAATATTTATTAAATTATTTATAAATGTATTTGAAATGAAGGATTTATTCATTCATAAACAACTATGAAAGTTTTAAAAAATCCAATTATTAAATGCATCTAAATTTAAATTGATTATAAATATTATCTAAATATATAATAACATTGAATTGTAAACATAAATTGACATCCTGTTGACAAATACGTTATAAAACTAGCTAAGCAAGAATTGTTCGTCCTGGAAAGCAATCTGTTAAAAGGTATTGTAAAGCAATTTTTATGAGATGCGTACTTAAGAAAGTAATAAAGAAGAGTTCCGGAATACGTATTGTTGAAATTAAGAGTAAAAAAATCTGATAAGTATAATTAAAAAAATTATTCCCCTTACATTTTATAATAACTCAGTTACAAGTTTTTAATTATATTTAAAAATAATCTTTATCCTATTCTCTTTCAGAAATATTCAGAGAAAGTTAAGTACTATTTAAAGTATTTCGCTATTAAATGAAAAGTAGCTCTAATTTGAAATGGACCGAATAGAGCATTAATTATAAA
Source organism: Stegodyphus dumicola (assembly GCF_044657685.1). Classification (NCBI taxonomy): domain Eukaryota; kingdom Metazoa; phylum Arthropoda; class Arachnida; order Araneae; family Eresidae; genus Stegodyphus; species Stegodyphus dumicola. Next base: position 150,694,571 of record NC_140777.1, read on the forward strand.
TTGACTCATAGTTTTCGATTTAAAAGATATGTTGATTTTTCCACTAAATCTTATGTGATATATCTGACTTCGAATCTAAAATTTTCTGAAGAACACAAAAACCTTGTCTAAAACTTAAAGGTTTATTTAACTGGAACTTCAACACTGATGAAAACTTAACATCATAAACGAAAACTTAACATCTTGGGCGGAAAACATTCAAAGTGCTTTAAAGTAACAGCTATGCCGGCACGGTGAAGAACACTTTCCCTTAAAAGACAGAATCCATCTAGCCCTTTCGGCATATATCTCCATTCGCTGGATTCAGACTTCCGCTCCTACGTGTTTTGGTCTTAAACGGCCAGACTGGAACTGGAATAGGACTGGATCAGGACCAGAACAGGACTGGAACAAGACGGGAACCGGAACAGGACTGGATCCGCAACAAGACGGGAACCGGAATCTCTCATCCCCTGGCTTCTCCGCCGGGCAGGTCTATTCTGGCTCGAACTAAAATGAACTGCGGTGCCACTAAGGAAAGCACCTCCTTTTTATTGCCGGCGGTTGCCGTTACTACAGGCGATTATGCAAATATTTAACATCCTTCCACCTAAGGAAAAAAAAAGTGAACTTTCACATCAAAGTAAAACAATGCCAAAGAGCCTTAATATGCCAGTCTATCCGGCGGAGTTACAGTTCTACCAGATCGTGTTACAGGCCTGACAGATTTATCATCTACGTTGAGTTTAAGTTCAGACAACGAATCTTGTTTTTCATTCTGCAGCTTCACGGGTACATCATTTTGCGACACGAACCGATGAAAAGCCTGAAGAAACACTTCTGTAGATAGAGAAGTCAGCAACTCCAAATGGACCGCTCTATAAATGGCGCATGTAAAAACACAAATCCATGCCTTTTCTTTTGTTTCTCAGCAATAAAGGACCACAAAGGTCTATACCCGTTACTTGAAATAAAGGCTGAATCATTTACTCGCTCTATTGTTGGTGGAGCTGATATGTGGTCAACAGGTACAGCAGAATATCTCTTGCAAGTAATGCATTTACTCAAAACAGAACGCACAGTTCTTCTGCCAGATAACAACCAAAACCTTTCCCTTAAGGTATTCAGTATATATTGTACACCTGCATTTCCTTTCTTTCTATGTTCTTCCATAATTAATTCCTAACTAATGGATGTTCTCCTGGTAATATTATAGGTGTTCTAAACTCTAACGTATCATCTCTTCGAAACGCACCAGTTTTAATTCTTAGAATTCCCGCATCATAAAATGGACTAAGAGTTCGTAAGCGTGCGTCTTCTATATCCTGAAACGATTCCGATTGAATCAAGCGAATAACAACCTTTTCTGCAAAATCAATTTCATCAACAGTGAGTTCACCTTTCCTTTTTCCTTATTTCTGCAATTAAAGAAAAATCGTTGAATCCAAACAACAACTCTAACTGTTTTTCGATAGCTAGAAAATCGCTCACTCAAACTAAACCTTTCAGTAGACACTAGAGATGAAACCACTGCCTTTTTTTCCTCGCTGGCTATTTCCGCTTCATCAGTTATAAATTCGGCACTCGGCCAATTTTCTTGGGATTTTAAAAGCCAGCTCGGACCCTCCCACCATTTTGACCGGGAGAGTTGGCGAACTGAACACCTTCTACTTGGAAGATCTGCAGGGTTAAGGTGACCAGGTATATGCCTCCAATCCTCCACACGTGTCAAAAGCCTTATTTCCTGTACTCTATTTTCTACAAATGTCTCCCATAGTTCTTCCCTTTTTATCCATGCAAGGACAGTAGTTGAATCTGTACAGAAAAATGTACTTCTGACCTCAAAGTCTTTTAGAACGTCTGCAGCAAGACGAGATGCAATAGTTGCTGCTAACAATTTTAATCTTACAATAGTCGTTTCCCTTTTACCACAAGGGGAAACTCTAGACCTAGCCTGAAGCACCTGGACTGATTCAATTTCTTCTACACGAATGAAAACTACTGCCGCATACGCTGCTTGACTGGCGTCACAGAAAACATGGATTGAACACTGTTTTGGCTGATATCGTATCCACCTTGGAATTTTAATGTTTTTCAAAAGAGAAATGTCTTTTACCCATTTCAAAAATTTACTTTTAATTTCGGTGTTAACTTCTTCGTCCTATTTTACTTTTGTTTCCCATGTACGCTGTAATAACATCTTAGGTAATATAAGGACTGGACATGTTATACCGATGGGATCAAATACTTCATCTATTGCCAAAATACTTCTTTTCGTAACTTTCTCGAAACAAAGATTTTGTAAATTAGCAACATTTATTTGAAGAATATCGCCTTGTCTTTCCCATAACAAACCTAATACATTCGCAATAGTTTCTGTTTCTAAACTACATTCGGTATATTCCCAACCCCACAATTCAAATTTTCGTTCTGCCATAACATCTGAAGATACTTTCATGAAGCGCTGTAATTCATCTTCACTTCCGACACTTGTTACACAGTTATCAACAGAGAAACTATTAATTAATTTAACAATAATGTTGGAAGGATATTTTACATCTGCATCATTTTTCTCTAAAATTGAATTTAGGTGATATTGAATAACAGCTCCAAGTAAAAATGGACTACTGGTTACACCAAATACGACTCGACAATGACGAAAATGCTTCAAGCCATCTTCACCCTTTATCCAAAGAAATCGGAGGAAGTTTCTGTCACTAGAATTCAGGCCAATTTGTAGAAAGGCCTTACGAATATCAGAAATCACCCCTATTTTTTCTTGGCGAAATCTATTTAAGATTGTAGGAATAAATGAAATAAGGTTTAATCCCTTTTCAAGACAATCGTAGAGACTCGGAGAACCCTTTGCTTTAGACGAAGCGTCAAATACTGGCCGTAACTTCGTAGTACTTGTTCCTTAACAACATGTCTATGTGGCAAATAATGATGGGGTAAATCTAATTCATTTACGGGTACTTCCTCTATTATGCCCTCTTTGAGCCATTCTTGGAATATATTTTCATACTCTTGGCGAAGATTATCTATTTCAAGTTGCCTAATCGTACCGTGCAACCTTTTAAGCGATAACTCAAAATTATCCGACAGGGGAGGGTGCCCTTCCAACCAAGGCAAAGACACTACAAAGCGGTCATCTTCTATTTTTACAGTATCAAGAAAATGTTGCCTGGTAGCCTCTTGCAATTCCAATTTAGTCTTTTGTTCGGATGGGTCCGTAATACCAAGCGAGTCGAGGGCCCATAAATCAGAAATACAAGCCGCTTTATTCAACATTGAAGTAACTAAGAATGTTGAACCTTCACTATTCAACTCCCCGGTTTTCCCCATAACCGTCCATCCTAACTTTGTCTCAATAGCTACAAGACCGTCTGAAATTTGTTTACGATTCCCCGTTAATAATCGTCCTGCAACATCGGCTCCTATTAAAATTTCTATAGGTCCTTCTAAACGATCTGTTAAACTTATTCCACAGTCAGCAAGCTCTTTAAGCCATATTCCTTGTCCAATAGAAGGTATATTATTACAAATAACAGGCTGACTTAACGTATCAAAATTACAACTGTACGAGCCAGACGCATTAGATAAATGAATTTTATAAACTTTATGTTCACACAAACTGGTCGTCGTACCGCCGAATAATGCGTAGCTAAGGTATTCCTTTACCGTATACCTATAACCCATATCTTGAGCTGTGCTTTGCAGAATATATGACCTTTGAGAACCAGTAGCTCGAGCCGAACGAGATTTTTTATCTCCTTTAATTATTACTCTTATTGTTTGCAGCAAAACTTTAGGAGACCTAGAAGAAATGTTGGCGAGTGTTTCAGCCTGATTTGTAGGCTGTTCCATTGCCCTTGTCTCACTCATTTGTGAATGGCCCTTACATAGAAAAATATGATGCCTTTTGCCGCATGTAAAACAAACTGTTTTTAATCTACACCTCCTGACAGAATGTCCAGATTTCAGACACAGAACAAAAGCGTGTCCTTTGGACCAAAACTTTTCTTTCCGACAACGATAAGTTACGCGCCTGAAGACATTCCGCAGATTTTGATTTATACTGGAACAAAATATGCAGCCTTTTCTAGCTTCATTAGAAGAAGTAAACAGTTAGTTCAGCTGCCGTAGGTTTTAAGTGAGGTTCTCTTATCTTTAAGCCCGAATTCCCTTTCTTATTACCGTGAGCCAATCGATCGAAAACATTGAAAGATTTAGCTGCTAAAGAAATTCTTTCCTCACTTTCAACTTCACCGCGCAAGAAACATAAAAGGCGCTCAAGGTCAGATTCCCTTTCTCTTAACTCGGCGTTTTCGCCGGTTAAACTTTCTGATCCTTTACGCGAAAACCTAAGTCTCTCCCACGTTTTTAAGACTTCATTCGGCAATGCTGATTCTACCAATGGATATAATATCGCGCAATATTTGCCTCTATTTATTCCCAGTATCTCCAAGGCTCTTAGATTAGATTCGAGTTCATCGTATAGTTTCCGCAAAGAGTGTGTACCTTGTTTTTGAATAACAAGGGTTAGCAAATCACGAATATAAATCTCCGTTAGTAATTCTTTGTTACCAAAACGCGTTTGCAATGCTTCGATTGCGCTCTTGTAACTATCGCCAGTTGGCGGAAAGCTTTTAACTATTTCCTCTGCGGGAGAATTCTTCTCCATAGCCTGTGCCAAATAAGCAAATTTATCATTATTATCTAATGTAGGATCTTTATCAATCTTTTGGAATTGCCCCCAAAATCCTAGCCATTTCTTCACGTTGCCGTCAAAGATAGGCAATTTAATCTTCGGATAATGTAACATTTTATTCTGAATAAAGGACGGATCAATTAAAGTTACATTCGGGGTTCCAGAAGTAAGATCTTTTACTTTACTTTCCAGAAGTCTACACCTATCAAAATATAATTCAGATTCATCTATTTTCTTAATAAGTAAAGTCTCATCTGTAATTTCTTTAAACATTAATTCTCGTATTTTCATTTCAGTATCAAACAAAACTTTAGCTTTCTCGGCAATAACTTTTATTTTAATTAATTTTTCTTCCTGATTAAATTTAGTTTCTTCATTGTCAAATTCATTACACGCTTTACTGAATAGTCTTCTATATTGAGTTCGTGCTAACTTTAAGGCTTCCATGATTCAAAAATAAAAAAGTCGCTTACCTTGCAAACAATATCCTGTCGCTTGATGCCAAATGTTGATTTTTCCACTAAATCTTATGTGATATATCTGACTTCGAATCTAAAATTTTCTGAAGAACACAAAAACCTTGTCTAAAACTTAAAGGTTTATTTAACTGGAACTTCGACACTGATGAAAACTTAACATCATAAACGAAAACTTAACATCTTGGGCGGAAAACATTCAAAGTGCTTTAAAGTAACAGCTATGCCGGCACGGTGAAGAACACTTTCCCTTAAAAGACAGAATCCATCTAGCCCTTTCGGCATATATCTCCATTCGCTGGATTCAGACTTCCGCTCCTACGTGTTTTGGTCTTAAACGGCCAGACTGGAACTGGAATAGGACTGGATCAGGACCAGAACAGGACTGGAACAAGACGGGAACCGGAACAGGACTGAATCCGCAACAAGACGGGAACCGGAACAGGGCGGGAACCGGAATCTCTCATCCCCTGTCTTCTCCGCCGGGCAGTTCTATTCTGGCTCGAACTAAAATGAACTGCGGTGCCACTAAGGAAAGCACCTCCTTTTTATTGCCGGCGGTTGCCGTTACTACAGGCGATTATGCAAATATTTAACAGATGCCTCAGAAGCTAAAAAATCATGTCATATATGAGAAAGTATTTTAGGAAGAATCTCTATAAATAGAAAAGAAATTATGCATAATTTTAATAATACAATAAACTTTGATCTTAATTTTTGTAATCCTTAACCGAATCAAATCGAATTACCTTAATTTTTTTCTAATGTAATTTTATATAAATATTTCAAATTAAACCATTCTGAGCAAACTGTTCTGTGAAAAGTATAGCATTTAATTCCATTCAGAATGAAATGTGTTTAAAACTGTTTTCTTTTCATATACTTAGGACTCTGAAGTATTGTAGAGAAAGAAAATATCTACATTTATATGCATATTTACGACGTAATTACAAAATATTTACATCTGATCGTGTCAAAACCCATTGAACTCAATGGTAAATTACCCAATGTTTTGGTCACCAAAGAAGGGATCGCCAGTGCTTCCAAAGCAGAGTATGGGGAAACCGGCTTAGGGCCACTCCATCTAACTTCCTACTTCCATGAATCGACCGAGTTTTCTTCCCATAGAATAGCCTTCAGGCTATTCAATGGGGAGAATTGAATAGCCTGAAGCCTGGGAAGAATTGAATAGCCTTCAGGCTATTTAATGGGAAGGCCATTGTATAGCATGAAGGCTGTGTTGCTGATTGTTTCAGCATGTTGTAGTTTTCCGACGACAGTAAACGTGTCATTGTAACTATCCTGTGTAATACTGGCGAATAAATTGTGTTTTGATTCTTCATCAAGTGTTATCGTCAATTACTCCAAATCCACGAACCCGTAGGACGTAATAATGTTTATCTTTGCAGCAATCGCCAACGGGCTCGTCTGTCTATTTGTCTGTGCAGTTCTCAATTAATTCTTCAAATACTGCTGTAAGTTATGTTCCGGCACAAAACTGAAAGCTAACAATACTTTTATACGAACAGACATACTTTCATTCTTTATATATATAAAGTTTCGCCAGATTTTAATTATTTTATAATACCTGGAGTAACTTATTAACTGTAATAGTAATTATTTTTTCTTTTATAATACCTGACCTTAATTTGGTATAGTATAAAAGCTGTAAATATTCTCATGTATTATTAGGCGATATTTGTTTATGCTTAAAAGCCATTTTGTCGGGGCTCTTTCAACACGGGATATTTAGTATCGGGCTCTTGCGTTGGGGCTGGCACTTAAAGCTTGGGCTATTTTGACGGGTGAAAATTCTAATTTATCCATTAACTGACGCCTCTAGGCAAATTGAAAAATGACGTCAACTATCCAAATTTTTTAAACTAAATACATCCGTGAATTTTGATCTCACGCAATCAATCTTACGGTTTATTTTTATAAGACATATAAAAGTTTCTTAAGTATACGGATTGAGGAATCATATAAAATGTTAGATTTCATAATTTTTTTAAGGGTCATTTGAAACATTTTTGCATTTGAAAGTATATGCCTACTTTCAAGTTTCCAAAAATAAAGGCCGAGTAAGGACTTTAGTGGACACGATGGGTATTGGAAATGTGTGTCAAATAATTTGCCAACTGCATCAGTTTCTTTCTTTCAAGCAATCATTATCCGAAGAATTATATTTTCTTAAGTAAATATCTGAGTTGAAGCGTGTAACTAAGTAAGGGAACTAAGAAGACTCTTTCAAAAGCAGGAATCTAATTGCCCGTGAAATTGTTTGGCAAGTTTCAGAAGAATGCTTCCACACCCTTATCTTTTTGTTCTTTTGCAGATTACGTTCAATGAATATAGTATATTTAAGGGTGGTACAACCTACATTCATTTCACTATGGTTGTTACTTTATATCCCCTCTAGCTGATCTTCATCTTTTTTGGCAATTTTCAGTAAACACAGAAGAAGACGAAATTTAATACCACTGGTTGAGAAGATTCTAACTGGTTGAGAAGATTCTGGTTCTAACATACTTGCCACCGACGTATTTGGAATGATGCTGATTTCAGCTTTATGTTACTAGTTTTGTTAAATTCATTTTAAATAACACAGTATTTTTAAGTTATTTATTTCGTGATAGCTCTTTATTTCTTCAACCAACCTCAACAGGATTCAGATTAGGAGAAACTTAAACAGCAAGTGAATGTGAACAGGGAATTAGATGTTCAAGCTGAGTGTTTTCCAGTACTGTTATTTCTTCACGTATCCCCCTCTAACACTTAATGCCAGGCTTTGTAAATTTAAAAGCATTTGCACAATTCCCCGTTCCTCAGTGCGGTTAGAAAAAGAGCTTCCTTAAATTTTTTAAATGGATTTGAACACGTAGTGATTGTTTTTGTTTTACTAACACAGATAAACCTCACAAACTACCTGCGAAAGTCATGCCGAACCTTCGCCTGCTAACTACCGTACTTTATATTGTAGAATCATTAGGTTAATTTGAAGAAGGAAATGTGTAAAATGAGCAATGCCCTCGACGGGACTCGAACCTGAACCTCTCGAATAAGCGCCGAGTGTGCTAACCGTTACACCACAAAGGCATGCAGAAAAGGAGGAAGAAAATACCATATAATGTCAGCTTAATACAAGAACCGACCCATGAGAGCAAAGAAAACACGAACTGACATTCAGGCTGTGATTTCATTGAAGCAGCTGCACATTCACATCCTCTAATTATTCGTGAATGATTTGAGGCTTAAAGAATAGCAGAGAAAGCATTAAGACAGGGAGAGATTCATAATACAGGGAGTACAAAGGAAGATATCTTATTAGATACTGTAATGTTAAATATAACACAGGGCGGTAATACTTTGTGACAACAGCTTGAAAAGTGATTCGCCGTTTGTAGTGAATCGATGCAAAACGAAAACAATTTCCTTCAGGGACAAAGCCCCTTTGGACTAAAAAAACCTACATTCCAATAAGAATTCATATGCACCTACATTCCAATATCTTATTAGATACTGTAATATTAAAGAAATTAAATAATGAAAACTCTGCATAAATGTATGTATATTTCTCGCATTGTGATAAAACAACGGTACAAAGAGCCATCGAATTTTGAATGACGTAATCCTCCTACGAATATCGGCATGTGGAAGACCAAATTTGAAATTTGGAATTTGTTTTATTACCGATTTCCTATTTTGTAAAACTTTAACGAATTTTTGATTAACAAACTCAAGTATTTCAAAGCGAGCATTGGCAACGTTGTACAGAAAAAAAAAAAAAAAAAATTATCTCCAGCGCGTAAGTCTCTGTATCGGAAATTCTAAAGATATGCTCATTTTAAAACTATTTTGCGATATTGCTGTTGAACTGAATTTTATGGTTTAAGTGCGAAGAAAGTGATATCTAATAAATAAATGTAACACACAAAATTTTAAAAAACGCCTCTTCGGACGTAATTTAAAATCTGGAACATTTCAGATTTTTTATTATTATTATTATTTTATTTTTTATATCAAAATAAAAGTAACTACAGTAATACCCATTTTTTAAGAAATAATATTGTGCTAACTGCCTGTAGTTTAGCATGACTAATTTTCATTTTGCTATGTTTTTGCTGTAACTGAGTCCTTCGGAACTTAAATTATTCGCATAATTTTTCTCTTTTACTAGGAATGAGCCTCTATAGCACAGGTGGTAGAAACACAAGAGCTAATCCTGATCCAGTGGGGAATCTTTGGGTTAGGCCTTTCGGCAAAACCATGGAAATAAACGTGAATCTTAGACCTACTGGAAATCACGTATCTGACAGGTTCTTACAAATACTAGCTGGATGTGGTAACCACTGTAACAAAAGGAACGCAGGAGTGAATGCTTTAATCTTTTACGTTCTGTCCAACTTGAAGGACAACTAGAAGAAAGGATAAGAAAGAGTTGACCATATCCCTGCTAGCAACATGTTATAGTCCATCAAATTTTAGTTCCGGCATCACTGTTAGGTTTAGACAGGCTTAGATTTACAGTGAATAGTCCTCAATAGACGGCACACAATTAACCGTTCATATCAAAATAATGCCCGTTTCAAAGGTCTAAATTTAAAAGCGAAATTTTGGTCTATGAAATAAAAAAATAAGTGATGGGCTCACAATTTGAAAACTTAAATGCGGATAAAATTAGTGTTATTTTACTGCAGTTCAACGTAACAAGTCGTTTCCAACCGATAAATTATCCAGAATACAAAGATGAATTTAAGACCACTTCTTATGCAGCGACGCGTGAACTTTGAAGAAAACGTCCATGACTTTTGAAAATTCGCATTGAAAGACGCCGCATTTCCTTTTTTTCTTCCTTGGAAAGATGAGAAGAGAATTCATTACATTATGTCACTCTTGGCGTTATTGTGACCTATGACCATATTCGTAAACGACGAGTCGAGTGACGAAAATTATATTGATTTTGAAACAATCCGGCGTCCTTGACAGACATCTTGGATTTGGTTACATGTTCATAGAAGATTAGTGCTAGTAAAGAGCGGGTTCAGTCCTGGATGGATATAGTCATTTATCTTTCCGGTCACAGTCTCTCGAGATGCTATGAAATAATCGGACATGTACTGGGAAAGAAAAAAGATGAGGTGAAGGATGAAGATGAAGACGGAACGCGGAATAATCGAGTTACGTGGAAGGAAACTGAGAAGGATTCCAACCTTTCATACAATTTCCCGAGCGATATTTATCTACGTTAATACCTGATGTTATAAAGCTACTTTGCATACACAGTAATATTTAAAACTCCAACGACAATCTCGTAAACTGAGAGACATACAAAGTTACGCGTCGTCAGACTAAAAAATTCGTAACTTTCATGTGATAATCGCAATTTTAATATGTTGTATAATTTTATTTTTTGTAGCATAAAATCACATGCATGTGCTTTAATTTTAAATAATATATACGATTTCCGATAATATTTATTTAACAATGGCCGATAGAAAATGCGGCCAAGGTACTTTGCAAGCTGCAATTTCTAAACTTAGGATCACGAAATTTGGACTGGTAAGTTCTAGAAATATATATTCAATTATCCGGGAAAATCTGTGAGGTTTCCTTCCTGCCAGTTAAGAGAGATTCTATTGTAATTAATTCAGAAAGTCATCGGTTAGACGAACTGCTTGTTATTTTCCTCTTATGGGCTAATGAAAATTGATTAATCCGTTCCTGAAACGCAGATGTTTGCATACTTAAATTTTGCAACAGTACCTGGAACGCAAATTCATATACCAAAAACCAATGGAAATCAATGGAAATCAATAAATATAAATCACCACAGTATTAAAAAGATAAAGCAGACTTAAGCTTAATTTAATTTTACCGTAGGTGTATGGTATTTTGTACGAAGGGGACAGGATGGTATAAGAGGAAATTGATGAGAAAGGTGTTATTGTCTCGATAGGAAATTCTCTTCCAAGAAAACATCAGGTAACTGCACTTTGGAGGCATCGTTTTTAATATTTTCTTTGACTCTAAGCGCCTATCAATTCTGATTGAGACCAGGGGTGCCATTTTGGGCATGTGATACATGCTGTTCATGCATATAAGTTTAAAATTGTGAAAAAGAGGATTATCTTTTAACTCACTCTTATAGTAATATCCTTATTAATTAAGTATACAGCTTAGCACTGCATCATCCGTTTTATTTAGAATTAGCAATTTGAAACAAAACAAATTGAGCACTCTCCTGTTTATTTTCTGCTTCTACGTGCTGACTAAATACCAGCGAGACCACTAACGAAATAATCCATTTTGTAGTATTAAAAGAGGAAAATCTTTTCTATCCCGTCGGCTCGCACCATGAAAGAGAGCCGAATGTTTTTTCCTATCTGCATGCGGCACGCTTATGGCATCATATGGAAGTGTTCTTTCTTTAGCTTTGAATTTGGCGTTTCATTATTATGTTTTACGCATAACTGTTAAGCATTCATTCAAAGGCGAGTTTTCTGCTTCGATATTTACATTGTACTGCACATTTCAGTTTAAAGTTGTTTCGTTTTGTTTAAAGTTTTTTTTAATGCTAGCTTACTTTAAAGATATTTATTCTTATTTCTGAGCTTCTTCGAAAGTTCCGTATGTTAATGAAGTATCTCTTTAGCCCAAAGAAGCGTTAAACCCAAAGGGCTACTAGTCTCAAAACGGCATTTTTCGTCGTTTCACTTTCTAAGTTGATTCACAATTTAAACTGTTGCCGCCAAACTTTATCGATATGTATTATATTTAAAGAAATTAACTAATGAAGAATGTGCATGAATCCATGCATCTTTCTCGAATTTTGAAAAACCAACGATACCTAGAGTCATCAAATTTTGAATTATGTAGTCTTCCAACCGAACATGGGCACTTAGAAGCCCGACTTTTGAATTTCGAATTTGTTTTATAACCTATTTCAAATAGCTTATGATGTTAAACAAATAAAAGTTTCTTGCGCCATGGTTAAATCTTAATTATAAACTTAACAATTTCAGTGCATTATTAGGATCTGTCTTAAGACATGAAACATTTCTCTTTGATCAAAGCTTGAATGTCTGATGTCCAGTTTTGGTACTCCTAAATCTTTTGAGTAAAACCGTAATTCTAGCCAAAGTGCACTAAAGCTTTTAGTAAGAGAGACTCCTTTGAACAATTGAACAGCAACATTAACAGAAAATATTAATGCCACATTTTGTTCACCAGTTAGTATGTAAGAGCTTGTTTAGTTTTAAACTAACCAGTTTTGTTCAGTTATTTTACCTTTTGTATTTTCTCTCATTTCCATTTCCTTCCAGAATAATATTTCAGTTTCGAGCGTAGTGCAGAGTAGGACAGAAAGCAAATATTTAACCTGGTGTCTCAGTTACTTCAGACAGAGAGTGTTCTGCCTTTCAGCCACTGATATTTTCGTTGATACTAAAGCTTACTATTTTACGGCCGGGCATATTAATTGCCGGTTTGCCTACGTCGGTGGTACAGCTGAGAGCCAGCTCACGGCAATTACCTCTGAGCAGCTTCGGCTGATTATTTAGTTTTAATTTTATATTTATACTTTGAGTTTTAACCAAACTTCTTGGCTTAGTTTTGTAAGAACCAGGACGGCCGATTGTAAATCTTTTCTTGAGTTGAGTTCTTCACCCTTCATATCTTATCATTGATACAGTTGAACTTACAGAATATTAGCTTCACAGTTCTAGTTAAGACCTATACGGCAAATTAAAGTTAACCCTTTGTTGCATGCAAATAATCTAGAGAAGTTAAACGAAAATGTTTGTATTTTTTTCTACTTAAAATAACCTTAGTAATAATAAAAAAATTAATTTTATTCAAATTGCGTTTTAAATAATTGCTACAGTTTGTTCACTACAGTGGACAGCATGCATATACGTACATGCATACAAATCTCTTCCCAAAGATTGACGGTCATTGCATTTGAAATCATTTCCTGACTTGTTTGCAGTGATCATTACCATCTTCTAAATGGTAAATCTACAACTGACATGTACGTACAGATCCCCCAAAATACCTTCATTTCGTCGATTGTGATTGAATTCATTTTGCTACGATTTTGTAACCTGTACCTATTGGATTCAAATGTCAAATGTTCTAGAAATTCTTCGCCAAACATAAACATTTCCAGTGGTGTTTTGGCTTGATAAGCAGTACATTTGGGTTTCAATTCACTCTTTTCGGTAGATCTTTATCTACACGCTCCACAATTTTCTCAATGACATTTAAAATAAAATGTCTAAAATTGTTAATTATGAATAAAAAATAGCAGTATAAGAAAATGTAAGCAATATTATATAATTTTTACTATGAGAAATTGTACTAACTTGGAAACAGAAGTATCAGCCATTTTCCAAATAGCAATGCTTTACTTAGTGATGCTATACAGCCATCTACGATCAACAGTTGAAAGTTCTTATACTATATAATGAATAAAAATAGGAATGGAATCTGTTAAGGCATTTACAGAAGAATAAACAAATTTAAACTTCTGTCTACCAGTGTGGACATAATGCAATAAAGGGTTAATTTAGATAGAATCTTACAAGTAAAACTGTAATATTATTAAATACATAATGATACATAATAATCGAAAATGCTTGGGAAAACTTCAGATTTGGATCGCGTAAACCAATACTTGAGATATACAAGGTCGCCATAGGTCGAAGACCATATTGCGAGTGATGATCTACGATCTACAAAGAGGATTTTTGCTTCTGGAAATAACAGTCGCCTGGAAATGAGTTCTTGACGAGCCGCGTGAGACAATAGTGTGTTACTGATATTTATATGATGATTTTGATTGTTAATAGTTCTCGTTGTATTTTAATACAGAAGTTAAGATTTTATGCCTTTAACTCAGCAATGCTGATTTACGTGATAGTCTGTGATTTTGCTGTAGGCTAAATTCATGATTTTGTAAGTCACTTCTTGTGAGGCTTTATTAATTCAAGGAATGGAATGGAAATAATGTTGCTTGTTAATGCTAGCAATGGAATGGCTAAGGAAGGAAAAATACTGAAATTATATTCTAGAAGCCCCTGAATGTTCATTATGGGGTATAGTTTAACTTAAAACAGCGTAGAAAATTATATGTTGCCGACTTGAGATGCTATCGGAATCTGGAACTTGAAAAGGCAACTATTCTTTCTCCGGGAATGGATTCACAGGTTGTCCAATTTGCTAAATGGGTAATATTAATTATTATATCACGAAGAGAAGGAAAGGCTGAAGCTTTCTTTTCTTACAAAAACATTATCTGACAATTGGACCGAATTCGAAAATACAGATAACAAGAATGAATAGTAATATGAAATACCCAGGATTTACTAAAAGGCTTTGGGAATTTCGAGGTTCGACTTCGGAGGAGGAAAGTGCAGATACCTTCATGTTTCTGCATATATAAAAACATAGTAACTCTACAGAGACACTTCAACTAAAAGGTGGCGGAAGGTAATTCATTACCACCAGGATATAACGACTGGGTCCCCTCATCCCCAGTCGCCATTTAAAAGGGGAGCATGTTAGGAATTTTCTTCCTCCTTTCCACTTGGCTTCGTGGTGTAACTAAAAGCACATTCGACAAGTAATCGGAAGGTTAGAAGTTCGAATTTCGACGAGGGCAGTGAAACATTTTCACGTTTCCTGCATTGGTAAATTTAATGAGCACTTTATAGCCTTAATAAACGAGTAAAAATAAACAATTCGAGCGTTTAAAAAAGCAAATAAATAAAAATAAATCACAAGAAACGTAATTTTAATGTTATATTAAAAGTGCCAAGATACTGGATAATAATTTGGCGCCTCTTGTGCAAAGAAATTTGCCTCATTAACACATTGATAATAGCTATTATAAACTATCGCATCCGGAAAACTCTTGCACAGATATAAAAATTCTTTTGAGTAGAATTCATTTACTTTTATTGTTTGGATGAAGTTTTAGAGTACACTTTTCTCTGTAACGTTTGAAATTTTTCATACGAGCTTTTCTATGACATTCTAGGCCATTTTCACAAAACCATTCTACGACAAAGCTATGTTAGCCAAATGTAGTTTGCAAAGGAATTTTTCTGTGAGACATTTTTTCTGTGAGTCATTACCCTCTATAATTACACACGATCCTTAAAATCTGGTTTTCGAAGTTCAAAAGACATTTTCAGTCGAGATGTACTATTTTCACCTTCAGGAATAAAATCTGAATGTTTTTAATGCGAATGGTTTACGTTATAAAATACAAGAGAAACAGTTCTTCCTTTTTTTACTTCTTAAAGCTGAAAATATTTTAAAGCGTTTTAAAATATTCCATCATATACCATTTGATTCCTTTTCTCAAATATTTTCATTTGAGTTTTAAAGAATTTTAGTATGCAAATTGTTTAATTTCAGTTATCTCCTTTAGACTACGTTACACTTCAGAATATGTATGACTGTTTCTAAGCTATCACTCTCAAAAATCTTTACTTTACCTTTATACCTTTAATATGATGCTATTCTGCTGCAGAAAAATATTTTTCCTCACGTGGAAGATAGACAAGTAGAGAAATTTTCAACATTTCTACAGGATATAGCATTACTGCATGTCTCCTAAGATCACATCAACGACTCTGGCAGACGACGCGTTTATTGGCATCCGAGAATTCAATAGTTCTTCCTAATATTTTGCCAGGTGAGGTGGAATTAATTTTTCTGGTTAAGATCGGGGTTAAGATCCCAAAAAAAAAAAAAAAAAAAAAAAAGAATTGTAGAAGTTGTATGTTGAATTAGGGATGTGCTATCACTCTCAAACTGATTCAAAGAACAGATTCATTTTAATGAGAGAGCAAATAATGATTCGTTAAAAAAGGGGCACATTTTTTAGAGTTTACCCACCGACACCTCTTCTTATAAGCGTTCGATTGCCGTTTTGGGGAGAAAAAGGCATGATCATTTTCCTATGGTAAAAGCGAGTTTAATTTTCATCATTTCTCAATATTTTGAAAATATTTTTATTCTATAATTTTATTATTAGTTTTATGTAAAAAAGAGGTTTTATGGAATCTCTAAACTACAGTTGAAAGAAAAAAAGGAAGTAGGCAATCTCAAAACTATAGTTGAAACAAATAAGTCCAGAGTGTTAGTGATTCGACTAAGTCGATTCTTCCGATCCCTTTGCTCATTCAATTTTGGCTCGCTTTCCTCTATCCTCGCACACCGTTTTGATTCATTCTTCATTCCCGATCTTACTTATTAAACCTATTTTAATGAGTGATTATTCCTAAGAAAGAAGTGATTCACTACAATGAGTAATAGGTTCTGATCTGATCCCATATAAGAGCGATTTTCTAGACCTCTAGTATTGATAACATTGAGAGAAGATAGTCATCTGCTGAAGCGTTATTAGCTGACAACTCTGAGCGACAGCGAGCAATAAAACATTCGTCGGTGTCACTTGTCACTGTATATCTCACGTTTATTTTGCTCTCGATTACACGTCCGTCAATAACTCCTCGGGTAATTTTTGACCCCTTAGCAGCGTATCACTAGGCTCCAATCGTGCAATGAATGCAATGCATGGCAAAGTGAGTGGCAAGATATCATTTTCTCTGATGAATCAAGATTTTGCTTAGACGAAAATAATGACTGTATATCTATCCGGCACCGATAGATAAAGGGCACTGAAAAGACTGTTTGTTTGTATGTGGGGAGCAGCAATCACACCTGATCACAAGTGGTCATATGGCTTTATTATGCTGTCCTACTTACGAGATAAACACATACAGACTAGGAAGAACTGTATTTATAAC
This sequence comes from Stegodyphus dumicola, assembly GCF_044657685.1. Lineage (NCBI taxonomy): Eukaryota > Metazoa > Arthropoda > Arachnida > Araneae > Eresidae > Stegodyphus > Stegodyphus dumicola. Next base: position 150,711,556 of record NC_140777.1, read on the forward strand.
CGTCATATAGTACCGAGAAGGAGCATTATTGTATAAGATACTATTGGAATTACGGAAGATTACCTGTGATACGAATTCGGGGGACATTGACGACTTTTCCTTTTATTAGTGCCAAACTACAATCAGCTGCGTTTCCGCACTTGCAGTGCAACTATGGGTAGTTTCTCACGAGTAAAATGTGATTGTTCTTGGCTGTGGCAATAATGCGAGCCTTGTATGGAATTAATAATGCCCCTTTCTTTTATCATTTCGTACATTACTTTCCCTCCTCATAGAAAATATATCGGATGTGATCAAATAAAGGATGATATGTTATGAAGGACTTCCAATATTTCGATGAAGTTTGGATGCTTTTGGAAATGATCAAACATTAGTGATTAAGTAAAATGTATGTAAAATGGTAAGAAAGTAAACTTATTTTAACAACAAAAATATAGTTTTTTTAACAAGATTGCTGATTTGGAAAGGAGTTCTGGCTAACATAATACGCTACTCGAATAAGATAATACTGTTGCCATTCTAAGCTAGCAAAAGTACAAAGAATGAAATACAGGTGCTCTCCACTTGACGAATTTTCGCAGATACGAACAAACCTTGGATCCGGAAAGAGCGCAAAGCTTCAGTTTTTACTTTTTTAAAACCAAGACCCAAATTTTGAGAGGTTTGCTGAGGTAAAATCTACTGTGAATCACATCTTATTTACGACGAATGAAAAGAAAACCTGTGCAGTCAAATTCAGACACTTAATTTCTTAAGAAAGACACTTCAGGAATCGCTGCTGCTGGCCCTTCTAACATGCCAACTCTCCCTACTTCTCATGCATCCTCTTTATCACAAAAGTCCCCTTTACTTCTAGGTGAGTCTTCTGAAGTCGAGTCAAACCTTAACTCAACCCCACCCCCTCTCCATGCAAAGATCTACTAGCCTCATCCTCTCCCACATCCATATATGTTTCAAAGACGTATATGGATGGGGTACATTCTATATAGCGATATTTAGGTATTTATTGATGTGTTATATATCGGTAGTGACGTATAATATGTGTTGACATACAGACAGTACGTACTGTTAAGTGACATACTATATATCCAAGGTATGTACTATATAATGAAGTAATTATTTATTTATTAATATCTTTTCATTTGTAATGCACTGTATTTAAAACTTTAGATGTATTATTTATTTGATTTTGAATTTTAAATTGTTTATTTGGCAGTATTTATAGTTCTTATCTTACAGACACCGTTAGGAGATTATGCATAGTGAACCCAGTCCCAATTACGAACAAATTCCTCGTACAAACTGTGCGTCGGAACATAGCTCGTTGGAAGAAGAGGAACCTCTGTACTACGAAAGAAAGGTGGTGCTGATTATCAGTAGCCAACAAGATGTATTATGGCAGTAATTTAACAGGTCCTGATGAAGTTGGTGAAGCTTAGATTATTTCACAAGACACCGTTTTACAGAGTTACAAAGTTTACAGTGGGATGAAAAATGGGAGTGTGGTTCTTACACTCCCTATTTTTATTTGATATAATGGAATGGCAATAATGTGTATTCTCATTATTTATTTGTAACCAACACTTTGTAGAGCCATTAGGAGTTTATGTGAAGCAGGAGAAATGAAAAATGAGCAACGCCCTCGCCTACACTCGAACCTGGACCTCTCGAATACGCGCCGAATGTGCTACCGTTACACTACGAAAGCATGCAGAAAACAGGGAGAAAATACTTTATATGCTTTATATACTTTTAAACTGCGACTGAGGATTAGGGGTCCCAATCGCTAAATCTTGGTGGTGAAGAATTATCGTCCACCAACTTTTAGTTCGGGAGCCACTGTAGAGTCATTAGGTTATTTTGATGCTGGAGATTTGAAAAATGAGCAGTGCCTTCGCTGGAACTCGAACCTGGGCCTCTTGAATACGCGTTGAGTGCGCTAACCTTTACATCACAAAGACATGCTGGAAAGAAGGGAGAAAATACCTTATAACTGAACTATAAAAACGAAAAATGCAGCAAAATTTACTGTGAAATTTAATACTGGGTGCAGTATTTTATTACCACTAAACTGATTAATTTCTGATAAAGTTATCAATTTGCTTTAAAAAAATGCCCTCTTTTAATAATCATACATTTAATTACAAAATTTATTAAGGCATTATTGTCACTATATTAAATAAATTACAAAATTTTAAGGCATTGTTATTACTAAACGATACCAGATTAATTACTGAATTTTTTAAAACATACATTATGTGTAAATTACAATCGTTTATGTAGAACTCAACCGGAACTGTGCGTTATTTAAAAGGCTTCCTATTTTACTTTTTATCTGTTTATTTATTTTGTTTCTATTAAAATTCTGTTTATCTGAATACTTAACTAGAGTTAAAAATATAACAATTTAGTTGACATTAGAGAGACCAAAAATGAATTATTGGTAGGAGGTTACGAAACGTGATTGCTATAATTTTAGTATACTAGAAAAGAAAGTCAACTCATTCACAATTTGAGAAAGTACTTTCTTCATCTTTATGAACTAGGCGCTAATAATTTTGCTACTAATTTTCGCAGAGGGCGAGTTGTTTCCTTTAAAAGCATTCATAATAACGTTCATTACCAACAAAGATTTATTGCTCAAAACGCTCGAAGAACGCATTATTAACTTGTATGATTTAGAGGTTAAGAGTTCGAAGTTCTAATACGTGCGAGGTGTTTCTGAAAAGAAAGCTTTCAGGTAACAACACATTACCATCAAATTTACTATATATTTTAATAATAATAATAGCTAATAGCTATTATAAAATCTAAGTTGGCATAAATTTAAAGCATTTTATAAACTGAGAAAAATTTAGCCTTTTTATTAATTTTTGGGTATTAAAATTCCATATTTGTTATTATAAATTTTTGAATTTCTTATGCCCTTTATTTTTATCGTCACTGATTTATTTTTATTTCATGCATACTTACATTTAACAAGTCGCTTTTGTTTACTTAATTTTTCAGCATTTTGAGGCCTCGTTTCACTGAGTTTTGATATTACTATGAACCCTCTCCTGATGATTAGCTTCTTCAAACGAGCATCTCAGGATCTCTCATGATGACCACCTCCCTCAGATGACCTTTCCAGAAAGTTACCAACGATTTTGAGGAGATAAATAAACATACGTACTGATAATTAAAATATTATTTTGCAAAATGACTTATCATTATACTATCTAGATGGTAGAAGAGTATTTCTTAAAGCAGCAATCAAAAATGTCTAGTTTGGGTGTCAAGCTGATGCATTTTGCGTACTAAACAAATCAAAATTCTGTAAGAAATAACATCTTAGATTTGTTCTGAATGCGCAAAGTACTTTTAACTATTTTTTAATTGAAAATATTGTTCAGTCTTTTTAATGGTTAATTTTATCCTTTTGGAACAGGTTATAATAAATTTCAGATTTCTTTCAATATTAATGTTTACCTTATTGTTTGTTCTCTACACTGTTTATACTAGTGATCTCAAACTGACGACCCAAGAATCGCATATGTCCCCCCCCCCAAGAAATTTTATGTGGCCTGCTATTACATTTAAATTAAACATATACATATTTTAATTATACATTCAATTATACACACACACACAAAGATCTGCAAATACATATTTGATTAAATTTTATTCATATTTTCCCAAAAATAAATACGCTTAGTCACGAATTTTTGTACTACGAATAATAGCTTTATTTGGGAATATATTTATATGGTAACAGCAATTTAAAGAACCCGACTGACCGATGAGATTTACATTCCGTGATAAAGATAATTCTTAGGAATTTTCTTCTAAGGCAGAATCGAAATACAACCGCCTTGACGGTATAGTGGTTAGGGGAGCAGACAGCGATACCAATATACCCGGGTTCGAATCCAGGAGAAGGCACGGTTGTAACTGTCCCTACCTTCATAGGAGGCAAAAGTGGCCCCCCCTAATATGTGCCTCCATAATGAAGTGACCACTGCTGCTGGCTTTAGTAGTGACCAACGTCTATGATAACTTGTGCCCGGCACTGGAAAAAAAAAAAAAAAAAGAATCGAAATGCCATCAAGGGTCAAGAGCTCTTGCCGACTATGGACATACGGTACACGATTTTACGTATACGAATTTCCATTGTTGTTTTCGTTTTATTTGTTCAATGCAAGAATTTCAAGTATATGCAGTACAGTGCAGTGCGTCGACCACATTGCAATAATCCTCTTCAATGACTGGTTTGAAAAATTCTGGTTTGAAAACCTGAGCTTTAAACTTTTCCTGATTCTCGATAATCTTCCAGGATACGGTACTGAATCTCTTACAACATCGTATCCAAATGTAAAGGTTTTTACCTTCCACCGAACAGCACTTCCTTAATCTAACCAATGGATCGAGGAATCATAAAAACATTCAAAGCCGTTTATGTCAGACATGCTTACATATGCAAATAAATCACTAGGCGAAGGGAAGCGTGACACACTAATGGCATTTTGGAAGCATTTCAACATAAGACTGCATAGACTGCATAGAAATGATTAAACCCACCTGGGAACAAGTAAATTCAATTCATCAACAATCAATGCTTCTTGGCATCAACTCTGGCCAGAAGTTATCAACATTTTTAAAGGATTTCCATCGATAGAAAATGAAATCAAGGAAATTTGCACAAATTACAAAGGCAACAGGTGGCGAAAGATTTTAAGATACAGAAGAAGGAGAAACTGAAGTATTAGTCGAGAATGACGATCGTGAAATGACAAATGAAGAATTGAATGATCTTACGTTATAACACTAATCGATGATGAAAGCAGTGATAGTGTAAAAGACAAAGAGTCTTGAACGTTTAAAACTTTAAACGAATTGTTAAAAAGATACAGGAACTGTTTGATTTTGTAATGCAGATAGATGAAATGAAGAAAGAAAAAGACACTTTGTGAGAGGTAATGAAAACTTCGCACTCCTTACTGCGAAATGTTTAATGAATTGCTTCATTGTCCCAAAATATCCCCAACTATTTCTTTTTTAAATTGTATCATGTGCTTACTTTTTAAGCAGTGACAGAAATTCTTTCAATTAATTCTTCTTTCATTTTTCAGTTTCAATTTAAATCATATTTTGGTTTGTATAAACTATACATTGCCGTGTTAATGACGTAACCACCACGTTCGGCAAGGGTATATTGTTTATTTATTTATAATTATTTACGGGCAAACATGAGTATTTTTGTTTATGTGTCAAAAACAAATTTAATAAATAAGAGAAAGTAATAAACTTAAATAAACTTCATTGAATGAAAACATATTGTGTTGTCATTAATTATTCTCAAGTTTCCCCCCCCCCCGCCTTGGGAATTTTTCTCTGAAAACTTAGAAAGTTTTCCTATTTTTTTTTTTTTTTAATTTTAAATTAAAGTAAATTGCTTAATGATTAATGAAACATATTACATTTATTTGAAATAATTTTCAATCTGAAATTTTATTATTTAGCTGTCAATATATATGAATTACAGAACTTAAATAACAAAGATATCTTGCAGGTATCATACTTTAGATTTCAGATAGAAAATAAATGAAACTTGAATATTTTACTATCGTTATTATCATTGTTCATGTATGTTTTGATAAATATTTAGTAATCTAATCTAAAATGTAGTTAAAATAATCTTTATTCTATAGATTAAAAACGTTCGTTTTGTTTTAAAAAAATTCTACTCCAGTTTCAGATCGTGAATTTGATTCGGCTTGCGTACAGGAGTTTGAGACCACTATTTTATACTATTCATTTAATCTTCTGGCTGCACAGCTAGTAATGTATAACAAATCATTGCGTAAATGGCAACCATGGTACATTAGATATCATTAACATTTATCTATTATTTTTAACTGTTAGAAGAGCTCAGATAATCACAACTATCTGAGAGTTATCAAATTAATTTAATATGCGCTTCGTAGAACGCTTAGACTAATAATATGAAAGATGTTTAAATAGTGAGGGATTTTCATGGTCTAGTCTAAAGATTTTCATGCTCCAATCATCGGCTTCAACATATTCATGGATCATTGAACAAATACATCTTGGAGTTACAAATTTATTTTAAACTTTCTTCTAAATCCGAATTATTTTCACTGGAAGACTAAGACGGTGCGATTAGTTGATTGACTGTTTTCACGGATCCAAAATTCAGCTTTGAAATAAGTAGGCTCCTTACAGATATAGTCGAATACATAAAAAAAGTTTGGAATAGTATGAATAAAAACGCGATATAAAGCTGTTTTAAGAAAATTGGGGGGGGGGGGAATTCTGCTAGTAAAAGAATGGGAAAAAAATCCTAGCTGTTCCCTGAATTGAAATTTTACGTTGTACAAATAAATTAAGACAATTAGATCGTAATTAATAACGAAACGCTTTACTTTATGAAGCTTAAACTGTTTCAGAAAAGAAACGGTAAAACAAAAGACAAAATTGAATAGGTAAACTTCATTGAATGAAAACAGAATTCATTCATTTCATTAGATGAAACTTTGTTCCCTTCTTCACTTATTAAAATTAGTTTTTCTTATTTAAAAATATTATTCATTTAATCAGAAAATAACCGTAAAATAAATTTTTCTATTTATTGCCAAATTATTCACTACTTGCCTTTTCAATTTGTTCATAATTGTATCAATATTACTAAACTAAGAAACCGATAATTGTTCTTCTATTTCAATAACGTTATTTGAAGTATAGGTACAAGACGTGGGAGGGATAGTAGTAGTTTGTCATTAGGCGTTCAATCTCGCCGCACTGACAGTTCAGTCCAAATTTTGAGAAGGTACGGTCCGATGGTCTTCCACCGTTCTTCCCTTATCATCAGGCTCTCAAGAGAACTTCGGATCGCTGTGCGTTTTGAGTGTCCCCTTGCTGCACAGACACTATACGCTCATAAACATCTGTGCCTTCTCCGGCATTAGAACCCAGACCCATGGGCACGGCAGTCATCTTTTCGAGGACCCTAAAACCTTACCGTAGCTCAAAACCATTTCGCAAATCGATAATCACCATCACAGTTAGGCCTCTAAGACGCGAGTGGATAAGACAGCTGATCACTGTTTATTAGTCCAAGTTTGAATCCCAATGGATGGACTGGTTGTATGGGTGTTTTCAAGATTCTGCCCAAGGGTAATATGTTTACAAACCAATTTTCTTAAAAAAATTCCTCTTTAAAGATATCCCTTTTCTTAGGCAGAGTGTCAGCACGAAATTAAGTATCGTCATTTATCATATTCTCTAACACAACAGCCTCCACAGAAAATCATAGACCATCTAAAGCCGCTTTGGGAGACTAGAACAAGCAAAGTTACAGAAGTTTTACTGGATATGTACAGATTCTTCCCATTTCGCTAATTTAGTGATTTCTTGTAAAATTTTTCATAAATCCGAAATGGTATGAAAAAACACTTACCATTCAGTTATATACGAAATATTTATGAGCATTTCGAACTGCCAAATATATCTAAGCAAGCCAGAAAACGTAAGCAATGTTAAGCAAGAATGATATCATAAATACATAAGCAAGTAAGCAGAAAAAATGTATATGCAATGTAATTTTTCCTTCTCGAACTGGAAAGACTGCTTCAGCGCAACGGCAGGCTTAGAGGCGGCAGAAGATAATATAATGATGCAATAAATTGAACCATCGGAGATTCGATAGCAGAAGGTGCAGCAGATTAAAGTGTAAAAAAGTGCATCCGTAGCCATCAAGTTCCTAAGAAAAGTTTCTCCGCACTGTTCAGCTTCACCTTAAATGTTAAGGCCTGATCGTCTGTTCTGGCTGATGCGAAACGCTTGAAATGCAGCAGAATGCTTAGCTGGTTAGAATTATGTATTCCTTCTCCTCCCATCGTATATAGTTTTTATCAATCAATTAAATATTCTGATATCCTCTAATACAACTTAGTCTTTCGCTATTAAAACCATGCTTTTCTTGAAATATTACATAAAATAAATATTGAGAGACATTTTCACTTTGTTTTTCTTGAAAGAGGAAATTCTCTTTGGATTTCTTTTAAAATCTTAGAAAAGTTGCCAAAGTATGTCTTTTGAAATGGAATAAGCGAATATTTCAAAATCGGAATTAACTTTCAGTTGATTTTTCAAACAAAACAGTTAAACAAAATTCTTAAAGATTCTTATCTCTAAGGGAAAGTTTTAAAATCTTATCGACGTTTAGCAGGGAATGAACTCAAAAGTTGTAAAAATTGTTATAGTTTTTCTTCAGTTATTGTAACAAAAAATCATTGAACATCCGTAGACATTCAGTCGCAACAACTGAAGTACGAAACCTGTATTTTTTCACAGTATCATTTCTTAGAAGTTTTAATAATTCATAAATGAATGCGAAATACGTATTTAAATGTAAAATAACTTATCAACACTTCTCAAGCAACACACCGACTTTATAAACTGAAATAACAAATTAAAAGAGCATTCTTCCGACACCGGGAATCGAACCCGGGCCTCCTGGGTGAGAGCCAGGTATCCTAACCACTAGACCATGCCGGATTCAAAGGTTGAGACGTTTTAATAGATTTTCAATTTCAATATTTTCGGATTAATATTTTTTAAAATTTTTAATTGCAAATTATTATTAATTTCAAGGGTTTTCATCCGCAAAGAACCCGTTGGCACCGTAGAAGTTTTACTCGTCAAGTTCACCGACGCCAAGGATGATCGACGTACGTTTTATCAGATATTAAAACACATTGAAGTAAGCCGCGTAAACATGGTATTTAGTGCATATAATCAAAATAATTAAAGAATAAGTAACATAAATTCAAGTTAGCAGAGAAAACAATATATTAAACATATGGAAGTGAAAATTCAAAATTAACCGGTTAAATGTGATATACGAAAATAAATTTGTATTGAAGACAACAACATATAAAGCCTAACGGAAGTAAAATAATCATGTAATAATGACCCTTTTTTTTTTTTTTTTTTTTTTTTTTTTTTGCAAAGTTATCTATTTAATGGGAAAAAAATAGTAAAATTCAGATCTGTCTTTGAATATCTTTCTATATTATAAAGTTCAATATATTCCTGTTTCTAACAGTGCAGTTTCTAACGAATTTGTGAAAGTATAAAATCAAAAAAAAATTTTACGATTAATATCTTCATTGCATAATTTTAAAGTACTTCCAAAACCAGGGCTTAATTTCTAAAAGTAGAAGTGCCGGAACCCTATGAAAGACCATCACGAAAGAGGAACAAGAGTAAATAAATAAACAAAATGACTATTAAAATCATTAATAATTTAAAAATTAAATAGTTAAGGAGTATCAAATTAATTAATAATTAAAATTAAATAAAATGCAAAGAGATGAATTAAAATTTAATAAGCGATTTTTTATATAATTTTATTGCTAAAAATAAAATTTTCTAGATATTTCTAGATTCCAGTTATGGGTAACATTTTACCCAGTTATTGGTAAACGGCACGTAATAAAACACCCATAACAGCGTTTTTGTTTGGTATAAATTCCATTGATTCTCCGTAAGTCACGTTTTTGTTTTTATAAATTAATTGTTATTGCTGTTTTATTCCATTTTTTAAAAAATGTTAAAATGGAAGACCTGTTATTTAGAAAATAATCCTAAAAATACTTATGAATTGGAGCAGTGGATTAATTTCAGTTAAGTTATGGAAAGCTACCATAAAAAAATTAAGATAAAAATAGCTGCTGAAGTAAAACAATAAGGAAAACATTTACCTATGGGAAATTTATACTAATAGCGTATTAATCAGAGCTTGCAATAAAATCGGAAGGCCTAATAAAGTTGTAGAAATCGACGAAAGCCTTTTTTACAAAACGCAAAAACGAAACGGGATGAATACTGGATGTTTATTAAATAAAGAGGCATCCGTTCTTTCAGAATTCTGCAGAAACGATTTGCATAACTTTGATTTGATTTCTGTCAACTTTCACGGTTTGATGGTAGCAGACTTTCACAATAGACGGGATAATACGTAAGTACCAAAAATTTAAAACAATTTATAGTACAATTTTATAATCACATCATAAAAAATCTTCCCTTATAATTGGAAGGCTAACATTTATACAAAAAAGGGACAAAAGGAAAACATAAATAAAAAGAAACTATTACACTAATAGGCTAATAGGCTAGTGTGATTAAAAATATGACTTCTTGCACGATTAAAATAATATTCTTGAAACAAATAGGATTTTATTTTATTAGTTTCTTTAATTTGTTCTTTATAATTAATTTGCACTTATTTTAAAACCTAAAAAGATTTAGAGCAAGATAAAAAGAACAAAGGGAAAAAAATAAATAAGATGCTTACATGTTACCTAAAAGGTTATCTGCGTGCAATCGAATGCTTTTAATCCATTATTCTCTCTCAAATTCTGGCATCTTCTTAAAAAGAAAAAATTTCAATTAAAATATTTCCTTTATTTTAATTAGTTAGAAGATACTGGTAAGTAAATTTCGCAATTTCTCTTAGAAATTTTCTCTTTGACTTCTTTCTCTTTTGAAAAAAAAAAGAGAGGAAGGAAATGTAGTATTTTACAAAAACCCTGCATTGCTTAAAAATCAGAGTAACTTATTTTGTGGTGGCGCCATCTATCGACTTTAAATATAACAAATACTCTAATGTTTTCTCAAAGAATTGTTTACTTTAATCTATTTCACCTAATCTTCGATGATTTTTAATTGCCTTAAATTCTGTTTCATTTAACAATTCGTTTACCATTGAAGTGAATGCATCATGATGAAAGTATAAACTGACTTTCACTTTTTAGTGTAACTTAAAAAGACTTTAATCAAAGAACGCATAAATATATAGAATTTTTTTTTTTTTTTCTAATTTTCTGTTACTATACCTGTGATAAAAACTCGGATATAATAAAAGACTATTTTCTTTATTATAGCAGCGTCTGCAAAGATGATATTTAAAGGCTGTAAGGCTGAAATCCTTTTTGGCTTCAGGGTTAGCAGTCCTCTTCAGCTGTGTTAGATAACTAACTTTAATCAAACTATGGGTGAAGAATACTGTTACATTTGGATGATACCTACAGATGAGAAAAATGACAAATGAAAAAAGTGATCATCATCATTCGTTCATGGCGGAAGATGTTGGGGGCGTCGATCGTCCCCATACATCTTCTATCCCATCATCCTTCTGTCTCGCTCTTTTTCAGTCGTGTTGTGTTGCGTTGTCGCATCCTGATGCTCAAATATATCTAATTATGTAACGTTATATATATATCTAATTATATAAGTTTTTCGCCAAAAAAACATTCTTAATAAAGTTAAAAAAAACCATGAAAGCAGTATTTTTAGTGCGGATAGTAATCACCATCCAAATTTATGATTTTCTGCCAACATTTTGGTAGTTTTAGTTTTTCAAAGCCTTCGGCAAAGAAACTTGGTGGCCGCGAATCCAAAAACTGGTCAGTCTCATTCCGGACGTCGTGTGCAGAATGGAAGATATCATCAGCATGATGTAGGTGCAGGTGTGAAAAAAAGGTAGAAGTTCGAAGGATCGATGTTGGGATGGTGGTTGTGGCAAAAGATACCATCCGGGTCCATACAGAGTCCAGCCGGTGAATACAGACACATGTGGTCTTGCATTATCTTGATGGAACATTACCTTTTCCCCCCGGAATTCAGTTCAACGTTTTTCATTGATAGCAGTGTCAACACGGAATAGCATCTCATTGTACACCTTACGTTTTTCCAGATACTCTTTTTGGATAATACCACGACAATCCCACCAGATACAAAGCATGATTTTTTTGTTAGTCGCATTGCGCTTTGCGAGTCCTGCCGAGGGGCTCACGGGCGCAGACAACTTTCTTTTCGGCCTATGTTGTTGAAGTAAATCCACTTTTCATCACAAGTCAAGATTCGGTCTAGAACTTTGTCCTTGCGTTGATATTCGAGCAGATTAGTGCAGAGCCGAACACTTCTGTCCTTATGTGCTTAAGTCAGCACATAAGCTTCTGTCCTTATGTGCTCATGCAGCGCAAAGCGATTGAACTTGTGCGTCAAGTTTATGCGATACATAACGCGACTAACATCTAACTCCTTAGCAAGCTCACGAGTGGTTGTATACTGAGCTTCTTCCACAAGTTTTTCGCAAGCAGACCTTATCATCATCAGCAAGCCGGCGAGAGCGCTCTGCTTCTTGAATGTCATAGTCTTTATTTTTGCACTTTCGGTACCAAACCTTCACAGTATCGTAAGATACATCATTAGTATCTAGGCCTATATACACGATTTGGTGACCTTTCTTTTTGCAACAGAACTGGAAGTAAATGATGGTTCTAATCTGCAGCGTAATAGTTCTATTTCAGGAACCTTGTAATTAATGATAACGATAATTATTCATATTTCAAACAATACAGTGTTCTCTGGTAGGTCTCTTTCTTTCAGATGCTGAAACAAATATGATTAAATACACCAACGCGAACTGTTTGCATTGTGTCAAAAACGTTTCGTTAAAACCCGATAAAAATTTTAATTTTATTTAAACTGAAAGAGTAAAGAAACGAAATCCAAGACAAAACATGACATCCATATTAGAGGCATGAAACTATCCTCGACTACTATTCCATTACTTTTAACGTAAGAATATTTTATAAGTATTTCCTTTTGCTGAGCTGCTTTAATGAATTTTTTTAATTTTATTTTACCACAAAGCGTAAATAAGGTAATAAATTCGTTAAATACAATGAATATGTTTTTCAGTTTGAATACTTACTTTAATTTATGCTCCGAATGGTAAATCAGCCCACCAGCGGCCAAATGATAAATTCGCTAACACTGGTAGTTCGGTCCGAGGTACGAATCCCGCGAACGGGCTGACCGCCTGGTCGTTCTTGCTGTTTTCCTCATGTGTAACGTGTATACGAGTCAGTTTTCCATAGAAAGTCCTCCACGAAGGCATCCTTACCTTTAGGCAGATAGCCCTCGAAGCTTTGCCCTAATCAAAATCTGATAGGATTTCTTCGCTAAATTTGAATTTCTCTAGTCAAGCTTTACAGATTTTTATCCATCTCAAAGACACGGAGAATGATTCGACAATATTTTTTTACAGGAATAAAATTGTCTTTTTGCTTCAAATGTCTCATGCCATGAACAAACGTTCTATACCCTGACTCCCAAGATCCGATTTAAAGTTTCAAATAGCAAGCCTATTTGGGCACTCTGTCAGATGCAACTTACTTTTGTGGTAGATAGAAATTTGAAAAACCAAAACTGACTCATTTTGTTAAAGGAATCCTACCTGTCAGCATCTTTTAGATTTTGCGTTCCACCTGCATGCAATTTAAGTTCGAAGCCATTGGCTTACTATCACCCTATACAGTTAGATGATCATCTTTCTCTCCTGATCCTCTAGTCTGTTCTTCAGGTACAAGAAAAGTGCCAAGTCACATGTAATGAGATTACGACTGTTCGATGTTATGCAAATTGTATTTCTTTCTTTGTACCGAGGAGCGGCGCAGACGCAAATTTGTTAGGTTTTTAAAGCTCGCGTTTAGAGCTTTGAGTTGCTGTGAATTACTGGAGTTTCAACTAGGCAGAGGTTCTTCTGAGTTTGTGTTGGTAAGCCGCCACTGAAGTCGGAGTTTGTGTGGTCTTCGCCGTTCCTCAACTAACTTACTCTTTGAAAGTCAATAAAGAAGTTTCGGTCAACGTTATGAGTCTGAGGATTTTTGGGTTCTATACTGAAGTAATATCAAGTCAATTTACAGTCCACTATTTTTAACAACGGAACGTACATGTTTTATGGTCCGTCAGCTACGGAGTCGCAGTAAATTTGGTGAGTCAGTGCGTTTTTTTATCTTTCTTATTAGATAATGGAATTTACAACGCTTAAGACTAAAAAGCGTGTAGCTAAAGCTAAGTTAAGTAAACTGAAAGAGAAAATTACAGTGACTTACGATTCTGCTGATGTTGATCAGTTAGAACTTTTTAAATCTAGATTAAATGATTTAATGACCGAACTTTCGGATATTTTTAGTAACATATTTGTAGTGTGTGAAGAAAAAGATATTGATGTATTTATAAAAGAACAACAGGTCATACAAGATACTGTTGATGAGTTAATTTTAATGCTAACCAGAGTTAAGAATGTTAAAGACATTAGTGTGGAAACTAAACTTTGTAAAATAGCCAGTATACGCTTACCTAAGCTAATTCTTCCTGTATTTAGTGGCAGTACTGAAGAATGGTTATCATTTTCTGATTTATTTAAAACGGCGATAGTGGATAATGACCGTTAATCAGGTGCACAAAAGCTACAATATTTAAAGGGTTCTTTAAAAGGAGATGCTTTCCGGATTGTTCAAGCTTTAACTATTTGTGACAGGAATTTCGAAATAGCGTGGCATTTATTGTGTCAAAGATTTTCACATAAGAGAGAATTACTTTCATCGTTATTAAAGAAAATCTTGTATTTATCAAATTTACAATCTGAAATTCCTAGTCAGATATTAGCGTTAGTAGACACCGTAAGAGAGTGTGTATGTTCGTTTGAAAATCTGGGATTCAAAGTGGAGCAATTCGCGGATACTATTTTAATGTTAATAGTACAGTTTAAATTGGATTCTTCGACGACAGGATGGTGGGAAAGAACATTAAAGAGTGAGGAAATACCAACACTTAATAATCTGCTAGATTTCTTGAAATCTCATGCCAGAACCTTGCAAGCAGGTAAAACGCAAGGTGTTAAAAAACAAGTTACAAAAGACAAATTAACTTCATTGGCTTCAGAGATTCGCGCGCAGTGTACGTATTGTAAAGCCGGTCATTCAGTTTTTAAATGTAATAAGTTTTTAAATCTGAATGTTCAGGAACGCGTTAATTTTGTCAAGAGAAATAATGTTTGTTTTAATTGTTTGGTTTCAAACCATAAAGCTTTCGAGTGTAGAAGTACATATAAATGTAAAAAGTGCTTTAAAAATCATCACACACTACTGCATTTTGAAAGAGTTCAAAATGAACCAAAGGCACTTAAAGGAGTTTCGAACAGTTCGGATGAATTATCAGTGACGGCTAAGCCATTTTTTCCTGGGCCAGAACCTCGCGCTCAATCGGCTGAGTCAGGGGAGAATATCGCAAGTTCTGGTCCAGTAATTAAATCTTGTGTTTCAGACTTTAATTTTCAGAGTGAAGTTTTATTATGTACGGCTGTTATTAAAGTGTTAGATTCATCGGGTGAATACCAATTGTGTAGAGCCCTCCTTGACCCTGGCAGTCAAGCAAGCCTGATTTCAGAAGATTGTGTACAAAGGCTAGGGTTAGCAAGAAGAAATGCCAAAGTTTTTATTTCATGTTTAGGGTCTTTGGATACGAAAACTAATGGGATTACGGAAATAAACTTCGTTCCGCATTTTCCGGCGAAAGTGTCATTTAAAACACCAGTATTTATCATCAATAGAATTATTGGAACTTTGCCGCATTTTACATTGGATAAGAAGTACGTTGAGGAATATAATGATTTAATGTTAGCAGATCCAACATTTTACAAAAGTGAGCCTGTCGATATACTTTTAGGCGTAGATATTGCCTTACCTCTTTTAAAGGGAGAAATAATTAAATGCGAAGAAGGTAAACCGGTAGCTTCTCGTTCTGAACTAGGATGGATTATTTCAGGTAGTGTGAATAATTCAACAGAAATTAATCCTACTATCTATGTTAATAATATACAAGTGGAAACTGATCAGATGCTGTCTGACTTTTGGAAAATGGATGCTGTACCTACGTTTGACAGGCTTACTAAATCGGAGAGAGCATGTGAAGATTATTTCAAATCTACATATACGAGAGAGGAAAGTGGGGTATATACTGTGAAATTACCGTTTCACTCTCCGCCTTCTCAGCTTGGAGATTCCAGACAATTAGCTATTCGTAGATTCCAATCTTTAGAAAATTCACTTCTAAAAAGGCCTCAGATATATGAACAGTATAAGGATTTCATGAGGGAATACCTTGAGCTGAGACATATGGAGGGAGTGCCTGAGGGAGAGATTCTTATTGACTCTACGTATTACATGCCTCATCATGCCGTATTAAAGGAATCAAGTACTACGACTAAACTGAGAGTTGTTTTCGATGCTTCAGCTAAAACGACATCGGGTCTTTCATTGAATGATATTTTGATGGTTGGCCCAAGAGTTCAGCAAGAGCTGTTTCCAATTCTTCTACGGTTTAGAACTCACAAAATTGCAGTATGTGCCGATGTAGAGAAGATGTTCAGACAAATTCGTGTCCACCCAGAAGATACAAATTGGCAACGAATGCTTTGGAGGGATAGTCCTAGTGAGCCCTTGAGTACATTTAGATTAGTGACAGTTACATATGGGACTACCTGTGCGCCATATTTGTCTACTAGAGTAATGAAACAACTTGCATTAGATGAACAGGTGAGATTTCCTTTAGCATCAAAAATTGCCCTTCGTGATTTTTATGTTGATGATTTGCTTTCAGGGGCACAAAGTGAAGAGAAAGCTAATGTTCTAGTTCAGCAGTTGAATGTAATGATGAAAAGGGGTGGATTTCGCTTAAGGAAGTGAATTTCAAACAGTTCAGCTATTTTAGAGAATATTCCCGAGTGCTTACGAGAATCCAGTATTTCTCTTGAAATAAACAGTGACAAGAAAGTAAAAGTATTGGGAATTAATTGGAACAACTCTAGTGATACGTTTCATTTTTCGGTATGCATAAGTGATAAAGAGTTTACTAAGAGGACTATTTTATCAGAAGTAGCCAAAATCTTTGATCCAATGGGATGGTTAGCGCCAACAATAATATACGCGAAAATATTATTACTAGAGTTATGGAACTTACGGCTGGGTTGGGATGAACTCGTTGATAAGAGAATAAGTAGAAAATGGAAGCGTTTCTATCTAGAATTTACCCTTACTTTCAAGCTTACAATTTCCGAGGTATGTCTTGAGTCCGAAGGCAGTAGTTATAGAAATCCATGCTTTCTGCGACGCTTCAGAAAAGGCTTATTGTGCAGTCATCTATCTCCGAACAATCAACCTTGATTCGTCAGTCAAAGTCAGCCTTCTGACATCGAAAACCAGAGTAGCGCCCTTAAAAACCCAGTCTCTTCCGAGACTAGAGTTGTGTGCTGCGTTACTTTTAGCAAACCTCTTACATGCAGTATTATTGTGCATAGAACTGCCTATTAACAATATTTACGCATGGACCGACTCACGGGTTACATTGGCATGGGTTTCGTCCGAACCTCGCCGTTGGCTACCTTTTGTGGCAAATCGAGTTGCAAAAATCCAGGAAGCTGTTCCAGGTATTCAATGGAATTATGTTGCTGGGAAAGAAAATCCTGCAGAATGTGGGACCAGAGGTTTTATTCCATCAGAATTCCTACAATGTGAGTTATGGATGAAGGGACCGCAGTGGTTAAACGAATCCCTAATTCATGTACAGCAGAATTCATGTGTAGAATTAGAGAGTGAAGTTATGTTGAAGGAATTGAAAAAGAGTTTCAGTTCAAATGTTTCCAAATTTGAAGAGCCTAGTGTGTTTTCAAGATTTTCATCATGGTTAAAGTTATGTCGAGTGTTAGCGTGGTGTTTAAGATTTAGAAATAATTGTAGTAAGTTACCTACAGAGCGTATAAAGGGTTATTTATCTACTGAAGAATTCTGTGAAGTTACTTCTATGATTGTTAGGATTGTGCAAAGAGCCGAATTTCCAGAAGAATTATTCTGTTTAGAATCTGGTAAACCCTTGAAGACATCAAGTAAATTACTGTCTTTAAGTCCTTTCTTGGATTCCGCGGGAGTAATGCGTGTAGGCGGAAGGCTCAGAAACTCTACAGTTTCAAATAATCAGAAACATCCTATGATTTTACCTAAGAATCACAATATTACGCGTTTAATTATTAAGCATTATCATGACACGTATCTTCACGCAGGTACGCAGCTACTCACTTCTGTCATACGACATAGATTTTGGATTGTGAATGCTAGAGATATTATAAGAAAGTGTATAAACCAATGTGTTATCTGCCGTAGAGTTAGATCGCAAACTGCAACTCAGCTAATGGCAGATTTACCCGCTTCAAGAGTTACTCAAAGTAGAGCTTTTTCTCGTGTAGGGATTGATTTAGCAGGACCATTTAACGTAAAATATCGTCCGGGTAGAGGAGTCAAAATCTTTAAGTGTTACGTATGTCTATTTATTTGTTTTACTACAAGAGCAATACACTTAGAATTAGTTGGAGATCTTTCAACAAAATCATTCCTCGCGACACTTAAGCGGTTTATAGCTCGTAGAGGCAAACCGTGTGAAATTCACAGTGATTGTGCAACGAATTTTATAGGAGCTAATAAAGAATTAAGGAAAGCCTTTTCTATTGTTCAACGTGATGAACAGCTACAGGGTTATATTTCTCCAGAAAATATTAAATGGTTATTTAATCCTCCCTCTGCCCCTCATTTTGGAGGGCTTTGGGAAGCGGGTATCAAGTCTATGAAACATCACTTAAAAAGATGTTTAGGAACACTTATTTTAACTTACGAGAAATTTTTGACATTAATAACCCAAATTGAATCCTGTCTTAATTCTAGGCCTTTGGTACCAGCTTCAAGTGATTGTAGCGACTTGGAGGCGATAACACAAGGACACTTTTTAAACGGAGCGGCTTTAAGCGCTATTCCAGAATCTAACCAAATTCAAGAAACCATGAGCTGCAGTGACCGTTGGAGGAACGTGCAAAGGTTATTTCAACATTTCTGGAATCGTTGGAGCAGTGAGTATTTATCTAGATTGCAGCAGAGACCCAAGTGGTGCAAGGTACAACAAGACCTGAAGATTGGTGATATGGTTCTTATTAAGAACGAAAATCTACCTCCGCTACGTTGGAAATTAGGTAGAATTATTAAAGTGTATCCTGGTCTGGATGAGAAAGTTCGAGTGGTGAGTTTACGCACGTCTAATGGTGAAATAAAACGACCTATAGCAAAGCGATGCGCTTTGCCATTTAATTCCTGATTTAGAGACTTTAATTTTTATTTTTCAGGTTTATGCAGTTCAACAGTTTAAATTTATTGTTTGAACCCCCTTGGAACTTCAAGGCTGGGGGTATGTTCGATGTTATGGAAATTGTATTTCTTTCTTTGTACCGAGGAGCGGCGCAGACGCAAATTTGTTAGGTTTTTAAAGCTCGCGTTTAGAGCTTTGAGGTTGCTGTGAATTACTGGAGTTTCAACTAGGCAGAGGTTCTTCTGAGTTTGTGTTGGTAAGCCGCCACTGAAGTCGGAGTTTGTGTGGTCTTCGCCGTTCCTCAACTAACTTACTCTTTGAAAGTCAATAAAGAAGTTTTGGTCAACGTTATGAGTCTGAGGTTTTTTGGGTTCTATACTGAAGTAATATCAAGTCAATTTACAGTCCACTATTTTTAACAACGGAACGTACAACGACTATAGGTCATCATCGGCAGGCCACTGCCAGCAAAAAAAAATGGTACAAAATTTGGAGAGAGGTTTACAGGAATGTAGATCATGATATCGCATCGTAAACCACATGACTACACTTGAAAGTGTTCGGATGCGTTTGAGGGCTTGAACAACTTTGGGAAAGCACTCCTCATTGAATCACTTCGTTGACATTATCTTTTATCTTCACGTGTCCCGTAGCTCCTCCGACGTTGAAGAAAAGTTCACTATTCTCTTCTACACTGATCATTTTTGACGCAAAACTAATGGTATATTTTCGATTTGAGATACCTATACTTTACTCTGGACTTTGTGAAAATATCGCTCTAGTAAAGTCAGTTGTTATAACTTGGTATGATACTTTCGAAAGAGTCATATGTTTCATGTTTAGATACTTTGATTAAAACATAACATGCCATCCGATCTATAGTTAAGGCATGAGTACGCAAAGCGAACCCACTTTCCTAACTTAGAGGTGGGAGTGCAGAATGGCATAAATTGGAGATGCAGGAATATTCAAACCCTCCTCTATGTTGGTGATAGATCACAAGCAGAGATCCCTGAGCAGAGACAGCACAGATGTTCTCCTCTGTGACACATAAAAGGGGTTATCCTAAAGCATCTTCCAAGCTAAAATTCAATCCCTAGAATTCCCAGTATCGTCCTGAATTAAGGAGAAGACAATTATTATCCAGCACAAGAGCCATTTGCTTCAAACACTTTTCAACACGCAAACCCAGTGTAACGTTGCAAAGTAAATTGCCCCAAATTCTGCTTTTCACCAGAGCATCATTGCGAGTATTTATTACAACCTCAGTTCAGAGCTCAGAAGGAACTTACATCCACAGCTTGTCCTTCCACCAAGAAGGAAATTAAACCATGCTTCAAAATTTCCGTTAATTTGCAATCATCGGTTTCTTTCCAGTGCAGATTTTTCTAAGTGACCTATGTAAACTTCGATATGAAACAGTACGGTAAAACGAAGGGTAAAAAAATGCAAAGATACTCAAAAATGAAGAAAAAATAGGAACATCTGAGAAAAATATAAAATCAAATATATGTAATGATTTAAATGTAACAAAGTAATAAAATGTGCAAAGGAAATTCAAAATCAAGTGTCAAAAACAAAGCAAATTTTAAGCCGCAGCCGGAAAAACTATCATTTCAATGTATAGATATGTCTGAATTTTTTTTATATATGATTACTAAAACAGATAATTATAACAATTCAGAATACATTTGCAAAAGTATCAGGCGAGTAACTCATTATCGTGCCAATCAACCTAAAAATATCGTTCAGTTGAAAAGCATTACTGTTACTGTTGAAGAGAATTACTATTCAGTTGAAGAGCATTACTATTCAGTTGAAGAGCATTACTATTCAGTTGAAGAGCATTACTATTCAGTTGAAGAGCATTACTATTCAGTTGAAGAGCATTACTATTCAGTTGAAGAGCATTACTGTTACTGAAGAGCGTTAAGTTCAGTTGAAGAACATTACTGAACAATAATTCTTGTTCAGATTTATGCTGTTTTAACCTCTTACATGAAAGCAGTAGATGAAAACGCTTTTCACATACTCTGTCATAAATCTTTTCATCTGTATACATACATATCTTATTCCTTTTTAGTCCAAAAGGGCAACTTTCCCAGAAGAACTATTCATTTCGTCTTGGCATTTTGCGTTGATTCACTACAAGCGTTGTTTCACTTTTTAAACTGCTGCCACCAAATATTATAGTCCTGTATTATATTTAAAAAAATTAAATAAAGAACAATCTGCATAAATGTACGTATGTTTCTATTTGGAATTTGTTTGATTATCGATTTCATATTTTGTAAAACTTTAACGAATTTTTGATTAACAAATTCAACGATTTCAAAGCGAGCCATAGCAACGTTGTACAGAAAAAACATTTTTATCTCCAGCGGAGACTGTGTATCGGAAATTCTAAAGATAGGCTCATTTTAAAATTATTTTGCAATATTGCTCTTCTACTGAATTGTATGGTTTAAGTGCGAAGAACACGATATTTAATAAATAAAGATTACACACAAAATGGCGAAAAAACGCTCTTTGGGCGTAATTTAAAATCTGAAACCTTTCAGATATTTTTTAAATATTTACCTTTTTTATCTTTATTTTATTTCATACCCATGCATTTAATACAAATAAAGCCCATTCAGATAAGAATATCCAAACATTTCTAAAAACTTTAAAGAAATAGCCAACTGTTCTTAAAACTTAATATGTTTCACAAACAATAATCAATCAACAAATCGACTGTATTCCTACACTTTTATTAAATTACACTTGTCAGCGATGCGAAATAATTGATACAAAATAAGCGAGCCATTCTACATGGCTGTCACAAACACAATTCTATCAATCAATAATCTTGTTGCCACACATAAAGTTCAAAACTAAAAGAAGAAAAACAAAAGGAATTTACGCTGTTTGCAACAATAAAATGAAGCAAACGATACTCACATAAACATCCTGGCCCTCGTTGAAATCCCAGGGGATTTCAACAGTTGGAGCATTTTGAAACTTCTTAGTCTGTAATAAAGATAAACATAAGAAAAATAATACAAAATATTATATGCGAAGCAGTTCATAGTTTTTTAGTCTGAATAGGAAGAGGACACAATTTCACGACTGGTCGTTTTATGACACCATCACCAGTTTTAATACTAACAACTCTGACTCTATGATCTGAGCCCGGATGAACAACAATTATTCTCCCTAACCTCCATTTAAGAGGCGGAAGGCTGTCTTCTTTGATGAGGAATAAGTCATTGACTTCTAAATTGTTTTGACATTTTTGCCATTTAGGTCTTTGTTGAAGCTGAGACAGGTATTCTCGACTCCATCTTTTCCAGAAGTGCTGAAAAAAAACTGTCCCACATGCCATCTGTCAATGTGATTGAAGGAACTATAATTTAGGTCTGGTTCAGGTATGGCAGTTAAAGACGTTCCTATTAGGAAATGACCAGGTGTTAATGCAGTTAAATCATTTGGATCAGCCGAAGAAGTTGGACACAATGGCCTAGAGTTGAGACAATCCTCAACCTGCGCTATCAAGGTCTGAAATTCCGGATAGGTCAGCACAGTATCACCAACAGTCCTTTTTAGATGTAATTTCATTGACTTTACTGCCGATTCCCATAGTCCACCAAAATGGGGAGATGATGGCGGGTTGAATATCCATTTTATTTCCTCTAAAGACAAAAATTTGTGAATTTCTTGATTTTGCTTACATTGCAAAAAACATTTTCTGATTTCTTTGTCTGCACCTTTAAAGTTAGTACCGCAGTCACTATAAATCTCAAATGGTTTCCCTCTTCTTGCAATAAATCGTTTCAATGCATTTAAAAATGCTTTTGTTGACAAATCTTCTACCACTTCAAGATGTACTGCCTTGATTAGAAAACACACAAATAAGAATACGTAATATTTAAATGATTTTTGTCCACGTCCTGCACGATGTTTAATCATGAACGGTCCAGAAAAATCTATTCCAGTTCGATGAAATGGTCGTGATTGTGTTACTCTAGATTCCGGTAGATCAGCCATTATTTGACTTGCAGTTTTAGCTCTAATTTTGCAACACGTGATACAAGATCTTACTACTTTTCGGATAGCAGATCTAGCAGCTATGATCCAAAATTGCTGTCTAATTAAAGATAGAAGAAGTTCCGGTGCTGCATGCAGATATTTGACATGAATGTGTCTAATTATGATTTCTGTCAGATTGTGTTTTGAAGGTAATAAGATTGGATGTTTTTCATTTTATGACAGTTGCGCATTTCTCAGTCTTCCTCCTACACGTAACACTTTGTTGTCATCTAAAATTGGACACAAGCTAAGGAGGTTGCTGTTTGTAGGTAAGTCCTTTCCCAACTCCAAACATTGAATTTCTTTAAAAAAGTGAAATCGCTGTATTATTCGGACAATACAGAAAGTTGCAGCTCGAATTTCATTACTAGATAAAAAAGACGTATTTCTTTCTAGATATGCTACTTTAGAATTCGATATGAATCTTAATATCCAAGCAAATATGCGTTGTAACTTTGGAAATGAAGATATATTTGATATAATAGCAAGTTCCTGTACAGGTTCAGAAACTACAAATGAGACTGTTTTACGTGCATCTGGTAATGCCTCTTCGTCTATAAGAATATTTCTAGACAAGGCAATCTCACTGCACTTTAACCAAGAAGGACCATTCCACCACAATTGATGAGATAATAGTTCTGCAGGAAATAACCCACGTGAAGCACAATCAGCTGGATTTTCCTTTCCATCAACATGACTCCAGTTCTCAGGTGGTAAGATGGATTGTATTTCAGAAACTCTATTGGATACGAATACTTGCCATTTTTTAGGATCTGACCTTAGCCATGACAACACGATTTGTGAATCACTCCAAGCTTGCACTAAATCAAAATTTATAACTAATGCAGCTTTTACAGACTGAATCAAGCGTGCCAATAACACTGCTGCACACAATTCCAGTCTTGGAATCGTAATAGATTTTAATGGTGCTACACGAGTTTTAGCTGTTACGAGTTTAACATTAATGTCAGAGTTATTGCAAGTTTTGATATAAATAACTGCTGCATAACCTCTGCTGCATAAATCCTGCTGCATAAAATAACTGCTGCATAAATCCGTGAAGTTCACATCGAAAATAATCAGGTAGCAGAATTTTCCTAGGTATATTTATAGAATTCAAAAGTTTAACTTCTCTACATAGATTTCTCCAATTTCGATCAATCTCTTCTGTTACAGGATCATCCCATGATAACTGTAATTTCCGCAATTGCTGAAGGATAATTTTAGCGAGAATTACAAACGGAGCTATCCACCCCAGTGGATCGAATAGTTTTGCTACGAATGACAAAATAATTCTTTTAGTCGGAACACTTTGATACTCTATTACACCGACATTACATTTGAATTCTTCATTGTCCGGATGCCATTCCAATCCCAGAACTTTCAATGGTTTGTCTTCTATTACACGATGAATATTGTCACTATCTGTGTTTGTTAAGCCAGAGGTTTTTAACAACGACGGTTCACTTGTCGACCATTTGTGAAGCTCAAAGCCACCACGTTTTAGCAGATGTTGCAATTCGTCTATAAATGCAATACCTTCCGAACTATCTTTTACACCAGTTAACATATCATCAGCATAAAAATCTCTTAAAACTATATTCTTTGCCTTTGGAAAGTTCAATCCTTCATCAATCGCTAACTGACTCAAAACTTTGGTTGCAAGATATGGAGCAGCTGCAGTTCCATATGTAACTGTTTTCAAACAACAAACTTGTATTTGTTTATACGGGCTATCTCTCCATAATATTTTTTGAAAATCTCTATCTTTTTCATGAACCTTTATTAGTCTGTACATCATTTTAATATCAACGGTTATTGCAATGTTATGAAGTCTAAATCTTAGTAAAATACAAATTAAGTCATCTTGTATTTTTGGGCCTATCATTAGTGTATCATTTAAAGAAACACCTGTGGTTATTTTAGGGCTCGCATCGAAAACAACTCTCAATTTTGTTGTTAAGCTAGAGTCCTTCAACACGAAGTGATGTGGGATATAATAGTGTTTATTCTCTAATTCATAATCTGTATCTGGCCCTAATTCTACGTGTTCTAGTGAAAAGTACTCTTTCATAAACTGAATATACTGGTTGTAAATTTCTTTCATAGATAACAGCCTCTTCTCCAAGTATTGAAATCTTCTGTACGCCATTTCACGGGAGTCACCTAGAATATCTCTATTATGTTTGAATGGTAATGCAACTGAATAACGACCTGATGTGTCTCTAAAATGCGAGTTTTTAAAATGTTCTTCACAAAGTTTTTCTTCATTTGTTAAAGGTTGTACATTTGGAAACTTTTCTAACTCCCAGAAAGAATTTACTAACTCATCTGTGTTTGTATTCAAATGATTTACATATACTGGCTCAAAATTTGTAGTACCCGAAATTATCCATCCCAACCTCGAATTTAGAGCAAATGGTAGATCAGGACCACGTTTGACAATTTCTCCCGTCATTAAATGCAGAAATACATTTACTCCAAATAAAATGTCAACTGGTTGTGACTTGTAAAATAATGGATCAGCTAATTGTAAATCACTGAAGTTATCGAAGATGATTGATGGCAAAGATACATATGGAATGTTATCTGTCACCTTGTCCAGTACAAATGCTGATGTTGATACACTAATGTCACTTTTAAAATAAGAAGTGAATACTAAATCGACTTCCCCATTACTTATAGTATTAAATTCTCCTAGACATGATACAGAAATGGAATTATCTTTCACTCGTAATCCTAATTTCTTCACACAATCCCTTGAAATAAATGATCTCTGAGATCCAGTGTCACATAAACATCTACACTTCACAAATTGTTGCTTAGAATTTTGAACTTTTATTAAAGCAGTACACAATAAAATGTGACCAGTTTGATTACCTTTTGCATTCGAATCATAATGAGAGGCACAAACTGTGGCTGAAACGTCCTTAGGACTCGTTAATTCATCTCTTTTAGGGATAGATTGCGTAGGCGGAGATATACTGTTTAACTGAGTTTTATTCTTTGAATTATTTACAATGTGCAAAATACTGTGATGCTTCTTAAAGCAATGTTGACATGTATTTAAACTCTTGCATTTTTTGAGCAAGTGCATATTAGATAAACAATTAAAACAGTAACGATTAGATTTTACAAAATCTATCCTTTGCTGAACCGATAAATTTAGAAATTTCGAACATTTGGCTAAACTATGATCTTCTTTACAATAACCACAACCCAAAGTAGCAACCAGAACATTATTCTTATTTTGAAACACAGATTTAGGTACCTTATTACTTGTTGATTTGCTATTTTGAAGTGTTCTTGCATAGTTTTTTAGGAATTCAATTAAAGTCGTAAGTTTTGGAATTTCATTACATTTTAACTGACGTTCCCACCATAATTTTGTAGAAGGGTCTAATTTTTGCAAAATTGAATAAGTCATTAAAGTGTCACAAAAATTATCAATGGTTTGATTCAATACTTCTAAAGAACGAATTAATTCATTAATATTGTCAACTAAATTTAAAATAGCAAATGCTGATTCATTTTGAATAGTTGGTAAGCTTAGAAAACGTTTAATATATGCAAAATTTGGTCTCTCTTATTTGAATATCTTTCGTCTAACAGATTCCATGCTATTTCAAAATTACAATCCGAAATTTGAATGGTTTGAATAATGCGATATGCTTCACCTTTCAACGAAGCCTTCAAATACTGCAGTTTTTGAGCATTAGACAAAATTTGTATTATTTCTTACACAAGCACTGAAAAGATCTTTAAAAGCTATCCATTCTGTAATATTACCACCAAAAGTCGGTAATGTTAACTTGGGTAATGTAATATTGTCAAGAACCTGTTCTGAAATTACACTATTAGAATTATTTTTACTATTTTGATATTTTAATATTTTTTCACCTTTAAATTTCCACAAATAAATTTTATCTGTGTGCTCCTGAACATTATCTATTTCGTTTTCTAATTCTTTAGTATCTGTAATTAAACTTTCGATTTCAGAATCAAGCTTCCTTAACTCAGTTTCTTTTTGTGTCAATAATTCAACACATTCCTCTAGTTCTATTAAATTAATTTCATCTGCAGTTAAAATAGTTTCAATTTTCTTTACATAATTAGTAACACTCCTGCGTAAGACCGCTCTTTTTGTTTTAAAAGTTATACAGTGTCTCAAAAAAGTGATGGGACACTTGTGCTTTACAAAAGGAAACTGCAATAAAATAAATTTTAAAAATATGTAAAATTTTTTGTGGGTGTGTTCCATACTTAAATTTAGTAACAATTATTACATAACATACATTTTCTCAAAATATTAAAATATTAATTTAATAAAAATACAATTGTTTAGAACGGAGTATAAAATGGCCCACTTAAGTGATGGGACACTACGTACTATGCAACAAAAATCGTCTGAAGTAAGCAATAAAAATATCTTTTGGGGTATTTATTTTTACTCAAAAGCAATTACCAATAATTTATAAAATCGTTTGCAGTATTTCTCTCTAGTTTGTTTTGGAATTTTTGTGTTTTTTAGCTCTGTGCAGCCATGAATGCTAAACGAAAAGAAACTTTGCCTGGAATTCGAAAATTAGTTATTAATTTGCATATTGAACGTGGAAAATCTATTAGAGAAACTACTGAAACAATTAACTTCAGTCATTCAACAGTTTTCAATATCATTAAACGATATAAAAAGAATCATATGATTCAGGATAAAAGAAGACCTGCCCGACCATCAAAGCTATCCAATGGAATAAAGCGAATTATCGTTCGAAATATTTAAAAAAATCCAAGAATGAGTACTCCTAAAGTTGCTGGTGATTTACAAGCATTATATGGAGTAATTGTTAATTCTGAGACTATTAGATGAGTAATTCGATCTACTGGATATCACGGTAGAGCAGCCAGGAAAAAATTCTTCGTAAGTGAAAAGAATAGAAAACTCAGACTGGCTTTCGCAAAATCCAACATAAATAAGAATTCTGATTGCTGGAATGAAGTTATATTTGCTGATGAGAGTAAATTTCATATATTTGGTTCTGACGGTAGAATCTTGGTGTGGAGAAAAATAAGAGAAGAATTTCGCTAACAGAACTTGGTGCCAACAGTAAAACATGGTGGAGGAGAAGTTATGGTATGGGGGTGTATGTCGTCCGCTGGAGTTGGTAATCTTGTTTTTATTGACAGTATAATGGATCAGTACAAGTATATTGACATTTTAAATGAAAATTTGAAATCTTCAGGACGAAAATTAAACCTTAATGACGATTTTAAATTCTACCAGGACAATGACCCCAAGCACAGTGCTTTGAACGTTAGACTCTGGCTGCTGTATAACTTCCCTGAAATAATAAAAACACCCCCACAATCTCCACAATTAAATCCCATAGAGAATATTTGGCAAGAATTGGAATCAAGGATTCGCAAACACACGATTTCTTCAAAACAACAATTAAAATCGGTACTTTAAGAAGAATGGGGTAAAATCACTACAGAAATCACAAAAAAATTAGTCGAATCCATCCCAAGAAGATTAAATCATGTTTTAAAAGTAAAAGGAAATCCAACAAAATATTAAGACCTTTCAAAAAGGAAAATTTTTGGATAAATATTTGATGGAAAAGTAAGTGTCCCATCACTTAAGTGAGCCATTTTCTGCTCCGTTCTAAACAAATGTATTTTTATTAAATTAATATTTTAATATTTTGAGAAAATGTATGTTATGTAATAATTGCTACTAAATTTAAGTATGAAACACACCCACAAAAAATTTTACATGTTTTTTAAATTTATTTTATTGCAGTTTCCTTTTGTAAAGCACAAGTGTCCCATCACTTTTTTGAGACACTGTAAGTTCACTCATAATTGATCAATTCAAAAACAGAAATTGTTCTTAAAGCACTTAACACTATTATTAAAATGAAATCGAATTCTATGTTGTATTACAACATTGTTCTTAAAATTTAACAACAAATTAAATGAATTTTTGTTCAAAATCCACTTACCTCACAAAGTGGATAATTTTCACCAACCATATGCATATTTGCGTTGTTAGAATACACTTAGAACAGTCACTATCTTCACTAGCTCTCCGGCTAGACTTTTGACCAACAATAAATGTTCTTAAAACTTAATATGTTTCACAAACAATAATCAATCAACAAATGGACTGTATTCCTACACTTTTATTAAATTACACTTGTCAGCGATGCGAAATAATTGATACAAAATAAGCGAGCCATTCTACATGGCTGTCACAAACACAATTCTATCAATCAATAATCTTGTTGCCACACATAAAGTTCAAAACTAAAAGAAGAAAAACAAAAGGAATTTACGCTGTTTGCAACAATAAAATGAAGCAAACGATACTCACATAAACACCAACAGAACGATAGCGCACAACAAAACCGCTAATTTTTCAACAATTCCTCGTTCGCTAAATCCATTAATATTCACCAATTGAAATTAAATTTTACATATGCCTACCTTAATCATATGTTTCAATAAAACTTCATAGGATTTTTAAAATCTAGACTGTCAGTTGCTTTACTGTTTATACATATTTTGTATACATTCTGTTATTTAATTAGTAATAACTGAAGCGTTTTAATAACTGTTATATTCAGCATAATGGTTCAGTTTTCTAGTTTGGGGCTTTTTCATTTTAATGCTTTGGGGAATCAGGCAAAACACTTTCGTCACTCACAGAATACCTTCAGAGCTTACTGAATAAATCAATAATTGCTTCATTCTTTAAATCCCAGAAACCGATTTCTACATAAAACATGAAAATTTTTTATCGTGTAAGATTGAATTTATCCTTCATAAATTCTGTGTTTATCGGATTCTGAAGTCTGTAGATCAAATAAATGCACTTGATAACATGACCAGAAAACTCAAATAAGTTTCTGCTGGAAACACGATGTGAATCTTGGTCTTTATTATATTTTATTTACTCTACATTCTATTTATCTCTTTATTATATTCTATTTACTGGCCCCCGTCGTCTCTCTTTTAAATGTACTGGAAAAGTTCCTAAAGGGAACACGAAACATTACATTTAAAAACTGCACAGAATTTTACTCTGCAGAATAACTTTATGAAACAAAAACACACACACAAATTTCAATAGAAATGTATCACCTATAAAAAAATTATGATCTGTGAAATCTCTATGTGCTCTCGTTGCACATAGAGAAAACCACGAAACCAACCAATCATTCTAATCATTAGGTCAACTGGCTTTATGAACGTTTTTAGAATGGTTTTATGAATATATATACATAAAGTTTTTAGATTGGAGTCTAATTGAACTAAATCTATTCGTAAAATGTCTAAAATATGCCATATTCGTAAATTACATAATATTTACCGTCATCGCTTGCCCTACAGTATTAATGTATTAAATGTATTAAATTTTGGGAATTTATATGGCTAGTGAATAATTTTATATTCAAAACGTCAATAGTATATGTATATATCTACTTTGATCTATTTCTCTTTCTACAAGAAACTTTCTTTCTGAAATTGTAGTGACTAAATTTTTTTTAGAAAATCTGTTAGTTCAGAAGGGCTATTAGTCTCGAAACGGAATTTTGCGTTTAATCGCTTAAACGACTGAATCACTTTTCAGATTGTTGCCACCAAATATTATCGCCTGCATTATATTTAAAAAATTAAATAATGAAGAATTTACACGGATGTATATATATATATTTCTCGCACTATGAAAAAGTGGCGGCACGTAGAGCCATCAAATTATGAGTAACGCATATGAGGAAGCCCAAATTTGGAATTTATTTTATTATTATCTATTTCACATTTCATAATTTAACGAATCTCTGATTAAAAAATTCAAGGATTTCAAAGGAGCAATGGCAACACTGAACGGAAAAAACACTTTTATCTCCAGCTCAGGAGACTGTCTATCGAAAATTCTAAAGATATGCTGTTTTTAAATATTTTGTAGTATTGTTGTTGAATTGAATTTTATGTGGTTTAGGTGCGAAGAACATGATATTTAATGAATAAAGATAATACGCAAAATGTTACAAAAACGCCCCTTTGGGTCTAATATAAAACCTGAAGGCTTTCAGTTTTTATTATTATTATTATTATTATTATTATTAAATCCTTTTACAACAGTTTACCTTAAAACTACAGTAACGAATGTCTAAAAATTTTCTATTGTATTCATCACCTTAGAATAAGCGGAACTGAACTGAGTGGAATTTATGTAGCTCGCAAATAATTTTTTATTCAAAATGTCACTAGTAAAGGCACACATCTACTTTCATCTATATTTCTCTTTCTGCATGAAACTACCTTCTGGAAATTCCAATGACTAATTTTTTTTCGAAAAAATCAGATTTATTTTCAAACGTATTCATTTATAACGTTTACCTTGAAATCAGAAGCATGAATTTTTAAAATACGTCCTTTTACATTCATCACCTTAGAATCAGCGCAGCTGAACTAAACTGTTGTTTAAAGTAAATTCTTTTTAGCTTTAAAGGGGCTAATTGTTCATTAAAAGGGGTCAGTCTAGAAACAGAATATTCCGTCGAATAAATGCGACTTTTCACTTTTTATTCAAGTCTGTTGCCATTCGGCCAAACGTAAAATATTTATCTTTCAAATTGAATCTGTCTGTTGTGGAATAACAAGCTAAGCTATTTGAAAGCAACAGATGCAACTCTTAAGAACATTCGTTTCTCATTTTTAAACCGAATTGATTTAAATAACAATAAAAAACAAAAAAATCAGATAGGTTTCAGATTTGAAATTACGTCCAAAGGGACGTTTATTTACGTTTTGTGTGTTACCTTTATTTATTAAATATCATGTTCTTTGCACTTAAACCATAAAACTCAGTTCAGCAGCAATGTCGCAAAATAGTTTTAAAATGAGCATATCCTTAGAATTTCCGATACACAGTTCCGCGCGCTGGAGATAAAAAGGTTTTTTTCCCTCGTAGGTTGTTGCCATTGCTCGCTTTGAAATCTTTGAGGTTGTTAATCAAACATTCGTTAAAGTTTTACAAAATATGAAATCGATAATAAAAACGAATTCCAAATTTCAAATTTGGGCTTTCAGATGCCCATATTCGCAGTAGGATTACGTCATTCAAAATTGGATAGCTCTAGGTACCTTCGTTTTATCACAATGCGAGAAACATACATACATTTATGTAGATTCTTCATTATTTAATTTCTTCAAATATAATACAGGGCGATAGTATTTGGTGGCAACGATTTGAAAAGTGATACGCCGTTTATAGCGTTCTTCTCATGCAAAACCGCCCGCAAAGTGAAAACAATAGACCTTCAGGGATAAAGTCCTTTTGGACTAAAAATGAATTTAATTCATGATCTATCTAATTAAAAAGATCTATCAATATTTTCATGTTCAATGAATGACATTTTATACTTTTGGCTATTTATTTCACATTTTGTTAGCATTTAATGAATTTTTGATTAATATACTCAACGATTTGCAAGAGAGCGATGGCAACGCCGAATGGCATAAAACATTTTTATTTCCAGCGTCTGAGACTGTCTATCTGAAATTCTAAAGATATGCTGTTTTTAAATATTTTTTGATTTTGCTGTTG
Organism: Stegodyphus dumicola; assembly: GCF_044657685.1. Lineage (NCBI taxonomy): Eukaryota > Metazoa > Arthropoda > Arachnida > Araneae > Eresidae > Stegodyphus > Stegodyphus dumicola. The sequence goes on from NC_140777.1 coordinate 150,744,281, forward strand.
AATTGAATTTTATGTGGCGTAAATGCGAAGAACATGATATTTTATAAATAGAGTTAACAAGCAAAATGTTAATAATAAAAAGACAAAAGATGTTTTGTAAGCCATTTTATTTAGAAAACTGAACACTGATATGATAAAGTGAGAAAAGACTGAAAAAAATAGAAAAATGTATGCCACTACTTAACAATGCATCTGAAATTCTTAACATATGCTTACGTGGTACTTTTAAAATTTTTCTGATTTTGCTCTTTAACTGTATATGGCGTAAGTGCAAAGAAAACGGTTCTTAAAGATAAAAAGACAAAAAAAAAAAAAAAAAAGGGTTATCAAGAGTGAGTGCAACAGCAGACTGTTAGACTATCAGATCAGCGAAAACGTATAAAAACTTGAAAATTCTTTTTGGGCGACAGTTAAAATTTGAAAATTTTCAGATTCTTTTTACTGTTATCAATTATAGAATTAACAAGGGCATTTATCTTAGTTTTTCAAGATAAATTTCAAAACGTTTTTCCCCTGCAGTTTGATGTTAAATATTTTATGCCATTGCTTCATGTAAACAACAAAAACAATTCAGTAAAGAAGAAGTAATGTTTTACTTTGTCTCTTCGCATGCTGGTAGTTAGTTTTTCCATACCGAGATGCATCTTCCAGCCATTTGTAGTGATGGTTTATCTAAAGTTTTTAATAGTTCTTCAAAAGAAATTATCATTTCTGACAATCTTAACATAATTTTATTTTAATCTTTTGCAGACACAAAAAATACTAAGAGTTCACAAAGTCCCATCTTAAAATTTCATTAGCTACATCGAATAAAATGTTAATATAATCACTTATCACTTGTATCGCCATTGGGATAAAGCAAAATTGATTTTTTTCTTTACTCCCTGCGATTTATCGTCTGCAGTTTGAAATCTATAAAACAGTATACTAATCTTGGAGGAAAATGAAACCAAAGAGCTATTTATTTAATAGCCAAAATGTTTACACGAATTTCAGCAATAATCGTAAGAATAACTAACTGTGCAACTCGAAAAAGAATTAAATATGGATTGAACATGATATCAAAGACTCCAAGTATGAGTCTCATTCATCAATAAATATTATTCGGAAAAAAAGAGTAACAAAATCATTTTTGGTATATTTTGCTTTTAGCCTGATGTAACTATATAAGATACTCGCAAGAGAAAGTAATGTAATGTAATAAGTAAATTAGTTAATTCATACTTAAGTAATTTTATGTTTATTGCTTTGACTGTATGCTAAGTGAAAGGCGACAGTCTGAATAAGTACACTACTCGCGTTAGGGTTATTTGCTTCATAGCAAATCATACAAAGGCTATCTTCTTAAGGGGAGGGATGCTGTTGTGGCGGACTTCACAAAAACGTTCCCGAATGGTATTTGAATGCAGCCCGAACTACCAGCTGTAGCGATCGTACCGCCCGTTCGCTGATGGAGGCAGATGACTGGGGATAAATACTAATGGAAACTAAGTTCTTAGCTATATTGCAGTGATAATGAAACGCAGTGCATTAAATGTGCATGAACATAACACGCTTTTTATTGCTTAAAAAATTTTTGGACTGGATTTGTCGATGTGTTTTTAGATTGAAAATTAACAATCTTAATTAACTTTTTATAAAATTATTTATGATTATACAGCTAATTTGGAGCCCCACCAATCTGTTCGTCCTTGCTCCAACTCTACTTGTAGGTACTTTTTAACTCTTAATACTAGGGTTAGTCACATTTGATACTTTTGTTAAGTAAAATTAAATAATATACTAAAATAAATAGAATTTAAATATTTTCTAAAGTTAAGCTGTTGATACAAACTCTTTCATAAGTTTACAGATACTTTTAGAGTTGAATTTCACATAGAAAAAAAACTTACTTCTCACACCTAAATCTGTATAAACTGAATTAATGAATTTTCTTTAGAATTTTCTATTCCAGTTTCAAGTACTAAATTTACTTTTTGAATCTCTGAACATGCTGACATTTTTATGTATGATAATTTCATTTCTTTTTACTTAGATTTCGTTTATACTTCTTTGGTTAAATTTAGAGCCTTACAGGGTGGTACGATTTTACACATCTGCGTAGCAAAAGCCTTATCCAGAGCATACTGTTTTTCACTAGAAAATAAAATGTGTTACATAATATTTTTATAAGAACAACACCTGAAAAGCGACTTGATCTGCTAGCGATTGTTATCCGCTTTGAAGGTAGTCGTTAACCAGATTTATTACGTAACTTCTCAGTTGCAGTCAATATCTAACAAGGTTTAAGACAGGTTTTGAAGCAGATATTTTATCTGTCACTTTTTAAGAAAATTTTCTCTACTTCGCACAGCACTTTCTGCTTATTGCACTTTTCGAATATCATTAATTACGTTTGTCAAGATAACTTAAAATTTATCACTTTAAAACACAGAAATAAAATTTCTCTTTATAAGTTATCATACGGACTGAATAGCAGATAAATATGATTCACTTTTTAAATCATATGAGAAATGTATTCTAATGTAAAAGTATTAAAAATATTTATTTCTCAATACATAACACTGCATACGAATGATGTTATTTAAAATCCTTTTTAAGTAACAAGTCAACGAATCACCAAATTGATAGTTAAAATGAATTTCTGTTTGCAGGAAATTACTTTCTCGTTCATTTACTCTTGGCTACTTTCTGTTACATCAATTGATTACTCTGAGAGAAAGTGTTCACTGAATATAAAATGCATTACATGAAATTTCAACTACTATCGATCACGAGAAAGAGTGGAAAAATTATGAAAATAAAGAGTATATTAAACTGTGTAGTTATAAAAGTGTACGTTGTGTTTATCATAATTAAAATTTTTGTGCACACAAAATCATTTATAATAGATTCTCTATAACACTATTGTTAGTAAATAAAAGATATTTTATTTACAGATTTCGAAAAGTATATTACACCAGTACAGTTTGTTTACTCTTGACATCAAGAGATTCAAATAATGGTTACAATTTCTTAAATGCATTGGGATAAAATCATAAAGAATGCAATATCCTTTAACAATTAAGTTTTAAAAAAAGTTTATCACAAAATATTCATTTTCAGATAAAACGGTTCTTAAAGCTCAGACTAGGAGGAAGGTTTTCTTGAAAATGCACCGGTATGACATCCGAAAACAAATGACTGGTTTTTTTAACATAAATAAATACAAATATATAAAATAAACACAATATACAACTATCTACATGAATGGTATTTTCTATACAAACCATCACCGAGTCTACAAAGTGTTTGTGCGGATGCACTTGCCCTTTATCACTCTAACCTTGAACGCCTTATTACATACATTGAGGATTGGGAACAAACCGAACAGAAAAAAAAAAAAAACATTTAAAATTAAAGCTGTCTGAAAACAATCGAACTTCAAATTACCTATGATATTATTACAGTTTTTGTACTTAAAAATGGATTAAATTATATAAATACAAATCATCCAGTGTAAAAAGAAAATAAGTAGGACATATATGTGACATATGCTACAAAACACAATGTATGATATATGGAAGGACTAACACATGTCCTTGGGATTCCTTAAGTACTAGTTACATTTGTAAAGATTAATGCAAGTCCTTTGGAATCCCACCAAACACAATGTCTTCGGCAATACGCCCTGTGAGAAATGCGTCCTGTTTCCTTTTTACATATCCGTTTATTTTCTCCATCTCGACAGGGCGGATGTGCTCTGGTTGTTCTGTGCACCAAGAAGAAGGATTGCTTAATTTGTGCTCAATAGCCAAGTGATTGAGAGGTGGAAGACCCAGGCAACCTCTAAACAAGTTTTCAATGCAGGCCCGCTGCTTGGCCAAGGCATTCACAACAGGAGTACCTTTTGGAACTAGAGGAGCTTTGCAAAGGTAGCTTAGGATGGACAAAACAGAATTGAAAGGCTGGAAGGTTGGATCCGCGCTGCTAAGGATACGGAAGGAGATTCTTTGGCACAGTTCAGTAAGGACAATCAGGTCCAGGATGAGGGGAGAAGCCAGCAAAGAATCTTCACATGTGTTGTGAATGACGATCGTGTTCTTACCGTTCATCATTATTTCTGAAGTGTACTCATCCAGAGCCCTCTTGCTGTCTCCCACATAAGGAACATATTTTATCACAACCTGAAACAGAAGAGAGAATATAATGTTAGCAAACGAAGCTACAAACGATTATAATAGATACCAGTTAGCAATTATTTTTCAAGTTCTTCAGAACAAAGAATAAATCATCTCTGACTAAAATTTTAAAATATTATCTTAAGGCTTTACGGTTAGTTACATTTTTCAAAGTAAGAAAGCGTAAAATATCATCTATGCCTTTCCCGAATATCGATCTCTGGATCTTTCCAGCTATCCGAATGTGCTGCCATTTACACCACAAAAGCAGACAGAGATGATGGTGAAATTCCATTACACATGCATTAAAAACCAAAATGGTATAAATGAATGAGACTTTTTGAAAGTGTAAAAAACATACTCACATGAGCAGGAAGTTGATAAATTAGTTAAGTGAAAACAGTAGGGTTATAAGCCATTGCTTTCAATACAAAATATAATAGTGCCCAAGTTTCACCATGATTACACAAATTTTGGGCGAATGTCATTAAATTAAATTAATATGATCAAGGATGAAGACCATAAACTGAATAAACGTTAAAATCGGCAGAAAATAACCTTAGCGGCATAATAACTCGGTGATCAAGAAATGATGAAACAAAATCATTGAATTAAAAAGTTATGAAATTTAAACCTGAAACTCTAGAACTAGCAAAATAAAAATTTAGGTGAATTTCTTAAATAAGTCTTTTATGCTTATGAATGCATATTTATAATGTATAAGAACTTAAGGCTATAAATAAAAATTAATTGTTATTGTAATTCCTTTTTCTTTCTGTTCGTTTAAATTTTAAAATAAAAATATTATTACACATACGTCTTTTATGTCAAAAACTAAAATTCATACTAAAGTATAAGGCACATAGCCTAAGTTTTAATTATTAAACTAGTATACTTTAGGTAAAAATCTTTTTGTAATTAAATGCATTAAGTATGCTTTCCCCACCTTTTTATGAGCTGTTAAAAGCTCATAAGATTATTAGTAATGACTAATAATCTTATGAGCTTTTAACAGCTCATAAGATTATTAGTCATTACTCTTGTACACACACTAGAAGGATGAAAACAGAATATGAATTTAGAGATTAAGAATAAAAGCTGCTTACACAGTGGTCAGGTTTTTCATCTGGTTGATATAAAACAGGATTTGAGGCCACCATGTCGTCAACAACATTGCTCTTGGAAACTTCTTTGGATCTGAACTGCTGGGGAGCAGACAGATTTTTTCCATCGTTGTTGCCTAAGTGATTGTAACTAACGATGGATACTGGTTTAATTCCGGCACCAATCAGGAAGTCAACAAGGACGGACTTGAATTTAGTTTGTCCAGATTTGAAATCATCACCACCAATCATGACGTTGTTCTGTTCCGCTAGTTCAATGACACCAGGAACAAATGTGTTTTGAGGCGATCCATTGATATAGGCACACTAAAAAGGAGGGAAGTTCATATCACTTGATTGTTCATCAAACTCCTTACAATTTGCATAATTGATGTCAGGTTTAACAGAACAATTTTTAAAAGTCACCCAAAAATTTACATTAATTGATAACGGGTCCAATAACAATTGCTCGTGTAGCAGATGCCAATTTTAGGGAGTGGAAAAATGCTTGGCCAGTTTTAAATTAGCAATGCGAAATACTTGGTCATTTTTTACTTCAGAGATGTACACTGACTATCAAAATGCTTGGCTAGTCTTACGGTAGATGCAAAACAATGTTTAGCCTCATATTTAAATAACATCAAATCTACTTAAATAAAATAAAATCTCAAGTACTGTTAATAGAAATATAACCTATGAGAAATTTATTTCAAAACACTTTAATTACTTGAAAATATCAGCTATTTTTAATGTTGATAAAAGACTATTAGACTAAAATTGCGACAGTATTTCAAAGTTGTTACTAAGTTTTTTGACGTTCATCTGTTTTTTATTAGATTGTTATTATAACTATTGTTAAAGTAATAAATATAAAACTTTAAATTATAAATATGTAGAAGTCGCCAGAAAGTAAATATACTTACGTCTTCCAATATACTGGCAACAGCGTACAATGTTGAAGGAGAAACTTCCGATGCATTTTCCTTGATGGATTTGAGCAAATTGTTGGCAGTGTCGTTCAAACCCGATCTGACATCACAGAATCGTTCAGTGTTGGCAGTCCATAATACAATGACCTTTCCCAATTTGTTCGTTTCTTTGAAATCACGAATATGCTTGCGGATCTGTTGAAAGGAAGAAAAAGCATTATTTTATCCGACTTGAATGTGATTCACAATATAACTGTAAATAGAAATAATAAACTGTAAATAGAAAGGGAACTAAAACTTGATTACTCATTCGTAAATTTGTTAATACTTATACGACCATATTACGTTTCCGTGAAGAAAATATAAAAATATTTCCTGCTTTATACACTTTCCATTAAGTTTGCATGGAAACCTTTGCAAAAATGTTAGTTTGTAAAAATCATTATGTAAGTAATTAGTAATTAGGTATAGCATAGCAGCCTGGTTCCTTAGCCCCTGTTTTAGTATTTGTCTAATAAATAATTGCATTGTTGTTGAATTCTTAAGACGCAAGCAGCGGCTTCCAACTTCAAGTACATACAAACGCCGTAAGTACTTTTATGCTTATTAAGTACTTTATAATATTATATTCCAATTTAAAGACCGAGAATTCGTATGGCGACCTATGGCGTTGCAATTAGAATGTTTGGTTTACGGTTAACTAAATCTGAATGATCAGGTTTTACGACTTGTTTTAATGTTGAATAGTTAATAGCAAAACTTAATAACATATATCCCTAGTTCATATACACTTTCACAGAAGTACATTAAAGTGGTTTTTCCGTTCTTCACCTCAGTGCAGAGGTATCACCGGAGTTTCACAGACGTACAAATAAATCGCCTACTCTGCTATTACTCATGCTATCATGTTGATAGGTTTAAACATTAGGATATATAGTGATCGTTATCGGCTTCAATTATAACAGCCTGACTCATTTATAGAAGGTCTTAAGATTACATGATCACTTAAATAATGTCATTTCTATCAGATATTGGATTATTTCTATTTATTTAACACCAAAAATATGTATGAGTAGGATTAGAGCACAGCATTAAATTTACACCTAAAATGCGAAGTATCTAACCCAAGGTTTATAACGAAAGCGAAATTTTGTCTCAACGACAATGACTGACATTCAATGAGAACAATGATCTAACAAGGTCAACAGGTTACAGCCATAAATTTTCTCCTTTCGGTAAGAGAGGAGGTGGGGAGAACCTGGCATTAAGCCAACAGATGACAGAATCGTGTTACTTACCGTTTCCACTTGTTCCCATTTGGTCCCAGTGATGACGTTATCAGCTCTAGATTCTTGATTGGCTGCAATGAAATCTTTATCGTAAATGGCAGGCAGTGGTTTCATTCCTTCCATCAGAGGCTTCAACTTCCTCTGGAGATCGTAATCGAGTACCTTAGCGCTTTCCATGGCTTCTGCAAGATTACGTGAAGATATATCCCATCCTCCGAACACCATGTCATTGGGATTAACAAGGGGAAGCAAGTCTTTAAATGGCACATAAACTTCACCGGAAGTCTCTGATGATCCCAAGCACACAGTACCAGCTTGGATTAAAGACCCGTAGTAGTTTGGCTTCTGAAAATTTAGAATAACAATTACTTAATGAAGGGTTCGTCAACAAGTGATTATATAAGTATTATTATTAATCTCAAGCGCGTCATAGTTAGGAAGTGAGTAAATACTTACTTGGATACCATCCTTTGTCTGCCAAGTGATATTGTGTTTGTTCGCAAGTATAGCAGCTGTCAAAGTTGAACCGTTGTTGCCACCCCATCCCACTAGCATCACTCCTAGTTTTGGAACATGTCTTGAAGTTCTAAACTGGATGCGGGTAGTCCTGGGTATGACCTGAAAAAAGAGGTAAACAATTAGATGCAAATAACATCCTAAAGTTTCACCCAAAAAATATGCAAAGTTTTAAATGTAGGTGTGAAAAACTGAAATACTTTTTAGAGAGTAAAGCCCACACTCTGAAAATTATTCTTGTTACATATGTATATGTGAGATTTTTCTAATTATGTTGAGGTTTTTAATTGCTAAGTATGAAAGATATAGGGTCAGTAAATTTACGAAGACAAGTCATTGCAACGTTAGTAGTTAAGAGATTATGTAATTAAATACAATCTACTTTTATCTTAGTACTTTTATGTGAATCATGGCCACGCCCTTAAATACCTCAGATTAAGTCTTTAATTTATAAAATATAAGCATATGTTGTTTTGAATAATTTATAAAAAATTAGATGCCAAGTTAACTCTTCATTAAACTCGTAACATAATATTGGTCCAGAATTTGAAGCGGCAGTTAATTTTCTAACAGTACATGAATTATAAAACCAATAAAATGAATTTCTGAATTATTGTAAGAGAGAATCTTTTCACAAATCAAAAATGTATAGTAAGAATTAAATATTAACATCTTTTTAAAGATAAACTTGTTGATGAATAACTAAACATTCACGTTTATGAATCATTCGTTATTAAGTTTTCCCTGGCTCAAAAATGTTTTAAGTATTTGCATTGTGATATCAGTTTGCAGAGCAATTAAATTATTTATTATTAAGTTTATTATTAAGATGCTGATGTTTATTACTAAGTTAAACGCACTCGATTTTATGTGCTTTTTAATGACTTATTAATAATATATTTTAGCAACACTACTTACCTTTAAAACACCTTTTTCCTTCTTGACGATAGTTGAATCATATTTGTAGTCAGCCTCGATGTATTTATCAGTGTAGCGGGTGTTTGGGCTTTGCATTTCAATTACGTTGGCAGACATGACTGCTGATCTAGAATTCGAAGGGCAGTAAGAATTCACCAAAACCTCTCAATGGCAATAATGAAAACAGCAGGAATCACACTTGCAATGAATGACAACAATTTCTACAGCAATATATATCTGCAAAATAAAGAATTTTTGTTAAATTTTTGCATTTCGCTTACAGAAGAAATATTTTGAGTGATTTATTTCTGCAAGGGTATTTATTTTCAAAATTAGGTTTCTTAGTGTTCGATTGCTCACAAATTTTATTTAATGTTTCAAGTTCCTAATTTGAATGACATTACCTGATAATACTAACTAATACAAAATGCCATTTTGTTACTAAAAACAATTCAGATCAAAGGCGGAAAAATTTTTGAATGCTAATTGCCAAAAGATTAATTTTTAAAAGACAAAATTTAAATTAATCTTTTAAAAATATGGATAAGGGAGAAAGCATACGATTGTGTCATAAAAATTTCATGAATAAATATCACACAGAGTAAAAGGGGTTAATGAAAATATACGAAACTGTAATTAGTGTTTAGAAAAATCATACCAGTAACTACATGGAGACATTTAAATTTAATTTTGATGTTACGGAAAAAAAAGAGAAAAAAGGTGAGTTATTTTCTGAAATTCTGATTAATATAATGTAACAATATCAATTAAAATAATAACAACTAGGTGAGATCATCAGGTTTACGCCCGCATCTGCTCGCTTTCCCCTATACAACTAGCTTGTCTCCAACACTAGTAATACAGTGATAAAAACAACTTTACAGGGGCAACTGTCAATGACCTTTGCTGAACTTCTGAATTTTACCAGTCTAGCAAGCTGCGACCTACACACAGTAGTGATACAATACTTGCACCCAAATAATGTCTTACGTTTATAGCGAAGTTCGTTTTATATTTTATTATTACTCTATGGATATATTATTCAGTAAACAATGAAAAATGTATGAAACAAAAAACCAACCAACAAAATGAAAAAAATGAATAAAAAAAAAAAAAACATAAACTTTTAAGCTGATTATTAAAACCCACGACAAATAAACACCCTACGGAAGTAAAACTATAGTCATTTTCAAGGAAATAAACGTATATTATTCAAACAAGATGAACAGTACAATGCTTGGTACTCCCATATGTCTGCTTAAAATGCTAGCGCGGAATAGTTCATGTTGGATAATCATTTCTCAGATCATACATATAACTAATTCAACATCATGCTAAGAACAACTGAAATGATGGCTTGACCAAATATTTGAAGAGGGACAAGTTCAACGATTTCTAAAGAATATCAATGAATAAATAAAATCAGAAAATATTTAAAATTAAAAACTAAAGCTATCTAGGGTTTTTAAGGATATCACAGCAAGTAAATATAAAAAAAATATTTAAAATAAAGCAGAAGAGGTATCTTCTTACCAATGGAAAATGACCACTGGAATCACAGCACGGAAGAAAAATCGCAAGAACCCGCAAGTTCAAACAACTAACAATATCAGGCAATTGTCAGTTATAGTCCGGTTAGTCAAGGTATCCTGTTTATATACACCAGAAGTTGATGCGAGAAGATTCTGGAAATATCGAAATCAGATCCGTACTCTTGACTTCTTCCGCAGTATATTCAGATTCGATGACCGGGGATTCTAGGCTGCTGATTGGAATAAAGGCCTTGCGGAATCGTGACGTCACGAGTGTGCACGTAACGATCACGTGCAATGTCTCACTGTACAGGCTGGTCACATGGTAACGCGGTCGCGTTGCTATGCTGTTGCTATGATTCTGAAAAAAAGGATTTGGCGAAATTTTCGCGGAGTAAGGTTGCCGCGGCTGTTCGCCAAATTTTCTGTTACAGCATCAGCGGTGTTTTCTTTCAGTTTTGTTTCGAATACGAACTGATGCTCAGTTAACTAGAATTTCTGATATGTGAAATTTGTTTTGTTTTCATCAGTTTCGGCAGAAATATTGTAATTCTGTTACCTGCAGGGTTTCTGTTTCAGCGTTAAAACTAAAATTGCATTTTTCCAGTTTACTTCTGTAACTCTTCGAATAAATTTAAAATTTTACTTTTATCTCTAATTAGACTTTTTAAAGTTTGTAAATTTATGAAAATAGTACTAATTTCAAAACATAAAATATTTATTGCTGTTACGAATTTTTAATAATGACAGAAACTCTTCTTAAGAGTTTAAAAATTGTTTATTTTTAACTAGTTAAATTAACTAACATTTAGTAAAAGCTTCTGTTTTGGCTTTGATAAAAAAAAAATTAGATTAGGGCCCTTCGTGATCTTTTGTTAAGCATATATTGTTTAAAAATCATATATAAAACTTGATTCAGGACAGTTTCCTGAAAATTAATACATAGCAAATTATGACTAAAATGAGAATATTATTTCTATAAAAATAATTGAAGAAGTTACGAAGCATTTCCTGAAAATTAACAACAGTTTCCTGAAAATTAATACATAGCAAATTATGACTAAAATGAGAATATTATTTCTATAAAAATAATTGAAGAAGTTACGAAGCATGTCTATATGTTTAAAAATACGAGGATAATCGTATGGTACAGAAAATTTTAAACGTTGTCCTAGCTTGTTATTATTATTATTAAAAATCATTAAAAGTAATATTTTTGAAAGCTCAGAAATAGTGTGATTTTACAGTTCCCCTACTTTCTAAACTTAAAAATGATCACCATAGCATTCTGTAAGAATGAAAGAAAATTTTAATCTTATGGTCTTAGTTCTTGTCACATTTGTACAAAAATTATTAAAAGTGCTTTAAACGTTTTAAAGCTACTGATTTTCCTTTGATTAAATATAAAAAAAGTCAATAAATTCAAATTTTCGTCAAGTCAAATTGCATATTTTCCATAGATGGATTGCATTAAAATAATATTTGTTAGCTTTTCTCTCCAAGTCGATTTTTTTAAGTCGAAATAATCCATACATTGTATTCTAAATGACTCTGAAATTATTTTCTCATTACATTTTTATCTCAAAGGTCCAAAGTCAGACATTAGCCATTTCTTCTGGGATGAAGTTTAAACATAATAAGACACTGTCACAGGTCTTCCAAAGTCGTATGATCTCATAACAGGCTTTATAATAATCAAATTAGATTTAATGCGCGGGTTTATCTGAAGGTACTAAGCTTTCTATATTTTCTCGAAGAAAGAACTTTATCACGTATATTGTCAAAAGTTGAACATGTTGCATTCTGATCACAAGAGGTTAGCCCACCAGCGGCTGAGTGGTAAAATCGCTGAACGCTTGTTGTTCGGTACGAAGTTCAAATCTCGCAAACGGGCTGGCTGCTTGGGCGTTTTCGTAGTTTCCCCATGTGTAACGTGTATACAAGGCCAGTTACCTTTCAAAAGTCCTCCACGAAGGCATCCCCTCCCGTTAGGCAGATAGCCCTCGAGGCTTTGCTGTAATAACATAATCCAACTCAATCACAAAAGGTTAATAATGAAAATAATGTATAATGAAAACTAAGATGACAGGAGAAATTTAATAGCTAACATTTTTTTCTCCCTCCATAATAGTATATATATTCAGAAACAGATATTTTGTAAATATTTTGCTCATTTTTCCATAATAATATTACCTATGCTTCCCACAAGCTACATATTCTGAAAAAACTTATTTTAAAAACAATTTTTTAATTTAAAACTTGCATTCAAGTATCCTGTTAGCATTGTTTCATCAAAAATGCCAACTTTTTAATATGCGTATAATGCTCCTTTATGATCTAATAATATACATAGTGAAATCACATACGCAAACCAACAGCTGCAGTCTTCATTAAGAAATTCTTTAACATTGTTAGTAACTGCATTCATTTTATATTATAATTCAATAAACACATACACAAATTAAGTAATGGTATCGATTTTTCTTAACCGACGTTTAGTGGGCCTTAAGTGTACGTGTTAATTTATCAAAATAATAGGAAATGTTAATCTATTCCAGTTTTAGATTATTTTAGTGTATTATAATTATTTATTTTACATTATGATAATTTTTGTTAATTTATTCGTTATTTCTAAGCTATATTTATTGTGCTTAATAAGCAGAGGCCTATGTTAGGCAAAATAAAAGCTGTTGCTTCCTAAGAGAATAATTTTTGCAAGCTTCGTGCGCAAGAGATGCAGTGAAATAAATGCACAGTTACGTCCTAAACAATTAATCTTTTCTTTATTAGACATATGCACAGTCCTCCATCTTAAACTCTGAGGTGTTATATTATCTCCTTTTCTAAAAATGGAGATAATATAACACCTCAAAATGGAGATCTGAAAATCTCCATTTTTTATTTGTTTATATAAACTTTGTTTCATGTGTGTGCATAATCAACCTTTTTACAACCAGTAAATATATTAAAAATAAGTCATTAATATTTCAGTTTCGTTTTGAATTTCTAATGGATAAAGGCACTAGATGATAAGTAATGAATAAAATGCAGTTAGTTAATTTGCTTTTTTATAAATACAAAGCTGTAAGTATTTACTGGGAAAACTGCAAGACGAAGAAAAAAAATATATTTGGCATGAACTTTAGCAATGTTCAACACTGTTCTAAGTGTTTGTAACTAAAAAACTGAGTATATTGAAGTTTTTTATAAATAAATTTCATGAGTTGATCTATTTCATGAACTTTACATTTTTGCATAAAGTTTGAATTATGTTGTAAAATTAAACAATTGATCAATCCTTATTAGCCTAAAGGAGCGTATTTCAGAAGAACTATTATTCTCGAAACGACATTGTCCGTCGGTTAGCTATAAATGTCTGTTTCACTTTTCAAATTATTGCCACCAAATATTGTCGCCCTGCATTATATTTAGAGAAATTAAATAATGAAGAATCTGCATGAACGTATGTATGTTACTCGGATTGTGGAAAAACAACGCTATCTAGAGCCATAAATTTTTGAAAAACGTGGCCCTCCATCCGAATATGGGCACCTTGAAGCCCAAATTTTGAATTTCGAATTTATTTTATTATGTATTTTATATTCTGTAAACTTTTAGCGAATTTTTGATTAACAAACTCTATGATTTCAAAGCGAGTAATGGCAACACTGAACGGGAAAAAAAATTATCTCCAGCGCTCGAGATTGTCTGTGTGAAATTCTAAAGATATGCTGTTTTTAAATATTTTTAGGCCTAATGATCTCGAAACGTGTTTGTGTGTGTAAATGAAAAGAAGCTCTCTTTGGGAGTAATATATAATCTTAAAGCTTTTAGATTTTTTTAATATTATTCATCATTTAATTTGATTTAATCTTATCGCTAACTCTCAGATTCATAACTTCCCCCATTCATACGCCCATTCAGTTTCATCATGGAGGTAAGAAAGGAAGGAGTGGCCAAACCGGCACTAGAAGTGAAGCACTGCTTCGAAGCTTCGGTCACCAGATGGAGTGTTTTTTGTTTACGTTCAGAAGCTCGCTTGACAGTGTTCTGATAGTATTTCGACACACGAAAGATCCGTACAAATCGAAAAACGGGACACTTTCTCATGAAAGAAACATTCATAGTGCGATGGATAATAGCAATTTGTATAGTTTAGTGACGTTTACGCAAAAATCACATCTTGGTTATTTTTCGATAAACAACAGCGATTTTTATTATGAATTTGTTTTATAAAATTCTAAGCTGTTGTACTACAAAAATATAGATTTTAGCAAAAATGTTATGCTTAAATAAGGAAAAATAGCTTACGGTACCTTTAAAATTGTATACGTCTTTCGATACCCTTGATAGAGTATTCGCTACTTTAATTTTATGTTCCAAACGCCAAAATGTATTAAATAAAATATTATTTTCACATCCACATATTATTGTAACATGTACTTTTTAAAATTTTTTAGAGCAGAGGCTTTACTGTTGCTCATTTTAAACTCATCGTTTTATTTTTATATATCTGAAAAGTAATCAGTTTAGATTTACACGTTTTACCTAGTTATAATTATTTATTATATTATCAGAGAATTATTAAACTGTGTAAAATCGATAAAAGAGGTTTTGAGTGCTCTGCCAAAATATATTTACTATAAGATTTGAATTTGATGATGAATGTATCCTAAAACGTGTTTTAAGGCAAAAGTTTGAAACTTGATGACTAAATGTAAACATAAAATTATGCATGTTAAAATATTTGTAATTAGGCACATAGGTCAGATTAAAATTTTATTAAATTTGGAGCTAATCCATTTTTTTTAGCTGATCAGATACATCGAACCACTAGATATAGCGAGCTAAATTTCCAGTACCTCGAAGTTCGTAATAATGGAGTTCGACTTTTATTAAATATGTTACAAGTCTTTTCCCATATTCTTAGTAATCCTAAAAATTTTGTATTTCTTTCTACTCAGAATTCAAAACCGATAATCCATTGAAGAAAGAAATGTCTATTCCAGGGATTCTCAACCATTTTTGCCTCGTGCAATCCTTTCAGCATTGCTAGAAAATCATCCCCCACCCCAATTATGTCCAAAACTCGAAACATAAATATATATTGTTATATAGATTTATATGATTTTTCATACGTTTTATAAATTAAACAACAAAAAGGGTGGAAAATGTTGAAAAATACCAAAACTTGAATAAAAGTAACTTTTTCGTATTCATAAACTGAAACTAAATATTTAACAAATAAATAAAAGGCTGATCGCATTCCCCTGAAACCTATGAAATTCACCCAACGGAGAATTCCACGGCTGGTTGAGAAACTCGTTTAGTATTCATTGAAAAAACTGTACGTTAATGGAAAATATCAGTATGCCAACCAAGACAAACGAGCGATAAAGTCCTCATCTGGCAGCACCGACATTCACGTTTTCTAGCGCTTGCTCCAAGTGCCGGCGAAAGGATGAAATCGATTTTGAGTTTCTGGAAGTTTCCTTGGCTGGGACGTTCTGTGAGGAAGAATTTTTATCATCTCTCGGACGGATGCTTCACTTTCTAAGTTATTTAGAGATGTCTTGAAACAACTCTTTCCTCGTGAAAGCTTAGAAAGTGTCACCTTCACGTGGACTTCCCATCCAAACGCGTGTCAGAGAAACATAGGAGCAAGAAGTGATGTGTTCGCTTTGTGTGTGTGTGGTGGGGTGAGGGTGTTGGTTAATTTTCTAGATTATTCCAACGCTTTACTGAGATTTTGATACGAAAAATAAATGTCGTTGTCTAAGATTCGAATGAAAATTTCCAGTTCTGAAATTCAGACATTTGCTTCAGCATTAATTAAATTTATAGATTTGTTAGAGATTTATGATGCTGTTTATGGGGAACTTATATTGTTTGTTAGTATACGTTGCCAGTTAGATTATATATTAAGTTAGGGTACCAGTTGCAATATTCGTTTTGAATTTCAAAGAACATTTCGATGCATAAAATAGTTACAAATCACACAGGCAACACGAATCACACAGGCAACACGAATGAATAAGCGAGATTTGGCAGATTTCCACGACACTCTTGTGTACTCTCTGGCAGATTTCCAAAACATACCGCCTTTTGAACCGGAACAAAAGCATAATCAGAGACATCCATGAGAAGATTTCTCGCAAAATACATTTATATGAAATGTTACATATAACCAAATCATAGCAAACACACTCAGTTGTATTTTGTACGGCTATAACGTACCTTCAGACACATGAAAATTGAATATAGATTGGAACTTTTTGAATATCTTATTCATTGAAACCTTTTTCAGATTTTTCGTAATTTTAACCATAATATCTGTAAGTTTTCATTGAAAAGTTCGGAATCTTTAAAATTATCCATATTTAGTCTTACACCTTTTTCTTTTATCTTTGCCTGAAATTTTCTCTGCGTTTTAAACAAATGCTGTTGAAGGCAGGTGTAACGGCCAATACTTGAAAGACTAAGTTACCCACAAACATGGCTTAGAAAATTATATTGTGTTAAGAAAAGAATTATTCATAATTATAAATGCTTATTTTGGAGGCAAAATGTATGTTTTCTGTTGTAATTGGAAATATTGCAGACCTACTAGACGAATAACGAGTTATCGCTAGTCTTAAACAACTCACAAAATGCTGAACAGGGTTTAAATAGCACTTTTTATTTCGCCTTAAACTGAAACCCAGTGGCACAAGTTGAGCTACAGACGAAACTTCCATTACTTATGGGTATTTAAATTAACATAGCAGAAAACACATTTTAAAGGTTGATAACGTAGTTTAACACTACGCATTGAATAGATTAAAAATAAGCTGATTCAGAATATTTTACCGATGCGCAATTTAAAACACTGGATATCGAGATAAAGCCGAAATATAGCATTCAAGCAGAATAGTTCAAGCAGATATAGTTAGACAAGAGCATAGAAATTTCAAAATTAAGATAATAAATGATTAAAATTGCGAAATTAATTAAATAATTAATAAATTAATTGTTTAATTAATTTAAATTGTTTAAATTAATTAAATCAGAATTGGTGGTTAACGGTCTAATAGGAAGTACACACATGAAAACTGAAAGAAAAACGCAGTAAAATAACGTAAAAATAACAATATAACAAGTAGTTAAAAATTCTTTGGTCTTTTTCAAACAACAGTCGAAAGATTTTCAACAGAACCATGTTTCTGAATTACATCTGGATAATTGAAAAAATT
The DNA here is from genome assembly GCF_044657685.1 of Stegodyphus dumicola. Lineage (NCBI taxonomy): Eukaryota > Metazoa > Arthropoda > Arachnida > Araneae > Eresidae > Stegodyphus > Stegodyphus dumicola. The sequence continues at coordinate 150,761,960 of NC_140777.1, forward strand.
CAAAAGTATTGCTAAATAAAAAATAATAAAGGACATTAATTTTTTTATAATACTATTAAAAAATTCATTGCAATAAAATAAAATAAAAATTTTAATAATAACCAGATTTACTTTAATTAAGCAAAAAAAGACCCCCAAGCAAATTATGCTGTAAAAAATTAAGACCCCCAAGCAAATTATACTGTAAAAAATTAAACAGTAAATAATACAGTATAAAATTATAAAATAAGAAATTAGCAACCATAGACGCAAATAGGCGATTTGATAATTTGGCAAATTAATAAATGATAAACAAAAGAATTGGCAAAACCGCAAAAAACCTGTTTCAAAATAAAAATAATCGAATTTTAAAGTAAAAATTTAAGGTTATGAAACGAAATTATTTAAGAAGGTAGTTTATCTAAAAATAAAGCAAAAAGGAATCTTAGAAGATAATTTTTATTAAAATTATTTTATTATTCACATATAAGTCATTCATATATAAGACCTTCTGATAGGTCATTCATATATAAGACCAGGGAGAGGATTAGTTTCTCAGTTGTTAGTTCAGAGCCTCGCCTTTTTAGATGCTCTTTGCATTGGTTTAACATAATATAATAATGAAACAAATTGCCATATGGCAATTAAATATTTGATACAGATATCTACAAAAAGTTCCTTCGACACAGAACCGAAACCCAGTATCAATCTATCAGCGAATTTATTTTCATTATGCCACGGAAGCCACCAATAACTTTTTCCTTAGTCCATTATAATTTTGCTTCATAATGGTGTATTTAATTATGGCAAAGCACACTAGGGCTATCTGCCTAAGGGGAGGGATGCCTTCGTGGAGGTCTTTCTAAGGAAAACTGGCTCGTATACGCGTTTCACATCGGGAAAACCACGAAAACACCCATGCAGCCAGCCCGTTCGCGGAAATCGAACCTCGGACCGAACTACCAGTGTTCAGCGACTTTACCGCTCGGCCGCTGGTGGGCCAATTTTGCTTCATAAACTGAACGATATGAAGCGTGAAGAATGATTCTTGAAATAGTGTATCTTTATTTTGAAGAACTATATATAAAACCTGAATATTAATATTGCTGATGTCATGAATTTGAAAATCTTTTTATTCTGCTGTGCTTATACTCTATGGGTATGAGAAATGGTTGCTGTGTTTCTTCTATAAGTTAAGGTTGAGGATTTCTTAATGTGCACTCTGTGATTATTAATTCTGAGACTAAGATTGTTTTTGTTTTTCCTTCATATTTTATATTACAGGTGTATATATATAACATTATATACATACATATATATGCATATATTATATTCACTTATATATGCACGCATATATAAATGCTGACGGAGTACGCAACTTATGTTTACAGCAGTTATTATTGGTGATTTGTAATATTTAAATTAGAAGTGTTTGCAAAATTTAAATTAGAAGTGTTTGCAGTATTTAAATTAGAAGTGTATCTGTTTCATCTCTTGCATTGTCAGTTTCACTTAATTTCTGTTCATGCAGAGTATACTTTCAGCACTTATTTTTGCAACAAGCAATCTTGAATGATGCGGCTGTTTATTAGAATAGTGCGCAAAATTTCTGAATTTCTTTCGAAACGTTAAGAACTCCAGTAGAATACTTTCGAAATTAAGAATAAATTACAACCAGAAAACTGATAATTTAATTAGGTATTGGAAATACGCATTTCCTGTCAGGAACATCCGTAAACATTAAGCATCCTGTCAATAACACGTAACGTTAAGCCTCGAAGTTTCTTTGTTTAATTAGAAGACATTATAATAGTAAATCATAGTTTTAATTACCATGTAATTTAGCTGCTTTCTTGTAAGAATAGATTACCTTGTAGAGACATTAAGTCATTTTGAAACATGAGAGATAAAAAATAGGCAATGCCCTCGCCGGGAATCGAATCACGGACCTCTTGAATACGCGTCAAGCGTGCTGACTACTACAGTACGAAGGCGGGATAAATACCTTATATACTCCCCCTTTTAAAGGGCATCTGGGGATTAGGGGACCCAATAGCCGTATCCCTGTGGTGGCAAATCATCATCCACCACGTTTTTTAGTTCGGGCCCCACCGTAGAGACATTAATTAGGTTATTTCGAAGCATGAGAGATGAAAAATGAGCAATGCACTTGCCGGTGCTCGAACCACGGACATCTCGAATACGCGTCGAACGTGCTGACCACTACACTACGAAGGCATGCTAAGAAGGTGGGAGAAATATCTTATAACCTACTTTCATGAGGTGTTACTGAGAACAAAATTAAGAGAGAATCAATTTAGTTGCCAAGTGATAAAACACATTTTATAAGATTTGATACATTTTTATAAGTAGATCGATTACGCTTAAATTAAATTCCTTGTTGAAATGAAAAATTTATATTCCTAGAAACTCCATACAGACGCACAACATATCATGAATTAAGTACTTGACTATTAACGTGACGCAAAATAAACTTCCTTTCGCAAGAGTACATATATGAATTTCGCATCTTGTTATATGATAAACTTTAAATATTGAGATCAAATGAAAGTTCAAAATGACAAAAGCATTAAATGCTTTTACAGTGATAGGTATAACTTCGTATAGACATTATGTTTATTTAGGAACAGGAATGATGAAAAATAAGCAATATACTCTCCCAGATTTGAACTCTGGTCCTTCTGATTGCCAACCGGACGTGTTTCCAAGTGCACCATAAAGGTACGTGGTAGGGAAGGAAAAACTTCCATGTAGCATTAAGCAAAGAAATAAAATTTCTTTCTTTTTTAAATAATTTTTTATAACTTTCTTAAAAAAAAGGAAAGAAAATAGCCTAAGGTATTCTTGTTAATTTTTCTGTAAACTTTATAGAGCTTTAGGTTATAGAAATGCGATTAAACTGAATGCAATGTAAAACTGTTTATCCATTTAATAGTCAAATATGTTAGTAAAATGCAAACTTTAAAAAAATTCACTTCCTTTCAAATATAGAAAGAATCATTTCTTCTCTTAAGTTATTCATTTCATCGTATTTATATTCTCATTGTTTACTCTCTCACTTGATGGCCATGTTGGCAACACGATATAGCGTTGTACGTTTACTGTCATGTCAGATGATTATTTTAGCAGCATCATATAGTGCTGTAATTGCCACAGATTTCAGAATATAGCTGATCTACAGCTGTTTTGATATCCACTTTTAAGCGGACTATATACTGATTGGAATATGTTTAATAGAAGCAGTTTGAATTTATTAAAGTTTTAATTAAACAAAATTTCCCAGTTATTTTTTTCGGCGCCATTTTGATTAGCGGCCAGTAAAACATTTGGAGGCAAAGCGGCGAGATTGGGAACAGCGTTTAACACAGCAGCTAAAACATTTGGAGGCACAAATGACGAGACTGGGAATGGCGTTTAGCATTGCGAACAGAATGTTTAACACAGGGGCTAGGAGGCAAAACGGGGATTCAAAACTGTGTTTAGCACAGTAGTTGCGCATTTGTGGAGGATAACATATAAAGGATAAGAAACCTTCATCCAAGAAGACCCAACTGCTTTCTCTTTATCCAGTCTTCTTACTGGTGGGAGGACGTCTTCAAAGAAGCCTGCAATCAAGCATTCGCCTCTATCATTGTATCATGACTTGTGTGAGGGGTGTAATATAAAAAATATGTAAATCTCAAAATTATAATTTAAATTAACAAAATCTCTTAATTCCCCCTCCTTAATTAAAATTAGTAATAACTTTTCTGGACTGCGTCATTTCCAGATCAGTCTATGTCACATGGTTTGTGTAAGGCTTATGACGCAGCTAATTCGGAATTTGAACTCAAAATTTCGAGAACTGAAACTTATCTCTTAATAAGCAACCTAAGCCAAAACCTTCTCCTACTGAGCATCCACATTGGATAATTGCACACTTAAGCTTTTACCTTTCTCTCTATCAAGACGGTAGTTTGCTCGCATCAGCCAGCTATTGCCCATTGTTGTAAAAATATAATCTCTAATCCTCAGAATTCAATATCCAGGGACAAAATTCAGTGTGGAATTTATGGCTTCGTCTATCTACGTCTATCTACGTTCCACGCCATCAATATATATACGTCTTTTATCATCACAACTTTTACTACGTCATTATTATTACAGCTGTTTGCTACCTCTTTTCATATTACATATATATATATATATATATAGAGAGAGAGAGAGATACTATATATAGAGAGAGAGATGCACCCTTTATTACTTAAGAAATGAAGTACAATTACAAAATAAAAGTGGGGATATTATTCTTAAATAGAAAAAATATAGAAATTTTAACAAATCAGTCATTTGCTCTAGAATACCTGTAAATGGAATGACTTTACTTTGTTTTGACTTTATACGAAAAAAAAGAAGAAAGTTATGTACTAAAAATAAAACTTAAATCAATAATTATATTAGTTTTTTTTTAAATGGTAAGGTCTTTACTTTGAAAATATGTTTAATTATAATTTTTTAATAAATTACTTTACAGAGGTTAAGCAAAATTTTGAAACTAGTTCACAAACGCATAAATTGTTTGTTTGTCTCCTCTCTTCCTAACATATATAATTTTTAAAAATTATTAAACTGCACTGAAATTTCAGTTTCAAAAACTCTGTTTTTTATATTTAAATAATAAGCTAATTTAATTTAATTTCCATTCAAAAACATAAATTTTCTGTTCTAAAGCTTAAACTACAATTGTCTAGCTCGTCTGCATTTTTTATTGGTATTTAAATCCAAATTTTAAAAATAAAAACCAAAGTACCTGTTATTTTATAAATTTTCTTGATGTCTGAAATATAGCAAAGCCTCAAATCTAATAACATCTTGAAATTTTAAAGGTATATAAGGGGGAAATAAGGTTTGCATTTAAGATGGTCGTATAAAATACGCTTGATATATTGAAGACTCTGGTAGAAAGTTAGTCTATCAGAGTTAGTTGGATATGTCAAAGTACACAAAGGTTTTCAGCCTAAGGGAAGACATACCTTTGAGGAGAACATTTTAAGGGAAACTGGCTTATATTCAAGTTGGGGAAATTGATGAAAAAATTTTTGAAGCCAGCCCTTTTACCTCAGTTCCAACTCGAATCAAGCCCCCCAGTGGTGAATGGTAAAATCGCTGAACACTGGTAGTTTAGTCCGAGGTTAGAATCCCGCGAACGGGCTAGCTGCATGACCGTTTTCGTGGTTTTCCCCATGTATAGCGTTTGTATGAGCTAGTTTTCCTAAGAAAATCCTCCACGAAGGCATCTCTTCTCCTAGGTAACTATCCCTCGAGAGATTTGCCACAATCAAATAAAACAAAACAAACCAACCCGGATCGAACTCCCAATATTGAACAGTTTTAGCCACTTGATGACTGGTAGGGCGTCTGTGCTAGTAAGATAATTCAATCGTCTATTTCATACATTGATACAAACTAACTAAACACGGTTAGTCCTTTCGTAGCAGCCAACTCCCTAAGACAAACTACCTCAGAAAATGACCAGTATTTCTGAGAGTATAAATCAACATCGGTATTGAACATCACCTCTCTAACTACCTCCAAAAAAGATTAAAATCATCTACAATCATTCATGATTGTAAATAACATCTCAAGAGGGTGCAGTGCACATTTTTCTTTAAATTAGTAGATATAAGTGATAAATTATTTTAATAAACCTTACTATATTTATGATTTTGAGAAGAATATTTTAAGCGGTAAAATAGCTTTTAATATTCAGGCCAGTTTTGTATACTTATTAAAATGCACATTGGCATTATATAACTTTTAACGATTTCCAAGTTTCTTCTGCTTTTTAAAGAAATTTCGTTGTAGATCCAAACTCCCAAATTATTATGAATGAGAATAAAACTGTACTTACAAATGAGAAATAAAACATAATCATCCGAAGATGCAAACTCCTGCTGCCATTACAGAATCAAATGTTTACAAAATAATCTCTATTTAAATATCTCTTGAGGACTACGGTAAAGTGTAAAACTCCTTACTATTTAAATCGTTAGCAGATTTCATCTGAAATATATGCTTATTACAGAAATCAGACGAACGATAATTCGCTATCTGAATTCTACTGATTCATCTGATGTCTGGCTTTTACAAATCTGTCTCTGTCAGACGATTTTGATCTTGACTTTTGATAATCACGCTGCAGAAGTTCAATACAAAATCGGTAATATATCACTTGAGGAGATAGGTCACCGATGAACCCCTAGGAACACTGATAAACTCTGAACTCGACGAGTAAGATGATTTGATGTTTGGAACCAGATGGGCTCCATAAAAGATGTTCGATCAACTCCCCTGTCCTAAAAATGAACTATCCACAAACTATGAGTCTAAAAACAACAAAGCGCTTTGACTATATATATATATATATATATATGACTTTAATCCAAAAATGGAAAGTAGGCAATTTTTAGATTTAATGTTTTTAGATGTATGTATATATATGAAAGAAAAAATGCGTGTTTCTATCACTGTAATTAAACATTGATAGCAGACAGTGTCATATTTCTGTCAGTAGCCTTAGCAATAAAACGTGGGTCGGTAAGCTCCGTTTTCGCGTGACGATGCATACAGCTCAAAATTTGCTCCGTAAAATGACAATTTATTGTCAGCAGAACTCTTTTTACCTACCTCTCAACTGCCCCTATCATCACGTCATGTGAGTTTTCTCTACTTGTTTTTGTATTCTTACAAGATATTTTTTAATCATCTTGTATAATTATTCTTGATCATCACTAATAATATACTGAAGGCATAAATATCAATAGTTATTTGTAATCGAATTTTTGAAACATTCTAAAGGCATTTTAAGATAAAGGTTGTAAGGATTATGTTGTTTTATCTGACAGTTAAATTTTGAGTTAAAGTTCTTTTCCTATCTTCAACTTACAACTTCCAGCCAGAATGTAGTTTTAGAATCGCGTTTGAATGCAAATGAGAAGTATTTAACCATGAAGTTCTACTGACTTAGAGAGAGAACCATTGATTCTGACTAGCGCGCGTTCGCCTTCTTAGGCTATTCTAAGCTATTATCTTGCTCAGCCGTACTTTAGGTCCTTAATAGCTTCACCGTTATTCAGCATGTTAGAATCTTGATAGCTTCGGCTATATCTTTCTAGTTAAGATTAGTTAAGTTTTTAGTTCTTTGTTTCCTAAGTTCAAACCCGAGTGGTGGCTTTAATGTAAAACTCTAAGACGGCTATGTGCCAATATTGAAGTCTGATAATGTCTCCTAGAACACGAATTAAGTAAGACTCTGGAAATAAGGTCTCTTTTTTGAAAATAAATTGATATTGATCAATACTTTTCATAACAGTCTGCTCAGAAATGCTCGCCATATAACCTCTCAAAGTCAGAAACATATTTCTAAACTCATATTTTATTTTTAGTTACCTTCAAATATATAAATATCCCTTGTCAATTTGTATACGACCCCTCAATATCACGTTCAACTTTAAAATGAAATATCTTAGTCAGTTTTGATAGTACAAGATTCATACTTTTTGTATTTTACTTTTTACTAATTAATAAAAAAAATATTTTTATTTATTGTATAAAATTTTCCTAATTATAGGTATCAGAATAATGTATAAAAAGTTAAATTTTGTAATTTTACACGCTTTTTTTTTTTTTTTTTTTTTTTTTTTTTTAAATTTTAAACTGACAAAACATAAATATTTGCGCCATTTCGAACATTTTTACTTCTTTGTAAGAAGTAAAAAGGAAGTATTGTAATCGCGAAAAGTTTCAGGCAGTATATTTCAACGAAAATATCTATTTTGACCGCTATCGAATGCAATTTAACGATGTTTTTGAGTGATATCTGTACGTAAGGAGAGAATAAAATACTCTTTTCCATCAAAAAAATTATAAAACTGCTTTACAATTAATTCTGAAGAGAATTTTTCGTGGCGTCTGTACGAACGTTATGTACGTACGTGCGTACGTACGTATCTCGCATAACTCAAAAACGAGTAGCCTCAGAACGTTGAAATTTTGTATATAGGACTGCTATAACATGTAGATGTGTACCTCGTATTTTGGTTGCAATCGGCCGCACCAAACGTATATAAATATATTTATATATATATCCACTCTGTTACCAGGCTCAGTGATCTCAGTTTCTTTACTCTTATATGTTTGTAAATTGTACATTTTTTGCTTTAAAATGATTGTATTATGTTGTTTTTATCTTCCGGTTAAGGTTTTTATGACTTTAGTAAATCTGTATGCAATATTTTTAGAATTATCAACAATTTTAAAGTTGTCTAGGTGCCGCTAAGCCTTTTTTTATGGCGGCCATTGATGTTTACATTTGAAACAGGAGACTAGTGGATTTGTTGCCAATCTAGAGAAACTTAGCTTCTCAACAACAAAGATAACGCATTCATTTATTATTGCCAATTGAATCATGCTTAATTCTTTCTGGAATTTTTTCGAGGAAATAAGTGCTTAAGATTTACTTCGTAATTTTTAATATAGATATTTTGAGTTTTTATGTATTTTTGCCTTCTCGCGAAGTGAGAACTGAATTAATTAAATGAGAAATACTCAATCGTCTGTGAAAAACTGTTTCTTTTTTGTTTTGTTTGCTTAATTTCTTTTATACATCATTCTAGCTTTATTATAGTATTTGGAGAGAACATATGGCAAAGATTAGATACTTCTATTCTTTAAATGATATAAATTTTGTGCATTATGAGTTATAATATGAACGAAATACATAAGTTAACTGTTATATAATTATTGGATTATATAACAGTTAACTTAGTTTCCGTTATATAATTATTATATAAGTTAACTGTCATATAATTATTACTGTTAAGTGAATCTAGCGCCAGAGTGTCGCTATGGTAAACAAATACTAGAGTGGATTTTAAAGAATGCATTTATTCTATTGTGGTTTATGCGCTGTCGGCGAAGTAGATTTAATTCAATCCAATAAGTTTAAATGAAATGCAAGAAAAAATGCGTATAATTTAATATTCCGTACAAGGAAGTCATGTGGTGTATATATCATATTTTTTATATAGAAGTACATGTCTACGACCAATGATTGACAAAATAAAGAACGAATAAAGATGTTTGGGAACACAGTGTTTTAAAAAATACACAATGTGATACACATATAAAATGAAATAGTTATCCGTAATACACATGTTAATTATGTAAAATTTGTTAAATGCATTAAAAATAAGCTTTTACAACTTTCGAATGATTATTATTAGCCCTGAAGGATAATCAAAAACATTTTAAATATATAAATCAGAATGGTCAAATTGCAGAAAAATGATGGGGAATACAGTTTTAACCTAACAGACTGTAAAATAAAGCCCATCAAAATTACTAATTGATTGAATTTAATATACATTTTCATTAAGAAGTATGTCATTATCATTTGGTACTCGTTCGTGTTTATATTCTTCTTTTTACAACTGCCAACTTCTAGGTTAGTTTATCTTGCCCTTTTTTCTAGGTTGTCTTATTAGGTTCTGTGTTCCTCCTTACTTGCTTTGGGAACATTAACTGTCCTGACTCGGAACAGGGAGCCTTACTAAAGCTATGTTCAATAAATTTGGGAAGTAGACAATACACACAGGAAGGGTATACGAAAACCCTTTATTTTTCTCTCTTTACAATGATTTCCGGACTTCGGAATACAGAGACCAACCACTTGTGGTCTGAACGTAAGAATATAAAAATATTAACTAAACTAACTTTGGATTAATCAAACAAGTGCCTAACTCCAAGATTGGCCGTATATTAACAAAAAGCCGTATGTAGTACAGAGAACTGCTAACACTACGATACGTTTAAAATTATCAAGAGGATTAAACCTCTGGCCTTGAAGGCAACCAGCAACCGAGTAAAACTACTATGGCAAGCGGCCTGCTTCTACTAACTCCTTCCTCTCTCTTGCTTGGCAAAAAGCCACAACTTAAGTACTTGGCGTTAGCAAGACAATTTGCATAAATAAGTTAAAGCTTTTAATTCTGGCAGGAAGTAGAAAATAAGAAGTGATAGTAAAGATTTAAAACAAAATAAACGTTAGTAAAACTTAGGATCCTTACATACTTCCTGCCAGAGTTAATTAGTTTGAAACTGAGGTCTAAAACGACCTTGTTGAAAACTTTTAGCTCTAGAATCTAACGCGAGGCCAATCTTTTACAAGCATTTCTCATTAGAAACTAGAAATTAAAAAAAAAGTCGTTTTTACATTATCAACTCCATGGACAATTAATTACTTTTCATCTGTACTTGCATCTAAACAGGAGTTCTTAGTTGAAATCTGGTTCCTTCCAGAGATCTGGAAGGAAAACTAGTTTAATGAAATGTTACACAATTAAATGGCCAGTAACATGAATACTTATATTTCTGTTTTAACATTCTTATTTCATTCATGACGTTATTTAATTATCTCCTCGTGCTCTCTGACATGTGTTGTAAAGGAAAACACCAAACACGAACGTGTTTATGTACAAGTGTTCAACACTACCGCCTGCAATCAAAACACTAACGTGTTAAAATTCAACATAACAAGACCTCAGAACACACCGTATATTCATCTCTAAACCCTGAGGTACTATTCTGAAAAGTAGCTAACTCTGAAGTGTAGCGTCAGAGAGCCTAACTACATTCATTCAACCTTTAACACATATTCACAATAATTTGCTCTTTTAACAGTCACACGAATAAGTTAAAATTTTTTGGCATTACTTTCACTTTTAACATATCACAGTATTTCTTAACGTTTAAAATAACAGTTCACATTGTATATAAGGACATATTAACATGCCGTTAATTTTACGCATTTTTAAACATACATTAGTAGTACATTGTTAACTTCTATTCTTTTCCAAGCAAGTGCCAATTCTTCTACATTGAAATACTACATTTCAAAAGTCTTTCAGACTAAAACTTCTTTCTTGCCAGAATCTTTTAACTGAAATTTTATACAATAACTTTTACAATTTTCTTAAGGTACCTTTCTCAAAGATTATCAATGCTTTTACAATATTCAAGTATTTACACATTCCTCTTATACATTAATTTTAGTTTTACTCACGAGTAATTGAAAAACATAATACTAAAATAGGTAACAACTCATTTCTCGCCTTTTTGGCGATAAAGGTAGACCTCACATGAGGTAAAACGTCTTGAATTCTGCCACTTGCAGTAAGAATGAAAGATTAACTTAAGGTTTCAAAGTAACATGAAGTTTTACTTATCTTTATGATATTCGGACATCCTTTTTTCTGCCCAGTAATGGAAGGTAGCGAAGACTACGGTTTGGTTTATCTTCCTTCTTGTGCGGGTTCGCCCTTCGGTTCCTTCCTCGATGAGCTTTCTTTTTATTCCAGTGCGATCACCCTTGAAGACCTTCTTTTTAGCCTCTTCCTGTGGTCTTGGCCGTTTGATGACAGCTGGTCTTGGCAGAACCGGGACAACTCTCTCTCGTTCCTGCTTGGATCTCGTTGCTGGCTGTTCAAATTTTCCTTGTTTCTTTGCCTCCGCAGCTGGTGTTCTTTCGTCGACATTTGCTGCGTAGACTCCTATCCGATGGGTAGATCTTCCGTTTTGGAGCCGGGTTATAGTTGCCGTTATTTCTCCTGGCTCTCTTTGCATTCGTCGTACTTCTCCCTTCTTCATTCTGGGGGTGGTCGTGCTCTCTCTTTTCTGGTCGATGGAACGGCTTCTTTTTCTTGTTACCTTCAATTTTCCAACGGGGAAACTTTCTTTTCAATTGCTTCTGCCTCCTAATGGCTTGCCCTTGTGATTGTCGTTGTTCCACCTCTGGAACTTGTGCCTGCAGTGCCTGCCGTGCCGGATCCTGCAAAAGATCTTTAAATATTGGCATTTTATTACGATTATAGAATGGTTTTATCTGGTCAATGTTTGCGGAGCATGTTTCACCATTCCTGGCTTTTAACACCACTACAACCTGAGTTATTTTTTCTATGACATATGGTCCTTCAAATCGTGGAAAAACCTTGGCAGTTTTATCTTCTGGTGCTGAAGAAAGTGGATGCTTAATTTTTAACACTTCATCTCCTACTTTATAAGTTACTCCCCGTCGTTTCATATCATAATAAAGTTTCTGTTTTCTCTGTGCTACTTCAGTGTTCTTTTTTGCTTCTTTAATTAATTTTTCTATATCGCCCATTTTAAATTCCGGGGCTCTTTGTTGAACATAAAATAATTTATCTAACGGCGTTATAATCTTTCTGCCTAAAAATAACTCAGCAGGAGTTTTGCCCGTCGTATCATGTTTTGCGGTCCTAAGGGCGAAAGCTAATTCATTGACATAGTTATCCCAGCTTTTATGAAAATTTTTAACATAACTACGGATAATTTTCACTATATTTCTATTGACCCGTTCCGCTATATTTGATTGCGGCTGATACGGGACCATTTTTAAATGACGTATGCCCAGTTTTTGGCACATGTCTTCAAATATATTACTTACAAATTACGGACCATTATCCGATATAACTTTTAGGGGCGCCCCGTATTTTAAAATATATTTATTTAAAATAGAATCAGTAACTAATTTCGCGGAGGCTCGTTTTAAGGGAACAATTTCGGTCCACTTATTAAAATGATCAACCATAACAAGAAGATACCGACTTTTATTTAACTGACTTTTTGGTAAAGTGCCCAATAAATCGATGCCAATTATTTCATTTGGAAATTCGGATTTAATGCTATTTAGAAACCCGGCCGGGCGGAAATTAATATAATTAACTGCTTGACATGTTGGGCAGGACTGGACATACGCCCTTGTTAACTTTTGCAGTTCAGGAAAATAAACTGCTTCGCGTACGCGTTGGATGGTTTTTCGAATACCAGCATGAGAAGCTAATGGGCAGTCGTGTAACTCCTGCAGGATATTTAATCTAAGACTAGCTGGGATAACAGGTCGAAATTCGTTGTTGGAATTCGTCGTTTTTGTATAAAATAATAGACCATCTATTAGTTCGTAATGGGCCGCCCTATTTCTTATCGCCACAATATCTTGGTGGCTAAAATTTTCAGGATCCTTTAAATACTCATAAATGTTTTTAAATTGAGGATCCTTACCCAGTTCTGTTATTACAGTTTCTCGGGAATTTATCGTACATGCTGTGAGCATTGCCACCTTTACAGTATTACCTTCTTCATCTATTTTTATTCTGGATAGGGCATCTGCTACGATATTTTCCTTTCCGGGGGTGTGCTTGATTACCAGATTATACTCTTGTAACTTGAGTGCCCATCTTATTAACCTTGGGGATAAATTTTTCCCTGAGTACAATCTAGTTACCGCCGCATGATCAGAATACACTGTATTTGGCGCCCTTCCAAAATAGACTCGGAACTTTTGCACTGCTAACAGAACTCCAAGTGCCTCTCTGTCAGTCGCGGAATAATTTCTTTGTGTTTGATTTAAAGTTCGACTAAAAAATGCCACGGGCTGCTGATTTTGCGAAAGTACCGCTCCTACCGCATAATCCGAAGCATCCGTTGAAATTTCTAAATTCTCATCCTTTTCAGGAAATTTCAAAACAGGGGCTTGCGTTAATGCTTGCTTTAATTTTTCGAAAGCACTATTGGCTTCGGCCGTCCACGAGAATCTTGCCTTTTTCCTTTTTAATTTTAACAATGGTTCAGCAATAGCTGCAAAATCTTTTATAAAGGACCTATAATATGAACAAAGTCCTAGAAAAGAAGAGAACTTCTTCGCCGTATTTGGCGGCGGATACTTTTGCACAGCGATTATTTTTGATTCGTCTGCCTCGATTCCTTTCTGAGATATTTTGTAACCTAAGTATTTTAATTCAGGGGCTGCAAATTCGCACTTTTCGACATTAACTTTTAGACCGGCCTCATTTAATAATGAAAACACCTGTCTTAAATCCTGTACATGTTGGTCCAGATTATCACTAGTAATAATGATATCGTCTAAATAGATAAATGTGGACTTTCCAAGAACAGGCCTTAGCACAATGTCCATACATCGCTGAAATGTTGCTGGTGCCCCTGAAAGGCCAAACGGCATACACAGGAATGCATAAGTGCCAGACTTGGTTATAAAAGCAGTCTTAGGCACATCTTCCGGTCTAACCCCTATTTGAAAATAACCAGTCGTTAAGTCTAAAGTAGTCATGTATTTGGTAGAAGTTATGTTCCTTAGAATTTCTTCGATAATAGGTAACGGATATACCGGATATTTAGTCATGGAGTTTAATTTACGATAGTCAATTGCAAAACGCCACCATTTTGGATGTGTTACCGGATAGTCATTATTTTTCTTACATAACACAACCGAGCTAGCATAACTACTTGAGATGGGCGTTATGATGTTTTTACGTAACATATCTCGAATGTGCCACTCTATAATTTTTTCTTTATTCTTATAATATCGGTATGGTGTGTGGCGAACTGGCAGTGAATCTCCGGTGTCGATACTATGGTTAGTAACTTGAGTAAATCCGGGAATATCACTAAATAATGAAGCAAATTCACTTACCACTTGTCGAATTTTTTGTTGCTCTTCCTTAGGCAGGTGGTCGAGGTTTAACGTTGGTGGTTCTGTTTTTTCTTCTCGAACTTGTTTCATCGTCAGCTTAAGGGACACTTCGTTAAAATTCAGCGTTGCTTCTGCCTCTGAAAGAAATCTATCCCTAAGATGACATGTGCTTGCAAATTCTTTACGATAAAAAACATACTCTTTACTTGCTCGTCCTTGATACGAATGTATAACGGTAATTTACCTATGCACTTGCATCTTTCTCCCTGAGCAGCTAACACTGTCGTATTATCCGAATTATATATGCGGTAATTACGGAAATACTTCCTAAAAAAATCTTCTGCCACACAGGAACACTGCGCGCCTGTATCCAGGAGTGCGGTGGCTGGGATGTTATTCACCAACAGTTCAATCTTTGGAAGAGTCAAATTTTTCACCATCACTGTATTTAATATGAAGGAAGAGGGGTTTTCTTGGCCTTCGGATTTCCGCACCATCCCGTCAGCAGAAATCCGTTTTAGTTTAAATCTTGTTTCTTCCTTTCCATGCCTTCCTTCTTTTTCCGCTGGCCTTCAGACTTTTTTTCTGGCTTACTATTGACCTGTCGACGTTCGCCGGTTGTTTTTGGATACTCGGATTTTCTTGCCCACTGATTCGCTTTGCTTCTGTAGCCGTGTTTTTGACTTTGCTGTGGTCTTGGCGCACCAAATTGGCTTCGTTGCTCATACTGGCGTCTTCTTTCAATGTCCGCCGTTCTTCTACTTTCAAACTGGATTGCTAGCTCAAATAACTTTTCCAGTGTAGTCGGATTCCTTAATTCAATAAAGTCTTGTACTTGGGAAAGTAACCTCGGCAAAATCACTTGAATTATCTCAGGATCCGGACGGTTTCCATACAAGAGTTTGAAGACGTGAATTTTTCTTAAAATAAAGGTGGAAAGATTTTCGATTCGTTGCTGATATATGCTGAAAAGTTCCGCTTCTAATCTTGCACGATCTTTTACGACAGGGAAGGCTTTTACTAAGGCGGTCTTAAAATTTTCCTAAGTATAGGTGGGACTTCCCGCTTGACCCAAGAGGCTTCTGCCTATACATTTGAACCAATTAAGCGCTTGGACCCTCAAAGCGCTGGTAGCTAAGGCGACTTTCTGGAACTCATGCACTGGATACAGCATGAAGTGGTCATCCAATTTTTCCAAAAAACTGGTTACCGGTAAGTTTCCATTGAATGTTTCTTCTGGTTTCATCGATGCGCGCATGGTCTGGACGATCTAACCAAATCCTTCCAGGGCGGCAGCTGGCATTTCTGGATTCTGAGCCGCTTCTGCAGGCAGCACAGGTTCTTCTTGAAACTCGGCCATGGTTATTCTTCTTCGTCGGGCGCCACTATCAGGTTCTGTATTCCTCCTTACTTGCTTTGGGAACATTAACTGTCCTGACTCGGAACAGGGAGCTTACTAAAGCTATGTTCAATAAATTTGGGAAGTAGACAATACACACAGGAAGGGTATACGAAACCCTTTATTTTTCTCTCTTTACAATGATTTCCGGACTTCGGAATACAGAGACCAACCACTTGTGGTCTGAACGTAAGAATATAAAAATATTAACTAAACTAACTTTGGATTAATCAAACAAGTGCCTAACTCCAAGATTGGCCGTATATTAACAAAAAGCCGTATGTGGTACAGAGAACTGCTAACACTACGATACGTTTAAAATTATCAAGAGGATTAAACCTCTGGCCTTGAAGGCAACCAGCAACCGAGTAAAACTACTATGGCAAGCGGCCTGCTTCTACTAACTCCTTCCTCTCTCTTGCTTGGCAAAAAGCCACAACTTAAGTACTTGGCGTTAGCAAGACAATTTGCATAAATAAGTTAAAGCTTTTAATTCTGGCCGGAATTAGAAAATAAGAAGTGATAGTAAAGATTTAAAACAAAATAAACGTTAGTAAAACTTAGGATCCTTACAGTCTCACCCTTTTGGGGGGGGTTAGTTTGCACGTGCTTTGACTGGTGATTTGCCAGCATTTCAATACTATTCACGCATCACTAAACGAAGAACGTCTAATGTTAATTTCTTTTACAGTACTGTTGAGTTTGTATTGCTGAGTGTTGGTGAATTTAAAATTATTACGCAGGGAGGTTTTCTATCTATAAATAATATTTTATATTTGTAGAAAGAGGTATAATTGTTATATTCAATCCAATATTGTAAATTAAATTTTTCTTTCGTCTTTAATTCTTCTTCTTCCAGTTTTTGTTTCCCCAGATCATCCCATAAGTAATGTTATTTTTGGAAGTATGTTGAATTTGAAGCAAAATTAAATATCTTATGCTTTGTCGAATGATAACGCAGTGGGATGTGGAAGATAAAAATATTTTATTTCGAGCAGTAGCAACACATTTTTTTTTAAATCTCTAAGTTTGTGATTAAATCGGAAAGACAAATAAAGTATAAAGAAATTCAAAATTCGACCTTCGAGAATCACAGTTTGGATGGAGGGACTACTCGTGGTCAAAATTTAGTGGTTTTAGGTGCCACAGTTTTCCCACAGTGCGAGGAAAATACACAGATGCATACATGCAAGCAGATTCTTGATTGTTTAATAATAGATACTTCAAACTGGTTGGGTAGGAAATTTTTTGTAACAGCTTTAAATATTATTAAAATCTTGTAGTTTAAAATAAATAATTTAATTAGATGAGCATTAAGGTATATGTGAATGGCAATGTTTGAAACGCAGGCTCGAGTGCCACGTGCGACTCTCGCACGAAGAATGTATTTTATTTTAAAATGTTAGAATTCGTTTCTTTTTCTTGTTTTGTATGTCGCCATTTTGAGTGCTAAATAAAGTTCTTTCTGTGTTCCATCAATAGAGTTGCTTCATATTGCAAAAGAAGTATCATAGTCATAATTATTTTGGAGGCACCGACCGTGATCGAATAATCGTGCGTATTTTTATTTTATTAGTTCATAACTGAACATAATATTAGTGATACCAGATTATTATTTCATGTTAATATTGAATTGCTTTATTTTATTAGTTCATCACTGAACGCAATATTAGTGATACCATATTATTACTTCCTGTTAATATTAAATTGTCATTTTTTATTACCGTATTGGATATTATTTTTAATATTCATTTTATTTGTCCAGACAGTAGACATACATTGCTCTCTGTTGTTATTTTTATTTTAGTCACAATTAATGTGATAGAAAGTATGAATTTCATATAATTTAAATATTTCATTTTTGAGGTTTGCGTATTTAACAGAGTGCATTTAATTCCGTGATTCCTGACTGCATTAATTAATTAAAGTAATTGATTTGAGCTATTTTGAGGAAGTATAAAGAACACAGTGTTCGTTAATTTTAAACATAGAAAGAATGTCTTACTTAGGAAGAGCTCGTAAGGAAGATTTGCAAAATCTCACGGCTGAACTGGGAGTTCATGTGACTGCAGATTTGAAAATAGTCGATTTAAAACAGAAAATTGTTGAAAGTAGAGATTATGATGAAGTATTCGTCAAAGGAGTCTTAGACACAATAATAGAAGAACGGAAAGAGAGGGAGGAAAGAGAAGAACGGAAAGAGAGGGAGGAAAGAGAAGAACGGAAAGAGAGGGAGGAAAGAGAAGAACGGAAAGAGAGGGAGGAAAGAGAAGAACGTAGGAGACAGGAAGAATCAGAAGAGCGCAGAAAGAACGAACAGTATGAATTAGAAAGATTAAGACTTGAAGCAAAGACAAAGTCTCAAAATACCGGACAGATCCGGCCGAAAACGGAGCTGCGTCACCTTATGCAGAAATTCGATGACAAGAAAGGAGATATCAGTCTATATTTGCTATTGTTTGAAAGGCAAGCAGAATGGGCTCAAATTGATAAAGAAGAATTTGTATCTCATTTACTAGAATTACTTCCTTACGAAGTAACCCAGTTAATAGCTAGAGAACCCTCCGATAAAGCTAAAGACTATGAACACGTGAAGAATTTATTTTTAAGACGGTTTAAACTAAGCCCGGAAAAGTTTAGGCAGAAATTTATGAAACATCAAAAGAGTACCGAATCCATATGAGTGGATTTCAATTATGAAATAGAAAATTATTGCAAAGAATGGGTGACTGGTCTAGGAGTTAGGACTTTTGATCAGTTGCTAGATTCGATGGTGATTGACCAACTTAAGCGTAGAGTTCCTCCTGAAAGTCGAGATCATTTTCTTGATGAGTGAGTAGAGATGATTTCGTCTAAAAAATTATCTGAAAAAATTCATGCCTGTGAAAACGTTCGTGGAAACTTTCAAAAAACGTCCTGTAGTGGATCGGCAGAAAGAAAGATACAATGCACTAACTCAAAGTAAAGTGAGTTCAGATAACAAAAATAAAACTGAAAAAAAAAATGTCATCAGGATTTAAGTCGCAAAGCTGGTTTCATAGACCTAGAAGTCCACGTCCAGATGATAAACATGAAAAACGAAAGACGCCACAATGCTTCAGTGTGCCTCCTATCAACATTTAAGACCCCAATGTCCAAAACTTAAGAATAGTACTGAATCTCCTGCTAATCTTTACAGAATTAGTGCAAAACCAGAGGATAAATTTCTATTACCTTATGCTAGTATGGGTTACGTAAATGGTCATAAAATTCCTATATTAAGGGATTCAGGTGCTAGTATTGATATCGTTTGTCGCAAATACATCACACCGGAAATGCTGACAGGTGAAAATGTGTGGGTGCAACAACCATTAGATCTGAATCCAACTGTTTACCATTGGCTGAGATCGAACTAAATTGCGATCTTGGGTGAGTAATAACTAAGGCTGCTATTATTAGAAATGAACTCGATAAGAGAAGGTATTTATTAGGCAATCGAACTTTTGCACTGTTGAATAAACAAGGAAAGGAACCTGATAGTCATCCTCACCAGGTTAATGCCTTCTCTACTAGAACTCAAAGGAAAAGAAACATAGCTGAAGAGAAGATCTTGGAACCGATGAAGGAAGAAAATAAAGCATCCAGAGATGTCTTTGAAGAAGAAGTTAAATCACCGGAATTAACCGTGGAAGATGTTCACGAAAATTTGAAAACCAATAAAGAAATTAATATTGAGAATCATTTTGCAATGCAACGTTATCATTATCTTTCGGCTTTTGATTTAATATCAAAGCCGCTATTAATAGACGAAGAAAACAATTGTCGAAAGCAAATGACAATTGAATATTATCCGAAAGGCACAGATGAACTGAGGAAAGGCTTTGCTGTGAATTATAGCCGAGGAACTGGTCCAACATGGAAGAGATCTAGGCGCCGTCAAGAAAAAAAAAAGGAAGACTAATTTGAACACTGTCCATTTTCTTCCTATTTAAATGTGGTGTAAAAATATTTGTTTAAAACTTAAAAATTTTGGCCTGAAGTTTGGGAACTTATCAGAGAAGTTACCTTTTCTCTTTAAGCAAATGAGCAAGCCGAGCTTATAAAATTTCGAATTTTACAGAACTTTTCCCTTCGGTAAAAGTCTCTCCGTTGGAGGAGAGGTTGTAACAGCTTTAAATATTATTAAAATCTTGTAGTTTAAAATAAATAATTTAATTAGATGAACATTAAGGTATGTGTGAATGGCAATGTTTGAAAAGCAGTCTCGATTGCCACGTGCTACTCTCGCACGAAGAATGTATTTTATTTTAAAATGTTAGAATTCGTTTCTTTTTCTTGTTTTGTATGTCGCCATTTTGAGTGCTAGATAAAGTTTTTTCTGTGTTCCATCAATGGAGTTGCTTCATATTGCCAAAGAAGTATCATATTTTCCTTTTTCTAGTTGTTTAGAAAGCTTGAATTATTATTTTTAAGTAAACCCACAGCTGTTTTATTTTAAATAGTTTAATTGCACTAAATTGTATTGTAGGGTTTTCCTTATTTTGCATAACAAATGTATTTTAAGTTTTCCTGTTCTAAACTTCTCAACTTCCCCTCACATTCTCTCGCCAGGATGTAAATTTAAAGTTAAGTGAAGTGACGTGTGATTATCTCAGCTTATTCAAGCGTTTTTCGCTAGCCAAAAGCGCGTTTCGTTTGTTATTTCGCGGTCACGCTAGTAAGCCTCTTGGCCTTATCAGTTTAGTATCACGCGGGTTAGATTTCTGTGAGTCCACCTCTTAGGCGTAAACTGAAGTGCGTTCTTGCACTCTTTATTTTTCAGATTTGATTTGTATTATAGTCTACGTTTAGTTACCACCACAAGTGAACGGTGTTTTTGTAACGCACGAAGTCCGTGCCTTTCTGTTAAATTAGTTTGGTTTAATAAAGGGTTATTTTGCACCCTTCTTCTCTGTTGGTATTTAATTCACGTCTGGGTGAGAATTCGCCAGCTTCATTGCAGGATCTAATTTGCTTTATGTGGAAGAATAGAGATATGTCTTACAGTATTTCTGCGCACACTGTCTCATTTATTATATGTATTATATGTCTCATTTATATACTGCGTTATAATAATGTTTTCTGCATTATAAGGACTGCAATGTGTTTTGGTTTTCAGTTTACTCTCATTAATAGCAATAAAATTATAATCAGAATCGGGGGGAAAAATTTGGAAGCGAAAGAAAACATGTTTGGTTTTTTTGTCTGAAAAGGGAATAAATATCGTAAAAATTTTAATTTTGAGAGTGCCATCCGAAATTAATTTTCAGAATACAGTGCAAAAACAAGTTGAATAATTTATATTTATACTAGACTACATTAATTATCATTATGTGGCATGATTATTAATTCTTTCGAAATTTTTCTTTACATACAAAAATTATTATACTGCTTTAAAAAAATTGTTTGGCATGATTACTAATTCTTTCGAAATTTTTCTTTACATACAAAAATTATTATACTACTTTTAAAAAAAAATGTTTAATTGCGGCTGTTGGCAAATCTAGATGCAACTATCGTTTCCCTGAATTCTAAAATGCAGCTTCTGCTGACATAAGCCCCTCTGGTAGAGATCATCGCATAGGTTCCATCAAAGGCATCGTCGTCTACCGGTGGAAGATGGGAAGATCTGAGGAAGAGCATTACTAATCTGATGGGGCTATAAGGGAGTGTTTATACGATGTCACAGATGTCATTACTGTCGCCGCCCAGCCGATACAGGGGGAATCCCTTGTTCGAATCTTGGAGAAAACATGAATACAACCCTTGTTCGAATCTTGGAGAAAACATGAATACAACCCTTGTTCGAATCTTAGAGAAAACATGGATGTGTGCACGTGTACTGTGTCTTTGAGGCAAGGGGGCACTCAAAATACACAGCTAGCCGAAAATCCTCTCCAGAGGTTGATGGTAAGGAAAAAGAGATGGAAGACCCTTGGACAGCCTCCGGAGTGTTCTCCTTCAAAACTGGAGTGGAACTGCACAGCTAGTTCTGCTATACTTGTATGAGGAATGGCAAATTTCTGGTGTCCCGCACACTCCTACCTGTACCTGACATTAATGTGATAGTCCTAAGGCGTAAAAATCATTAAATGCGTTTACGTCTGTGGAATGGCGTTTAAGCCACAACCAGTCAGGGAAAGTAAAGCTGTGTATGCGTGAATGTACAGCTGTTCAGGAAAATCGTCTCCGGGTCGGGTGTCAATTCATTTTTTCGTTGTCATTGGCCGGTTCTTATACCAAGTTGACATAAAGTTGAACAAGTAGTCATTTAGACAAAATCCCTATACCAGTTGATGAAGATCTAGTTGCCTAGCAACGCAGCTCGTTTTATACCACTTGTGCAACCTTATTTTGAACGCTTCGTAATATCGCAAAGCGAAATAAGTGGGCTATAAGAACACTCCTGAAAAACTGGGTGACATAAAGATTTTTGAAAAAAAAAAATGTTTTAAAAATAAACTTTATTATTCAAATATTACACGTATTTTTTCGAGAATCACATCAAATAAGATTTTTCCTTCATACATACTGATCCAAGTTTCATGTAGTTTCATTTTCTGTTTGAAGGAACCAGAATTTACAAACTCTCAGTCCAATACTTTTTAATCGTGACTAATAAATTTATTTTAAGTTGATACTTTTATCTGAACTTCTCAACTTCCCCTCACATTTCTCGTCAGGATGTAAATTGAAAGTTAAGTGAAGTGTATATTTAAACGGGTGAATCTCTGAGTTTATTCAGAGCGTGTTTTCACTAGCCAGCGCACGTTACGTTGTTGTTTCGCTGTTACGCTAGTAAGCCTCTTGGCCATATCGGAATTATCATCACGCCTGTTAGATTTTTGTCAGTCCACCTGTTAGGTGCAACCTAAGTGCTATTTAGCACTACTCATTTTTAGTTTTAACTTGAATTATATTTTACGTTTTTAGTTTCACCGTAAGTTTGACGGTGCCTTTGTAACGCACGAAAGCCGTGCCTTTCTGTTAACTATTTTGAATTAATAAAGGGTTATTTTCACCCTTCTTCTGTATGGTAGTTATTCACGCTTGTGCGAGAATTCGCAAGGTTCAGTGTAAAATTTAATTTAGTTTATGTGGAACAAGAAAGAACGGCCCTACTTCACTTCAGTAGCTACATTTCTTTCAGTATAAATGTTTAGAGATATTTTTAAAAGTTACCATTTTGCAAAGCTTTTAGGAAATACATGACAAAATGAAAAAAAATCTGAAATCAATGTGTCAATTAATTTTTTAGTTATATATCTAAAAATAACTCAGAAAGTTTTATTCAGGAAGAGTTTAGCGAAACGTACTTGATCACTTTAGATTTCCTTCTGTGGTTTTCGCAATCTTGACTTCTTTCGAATTTTTTCTGTCGGCTTGGGAAGCCGTTCCTCAAACGATCATAATCTATGTTACAGACTTTCATGTTCGAATTTCTTAGGCGATAAAACTGGTTATACCAATAATGCTTTCGAACGCGGGGAATGAGTATCGCCTAGACCAGCGGTTCCTAACTTTTTTTTCTTTCGCGTACCCCTTAATAAGCCTTAGAGAATATTTCTAACTTTTCCTTTCAGAACCTATGAATCAAAACCCTCTAGTGTTCCGGCAATATTATATTAGGATTTTAACTAAATAACTTTAATAAACAACAATGAATACGATAAAAAATGTAATTAGTAAGTTATTCTTTCCAGAGAAATATCATTTTGAGGCTGCTTTAAAGAAATCTCATTTGAAAAAATGTATGTTGAAATCCAGTTTTTCTCCTCATTTTGCCTGTGAAATTAATGTTTGAATGATATTTTTAATCCTTTTATATGGGTTATTATGTTCTCTTTGACTTTGCTCGTAATTTGAAACTCATTTTCTGACATAAAGCTGTAAAGTGTCTCAAATATTTGGGTCCGCATTTTTTCAATACTTAGTATCAAAAATTAAAAAAAAAAAAAAAAAAAAAAAAAAAAAAAAAAAAAAAAAAACATAAACAAATTAAAGTGCTTAATTTTACTTGTCTTAGGGAGGAAACTAAATGATCTGAATAATTGGAGATCGGATAGTTGAAGTTTTGTTGTTTCGAATAAAGATACAAATAAGGCAAGTCCCGAATCCTCATTAAAAATTTCAAAATTCAAATGAAAATTAGGGAACGTGGAAGGTGAGAAAAAGCTTTTTCATTCAAAACACACAACTTTCTTTCACTCACGTGGTAATTCTTATTTTCACCGCTGTTTCCTATTTTTGTCGACAGTTTATCATATTTTCTATCTTAAAATAAAGTCTTGTATTTTGTACTTTGACCGGCTTGCGTATTTTTATCTTTTGCAACGTAAGTTTCAAAACAGAAAGCAATATACGTGTACCTCTTGCTTATAAACATGATAGGAGATAAAAGTTTTCGGAAAAAAAGTTTTCTCACATCTTAGAATGATAAGTTTTAAAGGTTATGATAGGTATTTGGCTGATACATTCATTGAAATGAGTAACTTTCCCATTTTCAACGCGCTTGACGTTGGAATAATAAACATTTATGCTATCTATTGCAAGCATATTTTGGTCCGAAAAGTTAACACAACTTTTTGATTTTATCTTAGTTTAATGACTGAATACCCTGCATACACAAATTTTCGATTGCCTTTTAACTACAAATTAGGAAATATTATAAAAGAATTTCATGATTTTTCAAAATTCCTGGATGTTTTTTATTATGCATTAAAATTCTTAAGCGGTATTTATGTTCAAAGCTGTTGATCGTAGACATAGTTTTAATTAAAAAAATTTTTAAACATATATTTGCTTAAAAAAATAAGCCACAAAAGCAAAACAGGGAATAAAACAAAAACTATTTAACGGATATGCGTGAAATGGATCCACGATGTTGGTGTGGCATTACTAGACCACATAGCAAACAATAAGCAAAGACATGCAATAAGCAAAGCAAACAATAAGCAAAGACATATATATGATGTATTACATCGCGGAAGACCAAATGGGCCGAAGAAATATGCAATGGAAACATAACGCTAATAACGGCTATAATAAACTTATAATATTAATGTATATATTAATATATATTAATATATGGCTGAAATATATGGTTGACAACGACAAGGCAAGCTGTCAATAGTATCGTTGATTGATTATTGTGGCAGTAGCGCCCATTCTTATATTAATGTATGTTGGAGCTCGTTTAGTATGCCTGACGGCACACTACGACCTGCTGTCCGTCTTCCTAACATGTCCCACACATGCTGTATGGGATTCAGGTCCGGTATTATAGCAGGTCAAGCCAGGTGTGGAGTGGTTTCACTCTCCAGGTAACTCCGCACCATTCGAGCTCTATGTGGGTGAAGTTTTTGTCCGTAAATATCGCGTCGGTACCCATTACAGCAATAAAAGGACTTACAAGAGAGTGTAGAATTTCGTCACGATATCGGACGACTGTGACGGAACCATCAGGAATCACGTAGAGGTTGGTGCCGTCGTTCGTGGCTATCCCAGCCCATACAAGTAAGCCTCCTCTTTCTGTAATGGTCTCTTTCGACGATGTCTGGCGCCCGATAGTGTACCCATATCATTGCCCTCCGTGAATTGTTCTGGATGTTAAATCGAGACTTATACGTAGAGATTACTAGGCAACACTGCTCTGGTGTCCACCTGTGATGTTCACTGATTCCATTCAACCGCGCTCTGACATGCAATGGGAACAAAGGAACACAAACTACAGATCGTCGAACATACATTCCACCTTCATGCAGTCGACGCGACTCAGTTTGGCGAGATATGAGCAGTCCTGCAGCAGCAGAGAGATGCGATTCCAGCTGTCGTGCTGTTAGAGATGTATGTCGTCTTGCACCTAGCAATAGGAGGCGATCGTCGGCCGTTGTGGTTATCCTGCGGTTTCCAGGTCCCCGTCTTCTACAGATGTTTTGATCCCTTTGGTAAGGATTTCACAACTTATTGATGGCAGTACGATGCACATTCAGTTCTCTTGCTTGCCTTGCACCAGCTTGCAACATCTCGAGAGCCCTCCAACGCATTTCATCGTGCATTTAGTGCTTTCAGCTCATGCTTTCCGTGTTGGCTATCTCGGATTACACGGAACTATTGCTGCTTACAAAATGACGCATAGGTCCGGTGTGTTCCTTCTTAAGGCGTTGTGGTGTGATTTCGGGATTGTGTTTTTATGCTAATTTTGGTTGCCTATTTGCATTCGACCATGCAATTTCTCCTCCCCCCATTTAATATCATATATATATGCTTATGTCATAATTCCGAAAGCATATAAGAGGAATCCGCTTGCAGTCGTCATGGCTGAGGGTGAAGGCTTACAGATGAAAATAACAAAAC
The DNA here is from genome assembly GCF_044657685.1 of Stegodyphus dumicola. Taxonomy (NCBI): domain Eukaryota; kingdom Metazoa; phylum Arthropoda; class Arachnida; order Araneae; family Eresidae; genus Stegodyphus; species Stegodyphus dumicola. Next base: position 150,788,278 of record NC_140777.1, read on the forward strand.
ATAAACTTGACGAATTTCCGGTCTTTATTTCCGCGCATATACAATCATCTCAGTAGATATTTATCAAATCACAATGAAATCCGAGACATTTCTATGATTCAATCATAATGAAATATGAGAGATTGCTATGTACATTGGTTCTTAAAATTACGATGCAAGCATTTTAGATAAAGACCAATGCAGAGATGGAGAAGCAGAACAGTGGTGATATTTTAGCAATTACAGAAGCTAGGAAAAGAATGACGTAATTAACTTCTAAATTTGATGTACAAGTACAGCTAATCTATGACTGGCTAATTTTAGTTTTAATTGCCCTTTTTCAAGTAGCGTTACATAACATAGAATATTCTCGAATTTAGTAGAACAGATGAATTTAGGGGGAGACCACCAAATCTAGAACGTTAATTTTGAGGTCGTCAATTATTTTTTAAAGCAGCTATTTTGTTATATCTTACACACATATACACATATATATAAGTTGTGCGTGTGTGATTTACTAGGGTGTAACATTCGTTAATTTGTAATTTTGTTACATTAAGTATGCTGAAAGCGTTTTTACCCAAGCAATTTATAAGTTTTCAAATGCTAAAACCTTGTTAACAATATTCATATGCAATCTCATTACTTTAGTATCATAATCTAAAAATCATGTAAAGAAAATCTGGGACTAGAAATATTTCTTTAATTTTTAAAAATAATGTTACGAGTTGGCTATATGCCAGTATCTGAAATCTATCGCCAATGTCTAAAGCACAAATATTCTGCGAGATTCTGTAAATAAGACCTTCTTTTTTAAAGATAATTACAATGATCAAAACGTATAATGCAGTTTGAATAAGAATGCTCCATAAAATTCAGAACTTGTTTTCTAAACTGACATTTCATTTTATGACATATGAATTTACATATTTAGCTTTCTCAATTTTGTACATTTTCTCAAACTCAAACTCTCAACATTTAAAATAAAACATCTCGGTTAATTTTTCTCGAACGGGATTCAAACATTTTGCTTTTAATTTCTGTGTTGAGTAAGAACATTTTCTAAATATAATTTTATAGAACGATTCATTGTATAAAGAAACTATATTTCGCAATTTTCGTAAAATTGATCTTTTACTTCCTTCTACAAAGTAAAGGATTTTAACGGCGAAAATTTTCGGATATCATATTTCAACGAAAATACCCATTTTGACCGCTCTCGAATCCATTTGAACAATGTTTTCGCGTGATATCTGTAAGTATGGACAGAATAAAGATCTCTTTTTCCTAAACGGATAAAAAAATGGATTTAAAATGGATTCAGAAAAGAATTTTTTCGTGACCTCTGTACGTACCTACGTATATACTAATATAATTCAAAAAACGAGAAGCCTCAGAACATTGAAATTTTGTACAGGGGACTGCTATAACATAAAGTTGTGCACCTCCCTTTTTTGTTGCAATTGGCCGCAGCAAAAGTATATATATATATACATTTGGCATTTTTTTTACTTTAAGAGTGATTTAATTATGTTGTTTTTATGTTCCACTTAATGTTTTTATGCCTTTAGTTAATCTGCATGCAATAATTGTAGGAATTATCAACGATTTAAAAGTTGTTAAAGGGTTACTAAGCCTAACTAAGCTGCATTTGTTTACATTTGAAACTCTAAAAAAAAAAAAAAAAACTTAACTTATTTTTGCCTTGCCTCGAAGAGAGGACTCACCTGATTGAATGAGAAATATATCTCTAATGAAATTTGAGGAATTAAGTTTAAATGAAATATAGCAAAAAATGTGCATAATTTAATAGACCGTACAAAGAAGTCATGGGATGTCCAAATCAGATTTTTTTTTGTGTATTTAATAATATCAAAACTTGAATATTTGCCTTACTTAACTCATTTTCCTAACTGGAAGTACGAGGGATGTTTCAAAAGTTATTTGAATTTAGGCACAATTATTTTTTATTTCGTCGTTTTCATTAATATTACATTGCAGTTTTCAACATAATCTCCATTTAATAGAATACATTTATTCTGGCGAAAAACTAATTTTGAGGCAGTTTTTGAAGAACGTTTTAGATGTCTCCTCAATCCATCTATTTATGGCATGGTTAAACTCTCAATCCGTAAAGCAATCCGTAAAAGTTTTTCAACTATGGGAACAGAATACACCTCACAGGAATTGAACAGTTTCTGAAAATTTTATACCCATTTTCCAGAAAACAAAAATGATTATTATTTTCCCCATCTTCCATTGGTTGCAAAAATACTACAATAATACCCCTTCATAAGTCAAGCAACTGAATCGGACACTGTTGCACGGTATAGCTGTATAAACATGTCAAGACTTCTTTTTTCCCGATAGCCTTGCGTATAGGTTTTAGAAATTGAACTAGAGCTCAGTTGCTAGAACTTTGGAAACATCCTAAGTATATGTCTATATGTCTATAATCACCGACTGCAAAAATAAAGGCCTCTTAAGAATGAAATTAGAAACACAACAATCTTGAGTTTGGCGTAGTTTTATGTCCAGATCTCATTCGATTTCGAGAGCAGACAGGTACAGGTTCCTCTTCGTCACGAGCAAAGAAATCTGCAAAACTGAAAAGGAAATGGTGAAACGGTCGTATTTATATTTCACAGTAAAGCGAAAGAGAAGGTAGCGCCATCTTTCAACAAAAATAGTAATAAAATTGAAATATTAAATTAACAGAATTTTAAAAGCGTTAGAAAGGACAGGATTGGGCTTCGAGCCATTAACTAAACGAGATAAATCTTTGTTAATGGGAAAAACTTCAAGAAAATACAATTCACCAACTGTAGAAGCTTTTTGAATAATTTGGAGATCCAAAGTTATAATTACGATTAAATTTCCAACAATGATTAGCTATCGAAGACTTGTTAATTTAGGCTTTTCGGGTATAAGAATGCTTAAGACACAAAAGAATGCTTAGAGACACAGTATAAAATTAAATTCTTTACATTTTGGTCACGAAAGAAGATGATATAAATCTGAGTATGAAAATAATAGCTTTCAACCAAATTAACTTGAAAGCTTGTAAAGTTTTCAAGTTAATTTGGTGGTGTAATTTCAAGTTAACGTGAAAGCTTGTAAGGTTTTCAAGCTCTTTCTCTATGGTAATTTGTGGTCAAACCTCAGTAAGACCTTAAGAGACATACCGCTAGATTTATAAATATAATAGAGACTTAGAAAGGACGCAAAAAAACCCTTTATTTTAAAATAAAATAAATGAATAGAAGGCACACATGGTGCTTACAAACCACCCAGTATTTATGGCGAGAGTTCAAAGTAGAAACTCAATGTAAATATAAACCGAGATAACTAATAGCCAAAGGCTACGCATGGTAAATTAATCCCGAAGCTGGCTCTGAGACTTTCACCGGCATGAAATTACTGACGGCAAGTATAATGCACGGTCGAAGACAAGAACTCTTATTTTAGAATAGCAATTCAGGCACCATGGCCTTCAATAGGCAGAACACGCTATCTAAACAATCTTATATTCTCTATATATGTGGGTGTGGCCTGTCATGACCATAAGACCAACTTGTTTGGTTAGGCGGGTCGGGCTGCGCCCACTACTGATACTGATACCCTCTATACACGCGAGCTAATTTGCATTCTGACGGGAAAACGGAAAAGGAGAAATGACAGTAAGGATTCAAAACATAACTGGTTAAACAAATTAAATAAACCTTATTTAGTTCAACTTTTGAAGAACTCGTTCAGAATTTTATTTATGGAAGGGAAGTAATAGAAAAGGGTAAGTAAATCAATTTCGTTACATGTGATGGAGATAGTCATCAAATGTAGAGAGCGAAATATTTTTTAAGAAAAGCAAATTATGATTCATGTTTCTCACTGTTTCGTCATAGTAATGAAAAACAATCTATAATATGAATAAGTGAAAACGCACACACACACGCACAAAAAAAATATAAATTCATGGTTTTACTCTAGTGCTCATCATTTCTTGGACATGAACTAAAAGTCTTCATTTTTATAAGAAAAATTATCAGCACTGCTTTATAGAAAAATAAAGATATTGCTTAACTTGCAAAAATTTAAAAGTCTCGTTTTTCGCAAAATCAAACAGAAGATGTACTCTGGACTTATCTGCCGTGGTCTTACCAGATCAAAATGCATGCATATTTGATTGTGCGAAAAAACATATATTTCTGTGAGATTATAAATCACGCCATCATGATGTGTCCCATGAAATTATGGCTTGATATTTCGGAAATCTGAACTACGAATTTCTTTTTTATGCCATTTTATTTTACTTTTCTTATTTATATATTTTTTAGTTTTAATTAATGTACGTATATTTCATTAAACGTTTTTTCATTTTTCATTCGAGCCTTGCAATTTGAAATTTGTTTTATTACCTATTTCATATTTTCTAAAATTTTAATGAATTTGTGATTAAAAAACTCAACGATTTCAATGCCAGCAATGGCAACACTGTACGGAATAAAATAATTTTTAGCTCCAGCACGCGAGACTCTCCATCTGATATTCTAAGTATATGCTGTTTTTAAATATTTCTAGCCCAAATGTTCTCGAAACGGCTTTCAAAATGTGCAGTGTGAGTAAACGAAAAAAATGCCCCTTTAGGCATAATATAAAATCCGAAAATTTTCGGACTTTTTTCCGTTATTTTTATTTTTTATTTATTTACATTTTACTATTGATGCATTTAAGAGTGTGTGGAAAATGTGACTGAGAACTTTATATCTTTAATTATTAAATCTCAGCTTTATATTTATAGAAAATTTCTTAAAATAATATAGCGAATTAGAAAATGCTTCTTCCAGTGATTTGTTCAGTTTTAAAACTCCCGTTTCTCAACACTGTTTTCTTATTGTCTATTAAATCGATTTTCCACTTTGTGGTTATGAACATGTGCAATCCTTTCTTTTCATCTTCTCCAGCCTGTAGATATCACACTTTTCCATCAAAAAAACAAAATGCTGTGCAACTATTCGATACAGTTTGCTATTCCATATCATAAGTACCTTGAACATATATTGTACCTATTTTTTTCAATACAAAATCTCCTTTTCTTCCTGCAGCAGCTAAAGTTAACTTCCTGACTTATACTGTTTTGTTAACAGACACAATTTTTTAAATTTTATTTATATAATTTTGTCCCCCTTCATCACATTTATCCACCTTTACCAAACACACACACTACGTATACCTGGGAAAAACCTTTAATCTTCGGCTTTACTAATGGACGAAATTTTTCTACCTCTCTTTCGTTTCTTTCTCGAAGCTCTTTTTTTATTCTCTCTTCTCTCTATTACTTTAGGTCATTTATTTTGTACCATCTTTTCTAACAAACCCTTTGAACTCGTATAAAATATACGAAATTCCTTTTTACTCTCCTCTGAAACCCAAAATTGCCCCCTTACTATATACCTTTCTTTCGCACCTAAGCTTGATTTCTCGCCCATCGGTGCAGAAAGGCTTAGAGGGTTTAAAAACATCTGTCTACTTTGTCTGGCTGTCTGTCACGGTGACGAATGCAGTACGTGTTAAAATGCTGTGATGATTACTCTTTTTACTTTTCTTTTCATTTTAATTTATATAAATAAATCGTAGTTTAATAATAAATCGATGAGTTTTAGTAGTGATTATGTAGCTGTTTATTAGTGATTTTGTAAAAAGATGTCAAACGTGCTGGTAAATTTAACTGCTTTATTAAATGTTTTCAAAATATTAAATTCTTGCTGTGAATTCGGATGAGTCTTAGATTTTAGCCATTTAGAAGAAGATATTTCACCATCAAAAAATCCACTTACCGAAACGGAGAATACTCACCTTGACGCGGTTACAATTCGAAGTCAAAACTTAAAGTTCTAAACACAGTTTCAGAGGTAGGAGAACGTTCGCAAAATAAAGTGTTCCCGTCGAAGACTATTTTTATTAATCTCATGATAAAGAAATTTTGCCCCTCTCAAAGCCATGTCGGACGGATAAAGATCTTTATAAATAGTGCTTGACAAGTACAGGGACCGAAGGTTAGAATTATACTAGCTGAAATTTCTCTCAGACCCATTTTGTTCAAATTTTGCATAGCTGAATGATAAATAAAGCACCTTCCTCAATAAGTTAAAAATAAGTTAACTACAAACAGAGAAGAATTTTGCCAGTTTATATAAGCGTCGAAGATGAGTTTAATTAATAGGGCTTTTCTGTTGATTGCTATACACGTCGTTGTTTCCTGGAAGTTTCCATATAATAAACGGCTTATTCTATTAGCCAGTAAGTAACAAGCATCGGGTAAATTTGCTTCAGACTATATCAAATAGATTATATTGTTAAAAACAGAAAATAATATTCTGTAAACTTTCTATGAATTACGTTTATTATTTTTAAATTTTTCAGAATTTTTACATCATATATAGTAAATAATATTAAAAAGAAATACATGATGTAGAATTGAATAATATTAAAAAGGATATAATGTTTTTTAATTAATTTACATCGGTATTCTTATCATACAATAAAATTTATTTTCTATGGAATATTTACTTTGAAATAAAAGTGAACGCCGTTCGCTCCGAATGAATTTATTATTATTTTTAAATTGTTCAGAATTTTTTACATCACATATAGTAAATAATATTAAAAAGAAATACATGATGTAGAATTGAATAATATTAAAAAGGATATAATGTTTTTTAATTAATTTTCATCTGTATCCTTATCATACAATAAAATTTATTTACTATGGAATATTTACTTTGAAATAAAAGTAAACGCCGTTCCCCCCGAATGAAAAAATAGCTAACAAAGGGCTGAAATAGTTGAAAAAAAAAAGCTGAAAACCCTACGTTCATTCGCAAAAGCACGTGCAAACGCCATGACTTACGAATGCTAAATTCAATAACACCACGTGGAAATATCTGTATTAGCTCCACGTGGGTTCTTGCTTCTTTTTTGCTCTTCCTCTTGATACTCTTCCAAGGAAACAAATTACTTTCATGAAATCATCCTGGCTCTGGACCAACTTTAACTAAGGTCTTTTTACTACCCCTCTGATTGCGTCACTTCATTTACTTTTTAGTGCCCAAGGCACAGAATGACGGGATTTGTTTCTCATTTTCTTTTTGTATGGGTTTCTACTAGACGGTTACATTTTTGTGGCATGGTCTAAAAATAGAGAACTCTTCTTTTCGAAGCTGGAGAGGTCTATTTCTATGCCTAGTATCTCAGCAAAATTTTGAAAAGACTGAAAGATATTACTAGTCTGCATGTAAAATCTTTCAGCCTTTGTTGCATGTCTTTGAATATATGCATGTTTCTCTCACTGTGAAAAAAACAACGGTACCTAGAGACATCAAATTTTCAATAATGTAGTCCTCGACCCCAATATGGTCATTTGGAAGCCCGAACTTTGAATTTATTTTATTATCGATTTCTTTGTAAACCTTTAATGAATTTTTAATTAAAATAATCAGCAATTTCAAAGTAAGCAGTGGCAACACAGTATGGACTAAAACATTTTTATCTCTAATGTGCGAAACTGTCTATCGGAAATTCTAAATATATGCTGTTTTTGAATACTTTCAGCACAAAGATTAGCCCAAATTCTCTCGAAACATACAACTGTGTGTAAATGAAAAAACACGCCCCGATGGACGTAATATAATCTGAAAGCTTTCAGATTTAAAATTGTTTTTAAAAAAACTTTTATGCTCATTTCATTTTCTTTATTGACTGTTGTCAGTAAGTAACTTTTGAATATTTTGCAACTGAGGGAAGAGTACTTAATTAAGACCTAAACGCAAAACAATGTATATGTAGATGTATTTTTAAGAATGTTTATACATTTGAATTTATCTCAAAATCTAAAAAGTGACTCATATCATTTGTTTGCTTTTATTTTAGATAATTAACTAGCAATATAAGCTATAGACTAATTAATCTAATTTAAAATGTTTTGGCATGACAGGTTGCACGATGTTTTTGATTGGTTTGGAATACTTATTACTTTCGATTGGTTTGGCTGTGCATACGTAGACTATCTCCACAAGTTCCATTCTAATATAAGGTATATATTAATTTTATAACCGTTATTTTAATTTAGATAACCTTTCCTATCAATTCTTGTTTCTACTTACAACTCCCTAACAGAATGAGTTTTTAGAATCGCTTTGAATGCAAATACGTTAGAAGAAGTATTTAAGGAAGGTTCAACTTACTTCGTGAAAGAGAGCTAGGAATCCTGAGAAGCGCGTGTTTGCCTTCGGGCTAAATCTCTCTTGAAGCTTGTGTAGATACTTGTGTTTATCATCGGCTAAATCTCTCTTAGTTAGTTATAGTTTAATTCTTATTTCTTATTCTGAGTTTAAGCCCGAGTGGAGGCTTTGTTGTAAGCCCGAGAAAGGGGCCAACTGTTATTCTTATTTGAGCGAATTAAAAGGTGGTTTAACCTTTCGAGTCTACATTAGTTATTTGAACTCAATGATAAGTCACTAAAGAGTTCACTAGATTCCTCGACATTCATCTGAGTGTGTGTGTGTGTGCATTTAATTATGGTAAAGCACACTAGGGCTATCTGCCTAAGGGAAGGGATGCCTTCGTGGAGGACTTTCTAAGGGAAACTGACTCGTATACACGTTATACATGGGGAAAACCACGAAAACACCCATGCAGCCAGCCCGTTCGCGGGATTCGAACCTCGGACCGAACTACCAGTGTTCAACGACTTTACCGCTCGGCCGCTGGTGGGCGACATTCATCTGAGAAATAAAGTGTGAGGAACCCTACGTGAGTTTTAACCAGAACATTTAAGTGAACGGACCCTAAGGGATTTATGCCTCGCTTCCAGTCCCATTTTCAGAGTTTTCAGCTCGCAGAATTTTATGTGTTACTGCCAAAACTAGGCAGTCATAAACATCATTGCCTTAGCCAAGTTTAAAATTTGAACTAGATTCAGTCAGTCTCTACTAGCCACTACACACTTTTATCAATATTAAAAATGCATCTCGCAGTAAGAGTAGAAATATATGTTTTATGTTGCGTTAATTTTTTTTAAAAACTGTAACAATGTTGCAGATGAAAACAACAGCCTAAATGCAAAAACATATGCATTATAAATTTAAAATTCTGGTTTGCATATACATTTCCAGAAAATATTTATATCTTTAAATTTTAAGGCTTAAAATGCAGTAGAAGTTAATACGTAAGGACTTTGAGGATATTCATATAAAACAAAAAATTTACTGAAGACAATTTTTAAGGACAGGACAATTTCAAGGATAGGATTGCATAGTATGCTGTTAATAATAATAATAATAAACTTTGTTAACACTGCTGTGAATTACCGGAAAACGAAAATAACCTCAACTCCCCTTCATTGGTAGCTACCAGTTCTAATCTATATAGTATTCAACTCCCCTTCATTGGTAGTTACCAGTTCTAATCTATATAGTATTGTCATTCATATCCATAACGCCAATATTTAATTTTTACATTGTTTGAATAAGGCAAAGCCACAAGGGCCATCTGCCTACGAGGAGGGATGCCTTCATTGAGGACTTTCTGAGAGAAACTGGCTCGCATTCACATTGAATACTGGGGCAAACTCCAAAGACCAAACATACAGGTAGCCCATTCACCTGAAATCGAATCTACACCAGATCAAATTACCAGTATTCAATCTTAACCACTCGGCCACTGATAGTGCATTATAAAGCCAATGCATTATATTTTTAGTTGTTACAATTAGATCTGTGGCATCGTTGGCAAAATGACCGATTCCGACTCCCTCATATAAATGTAAACATATACACATGTGTTAAAGCTTATTTTTTGAATATGAAAGAAGTAATAGATGTTACAGAAAAAACTGATAGCATAGCAGATTTTTTATATTAATTAGCATTTATTATGCAATAGAAATACTGGCATTAGTTAATTTCGAAGAAACAGGATAGCTTCGGCAAAATCTTCTTTGGAAAATTACCGTAGATCCGGTTTGATAAACTTCATAGTTGAGAATAATCTTAAGGGCTCTGTAGAAATCTTGTTTGTACTTTTGCATTTTTATATCTAAAGTCTCTTGGTTCTATATTTTCATTCTCTTTGCATTAGCCTTTTCAATATTATCCAAATATTTCTCACAATCTTATTCATCAATGGAAGAGGATGATAGAGACTCAGTTACAATGCTTGCAGTTTAACTGTCTTGATTTGAATACTCCAGTTGTTCTGTGAATAATTTCATTCTTAGTGAAAGAACAGCTGGCTTTTTTCTTCGCCTTTTTAATTTGTTCGTCATCCAACAAAATTCGGTGTTTTGGATCTACATATATTGAACCCAGCAAAATCTCATTATCTAGCAAATTAGTTTCTCTTTTCTTCATTTAGGAAATGATTCCTTCTGCAATAAGTTGTCCCATTTTAGAAAGAACAAACATTACATTTTTCCATTCTCGCAAAAATAAGCCTCCTGTTAATTCTTCAGATTGTAGTTTTTTTGTGGCTATATACTGTGTAGAAAGAAGAGTTTCCAATTCTGCAAGATCATTCCAGTCTTTCTGTTAATGAAACATTAGGGTTATCAACATCTTCTTTATCATCAAATATGTACTTCCCCATCCCATTGCTTGATCAATAATTTCTCCTCTTCCTGCCTTCCTCCTAAGAATTGCATCACTTTTGGGAGTCCTGTCTGCTATTGTTGCTTTCCTAAATTTAACAGTGAGAATTTGTAGCTTGGGTACTAATGAGATTTGTAGCATTTGATACATTTTGCAGTTATGGCTCCTTTTCCTTGTTGTGAATTATGCTACAATAATGCCATATATGAGCTGAAGAAGTAACTAAATGAATCAGTTTAATGAATAATTGCAAATATCACATCCATCCTCCTCCCTTATATTTATTTATTAATATGTCAATGAAATGGAAAATAACTGAATATTATTAATGTACATAGTCCATAAAGAAAAATAATAACTCAGTTTGCCATTATTTTTTTTAAATCCACTTTAATTTCATTTCAAATTGAAACTGTCCAAGGAAACCTGGAGTCGGAATCGGCGTGATTTTAGCGACTCCAGTTCCGACTCTTTTTCCCCAAAAGCCTGCGTAATTCCGACTCCGACTCTACAGCCCTGGTTAAAATTTCTGAAGAATATTACCGAAATAGCTGTCTCCGTGTTCCTACAAGGGAAATTACAAAAAAGAAGAGTAGAGACGATCGACTCTTCCCATCCTCATACATCGCGTCGCCTTTTCATTAGTGACCGATCAACAGGTAGGTGTTTCCTAGTAGATTCGGGAAGTGATGCCAGTTTAATTGTTGCAAATAAATCTGGACTGAAGGCACCAGTACTCCAAACTTTTCGTGCTGCTAATGGTTCTTCCATCGATGTGTACGGTCGCCAAACAATAACTGTTAATTTTGGTTTAAGATGCAATTTTACTTTCTCTTTTTATATTTGAAATGTTACATGCTCGATCATAGGTGCAGATTTTTTATATTACTTTAACTTATCTCCTAATTAACGTAACAAGCGTCTACTTGATTTAACAACAAATTTTAAAGTACTTTTTGTGTTAATAATGTATTTGGTAAACTCTTCTTACAATATCCTGATATTACTAAATTACCACATCACAATCAACATGTGAAGCACAGTACTGTGCATTATATAAATACTAAAGGTCCTCTAATTGCTGCTGAACCTAGACGGTTAGCTCCTGACCGCCACAAAATTGCAAAAGCTGAATTTCAGCGCATGATTCAATTGGGTCATATGAGACCTTCAAAAAGCCCATATTCATCGCCCTTGCACATGGTGCCCAAAAAAGGGTCCTCGTGAAGGCGTATCATCAAATTCCCATAAATCCGGATGATGTTCATAAAACAGCTATATGTACTCATTTTGGTTTGTTTGAAAGTTTGAGAATGCAGTTTGGTCTTTGTAATGCTTCCTCAAACTTTCAACGGTTTATCGATGAAGTGACTCGAGACTTGCCTTTTGTTTATGCATTTATTGATGATTTACTTGTAGCTTCTAATAATGAACAAGAACACTTACAACATTTACACCTGCTATTTTCTAAACTTCAGGAATATGGTTTATGTATAAATGTAGAAAAATGAAAATTTGGTCAATCTAGCATAGATTTCCTAGGATTTAAGTTATCGGGTGAAGGAATTGAACCCCTCCCTGATCGTGTAAAATGCATCCTAGATTTTCCTCAGCCCCAGACTCTCACACAATTACGCCGATCGCCGATTCTTAGGTTATTTAATTTTTATAGACATTGTATTCCCAAAGCTGCTCATATTCTAGCAACCTTAGTCAAATTCCTTGAAGGCCACACAAATAAAAAGACATCCTCGTTCCAAAGCTTCTACTGAGTAATTAAAATGGGACGATGAAGCAACACTCGCCTTCAAAGCGTTTAAGGAAACTATCGCTAAAACAACCCTGTTACGGCATCCCATGCCCGGTGCATAGTTATGTCTATGGGTAGATGCGTCTGATGTAGCAATTGGCGGCTCGCTCATGCAACTTGTTAAACAACAATGGGAACCTATAGCTTTCTGTTCAGCTAAACTGAGTAAATTTCAAAGGAATTGGTCCACTTACGACCGTAAACTCTATACTATGTATTCCTCAGTAAAAAAATTCAGGCACATGTTTGAAGAGAGAATTGCGTTCCAGCAATATCCTGATAAATGCAGTCTTCGCCAATTACAACATTTGGATTTTATCTCCAAGTTTACTACTCATATTGAATATACTAAGGCACTGATAACATTGTCACCGCTGCTCTTTCTCGAATTGAGATAGATGATATTTTATCTACTGTGATCGATTTTCAAAAATTCGCTGCTGCACAATCAAGCGATGAAGAACTTCAACAACTCTTAGCATCGAATACATCCTCTCTAAAATGTGAGAAACATTATTTTTCTCTCGAGGATATTCATCTGTATTGTGACATGTCACAAAAACATCCCCGTCGTTTTGTTCCTTAGTCTATGAGATGAACAGTTTTCAAAGCGTTACATTTTTTCTCTCGTCCAGGTATCTCATCCTCCATCGATTTAATCGCTAAACATTTTGTATGGCCAGGCATGAGAAAAGAAATAAAATCTTTTGTGCGGAGCTGGATCAGTGTCAACGAGCTAAAATTGCCTAACACACCAAATCTCCTATCGGCACATTTGCTGAACCCGATACTCGTTTTGCACACATATAGATTTTATAAGCCCTCTACCTCCATCTGACGGAAAACAGTTTTGCATGACTATCATAGAACGGTTCACAAGACGGCCGGAAGTTATTTCAACAACAGATATGACTGCGGAAACAGATGCTCGTGCTTTAGTACATGGCTGGATATTAAGATTTGGATGCCCAGTTACAATTACATCTGACCAGGGTAAAAATTTTGAGTCTAATCTTTTTAGAGAACTTACTCGCACACTTGGGTGCAACAGGATTCGAATCTCTGCATATCACTCACAGTCAAATAGAATTATCGAATGCTTCCATCGGCATCTCAAAACAGCACAATGGACTGAAACTCTTCTAATTGTGCTCTTAGGCAGACGCTCAGCCATTATTACTGTGACAGCAAAGCAACTTCTGCTCAACTTGTCTATGGCACAACGTTAGGATTACCTTCCGATCTAGTAACGAGTGATGCCATAAATCAGACCTTAAATTCTACATATGTAAACAGTTTATTTAAATAATGAGATCTTTAAATCCTATTTCTACTGCCCTTCACGGTAGTCCCAAAACTTTCATCAACCCTTGGCAAATGGCAAACGTACTACAGTTTCAATTGGTCGCGTAAAACCTGCTTACCTCCTGCCAGGTGACGTTGCTCATACTTCATCTTTACCTCCAGTTTCAACTCCATCCCCACGAAGTTTTAATCAAACATCTATCACTAAAAGTGGGCGTTAAGTCCGATTTCCAAAGCATTTAGTCACAGACTACATTCCTTGAGTAGAAACGTGTACTACAACGTTTTGTATTATGCATATGTTTCTATTGTATCTATACCACGTACAGTATATTTTTATTATAGTGTACTTCATATTGTATTATTGCACTATTACATCATCATTTTCTGTATATATTATAAATATTTCTTGTAAATCGTAATCGTGACTTCGTCACTGGCGGCATAGTCTGTAGCCAATCAGGAAGAGGCTCAGCAACACTTATCTTGTTACGTCACAACTTCTGTCTCGCCTCACATAGGGCTACTATAAAGGTCTCTAGTAGCTCTAGCCTCACAGCCCACTTGGAGCTGTGACAGCGAGTGTGAAGGTCGCTCTTTGGATAAGCTCTGTTACTTTGTTTCGAGTTGACCCAGTCCCGTAGGCGGTCAACGAATAAATAGTTACTTGCAATATACTCGTAGTTGCCTTCGAAATCCGGTTCTGCTTAAGGACCACTTGCTTACCGAGAGCGATAGCCCTGATTGCTTAAGCTGGTTTGGTGATATGTGCTATAACTGCTTTTAGGTGGTTAGTATATTATTATTGTCGAATAATTTAGATTTAATTTGCGTGCGCGTTTTTAACTTCGATTTTGGTTGCATAGTTTGCTTAGTTACCCCCAAGCTCACACTGTCAGGCGTGAGTCAGAGGCCTAGCAAACTTCCGCCCGCTCATCTGTCTGCCGGGACACCTTCGATAGTAGCCTTATGTGGTTCCAGGTCGCGGAACTCTGGATGCTGTTCGGGCGCTGGGTTTTCCGGATATCGATTTGCGAAAATGGATACGATTTTGGATGCTGTGAGGATATAAATTAAGGAACTAAAAATTATTAGACAACAAAATGGTACTTTCACGGATACGGAGGGTAAGATGCATAATTTCTTGCTTAGTATGATGGATATGCTAGTTGGAGTTATTTCTCAGTTAACACACAGCAGGATAAGACTGAACAGTCAGATAACAAAACACAAAATCCACATGGATCTCGAGACGAAAACGATAGAGATAGGAGTACTATCAAATTACATGAAAATAACAAATATAAAATTTCACTTGATTAACCTATCTGTTCAGATGATGATTTGCCTAAAACTAGAGGTGATCAAACAATCCATAAACGAAACCAAAGAACTAAATTTAAGAAAATTAAACTTAGTAATCAGACTGAAATCTCCCCACAAATACTTCAAACTCATGAAACCACTTCTAGTGAAAATGCTACGACAGTCGGTTAACCAGATAAATGATAAAATGGATACTAGCCCACCAGCTAATGAAAATGCAGATAAAAATAACATAAATAACCCAATGCAAAACATAAATAATTCACGAATTCCGTCAGTAACTCTAAAGGAGACAAAATTGAGCTGGAAGGAAATTAGCCAAATATTTCACGAACAAAAACTTAAATTTCATGGAGTACAAATACCAGATGGTATAAAGGTTATGACTGACTTCCCCAACATCTATAGAGCTATTGTCAAAATCCTCAAAGATAAGGAAATTGAACACCACTCGTATATCCTACCTGAGGATAGATACTTAAAAGTTGTCCTAAGAGGTCTTTCGAACAAAACGGATATTGATGACATAAAATCAGACTTAGAAAGCTTAAAATATCAAGTTAAAGACTTTAAGAAAATGACTAGACGACGAAATGGGGAAGTTATCAAGCTTCCATTATTCTTAATTTCGCTACTAAAAACAGAAGCGTCCAAGAAAATTTTTAATGAACGTTTCCTTTGTGATATGAAGATTAAATTTAAAGAGTATTTAAGAAGGCAAGGACCCCTGCTACGTTGTCGTTGCCAGGGTTCAATCATACCAATCACACCCAAGCTGGGTGCAATTACGCCCCCAAATGTGTGCCCCAAGATGTGGCAAAGAACATTATGTTAAAGACTGTCCTGACCGAAATAATAACGATAAGCCTTTGTTTTGTGCAAACTGCGGAGGTTCTCACACCTCCAGTTTTGGAGGGTGTGAGAAGTTCCCCAAGCGAAAACCTGAGAAAACTAATACATATCCTAGCCGAGTTGTTGAAAATAAATCATACTCTCAGGCCTTATCTACGGGTCTTTATTCTGATATTTTGAGTGAAGCAAAGCAGGTCTTCACTGATTTAGCGGACTCGTTTCCGTAATCAAAAGAGGTGGGGTTTCAAATTTCTCAGCAAGGTAAAGAAATCAGACAAACCAGTCAGGAAATAGTTATACCTTCCAACACTGGTAATGGGACAATTTAGACCCTTAAGAGCCCCTATTAAAGTGATGACTTGGAACGCTTGCAGCGTTCAGTATAAAATTCCGGAACTTATGGAATTTTAGTGAATCATGACATCGATGTAGCCATGATAACTGAAACCTACGCTACGCCGAGTGTAAGACTGACTATCCCAAACTACAAATGTTACAGAT
The DNA here is from genome assembly GCF_044657685.1 of Stegodyphus dumicola. Classification (NCBI taxonomy): domain Eukaryota; kingdom Metazoa; phylum Arthropoda; class Arachnida; order Araneae; family Eresidae; genus Stegodyphus; species Stegodyphus dumicola. Next base: position 150,804,694 of record NC_140777.1, read on the forward strand.
GTGATCGTCTGAGTCACCGAGGTGGGGGGTCGCCATTTATGTCAGGAACTCCTTACAGTCCTGTATGATTACTGATGAGCGTCACAATGGACATGAGCTGGTCACGGTATCAGTTCTACTTCTCTACTATGGCACGGTCTACTTTAACTCTCTGTACAACCCGCCATGGATTACGTTAGATATAAATTATATGGCCAAGATTTTAGATATAAACAAGCAAGTGATCCTTGCGGGGGATCTCAACGCTAAGAATTCAGAGTGGTGTTGCAGAAAAACGAATAAAAATGGAGAGAAACTTCTGGAATTCATTAACAACTATCCGATTTATTTTTACTCGCCAAGCGAGTATACGTACTTACCACACAACCCAAGGAGAAGAGAAATTTTAGACTTATTTATGTCGACTACATCATTCCCCTTCAATCTTGAGGTTCTCCATGAGCTAAATTCCGACCACTGCCCGGTTATTGCTACCCTTGGTACCAGTAAGGACATCCAGGAGGATTTCATTAATACCACAGATTGGAAACTGTTCCATAATCTGCTTAATGACCACCCGACTAGCATACACAGACTGCAGACCACGCATGACATTGACACTACTATCAAACAGCTGACTGCGGATATTCAGACTACGTATAAAAACGCCACCAGGAAAATTCCTAGGCAGCAGATCGCTGATAGACTTCCAGGGCATATTAGAGATCTGATCAAAAATAGGAACAAACTTAGAAAAAGGTTTCATATTACAGGGGATCCAAGTACCAAGAAGCAGCTCAATAGGCTTAATAAGGACATCAAGAAGCACATTGCAAATTATCGTAAGGAGCTCTGGGACTAGAAAGTTGCTAGCTACAATGAGCCCAATAACACGTTTTGGTCGATTGTAAAGAGATTAAAGGGTAAACACACGGTTAACAAACCAATCTATGTGGAGCAGCGTGTTGCTCTTAATAATAAACATAAGACTACTATAATTGCTGATCACTTTGAGAAGCAATTCTTCCCTAACATCACTCCTAACAATCCAGAGTTTTGGACAAAGGTCAGCTGCTATGTCTCTGACTGGACTAGTGCTTCTCCTAAGCAAAATCATCTTGAGCTCACCTCGCCCCAAGAAATTTTGGATATCGTTAAGAAACTGCGGAATAGGAAGGCGCCTGGTTTTGACAACATTAATAATTTCGCGCTCAAGTGTCTTTCCTTAAATATCATTTCAAGATTCACGGGCATCCTAAACGCATGCCTCTATCATAGTTACTTTCCCGAGTCCTGGAAAACTCCAAAATGATTGTAATCCCGAAGCCGGGTAAAGACCAGACAAAACCTGAAGGGTACAGGCCCATCAGCCTGCTTTCCAGTATGGGCAAGATTTTAGAGCGCATCATCCTCAGCAGAGTACAGCCTCATCTCGATAAACTTCCTATGGAGCAATTTGAATTTAGGAAAGCCCTCTCCACCACCAAACAATTGGTACGGCTAAATGAATTTATTGGCAGCGCGCTGCATAACAAGGGATGTGTTGCTTTACTCATGCTGGACGTTGCGAAAGCATTCGACCGCGTCTGGCATGAGGGGCTTATTTACAAGCTTATAGAACTTAACTTCAGTAGAGAGATGATTCAGATAATTAAATCCTTTCTTACGAATCGGACTTTCTTCGTGCACATGGGTAAAGACTCCTCTCACTACAAGAAAGTGATGGCCGGCGCCCCACAGGGGTCCATTTTAAGGCCCATCTTGTATTTGTTTTACGTGGCTGATTTTCCCTACAGAAAGCTTCGATCATAACTGTTTTATGGGCTGTTATGCGGACGATACGGCGCTTGCTGTGAAGTCTGCATCACCTAATTTCGCAATCACTAAACTACAGAGTCTAATGATGCACCTTGAGGTGTGGTGCTCTAAATGGAGGATCGCCATAAATGCCGAGAAATCTAAACTTATTATTATCAAGAAGAAGAGAATGAACACCCCTCTTGCTAAGAAATTGTCATTATTTGGTACTGTCGTGCTGGTTGTTAACAAGGCCACGTACCTCGGTGTCAAATATAGCTCCAATTTTCAGTGGAAAGAGCACATAAATTATGCCAGAAGTAAGATGTTAGGGGTAATTCAATGCCTCACATCCCTTCTCCTAAGCAAAATCATCTTATTAATTATTGAGTTAATCCCAGACTCAAAGCTGGACGCAAAAGACATATTTACAACTCGATCATTCGTCCCATTTTTGCCTATGCGTCACCTGCCTGGGCTTCTGTCCATAAAAGAGAACTCAATAAATTGCAAGTTACGCAAAACAAGCTGCTCAGGATGATGACCAGAGCCCATTACTTTGTATCGAATCAGACGCTTCACAGGGACTTGAAACTTGAGACAGTAGAGGAGTATTTTCACAGAATGAATGCAAACTTCTTCAAAAAAGCACAGGACTGTAGGCACATGGGAGACCTTAATGTGTTTAAATATATTGTTCTAGAGGAGGACTCCATTTATAGACAGCTCGCGGCCCACCTCACTCGGGACTTAAATTTTCCTACTTAGTTACCTCACCGCCTTGTATATATGTTAGTACTTTTATTACTCATTTCATATTGTGAACTTATATTTCAATTTGTAACCTGTATTTTATTTTATTGTGCATACTACGTCATTTATTGCATATAGCTTAGTATTTATTTATGCTACTTTCACATCTATTCTTTAAATTATTCTTGTATCACTTGTCTGATTTTTCCTTGTTACTCACTGCATCAACGCAAACATACACCACAGTGTACCTCACAGCTCCTGAATTTGGCTTATCTTGTGTTAAGGCTCTTCTATGCCTTTGTGACGCATGGTCACCCCCTTTTACCACCTTAATGACTTTACCGACTTGCCAGGATACTTTATCGTCACGTGCCTACTGGGTCTTGCTTCATGAGCCGGACACATCGCGCCTTGCGCGATATCCCGGCAATACTATTGCGGATACGGATAGCCTCACAGCCTCTTTTTGGCCGGCGCCATTGGAGTGAAAAGACGCTACGCAATGTTCTCGGTTGGAGCGTCATTCCTGTGTGTTTAAATAAATATATTTTTATATCAATGCTGTTACATTCAGTTATGGAGTCAGATATCACTCGTCAATGGTAATCATCCTTCACATATAACATACTGTGGTAACGACGGTGGTCGTTGGCGTTTCACATCTTTTTTATAATCAGATCGGTTGTGTGAGCTTCTTGAGTACGGAACAGTGCAAGATTTACGTATAGCTTAGGGCACCCTTCAAAAACCTCTCTAGATATCCAAAAGTCGTATTTGGTACAGACAACATAATATCTGGGACTTATAAAGGACCCCATATCTCAAATATAGCTTAGGGCCTTATATCAAGTCTAAATCCGGCCCTGGTTCGAAGAAAAGATGCTAATGCTTTATAACACAGTTTACAAACAAATACATAATTATTAATCATTGCTTTATCTATTAAAAGAAGCTAGATCACATGTTCATCTCATAGTAGTGCCCAACAGTTCTCTAAAACCCAGAATGCATTCCGCAATGGCGAAAGAAATCACATTTTGGATAGTGCTGCCATCTGTTGGAAAAAGAGGAAATAATTCCCCACAATACAAATAAAAAATTACAGAAAATTTTTTTGGTAACTTTCAGTAAAATACAAAATGCAGAGAAAAATCAAAATCGTTAGTATTCAAATTTAAACCCCATTCTTATTTTATGTAGCAGTTTAATTTATTCTTCTTTCCTGTGCATAAATATTTCATTTAAATTTATACACATATTAAAACTATAGTAAAACAGGACTATTCAACAAAGTTCAGGAAATGTTCAAATACTGGATGTGCAGAAATTCTGGATAGTTGAAAAAATGCAGTTCATGGTAGAAAAACCAAAAAGGAAATTTCCAGCCTAAAATTATAAAAATAGTCATCTTATTTGCAATCAGCTCGAATATCGAAAAGCTACATTTAATATTGTATAAGATTTTGAAAATAAATAAATAAATAAATAAATAAATGCATTTCAAGACATTAAAGATGATGCAATTTCATAGGTCTTAAAGATATTAAAAGTAAATTATTATTCAATTATGAAATCCCATCGGTCATAAAAGTTAGCAGAGATCCCACCAAACTTGGCTAATTATTCTGGCAGAAATTTGAAAGAACTGATTCTTGTTTATTGAGACAGATAATACAGATATATATATATATATATATTATACAGATAATACATGAACAGATACAAGTTATGGATACAGCATATATAAAAACTGAAATTTTTTATTATAATTTTTCATGTTGCATCGCCACTGCATATTCAAATAAAGCTTTATTAATGCAAACTGTTCTTGATATCAGGATCCTGGAATTTTGATAATACTTTACAGCATGCTGTTTAGAAGTGATTCCAAATTTGAATCAGTTTTTTTTTCCCTCAAAATATGGGGAAAAACAGATAAATAGTAATTATATCCTTCTTTAAATAAAGTTAATTGACTTGTTGAGAATAAATTGGATTTACATAATACCAAACCAAAAACCTTATGGTTGTGTTGTGGCATCATGCTTGTCCATTACTAGCCTAAATCACATTGTTTGGCAACAGTGCCCTATACAAACTTCGTGATGCCATTACAAGTCTCTTATTTGATTTACATTTTTGGGGAAAAAGTTTATAAAATTATAAAATATTCTGATTACTTGAGCTTTTCAGTTAGTTGAATGTCAAATAGTCGGACGTTTACTGTATTTTCTAAAAATCTTCAACTTAAATGGTTTAATTTTTTAAATTGATATTCTCATATTAAAAATTAACAAATTTAACCACAATAATTTCAGTCTTTTCTCATCATCTACACTTCCACTGAAAAGCCATGAAAAAGTATTCATCATGCATTGCATCGTGTGGCAAAAAAGCATTTATTTGGCAACACATGAAGTTGCTGAAAAGTATTTATATGGCAGACCAAGTATATAGCAGTGTACGGGATCCGCTCCAAACAGTTGCCTTTTCTCTAGAAACTTTTACAAGCGCAACAACAAATTATGATCCTTTCTAAAGGAACTTTAGCATAGCAGTGCAGTTTCTATCCTCTTTAGCAAAATCTCAGACTTACATATGTACCTAAATATATAGACTTTCATATGCAAAATCTAAGACTTACATATTTACCTACATATATAGACTTTTATATGCAAAATCTTAGACTTACATATGTATGTACAGCGCATAATGTGGCTTACTTAAAAGCACTTCTTTTTTTCTTTTCATTTTATGATTCTGATGCTCAAAACATGCATGATGAAGAGTTTACGCGATTCTGGGATATTTTATTAGAAAAAATAGATCACTGTGTACATCATGAACAACCTAAAAGAGCATGTCTCGCAATGAAAGAGAAGAATGTAAAAAAATAATATGCAGTTCTGCATGCATGAATGAGTGTGTTCATCATGTAAATAGATCACTGTGTACATGATGAACAACATAAAAGTGCAATAAAAGAGAAGAATGTAAAAAAATATTGTGCAGTTCTGCATGCATCATTGAAATAGACATTTTCTCCCAAGTCACCAACGAGTATGCAGTTTTTCGATGGGTGTGTGTGTAATAAGAAAATACAATCATTTCTTATCATATATATTGTTTACTAGGTACATTTTTGGATTTCAATGCTTGAAAATGGAGACATCTTCGAGAAGATTCTTAAAATCAGATAAATACTTTAAAAAAAATTACATTTTAAAATCTATTTACATAATTATTTTACAGCAAAGCTTGTGATATTTATATGAATCAATATTTACCTGTTACAGCTTTAAATTTCCAGATCTTACAGTTATAAAGAATTATTATTTCAAATGTCTATTTTACTGGGATGTGGCAAACATTTTAACCATGTACATTCGCACACACACATATCAATGATCATGAGCTGATCATATGCAAAATTTCAGTTTTAAGGGTTTAGCGATTGTTTTGACCAGATGCCATATATGAGAACTACACTGGCGTGCAAAAATTAAGGACGAGACGGTTTTTTTCAATATAACTTTGTACAAAAGCTTTCCAAATCAACACATTTAATACCGTAAGATCCCCAATACGTAAGGACATGAGTAATGTAAGCAACACTTACTAAAAGAGAAATCAGAGGAATAAAAAGAAGCTTTATTGAAAAAGTAGCATGGAGCGCAATGCGACTGAAGGCCGAAACATCCCTGTGATGGGTGTCCAGCAAGAAACATCCGATCTTTAATAGGGAATATGCTCTACCCTGACTGCTAGGAAGGTTTCACAACGTCTGCCCATGCTGAGAATGAGGGTGTCAATGAGTTGTTGAGGCATTGCTGCCCATTCGTCTTCCAGCGCCAATCGAAGCTCCGGAATCGTTATTGGTGGTAAGGTACGAGCTGCCAAGCGTCTGCCTAGAAACTCCCATACATGCTCGATGGGATTGAGATCCGGAGATCGTGCCGGCTAATCCATACGTTCAATATCCTCACTCTCTAAGAGCTGTTCGGCAGCTACTGTGCGATGACATGGTGCATTGTCGTCCATGAAAAGGAACTGCGGACCCATAGCGCCTCTAAAAAGACGCACATATGGAAGAAGAATCTCGTTAAAATAATGGGTCCCGTTGACTGAACCTGCGTCGAAGATGTGAAGGTCTGTACGACTACCAAGCATGATGCCTCCCCAAACGAGAACACGGCCACCTCCATACCTGTCCCTTTCAATAATGTTCGAGGGATGATTGCGGCTTCCCCGCTCTCTCCAGATGAGTATGCGATGAGAATCGCTACTCAGACTGAATCTGCTCTCATCTGTAAAGAGTACTCGTCCCCATTCATTGTCTCTCCAATTCCGGTGTTCCCGGCACCACAGAGAGCGCCTTCTCCGATGGGCAGGCGTTAGAGGTACACACCGTACAGGGCGTCGTGCAAACAGACCACCGCCGTGCAGTCTTCTGGCCACGGTAAAACGCGATATCGGTCGTCCAGTCGCCTGTGTCGTGTGTCTAGCGATTTCTCCCTCTGTCTGCCGCCTGTTTCTTCTGGCCTGTAAGGCAATATACCGGACATCTGCGAGTGTGCTTCCTCGTGGACGACCACTACTAAACCCCCGATAGCTGTTCCTGTAGTTTGAAATTGTCTCCAAAGTCGTGAAACGATGCTGTGAGCAATTCCGAACTCTGCAGCCACACTTGTCACACTGCGGTCTTCCTCCAACTTCCCAATGATTCGACCTCGGGTAAAAGCATCCAGATGTCGTCTAACAGATTGATTATTCGCCATTTCTCGCTGAGGCAGCAACTCGGTGTGATTTTTAACTTCTATACGGCGTGCAATCTCTTTGCCAGAAATACTGATCTTACACCGACAACATGCTTTATACTACTCAGACACTCCCCCATTACGTCTACCTGCATATCTGCGCATGTGCTACCGTACATCACCTTACTTAATCTCCTGATTTGTCTTTCTGTCCGCTCTGCCTCTTCGTTCAGCTGATATGCTAATTTTTCGACTTCGTCCTTAATTTTTGCACACCAGTGTATATCTACGAAATACAAGTTGTATATCGTGTGCTTAGTTGCTACTAAGGTATAAGAAAAAAACAATGTAATTTTGGAGTATAATTTTTAAATCTTTAAGGAAACATTTTCTAAAAGAAGTATATGGAATATTGGTTTAATTAAATATGACAAAGCACATGAAGGCTATCTATCTAAAGCAGAGATTCCCAGTATGGTTGGCAATGAGAACCTGACTGTTGATGAAATTTTAAAGGCAGATTAACAGATTGACAGCCAAATATACACCCGTAATTAATTGACATAATCAAGATCTCATTGATTACAAAAAATTATTAATAATATTTATAATTATTTATTTACTGATATAAAGCTATATCATGTAATAAGGAAATTATATAAAATAAATGTAAGGGTGAAAATTTGCTAAGCTTATTTAATATAAATTAAAAATATGCTACTGGCCACAAACAAGAAGTATATTTTAGCTACGCAGACATAAAAAACGACTATATTAGTGCAAATATAACTAGAAGATCTTATACTTAAAGAGAAAAGAAATGTTCTGGGGGGGGGGAGAGTGTAAAACCTTTCTTTCAAAAATTATAAAAGGTTTTTTTTCTATTGCTAACTAAAATATTTTTTGCAATAATTAACAAATTTTTTCATATTGTTGCGTGCGTACGGGTTCGTTACGAAATGAATGCACAAGTCCGATGAAAAATGAACAAAAATTTATTTTTATCACAAGAAATATGCTTAAATTTTCTCAAATTATCGTGCAGTATTATAATATCTCACAGTAGTTATCTTTTAACAACTCAAACGTTCAATAGAACTTAATTCCAAAACAGCTAAAGAAAGCTAATCCGCGAATTCGCTACAATCAACAAGAGCAGTTTTCTAAACAACAACAAACTATGTAACTACTACTACGAACTGAGAGGTTTTCCTCCATTTATAAGATTTTTAAATCGCGTGCGAGAATTTTCCAGTACTTTCTCGAAATCAAAAAGAGATATTTATTAAATGTTTAATGCACGCGCTCTTGTATTTTCAATTTTCCGGCTTAGCTATCTTTTAATATTCGTCACGCGCTGCACTGCGCGGGAAATAAAATCATTTAATTTATAATTGAACTAACATTAGCTTTTTAAAGTTTACATAATTTGATATAGTATATCCACAATTGCAAATCTATTTTACATTTTCAAATCACCTTCAGTATACTTTGACCATGGTATACCAAAAATTTATACTGGTAGCATATTTTTGGAGTTTGGCTGCTAATCTTAAGTATAGAAATTTTAAACCCTGATTTTGGCAGTGAACAAATTGAAGATATCATCTTCTGATTGATTGTGCTGCTTTTAATCAAATATCATATAAGCTAATGGTCCGATTGATAATGGTTATCACTTTGTGCTTACTTATCTTAGTGTATACTTTTCTTTTATTCCTGCCCTTTTCTAGTTTCAAAAATAAACTTTTTGAATAATCTTTTTTATATTTATGTGTTATCTTGCAAAAAATGATGCGGCAATTATTAAACTAGATGATAACTCATTGAACTGTGGCAGTTTGCATGTGGTGAGTGTGATTTTAATTATTTGTGTAGGTTTTGAAGTGTAAGAACGATTGTAAATTATTTAATTGTTACTAGACAAAATATCTATTGAGAAAATGGCAACAGCTAATTTCTGGATGTCGTTCTATTTATAATTTTAAAAATATACTTGCAAATGATGTACGCTTTAAATGTTTAACGGTACGATGCAGTAAGTACGTTTGTTATGTTATGTACGTTTACGAATACGTTACGTATAGGTTATTATCATTTATCTTCAAATAAATGTTTGTCTTTTACAACCATTTTACGAGTGATTAATTTAACTACAAAAGGAAGTTAACATAAATCAGAAGCGGGATTATTCTGAAACCTAAGCCTAAAGCTACAAGAATTTGCTATTACGTAAATAAATTTAAAAGAATTTGAATTTCAAGGTATGTGCATTAATTGATGTAACATAATCATTATAGAATTTAATTTTGTTATTTTTTTTATCATTTGGAAAGAGAGTTTATTATTTTCATTTCTTTAAATTTTTAAATATATTTAGAACGTCAAACAAACTTATAAAATACCAATAATTGTGTTCTACTAAGTTGTCAAATTGGAAGTTAATAATAATAGCATATATATATATAATTTGCATTTTAATGAGTACGAAAATGTCTATTTTCGGTAAGGCAAAGAAATGCGATTTAAGAATATTAGCTGAAGAATTGGGAGAAGATGTAAATGAGAGTCATAAAATGAGCGATTTGGAAAAGATAATTTTGGCTAGCAAAGAGTACGATGAAGAATGCGCCAAAGAATGGTTAAACATTATAATAAATGAAAGAAAGGAAAAAGAAGAAATTGAAGAACGAAAACGTCAAGAAGAAATTGAAGAACCTAGACGAAAAGAAGAATATGAGGAACGAAAACGAAAATATGAAATGGAATTTGAAATGCAAAAACTACGTATTGAAGCAGAAAGTAAATCTACAAATTCTGGCATCAATGAAAATGCTAGTGATACGCACATGAATCCAAAGTTAGAGCTTCATCGTTTGATGCAAAAATTTAAACCTGACGAGAATGATATCAGTTTATATTTAATCATGTTTGAACGTTTGACTAAACAAGTTGAAATACCAGAAAATACATGGGTTACTCATTTGTTTGGCTTATTGCTGTATGATATTGCTCAGTTAATCGTCAGAGAAACCGATGAGATTGCAAACGATTATAAAGAAGTTAAAAGGATCTTATTAAAACGGTACAAGATGACACCTGAAAAATTTCGCCAAAAATTTTTTACGCACAATAAGAGTGTAGGAAACACATGGAAGAATTTTGCGTATGAGTTAAGAAATATTTTTAATGAATGGATAAGCGGAATTAAAGTAGGTACTTTTGAGAAACTTGGCGACCTTATTGTAGCGGATCAGATAAAACGTAAAGTGTCTCAAGTAAAAGAACATTTTATTGACATATGGTCTGAGTTGATTTCACCAATTGATTTAGTTGAAAAACTAGATGATTATGATACCTTGTGGTGATGGTGATAAGGAGCGCGCCTTGCGCCCTCCGATAAGTGTGGCAACCCTAGAGGAGAAGTTTCTTACGAGTAGCGAGCGGAGCGAAACAGGCAGGCTTTCGGGCAGTGTGCGCGAAGTTCCGAAATAAAGCTTAATTTTTATTGTGCACTATGTCTCGTTAATATTTATATCAATGCAGTAGGAACATAAATCTGTGATATGGAATTCGAGGATTGGTGGTAAAAACATAACAGGAAATCACCATAATGGTAACCCGGACTGTGTTAAATCGTATGAACAGTTCTCAAGCACTTTCGGTTTTGACTACAAGCCATCACTCAAGATCTCCAAACCAGAAGTAATGGATTACATCGGTTTTCATCCTCCGAATCACAGATGAGTAGTAATTATAGATCATTTTATAATTCTGTTTTCTACTTATCATTTAATTTCATTTTCTTTAGTTAAATTTTTGCTTTTATTTTGGCTTAAAAACCTTGCACAATGTCTGATGTTCATGCCGTCCAAATTCCGGTTTATAACCGATCAGACCCATCTTTATGGTTTATTATGTGTGAAAGTACCTTTGCTCTTGCCACCCCCAAACCTATCACAGAATCCATTACTAAATATAATTATGTAGTTGCTCATCTTCCTCCAGATATTGCATCAATAGTACGGGATTTACTTATGAAACCAGATCCTATTGATCCATATACAAAGCTCAAAACTGAGTTAATAAATCGTTCAGGAGAATCTTCTCAGCAAGAAATTCGCCAATTATTATCTGGAGAAGAATTAGGTTCTCGAAAACCTTCCGATTTGCTTAGAAATATGAAGCGTCAAGCAGAATCTTTAAATGTTCCTGATAACTTAATGTTAGAATTATTCCTTCAACATTTGCCTTCGACTGTTCAGTCTATTTTGGCAGCGGTTTCCAATTTAACTGTAGATAAAGCTGCAGAAATTGCCGACAGAATTTTAGAAGTAAATCCAACCCCAGGGACTTGTGCCGTTTCTCGCACAGTCGATCAGTCTCTTGAGGATAAATTATTTAAACAAATAGAAAAATTAAACAAACGTATTGATCGCATTTCTCTTTCTCGTGGTCGCTCGCCAAATCGCGGAGATCGCAATAAGGAAAGAAGCAATTCCAAAAGGAGAGATTATTCTGTTTGCTGGTATCATAGACGTTTTAGGAAAAAGTGTAGAGATGACAAATGTACGAAACCTTGTTCATGGCAGGGAAACGAAACCAGCAAAGAATAGAGGCGACTTATTCTTTGCCTCAAGTTTCACGTCGCCTGTTCGTTCGTGACCGTAGAACAAACCTTTCATTCTTGGTCGATACCGGCTCTGACGTGTCCTTACTTCCAGCAAATAATTCTCAAAAACGGAATTCGTCCCAACAAACACTTTTCGCTGCTAATTCTTCTACTATTCATGTTTATGGTCAAAACACACTTTCTTTGGATTTCAAATTAAGACGACAGTTTACATGGACTTTTCTTATAGCAAATGTTAGTACACCCATTCTTGGAGCAGATTTTCTCCATTTCTTTGAATTGGTGCCTGATCTCAGAAACAAATGTCTCAAAGATTTAAAAACGCATTTTAAAACCGTCGGTTGCGTGAAAAATGCAAGCATTTATTCAGTAAAAACTGTATTTAGTGATACACCATATCACAAAATTTTAAAAGAATTTCCTTCAGTTACTAGATTACCAGATCCTAACCAACCTGTTAAACATAACACCGTTCATTATATCATAACTAAAGGTCCACCTGTGGTTGCAAAACCTCGTCGGTTAGCTCCAGATCGCTTAAAAATAGCAAAACAAGAATTTCAAACTATGATGCAATTGGGGCATTTGAGACCTTCGAGCAGCAATTATGCGTCCCCACTTCACATGGTTCCAAAAAAGGGAAGTCTGGAATGGAGACCTGTAGGAGATTATCGAGCATTGAACGCTCAAACAATAAAAGACAAATACCCTATTCCATGCTTAGCCGATTTCACTGCTGCATTGCACGGTACTAAAATTTTTAGTCATGTCGACCTGATTAAGGCATACCATCAAATACCAATTAACCCAGCCGACATCCACAAAACCGCCATATGCACACCATTCGGTTTATTCGAAAGTACCCGTATGCAATTCGGCTTATGAAATGCATCCGCGACTTTTCAACGTTTTATAGATGAAGTCACGCGGGATTTAGAAGGTGTTTACGCTTTCGTCGATGACTTGCTCATAGCCTCTAAAGATTCTGAGGAACACTGCAGGCATTTGAAAGCTTTATTTTCCAAACTTCAGGAATATGGACTTTGCATAAATGTTTCAAAATGCACCTTTGGTCAAACTTCTATTGATTTCTTAGGTTTTCACCTTAGTGAAAACGGAATTGAACCTCTTCCTGACAAAGTCAAATGTATTTTAGATTTTCCTCAACCTACCACTCTCACTCAGCTTCGCCGATTTTTAGGCATGTTTAACTTTTACAGATGTTTCATACCTAAAGCAGCACATATTCTTTCTCCTTTAATAAAATTGTTAGAAGGCTATATTAATAAAAAGAAACCTCGTTCTCGTGTTCAGGATTCATCTCCACAATTAAATTGGAACGAGAATGCTGAACAAGCCTTTATTGCTGCCAAAAATGCCATTGCCCAGGCTACCCTTTTGAGACACCCTATTCCCGGAGCCCAGCTAAGCATCTGGGTAGATGCCTCAGACGTCGCAATAGGCGGCACACTTATGCAGTTGTCTCAACAAACATGGGAACCTATAGCATTTTCTATATGAAACTCAATAAAAGTCAACAGAAATGGTCCGCGTACGATAGGGAATTATTTTCTATTTATTCTGCAATTAAGAAATTCCGACACATGTTAGAGGGCAGAAATTTTATAATTTATACGGATCAAAAACCGTTAATATACGCTTTTAAACAGAACCCTCATAAATGTTCACCTCGACAATTGCGACATTTAGATTTTATTTCTCAGTACTCTACTGATATTAGGCATGTGCAAGGTTCAAAAAACGTCGTTGCTGACGCTCTTTCAAGAATCGAAATTGATTCCATAACAAAATCTCCCTTTTTGGATTTTAAAAAAATTTCGGAAGCTCAACGGCATGATCCGGAGGTACAAGACCTTCTCAAAAACAACACATCATCTTTGAAACTGGAATTTAAACCGTGCCAATATTCTGATGGTAATATTCTTTGTGACATATCAACGGACATTCCTCGTCCGTTTGTTCCAAATTCCTTTCGCAGACTCATCTTTAATCATCTGCACAATCTGTCACATCCAGGAATTGCAGCTACTACGAAGCTAAAATTGGGTGAAATCCTGTGAATCTTGCAAAAAATCGAAAATTACTAGGCATACTAAAGCACCACTGGGCACATTCTCTCTTCCTGATGCACGTTTTTCAGAAATCCATATGGATATCGTCGGACCGTTACCTCCATCAGAAGGCAACGTGTACCTTTTGACTCTAATAGATAGATTCTCCAGATGGCCTGAAGCCATTCCCATCCCGGATATGAAAACGGAAACCATTTGCAGAGCCATCTTCAACTGTTGGATATCTCGTTTTGGCTGCCCATCGATCATAACAACAGACCAAGGTTCTCAAATGAGATCCGCACTTTTTGCAGAATTCACGCGCATTTTGGGTACGAACAGAATCACAACAACAGCCTATCATCCAATGTCCAACGGCATTGTTGAACGATTTCATCGACATTTAAAATCTTCTCTCAAGGCTCACGAGACCAATAACTGGACTGAAACACTACCAGTTGTTATGCTTGGTATTCGGACAGCCGTAAAGGAAGATCTACAGTCATCTTGTGCTGAACTGGTGTACGGCACAACTCTCAAGCTGCCTAGTGATATGATAACGTGATCTAAGATATCTCCGTATGACACACAATTTATCACGAATCTTCGGCATAGAATGCAACAATTGAATCCAATAGCAACATCTGCACATTGCCAAGAAAAATGTTACGTAAGTGCTACCTTAAAGTCGTGTACGCATGTATACTTACGTGTCGATCGAGTAAAGCCACCTCTGTGCCAACCATATACAGGTCCGCATAAAGTCCTTTCTAGAACGGACAAAACTTTCACAATTGATATTAACGGTCTGAAATCTACTGTGTCTATAGACCGTGTGAAACCAGCCTATTTGCTTTCGGACTCTAATTTGCCTGAACTGAAAACAAATAAAGACTTAAAGACAGTTCAGCAGAATAAATCTGCAAACGAACTCTCTAATACACAAACTGTCACCAGATCGGGAAGACATGTTCACTTCCCTAAGAAACTTGCTTCTTACATAACAATTTAAAACACTTTTTTAAAATTCATATCTTAACATATTTCTTGTTATTTCATGTTTATTATATGTGTCAATAACTTGTTATATATTGAATTGCATTTTGATCTTTTCTAATTTTATATTCTAATTTTGTAATCATATAAAAAATACCCGACAGTACGGATCCTCTGAGATAATTTCATAACCTATGTCGTTCCTTTGAATAGCCATTAAAGGAACTGGGGGAAACTCTGTGGTGATGGCGATAAGGAGCGCGCCTTGCGCCCTCCGATAAGTGTGGCAACCCTAGAGGAGAAGTTTCTTACGAGTAGCGAGCAGAGCGAAACAGGCAGGCTGTCAGGCAGTGTGCGCGAAGTTCCGAAATAAAGCTTAATTTTTATTGTGCACTATGTCTCGTTAATATTTATATCAATGCAGTAGGAACATAAATCTGTGATATGGAATTCGAGGATTGGTGGTAAAAACATAACAGGAAATCACCATAACCTTGAGGTCAACTTTCAACAATAAACAACCGCGTAAAGAAGGGTCTTACGACAAACGAAACTCTTTTAAAGATGGTCCAGTTGCTACAATGAACGAAAAGAAAAATCTCTACGCTATCACACATAATGAAAAAGGTGAACCAAAATGCTTCAGCTGTAATAATTTTGGACACATCTCAAGGTACTGTCCGCTGCCCAAACCAGTAGTAACATGCCGAAAATGTAATAAAACAGGTCATAAAGCTAAAAATTGTGTTACTAAAGCTGAAAATAATCATTCAAATGATAAAAATTATTCTGTTGAGCAAGTTGGCGAAAATATAGAAGAGAGCAATTCATATTTGAAGAAAGCAAAACTGAATAATTCTGAAGAAGTACAGGCTTTAATTGATACGGGGAGTTCTTGTTGTCTCTTAAGGACTTCAGTTGCTCAGAAACTTAATGTGAAACCAGAACCTGCTATGAATGAATTGTACGGTTTTGGAAATCAAAGGGTGCCTGCAGTGACCTCCATAGGAATGATTAAAGCCGATATTGAAGTTGATAATGTAAAAGGCCAAAGCATAAATATATACCTTCTACCTGATAATGCACAGCCAGTTGATCTAATCATCGGACGGACATGGCTTGATCTACCTCACATCGCTTATGTCAGAATAGGAAAAAGATTTCACTTCGGGTATAGGGAAGATGAACTATTTAGTAACCTCCAAATTGATGAAAAATAAATCGAGTCTGCCTTAAAGCTCTTGAGAAAAATGAATTAGAGAAAAATACGATCAGTCTTGTCAGTTCTCAAACAGATTCTGTAGATAATGGATTAATTATGATAGAAAATCCTTCCGAAGGTATAGGCTGTTTATTAGAAATTAAAAATGGCGAAACTTGTATACCAGTGATTAACGTTGGCGTGTTAGGCTCCAAAAAGATCAATGCGTTGGGAGAGCAGAAGAAGTTGAACTATGTTTAAATACTGAAATTTCTGAATTGAGCTCAAACTTAGCAAAAACGGAAAATATTAGCAACATAAAAGTTCCTATAAGTTTAAGCCAAGTTAAAATTGGCTCGGATCTCGAAGTTGATCACCAACAAGAGTTATTGTGTCTTCTGAATGAATACAGAAATTGCTTTGCACTAAATATTTCAGAACTAGGGTGCACAGATCTCCTAAAAATGGACATTAAAGAAATCGAAGATTCAAAGCCAGTATATATGAAGCCTTATAGAACAAATGCCTCTGAAAAAGCTGCAATCAAAGAAATAGTTCAAGAATGGAAAGAAAATGGAATTGTAACAGAAACGCGATCCCCAAATGCTAGTCCTGTCATACTGGTAAAAAAAAAAAAAAGACCGGTGAATACAGATTAGTTGTTGATTACAGACGTCTCAATAGTCAAACTATAAAGGATAAATTTTCCCTGCCTAAAATAGATGATTTATTAGAACAATTGCATGAGTGTAGTCTGTTTACAACGCTAGATTTAGCACACGGATATTTACAGATTCCATTAACTGAAAGTGCAAAATTGAAAACTGCTTCCGTAACACCGAATGAAAGTGGACAATTTGAAAGAATGATTTTTGGCTAATGCTCCTGCGGAATTTCAACGATTGATGTATCATGCATTATCCTCATTATGTAATAAAGAAGTGTTGTGCTACCTTGACGATATACTTGTTTCAGCAAGGACTTCGGAAGAAATGATTCAGAAATTAATTAAAGTATTCGAAGCACTACGTGCAGCTAAACTAACCCTGAAGTTACCGAAATGTGAATTTGCCAAACAAGAAATAGAATATTTAGGCTTTATAATCAATAAAAACGGTATAAAGCCGGGATCAAGAAAAGTTGAAGTAATATCAAAATTCCCAGAACCTAAAAACCTTCATGAAGTTCGACGATTTCTTGGTTTAACAAGTTTTTTTAGAAGGTTTATTCCAAATTATGCCATTAAAACTGGACCATTGACTCAACTAACTAAGAAAAATCAAACATTCAGATGGGAAGAAAGTCAGCGGAATTCTTTTACAATGCTGAAAAATGAACTGACAAATCAACCAATTTTAGCTTTGTACAACCCTAATGCTCAAACAGAAGTCCATACTGATGCATGCTCAGAGGGTATTGCTGGCATGTTACTTCAACTCGGAAGTGACGGCAAATGGCATCTTCTCTACTGCGTGAGCAAAAAGACAACGGAAGCTGAAAAGAATTATCACTCGAGTAAACTTGAGCTAATGGCAATTGTCTGGACTCTAGATAGACTTCGACAATTCTTACTCGGAATTGAATTTACGGTAGTTACCGACTGTCAAGCATTAGTTTACATGAATGCAAAGAAATCTAGCAATCCCCAAATTGCTCGTTGGAGTATCCTTATTCAAGAATATAAATTTGAAATACGCCACAAACCAGGAATTAAAATGTCTCATATCGATGCAATCAGTAGAGCTCCTGTTATTAATTCGTCAGACACCATGCATTCTTTGATAGAAGATAATTTAGATGTTTGTCTGACCTTAAATTTAGACGAACAAATTCTTATGATACAGCATGCAGATGAAAAGTTAAGAAAATTAATAACAATTTTGAAGAAAGACCCAAGTGAAAGAACCAAAGAAGAAAATCAAAATGTAGAAAATTATATTTTGAAAAGGAATAGACTGTTCCGTATTGTAGAGGATGGAGAAAAGAAGTTATTATACGTCGTACCTAAAAGCATGAGAAAAAGCATAGCTGTGGAGTTTCATGACCTTATGGGACATTTTGCTGTTGATAGGACTGTCTCAAAAATCAAAGAACTGTACTGGTTTCCTGCTATGAAGAGATATGTTCGTCGACATATATCAATGTGTTTCGAATGCCTCATCAACAAAGTTCCAGGTGGAAAAAGACAGGGTCTTTTGCATCCTATACCCCCAGGCCTCAGACCTTTTGCAACAATACACATTGATCACCTTGGACCTTTCATCACAAGTTCTAAAAGAAACAAGGAATTGTTAGTCGTCATTGATAATATGACCAGATTCGTTCGATTGTATGATGTGAAAAACACATCTTCGAAGAACGTACTGAAATCATTGATGAGTTTCAAAGAAGAATTTGGATTACCAGATCGTATAATATCAGATCGAGGTTCTTGTTTTACTTCAAAGGAATTTCAAAATTTTTGCAAGGAAAAAGGAATTCTTCATACATTAAATTCAACCTCCCACCCACAAGGGAATGGCATGGTGGAGAGATCGAACAGAACAATTTTATCAACGATAGTAACATCAATGAAAAGTAAAGATCAAAAGGATTGGGACAAAAGAATTAAAGAAGTTGAGAGAAACTTGAATAACACAATCAATAAAACTATTGGGAAAACACCATTTGAAATACTTCATGGATATGTACCACGATTTCAAGATGGAGTTTTGAGATTACTTGCTGATGAAGAAGCAGAAGTTTGGAAGGAACCAGAAAAACTACAAAAAGAAGGTAGAGAAAAGATTGTTAGAGAACAAGGAAAAATGAAAACTTATTATGACAAGAAGAAATAGGTATCTCTATCATTTGAGCAAGGAGAAATAGTAGTAGTTAAAAGAAATTCAAAATCTACACCAGGAGAACCAACCAAAACTCAACCTAAGTATCGTGGTCCAATGGTTGTGACAGTACTTCCGGGCGACACTTATAGAATATCACAACTAGAAGAAGCCTGCGATGGTCGCTTTTATGCATCAACTGCTCATGTAAGTCAACTAAAATCTTGGAAAAATGCAGAAGCAAATGATGATGATGACAATGACGACGATGACGATAATGACGAAGACGATGATGAACTTAAAAGGCCCAAGCGAACAGTGCGCAAACCATTGCGCTATAAAGACTTCGTATAGGACTTATAGAATTTCTTTTGAAATTATATTTCATTTTTTTCCTACCTATTATTATATTTTTGTTGTTGTTTATTTGTCGTTTTAATGCATGATAAGATTTGGTTCAATTGAGGTCAATTGAAAAGTCAGGATGGTCGAATGTAAGAACGATTGTAAATTATTTAATTGTTATTAGACAAAATATCTATTGAGAAAATGGCAACAGCTAATTTCTGGATGTCGTTCTATTTATAATTTTAAAAATATACTTGCAAATGATGTACGCTTCAAATGTTTAACGGTACGATGCAGTAAGTACGTTTGTTATGTTATGTACGTTTACGAATACGTTACGTATAGGTTATTAAGATTTATCTTCAAATAAATGTTTGTCTTTTACAACCATTTTACGAGTGATTAATTTAACTACAAAAGGAAGTTAACAGAAGGAAGTAATTATTTTTTGGTAACTTGCTTTAAAGGTATCTTGCAAAGCAGAATAAAGCTCCATCTGATAAATGGAAATAATTATAATTCAAATCCTTGCCAGAGTTATATTGCCACATAGATATATTGTTACATTACACATTTTTAGAATGATTTTGATTAAGAATAAAAAAAAGAAAAGAAAAGAAGTAATAAAAAATCTGAAAATTTTCAGATTTTAAATTACGTCCAAAGGGGCGTTTTTTAACGTTTTGTGCGTTACCTTTATTTATTAAATATCATTTTCTTTGCACTTAGACCATAAAATTCAGTTCAATAGCAATGTCGCAAAATAATTTTAAAATGAGCATATCTTTAGAATTTCCGATACGTAATCTATGTCTATGTTGTAATGCAATTAAGAGGCAGTCGGCCTTGTGCGGCCTTTACTAATATATTATACATAGGGTATCTTTAATGATGATTTGAATCCAGTAAGATGGAACGTATATTTTGCACCTAGTGCAGAGTCTCTAGAAGAGAAGTAAATGCACGCCATCTTTTGGCAAAAATTGTAGGAGAAAAGAAAAGCCATTTTTGGTCTGGAAGCTGAAGCCCGAACCCACGATGTGAGGGTCTGCAGCTTGGATTGCCGCTCGGCTATGCTTGTCTTGAAAGAAGTTGCGAATTAATCTTAATCTGCAAAGTTCAAAATAATCTCGATGGCTTGAAAAGCTAGATAAAGCTTCTGCATATTTGATTTAGCTGATTTAATTCTCTGAGCTATTGTGGTTATTGATTTCAGAAGATAAGGGGTTTTCTCGTCTTTGAAAATGTTAATGATTTCTGCTAAATTTTCCAGCAGGTTTTTCTGGTTAACTTTGTCACTGTAAAGTTTTCTAGGCATTTCTTGATTAGTTTGGGCTGGAGCTTGAATGAATTCGGGGAAGTCATCTTTAATGGGAATTTCTTGTGGTTTTTCTATCTTCTCTAAATGATTGAATCTTTTTCTGTATACCTTACAACCACGATAAGAAGAAACGTGATTTTTGTGCCACTACATGCAAGTTGGTTTTTCATCTGGTTTTAATTTACAGTTATTGGATCTATGATTTTGTCTGTATTTAGAGCATCTGACCTTTTTAAGCAGTTATTTTGGGAGTGTCCGAACTCCTGGCACTTGAAACATTGAATTGGGCGTTTTCTGGGCTGATATTTTTCTATTGTGATATTGAATCCGAACATATTGTTTAATTGATGAATTTTCTCTCCTGCAGAGTTCCTTTTTAGTTCAAGGGAAAATATAGGTAAACGGATAATTTGGTCTTCTGCGTTCTTCGTGAATTGCTTTACTTTAATTATAGGGAAGCTTCTGCGTTCTAAGTCTGTGTGAATTGCTTGCTCGGTATAGGATCTTGGGATATTCTTAAGTATAACTTTAATTGAAGAGGCTGAGGAAATTTGGTACGTCTAGCTTTATAATAGTAAAGATTTAAAAAAGGTGAATCAGAGGCCGATGATAATAAAGCTTCTACTTAATTATCATCGTCCTCTGATTCACCTTTTTTAAATCTTTACAGCAGAGCGTGGTTCTGATATTGAACACGCTAGAGGCGAAGCATTTATATTTGCTTTGTGGAACTTATTTGTTTGGAACGGAATCGCGCGTTAAGTGAAATTTGAAATGGCAGCACGTGATGAGAACACAAAATATTGTATTGAGCCATTTAACGGTAAAAACTAACTTTTCTCTGTTTAAGCGCCGTATTGAAACTGTGTTTGCAGCCAAAGAACTTGATAAATATTTAGACGTTGAAGCGGATGAAACGAAAGTTGCTGAAATCAAAGATGCAAAAAAGGCTTACGCATTGCTGCTAACCCTTCTAGATGATGCCATATTGGCTACCATGTCGAGTGAATCTTCTGCACGTGAAATTTGGAGCAGTTTAAAGAATAAATACCATAAGATGAGTGCAGTTAGTCAAATATTAGAACGAAAGAAATTATCGACACTGAAGAAACACCGAGATTGCAGTATGCAGTCCCATATTAACGAACTGTTGGCGGTCGTAAATGAACTGCGACTCTCACGTGCTGAAGTCAAAGATATGGATGTGATTATTTATTTGTTGATGTCGCTACCTGCTGAGTACGACATTATTAAATCAACGATTGAGAACCAGCTAAATGAAATGCTTACGCTGGACTTTGTTATGAAAAGGCTCTTGAATGCTGAAGAATTGCAAGGTGAGAGAAATTCTTACGATTCTCGTGTTTCTGGCTCAAGTAATAACGTAGCTTTTATCGCTGATAAGCGTGATATCATCTGCCACAAATATAAAAGTAAAGGTCATATTGCCAAGCTTTGCAAGAAAAAATTTGTTTGTTTTGGATGTGGACGAACAGGGCATTACAAGAAGGATTGCAGATTTAAGCATAAATCAGATTACAGAGAATCGGCTGCAGTAACATTCATGGTTGGCGAGCCTGTTGGAAATTTCATTCTGGATTCTGGAGCAGCTACACACATGTGTAATAAAGGTGAGTGGTTTGAAGAAATTAAACCTTTTTCTGGAACTGTTGTATGTGCTTCGAAAAAATGATGTTTTAAAAGTAGAAGGTATTGGTACAGTACCTGGAACATTAAATAAGAGAAATATTACTTAAAGATGCGTTATATGTGCCTGAGTTGAACGGATAATTAATATCCGTGAAGAATATTCAAAAAGCAGGTTACAGTGTAATTTTTAAGAATGATGTAGCTGTTATTGAAAGGAGGAATGAAAAATTTGAGTTTGCTAAATTCAATGAGAAAGGACAGTATGTGAGTCAATTTGAACCTGTTAAAGCTTCAACATACATTGCAGATCATAGTGCAGAATTATGGCACAGGCACATGGGGCACTCTTTTGATAAAATATTAAAAGAAATGGGTTTGCCAGTATCTGAGTCACCATCAAGCTTTTGTGAAGAGTGCATAATAGCAAAACATTCCAACACTCCTATGAACAAAGGCCCCAGAAGCAGAAAGCATGTGCCAATGAGAATGGTACACACTGACATATGTGGTCCCATTGATCCACCCACTAGGAAAGGTGAAAAGTATTTTGCAACAATCATAGACGATTTTTTCTAGATTTACTGAAGTGCATCTCTTAAAACACAAGAGTGACATAAATGAAGTGTTTAAATTGTTCCTAAAGCAGAATCCTGATCTCTACAAAATCCGGTGTGATAATGCCAAGGAATACGTGTCTGGTGAACTAGCTTGTTATTGCAAGAAAAATGGTGTTATGATAGATCCTGCTCCTCCATATTCACCTCTATTACGTAATTAATCAACTACTGTTGATCGAAGTTGTCAGAATCCACTGACGTATGCAGGTTCTTTTTATATTACTAATTAAAAAACAAGAACAAAATCCATTTACCTGTTCTGATGCATTGTTGAATCTGACGTGATGTTTCAGCCGGCAATCTTCTTTATAGAAAAACCACAATTGAATTTTTCGACATCACATTTTATTTACATAAATCATTTAAAAGGAAAAAATTAATATTTAAATACATTTTCTTGTACAGCCTCTCTTTTTCTCTTATGGCTATACGAAACAATTTATCCGTCCATCACACGGATTCGAAACCGAACTCTCTACTGTTTACAAAAAAGAAAAAAGAAAAAAAAAAAACAAGTTTTTAATTTCTCTCACTAATGAAACCTCTGGCGCCCTCTGGCGGGAGAAAGCCACTTTAGATGAACATTTAACATACTCCCACCTTTAATTTACGGTGGAAGCCAGAAATTAAACATTAAAATTAAATTTACATCGTTACTCAAAAATTAATAGAATGAAATAAAACTAATATCTATGAAAATTTCAAACTCCCCCAAAAAAAAGTTAAAGTTCTAAAATTGAGTTGTGAAAAGTGTTCATACAGTTCATCAGCTGGATTACTGGGTCATCGTTCTTAGATATCTGTTCCGTCTCGCTTAGAATATTTCTATGTATTTGTACTTGCTTAACGTTTGCAGCGCCATGTAAGGTCAGTGGCGAGAGCCGAGTGCTAATCAGTAAGCGATAGGGATGCACTCGGTCCACATCGAGTCTCCATTCCTCTGCCGGAACAAAGCGGTAGTCAATTGTTAATTATTCCTTACTCACTCTTTGCCCGTTATGCGGCATTATTGTTCTTGAAAGAAAATAAATGTTGTCAAGTTTCTCAACTTGACTTTTATGAATTAATATACAGTCCACAACCACCAATTGCTATCAACATTTTGGCCCTAACCGACCCGAAGGAATAACAGCAACTATGAATAATATAATATCTCTGAATAGGCAACGCGGTTGCCTAAAAGCGAAAATAACAAAACTGGAACATTTTCTGCGTGACTTCGTCGAAAATGAAGAAAGTGAATCCTTTTTAGAAGTGAAATTGCAATCGTTATCAGGAATAAAGCGATCCTTGGATGAATTAAAACAGCGGTACTTCAATCTACCAGCAGAGGTCGCCATAGAGGAATCTTGTGAAATTATTGAAGAACTGGAGGACGATCTGGAGAAAATGGAGGTAAGTCTCAAATACCTCTTTTCAAAATTAAAATCAAAAATTAATGCATTACCCGTACGTAATAGTACTGTTGAAATTATTAATGTTAAATTGCCTGAAATACCTTTACCTCAGTTCTCTGGAAAATATGAAGAATTTCATGATTTTAAATGCCAATTCATATCCTTAATTGCTGAAAATAAGAAGCTAACTGAAACACAAAAACTTTATTATTTAAAGGCTGCTCTTAAAGGAGAGGCAAAAAATATCGAGAATTGCGAAGATACATACCAGTCATTGTTTCAAGCTTTAGAATTAAGATATGAAAATAAACGGGCGATAGTGGATAGTCATATTCAAAATATTTTGAATCAAGAAAAAATTCAGCAAGAGTCACCTAAGGAACTTCGCCGATTATTAGATCATACCAAACGCAATCTACGCGCCTTAAAAACGTTAGAGTACAATCTTGATAGGCTATCTAACGCAATTTTAATAAATATTCTCCTTCAGAAAATTGACAAGGAAACCCGGAAGCAATTTGAGCTTACCTTAAAATCTAAAGATGTTCCATTACTCGACGAATTTTTAAATTTTTTTGAAAACCGAATTTTGGTACTAGAAAGAATTCATAAAAATATGCCTATCAAATTTCCTCCTAAACCCAGTATCGGTGCAAAACCAAAAGGTTTTGTTATAAATTCAATTCATTCCAACTCAAAAAAACTGTATCCATTGTAAAGGAAACCATGCTCTCTTTAAATGTAGTGCGTTCAAACAAATGAATGTTGGAAATAGGCTCCTTATCGTCAAAAATAAAAAAATATGTGTGAATTGTCTAAAAACTCATTCCGGAGAATGCAATTCAAACTTTTCGTGCAGCCACTGTTTCCGAAAACATCATTCCCTTCTCCATATGGACAATGACCCTCAGAGTCCAACAGACACTCCCTGCTTTACTCCAAACCAGGGGAAAACAAACCCCTCCGAAGAAGCTTCGGGTGACAATATACAGCAAGCAGTACATAGTCTTGCATCCATTTCCCGTGCGGGAAACTCTGTCTTACTGAGTACGGTGGTTATTTATGTGACGAATGTGTTCGGGCAGCGCTGCAGAATAAGAGCCTTACTGGACTGCGGTTCGCAAATGAGCCTCATCACCAAAGACTGCGCAGAATTTTTGGGTTTGAAAACTAAACCCATCCGAACGCACATTTCGGGAATAAGTGGATCAGCTCATTCAATCAAAGCGAAGATTTTAGCCCATATTTCGAAAGAAACAGAGACCTTTTCTCACAATTTAGAATTATGTATTATTCCAAAAATAACAGATGTTATCCCTTCGACAAAACTGGATATTTCTAATCTAACGATACCGCATGACATTAAATTAGCAGACCCTAACTTCTATACACCTGGTAAAATCAATATATTGATAGGAAATGAGTTATTCTTTAACATCTTGAAAGAAGGTAGAGTTTAAGCGCTGAATGGAAACATAATATTGCAAAACACAGAATTTGGTTATTTATTGACAGGGGTTCTACCTACTGTTAATAATCAATCCTATTGTTATTTGATAAAGGAATCAAGTCTCGATAATGCAATTAAGAAGTTTTTCGAATTAGAATCCTCCCCGGGAGATGGTAAGGAAATCGTAAAGAATGAAGAAGAAATATTTTGCGAAAGGCATTTTAATGAAACATACTCGCGTGATAAAACAGGTAGATACATAGTAAAATTACCTATGAAGGATGATGCTACTTCTATGCTGGGTTCATCTAAAGAAATTGCTATTAAGAGACTGAATACAATTTGGAATTGTCTTGATGCTAATAAGACTATGGATAATTTGCATAAGGAATTTATGAACGAATATTTAAGCTTAAATCACATGGAACCTGTTATGCTCGTGGATAACTGTGACACTTATTACTACATTCCCCATCACGCAGTGTATCGCCCGGAGAAAACTTCAACTCGATTAAGAGTTGTTTTCGATGCATCATGTAAATCATCCAGTGGCTATTCGCTAAATTCAATTCTTTTGAACGGAGGCACAATTCAAGAAGATCTTTTTTCTATAGTTTCCAGGTTTAGAAAACATCGCTTTGTCTTTAGTGCCGATATTAAGCAGATGTATTGACAAATACTCATACATCCATCGCAAAGAAATTTACAGAGAATTGTTTGGAAGCCAAGCCGCGAGGCCCCAGTTCAAGTGCATAGGTTACGTACGGTTAACATACGGCACTACTAGCGCGCCGTTCTTAGCCATAAGAACCTTAAAGGCATTGGCAGCTGACGAACAGGACTATTTTCCCAGGGCGGCTGCGGTCACATCTACGGATTTTTATATGGATGATATCCTGACAGGAGGAAATACTTTAGAAGAAGCAAAGGAGCTTCAGTCTGAATTAGTACAAATGCTTCGTCGTGGAGGTATGGAGCTACATAAATGGGTGTCCAATCATCCTGAGCTGCTGCATGATATTTCAACACAGGAATATTCCTTTGAATCTCAAGAAAGTGTAGTGAAGACGCTAGGAATGCTCTGGAAACCGAAGGATGATCACTTGACTTTCAAAACAGCTGTGAACAATCAAGGTAGCTTTACTAAATGTCAGGTGTTATCTGAAATAGCTAAGCTTTTTGATCCATTGGGTCTCTTCGGACCCGTAGTAACGAGGGCAAAAATATTCATGCAAAGACTATGGCTGCTGAAAGTGGACTGGAACGAGGAATTACCTCCCAAGGAGTTGTGTGAATGGAAAAAATTCCTTTCCCAGCTTCAGTTAATCGATCAATTGAATATTCCCAGATATGTTTTAACTGAACATTCCCGTTAGAACTGAGATCCATGGGTCCTCGGACGCTTCGAAAAAGGCTTATGGTGCAGCTATTTACATCCGTTATATTACCACTGATGGAATGAATTATTCCAATCTCCTTTGTAGCAAATCCAGAGTTTCTCTTATAAAACCTGTTACAATTCCACGTCTTGAATTGTGTGGAGCATTACTTTTGTGTAGGCTTGTGTCAAAGGTAATGTAACAGCTCTGCAGCTAAGTATCGATGATGTTTATTTGTAGTGTGATTCTACTATTGTTCTAGCATGGATAAACACGCCTGCGTACAAGCTTAAAACCTTTGTGAGCAATCGATATGCTGAAATTCAAAACTTGAGTCACCAATTCAAATGGGGTCATGTTGCCTCAAAGGAAAATCCAGCGGATATAATATCCCGAACAGCAGACACTAGTGAACTTTTGGCTAATTCCTTGTGGTGGTCAGGTCCTGAGTTCCTCAATCAGCAACTTCCATTGCCAGAATGCATTTCTTATTCTTCGAATGAAGAGTATGAAAAAGAACTGAAACAATCATCGAATCCAGTTCTGACTTTGACAATGAACGAACATTTTATAGACTCCTTTCTAAAACTTTCCAATAATTTTCGTAAGCTAATCAGAATTCTCAGTTTTATTTTCAGGTTTATCTTAAATTGTAAATCCCAGGATAAGATGCGGGGATATTCAACTCTAGATGAGATGAAAAAAGCTGAGGAGTTTCTTATACGACATGCCCAATTAACTACCTTTATTGCGGAAATTACAGCTCTTTGACGAGGTAAACCTATTCCTGCACAAAGTAAGTTAACAGGTCTTGACCGTTTTCTAGATGAGAATTCTCTTTTAAGAGTTGGAGGAAGATTAAAAAACTCAAATTTATTATTTGATTGTAAACACCAGTTAATTTGCCTCCCACTCATAGAGTTACTGTGTTGATTTTTGAATATTTTCATAAGAAGTACCTACATATCGAAGCGCGAGGATTACTTCATCAGGTGCGTTTGAAATATTGGCCCATTCACGGCAAGGGCTTGGCTCGTAAGATAGTTCATGCTTGTGTGATATGTTTTAAAAACAAACCAATTGCAGCAAATCAGGTCATGGGTAATCTTCCCACTGAGCGTATAACTCCGATTTCACCCTTTCTTAATTGTGGCGTTGACTTAAATGCGGACCATTTCGTGTTAAATTCAAGGGTCAACGCAAGGGAATTTTTCCTAAAATCTATGTTGCTGTATTTATATGTTTATCCACAAAGGCAATCCATTTGGAGATAGTAACAGACTTGACATCTGAAGCCTTTATAGCAGCTCTTAAGCGATTTTGTGCTAGAAGAGGGAAAAATCTCTTCCATCATTACAGATAATACCACAAATTTTAAGGGGGCTCATACAGAGTTAAAGCGTTTACAGAAATTGATTAAAAAACCAGATGAGGCGTTATCCAGCTATTTCACCTCAGAATCTATAGTCTGGAAATTAATTCCCCCTAGATCACCGAATTTTGGTGGACTGTGGGAAGCGAGAGTTAAATCCTTTAAGTACCATCTTAGAAGAACTATGGGAAGTACTAAGGTTACTATGGAAGAATTTCTTACAATCATTACTCAGATTGAACGAATTTTAAATTCACGCCCGTTAATCCCTATGTCTAATGATATTAATGAGTTTGAAGTTTTAACGCCAGGACATTTTTTAGTTGGCCGCCCAATCACGTCAATACCAGAGCCTGAACTTAATGAAATTACTGATAATAGGTTATCAAGGTGGCAGCGGACAACAAAATTTGTTCAATTAATATGGAAGCGTTGGCAAACAGATTACCTCAATCACTTGCAACAGCGCAATAAATGGCAGTTTCAGAAATTCAATGTAGAAACAGGTGCAATGGTTTTACTTAAGGATAAGAATTTGCCGCCTTGCCATTGGGTTTTAGGTAGAATTTTAGAGACAATCCCTGGTACAGATGGTAAGGTACGTGTAGCTAAAGTTAAAACTGCTTCAGGAATCTGCACTAGATCTATATCAAAGATCTGTTTATCAAAGATCTGTTTATTGTAATATTCAAGTTTCTACTGACTTTATATATATTTGTGGAATTAGTTTATACATTACAATAATTTAATAATGATTATATGTTTAAAGGATTTGTATGGCTTATTTTGAAATGTATGTGTATTGTAACACTTTTTATGTCAACTTATATATTGTTTACATAATTACTATTTTCAATATTTAATGCTCTTAAACTCCATACTTCAATTTTAGATCTATAGTAATCTGACAATTATTTATGTGATTATCAATTTTGAACTATTGTAATTTGTCACTAATTAATTGAAATTTTTGTATCAAATTTCAATGCCGGGCGGAATGTTTCGTCTCGGTTAGAATATTTCTATGTATTTGTACTGGCTTAACGTTTGCAGCGCCATGTAAGGTCAGTGGCGAGAGCCCAGTACTAATCAGTAAGCGATATAGATGCACTCGGTCCACATCGAGTCTCCGTTCCTCTGCCCGAACAAAGCGTCAGTCAATTGTTAATTATTCCTTACTCACTGTTTGCCCGTTAAGCGGCATTATTGTTTCTAAAAGAAAATAAATGTTGTCAAGTTTCTCAACTTGACTTTTATGAATTAATATACAGTCCACAACTACCAATTGCTATCAACAATAGCTCCAAATGGCAAAGCTTACGAATCGGTTGTACAAAAGTTCCTGAAGAGGTTTTTACCTCTGCCACACGTGTACAACCATCTCTACTTGGAAACAATTTTGTGACTTTGCCTATTGGCCAGTTAAGTCTCTTTCGGTTGTCTACTTCAATTAGTACTACATCACCCGTCTGGATCACTTGAGCCTTTTCTCTTGATTTTTGAACGAGATTTGCCAAATATTCTTTTCGAAATCTATCTCTCAATTGATCTTTGATATTTTGGCATTTCCGGTATCTTTTTCGAAGTTTCTGGAAATTAATTTTTTCTAGATCAGGTATCCCAATTTCTTGGATGTATTGAATAAAAGATGATGGAGTCAAAGGAACAAATTTATCAGATTCTTCTGAAATATATGTAAGAGGTCGATTATTCATTACAGCTTCAACTTCACATAATATCGTTGAAAGGTCTTCAAAATTGAGTGATGATCTACCAAGTGTTCTTAGAAGATTTTTTACACTGCGAATAAGCCGTTCCCACCACGCAGCTGTTGGAGGAATGAACTTCCATTTAATGGGAGCTAGGTCTTCAGAATTTTCTATTTGACACCAATTTAAAGATTTCAAAAGGTTGTTGATAACCCTGAAGTTAGTTCCGTTGACGCTGTAGATTGTTGAAATTCTTTCCCTTCTCGCTATGAATCTCCTGAGGGCATAGATGAAACCTTCTGTTGACAAATTATTCACTAATTCCAAGTGTACGGCGCGATACACAGCGCATGTGAAAATGACAATCCATACCTTGGTTTTGTCCTTTAGAAAGGGAGGACGACATAAATCAATGCCCATGACTCCAAAAACTTTCGAGTCTCTGACTCGGTCCAAATGGAAGATAAATAGGCGGAGTGACAGACGGTTTTGAAGTAAAAATTTTGCATTTCATGCATTTCGATAATTCACTTCGGATGTTACGCTTTGCAGAAATAATCCAAAAATTTTCTCGCAGGATGGAACCAACAGACCAGCATGGCAGTTCTTTAAATGGCAATCTCGTATTAAACAATTTACTACGTGATGTTTTGATGGCAACAAAATTGGATATTTGAACGAAAATTCGTCCTCACGTTCTAACAACTTAGTTTTCACTCGTATTATGCTATTTTGATCTTTCACAACAACGAGACCTTTGACAGTACCTGAGACATCACCAAAATTTTATAACTGAATTCTTGACCAAATGAACTTCTCTGCCTCTTTCTTTTCTTCGATCAAGAGCTCAGATGGGAAAAAATAATTTCTATTTCTACATCTGGATATGAATCTTTTAATCCAACAAATAATATTTACAGCCTCATCTTTATGTCTCAAATTCTACATGTCTTACTAAGTTTGTTCATAGTTTTGCATTATTTGTTGTCAAGGGTTGGGATTGGCTGACCACCTGAGGTTTCTTACCACCCTTCTTCCATTTCTTTCCACTATGTTTTGAGCTAGAATTAGCATTTGCCACAAATGTTATCGTACTTTCGTTTTTAAGCTCTTGATTTCTTCTCTGCAGCCGCATGTTGATCTGTTCGATCAGTTTTTCAGATGACTTTTCCGTCTTTGGCATTGAGTCCCACTGTTATTTGAACTCTATATATTCGTCATCAGGCAGAATAGATAAGATTCGCGGTGCTAGCAGGTTCTGCGGCAACTTTCCTTCGCCGCTCAACTCTTGCTCACGTTGAAGATCCACCCACAGTGTACGTAAAACGTGCGAGTGATTGCATTACACTTTCGTCTTTCTCGATCCGAAATGTGAAAAACTGTTGCAGATGGGTGTCCAATTTTACGCTTGAAACCTTCTCAAAGTTACTTAATAACTCATTCCCTATCGCTAGTGCAGAATTACCATGCATACGGATCAAATTTAACACATTCGGTGATACATTTGTGCGAATGATCACAGCAGCTTTCGCATTCGCCTTTGCATATGCTTTTGAGGCTTAGTTGTACTCGCGTATCGTTTTTTCATTCGCGCTTTCTGCTGGAGCTTTTGGCTCGATAAGGGAATTATCGAAGATGCCCGCACAATCGTTGAGCACAAATAAAGAGTTTATTTCAAATTTCCAATCAGTCCAGTTGGATAAACCTTCCAATTTGGTACACTGAACAAAATTTTTAGCTTCCATATTACGTCGCTATTAACCAGGAAATATGCAGCAAAAATAAAAGGCTGTCGGCACACTGTAGCATCTACCTACACACTGTTCAGATGGAAGTGTTGAAATCGAAAACGAAAATCCGTGATTCAAATACGTCAACATAGCCATCGTTAATTTATTTACGCACTTAAACGTCGCTAAAACCCATAACCTGTTATAAAATTAACATGCAGAGCGATGACTAATTGAATTTTGGACTTTATTAACAAAAAAGGTAAAGAGAACTTAACATACGTCTTACTGTATACATGACAAATTTTAGAATGACAAAAATAACAGTGATGCCAGATGCATAAAACATAATAAAGCAATAAAACAATGATGCCACTGAAACTGCACTTAATAATTATTAAATGCTCGATTCTCAACACAGATATTCCATATTATACCTTTTCAACATAACATATTTCTGCGAAGTCCTCTGATGTTTTAGCTATGGACTGTTGTGCCTTTGATCTCTTGAAAAGAGCTCTTTTTAAATGCAAACCCACCATGATTGATAGACTCCCGAAAATAGTGGAAGAGATGGAAATAAAAAGCCCTACTACTGTAATGGAAATCATGAAGCAGACACATAGTCCAGGAAAAAGGCTATCAGATCAAACATATTAAAAAATACTCTTTACATTTTAAACATGTGTGAAGTCATCTGTGTGACTTAGCTATGTAGCTTTCGTTTACTTTCCCATATTCATATAATCTAACTCTGTTAAATTTTTTTCATAAAAAAGTTGAATAGAAAACTTATAACTAAATTGTAATTTCATTCTTTGATAAAATATTAGTTTGTATAACTTGATGTATATTAAAGATGTGAGAGCAATAAAAATTAATAAATATTTATTTATAATGCACCTTGGGTGTTGAATTACGTATTTGTTTATCCCAAGCCAAAAATATCTTTGGAAGTGCTGTGAATCCTGTTTTCATTCATTTGTAACAATAAGTTAACATTAAATTTTCACTATTATTATATGACCATCTAATTCGCCTTATATTCTTAACATAATAATGTTGCATTCTATGGATTTGGCGTAACTGATAACACTTGAAGAATCAAAACACAATTCATCTGTTAGCATGCACTATTACACAGAACAATTCAAAAGACACGTTTACACTCATCAAAAAACTATAAAAAATACACTGAAGCACAGCTTTCATGCTATTACAGTAAAGACAGCTTCACGGCAAAGCATTAAAGTACAGCTCCCAACTCAGTTGATCGATCTCAAGCTAATCTCTGAACTCAAGGCACACTCTCTCCTAGAACAGGCAGGTTATATATAGCTTTAACCTAACTGTGAGAATATTTTTGAGAAAATCATTAAATATGTGTCCTAGAATGTTGTCACTCTGTGTATTATCAATTTTATCGGCAAACGGGATTTCTCGCCAAATCTGGCAACCGTAAGCCCACTTTGTGGCCACTCTGGTGTCGTCGAGTGCATCGCGAGTTGTAGTGTGAAAATTCTCTAGAATACGTGGAGTTCCGAGAACGACTAAGCAGAGTCGGGAGCTGTACTCTAGTGCTTTGCCGTTAAGCTGTCTCTATCATGATAGCCTGATAAACTGGAGGCTGTGTCGCTGATCTTGTCGGCGTGTTTATAGTAGTTCATCGACGACTGTAAACGTGTTTTGGAGTTGTCCCGATTAATACAGGCCAATAAAGTGTGTTTCGATACTGCATCAAGTAGTGTCGTCGTTATTCACTCGAAATCGACATGAACCCTTACGAACGTGAAAAAAGAAAATAGCATAACAATACTTTCTGTTCATCACCGCATGTTTATCAAAACATGACAACTTGAGTAACGACTCATGCCTAAACAATTTTTTTATGTTAGTAATTGAATAATAAAGGACTATGATAACCTTTTATGTTAACATTACGCTTGGCAATGATTACAGATTTAAATTAAATGCCCTAAAAATGCTGACGAGGAAAAGTTTACCAAATATTTCATTGCATATGCTAAAATTAGATTTTCTTGATGATACTCATAGACCCAAAGGTTACATTTAGGGCTATTTGAATTAAGAATAACTGATTTGTTATTCACATAAACCCAGAGCCAGGGCTCATATCGCCGCACCGAGTAGCAGAATTTAGGACCCATAGAGACTGCATCAGGCGATAAGATATTTAGCGCTGACCCTCAATAAGGCTTACGTATATGTGGTAATTTATTTATTCAGAACTCTGATAAGCCTTAAACATATGCAAGAAATAGACATAAGTATACTAAATAACTAAACAAATACAATTCAGGTTTAATTGTCTCAGTGCGTGTTAGAAGCAAGATAAAATTTTAATGGAACAACTTGTCGTTAGTTGTCAAGCTCATGACGCATAGCCAAATATGTATACTGAAGGATAGCTAAATTTGATGACGATAGCCACTAATTTCAAAGGTTTTTGGATATCACAAAACAAAGGTGAAATTTTCCAATTAACGGATTTTGTAAAGAAATGTAGAGAAGGAGTAATAAATTAAGATTATATAAAGGAAGTTTTTCATTGTGATGACAATGCTTCTCAATCATCAATCAATTAATGAATGGCAAAATCTGTAGTACGGTACTAAATCCAGAAAATACTGCTACCAAAAGTGACAGAGAAGTTAGAAATTTTCGAAACAACAGTTACAGGATTTCAAGATTATGTCTGTCTACAGAATGAAAGAGAAAGTATTATCACAAAAAAACGAATTAACTTACATTGAAAGAAATGTTTAATAAGGTAAACAAATATTAAGCTTTTTTTTTCTTTTGTAAATTTTGATCATAAATACTTTATTATTTCATAAATCACGATTTCATATTTTTAATTTTATAATTTCTACACACCATCTTACTAGATTTAAACTGATGATCTAATATCAAGAAATATCCCAAATCCGGAATCCCCGAAGTCCCAGCGAGTCAGTATTTTGGACTTTGTACTGCACTGAGAATAGAAATTTATTTGTCTATTCAAAATTATACAGAAAATTATTAATGCATATTTTTAATGTAATCATTTGCTGAATTATTGGATCATCAACAATTACAAAGATACCTAGAAATGTGATAACACAAAAATGAAAATAAGCTACAGAAAGTATGAGAAAGATAGGAGAAAATTTTTGCTACGAGTACCATCGAATATTTCCAGCTCCATTGAATTCCA
The DNA here is from genome assembly GCF_044657685.1 of Stegodyphus dumicola. NCBI lineage: Eukaryota > Metazoa > Arthropoda > Arachnida > Araneae > Eresidae > Stegodyphus > Stegodyphus dumicola. Next base: position 150,839,900 of record NC_140777.1, read on the forward strand.
CCTTAATCGTTACTTAATATTGAAAGTACAACAAGTTAATTCTGATAAACATACAGTTGGGGAAGGGCGTAATAGGAAAGAACTCTTTTTTGGGGCAAACAAATTATTTCTAATATCAATGGCAGCTTGTGACCTCCAACATAATTACTTCACATGACTGCATAGGTTTCATTGAAAAATTTTGGGTTTGGTAGGTTTGACTGCTAAAGTTATTCCCGCTTTGCCCACTTTTTAATTTCACCTCTAGGAGAGAAATGTGTGGGTTTGACCACATTAGTTCAGATTTGCTCAGGCTGCACTATATATAGAAAAATTTTAAGAGAATTAGTGATTCACTTTATTCATATGGTGAATCATCACTACCCAATACTAATCATGGCTGATGAGTAAAAAAAAAGCATAAAAACATATTTTTTTAATATAATGACATCATCAACATAGAATCCTTTCATTTTTTATAACAAGAACATAGATGCACAATAGCAACATACAAACAATAATATCAAAATGAAGATAATCACTTCATGCATAAGTCAAATGAAGATTTGGAATCGTAACTCCACTAAAAATGTATTTTATTTTACTCCAACATGGACTATTAAATAACCTGGCTCATCATGTTAAAAGCCAGCCTCGAACACCATCGACAACATTAAATTGTATCAGTGGAGTGGAGTCTTGATATTTCTTTTGCTCTTCATGGTTGCTTCTTGGGTCACACGCAGTCTGCGGCCTCTGACAACCCTGCATCAGAAGTTCCTTAAACTGAGGCATGAAGGTTACACATGAAAAGAAAGAAGACAGCAAAACTTTATGATCAGAGTAATTTATTAAAATTTTAACTACTAGCTCTGATCTACATTATTTAATAAATATTCTGAAACAGCATCAACTTGGTTTTTAACCAGTTGCATGTCTTTTTTAGTACATTTTAATTTTTATTTATAAACTGAATCAATATATGTATGATACAACGGCGTTTTCATGCAAAACAGTATACACATGTAACTACAGATATATAGCTAATTAACATCTTCTAAATACATTTTATCATCATTATTTACTATTTATTTTTATAATTATTATAGGAAAGTGCATAAGGACTATCTGCCTAAGAGCAGATACCTTTATAGAAAACTTTCTATGGAAACTCCCTCATATCATAATTAAAAACGATGAAAACCTAGAAAGCATCTACACAGTTCATTTATTTGGAACCTGAACCCAGCTTAAAGTCCTGATGTTCAGCAACTTTACCATTCAGTTGCTAGTGAGGTACTATCAATAAAAAATAACATTTTCTGGTAATAAATATGCTCTATTACTTTTATACACATTTAGTGTCTTCCCATTGATAATATAAATTGGCTCTTGTAGACCTAAAAGTTGAAGATCTGCCACACTAGCACCAGTTCATTTTGGCAAAACTTTGAAGAAAGAAGTCACTCATTTATTTTGTTAAAAATCACAGATCATTATTTAGATAATCAATAGACACAAATTACAAATATAGCATATAGAAAACTTATACATAAATAAATATATAACACTTGTGTGATGTTTCTTATTGCACAGTTTTGCTGAACCCCAGAATCTTTTAATGCTTTGAATATGCATCCGAGATTTGGGAGCTACAAAATTATATTGGTCATTAATTTCAAAATGTTTAAATCTTGCAGCTCATAATTCATTAGTTTTGTAGGCCTTCAAGAATACAAAACAACTATAAATTTAAAAAAAAAAAAAAAGTCAAATACTATCTACTTATGTTAAGATGAACTCTGTGTTGCTTTCACACAATACGCAAAAAGTCAATCCATTTGCAAAAAAGAGTTATCAGTTTGCTGAGTAACTCCAGTTTATTTATTATTTTAATACGATCTCGCTTCTGTCTCTCATTTTTGAAATACTGCATGGCACACAATCAGTTAACGTGTAGACAGCCGTGGGGGGTCACCAGTGACCGGCACTCGACTTGGCTACAGCGCCGTGGGTGCCACATGTGAATGGCGACGTGACAAATAGTAAAACACATAATTAGAGTAAATATTGTTACTGATAAATTTTTAAATACAGTACAAAGTCCGTAATCCAGACTCGTCGGGACCTCGGCGATTCCACATTAGGGGTTTTTTCGGATTATAGATCATCAACTTAAATCTGGTAAGATGGCATGCAGAAATTATACAATTAAAAATATGAAACCGTAATTTATGAAATAAAGAGCAAAGAGCTAAAGGGTATCAAATTTTACACAAAAAAAAGAAGAAGCTTAATATTTATTTGTTTACTTTATTAAACATTTCTTTCAACGCGTGCAAGCGTAATATATGCGCATGCATAAAGTTTGTGGCTTTGAGGTCCGTATTATTGATCATTCCGGATAATGGACATATGGATTATGGACTTTGTACTGTAGTACCTTTGTTACTGTAATGGTTTGAAGAATAATAAATCATAAAATTTTTAATTATAAATCACAAAAATGGTGTACAGATGTTTGGGGGTCACCAGTGACCCCCACCCGAAAAATGCATTAAGCACGATTAAATAAATCACATTATCTTCTGTAGATAATATTTCAACATAATATACATCGCATAATAAAAATTTCAAGTTGAGGTCTTGGGCAAACCACGTCAAATGCCCGCTGCAGTCAATGTGTTAAACAGTACATAAAACGGTCAGAACATTTGCAATAAGCAGTAAAAAAGAATGTCAGGGTTTACACGAAAGAGAAAACCTTGGTACAAATCCTTCCTCCCTAAAATGGGAATTGAACTTTTCTGCTAACAAAGGCTCCTCTGCAAATGAATGGACTGCAATTCCATTATTTCTTATTGAGAATTAATCGGAATTATGTGAAATCACATTGAAAACCTTATAAATGGTTGTGAATATCATGCCTGTTACGTATAGCATTGTTCACATATATTCAATCAGTATAGCATTATTTTCTTTTTAGTTTTGTTTTAAGTGGCAACAGTTATAAGAAGTTATATATTTTGGTAAAATAAACTTGTTTGGTTATGTTTAAATTCTTAGAGATTATTTAGGTAGAAATAAGTGCATAAATGAAAAAAATGGTGAACATTTACTGTCGTATCTAACATTTGGTGACCCTTAGTATGTGATTAAAATTTAAGAGGTGAGTACTTCATATAAGAAATACTTAATTTAATTAAATTTTTGGTTTTGGTTTGCAATAGAGCATCTTGTTAAGAAGCAATCGCTGTTATGAACACTGTTTACTAAGACATATAAAAGCTGAATGTCTCCATTTGATGATGAAAATACAGAAATAAGTAATTTTAAGATTAAATTAGCTACTTTAGAACAAAGTGCTTAGTCATTAGTGCTGATTTAATTGCTCTTGGAAATGAAATTTTAGTACTTGCCTGAAGTGCAGACAATAACGCCAAAAGTTATTCTGAGAAATCTGAATCTGTAGAAGAATATAAAGTTAAATTTGATAAAGCTATAGTTTGCATTGATTCTTTTATAGAAAGTAAATCACAACCAAACAGGAATATATTGAGTAATGGGAAATAAAAAATAAAACTTCCCAAACTTGAACTAATGAAATTTAGCAGTGAAGTTAAAGAATGGTTGTGTTTCTGGACTCAGTTTAAACAAATTCACAATCATAAAGAAATGGAGTTGGAAGACAAATTCCAATATTTAATACAGTGTATGTTGCCAGGTACAAGAGTGAAAGACATCACTGATAGTTATCCACCTACTTAAGAAAATTATACAAAAGTGATTGAAAGCCTCAAAACATGATTTGGCCATAAGGAATTGTTAGTGGATTATTATCTTCATTAACTATTAATTTTAGTTGTTAAAAATACCAAATCAAGGCTTAGTATCACTCAATTATATGATAAACTTGAATCCCACCTCAGATCATTAGAATCCATAGGGATGACCTCAGACAAATATTCTACAATGTTCTTCCATTTGTGGAGTCTAGTATTCCAGAAGACATGTTGAGAGTTTAGTTAAGAAACTCAGTAAATGAAGAGAAATCATATAGTGCAGTGTGGTCCAACCCGCAGTCCTCTTATTAATTTTGTTGGCACTTGCCCTTCTTACTGGGGGGGGGAAATTAGTTAATTATTTAGAAAAACAAAAGACCCTTCTTACTGCTTTAAATAATAATAAACAGAATAAACAGTATTTATGAAAAACAAGCAGTGTAAAACAGTCGCTAGGATGGGAATTAGCTGGTGAACCTGTGCTGCAGAGAATACAAAATAGCAGATTTAGCGGGAAACCACTGACATTGGCAAAGTTGTCCATCAGATGACAATTTCTTTTATTCCTAAAGATATATTAAACTAGTGATTTATATGTAATACATTTTCTTTCTTTAATGTCTCTGGCCCTCACTCTCCTATACTAACGTTTGATTGCCCCTCGGGTAACTAAAGGTTGGACCACACTGATATAGTGCAAGACTGACCAAACTTTTACATTTTCTAAGGGCTGAGGTCGAAGGAGAAGAAAGAATAACTCTAGCAAAGTCAGGTATGAAGAAAATCCCTATAGATGAAGTGATCCCTATAGAAAAGTTCATAAGGATAGGGAAGGTATTACAGTACAAAGTCTTTAATCCTGACCTCAAAGCTACAAACTTTCTGTGCATGTGTTGCATTGATGCATGCGCATATGTGTTTATGCATGCACATAATACGTTTATGCATGCGCGTTTAATGTATAATGGGCAGTATAAGTTAGGCTAAAATTATCTAATTATCTATTTCAGTTAATGCTGCAGATTGCATTGTTCCTTAATCTTCTAATTGGATCTGGCTTGTTAGACTGACTAATTGGCAGACTATTAGAGCAATTTTATAAAACGTACGCTTGAACTTTCGTTTATGTCAAAAAGAGTTTCCGATTCTGGAGCTTCCAAAGGATCTACAAAGTGAAAGCATGTTTCGATGTACCGCTTCTGATAGTGAAGAAAGTGACAGAGAGGTTATTGAAAACGAAAAAATTTTGATTGACAAGTTAGTCGGTATTCTCGACACAGCAATTACAGGACTTGGAGCAGTGGAACTGAACAAGAAATTATGTCTGTTTATAGAATTAAAGAGAAACTATTAGCACAAAAAACGAAGCAACTTAAAGAACTTGCATTAAAAGAAATGTTTAATAAAGTAAACAAATAAATATTAAGCTTTTTTTTTTGTAAATTTTGATACCCTTTAGATCATAATTGCTCTTTATTTCATAAATTATTGTTTCATATTTTTAATTTTATAATTTCTGCATGCCATCTTACCAGATTTAAATTGATGATGTATAATCCGGAAAAACCCCTAATCTGGAATCGCCGAAGTCCCGACGAGTCCGAATTAAAGACTTAGTACTGTACTATACCTACTGCAAGCAACTTGTTTTTGGGAGCAAAAGAAATAAATAACAATAATGTAATAAATTGTATATTCTGCGAAAAATCTCATCAAAGTAAAGATTGCTACAAAGCACAAAATTTAAGTCATGATGAAAAATTTAAAATTATGAAAGAGAAAAAATGTTGCTTTACGTGTTTGAAAACAATCCACAGATCTAAAAATTGTAAAAGCAAAGTTCTATGCATGTTTTGTGGTAGGAAGCACTACATTGTTTTTTGTCTAGAATTTAAGCAGAAATCATTATATGTAATACATTAAAGTTCCTGTCGAATGCAATCAAGAAAATAGTGAAATTAACACTCTTTCTTCAACATGTACTTCAGGAAGAGTTTTGCTTCAAACTTTAGTGGTTACTATTGAACATAAAGGAAAGAAACTTCATCTTCAAGCTTTGATTGATACTGGATCTGAATATTCTTACGTTTTAAAATCAACAGTAGAATCCTTAGGAATACGATCAGAAGCTCATAAAAAATTAACACATGTTGTGTTTGGAGGAAGGACATCTGATATGAATCATAAATGTTATAAAATAAATGTTGAGAATCTGTTTATTGGTTATGGCTGCAAGATTCCTGTTTTAGATCCGCCTATAATTTGTGGATCTATACATAGATTACAGAAAGGACCTTGGATATCAGAATTAGCTGGAAAGGCAATTCATATCACAGATGTTGATTGTGTCAACCCGCAAAGTGATCTTTTGATAGACTCAGACTTTGTAGGAAATATTTATACAGGAAAAATATAGAAATTAAATACAGGCATTTTTGACATGGAAACACTGCTCGGATGGGTTTTAAAGGGTAAACTGCCAATAACTGGAGGTGAAAATTCTATTGCCACTGTAGTTACTTCCCTCTTAACTCACAATCAAAACATCAGAAACCTCTGGAAATTAGAAGCCATTGGCATTACAGATCCCTTTGAACTGAAATCTAGAAGTGAAATTGATAAAATTATAAGTGGCAAATTTAAGAGATGAAGAGGCTGAATATTTAAAAATGTTTGAAAGTCAAGAAAAAGAAGTACCAAAAGATATTAAGAAGGAAATGATTGAGTCAACTCACATAGGAAGGATAGAGGTTAGAAAGAAATCTTTATTTGATAAAGTAATTTCTAAACCTAAACCAGTTCTTGATCCAGATGGCAAAACGTTTGATGACTATTTGGACGAGTGCTATAAATTAAATTATGAAGTGGTTGAACTATAAAAGTGCCTTCTAGATTCAAGGACTTTGAAATAGACTTTTAAATGAACTTCAGAGGAGGTTAAATTTTAGTTTAATTAAATATTTGTTTTGGTAAAAATCCTGTTATCAAAAGGTGGAAGTATGTTACATATAGCATTGTTCATACACACTTTTTTGCTAAAGAATCGAAGCACCATGAAGGAAGTGGTTGTTTTTGATGAAATTGAATATGTGTATAGCTCATACACAGATAATAAAATGATTACAAAATAAAGGTCATAGTACCTGTTCACGGTTCACAATCACCCACTGAGTGTTCAAATTACCCCCTGGCGGCAATGCATGCTTGAATTCGTCGAGACAAGAAGTGGTAGAGGTTCCTAATGTCATCCAGTGATACATTCTGCCAGGCATTCATCAGTTGTTGCTGCAGATCTGTGATATTTTGTGGTGCTCAAATTTGGCGGCCTACCATGCCCCAGACATGCTCAATTGGTGAAAGGTGTGATGACCTTGCTGGCCAAGGAAGTGTATCAACTTCATGGAGATAGTCCAGAGACATGGGTGCAGTATGTAGCCTGGCCTTTTCTTGATGGGAAATGGCCCCAGGATGGCGTGCCATGAAGGGTAATGCAACCAGCCGCAGGATGGTATCAACATATGACTGAGCTGTTAAAGATGTACAGAGGATGACTAAAGATGGCCTGCTGTAATAAGAAATAGCACCCCACACCATCATACCAGGCTGTATGGCTTTGTAAAACAGGTTGATTGGGACTGCTGGCCCCGTCCTTTCCAGACATGAACACGGTGGTCATCTGCTTCAAGAGTGAAGTGGGATTCATCGCCTAACCACTATACAACACTACTCCAGACGACTCTGCCGATGTTGAGAGGTCATAGGCAAACATCTTAAAAGCCTCTGTGAGCATAACCCCACCTCAGACAAGAGCTGTGAGATGGTGGACGGTACCACGGGAGGTACAAACGTGGCTGTAGTGCATTAAATAGTGGAAGATGATACCGTTGGGGAGGTTTGGGCCTGGCGAACAGTCATCCTATTTTGCCTCGCATTTGTGCTCCTTGGCCTTCCTGAGCCTTCATTTCATCAGCAATTTCCTTGTAGCAACCATTGCTGCCAACATCTTTGCACAGTGGTGCAGGTGGTGTGCTCGGTATAACCACCCAGCTTCAAGCAACCCTACAATGAGCCCACGAAGTCGTTTAGTTGTCTATAAAGTCTTCAATATCATCGTAATAGCATCTTTAGTTACTTCTTTACAAGAACTACAATGGTAGCAACAAAAAAAAGACAAATTTTCCGCCTCTGTTACTGGTTTAATACTTTGTGAATTGCACTACAAATGCGCGCTACGACTGCAATTCTTGATCATTTGCCTTGAAACTTTGATCATTTGCATGTTCTATCAAGATGTTTTTGCATACCAAATTTCATCACAATCGCAGAAGTCCTTGGTGCTTCGATTTTCTTACAAAAGTCGACCAGTGTAGTACAGTCAAAAGTCTTTAATTCGGACTCATCGCGACTTCAACGATTCCAGATTATATCATCAGTTTAAATCTGGTAAGATGGCATGCAGAAATTATAAAATTAAAAATATGAAACCATAATTTATGAAATAAAGAGCAATTATGATCTAAAGGGTATCAAAATTTCCAAAAAAAAGCTTAATATTTATTTGTTTACTTTATTAAACATTTCTTTCAACGCGCACATGCGTAAAGCATACATTACGCATAATCGAAATTAGAAAATTGCAACCAGAAAACTATTTGATGTGTACTAATTCAGAAGTCAAACAACAAAAATCAGCGTTATACCTACAAAATTTTCACAGGACTAGTTTCGATGGTTTTACCGAACCATCATCAGCTGCAAAACCGCAAATTCAACCATCGAAACTAGTCCTGTGAAAATTTTGTAGGTATAACGCTGATTTTTGTTGTTTGACTTCTGAATTAGTATTTATTCGGCGTGTTATTGTGTCTTAATTATAGAAGCCCCAAACAGGCTTACATTTTGCTTTCTTTTTTGCACGTGGTGTGGCCGCCATTTTGTGATTGATTCATTTGCGGTTTTGCAGCTGAAGATGATGGTTCGGTAAAACCATTGAAACTAGTCCTGTGAAAATTTTGTAGGTATAACGCTGATTTTTGTTGTTTGACTTCTGAATTAGTATTTATTCGGCGTGTTATTCTGTCTTAATTATTTGATGTGTATTCGTAATATTTATAATGATGATGAATTTGATTTAAATCATATCAAAGACGGAGTACATCGAGGTGAAATACTATATTTAGTAAGGAATTATAAGCCGAATAAAATAAAAACATCTGCCCTGAAGATAAGGATAGTGCTGACAGATCAACTTTCAGTTCATTGCGCGCCGCGACGTCCACCCCCCCCCCCAGCAGAGCAGCGTGAAATTGATAAACAGATTTTGGAATGGTTAGAGAAACAAAGGACATGCCTTTATCCATTTTTTGCAACAATTCCACTTTTTGTTCGATGGACATCAAAACATGCTTTCGCTTTGTATATCCTTTGGCAGCTCTAAAATCAGAAATTCTTTTTGACATAATCAAAAAATAAAGCTTACTTTTATAAAATTGCTCTAACAGTCTGCAAAAAATAATAATTCGGATCCAATTAGAAGATTAAGGAACAACGCAATCTGCAACATTAATTGAATTAGATAATTTTAGCTTAGCTTGTACCGTTCGTTATACATTAAACGTGCAAGCGTAAATGCATACGCGCATGCGCAGAAAGTTTGTAGCTTTGAGGTCAGGATTATAGGTTACTCCGGATTATGGACATCTGGATTAAAGACTTTTGACTGTATTATTTTCCCTTTAGTTTTGCTCTGAGTGGCAGCAGTTGTCAGAAGTTATATATTTTGGTAGAATAAACATGTTTGGTTGTGTTTAAATTCTTACAGAGATTATTTAAGTTTATAAATGGACAAAATAGTGAACATTTACTGTCATATCTAACAATGCTTATTCTTTATTGGGACTGAATTACACTGTTTAGTGATCGTTTTGGTTTGTCAAAATGGTCAATGGGAAAACACACAAGTACAGTCAAAAGTCGTTAATTCGGACACCCATAATTCGGAATGATCTATAATCCGGACCTCAAAGCTAAAAACTTTCTGCGCATGTGCCGCGTTGACACATGCGCATAGGCGTTTACGCGTGCGCGTAAGACTCTTACGACTGCGCATTTGCGTGTGCGCAAGCGCAGAATACGTTTTCGCGTGCGCGTTTTATGTATAACGGACAGTGTAAGCTAAAATTATCTAATTATCTATTTCAGTTAATGGTGATGATTGCGTTGTTCCTTAATTTTCGAATTGGATCCGGCTTATTATTTTTTGCAGACTGTAAGAGCAATACTATAAAAGTAAACTTGAACTTTCGATTATGTCAAATAGAATTTTTGATTCTGAAGCTCCCAAAGGATCGTACAAAACGAAAGTGTGTTTCGATGTCCATCAAACAAAAAGTGGAATTGCTGCAAAAAATGGATAAAGACATGAAGAATGTGACAGAGAGGTTAGTGAAAATGAAAAAATTTCGATTGACTAGTTAGTCGGTATTCTCGGCACAGCAATTAACGGGACTTGAACAGCGGAACTTTGTAAGTGAACAAAAAATTATGTCTGTTTATAGAATTAAAGAGAAAGTATTATCACATAAAACGAAGCAACTTAAACAACTTACATTGAAAGAAATGTTTAACAAAGTAAACAAATAAATATTAAGCTTTTTTTTTTAAATTTTGATACCCTTTGGATCATAATTGTTCTTTATTTCATAAATTACGGTTTCATATTTTTAATTTTAGAATTTCTGCATGCCATCTTACGCAATTTAAACTGATGATCTATAATCAGGAAAAATCGATAATCCGGAATCGCCGAAGTCCCGACGCGTCCGGATTAACAACTTTTACTGTACTAGAATAACTTTGCACATAATGAATAATTGAAATAGTAACTTGGACATTAAACACAAGTATAAATGTCATAGTTAATTAACATGATATAAATGTAGTTTATTATCATTAGGAATTAATGATTTTCTATAGTAAATAGGTTCTAACGATTTTATAATACTGCATATAATTAATAACAATAGTAAAGTGGGCACTGAAACTCCATTCGTGATAACTTTGAAAAAATTGCCAATTGCTTATAGGAATGATATATAACTCTCCTTTGTTTCTCCTTACAACTGTTTTTTAGTCCAAAGGGGCAATTTGCCCAAGAGGGCTATTAATTTCGTTTTGGCATTTTGCATCGTTTCACGATAAGCGTTGTTTCACTTGTCAAATTGTTGCCACCAAATATTATTAACCTGTATTACATTTAAAAAAAATTAAATAATGAAGAATCTGAAGGAATGTTTGTTTCTAGCATTGTAATAAAATAACAGTACCTAGATCCATCAAAATTTGAATAACGTTATCTTCCATAGAATACTGGCCCATGGAAGCCCTAATTTGAATTTGAGATTTGTTTTATTATCGATTTCAGATTTTGTAACACTTCAATGAATTTTTGATTAACAAACTAAACAATTTCAAAATGAGCAATGGCAACAGTGTACTGAAAAAAAAAAAAAAAAAAAAAAAAAAAAAAAAAAAAAAATTATCTCTAGCATGCAAGACTCTGTACTGGAAATTTTAAAGATTTGCTCATTTTAAAAGTATTTTGCAATATTGCTGTTGAACTGAATTTTAAGGTTTAGGTACAAAGAACATAATATCTAATACATAAAGATACCACACAAAATGTTTAAAAACATGCCCCTTTGGATGTATTTTTAAATCTGAAACCTTTCAGATTTTTTTTTTTTTTTTTTTTTTTTTTTTTTTAAGTTTAGAACTTTATAATTTATTGAGAAACAAAATTTTTAAAAAATATATCTACTTCCCTACCTGGCCTTTATTTTTGTCTTGATTTATTGCTTGACTTCCTTAGAATGTTGGGCAGTGAATGCCAATTGTAAAGGTTTGAATTAAAGAGCATTGATTCGGCACGTATTTTGAATCAAACCTTGTACCTGCAAAGAAGGAGAATCTTTAATAATGGCATTACGATGTATTTTCATCAAAGGTATATGCCTTTAAAAATATGCCTTTTTGGATTCTTTATCATTGTTAGAAGTCTTAGAATTTTTCATCAACAAATTTGATAACAGTAAAATAAAGTTTAATAATTTTCTTAAAAAATCATTACATATTTTACATGAACTGTGTGTTTTATAAACACAATTTCTTAAAATCATTGCATATTTTACATATACTGTGTGTTTTATAAACACTCTGCCAACAGGAAATTGTACTTCATGGTTCATCATGAAAAAAACCATTCTCAATTATCATGTGTGAGTCACAATTAACAAATTAAGGCATGCAATGACTAATGTGTGATTCAGGTAAGATTATATTCACTCATGATGTATCAGATTAAAATCGAAATTTGACTAGTATATTTTATTTTTAGGAATAATAAGAAAGCAATATTAAGTGTTATTTATTTTTAAATGTATCTTTTTATCAAATCATTATTACAATTACTGTAGTCCTTCTTATATAAAACACAGCTTGATTTTGGGATCACACCACTTTCTTTGTTAATGAAGATGGGCTGGATGAATTTGTGAATCTCAAATGGAGTTTCAGACTTTTTTTTTTAAATAAACAGGTGAGCAAAGACTTGACATTCTAATAGCTAACACAATCTTTTAATCACAGTCTTAAGATAATCAACAATCTTTTATCCTTGGTTTTGTTCGACGCAACGTCACCGTTGTTTAAGATGCACCCAGTTTTTAGACATGAAACATTCTTTAAAAATGCATCATATATACTGGGAGACACACTGCACACTGAATAGAGAATATAATATGCTAACGATAAAATTATAATATCTCAGCCTTTTTTTTAAAATGTGTGTATTTTTATGGGTTTAATAAATGGAAATAAAAAGCATTGTTAAAAGAGATATACATTTCTCAAGTTTTCTCCCCCCTCAAAACTGAAACCAGTCACAATTGTATCAAGAGAAAAAACAGTATTAAAAAAAATACCATAATCAGACTCCTAAAATTTAAAACACCATTAAATAAAGCATTTTTAAAAGTATTAAAACTCAATTTTTATATACAATTTGTTAAAAATTGATATACATTTTATTATATAAACAGTTAAAATATTCCTTATTTTAATTCCTTAAAATTGAATTTGTTTATTAAAATTAATAATTAAAAAAGAATACCATCAATTCACTTTCTAATTTTGGCAAAAATAAGTATGTTGAATAAGTATGTTTCAAAGTATGTAAGAATTTTGGTTCAAGTTTTTTACTGGAAAAATTACGATGAATATTTGAATAATAAAGAATTTTCCTGAAAAAAGTTTAGTTCATATATTCTTAAACTGCAAAACAATTTAGATTTTATTTCTTAGAACAAATATTTTTAATTCTTTTGTTTCAATTATTACCATGTTTGATCTTATGGCAAACAATGCAACAGTATAGGGCTAATTATTTGAAATGTAGTTTCATTTGGTCTCCTTTAAATAATACATTACCTGTGTGTCTAATACATCAAGAAGGTTTTCTCAAATGAAGCTATGAATACTTCCAGACTCCAAGATCATCTGTGTTAAAAGGACAAATATTTGCATTATTTTCAAAAACTCACAAAGAAGTTTATAAAACAACCCAATTTCTTTTTAACGGTACCAGATGAAGCTGGGTCGCATACTTCTTACAATAATGTTTTACTTATTGCACAATCAGAAGAAGCACATACTATTGGAGAGTTACTTCTACCAGCCATAAAAGAGATATTACAGAACTTTGCTGTAATAAATCATAATGCATAATTCACCATCTGAAATCATGAAAAAAATTACTTGAGTAATAATCCTAAAAAGAACATATGAGATGGCTGAAAACTTTTAACTTTTTAAAAGCATCTTATTTTCCAATACAACTAAATGATTCGATTTTGTCAGGAAATGAAGTCTTCTTGCTTATGTGTAGTTCATAAGAGATCAACAAATCTTCTAAAAGTTGTTATTTGCTCAGAATTTACAGAGTAATACAGAGAGTCATTAGGAATTTTTTTTTTTTTTTAAACACACAGAAATTCCCCTGACAAAATATAGTCAGTTGTTGCTGGCGGCACTACAGCAACAGCTGCACACTAGAGTGGTTTTATATTACATTTGAAAGCACGGGTATAAAATACATTCATAATGTACATGCTGTGTTATTCACTGACAAGATCTAGTATGGAAAAATCTGAGTGAATGCTTATATAGCTCATTTTGTCTCGTCATTACAGTAATGAGTAAAATCAAAGGTAATTCTTTGACTGGCATATTATTTACACAACTCTACACTGAAAATGATCAAAATTTCAAGCATCTGCTTCTAATACAGTTTTTTTTTTTAAAGGGAACACGTTGCCACTGTTTCTCTAAACATTTCAACTCAGTGCTGGAGTTTTGAGATGATAAAGATGATGTTTTAACCCTTTAACTGTCAAGTTATTTTTATGATTTGGATACACAAATTGTCAAATGTTTTTATTGGAAAAACCAAATGTAGCCGAAATAAACATCTCCCGATATATATTCGGGTATGACAATACGATGCACTCAAAAAAAAAAAATTACCCCGAGAAATACTCGGGCGTGACATTTTCGAACACCAGTGCCATGCCCAAGATAATCTCGGGCATGACAGTTAAAAGGTTAAGAGCAGGCACAATAAATTTAAAAACAGATGTCACTTATCTGACGCAGTTTTTTTTAAAATAAATTCAGTGAATCGGACCTTCAGCTCCAAGATGATGACTTTATGCAGTAAAACCAAAAATGTCACTTCTACATATGTAGCAAAATTCAGAAGACATTAAATCAAAGTATACATAAAAGAAACTACTTCAACATTTGTGGCAAGTTACAGTATGCACAATAGAACCTTATGATGAGAAGAATTTAGCTACTTTATAAATTTGTGAATTGTGGGGAGAAAAAACAATGAAGATATAGTTGAATTTGGAAGCTCTGGGACTAAACTTAAAGATAATTTGAAAATGAATGTACACGATTAGCTTTTTGGCCCATTTTCCTTTACAAATAAAGAGCTGATATTTAGATATGGAATGGTCCACAGTTTAGACTGCAGAAGATCCTTGAACTTTGTCCCGGTTTATGGAATATTGTACAGAAATTTCTCATTGCATTCCCTTCATCTTATTTAATTGGACTCAACAAGGAACACAGGAAATAAGTAGTAGATAATTGGGAATAAAACTGCAGCTGAGTACTTACAAACTGGTATAAGCTCAGGAGACTCACCTTTCTCACTAAATTTACTTTGTTACTAACTCAGATCATATTTTCATCCCTTATAGCTTAATATCAGTCTGCTACTTTATATTGTGTACAGAAGCTGTTTGCCCATTTTTTAAGATGATTTTGCTTTGCTATAAAAAAATCATCTGCATAGAAATTTTTTTTAACTGCTATAATTTTTAAAGTATAACATATCATCTGCTACTCGGCAGTTTTGTTTTCATGCAAAATGGCACTACAAAAGAAGCAATGGAGGGAAGGCTATATCGGTTCTATTTCCGAAGGAAGTTATTCATATCTATTTATTAACACTTTGTAAGCCATGTTTTTTTCGATATCTAATCCTAATTCAGTCTCAATGTTGATGACTAACACACACATGTGTGGAGATGGCCAGGCCAGCGGTCTGACTCAGCATTTGTTCTCAAGCATACGGAGATTACACAAGGTGTGACAGTGTGGCGAGCGATTTGCTGGGACACACAATCACCTCTAGTCGTTCTTCAAGGCACCATGACGGCTCACAGTTATGTGGAAGACATTTTAATGCCGGTTGTACTGTCTATACTATCAAGTAGCCCAAGTGCCACTTATTTAAAACAACAATGCTCGTCCATATACGGTACAACTCTTTAAAAATGTTTTCAAGGATATGATGTATACCTATGGTGTGCCAGGTCACCAGACCTCTTGCCAATAGAGCATGTTTGGGACATGCTTGGAAAGCAACTGCCACTGTCCTGGAATATTGGTGAATTGGCTGCCCAGTTGCAAAGATTATGGCATGGTCTTTTGCAAGGGTCATAGGTGACCTACGTGATTCAATGCCACATCACGTTTCAGCTTGTATAGCTGTCAGAAGTGTCTACACTATTTACTGATTTGTAACCTTTTTTTATGCCATAACTTCTTCAGAATAAAACAAACTTTTATTCTGAATTCGTAATCATTTGTTTATCTCCACATGCACCACATACATGTTGTTTTGTGATAGTACAGTCAAATACCGAAAATCCGCCGACCTGAAATCCGCGTTGCCTCTCAGAATATGAACATTCAGTTTATAGGTTACGGAAACCGCAACATTGAGTGTGAAATATCAAAGAAAAAAAATACTTACCGAATAATGACATCATAATTACCAAATAATAATGAGTCAAAATGGAAATACCAAATTATTGATATAAAAACGTTAAAAAAAATAAGATAAGTTTTTTTTCCCTCTAATCTGCATCAAGGTAAAAAAGCAGACAATTGACTCAACACTTTGTTCAAGTTCACGATTCCCGTTGTATTTTCTGAGTTTTGTTATTTCATTTCACGAGATTGCTTAGTGCTGCCTTTTTTTATCCAGATATTTTGTGGATAAATTGAGAATATTTTTTAATTTCAGCCCTTTTTAATACAATTACAGATAAGAAACACACTCTTGATTTTACTGCTTGCAATGTTGAAAAATGTAAACACGTTGCACTGACAGTAATGCAAAAAGTGCAAATTCTTGCAAAAGATAGAAGCAGGTGCTACTCCTCGATTTATAGCAGAATGGTATGGAATTGCGACACGATTGTGTATGATATAAGGAAAAATAAAGAAAGCTGTTAAAATTTTACAGCAACAGTGATTCTAACACCGGAAATCTTTGCATGAGGTAAAATCGGCAAACCTCGATGCTGTGTACATATAATACAATGAATAATATAATCAATTTATATATGTAATAATAATTTAATGCATATAATAAATTAGTGCAATAATGTATATAATAATTTAATTAAATGTATCTAATAAGCATTATTCATTTTGCACCTTTAGTCTGAATATTATGTTTTATCTTTTCTGTCCTGAAATCCTAAAATCCGCACAACCTCTGGTCCCAAGCTTTGCGGATTTTTGGAATTCTACTGTAGTTCGTTTCTTTCTGAATGCATATA